>NC_090441.1:121503729-123913108 GCF_031143425.1 Pleurodeles waltl
AGAATCCATGCAGCCTGACTTCATGAGTTCTTCACGTTACTTGTTTGATATTAAGATGGGCCAGTCACCCTTTTTGTTCAGCTTTGCATACTTCTTTTCTATAAAGTCCCTCCTTCTCTTGAATCTATCTCACTGCAGCAGTAAAGTCGGATATCTGGGAATGTGGATGGAAGAACAATTGTGCAGAGGAAGTTACCTAAAGGATGAGAAGACAATAGCTGGAAGAATGAAAACACTGATGTAGCATGGCTCTCTGCAATGCACTGTCTCACTATGTTTCTGGAGCTGTGATTGGAAAAGGTGGATCAGAGCACAAGTTTGAGCTTTTTTTTGGAGGATAAGGAGCTTAGCTTTGGTGAGAGGTTGTGAATATTGTTGCAAGGTTGTCATCTTTGATGCATGATGAGTGGCATTGCTGTGTGACATGTCATTGTTGTGAGGTGGGTGGTCTTGCTGCAAGATCTTTGCCATTGTTACACTGGGGTCGGCTTTGTTGTGAGATTATTAGTATTGTATTGAGGGTGTGTAATTGGCAGGTTTGCAGTTAAAGTGTTTGCATTGTTGAATATGTTAATTTAGAGCAAGTTCCATAGTAAAGGCTCTTAACTTGCAACATATCGACCTCTTGCAGCGGGTTCATGGGACCTGGTGAAGGCTTTCGTCAGAAGACCATGGGGCAGATTTAAAAGAATGTGGCGTATCAATCCTAATGCACTACTTTTCTTCTGTCCTCCTTGCCCCCCTTAACAACACCATGGTTGCACCGTATTTACAATACAGCACACAATGGGGGTCGTTACTACAACAGAGTCCCAAAAATTTACGCTGTTGTGGAGCTTTGCTGTACTAGCATAAAAAATGTTGACACTAGGGCAGAAAAGTACAGGGAGGCCCATAGATTATTATGGGTGACCTGAGCCTGTGTTAAAAATGACGGAAAAAATGGTGCAGTAAAATCTTGTGTTCAGCATCAATGAGGTGACATTCATATGCTGTTTCCACACTACCAGCCCTGTGGCAGTGTTCTAAATCACTTAAAAGTTGGAAGTTGGCTACATGAAAATTTCACAGTAGCGTTGGGTAACTTAGTAAGGAGTTGAAGCTGAACTACTTCTCTGAGGTGGCTGTGGGCGAGATGTCCTGGAAGGCAGATGTAGTGGAAGACATAAGGGAGTCAGCTGATTTTGAAGTGAAGAATGAGTTCTATTTTCTCATCTTGATGCTGGGGGTCATTAACCAAGGTTGAATGCAAGTATTTGAATGTGTTTGGGGTATTAGTGTGTTTAGGGTAAAGCAGAAGAAATTGCACTTTGCACTTAAGAAAAACTCCCTGCCAAGGTAGGGCCAGTACTAATCAAGCAGATCTCTTCACATGTCATTGGTTTTGCTTGGTCGTGACCTAGTCCTCAGGGAGTGAAACAGAGGTTAAGGGAGATGGTTTGTTCCAATGAGCTCTAGTGGAAGAGGTGTATTTAGAGACAGTATCAGGCCTTAATCCTGCCCAATCAATGGGGAGAAGGATGTAAGTGAAGGAAACTGGAGAGAACCTATACATGATTGCAGTAGCAGGTAGTTTCAGAGTGGGGCTGCTGCCATCAACATTACATCACTGAAGTCATAGGGTTTGTGAAAAATCCAAGTGTCAGACAAAGAACAAGTATAGCAACATATTCATCAGGAGTGTGGTAAGGGGGCAGTATGTAACTGGTGGTGGATTTTGTAGCACATTGTACCAAATGTATGACTGAAGTGTGGTGTGGTAGTGCACTGTCATTACAGACAGTACATTTTCCATTGAAATGACCACTAAAATTTCATAATAAAATTATATGGCACCCAAATGATGCAGTGGTAAAATTGGGTTTCAGAGAATATTTATCATTTTGTACCACCAAGTAGAGTATCTTGATATAGATCCTGTTAACATCTTTGTTTCCGTTACACTTCAGATGTACAAAAAGTGTCTATTTGTGCTGTTCTAACTGCTAATGTATTTTGAAATATTTGCACAGTCCATTCACAGGTATTTAAATGTTGTTGTGTTAGAAAAAAGATAACATCCTACAGCCTTTCCTTTCACACTCCCTGTACTCCAGCGTGATTAACAGATAGTTCACTTTACAAAATCTTCTCACTTTACAGTGAAAGAAAGAAAAGTAGACACCAAAGTGAAAATAATAAGCAGCAATTTGTCAGAAGACATAGCCTAATATTTGACATCTTTTTTTAAAACACCACACGTGATAAGATAAAAACACATTTTATGGCATCTTTTTTAAAATATTCACCTTGTGAACTCATGCATGGTTATTATGGGGGTGCTGCAGTACTACTCACCCCTGCAATCTTACTTCTAGCACCTATGCTTGAATGAGAGGAACTGCCAATCAAAGGAGACTTTATCAGACATCTTTTCTGTTCCTGAATCCCCTCAGGAAAAGCGAGTCATAATGCTCTGATCCTGGGCATCATGATGGGGAGTTACATTTTGATTTGTGTGGGCTTCACAATGATGAGTTCTATTGGTCATGTTCCCACATTGTTGGGTTTGAGGGACATGGTTACTCCTTTGTGGGTGACCTAGAGTGCATTTTCTTGTTTGAGGTTATCATAGGGAGAGAGTATCTTCTGGGCCATAGACCCCAAGCCTCCAACAGGTGCGTGAGGTCCAGTGTTATAGTGTTCCATAAAAATAAGGGGAAAGTAAGCTAAGGGGTATCTGCATGTTTGCTATGTTTTTAGTGTTTAAGTAAGTCAGTTACATGTGAATGTTCGCTCCGTACAGCTATGTGTTATACAAACCAAAGAACGTAAACCTATTTTGGGTAGTACTTGAGTCCGCCGTCTATTTACTTACTTTTACATTATTGCTTGATTTCTGCAAATGGGTCCGTAAAATGTACCTTTTATCCTGCATTTTGACCCTTAGCCCTGACTTTTCACAGTAACTGCCCGGAATCTGCCTCCGTGCCAGTTGGTCACCCTATCTCAGGCCCAGTCCTACTCTGTACCTGCTCAGCATCCTTACACCGCAGAGCACCATCTCTCGCACTCTCTTCTTCCATCCTTCTCTCCCTCTGTCTCTTACCTGTGCCTTCCTGTCTCCTCCTCTCCTCCCTCCCCTTCTCCTTGTCCCCCTCCCCGCCACCTTTCACTTCCCCTTCCTTGCCCTCTCTTCGTCTTCCTCTCACCCCATTTAGACGGTCTCCTTCTCCAGTCTCCCTCTAGCCACTCATTCTCCTATCACTCTTTCACCTTCATTCATTCTTGCCTCTCTCCCCATTTTCTTTTCCATGTCTCTCCTCTGCCCACTTTCACTCCCCTTCGTTTCTTCTCTCCCTCCGTCTACCGCCGTGTATCACCGCTGCCTATCAATTTGTGGAAATGCTGTTTTTTAAGCCCACCACTGGATACTCTTGGAAAGCTCCTTAGCTCAGCAGGATTTAGAGGTTCTAGGGGTCAGAGTGACCTGCTCCCCTCCCTGCACTCCAACACATTCAATCCCCCCACCCCTCCAGGATGCTAGTGGAAAGTCTGAGCACATCACAGGCTTCAGCATGAGCTAAAGATAACCTGGCTGGTGTCTAAGAAAGGGATGCCTTCTTCTACAGGGGGAGAGGGGTGGGTGAGCAGATTCGGATACCGGGGGATCCCTGGCAGCTTCACTGATGCAAAAGGGCGTGCAAGGATATCTTTCTGCAGCCCCTGCCTGGCCTTCATTCAGCAATGAATTCCATTACAGTGCCATATCTCTGTTCCACCAGCCTGTCCTCCCTGCAGAAGTAATACTTGTTCTGGGAAAAGATCTCTTCTCAGTCCCAGCTTGTCCCTCCCCAAGGCCCATACTACCCTTCCTCGCAGAAGTAATTCTTGTTCCAAGAGCATCTCTCCACAGCTCAGCCTGTTACTCCTGGCGGTTGTAATTCATTTTATAAGAATATCTCTCGATTAGCGCTGCCTGATCTCCCTGTGAAATGAATTTCCATTTCAAGAATATTTTTCCACAGTCCCAGCCTATCCTTCCCTGTGGAGGTAAGCCCTCTTCTGATGACATCTCTTCACAGCCCGACCATCTCCCTCCTGCAGACGTAACTCTTGATATCACTGTCTCTCCAAGGCCCTAGCTGCCTCGCTGTCGAAGTAGCTCCTATTTTAACATTTCCCCCAGTCCCAGACCGTTCCTTCATGTAGAAGTCCTGTTATGAGAATATCCCTTCTGCTGAAGTAATTCTCGATAAAAGACTACCTCTCCATATCTCCGGCCTCCCCTACTTTTCGAAGTAATTCACGTTAATACTTCACAGGCCCAGCCTGCCCCTCTCTGTAGAAGTCCTGTTCTAAGAACATCTCTTCACAGCCCCACCATGTCCCTCCTGCAGAAGTTATTCTTGATATGACTGTCTCTCTATAGCCCCAGCCCCCTCCTTGTCGAAGTAATTCCTGTGTTTATATCACTACAATACCCCAACCTGCTCCTTATTTTCTAGAAGTCATTCCTGTAATAAGCGCATTTCTCATCGCTGCAGTCTGCCACTCCCTGTGAAAGTCATTCCGATTACGAGTGTTTTTCTCCAGATCCCTTCTCCAAAGGATGTTAATCATGTCTTTGAGAACTGCCTAGGTTCTCTGCAGGTCTCCTTATCCCTAAGTATAAGCACTGACAAAGCTGTTAGGTCTGGCCCTTATGTACTTACTAATACAAATACAGACAGGCACAAATTCTCATTAACTATTTATGTGTATCTGCACAAAATGCCTCTTTCTGAGCCTCCTATTTGTGTGTCCTATTTTTATTCCCTAACAGCACACACTTAGGACATGCTGTCTACTCTCCATTTTGAATGAGGAAGGAAACCTCTACTGAATTATGGAAAAGCTTGGGAGGTACAACACTGGAATTTATTTTTATTGGGAAGAGCATTCATCATTAGAATAGGCTACAAATATCGGGTTTATTTGATGGAAGCAATCATTCAACTTTGTTAGACTGATGTAAAAAATATCTGAATACAAATTAACTGTTCATATTCTAGATAAACTGGATAGGGGAATAATTTATTGTGAAAGCAGTTGTAGATTTAGGCGTCCACTGCACAAAGCAGTGTTGCAGATGCAAAGTCTGTGATATGCAAAATCACAGAATTTGAGACAACGAAAAGCAGTCGCAATGTACAAAAGACACACTGGTAGTTAGAAATGTCTTTCTTCCTTCCCAGGTGCACTTTGTGACCTACATCGAATGTACGGGCGGGCTATAGGCACTCTCCACTCATTTGCTATTTGTTATGCAATATATGAAAGCTTTGCGACCATGAATGCAATCACAAACCTCCTGAAAGGAGGTTTTATTGCACTGGATAGCTGCTACAAGTACAACAATACTCGTATCCCCTTCTTTCATGACCACCTCTCTCTCACTCTTCCCCCGTCTTCTCCTCTTGTCCTTTCACTCTCCTTTCCTTACCCACAATTACTCCTCCTGTTCTCTTTCTCCCTCTACCCACTCATTCTATCTTTCTTTCCTACCTCTTTTCTTTTACGTCACTCACCTTTTCCTTTCCCTCTGTCTCTCTCCTGCGTCACTTCCCCTTGTCCATGTGCAGCAGGGGGGTGTTGCCAAACTCCTATGCAGCCAGCTCCTATACGGATCTATCCGCGGATCAGAAGGCCCAAATTTAGAGCTATCAATGCTGCAATGAAAACGTTTTCTCATTTCTGGGGGCAGTGTCTGTGGGACTACCCCAGATCATCCTTAGAGTCAGGGTAAGCTCACCCATCCTCCATATTTAGTGCCTTGCCAGTTTCTGTCGGGATGCAGGCTTCAGTGCCTCGCATCCTGCAGTGACCCCCTGCTAATCAGACTCCCTGGATCACTGAATTCTCAGAGGATCTGAAGATCCTGCATTATCATGCATTAAATGAAGAGAAAAAAGTGGGATACAACTGGGATTTGTTTCAAATGTATTTTCCTGGGATGGCTTGAGGATCCGTATCGGCAAATCATCTGAGGATAAGCTGTCAAGACATACAGATGTCCATCTCTGATCAACCCTTTGAAGCCATCCCAGCACATTTTGTAATGCAAATATATTGAAAACTCCTGAATAGATTTACAATAAACCACCAAAAAGACGTAATCCGAATAAAGTTCTAATTTCCAGAAAATTTGTTGTAGTTCTGTTTCTCGGATTTGATTATGATGATAATCTCAGTAAATCTTTCCCAATTCAATAGTTACAACTTCCACAAACTTAATGAATGAGGCAGCAATGTAGAGGTCCTGTCCATACAATTAAAAATGTACGGCTTCCCTACATGAGCATATTCCCTGCTCAAGAAGTAAGGGCCTATGTTATACCTGTACAATGCACCAAGGATGAGCAAATTCAAACAAGATGTACCACATTTTATATGGAAGTATCATATACACAACAGAGGTCAAGCAAAGTTTTACAAGAGGCTTAGTGTAAGTATTGGTAAAATTGTAAGCACACAGATACATGTTTAATATATTTTGGAAGCGGTCATGCAATATATGTTTATTATTTGTGCGAGGGGTAACTATCTTAGATGTGCTTAGCTGGCTTTTTGGCTTTAAATTCCAGAAGATCTGTTTATTGGCAGAGGATCTTATATTATCTTTGTAATGGACTTGAAAACTCTAGCAACACTTGTGATGCTCACGCAGTGAAGTAAAAAACTTTAACAGACTGAGTCAGAAGCAGATCAGCAATTGTCCCCCACTTCCCTCTAAGTTAAGGGCTTAATTACTGGTGATGCTTCAGAATGCCTATGACATATACCCAGAAATTGTGATTATACCCTCAGGGTTTGCCTGTAAAGGTAAAACTCATTCTGAAGTTTGCCTGGGATTATGCTTCAGGAACAGTAAACAATGCAGAAATTGTCACACACTGGGACAAATCTAACTATCAGGACATTTTACCAGAAAAAGAAACCTGGTCATAAAGACGACATGGCACCTTGCTGATGTGACTGACAGAACAGGAGTTACTGATGTGAAATCAACTTTGCATATAGGAGTCTTAAGAGCAGCCACACAGCACTTGTAGCTCCTTTGTTCATCAAACCAAATGCCTGAGTCGTTGTAATTGGCCTTAACCTCCATCATAAGATCACCATCAACCCACCTATTCTTGCCATTAACCTCATGCCAAAGACCACCATTGAAGTGGTGTCCACAAGCTTGTTTTTGATAATAAAACTCTAATTCTGACAAGGACTGATGTAACTCAGTAGTTGTATTATCTAATAATGCAATGCTGTCGGCATACTGCAGGAGCAAAATGTGACTTGACCCGAACTTTGGAGGAAAGTCTCTACCTTTTTGTAGATATACTTTTTCTCAGAGATGTGCATGCTACAACTAATCGGGTGCTAAGATGCACCCCTTCTTCTAGTCCTGATTAGCATAACTTTTCCAACAAACTGACTGATTCTCACCAAGCTGAACCCCTGCCCATGTCCCAGAGGTTTTACTCTTGGAACCAGAAATGGAATCTCCAGTCCTCTTACATTCTCCATAGAAGGGTCCTACAAAACCCATTAAAGGTGGTTTTGTAGCCTAAGGAGCAAACACAAAGCATAGCCTATTTTATGTTGATGGGTGAAGAATCGTAAGAGACAGGGTAAGAAAATAATCTCTGGTTGTCTTAAGAGGATCTGAAACCTATCTGATGACATGGAATAAGAATGTCCAGCTTGGTACAAGCCTCCTTAAAAAGTAAAAGCAAAAACCGTGTCCAAAAAAGCAATTAAATTATACTTGGAGAATGCCCCAGGGGGACCGTTTTTAAAGATGGGATGTTTCACATTTCTGGAATAAACTTGTGTCAAGAAAAGTGTCATAGAAAAGAATATAACGAGTCACGATAATATTCAGGGTCCACCTAAAATGAGTATGCTTGAAGGCCTTTTGGGCCCGAGACTTCACCAAACCAATCAGCAATCATCTGTGCAATGAATTCTGTAGTCAAAGCCCAATCGTGTCCTAGGCACTTGGTAACAGGTCCAGTTTCCTGAATCATTATAAAGAGGTGACATGGTCAATCGAAGGTGTTTCATAATTAGAGCCTTCCCTTAATCCAAGCTTACTTCTAATTCAGATTACATTTGTAGGCAAAGTGCCTGTTTGCTGGTAGGCTTCTATTATTACAGATGCTTATGTTCAACAATATTCTGCGCTGTTGTAAATGTTATGCTTGCATTCAGGCAGATGGACCCTTGCTCTGTTTGGCAGTGGACCACAATGGTCAGACTCATCAGTAAAGTACACTGACCTTTTCAAGTGTCATCTTGTTCTTCTTTACAGGTTGCAATGTAGGTCAGATCCTCCTAAGGCAGTTCAAATCCCTTCTTGCCCTTTCATAATGAAAGCAGCGAAGAGCGTCTATGACAATTCTATTGACAATGGGATTTTTGTAAGTGTGTTTCTGTTCTGTGAAAGTATGCTGACTGCCTTTATTTCGATGTATGTTGTATAATATGCGAAGCTAGTCTAGCAGATAATTTGCCTGCAAGATGTTCAGAAACACTGCCTGATAACCTCTATACATGCATTCCCAGTACTGTGAGGAACAAGTCAGCAAATGCCACGTTCTGTGTGAAACCAAACTTCACAATTATCTTTTGAGAAAATATAGGTTTCAAAATGTACACAGTCACAATTTCCCCTTGTATGTAATTCGTAAATCCTATATTTCAATCCAAATCCCACCTATGTGTAATGTGTAATTCTCTCTTCTAACTCTATTCCTGAAATATCTGGGGCAAGTACTTCTTAGAGGGAGGAGGTGCAAATCAACACTGTAGGCAGGAAGATATTTATGTGAAGTCGAGTTTATGGTCATCTATGATGAATCCATGTCTTTAAAGGCCTAACACACACACCATTTTAAATCTGCAGTGGTTACCCCTGCATGACAGGAATGTAGTTGAACCATATGTTGAAATTCCTTGGCCATCTAAAGGCAAAATAGATCCAGGTTTAGCTTCAACAACTGAAATCCTTGTCATCACTGCAAATTTGAGTTTACGTTTTGGCATAAGCTTTGGCTATATGTCAGACTTCGACTCAAAATGTGTTGTTCCATGCTGGGCATCATAAGAAGACTCCATCCGCCCTAATAGACGACAGGTACTGCACGCAATATCCACAGTTTCCTGCGAGACCAAAGCATTTCATGGCTAGTTCTTTTCTTTCTCTACAGTTGACCTAATGCCAAAGTCTGCAGAAGAGTTTCAGGCCAGAACAAGGGCCTTCCATGTAAATCAATTCAAGCTGTTTCTGCCTAGAAAGCATCCCCCAACCCACACCTGTCCTGTCATCTCCAATGGCAGTGTGATAGGTACAAGCAACTCAAGGAGGAAGGTGGAAGTGATATAGATTGTTGGACATCAAGGCAACAACGTCTGCAGGTTATCACAGCTGAGTTCATATCCATGTAACACAAAATTACCATTTTTGTAGCAGCACGGGAAGTTAAAAGGGAGGACGCACCCTGTGGTCCTGCCTACCTAGTAACCATCCTTCAAAGTAAAATATTCATAAACTGCTGTGCTCTGGGATAACTGAAATCTTCAAACATCGCAGTAGAGCCCATCTCAAGCGCACCCGGCCTAGTACAACACCCCTATGGCACCAGACTGCTGCCAAGGGCAGAACATCCAGTGGGGCTATGAATACCAGTAGGCATTAAAAATGGTGAACTCCTTCATTCAATTTTTGTGCTCTGTATATTACTAATGTATTCATACATTTGGTAACAAGCACAACCACATACTTTCTCTCTCGACTGTGGGCAGCAGAGAGTAGACAACTCCTTGTGGAAAAGGGTGGGGAGGGCCTGGAGGCCCCGGTGGACCGGGGGGGCCGGGAAGCCCCGTCTCGCCAGGATATCCCCTCGATCCTTGTGATCCCGGGAACCCTAAAATGGATAAGAGAAGAAAGAGTTAAATGTCTTTCATCCAAAAATGCATTTAATTACACGACTGGAAATTATTTATTTAACATGCATACTCAGGAGGTCAGGAACTTCTGAAAATAGTCTTTACATTCTATGTTTTATATTTTGCATGTTTCGTTATATAATAATCAAATTATCACCCAAGCAAGATAATGTTCCACTCAGTCTCTGTTTCCAGTTAGAAACTGCCTGCTGGATGCTCTCGATTTCCCACTATGACTTCACTTCTTCTCTTTGTGTTCTACCTCCAAGGTCACAAGTCATCAATACCTGCAACACCTGATGTGGGGCATGGAAGAGGCTGGAGTTGTGCAATCTCTGGTGTCCTACCTGGAGCAGAGACGGACAGAGTACCACTGTCTCTTACAACGCCCTACCAAATCGACTCATGTAGGCTTTTACCCTGGCTCAAAACCCTGTTCTTTCCCAGATATGCCAGTCTTAGGGAACATTTAGTAGTATTCAAAGTTCAACTACATGTACGCCCCACTGCCCAGGATGCTGGATACTTGATCTAAAACTGAAGGCTGGATGCCACACCCTCCTTGACTCTCTTGATAGCTTCGCTGAGCAGTCAATTCATAGCCCCTGGGAGATGGTGTGAATGATGAGCCACACACAATAAAGCACACTTATTACACACAAAATAGATATAAATGTCCAGTCAGAGTTACAGCATAGAAGGAAGATTGTAGGCACCGTCCTGTTGCTAGGGGAAACGAATAGTTGTCCTGCCTTCATTAGTCTATGTTTAGCACTGCCACCTAGACTCCAACAGAGGACTTTTAAGAGATTTTTCATCACTCTTATAGTGAAGTCTATTCCCATAACCTGTGCCTCTCAGTCACCACTGCACTCACTGTGTAGGTAGGATCCCTTACCGAATGACCAGACAACCACATTGGAATTTAGAGCAGAATGACCAGTGCACCAGCCTAGAAATCTATGTATGTGAAAGCCTTCAGGTGAATGAGAAACACTAAAAATGATGAGATGGACTCAGCGGGGTTCCTTGCAGACCTTAAGGGAGACAACTTGCACTGCATCCTCAAAAACATTATCATATAGAATTTTAAGTGACAGAGTTGATTTTCATAAAAGAGTTCCAAGTGAAAACAAAGCGACAACGAGATCAAAGCTTGAGTTAGCTATGATGCCTTTTGAAACTGTGATGTAAACTCAAGACTACTGATAGCTACCCAGAAACATTTTTTACTTGTGTGTGGTCCCCTAAATTCTCTTCACCAACTCAGCGGATCAACTATGTTGGGTAAGAGGAATTACTGAAGAGCAATCTAAAACATTGCCCATCACTATACTAGAACAAGGTACATACAGCCATCCAGCAGACCACCCCAACACCATCTGCACTTCTTCCCACCATCCCCCAATCAAATATTGTTTTAACAAAATACTGCCATCCTGCCACACTCCCCACCACTGTTAACCATATGGACCCTTCCTCACCCAAATGCAGCAGAAAATCTGGAAGCTGCATAATACAAGTATATACAACATATTAAAAGCAGATGAAAAGAAAGTGGTAGATAGAAGGAGCTCAAAGGTAAAAAAGAATCCTGTGAAGTAAGGATTCACCTCTCACAAGGACCATCATGCTGACCACATATGTTCATAACATAAGTTGCTAAGAGCCATAAGTTGCCCATACTTATACCATTAGTGATATTTCAAAAACAATAACTCATCGCAGAATCATAACTGGCATCAGCAGCCTTGCCAGAGAAGAATAACAGCATAAAGTCCACCTTGTGGGAATTTACAAAGAATTCTGTCTTCAAACTATCCACCTTGCAGATCTTTGTAATGTTTTATGTATTGCATCCTCGGAACCACTCATTCATGTAAGACCGCTTAAGAGATGGTGTATTGAAGGACAATAGATTCAAGATTGGAAGAGTAGTAGCAGCATTGGTCACTTATTTCTCCTTTTCATCCCATTGAGAATAAACCGTGATCCTGATGCAGTGAAGCAAAGGAAAAATAAGGATCCACAGCCTTCGGTCGAGTACCCTTTGGAGTTAGGCCTCTGTAGGAACATCACGGTCTTATTGACCATATTTTAGAACCGATGAGGGAATGGATCTGAATCCTTAGGTGCCTCAACAGAGAAACATGTGAAGTATGTTTCTAGAGTCTAGAAGTCTTCAGGATCAATGATTCAATATCCCACAAATATGATTTGGTTTAATGCCCAATGTACACCACCTCAGAACAACTTTAACCAGTATCTAATTAGAATATGGATAATTACAGTGGTAGCAAGGCCACTCTGTAATCAGTGATTAGTGGCCACTGTTGTGGGGAAACAGCCTTTACAATGCAGGCATTACCTCATAATGCCTTTACCACACAAACCTTTACTACGCATAATCCTTTACCACCATTACTTTACCACACATGGTAAGTTTAGTTAAGGTATGCATATATATATATATCTTACCTACTGGTGGTCGCCAATAGGTAGTTATAGTTAGGACCTAGATTTCATTGAAAAAGCATTTTTTGACTTGCCTATATCTTTGGCATCATTTGACCAAATGTTCATGTATTTTTTCCAAAATAAGTGTCCCTGAGAATCTTGTTGTGCATGGGAAGTTTTGTGGTGATCTGTCAAACAGGGGCCGAGAAAAAGGGGGGGTTAAAAATAAGTATATTTACTATTTTAACTCTAATTGGGATTTTAGACATGACTACAGCCAGAACTGCTGGACGGAATGACACCAAATTTGGCAGAAAGTTAGCTCTATGTCCAGAAAGAGTGCTTTTTGTTATTGGGTATAAATGTATTCAATGTTTTTTGAAATATTAAAAGAAAACCGAATTTGTATATCTGGAAGCATGAAGGCTTCTCAAATCCTCCGAAGGAAGTGCGCGTTGGTGGTTGAATTAACGTATTGTAATTAAAATTACTTTACCTTACAAAAACCATGAACATTATAGTTAGGAAATAGAATTAAGAAAACATAGAAGTTCATTTAAAAAAAAAAAAAAAAAAAGGTTACAGGGACATTATAGTTAGGCTCACATTTTAAACATACAAAATCATAGAAATTCACTGGTTAACTTTAGAATTATCTCAAGTAACTATAACTTAAGCCCTAAGGTAACTATAACGTTCACCCTCACCATGCATTGCTATTTACCCCACAAATTACAGCACTCATGACATATTTGATAACATCATTGATGATATCAATGTAATATTTGCAGTAAAATATTTGATTAAAAAACTGTGTGTGGATTTGGGGATGAGTATGGGTGTAAAGTGAGTATTGGGTGATAAGGGTTATTTTAGGGTTTAGGGGTAGGTAAGGACATAGGGTCATAAGGGTGTTTTCAGGGTTAAGCAGTTGGTAGGGTTATAGGGTGGAAAGGGTATTTTAGAGTTTGGCTTTGGTAAGGGCATTTTTTTAGGGTTTAGGGTGGGTAGGAGTATAGCATGGTAAGGATTTTTTTAGGGTTTGGGTTGTGTAAGGGTAGTGAGTGTTGTTTACTGTTTAGGGGCAGATTAGGGTCTTGGGTTGTAAGAGTGTTTTTAGGGTTTAGGGATGGGTAGGTGCATGGGGTAGTAAGGGTATTTTTAGAGTTTAGGGGTGGGTAATGGTATTGGGCTGTAAGAGCAGAATGACCAGTGCACCAGCCTAGAAATCTATGAGAGCTCTGTGAGCGTGGACCAGGAGCTTGAACGTGATCCTCTTGTTGACAGGAAGCCAGTGTAGGTCTCTGAGGTGAGCTGTGATGTGGTTGTGGCGAGGGATGTTGAGGATGAGGCGTGCGGAGGCGTTCTGAATTTGTTGCAGTTTCTTCTGGAGCTTGGCCGTTGATCCTGCGTAGAGGGCGTTGCTGTGGTCCAGTCTGCTGCTGACGAGGGTGTGGGTGACCATCTTTCTAGTTTCGGTGGGGATCCATCTGAAGATCTTGTGGAGCATGCGAGGGTGTTGAAACAGGCGGATGAGACGGCGTTGACTTGCTAGGTCATGGTGAGAGATGAGTCAAGGATGAAACCTAGGTTGCATGCGTGGGTGGTGGGTGTTCCTAGGGTGGCTGGCCACCAGGAGTCATCCCATGCGGAGCGGTTGGAACCGAGGATGAGGATCTCAGTCTTGTCTGTGTTCAGTTTGAGGTGGCTCATCTTCATCCAGTTGGCGATGGCATGCAGTCCATTGTGGAGGTTGGTCTTAGCGGTGGCGGGGTGCCTTGGTGAGGGACAGGATTAACTGGGTATTGTCTGCGTAGGAGATGATGTTGAGGCTGTGGGATCTGACAATGTTGGCGAGCGGAGCCATGTAGATGTTGAAGAGAGTAGGGCTGAGAGAGGATCCTTGGGGAACGCCGCAGATGGTTGTGGTGACTTCAGACAGGAACGGAGGGAGGCGGACTCTCTGGGTTCTGCCGGAGAGGAAGGAAGTAATCCAGTCCTGGGTCTTTTGGCAGATCCCAGCGTCATAGAGGCGCGTGCGCAGGGTGTGGTGACAGACGGTGTCGAAGGCTGCCGAGAGATCTAGGAGGATGAGGGCAGCAGTTTCGTCTTTGTCGAGCATGGTCCTGATGTCGTCGGTTGCGGCGATGAGTGTGGTCTCGGTGCTGTGGTTCCTGCAGAATCCGGATTGGGAGGTGTCTAGCGCATTGTTGTCCTCCAAGAAGCAGGTCAGTTGGCCGTTGACGATCTTCTTGATGACCTGTGCAGGGAAGGGTAGGAGGGAGATGGGCAGGTAGTTCTTGAGGTCTCCGGGGTCTGCTTTGGGCTTCTTTAGCAGGGCGCTGACTTCGGCGTGTTTCCACATATCCGGGTAGGTTGAGGTCTCGAAGGAGCTGTTGATGATGGCCTGGAGTTGGGGAGCGATGATTTCGATGACCTTGTTGAGGATGTGGTGGGGGCAGGGGTCTGTAGGGGAGCCTGAGTGGATGGAGCTCATGGTTTTGCTGGTGTCTTCATCATTGGTGGGGGTCCAGGAGTTCAGTATGTTGGTGCGGCAGGGTGCTGTGGTGTTGGCTGTGTCGGTGGTGGTGATGGTGGGAGATGCCGATGTGAAGCTTTCGTGTATGTCTATGATCTTGTGGTGGAAGTAGTTGGAGAGGGAATTGCAGAGGTCTTGGGAGTGTGGAGGGTCGGTGGCACAGGATTTGGGTTTGGTGAGTTCTTTAATGATGGCAAAAAGTTCCTTGCTGTTGTGCGCGTTGTCGTCAAAGCGTTCTTTGTAGAAGGATCGTTTGGTGGTCCGGATGAGATGGTGATGTTTGCGCATGGATGATCTGAGGGCGGAAAAGTTGCTCACTGAAGGTTCTTGGCGCCAGGCTTTCTCAATTTTCCGGCATTCTTGTTTGAAAGATTGAAGTTCTGCGGTGAACCAGGGGGCTGTCTTGTTGGTGTGGGTGTTGTTGGGTTTTTTGAGTGGGGCGAGGGAGTCTGCGTATGTTTATAGCCATCGAGTGAGGTTGAGAGCGGCAGTGATGGGTCGTTGGTACTGGGAGGTGGAGCTTGTGCGAGGTTGGAGATCAGTTGTTCTTTGGAGATCTTGTTCCACTTGTGATAGGGGATCGAATGTTGTTGGTGGTGGGTGGTGGGCTTCAGGAAGGAAAAGTGGATGCAATGGTGGTCAGTCCAGTGGAGTTCGGTGGTGTGAGTAAAGGTGATGTGGTTGCTGGAGGAAAAAATGGTGTCTAGCGTGTGACCGGCTGAGTGGGTGGGTGAGGTGACTAGTTGCTTGAGGCCGAGGTTAGCGAGGTTGTCCAGCAGGGTAGTGGAGTTGCAGTCGTTGGTGCTCTCAAGGTGGAAGTTTAGGTCACTGAGGAGTAGGTAATTTGTGGAGGCGAGGGCTTGGGAGCTGATAATGTCGGCAATGGCATCACAGAAAGGGGGGCGGGGTCCTGGTGGTCTGTAAATGCATCTTAGGGTGGTGTTGGCGTTGATGTGTACCCGAAAGTGCAGGTGCTCTGCGGTGTCTAGGGTGTTTTTGGTGTTGGTGGAGATTTTGATGGAGTTTTGTGTATTACGGCGACTCCACCTCCAGGTTTGTTGATACAGTCTCTACGGGTGATTTTGTATCCTTCTGGGATGGCTTTGGCAATGTCGGGTTCCGATGATGAGTTCATCCATCAATTAATCATTCCCCAGGCTCTTCATGAGTTTTCATTTCTGATACAAGCTTTGTCTGTTGACAACTTTCTCTAGGGGGTGGTTCATGGGAAATATATTTTGAAAGGCAAAGCTAGTTTTAGATTCATCAGTGGCCAGACTCAACTTGCCGTCAGTGCTTAATTTGTAAAAAAAAAAAAATAGATCCCAGGCCAGAAGCCCACTGCAGCTTGGGCCACCCATGGCCTCTGCCAGCGCTGCCAAAGACAGTACCAGCTGCTAACCAGCGTCCCCCTACAAGTGTGACAATTCAGTCTATTCCAGGACTCCAAAGCTATAAGAATGACTTGGACAGCCAGTACCATTAATTCTAATGTATATTTATTTAATAAAAGACTGTTGTGGTCAACTCTAAATTAGATAGACAGTGCCACCATGTGGCAGACTGTATAAGTGTGGTGTTGACAATTAAGAGCTGGTGCTGGTCACCGTAAACCACTGGCTCAAATTAAACACTACTTGCCACGCTCACAATATTGGAATTAGCAAGGATGGTGTCTCAGAACACAAGAGATGGCCAATGTTGGTCCATTAGGGCCACAGCCATGCCGGATGTTCAATTTAACTATTTAGGTAAGTTCAAATTTGAATCAGGCCATGTAAATGAAACTAATGAAGATATCCTGAGACTTTGGCATGGCTACAGCCTTCATGAAACACCGCTGCTTGTTCACTTTCTGATTTGTAAACCTTAGGGTCATTATTTGGGTCTGAAAGAACATATGAACTGATAGGTCCAGTATTATGTATGATGTGAAAAATGTCTGTTGCACATTTGTGTGAAATAATTGTTGTCTGAACCAATCTTTAACCCATCATATGGGTGACCGTCCTTCCCTTCACTCTTACTGCCAATCTACATAGAAGAACACACCTTCAGACATACCAGCACACATACATGCCGTACCTGGGGGACCCGCTGGCCCACTGTCACCAGTCTGGCCTCGATCACCTTTGGCTCCCGGGGGTCCCAGAAGTCCTACAGGTCCAGAGGGGCCAGGAGGTCCTGTCAGTCCTGGTAGACCTGGTTAGATAACAGAACACACAAAGCTAAAGGTTGGGCCTTTAACACACTTCTCACAGACAGTTATTAAAGGGGCCATATTCTATATTGCACAAAAAACTGATCAATTAACAGAGGAGAGTTTTTGCATACGTTAGAGTAAAGTGGAAGTCGCTATGTGTGTATTAGATTCTACTGTAGATAAGGTGCTATTAACATTATCTTACCAAAGACACATTCAGTCAAAAAACAGAACTGATTGCACCACTTATTAAAGTCAACCCGACCACATGAAAACTAAGGAAGACAACATGGAGAGTCTCTTGAGCCAAGTTCACATTTAGGGACTAACCAGGCCGAAACATGTCGATCAAGGTCACCACTGCTATGAGTGAGTAGCTTAACTGGTTGTCAGTTTCCACTTTCAAATTCTTTTACATAGTAGCATGAAGAATAACATGAACTTCAACACAGTCTGTAAGTCCAAGCTCACTGTTCAACCAGCTGCTATTGAACAAGGGACTGAACGCTGAAAAATCTGAACTAAATCTCCCACGCAAAGAAAGCACTTCCCTGGGTCAAGTGAGGCACCTTCAGCCAGCTGTGTGTCTGTGCATCAGAACTACGGGATCCAGAAATTAAAAGGCACAAAGGCCGTGACTGGTTGACTCTGACTCAAGGAGATGGGGTCAGTGGGAAGCTATTTGTACTTCTGGGCCTGGTCAGTGTTTATAGCGCAAGTTCTGACGTGGTTTTAATATATGGTCAAGTAACCACAGAGCTGGTTACTTCTTGTTCAGCTACATGTGTACAGACCTCGCATAGTGACACAAGCACAGGTAATATGACGAGCACGCTGTCAAGGTCATGCGCAGCTGTAGGACTCATGCGTACACCGGCCACGGGCCTCACATCACAGAGCCCAAGAAAGGTCACCAGTAAAGCATGGGATGAAGCAAGCATCCCCACTATGTCCGCAGAGGATCACAAGAGGGAAGGCGGGCAGCTGGGAATTCGTACTACTGGCACGGGACCCGGTCAGGGGAGGTGGACCACAGGCCAGCATGTCTCTGAGGTGGCAGACTGGCAGCTTGGTAAAAGGGAACCAACCAGGGTACACTGTTGGGAGGTCAGCCTGGTTAGCTGCCAGCCTGAAAATCCACTTGTAACCACCCAACTGGACACCTAACTTTTACTTTCTGAAGCCCAAAGAAGTACACAGTAAGGTGTGACCTGATAACACAGACTGCTCAAGAGCAGGTTCGCTGGGGTCACTCCTGAATTCCTTTACTTCGTGAATCCAGGAATCAGCATTTCGCTGAAAATGTGAACCAATCTGTTACTAAATTACGTATTTATACTTTTTTTATGTCGTTTTTATTGACTATGCAGTAACCTGAATTTGAGATTTAGATACAGCAAAGCTCTGATAAGACATCTGGATCTAAATTACATGAAAGGGCCACCTGGGCTAGTCTGCAGGCCCCCAGGACAGCTGGCATCTTGGTAGCTGTATAAAAAGGCTCGGGTTTACAAGCGAGCACAATATTCTCCGCGGGTGCAAACAGTAAATGATACCAGCTAACGATAAATGTTACCAGGAAATCATTCTAGATGGAATGTGCCTCCAGCCTTTGCGATACAGAGTATGATCGCCTTGAGGAAGGCTGTTTGCAGCTGGTCTATGTTTGTGATCTAAACACCCGATGAAAACGGTGGCAGCCATTTCTACTGTCCAATCTGATGTGCCACTTCGCACAAATGTCCTGGTTAAAGGGAAACGTTACTTACATGTAACATTGGCTTTGTTGCCCGATATCGACTATGCCTATCCTGCCATCTAGTGGCTAAGCTTGGAGAGTGCAACTTCTTTTTAGCATGCAGGTTAAGAAAGACGCACTTCAAAGCGGAACTGGAACCCACAACGCTCCAGCCACATACATCTGAACTTGCAGTTTACGACGATGCACCTCCGCAGTTAGCTGAAATCAAAATGATCTTGCCTACTTGTTACATTTAACCCCATAACACGATGAAACGGTGGCCCACCTGGTGTGGGAGCCACTGCCAATGTTGTGGCACTCAGGGCCAGATGTAGCAAACCATTTGCGAGTCGCAAATGGCGAAAATCGCCGTTTGCGAGTCGCAAACGTGTGTTTGCTATGCAGAAATGCATTTTGCGAGTCGGAACCGACTCACAAAATGCATTTCAGAGTCGCAAATAGGAAGGGGTGTTCCCTTCCTATTTGCGAGTCGCAGTGGTATGCAACTCGTACGCGGTCGCAAATGGAGTCGCAGTTACCATCCACTTGAAGTGGATGGTAACCCACTGGCAAACGGGAAGGGGTCCCCATGAGACCCCTTCCCCTTTGTGACTGGACCCCAAATTATTTTTTCAGAGCAGGTAGTGGTCCAAGGGACCACTACCTGCCCTGAAAAAATCCGAAACAAAAGGTTTCGTTTTTTTTAATCTAAGTGCAGCTCGTTTTCCTTTAAGGAAAATGGGCTAAACTTGGGAAAAAAAAACTGCTTTATTTAAAAGCAGTCACGGACATGGAGGTCTGCTGACTACAGCAGGCCTCCATACCCGTGAGTGCCCATAGTCGCTATGGGGCCGCAATTTGCGACCCACCCCATTAATATTAATGAGGTGCGACTCGCAGACGGTGTCTGAGACACCGTTCTGCATAGCAAATTGCGACTTGCAATTTGCGAGTCGCACGGACTCGCAAATTGCAAGTCGCAATTTGCTATCTTACTACATCTGGCGATCAGTGCTTACACTGGTGTGGGTTCCGTGCTTGGTACATTTACAGTGCATGAAGCCTCTGCTCTTCAGGCCGCTTCTCTCTTTGGTACAAGTTCTCAGATCATACCAAGGCTTTCTTATATCATCTGTGGTACCGCTGGTAAATCCCACTCCATTGATGAACTCTATGATGTGGCCCCCAATCAACTTTTTTTGTCACCGCTACAAAATGTAGATGACTTCCATCTGCAGCACCCTCCGCCATCAGGATTTCAAGCTGCACCTGTGCTCCATTCTGTGTGGCCCATCCTCCTGCGCCCCCTGACTTGCCGTTTTAGATCTGATTATAGCTCCAGTGAAGTGCCCAGGGCATCCTCTGCCCGCCTCTCGCCCTTCACAGTACAATGGACTTACTTCCTACGTTTCTGATCAGCGACTGTCTGTGCAACGCTTGCACTCTATGATTTTTACTCAATTGCAAATTGCATTTTGCGATTGCAAAGCAAGATAATTGGTTCTGTGAAATATAGTGTATGTTGGTACATCAGAATTTGTGAATCGCACAATGCGAGTGGTTGCTTTTTGCAAATTGTGATTCACAAGTTCTGATGTTCATACTTTAGGCCTAAAAATGATAATGCAGGACTTCTAATGATAGCCAATTGTACTGGAATTAAATATGGATTACCTTGAGAATGTAACGTTGGTTACTGAAACTCTGTGATTGGACAGAAATCCTTAAGAACGTTATTTGCACTGTTAGAATCTGCGAACTATGGGCCAATTGTAGCAAAGGTTTTTCCCCATTCTGTGTCTATGGGAAAAAGTGTTCGTACATATGGCCCTATATGAAGCATAAAACCAAAAAATATAGCAGACACAGACATCCAGGCGCATGCAGTTCAGCCATGGTGTCTAATATCTACCAATACAACCACCCAATGCATGTGTGTTATCTTCCCAGTATCAACCAACACTCTGAGCTCGTCCCAGGAGGTTTTATATTAAAGTATTGGATTTGACACATTCACTTCATGTGAAAGCTGATCCGTGGAATCCCTGTTGCTTATTCCACCGATCCAGGGCTTCAGCGGGGGACTCTTCCATTGATCCACCACATCTAAAGTGTGATGTATCCCACATGTATCTAGAACCATAGTTATGGTCAGTGCTTAATTTGTGAAAAATAAGTGCCAGGACTATTATCGCTAGGCCACTGCAGCGTGCACCACTCATTGCACCTGCCAGTACCTCAATGACAGTAGCAACACAGCTACTGAGCATCATACTCCTCCTACTGTGACAATTCAGACTATTCCAGGCCACCAAAGCTATACGAATGGTTTGGGAGGCAGGTATTAGACATTTTAGGATATATTGAATTAACAAACAACTGTTGTTGTGCTGTCTCTACATTAGACTAAGAGTAACACCATGTGGAAGGCTATCGTAATTGTCAGTGTTGACAATTATGTGCCGTTGCTGAGCACCGGAAACCACTGGCTCAAATTAAGCACTGGTTATGGTTGCTTCCATTGATTTCCAAACTCTACCTCAGGCTCTTCCAAGCATGATTACAACACATTTGCTGGGGGCTCTGCTTGGATTCACTTAATTACAGGCCAGCCCCTGAATGGATCCAGCATCTCTGTTGGTTGTTCATTTAAACATGGATCCACTTCTTCACTGGGAGGTGCTCAACCGACCCACCATGTCTCTTTCGGGTGCTTCCATCAGCTATGCTTGGAGCTCCCTCTTAAATCTACTGTATCTGCTGGGTGTTTTTCCACAGATCCTTCATCTCTGTAGTGAGAGCTGAAATGGATCTGCTGGTTCTACAGGGAGCTGTACCAAGGACCCACCATCTGAATTGTGGACTTTTCTGGAGAACCACTGATCTAATATCCTCTTTGTAACCTTTTCCACAGATCCACGATCTTTGCATGGGATCTTGCTTGGATCTAGGACTTCTCTTGTCAACCCCTCCGTAGGTGCAGACGTCTGTTGGGACTCTTCCTGAAATCCAGGATTCATGATGGAGACTCTTTAATGGATCCATGGCCTTTTCATGGATCTAGCCTCTCTGCTGTGGGCTCTTCCATGGTTCTCCCAAATTAGCTTCAAGATGCTGCATGAATCCACCCCGCTACTGCAGACGCCGGAGTGGCTATCCTGTCTCCTTGTAGGTGTTCCTTGTGTCCGCCACCTCTACTGAAGGACGTGCTGGTGTCAGATTTCCTGAGGCACCTCTGATAATATTGACTAAAGGTGTCAGTCAATTGCAGTCCCCATGCCCTCTCCCCTCCCTGCAGGATTTGCAAGGAGCTCAAGTGGCAAGGCTGCAGTGACTGTATTCAGTGCATGACAACACAGACCTATAAAAACATAAAGTGATACAAATCACATAGAAAAACGGTGTCTGTCCCCAGTACCCTGAAATATAGGAGAATAAGTTCCACCGATTTTCAAACAAGACATTTTTACTTGTCAGAATGTAATAAAAGATTTTACCTTGCAATACAAGCTCCTCTCCGGCACCCATGTCACCTTTAGTTATTTCTAAAAAGAAAATGGCAGAAAAACACATGTTCAGCGACTTCCACTATGTTTGAAACCTGGGACTATCTCTTCTAGTTCAGACACAAATGTGCACGGGGTCTGGTCCAGATGCCCCCAGTGCTTCAGAGATGCTGCACCGGTTGTTTATCCGGAGCCCTCGATGCTTTTGTTAGTAGATAACCCGTGGTTATCCAAGGCTCAGAGCTGGACCACCACATACACCAGGGTTTAAATGTGTTTTTCACAATGTCTTGATCAGCATCAGACCATTCTGGGAGTTTGGACAGCTTGCTCTGCTCACCTGGTCCAGGACCACCTTGGCTAAGGGGGAGCAGCTGGACCACCTCATGCACCTTTCACAACTGCAACACCCAAGACCCTCCCCCGTGCGGCAGTATTCACGTTACCTGCCGCACTGTTAATACTCTAAATTGATACTGCGGATCTCGCCTTTGTTCAGGGCACGGATGCTTCCCAGCCAGGTACGCTCCATACAAGTACCTTTAACTGCATACATCGATACACGTAACATCCTCCATGGTCCACTCTGAAAGAGCATCCACGCAGGGGCGTCAATTCACCAAAATGCCAGGGGTTGCGGATGCCACATTACACGCCCCTGGATCTTTACTTTTGCTCACACACATACACAAATACACATACTCTCTGTCACATACACACACACTCTCACCCGCAAGCACGCACACAAGTTACATATAGAAGCATTTTTAGTAACCGCAGCTGCTGGGTCATACTCCAGCTGATTGTATTTCATGATCGGAAAGACAGTGCCAGGGGTCGCGAGGGACAAGCCAGGGGTCGCAGATGCGCCCCCTGGCGGCTTCTAAATGACGTCCGTGCAACCACGCTCACAGACCAACAGCTGTACAGATGCTGATGCAGGCAGACCGGTAAAGATACAGGCGTCCATCCACGCAGACCAAAAGACACACAGACACCCGTGCCCAGGCACCAGTGCAGGGCAAGAGATAAGCGAGGGCACGGGGGTGTGTGGCACCAGACACAAAACACTCAGTTTCACCCATGCAACCTGCGTGCACTAACCAGGGTCACCTTTCTCAATAAAATGCTCTTGCATTTGATGCTTATGATATTGCCAGTTCTACTTATTTATGCTTCTCTCCTTTGAAAGGAATATTGGCATTTTGCAACAGACTAAATGAAAAAACTCAAAGTTGCTGCAATGCACATTATTTTCTTTTTCTATGGCAGCTCAGAGGTATCAATTAATTTATGTTTTACAGTTTATGTATCTCAGGCCCGGCTCATTGGTTCTAAGCAGTCCTGACTTCAGTGACCCCCGAACTGCCGACACTAAAATCTCTTTGCCAGCTTGTGCCAATCTCTGCCAGTGCCCACGTTAGTGAGACTTTGTGCAACAAGTGGTGCTCTTACCTTGACTATAACACCACCAAGGGCACAGTAACCTTCTACACGTCCCAATGTAGAGCTGAAGCAGAGAAGTGTCCCTGCACCCAGCAGAGCAAGAGGGCATCCAAGCAGTGTGTGTACCCTCTGGCAGAAATCCATGTGCAATGCACGGCTCGCTCAGCAGGTAGACACTTCACATCAGGGCTGGCTTTAGGGGGTTGCGACAGGTGCGGCCGCACTGGGCGCTTGGCTGGAGGGTGGGGCACGGACCTTGGTTGGGGGGGAGGGGCGCTATGTTGAACAATAACTTACGATTTAAAAGCACCTGCTGGAGAGTCCCTTGTACGTCCAGCTTTCAGGTAGCAATACAAATGTCATGATACCTCGTGTGATGCATGCTCCTGCTACAGAGATGGATCCGAGTTGTGTCTAGTGGCAGTGTTGACTCGCCATAAAGTAGTACAGAGGGTTAATGTGCCTGCTGCAAAGAACAGATCAGTATTTCATGTGGAAAGCTGAGTGGATTAGTAAAGCCAGACTTTACTAGCGCTTTAAAAACAAATGAAATGCATGTGAGGGAGGGGATATGGGGACATGAGAGGCACTTTTGCCGGGTGGCAGTGAGGGAATCCGAGGAGGACAGGGCAGGGTGACAAGGATTGCCGCATCGGGCACCACCAGTGCATGGTTACCTGCGGGACAGATTTAGGTTATTTCTATGGGGCTATAGGTAGTGGGGCGGAGCGAAACTTCCAACATGAGCAAATAGTTCCACTGGGTTATTTGAGACTGACCGGTATGATCAGTTAATCACTTATTATTACAGGCACCAATCAGTAAAGTGCTGCAAATGAAATAGAAGCCAAACAGAAGTCTCTGCATTTGTTTGGCCCTGAACTGAATGAAGTCATATTGATCCTCAAGCTAGTGCAAGTGAGTGCAGTGTGCTAGTTATCAGAGACGAGCGGCTCGTGAAAGCCTCAGGTCTCACCTAAGCTCTTTAATCATTCACCGTTATAAATGAAAAACACTCCTTGTGCTCAGACTGCATCACGCAAGGTGACTGAGGTTGCCATCCACACGTGGTAGAGGTCACAAGGGACACTTTGGGTCAAGGCAGGACTCTGCCTCGCAAGCAGCCCAGAGGTCACTGGTCAGTGTCACTTTCCCCACTGCCTTTCCATGCCCAATCCCTGACACCTTCATGGCAGGTTGGGTAGGCTGCACTGTCACCCCTATAAATCTTGGGGGGGGGTTGTTCTATTTCGGGGACATGCTGGAGATGCTTCTTGGCTTCATACTCCCACTTGTACATTTCTTTGCTTCTAATGTTACACCCTTGGTAACAAAGATGTCATTACTTGGTTTAATGTTCTGTGTTGTGCTGCAGAATATTACTGCCTAATATGCAGCTTAGGGCTCGGTTGAGGTGTTCCCAGCCTAAAAGGACATCCCTGTAAACCCAGTGAATGAATGCTCCATTTCGGTGGTTCTTACCCTTCTGACTTCTGTGGACCCTGACTTTAGCATTACTGGAATCCGGGGACCCCCACAGAATCATTATTGGAATCCAAGGACCCACTACTGAGTCATTACTGGACGCTTAAACATTGCTGATGATTTGAACCGCCAAACACTACACAAGAAATACAGAAACAGGCATTCCACCAAACACATATACAAAAGATAACACATTTTATTTCGTTTTCAAACCAAGAAAGTAAAACAAAAAAATGTTAATAGGAAGGTTGGAGCTTTTCTAAATTCAATTGAAGTCACACATCTCCCATACTATATTATGTTTGATTACACCTGCACTGCTCCCACGAATCAATCTGAGGATTCTAATTAACTTTTTAACTTCCAATTTCAAATTCCTTGACATTTACAGTACATTTTAACATTTTCAGTTGTACATTTAGCCACTTTAGTTATATATACTTTATTATTTTTTTCTGAGTAGTCACGGACCCCCTTAGGAGGCTTTGTGGGCCCCCAGGGGTCCCCGGACCACAGATTAGGAACCACTGCCCTACGTGTTCTTTCACTTTATATCCCATTACAAAGCTGTGGGTCTCAACATGCGACTGGCCAGTAGCTTTGGGTTGATGGTTGAGGGGTGGGCTAATGCTGTGAGGAAAGTACCACGCAGTACAAAACATGCAGCAGCGATTGATACCCGTGAGAGCAGTAGCTTCTGCCTTTCTCCTCCTGTGTATCAGGCATTCTGGCATTCTTGTAAACGCACTTCTGGCCCCTCCTATTGCTAGCCTGAATGATGGATCAGCCACATACATAAAGTACTGGAAGGCTGCACATTGGTTTATATCTGAACAGTGTGAGCAGGGAGTGGGGCTGCCAGGCTTCAAAGAGAACCAGCAACATATGGGTGCATCATAGAAGACCACAAAGACCCTGAGGAAAGTAGAGAATTCCTTCCATCATTGAAAAGCACTGCTAACCATCTCTTTAGGTCTCGCCTACCAGACAGAGCAAGCTGCCTGTATGAAAAAAGACCAATTGTCGGCTTATAGTGGGCTTAGAGCCAATCCATTGCTTACCATTGGTTGGCTTTACTGCCAGTGCCATTTGCTTTCTTCCTATTTAGCTTGCTTGGGCTTTACTTCCTCGTGTTGAGTTTGCCACTCCCCAGGAGCATCACTACATCACTTGTGTCCTTCCACGGCACACTTTTGAGCAGTGGTTACTTGATTGTTCTTGGTTCTATTTAGTTAAGCACTCCTTGAGAGTGCATGTATTTTCCAGCTGTCTCTCTCAAGTACTTCTCTTCCCCTCTGCTGCACTCTGTGTTGCTCTCCCTTACCTGAGTGTTTCTCCTGAACCCCTCCGTGATGTGTTCACCGTTGTGAACTTCTGGTCCCAGTGTTACTTTCTCACCCATGCTTCTCCCTTCCGGCTCCACATTGCTCTTTCACTCACCAGGGTGTGTCTCACCCCTCTGTGCCCTCTCTCTGTATCACTTGCTTCACCAAAGCTGCACCTTCCACGTTGCTCTCCCACCTGCACCCTTCATGTTTCTTCTACCCTCTCACCCCTCTTGCTGCAGCCTCTCCTGCATGTTGCGTCCACCTAGTGTTGCCTTCCCCCATCTGCTTTAGAAAACACACATTTGGATGTTTTTTTCTTTGTATTTACTGATCCAACTTGGATTGGTTAAGAAAAAGAAAGAGATTTGATTTTGTAGGTGCGCACAAGCATGGTGCACACTGAACAGAATGAAGGAGCCGGCCAACCTGTCATAGGCCTTTTTTATTCCTCTCTAGCCATGCTGCATACCATCAGGAACCCCGTGCAGCGTCACAAAAACATTGGCAAAGCCGATAGATCCGAAAGGTGAGATATATCGGCGTTGCCAATGCTTGTTTTTGTACAGTGACGGGAGAGAGGGACATTACTTTCTGCAGCCTCCCTCCTCCCAGAAATTGTTCCATAACAAACAGAAACCCCTTCCATTGAAATGGACAGGTATTTCTACAGTAGTGAGCGCCTGTTTGTGCCAGCTAAAAATGAGGGATGGTCGTCCAATTCCTGGTGTGGTGCAGCTTCAGCCTGTTGTGATCTCAACCTTGAGCCCTCTCACTTGTGCTAGAAAGGGACACGATTAGAACCGCTTTACACCGCGCCCTGGACCTGCATGAAAGTTCTACTTATTTTACATCCTTTTCACTATGCCAGCATCACTTACCACTCCATAGCAGTACATATCTGCCAGTATTCAAGACAACCTCTCAACATAGTCCAGATTTGGTGCAGAGGGACACGGGGCTCCACGGCAGCACACAATACATCCTTCATTTGATTCACACATATACAATCGTGAGGGGAACTGCACAGGCCAAATCACCCAGCTAGCACACTCGCATCTGACCAGACGTCCGGCACCACCCAAGCAGCTGACAGCAGAGATGCTTATCAACCACAAATATCCACACACTGCCCACGGCTTACCCCAACAGAAACTGGTATTTTAATGGGGACGAGAAGGTACGGGGCAGGATGGCGCTGCTAGCTATACCAAGGGCAGAATGTGCACCATAAAACTATGCACTAACACTGCGCGCGCACGCACGCACTGACGCACGCACACAGAATCCTTTGGTATGTAACAGTTTCAGTGCTTAGCTAGTGGGATGTGCATTAAGTCTAACCACAACTATGCTCCTACAGAAAACAAAGGCGTTGCCATGGTGACCTGAGAGGTTCGCTTCAGGATGAGGTCCCTCCAGCCATGAGAGGAATAACTCAGTCTTCCCATCCTCGCATTCCATTCATGTTACTCACGTTAGGAGATCGCCCGCTCCCTGTGTGCTGGACAACAACATACGTGGTTTCCTAAACCTGTCCCAGCGTAAATCATCTTGTGGCCAAACGGCATAAACATGTTGACAAGTTTCTATGGCGTCCCGCCACAGGCCGGGTGCAGGGATATGTCCCGTCATCCCTAATGTCCCAAACACGGTTTGGTCCTCAGCACATTATCGCAAACATGTTTACTTCCTGTGAGATGTGCAGGTGTCCATCGGAGTCAATGATGAAGTAACGGCATTGTGCTAAGATGTCATCACTGAAGAACAGAGTTCGCTGAGGCTGCCGGAGGGTACCATCTGGAGTTTTATGAATGTTACGTTCAGTTTACAGGTCTGGATGAAAGTCATATTTGGAGGGACCAGTTAGAGCAGATAATTGATGGCAATAGATAAAGAACAGGTGGGATGCTGTACCTCAGCTTAGGGCATGCTCGCCAGGGGGGGCTCTGGTCTGGCTGCTTATCACCGCCCAGAGTCGAGGCGCTTGTCTGTTGTCCATTCCAGTACCACCTTCAGTCCTGACAGGCCAGCACAGGCTGGAGGGTCTGCAGCAGCATCTCCTCATCATGCGAATGCCATTGACTCCCTAAACCTGAGCACCAGTGGGCAGTGGCCTAGGAGCGGGAGGTAGGGGGGCAAATGGTTCCAGTTTTACCTAAGCCGAACCCATGAGAGTGGGGGGCTTCCTGCGCCTGGGGGCTGTAAGGCACACAGAGATATTGACTTGAAGATGGAGGTTGTATGAGGAGGGGAAGCAGCTCAGGACTTCACTGGTGTGGAGGAAAAGCCTAGGACGATGCGACTAGGCATGGTGATGAAAGTGGAGAGGATGAAATGGCCCTGGACTGGACCCTGGGGGACCTCACGCTTAAGAGTGTAAACAATGAAGGTGAGGAGCACCAGGAGACAGCGGAAGACGAAGGGAGCCCGTCCGACACTGTGTCGGTGATGCGCAGGGAGGTACAAGCAGTCAGTAAGGGTTATCCTTGAATGACATGTGTGCCTGCTACTTCTAATCCTGGACCATGCACCAGTGCTTGTTGAGAGACCTGTACCTGTATACTCAAGGGCTAGACGTACACTGCTCTGATGTACAGAAAAGGGTAAACTTACCTGAAGGCCTGAGCGGCTTCCTCAGAATGCCCCCCGGATTGCGCAGCGGAATCGCGTCAGGCAGAAAATCCTCATTCCATGTTTTAGCCCTCCTAGTGATGGGCAAATCATTTTCTGAAGGAGGGGATTTACCAGGGGCCTCCAGAAGAAGAATCTAAAAAAGGTAAAATAAGCACACATCAGGCACATAGCACATTCAGATGGATCTTTCTCTGCTCCTGAATATTGTTTCTCTCAATTTACCACCAGGCTTTCATAGCACACAGGACGGAAGTCACAGTTGGTCCAATATAATACTTGAAAGGTACCTTTTTCTTGATCCCGGGACATGCACTAACGTACAGCAAATTGAGTTATTCTGTGCAAATGTTTTCGACCACTAATATTTTACTCTCGAGCTTTCCTGATCTCCGCACCTTTTTCATACATTCAGGGTTTTCCATGGTTCTGTTGTATTTGATTAGTGGTGTGTAGTTGTGTTTAGTTGTCAAAGGCATGTTGAGAGTCTGTTTCACTAAAGGTACTGTCTCAGTAAAACTAATTTAAGACAGAAAGTTCTTTGTGGTGTGTTATGTATTGGGATCAGTGGACCAGAGAGTCTTGCTACTTTAGTTGAACTGTTTGGTCGGTTGACCATTGCATGGCCTGCATAGACATGTGGTCATGGTGGTGTTGTATGTTTGAACTAACATTATCTGAATGGATATGAGCTATATCTTGGTGTGAGATTGGAAAGTGGTGCGGATTTGCCAGCCAAAAGGCTTTGCTGGTGTGGGCCGTGTGTGATGGTGTCAGGGTTCCACAGCATTCTAGGTGTGATGGGAAATGTGTCGTAAAGTAGGGTTGTTGGGATGGAATTGCTGTTGCATGCCTGGCGCATGTGGTGTGGTCCGTTGTTTATTCTAGGCTGATTGTGTAGTTGTTTGATGTTCACTAGGTTCAGTCATGTTTATTCACACAGCCTGATCTGTGAGGTGAGGTGTGGTGCCAAGTAAGGCCTATTGACAGGCGGCTTGCCTGTGGAACATAAGCAGGCAATGTGTACCATAACGGAAGAGTACGTGTTTTATAACCATAAGTGTGTAGTTTATTGTACGACAAAACAGAAAGCAGTATAAAATCGTATTAAAACAGAACCAAAGTATGGTTACAAATCTGATGATATAGCAGGTACCAGACTGATGACCCCGGACAGGACCAGCAGCAGCCATCCTAGTGGGCTGCTATAAGGAGCTCTGATTTACCTACTGTTACCTGTGCTCCCAACCACAGATTACCCGCTACACCCTAAAGGTTGTATTGTAGCACAACAGGGGTTGAGGGGTCGGGGTTGTGGGTATGACTGCTGCGTGTCCTGTTGGTGTAGGGGTCATCGGAGGGCTCTTGAATTCCTAAGAGGTTGGAAGGATCAGAAGAGGTAGATTTAATATCACAGAATTGATCAAAGATTTCTGCAGCATTGCTCATTGCTCAGGCTGTAGGACCAGCCTGTGTAGGACAGTGGACTCCTCTGGACTGGCAGGCACTCTGATCATTATTTGGACTTGAGGAAGGAAGCCAGAGGGGAGGATGTTGATGAGGGCGTCCCAGTGAATTGAGACAAAACTGTCTGCCAGGGCAGAGAGGATGGAAGTAGTAAAAGGTGAGTGACCGAAAACGACCTGGAGGCGGTTCTCCTGGACCAGCGGGTCCTCAATATTGAGGGAGCACTGAAGGAGGTAGACTCCAAGATACAGAGGGGAAAACAGATGGATGAATCTGTCCTTCCCATGGTAGGGGACATGAAGGCTGAAAGGTTAGGGTGTTATTGGAGTGACATAAATCAGGCAATCCAGAGTTCATCAATGATGAGGCATTGCATAGCACTGGCAAAGACCCTGTTGGTGGAGGTTAAACCTGTGAGACAGCCTGCGAAGGGCCCTTATCTTTCTCAGATAGGAAATTAAATAGTATTGGCAGAGCTCGCAAGCTCACGGCAGACAGAAAGAGTTCCTGGCCAGATAAACAGTGGTGAAAAAGAACCTAGTAATGGCTGAAAAGACTATTCATAATTTCCCGCTTCTCCATTGTGCCACTTTCCAACTATGACAAAGTTCCTGAAGCAGGGTCTTCAAACACTGGCCATCCAAACTGAGGTTGTGACTTGAGGAAAAGTGTGTTCTCCCCTCCCAGAGGCAGCCAAAAGGTTTATAGAGTGTCAAACACCAGTAGCCCGCTACCAATACCTCTGCGGGCTCAACAAGCACTCTAGATTCTGGGGTGGAAAATTGAATATTAATGTTGCTCTGCTCGACTATCTGTCTTTTCAGAGGTGACAGAGGAACTGTGGACACGATCCAGTGGTTCTCTCTTGCACACTAGTGTTCTAAGCTGACTTTTCTTACCCCACTACTTTCCTTTAAATAAAGATCATACTGTTGCTGAGGACAATCAGAGACTGTGATCTAGTGATGCGCTAACAATAGATAGTTATGTGTGGTTTCCTTGCTTCAGTGGTTATCATCGGAGGGCGCGTCTTGTTGACATTGGTTCAGAGTTGACTCCTCCACTGTTCTCTGTGTCCAATTAACCTATTTAGGAGTCCCGAGGGGCAAGGAGAAACATACTTACTCACTTAGTTAAATGACAGTGTAACCCATTTGGTCACACATTAAATCTCAGAGATGAATTTAAAGTTTCAAGAAGTATTTATTACAGACTTAAGTATAAACTTATATAAATAAGCCTCAGAAACATACTATACAGTATATGTACAGAATCACCAAAGGAGAATCAGAGTGTCAAACCAAATTAAATTTTACAAGCATGTAACAGACCAATATCTCTGCAGCAGTGATCCAAAAGATGAGAAAAGGTAACTGATGTCTTGAATCAAGAATTAGATTTTCCTCCCTAATCATTGAATCTAAATAAGCCTAACTATTCTAATAAGGCTAAAGGAATTGGACTTGAGAGTGTTAGCATCACGGGACCCTCACTGGAAGTCCTGCAAGAGAGTTGTGGGTAGCATAATGCCACTTCAGTCAAGTAAAGAAAACATGTCTGTACCACTCTAAGTCTCTAAGAATCCACTCAAGTCAAGGGGCAGAGGGAACCTAAATCTGAAACTAACTGAACAACACTTTAGTCTCTTACAGAACCTTCCAGTAGCTGACATCACAGCCAGTAACTTTCCATTGACAGGGCACAGTTGTAAATCACAACCCTCATCAGCCTTCATCGATTTGGACCGCATCTAAACCTTGGATCACTTCCATATCCAGGAATACGTAGGGGTGTTGTTCTCCATGCCTCCTGTCGTTACTTATTTTGTCCTTGACAACCCAGCTTCTCATACCACCTTATCTATGCCTAACAATGTACTCTTCATTAACTGAAGCCTGTTACCGATGCACCTGCAAATTTAAGAAATATGCAACAAGGACAAGCTTCACGTTGAAAGTTAAACCCAAGAAAACATTTTAGGCATTAATTCCAGCCAACCTAATGTGGACTTCAATGCACACTTGAATATATGACTAAATGTGCATTTCTCATAATCACAATAAATAAAGAATGATTATGGAAATGTATCATTTCTAAGACATCACAGCACATTTGAATATTATTGCATAAATGTGATTTGCGTATGACATTTCTACATTCCTACTTATAAGTGCACTATAATGTCATTTCTTTTCAGCGCACCACATTTTACAACCATGAAATTTTATGCGTGTTATATATGTAACTGATTATTTTATCATTCCTTTCAGAAAAGCATAATGGCACAGCCAAGCTATGCTCTTTCAACATATAATGGCTGTCTCTATTACTTGGAAATGTCATCTCTCGCTAATTTGGAGAAATATTAAGAGTTAGAAGAACTGTTCCATAAGGTATAGGACCCATATCTGAAAACATGACTAAGTTCGCTACTGCTCTTACAGCATGATCCTGGAGTTCCATGCTATACTGCCTGCTTCTTGCTAAACTTGATGGTACAGACATTCTCAATGAAATGGCAAGACATATTGTTTACTTTTCTGTATGTAGTGTATGAAAAATGATTAAAGATCAATGTTAAACAGTATTATTTGTAACTCTAAATGGTCAATCTAATACTTTACTTGAATTCAGAAAAGATACAAATTAAGGTTATATGAGGTCGTTTGGTATAACAAAAAGCTGTTTGTAATAGTCCAAATTTTCCCTCATCTTTGGCAAGACAACCATAGTAACACGAAACAGAGATAATGGTAAAACAATTACATTGTAATAGAATGTGTGAGCTGTACCATGCGGGGAACAAAATTATACATGTGTTACATCGATGGAACACGTCACCCGGAGATCTGTTGCTTGACATGAATATATCTGCGCTTGATTAGTGTCCAGGCTGCCCTCCAGCATCTAGATTGGGAGGCTTGTGGACTTTAACTCTATCATCAGCACAGCAAACAGATGGATCTTGCATCACAATTTTGACAGCTCTTGGGATAGAACACATCTTTTTACATTGAATCTTCGGTTCCTCAACTAGGCAATGTTCCAGAAGCAACAGAATCGTTCACATATATGCAGTTCCTATGTTACATCTTCTCTAGGGTCAGAGAATATAAGTTCCATGTTCTGTTCCAGAAATAGTAGCATTTATCAGTAAGTAACAATACCTAAATACACCACGTCATTAAATGCAACACATATCCAAACAAAAAAATAATAATACATTCATGGTTGTCAATAATGTTAAAGATAATGGCATATTGTTTATGTCATTTGTAATTTCATCTGTTACATCAAGGGTGAGGCCAAGAGCTTTGCATTTGGTGTCAGATTTATGGCTTCATGGCCACCTCCAAGGTCCTTCTCATTGGGTCACATGTCGGCCGTATACATTGGAGTCCAATGTCTCACAGCAGTGACAGACCACCTCACGGGGTGCCACTCGAAGGTTTTCATGTTGGCTTAAGGTCTGCTGCACGTCAATGAGTGGGTTATTTATTGAGGGTCAGGCTGGGCCTTTGGGGATCACCTTCTGTCTCAGTCACACTTAGCAGAGCTAGACACCTAACAGCAGAATTGGCACATGAGATAGCAAGCTTTAGAGGTGAAAGACAGTAAACATGGCAGACTACCTACTCTTCAGAAAAAGCTCAGCAGGATAGATATTCTGCACAGTCCCGGGAATTTGCTCCTAACATCTTAAGAGAAGAATTCCATAAGTTCTGTCTCAGACCTGGGTACTCTCGCTCTACAAAACTCAAAGCTTCAGGGAGTCAACATAATAACTTTGGCTCATGTTTGTCCCGTCTTGTGGACAGTTGGCATCACCAAATGTCCAGTCAAATTTAACATTTGCCTGAAGCTTTTGGAGGGGGGAGGGATCAATCATTGCAGATCACATTAGTTTTTGAAGAAGTCACATTTCAATGGTTATCAGTTGAAAATAAAGCCATCCTCTTATGACTTGTGCTTTTCAGGTAGATATTTTCTGCTCCCAGCATAAGCACACAATGTGGGGATGGGTGACCAGACCAATGTGTGCCTTTTGGTTAGGCCACCCGGCCAAAGTCTTGGGATTCCTTTCTCTGAGCTCAATCCTTCAATTTCTGAAACTGGTTTGAAGTTTCAGCCAGAGCACAAAAGGTCTTTCCTGGGAATACATATTGAAAGTGATACATTGGACTTGGCTTCAACGTGTATTCCAAAGGAATTTCAAGCTAAAGAAGCAGTGTGAGTGAACATGCTGAAAAAAGGGAACACTGCAATTCTTGCACACCCAGGTCACTACAGATCACTGCACCAGGTCACTGTAAGTCACCCGAAAACCTTTTGGACCCTACAACCTTATGGACTTCGCTCTTATGGCCAATTAACTGGCTGTAAGAATTGTTCCGTAGCTTTTAGATTCACATGTGAGTCTTCTGCCTCCCTGATGAAGGAGAAGAGTGCCTCATCAGGAAAACAAAACAACTCTAAGAAGAAAGTCATATATTGGGACATTGTGAGCTACAGTGGGCTCCACCTAGATCAATAAGTCAATACCCAGTTGAAAAACTTTGTAAAAAATGGAAACACTTGCAGGCCCAAATATATGATGGAGGAAAAATACATAACATGAATTTAGAAGAGATTCACACAGTACAACTTGCACACTTTTGCAGTTATAGTCTGGATTCCTTTCAGTGGAACGAAAAGGTCTATATGGACTTCCACTGGAGGAAAGAATGTATGAGTTAATGGACACTTTTTGTGACTACTTAGCAGTAATAACTCCAACCATTACTGAACAAGCCTCTAATTCTTAGGATACCATTACATTCACAGTTCCAGGGGCAAAATAGCCAAACTAGGGAATGTTTCTTTCACACAAAAAACATGAGTTTGCATTTGGAAACACTCAGCCAGGTATGCACATCGGAGAGATTCTCCTACCGACTGTCAATAAGTCTTGGCAGAAATAGAAGACTGAATTTTTCTAAAGTAGGACCACATTGCAGGTAGGGCTAGAGAGATGGCAAGGTGAAGTAGACAACAGTTCTTTTCGAAGGCTTGACCAGGATTGAATATGTGTCTCACTCAAACATGTCAAGAGTCAGGGAGCAGTGGGTGTTGTAAGCTGTAGGAAAGTACCCTCTTTTTAGCATGGTTACACCCACTTTTTGCCTGATGTCAGTGTGTTTGACTGCGTTCACTGGGATCCTGCTAACCAGGAGCCCATTGATTATGCTCTCTCTCTGCAAACTTGGTTTCTTGAACATCACATACCTGACATTTGGCACACTGGTACCCACTTGTAAGTCGCTAGTATATGGTCCCAGGTACCCGGGCATTGGGGTACCAGGGGATCCCCATGGACTGCAGCATGTATTATGTCACCCATAGGGAGCCCATATAAAATGTGACTGTAGACCTGCCATTGCAGCCTGCATGAAAAGGTGCATACACCTTTTCACTACAGGTCACTGTAAGACACCCCTATGGCAGGCCCTCCTAGCCCAGAGGGCAGGGTGCAAGCACCTGTGTGTGAGGGCACCCCTGCACTAGCAGAGGTACCCCCATGAACTCCTGTTCCATTATCCTGGATTTCGTGAGTCCGGGGATGCCATTTTATGAGTGTACTGAACATAGGTCACTACCTATGTCCAGCTACAAAATGGTAACTCCAAAACCTGGGCATGTTTGGTATCAAACATGTCAGAATTATACACCAATACTGTTGCCACTATTGGAAGTATGATTCCATGCACCCTGGGGGCTCCTAAGAGGACCCCCAGCATTGCTGCTAACAGGCTTCTGGAATTTTCCGGGCAGCCCAAGCTGCTGCCACCCATCAGACAGGTTTCTGCTCTCATGCTGCTTGAAAAGCTCAAGCCCAGGAAGGTAGAATAAAGGATTTCCTTTGGGAGAAGGGGGTAACACCCTCTCCCTTTGGAAAGAGGTGTTACATGAATTGGGAGGACTAGCCTCCCCAAGCCATTGGTATGCTTTGAAGGGCACATTTGGTACCCTCCATGCATAAACCAGTCTACACCGGTTCAGGGACCCCAAGTCTCTGCTCTGGCATGAAACTGGACAATAAAAAGGGGAGTGATTACTCCCCTGTCCATCACCACCTCAGGAGTGGTGCCCAGAGCTCCTCCAGAGGGTCCCTGGATTCTGCCGTCTTGAATCCAAGGTGGGCAGGGGCCTTTGGAAGCATCTGAGTGGCCAGGTCAGGCAGGTGACGTCAGAGCCTCCTCCTGATAGGTGGTCACCTGGCTAGAAGACCAATCCTCCTTTGAGAGTTATTTAGCACCTTCCTCTTGGGTGGGTCCTCAGATTTGGCTTGCAAGATTTCAGCAGGGCTCCTCTGCAAACTCTTCATTGACTTCTAGCCACTGGAACTGCGACTAGACTCTCCAGGACCTGACAATCTGCACCCTCGACAAAACTCTGCTTGCAACATTTTTTATACGGCTCCTTCCAGCTTCTGCAACATTTCCTTGGCTGTGCATCTCCAGCTCCAGGACTTCATTGCTGACTGTCTTCGTCCTACCGTCGACCAACTCCTGCAACCACAGAGAGGTGGGTAGTGGTTCCTGCCACCACCAGGCACACCTGCGACTTCTGGACTTGTCCCTTCTTCCACAGGTCTTCCTCTTCAGGAATCCACTGCTGGTTTCTTACAGTCTTGTCTGGGTGTTGCATTTTCTTCCTTTCAGTCCTTTTGGGTGGTTTGGGGAAAATCCAGTAACTTACTCCTTTCTTCCTGGTCGATGGAGGGCACTGTGGTACTTACCTTTGGGGTTTCCTAGTTTGGCCAACTCCCCTCTACACATTCCACTTACCTAGGTGGGGGTCCTGCATTCGTATTCCACTTTTTTAGTATATGGTTTGGGCTCCCCCTAGGGTCACTATTGTCGATTGCTATTGCATTGTTTTCGATTTCTATTTATGTCCATTTCTGTTTACTAGTGTGCATATGTAGTGTGTTATTTACCTCCTATTGGAGGGTTGCCTCTCTAGTACTCTTTGGTAATTGTCAATTTATTTTTGAAACACTGAGTGATTTCTTCATGTGTGTAAGTGCTGTGTGGCTATAGTGGTATTGAATGAGCTTTGCGTGTCTCCTAGATAAGCTTTTGCTTCTCACCCACAGCTACCGCTAGAGAGCCTGGCTTCTAGACACTGCCTACACTTCACTAATAGGGGATACCTGGACCTGGTATAAGGTGTAAGTACCTTGGGTACCCACCACACACCAGGCCAGCTTCCAACATAAGCAAAGTGTTAAACCACAAATCCTAGGTCCCGTGGGAGCTTTCACAGAGGCAGGATTTTAGCTGGCTTACTAAATGCTGCTTGTAGCTTTCACATTCCAAAGTCCAGTGAAAGTAACACTGGCTATGATGCAGGAAGATGATTGCTGGCTTTGCTATTGGTTGAGCTGCCTTAGTTAAGTTTAGCTTTTGCTTGGGATCAACACTAAAATGAACGGATTGTTTTATTGTTACCTGGCAGCGATCCTCTGATCTTTCGCTCATCCTACTACGATTTATTGTATATAGCGCTTTGTGTCTGAGTGGTAATATAAGCGCTGCCCAGGAAAGCGCTTGAAAGTCGCAGGATAAATTACAAGTGAAGCTGTTATTAAAGACAGTTCTAATGTTCGAAATGCTGTCACAAAAAGGTACAATCTGATACAATTGTGAAGATGGACCTGTTGTGTGATGACTGATGCGTGTTGCGAGTGAATATGCTGGTGCTGGACTCAAGGTGTCGGGGGGAAGGGAAACCTCGGGATATACTTCAGAGACCTTGCATAAATAAAGACTGAAAATATTTTTTTAAAGACTACAGTTTTAGGTCTTGCAAGACGCAGATTTACCTGTCGAGGGCGATCGAATGTTAACAATATTTTACACATAAATAGTGCACAGAGTGGGGTTTGGGTCAGCCCCGTTCGGCCACTGGCTACTGAGTAATCTTCAATGTTTTTCTTCGCGTGGATGAGCTGCCACCAAGTCCGTGGCATTTTGAGAAAGGTCACAGTGTTCCAAATCTGTTCAAAGTAGTTCTGTACTTGAAGCGTGTTGGTGTCACCGCTCCCTCTTCCTGCAGCAGATCAGAGAAGCCCTCTGATGCTAAAAGTTCATTTTTCTACCGCTATTAATGTACCATTTTAGCAGCTGGCAGTGGGAAGACCCAATTCTTGCTGCGATTGGTAACATGGAAATATGAAACCCTCCATTCACGCACCTAAACGTCAGCTGCGTCGTAGCGCAGAAATGGTAAGTGTTATTAGCATCCAGCTCAATCATATATATTTTATTGACCTCGAAAGGATTAAATGCTTTGTCGTCCCTGCAAGTTCCACCAAAAGAGCTATAAAGCTGACCATAGCAACAGCGCATAAACTGAATTTCCTCTAGGCGCTTGAATATTTGTCATAACTTTACCAAAATGTCCCTTAGTCTATTTGTAAAGCCAGAGATGCTCTTCTAAGTCCCCCGCACCCCCAGTTCAATAAGCTAAAGTTGTTTGTGCTATTGTAAGAGAAGTGAAAGTCGTCATCTCCTGTCTGTGAGCATCTGATCCCATCACTGTGCCCCCTCCTGTGAGCTGGCTGGCACTGGGGAACAGGACACAATGCACAGAATATTTTAGGAAGCGATAAGGGCCCCCCGGGCGCAAAAATTGGGACTTCTCAGCCACTTTATGTAGAGCACCTTAAAGGCATGTTGTCTCCATGTTGGCACATCACACACTGGGCCGATTAGGCCTTTTACTCCGCCGGGCATTTCCCCGGGAGGCTGGAGCACTTGGAGGTCGGTTTTGAAGGTCCGGGTGCGCCTGTCACTTTCCCCAGATCCTCGAGGGTAACTGCAGAAGGCAAGGCAGTGAGGGAGGGGGATAGATGCACTTCAAAGAGAGAGCGAGAGATAGGGGGAGGGTCCAGAGAAAGATGTCAGAAAGGGAGCAGAGAAGGGGAGAGAGAACAGATGGACAGAGTGCCACAGCACACAGCGAGGAAGGGAGTGGGGCTGGTTTGAGCATTTTTGCCAGGGTTACTTTAGGTTCCCCAGTTCAGCCCTGATCACACAAAGATCATGTTGCATTAAAGGTATGTGGACTTTTCCAATCAAGAACAACAATATTTCTTTCCATATCAGTATTTCTTTTAAACTGTTTTTTTTTATTTCCAGGAAAATGTTACATTGCACCTCTGAAGCATGTTGTAGATAAGTATTATATTTATATATATTGGGACTTGCATATGTATATGTGTGTTATTTTTAACTGCTTAATCTTGACAAGTGGGGTACACACCTGTTAGTGCTGAGTTATGACCTAGGACCGTACATGTGATGCCAAGTAAAGGTAAGAGAAAGGTAATTCTATCTGTCCTAATTTCTAATCTAAACTATCCCTATTTTACATTTTATTATATTTTGGGAAGCATTATATAACCAAATACGTCTAAACATTTCTTGTACTTTAAGTTTCTAATCCTGCTGCAAATAATGACATCGGACTGACAATTTTTGAAGGCTGCGTAAATACTTGATGGATATATACATGTTTTTAAAAATAAAAATAAAAAATTATTTTACTGCAGTAAATAGGTTTTAACTTTTGCTAGATTTGCCAGTCAAAAACTAGTTCTAGTTTTCTAATTTTTAGGTCGAGCGCGCAAGCGCTTTAACCTGTTGTATACATTGTGGGCTTTTAACCACGTCCATCACTATCACTCGTTCATTGGCATGCCTTTCAAAAATCCTTTGTTAACATTGGTATATCCTTTACGTTTGTTCCTCTTTGGGGAGGTTTTGTTACTGCCTTGCTGACTGCCTCTGTTTCATGGATAATTGCACGTTTGCCGATACGTTTGACTGTGAGCGAACTTCTTTAGGTCAAGCACAAGAGTTCGACCTCGTGTATACTTTTAGTATACTTCTTATGGCTTAAAGTGGTTTCATTTGTTGGTTGCAGTGTCCTTTAAAAATTCTTGCTCGCTAGTGGTCAGTTCTGCCTTTTCCTCCCTCCTTTTTCTATTTCAGAGCTGTGACCAACTACTGTATTATTCCAGTTTGGTTTCTTTATCTGCTGTTGTGATGGGCTATTTTTGTTATTTCTGTGGTGCTCCCCTTTTACTGTGGGTGTTTTAGGCTGGCAGCCGCCTGTGTTTTATTGCAGTATTCCGTTCCTCCCATCTTCTCCCATGTCACTGACATTTGTTCTGGCTTTATACCAGTGCTGTCCTGGTTTACCTCTGGCTCCTAAAATAAGCTTATTTTACAAAAGAAACACCTGCATGTTTAGCTCACTGCTCATGAAATCCACAATAAGCCCTTTCCGGTAGAAAGTAGTTAAACCTAGAATCAATGATGTAAAACTTGCTTAGCCTTGCATCGCATCTTGAGTCTCTCTTTCCAGGGCCCCTCCCTGCCAGCACTCATGACATCCCACACAAGGCAGTGCTTATCTCCTTTATTGGGGCCATAAATCTTCTCAGGCTGCTCTGCTCCTCGAAATGCGAGGCAAGAATGCTTGCAAGACTTTTCACTCTGTAAAAATAAATATAAAATGCTTTTCCAGCCTTATTTTCCAATTTCTGTTCAGATGTTTACACAATGCAAGATAGTGCAGACATCTTCTCAACTCTCCTCAAGGGCTTGTGATTTCTGATGTCAGTAGCCGCCAGTGACCACCAAAACATGGCAGGAAAAGACGAAATTATGAGTCAGGGTTGACCAATTTTTGTGGCAAGAAAAGTCCAGTTCTGAATTTACAATGCTAATAGCTCTAACTCAAGAAAATGTGAGACCCATTGCACTGAAAATGCTTGTTTTCCTTTTGTGTCTCTCCTTTGCACTCATGCTCATGGCGGCCATAGCGCTTTGAATCGTCTCGCTTATGTCAACTAATGTTTTATTTTTCATTTTCAATTTATGTGGCAAGAAAGGTCCAGTTAGGAATTTACAACGCTAATAGCTCTAACTCGAGTAAGTGCGAGACCCATTGCGTTGCAAATGCTTGTTTAGTTTTTACTTAAGCTTTCCTTCATTTTTTGGTCATCTGCATTTTGACGCTGGAAAGGTTAAGCGGAGGATTTGAAATGATATCTCTAGAGCTGTTAAAGGAACACATGTTCGATACAACAGGCTGCCTTATTGTTAATTTCCATCAACAAGGAAACCAAACCTTCATTTTGCGACTTTGCTGCTATGAAGTGGATATGCAGATAGCAATTCATGTCCTCTGATGTCAGTCCTTGCCTCAGGGGTAAATGACAGTGAGATAACTAACTGTGGACTTTCTTAAAATAGCGAGACTTACTGACTTTGCCAGTGGATGTTTAAATGGTGTAGGAAAGTACCATCTTGCCGGGCATGTTACCCCCATTTTCACTGTATGTATGTTTGTTTTAGTCCTTGTGTCACTGGGATCCTGCTAGGCAGGACCCCAGTGCTCATAGTATGTGCCCTGTAAGTGTACCCTGTGTGGTGCCTAACTGTATCACTGAAGCGCTGCTAACCAGAACCTCAGTGTTTATGCTCTCTCTGCTTTCTAATTTTGTCACTGCAGGCTAGTGACTAAAGTTACCAATTCTCATTTGTACACCCATATAATTCCCTGTATATGGTACTTAGGTACCCAGGGTATTGGGGTTCCAGGAGATCCCTATGGGCTGCAGCATTTCTTTTGCCACCCACAGGGAGCTCAGGCAATTCTTACACAGGCCTGCCCCTGGAGCATGAGTGAAATAACGTCCATGTTATTTCACAGCCATTTTTCACTGCACATAAGTAACTTATAAGTCACCTACATGTCTAACCCTCACTAGGTGAAGGTTGGGTGCCAAGTTACTTAGTGTATGGACACCCTGGCACTAGCCAAGGTGCCTCCACATCGTTCAGGGCAAATTCCCTGGACTTTGTGAGTGCGGAGACACCATTACACGCGTGCACTATACATAGGTCACTAGCTATGTATAGCGTCACAATGGTAACTCTGAACATGGCCATGTAACATGTCTAAGATCATGAAATTGTCACCCCAATACAATTCTGTTATCGGGGGGACAATTCCATGATCCCCTGGGTCTCTACCACAGAACCCGGGTACTGCCAAACTACCTTTCCGGGGTTTCCACTGCAGCTGCTGCTGCTGCCAACCCTTCAGACAGGATTCTGCCCTCCTGGGGTCTGGGCAGCCCGGCCCAGGAAGGAAGAGCAAAGGATTTCCTCTGAGAGAGGGTGTTACACCCTCTCCCTTTGGAAATAGGTGTGAAGGGCTGGGGAGGAGTAGCCTCCCCCAGCCTCTGGAAATGCTTTGATGGGCACAGATGGTGCCCATCTCTGCATAAGCCAGTCTACACCGGTTCAGGGATCCCCCAGCCCTGCTCTAGCACGAAACAGGACAAAGGAAAGGGGAGTGACCACTCCCCTGACCAGTACCTCCCAGGGGAGGTGCCCAGAGCTCCTCCAGTGTGTCCCAGACCTCTGCCATCTTGGAAACAGAGGTGTTGGGGGCACACTGGACTGCTCTGAGTGGCCAGGGCCAGCAGGTGATGTCAGAGACCCCTTCTGATAGGCTCTTATCACTCTTGGTAGCCAATCCTCCTTTCTTGGTAGCCAAACCTCCTTTTCTGGCTATTTAGGGTCTCTCCTCTGGGGTATTCTTCAGATAACGAATGCAAGAGCTCACCAGAGTTCCTCTGCACTTCCCTCTTCGACTTCTGCCGAGGATCGACTGCTGACTGCTCCAGGACGCCTGCAAAACGGCAACAAAAAAGCAAGACGACTACCAGCAACATTGTAGCACCTTATCCTGATGGCTTTCTTGACTGTTTCCTGGTGGTGCATGCTCTGAGGGCTGTCTGCCTTCACCCAGCACTGGAAGCCAAGAAGAAATCTCCTGTGGATCGACTGAATCTTACCCCTGCTAACGCAGGCACCAAAAGACTGCATCACCGGTTCTCTGGGTCCCCTCTCATCTCGACGAGCATGGTTCCTGGAACACAGGAGCTATATCCAAGTGACCCCCGTAGTTCAGTGATCCTTCAGTCCAAGTTTGGTGGAGGTAAGTCCTTGCCTCTCCATGCAAGACTGCAAACCTGTGTACTGCGTGATTTGCAGCTGCTCCGGCTTCTGTGCACTTCTCCAAGGATTCCTTTGTGCACAGCCTAGCCTGGGTCCCCAGCAATCCGTCCTGCAGTGCTCAACCCTCTGCGTTGGACTCCGACGTCGTGGGACCCTCCTTTGTGACTCTGAGTGGACTCCGGTTCACAAATCTTCTAAGTGCCTGTTCCGGTACTTCTGCGGGTGCTGCCTGCTTCTGTGGGGGCTTTCTGAGTTGCTGCACACCCCCTCTGCCCCCCCCTCTCCAAGGGGCGACATCCTGGTCCTTCCTGGTCCCCAGCAGCACCCAAAAACCTCTACCGTGACCCTTGCAGCTAGCAAGGCGTGTTTGCGGTATTTCTGCGTGGAAACACTTCTGCAACCTCCAGCACGCCGTGGGACATCTTCCTTCCAAAGGAGAAGTTCCTAGCCCTTTTCATTGTTGCAGAATCCTTGGCTTCTTCCACCCAGAGGCAGCCTTCTTGCACCTTCATCCGGGGTTTCCTTGGCTCTTGCCCCCCTGGACACTATCGCGACTCTTGGACTTGGTCCCCTTGCCTTGCAGGTCATCAGGTCCAGGAATCCGTCTTCAGTGCTTTGCTGGTGTTTGTGGTTCTTGCAGAATCCCCCTATTACGACTATTGTGTCCTATTGGGGTAGTAGGAGTACTTTACTACTACTTTTCAGGGTCTTGGGGTGGGGTATCTTGGACACCCTGACTGTTTTCTTACAGTCCCAGTGACCCTGTACAAGCTTCCATAGGTCTGGGGTCCATTAGTGATTCGCATTCCACTTTTGGAGTATATGGTTTGGGTTGCCCCTAGACCTTTATTCACCTATTGCATCCTATTGTAATTCTACACTGTTTGTATTACTTTTCTTACTATTACTTACCTGTTTTGGGTTTGTGTACATATAACTTGAGTATATTTCTTACCTTCTAACTGAGGGTACTCACTGAGATACTTTTGGCATATTGTCATAAAAATAAAGTACCTTTATTTTTAGTAACTCTGAGTATTGTGTTTTCTTATGATATTGTGCTATATGATATAAGTGGTATAGTAGGAGCTTTGCATGTCTCCTAGTTCAGCCTAAACTGCTTTGCCAAAGCTACCTTCTACCAGCCTAAGCTGCTAGGAACACGTCTATTCTACTAATAAGGGATAATTGGACCTGGCACAGGGTGTAAGCACCACAAGGTAACCACTATAAGCCAGGCCAGCCTCCTACATTGGTGGTGCAGCAGTGGGATAAGTACTTGCAACTGCTTTTCCACTTTGTCATTTGGTACTTTTCATAAGAGAATCATATACCAAATAGTTCAGTATATGTACACTTAACCAAAAAAGTTTGTTTTTCTATTCTAAAACATTTAACAAAGTTCTGAAAGGTTTTTGAAAACTTCTAAACGTTTTCCCACAGTTTGAACACGTTTTTTTCTGTGCTTTCTAAAGTTCTAAAACGTTTTCTTTCTCACTATCCTTAAACCTGTACTATCATGTCTGTTGTAGAGCCCACTCACAAAAATGTTAATGCAACATATGAGAGTTTGAACTATAAAAGTTTGAGGGGTCTCTGCCTGGATAGAGGTTTGAGTATAGGTAAGAATCCTACAAAAGAGTTTCTCTTTACCATTCTCATTGTAGAACCAGTCTGGCCCATCTCAGGAGAGGTTAGAAAATGGGGAAGCTTCCCAGCTCATTGCAGAACCAGTCTGGCCCATCTCAGGAGAGGTTAGAAAATGGGGATGCTTCCCAGTCTGACTCAGAGGAGTTCCATGAGGAAGCTGGGGAGGGTTCTTACAAAGTCCTGCCCCCTAGCAGGGCTCCTAGTGACACTGATAGTGTTAGAGGGTCCCACACCAGTAGGGCATCTTTCACCCCTAGAGGCCAGGTTACTAGGGTCCAGACAGTTAGGGACAGGTCTCCCTCTGAAACTTCCCACATTTCGTCTGTGTCTAAACATTGCCAACCCACCCACCCTGAGGATAACTTGTTAGAAAGGAAACTCAAAAAGTTGAGGGTTGAAGAGACCAGACTGAAGTTTAAACAGCAGCAGCTGGCCTTAGATAGGGAATCCCTAGACATAGAGGGGGAAAGACAGAGGTTGGGGTTAGTTCCCCATGGTGGCAGCAGCAGTATTTCTGAGCAATCCTGTTAAAGAGCAAGATTCCAGGAATCTGCACAAGATAGTCCACCCTTACACGGAGGGGGGTGACATTAATAAGTGGTTTGCTACACTTGAGAGGTCCTGTATGGTACAGTTGGTCCCTCAAAGGCAGTGGTCTTCTATTTTGTGGCTATCTTTCACTGGAAAGGTTAGGGATAGGCTCCTTACTGTCAGAGAAAGTGATGCCAATAATTACAAAGTTTTGAAAGATGCACTCTTGGATGGATTTGGCTTAACCACTGAACAATACAGGATTAAGTTCAGAGACCCCAGAAAAGAGTCTTCTCAAGACTGGACAGATTTTGTGCACTGTTCAGTGAAGGCCTTGGAAGGGTGGTTGCATGGCAGTAAAGTTTCTGAATATGAGAGTCTGTATAATCTTATTCTGAGAGAGCATATTCTTAACAATTGTGTGCCTGACTTGTTGCACCAATACCTAGTGGACTCTGATCTGACCAATCCCCAAGAATTGGGAAAGAAGGCAGACAAATGGGTCAGAACAAATGTGAACAGAAAAGTTCATACAGGGGGTGACAAGGATGGCAAGAAGAAGGATGGTAAGTCTTCTGAGAAGGGTGGGGGCAAAAGTAAGCATTCTGAGTCTTCATCAGGCCAACAAAAATCCTCTGGGGGAGGTGGTTCCAAATCCTCTTCTAGTAATCAACCAAAAAAGCCTTGGTGTTATTTGTGTAAAGTCAAAGGCCATTGGGCAAGTGATTCCACTTGTCCAAAGAAAAACACCAAACCTCCCACCACCACAACCCCTGCTGCAAATTCTAGTGCCCCTAGTAATAGCAGTGGTGGTGGGAAATCTACTACTAATAGCCAATCCAAGGCTGTAGCTGGGCTCACAATTGGCAATGTAGTTGGGGTTGGTCTTGTTATGGAGACCACAGAGGCTGTTTTAGTCTCTGATGGTGGCACTGATTTTGCCACCTTGGTTGCTTGTCTCTTTAATATGGGTAAGTACAAGCAACTTCCCCTAATCAATGGTGTTAAGGTTGAGGCCTACAGGGACACAGGAGCCAGTGTAACTATGGTGATAGAAAAACTGGTCCACCCTGATCAACACCTACTTGGTCAGCAGTACCAAGTGACAGACGCTCATAACAACACTCTTAGCCACCCCATGGATGTTGTGAATCTCAACTGGGGGGGTGGCGGGGTTACTGGTCCAAAGAAAGTTGTGGTAGACACTGATTTACCTGTAGACTGTCTACTGGGAAACGATTTGGAGACATCAGCTTGGGCAGAAGTGGAGTTGGAGGCCGATGCAGCAGTGCTAGGCATTCCTGGGCATATTTTTGCTTTAACTAGGGCTCAGGCCAAGAAGCAAAAAGGACAGGGTAACTTCGATCCTGGAACAATGGACCAAGTGCTCCCTAAAGATAGGGGTAGCAAGGGTAAATCCCTACCCACTATCCCTCCCTCTACCGATGATTCCCTTTTGAGGAAGAGGAATTCTCTCCCTGTGCAGAACCTACACCAGACGAGCTGGCAGCAGACACTGCTGAGCTTTTGGTTGGAGGGGGGCCTGCCAGGGAAGAGCTGAGTGTGGCACAGCAAACCTGTCTCACATTAGAGGGTCTCAGACAGCAAGCTGTCAAACAGCAGAATGGGGATGTCAGTGACAGTCATAGGGTGTACTGGGAAGACAACCTCTTGTACACAGAGTCAAGGGACCCAAAACCTCGAGCTGCCAGGAGATTGGTCATTCCCCTGCAGTACAGAGAGTTTCTTCTTACCCTAGCACATGACATTCCTTTGGCTGGGCATTTGGGTCAGACAAAAACTTGGGAAAGACTTGTCCCCTTGTTTCACTGCCCTCATATGTCAGAGGACACAAAAGACTTTTGTCAATCTTGTGTGACCTGCCAAGCCAGTGGCAAGACTGGTGGCACTCCAAAGGCCCCTCTAATTCCACTTCCAGTGGTTGGGGTGCCCTTTGAAAGGGTAGGGGTTGACATAGTTGGCCCCCTTGACCCTTCAACTGCTTCAGGCAATAGATTTATCTTGGTGGTAGTGGACCATGCCACAAGATATCCTGAAGCCATACCTTTAAGGACCACTACAGCCCCTGCAGTGGCAAAGGCCCTCCTAGGAATCTTTTCCAGAGTGGGGTTTCCTAAAGACGTGGTGTCAGACAGAGGTAGCAACTTCATGTCTGCATACCTAAAAGCAATGTGGAAGGAATGTGGTGTTACCTACAAGTTCACCACCCCTTCCCATCCACAAACAAATGTTCTGGTTGAGAGGTTTAATAAAACTCTCAAAGGAATGATAATGGGACTCCCTGAAAAACTCAGGAGGAGATGGGATGTCCTGTTACCTTGCTTCCTTTCTGCTTACAGGGAGGTACCCCAGAAAGGTGTGGGCTTCAGCCCCTTTGAACTCCTCTTTGGGCACCCTGTGAGAGGTCCACTTGCTCTTGTAAAGGAGGATTGGGAACAACCTTTAAAAGCTCCTAAACAGGACATAGTAGACTATGTACTTGGCCTAAGATCCAGAATGGCAGAGTACATGAAAAAGGCCAGTAAAAACCTTCAGGCCAGCCAGGAGCTGGAAGAGCAATGGCATGACCAGAAGGCTGTCCTGATCCAGTACCAACCAGGACAGAAGGTGTGGGTATTGGAGCCGGTGGCCCCAAGAGCTCTCCAGGACAAATGGAGAGGACCCCATCTAATTGTTGAGAAGAAGGGTGAGGTTACCTATTTGGTAGACCTGGGCACTGCCAGGAGTCCCCGTAGGGTGATTCATGTCAACCGCCTAAAACCCTACTATGACAGGGCTGATCTCACCCTGCTCATGGCAACAGATGAGGGACAGGAAGAAGAGAGTGACCCTCTCCCTGATCTCTTCTCCACCACTGAACCAGATGCCTTAGTGGAGGGGATAGTTTTAGCAGATTGTCTAACTGCATAACAGAAAGACAACAGTGTCAGTCTTCTAAGCCAATTTTCAGACCGCTTTTAACTTGTACCAGGGACAGCATCCTGGTGTGAACATACAATTGACACCGGAGACAGCCTGCCTGTCAAAAGTAAAATTTATAGGCAGCCTGACCATGTCAGAGACTGCATTAAACAAGAGGTGCAGAAAATGTTGGATTTAGGGGTGATTGAACCTTCTGAAAGCCTCTGGGCTAGCCCAGTGGTGCTTGTACCTAAACCTCACACCAAAGATAGAAAGAGAGAGATGAGGTTTTGTGTAGATTACAGAGGGCTCAATCAGGTAACCAGAACTGATGCTCACCCTATACCCAGGGCAGATGAGCTCATTGATACACTGGCTTCTGCCAAGTATCTTAGCACTTTTGATATAACTGCAGGGTATTGGAAGATTAGATTGGCAGAAGATGCTAAACCCAAGACTGCATTTTCTACCATTGGAGGGCACTACATATTCACAGTAATGCAAAAGGCAGGCCTCACTATCAAGGCCTCAAAGTGCCAGATAGGGCAGGGGAAAGTGGTTTATCTGTCCCACCTGGTTAATGGAGAACAGATTGCACCACTACAGGGGAAAATCCAAACTATCAGGGATTGGGTTCCCCCTACCACTCAGACCCAGGTGAGAGCCTTTTTAGGCCTCACGTGGTACTATAGGAGATTTATCAAGAATTATGGCTCCATAGCAGTCCCTCTTAATGATCTCACTAGCAAGAAAATGCCTAAGAAGGTGTTATGGACAGCTAGCTGTCAGAAAGCTTTTGAGGAGCTCAAACAGGCCATGTGCTCTGCACCTGTCCTAAAAAGCCCATGTTACTCCAAGAAATGTATTGTTCAAACTGATGCATTCGAATTAGGGGTAGGGGCAGTACTATCACAACTGAATTCTGAGGGCCAGGATCAACCAGTTGCTTTTATCAGCAGAAGGTTGACCCCTAGAGAAAAGCGTTGGTCTGCCATAGAGAGGGAGGCCTTTGCTGTGGTCTGGGCACTGAAAAAGTTGAGACCATACCTGTTTGGTACTTACTTTATTGTTCAGACAGACCACAAACCTCTACTTTGGCTAAAACAAATGAAAGGTGAAAACCCTAAATTGTTGAGGTGGTCCATATCTCTACAGGGAATGGACTATACAATGGAACATAGACCTGGGAGTACCCACTCCAATGCAGATGGACTCTCCAGATATTTCCACTTAGACAATTAAGACTCATCTGGACACGGCTAGTCTTATTGCCCTTCATTTGGGGGGGGTGGTTGTGTAGGAAAGTACCATCTTGCCTGGCATGTTACCCCTTTAATCCTTGTGTCACTGGGATCCTGCTAGGCAGAACCCCAGTGCTCATAGTATGTGCCCTGTAAGTGTTCCCTGTGTGGTGCCTAACTGTATCACTGAGGCTCTGCTAACCAGAACCTCAGTGTTTATGCTCTCTCTGCTTTCTAAATTTGTCACTGCAGGCTAGTGACTAAATTTACCAATTCTCATTGGCACACTGGTACACCCATATAATTCCCTTGTAAATGGTACTTAGGTACCCAGGGTATTGGGGTTCCAGGAGATCCCTATGGGCTGCAGCGTTTCTTTTGCCACCTATAGGGAGCTCAGGCAATTCTTACACAGGCCTGCACATAAGCCATTTTTCACTGCACATAAGTAACTTATAAGTCACCTATAAGTCTAACCCTCACTTGGTGAAGGTTGGGTGCCAAGTTACTTAGTGTGTGGGCACCCTGGCACTAGCCAAGGAGCCCCCACATCGTTCAGGGCAAATTCCCCGGACTTTGTGAGTGTGGGGACACCATTACAAGTGTGCACTATACATAGGTTGCTACCCATGTATAGCGTCACAATGGTAACTCCGAACATGGCCATGTAACATGTCTAAGATCATGGATTTGCCACCCCAATACCTTTTTGGTATTGGGGGACAATTCCATGATTCCCCCGGGTCTCTAGCAGAGAACCCGGGTACTGCCAAACTGCCTTTCCGGGGTTTCCACTGCAGCTGCTGCTGCTGCCAACCCCTCAGACAGGATTCTGCCCTCCTGGGGTCTGGGCAGCCCCGGCCCAGGAAGGCAGAACAAAGGATTTCCTCTGAGAGAGGGCGTTACACCCTCTCCCTTTGGAAATAGGTGTGAAGGGCTGGGGAGGAGTAGCCTCCCCCAGCCTCTGGAAATGCTTTGATGGGCACAGATGGTGCTCTGGCGCGACACTGGACAAAGGAAAGGGGAGTGACCACTCCCCTGACCAGTACCTCCCAGGGGAGGTGCCCAGAGCTCCTCCAGTGTGTCCCAGACCTCTGCCATCTTAGAAACAGAGGTGTTGGAGGCACACTGGACTGCTCTGAGTGGCCAGTGCCAGCTGGTGACGTCGGAGACCCTCTCTGATAGGCTCTTACCTCTCTTGGTAGCCAATCCTCCTTTCTTGGTAGCCAAACCTCCTTTTCTGGCTATTTAGGGTCTTTCCTCTGGGGTATTCTCCAGATAACGAATGCAAGAGCTCACCAGAGTTCCTCTGCACTTCCCTCTTCGACTTCTGCCAAGGATCGACCGCTGACTGCGCCAGGACGGTTGCAAAACCACAACAAAGTACCAAGACGACTACCAGCAACATTGTAGCACCTCATCCTGCCGGCTTTCTCGACTGTTTCCAGGTGGTGCATGCTCTGAGGGCTGTCTGCCTTCACCCAGCACTGGAAGCCAAGAAGAAATCTCCATTGGATCGACTGAATCTTACCCCTGCTAACGCAGGCACCTAAAGACTGCATCACCGGTTCTCTGGGTCCCCTCTCATCTCGACGAGCGTCGTCCCTGGAACACAGGAGCTATATCCAAGTGACCCCGGTAGTCCAGTGATCCCTCAGTCCAAGTTTGGTGGAGGTAAGTCCTTGCCTCTCCATGCAAGACTGCAAACCTGTGTACTGCGTGATTTGCAGCTGCTCCGGCTTCTGTGCACTTCTCCAAGGATTCCTTTGTGCACAGCCTAGCCTGGGTCCCCAGCAATCCGTCCTGCAGTGCTCAACCCTCTGTGTTGGACTCCGACGTCGTGGGACCCTCCTTTGTGACTCTGAGTGGACTCCGGTTCACAAATCTTCTAAGTGCCTGTTCCAGTACTTCTGCGGGTGCTGCCTGCTTCTGTGGGGGCTTTCTGAGTTGCTGCACACCCCCTCTGCCTCCCACTCCAAGGGGCGACATCCTGGTTTTTCCTGGACCCCAGCAGCACCCAAAAACCTCTACCGTGACCCTTGCAGCTAGCAAGGCGTGTTTGCGGTATTTCTGCGTGGAAACACTTCTGCAACCTCCAGCACGCCGTGGGACATCTTTCTTCCAAAGGAGAAGTTCCTAGCCCTTTTCGTTGTTGCAGCATCCTTGGCTTCTTCCACCCAGAGGCAGCCTTCTTGCGCCTTCATCCGTGGTTTCCTGGGCTCCTGGCCCCCCTGGACACTATTGCGACTCTTGGACTTGGTCCCCTTGCCTTGCAGGTCCTCAGGTCCAGGAATCCGTCTTCAGTGCTTTGCTGGTGTTTCTGGTTCTTGCAGAATTCCCCCATCACGACTATTGTGTCCTATTGGGGTAGTAGGGGTACTTTACTCCTACTTTTCAGGGTCTTGGGGGGGGGCGGTATCTTGGACACCCTGACTGTTTTCATACAGTCCCAGCGACCCTCTACAAGCTCCCATAGATCTGGGGTCCATTCGTGATTCGCATTCCAGTTTTGGAGTATATGGTTTGTGTTGCCCCTAGACCTATGTTCACCTATTGCATCCTGTTGTAATTCTACACTGTTTACATTACTTTTCTTACTATTACTTACCTGTTTTGGGTTTGTGTACATATAATTTGTGTATATTACTTACCTTCTAACTGAGGGTACTCACTGAGATACTTTTGGCATATTGTCATAAAAATAAAGTACCTTGAGTATTGTGTTTTCTTATGATATTGTGCTATATGATATAAGTGGTATAGTAGGAGCTTTGCATGTCTCCTAGTTCAGCCTAAGCTGCTTTGCCATAGCTACCTCTATCAGCCTAAGCTGCTAGAAACACCTCTATTCTACTAATAAGGGATAGCTGGACCTGGCACAAGGTGTAATTACCACAAGGTACCCACTATAAGCCAGGCCAGCTTCCTATAAATGGTTTATGGGTTTCCCGCCCCCAAAACACCAGAAATTGCATGTGATTCAGAGTGAAGCCGATATCTTTGCACAGGACCGATTTCAGGACCAGATCAGAGTTTTCTGTTGGCACGTTTATACATTTTGTTGCCCTAAAAATATTACAAAATGACACAAGTGGCTTAAAGCATTTTTGTGTTATTAATAGAGCTGGGGGTAGGCACACTCTTAAAGTAAAGGAGTATCTTTAAGTGATAAGTTGCAGGGTTCTGAATATGTCTGTTTTCAGAAAGAATTTTTTTTTCCAAAGCCTCCACCTCGAAATGAATCTTTTGTCCTTACTGGAGAATCACGTAGAATGAAAAGCGTCATTACATCACTTTGCCTTACTGAGAGAGCAGGTCCCGGGGGTCTCAGTGCTAGCTTGGATTAAGTGGGGCTTAGCACTAAAATGCATTGATTTGCCTAAAGTTATCCTGTTTCCGCTAACTTTGGCACAAGAAATATTCCCATTTCCGAGCAGCAGCTGTGGGTTCCTTTACCTTGGCTTCGAGAGTGTTCAGCCGGTCCGTCATGTCAGCGAGCCGCGTGCAGTTCATGCATTCTAGGAGGAAAGAGGCAGGGCGAGTGAGTGACAGTTCATGGGAGGCACACACTGGGGTGAGCACAATCTGACCACCCGAATATACAGTTTTATACAGCGAAATGCAAAAGGAAAGCCTTGGAAAGACAGAACCTGCTACCCTGCTACTGTGTCTCGTGCTCAACAGCGCAATCTATGAATTAACTACAATAAAGGACTGCTACTAATGACAATTGTAATAATAATCACAGTAATAGATTTTGTAGAAGGCACTGTGTACACACTTGAGCCCAAGCACTGTCCATATCAGGCGCTGACATTAATAAGTAATTCAGTTTTCCTTCTTCACATGTGAACCAAAACTTTGATTGTAACGCTTTTAAGTTTTCGAACACCCTTATCCCCCCTTTTGTGGACAACCTGTTATCCATAATACATTGCATTTCTGACGTTTTGCAGCTCGGCAAAATATTCCAAATGTGTCTGTAGATCTTTGAAGTGCAACACATGTTGTATTCTCTGGTCTGACGGGTAGTGGAACACCTAGACATGCATTCTTGGTGAATGTCGATTTTCAATTTAAACAAAAATCAATACAACGAAACACAACATTTTCCCATTTCCCCTCCAGATTTAGGGATCCTGTTTTCATTCAGCTGCATAAACAAACATTTGACCACAATGTTCCTGATAAAAACAGGTAAAAGAGTCCATCACACAGTAAGAATATAAAAGTTAATACAATACAAAATAGCAAGAACCACATCTACACAAAGTGCAACAGATTGATGAGAAATGTCACCAATAGGGACACAGCAGAAAGCTTTGATGGGCCTTTCAAAGGGTTACCTGGTGGGGCAGGTCAATTAAATACAGTTCATTGCCTGCAGAGTAATGTTAACTCATTAAAAATATCAAAGATGCATGACTGCTGCTGAGAACTGTTGTGCTGTTGTGCCCTGTTAAGAGTTTCCCGTTGGGACAGAGGGAAACAGCAAACATTGACACCGCCTCATAATTGAGCCGGCTGCAATGTTGCGGTGCGTAGGGGGCACCAGCAGACAGTGAAAAGCACAACGGGGCTGGCCAAACGGGACCCTATGCTGCCCATGCCAGGTGCCTGGGCAGTGCAAGGGACCCAGTGGGGCCCCCTGCACCTCATCTCCGCCAGCCTGTACATGGCGGTGCTACCACCATGTAAAAGCTGGCAGAGAGGGGACTCGTAATCCCCAGGGCAGTGCTGCTTGCAGCGCTGACCTGCCAGATCAATACCGCCAGCACTGCCAGACCAACAACAAGTCGTGATCTGGCAGTGCTGGCGGTCTGACTGTGGCAAATCACCACGGTTGTAATGTGGCTGCCAGACTGCCACATTGGTGGCGGTCCGACTGCCACCATGGCCCTGGCAGTCTCAAGACTGCCAGGGTCGTAATGATCACCATAGTGTTCCTCCCTTATGCAAATAAACAACATGTAAAAACGAACTGTAATTAAACAGCAACACATAATCTGATCAGTCAATGATACTTCATTCATAGTCATTTCGGTCAAAGCGGTAAGGGCAATGTGATAAGTAATCCTATCTATGGGATGATTTACAACATTTTAATTACATCTGTTTCACTAAGGATGGGGGCATGAGTGTTGTATTTGGTGTGCGAGTTATGGCTGTTGTGTTAGTTATGGATTCTGCTCCTAACCATAACTTGTGAATTTCAGTGGTTTTTCATCTATATGTACATATAAATAGAGGGAGAGAGAAGAAGGGAACCTACAGAAAGAGAGAAGAAAGTACAAGGTCAAAAGAGGAAGGAACATGAGAAACAGGGAGGAGAAGAATATGAAGCCAGGAGGATTAGAGCAACAGAAAAATCATTGTTATGGAAAGAGAGGCATGTGTATAGAGTGACTAAGTAAGTGAAAGTGACTTGGAAACAACAAGAAAGACAATGATAGAAAAGGGAAGAAAGGACAGAGAAAGAAGAAAGATGAATAGAGATTTGTGATAGTGAAATGAGGAAAGTCAAAGCAAAAGAAAAGAACAAAAGGGAGCTATCAGACCTGCCAAGCACAACAGCGATAGGAGCTCTGATGTAGGGACAACAGAAATAGGGGTCAAGACAAGGGAACTACCTACAGGAGCTAAGGGACAGAGAAGAGGGCCTCAATTCTAAAGGCCATAGACAATTTTGACATCCATGAAAATCACTCTTTGCGTGGGGTTTCAGAAGTATGAGTATATTGGAAAAAGGTCAAACCTGTTGAAATTTAAAGGGTAGAAAATGGTAAATATTGCAATAAACTCCAAAGTCACCATGCTGTGCCCCATTTTGAAGGCAAAACTCATAACTAATTTGCATAACATATAGAATTATAGATTGGTAACGTAAATTATGGGGATGTTTTTCATCGGGGAGGTGGGGTTCTGAGTGACATCAAATGGACAAGAGAATTTTATGTAATGAATGGTCCACAAAATCATTTGCCAACCTTGACCAATCTTCCACCACTTCCCCTGCCTTCCTTTCTCCTCCTGCAGCGGTGCTTTCTGCTTTCAGTACAAGCAGAGAAGCAGATCTGCGCTGACAGGCTCTGCGAGAGCCCCATCAGCCTGGCCTAGAAGGCCTTTACGAGGTAGCAGCAGTGGAGAATGAGTTTTCTTATCAACTTTTGCTACACATAGGAGTGATATATGACATTTGGAAACAGAAATAAATGCTAATGGCTCTCTACCAGTGCCATACATAACAAATCAGTTTTGAAGAACTCATAATTGAGGCCTTGGAACAAAATAAAGATAAAAATGGCGGCACAGACAGAGGGAGTATGGGGCGAAGAGAGAACAAGAGGGAGAGAAAGAAGTGCAGGAAAAGGGCGAAGAGGGGGTGCATTTGTTAGAAATTCCAGTCAGATTAAGGACTGTATGTATGAGGAGAATAATATACAGCGTGAACGGCTGAGGGCGGGCAGTGGATTCATAATTAAGTACAGGCCTGGAGCTCTGTCTTCAGCTGAGACAACAAGGCCCCCTCTAACTTCCATGAAACATCTGATGGGCTCCAGACTGTGCGGTGATACCAGAGGGTCCAGGCAGCAACCAGCCCCCTCCTATAGATGAGAAACACAGCCAGCCCTGTGAGAATCTGTGTCTCATCAGCCAGCTCATTGGTCTTTGTGATAATCCCTCCTTATAACAACACCCTGAAGCTGTCTGAGAGTGGAGATGTGGAGAAGGGTCTGAGAGGAAGCGCGCTGGCTGGGGTACCTGTGAGACGTATGGATATAGAAGGCCACTGGGTGCCTATACATTATAGTGCCTTAAGCTGCAGGGCTTTCAGGTTCAGAGTGTCCAGCGGACAGCCTGCACTGCACATAGATTGAAATAGATCAAGCAAGTTATGAAATGACACTCAGACCTGATGTGTAGTATATAACATTAGAGGGAAAGAGTGGGACACAAGGATGGACACATCCTCAACATCAAAAACTCACATAACAAGAGTGACAACAGGATAGTTCTAAAAGGAACTATGTTAAGTAATCTCAGCTGTAAGAACACTGGACTCTTTGCAGACCTCCCCCACCCCCTAGTTTTACCCTCATTTACATTACTAAATGCTGTTTTTTTACTCTGATGGTGCACTGGAAGTCTGCTAACCAGGCCCCAGTGACTGTGCTCTCTCCCTAAACTGATTTGTCGACATGATGACTCCCTGATTAGAAACATTTTACCCCCTTATACGCCCTAGTGAATGGTACCCAGCGCATAGATGGGAAAGGGGTCCCCAGGGCTGCAGCATAAGTTTGTGCCACCCTGGGTGGCCCAAACCAAAGTGATCATGGCAGACCAGCCACTGCAGTTTGCCAGAGTGGTGCAAACTGTTTGAGTTTAACAGTGTCCTCACCATGAGTGGCACAGTCCCATGCACTGCCTTAAATATATGTCACACACCATTAAGGTAGGCCTCTGCAGCCCAGGAGGCAGAGTGCACTATATTTAATGTGCAGGAAGATAAGCATGAGTTTATATGCCTCTACAGCATCCTTTCAATTAAGGTACACTATCAGTACAGACAGGTCCATAGAATAGCATTGGACCTAGGCCTGGGAAGACCCAGGCTGCTTGTTCCATTATGGTACCGCCTAGATATGTCGAGTTTGGTGTCAAACAATTTGCTTTCTCTCCCCCAGCATGAATCTGGTGTCAAGGGACAGCTGGCATGCAATGAGGGGGCAAACTAGAAGTTGCCCACCTGTTTGCCACCTTTCTTTGTGCTCTGGCTGGTCAGCTCGCTTTTTGTGTGCTTGCTGCTACCAAGTCAGGTTTCTGACCTCCTACCAGGCTGTGTGGGTGCTGCCAGGAATCAGAAACAAAGGCTGATGCACGAAGGAGGTCACACCTCCCGCCCCCAAGCCGGGCTAGTGAATAGAGACATCAGGGAGGTGAGCTTCAAATGTCCCTGATAGCCATCTGTGCTGTCCCCCAGTGGAAGAAACATCCCTCCCTCTGTCTAAGGCACATTTGCTTGTGGACAGGTGGGAAAATAGGTATGCAGGACTGTGCACACTCCCAACAGGCTGACCTCACCTCTAGGGTGAGCAGCCCAGTCTATGCACTAAATTGTGATTTCTGACATTTTAGGAGTGCATGATAGAGGGTTCTGAGTAGCTAAAGGTGACCTGTCCCACCGGATGTGGTCACCTTAAGGGGGGATTAGCTGTAGGAGCTAGCTGCCCACTGGGCACTAGTCTCCACACCCCTAGCTCCTCTAAATCCAGAATTTAAGGGACACTCCTGACACCAGAACCTCAGAATTGACAGATTTACTTCAAAGAAGGACCAAGCGGAACCCTATGTCACCGACAACTGGACAATGCCAACTGCATTAAGGTAAAAGAGGGATACTCTGTCCCTGAGGCAACAGACTGGGAACTGTGAGAAAGACCCTAATCCTTGGCTAAAACTCATCATTCCTAACCAGAGGGACCCCTGTGGAAGCCAGAAACACCCTCAGTCTCCCTTGGAGTAGTGCCACTAGTACCCTACAAACTGCAGGTAAAAAGACGCTCTGGAACCGAAGAATCGCTGGCCATCGGTCTTGCCCTGGGATCAACTGGATCCAGTTAGTGAAGTGCATTGTGGGACTCATAGTCCAGCCTTCCACGAAGTTACAGGCCACTGCCATACTCCCTTGGACCTTCAGACGTCTCCAAAGCATTTCGCTGTGCTTAACACTACCAAGGCTTGTTGGTCACTGGCCCGGTAACCGACCCCTTAACTTGAGCTGCAGCAGGAGGGCACTACCCAGTGACAGACATCAGCACCGACCCTACAGCTGAGTTTTTGCATCCACTTCGTTGCAGCACCATGTACACAGTAAAATCAGCACCATTGTGAGTCTTGGTCAGCAACACGGATAGCCAGGACAACTCTGCACCTGGACCTCACTGACCATGTAGAAGTGAACTGGCTGCTGTGGCCTAGTCCTCGGACCTTCACAACCTTAACCCTGCAAGGGTTCCCAACAGCTCGACCTTCAAGTGGTCATATGTCACCAGTGGCTTCTTGCCATTGACTTCAACGCCAGTCCCGTCCAGCACCATGAACAGCCAGGACAACCCTGCACCCGGACGCCATTGGCCAGGTAAAACTGAACTGATTGTCATATTATGGTCCAAGGGACGCCACAACCCTAACCCTGTAATGGTTCCACACAACTCACGTTCTAAGTGCATTTTTGGGACCAGTGATAGGTCTCCCATAGACTTCAATGCAGCATTTAAATGCCAGTTCTGCTGTGATTTAATATTGCTTCTAAAATCTATAACTCCGGTTATACTTATACAATTCCGTTCATTTGCATGTCTAAATTAAGATAAAAATAAGCTCTATTTCTATAAATTGGTGTTGGATTTCTTTCGTATCCTTCATGTTGGTGTCTGAAATACTTAACACATGTTCCTCTAAGTAAAGTCTGACTTCTCTTTGCCCCTCTACCAGGACTGAGCAAAGGATTTACTAGTGTGACAGGCGCAACGAGGAGAAATATCCACATAGAAAGGAAAATACCTCCATCTATTGTTTTTGTGCAGGAAGGTGCACCTACAAAAGCAATCCTGCATGCAATGCAGGCACCCTTGCACCCTGGTGCAAGAGTGCCAGCGTTGATGCTAGGTAGCAAATTGTGAACCAGCACAGGGGGAAAGGACAGGAACGAACCGTCTTGTAAATACGGAGCACTTCTGCCCATACCCTGTGGTGCAGGGCAGAGCAGCAAGGTCACTTGCTCACTGCCCTGCGCCATCTTTCAAGTAAATATGCCCCTCACATTCAATTATAGGTGGTATTGGTGTCTCCTGACATACGTGTCGGGGGATTGGAAGACAAATTGTTTCCGCCTGGCGATTGCTCCCCTTCCAGACACTGGAGTCTTGCATGCAGTGAATTATGTGTATATGTGCCCCAGACCTGCCACCATGGCGAAGGTAAACTTTGCCACACAGAATTGGAAGTGCGTCAGCTGAAAGAGCTTGGATAGCATGTCCACTAAACAGGCCTCTTGATTACATTACAGTGGGACACCTATAAAGAGAAACTCAAGACTACATTTCTCAACAGAATGTCCAACCGCATGGCACAACATATAGGCCTGTCAACATAGCGAGGACCAGTCAGCTGTAACTATAACACCCAATGAATGACAACATGGAATATGGGGGTGCTAAAACACGAACTGTGTGCACCGAAAGAATGATAAACTGGCAGGCAGTGAATGTTTACCCAAGTGACCTCCCCATGTGGGTAAGAGCACATGCCCACCAAGCATTGGCAAAGCAAATATATTTGACATTTTTATGGTCATGTTGTAGAGAAGTCAGCACAGCGTAAAAGAATTTCCTGCAGAAGCAACCTATGGAAAAGCTGCGAAAAAAGACAGGCAGCCCATATGAAGCTGCTATGAGAGAGGCAGGGATCAGAGGATGGCAGTGGAGAGATGAAGGGGGCAGCAGGAGAGAGTAGTAGGAGGGAGAGAGAGAGAGAGAGAGAGAGATACCGATGGTCGAGGCACTGGCAGGGAATGGAGGGGTGGACCAGGCAGTCTCACAAGAGAGAAAGAGAACTAGGGATGGAGTCAGTGGCCAGGGAGCAAACCAGGAGGTGAAGGAAGGGGCTGGGTAGAAGTGCTTTAAACCAGGGACAGAGGAAGAGGTTCGGAGGGAGGAGTGGAAGTGCCGCTGCCATTCTCATGCTGTTCGCCCCCAAATGAATAGTCACTGGTTTCGGTATTGGTGGAGAACTGCAGGCCTCTTTTGTGAACCCTCATAGGGCTAGAGCACTTCACAAGCCTCTTATGTAGGCCTGAAAAATGCAGTAACTTTCTTGGAACAGTGAGTGTTCTCAAGAGGGCAAGCAAAAGACATTACATAAAATAGCCATGTTAGGGTCAGCCTCTCTCTAGTACATCGGACACCAATAAAATATTCCTGCTGCAATGAAACCAATATTTTAATTGATTTGTAAAGAAAATGCATGGGTGATATAAAGAAATAAAATGCATTTAAAGTAGTCACTTATGTATTTAAACGGAACAGAACGTTGCACTGAAAAACCAATGGAACAATCATCGGCAAAGCCAATAAGTCTCGCCTTTGGAGCGAAGTGGCTTTGCTAATGTTTTTTGCAATGCTGTGCAGCATGGCTAAGTAGGAAACCAAAACAAGCACTGGCAATGCCAATAGGTTTTGCCTATACAAGAGCTGTTGGCTTTGGCGATACGTTTTGGCCATGTTGTACACCTGTGTGCTAAAGTTAGTAGTGTGGGGTGTCATAGAGTGGAATGGGTTGCGGTGGGGTAGATTGGACTGGATTGGAGTGGACAGGATTGAGTGAGCTGGGTTGGATTGGATTAGATTGGGCTGGGTTGGGCTGGAGTGGAGTGGGTTGGATTGGAATGGGGTGGGGTGGTGGACTGGGCTGGAGTGGGTTGGACTGGTGTGGGATTGGGTGGATTGGACTGGTGTGGGGTGATAGGATTGATGTGGGGTAGATTGGATTGATGTTGGGTGGATTGGATTGGAGTGGGGTGAATTGGGATGGAGTGGGGTGGATTAGACACATGTCATCTGAGATCATCAATCATAAATTAACAGCAACATATCTACCAACTGCTATATTTGTATTAAGGAGAAATTACAATATGTTTAGAAGTTATAGGCAAAAATCTGTTTTTTCTAACTAAGGGCCAGATTATATAGTTTGTGATACAGATACGATGTGTAATTCTTTCTGTGACATTGGGTTTAAGAAAAGAAATTAATAATTCTCTAATTCCTTGAAGTGATTTGTAAGACATTGTTTCTGTACCATCCATATTACGAATGTTGTACGTACCATGATGTATCAATGGATTTTCCAATGGATTTAAATTGGGATGAATTGAAATAATCTATATATGTTGAGTGCTCCACTAATCCATAGTCTTTGTGATTAACAGGCCTCGGCAGCTTCTGGGTAATAGTTTTACACATCATGGCAACATGTGTGTTATAGTGTTAGAGCACCTTTGTTGTCTTTACTATATTGCTCAAATTGGGAGGCACGTGCGACTGAGGAATCACTGTTGCCCTTTTTGTTTCATGATCATGGAAAGTAGTTGTTCACTAGTCGGACGCCCTGCGGGTGACTCGCTGACTGATGTGCATGGGTATATGTTTGCATGACAAGTGCCCCTTTCATCCTCTTTCGTTTTATATTGCTCGGTTTCAGTCTGCCTGCCTCAATGTAGCTGTCCTTTCCGTGCACGATCCACATTTCTCCATCTTCCCAGGTACATAAATGCACTCTCCTCAGGTACAATGTTGTTCAAGACTTGCAGCTGCCAAGCTAAGTGATGATGTGGGTGGCAGGAAACCATATTGCGGCCTGGACTTGGGTTTTTAAAACCCACTAAGTGTCCAGGACGCTTGAAAGCATCTCCAGATCTCAAGCTCCCGATCCCATGGTTGGGAAAGCCAGGCTCCATGATATCAAGAGTGAGAAGTGGGAGCCACACCCTCATGACTCTTGTGAGAGCAGGAGGAGCCTGCCTGCATCCCACCACAGAAAGCCAAAGGTGGCTATGAGCCTGACAAAACATTTCACCTGACAACCACCTGACCTCTTCTAGACCCCACAGCACGAGCTCAGAGCATCAGGTTTAGTGCAAGGCATGTTCTCTAGGAGACTGTTCATGCAAAGGCAACGCACTTGACAAATAATTCCAACAGGCACTAAATATCATTCAAGAACAACTGTGCAGAGCACTGAAATGTGTAACACTTTACACAGGTGCGTGGATATGACAAAAGTAACCTACTGCCTTTTACATAACCTTTCGTACTAAACAGACCAGATCCATGGCATCTGGCATAACTATTCCCAGTGCATAAATGAGGCCTACAGCCTGACACTACACTCAACTCAAGCCTACTGTTCTGCATGTAAGCTTTCCTACAAGGCAACCATCAGGCAACAGCCATGCAAAATTACAGTTACCTAAGCAGGATACTGACTCTCCTAAGGGGTACTATGTCCACAGTATGTCACAGGGGGGTAATAAACACCAGAACCCTTGCTTCTACAGTAGTCTATGAGACTCTATGTAACAAATTCCTTCTCTGTAGGCTTTGATACATACTAACAATCCACCCTTAAATGGATTGATGTTAATATAAGCTTTTCACAATAAATACATCATGTCTACTGCCTTTATTGTGACATTTCATAATAAACAGATCAGGCCTATAGCCGTGGTCATTGCTTTGCCACCAGAAAAAGCTCAGCCCTGCTGCACTGAGTATCCGCTTTGCCACAATTTAAAAAAAGCACATTGCAAGTATTCTTTTCAGTGTCCCTTTAAACTTCAGCCCAATTAAATTCTTTATTCTGGGAAACCAACATGTGGATGGAGGCTAAGCATCTCGCTCAGCAGAGGTGCACAACAAAATGGTGCAACCCGTCAGTGGAACGTGATGAGGGGCCCCTGAGTTTCCAATATCTCACAGAGATTCATTGGTCTTGGGCGCAATAGGGTCCCTGGAGTGTTTGGGTCCCGCGGCAGGGGCTTGAATCACAACCCTGTCTCTCCCTTCAGTACTCTGAAAGCGCGTTTTGTGTTGATCACATAAGATGGGGCGAAAGCTGCATTGTCAACAATGGACCAATAATTTATTCATGAGCATGGGCTCAGGCAAAAGCAGAAAAAAGGGGGGTGTAGGTGAGGGCGGACACATTCCACTTTGGAAAAAAATGAGAATGTGTTGAATTAAAAAAACATGCCCCTAGCACAAACAGCAAGATCACGCAGCATGTGTTTATTCTCCGGGCTTTTGAAAGTCCACCAGGGTTACGGTTGCTATCTGCAGCAAATATTTAGAGTCCTAAAAGCACGCAGTAATGGTTAAGTGGGTTCCTAGCAATGCTTGACACCACCCTGCTTTCCAAGGAGCAATGGAGAATGTCATGGTTTCTGCTCAGCCTTCGCCACAAGCATTGTTGTATTTACAAAGAGGAAACCGCAGCCGCGAAATCTGTTTGAACTCTGTGGTAGGAGTGACGAAGAAAATGGAACTTCGTAGCTGCGAGAGAACCTTCTGGAGTCAATCAGAATCCCACCAAGGGGGGTTCTTTTCTGCCATCAGCAGAAAACTATGGGGGAGACGCTCCTTAGCTAGGAAAGCCTGCCTTCGTGATCCAGGGGTTCGCCGCCCTGCAGAATGTGATGATGGGCCCCTGAGCGTCCCGTATCAGATAGATATTGATTGAACTTCGGCTAAGTGGGGGTCACCCTGAAGGGCTCGGAAGCCGAAGCACGCCGTAGGGCTGTCATTACGTACAGCGTTGATGGTGCTATTCTAGAATGTCACCTTTGTGTCGACCTGGCTGCCAGATCCAGTGTTAGAACCTGTGCCTGCCAGCGGGGTTGCCAAAGTGCCAATGGCTCTGTCAGGTCCACTGATGGAGCACCATTCTTCACACATTAGGGGCCTGATTTACAAAGGGCCTCGGCACTCGTAGAGGAGGCCCTGCATTCATGGCGCGGAGGCCGCACTGGTGGGACCTCTGCATTGCAGTTAGTCGTTGTGGTGGTACCACCATGACTGCGGCCAGTGTGGGCCCCCCGCACGACTGGAGGACCTCCGCCACGAGTGTGGAGGCCCTTTGTTTATCGGGCCATAAGGCTCTCATTGTGACTGTATCCTCAGGAGGCACCGTACTACACAACTCAAAGTTTTGTCAGGTGCACCCCATAAAACCTAGTGCTTTTCCAAGCACATCTTTGTCTTGCAGAAAACTAATTGAAAATGTGTGTGGAAAAGGGCCTAAAATCTGGAACTGTATGCAGTTATGGACCCCGTCATTCCAAACCCATCATGTTATTACTTATTCCGTGCCCAAACAATACATCAACCAAAATCAACAGCTCTAGGTGAGGTACCTTCTCTTTCAAGTACCAGCCATATTGGAATGAGGGTGTAGCTTGAGGAGCTAGATTCTTCCAATTAATTTATCCAAAACGGAGTTTCCCCATCAGCTCTTTTTCCTGTGTGCACACTCGGAAGAGAAGGGCAGGGCCAGAAGTTGTGAATACGGGATGCTCTTTCTCAAGAGTAGTAGTACTAAATCTATCGTGCCTGCCTCCTCGTAGTTGGGTCCACCCAGATCACATCACCCTAGCTCTTGCCTCAATAAATGGATTCCCAGCCCCCCATATAAGTTGCTTAACTTCTTTGACTACTGTCTACTGAGCATTTCATAATTAACCTCTATGGAATATTCTGCCTACACTCCTGTTAAATGCCTGGATACCCTCGTGGGTGATTAGTGTGCTATACAACATAACACCGCCCACTAACACTTCACCCACCACAAACCCAGCACCCAACTGCACTCGTCCTCCAATACATTTTTGTAATGCTGAGTTTCCCCAAGCTGCATAGTGCAGCCAGATTCTTCTTGGAAGTTGGTGTGCAGCCTAAAAGCTCCAACCACATCAGGAATTTCAAACAACGTCTATTACGACAAAGTCAATGCAACCTGGGCATTAGGTGGAAATGAACAAACCATAAGCAAGAACACTAGAAATCTAAAATGATCTGTCATAATGGATAATTGCAAAAAGAAGGAAAAGGCTGAGTAACATTATGCAGCATGCATTGGCAAAGACAAAAAGTCTGGCTATTTTTTAGGGGAAGTGTTTCATGTTAATTGAGTGAGATTTTGAGTGTTATCACCAGCTGTCCTTGGAAGAAAATCCCATAATGAAGGGGCGTCAACAACAGAGAGGCTGGGATTGGGTCCCTTTCCTGCTGAGCAGACTGTACAAGCAGAGTTAGGATGTTCCCTCACAGAAGAGTACTATTGTAAGAAATAGGATTATTGGTTGGGGAGGGGTGAAACCCTGTGCTTACCCTTTGGTAGCTTAGCACCAAGCAATCAGGTTTAATGCAGAGGGATTGGGTAAAAGTATTTATGCTGCACACAAACAATAATAAAGTGAAAGCACAACACAAAAAAGTCCCAAACCAATTTAGAAAAATATAGAACAGTTTAATAAATAAAAAAATATACCAAAATTCAGAGTAAAAATAGTGCCTAAACCCACAAAGTGCCACATGTGTAATGTTAGATCAGGAGAAAGCCCTGAGTTCAGATTGACCACGATGGCTCGTGGGTCAGATACAGTTTTTATAAAGAAAGCACAAGCATTTTACCAATCGCTAGCAGGGAAAAGTGCACAGAGTCCTAATGCCAGCAAACACAGGCTCAGAAATTGAAGGCAAATATCTGGGGTTGGGACCCCTCAAAAAGGGCTAGGTTCAACAACTATGAAAAGTAATCAGAATGTGAAGTTTGCATTGTAAGTGGTGAATTTAAAATTCAGTAAGCTATATAACAGCAGATACTTTGACAAAGGACTAGTGTGTTTGCTGTATCTGAAGGCATGCCCATGGGCATGTTAATCTTTTCATAATATTTGTGATAAAATGCTATAAAGCCAATACCGTGTAATCATGGCAGCAAAGCAAAACGAATGGCACACACAGACTATTAGTTAACAGTACTCTGTTTTTATAACAGGCTAATGCATCAAAACAACAAACACCTCCTAAATGAACAATTTAATTAAACCAGCAATGAAAATAGTGTTGTGCCAGCAAAGTAAATACATTAAGGAGCACACACTGACTCTAGCCTTACAAAGCACTACTAGACCTGCATTAGCAACATCTACTAGGAACAGAAATGGGGCACTGGAATCATTCATATAATGCCCTGCCTTTGATGGTTAGTCCATCCAAGCAATCACAAACCATGAAAAATACTTGAAAATCAGTTGCTGAAGGGAGGCTGAGAAGGAGACTGACCCTAAGCCCACTCTCTCTTTCTTGTTCTTATCACACGTTTTTGGAGAATTGACGACATGAGGTTCTCGAAACAAATAAAGGTCTGTGGAGCCAGACCTAAAAAGTGGTTAAGGAGTGGAACTAGGGGCCTTGTTAGGTTAGAATCAGGTGGAGTTAGAGTTAGGGAAAGAATAAAGATTAGGATTTCCATATATTTTAACATTAGGGATAGGGCTGGGTGAAAGGTGAAGGTGGGCAATAGGGTTAATGATAGATTGGTGTTAATTTAAATAAAAGGGCTTGAATTGATGGCATATTTTCAAAATTATGGCATTCTTGATATGATTTATGGTTAAACTAGTGCAAAAGGAAAACTACTGAGGTTACAGGTTTTCGAGTTTTCAGTAGTTATGAAGGTGTTTTAGTTATGACACGATTTATTTCCACATCCCAGTCCTAAACTTAGGAAAGCATCCTAAACAGCTGTCACATATCACCTGTGTAAATCCCCTGATGACACTATGGTGGCTTTTACTGAGCAACACAAGCCTAATAAACTCACAATAAAGCTCAAGGGTTTATACCACACCACTCACTTCGATTACAATAGGGCTTCATCACATTTTGCAACATTGCCAGGCAGATCCATCTTCCAGGCCATGACCATCAGATCTATTGTCACTGTGTAAGATCTAATGCTGTTTCCGTGGATCTTCTCATTCCTGAAAAGGGTTTGGGGGGCAAAAGAGGGAGCGGTCAGCTTGAAGACCTATTGCCTTATCACTCAGCTTCTTTCTTGGTCATACCACGTGCATTCTCTATTGAAACACACCGGTTTAGCACCATCATTACTTTTCAGGTAGCCCTCTTCATCCATTGGTCTGTTGTGGTTTTCACATTTTTCTTCTGCACATTACAGCATATAGCATGGGGCAGGAGGACAGCCTACTTCAGCCATTGGCTAACTTCACAGTGGGAGATTTGAATAGGTGTAACCCCAAGGGTATAACTGAATGGATGCAGGGTATGTGCATGCAGCAAGTGCACAGGTGCATGTACGTGTGTGTCTGTGAAAAAGTGACATTTAAAGAGGTGGAAAAGAGAGAGGATGAGTGGATAAGAAAGCGGTGTGAAAAAGAAGTTTGGGTAGGAAAGGGGTAAGGAGAGAGCGTACTTGGCCTGTTGCCAGCTACAGTGTTCTGCTGCTCCCATTGCTCTCAAGTTTCCCAGGTCGGTCTGTAGTCCGCCCAGCCCAAGATTTGTATCTGCATTCTGGGATTTGTAGTTCTGATTTTAAAAGGGGAGGGTAAAGGGGCTACAAATCACAAAATGCTAATGAAATAAGCATTGGCAAACCAACAGGTCTCACCAATGGAAGCTCTATTGGCTTTCTCAATCTTTTAAGCCATATTGTACAGCGCAGGGCTGCTGTGCAGCATGGTTGAAAGTAAAAGGAAATGCTATGACTGCTTCATGGCACTTTTGTTTTATTTTTCTTGCTATGCTGCACAACACCTGTGCTGCTGTACAAAATAGCTAAAAAAACATTGACAAAGGCAATAGATCTCACATACTTGAGACCAATTGGTCTGCAAATGCTTTTTATCCCTATGGCAGGAGGGGACGCAGCAAGCTGGAATGTGGGGGGGAGGCGAGGTAGGAGAGTAAGCAAGAACACGAGAGGAGGGTGGGTATTATGGTGTATGAAACACATGGGCCGAGCTAACAACAGCAGGGTAGCAATGACAAGGCAAGCAACGATGGGGCAACAATGCTGGTGTAAGCAAAGACGGGCAAACAACAACAGGGAAACAACGACCACAGGGAAAGCAACAACAATGGGGCATGCAACAACAACATGGCAATAACAACAGGGCAAGCAATGGCGGGGCAACAACAATGGGACAAGCAACAACGGAGAAATTACAATGGAGAGAGAGTGGGGGGTTGAAACTGCTTGCAAACACAAGTGCTTACTCAGGGCTACAGCTACAATAAACAAGCATTTGCAATGTACTAGGGTCTCGCATTTCTCTGAGTTACAGCTATTAGCAGTTGGAAACCCCCCCCCCCTGAATTTTTCTTTCCACATTGAAAGAAAAAAACAGCGCGATCGCGCTCCTACACTTCACTCGTAATGAAAGCTATCAGCAAAAGTCCAATTATCTACGTAACCGGCAAAAGTCCAATTAACTATGTAACAAGGTCGATGTTATGCAAAGCGCTCGACTTCTGCCAAGCGAGATCGCACTGCGGACAAAAGATAAAAAGTAGTCCATAAACCGGACGGGAAACAGCGAGCCTCGCATGTTTTCACTACTTGGGTCGCTGCGCTCGAGGAGGGCTAACCACCGGAAAAGGTATGATGTATGCGTGCCATGCACTAATGAAAGCAAGCAGATTTCACAGGCAAGCACACGAACCAATGAAAGACAACTGATGTGACGTGAACGGGGCTCCGAGCCCTTTTCTAACTCCTAAAGCGTCTCACAAGCGAAATGCATGCGCAAGCGCATGCGACGCAGGCTCGACCCTAAAAAAGTACCTCTGGCAACACTTAGGTATTGGAAGACCACTGGGCGCCGAAAGGAAGCAGTACTTACGCCATACTCCGGAAAAGGGACAAACACATGAAGGGGAAGTGTAGCTGGAATGTATTGAGCAAACAGAAGCAAGAAAATAAGAGTGACGTGAAAGCAACCAATTGTAAGCAATTGGCTGGCTAAGAGCCCCCAACAATCTAACAAAATGTCTCACAAGCGACAGAGCATGTGCTGTCTGAGACGAGACCTTAGAATGACATCAGCTGCAGCATCATAAAGCTTTACAATTTATGTTTTTTTGATCGGGCGGATGTCTGCATGGACAGTTCTGGGTTCTAGGCCCTGCCCTCTGAACCCTCCATCCCCACTTAAGTTAGCCTGGGAGAGACGGGCTAAAACCACATACCCAAGACCAGACCACTGTCCCTCCAAGGCGCCACCTCGTTCCTCGGAGTAAAATGTATTTCAACGTTGGCAGGTCTGCCTTACTCGGGTTCTGGATCCTTCTCTGTTTGTAGCTCACCTTGTGAGAACGTCCAGCTCTTTAGAGCGGCACAGCGCCCCCTAGCACCAGGTGCATTAAAAAAAACTTCAGTAATACAGTTTCACTCCGCAGGAAACAGGCAGACCTCTGCTTTTATCAGGCGCATCGTGAGCGCAGACATTTCCCATCTGCGCCTTGTGATTGTTTCCTGGGCTGAGGACCCCTGCGGCGGGCCCGGCTTATGTCTGGGCCCACGGAAACGTCAGCATCCCATATTTAGCTCTTGGAAGGTTAAGGGAGTGGGGGTAGTACGGGCAGTCTGGGTCTGTAAATAATTTCTGGAGGACGCTAACCCCCTCAGGGTCTTGCAGTAATGTTAATAAAATAACATTTGAGGGCTTTTTTTCTGACAAGTCAGTCTCGAAAGAATACGCGCAAAATACCAAACAGCTGGGCTTGTCATCTTTCTCGATAAGTAGAATAACAAGCTGTGAACAGATGCACGCATTCTCCTCCCACTGGCTGCTTGCACACTTGGAGTTGCGGCCTGTCATGCCTGGTTATGCGGGGGTGGGCGCCTTGCCAGCATCATCATGCACGCCATACCTTAGCAATAATCTTACTGGTTCAGTATGGAATCTGCAAGGATGCTGCGAAAAAAATGCCAAGAACAGGCCTCCTGGAGAACGATGAATGGGGAAAAAATAGTCCGCGGGGCCTTCTCCCTAGCACAGAAAAGAGCTCCAAAATACAGGGAAAGAATGGCTAAATGTTTATGCAAGCGCAAATTGAAGTTGCGAAGCGCAGATTGTGCTAATAGAGAAACTTAGGGCCATATGTACGAACACATTTTCCCATAGACACAGAATGGGCAAAACTGTTTGCTACATCTGGCCCTTAGGGGCTTATTAATGAGAGGCTTGCCCAGCGGTAGTGACGCAACGGCGGCGCTAACCTTGCAGCAATATCTATGCGGCCACGCAAAGCCACTTTGCATGTCTTTGAAAGGTTTCAGAGAAATGGAGTAAGGCAAATCGCTGCGTTGCCTTACTCTGCATTAGGGAGGAGTTCCATGGGCGTTGCTGAGGATGTTTCCACGCAACACCCATGGAGTCTGATGCATCCCCAGATTTACAAGGCCATGTAAACCTGGGGATATGTCAAAACCTTACGCCGTAACCAGGAGAAATATATTTATTTCTCCTTGTTTTTCTCTCTTTCTATGTATGCTGCATTATTAGAAAGAGGAAAAAGCCTCCCTGAATAGTTTTGTGCAGAAACCCCGTCCTACACAAAAACAATCTTGCATGCAGCACAGGCACCCTTGCACCTGTGTTGGTGGTAGGCTGCCGAAACGGCGCCAGCACAGGGAGAAAGGACAGGAATGCGCTGCATGCTATGGATAGGGCGCATGCCTGCCCTTTCACGCAGGGCAGTGCAGCAAGGTGACTCGCTGTGCTGCCATGCGCCAAATCCCCATAAATCTGGGCCTCAACTTCTACAGTATGTGATGGTCCCGTCTTGAACATATACTGACAGTAGGTGTGGCACTTGAGGGGATGCGTTTGTATGTGTAGCTTGGTGTGAGCATGTGACCAGGGACACACTTTACATACTTAGGGCTGCCCTGAAGATCACTCCAGACTTATGCGAATGCCTGCTAATGGTGGCTCATGGGCGAATCAAACCTACACATGGGGCATTATCATGGTGGCAGAGGACAGGCAATATGTTTGTGCATTTCATTTGCTCCCTCTGCACCAGTCAAGCATCATCACTTCTTAAACAGATCTCAAGATTATTCCAAAAGACCTTGATCTCTGAATGGTAGCTTTAATTCCAGACCTATCCTTTCTCAGCCCTGCGCTCTGTCTACCAATCACCTTCACCTGGCTGTCTCCCTACATAAGCCTTGTTTTGCAGCTGTTGTAAGCACTCAATGCATTAGGGACAAAGACTAATGTCAAGTTTCTGGATTTGCGTAGACGATAAAAGACCTCTGCAGGAAGGCCATGTCAGCCATAGAGGTCCTCCACTCTTGGCTTGGGCATGTTTAGGCCTTTTCCAGCTGCCTCTCCTTCACAGCTACCTGGCTTAACTTGCTAGCGACCACTGGTCCGTTTCCAGCTGTCCCTCCCTCCCAGCTACCTGGCTTAACTTGCTAGCGACTGCTGGTCTGTGTTGACTGGTCCCGGGCCACTCTGGGCTGCAAGAACCGAGGCTGTTCTAGGAGGTGACCCCAGTCTCTTCCGCAGCCGGTCCTGCCGTCTGGCAACTCAAGGACTGCTGTATTTAAGCTGCCCTCTTCTGCTCATTAGTGACTGGGTGTTGTTTACCCACAGCGTGTGCTTGTCGTTTCCTACCCTGATTATCTGCAGCTCTAGCAATGAATCTACCTTGAGGATTTGAGTCCCTGGATGAGCGATATGATTGCCAGGTTCCGCAATACCTCTTATATTACATTTCCACCTTTGTCGAGTGGGATTGGGCAAGTCCTGGGATTCAAAAATCGCCCGACTGAGCTAATCCTCAGGGAGACCATTGCCCCCCCCCCCCCCATGAGGTAATACACCCATTCCTCTTCCTTTGGTACAAATTCTCCCCACACTAATTCCTGCCTTTGATCCTGGGAGGAAGGATGAGGGGTCTTGCTTCCTTCTTCTTCCCTTTCCTATTGTCTCCGTATGGAGCCCATGGGCCTTCTGCAGAGTTATTATGGCTCTGGCCTGGACCTGCATATGAACTGTGATGTGCAAAGAATTTGTAGTTGTTACGCAGCTGGGACATGCTGGTCACCGAGCTTTTTAAGCACATGTACAGTTCATGTTGGCTTGATCTTGGCGGCTGCATTACGTTATCAAGGCCTGCTTCGCGTAGTGTGACCACCTCACTCCAGATCATTCTGTATACTGCCCCCGTCATGAAATTCTCACCTGCAAATAACTGCTATCAGATGTGTTAGTCTAATTAATTCAATGAAAGCAAAGGAAGGCTACAATAGCCAGAATGCATTAAGGTTATAACATGAACATTAGGGACTGGAATCAACGCCTGGAATGACTTGGACGGCGGGGGTCCTCATAGATAGTCTGCCTACTTAGGGAACATCAGTGGATGTTGTCACCACCTCTCCCTTCTCCCTCACCAGGTCAGGGGTCTCTTAGACAGAATTTAGTATACGAATGCAGCACAACCATGATTAACCACTGAAGTTTTCTAAACTGGAGTCTTCAAACCCTGACTCAAATCGGACTGCTCTGGAATCTTAGAAAACATTTTCTCTGCACATTATGGTATCAGGGCAGTAAATGCAGTTTAGAACCAGGGAGAAGGGATTGCAGGCGTATTTACATTTTAATTTTTTTTTGTTGCCTCCTTAGTACATAAGGCTTCCTCCATGTGAACACTTTTGCCATAAAATCACAAAATACTCTGTACTTGCAACTATCTATAGCCAAACATTTTCAGATTTCAAAACCACTAACTAGCATAATGAGCTTGTCACCAGGATGGACATCACATCCTATTGTGCCATTTGTGACATCACAGGAACACTGTGACAATGGGTGTTCCAAAGAATGTTTACAAAGCAAAACATAGAACTAGTGGCTGTGTCTGTCCTTTTTTATGGTCTGGCTTGACAGTGCAGCTGTCGCCAGACAATTATGTGATCATCACCTGGAGAGGGGCTTTGGCTCCTCCCACAAGTTGGGAGCCTGGAGTACATGTTTTGATTGGGCAGAGGTTATGTGTTTCTACAAAAAAATGCTTGCCCTCCACCAAATGTGATAATTTTGTTAATTTACCCAACTGGTTGATCTTGAACATGCAGAGGACACTCATGACATTGGAATGCTCTTAAAGTGTCTTAGATAACTACATAATTTATGGTGTTTTTCTCTGCCAACAGCACAGATGGGAGGAGGGTCCTTTGCTTCCACAGGCATACATATCTATTCCCACTTACACTATTCTACACTTGTAATGTTTCACATTACCATACACCACTCCATTAAAGCCAGACCTATTGACATTGCCAATGCTGGTTTAGTGCATGTATGTTTAATATTAGAAATTTGCATTTTGTGAGCAAATAAACATTTCCTTAGTTTCATTTTTCGTTCCTTAATTTCATTTTTTTTACATACTGAAATAATAACTATTAAAATAAATACAAGTAAGGGTGCTACTGTGCTAAATTTATAAAAGATCTTCGCTTTGGTGATATTTTCAGAACAGTACATAAAGTGACATTTATAAAATGTCATTGGGCATTAAGTAAATGGAGTATTTATAGAAAAAAAACCATACAACCTTATCTGATCCAGATCACTCTTTGTTACCTACGGGAGGAGAGAGTGGCTAGGCTGAAAGCAATGTGTTAGATATTTTTTGCAATTTGATGTTAGACTTTATCTATTACTGCTGCTTCTCTTTTCCATTAACATGTTTGTTTCACCGACAGCAAAGCCTCCTTTGTAAATTGATGGAGATGGAGAATGGGGAAGGGGTATGTATAACAGCAGAAGGAGCCTGGAGGTTTTCATTTTGTTGACTGAATTAAATACTTTATCAAGGAAAGCTCCCTGACTAATACTGTAGAGTGGAGTAAAGTGTCATGGAGTAGAGTGTTGTGTCATACAGTGCCATGTCATAGAGTTTTGTGTTGTGTAATAGACTATTGTGTCGTAGAGTGACATACTGTGGAGTGGCATAGAGTGGAGTGGCATAGAGTGGAATGGCATAGTGTGGAGTGGCATAGAGTGGAGTAGCGTAAAGGAAAGTGGTGTGTCGTAGAGTAGAGTGAAACTATGTTGAATTGGGTGTTGTAGAGTTGATTGGAGAGGCGTGTTATTGAGTGCCATGTCCCAGACTGTCCTAGAGAGGTGCCTACAAGTCATACAGTCTCTGATGAATGACAGAGTAGGTCTTAGCTGCCAAGTAACCCCATGTCATGCGTGATCTCTTCATCCAGGCCTGCATTTTAACTGCACAACGCACATTGGGACTTGTAGTTTTGCATGAAATATAGTAAGCAGTTCTTTGAATAGGACAGGTCCTGCTGGTGCTTAGCACTGAGAAACGCTAAACATGTGTTGGAGATGGTCTCCTAATGGTTTCCTAATTCCCGCCAAAAATCCTTCAGTGATGGGCTTGGAGGCCTAGATCTTGTGTGGTGTTAATCTAGGGGGTTGGGTGAGTAGGTTCTAGGACAAAGAGGAAGATGCAGAAACAAGGAAGACAATGGCTAGGAGATTCAGGATTAGGATGATCATGATAAGGAAGACTTGAGTTTAAAGGCCCGGGTAAAGAAGGGGACCCATGATCTGGTGTACCATAGGTCTCATGAGCATCGGGGCCTGTGGTACAAGGAGAGGAGCAGGAGGATAAGGAATACCAGGACAAAAGAGGCTATGCCCTTTGTGCCTAGGACCAAGATGACCAAAGCCAGGAGGACTAGGTCAAGGTGCCAAGCACAACAATGACCTGGAAGAACAAGACCAGTAGAGCCTCGAAAAAGCAATATCTGAAAAAGCAGAACAAGAAGAAAGTGATTAGGACAAGTGACCACACAATCAGGACGATGACTAGGAGGACTAGAAGTAGGAGGACAAGGACCAGGAGGGTCAGAAAATACCAAGACAAACTAGGGTCAGGAACAGGCGTGATCAGGACCAGGATGACCTGGGTACCAAGGCAAACAGAGCTAGGGTGACAGGGTCTAAGAGGACCAGGACAAGGAAGAACATTGGCATCAAGACCAAGGGTACTATGATGGCCAGGGCACAGTGGAATAGGAGGGCAAAGACCTGAGTTACCAGAACCAATAGGACCAAGGTGAGATAGGAAATGAAACATAGAGGAGAATGACCAGGATAGAAGGATTAGGATCAGAAGTGCCAGAAGGATGAGGAACAGGATAGCCAGGCCCATGAAGACCAAAACTGAAACAATGACTAAGGGGTCACCAGAACCAGGAGGAAAAGCACCAGTTTGAGGAGGACCAAGATAACTAGGTAGATCAGGAGCAGGTGCAATAAAGCCAGTTTGGCAAAGGGACCAGTATCAGTAGTGCAGAAGGCAAAAAAGACGAGGAGGACCAGAGCAAAGAGACAGAGAGGAAGCTGCCAGTCCATTCCCTTTGTCAGGTTAGGTTTCACTTTGCTCGAGTGTAGATTGTAGATGGACTACAATAACTGGATCCAGGGGGACCAGGGACAGGGCTAGTAGAGTCAGGGGACAAGTGCTAGAGTACCACATGGTACAGAAGGATGATCAGGAGGGCCAGGACTAGCAAACCTAAGACTATCAAGAGGACAAAGACCAAGCCTACGTGGACCAGGGTGCCCCAAACCAGAAGGCCGAGGAATAGGAGGGACAGCCCTAAGAGGACCAGGGCCAAGGGGACTAGTACAACCAGCACCTGTGATACCAGGACCATGGGGAAAAGGTTGAGGGGTATTATGAGGAAAAGGACTTAGGGGACCAGAGCTAGGAAGGACAGAAAGGATCAAGATCTGGATGGATCAGAACTAGGGGTGTAGGAATGACGAGAAGGGCCAGGAGGATGAAGACCACCACAGAAGGACCAGAACAAGGAGAATGTGGACCAGGGCAAGGATGGTTAGGAGGACCAGGTCCAGGGGAACTGTGATCGGGAGGGGCAACTAAGAAGGACCAGAAGCAAAACCAGATACAATGCACACAAAATCCTGAGGGGGATCATGGACTATGAGGACTAGGAATACGAGGATTACAAAACACACACTTTTTGGACCACGATCTAGCTTTCTGTAAATTTGGTGTAATTCCATGCAGCCATTTTGGCTGTAAGTGTGCCTACTTTTTCCTATAGAAAAAAGAATGGAAAGATGTGTTTTGGGTCCTTCCTTTTTTCTTGGCTCCCTGGTTAATGAATGACCCCAAAACTTTCCAGGAAGGAGCTGAGGTGGATGAGACTTTTTGTTGGAAAATGTTGTGAAGACTTGTGAAACTGCACCAAAGTTATTAGCAAATAAAAAAAACCTTTATAGCTGCTGGTTTTCAATTGTCTCCATCTCCTGGGCATCCTAGGGAGCAGCGCTGGTATCCTGGTCAATGTCTGTTCTCATATGTTCAGGACATGCGTATGCTTGCTGGTTCGGTAGGGTCTAATGTCTCATTACACGACATATTTAAATAATACCTATTTTGTGACCTGTACCTCTTTCTCTTACTCATTTAGCATTTGCTACATGCACCATCTGAGAATGAGTCCATGCACTACTACTGAGAGAAAGTGATGAAAGGGTTCTAACTGGCCCCATTTGCAAAGCTATTGTGGGGCAGGCCCTTGGACAGCAGAGGCTTCACATGAACCCCCCTCCAGGGAATTTCGGAAGCAATTTCAAATGCAGATTTTTCTGCTTAAATACTCCTTTTGTAATATGGCTGCCACTAATCAAAAACTTGTGAAACTTGAATGTTTCAAGTTTCAAGAGTGTCGCTTGATTTCCAGTTTATGGTGTCCTAAACCATGGCAGGTGCCATTTTGGACCGAGTTAATTTAGCGGGTGTTTTTACAGAAGACTGGAGAACAATATTGTTAAAGAGCTTCAGGAAGGCAGATTTTCTGCCGTTAAATCTACAGGAATTTTCTTTTCTGATTTTCTCGATAATCCCTGTATCAATCCACTTCTCCTTATTACAGCTGGCCAGACTTTTAAACGTCTAATAGAGCGCATGGATACTTCTTTCGAAGTGTCCCAGCGTTAGGATACTGACTTTGGGAAAAATAGGTCTTAGCCAGTTCCAAAGAGCCAGGTTTCAGTTTTTTCATAAAAAAAGTTTCAGAAGGAGCTAGCCGGAGCTCAGCAGGGAGGGAGCTCCAGACATTTGGTGCAAGTGGACTGGAAGCGCTACCTCCAATTCTGGCTTTTTTTAATTTTTGAATAACTACCTGTTTTCCTGCGGCGGATCATAAGTTTTGAGTAAGAACATAAGACGCAATCATTGTTTGCAAGTAGGAGGGGCTTTGAAAGGAGAGAGGCCTGTAGCAATAACAGAGAGCCTTTAAGGTAATTCTTTGCTTCGCTGGCAGCCGGTGCAGTGTCCTCAATTCGGTACTGATGGAGACACGCCTAGAAAGTCTAAGCAATGCACAAGTTGCTCCATTCTGGACCCGTTGAAGCCTATTCAAACTAGAGTGAGATACACCCAGGTACAGGACATTACAGTAGTATAGCCTGGATAGAACCACTGCCTGTAGTTTTTTGGGTGGATTCAGGAAGGAGATGGAGGATTTTCCTCAAGGATCTCAGCATCTTAAGGCATTTTCCTGCAAGGGCGTTAATCTTGGCATTGAAGGAGAGTTTCTCATCATACCAGATGCCTAGGTTCCTGACCGTGGGCTTGGGAGGTGGTAGAGGACCAAGGCTATCAGGCCACCAGGCATCGGACCACATATTGAGTTGCTTGCCCAGAACCAGTACCTCTGTCTTCCTGGCATTCAACATAAAGCAGTTAAGGTACATCTAAGCCGGAACCTCTGACAAACAAGTATGGAGGGAAGAGGCCATGAGTTCACTCTTCTGAGGTATGGTGATGACAAGTTGTGTGTCATCAGCCTATGAAATAATGGTAAAACCATAGTGCTCAATGACCTCTGCCAGAAGGCTGACATAGACATTAATAAGGGTTGGGCTCAGTGAGGAGCCCTGCCACACTCCTTGCTGCAGAGAACAGGCAATCCAATAAAATGGATTTTGTGAGACCTGAAAGGTGCATCCTTGCAGGAATGATGACAGACAAAGCAGCACCCTGCCACCACTGCCACTGTTCCAGAGCTGCTTGACCAAGATATTATGGCATATGGTATTGAACGCAGCACTGAGGTTAAACATAATAATTGCCGCAGTGTCTCCCTCACCCATATTGCACCGTGCAAACTAAGAGGCTAGCAGCAAGGCGGAGTTGGTGCTGTAGGAGGGGCGGAAGTCAGATTGAGTCCTATGTAAAAGCTTGTTGTCCTCCAGAAATCTGGAAAACCTAGTCTTGGTCGGGTTTGTATTATTTCTTAGATAACATTATAGTCATGACAATCACCTGTGCCCACAATAGCACCTGTGGTATTTATCTGATGTTCCAGTACATATTTTGTTACAGCAAATGAGACATCCAGTGACTGATGTCACAATACATCCCAAAGTCCAACTGACAACATCAAACAAAGACACATCCTGGAACGACTATTTCTGGTGAATGTTAGTGAGGCAGGACGTGGTAACGAGAACAGTTCTAGTTCTACACCGGATGGTCCGCATAAGGTGTGTTCTTTGAAGCTCAGTTTTTAACTTTAGCAATTTTACATCTGGAAACGCACACACCTGGATATTATATGTACACATCGTGCTCTAGAGAAAATCAATCATTTCCATTTTTAAGAGTATACGGTGGACCCCACTCACTTTACTGCAGAGCTCAAGTCAGGTTTGTCTAACCAATGTCAATATTTGGGGTAGTTGAGGGCATTTCAACACTGATTGTAAAAGATCATAAACGGTGATAGTGCAGACTGCCAGTAGATGTTTTCCTGGTTAATAGAAGTGGTGCTCCATTACAGTATAGCACTATAGCAGACACGCTTCCCAGTAGTACCATTGCAAGCCAGGGAAAGCAAGACCTCCCATCTCATAGAGAATGTTGAGCCTGCATATCAACTCCATGCATGCTTTGTTACCCCTGTCCAGTTTACATGAATTGAGATGTTGGCCCATTTTTATGAAGAAACTGCAGAGAACTCTTCTAGTGCACTTAATTAAATGTCCTTTCCTCCCTCCTCTATCTTCCTGCCCGCTGTCATTACCATTTGCCACTGTATTGTAACCCCAACTGCAAGAGCTGCAGCACAAAAACAAATGCTGCTTCCACATCACACCAGCGTCTGTGAAGAATGGGCCACAAAGCTACTATTACAAGCCCAGAGACCAGATTAGCTATGGTGCTGAAATGGAGAGCACCAAACTAAGGTTGCTCTGCTGGACACTTCTGTATGGGGCCCATGAAGGGGGCCTCATGCACACAATGCCCTACTTGCTGTATTTGTATCTGTCTATATCAGTAACAAGCATTGACAAAGCCATCAGGTTTCTCCTATGCGAGATCTTAGTCAACAGCAGTACAGGCTGCCATGCAACATGGCTTAGAGTTAAAAAAAAGTGCTATGATGTGGCCAGCATTAACTGGGTCATAACGCTTTTTTTTTTAGGTCGAAGCCTACCAGACAGCATAGATGTGTGGTAGCAAAATACTTCTTGGACACATTCTGACAGCTGAACTAGGAATGCATTTCGCATATTGCTTATCATTGGCTTATTGTTTTGTCATTGACTTTTCTTTACTTTACATTCACAGACTTTATTAGTTTTAGCCCTCCTGGCTTGTGTTTGTCCAGCCTGTGAAGCATAGCCTGCTTACCCTCTCTCTGATTGGCTGCTCCTGTGCTTCACCAGTGGCAGCTTTATGGGCACTATTTTTTTCTTTTTATTTAAGCACTCCATGAGAGTGGATTTGTTTTCCATCCGGTGTCTCCCTTGTGTGTGTTTTTTCTACCACCACTATCCACTTTCCTCTGTCTCCCATGTGCTTATGTTTGCCCCTCCAGCCCTCCTTCTGCTATCCCACCCTGCTTTTACTGCCCCCTCAACCCGGTGTGTTTTAATTTAATTTCCGTTTTTAAGTGCAATCATTTTTTGGCAGTTTTTGGCAGTTTTATATAGCAAAACCTTGACCCAAAGGTATCTGAATGCTTTACAAGAGCAGCAGCTAAATTACACAAGTTCGCAATAATTTTTAGGCATGGGGAGAATAAGGGGGTCCTTATGACCCTGGCGGTCCTGCCCCACCACGCCGGCGGTGGCGGCCAGACCGCCGACAGTGTGGGGTGCAGGATCACCAAATTATGACCATTGCACCTGTACCGCCTGGGGGGTGGGACCGCCTAGCCGAAGGTTGACCACCTTCGGCCCGGCAGTCCACCTAACACCACCCGCAGTATAATGTGTATCCTTACCGCCAGGGATTCTGTGGCAGCAGCCCCACCACAAAATCCCTGGCGGTAAGGATACTGGCAACCTGAATACTCATTCCTGTCACCACTACAGGACTCCCTAACCAACCCCTCCCTGTAGGAGCCTTCTCCCACCGACCCCATCAGGAGCCCCCCACCCCCACAAGCAGTGACATCACCCCTCTCCAATCCCCGTACTGACCCCTCCTGCCCCCGATCCTCGTACGGGCCCCCCTGATCCACGCATGCAAACACCACACATACAGAAATACACGCACACATCCACACATACATACATACTCGCACACATCCAGGCTTACTCATTCACACACACATGCACACATGGCCAGAACACTCCCCCCACCCCTCGCATACACGCATTCACACAAGCACACAGACACTTGCACACACAGGCACACAAACAAAACCCTCCACTCACCTCCATTCACACACCCACACACCCTCATTCACCCACACAACACTCAACAACCGCACTCCCCTGTCAGTCGATCACCTTACCTGGTGGTTGTCTAGTAAAGAACGGGCTCCACGGGGCCTGCTCCGCCATCACCGCCCCATCACCACAACACCGCCACACCGATTACAAAGTTGTAATACGGCGGGCGGTGTTGTGATGATGTGGCGGTGCCAGCGGAGCAACCTCCACTAGACCACGGACCACCAATATGGCTGCTAGTGGCTCTCCGCCCAGTTTATGGCGGAGAGCTGCCAGGAGTCATAATATGGCGGTCTCCTGGCGGGCGTGACTTCGGCGGTCAACTGTTTTGACTGCCAAAGTAATAATGAGGGCCTAAGTGATTTGCCCAGAATCACAGGACGCCGAAACTCAAACCTGGTTCCCCATGTCTAAAGCATGCATCTCTGGCCATAACATCTTTTCATCTTAGTTTTGCTAATTGGTCTCATAGACCAGACCCATTGGCTTTACTAATGCCTGTAACTGTTTCTGGAATTTCTGTGAAGAGACGCAAACATTCACTAGCATAGTATCAAGGTTATTAAACAACAAGGAATTTGCAATCCTGACCGGGTGAAAGCCCTGAGATGAGGCCTATATCAAAGGCCTTCTTGATGGTCGATAGCCAGAAAAGAAGGGCACAGACACGCAGATATGTGTTGTGGGCAAAAGATCACAAGCAGGTTTTCCCTTTTGTTCATAGCCTCCAGCTGCACCTGGCCAGAGGATGTGGTGCGTCACATCTGGGTTGGGGCATAGAGACCGGGTGGCTCTCTACATCCCCTCCCCACTTTACTCTGATTCTCAAAATTTAATTCTACACACAAAATCATTGAGTCTTTGGTTTGGCTGAGGATATGGGCGTAGTTTGTAATGCTGGCTCTGAGAACTGCTGGGTGCTTCATCTTGGCTCACTGCACCTTGGGAGGTTGTCATGCGCATCTAATTTTGGTCACAGTTCCCAGTCTGATCATTCTTTGTTCACTGGTTAGGAACCTGTCCCTCCGTGGCTATGTCTTCTTCCTCTTGGACACCTTCGTCACCATTTCCACCCCACAGCAGCATTTACCATTGTGCCTTCCACTGTTGTCACCTCCCATACTCCGGGCTCATATGTTGTATGAAACTTCCACCCCATTCAGTGGTTTATGAGGCATACCTGGTCCCCAGGTTCCAGCTGGCGATGACTCACCCTCCTCTTCAGGCTGGCCTTCATGTATGAGCAGGTTGGAGAGGACGCAGAAAGCAGAGAAAGGGTGACTAGCCCTAAAAATAGGGTGTGCTGGCATTTGACCTGCCTCGTACCCATGTCCCGTGGGTGGCTCAGAATTTTCCCTTCAAGGGAATAGTAATTCATTATCAATACAAAATAAGTCATTGTAATTACTGTTAAGCTCCAGAAAGGACTGTCCCACGTGGCACCACTGAGCTCTGGTATTTTGAGGCCTTGAAGAAAGCCGATTACCTACCCTCGTGAAAGTAGGCTGAAACATGTTAACCTAATCAAGTTTGTGGATGTGAAGGATATAAAACTCATCCATAACACGTCTCACCTTTTATTATTCTTGCCCCTATTACAGTTCCAATAAATAGCATTTCTCTGGGATACAAGGTAATTTGAATTCACTGCACTTTTTCACAGATCCCACCATACCTCTATATCCTCCGGGTGGAGGCAAGACGCAATGATGAGGCTATCAGTTAAAAGTACATTAGTGGAAACTACATACCGGTGATAGAAATTAACTGGTGAGGGTCACTATACAATTTTCACAAGATAATCTGGTCTTGAGAATGGTGTGATTTCACAGTTTTTTATATTTTTCTGGCCTTTATGTTATTCATTGCTCACCTGGCTTGTGTACCCTTGCTGTCATATTCAGACATGGACCACCTCTGATACCTTCTTTGCATGAGAGACCAGGGAGGAAATTGAGTCGTGCAATGTGGGGTGCCTTGATATTCCTGCATGAATCCCTATAGACTGATTTCTGAGTATTCACCTTCATGTGCTACGATCCTCAGTGCCTTGTTCAAAACGCACCTAAATCGCTCTGCATTGCCACTGGCTTGTGGCCACTAACGGGTAATATGTTGATGTGGAATGCCCTGCTGTTGGAGGAGCACCTGGAATTCAAGTCCCTGGAATGGCGGGCCATTATCGGTCCTGATTTCTTCTGGGAGGCCAACCAAAGCCAAGACCTTCTCCAGTCCTGTGCCAATACTGTAGAATGCTGTTTAGTCAATCAGTTTCATGAAGGGATATTTTGTGTGGCTCTCCACTAGCACCATGGTGGTCCTCCCATCTGGGAGGCTGCAACAAACTAGGCTGACTTTCTTCCACAGAGTGTCGCAGGACCCAGAAAACTGCCTTTGGTAAAAACATAGCCCAAGAATTTGATGCTTTGCTTGAATAAGGAGCACTTCTCCTGGTGGAGCGTGAGGCCGTGGTCATACAATTGCTGTAGCGTGGCCAATAACTGTTGGTGGTGTTCCTCAACTGTGGCGAGATGTCATCACTGACGTTCATCACTCCCTGGAGACCTGAAAGCACCTTCCTGATGGCGTTTGTTAAGACTTCAGCTTGTGATGATATCCCTCGCTGCTCTCATCCAGCTGCAGCTAGTGGTACCCCGCATTGAGGTCAAGTTTGGAGAACCACCGGGCTCCGCTGGGGTGATGTGTCTCTCCTATTTGATGGCTTTAATCGGGAGGCGCATGTCAATAAGTAGATGTATTCTGCTTAGTTGCTTAGGCTTTTCGGTAAGAACCATTGGGGACACCCATGGTGTGGGTCCAGAGACCTTCTCAATGACACCTAATTTCTCCAATTTGTCAAACTTCTGCTCAACCAGTGGCAGTAAGTGAAAGGGAACAAGCTGGTTGAGCAGAGCTACTGGCAAGACTATCTTGTCTATATGGAGCTCTATCGGGAGCGCTCGGAAGCACCCAAGCCCTTGGAAGAGACTGGAAAACTGCCTCAATATTACCTTAATTTGAAAAATCTGAACTTTCCTGGTGGATGATACCAGACCCAGGAACTCGTCTGTGTGACACCCACTGAGAATGTTGGCTTCCCCTTTGATGTTGTGGAATTTTGCAGGGGTTTCCTTGTCACGGGATCTTATGTGTACACACACAGTCCCTTTTCATGGCAGGGGTTTCTGCCCCCCATATGTGTAGATCTTGGTTGCAAATGGCAAAAGAGCTGGCCTTGGACCTAGTCATCAGTATTGATTAAAACACATCACACTGAACTAATCCCCACTGTTAATAAGTGCCTTGATGGATGTATCTGCCACCTTTACTTCGCACTTGGGTTGGGGCCTCCTGTATCTTTTGAGGTGTTCTGTGAATGAGGCAAGGAATACCTCATCATCTTTGGAGGGTGTCTCATGTCAAGGGTCGCCCAGCCACGTGCCGCGTGGAGCTGGCCTCTGGTTGTCTGTGTCAGTCAGTGAAAGCTGTTGAATACCTTTCGCCCCCATCATCCTCACTCGTGCTCTGTTGTCCTTCGAACCTCCCTAGCACACTTTGGCAAAGTTGTTGGATTTGCCACAGTTGTAGCATGTCCTTCCTTGAGCTAGCAGCTTTCTAATGGATGTAACTCTCATCTGCAGATCCTGCAGTGGCAGGCAATGGTGCGGCTGATCTGGGGCAGGTGCATTTTGGTCTAGTGGACACTGCATCCATGGTTTACACTTTCACCACAGGTGACTTGCTGCTGCTTTGGCCAAGGGTCAAGGCTATGCCCATTTCTGTGGCCTGCGACAGGTCATGAGACTGTGCTAGAAAAAGAATGTCATCTAGACTGATGTTGGGGTGTTTCAGGGTCAGTCCACGGAGCGTCTTGGACTGGCATCTTTGGATATCCGTGCCCAGATCTCCTTTGGTTGGTCATCTGCCATGATTCATCCCTGAAATCGCTTAAATAATATATTTGAAAAATCTGTGCTCTAATTAGCACTGTTGGGGTATTTATTCACATATATGTTGGCAGATCACTCTCTACAAATAATCAGAACCTTAAGACAGGCGTGCTTGCTACACGCACACAAAGTAAAGGGGGACTGGATGGAGTACTTTTGCCACAGCTGAGTTTGGTTCCCAGTCCTCCCCATATCTAATGCCACCAAATATGACTCACTTGCTCACTTGTAACAATATTGAAAATCTACAGCACTCTGACCTAAGCCATAAAGAGGGATTTCAGCGGGTACCTGGATCGCACACCCCTCACGTTATCCATGTCAGGAATGAGTATTAATCTAATCTTGAATTTCCTACAAATGCTGGTACTTTTAGATTTTCTAGTGATTATGAAAACAAAAAACTTAAGGTGCACCAATTCCAAGACTAATTTAAAAAAATAAATGTTTGCATTGCAGGAGTTTTCCTTTTCAACACCTTGCAATGAAGTGTCACTCAAAATGTTGCACATGAGGCATGCAAATACAGTTTCGTTGAACCGGGGGGATGTTTGAACTCAGTAAAGTGTGTGCTTTCAGATGATTCCCATAACAAATCTCCAGCCGTTCAGTAGTGTGTGGAAGGTTCCATAATGCATGACTGTCACGAGATGTGTGACACTTGGCAGGGCTGCTGGTTGTAACCCTGTGGTTTTACTGAACTGAAGTTACTTACAGGGTAGCACAATCCCAGGCACAATCCCAGGCAAAATATGCACAATAAACCTGGATCAACAAAACATAGTCTAATAACATTTAAACATTTTATGTTTCTGCCTGCAGGAACTACCCCCCTCCCCAGCACTCCTTCCATGGTACTTGGAGACAAACTGCACCGAGACCCATGCTTACATCTGTATTTCATTCTCCTTTGTCTTAAACATCAAACCGAGACTGCCTTTGGCGGTCCTGGCTGCAAAACCTGTTCCAAGCAGCCAGCCCCTGCTCAGCCTGCCTTGTGCATCCCTGTGAAACCAGCCTCAGTGCAAGGCTCTTCTCTGGAAGACATTACAGTAGTAGGCATGTAGGTTTAGAGAAAGGTGAAGTGGAGAGTCTCCTCCGTGGAATCTACCATATTGTATGGTATTGCAGCATTTATATAGCACTCACTACCCCTATGTGGGGTGCTGAAGCGCTTGCCTTCATGAGTAACATGTTACATCATGTAGGGTATGTGGTTGGAAGGATGTTGCTTTTGACCCTATGTGGGAAGTATTTCCATGCAACATCACAAAACAAAATAAAATTATGGACGGAGTATTGAAATTTTTCAACCACTCACCCCCAGTCACTGATCTAGGCCACTGGACTCAAGCTAGCCTGGCTGATGAAGGGTGATACCCTGAAACCGGTCCCAGGATGCTTGTTTCCAGTCCAAGAAGGACCTGGCCTGGCAGTTCGGACTGGACTGTCTCCATGGGGAACAGGGTCAAGACTGATTTGCATATGGCTGGTTCCAAACTGGGGTGGCATGGTGAGCAAAAGAACGATGGATTAAACCCATAGCTGGGTTTGATACATGTAGGAAGTGTGACTGAGGTCTGTAATTCCATATTGTAGTGAGGTGTATCCTCAATCCATGGCTCCCAGCTCATTCATAGTCATAAGGGATAGTCCAGCAGCAACACTCTGAGCACCATCCTGGATGATAGCACTTACTGCTAGGCTTGCCATTGGCCACAGCCAACAGCTGAAGACCCATCCTTTGGTCATTAGACCACTCATGACATTCAACAACTGAGTGACCATCCCCTGGACATCAGGCCCCTAATGGCAATCAGAGTGATCAACCCCATGAAGATTAGCGTACCAGTGACAGTCAACAGCTGAGTGCCAGTGAACAGGAAAGTCCTCCAGCCTTAAACTATAAACATCAAAACCAACAAGCATTTGCAATGCAACAGGTCTTGCATTACGTCGAGTTAGAGCTATTAGAGTTGTAAGCTCCTAACCGGACTTTTCTTGCCACATTAAGTGGGAAAAAAACGATTGCATCACACTGCGAAATAAAGAGAAAAAGTAGTCCAGAAATCAAATGGAAAACATGGAGCCTCGTATGTTTCCAGTAGTTTACCGGTGCTCTCGAGGAGGACTAAACACTGGTAAAGGCCTGACGTATGCATGCATTTCACGAATGAAAACAAGCAGATTTTAAAAGGCATGCCCACAACCAATGAAAGAGACTGACATAACATGGGTGTGATTACAATCCCTCTAAAGAGAGATTAGAAGAGGGACGGAGTGTTTTGCGCTCACCCCTAAAAACAACTCAAGGAATGGCACACACTTAAATAAGAATATCACCAGAAGACTATGCCTATAATTGTACTGCCATCCATTAAGTTAACCACAGAACTAGTTTCTACACTGCAGAAAGCTTGTTGAGGCGATGCTAACGGCAGAGAACCACAGCCAAACACATCCAGATAATGTATTATTTGATGGTGCACAAATAGGAGGTAGGCAAATAAGACTAACAGGAAAACCAACCAATGGCAAATAATTCAAGCCTATGTATATTCTTGGTAAACCCACAACATGTCTTGAAAAAGATGCCACATGCCCTGCCAAGTTAGCATGCCCTAAACAGTTAGCTGGCAGGGACAGGTGTCAAACAGTTAACTAAGGAAGTTAACTGATACTAGTCACACCCTACAGATGACCAACATCTTTTTCAAACTGACCTCATGTTCCATGCCCCAGATGTGCATTGTCTTTAAAAAACACTGCATAACCATGTCCTGGTCATTAAACATTAACCAAAATTGAATAACTCACCGTACGAGTGCATTTATCAGAATGTCTTAAAATGTTTTACTGTGAGTGATAAATTATTCTAAAACAGAGCTGGTTGTACTAGCACTTGCCAAAGAACCTGCCCATTTCCCACAGACCATGCCCCTCTCAGTGCCTTGTAAAATGCTCTTACTGTTCCAGAAGAATTTTTAACTGGGAATGACCCAAACTTTAAGACTTTGAATATATCCATTTTTATCAGGTAAAAAGCCCGATTACACCAGGCTACACAAATTAATGCTACGATAGACATCCCTTTTTCTGGGTAGTCCCAGAGATGTATGTGCGAAGGATGTCTTGTTCTTGAGACATAGCATCTCTGCTCCTTGGGGGACCCAACAGACCCATTTACAAATGATGTAGTGATGTATTCACATTTCCGAGAATTGCTGCAGCCACACTGCAAGGTGGGCCCCACAGACAGAAGTACGAATGGTGTCCCTTGACTCCAGACTCATAACATGTCAGCTCCTGGTTTACCCTCTAACATCCTTGTACAAGTGATGTCTGATAATTTCTTAGGGTTGCTGCAGCCTCGCTGCAGAGTGGACCCCACAGACCTATTTATGGACGGTGTCTCTTAATTCCTGACTTCTAAAATATCAGCTCCTGGGTAGACCCTACAGACATATGTACAAATGATGTCCATTGATTGTAGGCTCATACCAGTTCATCCCTTATATAAAGCCCATACATCCTTATACCAAAGATGTCTGTCAGTTTCTAAGGGCTGTCGCAGCATTGGTGCAGGATGGACCCTTCAGACCTAAGTAACATTGTTCAATAAAATGTCATTCAAATACTATCACTTTCACGAAGGGCTTACTTAACCTAGCCCGAGCTAGTATTCGTACAGTTGCATTCACTGCAGTGGCAACCAGCTATTTCAAATAGAGAAACTCGTTTCGAGGTGAAATTTCCAGTAGTCTTTGTTATTACCCGAATGGATTTAAGCACTCAGGTTCCACAGAGATCGGATGTCTTTCTTGCATTCGTGTCTTCCCACTCCGGTGCTTTCCCGAACGGCAGGCAGCCTTTAAAGCATCATAAAAATTGAAGTGCCGAAAAGTTCATCTTCTGAGCACTTGGTGGCGCTTTTGTTCCACTGTTGGTCAATTGAATGTAAGAGCCTTACAAAAGCGACCAATACCTGCTCTGAACGTGAAGGATGCGTGGTTTTGTGCTGTGTCCAGAAAGGTGCAGTCAGCTACATTCACCGTCGTTTTAGGGACGGCTCCTCCACTAGGGCAGAGGAGCACCCCCCCCCCCCTCCCCCCCCAGACTGCGCATCTGGGGCCAGCCAAACACACATGCGCACTGGGCGCTCCCAGCCAATCCTGACGCCGCTTTGAGAATCGTCAGGATTGGTCGCAGGCCAAGAAACTAAGACGCAAAGTTACTGAACTCCAGAAGTACAGCAGGGCCAGAGGGGCCGCAAAAAAAAATTTTTTTACCTTTTACCTTTTTTACCGCACTCCGCTACTCCGCTCTGCTCCTCCTTTGCAGATTGCAGACAGGTACCCAGCCCAGTCTGGTGTATTTTGTTAAGTGTAATTTGTAGGACTCCATATTAAAATAGATGATGTTTGATACTATTTTTCTCTATTACATTCTGTCAGATTAGATCTGCTGAACTTTAAGGAAGGGTGAAGTATTTAGAGCCAGATGTACGAAATTCCGGGTTTGTGACTCCCAAATTGCGAGTCTGAGAGACTCGCAAGTTGCGAGTCGCAAACCCGGATGCAGGATGGTGTGCCTGACACCATCTGCGAGTCGCAAAGGCCCACCTCATTAATATAATGAGGTGGGTCGCAATTTGCGACCCCCTTGCGAGTCGCAGCACTCACAGGGATGGTGGCCTGCTGGAGACAGCAGACCACCATGTCTGTGACTGCTTTTAAATAAAGCAGTTTTTTTCTTTTTGTAATGCAGCCCGTTTTCCTTAAAGGAAAACGAGTTGCAATATAAACGAAAAAATTAAACGTTTTTGTTTCATTTTTTCAGAGCCATTCACAAAGGGGAAGGGGTCCCATGGGGACCCCTTCCCTTTTGCGAATGGGTTACCACCAGCGTGACACTGGTGGTAACTGCAAATTGCTTTGCGACCGCGTTCGCAGTCACAAAGCAATTCTGCATTGCGATGCGAATCGCAAATAGGAAGGGGAACATTCCCATTTTGCGAGTCGGTAACCAGGTTATCGACTCGCAAAATGGGAATGGGCATCGCGATGTGCTTTTTGCATGTCGCAAACAGCGAAATTCGCTGTTTGCGCCATGCAAAAAGTTTCCTACATCTGGCCCTTAATGCCCAGTAATTATCGGGAGCGGTAAATACCACCTAAATTGGAATTGCGACCCCTACGTAAACAGTTATTGGTGCATGGGTCGGAATTCACCCATCCACTCCTAATCAGGGCTTAGATGGTTTATTTGTTCATTGTTAAATGATGTCTGATGTTCTGTTGCACTGGAAGTTCATATGTGTTATTATTTTATTGTAAGTGCTGAAATCCAGACACTTTTTCTTAGCAGCATGAAAAAGCTAGCCACAGGGTCGCACCCTCAGTCAGTGGTACAATTGCTATAAAAAATTCCCTTCTAGCAGGTCTCCCATGACACACCTGGTTCCACAGACAGCTGTTCAGAGGGCGACCGCACAATGATCTCAGGAGCCAAGAAATGCCAACATTTTAATCAGAGACATGATCCCATCACTCCAAACTATGAGGCATGATCATTTCACTCCTAATCAAGAGACATGATCAGATCACCCCAAATCATGAGACATGATCACATCACTTCTAACCCAGAGACAATATCGGATCACTCCAAACTATAAGACATGATCATTCCACTCATAACCAAGAGACATGATCATTTCAATTCCATGCATGAGACATGAATATTTCATTCATAACCAAGAGACATCATTCCCATGCATGAGACATGATCATTTCACTCATAACCGAGGGACATGATCACATCACTCCAAACCATGAGACATGATTATTTCATTCCTAATCAAGAGACATGATCGTATCACTCCAAACCGTGAAACATGATCATTTCACTTTTAACCAAGAGACCTGATCATATAACTACGAACCATGAAACATGATCATTTCAGTCTGAGCCATCAGACTGGATCATTTCACTCCTAACTATGACTCATGATCACATCACTCCGCCCCCAGAGACCTTATATGATCATAATTAGGCCTCCTGGTGTATGGTACTTTTTTTTTTAACATTTCTGTCAGTATTTATGCATATTTATTTTTTGCTAATTTATTCTGTATTTATCCATTTTTACTTTGTATTTACTGTATAAATGAACCTGCAATTTTTTCCGCATTTATTTAACTGATAAATGTATACTCCCACTTGAATGTCTAAAAGGTTTCAGCGGTATACAGCGCAAGAGCACTACCTGAAAACACTTGCATTGTAGAATAGCATAAATAACTGTAGCTCTGCACTTAGTTAAGCTTATATAGGAAATCTGTTTTTTTATCTCCCCACCTTTCAATCTGTACCCCTACTGAGCTGGCATTCACGATTGACAACAGAGAGAATCATCCAAAGAAGGCCTATTTTCCGTATTTTTCTGTATTGAAAAATAAGCACAGACAGGAAAATGAATTTTTTTCTCTCTGTATTTGTCTGTAAAAATACGTAAAAACGGAAAACCGGGAGCCCTAATCATAATACTCCCAACCTTGAGACCTGACTATTTCACTTCTACCCAGGAGACGTGGTCAGATCACTTCGAACCATGAGACATGATTATTTTACTCTGAACCTTCCTTGAGACATGATCATGTCACTCCAAGCCATGAGACATGATCATATCACTCCAAACAATGAGACATGAGAATATCACTCTGAGCCATGAGACACGATAATATCACTCCCAACTAATGAACATGAACACATTACTCTAAACCAAGAAAGATCCTCACAGCATTCTGAGCTGTGAATCATTAATATAGCAATCTGAATAAAACAAAATTATACCACACAGACCAAAGGCAACACAATCATATCATGATAAACCAAGAAACATGAAAGTATCATTGTGACTCAAGAAACACAAGCACAACCCTCCAACCTAAAACACAAGAACATTGGACTTCAAACCAAGAAACACTGCTGTATAACTTTAATACAAGGAAATTTAACATATTACTCTGATCCTCTTAACATGATCACATCATTCCCAGCCTGGACCATCTCCAATGGCTTTCTATGGAAGCGCGCTACATGCTTAGACCTGCAGACTAACCTAAACATCCATATACATAGACAAACCAAGATAACTGACAGACACACTTGCCATATCCAAAGGATTGCGGGGTCAAAGGATATAAAAGGCAGCTCTCTCTAAAAAACCCAATCTTTAAAGAAACACAAACTTTGGGATATTATATTACAGGCTGGGATTCTCCAGAGCCTAAACCTACCTCAAATTCTTCAGGTTAGAACTTCTTCTTTAAGAAGCACCTCACTGGGAGGCCCAAGAGATCCTTCTAGAGAAGGCAAGCTCAATATAGTTATATTAACATATTTGCCAACCCTACCAATTAAGGTGGTTGGCTACTATTTTTTTATGATTCCAACCACCTACTGATTTTAAAACACATTCCTACAGTTTTATTATGCCTGCAAATAAATCGGGTAACGTCTTCAGAGCATGCGCTGTCAACTCCTTCAACTGCAAAGAGCGGCTTTTGTTTAAACCTGCTTTCCTCTATGCTAAGTTATCATGGGATTTTGTCTTGTGTTTCTGAAAGTGACCTAATCGCAGCATTTGAAGAAGAGGTGGAGAACATTAGAGTTTCTCTGATCCAATGTGAACAGAGCCCCCCACCCTCTCACGCAAGAATACCTTTCACCACTAGTCCTTTCATGCTTCCATCCACCAGAGATCAACATATGGAGTACCATTACAGTGAGTAATACTGCACTGCTTATTTACAGCGTTACGAAAGATAATAGGATTTTGATACCCAAGTAGCAATAAAGTCACATCATCCAAACAGATGAAGCTTAGAGCAAATAGACTGATAAAAGGACTTCTATTCAATTTAGTATTATTATCGGACGGATAGATTAATTTTATTGTACGAGTATTTAAAATTTGTACAATCAGGTCCAGCTTCTTACATTACATAGAAAATAGTGGCATATGTCATAGTGCATAATGGTTGCACCTTAAACATTATAGATGAGACATCTTCATAAATTATAGTGCAAGATGTTCATCATCATAAAACGCTTATTGAAAATAAGCCATCAAGTGGCTTTCATTAAGTCGACGTTTCATTATGATCATCATTATCATAATTATGATCATTATTATTATCATCATTTTAATTAAGTGTTTTCCTTCTCCTATGAGCTCCATTCAACATTTTCCACTCTTGGATCCGAGATGCCTGTTGTGAGGAAGTAGTTTATTATATGGTGTGGTTGTGAGACACCACCTTGTGATAAGCTTTCTACCTGCAATGGGTCCAGTCCGATTCATTTGAAGAACCTTAGGTCAACCCTGTGAAGCTGCGGCTCTGACCACTCAGGTTTCATTAAGGGAACATGTTTTAAACATTTAGAAATACCAAACAGTCAAATAAGTAAGAAACAGCACAGGGTTAAAAATAAGTAACCAATTTATAAAAATGGGTTGCATTTTTATCTTTAAATAGACTGCTCATCAACAAAAATCCACTGGAGGTCTCCAGAGATATGAATTTTTAAAGGAACAATAAATCGCTGCTTTTTCATTCAATGCAATAAATCCTTGTAATGGACCCCACTTGCAGTCAGCATTGCAAACTCTGGAAAACATTTATATAGTTGTAAACTATTATTCTGGCTCAGCTTGGGAAACTAACTTTGGCAAGTACTGAGTCACACGGGTGAAAGAGGCTTGATTTAACATTTACCTCAAAGTCAAAGCAGTCTCCAGTCCAGTTTCAGGCACTATGGCTGAAGCACCATACATGTTAATTGTCCTGATGTAAGGAATAAAGGATTTTGAAGATGCTGACGGCTGCTAAGGATGCTGATCCGGTGATCAGTGTCTTTCTGAAGCTACTCCCCAGTCCATAAACATAGTGATGTGATTTTGGCCACAGAGGCCGATGTCCTTTGAAATCCACTTGAAGTCCAGCCAGAAAACACTTGACACTGGTCTCAAGGTCCAGCAAAGCCACTGGCTCCCTTTACCGGGTAATAACTTTCTTGCTGGGCGACCAAACTGCACTTTGATGACTCCACCAGGTCCAGCAGGCTTAGATGCAATTTTTGAGGGTGAGGACTTGGTCTGTGAGGCTGCATGTTGGCGATCAGTGGTGGCCAGGCGTACTTAGCTACAGACTTAACAAGATAGGTTTCTGTGGCCCTGTAGCTGTAACAGAAATTCAGCCAACTGACTGTTGGAGTCACCTCTTCTGTCTGAGGCTCTGGGATGACTTTTCCTTGAACAGGAACCACAGCCACAGTCTAGAAGCAGCATGTGCAGCCTTGGTGCAGCCTATCTTTGCTTGGTCCAGGGAACAGCAGGAGAGTCATATTTGGTCCACTCTTCAGTACAGATGTGTTCTGAGGTATGGGTAGCAGGGGCGCCACTTTTATGCCCTGTTTGTGCCCTCAGGGGATGTGGCGACTACTAGCCAATTAGCTACCAGGTCCCTTCCCGCCCTGTGATGACTTCCTGTAAAGTTTGGCAACTAACTAGCCCAGAACACACTATCCTGCTCACTCCCTAGGTGGCAGAACCCTTTTCCTGGTGTGTTGAGCTCCCTCCCTCACCCTATAGTTGTCACTTCCTGGGGGCTACACATCCACAGAAAAAAACAGCCTGGCAATGGCTTCTCCCTCTCTGTACTCAAAACCAATGTGTTTGCAAGAACAAAAGAGCATCCCCTTTCATGCGTGTCCACCATTTGCCCTTCAAAGGCGGCTTCCCTGTTGAAGCTCGCCTGTTAGACTCACACCCTGTTTGGCCTGCATGTTAGGAGAGGTAACACTTTTCCCATCGTCAGGCCCTTTGTGTTCCTTCCTGAAAGTTGTTCACACCTCTTCTCAGGAGGGCAGAAGGATTACTTGTGGATAACAACTGTAAATGGTCACTGGCAATCTTTTGGCAACAAAGTGGCTACTTACTAAAGTTGCCACTTGTGCAAAAGTTACATTCAATTCGACTTGACCATCAAGACCGTTTTAATGTAATGACTCTTTTTATAACTCGAAGTATCGAGTTTAGTAGTCCCATTCAGAAGTTAGCACTGCTGAGACTGCAGCATGTAACTCTGTACTCGACAATGCAGTTACTAGCCTTACCACAGTAAAAAAAACAATGCTGGGTTTTACTGTCATGACATGTGAAGTTAAGAAACACATATCCAACCTTTTAATATAATACACCCTGCCTTTAGGGCTACCTTAGGGGTGACTTACAAATATTACAAAAGAAGATTTGAGCTCAATCAATCATGGATTTGTAAAGCGCGGCTAATCACCCTTATGGTCTCAAGGTGCTGCTCAGTCGAAGAGCCAGGACTTGAGGTCCTTCCTGAACTGCTTCAGTGATGCAGTCTGCCTGAGCTTGACGGGAAGTGTGTTCCACGTCCAGGCTGCTAGTTAGGAGAAGGATCTTCCTCCTGCTGCACTTTTCTGGATCTTGGGGACGGCTGCAAGGGCGAGCTGGGGGGAACGGAGACATCTGTTGGGTACATAGAAGGTGAGGAGTGGTTGAGGTATGCTGGTCCTATGTTGTGCGGTGCCTTGAAAGTGCGGATTAGGACCACAGCCATTGCTGTAAAAGGCAAAAACCAAGTTAGCAGTTAAAAACTGCTTTGCCATCCAGCAGTGGCGGGCTGGGAGTCAGACTTTGCTTTGTCTCACTTGTGGTTGTACAAATAGGTGCTGCTGTGCACAAGAGAAACAAATTATTTAAAGGCCCTGGGTACCCTTGGTACCTTATATTGGGTCTTAAAAGTAAGTTAACTTAGTTAACTTATGCCAATTGCTGGTGAACCAATCAGACATATACTTATTAAGGGACCGCACACTGGCACTGGGGTCTGTTTAGAAGGCCTCAGTACACCCTCAGAGTAAAAAAACCAGCAGCATCAGTCCAAAGACTTGGGAGTGATCATGTAAAAAGAGGCATTCCTTTAAACCTGAACTTTAAAAGATGTCGGGTTAAGATGTGCTGGCCAGTGCTGGACTTCCTGAATCAAAATTCTCAAGGCTCAGAACAAGGCAGTGCATGTAGCCCAAAGCTGCCATACCCCTGCCCCTCCACCCCCCACCCCCAGATGACTGCTTCCTCAACCCTGCACAAACGTAGGCATGTCTTATAGGTGCTTGTACTAGCCTGGCATGAGCCCATCCAACCTGCCAGGAGCTTTCCAGTCCACTTCCTACCACTGTGTGTATTGGATATTTTAAAACTTGTGGTTATGCCTCTGACTATGCCACCCACCATTCCACCTTCCAAAGCCTTTCAATACTGTTTAGCCCTTTTGTGGCCATAAAACAACCTAAAACGGAGGTTGTTTTCATGGTTAAGTGTCTGTAAAAAGTCCATCTCCACTCCTGTTTTGCCTGTATTTTGTAGGCGTCCTTAGGGTATGACTTTGGACTCCAGTGCACTGCAATAATAATGCTGTGTTTTCTATAGTACTGTGTGTGATTTATTCGAGGCTTTTTGCTGCGAATAACAGGCTCTACTATTTACCACCCAATATAATGGTACTCAGTTTACTGACCATGCAGGTCTCAGCAGATGTCAAAAGTGAGCACGTCACTGAGCCATTTTGACAACTTACCTTCATCTCAAGTGGGTTCCTTTATATAGGACATGGGTTGTAATTGCAATTACATTTGTATAACACCTTATCTTCCTCTCCATGACCAAATGTTAAACAGTAATGGCTTAGTATCCCCGCTGATGGATGTACCCTTCTCTTTCTGTACCTTCTCTTTAGTACTGGTAAGTACTTGGCATGTCCATCTAATCAGGCTTTTTTAAATTGAGTTCCTCTGTCTGCATATTTAATGCTCCTCCACCTTTGAGTGATACACAAACTCAACCTCACAATGAGCTCTTTCTTGTAGGGAGCCATCCAGGTTATCAGGACAGAGACGCTCTAGGATCACATGCATCCTGAGGCTGGGCGACTAAGGGTTTGAATAAAGGGACATGAACTAGTGAAGACAGTCCACACCATGACCACTGTGGAGTGTGAATAATTGACGTGCCTCACCACATCCTACAAGGCCTTCTCCAGCAACAGCATGAACATCCCAACTCCAAACCCTGCTGTGAACATCACCAGTGAAGGAGAAGAAGAAAAGAAAGTGGATTTGTACAAATCCGTGTGGATTGGAGATTATACTCTCCTAGGAATTGAAAGTTGTTGATAGCAAGCATTAAATGAAGGCTGGTAATTCGAGCAGAAAATGTAGGTGAATGTCTTAAACTGACGGCTGTGACCTCTGCAGCTGCTGTATCACGGGTAAAAGTATCTATACAGAGAGGTTGCATGAGATGTCTCACTGTAGGCTGGGGCCAAAGTCAGGAAACATTTCTGGTGGCCAAGGTGTGCAAAGGTGCCTGACGTCACCAGAGAGGCAAGTTTCCCCTGTCCATATTTTAAAGCTTACATGTCCATATTTTATATATATGGTGATATCTTTCTTCTGCCAGATATCATGCAGTAGAACATATGAGCTGCAACTCTACATGTGCTAATGCAAGGTATAAAGGAGCATATGTACAAGAAAGTGGCGCATCAGTCCTGATGCGCCACTTTTCTTGCATCGTCCGGTGCCCCCCCTAATGACACTATGTGTGCGCCGTATTTACTATATGGCGCACCATGGCGAACGTTAGGACAATAGTGTAAAAAATGTTGATGCTATTGTGGCATTTTGCAGGATTAGTGCCAAAATGATGGCGCTAATCCTGCAAAGTCAAGGAAGGCCCATTGAAAACAATGGTAGCAGCACTTTAATGCCTGCTTCAGGCAGGTGTTAAAAATGATGCAAAAAAGGGTGCAGTGAAAGCTTGTAAATTTCACTGCACCATTTTTACAGGCCTCCCTGCGTGGGAACGCCCCCCTTGCACACATTATGCCTGGCCCAGGCATAATGTGGTGCAGGGTATTACAAAGTGGCACAATGCATGTATTGCACCACTTTGTAAACAAGGCGTGGAGTAATGGCCTCCTTAACGCCATATTAGGATAAATAAATGACACTGATGTGGCACAAGGAGGTGCAAGGGGCTGTAAATATGCTCCAAAGTGTGGAAGACAGGGGTTTCCTGGCACATATAAAAGAAAGTTTGGGATGCAGCGGCTATGGGTAGTGTGAGAGGCAGGGAATGAGGCTCTGCTGCCAAGTCCACTTGCTGCCCTGTGTCACCCTGACCAGCAGCATAGACGGTTTCCTGCATCGGCGACTTCACACCATTGCACTACCCCTCCGTAGTCACTTTAAAGAGGAGAGGGAGGCGGGCTGCTTGCCTGCAGGGGCTTGTTCATGCCAAGCCTAGTATCTTTCACAATCTTCCTTACCACTCTCCTCTCCACATCTGTCTCCATCCCACTCTTATGTCTCACTATTACCTCCCCTCCACGCTTCTACTTGTTCACCAGATGCTAGGCCAGCTACCACAATGCACTATCCCTTCACTGCTGACCACATGCCCAGGTCAGCTATCCACAACTGCACTATCTCTTACCCACTGTCCAGATGCCCAGCTCAGGTATCCCCAGCTGCACTATCTCTTACCCACTGCCCAGATGCCCAGCACAGGTATCCACAGCTGCACTATCGCTTATCCACTGACCAGATGCCCAGCCCAGCTACCCACAAGTGCACTGTCCCTTACCCACTGACCAGATGCCCAGGCCAGTTACCCACAACTGCACTATGCCTTCCCTACTGACCAGATGTCTAGGGCAGCTACCCACAAGTGCACTATCCCTTACCCACTGACCAGATGCCCAGGCCAGTTACCCACAACTGCACTATGCCTTCCCTACTGACCAGATGTCTAGGGCAGCTACCCACAAGTGCACTATCCCTTACCCACTGACCAGATGCCCAGGCCAGTTACCCACAACTGCACTATCTCTTATCCACTGACCAGATGCCCAGCCCAGCTACCCACAACTGCACTATGCCTTCACTCCTGACCAGATGCCCAGGCCAGCTACCGACAAGTGCACTATCCCTTACCCACTGACCAGATGCCCAGGCCAGCTACCCACAACTGCACTATCTCTTACCCACTGACCAGATGCCCAGGCCAGTTACCCACAACTTCAATATCCTTTCCCGCCTGACCAGATGCCCAGCCCAGCTACCCACAGCTGCACTATGCCTTCCCTCCTGACCAGATGCCCAGGCCAGCTACCCGCACCGCAGCATCACTCTGTCCTGTGGAAAGCTACCAGTTTGCGAAATACCACTCCACCCTCATGGCTTCTTCCTTGCCACCGCATTTCCTCTTTGCTGGTCTCACTTGTCCCTCATCTAGCCTCCTGGTCCGGACCTAGGGTGGCGTAATGCGCTACACACATTACCCCTTATAACACAAGACACTATGCAATGAAAGGAGCCACAGAGGGCTAAATTCAAGGACAGAGAGATACCACGGGTGTGATGTTAGAGGAACACATGCAGTCATTTGTAAGGGATGATCGCGTGGCGTCTGCTTGGAACCCCCCAGGACAGGCAGTGATTGTGTTACACTGACATAAAGGTTGCTCAGTGTCAGCTGCCGCCCAGGGACACGGCACCCCGAGGGATTAAGCCGCACATGTTTGTCTTTCAAGCCTCTCTTCCCTTCTCCGCCCTCTCCAGGCAGGGTGTCCAGTGTCATCTGTTGATTTAAAGTTACAGTGGAATGTGTGCTATGCCTCCAGTGTCTTTAGTGACATGACAAGGCCGCGGCGGCACTGGTGGAAGTGGGGGGTTGGGGGGGGGGGGGGGTGCTGCAGTCCCCACTTATGGAAACAAAGATTTCTGCAGGGAAGCCAGCCCTATTAATGATCTTTATATTATGTTGTGTAGCAGCACTTGTTGTGTGTTTATAGTCTGTCAAAATGGAGGTGCAATGAGGGAGAAACAAACTTTTAGAAACTACTGTTTTTCTTTCATTTTCTTTTATGAACCTTGTCCACATTTAAATGCATCTGGGTGCAAAACTTCAGGCAAAAGAGCACAACAAAGTTATCCGAAAATCCACAGATGTAGAACTTTTGCAAGTGCTTTTAACTATTTCAAAATATCGACAAAAATGTATAACAACACACGTTCACATAGAAAACTGCTCTTTATCTGACTCCAATATATAAACTAAAAAGCAGCATCTAAAAAAACTTTAGTGAACTACTGCACAGAAAATGCCAGCCTTAATTATTACTCTATACACCTTTAGATAACAAGTGTGGCCTGCTGAGGTATATACTGCAAAATCACAAAACTTATAAAACAATGTTTTCATTTCAGTGGCTAAAAGGGACAAGATAAAATTCTACCAAACACTATTCCAAGTCCAAATCGTGTGCTGCGCTAGATTCTGCAGTAACACCGACTTTTGTCATTCCTCCTTTGATTGTAGGGAGCATGTGCTTGAGCACCTACAGTCTAAAAACTATTTCTAAACGACCACAAGGTAGAGTCTGCAGGTGCCCTGAGAACCTGAGGCGTGGGGATGCAGAGACAAGAGCAGTAGCACTAAGGTGGTCACCCCACCAGATCCAGATCAGTGTGCTTTATTGTATGGTGGTTGCAGTTATGCAGCTCTTCACAGCACTGTGAGCTGCACACTGATGAGCTGCACACTGATGAGCTGCACACTGATGAGCTGCACACTGGTGAGCTGCACACTGATGAGCTGCACACTGATGCGCTGCACACTGATGAGCTGCACACTGATGAGCTGCACACTGGTGAGCTGCTGATGGGTAACACGCAGCTCTGTGGGAGTGCTATGGATGCAAGAGTGCTTCTGTCATCTGGACTGTATGATAGTGCTTCGATGCTGTGTGTGATGGCTAGAGTGGTACTCGTATTGTGTTGCGTTGCTGTGTCATTAACTTACAGCAGGCAGAGGTGAGCAATAAGACACAAAGATGACATCCTTGTGTGTGGCTGGATAGAAAGTGTGCTTAGTGCAGGGTGGCCTGTGTGGGACATGTTTTGGTGGCATGTATAAGGCAGAGACTGATCAAACCAAAAACACAGCAAGTACCAGGTGTGTAACTACACTAAAGCATAGGTGTAGAAGAAAGGTTGCAGTCATGTAGGTCTGTTGTATTCAGTTTAAGTCAAACTAAATGCAAGCATAGAGAGGTTGAAAGGAACAACCCATAGGAATAGTCACTAGGCAACCAGCAATGGTGAAGGTTCTGAGGAGTCTACCCAACGTTGACAAGAAGCAACACACAGACGGGGCATTATGCCACCAGCTCTAACGGGCCCACTGTGGAGCGACGCTGCTATGTGAGTAGCCACAATATCATACATGGGAGTCCACCCAGGTGTGACTTGAGCCACCCATAAGAGTATTTTACAGGCAGCGACTGTATGTACTCTGATGGGTCACTGTGGGGCAACAGGGGGGCAGAAATGATGCCATCGATCATAGAATGTGCCAGAGGAGTGCCCTCAGCTACGGTGGGAAACAGCCCATAACAATAGGGATTATGCAACCAGTTAGGGTACTTGAGCTGAAGAGTTCACCTGATAGCAACAAGGAGCAACCCATAGTCATGGGCATCTTACAACCAGCCATAGTGTATGCTCTCATGGGTCAACACGAAGCAACAAAAGGGCAACCGTTATATGTTCCGCTAAACTATATGCCAGGCTTACGAAGCCTATTCAGGGGAGACAGGGAAAACTATGCTACTGGCCATTACACCACCAGCTGTATTAAATGTTTTGATTTGACTGGCTGAGGACTGAAAATGGGGAGGCATTCTGAGCATCCCTTATTTATTCCCGAGGAGCCCATCCGAGCGATGCAGTAGCAACCCTTAAGAATGGGTGTTATACAGCCAGCCATGGTAGATGCTTGGATGTGTCACTGTGGAGCGACAGAGGGACAATCGTTCTGCGGACAGTCTTAGTATAGCCATCAGGAGTCCACTCAGGTGTGGCATCGACCTATAGGAATCGGTGTAATACAACCAGACACAGCAAGTGTTCCGATGGGTCAGCATGGAGCGACAAAAGGGGTAACCATTATCCTGGCAGATGAGGAGTCCCCTCAGACGGAGCAATGAACAACTCATATGGCTGGGCATTATACACGCAGCCACAGTGTATGCTAGGAGGTGTCTACCGAGGGGCAGCATACGAATAGTCACTGAACAACCAGACCATAATTCTTTACTTTAGAAGAGTAACGGTTGCAGTTTTATTGCATGCTTTCACTTACAAACCATCACGTTTTACCATCCCTCTTGTGCTCTGCACTCAAGGTGGTGCACATTAGTATTCTTGTCCGTGCATGTTCACGGCCAGCTACCTCACTAACCACCCTACAGGTGGCCATGCACACCCAGTATCTTCCATCACTCAATGGCGCCGGGCCGAGGCTCAGGTCTGGTACTTTGCCTCATTCCATTGTTCCAGGTAGTCATAGACTGCAGTCCTCACAGGAAGTGAGGGTTCCCGGAGAGCAAGATGGGGTTACTTAGTGATCCTCCTCACTTACTGCAAAGTCTTCATTTACTGTTCATGACCTGGTGGTGAAATGTAGGGTGTTCTCCTCCCTCCGATGGGATATCGCTTCCATATCTGCCTCCATGTTAAGGAGGTGGCGCTCAATAGGGCACTAATGCCCCCCCCCCAAAGTGCAGGCTACCCCAAGGAGAGAGGCTGAGACCCCAGAACCAGCCGCAGTGTAAGCTCATCCACTACCAGGTACAATGACAGGGCAAACCTGCAGCTAGAGTTGGAGTGTCAGGCTTTAGGATGCAAAGACCCAACAATCTGCCCCAGTATAAACCTATTCAGTGACTGGCATCATGACAAGACAGAGTGTGGAGATGAGGACCAGAAACAAGGTGAGAGACCAGAGAGCAAGACGCATAGGCATACCCAGTATAATGGGAAATGTTAGATTCTACCCCAAGCCTAACTATGGAGACCAGCGTCCATATCCTGCATTTTAACTCTGATGAGGGCCACCCCAGATGCCCCAGTAAAATATAGGACAAATCTCCAAGCATCGAATTCAGACAGGATACTTTACAGTCTTTCCTTTCACCTTCCCAGCACCCCAGCAAGATTGTCAGAAAGTTCACTTTACAAAATTCTCTAACTTTTCAGTCAGAGAAAGAAAAGTAAACACCAATCTACATTTTAAAAGAATAAGCAGCAATTTGTTAGAGGACATAGCCTGACATTTGACTTCTGTCTTTGAACACGTAGCAAAAGACAAGACGAAAACAACATTTAAAGGCATCTTAATTGTTGATTCACCTTTTGAACTCCAGCATGTTTATTTTGGGGGTGCTACAGCACCACCCGCACCCCTTCTTCCATTGCCCATCAAGCACAGCCCATCTCAATCAAAATGAATAGATGAATATGCACTTTTTGGGAGTGCTACAGCACACAGCTGATCCCTACCATCAACACTGCAGAAGCCTGGAGTGATCACGGATCTTGCATATTCACTGAGCCAAAGAGCACATTCTCGTGATTTTACCTAAATTAACAACCTGCATTTCCACATAGTGATTGACTATTAAAAAAACATGTCGAAAGTGTGTTAAAATAGTGTATAGCCACCCTCCTTTTACTGTTTTACCTTAAGAACAGCCCAACCCACTTCTAGCACACACAGGCCCATATTTATACTTTTTTTGCACCGCATTTGTGTCTTTTTTTGACGCAAAAGCGATGCAAACTTACAAAATATAATAGTATTTGTAAGTTTGCGCCGCTTTTACGCTAAAAAGTGATGCAAATGTGGCGCAAAAAAAGTATAAATATGGGCCATGGAGCACAGCACTGGTGTTGCACAAGAACCCATGTGCATGAACTCTGCCAGAAGAACAGTCCTGCACTAACCATGGCACACGAGAAGCTGAATACCTGCTCATGGGCATGACCGGCCCTGGCAAATGACCCTTTATGATAGCAGCCCAAACCTGGCCATTGCATCCCATACCTAGCTTGGCACAAGATGAGTATAGCACCTGGCCTGGCACATGAGCAGCACTGGCACGTGGCTAGCTTTGGCATATGGGCAGGTAAGCACCGACTAGATACATACAACAAGAGCAGAAAACCACCAGCTCTGGCACAAGTGAAGCTTAGCCCTGCCACACATAAGCAGATTAGTCACAGTCCTGGCACATGAGCACCCCAAAACCAGCTCAAGCACAAGAGAAGCTCCGGCAAATTGATGCATTGATTTACATTAGCTTTATGAAGCACAGACCAGCTCTCATGGGCGTCAAAGGCCTGTGAACATGCTTGAAGAGCAATACTTTGGATAACCTCCATTAAAAATGACAAATAAGGAAAAAACAATACATGACATGGGGGATTGGAAACAATACAGCCAAGCAGCCATGTTGTGAGCGTAATTAGCTGGCATTGGGGGTTGCTAGACGCAAAGAGTCAACAGGATGATAGCCGGTACATCCAGCACTGTCGTGTCTAGTTGAGCCCAAACTTCAAGTAGGTCTTGTTATGGTTTTTTTTATAGTGACATACCATCTTTTATAAGGAATGTTGAGTATGTTCTTCAGTATGTTCAAGCAGAGGTTTTCTTCCTGGAGAGTTGTAGCTTGGGGGATGGAGAGTGTTGGGTGGCTATGGAGAAAGTTTAAGGACTCCTTGTTTAGTATTTTGGGGGATTCCAGGCCTAGTTCTCTTTTGCCTTTTGACAGCACACAAGAATGGGTCCATTATAGCCTGTAATTACTGTTTTTTCTCTTTTGACTTTTCATGAAAGTCTTCCGAACATTTGGTTCAAGGGGGAGAATGCCGGTAGCATTCCCCTCATGCACCCATCTCTCACATAATCCATCAGCGCCCATTAGGATTACCATATTATACTTCCCCTCACATAAACATTCTTTCTGTTATTTGGAAACTTCATTGCAGAATTGGTTGTTCTTTACATTCCACCAAATAATTAATAACCCAGGCTTGCTATCTATCCCAGCGTATTCCCTTGTCTTTCATTCAATGCCTGTTTCTGAGCACCTGGTTTCAAGAATAATTTACATTTTCTTTGGTGTAGCCATCCCAAAATATCAACACCATTTTGGGTACATAGATCTTCCCTTCAATTTGTCTGTTTATAAGACTTTTCTCAGAAATAAAATACCGTAGCAAGTTCAAAGCCTGTCCCCTATATGCACTTAGATGGATATCACAGGAAAACAGAACGATTACTGCAGGCCACATGTGAAGAAAATACTATTGTAAAGAAAAGCAATTTTTAATCCAGAACAGCAAATTCAAGTCTACCTCATTTACAGTGACATCAATATACAGATCAATATACACAATATCAGCAATATCGATCTCACCATCAAAGTCATTCTTGAGTACACCTTAAATTTCTGCCACTTGCATTGCTAAAAATGACTAATCCTCCTCTTCTTTGACAACATTCATCATATTCTTCTTGTTGCTCTGCACACACAAGAAAAATGCCCCTTGTGTCTGTAGACATCACTAAGGGTGGGCGAAGATGCAGAGTTTCTGTGGAGTTACATGAAAGCTCAGTAGGATTCCATGGAGTTCTGCAAACAGTCGGAAATTGGCATGTCGTGCTGCTCATGCTGATTTTTTGTGCCTGGAGCTTTTTCTATACTGAAAAATCAGTGCAAATGGCACCATGCAGCACCCCGGATGGTGCTGCTTTTCGAGCTGATCTTGCTGCCACACAAATAGATTTTCTACTCCAGCGACAGCTTTCTGACCGTGACGTCTGAGTTGGAGAAATCTCGCCGGGTGCTCGCCTTGTGCCCAAAAATCTCTCTAGGGGATGCCAAATCTCACTCGTGCTTGCCAAATTACAAAATACCCTACTGCATGGCACTTGACGGAATTTTTCCTGGACTCCACATTATAAGCGTCACCAGAGTGGCCAAAATTCCACAAACTCCGCCGGCAGAGAGGAATCTATTGCTCACTCCTAGACATTGCCATCTTCTCTTAATTTAGTGCATTTTACAAGGTATTCCACATAAGGAATGCTACAGCATCTGTACAATATGTTCCTACCTAGAGTGGACAATGTTACCACTAATCGTTTAGTCATGCATTGTTGTACCACATTCACACTGCTTGACGATGAAGTCAGATGAATGCTTTCCTCTAGTTAGAAATGTACACATTTCAAAACTTATGGCTAGGTCAATGGCTTCAGCTGTAGATGGATTTGTTACCTTTCTCTGCCCTCTTTTATCATAGCATGTTTTAGAGAGTTGATTCCAAATCAGCTGGATCCTTTAAATTTTCAACCTCACAAGATGCAGCAGGCATGTGAAGGGCTGCAATATGAGTCAATAGTGTCATTTGGATATTGTTATCTTGAAAAGAATTTGTGACAATGAACTACTAAACCTGGTTGTTTTGTAGCATGAATCCTGCAAGCCTAATGCACAAATATTGTCAAATCTTGCTTCATGTCTAGAGACGAGGAATGTCCCTTAGCTGTTCACAACCAGCAACGGGTGTTTAACCACACCTCATCACTTTAAACAGGTTTGGTGAAGCAAATAGCTCAAGCAGATGCAAATTAGAAAGATATCAAGGGTCTGGCAAGTAGAAGATTCTTGATGTCACATTCCAGCATGCAGCAGGGTAGGTGTCTGGCGATTCAGGATATTTGCTCGGTCTGACAAAGATTGTCAAAGTCTCAACTAAGGTGACAATGGAAACAAGGCTTCTCTCAGGATGCATCAAGATGCAGGATTGGATAGGCGAGAACGGGTGCACATAAGGAACAAAAACACAGCTATAGTGCAGGGTTCAACTGGTCTGGACAATCGTAGGACTGAAAATCAACACCATCGTGACACACTAATATCGAGGACAGAATATCCAGGGACAAAATATTGAAAAGTAAGGGACCCAAGGGAAGTATAGATTTTTTATTCCTCACTTCACATCTATGTTTCTTAAAGATAAATACTGTACTTAGATAAGGAGTTAGGTACAGAAATCTAGACTTACCTAATTGTCAATATTTTATTTTTTGATATTCAGACCTTGCTATTTTGTATCATTGATACTGTTGATTCGGTTTTCAGGGGGCACACCAGGCTGGACACTCATCACCAAGATATATACATCAGGTGAATCAAGATGAAGGAGTCAAGAAAAAATACCCTTTTATTTGTCTAGCCCCAGACAACTCCATAACACTACAAAAACAGCCGGCCCGGGCCAGAACTGTATCAGTCAGTTTGCAGTGAGAGCATGCATGCTAAGCCCTGTCTTGTGCTGCACGTCCACGTGCCACAGCTCATGATAACTAAAACAGTAGGGGTTTTTTTTGTGAGGAAGTTGGATTATCTAGCAGAATTGCTAATGAAAGGATTGAGGCTACTTATGTGGATTTGAGAGAGCTGGATGTAATGATGGAGATGGTAAGGTTTGCTAGTTGTGGGACAAGTAGATGGGTGGATACAATCCTCGTGGTCTAGAAGAGTTGTTAACAGGAGAAGGGTTGACTGTGGAGAAGGTGATGGTTTAGTTTTATGTAGGTTGTTTAAGGACTACAACATCCTCCTTATAGGTTTGGAGATTGTGTGAACAATTAGCACTGTAGCTTTCAGTAGTTTAGCATTATGTTACATGTTCCTGTAGTTCTAGTTATATTTCTGTGTGAGAATGTTGTGCGTGGGTGAGGTTGAAGTTACGCGAGGTTCCTGGTGGGTCATTGTATGCAAAGGGAGGAGGCATGTGGTATGTGCTCCTAAATGTGATGCATGCAGTGTGGAATGAAGACTGTGGAATATGAGTATAGAAGGTGGAATATGAGCGTGTGGGTTCAACCCCTTGTCAGTCAGGACAGGCACTTGATGGTGTTGTCTTGAACTCCTGTCACTCCTTGTGTTATGCAAACATCTGTCAATACATCTTCTGTAACTACCTACATTTGGGGTCCTTGTTCTTTGCATGAGCAGGCTTAACTGTTTTATGTGTTGTTATATAACTCATACTTTTATATAACTCATTTATTATCTATTTTGTTTATTCAATGCACAGTTGGCTATGAGCTATATTACCGGCATCAGACTCCTCAATGCATAAACACTGATAAGCCCTTTGCATGGATTGATGAGATTACTCAGTCATTCATAATTCTGGTTTTAGGTAGGGGTGGGCAATAAGCTCCTCTCCTCCGGTGGAGTTTGTGGAATTTTTCCCACACAGCTTGGAGCGTGGATTTCTGGAAAAACTCCGCCAACTGTGGCATGGCATAGTTTTTTCTCATGTGCGGCTTGCCAACATTAAGTTGGCGAGTGAGAACATTGAGTGCTAGACCGCTTCCTGGCAGTATGGGCAGTCATGGCAGGTCGCTACCGCTAGATTTAAGAGAGCTGCTGCTCGAGTAGAAAATCTACTCGTGCAGCAGAAAGAAGTAGCACCCTCTGGTGCACCATGTAGTGCTATTTGCGCCGATTGTACAACACAGGCCAAACTCGCTAAAAATCAGCACAAGCATCACGATGTACTGAATTCCTCCACTCGCTGAACTCTGCGGAATCTCGCAGACTTTAGGTAACCCCGCGGAATTCCACAGAATTATTATATGCGAGCTCTGCCCACCGCTGGTTTTAGGTTCTGTTTGCCTATAATCAAGGTTCATTGAGAGCCCATTGAGAGTGTGAAGCACAGATATAAAACACACAGGGATAGTTGGACTGTTGCCCTCAGTTGGGTGAGATTTGGGCGTTGGGTGCTAAGGGCTTTATCGCCCATATACTGTCAAGCATTAGCAGCAGTTCATTTTCCTGGCCCTAAATCATGGTTTGGATTTGGCTCATAGCAATGTGCAATTAACAGACGACTGAACAGTGGTACCTAACACTTCAGCACTTCCCTCATTACATGCCTTAGAAAAATATTGTTAGGCGAAGCAATAAGAGTTCCTCTGTAAAATGCGAGCTGGAAAATAACGTTTTTAAACACAACAAATACAAATAATCCTGGCCCACTCGCTGGTGCCTGCCCCTGAACAGAGTTTATTTACTCATGTGTTGACCGTTATAGTTCAGATATGGACAAAACAATTGCTTGGAACCCCGCAGAGTAATTTAGAGGAATGACGAATTTACCAACCTACACACTGGAAACTTTGAAGTCACTGAACCCCTTCAAAGCAAAAACAAATGCAATATGTTTTAGATATGTGGTTATGGTTCTGTTTGTTGTGCTGCTGAGCACCCCTTGCGCTGTGTTGCCCTCGGGCTTTGGGACGCCGCTGCATGTGCACCCAGCTCCAGAGGAGCTTGGACAGCCATTGCCTTTGAGAGCCAAGATCCAGATGTGCTGATGGTTTCACCTCAAAGGAAGCCGGCTTTTCCCCACTGCAGATGCCTACGGTGATAGATGCACACTGGCATGAATCCAGAACATGGTTTGGGCATTTTAATGAGTGTGAATCAAAGCTGAGGCCCACATGGTGGTCAAACAAAAACAGTGCATGGAATGTGAATGTGCAGTGAAGGATACCTCAATTCAGGACTCCCCTTTGTAGGGTGGCAGACTTTTGTGCAAACTTATCGGATAGTACAAATGTCAAATCCTGGACAAACACATTATATTTTGTCATAAGACACAGTCGACAGAACAAGAGGAGGTGGTATGTACAATCAAGTGTTGCTCTATCAACCTCTAGTCAAGTGTGGATCTACCAATCTTAAACCCTCATGTGACACAGGCGTTCATCAGAGTTGCGTCACGTCCATCGAAACGTGAGGGGAGCATAGAACCCAATGCTACCCAGAGAGGCCACACTATCAACATATATTCTCACAACTAATGCCTAAAATAAATTTAAAAAACTAAGAGGTGTTTGCTACTGGAAAGTGCACGTACTCTCTTTCATATTAAAGAAGTGCAGGCATTTACTAGCCTTGTCATGTTTCCCAGGTCCATCCATGACTAACTGCTTTTGTCCAGGGTCTTCTTTGCATTCTGGCACTCTAAGTCCCAGGATGAAAAGAACAGATCTTTACTGTAGCAGCTATTCACCCAGGAACATGAGAAACTTTGCAGCTATGACTTCGCATTTCTGAGCGCATGTCCATGTAAAGCCCTGCTCTGCCACACGGTGGAACCTTGAGCCTCTTGAATGACCGTCTAAAGATGCACTTCAGGGCCACACTAGTGATATTAAGCACCATACTAATGTTGCAAGACACACGTTACTCCAGGAGCTTGTACTACTGAATATCAACCCCTTCCTCAAAATATCCTGGTACAAGAATTTCGAGGACAGAAGACAGAGGGACAAAATACTGAAATATAAGTGCGTAAAGGGAAGTATAGATTTACTATTCCTAACTCCACATCTTAGTGCCATGAAAATATATGTACTGTATATGTTCATATATGTGGAGTTAGGTATAGAAAATCTAGTCTTACATATTGGTATTTTCTTTTTTGCCCTCAATATTTTTTTGTCCCATCTGTATTCTGGGGTCGAGATTCAGGGTGCATAACACACCAGGAGAAGCAAAACCCAAGAACATTGACATTGGAAAGAGGACACTCAGCATAGCAGGGCCCAAAACGTCTCCTTTCTTGCAGAACACATGGAGGAACGCTCACAACACAAACCCACAGGCGAATCGTCACTCACCCAAGACAAAACACAACCAGGCCACTATGGACAGCTACACCACATGCAAAGTTGAATTTGAGTTCAGGCTCATCTTTTTCTTCCCAGCAGCACGTAAACTAACTTTCTGATCTTAATGTACAAGAGCTTCCAGAGCCTCATACCACGTGACCCCAAGCAGAGATTCTGGTATGTACCCACAAGGACCGATGATTACAAAACCACAAACTAGCAGCATCCAGATGTCATCTGACGTCACTGGCTGAGGGATACACAGTGTTGGGACAAACAGTATATACCACACCATCCTCTAGCGAGTTCTGTGCACAGCTACAAAGTTCATACAGAGGGAGACTGGCGGCTCTGGAAGGTCAAAGGCCTGGGGCAGAGTCAGTCACTATTAGCAAGCCTGACATACAGTACAATAAAGTGACAACGATTGGTTCAAAAGCAGGCACTTTTCATAACAAAGTGAAGAAACAACAGGGCTTCTTTGGAGCTTGGAGGGCTGTACTCCGTTCCACCAGGCAGGGATGAGTGTCCTCCATTGCCCTGGCAGACTACGGTCTGCTTTAGCTAGTGGTTTGCAGCTGCCTGGCACAGATCTCTGTCCCTGGCTCCGCTGAGGGCCCTGAAGCTTTACTGTGCAGGTGCCATGTTCAAAGCACCTCCACAGTAAAGTGTTTAATTCTCAAAAACAAACCCCAATCCGGGACTTTAAAAATAAATAGAAATATCCCTTACACATTGGCAGCTTTCTCCCAGAATGCTGGGGTCATTTATTTGTGTTCTTGTTCGGGCTTTCGCTGGCAGTCCTTAACAGGAAATAAAGTCAATCGGAATGTCCATCCTAAATTGGGTGGACAATCAAAGATACTTTGACTGACCACCCAAGGCCAGTCGTTCGAAGGTTTCCAGCAGCCCAGACTTCGCCAGTGAAAGCATGGCAATCCGTCTGACCCTAAACAGAGCCGACAGCCGGGGGAGTAAGGAGGGCAGGATACACGTCACATGTATGGCAGAGTACCCCATCCACCACACCCTAAATAAGGCCCTTATTATCTACCAACTGGAAAGGAAAATGGTGGATAGCTATAAAGATATATGAAAAAGTAATGGATGAATAACTGTACAGGTACATGGAAAAGTAATGGGTGGAAAACTGTCCATGCATATGGAAAAATTAAAGGGTGAATAACTAGAAAGAAATATAAAAAAAGTAATGGATGGCTAACTGTACAGGTACATGGAAAAAGTAATAAGGGAGACCAGATATCCGTCATGGTTGTTATGGAGTAAATAACCTGTCCATCAAACTTTGTCAGACCCAGAGTTTGTGTCACAAGCCCGCACTAAACCCCCTCCCCCACGGATATTTTCAACAAATTCATGAACAGGCACAGGCCAGGCGGGATCAGGCCGCGTGGTAAGTCGGGGAATCTGCGTGTCCTCGTTAGAACCAGACCCCACATGACCGGCTCGGCCTTCTCCTGGATCCCTCAGCAGCTTGCCTCAGCAGCGGCCTCTCCGCTCGAGTTTCCGTGTAATGAGCTGCAGGAAACCTTGCAGTTCCGAGCCGGGTCTCCATCCAAAGTGTTATTAATGAGCCATGGCCTGCTCGTTCTAATATCATTTTACTTGTGGTGTTCTGAGATCAGAACGTGGTTTACACATCCTTTCGGTGTCTCCTCTTCTTCTGATGGCAAAATAATTGTTTTTGGATTGCCAATGCGGGCGCCTGAGGATCCGATCATGTTTTTAACTCGGTGACAGAGTGTATTTGAATCGGAAGAAGTAACGCTGAGAAGTATTTTCCTGTCAAAGCGAAGATTTCCGCAAGTGATGTAATTTCTCCAGTGATGTCAGTTTGAGAGATCCAGATTGGACGCACGTTTCTGGAGCGCCAAGAGGACATGGGGTGCTGCCCAACGCCCTGCCTTTAAGGACAGCCCCCATCGGCATTGTCGGCCTGTGATCCTCGGAGGGTCCAACGAGTGACCTCAAAATAGGCTCTTTGCGCACTCCTACGAGCACAATGCCAACAGTGGAAAACTAACTTTAAGTTTCTCGCCGAGGTTCTGCGGCAATCACGAAAAGTTGGCTGCGAAGTAACTGATTGCAGCAGCTTGAGTAAAACAAGCAAGAACACTTAAGAGCCAACTACATCAACATTGTGCGATGGTGTAGGACACCAATCAAGCATCCGCAGCTCGCAGGTACCCTATTTGTTACAGGAAGTGCCCTGTGGATGAAACGGGTGATTGGTATTACAGAAAGAGCCGCAGACACTTGTGGAATGTGCTGGCGCACATTATGTCTTTGTGCAATTCTAAAGGAGCATTCCATACTTTGAATGCGTGCATGGCTTGTGGGGGTGGCTCTATGTTAATGGCAGCATGCCTTTACCTCTGCTGTTTTACAGATTTGGGCCATCAAAGGAGCACTTTCAGTGGACAACATACAAAATGGCACAATGTCACTGTGCACCCTGAGGGTGCTCTTTCAGAGGATGGAGGACCTCATGTATCCCCTTGCAAGCAGGTTAGCTGGTCATGGCTATCTGGTTATGTCAGATAGGTGAAAGTCATGTGTCAGGCATGCAGTCATACAATTTTCCTGCCCGCATAGGGCTCTGTGCACATTATGCTCCTCCCTCTGCTTTGTTAGGCAAGTCAGCAGTTTGTGTTACACCTTTCAATGCTGCTGCAAGTTTGCAAGTACACAGGTGACAGGCAATACACTTTGTTATATGGCACACTGTTCCTGTGTGCATGTGGCCCATCAGAATTTCGGTCAGATGGGTCATTATTTCTCAAACCCCATGGTTTTCAAGACTCTGCACTTATGCTGCAACATTTATTTATTTGTAGATTTTAAAGCAAACCTGCTCTATTTATTAATGAGGAAGCAGCTAACCTGACTATAAGAAATTGAGTTACTGTTTGAGAGGGGTGAAACCCTTCTTAAGCAACAGCCTCAGTCCTTCTTAGGGTTAAGTTACAAGCAAACCCCAAATTAACCTGAGCTCAACCTTCTGGTAGCTTGGCAGAGAGCAGTCAGGCTTAACTCAGAGGCAACGTGTAAAATATTTATGCAGCACTTCAAACAGTAATGAAGTGAAAACACAACACAGGTAAAATCCCACAGCAATCTGGAAAAATAGAGTAAACTTCAATACATTATTTGACACCAAAATGACAGAGATTGAATTAGTAGAACCGGAGATATGCAATATTAAAGTTTCAAGTGAAAATACCACCAAAAAGCACAAGTGCATCTTGCGGCAATCTGGATGTGTGAGACCGGGTGAAAGTCATAAGTTCAGGCCAACCGGGATGGTCGGATACAGGGACCAGGCTAGTCCAGCTGAAAGAGTTACCTTCAAAGTCCACTGCAGCGACTTCTCCATCACAGTGGAAGGGGCACTGAAGAGCAGGACTAGAGTCGCAGACAGCAGTCGATGTAGCACGAAGAGCAGGCTAGGCATTTGCAGACGGTCAATGCTGTGGCACGAAGAGCAGACCAAGCGCTGACACTTCACATTGGTAAGAGGCAAGATCTTGGTGCAAAAAGGCCTACCCATGAAGAGCCCAAAAACATCAAGGGAGCCCAACTGAGGCTTCACCAAGGACAAAGGACCCGAAGGGCACCACTTTGACATTAGTAAATCACTCCAGCAGAAGCCAGCAGGGCTCAGGCAAGTCCAACTGCACGTCCAGGCAGCAGGTCAGTTGCGCAGTTGCAGGGAGTCTCTGGAGCATGTTATGTTTCTGTAGCTCAGAACAAGAGGTCAGCGGGCTGACTCTTGGAGTCGCTTTAGCCTGGGATGAAGGTACAGCATCCATTTTAGGACACCGTCATTCCTCACTCCACATCCCTATTTCTCATCCATCATCCCTACTTATCATCCATCAAACATCATCCCTACTTCTCATCCATCATCCCTGCTTCTCTTCCATGTGTGGCTGTCTAGGAAGTATACACAAAGATCAACTGCCAACTACACCCATTCATGTGACCCTGAGACAGGAGACATGCACTAAGGCAGGGAAATGACAACTTTCTAAGAGTGGCATTTTTTAAATTGAAATCAAAAATCCAACTTCAGCATAAGAGGATTTTTCATTCAAGTTCCAAAGGCACAAAATATGATCTTTTTAACTATACCTTTTTTTGAAGTTACAACTTATTCATTGTAATATGGTAACTCCATGTTGTCATATGAGTGTGGCAGGTCTTCTAATGGTTAAAAATAAATCTAGGAGTTTTTCACTATTAGGACATGTAAAACTTAAAAGTAAATGCCCTCTTTTTTACATACACTGCACCCTGCTATCTGAGCTTTTCAGGGCCTACCCTGGGGGTGACATATATAGTTTGGTTATGGCAGAAGTTTTTTTGCCAATGAGAAATGGCACTTTAAAACTTCACACACAGGCTGCAATAGCAGGCCTGAGATAGCTTTGCAAGGCTACTTGAGTGCGTGGCACAACAAGTGCTGCAGGCACACTTGTAGCGTTTAATTTATAGGCCCTGAGTACATGCAGTACTACTTTACTAGGGACTTAAAAGTAAATTAAATATACCAATTGGCTGCAAGCCAATTTACCCTTGTTTAGAGGAGAGAGCAAAAGCACTTTAGCACTGGTTAGCAGTGGTAAAGTACACAGATTCCTAATGCCAACAGAAACAAGTTCAGCAAAAACGTGGAGGGTAAAGGCAAAATGTGTGGGTAACCCTGCAGATAGGGCCAGGTCCAGCACTGACTAATACCACTATCCTTCAACAGATAATGGCTCTGCTGTGTTTGCTCTTGCCCTGGAGGATATTTTTTTAGTTTATAAGACAGACCTTGTCCTTTAGGGAGCCCCGCATGAGTTTGTTGGCACAGGCCTTGAAAGAACTTCTGACATGCCTTGCCTGTGGTTGCCACCTTCAATTGGGGTGGGCCCAGTGTAGATAGGGACCGTGTGTCATATTGCTAACATGGCTTCTTGGGTCTGGGTCTTTGGGTCAGGCAATTTGCAATAGCTTTATACCCTAGGTGATATTATAATATATTTCTTATACATGACCTTCTTGCACATGACTGATGAGCATGTGAAGTGCCCACCTGCTTTGTGCTAATGATAACATTATGGGGGTGATTTTAACCTTGGCGGACGGCGGAGGCTGTCCGCCAAGGTACCGCCGCCAAATGACCGGGCGGCCATTCAAACATTTCCTCTGGGCCGGCGGGCGCTCTCCAAAAGAGCGCCCGCCGGCCCAGAGGAAATGCCCCTGCAACGAGGACGCCGGCTCAGAATTGAGCCGGCGTAGTTGCAGGGGTGCGACGGGTGCAGTTGCACCCGTCGCGTATTTCAGTGTCTGCAAAGCAGACACTGAAATACTTTTTGGGGCCCTCTTACGGGGGCCCCTGCAGTGCCCATGCCATTGGCCATTGGCATGGGCACTGCAGGGGCCCCCAGGGCGCCCGCGGCACCCCCTACCGCCATCCTGTTCATGGCGGGTTTCCCGCCATGAACAGGATGGCGGTAGGGGGTGTCTGAATCCTCATGGCGGCGGAGCGCGCTCCGCCGCCATGGAGGATTCACTGGGGCAGCGGTAAACCGGCGGGAGACCGCCGGTTTACCCTTTCTGACCGAGGCTGAACCGCTGCGGTCAGAATGCCCTCAGGAGCACCGCCAGCCTGTTGGCGGTGCTCCCGTGGTCGGTGACCCTGGCGGTCACCGGCCGCCAGGGTCAGAATGACCCCCTATATATTTTAAAATCTAGCATGCTAGGGGTAGTCGCAAATACTAATTTGAAAAGGAAAATATATACATGAGTATATTCAAATCACTTCAACATGGCCCACTGTTTGTGGTTTGTACCAAAGCTCCCAGTAGTGGCTACAAGGTGCCATGGGTGGTGCTACATAAAACTAATTTAGTATATTTTGAGGAGTAGCTGGAAATTTGAATTTGCACTATAAATGAACAGATATTTGCTCTTGCTTACTCACCCAAGCTACACATCAAATCTGATGTTTTCCAAAAGGCCCAGAGCACCACCGTGAAATGGAAGCCGAAAAGTAACATGTGCTACATTGACTGCCGATCAACCCTGAATCACCTTCAAGAGCACCAGTCTCACCTTGTAATGCATCCACAGAAAATACCCACTAGACATCAAGAAGAAAATATACAAATAGATTAGTGGTTAATTTGTGCCAGTGGCTGCCTATGGATTCCTCCAGCATTTATTTTGGCCCCTCCCACAGATTGTAGTCTGCAGGCCTGACGAAAAATGTCCTAGGCTGTCTGTCCTTCTAGGCCCACCTAGATGCAGGCATTCGTGGAGACTGGCTGCATTCATGCACAGATGGACAGGTTGGTTCTAGCCCCACCAATGTTGCCCCAATAGGAAAAAAGAAACATGCATCCTCACATTAGTCGATTGCAGAATGAGCTAAAGAGCCAATCAGAGGGCAGCTCGGCCAGCTAACCTTTGAACATTTAGTGCCTGCTTCAGTCACCAGGCTGCAGCAGTGTGAAAAAAGCTCAAGCAGGTACAGCAAAGTGAAAAGTTTCAATACTGTGGACCATGGTCCCCATATGTGGTGCGAAGTCACAAGGCCCACATCCCTCCAGGCTCTCATTGTGATGTGCAGTTGTTAACAAGCCCCATTATTTTAGATGATTGTGAATATTTGCCTGCCTGAAATGCAATCTCTGTCCTTTCTCCACTTCACTGATTAACCTCTGATTGCTTCCAAAAATAAAAGTTAGAAAATAAAAAAACTTAAACTTCATATTTTAAACTTTTTACATACTTGCCAAGTGGACCATTAGTTCAGCCAGTCCTAGCTATTCAGGCACCACGATGCTGCATGCTGTGAGTTGTAGTTTTTTAACATAGTGTACGCGGGCGGAAAATCCCAGCACGCCGAGTATAACTGGACAAAAACCCTAGGAGTGCCTATGCGGGTCTCATATGGCATAGAACTTGGATGATAATTTGTTAGTTTCCAAAATCGTCTAGTCCTTTTCCAGTGTCACTGCTTGATCCACATGTCACATTTCTTTATTCATATCGTGCATGAAGACAAGCATTGATCGTGCAGTTTTTTTGGTTTTGGAATAGTGTATAGAGAGAATGTGTTTTTACTGCGTTCACTAACAGCCAGATTCCATAGGTTGACCAGGGACTATATTTAACTCTCTTTCACGTATGAGTCATAGTATCAGTTTTCAATGCAAGTCTAAACTATAGTGCAGACTTGGAAGCTGTTACAAACTTATTTTAGCTTATTTCACTTGTCCAGACAAATTTCAACTGAACCCTTTTACCTGCGGTCAAGGTCCCTCATAGAGAAAGTCCTGGAGCTGGACCTGTTTATACCACATTAATGTCTTCACACCACGGGTGGCGCTCAGGGGTGACATCAACATGGGACTGGTCCCAAGATGACTCACTGGGCTTTAGTTCCACTGCCCCATTCTCCTCTTCTGTCCCACAGTCATCTCCTCTTCCCCAAGTCAATCCGTCTGCATGCCCCTTTGTCACAGGTGGCTGGGCACACCTGAGCGCTCCAGGACCCAGGGCACACCCAGCAGCGCGGGCATACCTCCAGCTGGGCCACGCCTTTTGGTGTACTGGTGAGGGCTGTCTGGGCCAGCAGCAGCCAGGCCTTATGAAGTGGTCCAAGGTTTCTGTGGGGATGGCTGAGGGTTATTTCAAGTAAAGGGTTTGCTTTTGCATATTTATGTGAAATGTTGGAACAAGTATGCAACATTATGCATAATTATGCAAAATGCAAATCTGCCATTTAGCGCTATATTTTAGTGAAGAATGCATCTTTGATACATTTTTGGCAAGAGAACCCATTGCACAACAAAAAGACACAAGAGCACCTCGGATAATAGCTGCTCGTGTTCTGTTCCCGTATGCTGGCTGGAAATGTTTACTGCAAAAGGCGCGTAATTACGCAAAGTAGTGGCATGGCATACTTTCAGGTATTTCACGTAATAAGCGTAACACGAAAATACACAAATTATGCTGGCGTAATTTCAATTTCACCCAGGCCTATTTTTAGCATATCTTATACTAAGAAGTAAAGTAGACATTCTCTGTCGTGAGGCACAAGGTGAGGCTCACGTTTAGGAATCTGGCGGCTTGCATGGGAGGGTTGGCTTATAAGCCAGAAGTGTCCTCTTTGCCTCCTGTACAGTGGGATGGACGCAGGCGGCGTGGTCCTCGGTGTCTTGTGCCACCAGGTTGATGGACAACAATTGTGCTTTCTGATATCTGTGCATTGTGTTGGGGACATGGTAGGATGTTGCTGTGGGTGCGCATGATATGATGGAGTATAGCAGGGTGCCCCTTGGCACAGTGTGGTGGTGGCTGGTCAGACATATATCCGTCCACTGATCCTAAACCAAGGCAGCTGCGTGGGGCAAGTGCTGAGTTTTCAGTCATCAACTACCATGCTGAAATGTGCATTTTGTCATTATTTTCACTTTTACCATAGGCCTACAAGTCCCACTACGAGTAGGGCTGCTAAGAAACAGTACTGGCTTAACAGCACCATCATAGGTGACCAATTCACTACGCGACGCTAAGTTCTCTTGGGCACGGTGCCATTACTGACCTGTGCAGTACGGCAGAGGCCAGGGCCAGTGCTTGTTGCCCTGTTTGAAGTGTCGGGGGACGGGCAGAGTGACACTGAGTGCACTGCAGAGTGTGGTATAAGGCTTGACAGACTGCTGTCCGAGTCTCTACACTGCAGCGGAGTGCACTGTACAGTGTGGCGTGGGGCTGGGGAGACTGCTCTCCGAGACTCTTCTCTACACTGCAGGGGGTGACTGGGCACAGTGATACGCAGTGCACTGTACAGTGTGGCGTGGGGCTGGGCAGACTGCTCTCCGAGACTCTTCTCTACACTGCAGCGGATGGCTGGGCAGAGTGACACGCAGTGCACTGTACAGTGTGGCGTGGGGCTGGACAGACTGCTGTCCGAGACTCTTCTCTACACTGCAGCGGATGGCTGGGCAGAGTGACACGCAGTGCACTGTACAGTGTGGCGTGGGGCTGGGCAGACTGCTGTCCGAGACTCTTCTCTACACTGCAGCGGATGGCTGGGCAGAGTGACACGCAGTGCACTGTACAGTGCGGCATGGCTGGGCAGACTGCTCTCCGAGTCTCTTCTCTACACTGCAGGGGATGGCTGGGCAGAGTGACACGCAGTGCACTGTACAGTGTGGTATAAGGCTTGACCGACTGCTCTCCGAGTCTCTGCACTGCAGCGGATGGCCAGGCGGTGTGCCACGGAGTGCACTGTACAGTGCGGCGTGGGGCTGGGGAGACTGCTCTCCGAGACTCTTCTCTACACCGCAGCGGATGGCCAGGCGGTGTGCCACGCAGTGCACTGTACAGTGTGGCGTGGGGCTGGGCAGACTGCTCTCCAAGACTCTTCTCTACACTGCAGCGGATGGCTGGGCAGAGTGACACGCAGTGCACTGTACAGTGTGGCGTGGGGCTGGGCAGACTGCTGTCCGAGACTCTTCTCTACACTGCAGGGGGTGACTGGGCAGAGTGACACGCAGTGCACTGCACAGTGTGGCGTGGGGCTGGGCAGACTGCTGTCCGAGACTCTTCTCTACACTGCAGGGGGTGACTGGGCACAGTGACACGCAGTGCACTGTACAGTGTGGCGTGGGGCTGGGCAGACTGCTCTCCGAGACTCTTCTCTACACCGCAGCGGATGGCTGGGCAGAGTGACACGCAGTGAGTGCACTATACAGTGTAGCACGGCTGGGCAGACTGCTGTCCGAGACTCTTCTCTACACTGCAGGGGGTGACTGGGCAGAGTGACACGCAGTGAGTGCACTGTACAGTGTGGCGTGGGGCTGGGCAGACTGCTCTCTGAGACTCTTCTCTACACCGCAGGGGGTGACTGGGCAGAGTGACACGCAGTGCACTGTACAGTGTAGCACGGCTGGGCAGACTGCTGTCCGAGACTCTTCTCTACACCGCAGCGGATGGCTGGGCAGAGTGACACGCAGTGCACTGTACAGTGTGGCGTGGGGCTGGGCAGACTGCTGTCCGAGACTCTTCTCTACACTGCAGGGGGTGACTGGGCACAGTGACACGCAGTGCACTGTACAGTGTGGCGTGGGGCTGGGCAGACTGCTGTCCGAGACTCTTCTCTACACCGCAGGGGGTGACTGGGCAGAGTGACACGCAGTGCACTGTACAGTGTGGCGTGGGGCTGGGCAGACTGCTCTCCGAGTCTCTTCTCTACACTGCAGGGGATGGCTGGGCAGAGTGACACGCAGTGCACTGTACAGTGTGGTATAAGGCTTGACCGACTGCTCTCCGAGTCTCTGCACTGCAGCGGATGGCCAGGCGGTGTGCCACGGAGTGCACTGTACAGTGTGGCGTGGGGCTGGGCAGACTGCTGTCCGAGACTCTTCTCTACACCGCAGGGGGTGACTGGGCAGAGTGACACGCAGTGAGTGCACTGTACAGTGTGGCGTGGGGCTGGGCAGACTGCTGTCCGAGACTCTTCTCTACACCGCAGGGGGTGACTGGGCAGAGTGACACGCAGTGCACTGTACAGTGTGGCGTGGGGCTGGGCAGACTGCTCTCCGAGACTCTTCTCTACACCGCAGCGGATGGCTGGGCAGAGAGATACGGGGCGCACTGTACAGTGTGTCGTGGGGCTGGACAGACTGCTCCTGAGCCTTTTCCAAACAGCAGTGAATGGCTGAGCAGAGTGTCCGTTTTCAATGTAGGGTACCCATAGGGACTCTCTCCGGCGTGGCACCTTGGCCCCAGCATGCCAACTACATTGCACGGATGTGCCTTCAACAGCTCTAATCATGTCTGTGCTTGTTTAACATCGTTGAGAGATGCTGGTCTTGGAGTGACATAGTTGCATTATAGTGATGCGGTCTTTAGATTATGACATTAAGAACTTTAGCTTGGAAAAATTGAGGCCACTGAAGCGTGTGTTCCCAAGTGGCACTGGGCTTACACTGGCTCTCTAGCTGTGGCCTGACTCGGAGGTAGAAACAATTCGTAAAGTGCAGCGAGACAGGGAGATGGGGAAATGTCTTTTTTTCCAGCTGCTGATGTAAGTGAGACATAAAGTGGCTGCTGGGCCACAGGAGCAAAGAAAGAAATAAAACAGAGAAAAGATCTATGACCAGCGTGGCAGACAGCCACACACGAGGTAGGAAAATAAAATCAATTAACAGTTCTCTTTCAGGCCAGGGGACTCCGTTCTGGCGAATGGGGAATAAAACAGCCTAGGAGAAAAACAATATTTTCGCGCACATTTTTCCCAGATCCGAAGAATGCCATTAGGCGCTGCTGGCTGACTGTTCGCAGTGCTCTGTGGCAATCTATAACGTAGATACGGTGGCTGGCAGGGCTCCTTTAGGTAAGGCATATGGACAGTGTTAATGGCCAGACCCTGGCTTACCCTGTGCCACAAGCAGCGCAACGCTGAATGATGAGGCCAAATTGCAAGATATGTTCAGGGGTGCGTGAGATTCCTGCCACCCGTGGCATCTGCTCGGCAATCAGCATGCAGCCATCGTTCAGCCCTCTGCTTTGCCCCTGATCACCCCTCAGATGTCTTAGTGGGGCAGGATTTGCCTGCTGCTGGTGTCCAGGGCCCTCAGTTTGAAGACAGTGTGGTTCTGCCCATCTTCCAGGGTCACTTTTGTTCTGGCTGGTGCCTGACACAAGGCCTTTCACATGTTGGACTTCAAGCCCCCGCTTAAAATAAGTCCTCCTGTCACAGCCCCCTGCACTGCAGGGATGTATAAAACAACTATTTGCAGTGTAGCTGGACAAAAGAGAAAAAAAAACTTTGAGCATAAGAGTCACTGCCCAAAACATAGCAACAGTTTAACGTTTTGCAAAGCAGCTTTGGGGTGGGTTGGTTTCTCTTTCACAGCTCCATCTCCTGACTGTACAAAGTGATGTTTCTCACAGCAGGAAGCAGTAGGGGTGGATCCAAGCTGGATCTCCCAAAACATGAGCACAATAAAGTGTGAGATCTCAGCACTTGGCTCTGTCATCCTTCATGAAGCATCAATAAGGGACAGACAAAGAACAGACAGTGCTTAATTTGAGCCGGTGGTTGCCAAAGGGGCCCGCCAGCACTAATATATGGGGACCAGTGCTTATTTTCCTCATGAGACACTTACCAAGAACAAGAAAGTGAAAAAAAAACACTGAAAAGAAGCAGGAAAAGAAAGACAGAAAAAACGCACAAGGTCAGAAAGCAGGAACCTGCATGAGTGAGATAAAGGGATCAGGGGCTTAGCTTGGTCAGCTAAGGAGGTGTGAACTCCATATGTTCAGATAATCACTCTGTAATATCATTTTAATTAATATGTGGGAAACAGCGCACCAGGGGGACTTAGGTTCCAGTATAAAGGAGTGTGGATTGTGAGGGGTACTTAAAAAAAGGTATTTTGTAAAATAACTATGGTTTAAAACCTTCAAAACTGAGACGAATGTGTGTGTATGTGTATGGTGTGTGTGTTTTTGTCTGAGTGAGTTTTTAAAAATCCCCAGTGAAATCAAACAGACATCTTACCATACCCGACTGAAAGCTCCTGCACCTATTTATTAACTAATACATTTATTATGGGGGTGTAACACCCCAAACACCACTCCCCCCTCAAAGCTATGCCCCTGAAAGGGACAGGGAGTGTCTGGAAGGGGATTAAAGAGCTATGAGGAGGATACAAAATTATTCATTCATCAGCCACAGGCTTCTATATATGTATGGGATACATGGGGTACATAATTGGGTTTAAGTTACCTTATTATACTTATAAGGCACCTGCATGGTAAAGGCTGGAGTGGAAAAAGCATGTGTGAGAAAGGCATGCGTTGTGTCATCATACAACCTCTACAGCAAATGAGTAAGCCCATTGCTAAGCACAAGCTACACTTCTGAAGTTACTACATCCAAACAGGTCCCAAAGAAGTAGTAAATGTACTTCAGCACAGCCTTGTAGGAAGTCTAGCACCTCGCACTACAACTCACATGTACTGCAACATGCTTCCATAGAAATAAATGGAGGCAGGTGCTTTAAAAAACACGTGTACAAACTAATATTAAATATATACAATTGGTTTGATTTTTAATATATATATATATATATATATATATATATATATATATATATATATATACTTATATATATATGTGTATAGTTTAATCTTACATATTATATATAATTCATGCATTATTGCATAACATTTAATAAACATATTTCAATAGGAAATTAAACGTTTAAACTTTTATTTAAAATTTAAGGTAATATAAATTAATACTATTCATAATATTCAATACTTTTTAATATATTTTATATTTAATAAAATACTACAGTAGGTTGGATTTTTTCTTGATTATTCTATGAGAAAATGCATTTAAAATTTAAATAAATATATTTTAACTAATTCACATTTAGGTTGACGTGTTGCAACATTTTATTGTATTCATTTAATGTTTAAAATACATACATATAGAGTTCTTCATATTAATATTTTATATTCAAAACATTAAATTATTTTTTAAGGGTAATAAACTTTAATAATTTTCCCTATACTTTTCTATAAGGAAATCGCTGCCATTGTATTGTATTGTAATAGTATTTATATAGCGCTTACTACCCCTGATGAGGCATTGAAGCGCTTTTCGGCGAGTAGCACGCTACTCCGGAACCCAAAAGGAATTAGTGGTGGATTAGCATAGGGAAATAGGAGTACAGTTTTAGTATTATTATGAGTTACTTTGAGCTGCAGATATGTGAGTCTGTTAGTTGGATTGACTGGAGTAATGGAGGGGTAGAGCAGGGGTAGAGGAGGGAAGAATCCAGAAGTGTTAATTGGGAGTTTATAGTAATAGGATGAGGTGGTGACAGAGGTCTCCACCTATGCGTAAAAAGATTCAGGTAGTAAATTCACAATTTCACTTAGGAGTAACTTTGCACTCTGAAATGCTGAACAACAAAAACATTTCATTTTACTACTAAGTGCAGTAGTAGATTTACCAGTCAGTAAATTTGCATGTATAAATGTACCTTGTGACTAGCCCCCATTGCTTACTTTTTCTTCATCCTGTACTTTGATATAGCTCACTTTGCTTTGAAGCATATGTTATGTAACAAATAGTAATTTAAACATAAATATTGTATCCAGTGAGTACCACCAAAAGGAGTGTGTGCACTGTAGATTGCTAAGTGCTTCCGGCAGTGTAGGCAAACCTTCAGACATATGCAGAATTTGGAGTTTGCAATCTTCAAGGATAACAGATGTGGTGCTCAGAAAACTCATGTCTACCTGAACTTGTTGGAATGTTCATGAATGGTAATACACTCCTCTGAGACGGATACAATTTGCATTAAAACATTTAAATTAGCTTTCTATGAGCATTATACATTACAAACTATTAATTTGCATCCAATGCAATAGGAACAGGATCAGTTAGCCAAGTTGTGGGGTGACCATAAACTAGGTCCCTTCAAACAGACTAAAAACAAGGGAGTGCCCATTCTTCCCATAAGAACCTAGGCGTTAAAAGTATAATGTACAAATGTTCCCTGGATACATTTTAAAATGAACTCTTTCCAGTGTACAATAACATACCCCATGTCATTATTGGCATGGTCATATGACCGGCAATATTTTTAGTTTTCTAGAACTCTATCTTACTCTTAAAAATGCAACTTGCCAAATATACTGAAAACTGTGTTTCACCTTTACATTTCCTAATCTTTCTCAGCAACCAGTAGAACAAAACATTAAAAGCATCAGTCCATTTTGTCATTAGCTATCTCATTAAATGTGTGTATGTTTTTAATGGTATGACACCTTTCTTCAGAGCATTTACTTGAACTGTAAAATAGTCAATATTGCATCAGGGCATTGTTATCCTTTTCTCCTGATAGTCTTTATCCTATATAAGGTTTACTTTGGTTCAATTATTACTATTAAAATTACTATAAAATCCTCAAATTGTTGATGTGTTTCAGCCTTATACAATCCCCTAGGCCTCATCAGGACATCATCACTATACATAAGATCATATGTGCACGTTACTCAAAAATCATCAACGGACTTTCTATTCATTACCTCACTTGCATAGTTGTTTCAACCTGTGTGAAAACACAGGGGACACAAATGTCACTAGTTTGAAAAAGATCTAATTATTAGGGTTCCATCCGACAATAAACTCAAAATGTTCTTCTCCCGAATTTATCTCAAGCTTGATAGTCTTAACGACTAGGTTTTCTCAAACCATTTGTGTAATGGACAATTGTTCTATTCTAGTCCTTCTTTAAGGTTTAAAGCGTCCTGGAACCATGACACACTAGATTACCTATTTGTTATAGATACGATTATGGATGATTAAACCAAAGGTGACCCAGTTTTACTTCACAGTTCTTCACATTGATGTGACGTAGGCCATTGTAGCAACGCATACTCATTGCCGCTCAGCTTTAAATAGTAAGATGGCCGCAGGACGAAGTGCATGTGGACGCAGACACCTATCTGATTCAGATGGGAGTGTCATCTTGAACTGTGTGCCTTCCAATGATATGACATTTATGGGGATATTTTTGTAGGGTTTATGTAAAGACAGTATAAAGTGACTCTATTTGACTGGGAAACTCTCTAAAAGTATTATTCTACTCTGGTGTTTTCTTTGCTTAAAATGGGGCATCATTTAAGAGTGTTTCCATCATTTTGATTTCTCGTGATTTGGTTTCACAACTTTTAGGACGGTGGTACTAATTATTATATATACCCATTTGTATATACTTAAGTTGTCTGCCGTGTGTGAACTTGACTGCAGAAGTTATTGTGTAATTCCTCATATTGCTGGAGATTATTTCAAGCACAGCAGTTCAGGCTGGACTGTTCCTATTAGAACAGGGCCAAGACTGATTTACATATAGTTGGGTCCAAACTGAGGTAGCATGGTGTGCAAAATAATCAGCTGTGCCACCACACACATCACATGTTAGTCTAACACATTTAGACAATGTCTCCATATTTTCACATGGCATTAAGATTCTCATTCAAATGCATGCCAATTGTCTGTGTTCTAATTAGCTGAGCAAATAAAGCCGACCAGTGGGGCCAGCTCTGGTTCTTGTATGAGACAGTTGCAGACTACAACAATACCTTGTAGGCCTGGCTGGTGCCCTCCTCTTTTGTTGCACTATAATGTTTGTTTTATTAATTGTGCTGGTGGCCACTTTTTCAAGTACCTCAGAGTGAATCACCCGACTTATAGGAAACGAACTGCAAGGAGAGCAGAGTGATAATCACCTCTCCCTCAAAACCACAGGATGCCCACCAAACCCCTTGGCCACGCACCACAGAGGCGCCTGATAGGAGAAGCATTATTGTGAATTTCAAAGATATTTTCCTCAGGGGGCAGAGTACCAAACGATACCCAGAGTCTTCATCTTTGAGTGAGTCTAGGACTAAGGACCTGATTCCGAGTTTCGCGGTCGGGTTTTCTGACTGCCAAACTCAGAATCAGGCCCTTAGTGTGGAGACCGTTGCGGAGCTGGCGGTCTCCCCACTGGACCCATTACGAGTTTTCCACTGGGCTGATCGGCGGTAAACTAAGATTTGACAAAGCTCACACTGCATGGGAAGTACCATGAACATATATGTTTCCATGCTTGAAGCAATCAGATTGCCATCTCACAGTCCTCATCAGTCTAGTAAGCAAGCAGAGGCTGATGGGCACTATATTTTGACAAAGGATGCGTTCAGCTAAGCAACTGAAAAACTGTGGCCCTGAAAAGAGGCCTATGGCCCTCATAGCAAGGTAAAATGTAACAAAACCCCCCATTACTTTGCTAGGATTACAAAGGCTTTCTGTAGTCCATTTAGATCGGGCATCCACAAATTCAATATAAAAATATTTTCATATATGAAAACGCATCATTTTGTTGATATGAGAATGCCAAAGTGTACATTGCTCATCGAAAGTATGCTGCGCTGTAGGATTGTTTTCTTGGAGAACAGAATTGCTGTGTATCTCTCATCAGATGGTGGTCCTTGTCTGGAAGCTCTTGTCTCAATACCCGAGTCTATGTTTCAGAGTGACTTGCTTAATTCTGGTCACCTGTGTGAACTTTCTGGTGGTTGTAGTATGTTTGCGTTTCAATGCCATGACAACCTACTAAGGTAGCTCTGTAGTTTGAGCACTTGCTGCAAAGAACTGTCCGTATTCTCAAGGGCACACGCACATTAATTGCGCTGAAACTCACAAAATTGCTTTTTTAATTGAGTGCTTTTACTGATCTTCTTTTTAAAATTGTAGGGGCATTTTTATGAATGTACTTGCGGTAAAAACCGAGTAAATCCTGTATTTTTAGTGCATTGCATCTTACACTAGACTCCTCTTCCCATTAGGTCGGCGTTCCAGTAAGAGCTGCCATTTTGGGAATCGGCCGCTCTGGTCTTTTTGGAGGGAAAAGCATTTGAAGGGGCAGATGCCGTGGGCGCTCAGCGGATAGCCGCACATTAATCGCACTGAAACTCACAAAATTGCTTTTTTTATTGTGTGTGTTTACTGGTTATCTTTTTAAAAGCTGAAATTGAGGGGTCATTAATATGATTGTACTTGCAGTAAAAACTGAGGGAATTTACTGAGTGAACTAACTGAACTGTATTTTTTAGCACATTGCACTTTGCATTAGACTCCACTACCTGGTAGAGTGGAGTTCGATTGAGATCCGCCATTTTGGGAAAAGGCCGCTCTAGTCTTTTTGGAGGGAAAAGTATTTGAAGAGTAGTAGCAGCGAGCTCACAGCGGGTGCCCCGCTGGTACACCGAAGGTACGCCAAAGGCAAGCCCGTCCGCGCCTGTCCGCAACCGGATCACAACCTGTGCCAGTCATTCTGTCTGTTTTCAATCAGGTAAATCGTTGTCATCGGACTTCTTAAAATCTTTTAATGAAGTTATCTGGATTGTAGTTTTACTGTATCTCCTTCGAGTACTGAAGGTCCCTTTTCCTGTTTTAAATGTAAATGTATGTTTGGGGTTCCCCCAGAACTACCCTCTGCCAGGATGCAAGCCTATGATGATTGTGTACTAGTAGGTGGCCTTATTAATGCCCGATCTACGTGCGAACTCGCTCAAGAAATCCATGACTTTATTAAAGATCTTGAGTTAGATTTCCTTTTTATTACTGAAACTTGGTTGAAAGAGTGGTGCAGTCCTGATATTGCATTTGCTGGAACCCCTGGTTACACCATCACCAGGCAGGATAGACGAGGGAAGTGTGGAGGGGCCTGGCCATAATCTTTTCAGACGCCTTTCATTGTGAAACGCTTGGCCTAGATCCATTGAAAGGCACAGAAAGTTTTGATTTGTTTCAAGATTGGCCATTCCCAATCTTTCAAAATAGGGTTCATTTATCACCCCCCCAGGCTCTACGTTTATAGCCTACTTAGGAGAAGTATTAGCTCCCCTTCTACTGTGATATGCTCATTTCACATTTATGGGGGAGTTTAACCTCCACTTACTGTGCAGAATCAACCTTGGTAGTCAATTTTCTTGACTTTTAAGCATTGTTGGACTCAATCAACTTGTTACTTTCACCATGCATACCGCTGGTCACATTCTGGATGGTGTTTTTTCCAATAATCCCAATCTGACAGTTGAAGCTCCATTTAGGCAGACTTGGTCTGACCACATACTGCTTCCTTTTAGAGTTTGGATGGAACGAGGTAGCCCTCTTTCGACCAAGTCAATCATGGGTTCTTCCACTATGCATAGCTGGGGCAAATTGTTAACTGACCGGAATCTCCCGACATGCCTATCTACCTTCGGTCTTACCTTGGTGAGTAATATGGTGGCAGGCGTTTTATCTTTTAATAATTGGATCACTAATACAATTTATCAATTAGCCTCTGTAACACTGATAAAGAAGAAGAAATGTAAATCTCAGCCATCAGCGCCATGGTTTACTCAGGTTTTAGCTGAACAATACCGGCATTGTAAGCAATTTGAACAAAAATGGTGGAAGGCCTATAATTCGGAGGACTTGCTTCATTTACAAATGTCCCTAAAAACCTATCGTAGTCAGATTAAGGCTGCTAAAAAAATGTACTTTCTCACTCAGATTGAGGAAGCCTGAAATGATCAGAAAGTCATCTTTAAGATTTCCAAATCATTCTCCCAACCGAAAGCATTGGTTAGGGATATTCCGCCCTCTCAAATGCTATGTAATTGAATTTCTTCATTTTTCATAGAAAAAATACAAGCTATTCAACAAGAATTTACAATCCCCACCCCCCAATAAACGATCCGGTGGTGGTTATCCCTTTGAAGGCAGTGACTTCTTTCACTTAGCGGGAGGATGCTCCTCTGTGAGTGACAGCACGCTTTATAAAAGTGCAATTCAAATCAATTCTCAAAGGCACAAGGTAAAATCCTGGCAAAGCCTATTCTGCATTCCAACCATATGACCTGAGCAAATGAGTGCTGTTCCTTATTAATCGTCCTGTTAAGTCATTATGAAATGTTTGACCTAGTCTGGAGCAGTGTTTTAACAAAATTGAGCACTCCGCGAACTGTTATTTTGGATTGCTACAATAGCAATTTTAAGGTGTGATATTGCAGTGGTTTTGCTAATAATAAATTGAGGTTTGCAAGTCCTTGGATTTACAAAAGCAAACCAATACATTGCCGTACTTTCCATTTATATTTCTGTACTTTTCCATGAATAATGGTGTAGATAAGGAAGTGGCAAACCAAGGACATGGCTGGCTGCTCTCATATTTTGGTTGACTGACATCATCAGTCTGCCCTTGCTTTTCAGCCAGGATGTCATGGAATTCTGCCTTTTATAGGGCTACTTCTCAACTATTGCATTACTCAAAATTCATAATTTCTGATATTTTATTTCTTCGACATAACTGCTCTGTGCTATTAAGTATCAAAGTGTCACGCATATGGAATTAAAATGTCACACATAAGCACACTGAAAACATAGACATATCACACTGTAGAAATCTGAAAACTTGGCAGCTGTGAATGGACTGGGATGCGGCCTCCAGTAATTACCAGTGGCTGAGATTAACTCTAGCATTCCAACCATCATGTTTGTATGCTCCTGACTGATAGAGCATATGAAGCAAGTGTGATACGTTTTTATCACCACCGCAGGACAGACATGTGTAGCCCCTGAGGGGTCTCCAGGTCTGTTCATTCTTTCTCTGAGTCCTCTTCTCTGCCACTTGGAGACCTGCCAAACGGCTGCAATAATATAGGAACAACTCACAACTTTAGCAGTAGTCTGTTTCCAGGCCGGTTCTCTTCAAGGCCACATCTGCTTCCTCTTGAAGGTCCATGCCAAGAACATAGAAACCTGTCTGACTACAATGACAAATCATCCTTCACAGATCTGTAAACCACCATTTAATGGGGAAATCATTATTGGAGACAAAAAAAGTCCCAAATATAGGAGTAAGCTTAGATTCTACCTAGATGCTACAGGCAACAATAGTAGGACTTTTCCAACACTGCATGTCCAGAAAGCAATTCCAAAGAAAATTATGAGTCTACCCTTCTTTCAATACTGGGCCAATGAAGAAAATTACACTGTTGGTGGCATCTAAAACTTCATGAAGCTTGGGGACCTCACAAATGGTCAAAAGCCTTGGTCCGGGCACAGGTTTGCAGAAGGCTTTCTGCATGGCAAGGGATGCGGGCCTCAGTTATGCCTCAGGCCTGTCTTCAGCCGGCTTGTTGTTCTATGGTGAGTATAGCTGTGGGTGGTACAGAATGTGTGAGACTGCTTGATATGGGGCTTTGGAAGTTGGAAGCTGGTTTTCCTGGCCCTGGGAGCTCTTCACTGGCTTTCTTTCTCAAACAGTATGATGTTTACACAGCACTTCTTCAAGCTCTGTGTATGAACAGAGGGGAATGATACGATTCAGCATTTTCTCCATTAAGATGAGGTGAGTGCTATGGGCAACCGTACCCAGCTAACAGCTGAGGGAGTACCGCGGACTGATGCTTTTACCTAACAGGCATGTCCTATAGTTTGCCGTTACAGCTTCTCAAAGCGGGGATTATGGTGCTCCTCTTTGGAGCGGAGGTGAGTATGGCTGTCCTTCACCCATATGTGTCGAAGCGAGTACCACGCTCTGCTTCTCCCTTACAAGTCCGGGTGGGAGTAACGAGGTGCCGTTCTCTCCTATGAGTTGAAGCCAGTAGCAGGGATTTCCCTTCTCCCATTGAGCTTAGGTGAGTAGCAGAAGTTGCCAATTCCCCCCAACCCCGCGTGTTAAAAGGTGTACAAGGCTCGGCTGTTCTCCACTAAGAGCTCAGGGTTAGTCGTTGGATCTCAAGATGGGTGGTTAGTACCACTGTGCAGACCTCTCTCTCCGTGGAACCACTAGGCACAGATATTTGTTAAAGGGAGGGAGATCATTATCAGCCAAGGTAACAAGATAAACCCCTACCACAACTGGGTGGATTCACTTTCATAAATTGCTTTTAAAAACACAACATATCAGACCTGCCAACTTATTTCACTGTTTAAGGAGGGGCCGGTGTCTTGGAGGAGGATTGGGTCACATTTGGTTTACTCCTCTTCTGCTCCCTCCATTACCCCCCCCCCCCTCAATGCACCTCTGCTGTTCAGATCCACCCAAAACAACTGGAAACCCATTCTCTGCAATGATTTCCAGGTGTTTTCTCTGCCACTGTGTGAATCAACTCTTAACCTGGCAGTTCTTTAAAAGGACATTTATACGTGCATGTACTCACTCTTTAAAGTACCAATTTGACACTGAGAAGTGCCCAATAAATGTATTGTAGCAGGGCTGAGAAGTGCAAGTGCTCTCCTTTCCACATTATAGAAGGGCGGGTGCTCAGTATAGGACCGTTCCTTCCCATTTACAGCACTGTCACCGTGTGGCCGTGTGAAGGGTGCCGATATCATGTGACAAACATTGGCTCTATGTGAGTTGCAGGTGAGACAGACTCATGTCGCTCTAGAGCCGTAATACAAGAGCTGGGAACAGCCCCTAGAAGCACTGTTTTGGGGTTAGTGTGCTACAGACACATTCCACCTCTTACATTTTCACACCAGCCAGTGTGACTAAATATTTCTCCCAGTGCATTATGAGCCTATATGTTAGCCTTGGGTAAACTGAACATATTGTATCCTCCTTACTGAGCTACAGCCTTCCAAATGAAAAGAACACTTTGACAACCCTTGCCTGAGTGTGTGCCTAAAGAATTTCTTCAAAACCTTCTAAAGAGGATCAAAATATCAGTTACTTCTGTATCGCACTCACCTGTGATAAGTCTATATAGAGCCATGGAAATGGCCTTATAAAAAAAATAGTCCAACGTTTTGATGTGTTGGTTCTCACTTGTAATTACATTCTGTGTAAAGCTATTTGACCCACGTCCCCCCCCCCCAATTTAAGTCTTGTCTGTATGCTAGAAAACTGCAATATATATGAATGAATGACTAGGGCAAATGTTGGCACTAAACTGATTGAGGTCACTCTGGTCTACACAAGTCTTACAAGAAGCTGAAGCTGACAATTTGAATGGGTAGCCACATAAAAATTCTAAGGGGAATACTGATAATCTAGTATGAGGTATTTGATCAGGCTTTCCAGTCTCCTGAGCCTCTGGTAAATGTGAGAACTGCCAATAAAATCTGCACACTTCTACTCATCCGTCCTGTAAACTGTATGCATGTCTAAATTTGCTCCCCCACACCATGTGCTATAATTTTGAAATATTTTGCCAGGAGTTTATATTTAAGCACTCCATAAACTCTAAACTAAGATCACTAAACTTCTGTCTAAAACTGTGTTCTTGGTAGCCTTTTGTGAACCGAACGGAAGGTACTGTTGTAGGAGGCTGGCCTGGTTTGTAGTGGGAACCCTAGGTACTTACACCTTATACCTTCTATATATTTACCCATGGTTCTAATAATGTAGTGTGTGTGTACATATATGTGTGTGTATTCAAGTGTGTATGTATGTGTGTATGTATATATATTTATATGTATGTGTATATGTTGTTTCTGTGCTTGGCATGTTCGTGGGTCATTGCATGGCTCCTGGCTGGGTTGTTATACTAGATATCTATGAATCCCTGCTCTCATCTTATCACACTTATCTACCCATCATCTGTCATGTCTCTATCAAACTATCCTCCATTCCCACTCTGACTCATCCAAAATCCTTTCTACTACTTTCATCTCCTAAATAACTCTGCCTAAGCTCTTCCCTCCGCTTCCACATCTAACTCACCAAACCTCACTCTACTACCATGACCTCCCACACAAGCCTACTAAATTCTCCTGCATTTATCTCACCCTGCTACTATGCTCTCCCTAACCCTTCCACACTCTTCCCTCCTCCATCCCCCTTTACTCATCCCAAGCCTTTGGGTTGAGTAAATGAGGGATATACTCCCATTTAACACTTCTGGATTTCTTTCCTCCTCCACCCCTCCATTACTCCAGTCAATCTAACTAACAAACTCTCATATCCGCGGCTCAAATTAACTCATAATAATACTAAAACTGTACTCATATTTCCCGATACTAATCCATCACTAATTCTTGTTGGGTTCCAGAGTAGCGTGCTACTCATCGAAAAGCGCTTCGAAGCCTCGTCAGGGGTAGTAAGCGCTATATAAATACTATTACAATACAATACACAGTCTAGCAGGGTACTGCGGCATCCCCCTTCATTGTGTGAGTCGGGCCTCGTTTTCAACACAGGGCTGCTTAATGGGACTACCCAGAGCCTCAGGCAGGCTTGCTTGCATTGAGCACTTCCGGTCCCTTTTCACATCACTCTACACCTCGCGCTGTCATCTATCATGTAAGCACATTACACAGCCCACGAGCGCAGACCAGCAGCTGCCACCTCTCTGGGAGAAGGCCGTCTGCTCCCTGTCCATCAGCCCCTCACCGATGTCACGCTACCGGGTTCCATAAGCAAAACTTGGCAAACCGGGGCTTCTAATACTCATCTCTCACCGACAGACTTGCCACCTTTCCCAGAAAAAAAACATACCGGCCATTTGTTTAAGTTTTAGGATTCTCCAAAGGCCCGGATGTGATACTTAACTTTTTATAAAATCTTATCTTCGTTTACTTTAATTATCGGTCAGGGAACATTAAGGCTACTCTAGAACACATCTTAAAGTGCTTTGTTCTTATATTTGCTGTTTTAAGGATGTAATGATATGGGGAAAAATACTGGCTTTAAATGATTTTCCTCATTTTTGTACGGGGTGGGACATTTAAATACAGGTCATGCCTGTAAAGGTGGCAACCCTACTCGAGGGGGTAAGGGGCAAGGTGCTAGCTCTTCTAACACAAATATACAGCAATCTCTCCAGATATCAGTGCAATGGGAGTCAGAGCTTCCCACACAAGGCACAGGTAGGTAACTGGCAAAACATCCCAGTGCATGAGAGACAGCATTTGGCAACGCCACTCCTTTCTCTAACCAGCAAACTATCTGTTGTTCTCCACAGACTCCTGGGAACTGTGCAATGCAACAGTCACAGCCAAAAACACGATGTCTGATGTGGCTCGAGGGGGAAGCGAGGTCTGGCTAGAATACTCAGCGTAATATATCACACAGCAAAACATACGCCCAGCGTTAAAGTTAGCTGGAGGTGCTCACTGCTCAAAATGCATGTGCCTGTTGTGTTAAAAATAAATGTGTTGGCCCTTAACCAACATTGTTTCTAAAACTCAGGGCTACAGGAAGATCCAGCAAGGAAAACAGGACTTTTCTAGATATCACAACTTGGCTAGACCAAAAGACGTTGTTACAAAAGTTCAGTGTGAAACGTCATTTCATAATTGTGATTAGGTACCAAAATAGGCCTAAGTTTCCATAGGAAACATGGCTGTATTACTGAGCCTGTGAATGAAGATTGTCCTGCACATTAGCAGTGAAAACTTTGTGCTGTTCTTGACACAGTAACATTGGAAGATGGTAAAACCAAATGCAGCTATGAGGATGAAAGACTCTTCTAGAGTCACTTATACAGTCAAAAGAATGAGTAAAGTTCTTCCCTGGAGAAGTATATCCCAACAGCAGGAATCCTGTGCCTCTCCAGGGAATCACTGTCCTGGAATCAATGTTGTGTTAATTCCCAGGAAAGCATGTCCCACCATCAGGAATAACTAATTCACCAAATTCTGCATCTCGTGCCCTCCTACGCCTTCCATCATGTACGTTCGTTTCCTCCCATCTCATGGAACTTCACAGGTTCCCTACAGCCAAACACCCCATCTTTATATTTTTGTTCTTGATCATTAGAGCCCTTCATAACACTAACCCTCTTATTTCTCCGAAAAATTCATCTATCACCAGCCTCCATGAGGTTGCAGCCATCTTCACTCAACCTCTTGGCCATCCCTCGCATACATTGCAGCCACTCAGTTGGACATGCTTTCTACCATTTGGCAGCTATAGCTTGGAATGCTCCCCCCAAACATAAAAAAACACTTTGGGGGTCATTACGCACCCTGGCGGTCAGAGACCGCCAGAGTTAATGTGGCATCCGTACCGCCAACAGGCTGGCGGTACGAGGAGCCATATTACGACCGCGGCGGTAGCGCTGCGGTCGCACCGCCGGGGCCGGCGGTTTCCCGCCGTTTTAGCCCCGGCGGTGATAATCCGCCAGGGCAGCGCTGCCCTGGGGATTATGACCCCCCTACCGCCAGCCTGTTTCTGGCGGTTTGCACCGCCAGGAAGAGGCTGGCGGTAAGGGGTGTCCTGGGGCACCTAGGGGCCCCTGCACTGCCCATGCCGGGGCCCCTGCACTGGCATGGGCAGTGCAGGGGCCCCCTAACAGGGCCCCGGGCAGCTTTTCACTGTCTGCACAGCAGACAGTGAAAAGCATGACGGGTGCTACTGCACCCGTCGCACGGCCGCAACACTGCCAGCTCCATTAGGAGCTGGCTCCTATGTTGCGGCCTCATCCCCGCTGGGCCGGCGGGCGTAAACTAGGTTTGCGCCCGCCGGCCCAGCGGGGATGTTGTAATGGGCACCGCGGGAGTGCGCCCGCATTGGCGGCCGCACGGCGGTTACCGCTTGCCCGCCAAGCTCGTAATGACCCCCTTTGTCTCTTCAAAAAGAAACTGAAAACTTGGCTTTTTGTTGTATCTTAAAATTCTTGCTACTCTATCCCATCCTTACAGTTCCAGGGTCCCCACTTTGTGAGCAACAGCTGCACTCACAAATATGCAAATAACTAACACAATAAAACAAATTATTCTTGTGACTTCCCTGAGAATCCATGTCCCAGGATCTGAAGTCCTTGATGAAGTGCAGCTCTCGCCCCAGTATTTAAGGTACTTTGTACAGCTGGCCTAACTTGATCCCTGTAGAGGCTTCATTGCAGACAGCTGGTACTTGTGACTTTGTCCCGGTCTGGCACGACCAGATACTCACAGTTGGCACTTTGTGCTTCTGAGCACTATTTTTACCTAAACCTTTAAAGTTGCATATCGCTGGTTCTACAGATTGGATTTGTGTCTTAAATAACATATTACATTTTTTTCAAACAAATTATTACTTTGTAGAAAGAAGACACTGGTGAACTATGAGGGTATACCATTCACAGTAATCGAATAACATTTACAAGATACAGAATTTGATCCAACAGACCACCCCTGGTAAACCCAGCATTCCCCAGTCCCCCCCACCTCAACGCATATCCCTTCCCCGTGCGCAGTGTGGATCAGTAACATGCCTTCCATTTTCCAGCCCGTCCATCCAAGAAGCAATGTCGCACAGCCTGTGTCAAACCTTAGGATGGCTAATCTCTGGTGGCATTTCGTCTCGACCCATCCCAGTGTGAAACAGATCGGGGAGTTTGTAGAAGGAGAGATTGCCTGTCTGATTTCTTCCACTAAGATCGTCCATAGCTCTGTCGGATGGTTGACCAATCTGGCGGGCTTCCAGGGCTAAAGTTTCCCCTTCATAATCTGCCCATCTCAATAGTTCCCTCTGCCATGTGAGCACCTGGGGGCCCAAGGTGATTTCCAATTGCGGGTAATCTCCTGTTTGGCCAGGATAAAGCCCGGATCCATGAATTTCCTGGATATTTTTGTTTTCGAAGTGTGGGGAAAATCACTTAACAGGCACTATGCGGGGTCACTATGTACATCCCTTTCGGCTAGCTTTGAGAGGGAGTCCACCACCTCCTGCCAGAAGTTGATGAGTAGAGGGCAGTTCTAAACAATATGAAAGAAATCTGCCCCCACCAGGTCACATTTTGGGCATCTAATCTCGGTCAAGCTAAGCATTCCATTCAACCTGTGAGGGGTTAAATAGGCTCTGTGTAAGATGTAAAAATTAATTAATTTGAACCTGGTATTGCGTGATATTTTAGGTATTTTATCTATTACCGTGGCCCATCTATCATCAGAAAATGCTTTGCCTATATCAGTTTCCCATTTCAGGCGTATGTTTGTTAGGGGCTGAAGGGAGCCCATGTTTATCCTACGGTACAGGCAGGTTACTGCTTTCAACGTGTCTGCTGCTGTTGCAATGTATGCACATCCATTGTGTGTGGGTGGTTCTTTCCAGCCCACCCCTAAGTGTTGTCTTATTGTAGCTACTAATGCCCCATGCAACAGGAAGTGATGAGGGTGTAAATCTAATTCTGCTTGCAATTTGTGGTATGGGAGTAACATGCCATCCCTGAACAGGTCCCCTACTGTGTTTATACCAGCCTCTTTGAGTCAGTAGAGTCCTTGCCAGTTGTTTCCGTGTAGGAGAATCATTAAATAATCAAGTGGGAGATCTAGAAAGTATGGGCGTTTAGTTCTGGTTTTCAGCAGGCATCTACACCAGCAGCACACCACCACCCCATGTTCCATCATTGCATATTGTCACGGATCTCTCATCCCCAGAAGGAGTTGGAGCAACTGGAGGCCAACTTTTTCCGGTCTCTGGTGATTCCTCACCCATTGCGTGAAGTATTGTAACTGAGCTGCTATGTAGTAAACTTCAAAATTTGGCATTGCCAGGCCTCCCAGAGCTGTGGGTTGCTGCAACGTGGAAAGCGCCACTTGCTTGCGACCTGATCCCCAAATAATGGATATAGTCAGAGAATCTAATTCCCTAAAGAGAACACGAGGAATTTTAATGGGCAGCGTCGAGAAATAATAGCGGAGTCGGGGTAGGACAACCATTTTTAACAGCGCTACCCTCCCCATCACTGATAGAGGGAGAGTGCTCCAAAAGTCCATACTTTGTTTCAGGGAGTTAAGCGCTCGCCTAATGTTGCCCTCTAGCACGTCTGAGGAGGCATGGTAAATTCTCGCCCCCAGGTATGTTATGCAATTTGGCTCCCAGAGTAAGGTGCCCAACTCCAAAGGAGGAGGGGTGCCCCGGCAAGCCGGGAACAGACTGGTTTTCGTCCAGTTAACCCTCAGGCCCGACATATCTCCAAATATTTCCAGCAACTTCTGGGCTCCTCGTAGGTCGTTGTTACTATCACGAAGAAAAAACAGGAGATCATCAGCGTAAAGAGCAATATATTGACATTCAGTCATCACCCTGGGGCCCTGATAATCACAGCCCTGGCGGGCTTGGACTGCAATGGGTTCCATCGTAAGAGCAAACAGTAACGGGGAAAGAGGGCACCCTTTGCAGGTGCCGCGCTCTATAACATAGCTTGGTGAAATGTGTTTGCGCCAGAAGATGCGTAGAGCAATTGGACCCAGTGTAAGAACCCGTTTCCCAGCCTGAAACGCATAATTACCTCAGACAGATAGTTCCATTCCAGGCTGTCGAAAACCATTGACATCTACTCACACAACACAATCCCCAATCAATCAAAATGGCAACAAAACAACCCAACTCCCCCTCCCCAGGACCGGTTGGCAAACCCTCCCCGTCCAAACCAAAGTAACAGACATGTGTTCGCGGTGTCTTCCACCCCCAAAGTTGAGCAGTGGATGAGGACAAATGGACCAGTGTGGCCCGCTTTGTGAACCAAGGAGCTACATAGTCATCTGCATGGGAGAGGCAGGCCCCAGAGTGTAAGGTCCAGCTATATTGGCCAGGACAGTTCAAGCCCTTAGATGCAACTGACAATTATAATATCATGTGCAGAAAGCCGATTGCCATTTTCTGCCCGCTCCTGGCCCCCAAGACATTCAGCAACAAGAACCCCCAAGCCCCAGTGTGAGACATCCTCAAATTAAGTCATCTGCTGTGCGGAGTTCCGGTTCAGAGTCTGAGGGGCCCGAGTGGTCTGACTCAACCGTGGCAATGCTTGAGGCAGAACCTTTGTCCATTCCTAGGTCATCTGGATCATCTTGCAATCGAGGCGGGGCTGACTGGCGCCCTCTGCCGAAAAGCCGCAACATCCTTGAGGGCCCGCCGCCGGTCCCGCTGCCGGTCCCGCCTAGCCTCCCCGATGGATGGGGGTACCCCCGGAAACATTCTTTTCTTACGTCTTGGTTGTTTCGATTGCCGCTTCTGAGGGTCCTGGGTTCTTTCGGGGGGGGGCCTAGTGGGCTGCGCCTCTATCCATGCCCACATTGCATAAGGCGTCTTAAAAAAGAGAGTGGTGCCCTGCGACACAACCCAAAGCTGTGACAGATATGGCATAGAATAGGAAACTCCCATTTGCCGGAGCTTTCGCTTTACTGCCAGGAAAATATTTTGCCGGCTCTGAACTTCCTTGGAATAATCAGGGAACACCATAATCTTGCTATTGCCCATTGTTATGTCCCCCTTTTTTTTGGCTTGAGCCAGGATAGTGTCCCTATATTCGTAGTGTAGTAACCTTGCGATGACCACTCGCGGCGGCAAACCAGGACACGCGGGTGAGGGGGGACCCTATGGGCACGCTCTAGGACAAAAAACGGTGAAAGGTCAGTTGGTCCCAGATCCTCTTTTATCCAGGTCTCCAAGAAGGCAATCATGTCACATCCCTCTGAGTTCTCAGGCATTCCCACTATACGGATATTGTTCCCCCTGGAATGATTTTCTGCATCTTCTGCCTGCTGTTCAAGCGAGCGGACTTTGTCCTCCATCATAGATATCTTTAGTTGGGCCTCAGATATACTGGCCAGGACCTCCGCGATCTCTCTCTCTACTACTGTGACCCTTTCGGCCAATCAGCGATGGTCATCCTTGAGCAGTCTGAACTCAGCTCCCAGAGAGTCAATTTTTGTTTCTAGTGCTTCTCGTGACGCTGTTATCACCTTCAGGATGTCTCGTAGTGCCGGGCCCTCCGAGCCAGGAGGAATGTCATCAGGTAGTAACAATGTGCCAGCCCGCAGAAGCTGACCAGGGCAGCCCATTCCAGTGTCTCTTTTCTTGTTTGGCTTTACCATAGTTGCGGATGGCAGGACCAGAGGGGGCTCCGATCTACTTTACGCCGACCCAACAGTAACGACCACCAATTGACGCTATATAGGTTGCCTCTTCTCTGGGCATGCGGTTCGCCACCCTAAACCTATGCCAAGCAGGAGAGTCCAGTCAAACCGGTCAGTCCATAGATCAGAACCACCATGGCCAGGGCCACTCAAGTCAAGAAAAAGCCCTGCAACCCCAGTGACTTTCACCCCCTGGATTCTGAGAAGGGGGACCCAGCTAGCACAGGGTGGGGAAAACACCCCCCTACAACCGCCAGACCTCCACCAAGTTTCGCTGCTCCTCTGAGTCGAAGTCCAGGTCCCCCGATACAGGGGCACACCACGAGGTCGCAACCTTCTCAACCCAGGGTGCACCGTTTCATCTCACTTTGCTTCCGTTGCGGCCCAGGCAACCCAGCTGTCCCCTCACATCAGCTGGGCACCATGTGTTGCCGCTTCCTCCCAACTCTGCCCGCCACTGGGGCCCCACAACCCCAGTTCGAATGCCTGCAGAGCTACTGGGAGCCGGGGTTGCTTGCACCACTTCTCCACGGCCCCCCCATGGCAGGTCTCCAAACACACCTCTCCAGGTCCCCCAAAGCCCACCCGGCGGGGAGGGAGGGGATGCACCCATGTAGTGACCGCCAAGAGGATCCACCGGCCCCCCACCGCTCAGGTCCCCAGTCTCCACTTTCAGGCCTACAGCTCCTGCGACCGCACAGGATGGCAGGGAAGCGCCCACCCCGGTCTCCTTGCCCCCCATCCCTGACCAGGTCAGGGCCTCCAGGAACTTGCCACCGCTGGGCCCCACTTTACTGCCATCAATGCCCCAGCAGAAGTCCAAGGCAAGTGTTCTGCTCAGACTCCACAGGGCCCACTTCAGGAGGGAGAAGGCGCCTCAATGATAATTGCCAGGGAGCCCTTCCGATCCTCTGCCATCCATGCCTCTCGCTGCTCCTGTTAGGCTGCAGCCCCAGCTGCGCTGTGCAGCCCCTGGGCCTCGCCTCGTCCCCAGCACCGGTGGCCACTTAGGACGTCCACTGAGGGGGACTGGCCCACTTCTCGTCCTGGCGCCTTGTCCCTCGGGCTGGGGTCCTCTGAGAATCGCCGCCGCTGGGCCTCCGCCTCTACGACAGTGCAGCTTCCGGGTTTTTGGTGGGCCATGCACTCCTCAGCGCCCGGCTGCCAAACCCAGCTCCAGCCGTGATCTGAGGAGAGCAGCCCGTCCGGGCCCGCTCCGAGGGATTTCTGCAGGACTTGTGCGCTGCTCCGGCAGCGATGGGAGGCAGGATCACCGGCGAGCCTCGGCGGAGCAGGGAATTACTCGTCAGCTCTCTCTGCCATCTTGGCCACGCCCCCAAATAACAAATTACATTTTACTTTATTTTTCAAAGTTGGTGTGGGATTTTCATTGAGTTCTGTTTTCACATTTTGCTGTTTGAAGTGCTGCATAGGTACGTCTCACATTGCTTCTTAGTTAAGTTTGCCTGTTTTTGTACCAAGCTACCAGATGGTTAAGCACAGGCTAATTTGGGATTTCACCCTGACAGAAATTGTGGTTGCTGCTTGAGTAGGGCATCACTCCAACTCCCCTACCCCAAACAGTAACCCAGTTTCCTACAATATCGCATAAGAGTTTTCATCCTGTCTGTAAGAGCTCCTTCTATTGGAAAGTAGGGCAACCCAAGTTTGGAATTCAATTTCCCAGAATCATAAAAGATGAAGCAGATGCAATAGGATCTTGGAACTCCTGAATCTACAATCTGTAATTTAATCCCTTGACATTATAATCTCCCCAGAGACAACTTCTCTTACCTTACATCTGCACCTGTTAAGGATGTATGTGGAAAATGGACCCAAGCAAATGTAAATACAATGATATTTAGATGGTGCCAAGCGTCATACTGGCTCTCATAAAATCAAGGCATTTACGAATCCCAAAACTCCTCACTGGTAGCTTCCAGCGTTACCAGTGTGAAGGCATTTCCTCTGTCCCATTGTATATGACTGGTTCATAAATTAAAGATAAAGAGTTACTTGGTGTGAGATTACTATCTAGATCGGACATCATTTTATTGCAATTTACTGATTATAAAAACCAGTCAGTCACAGTGCCTGACACCAGAAGAAGGTGCTAACAAGCATTCAATCAAGAATGAACCGGATGTTGACAGCCGTTAAGCTGAGCAACTGATATTATGCATGTGGAGAGAGCTATCACTTTTGCTACCTTTGCTGCTCATGCGCGAAATGTAAGGATACGCGTAATATTCTCGTATTCATATAAAGAGTGACAACAGTCAACTTTTTTTATTAAGTCTTAGACTATTGGCAAATATGGGAACCGAGGTCTGGAAAGATGAGCTCATTTTCTACGTCATCACTAAACATGGAGAGGTGGAACAAAACTCCCCAGTGAATGCTGCGGTGTCCTGACATCTGAACCTATATGTTGGAAAGACTCAAGGGGAGGAAGAGGTCAGAAACATGTAAAGGATTTCAAAAAAACAGAAATGACTGTCTGCGCACACTTGCAGTGCCTTGCTCGCTCAAGTAACAAAGCAGTGAAACTGCGGCCATTTGCAAGAGCCGTGGACATCGGTTTAACCTGATTTTTCTGATGTGCGTCGGTGGTGTTTTATCTGTAAAACTAAGACCTGAAGTATTCCTTTTATTTATAATTTTTGCATTTGTAAGGGGAGCAAATGAGAACCAGTACGTAATAAACAGTATAACAACAATGACTAGTTAATTACAAGATCGTATACTTCAGTTATTCGAATTACAACACGGTGATAAATGTGCAGGATCATAGAACAGTAACACAAGGTGATACCCCAGAGTATCCTGTGTTTGTACCATTATAACAGGAGTGCAGAGCCTCACATTTGAAGGACAGCAGTGGAGCAGCATGGTGGCAGGAGTTGCTGATATCTACATGTCATGATTTCGCAGGTTTGCATCGGTGCTCTAACAAAGGTCCCCAGACTTGTTCTAAGAATGCTACGTGGTCTTTCACCCTGTCTATGACATGTTCATTCACTGGCAGCCTGAGCAGTTTTAGAAGCAGTTCCGTTGCGGTGGGTGCATCGGGTGTGCGCCAATATCTAAAAATGTTAGCATTTTTCACACCATGAACGCAAAGAGCCCTACACACGTCCGAATGCAAGCTTGTTCTAGGATTGTAAAACCTGTGCTAGGGCAGTAACACTCTTGTGCCAATAGAGGGATAAAATACCATGGTTGGCTAGAAACACTAAAAGTGGAGGTTGCCTTAACATTTCCAAAAAAGTACACGCCAACTTTGCCTTCAAAGAGAAATTTGCCTTGAGAAAGATGACAGGATGATGGAAACAGGAGCTGGTTTTATTGATGTTGGACTCAGAGCCTGAAGAAAGGCCTGTTCTATTGAATGTGGCTGCACAATGACAGGTATGCACATTCACATGCTATGAGACTACTCACAGTGAATCAATATCTGGTCGGGTATCAGACACAAAGGTCTAATTATTAAGGAGGGCCTAAGATGGAGGAAACACAGAGAAGAGCATTGAGACCAAGCAAAATTCTGTGAATCTATTAACAGAATGTCCTTCTGGAAAAGCCAGGTCCTCAAACTTTTCAAGTGTCCATATTGTAGTTGTATATCTGTGTGCACAAATGCCTTTCACTCCTTTATAGGACTAGGAAGTATGGAATGTGGAGACTGCCTCTTCTCAACCCACCAATATATAGTGCACTCACTAGTGTTCTATGCACTCTCTCTCTTTTTGTGCTAGTTGGTTGCACAGGCTAGGTCTGCTTGCAAACAGTCACCATCTAGTGAACTTGTGCTCTATACTAAAGCTTAAAATGCACTTGCGGCCTTCCACGTGTGTCCCTTCAGTGCCCATCGCTTGACCCGTGCCTTTTCTTCACTGTCCACTTTATGGTCCACAAATGAACATCACCTTTACCCTACACCTTCTGTAGTGTGCATCCGAAATATCCCTCTCTGCTCCAAGTCTTGATATGGGGCATACTTATGTATATGTGTCTATGTGAAGATGGACATAATCTTCAGCCTTCATGTAAGACGGGAAGTACCAGCACGATATACATGCAAACTCTCTGGTAGTGTCGGTGGTCACCAGCAGGTAAAAGGCCAAACAAGACGATGCCTGATTTTAGGAAATTGGGCTATTAGTTGTGCAGGATGTGAGGCCTACGCAAGTAATAGGCATTCACTGTTCTCCTCAATGGGAACCAAGGACCTCACTGTAGGGCTTGACTCTCACAGGGTAGCGAGGCAGAGCAGACTAATGCCTACTTAGAGGAGCTGGTGTTGGCTAGTAATCGCTTTTCACTGACACATAATAATAACACTCAATAAATGATTGTCTAGTCAGTTCCTTTTCTTTGGAAAAGGAAAAACACATTTATTACACACACTATTAAACACTACACATTCAAAATATATTCATCAGGAAGGCAGAAATCATTTTGTTGACATTCTGAAATTACATTTCATCCTTAATGGGTCCTGACACCCAAGATCACAGTGCCCCTCATCCTGAACTATACTAAATATAATATCAAAATCTAGGAGGGTATCACTTTGAATAAAGCAGGCCTATTGGTTTTGTCAAAGATTCCTACATCAGTGATATAGAGCAAAATTACTAACTTTTTCAAGCGGTCACCACATTAAAAACCTAATACTCTAATGTTAAAAATCACCATTCCATTACTGAACTCAGTAAACCCCGTCTAAATACAGTCATTATTGTCACTAAAGCACTGCACAGTCAAAAATATATTGTCAACATAGCATTAAAATCATTATAACATGTGACTGGGTCTTTCTTTTACACATTTAGATCACATAAAAATACAGCCATAGAGCCAGCCACTAGTGGTTCCTCCACTCATAGCCTGTAGAACAAATGTTTCCACCTTAGAAATGCTTAAAAAGTGAAGAAAAGTCCCCTCAGGTCATGCATTTTGGGACATAGGGCTAGTTTCTGCCAGTTATACCTGGGGGCTACTGTATCTCCAGCAGCCCTTCACAATGCATTATAACAATGTTAGTGGTATCCCTGCCTGGTTTGGGGCACACACAGGAACATTATGTAAGTCAGTGTTGGGCATTATGGGGCGCTCCCAGGCCAAGCGCGTGCATATTTTATTAGTGCCTGCGACCACTCTACTCACCTGAGTGACCTCATGCCATGTGACATTTTCTTCTTTTTTAGGGGTGCTCTTGTCCTACCCAGGACACCACTAGCCTTGTTCATCATGAGGGCAGCGAGGGGAACCCACTCCCCTGCTGCCCCGCCGCTTCCCCATCACGCCGACACTGAGATGTGGTAGCGTAGGAGCTGCCATTCTTTCCCTCCTACCTGCAGTCTGTCCGGATGGGAGGAATTCTGTAGACCAGAATGTCCCCCCAGACTTGGGCACAGGTGCAGAAGCACCCATCGGTCTGGGCTCTTCTTTGGCCCTTCTTGGTCTCAGGGATGAGATCTTGGGACCTTGCTTTGATAATCGGGGGCCTGGGGTCCCCAGGCCCTGTAAGAGTCTGGGAAGTGGGGCTCACACACGCCCCTTTGCTGGCCAGTTCAATAAATCCATGGGAGCTTGGCACTCCTGGGGAATTCCGGAGTGTAAGAGCAAGGCCCCACATGCACCATTGCTCAAGTTTGGCATGTTTAAATGAGCCATCTTCAAAGATGCATAACTTGAACCCTGTTGGGCCGATTTCATTAACCTCAGGCTCATTTCAAGCCTGGTGGTGAGCCCTAGTCACCTAAAATATTTTCAGAAGGCCTCTTGCCTTCTAAAAGGGCACAGTTTCAGGAGCAGCTTGTGGCACATTTAAGAGGCGGGGGATTAATAAAAATAAAAATAACACTTACCTGAATCGCCGCCACCACCACTGCACCGCTCCTCTGCCCTCACTGCAGCTGCAGACACAGGCTCCCAGCCTGCCCTGCGGCCAATCTGAACACTGCAGTCATGCTGCTGGCAGCATGACAGCAGCGTCGGATTGGCCAGAGCGCGAAGCAAGGGCGCTCCAAGGCAGAGTGCGAGTCTCTGCCTGCTGTCTTCAACCCGGCAACACAGTGCCGGGTAGGAGAGAGGCTAGCGCGCATGTGTGTTTGGCCGGCCCAAGATGGCCGGCCAAACATACATGCGCACTGAGGGGGAGTGCTGTGCACTCCCCCTCCATGCTCGTCACAGCCCGTGGCCCTGCCCCTTTTACAATAAAACGATAATAAACACAGTTTATTATCGTTTTATTGTAAAAGTTTGGCAGCTGCTGCTGTTGGCGGGGGTGATGCTCCTCTGCCTTAGCGGAGGAGACACGCCTGCACAGTCTGTGAGTAGCTGGTTTCACTGACTCCATGTGCCAATATTCTCCTAGGCTTTACCCTCCAAAGAACCCGAGGCCTCCTAGCTGGCTTGCGGGGCATCAGGGAGTGCAGTGAAGCCCAAGTCTTCCCCCAACTGGTCCCAAATGGTGTGTAAGGGGGCCAGAATCGCTGGCCCTGGAGGGATGCACTAGTCCTGAAGTCAGATGCAGACAGAGCTCTCCTCCATCAGGGAGCTTATCCTTCCAGTTGTCATTGCCACCAGATGGTATTGCCACCACACATCCAGGGTCTTTCTCTCTTTCATGTTCTGCCACTTTTATGCCCAGTCCTGCCTGTGGGTGTGGGGGCACACGTTTGTCTAACCCTAAAACTGGTTCTGGCCATTTCTACCCTCTCCCTGGGTTTGGCTCCAGCCTGGCTAGTGACACAAAAGGCTGATGCCAGGCCTTGTGCTGGGGAAAGTGCCACTGAAGTGTAATTAGGGCAGGGCACAACTCCTCCCCAGCTGTCCTGTCAGAAAGAGCAACTCTCTGTACACTCATGTCTTTTTTGTTCACTGTCTGGCTCCAATACACATTTCCCAGTGGGGGAGCCATCACCAGCCCCATGCAGCTGGAAACTCCCAGTAAGGCCCCTGAAACTTTAGGCAGGAAAACACCAACTTTCTAGAAGTGGCATTTCTAAAATAATAATTTAAGATCTAACCTTACCATTAAAGAGGATTTTAAATTACAATACAAATGAGAGTAAGATGTATTCCTCTAGCTGCTACCAATCCAAATTTGGCATTTAAAAATGTAACAATGTAGCACAATGATTCCCTATGACAGCAGCCAGTCTTGCTACAATGAAAGTAGTTTTTGTGGACGTTTCAAAGTAAGGACATGTTCAACATTAATTTCTACATGTTCTAGTTTTAAATATCTGCACCCTGTCTTTATAGGCTGTAAGGCCCAGATATAGGTGACTTAATAATATTTAAAAGGAAGGATTAGGACTGTCAAAAGGTGTATATTGGCAGGTCGAATATACAGTTTAAAGCTCCAAAGGGCAGGTTACCTGTGTGCAGCTACCAGGCTGCGCACAACTGTATCCTCACGTGCGTCTGAACCCATGTGCACACATGTTCACATGTAACCAGCCCAGTGTCCCTTACCTTAGCTGCGCCGCAGTGGCTTTATCTTAAAAGCAATACACTGGGGGGGGGGGGACACACACACAGTCCAATTTACCATGAAAGTACTGGGAGTGAGACTCAGGTAAGGAGACTCATCCACAATAAAGGCCTTAAAACTGGGTGATCCAAAGCAAAAAATCCTGGAGTAATAAATTGGCAGAACCTAATGGCAACACTGACCATAACCCCAGCCTCTCACAGTGTGAATTTTAAAGGCACATGTTACTGTACCACTGCACCTTTTCACATACTCCTCTACAAACAAAACTAAAGTGACATGTTCTTAAGGGTAAAATCCCTTAGTTTTCTCTCTTTAACAAAGTGACATGGTCTGTATTGAAAAGCACAGTAGGTTGTCCTTATATCACTCGTCACCTAGGAGGAACCTTTGGTCATTGGTGGGAAGGCCCATTTGGGAAAACTGCTGTGATTAAAGGCAGAGTTTTCAGCTCAACATAACATCCACCATATGTCCCTTACCGGCCATCGTCGACTGCTGGCTTCTTCTGAAAACACTAATCATTCAAGGCTGCAGAGGGACTCCACTCCAGACCTTCCAAATGTCCCTCTGTAACCCCTCCAAAATAACATGAATCGGGACCCTTTGCCCACAAAAATGTTTTGCTGTATCAGTTTGACAAATTGTTTGGGGAACACTAATAATTTAGGTCTGAATCTAAAAGCTCTAAGAAAAAAAGGAAAACTGCTTTTTAAACAACAACAAAAACATTCTACTATAGTCTAGACCTGTGCTGGTCATTGCATGTCCCTTGAGCTATAACACAAATCAGAGACAATGCCTATAGGAAGGGAGAAACCTATGCACCATCCACAGTGGCAGAGTCAGGCATAACATTTTAAGTTGGGTTGAAACAGATTCTTACAAATCAACCCCTGCCAACCGCATGAGGTCCAATTATCAAAGTACTTTTGAGTATGTAAAGTACTGCCCCATTAGTACTACTTTACATACTAAAACATGCTATTCACTTACATCTGGATGGAGATCCCTGATTGCGTCTGCCCTACCTCTTATGTGCGGAGTTCTCTCCAACTTCTGTGGAGAAGACTGCACATCTGGGTATAGGTTTTGTGTCAATGTGGTCAGTGTAAGAGGAAATGATTGGAAAATGGGGAATATCTACTACTAATTGGGAGTATTAAATGAAAAAATAAGGAGTGGCTTATGTAAGCACATGAAAATACAGAAACACAGCTATGGATCAAACAGGGTTGAATCTACACCAGCCAAGCCTTGTGGTAAGTCACGCAACATACAGGTGCTGCAAGGCAGTGCCTTAGAAATCAGAGAGGGCAGGGACTACCAACATATAGGGACACATAAGAAAAATATGTAAAAAGAAAAAATATTTTTCGGAGTTAAAAATTTCTTTAATGTTATTGTTAATATTTAGACAAAAAGTAACAAGCACATTACTGTTAGCATGATTAGATATAGTCTATACCACAAGCTTCATTCACATTGAACACATCTGCAAATACAAGATGGTGGGAGCAACAATTCCACCACACCCATCACTCTGCCCACGTACGGGAAACGGCCTGTACAACGCGGCCGGAGCCACGCAGACTGTAACGATGCAAGCGCTACCACGTTTGCCCAGAATCACTCATGTGCCGGAACCATGCAAATGCGTGGTTTAGGCGCCGTGCATATGCGTGGTTCAGACAGACAGCGGGTAGAGGAACGTTTTGGACGGGTAAGTGGGGCTGGGGCGGGTTGGGGGTATGGAAGGGTATTTTTAAAGACAGGGTGGGGTCAGGGGCTGTGGGGCAGTTTTTATTTTTTTATTTTTTTTAAGGGATCGGTTTTAGGGATTATGGTGGGGGGAGGCCATGGTAGTTTTTAGGGCAGAGTGGGGGAGGATTTCTGAGGGTGGGGGGGGAATGGGCAATATTGGGGGGCAGATTTAGAACTCGGGGATGGTGGGGGGTCAGGGTACTTTAGTTTTTAGGAGTGGGGAAGGGTTTAGATCTCAGGGAGGGGAGAGTCTGGGGCCAAGTTTTGGCGTGTGTTACGTTTTTCAGGGTCGGGGAATATTTTAGGCCTCAGGGTGGGTGGGGGACTCGGGGTATTTTAGTTTTTAGGGGTGGGGGAAGGTTTTAGGTCTCAGGGGCCAGGTTTTGGGGTGTTAAGTTTTTCAGGGTGGGGGGTCTGGGTACTTCAGTTTTTAGGGGTGTGGAAGGTTTTAGGTCTCAGGGCGGGGAGGGTCCGGGACCAGGTTTTGGGGGGATTAAGTTTTTCAGGGTGGGGGAATGTTTTAGGGCTTAGGGTGGGGGGGGGGGGCAGGTATATTTTGCTTTTTGTTTGGAGGAAAGTTTTAGTCCTCAGGGTGGGTGTGGGGGTTCAGGGTAGTTTTTTTTCCCCAAGGCCCAGGGTTTTGAGGGTGGGTGGGTGATTAATTTTTTTTGCTGCGGGGAGTGGTTTAGGGCTTAGGGTGGGGAGGGCTTAGGATTGGTTTGAGGTGGAGGTTTTTAGGGGGTTGTATTAAACCTCAGAGCGGGTGGGGGCGGGGTAGATTTCTAACTTAAGGAGGAGGGTTGTATGGCTGAACTACGCAGGTGTTCAGCACATATACCTTTACTAGGCATGCTTAAATTAGTTGCAAAGGCATGCCTGTTAGAGACGTGGTCGTGGTTCCGATCGCATTGTTCAGCCACACGTGGTTCAGTCATACAACCCCCACGTACGAAGGTAATTCACAGACACAGCAGTTTTGTCACCATATTGGTGAATATCTGTGTTACCTTGCTCCTAATATAGAGGAACAGGTTCCTGAGTCCATACAGTATTCGCATGGTAATGTGCAGAAAGGCTTTTCTCTCTTGGTGATAGAAAGGCTATATAAGCAGATGCCCAACATCTTTGAGATAACCAGGGAAGGGCAGTGGGGAGAAACAGCAGGTGTCTCAAATCCAAGCCAATCAAGGTGTTTGTGCCAGGTACTGAGATCCATCACCCATAGAGTTCACTAGTTTAGCATCATGCCACAGTCACTGGCCGAAATAAACAGATAATGTTGGTGACATGTTGCTACTGGCTACATTTAAGTAACTCAGACTAGGACTGAGGGGCTTATATGTACCTTACTGCTGAGCTATTGCTCCATCCAGGTTCCCTCGAGGTGGACCACAGAACAGGATTTAGGTTTACAGGTGTGAGACCAACTATTGGCCTCACTGATCAGCGTAGCTGCTAGTTTTGTGGCCTCATTTCAGTGGGTGGACAGTATTACACCATTTACCACTACCATTCTGAGACGTCTCTGATGCACCATGATGTCACAACATGATATAATAATCAAACTTGTAATTCTAAATGTAGCACACATCCACTGATTGGGCACCAGCAAAATCTAAATTGCAGTGGTGTCATTTTGGAAATGTCATGTTATACTGCTTACGTAAAATAGCACCATTATGGCACATCCTGTGACTACACGCCGCTTGTGGCAACATTTTATCATGAGCACGTGGAAATAACATAATCAACCGGAAATGTGTGGCTATTGCTTGCACCACTTTGTTTTTCAACACTTTTTGTACTGCAAAATGCACCCTAATGACAGATTTGAATTTCATGTAATTGCGCATAACTTTGCATACCTTTTCTAAAATGTCATGTAATTAAGCATACCACTACCAGATAGATTTCAGTAATTTATTAATCACTATATTCCATCATATAACTACATACATCATTCCCCAACACTTGTAACTTCCACTCAGATTAGTACACCCCATGTGTGGTGTGCACAGAATGACGCGTCAGGTAGGAGTACATGCATATATCTTAATAGGTGGTTGTCTATCATATAGGAAATGTGTTCTCTTGACTGTCTATTGGAAGTTCTGTAGTGCCATGTCTTACGTGCAACGTGTTTCATTATATCTATGTTGTGTGTACAACATATTGTCCTCCCAAATGTGTAGTTGAATGAATACCTCAATGAACATTTAGTAATTTTTTTTGTACAATGACACTATTTAAAGTTGTTGTATCATATGTTGGCACACAGGAACTTAATAATGAAAAATCAGCTGTTTGTTTTTGAAGAATGCTCAGGTCACTATAGTCATATGGCCTTAATTTTGTAATGAATGAATTAATATTTATAAGCGCACATAACACCTGTAATGTCTGAAACAGTTACGAACTGTGTGAAAACCCATCTTGGCCATTCGGACTTAATAACACACACAAAATGGTTACTCTCGAATTATGTGTCAATATAAACTTAGAGTCATCAACTGTTGACCTTATAATCACGCCTATGTTCCTGTTTGCCATCATGAGGGAATGCAAGGGTGACATTGCTTGAGTAAGTCAATGCATCTTATATGCTAAGGTTACGTTTCTGAATGTATATCATATCAAAAGATAATGTTTGAGGGGTAAGTGACATGTACTTCTGCAGCACCTTTGCATTCTTTCTTGGGTTCTTCAGAAACAAACAGGTGATTTTCAATTGCTAAGTTCCTGTGTGCCAACATATGGCACAATAGTCACCCACTGTTAAAAGTGGCAATTAGGAAGTCTGCTCTTGCTTTGGAAAGAGGTGTGGGGTACGTCACAATGTCATTCTTTGTCACATGTATTATTCTAGTGTTGAAAGAAGTATTCCATTGAATACATATGCGCTCCAAAGTCTTTTTCTTCGTCACTTTTCATTCTCAGCGGGAACCCAAAGCAGAAGTGGACAAGGTGCGAAAGTCAGATGTGCTCAAGGTGACACCACTACTCCAGGGGAGGCACCAGGAAGGAGGGAGCTGCTGCCAGGGAGTGACTCCATCCCACGCAAACAGTCTCCCTGTGGAGGCGGTGGAGCCCACAGAGAAGGTGGGTATGCCGCACACCACACTCAGAATAGGACTCTTTTCTGATCAAGAAGAAAATACATGAGTGATGTTCAAGGAGCAGATCCCACCATTGTTTAGGGCCTGAATCCACCCACGTCACCACTCAAGAGGACCCAACAACAACAAGGTCTCCAGATGCGCCACCTATTACCTTCCTCTCCCTACAAGCTCCCCCGCCTAAGATCAGAAGTCAAAGGTAACAGCCACCTCAGGGACCCCTAAGCTCTCAAGTGGAGCCCCGTTCCGGCTCCTCGGTATATCTTCATGGCTGCATTCCAGGAAGTTGTTTGCTGGTCAGTGGCTTTCCCTAGGCATCTTGATGAGGTTGTATTGGCAATTTAGAGATAGCAAGAGGCACAGGCTGACCAACAAAGAGAGCTCTGCAGCCGTCGGTTCTCCTGACTGTATCCATTTTGTCTCATCCTGAGACCCTCCTCTTCTTCCGCTATTGTTGTGTCTCCCAGAATGTCTTCTCCCACTGCCCCTATCCCAGTGAGTCCTGAAATTCAAGCGGCGTAAAGTCCTGTTCTGCAACTCCAAATGCCTACACCTGAGGAGGAGACAGTGGTGGTTCTCAAGTCAGAGCCAAAGGATGGCCAGGAACGTCTGCTCTCTTCTATCTGTCTATGCATCAACCTAGGGAGCTGCTGCAGGTGGGTGGACATGATGCTTAAAATCAACATTTCATGACTAAGTCCCATGTACAAACGATTGCTGTTGAAAACAAATGATCTTCCCAAAGGACAGGATTTGACTATTCCAACTCCTGCCCTCATGTGCCTGGCTGGCGGGCACAGCCAGCAGGTTGTCTTTCATACTGAGAGTTGACATCCAGGAGGTTGGGGGTGGGAGGCTGCTGAATGGGGCAGTCATCCTCACTTGGAGTCAGAAAAGATAGAGAGATGACTGAATTGGACCTGGATTGGGGCTTTAAGCAGGTGGGACATCTAGCCACCTGCAGACTCAGGGGTAGGTGGAGGGGAGTCATCTGCAGGCCAGCTAGTTTTTGGCTATGACAGGAAATGACAAATTAGGGGGCAATCAAAATGTATCATTTTCAGTGGCAGCTGGTGAATTTATAAAGTGGTGGGGCTATCAAACAAATTGTCTTTTAGCTGGAATGCACTTACATCTAAACACTAGCTTTTATAAAACTGTAATCAGGACACATACAAACATACACTTGCATACAGGCTCACAAACACACACACTGGTACATGATTGCTGACGGGCACGCCCTCACTCATACACACACAATGTGGCACTTACCTAGAGTAGTCCTCAACACACAGCTTTCTTTGCAATGTGATTCTCAAATAAAAGGTCAACCAAACAAGTCATCAGAGCGAGGCTCACCTCTCATGCCCAATCAGAAGCTCAGATATGGTGGAAGGGTGTCCTTTTTCCTTTCTCATGGCTTCTGATGGGTTATAACGGTGCATGACTGACATGCCCCTCGTCACCATTACCTGACATGCTGCACCACTTGACTCTAGTGCAGCATGTCAGATATGTATTGCGTGTGTGAAAGGACGGAGAGTAACAGCTTGCGTTTGACACATGCGCAACACAGCCCAGAAGAGCCCTCATCTGGTGGGAGGTGATATTGCATCTTTTACATGTAAGCAAATGATCGGTGAGATCGTTTTGTTATATGTAAAGGCTGTTTTATACGAGATGTGTTTGTTGGGGGGGTCACTGCCCATTTGGACCCTAAAAAGAAGCCATCCTTGATCACGTTGGTACAGTTCTACTGTCTGCTTTACAATTACACAACGTTCAAGAGAAGGGGTGAACATTTATATTTTTTTAAAAGACCCATCCACACGAACTATATCCACAATGATGCAACTAGAATGCAGAGTATGCTATTGAACCTACTCCAGAAATCTTTTATTTATCTTATAAGTTACTTGACTGGACCCACTTAGGGAAAACTCAGCATTACCCTTGTAGAGGTTGATAAAAACATGAAAAATTACTTGCTATAACAGTGTCTACTATACTGGTAGTGAGAAAGCATGACTACAAACCAATATATAACAAGCGATGACAAAGCCAATAAGTCACTCTTTGCCAATGCTTTTTGGTTGCCGTTATTGGCTTTGCCAATGCCAGATGATTTTAAAGTTGCACCGGCAAAGATAAATGAGGCTGCCAGATATCTTGAAGGTTTATTTCCTTTACTTCCAGGATGACCACCGCGTAGCGTGACACGACATAGTGTGATTCAACATGTCAGCAATCTTGAAAGTATAGAAACTAATGTTTTTATACTCTCTAAATGGCCACCATATTGTATCACACCATGTTGCATCATGCCATGCTGAGGCTATCTCCAAAGTATCAAAGATAACATTTTTGTGCTTTCAAGATGGCTGCCCCTTTGCAGCATGTAAAATGCGGTTCCCTTGTAGGTGCAGAACATAAACGTTTAAGCTGGCCAGTCACTCCTAGCGGCTTTGCCAATACAGACACAGTTTTAAAAGCAAGTTGCATTGGCAAGCCAAGCCAATAGTGGTGGCCAGCACAAAGCGGGAGAGAGGTGGCAGGAGAGGAACAGTAAGAAATGTGTAAGGGAGGGATTTAAAAGCCAGAAAAGCGAAGAGACAGGGGAGGAGGGGAGAAAGAGGTTGAGGATGGTCATAAGAGAGCACAACACCAAGCTGAAGCTCAAGTAATCAGTGTCAGTGACTCAGTGAGATGGTGGGAGGAGTGAGCTGGGTTAGTGTTGTTTGGGTGACTGAGGTAAAAAGAGCGAGTGCGCTCTATGTGCCGACAGAGTGAGAAAAGGTGAAGGACATGCACTCCTATTAAGTGTGAAATGAAACATGCAGGAAAAACAGAAAACAAATCCATAATGCTAGCAGTGGAAGGATACAACTTGTCAAATCAAAAGTGAGCATAAAGAAGAGATAATTTAGGTGTGGGACAAACACTCCAATTGGTCGGAAAGCCATCCCATCAACAGCAAGGAACCGAGATAGACAAGCTATCAATCCACTTATGGGATGACCCAATGCCTGCTATGAATAAGACTGTGTGCAATGCTGTCTCCAACAGATATCTTATGCTGTTTGTAGCAAGAATGCAAAAAATAGGCGTCATTAATATTACTGCTACAAATCTAGATAAAACAATGCATATAGGCAATTTAGTGGGGAAATCTGTGTTTTTATCAGCTTGATGCACCTAAAGTATGAAGTATGAGCACGCTTTAAACATATGTCAGAAGAGGTAAGTTCGGAATACTTTTTGTACAGCAAGAAATTTGACAATTACTAATGATTAAAGGGCAAATTCCACCCAATACGTTTTTTTTGCCTTAAAAGTTCCACAATACACAATCTTAGAATCAACCAGTCATTTATGATTTTCCAAGGCAAGTTCTGTCAGTCGTTTCGAGCTTTGTCATTTGAAAGTTAACATTAGGTCGCCACTCTCCTTGCTACTCACTGACACATTACATGTGAAAGAGAGGGAATTCCTACTTTGTTACTTCACATAGAGAATCACAGCCAATGTATACATATAATATCTTTTTTCCACTTGAATTCTGCCATAAAAAATCAAACAGAGAAAAAGATAGAAGCTGCCAAGTGTAACTATCAGCTGTCATAGTTGTGGGGAAGAGACAGCAGTTAAAACTCAAAAACATAAAAAATTACTGAATCAATTAATCAGTATTTGCAGAGCACGGCTTGTCACGCGTGAGGGTATCTAGGTGCTGGGTTGCTAGGCTTAGGCGAAGAGCCTGATCTCAAGTCTCTTCGTGAAGTCTGTCAGCAGCAGTGATGTTTGGAGGTGGTGGGGAGGGTGTGCCAAGATTTGGAGGCGAGAAGGGAGAAGAAGCGGCCTCTGCTGTGGCTACGGAGGATGAGCAGTGTGTGAGCGAGGGAGGCGGAGCTACGTTTTTTGGGTGGTTGGTGGAAGTTCAGACGTGGTTCATGTACGCTGGTCCTTGGTCATGGAGGGTTTTGTAGGCATGGGTCAGTAACGTGAATTGGCATCTTTTCTGGGCAGGTAGCCAGTGGAGGCTTCTCAGGTGTTTGGTGATGTGGGTCAGTGAATGGTTCCGGAATAATGTATTGTGGGTCATTCATTCCCCACAAAAACGTGCTTGGTGTAACTTCTCTTTGTGTTTTGAAAGTACATGTATGCTTGACACTAAATTATGGACCCTGGCTAGGATTTTAACCGAAGAAAATTGAAATGTCCACTATTGATACTTGTTTTGATTTCAGTACATGAAGACTGTTCAGTACCCGCTTCAAAGAGAATGTGTATTATTCAAAAAGTAGGTTAGTCAAGGGGACGGTGCCTTCTCCTGTAGCTTTAATCATAGTCACTCATCTAGTGCACTGTTATACGGTTCCTACAAATTTAGTATGGCTGTTTATTATATCAAAAAAACTTCAAAATACTTCAAAATATAGAGACTGAGGCCCTAGATGACATTGGCGGCAAATGCCGCTTACTGGCACGGCGACGGCCGCCAACATACTGTCTTCGTGGCTACCAGACGCCAACCGCATTATGACCGTAGATGGAATCCCGCCAGAAGGCTGGTGGAATTCCGTCGATGGTCATGGCGGCGGACGGCGGTAAGGTGGCGCTGCTGGTGGCAGCAGCACGGCATCCCGTCTCCTGACAGAGGACCCCCTGCAAGCAGGTAAGTTGGGTTCTCCGACAGGAGAGGGGGGTGGAGGGTGTTGTGTGTGGGGGGGGGGGTGTCTGTTTTTGTATGCGTGCATGCGGGTGTGAGTCGCGTGGAATGCGTGTGTAAATGACTGAATGGTAGTGTACGTGTATGTTGTGTGTTGTGAATGCATGTGTGCCACAAAGTATGTTAGTGTGTGTTGTGGTGTGTGGGTGTGTATGTGTGCATGCGTGGGTGGGTGTGGGTATGCGTGTGTGTATCAGTGTGTATGTGTACGCGTGTGGGTGTGTGGATGTTGAGGGGAGATGGAAAGGGGGAGGGTGGGGGAGGACTATGGTGAGGGGGAGGGGGGTGGAGGAGACCACTATCAGTGCCAGGGAATGAATTCCCTGACACTGATAGTGCCAACCCCATGGTTTTCGCGGCGGTAAGATTGCCACAAAAACCATGGCCGTAGGCGGGGTCATAAGCCTGGCGGCTGTTACCACCCTGGTGGACGGAGTGGTACATTGGCGGTTTGGCTTGAGCCAAACCGTCAATGCCATTTTTTGGGGAAAGGTACCGCCAGCCTGTTGGCAGTACCCTTCCCCAAAATACAGCCGTCCGCCGGGGTCGTAATGACCACCTGAGTCTTCTTACATCATCAGTAAATGTTGATTTGTTTGTCTAGCTCACAGTACCACATCTAAAATCCCTAACCTTTCAAGGTGATAGATGTTGTCTTTAACCCCCAAAACAGAGCTAACCGTTTCGCTTGTCACTTTTGCATGCCCGCAGCGTCACAAAGAAAAGATATGAAAATACATTTTCAAATATGTATTGAAAAGATCATATCCTTGTAAATGAAACATGAGCTGGAATTATTAGGCAGATGAGATACATTGTAATTAGCATCATCAGAATGGTGAGAAACACAGACAATTCAACTGTGTTAATTGTTTTTAATGCTACTCCTATCTGTCACTAGTACTTCTACACTAAAGAGAGCACAGCAGTAGTATCAGTCTGCCAGACTTGTTGCAATGACCTATGCACAAACCTTGGCGTTATGTGTCACTAAGCCAGTCTCAGTGCATTAACGAATGCACCAGTCTAAATGTGCAGGCTTTAACATTTCTCTTGCATAGCTATCTTCCTTCTCAGGATGAAAGTCAGGACCAGCAGGACTGCATCTCAGTCACAGCTCACAGCAATTCCATGAAAACGTCAGCGCAAAGTGCCTCGCACAGAGTCAGCATGATGCTGTTTAAGTTATAAAGCACCACCTTATCATACTGTGCTAGAGGTGCAGACCATCATCTTTAGTTAGTCTGGAGAGAAAGAATTGTCGCCTACAAGCACACAAATATAACAAGTGCATCGCATTCTAAATGTGTGACCCTGGAACTAATTGTGCAGACTACAGACTGACAATACTTACCAGGAATAACTGTGTGTGTGTGTGGCACATTCTCGTATTAGGGGAAAACATCTGCAAAGTCCTACAGCAGCACCAAGGTGTTTGGCTGTATCTGAGGGCATCCAGTACAACATCTACAGTTCTTGAAAGTTTGTAAAAACAGCGGTTCCTTAATTACAGTATCAGTCTGTTGGGTGCACATTTTTTATTGTCCGTTAAGAATACCTAAGGTCCTGCATTTTTTAAAGCCCGGGCCTTTGTGTTTAAAAATGTGTTCATCAGTTCTTTCCTTTTGACCATCATTCGCAAGAAATCCCTCTGGACACCACTCATGGTTGGTTTTGTGATGGAATTTGCATGTGCTCATTTGCTTCCGTAATTGCCTCTCTCTAGTGCCTATACATTTTCCAACATGTATAGTCTTTATTGCATGTTTGTGGTCCATCATATAACGATCTCAACATTTCATGCAGGTAAACCTTTATACCACTTGCTGTAGATTCAAAATGAACATGTCCCATCTTCCCTCTTGTGACAGTCTTAACAACAAACTCCATCTCATCTGTCGGTTTCTGCATCAGTCCCAGTAGTGATTGAATTCTCCAGGTCCTACCAAATTTATAGTACAAATCGTAGTGTACAAAAACGGCAGAGGTCTCTACTGTTTAAAAGAAAAACATCCGAATATCTTCTTTGAAGTCGGTCTACAGGATGCAACATCAATTGTGTCGATGCTTTGCGACCACAATAGTTTGCAAAGACAACATCCCAATACCTATAGGCACCAGAACTCAGGTGTCTTAGTCCTACACGTTCACAATCAAGATAACCTACTTAAAGGAGCAGCACACTATGGCTCACAAAGAAGTGAGATTTTATTGACAAGGTGGAGCGCACCCTGAGGCTCTCTGGCACCTCAGAACTGAAGCAAAGCGCCCTAAAACTCCATCACTGACGGATGAAAACCACTGTGGTAAAAAACATTCCAACATTTCTGAAAGCTTTCCATTAGTAATGAGAACAATTGTTACCGATGACTTTGTGCAATATCTCAGGCATTGAAAAGGAGCGGCTTGCGTGGCGCTCCTCTCCTGTCGCTGCTGCAGCCTCCCAGCCTGCCCTGCACCAATCCCGACACTGCTCAGAGCAGCGTCAGGATTGGCTGGGAGCGCCCCGCCAGTGTTGCTGGGCTTGAGAGAGCCTTGTGCGCATGTGTGTTTGGCTGGCCTGAGACGGCCGGCCAAACCCACATGCGCTCTGAGGGGAGTGCACAGTGCACTCCCCTTAGCTCGTCACCCCCAATGCCCGCCCCTTTTACATGGAAAGGATAATAAACAGAGTTTATTATCCTTTCCATGTAAAATGATTTGCAGCGGTTGCTGCTGGCGGGCAGACAACCCTCCTCCACCCTTACGGAGGAGCCGCGCCTGGCAACGAATGAAACAAACCTTAGCAAGCAGACTGTGCCTGGTGTCCTTATCTGTCATTAGTAGTTTTAAAATGTGTGTTTATTTATGAAGGAGGCCTTTAGAACAGCAGGGATTCTGACTGAATCAGGCGGGGCATTGCATCATGGCCAGTAGAAAGGTTATAGAGGTGAGTTATGGATGTGTTTAGTTAGGAATTAGGACTAGTGCTTAATTTGGCAGGGCAGGGCACCGGCACTTATTTTTGAGGGCAAGCACTTATTTTACAGTATCAGGCATTTACAGCGAGCAAAACACACTAATGTGAAAGACAGAGGAAGAGAAAAACCAAAAAGCGTCACAAAGATAGAAAGTAGAAAGTTGCAAGAGTGAGCTGAAGGGACAGGGAGTGGCTGTAAATGGATTAAAGAGGCCTGCGATGGCTTCAGGATTACGCTTCCTCAGTATTCCGTGCTTGAACATTTAAATGCAGCAGCAGCTTGTTTCAAAGGAGAGCTTTGGGCACCGGCACGTTTTTATTTACAAATTAAGCACTGATTAGGACAATACAGTGACAGTAAATTATATAGTACATATTTTTATATGCAAAAGGATAGGCAGCTTCTGATGACTGGAGGATAAGTCTAGGGAGCGTGAGCAGTCTTTGCAGGGAGGATTAGTTATGCACATCATTGTGATTGGGAGGTGGTCAGGACATAGGTTTATTATGGAAGATTCATTCATCACACATCCATTTTACCAATAGTGTGCATGTTATGGTTTTATTTTGCTTGTAAAGGAAGGGCTATCACACCATCTCTCAAATTCTGAGCACATATTCTGTGAAATTCAAAGTAAAAACATTCACAACACAGATCAGGGTTCTACTCCTTCTCATACCACTTATCACAGGGTGCAGTGCCTTTACTGAATTATCTGATGGGAAGACAACAGTCTAAATGGATCAAAACCAATAAATCACATCCAACACCTTTGTGTGATGACTGCCTTAAAGAGGACCCATCTTTGCTTCTTACGTTTTATGAGATGAGAGTGATCCAAAGCAAAACAGAGATAGATTTATGTGGTGAAAATATTGATCAGTTATTATCTTTGTCACAGAAACAGCTTCAAGATTAGATTAAAAATGTTCTTTGTGTATCAAAATACATCTGCAACTAGTAATGGGAAAAACAGAATTAGTCTAGTTTTCAAATACCCCAATATTTAACACATCGATAATACCAGTGGCGGCTCACTAAGCCCAGAAGGGGCGGGGCAGCACGTGGGGGTGAGGGAGGGAGGGGAAAAAAATGTAATTAAAAAAATAAAATAAACTTACCTTTGCCGCTGCGCTCCACTCCGCTCCTCTGCATCGTCGCTGGCTGCAAAAAAGCACAGGCTCCCAGCCTGCCCTGCGCCAATCCTGACTGCTCAGAGCAGTGTCAGGATTGGCTGGGAGCGCCCAGAGCAACTGGGCAGACTGTGAGCCTGTGCAGGTTCTCTCCAGCCCAGCCACTGTGTTGCTGGGCTGGAGAGAGCCCATTGCGCATGTATGTTTGGCCGGCCTGAGACGGCTGGCTAAACATACATACGCAGTGAGGAGGAGTGCTGTGCACTCCCCCTCACTACTCGTCACCCCGTGGCCCCACCTCTTTTACTGAAAAACGACAAAAAACATAGTAAAAGGTTTGCAGCTACCGCTGCTGGCGGGGGGCGACGCTCCTCCACCCAAATGGAGGAGCCGGCCCTGGATAATACCACAACTAAGACTATGAATAGCACCAATATCACCATCAAAACCACCACCATTACCACCATTCACACCAATACCAATATGCAAGACTGCCAATACCACCACCAACACCGACACACTAATACCACCAATAAAAATATCTCCACAATACCAATGTTACCAACAATTCCAACAACACCAACACCACCAATACCTCTAACAATATCATGGCAGCACTACCAAAACCATCATCACAGTACAAGTATCATCACCACAATATTAATACCATCACCAACATGAGCACCCCAATTCTATAACCAATAGATGTAACACTACCATAGGAATACCACCACCACCAAAATACCACAAATACTAAACATCATCAGTTCTACACACCACCAATACCTTACCCCCAATATCACCACCACCTACAGTACTACCAAAACTTGACCAATACCAAGACCACTAATGCTATCAACAATAACGTAAATAAAACCATCATCAGTGCTCCCAACTAAAACACATCAGTTACCACCAACACAACCACTACCAATATAGCCACGGCCAATGCTGTCACCCTCACCAAACCACACCCCCCACAATCACACCACCACCTCAATACATACATCGCCAGTACCATCAATACATAATACTACTAATACCACCAGCACTACACCACCAATGACCTACCAACACTAACGCCACCACCAACATCAGCATAAACACATGAATATTGTCTTGCCCGCCTCTGTTGATCAGGAAGACGCTACTTTAGCTGATGGGCAGAATAGAATCATTGTAACCTGTTTTGTGCATGTGGAGGCCCCGGGTGCTATAGAAATAACCACATAAATCTCGTTTTATGGCTCTGCATGGGGTACTGTGGCACTTTCATGTAAAAGTCGTCTAATTTCAAAGCATGCATTTACTTCAATTATTTTCGCACACTTAGGGCTACTGGGATGATGTCATCTAATTGTAAGCGATCCAGAAGAAGTGTGGTAGCTTACTGCATGTTTTAAATTTGTTTTAGGACGGCTGTGGAGTTCTCCGGAAAACACCCTTCTTTTCCCCCAGATGTACTTTCCTCTGCATGCCAGGTGGTCCCAGCCACGGGGTAATTTCGAATGCACGGAGTCCTGGCGGCAAGTAAACTAGTGATGGGGCCTCGCAAATGGTTACAAGAGGGCTCCTTATTGCAGAAATGGTATTGTTGCTAGTGCAAAGGGAGTGGCCAAATGGCAAACATAATTTTGGCTGGTGCTCCTAAAAACCCCGCACTGGGTCCCGGAGTGTAACGACAACGGAGACTGTTTCTCGTTCATTTCGCAGATTATCTGAACCATCGGAAATGAAACAGTAAAACACTTTGCAAAAAAAAAAACAGACATTGCAAATGCGCTACTGCTGCTATAAAATGCGCGGGTCACTTCCTATTGTAACAGACAGTTTTAGGCTTTTTCCGGGTGTTTTAACATTTCCACCGCTGGGGGCTGGTACATCCGTGCCTCTGAGCTTTAAACATTGTTAGGTTATTCAAACACGGGTCCCTCTTTTTTTTTGTGCACCCATAAAAAATCTGCATAATCCCCGCACATTTAGGACTTTGTATTGGTGCAAACCTTGTATTAAATATCTGATGGTAGCCTAATGATATGAAGAAAAACGTGGAGATATTTTCATGGAGATATTTTCATTTTAAACACATTTCATCAATTATTTATGTTATTTAATTTCTTTTATGGACAAACAAAAACATGAACTCTAAGCAGGGAGCCGCTGTTGTGAATGTTTGCAGTTTGGCAATCCCAAATGTGTGTGGTTTTTCTTAGTGACTCAGGGCTGCACAATCAGTTATGCAATATTGTCACGGGCCATTCAAGTGTGGCATAATCACTGTGGTGTGCTGTTCATTTGTTCACGTGTGTGCGGCACACGGCGTGTTCACTTCCCATAGTTCCATGGTCTTGTGGGTATTGGGCATGTTGAACACACAGAATTACTACACATAAATAATGTTCTAATTAATTATTGATATGGAATTTGTACATTGAATTGAAGTTGATTGCATTTTCACAGTACCACGGTTACACTGCACATGATGAACACAGCTTCAGCATCAATTTTTTTGATGAGCATTATTAGTTACTTCTGTTTGTATGAGAGTTTCTTTGTGTGATTATTTGTAGCACATTCTCCAGATGAAGGAACTGAAGGGCCCGAAATGCACTGGGGACGTCTTCAGTACTTGGACCAACATCTAATAACATGTCGATGATATGCAGATGTTCCATATTAAAAATATTGAAAACATGAAGAACTGTGAAGATATTGTGAAACAAACTTTTTGAATGTGTGTATGCTTTAACATATTCCACTAAAGTCAACAAAAACTTGGTAGAGATGGTTCAGTGCATTTACTTTAGAGGGAAAAGCCTGTGAGGTAATTAGAAGCTGTGCCCTTCAGAACTTTTCTTAAGTTGTTGAGAACAGCTTTGCCACATTCAAATGAGTGATCCTAGAGAGAGAACACGCTGAGGCAGCACACCAAGACAGTGAGCATTATGAGAAAATATAATTATTCTCCAAGAAGTGCAACAGAAATTTCATTTTCTTATTTCAGTGTATTTGATGCCACATATCAAACTCAGAACTTTACGGAAAACTGGTTTGCTGGTAGAACACGCTGTGAATGATTTTTTTCAGATGTTTAGCATTTGTTTTCCAAAATGTGGTAATTTCTGCTGTCTTTCTTGCAGAAGACCATGGGTCATATGTACAAACCATTTTTGAGGTTGGTTTCTGATCACACAAATGCCCTTTTTCATGTAGAAAGAACACTTTGTGATCTGTGCACGTCACTGAATCGCAATTTGCAATTGCACACATATACCTTTTTGGTATTTGGAAGGGGTGTGTTATGGGCGTCCCTTCCAAATACAGATTTGCTGTCGTATGTATGTTTTGTGTCCAAAATACAGCTGCAAAACAATCATTTTTTTACAGACTACTGAAAGGTAGTGGTACCATTGGAAAAGGGACCTCTCCCCTTTGAGAATGTAAAAATAATTATTTTTGAAGAGCAGGCCACCACCACCTGCTCTTAAAAAAAATGAAACATCAAAGTAAAAAAAAAAATATTTTTAAACGCAGGTCAAAAAGTTTAATTTTTTGCTTTTTAAACCCAGGCCATTTTAAGTAAAATGGGCTGCATTAAAAAAAATGTTTTCTTTATTAAAAAGCAATCCCAGCAATGGTGGTCTGGTGAACAGAGCAGGCCACCACCCCTGCGATGGCTGTGATTCCTGCTTCATTAATATTCCGATGCTATTTTGTCTGGTTGTTTCAATTATTTGCTCCAGACAGGCTCCACAAAATTCCATCAGAGCACTAGAGCTTTTCATCCAGTGATCTGGATGTTGAGTATTTTACCGTCTCCACTGAAGTCAGCTTTTGACACCTATCACGAGAGCAGCCTTAGCTAAGCTTGCTATCAACTCTAGACTCTGGCTGTGGCAGAAGGTGGCATGGACTACTGTGGAAAACACACAGAGTCCTGCTCGTGGTTGTGGGGATCCTTGACTGCTCTCTTTCACTGATCACAGAACATTGTTTTCTCCATGTACCTCACTTCATGTGGTATATTAACTGGTTCCCAAATTAAATACACATAGGCTTTTCAATCTTATTACACCACTGTGGAAACTAGTACTTTAACTATTGCTGCTGATCGACACTGACCATTCTGTGGCAGGATAGGGGTGTGGGCCCTTCCGTGCCACATATTGATGGGGCCTGGATGTAAATGAAGGTCGCCACGGGTGCGAGCTGCCTCCCCTGGCTTTCCATTTCCTACCCTTGGCAGTATCTCTGCTGCCCCTGCTCTCAGGTCTTATGAAAGCAGCAGGATCTGACTATGTTTAAGGTCTTAACCTTCCACTAGCCCTTCAACATCAAAGAGTAGGTTACTAAGGAGGTTGTATGGTGTGCGCTGTCACTTCCGCTACTATGATGTGGAACTGGGTCTAAAGTGTATGATGATTGTCAGACCACAACTCCCAATTTAAATTTCTACTCCTGTGTTCAAGACTAGCAACTAAGACTAAAACTGCACACATGTGAAGCTCACCATTAAAAAATTGATTGGCACAGAATTTATCATCCTTTTTCTGCACAGTCAGTTGTTGTTTTTTTTTTTTGCAGAACTTTGTAACACTAAACATGTTGGACCTGATTCACATATTGCATTTTGTGTACAACTACAGTTTTACTATTGATTTCAAAATGAAATTCACAAACCTGCTATTGGAAATCTTCTCCGTACTCTCTTTTCTAAGGGGAGCTCTTGACACGCAAGTTTACTACTTAGTAGTAAATGTGGAACGAACCGAGGGAGTGGATGGGAAAATGGGAATAATTATTATGAAAGAAAAGGGGTGAAGAGAGGAGTACAGAGGGGTTTAGAGAAGGCTAAGGAAAGGTTTAGGGAGGGACAGACACCAACCTACAAAAGAGTATGCCTATCGCTATTCACAGGCTGCACTTCTAAAGTTACTACATTTGAAAAGGACCCAAAACAGTAGCAAATGTACTCCAGCTCAGGCATGAAGGAAGCCAGTAACACACTTAATAAACCACTGGTACTGCACCCCACTCCTGTAGAAAATAATGGTGGTTGGCCCTAAAATAGAGCTACACAGAAAATAATGTTAAACTTAACTTATTTATTTAAACTTTTTAAAAATATATATGCATTCAATTTGATGTTAAAAATGCATAGAAATAATAAGCATTATTTATGATAAAATGTTTTATCAACCTTTTTTAATTTAAAAATAAATGTAGCTTTATTTTTTATTTTTTATTACGTTAACTTACATTATTTCTACACAACGTTTGGTAATTTATAATACATAATATATGAATATCAATATTTTACTTTTTTTTATTATTGGTATTTTCAGTTGCAAAAGAAGCCAACAAGGCTCACACGCAGGTAAGAAACAACACCAACAAGCACATACAACCCCTGCCTCGCATCCCCAAACCATAAGGATATTAAGCAGTCACATATACCCACTAGCATTAGTCCCATATCACCCATACCACACCAATGAGCATTTCTATATTCTCCCTGCCACATCAGTCATCTGCGTGTCACCAGAGAGCGCCAAGAGATACGTAGTTAAGGGGCTCCATATATCCCTTGATATCGACACACTCTGCATTTCCTCCACATATAGTTCCAACTGCGATTGACAATAAACCATAACAGCCAGCCAGGCTCTCTTGGTGCCTCTAACATTGCCACCCAAGTGTATGGTGATTGACACACATCTCCTAATTGCAGGTTAAAGATCCTTACTCAAGCCAAACAGACAAACTGCCGGGTGACATCCAATGGCTTCTTCCCCTATGAGTGTCAAAGCTGCTGTGATCTGTGTTTAATATTGCAGAATCGAAGGGCAGTGCCAGGACAGATGTAGGAAATCAGCCTCCCCTGCCCCACATCTCATATAACTTGCACCCTCCCAAGGCCCATATTTATGCAATTTCACAGGAGTGTAATACATCTGATGCAATAATTTAAAATGCATTATCCGCAGGTTACAATTGGAGTTGAGTGTGTGCAATTGCTTACAACAAAAGTTCCAGTCTACATCGGATAGGGACTGTGGCAAGACTGCATTCCACCCTGCCAGGGCTTTATTATCTGTGTTTATCCTGTCTGCCTGTGCAGCACTGTACAGCTTAGTTATTAGGTGCCACTGTGTTGTACTGGTCAATAGGATCTGCAGTGCAGCCAATGTGGGTGGCTCATATGGAAATTGTGGGTATAGCAAGCGAAGGGCGGCACGAAGTCCGTAATAAAGAAATATCAACAATGGAGTGCCCCTCTGGGCCTCAACTAGTTCCTCGAGTGCTAGAAATTTGCCATCAGGATACGCATCACCCATAGTATTCAATCCTACCTTGCTCAACACTTGGAGTGCTCTCTCCTCTTGTGTGGCCGTGAGGCCAGGGGGGTGTTCTCGGGGTAGCACAGGTGCATCCATTGGGAGTTTCCCCGCCCTCTTTGCCAAACCCCGCCAGGACACAGTAGTGGAGTGTAAAGTTTTTATTTCTGATCTAGGGATTCCAACTCGGTTGTATGGCAGTATAGCGGACAGTGGGATGGGATGTGCATCATCATGTTCCATCACAATATGTGGAATGTAATTGTATGTTGAGTACCAATAATGTACAAAATGTGCCTGCGCATAAAGGTAATATAAATAGAAGTCGGGCGCATTAAAGCCGCCATTGTCGTACTGCATCTTAAGGATATCCCAGGTAATCATAGGTTGCTTTCCCGCCCACAGGAGTGCAATCAAGAGCTCCCAGAGCCGCTGAAAGAAATGCCCCGGGAGGACAAAAGGGATATTTACTAACAGATAGAAAATGTTTGGAAGGATCACCATTTTGATGACAGCTATTCTGCATGTTAGTGACAACTGCAATGTCAACCACTGACTTACCTGGTCCTCCAATTTGGAGATGGCCTTGCCGTAATTCGCTTGCATTACTTCATCATGATCCCTGTGTATCTAGACGCCAAGATATATGACCGGATCCGTGTCCCAGACAAGCAGGAATTCTAGCGCACACTGACCACTGGCAGGCGTGAGCGGAATAATGACAGATTTCGACCAGTTGATTCAAAGGCCAGAGTAATATTCAAATTTAACATACTCCTTAATGGAAACATGCGTGGGGGTCTTTAACATACAGGACCATATTGTCCGTATAAAGGGATATGCTAAGGAACCACAAGTGGAAGCCTAAAGCAGAGTCTGCATATTTTTGATGGATAAGGCATTCCAGAGTTTCTAGAGTGAGAGCAAATAGCAACGGTGACAAGGGGCATCCATGTTGCGTTCCCCTGCCCACCAGGAACACCTCCGATGTGTGGCCATTTACCCAAATCCAGGACAACGGAGCACAATATAGCATCTTTGTCTAGTGCAGAAACGCCTCCGGCACACCTATACACAGCAAGTCAGCCAACATGTGCTCTAAAGCTATGGAATCAAATGCTTTGGCAGCGTCCAGTAGGACCTCTGCCGCCTGCGTTGTGGGTTCTACCTGATGCAGTAGGGAAAAAATTGTTCATAAATTATGTGCAGTCCAGTGGGAAGGTATGAAACTGGATTGGTCCAGTAAGACCAGGTTAGGTAGGAGAGGTTGTAGGTGCAGTGCCATGGCAAGTATTTTCCTGTCTATATTGATGAGGGACAATGGGCCGTAGGACTCAGAGCGCTCCGGGGCCTTATCCGGTTTCAAAAGAGTGGTGCATGGTCGGAGGTAATATTTGTCTCTGGTAGTCTTCCTCATACATGGCATGTAAACGCGGGGCAAGTAGCTCAACAAATTCCTTATAGAACACCGGCGCCGCCTGCTTCCGATGCCAGTCTGCTAATGCAGACCTGTCCAGCATGGGGTCCAAATATGTGTTCAAATCATCCTCCACGGTATATTTGCAGGTGCCAAGGAAAGGATGTGGCGCCAGGCGGATATGAAGAAGTCAGGATCATCTATATTAGGTGCATATGTATTGAGTAAAGTAACAGGAGAGTCGTACAATGTCCCTTGCACAATAGCCAGGCGGCGTTGGTCATCTACTACGGAGCGGGTGAGTGTGAAGGGAGCCCCTTGCTTTACCAGTAGCAACACACCCTTCGCATTCGAGGAATACGATGACGCCAGGCGACATGCAGCCCATTTAGTCCCAATGGCGCTATCTGTGTAGTGTATTAAATGAGTCTCCTGTAGGAGAGCGATCTGAATACCGTGCCGCTCTAAGTACCTAAATACCAATCTGATTTTCTGGGGATTGTTTAGCCCACGTATGTTCCATGTGAGTAAGTTTAGCTTTCCACCCATACTCATCAGTTACTATATGTGTGCACAGGCATGACATAGAACTGTTCCAAGTTCTCATGGATGGTGTGTTCCATTTCATAGGGTGCAGGCAGTAGACAATTAACAAAGAAACAACATCCCTGAAACTGCCCGCTCCCACTTCAGCAGACAGACTTTGCCAAAGCCATACCCTACATGAAGAATGCAAACATACAGCCTGTAGCCATTCCCAGTAAACAAACTTAAAATGAATGCACTCATCAAAACTATCGGGTGCTCCCTCTGAAGAGTCGCTGGGTTCCCGGTAGCCCTCCTTGTGTAAGAAGGTGGCCAGATAATAAGGTTGTACATTGCCATCCATATGCACCATTAGTCAATAGCAGAGAAGCTCCCCCCTACATGGAAAGATCAGCGCTGTGTACAACAAGAGACGTTAATGTCAGCATATGTGGCTACAGGGGGCCACAAGCAGGTTGCCACCTTACTAGGCGTCTTCATTTTCCATCTCTTCCAAACACCGGCCCGTTTCCACGGAGACATGGTCTTGCGGAGATCCCTGCCGGCCGTGAGTGTAGCAAAAAGTAGCTGTTATCCCTTGTAGTCCCCCCCGAGGCATGCTGGTCATAGCATTGTGCATTACGGAATATGTGCCTTCTGCAGTTGCCGCTTAACTTGAAGGAATTATTTACGGGCTGCCTGGGTAGAACACAATCTCGTTACCTTGGTATTCAATTTCTTGCTTTTCGCATGCCAGACAGAGGACCGCATCCCTGTCACGATAATTCAAAAGTCTGGCTATAATCTGTTGAGGGGGTGGCGCTGGGCGAGGGCCGCGCCATGAGGGATCTATGTGCCCTCTCCACCACCAGGAGCTGGGATAAGTCATCTTCACATATGTTTCCATCTTTCTTGTATTTGTTGATTCAGGAACCCCAGTGATGTGAAGGCTATGTCGCCAAGAGCGCGCCTCCGATGCATCGTTCTTAGCAAAACCTTTTCGATAGCGAGGCATTTTGTGCTGACAGATTGCAGTGCATCCTCCTTGTCTAATTTTGCAGCCATATGCTCCATCCTAATATTCAGTGTATCTGTCTTCCCATCAATAGATTGGAGGCTGTTTTGCATGGCCAGTATTGTGGCTTCCAGCATGGGCACATTTTGTGACTCCAAAGGGTGCTCCAGGTCGGGCAGTTCCCCAGAGGATGTCCTGGTGGCCCTCTGGGTCTCAAAATAAGGTGCGCCTGTGTCCTATCCGCCTTCCCAATGTTGACTTTTCACCTCACCCACAGGGAGCTATACAGGGACTGCCTCTCAGGCGGGTCCTGATGTACCGTAAATGTCAGTGTCTGTGCCACTCACTACAATGGGGGGCGAAGGGCGAGGTTCTCGTGCCACTGACCGTCCACTTGTTATCCTCACTCACCCAGCTCAGCCCGGGCTACTCTGCCCCTGTCTGCACTCCCATGGTCCAAATGTGCCAGGCTGTTCTTGGGCTCACCCCACACCCCGACCACGAGCTGGCCTCCAGAGGACCTGTCCTGGCCTGTAATTAAAGGTGAGCAACGTCTGAGGCCCGAAGACAGAGCACGTCACCACCATGGCACTGGGCAGACAGCTGACTGCAATATCACCAGGTTGCGCCACTCAGGCCCTCGAAATGATCAAGAGCAATCTTTCCGCCACTCACTATGGACCCTCAGCAAGGAGAGTTCATTCCGGGGTCCACAATTATGCCTCTCACTCCTCCATGTGCCCTCCAGCAGTCATGTCTTCAGCAGCCCCCCGCCATCAGCCAGCAACCATAAGCCACAATGCATCTCACCGTTGTGGGTTGCGGCCTCCTCGCTGGCTCTGCACGGTGTGAGCCCCTCTCTCCAGGGCAGGGAACACCTATGCAGGTACCTCTCAACCGCTTCTCGGCAGCACTCGACCAGTAGGGGAGTGGACAGCAGGCCCCATGTGCTCTTTCCCGTTGCCGCTCCATGCAGGCAGTTCGGTGGCTCCCCTACACTAGGAGCCCTCCTCGGCGGGCTCCGCAGTTGTAAAGCCAGAAGCCCAGGCCCCCAGCCGGCAGTTAGGCTTCCAGTCAGGATCTCTGCAACTACCACACGCAGGCCTGCTCGGGACCGCCAGCCACCCCTCTCAGCACTCGCCAGCTGCGCGGCCCTCACGATGATGTATCGCAGTTGCCCCAGCTTCAGGCTCCAGGGTCGAAACAGGCAGCGATCGGCTCAGCGTATTACATATCAGTGCTGGGGCTGCAGTTCTCCATGTCTCTATTGCACGGATGGCAAGATAAATGTTGGATTTTGAAACCCTGCCAGCAGAGCTACACTAAAGTTCGGCCATCTTGCTGCCGGCTCTCTGGTGCCTCAACATTTTACTTTAAGGGTTTTGTAATAAAACTTTAAAAAATAATGTTAATTAAATGTACTTAGATTAAATAAACATTTATTTAAAAATTACGTGAATAGCACTGAAGAATTTTTAAAAATATTGTTCTACATTTAAGACAAGTACATACAATTAGTTTACATTAATATTTAACATAATATTTTTGCTATTTTTTTTAAGTTTAATAAACTTTTTACGTGTTCCCAATACTTTAAAAATAGGGACACCTTCGCCTATGTATGAAAAGTTACTAGTAGTGACTTTGCGCTCATAAGTGTGCCTCCACACACCTGTTTCAGGGGATGGGGACATATAAGTCTACACTTTATAGTAAATTTACACTTGGATATGGTGAATAGCCAATAGTTGTAAACTTGCTGCAAAGTGTAAAAGTACATATACGTGTGTAGATTTACTCATGTGTAAATTTACCTTTGTGAATACGCCCCCATAGTCTGCAAAACCCAATTTAGTCTGAGTGAAGCCTGGTGACAAGAAATCCAGGGCTCTCAATGGAGCCTGGCGTTATCTGCCTTTCCCAAGCATCAGGGTTGAAGCATCTGTGAACAGCACAATGTGCATGTTCATGAACTACATACACTCACATTGCGGGACACTAAGATTACATTGTTACAGCAGCCATATCAAATGAATACGGTTCTTCCTCCACTACAGAAGGAGGGAACTTCTTCGTGATCTTGCATTTCTTGTGCACATCTGCAGGCTTCCCAGCCCTATCGAGGGTGTTGGCAAATGTCTGGCCACCAACGCGCAGGACTCAGCAAGAAAGAGGTTTTCTGGCAGGGTGCCCTGCAGTTAATCAGGTTATAGTCCTTTGGGACTTTTTTTGCCTTACTCGCCCTTCTACGCTAAACAAATCAAAGGGAATTGTAGAATAATTTAATGATAGTGAAGACCAACTTGAAAGGATAATCTGTGTTTAGACATTGATCTCACCGTGCTTGCAAACATTTTCCATCTCTGCGCATTCATGACCATACTTCTAAAGGGACTATATAGGCGGTGGATTTCTATGGAACTGCTTCGCGTGTTTTTAAAGTTCTGCTTCATCATGATCAGGCCAATGTCATAAAAGCAAAAGTCCTCGTAACAGCATTTATTAAGCACCAAAGACCCACAAACACTAACCAGTGATAGTGATTCTGAGTAAAAGGAAACAATGGAGTCTCTCAAACAGGAAGGGTTTATCTGCAAAAGTTATATATGAGCCTCGGCTTTTCCTATTTATTTCAGAAGTCTGACTATTTGAGCAAGTACAGTTGATTATTATGGCTGGAAAGGGGAAGTCAATCTTCAATAACTAGGCAGATTTTGTTAAAAAATCAGTGCAGTCAAGTGATCCCACTCAAACTGTTCTAACAACGAAGCAGAGAACCATTAAAGAAGGTCTTACCAAAGAGTCCGGTCTAAATACGGAAGATCAAAAAGATGTTCCCATTCCCGTGTTGGGGTATGGGGCCACAAGAGAAAAGAGCACATCCGATGCCCGCTCTCTGGAATCTGACCACCTGAGAGCAGATGTGGACAAAGGAGCTGAAGTAGCCTATGGAGACGCCTTCACATTCCACGCTACCTAAAGCCATCACAAATCAATCCCTGAGAAAGCACCTGAAGCCAACACAGAGCTGTTTCCCTTCATGGATGACAATGAAATGTAAAGGAACCTTCAGATGTGAGTGTTCTCATTTATGTAAGTGTAATTACTTGTCTTGGAGGGAGGGAGGTATTGTGATATCCTCGTCCATAAGAGGTATGCCTTTTTCTGTGGTTTCCACAAAAACACTTACATTTAGCAGTTCACCATGAACTCATAAAAAACTTTCCTCTCCTTTTTTACAGAGGCAATACCAGGTCCTTGTCCTGGAAGGCCCCTGAACCACAAGGGAGCCAAAATGCGTCAACAGACCGTGGTGGGAGGGACGCATCCCTGAAGACTAACCTAGGGGCACCCTCAAATGAAAACAGACTGACGCTCTTTAGAACAACTCAACCAATGACCTCCAGCATACATTTTCATGCGACCCATCGAGCAAATCAAAAACATGGGAACGTTCGAATGAGTACTATGAATATTAGTTCCCACATTGCACAAATGTCTAGGGACTGGCGCTCCTTTTAATTTGTCATCCAAGGACGATTACATTACTGTTTGTTGAAGTTGAATCACGCTACATTCTATTGCTTATTAAATAAACTCAGTAGCTGGTGATAGCCATTTTTCTTATGTTTCTTTATATATTGATTACTTTGAAAACTGAGCACTATGGCGGATGAGATATTAAGTCACAAACAATCAATCAATCAATCATTTCTATAGTGCATTACTCACCCATAGGGTCTCAAGGCGCTAGGGGGGGTTCTCAGAGATCAGTTGCAGAGTCAGGTCTTGAAGTCCTTCTTGAAGCAAGGCAGCGATGGCAACTCTCTGAGGTGCAGTGGCAAGGTCCTCCAACCTTTAGCTGCCAGGTATGAGAATGATCAAATGTGGCGGATGTCCTGTCCGCCTTATTACAGGTGCTTTATAGCCAATGGCATTTGTTGTACGGCAGACTGGATATTTATAAAAGTTTGACTATTCAGTCCGCCAAATTCCAAATGAGGCCCTTTTTTAATGTTACAGTCTTGTATAACTTGACCAATAACACTTGAACTACTAAGTAATTAGTTTAACTTATTGTTGAAATGCTCTTACCCAAGGTTTTCAGGTGATTTTTCAGTGATTACATTTCATTAAGTTGCTTATAATTTAACTAATATTGAAGGCTTCTATACGCTTTATATTATTTTCTGTTCCCATAGGGTCGCATCCCCTTTAGCTTTATAGGAACCCTACCACATTTTCATACAAGTGCTAAAACACCAGGGATTCCAATGTTCGATTAACAAAGCACTTCAAACCTTTGAGCGCAGTATAATGAACTATAAATGGAAAGCCACCTTCTTTACTCTCAGAAAACTTCCCTCAGCTAATGTGACTGTTCTACTGAAACAAGGCTTGGTCTCCACCAATCATGTTTGTAGTTTCTTTGAAGGCGAGACAGTACACATCCAGGCCTCAGAATCCATTGCCAGTCCAAGGTGTATGAAAATGTCTGAATAAATATGAGATTGATGTTTAAGCTGTAGGAATTAAGGGCCTCAATACGGCCCTGGCGGTCTAATAACTGACAGGTTTGTGGTGGCGGTCAGACCGCCGCCAATGCGGCGTTCCAAGCGTCATATTACGACTGCAGCGCTAGCGCCATGGTTGGACCACCAGCACCGCCAGATTTCACCCCCTTCTCCACCAGTGGTTTCATGGCGGTACCCCCGCCATGAAAAGGCTGGTGGAGACAGGGTGCAGGGGGGCCCCTGCACTGCCCATGCACGTAGCATCAAGACCAGGCCACAAAACAAAGGTAAAATAATTAATCCACAAGTGAGGGGAGTGTTTTGAACTTCCTAATCACTAACCTAGGTAAATGGATGTCACGCCAACCAACACAGTGTCATTATCTTGTCACCATACAATGATTTTCTTGCAACAATGGATAATCAAGACTGATAACTGAATGTATATTAGCAACACAAGTACGTAATTTGCCCTGAAGGAGTTCCATATTGTTAAAGGAATGAAACGAGTGGGCTGGATTGTGTGTTTTTGACATGTCATGAAGAATAACGAGGGATTTTATCTGAACATACATTGTTTTTTCAATACTATTTTCCCATAAATAGCTCTCTTCAAATTGGATTTATGAACTTCTTCTGCCCATGACTGCAGCAGCAAGAGCACCCATAGAAAGTTACATTTGAAGGAATAATCAGGGGAGTGCTGAGTTTCTGCTTTACCAAAGCTGTTTGTTTCACGGATGAGAGTGTTTCTGATTTTATTCCTTAACTCTTCAAAGGACCACCATTTAGCCCCACACATGAATAGCCATGCCGGATTACACCCCGTTTTGCTTTATTTCATTATTTCTAATAGTGTCAATCCAAAGGCATCCTTTGCGGTAGTCTCTATGACCACACGGTTTTCATAATTTGCACTTCCCAACCCAAAATAGTTCTGGTGAACTGCATTCTGCGACACAAGGTTAAACCTTCCTGTTATTCCATTCTCACAGGAATTGGGCATCAGCATAGTTCTCTTTTTAACTTTACTATTTTCAAGGGACCTTAGCTTTTAGAGATGTAAATGTTACTCCATTGTTGCTGAGCATTCCTGCTGTCTAATATATGAATCACAGGCCATTGGGAAAACATGCCTATAAAGGCAACAAAATACTTCTGAGAACCACCAGCTGGGAACATAGCATTGATTGCCACATGCTGCCAGAGATTTCTGAGACACAAATATTCACATATAGGTGGTTACAGTGTTTGTAACTTGGTTGATGAGGCGTCCCAATTAAGGGTGAATTGTTTAATCCAGATGTATACCCTAAAGCAGTGTTTTCCAAAATGTGGGTTGCAAGTTGATTTTTGTTGGGTTGCGAAACTCCAAGCAATAAATAAAGATGCCTTTAAAATTCTGTATTTATTTTGTCACATTTGCTGCGCTTCAAAGAGAGAGGTTATCAGGCTGTCTTCTGAAAAGATTCTGCTTATGTTTTTTTGCCTGGAGATTGGTGTTCACAAAGTTTTCTCACTTCACAGTCAGAGAATGAAACATAAACTGAATTATGTGGCAATCGTGCTGGGGTACAGGCAGTGTGAAAGGAAAGGCAGTAGGATGTATTTTTTTAACACACAACAAAATATAAATACCTGTAAATGGACTGTACACATTCTGTAGTTAGGAAACCAAAAATGAAGCAATTGTTTTTCAAAATCTGAAGTGTAATGGGAAAAATAATTTTAATATGATCAAAACAAGTCAAGACACTTTACTTGATGATGTCCAAATGATAAATATTCACTGAAACCCACTTCTTACACATTATTTGTTTGCAAATATAGCAGAATCAGTAAAACCGTATGTTTGTGCACATTCTATGGAAAATGTGCTATCTGTAAGTAACATTTCACTACCACACAATGTTTTAGTTGCATTAAAAAAATTCCCCACCTCATGTCTATTAAAGCTAGGTGGGCTGCAAAACTTTGTTGTTCTAAAAATTGGGCTGTGCTTTCAAAAGGTTTGGGAAGCACTGCCCTAGACAGTTGTCATGGATTTTGAGTAATGCCAGGGCATGTGAGACAGAGTAAGTAGTGTTGAGGATTTTTGTGCATTTATATTTTTGTGCATCATTAACACTTGTATAAACTGATATAGTACTGTTATCTTCTGAACAAATTCTCTACAGTATGTATAAAAGCGTTTTTCTGACCCTTGTTAGCTAGACTTAGATTTGGGCTTGACCACCATCGCGTTCAAAATGGATGTCACCCATGTCATTCTTGTCTTACTCCTGCATCACTCACTTCCTGTTGTTTCTGCAGCACACAGTCAAATTAATTATTTATTTCTAGAATTTCCAGAAGGGGCAGAATATGTATTCATGTAGTGTGATAGTGCTTTTGTGATAGTGCAATATGACATTTTAGGAGTCTGTGCACTGATTTGCTGATGAAATTTGAATTTGCTCACATCAAAGCAATTTTGCAGTTCTGTTATTTCATATGCAAAGATAATGTATAGAACCCTCGATTTTGGGGGTGAGACAGAGACTTTCCTATTCTACTAGGGATGCCGTTCATTTCTCTCCCGATTTTTCTGCCCGCTTGGGACTTAGACTAAGTTTTTATTTAGCATTTCTCTGTATTGCCCTATTCACTGAAAGCCTTTATACATTGGCTCTGTATGGCCTTACTCTAGAATTTTGTAATAAAACCCTTGAACTAATCTGCTGATCTAGAACTCAGTTATTGAATGGACCCATTTACATAAATTACTGTATTTCTGATATTTTTAATGTTTTGTGAGTTGTGCTGATGCAGGAACACATTTCATCGTGAAATTGAGGTTTAATACCTTCTCTGATTCATCAATTTGTGGGCATAATGTTTTGGTAAAAATTAGCATGCCTAAAATTTCGGGGGACACCGCGCCCACAGTAGCAAGATGAACTTCTCAGAGTCATCCTCATGTACTATGAGTCTTCACATTAATAGACCCTGGTGCTACTAAAGTCACCAATCTACTTTGTTCCAACAGATAAGAGTCCTACTTGAGCCAGGCGAAGAATAGTACATCCAGGCACTTAGGGTTGGCAAATCGTATGTGCTGAGCCAAGACGAGTAAAAAGAGAAAACATGCCTACTACTTTTACTCATTCTTTAAAAAGTATTGTTAGTTGTACCAGGGTCTTTTAATATGATGTCTTTTTTTCACCCAAAGACTTTCCTTAATCTAATCAATGGGAAATACATTGGAATACAAAAGGAACATATTTTTAGCAGCCTGCAGTTGTTCACCAGCAAAGCAACCAACTGCAGCAGTTTTTGAGTATCCAAATAGGTTCAATAAATCGGCTTCTTAATCATTGAATAAAAAAACACCTTCTTCGTACAAAGTAACCTCCTAAAAATAAGTAAATATTACCTGGCCAATGCATGTGCCTTGATACGTGTGAAATGATGCTGCTGCAGCCAATGGGCGAATCTTGACTCTTTGGTAATGAAGCTCTGTCTTGGTGGTTAAAGATCTCTGAATTATGGAGCTTATTGTTTTAAAATCTAAATACGTTAAAACTCTCAATTTGTAAAACCCAACACTATCAATTATTGAATCTAGATTAATTGGATGTGCTAGCAATTATGATTCTGCCCCATTGTTTCAGAATGTACATGATTTTGGAACTTTAGATTAATGAGAATCTGCCCTGTTGTTCTAGAATGTAAATGAGTTTAGAACTCTGTAATAATATGATACTTTTTGTTGTTTCAGAATCTCATGATATTGAAACTATTGATTAATGAGACTGCCTTATTGTTTTAGACACATCATTTTAGTGCATTTGAACAATGAGGAACTATCCTATTGATAGTCTCATGATTTTGGAAGTCTTGATTAATGAGGCTGCCCTACCTTTTAAGAGTGTATATTATTTTGGAAATATTGATTAAAGAAACTCTGCCTTATTGTTTTGCCGTCAAAACCATGTAGGAACTCTTGATTAATTAAACTCAATCCTATTGTTTTCCAATCTACAGGATTGAGTAACTATTTGATTTTGGATATTTTGATTAATGAAACTGTGGCCTATTGTTTTGGAATCTACATGATTTTGGAACTTTTGATTAATGAGCCTCTGCCATATTAGTTTAGAATCTTAAACGATTTTAGTATTCATAATTCATAACATTCGACCTTATTGTTTTAAAATCTCTATATTTTGCATCTCTTCACTATACTTTACATCTATTAGATTATGCGATTCTCCTCAGTGTTTTAAGAAGACAACTATTTTAAACAAGTTGTATCTCTTGGACAATACGTTTTTCTTCTTTGTTTATGAAGTCACAATCATTGTAGCATATTTGGTGAATCTCACTTTCAGAGGATACCAGGAAAATAAATAATAGAAAATGTAATGAAATTGCAGAAGCTACTGATTCTATTTTAGTGGAAATAGACCTGGACAACAGCTCCATCATTTGGTGGTTTGCCTGCGGGCGCACTGCTGGTACAGATGGGGCTGGGTGGCTTGATTTATATAAGGTAGGTCTCCTTCTGTAGTTATGTTTTAAACAACCGCTTGTTAAGGAATCCCAGATACGAATACCCAAACACCTAGCAAAGATTTAGGGTCTCTGACTGGCTCTGGAGCTTTGATTAGGTCACCAAGACTTCATCAACTTCCAAGGTACCTGGCAATGACTTCCTACGTACCTTTGGGACGACTTAGTTCATTTACTCTACTGCGCAAGTACTATTGGACTGGCGGAATTCCTTCATCTAATTGGAACTTTTTACTTATTGACCAGACATAATTTAAAGAAAAGGGCTTGCTTCAGGATTTATATAATTTCCGCTTTTTTGCTCTTGGAATTATCATTGCCTTGACAAAGTCACTTTAGTGACGAAACACGTGTTGGCTGTCCATCTAGACATCTGAAATTAAGATATATATGTAACATATGAACTGAATTTCTACTTTTCTTCGAAATAAAAGAAGATAACTACATATGGAATAACTACATATGCTATACATTTCTTTGAAACACAGAGGACTTAATAATACCATTGGGATCAATCAAAGAGATATATTTGTGGACTCCTTTTCTATCAATCCACCGTGTGCTATGGGTGTATTGTCTTTGAATTTATTATGTATTTTTATGCATATCTCTACTTGTTGGTAGCAGGGTAGACAGCCATTTAGCACCTAGGTGGACCTCAGAATTAAGAGGTTACCACCATTGTACGTTGGGACACTTATAGGAAGTGCATTTGTTTACCATTGCTACCATTTCTCTGTTTATACGTGCATTATAAGTTTGCATAGCTGCCAAGTTTCCCAGGTCCATGCATGATGTGCTGCTCTAGTCCAGTTTTTCTTATTGTGAATTGTGGGACTTGTAGTCCTGTTATATTATGGAAAAAGAAAGACTATGGGGGTCAATTTGACCCTGGCAGTCTTCTGACCGCCAAGGTAAATGTGGCGGTCCCACCACCAACAGGCTGGCGATGAAGACCGTCACATTAAGAGTGTGGCGGGTTGACCCCCGCCAACCCGCAATATCTCCACTCATACCGCTATGGCGGTCGGAACCGCCGGGCCGGAGATCATCATCTCCGACCGGGCGGTCCACAGAAGACCGCCGGTGGTATTAGGATCCGGGTTTCCACCATGGTTTCTGCAGCGGTAGCACCACCACAAAAACCATGGCGGAAAGGCTACCAGGGAATTTCTTCTCTGTCAACGGTAGATGGCCCCCCCAACCCCCCAGCAAGCACTAGACCACCCACCACTTCTTCAGCCACATCATCCCCCACCCCCATTCAGCCATATCGTTTCCCCCCTCCCCCCTTCAGTCACATCGTTCCTCACCCTCCATACATGCACACATTCACAACATCCATACACACATTCACAACTCCATTCATACACGCATTCATGCATGCATACTCACACCCATCCAAACACGCATACTCACACGCATACACACTGACATGCAGACACGCACTCACTTCAACATACAGACATGCATACAACCACGCACACACACATTCATGCACACACGCACACACCACACACTCATATACGCACACACAACACCCCATGCCCTACCACCCCCCTCCCCTGTCGGTCGGTCACCTTACCTGGTCCGGTTAGAAGGCTGTCTAGCAGGGAAGGGACGCTTTCACTGCCCGCCAGCAGGACACCGCCAGGCCATATTATGGCCCATAATATGGTGGGTGGTGTCCTACTGGCAGGGCGGTGCAGGTGGTGGAACCGCCAGAGCGTCTCCGCCCACCGGCACAACTACTGCTGGATTCCCACCCAAAGCGTTGCAAAAATCCAGCAGTACCCGTGATATGGCAGACGGGAGACCGCCAGCACTGGCGGTCTCCTGCCACCCGTGGCTTTGGCGGTCTTACTGGAAGACCGCCAAAGTCACAATGAGGGCATATATGTCCCAGAATCAAAGAAAAAAATGAGTTGGAGCAGCCCATCAGGCATTAACCTGAGAAACTTGGCAGGGTTAAGTTTGGTGGCCCACATACCAAAAGCTAAATGCCCTCCACAGTCTACATAAGAATATACACAATAATGGAGTCAGGTTTCACAGTGCTGAGATATAGAAGGCAAGATGAGTGTTGTACATGCTGTGCATCCATATGAAGTCTGGTGCTACAAAATGATATTCAGCACAAGAGGCATCCAGAAGTGCCAAATTGGAATTTTCAGCCTGATAAGATTCTGTGGCTGAAAAAAACCCACATCTAAACTTTTGATGAGTCCGATAATAACAGTGAAAATCAGTGAGCCCCAGAAGAATGCTTAGGTTTCCAATAGTCATAAATATTGTGCCAAGACTGAAGATATTTTATTACCACGAATAATCATAGCGTTGAACTACATCCAAGAAAGTCTCTCTGGTACTTTGTTTTCATGTTCCCTGTGTATGGGCCAAAAGACATTAGTTTTAATCCTGCTGACAGGGAAGTCATTTTTCCCATAATAATTTAAGAAATACTGTTGAATGTTAAAAATATGCGTTCTTTGATCCAAGATGATGACATTGGTAAAAAGAGGCTGATTAATACCTGGCATTTCTTATTAGGGAATGCAAGAGTATGCCAGATAGACTATTACACTGCTAATGTGTGAGGGTTTCAACAGTAACAGAGCTTCAAATCTGATAACTTTTAAAGCACTAGTGCCAGATAAAAGAACTAAATGCTGCTATTCTAAAATGAATGTGTGAAGCTATACGGCAAGACTACACAATTAATGTGGAGTTAATACTCATTTTAAAAGTGTGAATTGAAGGAAACATACAAAAGACATTCACACCAGAAAATGGAAGGACTGACCATCTTAGAAACTACACTATACCTGGTTCAATAATTCATAATCCCTGTAAATAATGCATGCCATCAAATTAAAAAAATAAATTTTTCAAAGCCAGGACCTCTACTACAAAATGTGTGGGGTGCTGTAGTCCCAGTCAGACATTTTGTAGAAGAATTAATGGTCAGGGCTTTGAAAACATTTCTTTCAAGTACTGCTTTACTTAGAGACTCATGGAACATCAATGGGTAGCATGTTTGCCTCAAGCCTGTTTTGTTTATATGTTCACAGGTTTGAGATGAAACATATCTAATATGAAAATACTCACTTATAGGACAACCTATAAATATAGAATTGTTGACTCTCTAATCAGGAAGGGTGACGAATGGTCAGCAAATAACAACTTCAACATGTGGGCTGAAAACCCAAAGTCAGTTTGTGAATTTCACACACTCAATATCCAATAATGAGCTGCCAATCTTACAAGTATCAGGTAAGGATAGACAGCAGGATCAGTTGACTATGTCCTGTAATTATGGCCAATTTTCAACCCTATCGTTAATGATATTTTTGGGGTGGCTATTATTGCCTTGCACTATAATTGGCCCTTTGAGCAAGTAACACCGGGAATGCTGGGCACAGTCCAGCAATCAACAGAAGTACATGACTCTCATTTCCTCATATGAGGTTCATCTTAGTTTATATATATATCCTGAAACTTTTATTTATCCTGCAGTTGTTTTCATCTCCTTAGATAAAATATAAGTGGATCTATCAAAATAATAACTAGACAATATCAGCCTGACCGATACACCAAAAGGCGAGGCCGCAAATTACAGTCACAGTTTACAGTCTAGTAAACTGGCATCCAAAGATTTACCTTCCTGACGGTCTGACATGCACACCAGCAGCTCTCAGATTTCTTTAATGATATAGTCCTTGGAAACCCACAGACAGTACATGAGGTAATACACTTTCAAAATGATGGGCTTTGAGCAGGATGAAATTGTTATCACCTTAAGCAGAATTTACATTTGTTGCCTCCTCTCGAAATTAGGTGCCCTTTTCTGCATATGTGTTCAAATGTTTATTCTCCTGCTACTGGTACCCAGGTGGTAACCTGTTATCTCCGTGACCTAATACTGACCTGTGACCATATGACATTGAACACACAAGAAGTAAGACAGTGGTCAAAAGTAATATGTGAATATTGTTTTCTCATTTAAGGTTCATCAAAGGTGTCACATTCGGAGAACTTTCCAGAAACTCTGTGTCTCAAAGGTAGAAACTAAGTTCCTGCTAATTACTAGATTAAGGGGTGGGCACCAAAGGAGGTCTAATAAAATACAACACCATGTCACCCTGACTGATGTGGGAGTCTGAGATCAGCTTGGAGACTACTCTATGCTTGTGATCAGACATATATAGAGCTGAAGCAAAGCATTGCTGATTCTCAAGGATCATTCTTTGTGAAGCGATGGTTACCAAAATTCAGTCTACAAGGGATTCCAAACTGAGAGAAGACCTTTCCCTCTTAGAGACCAAAAAATGTATTTTTATGTCATACTAACATGAATGCTACAGCCCTCCCAGATGCTGGACCTGCCATAGCTGTGTGCGGTTCTTTAAGGAATTTTACATTATCCTAAAAAAGGGACTATGTTTATAATTAATGACTTGTATTTTACAAAACCTGGAGTGACTGATTCATTTTCTGGTCGAGCGCAAACTGTCTGGTTGAGAAAGACATTGTGGGCTTACCAAAAGCATACTGGGACTTGAAGCTTTCCCATTGTCTGCCATTGGTTGGCTTTACTATCACTCATGTGCCTGCATCTTATTCATTTCCCAGCTTGTCAAGCCTCTGTTTGTCTCTCCCATGGAGCACAGCACCTCCTTGGCATCTCCTTAATTGGCAGTCATCTATGCTTCTACTGCTTCGTTTCAGCTGTCTCCCTGTGTGCTTTTCTCTCCACCTCCACATTGCTCTCTCTCACTCATGTGCTTCTCTCCCCCCACCCACACTTGTGTTGTGCTCTCTTGCCTTTGTGTATTTCTTCCTCCACACCACTCTGCGATCCACAATTCTCTCTTTTCATTCATGTTTCACCCACTCGCCATGTAGATTCTCCCCCTAGCCATTTCTGTAGCTTCCTCCCAGCTCCTCCCCAACCTGCTCTCGCAATCCGGTCGTCTTTTACATTTTTTGCACCACATTTTAAAACAGTGCTCTTATGCTCCTTTTTTAATTCACCGATCCATCTCGCAAAAGTAAATTAAAAGAAAAAAAACACATCATTTTGTAGGTGCGTGCATGCGTTGTGGATGTATATGTGCCCATGGATGTCATTTAGGGGTCGCCAGAGGTCGCAGCTGAGACCCCTGGCTTTCCCCTTGCGACCCCTGGCACTGCCTCTGCGACTCCTGGCCTCAGATGTGGCATAATCAGTGCTGGGAACACATAGGCAGCTCGTGCTAAGAATGGAGTACAAGTTGCAGGGATATGACCATCCCTGGCAGCTGAGGTGAGTCAAAAATGCATGTTTTGTGCGTGCTTGAGGGCAGGCGCGGCCCGTCCTTTAGGGCGGAGGGGCCACGCCCACCCACCTTTTGCCCCTCATGAAGAGTGTCTGTAAGGCTGAACAAAGGTCAGCCTGACAGACACTCTTCATGTTCAGGTCAGGCAGCCAGAAGCAGACATGGCCGATTTGCGCAGACTCCTGGCTGCCTGAGCTGAACTTTGCTGGGCTGAAGAGGTCACAGCTCCTATGGGCGTGACCTCCTCGGCTCAGCAAAGGTGCCTCGAGGCCCTCCCCTGGGTGACGAGGAAAGCATCACCCATTGATTTCGACCTGGGTGCTTCAGGTTTAAGCCCTGAAGCGCCCAGGGGGAGTGTCAATCAGTGACACTTCGTCACAGAGTGGGGTGGGGTCAGCAGTCTCACTGACCCCATCCGACTCTGTGACGAGGCTGGGACTGCTGCCTTCCCTCACTGGCTGACCTAGGGTCAGCCAGTGAGGGAAGGCAGCAGTCCCAACCCTCCTGGGACCTCCGAGGCTGAAGGTGTGTATGATCTTTTAAAATGAATGTTGTTAATGGATGTGCGTGGGTGCGTGTGTGTGTGTGAAAGAATGAGTGTGTGTGTGCTTCCCGCCTGCCCCCCTCCCTCCTAAAGCTGCCGGTCGCCACTGCTTGAGGGTAAAAGTGTGTTTATGTAAGCGACAGTGTGTGTTTGTGTGAATGTGTGTGCACATGTAAGCGTGTGTGAGTGAAAGTAAAGGTCAAATAGAGTGTGATGTCACTTCTGCTACCTCTAGCATTTCGGTGAATTGACGTTCACGTATGTGCCTGTATAAAATGATGTGACAGGAATGGCATCACACTTTTTTTTAATAACCTTACTGCACAGCAGCTGCAATACTGCAAGGCACAGCTAAAAAAAAGATTGTCAAAGATAAAGGCAATAGGTCTAACAGGTGCAACCTATTGACTATTACTTGTTTTTAGCCACAGTGAGAACTATGAAATGAGATGCGACTTAGCAGAGGGAATGTTGCTCTCACCGTTTTAGAGCACTCGACCTTTGAATCATGCGTCATTTACTTCAGCCTTTTCTTTTCATTTATGAAAGGCATTGGCTGAAATAAGTAAAGCAGAGAGGCAGAAACACCTGTAAGGAATCCACCAAAGCAGCACTGCCTCTGCGGGTTTCACATTCATTCACTGCCCTTGTTTCTTTTCTTTAAATATAGCGCTAAACGAACCCCCATCCCCTAAATTAGGTGCTGGCAGGCTCCATTGAAACCCACCAGAATAATGTAACCAGGAATTGCCTCCCTAGCTCCCTAGATCTGAACACGTAGACAGCGCAATCGCCTCCCCATCTCCTCAGAAGACCCAGGACACTGGTGATTCTTCTTTCAGCAGAAGGAGAAGGAAAAAAATGATAATAACAGAGGGTTATTATCATTTTATTTTTCAGGGGGCCAGGTTACGGCGGGGTGGGGCTGGAGGGAGGAGTGGTTGGTGCACCATAAGTGCGCATGTGCGGCCAAACAGACATGCGCACTTTGCATTTCTCCACCCAGCTGTAGTTCACAGCCAGGAGAAGAGAGTGCACAGGGTTCTCACACCAATCACGGTTGGATGGGAGTCTGGAGGCCTGAGTGCCTCTGGGAAGAGAACAGAGACAAACATGTCTCCGTAGTAAAGAGGTAAGTGTTTCTTTTTCTTTCTTTCTTTCTTTTTTTTTATTCCAATAACCCCCTCCTCCACCCCGCCGCCCCCGCTCAGTGGCAGCCGCCACTAGTGATAAATGTATATATGGAGAGAGAAGGGAGGTCGGAGGGAAAATGATTGGTTTGTTGGAACTAGGACTTCACCTGGGTTTTTGACCGATGGCTTTGGAGGTTTCATTCATTAGTTTAAGGCATCAAGGAACTTCATGCTGGTAATCAGGTTGTTCCTTAATTGACAGTACTAGGTTGTTACACGGCCAGTGGTAGTGGAGCATCTACTCCTCTCAGGGCTGTGGTATGTTTCCTGACGTGAAGGTACTACGATTATATCAAAGCTGAAAGTGCTGGTGTCAGCTCTTCAGCTGATGGCACTCGTTGTTCCGTTACCGTGTGGATCTCAGGTGCTAGGCACAAGGAATGGGCCACCTTTTCATGGTCCTTGGTATGGATATTATACCCTGGGGTTTATGATTCACTTCAGGAGTACTTATACTCACTTTTGTTGGGTCCCAGGCTTATCATGCTAAATCCTTGTTTAATTTCGTTACTATCGCCTAGCGGTACCGGACACCACCGACCTTTTACATCTCTTAAGAGAGAAAGGTCTCTCACTATCCCATTCTTCAGGCTCACCATGGCCATTTCATACTCAGTGATGTACTGAGTCCTCTATATTGCGCTGCTCTGAACTCGTACTTATGGCATTTCAGCCTTGATGAAGTCCATGGGACGAAACACGTCAGCTGCTTCTTTATCAAGAATTTGCAAACACCTATTGTGACGCTTGAGAATAAACCAGTGCTTCGAATACAAGGAACATAATTGTCTGGCTTGGACTTATTATATACTAATGCATGTTGCTTTGGGATCTGTTGTGTTATTAGCACTCGTTGCATTTCACGGTTGCTACCACAGACAGCATTAGAAAGCTGATTGCACACGGGCAGAGGGGACTATTCGTGGCTGGTGACATACAGTTTTTTACAGCATAATAACAAATAAGTGCTGTAAATAGATAGTATGTTATGTGCCTGCCTTTTAATTAGAGAGAACCAGAGGTTGTTTTATGTTGTCATAGAGGTCAACATTTATCAACTGGAAAGTGGGAGATTTCGGAAAAAAATCAGGGGAATGTATTTTCCACTTGAAGTAAGGGCCATTTCAGGTTTGAGACAGCTAAAATAAACCCTTTGTTGGCTTTAAAAAATCAGGAGTCTGCCACCTGAATATGGTGGGTTGGCAAGTATGTGTTGTCTTAATTCAAACTACTTTTAGTGCTTCTTAGCTAATAACTGGGTTTGATCTTTGTTACCTTCTAGACCCCTCCCTGTGACCGCTGGCTCAGGGCTTGTGGGGAAGCGTAGGACCCGAAAGGAATAAGCATTGGCAAAGACAATAGGTCTCGCCTATGCAAGAGCCAATTTGTTTCAGCCATATTGTACATCAGTGTGGCTGCTGTTCAGCAAGGTATCATAGAAAAGAGTGGCATGGAGTGGAGTGTTGTAGAGTGGAGTAGCAAAGAGTGGGGGGGAGTGTTGTAGAGTGGAGTATTGTGGAGTGGAGTTTCGTGGAGTGGAGTTTTGTGGATTGTCGTGGAGTTGAGTGGAGTGTTGTGGAGTGGAATAGTGTAGAGTCTCGTAGAGTGAAGTGGCATAGAGTGGTGAATGGTGGAGTAGTGTATAGTGGAGTAGAATGGAGTAGTGTGTCATAAAGTAGAGTGGAATGGAGTAGTGTAGAATGGAGTAAAGTGGCATAGAGTGAGTGGAGTAGAGTGGAGTAGACCGTCGTAGAGCGGAGCCAAGTAGAGTGGCACAGTGTGGAGTAGAGTGGCATGGCAAGGAGTAGCGTAGAATGTAGTAAATGTCATAGAGTGGAGTGGCATAGAGTGGAGTGGCATAGAGTGGAGTAAACTGTTGTAGGGCGGAGTGGCATAGATTAGAGTGGAATGGTATAGAGTGTCATGTAGTAGAGTGACAGAGTGGAGCCACGTAGAGTGGTGTACTGTGGAGTAGCGTAGAGTAGAGTTGACTGGCATAGAGTGCATTGGCATATATTGGTACAGAGTGGAGTGGTGTAGAGTGCAGTGGCATATAGTACAGTGATGTAGAGTAGCGTGGTGTAGAATGCAGTGGCGTACAATGCAGTGTCATAGAATGCTGTGGAGAAGATTCGAGAGATGTAGAGCACAGTGGTGAAGAGTGCATTGACGTAGAGTGCAGTGGAGTACAGCTCAGGGGGGTAGAGTGCCGTGGTGCAGAATAGAGTAGAGTGGCACTGAGTGCAGTGGCATAGAGTGGTGCAGAGTAGAGTGGCCTAGAGTGTAATAGTATTGTAGAGTGCAGTGGCACAGAGTAGACTGGTGCATGGTAGCGTAGAATGGTAGTGGCTTAGAGTAGAGTGGCGCAGAGTAGAGTGCAGTGGCATAGAGTAGAGTGCTGCATAGTAGGGTGGCACAGAGTGCAGTGACATAGATTGGTGTGATGCAGATTAAAGTGCAGGTGAGTACATTGGTGTAGAGTGCAGTAGAGTAGCACAGATTCAGCCATAGTCGAGTGCAGTGACAGAGTGTAGTGACACAGAGTACACTGGTGCAAATTAAAGTGGCGTAGAGTTCAGTTGCAGAAGGTGCAGTGTTGCAGCATAGAGTGTCATACAGTAGAGTGTTATAAAGTGCAGTGGCGTAGAGCAGAGTGGTGCAGAGTAAAGTTGTGTAGAGAGCAGTAGCGTAAAGTACAGTGGGGCAGAGTAGAACTGAGTGGGAAAGAGTCCTGTGCATTCAGTGCAATGGTGTAGAGAGGCATAGAGTGGAGTGGCATAAAGAGTTGCAGAATCCAGAATGGTAGCATAGAGTGCTGTGATTTAAAGTAAAGGGGTGCAGGGTAGAGTGCAGTGGCGTACAGTGGAGTGGCACAGAGTAGAGTGGTGTAGAGTGCAGTAGTATAGAGCATATTGTTTCAGAGTAGAGTGAAGTGGCATAGAATGGAGTGGTGCAGAGCACATTAGAGCGGTGTAGAGTTGATTGGCATAGAATGGAGTGGTGGCACACAGCTTAATGCATTGGCATACAGTACAATGGCGTACAGTGCAGTGGTATAGAGTACAGTATTGCAGAGTAGAGTGGTATAGACTAGAATGGTGCAGGGTAGAGTAGAGTGCAGTGGCATAGTGAGGACTTTTGCAGCATAGATTGGAGTAGCACAGAGTAGAGTGGCACAGAGAGGAGTAAAGTGGGTTAGGGTGCAGTAATGTAGAGTAGAATGTTTCAGAGTGGAGTGGAGAGGTGTAGAGTGGAGTGGTAAGGGGTCAACTGTAATGGTGCAGGGTAGAGTGCAGTGACATAGAATAGAGTAGCATAGAGTGCAGTGGTGCAGAGTAGAGTGGTGTAGATTGTAGCGGCATAGAGTGCAATGGTGCAGAGTAGAATAGAGTGACAGAGTGGATTGGCATAGAATGGAATGGTACATAGAAGAATGCATTAAAGTAGAGCATTTTTACGTTGAGTGCATTGGCATAGGGTGCAGTAGTGCAGAGTAGAATGGCATTAAGTGGAGTGGCACAGAGTGGTGCAGAGCAGATCTGAGTGGTCTACACTGCAGTGTTGTAGAGTGCAGTGACAAAACGTTCAGTGGTGTGGAGTAGAATGCATTGGCATAATGTAGAGAGTTGTAAAGTAGAGAGGGGAGAGATACAGTAAATTGGTTCAGAGTAGAGTGCACTGACAGAGTAGAGTGGAGGGGTGTAGAGTGAAATGGTGCAGAGTAAAGTGCAGTGGCATGGAGTGGTGCAGAGTAGAGTGGGGTGATATAAAGTGGACTATACATGGTGTGGTAGCATACTACCATTACAGACACATTTTCAATTGAAAATACCATAACATTTGCACAGACATACAATTTTACTGATAAAACTATACAGAGCACAAACAATGTGTGGAAATGTCATCACATAGTGTACTGATTTGCCTTGATTGTATTAAAATATTTGTTTCTACCACACTTCAGAATTACAAAAAATGTGTTTGCTGATTCTGATATATTCTGAAATATCTGCACAGTTCATTTACAGTGAATTTACATTTAAATGTTGTTGTGAGCTAGAAAAAAGCCTTTCCTTTCACATTGTCACATATCCTTTCACAAGACGATTGACACATGAATCCACCTACTTTGAAGTCGGAGACCGAGCTCCCTCAGAAAAAAGAACCTGGCATTTGACCTCTATCTTTAAATGCACAGCAAAAGAGACAAATTAAGAACAAGATTTAAAGGTCTGTTTACTGAGATTGAGCACTAGCAGAAGAATACAAGGATCGATGGAAAACCAACGATACTCCACAGGATGGACAAAGACACTCTGTGCAGCCTAAAACAAATAAAGTCAGGAAATAAAAAGCAAACAAACGAGTTACAAACCACAAAGTCAATGGTAAGCAAAGGGTGGTATGCATTCACAGGGAAGCTGTCCGAATGTCCCCAAGATGTCTTCAGCAAACCAGACATCTGCACAGTGTGGTAGGCTTCGACCTAAAAAGGGCTGTGGGAGTAATGTTTACTTCTTGTAGCTCCCGGTGTCTGACCCTCCCTTAGTACCTAGAAAACAAGTAGGAGGCTGCTGAGGGTGTGGAAGGAGGGAGCTCCCACCCTTTGATTTCCCACCTACCACCAGCAGAGCTTGTGTGAAGATAAGGGTGGAAACTACTGCACGGTAGAGGGAGGAAAAGGAAATGCCACCCGCAGAGGTGCGGATGGGGTGCAAACCTTGCTCTGCTGGGGGTTCCCACCATGTGCCAGAGGAGGAGCCAGGTTCTCTATGCAGCTGTAACTCCTCCTTTTGATTGTGTGTTTTTAGGTATTTTAAACTCTTTCCCGTCTTGTTTTCCATTCTTGAAGCCTCTAGAAGTTCAAATGAAAGCAATGATGATGTCACTGAGGTCCGCTGCCAGCCGGGTTACCAGAGGGTGGACAGGGATGGATGTTGCACCCAGGGAGGTGTCCACGTTCCTCTACGTCCAGTAGCTTTATAATTAATTGTGAACATGTTGATTGTGAACCAGCATGCACTACAAGCCAGACTTCATTAAACGCTGATAACAGACAGGAAGAAAAGTGGCAGACAGCAAACGTAAAAGACAACCTGGAGCCCATTATATTCTAAAGTGGGAGACAACATACCCCAAAAAATTGAACATTATAGATGTGACGTGCCAATCAAATGATGTGTTGACACCTCCCTTGCACCAGGATGCGGATTAACAGCAGATGTATTACACTAATATCTATTTGCACACTAATCTGAAACAACTGTGCGGCTCAGCGCAGACAGGAATTCCGTGGATAAACTGAAAAAGCACCATATTCCAATTATCGTAGTCTGCCAATTTCAAGAAAATGACAAGTACACAAAGGCGGAGCGCAGGCGAGCTGCGGCCTGGTTCATATTTAATAACTGCGGCGACCTGAGCCCAGGCTAATAAACCTTGAACCGCTGGGGGATTGTCGTGCCAGAACCTCGACCCCTCACCTTTACAACTGGGAGTTTTATACCGCGGCTCTTGCGTCCTCTTGAGAATTCCTACAACAAAGCATGCGATGGAATCCAGCCAATCAACGCACAGTTTGGATAAAGTGGCCAACTCGTGCCCTACGGCCACCTACGCTGTCAGTCTCAATTAACTTTACAGTGCACTCTTGAGTCCAAGTACTTCTGCTCTCCACCTCTTGCAAACTATCCCTGGACGTACGTTCAGCCAATTCCTAACTTGTGAAATAAAAGTGCAGGTCCCACAGTTTTTCCTAGAAGCCCACCACTAGTTATGCTGCATGCTGGGGTTGCCAAATACCAAGGCTGCCTACTATGGATTCCCCTCCCTGCCTCTTTCTTTAACTACCCCACTCTTCTTGTTTCCATATCTCACTCTTCCAGTTCTTTGTCATCTGGTGTTCTCTCTCGTTCACTGTTTCCCTACAAATCTCTTCCTCCATTTGCTGCCCTTCTGTTTCTTGCTCTGGGACAAAGTTTGATTATGAAAAATACGAAATGGTCAGAGTAGCTGAAGTGACATCACACACCCTTTGACACTACATTGTTGACCCCTAACCCCACCCTTAGCCCACGCACAACCTTGTATTTCCAGCTGTGAGTCAGATTGAAAACTACAAAGTAAGCAGGGCTCTTAGGGTGTTTAATGGAAACCTGCACCGTTGGTCCTGTGCTGTATATTCTGTGGGTGTGACCCAAGGGAAACTTGAATTGCACATGCTTGCACTGTCCCTGCCCTGTGGGTGAGGGAAGCTTGCACTGTGCATGTCTGTACTGTAACTGTTGTGTATAAGATGCTTGCTACAGTGTCTACTGTGTTAGGGAAGCTTGCATGGCAGGCACTACGGTGAATCCATTTTAGTTTTCTCTGGGGACACAGGAGTCAGCTTAGCCTCTGGCTTGCAGGCCCGTGACCCGTCACCTAGTTACCTTTTGCCTATTTAGCTTGCTCTGTTTTATTTAATTTATATTATTATTTCTTTCAGCTTTCGCCATGTGCTTACATTTTATAACAAATGTTTTGATTTTCATTGTAAGTGCCATTCTGACAAGGCGCCGTTATTGGAATCACTATCAGTGATACACGTAGATATTGTCATTATGTCCCTTTCCCTATTACGTGTGATAAGAACATCATGCACCCTTGTTAGGGATTGTTTATGCAATTGATGACAACAAGTCTGACACATTATCAGTTGTTTAGGAACATACCTGCGTCAGGAATCCTACATGATCTGTACAAATACACCTTACACGGACAAGGTCATTAGAGGGGGTTCCTTCCAGGTGCCATCTATGGTGCACGTCACCTTGCTGCAGAACTAAGCCTTTGTGTCACCATGGAATATGACCCAGATACCTCTTTCCAAGGTTACAAAGGATTGGGGTCGCTTCTCATGGACATGGCACAGGGAGATTAGGTGTAACATACCTAGCTCTCACTAAGGTAGCGAATTAGGCTTTCATGGTTAGGAATTTCATAGCTCATGTTTATTGTAAAATGGTGTGGGGTTTTATAATCACAACTCTCAACTTCACAATTCTGCTTCTTTTACTGTTCATTATCCTAATCATTTCAGCACATGCATTTTAACGTAGATTGCAGTCTTCTCAATAAATATATTGAAAACTCTCCTGCATTTCTTTCATTGCCTTTGTGTGAATGAGACTTGTTGCTAACGAGAGAAAAGGATAACTTGCATTCCACCATGACTTCCATGAGAGCTCTAATCTAGACTCCATGTGTAAGGCTGCCAGAAATCACCTTTGCTTTCTGAATTTTGGTGAGGTACTGCTTGTGTGCTGGGAGGGTTGGATTGACAGTTGCGACTTGTTGTAGGAGTGACTCAGCCACCTACAAACAAAAGTGCTGTCATCCCTAAACCAGCAGTCTAGCTGAGGAGCAAGAGTCCAAATACAACATGGCGCCACCAATCATGGTGTTTTGGCACTAATTTACGGCTAACCTGAGTATCCCTGTCTCACACACAGCAGGTACTCTAAGAACAATTATACAGAGACATCCGTGGTCTTAGGGATAATCCTCCTCAGCTAAATAGGGAGCACCTAACTGGGCTGCAGGTTGATCAAGCTTGAACCCATTAAAAGAATTTTTCCCATCTGGTGTTCTTTCTCTGTACCAATTATTCACCATGGCTAACGCCATAGACATTTCAGAAAGTGTCAGACATGCATTAAAACAACATTTAGTAGCCCATGGCTTAACAGATGAGGGCCGGGATGTCACGTTTATAGTGGAAGCTCATGAAGCTTACCAAACAGAAACATTTTATTCTTGGGTCACCTTCCCTGAAGAAAACGATACAACACATACATTTCACATATACAAAATTGCAAACGTACCACAGCAGTACCAAGCTTACTGGTATCTAGAGATACCGCTATCTTATCAAAAACATAAAAATTGGTTCAATAGCGCCCTACCACATTTAATACAACCCGTGAGATTAGGTCCCTTAAGTAATGACGGACCAACGTGGCCCATGTTTGCCACATATACAGCACATCCTGGCGTACAAGCAATGCAAATAGCTGAAGTAAGCACACTTTATAATGAGCTAGTACAACATTACAGATGACTGGTAAAATTCACTATGGGAACTTTGAATACCGCCCCCAGCACGGGCTGCACCAGCTGGTCACCAATTGGCCGTTACTGGGATTAACCCACAAATAGTGCATTCTATCATGGGCAAGGCGCCCACGGACTGTGAGAAGATTCAATTCTGGATAGCATAAAAAACTAACCAGCTTATTACTATAATGAAGAAAACTCACTAGGATATAGAAATATATAGACAACTATATGGCTTCCAGTGCTACAAAAAACTGCAATATAATTCTTGTCAGAGGGTGACGACCATGATCAATATTCGGTTAGCACACTGGCATAAAATTAGGTTGGTATCAGTTACAGAATTTGATTTTCCTAAAATTAATTGTCCTTGATATCTGTGTAAGTTGTGGTGCCTAAGATTCATAACGAGGCCCTTTTTCCTCTAGGGCAGACGGCAATTTCAGGCATTGATTCAATGACAGAACATTTGTCATACTTTGTGAATGTCTTCTTGAAACCATGATTACCAACCTACTGGCACACATTAGCGATATTATGGATTTGTTGGCCAGATTTATGGATTTAACTTGGGAATCTGAATCTATGATATTGGCAACACTTGATGTAGAAAACTTCCCAGATCCCCATCAGAAAATAATCTGGATGCTGGCTGTGGCCTCTCCTCAAGAAAAGCCAACCATTTTTATCATAACGTTATGCTATTGGAGATAGTGAACCTGATATCAACTGCTACATTTTCATGTATGAGGGCGAATGTTTTCAGCAGCAATAGGAACTGCAATGGGTTACAGGTTTACTTCCTCTTATGCCAACCTTTTTATGGGCCGGTATTAGAGGTTGAATGCCTGGTCCATGGAGGCAATGATCTGGAACAAAGCTTAGCCACTGCTGGGGGAGGTACGTTGATGATATCATAATAATTTCGATAGGGACAGAGAGTCAGTTGCAATCATATCATGACTATCTGAATTATAATTCATGGAATGTAAAATTGGCAGGAGCAAAATGTCATTCTTAGTAGTGTAATTATATGTAGAAGGTAATTAGATGAGATGCAATCTTTTCCGTAAGAATACCTGCAGTGGCAGCATACTGCATTATAGTAGGATGTATCCACAATGTGTAAAGAATGCATCACCATATGGTGAAATGCTACATATGAGCATAATTTCAGTGAAGAGCATCATCCTGAATGGAGTCTAGAAGCAACTAAAACTTGCCTTAAAGATGATTCTACCCTAAATGCTGTAGAAAAAATGAGTTAGATCAGTATTAAAGCATGATAAACAATGTCAAATAAAACAGCAAGGACAAAGGCAGGGTTGCTATGCTGTTTTTGTTATTGAAATTATATAGCACTGAACTTAGCCCCTAGGGGTGCCCTGGCTCTAAAAATAGAGAAACATACAGAATAATGGAAGGAGGCAGATCAGATAGAAGCCCCTCATTGTTGAGAGGATCTCAGCTCTATCTATTTAGCAACTCTCGGTTTTAAAAAGCCACGTCTCGAAGACCTTTCTAAACTGATGGAGAGTGAGAGACAGTAGGAGAATGGTTGGAAGCTTCTTCCACAGCAAGATTCTCACAGAAAAGGCTTTGCCTCCAGACGTCACTCGTTTGTATCTAGGCAGTACCAACAGTTTACCCTCTGGGGAATGAAGAAGATGAGATGGAATTTAGTTGTAGAACATCTGCCTCAGGTATAGTGGCCCCTATTGGTATACCGCTTTATAATTAAACATAGATCTTTGAAGGTAGTTCTCTTGCCAACTGGCAACCGGTGTAGAGTTTTTAATACATCCGAGGCAGAGGAGAAACATGAAGCTTCCAAGGACAGACAAGGTGCCACATTTTGTACTGTCTGTAGCTTCCTCAAGATACATCTATCCAGTCCAAGATAAAGGGAGTTGAAATAGTCCTGGTGACTCATTATGGTCACTACTTGATGGACTGGTTTAGGTAGAAACTGGAGAATCTTTGTTAAAACATTAAGCAGGAAGAAACAGGTGGCTGCTACATGCATGACTTGGGCAGAAAAGGATAGTTCAGGCTCAAGGTAGACTCTCAGGCTTTTAACTACCTCAGCAGGAGCAGGAGAGGCCCAGATTATAACGGTTCAGACAAGCTGGGCTTTTGTTTATCAAGACATACAATAGGAGTAGCCAAGACATGGTCAAGATTTTGGAAAAAAAACACTGGGGTCTCCTTAGGATTATACCATTTACTAAAAAGCCCGTAGTTACACATTGTAGGGGAAAGACTATCTGGGAAGTTGTCAGCCTCAGCTATGTACCCCCACCAAAGCTGACATCTAGGAGGTTGGCTTAACCACCCAAAGGGCTTTTATACATGCGGTGATTGTTCAGTGTGTGCAATAACAGATAATAAAAAAACAAAGATTCAGATGTAATACCTAGAAAGAATATACCATAAACCTTAATGACACATACATGCTCTACAATGAATATTAATTTGCATGGCATTGCTTTTTGTATTAGAACAGCTCAAACAAGGGAGAAAGGCAGTCAAAAACAAAGTGGATATGTCTCCTAAGAGCACAATGGTTACATTCTGAAAAGGAGTTCTATTATTTTCTCTAAGTTTAAAACTCTGGATATTATTATTTTGTGTCTAACGGGATCTATTACTATGATGACTGTGGGGTTTTAACTATTCAGGGTTTTTGCACACTGGAAAGTTAGGGACATAACTGATGCTCGCAGTGATTTGTATTTTTGGTCAACCTTTGCAAGAACATTCTCCGCTGTAAACTATGGTACTGTCAGGACTGTAATTGTTAATTAACAGGTATATTGACCTCACTTGGGACATATCTCATGAAGACATCACTACATCTACAGATGTAGTGATTATACGATACATTGTTGTAGAAATAGTTTAATTGAAATCCCTAAGGATTCATTGTTTCAGTTCTTTTGAATGCCTTTATTCACAACACATGTTTGAGACAGCTTACAATTTATTTTATTAGAATATTGTACTAGTCAGGGTTTAGGGCTTACATGTATTGGACCAGTATGGTGCGTATTCCCATGTGTTACTAAGGAGAACATGATCTACCTGTGTTGGACACACCATTACCTTTATTTGATATGCCTCTCTTGGGACACTATTACCTGGCGCACCTGGACTTAACAATGTGATCGTAATTAGGGGATACAAGTTTGTCTTATTGTAACTGGCCAAACCATTTGCCAAAATATTAAAGATTGTTTATGTCTTCTTTGGAATATTTAATATGATGCATCTGGATGTAATATTGTGAACGCATTTAAGGCATATAAGAACGTATAATCTCTATTGGTTTAACCTTTGTACTCACATTCATAGCCTGTATGAAAGTTTAATAGTGATGTAGTGCAAAAAATATTTCTAGTTAGAATAAAAGAAGCATATTTATCAACCTACCAAGGAATGCTGGCTGTTACACTAGAATGATGATGGAATCTTTCAAGATGTCCCCAACATTTCACTGGTGCTATACATTCATGGTTTCTACATAATTTATGATTTGACAGTCATGTAAGAGTTGTTACAGCCTTTTGATTGGATGTGAGTACTCTTTAGGCAGTGAAACATTTACATTGTTTGTTTGGACCACGGCACACCTTGATGATGCTGTTAATACTTGTGGCTAAGACACAAACTTGTTCTTTTCTGTAATCTTTCATAACAAAAGTTTTTTCCATCCTATATGTGATGGCTTTCTTGACAATTGTTGTTTCCAAAGTTTTAAACTGGACCTCATTTGTAATTCTCTGTCACAATCTTTTTTTGTCTGTTTAATTTATTGTGGCACCTTGGACAATGGTTCTGAGTATCTTAGCTCCAGTTTATATACATGAAGCTATGCTGTAAGCCACATATAGTACATATAGTATGAATTGTGTTGAATATCATGGGCCTAATATCACAACCTTGTTATGATTAGCCACCATTTTGAAGTACAGACCTTTTGTGTGCTTTTTTAATAATACAATTCTGTGCCATGATCACTTGTTGGAATTATTTGTTGGTCAATTGGAATTGACCTGTTTAAGTATAAGTAGTTACCTTTTTCAACTATGTTAATCTTTGACTAAGAACATTGTTACTTCAGTGCAACATGACACAATGTACCCTGCTGTACTGTATCCTTGGGATATACCTCGGGAAGGGTTTTGTCATACAATATGAATGGTTATTGATGATAGTGGCTGGCTTTTGTAGGGAAGCTGGCATTTGTGAGCATGCAATGTGGATGGACGCTGACAGTGAAATACAAACAGGGCAGATGAATCCAAAATTATGAGGGACTGAGGATGGGTGTGAAAATTTACAACATACTTGCACATATAAGAGAGAGAGATGTAACAATCTACAGGATAAGTGAGTTTGACGAAGGGGATGATATTTCTGCCAAAATAAGAACCTAGATTATAAATTCACGGTGTTTAAACCACTGTTAAAGCTGGAAAAAATAATAATGGTTTGCTTTGACAGTATACTGGTACAGCCTTAATATTAACTATGGAATGGATTTTTTTGTTGTTTTAGAAATATGTTGGAAATGGCTTTTGGCATACTCTATGAATGGTTATTGTTGTAACTGAGCAGCCTGAGTAGGGTGTCCATCACGTGCAAACATGTAATGTCGATGGACGCTATAAGCTTAATGCATACAAGATAGCAGCGGACACTGACCTCATGGCACAATTATACCTGCTACAGCGTAAGAGCTAATACCCTTCAGGGTGAGCGGGTCTGACTAAGGAGGCATTATTTCTTCCTTGGGATGGAAAGAAAGGTCATAATGCTATGGAGTTTACACCATTACTATGGATGGATAAAACCAGATTGCTTTGCCGGGACTATTTGTCAACACTATTTTTTTTTTTGGGAACAGAACTGTGAAAGCAGGTGTTCTCCCAACTATGTCAGGTTTCAGTTATGATTTTATACAGAGTTCGCCCAATTCAATATGGCAACGGACAGGTAGGAGTCTTTATGGCTCGCCTCTGTTTATAAGAACAGGAGACCTTTTAGGATAGAAGAGTGTGAGTAGAGTGGTGGTGGCTCTTTCGGATAACAAGAATTTAAGTTGTTATGTTACGGTGCTTGGTACAACTGTTGAGGTTGGCGAAGATGACACTGCCTCAGTTTGTTTGTATTTTTGTTTGATATATTGTTTGTCCATATCTAGTGTTACTGAAGGAATTTATATAAAAAGTATGTGATTTTAAACTCCATTTAGTATTTGTCAGCATTTCTGTGGCCAAGTAGCAGACCATTTCTGCTACTTGGCCACCTTCCTAGGGCATATATTAGTACCGGGGACCACCACCTCCCTGGGCTGATGCTAAAAAATGTGAGGGTGCCCCCCCATGCCCGGGGGACCACCACCTCACGGGGGCAAAATACACTTATAATAGTAGGTGGAGTCCTGTGGACCCCCCGTGACCGCCACCTGCTCCACGCTGTTACTATTATATGCGGGGGCACGCAGCTCCCCCGATGCTTGCAGACTATCACCTCCCCGGGGCGAAATGCTTTTAAAATAGTAGGTCGGTCATGTGGACCGCCGCAGCCCCAAGGACCGCCACCTTCCCAGGGCTACATTTCTAATATATGCGGGGGGCGCACAAATACGTGTGCAGGGAAACAGATGAAAACATTGCTCCTGCAAGCAGAGAGCTGCTACTTAAAGCAACTCTCTGCTTGCAGGAGAAATGCCGGCTCCTGCAGGAGTCGGGAGCCGGCTGAGACCGTGGGGGCCTTGAGTCTCCCCCGCGGTCCCCATAGGCTTTTATGGGTGCCCTAGGCACCCTTGGAGATATGGGTGGGCCACAGGGGATGGGAGATTGAGTGTTGAAGTCAGAGTACAGAGGGGGGCAACATCGTCCCCTCTCTTTTTGAAAAAGTATTTGGCCCCAGGAAGGTGGTGCTCTCCAGGGCCTGGGGGTTCCTTGTGGCCACCCCCCTATTTTATGCAATGAACAATAAGTGGATTATACTAAGTAATTCTATTTGTTGTCACTTTCTTGTCATTTCATTGGAGTGATGTTATTGGTATGATGACCAATGCCATTCATCCTACCAACTTATACAATGGTCTGAATTTTAGCCTCCTAGGCATTGGAATGGTTAACTTCTCATTTATTCTCTATAGTGAGTAGGGATGAATATGTGGAATCATTTATGTACACTTGTACCTGAGTGATCTTTTTCTTTTCAGGACATCTCTTTGCATGCCTTTAAAAACATTTTGTGCATTTTGTGCATGTGTGTAACTTATAATGTTTGGGTTTACCAAAATACACTGAAATATCTAACTATACCATAAATACAAGTTAATTAATGTTAGTTTGCCTCATTTGTAGCTCAAAACACATTTGATGCATAATCCAGACTTTTACAATTTTCTTTACTTCTAATTCATATCAGGTCCTACACCCAGGGTATGTGGACAACAATCTGCCACTGAAGATACCTCCACTCCAGACCAGGATAAAGCCTTCAGTGAGGACTCCACTCCTGCAAGTCTGGGTGTTGTGAAGCAGCAATTTGGTGTGCCTGGGCAGACAGGTCAGTGAGTCTCACACAGCCCACAGACACACCTTCCACCACAGCTGTTACAGTACCTCAGCCAGTGGACACCTCCTCCACTTCCTGTGTCCAAAGGACCACCACCCTAGTCTTGTGCCCCCCGCCTGAGTCTTAGTTGCTGTGGAGCCAATACCAATACCAGTACCACCACCATCTTCAGTTCAGCTAGGACCCAGTGGGATGAGGCACGCTGGCTCAGGGGCACAGGGTAGTGGGGGTAGGTTATGTGGGAGGGAATTTGCGGGCCAGCAAAGTGAAGCCACTGGGTTCAAAATCACCCGAACCACCATTGATCAAGTCTTGAGATTCCTACATCAGTCCCAAGACATGATGGGCCAGGTCGTTACAGAGCTCCGGGACCACAGAGGGAACAAGAGATACAGTCCAATTTGAGCTCCCTGACTGGGGTGCTATTTGACATTTACCTTTTCCACCATATGTAAAGGTCTTTCCCAGCAACATCTACCCTTTTCTGTGGCCCTAAAACATTTGGGCCCACTACACCAGCCTCAGTCACAGAAAGGGAGGCCCTGCCACAAGTTGAAACACCGGCAACCACATCAGTACCTGCAGCTGTGGAACCCCCTCCCTCCCACCAGGAGAGGACGTTCATCCAGTCCACCATGAGAGAATGGTAAGACCTCCACCACCACCAGCAAGAGATGAAGAACCTAATTGCCTCCAGTGAGTGTCTACCATTCACTCTGTGGGTTAGATTCTGGACACATTTACCTTTTAGATGTTAGTTTTATTTTGTACATTGGACTTCAACAATTTTGACTCTAAAATAATGGTTTTGTTCACCATGATTGAGTCTTTTTTTGGTTTGCCACTTTGTTATTTGATTTTCATCCTCCATCAGTTAATGTGTGTGTGTAAATTAAAACACAAAGTCAAGGTCTGGTGTTGTATCTCTTCTCGTATTTCCTTTTTATTTCTTCATTCCAGCATTATTGTAAAAATGCAAATAATCAAAACAATTTATAATCAAAAAAGGTATATATAGGTGATGTTTCTCCCATGTTCAAAAAAGTAAAATATAACAATCACCACAATTGAGAATGTATTAATTGCATACTTTAGTAAGTAAGAATTTGTCAAATTAAAAAAATGAGATCACATGCATAAACCAAATAGTCTGTGTCCTTTATGTTTTTACAGTTCCAGAAATGGATACAATGGAAGAATGGTATATGATTATATAAAATATATTCAGTAAGCAAACTATTAATGATTCAAGTCATCAGCTGGAGCCAGACATCCTGCCTCACAACAGGAATACCACATCAAAAACACCAACAGTCAAAATCATGGATGTACTCAATTTTGTGACTACGGGATCATTTCAATACACTGTGGTGGTATCTGGTGGCACGTCAAAACCAACTTTAAGTGGTGTACTACAAAACTTTCTTTCTACAGTGATGGAAAGATGGAGTACTGCCATGATGTTGTTGATGTGGGATTCCTAATGTGACGCAGACGATCTGGCTCCAGCTGATGACATAGATCAAGAATTGTTTGGCCAGTCAATCTGAATTTTTTGATAATATCATCTTCTTCCATGGTGGCAAAGTCTGGAAATGGTCTAAACACTTGAAAATGTTGCTTTCTACCTCTCCCTGTGTTCCTATGTCTGCATTCAAGAAAAAAGAGAAATATAACTTTTTATGGACAAACAATACTTTGATAATTAACACACGTCTTTGTAAAATTTCATATGTTTTTGTGACATATATGTACGCCTCATTTTTTATGATGTCGTAACTTAGAATAACAATTTTTATGTCTGATATTTAAAAAAATGATGTGTGAATAATGTGTTATAAATGCATTTTTTTTTTTTTTTTTAATTCTGTCAACAGAAGTATAAAATAAACTGTATCACTATCGTAGTTAAACACACTAACACATTACATTATACTGTTTTAAATTTGAACAAATACAGTACTGTTCACATTTTGTTTATGTAAACAAACTAGCCACCATTTTCAGTGGTGGTGATGCACTTAAAATTAAAAAATACACTGTTTTATTTTCTAAAATGGTGGGCACCTGATCTTTCCCACAGGACATTTGGAATCAGCTGGCCATTGTTGGAAGTTGACCGCATAGTGGGTGTAAACTCCATGATGGGCACGGAACTAGGCCAACATGTGTCACTGCACATACGAAAGCCAATGGATGTGTCCGTCTCTGTTGTCAATCACATACGTCATGTATGTGTATGTGGTTTTGTTTTAGAAAAAAAGCTCACTTGCTCCTAACACAGCAGCCAGCTCCATCTCCTGTACTTTTGCTGCTATTACCGACCTCTCTGAGCCAGGATGCCATGCAAAGCAGGTGACAAGGCCCCTAACTTCTCTGCTAAGGAGTTGAAACTGCTCACCACTGAGGTCCTTTCCCTGTACAGCCAGCTGTATGGAAGCCCAGATGAACAGGAACAAGTTTGAATGAAAAATGTATTTCTAACTTACTTTTATTTTTAAACACAGGCTAAATTGTCCCTTTTATTTCCAAAGAGAAGTGTTGTGATTGGAGTGTAGTTAGCTCAATAAATTAGCTGGGAACAAAATGATGTTTAACAAAGTTTTAAATGTCTGTAAATCTAAATGAAAAGTAATCTGGATGAATACGGCAATTTTTCATTTCAATTTGCTCACAATTCAAAATTTTCCATTTACACACTGCATGCCCCTTACTTCCAGAGGCCAGTGGAAAATGTGACATACATATAGCTAACAATTACAGCTATATGTCGAAATGATAGAAAAGTAAAGTACAGGAAACAGTTTCTAATTATGAACTTGTCTGAAGTTTTTTATGCACTTTAAATGTATCCCATTTTCAAATGAATGAGTATCTGAATGTATTACACAAGCAATGGTGCCATGTATGTCCTGTGCTGCAAGTACATATGACAGGCATACAAATATGGCCCATTCCTACACATATATGTTCATACATCATCAAAAACCGTGCTCTCACTGACGCACATGGCAGCCCTCCCATAATGCCCTTGGTCATAGTATGTGGGTCTAACCATGATATCTGGTCCTAAAAACATTAAGCATGAAGCCAATGAAGCTGGGTGTGGGAGGTGCTAACAATGTGCAGGTTGTTTAGCCTGCAGTGGCACATAATGCTTTGTACTGACCAGAAGTAGCTCTCACCATAAGAAATGTTTCAGACCCCTGGCCTAGATGATGTTTGTGGCCTGTATTTGTAAATTGAGGACATTAAAAGTGCTGAGGGTACTCCACAGGCCACTACAAATTAGTATTTTAAAGGATATAGTTAATTTGAGAAAATAATCTGTTCTAACTTTTTAGAAATGCTTGTGATCGATTTGACAAAATTGTGTCACAGCAATACAAACAAAATAAACCTCACCTAACATTTTGTTCTTACTTTTTTCGTATCCATACAGGTCAATGCCCATCAGAAAAAGGAGTTATGGAAGGCCATCATCAAGAAGGTGTGGACCCTGTGGGTCTAGAAGTGACGCAGCAATCACTGTAGGAAGAGGTGGGAAGACCTACAGTGCTAGACCCGAAAGTCATTTACAGTCCAGCTCAGCCAGTCCTCCCAACGTGGAAAGCACATGCACTGCACCTTGACCCCCCTTATGGCCTGTATACTTGCGGTGGCCATCCGGACTTTGATGGGCAGTTGAGAGCCGAACAGCAGCATCAACGGAATACGTTATTTTTTTGAGTTCTTATTGTTAGTTTACTTTTTTTGTTACAACTATAATGTCTTGCATTGACATAAAGGTCGACACACATTCAATCCACAAGAAGAGTTCTGGAAGGTGTAATTTTTGCACAATGTGTATGATAATGCATTTTGTGTATTGATTTGTGGTAAAAGTTGCCACCAGATTTCTTATCACTAACAAAGGACTGTTTTGAGCAGACACATACCTGCCTAAAAAAAAAGAGGTACCTGGATTTTGTCTATGTTATGAGGGTCAGTTGTTTGCTACAACTGACCCTCATAACATAGACAAAATCCAGGTAAAAAAATAGGCCACAAATGATGATTCTGTATGGTGTGATGCTCTACCACAATTGTGAGGAGGTTAAGTTGATTGACCCTATCACAGGCGACCTAGCATACAATGCACTTGTGATACAGTGGGTGTTCTAGAATTCACATTTGTGAGCTGGTATAGTGACTAAACAATATTGAGCATCTGATCCAAAATGACTAGGAACCTGAGAACAATGGCATCATTTCTCAGCAAAAACATTACATAAATATGTTTTCACTGCAAAATTCAATTAAGTTCATGTAAACACTTCCAGACTGACAGGAAGCCTTACTCTTTCACTAATGTGCATATCAGCCAGTCTATATCAACAAACATTAATTTAGTAGGCCATCATTATTAATTGAAACAGACAGGAATGTGTACACAGCGGTGGCAGAGTGACACATATCCCAAAAAGCACATTTTGTGTCCTTTGTTATGTCCAGATGATAATTCAATATTGAAGAAAAGGAGTTATTTAAAGTGACGTTTGTGGATGGACAATGTACATTGTACAAAGCTTTCTTGCACATATATTTATTTTTGTGACAAGAGTTCACAATTCCGAACTACCAATCAAAACCATTCTTGAAGTGTTACACAATTCCAAGAGAATTTTGAAATGCTTAAGAGAAATGATTAAAAATAAAATGGGAGTAATGATAGTATTTAGAAAACTGTGAGAAAATGAGTCCATAACATGCTCCCTACATGCACGGGGTAGTGGTAAAGTATAACCAAGTTTAAAAGCCTTAAAGCAAGGGAAACATAACATTTAGGAAATTTTTTGCTAAAGAACCTTTTTATCATTTTGCTTTGCACATATACAATAAAACTGTTGTACATGTCTTTTCAGCATCTTCAGGAGACATTGCCAATGAAGGCTGGCCACTGTGCATCCTGTGCAGAAACATCTGGCTCCAATGGAGCCATTGAGGGTGAGGGGACTGGCACAGAGGCCACTAGCTCTATATCTTCATTGGAGGACTCCACAAGTGACCAGTTTCTAGTGGTGTTGGCCCCTTCAGGACCTGTTCCATCTGCATCCTTCTTGCTACACAGATTCCCATCTCTCTCTCTCCTCTTTTTCCCCCCAGTTGGCCAAACCCACCCCCCCTAAAAGGGCTGGGGTCTCCTTTGCGGCAGGCATGTCCCCCCTGACCCTGTCCCTCCCCCTGCGCTCAGTGATGAGGCTATTGACCTCTTAGGCAGCAGCGCTGTAAGCCAGACAGCGATTGTTAATGGCATCCAGAGGTTTGCTTCTAAAATGACACAAATGGTCGCATTCCTGGATGCCATTCATAGTTCTATAACTATCATGCAGATATCACTTGCAAAGATAGCCTCTGTACATACTACAGCCCCCCCCCCCAACAAGCCCAACCTTGTGCCACTACTCCGGTGCCTTCGTCATCCCAAATCCCAAGCACACTCACTTCATTGCATGCATCGACTCACACAGACAAAAGCAGCCTACCCAGACATAAACACAAATACACAATAAAACACAAGCATGCACCCATCCAACATACACACACATACTACTTGCACTACACCCACAGGCACTACAAACACCACACCCATAAGCACCACCACCACACCCACAACCACCACAACACCCACAACCACCACAACACCCTAAGCACCACACCACGACCACAACATCCACTATAACAGCACACTCATCCAAACACACACAGTCACACATATGCACATGTCCACACAAGACAACACCCACCAAACACACAAGATCACAGTCACCCGAATACAAAATAGCTACAAAATCTCACACATCCAAACATACACCAGACACACATATATCTACAACACAGAGACTCATGAACCAGAAGCACACCGACCTCCTCAACAGCCCACCCATCCAACCAAACACATTCACAGAAAACAGTATCCACAACAAAACCCACCAAACACAAATGCACACATTCACCTGAACACCACACACCTTCAAACAAACACACACCCAAACATATACCAGATCCACATACACCTGAAAAACAGACAGACACACACACAACACCTACTCCAGCTCCCCCTGACTCCCCATCCCAATCCTCTCCCACCCCTTTTACCCTTTCCCCTCCACCAGAGTTTACAGTGAACCTATCCCTGACCCCTAAAAAACCCAAACCCACCCATGTCAAGAAGGGTCACTGAGGTGCCTGCTCTGCCCGCTAGATGCCCTTTGCTGTGGAGGATGTCCTTTGGCAGTGACATTAGGAGGCAAGTTCTGGGCCTGAAACCCAACCCGTAATTCCATCACTCTGTTTTTGGACAATTATTAATCTATTTTTCATACATTAATTATGAGGGAAGTATCTCATCCATTTATAAAATATCCCTCCCCTTTTTTTAAGTAAGCGGCCAAGGAGGATGAGGTGCTCAGGACCAATAACGGCTCAGGTGAGGGGCCAATGCCCTTTATTTATTTTTATAAATGGCCCTGGGGGATGTGGTCCCAGGGCCTAACAAGGTTTGTAGAGTGGGCCAACATGGCTTCCTCCCCTTTTTAAAAAAAATAAATAAGTGGCCCCAGAGGTTAGGGTCTCCCTCCCCTTAAAAATAAATATAGCCTTGGGGTATGGTTGTCCCCTGGGCCTAATGAGGCTCGGGGCAGAAGGCCATGCGGCCCCCCCCTTTTTGAAAAAAAAAGACACGGCCCCAGGGAATGGGGCCCCGGTTGCCTGATATGGCTCAGGGAGCAAAGCTGTGCATCTCTCATCCTCTTTTAAATTAGAAAATCCATGATGGGGTTCCTGGGCCCTAATAAGGCTCAGGGAGGTGAGCTGCAGCCCCCCCTTAGAATTGTTTACCAGGCCTTTTAGTGCCTTTTGGGGCCTATTAGTGCTTGGGGAGGGGTCTGCACACCCTCCTCCCCTGTTTAATTGTATTTGGCCCGAGGGATGGGATTAAGGGTCAGGGAGGGGGCTGCACGCCTTCTCCCCTTAATATATATGTTTTGACCTCAGGGGATGGGGTCCTCGGGTCCAGATGGCCAACCCTACATTGTGCACGCCAAAAGCTGTGCGCCATGTGGGGTTGGCAGTCTGCTGGGGGTTTGGCCACAGGGTCTGGCGGCAGTGAATGATGTCATTTAAAATGTCATCAGTGATATTATAAATGATGTCACAGAACATGCCATGAGCAATGTAATATGTGAGGTCATAAGCAGTGTATGGTGGGGGTGCAAGTTATAGTTAGCAGAGCTCTGCAAGCTATAACTGGTGAATTTGTGTGTTTGTTTTTAATTTAAAATGTTAATGATATCTGACATATTCACCTAACCATAACGTGACTTTAACCTTTGTGTTTTTTCCAGTGAATTTCCAAGGGTTTTTTTACACAAAAAATATCTTTTCTATCACATCTACATTATTTTAACCTTTGTTTTTTGTGGTGGGAAAATAGATAGATAGATCGATAGATAGATCGATAGATAGATAGATCGATAGATAGATAGATAGATAGATAGATAGATAGATAGATAGATAGATAGATAGATAGATAGATAGATAGAAAATATTGCACAGAAAACGCGCAGGTGGAAAAGCTACAGCAGCTGTTGAACAATGCCAGCTTTCATTTTTTTTTTTTGAGCGAACAGAACAAGCAATGCTCTTATGCCCTATTTTTGACAATAATATCTGGTACCAATTGTTCCCTAGCCTGGCATTTTTTCCAGGCTATTCATACTTTTTTTGACAGAGAGGGAAATGTTGACATTGGAGACCTACGACGATCAGTGACGGATCATCACCACTCCCATCACTACTAGCCTCCCCAAGTCCTTCTTTCAATGTGTGGGGCGTACACGTTGACTGACGCACATAAATACACTGGTGATGGGCCCTCAACTGTCTCCAACTTGGAAATCCCCCAATGATGTGGTAACAGTGCGGTACAGATGCTTTGAACCCCATCAGACGTCAACAGTGACTAAGAAGTCCAAACAGTCGCCAAAAGTTTTCTCGTGAGAAAAGAGAAAACACATTTAGGTATCGACTGCCAAGAGAAAACAATATTATGTTTTCCTAAATAGCCCCATGAAAGAGATGTTGCAATTCAACCTGCAATAAAGCTAGTGAATAATTGACACCCACAATCACTAGTTGGGTCAGATGGAAGGCACATTGTGATTGGGCCGGCGGTAAAACTGGCTGTGGTTCCGCCGCCAGCCACTTTTGCTTATGAAGTCATCGATGCAGATGTAAAATTCTGGCGGTGGCTGCAGGTCGCCAACAGACTATCGTCTTTGGGCCAGTCAGCATCTAAATAACATGGGTGGACCGCCTTGTTGGCAGAGTGATTATCCAATGGAAAAGCAATGGTGGGATCGATTCCGCCAAGATCTAAATCAGGCCCTTATTGTTTGCTCCAGCTTGACGGGAGTTTTGGATTGCCCCCACTAAGTGAAAGCACATATAGGTTTCCCTGCTTGTGCCAGTGAGGGCAGGGGAACCGCTATGTCCGGACGGTGGGCTACGCGGGACATAGCCTGAGCCAGCCCTATGGGACGGGATCCCTAGGGCCATTAATGACTTAGAGAGGGGGGCTTTGTGGCCACCCTCCCAATTTCATGCACTGGGGGGGGCCTAGGGAATGGCGACCCTAGGGTCAAACACGGCCCAGGGAGAAGGGCCACGTGGCTCCCCTCCCCCTTTAAATATCTGGCCAGACCCGTGGGATGGGGCCGCATGCCAGTCTCCCCCTTTATTTAGTGGCTGGACCCCAAGAGATGGGATCCCTGTGGCTGAAATTGACCTGGAGGGGGGGCACACCGCCCCCTCTCACTTGTGAATATTGGCCGGGCCCGACGTTTGGGGACCCTGGGGCTAAATTCAGCCTGGTGAGGGGGGCCACAAGTGTCCCTCACCCTAAATATATCTAGTTCCCCCAGGTTCTTGCCTACCAAGTGGGCGTAAAAAAACAAACACAGGAAACCGCACTTTTTTTTTTTTTTCCTCAGAACCTCTACAAATATGCAGCAACATTTAAAAAAAACATTTGTGGCTGCGTGCCCCCCCCCTCCCTGTGCCTTCAGAAGCCCCAGAGAGCCTACCGCAAGAGCTAAAATTTCTTTACATAGGGAGTGGGGGACGGGGCTCTCCTCCCCGAGCCTCATAAGGCCCTGGGGATCCGAACGCAAGGCCATAATTTAACAAAAAGGGGAGGGGAGCCACCCTACCGGAGCATTAAAGACCCAGGGGAATCCATCTTCCAGGGCCAGCTCAGTAGCTATGTCCCAGGCAACCCACCCAGCGGACATAGCAGTTTATCTGTCTGCACCACCCCAGGCAGGGAAACTTGCATTTGCTCTCGCTTGGCTGGAGAATTTTTTTAATTTCCTGCCAAGCGGGAGCAAACACCAAGGGCCTGATTTAGATTTTGGCGGATGGGATCATCCATCACAAACCTGACAGACATCCCATCTGCCATATTAGGCTCTCCATAGGAAATAATGGGATTGTTATATGGCGGACAGGATATTCATAAAGTTTGTGACACAGTATTCCCCTCCGCCAAGATCTAAATCAGGCCCCAAGTTGGCCTCAGTGGGCAGGAGCATCAAAAATGCTCCCACCCGCTGGGAGCAGACTTTTGATCTGTTTCCCTACAGATCAAAATATTGCTTCTGCTTGGAGGGAACAACATTAGGAGATGCTCCCTCGGGTGGGAGCAATGCCAGCTTCCAATGACCCTCCTGGTGCCTCAACAAGAGTATCGTAGGTGCCCTGGGTGGGAACCAGGGCACCCACCTTTAAATGTCAGGGTCCCGAGGGTCCCAGGGGAAGGGGGTCTCCAGGGCCGAAATTTGCCCGAAGACTTCTGTGTGCCCCTCCCCATAAACGTCACGCCGGGCCCCAAGGGGTAGGGTTGCCAGGGCTAAAATCAGCCCTGAGAGGGGGGCAGTGTGCCTCCCTCCTCCCGAAATGACACCAGGCTTTCCTCCCCTTTATTTAAAAGAGTGGCCCAAGGGCCAGGATGGGATCCCCAGGCCATAACAAGGCTCAAAGAGGGGGGCCTTGCGGCACCCCTCCCCTTTAATTAAATAACTGGCATTGGGGTATGGGGTCCCCAGGGCCGATAACAGCTCGGCCGCCCGCCCCTCTCCCCTTAAATAAATACACAGCCCTAGGGGATGTGGTCTCCGGAGCCTAAAGAGGCTTAGGCTTATGGCCCCTCCACTTTTTTAGACATATATATATATATAAATATAGCCCTGGCGGATGGGGTTCCAGGGCGCATAACAGCTCAGGGAGTGGGGCAGCGCACCCCCCTTATAAAATACACATCCCTAGGTGATATATATATCGCCCTGATGGATGGGACCCCCAGGGTCTAAAGAGGCTCGGGGAGTGGGGCTGCATGGGGTCCTCCTCTTTTTTTAAAAATAAGTGGCCATGGAGGATGAGGTGCTTGGGACTAATAACGGCTGGGGTGGAGGGACCATACCCTTTATTTATTTTTAGAAGTGGCCCTAGGGGATATGGTTCCCAGGGCCTATGATGGTTTGGAGCCCGCACGGCACCCCTCTGCTTTTATTAAATAAGTGGCCCCAGAGAATTGGATCCTCATTGCCCATTAAAACAAATAGGGCCCTAGGGGATGTCAGTTCCCTGGGCCTGATAAGGCTCGGGATGAAGGCCATGCGGCCCCCTCCCTTTTTGAACCAAAAAAAAGACATGGCCCTGGGGGATGGGGCCCCGGGGGCCCGCTAAGACACAGGAGTGAAACTGTGCATCTCCCCTCCTCTTTGAAATGTAAAAAACCCTGGAGGATGGGGTCCCTGAGGCCTATGAGGGCTCTGGAGGGGCCGTCCGGCCACTTCCTGGTTTCATTATAATCGTACCCCAGGGATGGGGTCCCTGGGGACTAATAAGGCGAAAGGAAGGGGCCTGTATGTCCTCTCCCCTTAGATTGTTTTTACCGGGGATGTGGTCCTTGGGGCCTATTAGGGCTTGGAGAGGGGGGGCTGCACATCCTCCTCCCCTGTTTAATTGTATTTGGCCCAGAGGGATGGGATTAAGGGTCGGGGGGCTGCATGCCTCCTCCCCTTAATATATATGTTTTGACCCCAGGGGATGGAGTCCTCAGGTCCCAATGACCAACCCTACATTGTGCACGCCAAAAGCTGTGCGCCATGTGGGGTTGGCAGTCTGCTGGGGGTATGGCCACGGAGTCTGGTGGCAGTGAATGGTGTCATTTGAAATGTCATCAGTGATGTTATAAATTATGTCATAGAACATGCCATGAGCAATTTAATATGTGAGGTCATAAGCAGTACATGGTGGGGGAGGAAACTATAACTGGAAACTGGTGATTTTCTGTGTTTGTTTTTAATTTAAAAAGTTAATGTTCTCACTGACATATTCACCTAACTATAACATTTCTTTAACTTTTGTGTTTTTTTCAGTGAATTTCCAAGTTTTTTTTTATCACACCTACATTACTTTAGCCTTTGTTTTTTGCGGTGAGAAGATAGATAGATAGATAGATAGATAGATAGATAGATAGATAGATAGATAGATAGATAGATAGATAGATAGATAGACAGATAGATAGATAATGCGCAGAAAACACGCAGGTGGAAAAGGTACAGCAGCCGTTCCACAATGTCAGCTTTCATTATTTTTATGGAGGGAAGAGGACAAGCAATGTTCTTATTCCTGATTTCTGACAATAATATCTGGTACTAATTGTTCCCTAGCCTGACATGTTCTCCAGGCTATTCCTGCTTTCTTAGACAGAGAGGGAAATGTTGGCATTGGAGACCTCCGATGATCAGTAAAGGACCATCACCACTCCCGCCACTACTTGCCTCTCCCAAGTCCTTCTTTCAATGTGTGGGGCGTACACGCTGACTGACGTACGTAAACACACTGGCGGTGGGACCTCAACCATCTGCAACCTGGAAATCCCCCAATGATGCGGTAACAGTGCGGTACAGATGCTCTGAACCCCATCAGACGTCAACAGTGAACAAGGAGTCCAAACAGTCGCCAAAAACATTCTCATGAGAAAAGAGTATCGACTGCCAAGAGAAAACGAAGCAGTTATATTTTCCTAAATAGTCCCATGAAAGAGACGATGAAATTCAACTTCCAATAGAGCAAGTGAATAATTGAGTTTTGGTGATGTCATAATGGCTCTAGGTGGAATTCTTCAAAGATTTTGTCATCAATCAAATATTTCAAAGAAACCACTTGCTACAATTTCAGCCAGATGCCGAGCAGTGAGGCATAGTGGGAGGACATTATTGTCAGGCTGAATAAAAGAATGCTTGTATGTACACTGCAAAAGGGATCAACCTTTCTACAACAAACCTGCACATGTGCAGAGATAACCACAGCAGGACTTCTTCCTGCGCAACAACTGGCATCCATTTTAGAGAAGTTCCTCTAAAACGTCACCCAAGCATGGCCTTGTATTTTTCATCGCTGACGGAGTGCCAGTTCCATCCGTTCACAAACACAGAAGCTGCATCAGATCTCATCTACCCTGGAAAATCCACAGATGACCAATGTCATCTAACATCAAGAAAAGCCTTGCACCAATTTTGCTGTAGGGTAGACCATATAAGCTCCTAGAGCTTGCATTCACAATTGCAGTTTCAGAGATCTGAAGTAGTTCCTGTGTCAGTGGAGGTCTCAGTTACTGGAAGGGGGGCATTGAGGCAGAGGGTCGCCTTCACCTCTGCATCCCAAACACAGCAATTTGTAGAACACAACATTTTCGAGGCAGAAGTCAAGGTAGAATGTCTGCAATAGATCATCAAATCATGAGTCAAGCAGTCTAATGCCATTTAGAAGGACAGAATTGCAAAGAAGTTGGCAAAAGTGGCAGAAGTGGCTTGCCCACGTGCTTAGGGTGCCCTTTAACTGTAGGATCCTGTCTGGTTTTGCTTCTACATCTGCACAGCTGTCCCTTTGGACCGAGTGATGAGTATCTATTAAAGAGATGAAAAAACCCTTGATTCATGCAGTGAACTCTACAATAATTGATTATTCTGTACACTATTCCGAATTCAGATCCCCTAAAAAAAAAACAGAGTGTATTGGACTGCTTCACTTTCCCAATGTGGCGGCTGGCAACATACTGTATTAGAAAAAGTGTGCTGAGTATTTTGTGGAGATATTCGTTAGAGGGAAGTTTGTCTAAAATAGCATTCTAGTGAGACACTTCAAAGAACCATAAATTCACCGTGGGAAATCTATCTTTACAAAGAAGCAACCACCTTACTTCAACTAAGACACAAATTGTTTCCAAAAGATTGTCCAGAAGCAGGCTCCGAGAGAAATACCTTTCTTTTTAAGGTTTGGCTTTAGTGAATTTTACTTCAGGCATTCCAGCTGCAAAAGCAGAATTAAGGTAACAGTAATATATCACACATCCAGCGGTCAATTTCCTGTAGAATATGGAGAAATGCTTTTTGAGCTTTTCACCTTTCTCCTGTAGGCGCCTGTTAGCCATCTTTTTCATATTCCCTCCTGGCTCTAGCAAGATCTATCTCATTATTGCTGCTACTGCAGCTTTGAGTTGACCCATGTCTGACTTCACATCATTTTATTTCCTTACTCTGTTGAATGATGCCTTGCCACTAATCTCCTCCGCTTCTAAAGGGAAGCCTTGTGCTTGGCCTGCCATCACCAGTTATCTTTTATTCTGCTCCTCTGCCTACATGGGTTCATTCTGAACTACAGGTTTGTGGCATGGTTGGAGGAGACCCTACTTCACTCCTTACATCCTTTGAGAGCAGGAACTCTGAGGGTCCACCAAGAAATGAAGAATTATTGGGAAGCTTGGTAAGTCCAGATCCTATTCTCCTAGTATCTCTTGAGTTTGGCCCCCACTTCCAGCTGGAGGGTTCAGCTGCCAAGGGGGCTTCTACTGCTGTTACCCCCATCAGAACTAACAGCACTGGTAACAAGGGCCAGGTGCAAAAAATATATACAAAGAAATTGTTCCTTTATTAATTTGCTTTAATATTAATTTGTGTTTGTAGTTGATCATAAACCATGTAAGTAACTAACTCAACAGCACAGTTGGTTAAAGTCAGTCCTTTACTTTACACTTTGTGAGACGCTTAATAAAATTAAGACATAGGTCGTGACTGTCCTTGGTCTCTTACTGCACATTCATTTTGCAGTCGGCTGAGTATGCATGCATCACTGTGAAAAGGATACAGTGGTTTAGCGTACTAACACATTATTACTATGTGCTTCGTCATTATTAAAAAAAAAATCATATACTGTGTGGGAGGCTTTAATAGCTGCATGCAGGCCAGCCTCTAATTTCTTTACAATAGGCTAGTTAACCTGTGACCTCACTTGCAATAAGAAGATGGAATCACTACGAGCATTTGTTACAGTTCAGGTGGGACGCTCTGGCCACTCATAATGTGCAGTGTGACAGGAATTACTACTTAAAGGAAGAACTGTGTGTGCTGTCTTTCCCACCTTTGTTTTCATTCAGAAAACTGGTGGTTAAGGTGGGTAAAAATAAAATATGCCTCACTTCTTCTCCTGCTGTATTTGTGTCTCTTTCATCACACTAGCTCTCGGATCCATTTTATTCACTGAAAATTCATTGTCATTATCTGATATTTATGACAGTACGTGCATGTAGTGGGCTGCAGAAACTCACTACGGGAGAGAGGCAATTCCACTTCACCTGGCTACACGTCTGAACCCACAAAGCCACTTCCCATATTCACTTGGATTACACTTTTTAAAACATGTTTGCAACAATTTGGTGGATTTGCTTCAGCGGCATATATTACACATTTATTGCTTCCACGTACAACGGGAATGTCTGCTGTATGGAGGGAGAAAGAACATAAGTACTGATGCGCAGAGGAAGGAAGGAAGTGATGTCACTATGTTTCCGCTTCTGTACCTAAAAGCACTGGCAAAGCCAATAGGCCTCGCCCTTGTGACCTGCCAATGCTGCTTAACCACTCTTATCAGCAGTCACGGAAACAACACAGAGGAGGGAGGGGGGCCACAGAAAGAACACAGGAAGGGCGGGTGCGGGGGGCACAGGGGCAATAAGGGGAGGGCGGTGGATGCAGCAGGGAGGAGCACACAGGTGCTTATCTCAAGTATCCATAAATTGTGGAAACCTTTTAGAGACATAGGGCCTGATTCTAACTTTGGAGGACGGTGTTAAACCGTCCCAAAAGTGGCGGATATACCACCTACCGTATTACGAGTTCCATAGGATATAATGGACTCGTAATACGGTAGGTGGTATATCCGCCACTTTTGGGACGGTTTAACACCGTCCTCCAAAGTTAGAATCAGGCCCATAGTTCCATTGACACATGAACGTGCTTTGTTCTTTTACACTAAGCCATCTGTGTGTGCAGATAGAGATCAAGGGGGCGTGTCTCTTTGAAGATATTCAGCCTTATAATGTCCTAGCAATGTAGGGAGCCTGCCAGAATGAATGAGGAGCATCAAATGATCCGCACTGCTGCATACCAGCCCTATATCACCGGTCAGATCTGCTCTGCTGCAAGCGAAGAGGCAGCGGAATGTTACATGGGTCATCCTCCGGCTCGACGTTTAATGACAACTGTACTATCATCGCAGAAGGATGCCATTACACTGCAGCTCCCCGATGGGCTCCACCGGGCTCCTCCCGCCTCAAGATGGCGTGCGCTTCATGTTAGCTCACGCACATGGGTGGCAGTATTATTTCTTTCTTTTGTGCAGTTTTATGTCACTTAAACTCAGTCCGATGGCCTAGAAACGCTAAAAGGAGCACCAGATTACCTTACACAGGGTCAGAGTCATTTTTTAGTTCTTGCCTGAGAGAGCGCGCGCATGCACTGTCACTAGTGTGACATTTTGTTTCCTAAAAGGGGCTTGGAGCCTGCCCATTGCTTACCCTTCCTTGGCATCATTGCCACTCTTTTATGCTGCTGCCTAGCTGGCCAGCGCTTGCCAATGTCACTTCCTCTTCTTTCGTTTCTGCCTTCTGTGGAGCATGGACCAAGTGCTGATGGCTTCATTTTGATTAGTAACCTTCTGCTGCTTGTGCTGTAATTGAATTTATAGGCAATTGGGCATTGTAAATGCAATGTTTTAGTTTATGGCACTCTTCTTTGTTATTTGTATCACTGCTGCCGTGGAAGTAGGGTTTTCTGTTTGTTTTTCTGTGTACAAAAACATTTTTTGGATTAAAGGATATAAAGAGTTAACTAAAACAAAGGTTTTTACACAAAAGAAATGATTGACTGTATTGTGCATGTCAAAAATATGATAATTAATAGCCTAAGAGGGGCCCTGTCTTTTTTGCTTAAATCTTTCATTTCCTGCCCCCGTGCCTTTATTAGATCAACCCCTTTTTCTTCTCTTGTGCTGTGACTGAGGTACTATTTTTTCTTTCTTCCTTCCCTGTTGTCATTGGTGTTGCTCGTTCTCCGCCCCATTGTCTGTGTTGATTGTTCCCCCAGCCTCCCATTGTCAGTGTTATTTGTTCCCTCCCACCCTCCTATTGTCTGTGTTGCTTATCCCCGCCCTGCTCCTTCACCCCCATTGCCCATGTTGCTTGCTATTTCTTCTTGTCTGTGTCCCCAACCTACCCACCATAAGAAGAAAGCACTATAATGCGACCATCGCTGGCCACGTCATAGCACTATTTTTACCCTCCCTCTTTCTGTGTTGCTTGTTCTCTCCCAAACTCGCACTGTCTGTGTTGCTTCCTCTTGCTCACTTCCCATCCTGTTGTCCGTGTTGACCCCCTCCAACCCGCCATAAAAAAAGAGCTAGGGTGCAGTCAGTGCTGGCCATGTCATAGTGCTTTTCTTCTAACTTATACTCCTGCTGTACATCAGCACTATTACTAACAGAGACATGTAAAGTTTCCAGCAGGTGAGCGAAGTTCACAGTTTTCTGCTTCTTCGACCTCCATGCACATGTGGAGAACTTCCCAACCCACAAATTGTAAGTCCAATATTTGCAAGAATTATGGGACGTGCATGAGAGATTTTGTAACTTTGCAAAACTCGAGTCAACCACCTTTGGGCCTTTACACCCTTATGAATATACCAATGAATGCAGTGACCTAGACAAACAGACATAATGGCACCCACATATCCACACAGACAAGCAAACAGAGGGTCCATGCACATGTAATTTCTTTTTACACTTTGGTCCCCCTGAAGGAGGGCCACAAAGAAGAGTGAATCTCTCACTAGGAAGAGCTAGGATAGTGCAGTCTGCGGTGTAGAGCTGTAGGGGGCTTCCTGAACTGCGCACAAATCTGTGGTTTTTTTTTAGACAGGACAGGAACTATATAACAATCTCCACACACCTTCAGATGATCACAGAAACACCACAGCACAAAACGTCTGCATTCTGAGGTATATTGTGTGGATGTGAAAGGTTCTTCCATAAGGAGGGAAATACACTGAGACATTTTGTAGCAGGTGCTATGAATAGTGCAGCAGTTGCAGTGGAATTGAGGCCCAGAGGACTGAGGGACCTTCTGCATCCTACTTATGGCTGTATTGTAGTACTTAAACAGAGGATGGGTGCCATTTTGCTTGCTTGCATGAGGGATCCTGGCCTCCTAGAAGCTTTAGACTAGGTCTATGATGACTCTACATGCAGTCTCACTCAAGGGCCACCCTAATTGCTACCCTACTGGCTGCTCACATGCACAAGGGAATTACCAGACCACAAAGACTCTTGGATTCATGAATTGTTTTCATGCAAGGCTCCTCAGTTTATATTGAATCTACTGGCTATTGCTTTCATGGGCCGTGGCGCACAGCCCGGTTCACTTTTACTACAAGTGGTTGTTTATTCTTAAGCCTCATAATAGCAAATAGGAGACTTCCGAGGCTAAGAGTAGGACAAAGGGTAACACTCGTAATGTCACTGATGGCCAAAGCGAATGTGTGATGTCACATCCACTGCCCATGACGTTGCCGATGAAACAATGCTTAGGGCACCACCCTAGGGTAAGGAAACTAACTCTGTTGTTGTGGGTAAACAGTACACGGACTTTGGGACGAATATGAGTGTCTGACACGCTCATTCTCTCCCACTGTCTGCAAGGACACTTAACCGAGGACCCTTTCCACATATGTTGCCTGTCTGGTTGGTAGGAACAGCAAAATGCAGAAACTGAACCACAGGCTCTCTATCCTTCTGGTTTCCACTCTGCCAATGCATCCAGGACCATCCCATTCTTCAGAATGAATGGGGGGAAAGGGGTTCATAGAAGAATACCTGCCAGCAGGTCAGGTTGGGCCTAGTGCTCACAGTGTCCAACTTTTGGCCTACCGCTGAGACCAGCACCATCTTGTAGGGACCTGCCGAATGCTGAATCATCTTCAGGATTGCCTCCAAGGTGTGCAGCATCCTAGCCCTCTAAGGGCTTCCTACTCATCAGAATGTCAAAAACGGATCTGACTTAGGCCTGATTCATATTTCATATGACAGTTTACTCCATCACAACAGCGGCGAATGTCCCATCCCCCGAAATACAAGCTCCATTATGTCCTAAGGGATTTATATTTCGATGGATGGCATATTTGTCACCATCGTGACGGAGTAACTCATCTGCCAAAATATAAACCAGGCCCTTAATCTTCTAGGACATTTAGGCCCAAACAGACTTTAGGACGAAATGCCATCAACCTAGCTAACTGTTCTGTATACATTGTCAGCCAGGTGATATCCATGCAGTCCAGCTACCTGTTCTGTAGTGGGCTGGCAGAAAACTAGAGTCAAACTACCAGCTCAGGGCCAGGACATCACTAGGGAAAGGGGGCATAAGCATATGCACAGAGTACACTAGCTCTCCTAATTATTCCATTCACTTCTGAACAGCAGAAAAACATTGATGTGGTAACTTGTGGAGCACCTGATGGTGAGCCTCAAGGGCACCCTGGGTGATGTGCCACAAGAGAGCCCTGGGTGGTGTCTCTCAAAGAGCCCTGCATGGCGTGCCACAAGACAGCCTTGGGGGACGTGCCTCAAGGGAACCCTGGGTGATGTGCTACAACAGAGCCCTGGGTGGTGTCTCTCAAAGAACCCTGCACGGAGTGTCACAAGACAGCCTTGGGGGACGTGCCTCAAGAGAGCACTGGGTGATGTATCGCAAGGGAGCACTGTGCTCGGCATGACATGAGTTTGAGAAGATGTGTAGTTCCGGGGCACAAGGACTTTCCATTTCATGAGCACTGTGTGTTGAGTGGCAGGAGGCAGAGAGTAATGTGCTACATGACAGAAGTGCCTACTAAGACTGGCAAAGTGGTCCTTGTCCCTTTTCTGACAATTAACTCTGCCCTCCCACTTTGGTACGCTTGTGTCAGTTTGTTTCCAAGAAATCATGTCCATGCCGTTGACGGACAGGAAAGAGAAATAAGTTCTGGATCAGATTGGTATCTAGCATGAAAATGGAAGTAAAGAGATTTGCACCTACTGGCCTCTTTTCTATCTTGACTCTCTGATGCAAATTTGCCCTTTTTGTAGATCATTCCAGGTTTTTTCCTTGTTTTACTGAACCTATTTTTGTTGGACTCTGCACACTTTGCTCCTGCTAACCAGTGGTAAAATGCTTGTGCTAGCTCTTTACACATGGTAAAATTGGCATATTTTTAACTGGCACATTTAATTTAGTTTTATGTGGTATGGCATGAACTCAGGTACTGTAAATTAAATGCTACTAGTGGACTTCAGCACTCATTGTACCACCCACTCAAGTAGCAGTATAAAACATGTCCCCAGGCCTGTCCCCAGGTCTGTGTGAGCAATCGTAAACTGCTGTTTTCACCTGGCAAAATAACACTTTTGCCAGGACCAAACATTACTTCTTAATGACTATAATTGGTGCAGGATGATATATACACATTTGTTGTACATGTTCTGACAGTGAAAAATCTCCAAAGTTGTTTTTCACTGTGGCAAGGCTGGCCTCCCATCAAGTAATACTGGTTTACTCTATTATATTTAGATAGGCTAAATTAAGTTTGGGAGAAGCTAGTCAAATATTTCAAAGACTCATTTTATTATTTAAAATCCAAATTCATCATAAAGTCAACTTTAATTTACTGTTTTGAAAATAACACTTTTAGAAAGTTGCCATTTTGCTGCCAAAACCTAAAACTGCCTTACTGCCAGATACCTGACCCTTGCTGGCTCCTTGGAGTGAGATATGTATTGTTCCCAGCAGTGCACCAAGGGCCCGGGCTTAAGGAGGTGTTGGTCTGCCTGACCGGATGGCTGGGGAGGAGCTATGGTCCTGTCCTAAATGCTCCTGCCCTGATAGCACTTCAAAGGGTCCTGCCCTGGCACACACAGAAGAACCTGACACAAGGCCTGCTGCAGCCTTTGTTTCACTAGCACTAAGATGAAAAGACCCAAAGGTCACGAGGGCAAACCTGGGCTGGGGTTTGGCAAATCTCTCAAGCTCCAGTGCATGCCTACCTGCTAGACACCGCACCATGCACTGCAGCTACACCAACAGGAAATACAATTCTATGTCAGGAACACCCAGGCCTCCGCTTCTAGTGGGGCAATGTAGTGTGGCAAGAGACACTCAGTTTTGTCACCCATCACAGATTAGATCCTGAATCATGGAACCAAGGGCCTAAAACCAACTCTAGGGTCTCCAGATCGGGAGGTTGGTGAAATAGTATAAAACCCGCAGGAGGATCACCATCTTAGTGAGAGCAACTCCCACCATAATGGGCAGTTTAAGAGACCACCAGTACTTCATGTTTCCTCCGAGTTTCCAGAGCGCAGCCCCCAATTTGATCTCCCCTGTGTCTACCTCACCATGAAACACACGCACCCCTAAATATTTCAGCTGGGTCAGAGCCCACTGGATGCGCCAATTTTTCACAGAGTGGGGTGCATCTTTCCTACCTGGGAACAAGGAAAAGACATGTTTTCTCCAGCGGCGGCTGCCACAAATCTCAAGGGGAGGGGCGGGCGGTGGTGAGGGATGGGGTGGGAATACATTTATTTTTTTAAACCTTACCTCTTTACCTTCACAGCATTCACTAGGACACCAGCATAGGCTCCCCAGCAATCCTGGTGCTGCTTTAATGCTAAACCTAGCATGAAAGCAGCGTCAGGATTGGTCTGAGCGGCTTGGACTGCCTCTCAGACACTGCCCTAGGGTCTGTGCAATTTCTCCAGCCCAGCTGTTCAACACAGTCGGTCTGGAGAAACCTAAGTGTGCATGTGTGTTTAGCTGGCCTAAGACAGCCAGCCAAACACACATGCGCACTTAGGTGCACTCTCTCCTTCTCCCCCTCTCTTCTGCCCCCTCCCATGGTCCAGCCCACCCATCCCTTCACATGTTGTTGGCTGAGCGAGCAGCTGAAAGATAAAACGCTAAAGAAATATTGTTTCATTTTTCAGCTCCTGGCTTAGCCATGGGGGTGACGTTCCTTCGCCATCGCTGGTTTTCTCCCAGTTGGTCCTTAAGTCCAGATGCTTCACCCAGGACCTCCAGCATGGACATGCACCACTGCATACCCAAGTCAGGGTGTCCGCGGTAAATCAACATGTATAAAGACACTATGGCCCTCATTCTGACCCTGGCGGTCTTTGACCGCCAGGGCGGAGGACCGCGGGAGCACCGCCGACAAGCCGGCGGTGCTTCAATGGGGATTCCGACCGCGGCGGTAAAGCCGCGGTCGGACCGGCACCACTGGCGGGGTCCCGCCAGTGTACCGCGGCCCCATTGAATCCTCCGCGGCGGCGCAGCTTGCTGCACCGCCGCGGGGATTCTGACCCCCCCTACCGCCATCCAGATCCCGGCGGTCGGACCGCCGAGATCCGGATGGCGGTAGGGGGGGTCGCGGGGCCCCTGGGGGCCCCTGCAGTGCCCATGCCACTGGCATGGGCATTGCAGGGGCCCCCGTAAGAGGGCCCCTAAATGTATTTCACTGTCCGCTGCGCAGACAGTGAAATACGCGACGGGTGCAACTGCACCCGTCGCACAGCTTCCACTCCGCCGGCTCGATTCCGAGCCGGCTTCATCGTGGAAGCCTCTTTCCCGCTGGGCTGGCTGGCGGTCTGAAGGAGACCGCCCGCCAGCCCAGCGGGAAAGTCAGAATTACCGCCGCGGTCTTTCCACCGCGGAACGGTAACCTGACGGCGGGACTTTGGCGGGCGGCCTCCGCCGCCCGCCAAGGTCAGAATGAGGGCCTATATGTACTTAATTTTGTGCAACAGGATACCCCAAGGCATGCCCTCTGCCCTCATTATGCTAGTAAAAGGTTCTACTGCCAATGCAAAGAGCATCGGGAAAGGAGACATCTCTGCAGAGTAACCCAGTACACCCCAAAGGACTCAGAGATTCCACCTCCCACTCTGACTCGAGCTTGTTTATCCGCATACAGAAGGGAGACTCACCTGCATCATTGCTGGCCTAAATTATTTCTCCTCATCACTTCCTGTAACTAAGACCAGCCCAGTGTGTCAAAAGCCTTGCGTATGTCAGGGCACCATGGGGGTATTCCTCCAGCATCTCCTCCTGGAGACAAAACATTTTGCAGATATTGTACGAGGTATTGTGCTGCGGGATGAAACCATACTGGTCGCTATGAATGAGATTTGGCAGATAATCATGCAATTGGCCTCCTAGATTGTACTCAATATCTTATAATCGATGTTCAACATTGATAAGCTTAAGCACCAAGACAATTAAAGCCTACCAAGATGTAGCCAGCAGGTGCCCCTTCTCCAGCACATGAGCATAGAGTGCAGCAATCTTGTGGGCCAGATCCCCAGTGTAAGTTTGGTAAAACTCAGAAGGCAAACCACCCATGCCTGGGGCCTTCCCCACTCCCAGTTGCCTTGTGGCAGCCCTGATCTCCTCCTCCGGTATGGGGCCACCCAGAGCCTCCTGTTCCTCCGCCTCCAAATGCGGAGCTGCACCCTGCTCAGGAACCAGTCCAAGTCCTCGGCCAAGGGCTCTGGATGATCACCGTACAGGTCCCGATGTTATGAGGTGAAAAATCCCACCTTGGGAATACATGACATGGTCCTGACTTTTTCTGACATGGGTGATGTTGTGGCCCTGTATGTCCTTCTGGGTCAGCCAGTCAGCAACCTTCCCACCTGCCCCTACCCTTCTGTTTGCAAGTTGTTCACTTAATCCCTGCAGCTGCTCAGTGACCATCGGAATCTCTTCCCAGTGTTCCAGCAGTCGGGGATGCGCCACCGGGTCAGCAGGCATGGAGCGCTCAATGTTTGCCACTTTGTTTTCAAGTCCTGTCAACCTGTTAATCAGCAATCCACACAGTTCAACCGACTGTTCAATGCAGAGTCCCCTAACTACCACCTCTCATTCAGCAGCTACACTCCCTGCTGTGCCCGCATTCTCTGTAAAGCAGCTACTGGTAAGGGACGCTAGGGGCTCCCTGAAGATAAGCTCTAAGAGGGACGAGGCCACCAGTTCCAAGTAGGAATTGCTGAGATGTGCCTCCCCCACACTAGGCAAGTAGCACTGGGTTATGGTCAGAGAGTGTGTGTGCTAGATAATCTACCCTGGTGTTAACTCTGTTTACAGCCGGGCAGTGCAACCAACCATCCAGGTGGACAGGTAGATCATAGACTGGAGAGAAGTATATTCCCTCAGGCGTGTATGCCACACTGGCCACGAGTCCAATAATTCCAACTGGGAGTCGAGAAATCCAGAAGGGGAAAAGAGGATCGGTCCAGGGCCGGGTCTGCTATTGTGGTAAAGCCTCCCAGAAGCAATGGTACATCTGGTGTCAGCACCAACACCGGGGCCAGGGAGTCATAAAACCTAATTTAGTTAGCATTTGAGGCATATCTGCTGCCCAACACCAACTGCTACTGAGCCATATCTAATGAGGACATACCCCTCTTTATCAATATGCTCTGACATGACTTTCAGGGCATCCACGGTTGGATCGCACACCAGTGTGCTCCAAACATAAGATGAAAATGTTGTGCAGCCTCCCTGCTTGTCAGGTGCATCTCCTGCAGGACAGCTACATCAACCCCCCTATACCATATGTAGGAAAGGTTTTTGTGCTGCTTTGCATCTGAGCCCATGCCCCTCACATTCCAACTAATGGAGTATAAGCTGCGGTTTGTGCAATGAAGATGTATCAAACCCTCACCCGCCACCCCTGGCCTCTTTCTGTAAGTCAAAACGCCTAGTGTATACTCCCTCCTGGATCCACACCAGGTCATAGTGCCCTAGAGGACATCCGTGGAGGTGGACAGAGGCACGTCTATCGCTCACCTTCTGAGCCTGTACTGTTCAGGCTTGGCTCGGAGGAGCCTTGTCAGTGTTTGAGTGCGCGAAGGCAGCAAGGGGGTTGGCAGTCTCATGGACCTCCAGGTGGCCCTGCGTCACCTGGGCTTCTGAAGGTCCTGACACTCACATGCGGCTCTGATGTCTGCACCTCTTCCTATGGGGCCATAGGGGTCTAAGCCAGAGGGCACAATCCCTGACTGCCCTATGTGTCTCAAGCCATTCCCAAACAGACGCAGGGGTGTCAAAAAAGAACGTTCTCTTGTCCACCATGAGTTTGAGCCAGGCTGGGAACAGCAGCATATACTGAATGTTTGCTACTCTGTGTGCTCTTTTTACTTCAGTGCAGAATGCAGCACCCTTAGAAAGAGGAAACAACGAGGAGAAAAAAGGATATTTCTCCTCGTTGTGCCTCTGGTGGGGAGGCGTACAATTCTGATGCATTCACAGGTCTACTAGTGTAGGTAAATCTGGGAATGTGTCAGAATGCATGGTTGGACGCATTGGGAACACCCACGATCCGTTCATGGCACGCCTCCCTGCTGCAGAGTAACGCAAGAAAGCCATTTGCGATACCTTGCCTTACTCTGTGTATATCAAACCATGCAGGGGCATGCAATGTGGCCTTGCATGGCTTGGCAAATATCATTTAGGTTTTGCGTTGCCCTTGTGTGGTGCAAGGGAGACGCAAAACCTTGATAAATATGTGCCCCACTTTCTAATCCTAGTTTGAGTGAATTGTGTGCTGAGGTCAGGTTTCCTCCCAGTACTTTGTTTTATCCGCCACACATTGAGAGTGTTTAGAAACTCGGGGCATATTTATCAAGGTTTTGTATCGCCCTTCTGCCATGCAAGGGACCCAAGGGAGACGCAAAACCTAAATGAGATTTTATCAAGCCACACAAGACCACCTTCAGTGGCCCTGAGTGGCTTGATAAATCTAGAGTAATACAAGGCAATGTAAAATGCTGCCTTGCCTCCCTGTCGCATTACTCTGAGACAGGGAGGCATTCCATGGTTTGAGCATGGGTGTTCCCACGCATCCGCCCATGGATTCTGACACATTGCTAGATTCACTAACATTGGTGGACCTGGGAATGCATCAGAAGTGCAAGCCTCCACACCAGAGGCGCAACAAGGAGAAATATCTTTATTTCTCTTCATTGTTTCCTCTTTCTAAGTGTGCTGCATTCTGCACCAGAGAGGTGAAGTCTTACACTATGGCAAAGATTTCCTTGCAGCGGTTGGTACTGCTTTTGATGTGGTTGGTAAGTGCAGAGAATTTGGTGTCTCTGATTTGCTGATGGTACCATATGAGGGCGGATTTATAGGTCCTCTTGTCAGTGTCATTCTGACCTTGTCTCCATCTGCGTTGAAGTTGCTTGCAGTGTCATTTGCTAAGCCTGAGCTTTACTCTGTACTAGCTTGCATGCCATCTGGTTTTCGTGGCTTTGTTGTCTTTGCGAGGAACCATGGTATCCGTGCAGATGGTAATCCAGGAGTTGAAGTTTGAAATGGATTTAGGGAGGTTGCTGTTGTTGTGTCAAGGCCAGTGGACAAGGAGGTTTGAAAACTAGGATACTTCTGAGATCATGTTCCACTCCCATTGTGAAGATTTGGTGATGATGTTTCTGCAGTGGTGCGGGATCAGTATGCTGAAGTTAATGAGGGTGTGGTCGGACCAGGTGATCAGTGCTGGTTTGTCTACTGTGATGTTGCTGAAGCTGGTGAAGATGGGGTCCTGTAGGTGTCTGGTAGTGCTGGGCCTTCTACTTGCTGGGTGAACCACAGGTTGGACAAGTCATCAAGGAGGTTGGTCGTGTTGGGATCAGTGAGGTCCTCTAGGTGATAAGTAAGGTCGCCAAGGAGGATGAAGGAGCTGGCTTTGAGGATCAGGGTGGGGGAACGATGTTTGCAATGTTGCTGCTAAGTTGGCATGTAGTCGGGGAGTAGAAGGGTAGAAAAGGGTGCCACTTAGGGTGTTGTTGGCGGTTATGAGGAATTTTATAGTTGAGTGTTTCATGTTGCTGGTACTGCTTTCGGAGGTGGTGCAGCATTTGATGGATTCTTTGAAGAAGATAAGGTTCTGCTTCTGGGTCTGTTTGTCCTGCCTTGCAATCTTGTATCCAAGTATGATTTCCATAGAGATGACGGGGGCTAACGGGTCAGTCAGCCATGTTTTGGTCAGGAAGAGCTAGTCCGATCAGCAGTCACGTAGCAGATCCCAAATTTTTATGGAGTGTTTAGTGAAATAGTAAGAGCTGAGGAGTATGCAGGACATGGAGGGGTGTAGTATACTGGGGGCTGGGTGTGGATGGTTGTGTCTGTTGGATGGGTGAAGTACAAGGGGGGAGTGAGGTGTGTGCGGGAAGGTGCATGTGAAGTGGCAGATGGAGCAGGAGAACACACCTTCAGTGTTCGGCTGCAAGGCACAGCAGCAGCATTGGGAGGTGCGACTGGGGCTCAGGGCTGGGAGGGTCATGGTAGAGTAGAAACAGGAGGCAAGGAGGTTGGGAGGAAGACCAGGGTTACCAGGCTGGGCATGGGGGTGCAGACAGGCTTACCTTTGGGGCGTCAGTGGTGCGTCTACACTGCAACTTCCATTAAGGGAAGACAGTTTTGGTGGGAAACCAGTGATGTCACTTCCTGTTCAGATGGATGGTGGGAAATCTAGAGATGTCACTTGCTGTACAGATGGATGATGGCAAATCCAGCGATGCCATTTCCTGTGCAGAAGGATGATGAGAAACAAGTCCTCTTGCTCAGCTTCTTCTTTTAAAGATAGTTTTGGCGGGAAACCAGTGTCCCTTCCTCTGCAGATAGATGATGCGAAAGGAATTATCTTGCTTGGCTTCTTCTTTTAAAGGCAATTTTGACAGGAAACAATTGATAGCAATTTGTGTGCAGATGGACAATGGGAAAACCACTGATGTCCCTAACTGTGGAGATGGATGATGGGAAAAACAGTGATGCAAATTCCTGTGCAAATGGATGATGGAAAGGAGTCCTCTTTCTTTCCTTTTTCTTTTAAACCAAAGATGTGGGGTGTGCTTTCTGGTGAAAGAACACAGAGCTATATAATTTAAGATTGTTAATGGAGTCAGGAGTGCAAACAAAGGACTATATGGAAAAGTAAACAATATCCATGTATTAAACCCTTTCAATATATCCAAGAATTGAGGTCACTGCATTTCATATTAAGAAGAGTAGCTCAAAGGTGGCAATATAACTGTGAGTTGAACATATGCCACAGGCTGTGAAATCTGCAGGTGACAGGCTCCTAAACCAACGAGAAAGCTCAGATGATGAAAGTGTCTGCTGCAGCTAAGTAACAGATCATAGGTTCTGTTCCAATGCCCGCAGAATCGAGGCTTATTGCACCTACAGAGACAGAATGTAAGAGATAAAGAAATAAATAGAGAGAGAGACAGAGAGAGAGAAAGAGACAGAGATAGGGGGAGTGAGCATGTGTGTTGTTACTTGTGAACGTGAGTGAGTAGTTTAGCTGGGGGTTGTGAAAACTTTGGTATAGTCCCTTAAGCGTTTATCAACTCCTTTCCTTTCTGTTTAGGGATTTCCACATTCCACATAATTAAACTGACCGCTACAATTTCTGCCAAATCCACTTTTGGCGACATCTGGTAGCATCACAGGGGTTAAAGGGCATTTCATACATGCAGGGACTATTCAGAGAGGTCTCACGTTGTGCCATGTCAGGCATTTATAAAGCATCCTGGTGCCTGTAGTAGCTGCCCTATTTTAGGCTGCCAAGCACAAGAATGCAAAGAAAAATATCACTAGATAAATTACTCACGTTGGAAATTGGAAAATTTGGAGGAGTATATTGGCAATTGACAACCTTTGTTTCCAATTTATTTCAATGATTTATTTAGATGCTCTATAGTTCATCTCCATCCTTTTGATGCATTTTCCCTGGAGCTTTTGACTTCTGTGTAGTGTGGGTCTGTAAGCCCTACTGCATGTGCCTGCTCCGAAAACAAGAAAACCGTTTTGGTATTTGGTTTGGCATATCTGATGTTTTTCTAATCAAGGTTTAACATGGACACAAACAGCTCAAGTTGTATAACATTTAAATCTCAAATGTGAGCCTGCTGCAAGAGCTTACATCACTCACATTTAGTAAAATCCACACAAAATGCGCTGAAACACAGAAACGTGGTGCTCCAAGTTAGGCATTAATGGTTAAAGTGAAATGGAAAGAGCTGTGCAATAAAATGGCAGATTGAACACTCAGTTTGCCAGCTGTCATTGTGGCATGTAAAACTTAGGCAAAGCTGCATAGCACTTAGTCCAAAATGTTAGCTCTTCTTAACAGTTACATTTTCAAGTGGGTAATGTAAGCTAAGCGCTATATTGCAAGGGAAGCTGCAGCCAGCCTGCACATTGGTTCAAACAGTGCTAAAAAGCCTATTTACATAACATTTAATTTAGGAGAAAGTTGGGAATGTGATTCAAGCTTCATTTGGCTAAGTAAGTAAAATACAAATCAATAGTCAGCATGGGTTGTTATTTTACATGCTACAAAGCTGGCATTCAAAAGAATGTAATGTCCCTGTTCTTTGAGAATTAAAATGCCTTTCCACCTCCATTTGCCACTACTCTTCTGTTTTGACATTCATCTTTAAGGAAAATTCCTGACACTTGTTTTCTTCAAAGGGCAATGATCTTATAGACAGTGGGAGCCAGTGCTCCCAAGTGGGGAAGCATATTTCAGTATTAGAGATGTTTTCTGAATTTGGTCTTAGAGGGGCTAAAGAAAATTGTTTTTTGAATGTAGGTTACAAAAGGAGGAAAGCCTAAACAAAGTCTAAACAAAGCTCAGGCCTGCCATTTTAGAAAACTGGTGAACTAAGCATCTGGGATACCTTTTGCCCCAAGACAGCCCTGGGAAACTGGGTGATGGTGCAGGATGAATATAATGTGAGCTCAGTGAAGACACAACCTCTGCAGCTACCTTTTCCAGGATTATCCAACTCTGGATAGCCATGTTGTTCACCAGTGTGGCTGCTGTTCAGCATGACTAAAGGTTAGTGGCATAGAGGAGAGCGGCGTGGAGTGTCACCAAGAGGAATGGTGAAGAGTGGAGTAGAGTGTTTTAGAGTGGAGCGGCAGTGAGTGTCATGCTTTGGAGTGGCATAGTGTGGAGTCACATAGAATGACGTACATTGGAGTCGCATAGAGTACAGTGGACTGGTGTAGAATGCACTGGCAGAGAGTGTTGCAGAGTATAGTGGTGAAGAATGCAGTGGCACTGGAAGCAGTGGCATTGAATTCAGTGGTGTACGATACAGAATCATGGAATGCAGTGGTGTAGATCAGAGTGGTGCATAGTAGAATACAGTGGTAAAGTGTGGAGTGGTGCAACGTGGAGTGGCACAGAGTAGAGCAGAGTAGAGTGGCATACAATGCAGTGGCATACAGTGCAGAGGCATCAGCAGGACTGAAATCAACATAACCAGCCACAGCTTCCTAGAGACTGACTTCCACATCAAGTATTATGTGAAAAGGTAGAATTTGTGATTGAGGTGAATTGCTCCATCACTCTTTGAATGGGGAAGATGTCTAAATCCTAGTCATCTGTACTTAATAGGATAACATTGGATATTTGGTTAACAATGATTTTCTATGGACACTTTTAAATATCATTATATATCTTGATCTTTACATCCTGTTAAATTGTTTTGATATTTTTAAATAAATACGTTACTATTCCTAAATAAATTGATTCAGAATATTAACATATTTATTTTTTAACTGTAATACTGTTGTGCTTTTGCTGTTCATATACCACATATAGGTTTCTTTAAGGCAGGCCCCGCTGCTTGTGCCAAATAACAAGAAATCTGGTTTACTTTATTTTATTTTTGTGCAAGCTCTGCTACCGCTTTTATCAATAATGAAGCCTATGTCTCCAATCCCTTACCCCTCCTGTTTTTTACTGATACCATCATTAGAATGCTCTGTTTTATTTGTACCTTAGTCGGCAGATCCTCCAAAAGAGCTGTGGAACTTGGCAACTGATGCATTTCTTTTTTTTCCTTTCCATCTCACGTTCATTTTTTTCATGTATATCCTTTTTTATCTCCATGCATGTAATTGCTCGGGTAATAAAGTCTTTTTTTATGTCAGGCAATGAGCCAGGTGCCATTAAGAGCTGACAGACTGCATGAAATGTGTCAATAGTAATTCCCTTTACAGTGCGCCTAAAGTTTGGTTACATTACCTTTGAACTGCTCTTATGCTATACTCAGAGCCACTGGAATTATGTCATTGTGTGACAGTGGCATTTTTTGCATAAATATAGATTTGCCACATTTGCCACATAATCCATCATCTTTTGCATAATCTGAATATTTTAACAAACAAAAACTTGTTTCGAGCTCAAGCAGTTCAAAGGTAACTAAAAACACAGCAACATGTGTTACCACACAGTGGAAGGCGCTTTGCACAGCTTGACTGGTTACCTTTCTTTTGTTTATTGTGGTATATGGAAGAGGAATTGGTACTACTGAGGTGCAACCAATGTCCAGAGAGTGTTTGCAAATGACAAAATAATCAACTAATACTATCGCAAAATGTGCATCACGCCTCCTAATTTGACTTTTCTTGATGCATAATTTACTCAACCCTGCTGCATAATCCGGGTCACCACTGCCGCATATTCTGGCTCTCCGCTGCCGTATAATCTGGCTCTCCACTGCCGCATACTTCCAGTGGCCCTGACTATATCTGCACCAATGTCACTGGTGAATAATCCAGTAAGTGCTTGCTATTACTGTTACATAACACTACAAAATGAATTCAGGTTGTATTCCATGTTTTCAGTTAACTTTCCATCACATTCACAGATGCGGGCTCAATTTCCTGATAACACTGCTGTAAAAGGCAGTCGAGCCAATTTAGGGGGTACATGAAGGTTTTATCATTTGCTGTCCCACCCACTAACTGCCTCAAGGTAGGGGTTGGGGGCTCACAAGGGACTTTGTTGAGACTGTGGAGGGTGGCTTGTCAGTGACGGGGATGGTGCAGGAAGGTAGTGGCTTAGATGCTACATAGCAGCAGCCCATTTGCCTCAGGCCCTTGAGTAGCCTAAAAGTACTGCTGAGATACCCCCTTTGTATGTAAACTTTGGAACCTTCACATGTCAATATGGTTATGCAGCTTATGAAAAAGTACAAAGTTATGAATCATATAACTTTTTAAATTAACACAGCCCTAACACTTCAGTGATGGTTGGGTATCCTCGTAGCCCATGACTTATTGTAATATATCCTAAGTGACCTGAATGGCTTAAAAACTTAGCTACACAGCACAGTTTTGGGGGATGGGGAGAGGGGTGGGGGGCAGGATAGAGGATAAGGAGGAACTAGAGAAGAGAGAAGTAAGGAATGGAATAAAAGGGAAGGCTGAAAGATTGAAAGGAGAAGAAAAATCAACAGAAATGAAGTGTTGGACCTGGCTTTTTGACAGGATCATCCCCAAACTTTTTGCCTTCCTCCTTCTCTTTTTCTGACCCTGTTTTGCTGGCTTTTAGACTTTGCGCACTTTACCACTGCTAACCAGTGCTAAAGTGCATATGCTCTCTCCCTTTTTAAACATGGTAACTCTGGATCATACCTGATTGGACTATTTAATTTACTTATAAGTCCCTAGTAATGTGCACTACATGTGCCTAGGGCTGTAGATTAAATGCTACTAGTGGACCTGCAGCACTGGTTGTGCCACCCACTTAAGTAGCTACCTTAACCTTGTCCCAGGCTTGCCATTGCAAGGCCTGTGTGTGCAGTTTCACTGCCACTTAGACTTGGCATTTAAAAGTACTTGCCAAGCCTAGAACTCCCCTTTTTCTACATATAAATCACCCCTAATGTGTGCCCTAGGTAACCCCTAGAGCAGGGTGCTGTGTAGGTAAAAGGCAGGACATGTACCTGTGTAGTTATATGTCCTGGTAGTGTAAAACTCCTAAATTCGTTTTTACACTACTGTGAGGCCTGCACCCTTCATAGGCTAACATTGGGGCTGCCCTCATACACTGTTGAAGTGGCAGCTGCTGATCTGAAAGGAGCAGGAAGGTCATATTTAGTATGGCCAGAATGGTAATACAAAATCCTGCTGACTGGTGAAGTCGGATTTAATATTACTATTATAGAAATGCCACTTTTAGAAAGTGAGCATTTCTTTGCACTTAAATCTTTCTGTGCCTTACAATCCACGTCTGGCTGGGCTTGGTTGACAGCTCCTTGTGCATTCACTCAGACACACCCCAAACACAGGGTACTCAGCCTCACTTGCATACATCTGCATTTTGAATGGGTCTTCCTGGGCTGGGAGGGTGTAGGGCCTGCTCTCACACAAAGGACTGCCACACCCCCTACTGGGACCCTGGCAGACAGGATTGAACTGAAAGGGGACATGGTGCACTTCTTAGCCACTCTTTGAAGTCTCCCCCACTTCAAAGGCACATTTGGGTATAAAATAGGGCCTCTGCCCCACCTCATCAGACACTTGCTGGAGAAGAAACCTGAACCAGAAACTACATCCTGACAAGAAGAACTGCCTGGCTGCTCAAAGGACTCACCTGTCTGCTTTCTACAAAGGACTGCTGCCTTGCTGTTGGCCTGCTGCCTTGCTGAACTCTTGCCTGGCTGTGAAAGTGCTCTCCAAGGGCTTGGATAGAGCTTGCCTCCTGTTCCCTGAAGTCTCAGGACCAAAAAGACTTCTCTTTTTCACTTGGACGCTTCGTGCACCGAAATTTTCGACGCACAGCTTGTTCCGCGGCGAGAAAAAAACCGAACACCGACGCTGATCGACGCGACACCTTCGGGACGACCGGAACTTCGACGCACGGCCTCGCAAGGACAACGCCGCCCGGCCTCCAGAGGAGAAATCGACGCGACGCCTGTCGTGAGATCGAAACTTCGACGCGCAGCCCCGCAGAACGACGCGCAGCCGGAAAACAAGCAGGAGAATCCACGCACAGACCCGGGACATCTGGTAATCCCCGCGATCCACAGAAAGAGACTGTCCGCGCGCCGGAAAACGACGCACAACTTCCCCGCGTGAAAAATAACGACGCAAGTCCGTGTGTGCTGGGGAGAAATCGACGCACACACCATTTTTACACGTATCTCTTCTTCTATGGCCCTCTGCTGAGAATTTCCACCAGAAACCAGGTACTTTGTGCTTGAAAGAGACTTTGTTTGCTTTTTAAAGACTTAAGACACTTTATATCACTTTTCAGTGATATCTTTACAAATTCATATTGCATCTTTAATCGTTTTGACCTGCAAATACCCAGATAAATATTATATATTTTTCTAAACACTGTGTGGTGTATTTTTGTGGTGTTATATTATGGTATTGTATGATTTATTGCACAAATGCTTTACACATTGCCTTCTAAGTTAAGCCTGACTGCTCGTGCCAAGCTACCAGAGGGTGGGCACAGGCTGATTTTGGATTGTGTGTGACTTACCCTGACTAGAGTGAGGGTTCTTGCTTGGACAGAGGGCAACCTGACTGCCAACCAAAAACCCCATTTCTAACATTGGTGGCAGCGGTGGGATAGGACTTTTATTTGTGCAGTGACATACAGTAGCTAAGTATTTCACTACCTACCCACAGTTGAAGGTCAACTTGATTTTTTATCTCTTTTTGCAAATTCGTTTTTCCTGACAATTTTCAAAAACTAAATCATCACTCAATATGTCTCTGACTGGGTCTTAAATAGTAGACTTTGACCTAGTCCTGTTGGATACGTATACGGTCAAACAGCTACGAGGGTTCTGCAGGGCAATGAGGGTACCCACCCAAGGGGCCTCCAAAAAGGAGGACTTTCAGGTGGCGCTGAGGGCCTGGGCAGAAGCCCATTTAGAAGAGGATGATGAGGAAGAGGAGCCAGAAAATGGCCCCTCCGAGGATTTGTTGCTATCTGTGGATGATGTTACCACTGCAATTGTGCCCCCTTCCAGACCAGGGAGCAGTGTCTCTGTGCAAAGCCTGACCGCAGAGGAAAGGAGAGAGGAAAGGGAGTTCCAATTGCAAATGGCAAAACTGAAAATTGAGGCTCAACAGGAGAAAGGAAGGCAGAGAGAGAAGCCAAGCAAGCTGAGGCTGAAAGAGCAGCCAAACAGATTGAAGCTGAAAGGGCAGCCAAACAAACTGAAGCTGAAAGAGCAGCCAAACAGGTGGAAGCTGAAAGAGCTTTGGCTGAAAAGAAACTATTGTTGGCTCATGAACTGAGTCTCAAGGAGCTGGAGATAAAGGCGAGACAGTCTGAATCCAGCAATAATGGTGGCAGCATACTGACAGGGCCTGCTGGAGAAAAGAAGGTTTGTATACCCAAAAATGTGGTGCCCAGTTTTGTGGTGGGAGATGACATAGATAAGTGGTTAGCTGCTTATGAAGTTGCACTAAGGGCTCATGAGGTTCCTGAAGGGTAATGGGGGGGTAGCTATGTGGGGTTATGTGCCGCCATTGGGGAGGGACACACTTCTCACATTGGATCAACCTGATCAAAACACATACCCACTTCAGAAAGCCACTTTACTTGCCAAGTTTGGGCTTACCCCTGAGGGATACCGTCAGAGGTTCAGAGACAGCACCAAACAAACCACACAAACCTGGGTAGATTTCTTTGACTTTTCCAATAAGGCACTGAATGGATGGGTGCGGGGCAACAAAGTAGATAATTATAAAGGGTTATATGACCTGATTCTGAGAGAGCATATGCTCAATACTACTTTTACAGAGTTGCGCCAGCACTTGGTAGACAGTAAGCTGACTGATCCCAGGAAGCTTGCTGAGGAGGCGGACCTCTGGGCAAGCACCAGAGTGTCCAAAAAGGTATCTGGGAGTGACCCCGGGAAGGGTAGTTCCGGTTCCCCCCGACAGAGTGAGGGGGAGGTTAGAGATGACCCAGACGAGTCCCAGAGTAAGGGGGGAGGAAAGGGTTCCCATACCCCATCTGAGAAATAGGGTGGGGGTTCTGGTGGGCACTGGCCCAAAGCATTCCATTCCCAACCCCGCTGCTTTGAGTGTTCCCAGCTAGGAAAGAGGAAGGGGGACTCTGTCTGTCCAAAGAACTCACCCAATATTGGGACCTCTACAGGGGTGGCCCATGTGGCCTTAGGGGAATGTAGTCCCCAGGGGCAGGTCGTAGACCATGCCTTCATCTCCTTTAGTTGGGAGGTGGACTCAGAGGGTAAACTGGTGATCCCTGAGGGTGGGAGTCGTCACTTCCACTAGGTGGGAGTGAATGGGGTCCCAGTCACCGCTCTGAGAGACACAGGGGCTAGTCTTACCATGATTGTGGAGAGACTAGTGTCACCAGAGCAGTACACCGGACAGGTGTGTAGAGTGACTCCAGCCATTGGGGAAGATTTCTTCCGCCCCATGGCCCAGGTGTTCCTAGAGTGGGGTGGGGAGGTGACCCAGAGGCGGGTCATAGTTAGTCCCCAGCTGCCCATTGACTGCATTCTGGGGAATGAGTTTCCCTTAGTGTCAGGAGAGCTGAGAGGGTTGACCCCCAAGGGTGCCCTGACAGTTCAGATGTCTGGCAGTACCACTCCCCAGAGGAGGGTATGTAAGCCCAGATGGGGAGGCACAGTGAGGAAGGACTCACTCCTGTCCTCTGTTCAGCCTCAGGGTACAGACCCTGGGCTGAGGGACCAGTATCAGGGACCCACCCCTGACCTGGTGAGAGTGGAGAAGGGGTGCAAGACCCCTGGGGTTACTGCCCCCCATTCTGGGATGCTACAGGAATCCATTGGGAGCTCCCTACCAGCCCCCCAGTTGGAGGAGAAGCTCATCCAACAGCCCCCCTCAGGGTATCCACCTAGCAGTGGATGGTCGGGGGCCTGGCTCATAACACTGACAGCTGTCAGTGGCCTCTGTTGGTTTCTGTCCTTGTGGGCAGAGTTTTCCCTGGGTTGGGGACAGAAGTCAGACTCAAGGAATGGAATGGGCCACATCACTTTGTTGGCCATGGTGGTACTGTCTGCATACTGGGATGCATCTGTAAGCAAATTAAAGTTAGGAGCTTTACAGATGGGGTCCTCAGGTGATGAGAAGGGTTCCCCATGGGCCAGACCAGTGGCCCCAGAGAGTACAGACAAAGAAGCCTCACTGGGTTCAGAAAGGCGTAGAACTGGCGAGTGCCCCTGCAAAAGTGGGCCATTGTCCATGTTCTATCGCCTTAAGCAGGGAAGTCCATCAGAGTGTTGATTAGTCTACCCTGGCTTTAGGCTGGAAGGGGGTCATGTTGGACCTTGCTTTTTGACAGGGTCATCCCCAAACTTTTTGCCTTCCTCATTCTCTTTTTCTGACCCTGTTTTGCTGGCTTTTAGACTCTGCGCACTTTACCACTGCTAACCAGTGCTAAAGTGCATATGCTCTCTCCCTTTTTAAACATGGTAACTCTGGATCATACCTGACTGGACTATTTAATTTACTTATAAGTCCCTAGTAATGTGCACTACATGTGACTAGAGCTGTAGATTAAATGCTACTAGTGGACCTGCAGCACTGGTTGTGCCACCCACTTAAGTAGCTACCTTAACCTTGTCTCAGGGTTGCCATTGCAAGGCCTGTGTGTGCAGTTTCACTGCCACTTCGACTTGGCATGTAAAAGTACTTGCCAAGCCTAGAACTCCCCTTTTTCTACATATAAGTCACCCCTAATGTGTGCCCTAGGTAACCCCTAGAGCAGGGTGCTGTGTAGGTAAAAGGCAGGACATGTACCTGTGTAGTTATATGTCCTGGTAGTGTAAAACTCCTAAATTCGTTTTTACACTACTGTGAGGCCTGCTCCCTTCATAGGCTAACATTGGGGCTGCCCTCATACACTGTTGAAGTGGCAGCTGCTGATCTGAAAGGAGCAGGAAGGTCATATTTAGTAGGGCCAGAATGGTAATACAAAATCCTGCTGACTGGTGAAGTCGGATTTAATATTACTATTCTAGAAATGCCACTTTTAGAAAGTGAGCATTTCTTTGCACTTAAATCTTTCTGTGCCTTACAATCCACGTCTGGCTGGGCTTGGTTGACAGCTCCTTGTGCATTCACTCAGACACACCCCAAACACAGGGTACTCAGCCTCACTTGCATACATCTGCATTTTGAAGGGGTCTTCCTGGGCTTGGAGGGTGGAGGGCCTGCTCTCACACAAAGGACTGCCACACCCCCTACTGGGAACCTGGCAGACAGGATTGAACTGAAAGGGGACCTGGTGCACTTCTTAGCCACTCTTTGAAGTCTCCCCCACTTCAAAGGCACATTTGGGTATAAAATAGGGCCTCTGCCCCACCTCATCAGACACTTGCTGGAGAAGAAATCTGAACCAGAAACTACATCCTGACAAGAAGAACTGCCTGGCTGCTCAAAGGACTCACCTGTCTGCTTTCTACAAAGGACTGTTGCCTTGCTGTTGGCCTGCTGCCTTGCTGAACTCTTGCCTGGCTGTGAAAGTGCTCTCCAAGGGCTTGGATAGAGCTTGCCTCCTGTTCCCTGAAGTCTCAGGACCAAAAAGACTTCTCTTTTTCACTTGGACGCTTCGTGCGCCGAAATGTTCGACGCACAGCTTGTTCCGCGGCGAGAAAAAAACCGAACACTGACGCTGATCGACGCGACACCTTCGGGACGACCGGAACTTCGACGCACGGCCTCGCAAGGACAACGCCGCCCGGCCTCCAGAGGAGAAATCGACGCGACGCCTGTCGTGAGATCGAAACTTCGACGCGCAGCCCCGCAGAACGACGCGCAGCCGGAAAACAAGCAGGAGAATCCACGCACAGACCCAGGACATCTGGTAATCCCCGCGATCCACAGAAAGAGACTGTCCGCGCGCCGGAAAACGACGCACGACGTCCCCGCGTGAAAAATAACGACGCAAGTGTGCTGGGGAGAAATCGACGCACACACCATTTTTCCACGTATCTCTTCTTCTATGGCCCTCTGCTGAGATTTTCCACCAGAAACCAGGTACTTTGTGCTTGAAAGAGACTTTGTTTGCTTTTTAAAGACTTAAGACACTTTATATCACTTTTCAGTGATATCTTTACAAATTCATATTGCATCTTTAATCGTTTTGACCTGCAAATACCCAGATAAATATTATATATTTTTCTAAACACTGTGTGGTGTATTTTTGTGGTGTTATATTATGGTATTGTATGATTTATTGCACAAATGCTTTACACGTTGCCTTCTAAGTTAAGCCTGACTGCTCGTGCCAAGCTACCAGAGGGTGGGCACAGGCTGATTTTGGATTGTGTGTGACTTACCCTGACTAGAGTGAGGGTTCTTGCTTGGACAGAGGGCAACCTGACTGCCAACCAAAAACCCCATTTCTAACATGAAGCATCTGCAGATGAGCAAAATGGGAGAAGAAAAAGAAAAGACAGAAATAAGGCTGTCAGGGACAGAACAAGAGGAAGGAGTTTGAACCTAGAGATAGGAGTGAAGACAATATAGATAAATGAGTACAAGATACAGATGTGAGAATAAGTGAGAAGGGAGAATGAGAAGAGGTAGATTAAGAAGATGATGGGGCAGAAAAGGGTAGGATGTACATTTGATGAGAGAATAGAAGAGTCTTAAGATAGAGAGTAAAGGGAAAGAGATCAAGCATTGGCAAAGACAATGGGCCTGATTACAACTTTGGAGGGGGTGTTAATCCGTCCCAAAAGTGACGGTAACGTGACAGTAAAGTGACGGATATACCACGTATTACAAGTCCATTATATCCTATGGAACTCAAAATACGGCTGGTGGTATATCCGTCACATTTGGGACGGATTAACACCTCCTCCAAAGTTGTAATCAGGCCCAATATGTCTTGAATATACAAGAACTATTGGCTTTGCCAATGTGTTTTAGCCACGTTGTTCACCAGCGTGACTGCTGTTCAGCGTGGCTGAAATGTTGTGGTACAGAGGAGAGTGGTGTGGAGTGTCACTGACAGGAATGGCAAAGAGTGGAGTAGAGTGTTGTAGAGTAATTGTTAGAGAGTGTTGTGTATTGGAGTGGCATAGTGTGGAGTCACACAGAGTGGCATACACAGGAGTCACATAGAGTACAGTGGACTGGTGTAGAGTGTATTGGATAGTGTTGCAGTGGCATTGAGTGCAGTGGCATTTAATTCAGTTGTGCACAATGAGGCATCATGGAATGCAATAGATTAGAGTGGTGCATAGTAGACTGCAGTGGTGCAGACACGAGTGGTGCAGAGTGGAGTAGAGTGGCATCAAATGCAGTGGCGTGCAGTGCAGAGTAGAATGCAGTGGCATGGAGTGGTGTAGAGTACAATAGCATACAGTGGTGCAGAGTAGAGTATAGCGGCATAGAATGCAGTGGAGTAGAGTGGAGTAGTGCAGAGTAGAGTGGTGTAGAGTTCTGGGGCACAGAGTGCAGCGTTGCAGAGTAGAGTGTCAGAGTGCAGTGGTGTAAAGTGGCATAGAGTGCAGTGGCACAGAGTGCAGCTGAGTAGAGTGAAATGGTGTAGAGTGCAGTGGTTAAAAGTAGAGTGACAGAATGCAGTGGCATAGAGTGGTGTGGTACAGAGTAGAGTAGAGTGGCACAGAGTGCAGTGGTGTAGAGTGGATTGTTTTAGACTAAAGTAGCGTAGAGTGGAGTGGTGCAGAGTAGAATACAATTGCATAGAGTGCCATAGAGTGTAATGGCGTAGAGTAAAATGGTGTAGAGCGCAGTGGCATAGAGTGCAGTGGTGCTTGGTAGATTAGAGTGGCATACAGTATGTATGTATGTATGTATGTAGGGGTATTTATAAAGCGCATTCCGGCTCCGGAGAGCATCGAAGCGCTGAAAATAGAAGTGAGAACACAGAGCAGAGAGTGGAAGAAGACCAGAAACCTTCATCAGCTAACGTGGGAAGAGCCAGGTTTTAATCAATTTCCTGAAACTCAAATAACTGGATTCCTTTCTAATATAAAGAGGGAGAGTATTCCAGCATTTGGCTGCTACAACAGTAAAGGCCTTGTCCCCCCATCTAGCTTTGTGGGTCCGAGGAACCTGGATTCTAAAGGCCTCGAGGGACCTAAGATGATGTCTGGGTCTGTACCAACAAAGACCCGAAACCAGGTAATGAGGGCCAATACCGTGCACCGCTTTGTGGGTGATACAAAGAGTTTTTAAAGTGATACGCTGGGCCACCGGGAGCCAGTGCAAATGTTTAATGCTGTTCGTGGCTGAAACAGAATGGGGTAACTTAAAAATAGATCTAGCTGCCGTATTCTTAATTAGCTGAAGTGTTTTCAAGGAAACACTGTCCAAGTTGCAGAGCAGGGCATTGCAATAATCCATCTTGGATGTGACTAGAGCTAGAGTAACTATAATTCTCCATTCCTGTTGCAGGTAGGGAAAAACTTTCCGCAACATTTTTAGCGTCCAATAACACCTGGAGACAGTGGAGTTTACCTGGTTTTTAAAGGAGAGGCGGTCATCAAAAATGACCCCCAAATTTCTACTAGCGGTAATGGGGACAGGGAGCGCCCCACAATTTGCTGGCCACCACTGAGGGCTCCACTGTTCAATGGCCGAACCGAAACACAGAATTTCGGTCTTGGCACCGTTAAGTTTCAACCAATTGGTCCTCATCCAATTACTAATAGCTTGCATACAATTATTGCAGCGATCGGCTGCATCCTCCCAATTCTTGTTCGCTGGAACGATTAACTGAGTATCGTCAGCGTAGGATGTGGGGAGAAAACCCATTGACCGAATCAAGTTGGCAAGTGGGGCAATGTAAACATTGAACAGGGGCGGGCTTAATGAAGAGCCACAGTGAATTGGCTTAGAGTGCAGGGGCAACCTGATAAGTAAGTAAAGTGCACTGGCCTAGAGTGCATTGGCATAGAGAACAGTGGCGTAGAGTGCAGTGTTTCAGAGTGGCATAGAATGCAGTGGCATAGAGTGGTGTTCTGCAGTGTAGATTGGTGTGGCCTAGACTGGAGTGGTGTAGAGTGCAGTGGCAAATAGTGCCGTGGTGTAGAGTAGAATAGTGTAGAACGCATTGGCATGGAGTAGAGTGGTACAGGGTAGAGTAGAGAGGCATAGAGTGAAGTGGTGTAGAGTGCAGTATCAAGGAGTAGTGTACAGTAGAACGGTGCAGAGTAGAGTGCATTGGGGTACAGTGGAGTATTCGTGGTGTGGTGGCACACTGCCATTAAAGACAATACATTTTCAATTGGAATGGCCATTACATTTGCAAAGACACACTGTTTTGCTAATAAAACTATACAGTGCACAGACGAAAACGTCAGGAAATTGCACCACTTAGTTTTTTGATTCATTTTGATCATATTCAAGTATTTGTTCCCAACATACTCCAGAAATAACAAAGAATGTGCTTCATTTGTGCATTTATACTTCTCATATATTCTGAAATACTCACACAATTCATTTAAATGTTGTCTTGTGCCAGAAAAAAATGATTTCCTACCCCCAGTATCAAGAAAGATTGTCAGATAAATCTTCTCACTTTTAAGTCAGAAAAAGAAAAGTAAGCAAAAACCCATGGAAGACTGTGCTTGACATTTGATCTCAGTCTTTGAATGAACAGCAAATGTTACGAGCTGAGATCACGATTTAAAGGCCTGTTATCAGAAAGCGAGTCCATGGAAGAATACAGTGAACAAGGTTTAGGCAACGGGAGGGACAAACTGAACATGAAGTGCCTAAAGCAAATAAAGCCAGGAAATGTAAAAGCAGAAAGTGTGAGTTACAAACCACATAGCCAATGGTAATCAACAAGCGGAATGTATTCCTAGGTCAATTTTCTGAAAGTCCCCAAGATGTCTCTTGCAAATCAGACATCATTTACTACGCTTTAAAAACTAATACAATTGAATATGTAATGAGAAATGTGTTGTAGAACGCACAGTTTTTGCCATTTTTCCCAAATGTTCATAAAGGTTCAGAACCCCGAAACCCCATTCTAGTGGTCAGGCTCGCTAGCTATTCGCCCTCTGGGGGCTGGTCTGACAAGATTTGCCAGGGCTGCTTTGAGTTCTCGGTCCTGCCCTGTTCTGGTACCTGGCACCCTTGTGCACCGCTGGCCGAGGGCAGAGTAATTTGCAATATTCCAGAAAGAAGGCCTCAGCAGTTTTCAGGCCCTTAAATAGACAGACCAGCTTGTCATTTTGTTCCACCTACATCCTGTTTCTGCCCCCCTTTGAACCCTGGGCTTTGAAGTGGGCTCATCCCAGCATGAGAAATGTCCCTCGATATCCTGGCTCGGCGAATGATAGAATAAACAGAAAGACGTCCTAGAAATAAAAAGGCAGAGGCCGTCTTCCGGCCGGAGCTGTCAGGCGCACAAGCGCGGCTGCCGGCGACGCGGAGGTATCCTGGTAAAACGCTAACAAAGACCACAACACAGGCCTCCCGCTCGGCCGCTCATACCTGCAGCTCGCGTCTAGACATGACATCACGGTGAGGCATGCCCCGGGCCTTGTGGTTACTTTACAAGAACCAGAACTGATAATCGCCGAGGGTTGGATCAGCAAAATCCCTCGCAGCTGCCGGGGGCGCTCATGTCATTCTGCGTTTGTCTGTCAGGAAAATGTTCTAAAAAGTGGTCCAAAGAGAACTGCCCTTCAGGAAAGCGCAGAATACCGCAGCTGATCTTCGGTTCCACGCTGCACTGCGGTGAATGTTTGGGATTAAAGATATCAAAGGCACGGGAATGGAGGGGGATAAAGCTTAATGCCCCCCTGCTTATACCACTTGGTGAGAATCAAATCCGCAGGCTGCAGTTAAAAGTCGGTGCCCTAATCTATAGGTTATCCAATTAAACGTTAATGTTCGTGCCAAGCAGAGCCAAAGGGAAAAGGCTGCGGGCCATGGAAATACTCGGCAATTGTTTTCAATATGATCCAAGGCCTGTGGCGATGCTTTAGCACAAGATGGCCGACAAAAGCATTCTGTTCCAAGATGGCCACAGAAAGAAACAAGCATTTACAATGCAAACGGTCTCGCGTTTGCTCATGTTAGAGCTGATCGCGTTGTAAACTCCTAACCCGACTTTTCACCTATCGGGCAAAAGTGCATTTATGTACACAACCCGAAAAAGGTGAAATTAACTATGTAAAGCGCTCGACTTCTGCCAAGCGCGATCGCGCTCGTAAATTAGAGAAAAGGAAGTCCACGAGCCCGATGGAAAACAGCGAGCCTCGCATGTTTTCTGTACTTGGTCTCTGAGCTCGAGGACGGCTAGCCACCAGAAAAGGCATGACGTATGCTTGCCTTCGACTAATGAAAGCAAGCGGATTTTATTAGGCAAGCCCACGAACCAATAAAAAACACTGATGTGAAGTTGACAGGGCTCCTAGCCCTTTTCTAAATACAAAAGCGTCTCGCTGCGATACGCATGCGCGAGCGCATGCAACGCAGGCTCAACCCTAAAAACGCTATCCTGCCTAGGTAAACGAGACTGAAGTATACAAGAAATCCATTAATTTTAATGCTTGAATTAGTCTCAGCCACTTGTAATCACTTGGGCTGGATATGCTGGATTTGGGTAAGTTGCTCACAAGGCCAGTGGAACCAACCTGCACCCGTCTGACGAGCCCCAATCAGGGTGAAACCGGATGGAGTTGCTTGTGTTCCGATTCAGGAAGGGCCTGGCAGCTCGGGCTGGACTGGTCCTACTGGAAGAGGGTCAGGACTGATTTACATATAGCTGGGAACAAACCGAGGTGTTATGGTGTGCAAAATAAAACTAGACTGGGATGCTGCCCTGAGTTACTACCAGTGGCTGAGATGAATTCAAGCATTCCATCCATCACTTTTAGGTATACTTCAGTGTGACATCCAAAGTGGGACGTGGATGCCCAGACACGGATCCTATCATGCACACTCTGCCACTGACACCTGGCTATGCCTGGCTGATGAGCCCTAACGAGTGTGAAACTGGTCCTTGGTTGCTTGTGTTCTGGTTGAGGGAGGACCTAGTCCAGCAGTTTGGGCTGGACTGGTCCCACTGAAGCAGGGTCAAGACTGATTTGCATGTGCCTGGGTCTGAACTGAAGTGGCACAGTGTGCAAAATAACAATGCCCAGGGAGGAAGTCCTGAATAATTACCAATGGCTGAGATTAATTCAAGCATTACACCCATCACCTTTATGTATACGTAAGGTAAATGAAGCAGCACAGACTAACCTCTAGAACAATCATCAGAGCTGATAAGATTCCTGGCTGCACTTTAGGGAGCAATGCTTTTCCATAATTCAATGGGAGGGGAACAGAGCTCTAAAGTGGAAACCTTTGCAATGCTGAGAACCAGTCCCTTATCATCTGATCACCGTATTGTGTCTAATCCTGTCTTCCACCTATCATCACAGTTATCTGATCTCAGCAAGCCACATTAACTTTGTGTATCTCATTTCTTTGTGTTCTAGAATCCGAATCGTTCCTGCACGGCCATGCGTAGTTATGAAATCACATACAAACTCAAGTATTTGAGTTATTGTCTGTCCAGGGTATTGCTTCACAAGCTAGCAGCCCAGAGAACATGTTCTAAGATAAAATAATGGACCCCTGGGGTACCAGGTCAAAGAAACAGCAGCTCAGAAACCATGCAGAAACAATCACTGAGGCTGGCAGGGCTCTGGGCTGCTCCCGAGAAGCAGAGATGCTGGACAGGTCAATCCTCTTGTACAAGAGCAGAACTAGGCTTCACAGTGCACAAGTGGATGGATTAACAACACTTACATAGGCATGATAGCAGGGAGTAAATTACCACTGGGCTTAGGATAAAGCCAGATCAGACACTAATATCGGGGTGAGGCTCTCAAAACAGATTCTGTTACAACATAGCCATATAATCGAATGACTGGATTCCTTAAGGTTAACAAGAAGATACTTCTAGGGCTTGAGATCTTGAACCACTACCCACCTGCCTTTAATGCGCAGGCAGATGCTGAGTTGCAAGATTATCTGTTCCATGTGATGGGGGCCTCTCCCTTGGGGAGCACATTATGTTTTTATATGCAGGTAGACCGGGGATGAGAGGTTCCAGCACTGGTTGGTAATGCAGAGAATTCTGAAGCAGGGTTTTCCCTCCTTTGCCAGACACTGGAGCTTCCATGACACAGTCTCTTTCTTGAGACCCAGTAACATCTTGATGCCAACCTTCTGGATTCCTTTTTAAGGAACCACAAGTATCTCATGGAGGAAATAGGGCATCAGATTTACAATTTTCCTAATTTGGTATAGAAGAAAATAAGATATGCTTGGTTACAGGCTTGGCTTGGGACGAGCACCATCTCTTTGTCTAACAAGACCACCAAGTACTTGATCGAGGAAGATGGTACAACTGCTGTTGCAAATGGCATCAACAGCAAAAGGGAGTGTTCTTGATTTTAGGGGGCAGAATAGCAAACTAGGATAACAGTAAATATTTTACATTCAGCTGCAACCAGCTACAACCTATCGCAATCGTTGATTCGATAAAACAATGGTTGAGATTTCTGCGTTATACTCCGATGAAGATGAGGAGAGTGGTGAAGGCTCCTATTTTTGCCTGCTAGTCTCTGTCGAAGCAAGCTAACCTAAACAAGGGACTCTGTAGAGATATACCTACAAAGGTTCGTCATATCATGCAAATGCTTAAGTATTGTCTCTTTTGTTTTGGGGCGTGACCCCTTGACATTGTGTGGACATGAAAGTAGCATCTATGCATTGGTTATTTCATATAGCGATCTGGGTGAGCCTGCAACCTGCTTTCCAATATAAAATTGCCTTGGAGGTGGTTAATCAGGGTCAAATATCCATCACGCCCCTGTTTCCCATTCATAATCCAGTTTCAGGTGGTGGTCTGCAGTGGTGAAAGTACTACTCGGGTCAAGGAGATTGGCTTTGTTCACAAACCCATGCAGATTGAGGATACTGAAGTTTTAAACCTGTGCCTTGAGTGAAACCCAGTTTGATGATGTCCAGTTGCTAAAGGTCCAGGTATGTCTGGATTGCTGACCAAGTCTTTTTAATTACCGGGAAAGAAGGCAATGGGTTTGAGGCATGAAGGGCCCTCTGGGCTCAGATTAGGGTTCTTCAGTAAGGGCGTAGCTAGCAAACAAATGTAGAGGAAATGTAATTTATTACCTGTAAAGCCCAAGTGTGCTATAACGCTGCAGCTTGGAGTGTGTTCTGACCCCTGTCTCAACTCTTAAATCAAGAGGATTATACTAATTGAAAAGCCATGTCTTAAGACGTTTTGTGAAACTGAGAAGGTAGGTAGAAAGGCAATGTAATTCCAACTTCATGCAGCAACCATGAAGAAACCCTGTCACCTAAAACTGCAAATTTTGTCCAAGAGAAAATGATCGGATGATGAAGGGCTTTCCTTGGACTGTACCAGGTAAGACCTAACACGAGGTATTGTAATTCGCATTGCACTGTGGATGAACACCAGTGCTTTAAATATGACTGGCCTCAATCTTGGAGTGTGCTTTAGGTTGCAGGGGATCGAGCAAATGCAGACTTCACTAGCTGAAGAAATAAACATTCATTAAACAATAGAAGTCATGTGGGAAGCTGTGGGCAGGAATGACTCATTTTGGATCCTTTCAAGTCTGTCAGTCTCTTTGGCTGAGTTTTTTTAAACTAAGGTAGTTGTTTTGTAGCTACAATTGAGGTGTCAGGTTAGTTGAGTAGAACAAATAATTATCCATTTGTAGCGCTCTGAGGCCGAATTTGGTGACATGTGGATCTTCTTTGGAAAAGCAAAAAACATTTTGTGGAATAGATGCTCTTGTGGTAGACTTTACCATGTTCTTTGTGGACCATCTCTTCAGGTGTTTTTGCTTTACAATTCTCATTTGTCACCTTTGCTTTCCTTATTTAGACTACAGTGGTGCACCGTTTTTCCCGTGTCAATCAGGGTTGGATTGGCCATTAGGGAAATCAGGCACTGCGTGATGGCCTATTCTAACAGATCGGTGGGTGGGCCGGGTTTTTGACTCCTTGTGGGCCTGTGTAATAGTCTGGTGGTCTGGATTTAATGGATTATTTCCCTGATATTAAAACAAACCTTGGCAGCAGCAAGCACACATCCAGGCAGTCCTCCATACCTTGCAAAACAATTATACAGTGTGTCTTTACAAATTCAAAGCTGCCGCAGTTTGCACACATGGGCCGGTTTTCTGGATATCTAAATCAGTAAGAGTCCACTTTTATTTTGCCGCCTGGGTCTTTTTTGTGTCTCAGTCCGACTCCGGTGTCAATGCGCTAGAAAGTTTAGTGGGCTGATGGAGTTCATGACCTTAGAAAAGGTGGAGTTGTGCTTGGCTTTCCAGGAAGTTAATGATTTTTTCATTTGACTACCTAAGGAAGGGGCAGAGTGACTTGTTGATAGCAAGGGATCTAGCTTCCTTTAAAAACCTGGATGTTTTTCTAGTCATTCAAAGTTGCACAGTGTAAATTTTACCATGGTATACGGTATACTTTCCTAAAACGAGGCTGTGCAACAAATTTAGTTCACACCATGGCTTAGATATGGGTGAGTAAATGATGGCTCTCAAGGGAGGTAGAAAAGTTAGTATGGAGCCACTCTGAAACCCACTCGAGTGTGACACACATAACCTTTCTCCCTCGTCTTATCAGATGAGACATCATCTGGTGGTTATAAGGGTTTTTGTGGAACTAGGGATTCAGGATCCTAAACGTGGTTTCCCCTCTCATTAGAACTGTGTGATTCTTGGCAAATTGGCATCTTCCTATATTCCATTTTCGTCACCTGCTAGCATTGGAAGCATTTATAAACAGCCCAAACACTACATAGGGAATCAGACATTTACAAATATGATCTGTTTTTGGTACAGAGGACATGTGTTGCAGTAGAAGCAGGTCCACTGTGTTTGCTTCGCTCACTGCATGTATTATGCTTGACTGCACATCACTCAGGTTTAAGAAAGGACTTTGCTGGAGGTGGTGCACACCTGTCCTACTTGAATGTGTCATACAAAGGAGTAAGTACATTCATCAGTCTCCCTTTTAGCACCATCCCTGTGGGTCGATCTCCTGAGTAAACTTAGGTAATGGATTTTTCTCAGGCCAGTGTACGGCCTCTTTCTCGACCTGAATGCCCCTAAAATAAAGAACTGGCCACGCTCTCATAAAAGTGAACCCAATACCGAGAGCTGGAAAATTGACAAATTATATACAGTTATGGGTTTATCGTGACAGAATCTCGATTACCTTGTGCCGTACTCTTTGCCACCACAAACTGAATGAAGAAAAAGGTACCAAGTTTGGTACCACCTGCTAACAAAACTGTTTAAAAAAATCCCTTCCGTCCACTACATATTGAACTCGCTCACTCAAAACAGGTGTAAAATATGTGTCATTCACTATTTTTTATCACAGGTACCTAAATTGGGAAGGGTGTGGAGAAGCGCGGAAGGAAACCCACAAAAGTTTCCATCAGATCATGTGGACAGATCCAACCTTACTCTTCTGCGATACCAAGACGTACTGTGTCATCACTGCTGTGATGCCCTAAAACCAGGGGCGGCTCCTCCGTTAGGGTGGAGGAGTGTTGTATCCCCGACAGCAGCGGCAGCTGCAAAACCTTTACAAGAAAACGATGATAAACTGCATTTATTGTTGTTTTCTTGTAAAGGGGCGGGGCTATGGGGGTGACGAGCAGTGAGGGGGAGTGAAACGCACCCCCCCCCCCCCTCAGAGCGCATGTGTGTTTGTCCGGCCATCTAGGGCCGGCCAAACACACATGCGCAGTAGGCTCTCTCCAGCCCGGCACAGCGTTGCTGGGCGGGAGAGAGCATGCACAGGCTCCCAGTCTGCCTGGGAGCGCCCTAGCTGGGCACCCCCAGCCAATCCTGACGCTGCTCTGAGCAGAGTAAGGATTGGCGCAGGGCAGGCTGGGACCCTGTGCCTGCAGCCTGTCTGCAGGAGAGTAGCAGCGCGGTGGTGACGGTGGCAGCAGAGGTAAGTGTTTTTTTTAAAAATAAAATTAATTTAATATTTATTTCTTCCCCTGCCGCCTCCGTGTGCCACCCTGCCCCTTCCACGCCCACAAGCCGTGACTGCCTAGATCCCTGGATTGGTGGGACCTCTTCCGGTACCTTGACCGGTGGCTTGTCTTACAGAATGCAAGACTCTCACCTTCTAGACACACGTGTAAAGTAGACACAGAAACACACCTTTTCATACATGCGCTCATGCACGCTTTAGCGGAACCCGAACCACTATTGAGAGCATCTAGAAAAAAGAAGCCACAGAGGTCACATCACAACACCACAGAGTGGTGGGTATATCACAAGTGTCTGCTTGATGTCAGTTTCTATCACTTTAATGCACAAGAGCAGGTGTGTACAAGGTGTGAATGCATCTGCCACCTCTAAATAGCCTTTGACGGCTGCAGTACCCGGCTGTGCCAGCTCGTGTACAGGGTGTGATGACGTGGGCACCAGGCACACTGTAATGGCACACAACCCGATGTCAAACAGGACAGGGCGGGGCGAGATACAGGCTCAAAAACAGCTCCCCTGTGGCCCCGGCACAAAGGCTGTTTGAGAGGGCCTGCTGCCCCTGGAAAGAGTGATTCAGAAGTACCTCTCCGGCTCTACCTGGAGCGGCACGCGAGCGTGGCACGAGCCGCTACTTTTACAGGGTGGCATAGGATAGGTTTTCATGCCGGGCCTGAAACACTTACCTAAGGCGGTGTGCGGTTACTGCACGTGGGCGAAGCCAGCTCGCGCCGTCCAAGGCCCTTCTGAAGTCTCTATTACATGGGAGGGGCTGTTTTTAATGCTTCATCTCAAGAGAGAGTCACAGACGTGCTAAATACTTCAAGAACTAGCCAGTCGCCTGAACGCAGAGACCAGCGCTCTGAAAATTAATTAGTTTAAAATGCTACTTTGATTGAAGTCTTCTGTTGTCTGGGGTGCAGATAAAATACCGAATTTCACTTTTAACAGGAACTTCCGCAGATTACTCACTCTTGTGAAGGGAGAAGCCTACCCATCTGCTTAAAGCTTACCAAGGAGTGCGTTCTGCCCATTGCCTACCATTGGCTCCATGTTTTGTCACTCATATTTCCTTGCCTTCTGGTCACTGTTTTCATTTGTTTTAAGCTGTCCATCTTGTCTTTGTCCATTTCTCTACCACCTGCATTCATGTTTGGAACCTTATTTTTCCTAATCAGACATTTCCGGAGAGCAAGAGAGGAAAAAAACACAAACGGGAATGAATGGGAATAGAAAGACAGAAAAACGAGAAAAACAGGAAGGTGCAAGACTGACATAAAAGGACAGGGAGTGTCTGGCAGTGGATTAAAGAGGCCTGAGATGGATTCAGGGCAAGCAGGCTTGGTATATGGTGCTCTGAAACTTAGTGCTGAATGAGGGATTCTGAGCACCACTTTGGGCACCATTATTTTACAAGTTAACCACTGGCCCCCCTCCCCCCAGATCTCCCAGGTCTTTTTTTCCCCTGTATTCGCTCTCCCCCAAACCTGCGTGCCCTCCCTTGTCACTTGCTTTCCCTGATCTCTGTTGCTACTATGCTCAGGGCCACTGGAATTATGAGGTCAGAGAGAACAAAATTATGTGGCAGGGATGAGTAAATCAAGCGGCAAGAATGTCAAATTATGCAGCATAATGAGGCACATTTTGTAATAGTAACACTTCATTATTTGTAATTTTTAGGGGCGATCGTAAAGCGCTTCGTCCTGTGTTGTAATCTTTCTTGGGGCTTCGAACCAGGTCCTTGCCATGTCAGTCTCTTTCATTGGTTCGTGGGCTTGCCTTTTAAAATCTGCTTGCTTTCATTAGAGAAAGGCATGCATAAGTCATGCCTTTTACGGTGTTTAGCCCTCCTCGAGCATAGTGACCAAGTACTGAAAACATACGAGGCTCCACATTTTTCCTCCTGTTTCTAAACTACTTTTTCTCTTTTTTCGCAGCACGATCTCGCTGGGCAGAAGATGAGCGTTTTGCATGATACTGACCCGGTTACATAGTTAATTGCATGTTTGCCGGTTACGTAGATAATTGCACTTTTGCCTGTTACATGGATAATTGCACTTTTGTCGATAGGTTTCACTATGTGAAACTTTTACTTTTCAGTTTATATGGCAAGAAAAGTCCAGTTAGTTATGTGAAACTGTTTTATTTTCATTTTCAATTTATGTGGCAAGAAAAGTCAGGTTAGGAGTTTACAATGCTAATTGCTCTAGCTCAAGCATTTTAGTAACTTTTGAACCATTGGAGCTAGAAACAATTGTTTTTTTAAATGTGCATTTTATGGGGCAGATGATGGATTATGGGGCAAATTCGGCAAATCTATAATTAAGCAAACATCGCCGCGTTATCGCAGAATTCCAGTGGCCCTGACTACACTGTTTCCCACCATCCCCCAGCCCACTGTGCCTGTTGTGCTTTTACATGTGCCTTCCCAAACCATTCCCTGCTCTTGTTTCTTCTTGCCCATGTTCTCCTTCCAAAGCCTTCCCTCTCTCTGTGTTGCTTTGTTCCCTGCCCGCTCCCCACCACAACTCACTCGCCTGTTTTTTGTTTCAAAAAGAGTTTCTGCACAAAATATTTAAAAAGAGTCCTGGGCACCACTTTTATTTACCAATACATCACGGATTGGTAAATAAAAATGCTTGCCTCAATTTGTAGACGCGCATGTGTGTTGAAGCGTACCTACAAAACTACTCAACAGCCACGCCATAGGGCGTTTTTAATTTTTAGGCATGATGCATAGCAGCCCTGGAGCTGTTCAGCATGACTATAAATCATTGGCAAGCTTATAGGTCTCATAAGTGAGACCTGTTGATTTTGCCAGGACTTGAAATTCATTTATTGCCTGAAATAGCGTGGACTCTACCCAAATCGGGTTGCAGAGTGCTGTGCAATCAGGGCCCGGTCCACAAAGGGCACTTGCACTCGCTTATGAAATCTATTGGCTTGCCAATGCTACCACAACTGGGGGGGTGTGGAGGCCTTTTGTGAATCCGGTCTTCAGAGTACAGATCTGCAATGGGTTCCTGTGTGGCCAAACATCACACTGCAAGCAGAGCGAATAAAGAGAGCATGTGAGGCCTGAGCTACAAGCAGAGAATAAGTGCAACAAAAGCATAAACAGACACATTTTGTGGATGATGAAAAAGAAGCAAAACCAGCCAAAGCGTTGAATTTCATTGGCTTAGTTAAACTTCTACTGCACGCACCACGAGTAGCAAAGTACTGAAACCTTCCTTTGAAATGCACTAAGACTACAGGACTGGGGACTTGAGTCTTTTTCCCATTGTATATGCAAGGCATGTGCTGTCAATGGGTAAAGCGCAATTGCCACTATCAATGTTACCCTTCTCCGGGGCCACACAATCATACTGAAAAAGGGAGAGAAAGGAATTGAGGGGAGTGTTAGCGCTATTGAACGGTCCGGGTCTACAATTCCTAAAATTACATTCCCATCCTTGAATGAATAGCAGCTAACAGTACTAGTAACAGCAACAGCTTCCCACACAGCTCTTTGTATAACCTACGATTCCATTCTGAAATTATTCCTTGCACTCACATCTCATCTAAAGACCAAAGCCAACAGGATTCAGTTGCAAAACCTGCTATTGACCTTCTCAATGATATGCAGGTCCTCAGTTTCAAGCAAGTGATATGACTTGTTGCTCACACTGTGGGCAACATACTCGACCTTGTGTTCACCTCTAACCTTGAAACGGCTAATTCAGCTGTGCAAACCCAGGTATGGTCATTTTTTTTTACATCCTAGCCAATCCAGTGGATTGGTATTTAGAATGAAGGAGAACAACCAGAGACTAGATTCCAGCCAGTGACACTTGGCCCGGGCTTCTTTGAATGTAGGGTTTAGCTCCAGATCTCTCTTAACAATACTTTTATCTTACCAAATCCTGTTGAGTGTGGATCGTATTTATAAGAAGAACCCAACACTGGCAACAAGCGGAAACCCAGTTGAAGGCGCCTGGAGTATTGCAACATCGAGGAGGAGCAGAACACAACAAGTAAAGGGAACGGCGTCAGTACGAAGCATCATTGCAGGAATCCTTTGTTGAAAGAGCTCCAAAAAAGGCTAAAGAGCTGTAAAGTCAGAAAACCAGACCTGGGCACCTGTACTCACGCGAACGAGTTATTCACAGCACTAACTACGATGCTCGTGCAAGATCTATGCATGTGAAGACGCGCGTGTCAAGAGAAAACTAGACTGCTTATGGCTTAGAGCATTCGCGAACTGAACCAGCATGCCACCACACTGTCAACATATAAATACTAGAGCATGTACATAGCCAGTCATATAACAGCAGTGGCCATACTGGATGTACAATTTTAAGTACAAAGACAGTTGTTATCAGTCGAAGATGTAACTTTTGGGGTGAGCTGTAGGTATTGATCATAGATATGAAGAAATGAAATTAGGCATGAAATAGTTGGCATCAAAAAACGCTGCTGAAGTGCAACTGATTAAGAAAGCAAACAAAGAAAAAATGGTTAGTGGAAAGGGAAAACACAAGGTACTGAAGAGAAAGAGTATATATGTTTTAAATGTGGATTGTCAGGTCACTTAGGCAATAATAAATCATGTTCAGCAATAGGACAAGTTTGCAGATATTGTAAAGCTAAAGGGCATTATGTTAGAATGAGTAAAAGTCTAAAGATAATGGAGTTGAGGTAAACAAACAATAAAACTAATTATATAAAGGAGATCAATCAAGAACCAGATGACGGATCACTGGAGTGAATGAAAAGATAAATTATGCTCCTTTTTGCATTGTTAATATAGGAGGCAAAGAAATAAAAGTAATGGCAGACTCAGGTGCTAGACATACCTTGATTGGTTATGAATATTTAAACAAATTCCCAGGAGTACAGGTGTCACCACCAGATATCAAACTGGTATGCTATGGTAACAAACCGATTGAAGTTTTTGGATATATTTCTTCTGATTTGTGCTTCAAAGATAAAACAATTGAGGCAAAAATATATGTGGCCAAGGAATGATCTTGTTTATTGGGTTTGTCACAGCAAGGATATTTCATGATCATTCTTCACCCAAACCATCCTGATCAGGTTTTAGGATATGATGACCTGATATTACAAGTTAATGAGGATAAGGCAACAGAATGAAAGAGGTTGTTTCCCAAGGTTTTTTCTCCACAAATGAGACTTTAGAGGAATTTTGTGCATAAAATCATAGTAAAACAGAACTTGACACCAAAGGTGCACAAAGTCAGAAATATTCCTTTAGCCACAGGGAATCGATAAAAGAGGAACTAGAGAAATTGTGCAAACATAATATAATAGAGGAAACTGAATCCTCTAAATGGTTACCACCTGCAGTAGTAGTCCACAAACCAAATGGAAAGGTCAGACTGGGTGTTGATTTAAGAGATCTAAATGATTGTGTGTGGGTCGATCAACATCCACTACCTAATATTGGGGATATGCTTTCACTGCTGAAGGAGCAACTGTATTTTCAACACTGGATTTATCTAGTGTATACCATCAGATAGCACTACATGAGGACAGCAAAACAATATACATCATTTATAACATCAGAAGAATGCCATTTGGTTTGATTTTAGCATCTTCTAAAGGGTCATGCATAAATTGTTCAACGATGTGAAGCACATTCTTTATTTTCAAGACAACATTTTAGTCTTTGGGAATACAAAAAAGGAACATGCAGAAACTCTATGTAAGGTACTGAATATTCTACAAAGTAATGGCCTAACTCCAACCAAGGAAAAATGCACATTTGAAGTAGAGGCTGTAGATTACTTGGGCCATAACTTTGCCTAAATAGAGTTTGGTTAGAGTAATAGAAGAAGCCCCTGAACCACAAAATGAGGATCAACTCAGATCATTTTTTAGGTTGGCAGAATATTATGCTATGTTTATCCATTATTTTCAAGCAAAACAGTGAATATCAGAAGTTTGATGAAAAAAATCAACAGTTTGTGTGGGATGAGAGTTGTAAATCTGAGTTTAAAAAAATTAAATCTGAAATAGCTTCAGCTCTGGCATTATCGACATTTGATACTAGATATGATTCAGTCATTGTGACAGATGCCATTAATGTTGCCATTGGAACGGTGCTAATGCAGGATCAAAAAGGCAAGTTGGCAACAATTGCGTTTGCAGCTACACCATTGAGGGGTGGGGAATTTAAATATTAAACTTCAGAAAAGGAAACATTAGAGAATTGGGGAATTAGATACTTTTGAAAATATGTTTATGGTACAAAACTCAAAGAAAGGTCAGATCACTGACCATTGGTAGACTTATTTACCACAAAAGGGCTGTGGTAAGGCGAACTATGCTCCTGAACTGGGCATTCATAAGGAAGAGGATCCATAATCCTGGTGGAGCTCCACTGCTCTCATATAATTTACCAGAAAATCCACTGCCATTCTCTACAGACTTTAGAACCAGCTGTCTAGGGATTGCCTTAAAATATGCATGCAAGACTATATTGCCCCTGCCCTCATAGTGCTTCCCTGGCTTCTCATCAAAGCCAGGATCAAATTTACAGTCTTGCTCACCATCCATGAAGCATGGTGGAGTAAAGGCAAAAACCAGGACCTCAGTACTCCCATCTGCAAAAACTAGAACCTCAGTACTTCCTAGGCAGAGCCTTTCATGCAATAACATCCCATTAGATCAACTTATATTTACTTAAGAGGATGAACCATAGAGAAGGTGCCTGAGATTAAATGGAATGACATCAGGCCAAGGTTCAGATCCAAAGCTAAAAACATGCTTTGCAAGAAACCTTTGAAAACGGAACTAGTAAGATTTGTTTTACTGAGATCCCAAAGGACAAAGAAGGATTTGCGATTGACAGATTTCAGACAAGGTTAATTGACCATCCATCTGAACAAACCCAGTGTCATCTTAAAGATTTCGGGGGGGCCAAGTCAATACACATATTGGAGGCCCCAGTTTGGAACAAATTTGAATGTTAATACCCATTTCCTATTAAGTTGATCGTTTGTGATTCCAAACAATACTAAGTTATATGTTAAACTTCAACTGGGTCACAAACAAAAATCTATCTTGCCTGGGACTCTAAAAATCCTTAAGATAACACTGGGTGGTGGGACAGAGTCAGAGGTAGATGTAATCAGAGAAGAAAATAAGTTTAGAAAGAGAAAGAGAAACAGAAACAGAAAGAGAAATAGAATAGAGAGAGAGAAATTTCACTTTCTGAAGGAGCCCGTTGGAAGCTGGGGGCCAAGGCCAATTGCCCACCTTGCCCATGCTTTAAAACATCTTTGAACCACCCTGTCATATTCTTTACCCGTCATGCTCTTTGAAATACCTGAAAGGAGACACATAGCACATAGTACTATGAGCTCCCAGTAGCAGTGTAACCGCCAGCCTTCAGCTAAGTTTGCACTTTTTGATAAAGCAAATTAAGTTTTAAAGCCACTCTTGAGTGCTGGCTATGAGCTCACACTCAGTGAGATCAGAGAAATAATGGTCAATATTGATCAAACTGTATTGATCTTTAATAATGAAATTAAGAATTAAGATTTTTCTGGTGAGAATGTACAATGACAGAATTCGTTTTTGTCAGTCTAACAAAAAGAATGAGCCACTTGTACTCGTCTCTGCTGATTTGACTCCTGAAGTTCTTGCTGCCAAAATAAGATCAGAGGCTGCAGTAAAATCTGCAGGGACCATTTTAAGAAACATCCTGAAAGGTTTAGATTTTTAACTTAATGACAAATGTTGTGATGTCCCAGAGCTCTGCAAATCAAGGGAGTCAACAAGAATGCCTGATGTTGTCTTAACATTTTTTGCATAATTTTTTTTATCAGCAAAGGAAGACTGTTACAAACTAAAGTTCTTGAGTTCGGAACAGAAGCTGACAACTTTGATGATGGCTTTGAAGATATAAGCGAAGAAGTGGAAGACAATCTAATGAACCAACAGGTTTATGCTGTGCAAATGTACTGTCTTTTCCAAATCATGTTTATGAATTACATGATGGCAAAAAGAAAACTCCGCTGCACATGATGACTGCCCATGCAATCTATGACAAGTGGAAAAGTAGAGAGCTAATCACGTCAATGGATAGGACCGGTGTATCAACAAGTGATAGTGACATAGTATGGAGCAGTAACTTGTTAGCAGCTCATGCTGTGAAATCTTGTGAATCCAACAGCACACCACTTCCAAGTCACTTTACCAGGAAAGGATTTACAATAGCTGCTCTTGATCATTTTGATTTTGAAGACAGCTCATCTTTGTCTGGAACATCCAGCACACATGATACTGCCATGGTGCTTTTTTAAGACTGTACCAATGAAGTATCTGCTGGAAAACAAGCTGTGGCAGCTGTAGGCATAAATAAACAAAGCTGCAAACTTATAACCCAACTGCGTTGCCAACGTGTACAAAATCACTACAAGCCATCAACACGTCTCAGTCTACCCGAAAGTTTCAAAGTGGATGAGGACATGGATCTTCTTCTACCTAATGCTGAGGTCCACAAAGATAATTTAACTGTAAACTTCGTACTTGTATAGCGCACTACTCACCCATTAGGGTCTCAAGGCGCTGTACGCATACCGCTGTGGAACCCCTCCTGGCTTTTCCCTGTGAGGTGCCCACTCCTGGACAACCTCCAAGGTGAAGCCAGGCATCCAGCGCTGTTGGGGCCGTTGTGGGGATTAAGCAAGCTATTGCCCAGAGATACAGAGTGGGACCCATGAATTAGATTAGGCACCGATGCAAGAATTATCAGATCCGAGGAAATTGAGCCCAAGACCTGCTGAGGTGGGAATTGAACCCTGGTCCCAGGCCAGATTTCTGCATCAGGGTCTGCCACTCTAACCATTGAGCCACACTTCTCCAACTGAATTTATCATATTGCTTATTCGGTGTGGACTGAAGGATGAAGAAAATCCAGTTCCTCCATGTGCTTGAATTCATGCTCTGATCTCCAAGAATACCATCCGACTGAAGAATGTTGGGTTTTTACCAGTAATACCATCTCCAGTCACTAACTACGCAACAGTTTACACAGCTCTACAAAATGTCCACAATGTGCATGCTTAGCTTGAAGACCAGCCTATCCTGCCAATTTTCTATGATGAAATGTATTGTAGCTGATATTTTTATGAGTATTCCAGTAGAATTTGATGATCTTTATCCAATTATGGGATTTTTCCACATGCCAAAGTTGTGTTGCAGTGTGCAGGAAGTTATCTAACTGGGTGTGCCATAGACGATGCACTTATTGAGGCTGAAATCTTTGGAAGCAAAACTGTCCAGTCAGTATTAAGTGGAACTCATTTTGTTTGTTTATTACAAGGTATGCTCATCATATCTGAGGCTATAGAAACATTGAGTTGGAATGCTTTCTGGAACAAGAATGACAAATTAGGTTTTGCATTTCTTATCTCAGAAGTAAACAAGGCACAGGGTGCACTTCATTCAAAAGACATACTGCAAAGCCAGGCAATGTTCAATTCACTCAGTTCAAAACCTGAAAACCAAGTTTGTAGAGATTGTTAAAGAATGTGAAGAAAAATCTAAACTTGGCAAGTACTGGGAAAATGTTTTACACATGACAGCTTTAGTGAAAAACTTGGTACATGCTGATAAGGAATTTGATTGGGAGCTGCACATGAAGACTGTGGAGTCACTGAATACCGTGTTTTGCAAGTTCGATTGCATAAACTACCTGAGATATGGGTTCTGGTATTTGGGAAAAGTAAAGAAGCTAGAGGTGGAAAAACCATACCTCTACAGAAAATTCATCCAAAGACATTTTGTGGTGAAAGACAGAGAGGGAAGGTTCAATGCTGTGACTCCAGTTAGAAAACTGGTACAGACGATCCAGAGATCACAGAAAAGTTCCAAGGGAACTGTGTGTCAGTCATGTAAAAGTGAGTATGTCGCTCAATGGCAGCCAGTTTACCATGAAGTCCCTTCTATTTGCAATGTTTTCAGAGAGATGACAAATTCAAAATTAATGGACTATCGTGAAACTGTTTCTCACCACGAACATTGTGGGAAAGAAAGGGGAATGTTTTAATAAACACGTTGACAGCCTTCTTTATTTCATGCAGCAGCAAGGGGGCCCTTTCAAATGACTGCGCCTGTGCGACTACACAAATTCGTGACCAAACAATATGTGGATAATGATATAAAGACACGTCTACTATACGTCCTGGAACAGGGATCGAAACTATATGCAGAACTGAAGCAGGAGAGATTTGTATTGAAAGAGAAAAAGCTGTTTGACATAATCACTGAAGCTAAACTTCCACACTTGAATTGCCATGGTAAAAGTTTTGTCCAACCAGTCACTACAAAACAGGTTACAAAAACGCCTTTGACAAGCACATAGAGAGATGGATGTAACTAAAGAAAGGGGTTAATTTATCAAGGACATTGCCACATGATCCTCTTCCGACAAACACATAACTTGATGGAGACGCTGGAACCAAACCAGTAAAGCACAAACTTGTACAAGAGCTCAAAAAAAAAACTTTCACCTGAAGAATTTCAATTTGAAAAGGTGTCCTCATTGAAAACTTCTGTTGTTGTTGTGCACTATCTGTCATAATTGCGAATGGTCAAGATTTCATCCATGCAAAACTTCGGAGAGGTCGTTCAGACTGTTGTACAGATATCAAAGCCAGCGTGCACCTTGCAAGAACTGCACATTGTCTTTGACAGTTATCTTGAACTATCTGTCAAAGAATGTGAGATACTCATGTCTACAAGTGGAACAATTGACCTTGCCTGTATCAAAAATTCAACACTTATACCTGCGCAACTTATTAAATTCTGGTCATCAACTTCGAACAAGATGAACTTGAAAATGTTAACTCGCCAAAACATTGCTGATGCTTCAGTGAACACTGAATATCCAATTATTGCACGTTGAATGATTGTCAATGAGGAGTTGGTACCTGCAGAGATATATTCAAAAGGTACGGGCCATATTGTTCAAGAACTTAACAGCAAATTGGAGGAAGCTGACCTTCATGTTGTGCCGCACGTTAAGTGAGCTGTTCGGAATGGTTCCAAAGGAATCATTGTCAAATGACACAGATGTTATTATTTTGTTACTTAGGTTTGTTGCAGTCTTCATAAGTCAAGGATTGCCAGAGTTATGGGTACATTAAAGTACAGGCGAGAAAAGACACTTAATCCTGCTTCAAATTCTTTACAAGAAACTTGATCTAGAGATGCCCAGTGTTCTTATCAAGGCACATATTCTTATGTGTGATGACACTATGAGCAAGTTTAGAACTACAAAAAGATGTCCCTGGCGATATGCTCTTCTCAAATGTTTAACATTCTGCAAATGTAGGATGAGTGATTGCTGAAACGAATAAAGTGAACTATAAAAATGTGTCTAAAACAGGGGTGCTAAGCATTTTTTTCATATTCAGATCATAAACAATGTTTTTGTGTATATATAAAAGGATTAAAAAACATTATTTGTATCATTTTTATTTATGTCTCTTCTTCTATTACAGCTGCCATTTTGGAAAATGGCAGAAGGGTTGCTCTGAGCAGTTATTTTTTGTCTCTGTAAGACTACTTGCCCCCCAAAACCTATGTTTTGACGCCAAATTTTGTATATAGATCTCATCGTTTCTGAAATAGTATTCCTGATGCTTCACATTGACATTTCACTAGCAAAAAATGCAAAATCTATGGATGGAAATAGCACAAAATGTGGTAATAACTCATAGGAATTGGTGCAGAAAAGAGGATTTTAATGGTTTTCTCCCATTTCACCTGTGACAACTCAAAGTAATTTTGTATTCTGGAAATACCCATCCATCCACTATTGGTAATTCAGGGTGCAGGATTACCAATGTGCTTCCTTCACACCACTATAAACAAGTGCCATAGAGGGATTGGCTGGAATGTTAATCATTGCAGACACAGAATGATTAGCTAGAATGTGTATCACTATAGACAACGAGTGACTACCTGGAATGGTCATAAATACATACACAGTGATGCCCATCATTACAAGCACAGGCAGATTAGATTAGCTGAAATGCCCGTTGTTAAAGACATAGACATGTTAGCTGGAATTCCCATCATTACATGCACTGACAGATTGGCTACAACCTCCAATATTACAGTAACAGAGAGATTGGCTGGAATGCCCATCATTTCAGGCGCAAAAAATAGAAATTACAGGTCCACGTGCAAGTAGCCTGACAATGCCTGAATCTGATTAAGTCAGATCACATGACCTCAGTCCTGAAAAACCCCAATGGTCATCAGAGAAACCATTAATACTCATATTTAAAACTCTGAGCCGAGCCTCCAAGGTCCCACAATAAATGTCTGGAATAATTATGAATCCTCAAATTGGCCACTTCGAAATCTGAGATGGCCTGTTGAAGAGGCAGAAGATGTGCACACGCCTGTGGAATGCATGTGACATGTGCTTCTGAGCCCTGCCCAGCCTTCCCTTGTTGAAGAAGGACCTTAAGACAGTCCTGGTCAGGGAATCATCTGGCAAGCAGGCAACCAGTGATAGGACATCCGTTTTATCCCTTCTGCAACCCATGATGAATCAGCACCACCAGCCTCAACCTCCTTGGATGTAATGGGACCTGGAGCCCAAGAGACGAATCTTTCAGTTGGCACCATCGGTGAACTATGTCTGAACCCTAGCCCACAGACAGGCTTTAAGGCCACAAGTGGCTACTAGGTGGCAGATGTACATAAATAAGTAATTCACTGTAGTGACCAGTACTTTGATTGATGTACTCAAGTTATCCAGGGACGTCAGCATAACCATGACAAGAACCAGTCGCCCTTGACATAGCACATAACCAGACATGCAGCTCCTGATGTTTGGGGATAGGGTGCTTCCCCTTAGGATACCAGAGGTGCACACTGGATGGCTAAACATCCCATTGTTGACCAGCCATTCACAGAAAGAATCCTCTTGACATATGTACAGATGCAGCAAGTCCAAACCGATCAGGCCAGATGCTTAAGAGGGACCAGGGATGCAAGCTGCCCACAGACACGAGTACAGATGTGGCACAGACAGAAGTAGGTGCAGAGTTCTCCCTCTCTTACACAAATGCACTCACATTTGTGAACACGCACAGACACGCCCACTACTTAGGTAACGGTAGTGCAAAGTTCCAGTGAACTACGTAAGGTGCATCAGGCAGGCTATAGGTTGGTCAGCACAAAAAGTGATGAAAGTATGAATTAATCTTAGCAAGTGGTAACTTGTAAGTACACTTAGGCCATATCCCATTCTAACTTTTTTGAGCTTGCATGCACACATCAGATAAGGGAGAACCATATGCAAGGGGGCCTTGCCCTCCCCAAAAGGGGCTTGTAAAACTACAAATCATGCAATAAAGTATCAGTGTTTGTACTATGCCTTATTTTGATACAAAGTGGGCACCTCTCTAAAGGCTTAAGTCACAGAAACTTCCTGGTACCCAGAAGCCCCACCCTGCCCTGGTGCGCCCATACTCAAGCTCTTAGAGCCAAATTGAGAATATAAACATCTGTAGGTTCATTGTAGGAAAACACCAGAAGAAGACCTTTATGGAGTGCCTTCCCCCAATTAAGGAATGTAGTGTTTAGACAGATACCAGCAGCACTCTCTTAAGTTTGAAGTGTAATTGAACTCGTGCAATCTTTGCCGAGGGTGTGCATTCCAACCACAGCCCTCTTCGAAGTCGCATACCACACAGCACACAACTTTGAAAGCCATCAGCGATCCAGCTGTGCGGTTTATAACTCCCCCCATCCCAAAGGCGCGCGACCACTCTTTGTAACCGGACTTCAGAAGGGCCCAGGAAGCCATGCGCACGTGCGTACTGCACGCTTGCAGGGTCCAGTGATTCACACTCAGCCAGAGGTCACTGGTTGGTCAGGGCTGAAGGATGGACCTGCTAGGACAGAGAAAACAGAGATCCTTCCTTCGGAATCACAGCTCTCAGCTACTAAAGATAAGAGCTTCTGAGAACGTCCCGTTGGCTAATGCGCCCCAACACATTCTTGTAAGGCAAACCTGAATTTATGACACAACTTATGGAAACGATGGAAACCTTCTGGGCTCCCGCCTGCGACTCCAAAGCTTTCGCCTGCAGAGATGCTTTTAAGCACACACAGTACCACGGTATCTCCTGCCAAGAGCAAGCTATACAGAATGCTGACCTAGGAATAACTGTATAGGGTCGTATGAGGTTAGCCAGCCCGGAGGAGCTGTGTTTTTTTAACTCAGAAACTATATCTCTCATAAAGAAGGATAAAGCACGAGTCAGCCGTCCTTTAGTTTGTGCTTTGAGCTTTCATAAAGTGCCTCGCCATCACCAGGCACTGAGTGCCGCACCCGCTGAAACACTGCCCAATGGGGGCCTGACACATGCCCATTTCCCAAAACCTAAGCACTTCAAATGCTGTTCTATGCCCCCTCTTTAAACTAAGGGAATTCCACACTTTAACCCAGGCTTTGCCACTTCTTAGAGCATCAGCCATTCGTCCGGTGCAAAGGGTGCAATTCTACACAGTTTTTGAACAGCACGCGTCTGTCGATAACTTTGACACTTAACGCTTTTACTTGCAGATGTAGGTGTCTGTGTTGTGGGTTGCCCACAATGGGTCATCCCTATGACTATATGTTAAGATTGCATGCCCAATATATGTACAGGGGTTTCCTTGGCAATGAAAGTAGGGATGCTATGTTGGGCTGAGGTGGAGGGGGGTATGTACTGCATAATACCCAAAGTAACAATGCTAGATTCCAGAAGGTGAGTGAGTACTAAAGATGCCTCTAAAGTTTGTTTTATCTTGCCACATAAGCTGTACCTTCAGAGACAGAGGGTAAGTGTCAGGCTACGTCTTCTGACATTGATAATCTGCAGCATATTCTTTTAGCTTGGAGATTGGTGTTTTCTTTACTTTGACAGCAAACCGAGAGGCTCTCAACTCAACTACATGACAATCTTGCTGGGGTAAAAGGAGTAGGAGAGGGAAGGATGTAGGATGTCATTTTACTAACACACAACTAAATGTAAATATCTGTAAATGAACTGCACAAATATTTCAAGATATATCAGCAGTAAGGGAAGCACCACTGAAACACATTTTAAATGCTGTGTGACGGAAACGAAGATTTAAAAAGAATCAAAACAAATCAAGGCATTTTATTTGGTGATGTGCAAATGATAAATACTCGCTGAAACCTGTTTTCCACTCATTATTGTTTGTGCACTAGATAGTTTTACCAATAAAACTCCATGTCTGTGTTAATTTAGCGGCCACTTGAATAGAAAATGCGTATTGTTCCTGCAACAATGAGCGGTTTAGTGCTAGATGCTGGAATTCCCCTGCGGTTGCTTTCTGAAGGGAGGGAATTGTGGCCTGCTGGTGAAAGCCCAGCGAGGGTGAGCTGTTTTCAGGTTGTCTCTGCAGGAGCATCACTGTGTCGGTGCGGGTAGTTAGACATGCCTCTTACCCCATGTCTGGTGTATCTAGCGGTGCATCTGCTTGAGGTCTTGGCAGACCTCATGCTTTACAGGTTACGTTGCACTTTCCTATCTGTTAGTGGTGTATTTGTGTGACTGGATGTGCCTGTAGTTTGGGGCCTATTGAACTGCAGGGTGCTTAAGATAATTCTAATGACAGGGTAAGGGTTTTAATATTTTGTCTAGAAAGGTTCAAAGTAGGCAAGTCTCTATGTAGTGGTGATTTGCTCCAGGCAGTGCTACCCTGATGATTTGCTTGCGCATTAGCTCCCTGTTCCCAGGTCTCAGTCTTATTTAACTGCTTGCTTTCAGTAGTTAGCATAAATTAGGGCTACCTCTAGCTGAAAATCCTAAAGGAGACACTTTTTCAGACCTACTTTTAGTACCCATTTCCTACAGTTCAATTTCATATTGAATGTTTCCAGTAGAGTATGGCTGGTGAATTAGGCCAAGTGAGCAGTTACCTTCAAGCCATTGAGTGAGTGTTTTATTAATGAGAAAATAATGTTTATTATGTATGTTTAAGTTACCATAAGTAGGCTGCATAGTTAATTTACCGGCCCTCAGCCTGCTGGCACTGACATTCATTTTAAAGTTGCTGACAAAAACCTGGCTTTGAAAATTGCATGAATACGTTTGCTACATGCCAGTTTCTCTTCTCTGTTGTTCCCTGCCATAAAAAATTGGGATACATTTTAGTCAAATTTTCTTTATTGAATTTTCAAAGTAGAACATATGCAGGTAGTACATTGTCCATAAATTGGCCTCAGCCTTGAGCATCATTGCTATTAAATCTCACAGTGTCGAATATGATTTGTGTCAACAGTCAAGTGAATAATACAACCTTTACCTGTCTAACATAAAGTGCCGCTCTAGTTCGCTTATCCCTGCTATATCACTGGCCCTTTTGGAAGTCTTACAAATTTGCGGATTACAAGAGCAAAAGGAGAAATAAAAAACACTGAAATTTAGAAAGTACAACAAGAAAAGAAAACAACCAATACCATGACTGCAAACATTTGGAAGCGTATCACTTAGCATCCAAGAGAAAATGCGTTTGTTGAGCTGTCCCCACCCACCCGGGGCATACAGCTCAATTGTTTGTAAGAAGTCATATCTGGAAGAGGTGGAGTGCCTGGGTCTGCATAGGGCAGGCTATAAGCGGGAGACCTCTGGAGAGGAAGGATACTAGGGATCCCCATTTGTATTCAAAATATTTGAACCTATCTCTGAGATTGTCGTTTAGACGCTCCATGGTGAGGGTCTGAGAGAGTCTTGCATTCACTTGATGATCAAGCGAGCAGTCCGTCTCTTCTAAGCCGCAGCCAATGCCATTTTAGCAGCTCCCAGGCACAACCAAAGGTTTGCACGATCACCAGAGTTTTGGTGTTAAGGGATGCATCTCGTAGTCCCTGGAGAGAAAATCCCAGTGTGGCTGGTATAGGATATTCCAGAATCTCCTTGATTTGTGCTAAGATTTCCGACCAGTCACGAGGCAGTCCCATCAAATATGTTGGAAATCACCCACCAATCCACATCTCCTCTAACAAATGTCAGTTGTGTTAGAAAAAATCTTTTTGAGTTTTGTTTGTGGGGTATAAATACCAATCATATAAGATTTTATAGTGGGCTTCCCGTAACCCCATTGCGTGGTTATACCTTGGAAAATCCTGCCACAAGCGATTCCATTGGTCAGCTCAGATTGTCTCACCTATTTAATTAGCCCAGAAAGTTATATGCCGGTAAGGAGTGGGCTGGGTTGCTTCCAATAAAAGTTTATATAGAGATGAGATTGCCCCCCTCGATTATGTCTGATTTCTCTCAAATTTTTCGATGGGGAAGAGATCCCTGATTGCCGCTTCCCTATCTACGGTCAGAGAACCCAATGACATAACTGTGTATAAAGGTATCTCTCCAAAAGTGGTAGTTCGAACGCTCTTTGACAATTCTCAAAGGTGGGTATATCGTGCCCATGGACCAAGTTAGATAACATATGGCAACCCCCTGTCCTCCATTCCTCAATGGGTCACTGGAAGAAAACTGGAGGGAAAGCTGGGTTAATATGAACAGGCGTAAATGGAGACAGGAATTGGGCCTAAACGCCTACATTATTCATGCTATCCCAGGTGTCAAGGGTCGTTTTGTAGAAGCACTCAAGTAGACCTTACTTGGTCTGTCTAATTTAGGTTTCCACAACAGGTCCCAAATTGAGTGGCCTGTCTCAGCGCGGTCCATGTGGAGCCAGTGTTTGTCCGATTTGCAAAGGGACCACTCTGTGATCACACGTAATTGTGCCTTGTGTTATAATTGAAAGTCAGGAAAAGCCAGTCCACCCACTGATCTGGGTAGCCGGGGCACTCTGTACAGGATTCAGGCACTTTCCTTTTGCCAAATTAATTTAATCAGGAGAGACTGTAGTGTAGAAAAAAAGCCTCTCTCCATCTGGATGGGTAATCCTTTAAAGAGGAATAGAAATTGCAGAAGGACCGTCATTTTAAGAGCGTGACTACACCCTAGCCATGTCAGGTTTAACAGTGCCCATCTCTTAAGGTCTGTCATGAGTTGTTGAATTAGTGAGGGATAGTTGACTTTACCAAGGTCAGAAATAAGCGGGGTAAGTTTATTACCCAAATATGTAAGTTCCTTCCTTGCCCATTGAAAGGGAGTACTCAGTACCAATTGTTCCATCTCAGCAGAGGAGAGTGTTAAATTGAGGAGATACGATTTGGACAGGTTAACCCTATAGCCCGCCACTTCCTCAAATCTGGTGAGTTCACGTTGCAAAGCTGGGAGTGAGGTCGTTGGGGATTTTAGAGGCAATAGGACATCGTCTGCAAAAAGAGAAATCTGGTGGGTAGTGGATCCAAGGAGTATATCCCCAATTCCCTCCTCCTGCTGCACCCTTTCTGCCAAAAGTTCTATACTAAGCGTAAACAAGAGACGAGAGAGTGGGCAACCTTGGTGTGTGTCCCTCTCCAAGTATAAGCTCTGGGAACTAATTCCATACATTAATACCCTGGTGACTGGGGCAGTATAGTTTGCCTGCACCATTATTATAAATGTCTAGCTGATGCCAAAGTGTCTCATAGTGTGAAAAAGGAAAGACCAATCGACTCGGTCAAACGCTTTTTCAGCATCCAACGTAATCAGTACTTCAGGGATATGATTTTTAGTGGCTTTTTCCATTAGATGGCCAACTGGCCATAGATTATTGTGGGTTTGTCTCCCCTTTATAAATCCAGACTGGTCTGGATGGATGGGTCTGGCAAAATTCCCTGTAATCGGGTAGCAAGATTTTTTGTGTGTAATTTGGAGCCCATATTCAGTAAGGCGATGGGTCTATAAGAGGAGCAATATTGTAGATCCTTACCAGGTTTGGGGATGATTGATATTAGGGCTTCCCTCATAGAGCATGTAACTCCAGGTTTAGTGGCTATATGGTTAAACAACTTAGTTAAATTCGGTATGAGTTCTGAGCTGAAAGTTTTATAGATTTGGGCTGTGAAGCCATCAGGTCCAGGTGAATTATGAAGTTTAAGTGAGGCTATTGCTGCTCTTACTTCATCTTCCTCAATGTAGTCGCTTAGGACCTCATTTTGTTCTTGAGTGACTTGCGGGAGGGAAACCTCTTCAAGCTATAGTAATTGACCAGTCCTCCTGGCATTTCTGCTTTGTACATGCTTTTATAAAAGTCTCTAAAGGCATTTGCTTTTGCTTTTTCTGTCCTGGCTACCTCCCCATGTTCTAATTGTGAGGAAAGGCCTCTTTTTGACATGGTTAGCCCCCACCTTTTGCCTGCTGTATGATGTAGCCTAAAATGGGAGTGCCCAGGGCCCCTGCTAACCATGTTCCTTGGGCCAGAGCTCTTTCCCTAAAACTGTTTTGATGCATTGGCACAATTGGATACACCTTTAGCTGTCACTGTAAGCCCCTAGTAAAAGGTGCTTCGGTACCCAGGGGATGGGGTACTAAGGGTAGTCCCCTGAGGGCTGCAGCAGATTGTGCCACCCTCAAGGGCCATGCATTGAGATGTACCCAGCACTGCCATTGCAGACTGGGTGTACTGGTTTGAGCCTAAAACAAACTCAACATGGCACACTGCCCATGTGCCCTGCACACCATACACTACATACACAATGGATAAAACACCCTTCTGGCAGGCCTTCCAGCCCTAAGGCAGGGTGCACCATATTATATGTGAGGGCATAGCTGCATGAGCAATATGCCCCCACTGTGTCCTTGCCAAACGTGGGGCATAGTGAGTGAACAGAGCAGGAAAGGGTAGTGCACGGCAGGGAAAAAAACATCTCTGCTCTTTAGGAGTACCCAGGGACTAATCTACAGTCAGTACTACTGAGGCATGATCAGAAAAGGCAATGGGATGGAATTCTGATGATAAGATACTGTGTGTGAGGGGCTGGCTTATAAGTATATAGTCAAGTCAGGAGTAGGTACGATGACAATGAGAGAAAAAGGTGTAGGCCTTAGTTTTTGGATGCACGAGTCTCCAAGTATCAATTAGCCCAGTTTCCAGCAGTGCCTTTTTCAAAGACTTGCAGAAGCTTGCAGTAGGTGTGCGTGATGGATGGGATCTAGCTCTGCTCGGGTCCCAAGTAAGGTTGAAATCTCCCAGTAAAATAATCTCTCCCTCTGCAAATTCCCTTACCTGCTTGAGACAGGATTGAACAAAGGCCACTTTGGCTGTTTTGGGGCATATGTTGTAGCTATTGTACATTAGCAGCCTGAAGTTTTGCCTTTCACCATTAGAAATCTCCCTTACCTGTCAGATTTGTGAACGGATGGCTGAAAGGCAAGAGAGGAGTGGAAAAAGGGCCACCCATTGTGTTTAGTAATATGTAACGATTTATATGCCGTTGGATACCTCTTATGCCAGAGTCTGTGGTCTTCCCTGCGTTTAAGATAAGTTTCCTTTAAAGCCACTATATCGTATCTTGCATCTATTTCAATATTTTTTGCCTCTTGGCAGGAGAATTGAGGCCCTGTACATTCCATGTTAATGTGACTAACACCATATCAATCTACCACAGTTGGCCAATACCTCCCCATCAACACCTCCCACCCCCAACATCCCCCGGCCCCTTCTTCCTCTCCTTTAGAACTTCTGGCGATTACTCTTGTTGCATTGTCTCAAATACCCCTTAAGGGGCCACTCAAGGTAAACAATAAAAAACTACAGATTAAACTATTCGGAAACTCTAATCTACTAAGTAATCTAACTATAACATAACAATCTAACATTGCAGGCATTCTGGTCAGTACCAGCCCTAGCATTTTTAATGGAAGATAATGTGAATTAATCTTTGGTGTATCCGTTTGGCGCTAAACATTTGTTAGGCTATGTCCCACTCCAAGAATGCGAATGACCCCCTTTTGCTGGGTCTCTTACAAATATTCCTAACTTCAGAAAAACCCTTTGACATGTTCCAAGCCTAGTTAGTCCTTTAACTAAAAGCAGGAAAAAAGGATATCGCCCACAGTGCCGCTCAACCTGGCATGGTCTATGTTCATGTGGAGGAGCCCGAATTTCCTTGGTTCTCTTTTTTTGCTTGTTTCTTAGGGCACTTTGAAGGCAGCCATGCATTTTTGTCTCCACTGGGAATGCAGTTTATATTAGGTGCTTCCTTAGTGTTGTCCGTGTTAATGTCAGCAGCAAGCATCCGACCCAAAAGGGTCTCTGCCTCCCCCACATCAGTGAAGTGGTGTGGTTTATTGCGGTATGTGAAAGCGAGTCCAAATGGAAAGGTCCAGCGATATTTCACATTGTTCTTGCAAAGCTTGTCTTTGACAGGTCTGAATTGAAGTCTTCTTGCCAATGTGGCTGGTGCGATGTCCTGGTAGATGAAGCATATTGCTCCCTGGAAGGAGACCGTTTCTGCTTTCTGGGCTGCTTGTAGAATCGCCTCCTTCTCTCTGAAGGAGTGCAACTTCACCAGCACATCTCAAGATCATCATCCTTACCCCACCGATGGAGGTTCCACCCAGTGTGCCCTCTCCAATTTCATTTTTAGTTGAGGATCCCCTATGAGTTTGGCAAAGACGCCCAGCACAAAAGCCTCATGATCGGGGCCTTCCGCTCCTTCCTCTAGATTCCTGAGGCAAACATTATCGCTGATGGAGTGGTTTTCAAGGGTCTTCACATTTGAAAAGAGGATTGTGCAATTGGTCCTGGATTTGAGTGTTGTCTTCAAGTTTCTCTAGGCAGAGCTCCGTAGCCTGGCATTGTTTTTCTGAATCCAGTGTGCGCTTCTGCACTGAGTCAACATCTTGTTGCAGCGCTGTGAGTCTGATATTGAGGTCAGAGCTTAGAGTCCCCAGAGAGCTGGTCATGTCCACCTTTAATTCTTCTCAAAATCCCTTTTTAACTTCCTGTAGCGAAACTAGTAGGTCGTCTTTTATTAACACCATAGTGTCAGGCTCCAATTGCTGTGGGCGAGTCTCCTTGGCCTCCACCGGTTGAAAATAACTGGACACCCTGTTGTGCTGGGTCTTCTTGGGTTGCATGTGTGACTGTGTTCCCCGCCCCTGTTCACGTGGAGTCTAAGGTTTTGAGGTTAGAGTAGATTGGACCTCACCTCAGCAGGTAGGTATGTGGGTTTCGTTTTAAGCTGCTGGTTGAGGCATCGTGCATTAGGCTTCTTGTTGTGCTTTCCAGGCAGAGGTTATTGCGTCTTAAAGACGTCTGATTTCTGTGATTGCTTAATCGGGTGAGGAGAGGTCACTGTGTTAGGGCCCCTTCATGTTTTGCCACCATCATGTTTGCGGTAGCAGCTTAGCTTAGCCCATGCAGTTTCAGAGTTCCCTTTACCCCCGGGCGGCAATGAAGAAGCCACTGATGAAGGGCGCCTTCCGTTCATCGCAGCACCATGGGGAGATGTGTTATGTGTAAAGAATTTGTCCCCGGGGGTCTGGGAGTCGTCACCTCCCAATAGGTTGTCGGGTCTCCTCCTTGCAGTGGTTGTATGTGTCTCTAAGGCCTGCAGGAGGATTCAGTTCTCTGTTACTTCTACCGGGCATGTATCACCTGGAATCCCTGCTAGAAGCCTCTAACGGCCGCCATGTTAGGGCCAGGCACTTTCAGTTTGATCTCACGGGGTGTCAAGCAAGAGCTCCCCTCACTCAGTCTGACCGTTCCCCTGCAGGTAGGTCTCGCTCTTCCTGTTAATTAGGGAGGGGATGCTCCTATTTGGCCTTAACGCTGCATCTCCACTCACCACCCCGCTCCCATTCTAACCACAATGGCGGCCGCAAATCTCTGTGGTGGAAGCCCTTTGGGACTCATGGCCTCAAATCAGCATGTCTGGTTGTTTATCACTTGGGTTTTCAGGTCCCTGGGCGACTAAGGGAACTTCGACATCCGTTGCTGGCAAACTCATTGTCTACGGACCCAGGCAGACTCCATTCTCTTTGAAAATGCAGCAGAGCTCTGGTGGATTAGGTCCACATGGCCATGATGGATGGCCACACCCCCCTGGGATTCATTTTACGGTGTTCTTCTTCTATTAAATCAAAAGTATTAAATTGTGTTCCTTGAGAAGAAAGCCACGTACAGCGACATGTGCCACACAAGTAACATTATTGTCAAGTCCTGGAGCTGCCTAGGCCACAACTCTACTTCATTCAGTTCTAAATGGTTTATTTTGATTTGCTTCAATGGTGCAATGCAATTTCCCTTGTTTTATAGGGTAAAGGAGGTCCAATAATTATTAATGATGTAGGTGTTTTCTAGAGTACCTTATGATATGTAGCACACTATCTACAGTGTTGAATGGTTTGTGTCATGTCTCTTTGTAAATACAGCCCTGTGATCCCACTTTACGCCATGCTGAGTGCAGGTTTTTTTCAAACTATAAATGTGCCCTCTCTGAGATATGTGCCAGACTTTCTGCAGTCTTTTTGCTCACTTTCATTAAGGCAGACTCTGTGATAGTCTGTGTATTTGACTTATACTTAGAAAACGTTCCTATTAAACTGAGTTGTCCCTGTGTCAGTTTATGATTTCATTAATATTTAAGAGTTTCCTTGTCTTTCATACAGAGCAGTGTCTTTGTCAGACTGTTCTCTGATTTATAATTAGCCTCTCCCTTGACTTAAAAACTGAGTATATTTATGCTAGTTCTTTGTTGAAGTATATTTTGGGTTTTGCTAATTCTCTTATGTTAGGACCTTTTACTGATGACATTATTTTTATGTATTACTGATGCTGATTTGACTAACTACTTTTGCTTTCTTTAATAATTCTTACATTTTGGCTGAACCTTTTTAGGTTTGACTCTGAAGTTTGTGAAGGTTGTCTTTATTTCCTCAAGGGCCCCCGTCCTTTGAAACTCACACAGCCAAATCCTGTGCATTGACCCTTTAAATGTATCCATGAAAGTGCAAACACCCTCATTTAGGTCTTGGTTGTAATGTAAATTAGCAGTGAAAAGTTCTGGCAATCCATTTAATGGATATTTTCATCACTCCAGTAATCTAAACATTATGGGTTAAGGTAATTGTGGAGAACTACTGCTATGAGCTAAAGGCTGCCTGGAAAACAGATTAGTAAAGATCTGGAAATGTATCCACAGCAGCAGTTTAACTTAAGTTATTCCCCTTCTTTATCAATAAGCCCTTACAATAGGCATAAGGACATGGAGGTAATTGTAAAATGGCTTCGGTGTCATGATGGAACAGCAACGCACGGTATCTAGAAGACTAGGCGTGGGTACTCCTCCAGAAGACGGACACAATTAAACTGAACTTTAGAATTTTGCCACTTCTGTGAGTACAAAAGGAGAAAATTAATTTTGCTTGAAATATAATTGCTTCTTTCACATTTAGATTTTTTTTCTCTAATTGTTATTATGGAAACTTATCAAAAGGAGTGTAAAATCAAAGTGATACATTTATTGCACTAGTAACAAACTGTACTTTGCAGTAACTATTGTCTTCCCAATTCCATATGACACAAGCAGCAAAACATTTTGTAAACATTACTTCCATATGACTCTAGGAAGGAAGGACAGAAACCATGAAAACCATCACATGATGGCAGCAAAGCTAATGGTTTTTACCTTTGAAAGGCCAGGCGATTGGCTTTGCCAAAGCCTGTTTGCATGGGCAAAAGCTTATTCCAATGTGGCCGCTCGTGATGATGTGAGCATACGTATTGGTGTCTATCTGGGAATGCGTATTCCAGGTTGTTTACTTCTGCAGGAAGTTTAAAAAAGGCACACATTGGCAAAGCCAATAGGTCTTGCCTATGCAAGAGCTACTGGCTTTGCCAATGTGTTTTAGCCACGTTGGACACAGTTAGAAATGGGGTCTCCAGTTGGCAGTCGGTTTGAACCCTGTCCAAGTAGGGACCCTCACTCTAGTCAGTATAAGAGAGATAACCACTCAGATAACCCCTGCTCACCCCCTTGATAGCTTGGCACGAGCAGTCAGGCTTATCTCAGAAGCAATGTGTAAAGCATTTGCACATAACACACAGTAATAAGTGAAAACACTACAAAAAGACACCACACCAGTTTTAGAAAAATAGCCGATATTTCTCTGTGTAAGACAAGACCAAAACGATAAAAATCCGACATACAGAAATAAAGATATGAATGTTGCAAGCTTTCTTTAAAAATACAGTCCCATGAAGTCAATAGCTCCACCTGGGACTGTCACGGCGTCGTGATCAACAAAACCAACAGTTCAGGCCAGCCGTGGCATTGCGGGCCAGCTATGGTGTCGGGAAGACACGCAAACAGTACCTTTAGATTTGCAGGACATCGTGATCCTTGCGGTGAGCACCGGAGAGCGGTGTTGCTGGTGTCGCGGTGTCGGTTCCGGAGTCGTCAGGTCCTTGAAGTTCATATGCGTTGCAGATTGAACTCCGGGCTGATAAAATCAGGAGTGCTGGTGTGGATGGCGTTGGGGCTGCAGTGTGAAGTGGGACAGGGTGACGTGCGGGGGCCACAGGTCACAGTGCAGGCAGCGGCTCAGTGACGGTCATCCTGCGGCGTCGGTGAGACCAGGGCAGTGGTGTGAAGCGGGGCAGTGTGACGTGCTGTGTCACCAGGTCACGGTGTAGGCAGAGGCATCATTGTTGCTGAAGCGCTGACATCGGGTGGTCCAAGTCAGTGGCGCGGGACGGCTCCGGGCGGCGTCTACAGGTCGCGGTGCAGACAGGGACGTCTATTGACGACACTGGAGTCAATGGTGCTGGCGTCGGTGGACTGGGGCTGTGTTGCAGGACTGTGCTTTGTGCTCCTCACAAGCGGTGTCTACACGCCACAGTGTAGGCAGCGGCGCCGGTGTCAGCAGGAGCGCCGGCATCGGGGATGCCCAGGCTATGGTGTGAGTAGGCGATGGCACAGTGCATGGCCCACGGGTCGCCGTATGAGCAGAGGCTCGGTGAAGTTGTCTGATGATGGCGGCGGTGAGACCAGGTTAGTGGTGCGAAGCAGGGCAGTGAGGCTCCGGGCGGCATCGACAGGACACAGTGCAGGCCAGCGGCTTCGTTGACGGCATCCCAGTGGTTTTACTTCTTGTAAGCACAGAACACACCATTCCCATTGCTGCAGGTCCAGGAAACTGAAGTCTTTGGTGTCCCGAGACTTCCAACAGGAGGCAAACTCTACTCCAAGCCCTTGGAGAACTTTCTCAAGCAGGATACACAGCAAAGTTCACCCTTTGCTCTCTTTTAAGGTAGAAGCAGCAACTGCAGGCCAATCCAGCAAAGCAACACAGCAAAGGGACAGTACTCCTATTCCAACTCTTCAGCTCTTCTCCTTGGCAGAGGTTCCTCTTGATTCCAGAAACATTCTAAAAGTCTGGGGTTTTGGGTCTTCTTCTTATACACCCTTCCGTCTTCGAAGTTGGCAAACTTCAAAGCAAAGTCTCAAGTGTTTACAAGATCCTTCCTTGTCCAGGCCAGGCCCCAGAAACCTACCAGGGGGTTGGAGTCTGCATTGTGTGAGGGCAGGCACAGTCCTTTCAGGTGGGAGTGACCACTCCTCCCCTCCCTCCTAGCACAGATGGCTCATCAGTATATGCGGGCTACACCCCAGCCCCCTTTGTGTCACTGTCTAGAGAGAGGTGCAAACAGCCCAACTGTCAAACTGACCCAGACAGGGAATCCACAAACAGGCAGAGTCACAGAATGGTTTAAGCATGAAAATACCTACTTTCTAAAAGTGGCATTTTCAAACTTACAATCTAAAAACCAACTTCACTAAAAGATGTATTTTTAAATTGTGAGTTCAGAGTCCCTAACCTCCAAATTTCTATCTGCTCTCAAAGGGAATCTGCACTTTAATAATATTTAAAGGCTGCCCCCCATGTTAACCTATGAGAGAGATAGGCCTTGCACAGTGAAAATTGAATTTAGCAGCATTTCACTGGTAAAGCATGTAAAACACATTAGTACATGTCCCACCTTTAACATACACTGCACCCTGCCCATGGGGCTACCTAGGGCCTACCTTAGGGGTTCCTTACATGTAGTAAAAGGGAAGGTAGAGGTCTGGCAAGTGGGTACACTTGCCAACTAGAATTGGCAGTTTAAAACTGCACACACAGACACTGCAGTGACAGGTCTAAGCCATGTTTACAGGGCTACTAATGTGGGGGCACAACCAGTGCTGCAGGCCAACTAGTAGCATTTGATTTACAGGCCCTGGGCACCTCTAGTGCACTTTACTAGGGACTTACCAGTAAATCAAATATGCCAATCATAGATAAACCAATCAACAGCACAATTTCTTAAGGGAGCACTTGTACTTTAGCACTGATTAGCAGTGCTAAAGTGCGCAGAGACAATAAACCAGCAAAAATAGACCTGAAAAAATAGGAGGAAGAGGGCAAAAAGTTTGGGGATAACCCTGCAAAAAGGGCCATTTCCAACAGACACCAACGTGGCTGCTGCTCAGCATGGCTAAAACTTAGTGGCATCGAGGAGAGTAACGTGCAGTGGAGTGTCAAAGATTGGAGTGGTGTACTGTGGAATAGTGTGTCATAGAGTGGAGTGCTGTAGAGTGTCGTGGAGTGGTGTGAAGTAGAGTGAAGCATAGTGGAGTAGAGTGGAGTGCCATGGAGTAGAATAGAGTGTTGTGGAGTAGAGGTGAGTGTCACAGAATGGAGTGGAATGTCATGGAGTGTTGTAGAGTGGAATGTTGGAGTGGTGTTGTGTAAAGGGGCGTAGAGTTAAAAGGAGTGGATGGGAGTAGAGTGTAGAGTGTTGTAGAGTGGAGTGTCATACAGTGCTGTAGGGTAGGGTGGCATAGAGTGATCAGCAGTGGAGTAGATAGGAGTAGGGTATGGTAGAGTAGAGTGTAGAAGAGTGGAGTGGCGTAGAATGTAGTAAAGTGATGTGGAGTGGCATTGGGAGATGCGCATAGAGTGGAGTAGAGTGTTGCAGAGCAGAGTGGGATAGAGTACTGTAGATTGGAATGGTGTAGAATGGGATACATTGTCTTAGGGTGGAGTGGTACAGAGTGGCGTAGAGTGGAATGTTGTTGACTGGAGTGCTATACAGCAGAGTGTCGTAGAGTGGCCCAGAGTGGCATAAAGGGGAGTGGCATAGAGTGTACAGTGTCATAGAGTGACGTGTCAGAGTGTTGTAGAGTGGAATAGAGGAGTGTGTCATAGAGTGGAGTGGCATTGGGTGGAGTGGAGTGGTATAGAGTGGAATACAGTGGTGTGGTGGGGAGTAGAGTGGTGGAGAGTAGAGTGGTGTAGATTGGCATAGAGTGAAATGGTGTAGAGTGGCATAGAGTGGAGTAAAGTGTCATAGAGTGGAGTGGTGTAGAGTGGAGTATGTATGGTGTGGTATTGCACTGCCCTTATAGACAGCACATTTTCAATTGCAATGGCTGTTACATTTTCACAGACATACAGTTTATACAGCATACAAATGTGTGGAAATGGCATCACCTAGTGTATTGATTTGTTCTGAGCTTATTAAAATATGTTTCCAGCACACTTCAGAATTACATAAAACGGGCTTCATGTGTGCTTTCCTAATTCTGATATATTCTAAAATATTTGCACAGTTCATTTAGGCATTGTTGTGTGCTAGAAAAAGCCTTTCTTTCACACCCTCAGATTGTCTGATAAATCCTCTCACTTTGAAGTCAGAGATAATAAACACCAAGCTCCTTGCAAAAAAGAGCCTGACATTTGACGTCTGTCTCTGAATGTGCAGCAAATGTGACATGATAAGAACACAATTTATAGGCTTGTGTGCTGAAAGTGAGCTCTCCTGAAAGAATACAGTAAACAGACTATGCTCCATGGGAGGGACAAGACATGCTGGACAGTCTAAAACTTAAGAAGCCAGCAAACAGAAAGCAAACAAATGTGTGTTATAAACCAAACAAACAATAGTAAGCAATGGGGGGGGAATACATTCTTAGCTCTTCTTTCAGAATGTCCCCTAGACGTTTTTAGCAACCCTCTCTGCAACTTGTACCAAAAAATCTTGCAATTTAACCTCCAATGGAAAGAACAGTTACTAGCATCCGAGTAAGTGTCACAGAAAGGTTTACGTCGACTAGGCTTCTTAATGTGATCATTTGGACGTGTGATTATTGTGGGTGCGAAAAAAAGTTGAATTTGACCTAGGCCTCTGCATTTTTTTGTGCCCATTTATGATGTGTCTTAAAAATGTGGAATATGTATTAATTATAGGTCAACCCTTGACAAGTAGCATGGGCAGTTGAATCCAAGCTAAGCCTGACAGTGCATGCCTGTGCAACATGGAAGCTATTCTAACTTACACACCACTCCCAAGTGAGGCTTGTGCTAAAACATGAATAAATTGTGTTTGCACTGGTTTAGTGCAAGTAAATAGGTCTAAGTGACACGGAAATTCTCTTACAAAGGAAAGTGGTTTGAAACTAACACAAAGATGATGTAAAGGATTTCTGTTGAACAATGGCTGCATTCATGAAACACAATGACAGCTATTTTAGTGAGTTCAGGTTTAACAAATGGGGTGCATACCAGTGCCAAATGCCCCACAGATAAAGGAGCATGTCAACTAAGAATATGGAAAATGAAAAAATAAGACTTTTGAATATTAAGTCATAGATGTAGGCTGAAAAACAGTAACCACTGGCACCCCTTGCACAAGGGGCTGGTTTTTGCACTGCTTGCACTTCTTGCTATGCTAATAAAATGCTCTTTTTCAAGCCAATTTTTTTTTCGCCCATCAATGTAACTGTTGCTCTCATGCTTTATCAAGACTATTGTATAAGGTTTCCTCAGGAGTGCAATCATTTTTTACGAGTGCTTGGATGAGTCAGTCCCATACTGAGAAAAATAGAATTGTCATTACCCTACTTGAATGCTGAGTGTGTGAGCCTGAGTAAGTGTGTTAATGCAGTAAACTGTAACTTGAACCTCTCACATTCAACACAGATTGAACCATTGAATAAAACTTCGTAGCAAGTTTCATTAAGGAGCAAAACACTTGTCGGCCACAAGAGAAGCATAATTCTAGACCAATGAAGCAATAACTTTAACAAACCAAATACTTCAGAAAAATGATAGAGAAAACTGACTGAAGGCGATCTCTTAAATCGTAACTTTGCCTTATTTTAAAGAGGTTTCTAATGAACCTACTGGTCAACAAAAAGGAGCGCTGTGCACTGCTAACCTAAACTAGCCTGTGTTTGTATGGAGGGCAGGCAACTCCAGCTAGTTTCCTCAACAGAGCCTTATCAACCACAGAAGATTGAAGTTAATCATCATATAGGGCCTCATTATGACCCTGGCGGCCGGCAGTAAGCTGGCGGTGTTCCGCCAGCTATTATGACCGTGGCGCAATAGCCACGGCCACACCGCCGGCCCCTCCACTATACCGCCAGGCTTCCGCCTGGCGATCACAACCCCCAGGGGATTATGAGTCCCCGATCGCCTGCCTGGCCACGGCGGTAAACACTTCCATAGAAAGGCTGGCGGTAAGGGGGACTTGGGGTGCCCCTGCACTGCCCATGCACTTGGCATGGGCAGTGCAGGGGCACCCACGCATAGCCCCGTCGTGCCTGCCGCACATCAGCATTGCCGCCGGCTCTATTATGGATCGGCAGCAATGTTGATGTGACTCTTCCGCTGGGCCAGCGGAAAAGTCATAATAGGGAGCCAGAAATACTGCCAGCACTGGCGGTATTCTGGCGCCCGCAGCCTCGGCGGTCTTTGGAATGAGGGCCAAAGTGTTTTAGTCAATGAATTGAGCACTCCAGGGCCATGAAGAAACTTGACTTCACCAATGGCAGTGCAGCCCTGATCTACCAGCGATGTCCTGGCATTATGCGCGCATGTATGCGGCCTGCCTGCCACATACTACATTGGGCTGCTCATTTTGTCATCTCCTCTGACCACAGTAATAAAGAATAAGTCAGTTGCAGCAGATAATTATTAGAGACAAGAACAGTGGTATGGAGGCAGGGCTACCAGTCATAAAGGAATCAAAACTTACTTATAGTTAAAAGGGAAAAAAGGCAGATTGTGGAAGCCGGGCTCACATCTGGGTCACAGTCTGTTCATATCAGGGACATATCAGAGATGAGCTGCATTAAAAATGTGATTATGGTATGGGGAATGGGAAAAGGACTTACAAACATGATGAAAATATGGCGGTGCGGCAAACACCCACCAATAGTGTGTGCTCGTATAGCTTATGTAGTAAAATGGCCTAGAACTGAACATCTTATGGAGCCTTGGTCAATCTCCAGCCCTGTTTGCCGTGATGTTTTGCTGTGGAGTTGCATGCAAAAGTGCAGACCCACTACAAAATCTCATCAGTTCACTGCAAATCCTCATGACAGAATGTCTATGGCATTTTTGAGGACTTTTCGTCCAGCAGAGTCAAAAAACAGAGACGCAACTGCTTTGCACCTCCTAAGCAAGGCGGCCCATTAAATGAGACGATCACATAAGTTGCGGCTCACGGCGCGCAGAAGGGGCGAAGCGGCACGCGGGGATGGGGGGAGTAAAAATTAAATTATTTATTTTTTTAAAACACTTACCTCGATCGCTGCCTCCACCGCTGACGCCACCGCGCCGCTCCTCTGCTGCAGGCAAGAGCTCCCAGCCTGCCCTACGGCCAATCCTGATGCTTCAGGATTGGCAGACTTGGAGCCTGTGCATGCTCTCTCTAGCCCGGCAACACAGTGCAGGGCTGGAGAGAGCCCACACCACAAGTGTTTGGCCGACCCAAGACAGCCGGACAAACATACATAATCACTGAGGGGGAGTGCCATGCACTCCCCCTCACTGCTCGTCACCCCCGTGGCCCTGCACCTTTACAAGAAAACGATAATAAACCCAGTTTATTATTGTTTTCTTGTGAAGGTTTTGCAGCCGCCGCTCCTGGGTGGAAGGGGAGCAATGCTCCTCCGCCCTAACAGAGGGCGGACATGGGACACATACCACTTTCTTCATATTGAGCCACACAGCATGATCATGCAGCAGTCCAGTTTGCACCATGTCTAAGAATGGCCATGTCCTTCCATGATTATACACAATGAGTGAGCCCACTTTTAGGATGGCGCCTGGGAAACAAGGCACCTTGAGAACAAGACTCAGCAACATGTTGGCAATCAGGTAGACTGAATGACCGTCTGAAGTAAGACTTCCCTCTCTAAATCCTAAACGTGCATTGGCAGAGTCTGGCATTGGCTGCCAGCCTATTGGGTTTGTCAGTGCTTGTTTTGATTTGCCATGGTTTTTATAAAGCATTGTTGTGCGAGGTGCCAGGCCCTTGCTAATTTTTTTACGAAAATTGTAAAAAAAAATAAAGCAAAAAATTTTCTTTTCTTAAAACGCACACACTGTCATCATGATATGTGCCACTGAAAGGAACTACTTTGTGGATGTGTTCTTTATGAAACAGCGGAATGGAGTCACTCACAGTTAGCGGCGGCTGGAGAAACTGAACAGACCCAAGGACAGTGTCTGAGCACCAGTCCAAGCAGCTCAGACCAATCCTGATGCTGCTTTCATGCTAAGTTTAGCATGAGAGCAGCACCAGGATTGCTGGGAAGTCTGTGCTGGTGACCCAGTGAATGCTGGGACACCAGACGAGGAGCAAGGTTGCACGAGGCGGCGGAAATGGCAAAAAGGTGTTTTTCTTTTTTAATTGTTTCCCCCATCCCCGTCACCACCCCACACCCCTCACCCACCTCCCATTAACATTTGCAGCCACTGCAAGATTTGTCTGGGTGCGTTGGTATCCCTCTCAGACAGCACACTGGAGCCTGTGCAGTTTCTACAACCCAGCTGTGTAACACAGCCAGGTTATGTGTGTTTGACCGGCCTGAGACAGCCAGACAAATATACATGCGCACTTAGTGCACAGAGGCCACTCACCCTCCCCTCTCCCCCTGCCAAGCCCCTGCTGCTGGCTGAGCGGGCAACTGTAAAATAAAACGATAATGAAATATTGTTTTATTTTACAGCTTGGCGCTTAACCAGGGGGCGACGCCCCTCTCCATTGCGGAGGAGCCGCCCCTTCTCACATTGAAGTCAGCCAATTGGTTAAGTGGCTTAACCATTGCCCAATGTTGTTTGCTGTAGTTAGTAGAAGGAAAAAGTGAATGACAACCAGGAACGGCTCCTGAATAAGGGCGGAGGAGCGTCACCCCCCCCCCCCCACCAGCAGCAACCACTGCAAATCCTTTCACAAGGAAGGGATAATAAACTGTTTATTATCCCTTCCTTGTGAAAGGGGCAGGCCATTGGGGGTGACGAGCAGAGGGGAGTGCACTGTGCACTCCCCTCAGAGTGCATGTGTTTGGCCGGCTGGGGCCAGCCAAACACACATGCGCATAGGGCTCTCTCCAGCCCATTAACGCAGTTGCCGGGCTGGAGAGAACCTGCACAGGCTCCCAGTCTGCCTGGGAGCACCCTGGCTGGGCGTTCCCAGCCAATCCTGACGCTGCTTTGCGCAGCGTCAGGATTGGCCGCAGGGCAGGCTGGGAGGCTGTGCCTGCGTGCAGCAGAGGAGCGGCGCGGCATGGGTGCGGAGATAAGTGTTTTAATATTTTATTTTATTTTTTAGATATGAATTCCCCCCGCACCCCGCCCCCATGAATCCCCACGAGCCGCAACTGATAACAACAACATACCCATTGATGAAGAGCGCAGGTTTATTCCTCTATAAGTAGGCAGGTTACATATATAAATTTACTGAAACCAAGAGGACCCGAAGGAGTTTATCATGGATGGGCTGAGGGGATTCAAATGAGAGAACATTTTCCCTAGCTTGATGAAAGCTGCACTTTCTGAAGTTTACAATATTCACCGAATTTGCAGAGAGAAGTCATATTGTCCAAGGGCTCTACCTGCCCAGCAGAACTCTCCACTTGGAAAAAGTGACGTCAGGATCCAAAAAAATCAGACTAGAAAATGAGGATATTTAACGCTATCTTAAAATCTCCTGCAGTCTTCCTTTTTAAAACCAGATGTCATAAAAAGTGCCCTCCATTCATATCGCCCCCCAACCCCCGCCCCCACCGTCCCAGGAAGCCCACGTGAGGGAGCCTCACTCTTCCTCTGCTTGGAATTCTGGATTGTGTTGACTTGACCCCCCGGGACCGACCTCCTCCCAAAGGGGCCTCCCCGGCTTTGAACCTTCAGCATTAAAGAGGAGCCCGGTTTGAAATGTCAGCCTCGCGCTGGACGGGAATCAATCAGCCTGACGGAGCCGAGCCGGAGCCCCGCTCTGCCCTCCTGCACATGTTCTTCGTATCAGCGCTCTCCTTCAGGCTGGGTGGCTGAGCGGGTCCACTTCCTGCTCCAGCTGAATGGGCCGGGCAAACAAAGGGGCCCGTTGCCGTGCCACAGCTGAGACTAATAGGAGCCCGGGGGCACCGAGACCCCTTCCGCCTGGCTCAGCCAAATCTCTTGTGACAGGCGGCCGCCTCTAGGGCGCGCGCATTAAGTGGTTACAGTCGGCGGAAAGGGCCGGGTCACAAATGTGCTTTACAATGGCTGCGGCCGGATGTAATGTATAGGCAGCTTCTCATAAGCGTGCAAAATAATAATGCACTTCTTGTTATGTACACCGATTTTAGTGACTGCACTTCCTGCATCCAGTTACCAGGATCAGCGCAGGGGTTTTCACCGCTCCAGTAGGGAAAAAAAACAGAAACATTTTGGTAAGAGCGCTCCTGGTAACAACTAGGAGCCACATGTACGAAAAAATATGATTGCGCTTTCATAATTGCAAAATTTTACGATTCGCAATTAGGAAATCACAAACACCCATGTGCTAGTGTCTGAGACACATTTAAGGCCATATGTAGGAACTAATTTCCCCGTAGGCACAGAATAGTTAAAACCTTTTGATACATCTGGCCCTTAGAGATTCCCAATGGGTCAGCAAATGGACCTACCTATGTCGCAGTTTGCGACCCATTGGGAATGGGTCAAATATAATAGGGATAGTGGCCTGCTGGGGTCAGCAGACCACCATGTCTGTGATTCCTTTTTCAATAAAGCAATTTTTTTTAAATGCAACCCGTATGTGTTTCAAAAACAAATATGAAACATTTTCCTTTCATTTTTAGGTCGACCATAGCAGAGCGCAAGCGCTGCTTTTCCGACGTGTTGGTATGTATCTGGGCTTTTAACAACGCCCACCTCATGCCCATCACTACCACTCGTTCATGGGCTTGCCCTTCAAAAATCCTTTGATGACATTGGTAAATGGTTTACATTTGTCCCTCCTTGGGGAGGTTTTGTTACTGCCTTGGCCATCGCCCCTGTTACATAGCTAATTGCACCTTTGGCAATAAGTTTGACAGCAAGCGAACTTCTTTTTCTGTTTGTGTCTCTCCTTTGCGCTGAGGCTTATGAGGCCCATGGTGCTGTGAATCGGCTCGCTTATGTGAAAGCTGCTTTCATTTTCATTTTCAATTTATGTGGCAAGAAAAGTACAGTTAGGAGTTTACAACGCTAATAACTCTAATTCAAGCAAATGCTAGACCTATTGCATTGCAAGTGCTTGTTTAGGAGTACGCATTGGTCCATGGAACCAGTTCCTACTCTTAAAATATATTTAAACCCATATTCACAAAGGAGAAGTGGTCCCTAAGTTGATTTGGTTTGAGAATGGGTTGTCACCAATTTGAAATCAGTGCTAACATGCAAATGTTTTGCGACCGCATTTCGGTTGCAAAACATTCTTACATCCCACTGTGAGTCGCCATTACGGAGGGACGCCCTGAACAATACAAAATCGCGAAACCCAAATTGTGATACGGTAACAAATTATCAAATTGCAATTTGGGTTTTGTACATCCTAAGCAGCATTTTGCCATTCGCAAATGGGCCAATTCTGTGAATCGGGCCTTTAACAACTGGAGAAAAGCTTTGTAATTACGGTCCTAGGTCCTAAGTTGTTTTCTAAAAACTCACAATTGCTTTGGCTCTCAAACTGTAAGGAAGAGAGTTCCAAAGAACTGAGACCTAATATTCAAACGACCTGCCCACTTGTCTGTACTTCTTGGCGTTAGAAACCTCCAGAAGAGCATACTATTCTGAAAGGTACATAACGGGACAAAGAGATGGTTAATGAAAGCAAGGTCAAAAGCATGTAGTGCTTCAAAATAGATGCACAGTTATTTAAAAACAATATGCTTTTCCTTTCCACCGGAAGCCAATGAAAGTGGCGGATATGCCTGATAATAGAAGAAGGAGTAAGTTGAGTAGAAGCCACACCGAGCAATTTGCACCAGTTGAAGTAGGTAAGCTGCGATCGCGGGCCAGGAAACAGTTTCCCCTTTCTTACGAGGCCTTCTGAAACGGTTTTCTGGCCCCCGATCGCAGCACAGCTGCGATCGGGGGCCAGGAAACCCCACTAGACACCAGGGATTTCACTTTTGGGGGGCGGCCCCCACCGGAAAACGGGCCGCCCCCCCCTCCGGCATAATTTTTTTTTATAAAAAAAAAGTTAGGTGCCCCCTGGGGGGGGGGGGGGGGCGCGATTGCGCCCCCCCCCCCACAGGGGATTAAAAAAAAAAAAAAAAAAAAAATGAAATGACAGGGGGTCGCCCGCGGGCAGGGTGACCCCCTGTGGGGGCAATTTTTTTTTTAGATGTTGTAGGGTTTCCCTGGGGGCCATTTTGGCCCCCAAGGAAACCATACAACAACAAACAAAAAAATATATGTATATATCTATATATATATATATATCTATGTAGATAGATATATCTAGGTACATGGATATATCTATAGATATATCTATGTAGATATATATATATATATATATATATATATATATATTTATATATATATATATAGGTAGATCTGTATCAAAGAGATTTATAAAGCGCGCTACTCACCTGTGGGGGACGGGACGGGGGGAGGGAAAGGGGCTAGGAGGTTCACTGTTCAAAAAGCCAGGTTTTGAGGCCCTTCCTGAAAAGAAGTAGGTTTTGGGTCTTGCGAATGTGGGTTGTGAGTGCGTTCCATGTTTTGGGTGCAATGTAGGAGAAGGATCTGCCCCCGGTGGTGGTGTGTTTGATGCGGGGGACAGAGGCGAGAGAGAGGTCAGCTGAGCGGACCTTTCGTGTGGGGGTGTGGAAGGTGACTCTCGTTGAGGTAGGCAGGGCCTGTGTTGTGGAGTGATTTGTGTGCGAGGATGAGGATCTTGAAGGTGATCCTTTTGTCAATGGGGAGCCAGTGGAGGGATTTGAGGTGTGGAGAGATGTGTTCGTGTCGGCGGAGGTCGAGGATGAGTCGTGCTGCTGAGTTCTGGATGCGTGTAGTTTGCACTTGAGTTTTAGAGTGGTGCCGGCGTAGAGGGCGTTTCTGTAATCAAGCCTGCTGCTGATGAGTGCGTGAGTGACAGTTTTTCTGGTCTCTGTGGGGATCCATTTGAATGTTTTTCAGTATACGGAGTTTGTTGAAGCATGAGGAGGTAAGAGCGTTGATTTGTTGGGTCATAGAGAGGGAGGAGTCTAGGATGATGCTGAGGTTGCGTGCGTAGTTGGCGGGGGTGGGTGCAGGGCCTAGCGTGGTGGGCCACCATGGGGGGTCCCAGGTTTTTTTGGTGAGGGCCAAAGAGGATTATTTCGGTTTTGCTTGAGTTGAGTTTCAGGTGGTTGGCTGTCATATATACATCACTTTTGTCAATATGTGTGTGGTTTCCCTGGGGGGAAAAGGGTCCGACTTGTCTAGTGGCAGTTTTAGTGCCATAAAGAAGCGCAGAAGGTTTATATGCCTACTGCAAAGAGCACATCTGTATTTTATGTAAATAGCTGAGTACATTAGTAAAGTCTATGGAGAGATGAAGGGCACTTTTGCTGGGTGGTAATGAAGGAATCCGAGGAGGAGGGAGTGGGAGCACCAATAATGATTGTTGGACTGGGCGCAGGAGGTGCTAAAGACTGTGACGAATGGTATGTGACAAGGTGTTTTTTGAGTGTCTTGAAAGTACGTGCTGATTGAGGGAAGAAGCGCAGGTAAGGTGGCCTCTACTGTTGCACGTATCTCACACACACCATCGATTTTGTGACTGTCTACGTAGGCTAGTGTTTTAGAGCAACAGTTTAGCCAATAGCAGAGATGGCATCTTGATGGATGACTGCTGCCTGCACTCGGGTTATAGAGGACCGCTCTGACATAGGATCAGAGACTGAGACATCAGATACTGAGACAGCATCTGAGGGATAGGACAATGGCGCAGACTCTGGGAGTGATTTTTCAGTCAGAGGAGTCCCATTCGAAAACTCCTCTTCCAGTACATTATGAGGGAGGTGATGAGGACAGTCCTGCTGTCCCTTCGCAAGCTGTTCGTGCAACTGGGTAATGGGTCCGAGCCCCGCGAGTCACCCCTCCTTGGATTCCCCTAGGTTAGGCCAACCCAGAGAGCAGGTGAATGCGGCGGCAAGCAGAGAGAGAGTGCTCTCTTGGGAGCTCACCAATTTAGTTCAGCCCCAAATTCCACCACCCAAATCATATTGTGGAGACATCAAAATTGTCTATGGCAAAACAAACTGGTTTTGTAAGGCAGGCACCTGTGTTTTTGGTCCTGGATTCAGCGGCCATATAGAGAAACACACTAAACCCAAACATTTCTGGAAACTAGACATTCGGGGGAGTCCACAGAGGTGTGACTTGTGTGGATTCCCTAAAGTTTTCTTACCCAGAATACCCTGCAAAGCTGAAATGTTGAAAAAAAACTCTATTTTTCTCGCATTTCTGTCACACAAACTACAGGAATATGCTGGGATCCACAACATTCCTACCACCCAGTGACTCCTCACCTGTCCTGATAAAAACACTACCCCACTTGAGTGCCTACACCTAGTGCCTGTGTCAGGAATGGATCACCCCAGGGTCAACAGCTGCCTCACGTAAGGACCAACATTGACCGTTGTGTGATCTATTCCTGTCGCAGGCACCAGGCCTAACCACACAAGTGAGGTATCATATTTATCGGGAGACTTGGGGGAACGCTGGGTGGAAGGAAATTTGTGGCTCCTCTCAGATTCCAGAACTTTCTGTCACCGAAATGTGAGGAAAACGTGGTATTTTAGCCACATTTTGAGGTTTGCAAAGGATTCTGGGTAACAGAACCTGGTCCGAGCCCCACAAGTCACCTCATCTTGGATTCCCCTGGGTTTCTAGTTTTCAAAAATGTGCTGGTTTGCTAGGTTTCCCCAGGTGCCGGCTGAGCTAGAGGCCAAAATCCACAGGTAGGCACTGTTTTCTATGAAAAAATGTGATGTGTCCACGTTCTGTTTTGGGGCATTTCCTGTCGCGGGCGCTAGGCCTACCCACACAAGTGAGGTATCATTTTTATCGGGAGACTTAGGGGAACGCCGGGTGGAAGGAAATTTGTGGCTCCTCTCAGATTCCAGAACTTTCTGTCACCGAAATGTGAGGAAAACCTGTTTTTTTAGCCACTTTTTGAGGTTTGCAAAGGATTCTGGGTAACAGAACCTGGTCCGAGCCCCGCAAGTCACCCCTCCTTGGATTCCCCTACGTCTCTAGTTTTCAGAAATGCACAGGTTTGGTAGGTTTCCCTAGGTGCCGGCTGAGCTAGAGGCCAAAATCTACAGGTAGGCACTTCTCAAAAAACACCTCTGTTTTCTTCCAAAAATTTGGATGTGTCCACGTTGCGCTTTGGGGCGTTTCCTGTCGCGGGCGCTAGGCCTACCCACACAAGTGAGGTATCATTTTTATCGGGAGACTTGGGGGAACGCCGGGTGGAAGGAAATTTGTGGCTCCTCTCAGATTCCAGAACTTTCTGTCACCGAAATGTGAGGAAAACTTGTTTTTTTAGCCACTTTTTGAGGTTTGCAAAGGATTCTGGGTAACAGAACCTGGTCTGAGCCCCGCAAGTCACCCCTCCTTGGATTCCCCTAGGTCTCTAGTTTTCAGAAATGCACAGGTGTGGTAGGTTTCCCTATGTGCCGGCTGAGCTAGAGGCCAAAATCTACAGGTAGGCACTTCTCAAAAAACACCTCTGTTTTCTTCCAAAAATGTGGATGTGTCCACGTTGCGCTTTGGGGCGTTTCCTGTCGCGGGCGCTAGGCCTACCCACACAAGTGAGGTATCATTTTTATCGGGAGACTTGGGGGAACGCCGGGTGGAAGAAAATGTGTGGCTCCTCTCAGATTCCAGAACTTTCTGTCACCGAAATGTGAGGAAAACTTGTTTTTTTAGCCACTTTTTGAGGTTTGCAAAGGATTCTGGGTAACAGAACCTGGTCCGAGCCCCGCGAGTCACCCCTCCTTGGATTCCCCTAGGTCTCTAGTTTTCAGAAATGCACAGGTTTGGTAGGTTTCCCTAGGTGCCGGCTGAGCTAGAGGCCAAAATCTACAGGTAGGCACTTCTCAAAAAACACCTCTGTTTTCTTCCAAAAATTTGGATGTGTCCACGTTGCGCTTTGGGGCGTTTCCTGTCGCGGGCCCTAGGCCTACCCACACAAGTGAGGTATCATTTTTATCGGGAGACTTGGGGGAACGCCGGGTGGAAGGAAATTTGTGGCTCCTCTCAGATTCCAGAACTTTCTGTCACCGAAATGTGAGGAAAATGTGTTTTTTTAGCCACTTTTTGAGGTTTGCAGAGGATTCTGGGTAACAGAACCTGGTCCGAGCCCCGCAAGTCACCCCTCCTTGGATTCCCCTAGATCTCTAGTTTTCAGAAATGCACAGGTTTGGTAGGTTTCCCTATGTGCCGGCGGTGCTAGAGGCCAAAATCTACAGGTAGGCACTTTGGAAAAAACAGCTGTGTTTTCTATAAAAAAAATAGCATGTGTCCATGTTGTGTTTTGGGGCATTTCCTGTCGCAGGCACTAGGCCTACCCACACAAGTGAGGTATCATTTTTATCGGGAGACTTGGGGGAACACAGAATAGCAAAACAAGTGTTATTGCCCCTTATCTTTCTCTACATTTTTTCCTTCCAAATATAAGAGAGTGTGTAAAAAAGACGTCTATTTGAGAAATGCCCTGCAATTCACATGCTAGTATGGGCACCTCGGAATTCAGCGATGTGCAAATAACCACTGCTCCTCAAAACCTTATCTTGATCCCATTTTGGAAATGCAAAGGTTTTCTTGATACCTCTTTTTCACTCTTCATATTTCAGCAAATGAATTGCTGTATACCCAGTATAGAATGAAAACCAACTGCAGGGTGCAGCTCATTTATTGGCTCTGGGTACCTAGGGTTCTTGATGAACCTACAAGCCCTTTATATCCCCGCAACCAGAAGAGTCCAGCAGACAAAACGGTATATTGCTTTCAGAAATCTGACATCGCAGGAAAAAGTTACAGAGTAAAACATAAAGAAAAATGGCTGTTGTTTTCAGCTCAATTTCAATATTTTTTTATTTCAGCTGTTATTTTCTGTAGGAAAACCTTGTAGGATCTACACAAATGACCCCTTGCTGAATTCAGAATTTTGTCTAGTTTTCAGAAATGTTTAGCATTCCGGGATCCAGCATTGGTTTCACACCCATTCCTGTCACTAACTGGAAGGAGGCTGAAAGCACCAAATATAGTAGAAATGGGGTATGTCCCAGTAAAATGCCAAATTTGTGTTGAAAAATTTGGTTTTCTGATTCAAGTCTGCCCGTTCCTGAAAGGTGGGAAGATAGTGATTTCAGCACCAGAAACCCTTTGTTGATGGCATTTTCAGGGAAAAAACCACAAGCCTTCTTCGGCAGCCCTTTTTTCCCATTTTTTTGGAAAAAACTAAATTTTCACTGTATTTTGGCTATTTTCTTGGTCTCCTCCAGGGGAAACCACCAACTCTGGGTACCATTAGAATCCCTAGGATGTTGGAAAAAAAGGACGCAAATTTGGCGTGGTTAGCTTATGTGGACAAAAAGTTATGAAGCCCTAAGCGCGAACTACCCCAAATAGCCAAAAAAGGGCTCAGCACTGGGGGGGGAAAGGCCCAGCAGCTAAGGGGTTAAATGTAATCCCTAGCATCCTGATTTTGGTTAAGTACCTGTATGGGCCTTGATGTCCGATGGCGTAACCTCGGCAAATGGCTACTGTTTGCATCAATAAACAGATGCACAAACAACAATGGTTTCTCACAATGTTCCCACCTAACACAGATTTGAAAGAATAGTTATATTTTAAAGGTTTCAACCCTAGTGCTTCAAAAAATCTAACGACTCCCTTAAAAATGCTCCTAGAGGAATTATTTAGATATAGTATGCGTATGTATGTTCCAGTCTTCAATTAATAAATAAGACAACTCCGTACTGTTTTAATCCAATATATTACTCGATAGGATTCAGGAAGTTAAAAAAAAAAGTACAACAATTCCAACGAATATCCATCTCATCAACAACAGTGAATATAACCCCTCCAGATCATAAGATTGAATCCCAGCTGCAAATCCAGGAAGGCTGAATAATATGTACGCATACTATATCTAAATAATTTCTCTAGGAGCATTTTTGAGTGAGACATTGTCTGTACCCAGTGCCTAGGGGAATACTGGGTTGCCCCTAAGTGTGTTTATCAAAAAATCTAACAGCACTATTTAGCATCAATATACTGTATTGCACAAAACATCATTAGACCAATCATGACATTAATCAGTAGTGCTCTGCTTCACCAGCAGTTGTCAGGTTATCACATAGGTTACTAGTAGTCTGCAAACCAGTAGCAGTCATATCAGCAAATAGTTGCTAGCATTCTACCAGAATAAACAGTTGTCACATCCTCAGTGCCACCAAAGGGAATGCATACACCAGGAAATCATTATCCACATTATCGCCAAAGAAAAGGCACATAACATAAAGCATTCCCTAGCAAGTGGATACTCCCATCATACACTCCTTCTGCAGACATTAACCCCTCAGGTAAAAATGCCACGTAAGAACGGAGAGACAAAGGACCGTAGTAAGCTGGGACTAATCCCAAGAATGGGCCCTCCCACCCGAAAGTGCAGTGTTCCTGTGCATCTCTCAGGGAAAATTCGGAAAGACAAACAGAAAGGCACTCCTCACTCCAGCGTCAGAGAGAAATGCTCTGGGACGTATGTCCCATCATGGGGACCACACCTGCGGCTCTCCACACAGCGGGGAGACCTTCCCGTGTAGAGCCCGACATCTACTCATGAGTCACATATTTGAGGGTGGTGACTCCACTTCTCAGGCCGCCTCAAGCAGGTTACCCTCAACTGGGTGGGGTCCTTCTCATCCAGTGGGGAGCTTCCCGCGCCCCGGGAGACCACGCATATCCCCTTTCAGCAGTGCAGCCTGGCGGGGTGAACCTCCTGACTCGAGACCCCGCACTTCACAGGCACACGCCCTCCAGTCCTCTCCGGCCTCCAGCTGTCCTTTTCTTGCAATTCAGGCCATGGTAGTGACTCCTCAGGAGAGGATGACAGCTTGAGCCCAGGGGGCACTCCAGGAAGCACTAGTTCAATGGCCTCCTCGCGACCTCTCCTGTGTTGGGGGAGGAGGGCTGCACACACAGTGACATAGGGGCGCTTACTTGCGCCCGGAGCAGACAAAAGCAGAAACCGAATTGCTGTTGGCAAGAGATGAAGCGCTGTAATCAGGGAATAAGGCAAATAAGGCTCCTCTTCACGCACTGATGAAGGCAAACACACAGGCCTTCTCCTAGCGCTTCAACACAGGAATATAGCACACGCTTCGCTCTGAGACGTCACAAGCAAGTGGGGAGAGGGCCATACCGCCCAGCCCCTGGAGACAACTGGGGGGCACAAAGCTGCAGGGCTCAGGCAAACAGGCCAGCACCAAGGTCCAGGCAAATGTAAATGCCAGACTCTCTAGTGACCTAGCAGGTCACAGGTGAGCACATCATCAGAGCAGTCCCAAGGTTTATTCCTGGTGAGCCTTTCCAGCAGCATCTAGTGTCCTGTCCACACAGTGTCTCTTCTTGTCCCCAAATGTGGGGGAAAGCCCCTTGTACCTATACTCATTTTTCACAGTGTCCACAAAGGGGAAGAGGGGGTTCCAACCAGCACTAACCGGTCCAAAGAATGTCTCCTTTCTCCTCCAGCACTGGCTCCAGACATCAGTAGGGGGTTAAACGAGCCCTTGTGTGAGACCAGGGCACTGCCTTTACAGAGGCGTGTGTGCCCCGTCTCTACCTCTCAGAGCCCAAGAAGATCATTCAGTATACAGATGTACTCTTGTTACAACTCCACCCTCCCTGTGTACTGGCAGTCTGAAAAGTATGCACACAGCCCAGCTGTCACTCTACCCCAGATGTGGATTGGAGTTAAGCTGCAAAAGCACCAGAGTTATAAGCACAGAGAAATGCCCACTTTCTAAAAGTGGCATTTCTACAATGGTAATAAATAAAAATACACCTACACCAGTAAGCAGCATTTCTCACTACCATTCCAACCATACCAAAGATGCCCACGCCACTCCCTCATAGATCAGAAGATACCACTTAGACATATGAAAGGGCATTTCCAATGCACTCCTATGAGAGAGGCAGTATTCACAGTAGTGAGAAACTAAATAGGCTTTTTGTCACTAGTAGGACATGTAGTACATAAAGACATATGTCCTACCTTTTACATACACGGCACTCTGCCCATTGGGACATCTAGGTCCTACTTTAGGGGTGTCTTATATGTAGTAAAAGGGGAGTTCCTGGCCTGGCAAGTAAATTTAGATGCCAGGTCCCTGTGGCAGTAAACTGTGTACACAGGTCCTGAGACAGGCTTGAAAGGGTACATCTTTGGGGGGGCCAAGCTGCGCTGCAGGCCCACTAGTAGCATTTAATTTACAGGCCCTGGGTATAAGGGATACAATTGTACAAAGGACTTATAAGTAAATTAAATAAGCCAATCGGGTGTAAGCCAGTCGTACCAATTTTAGAATGACAGCACATTAGCACTGATCAGCAGTGATAAAGTTCCCAGAGTCCCAGAGCCATCAAAAAGAGGTCAGAAAAAGGGAGGAGGAAGGCAAAAAGTTTGGGAATGACCCTGCAAAAACGGGTCAGGTCCAACAATCACTCAGGACTCAGGCAGCCCATCACTGTCACCAGTACAGTTTCACTGAGGTGCAGCATATGTCCATCAACATCTGGTTCCAATGCGTTGCATCTTCAGCAGCCCGCTTCTGTGTCGAAGTGATAGATAAAGTGAGTTCAGGCTCTCAGCAGTGCCAGGTTCTCTGAGCTGGTTCAGGGCTTCCACACTGGGCAAGGATGACAGCAGCAGGGTTGTGTACTTCACCTTCTGTATGCTGTGGCTTAGTCCTAGCCCCAAGGAAGAGGGCAGCATGCAGACTCCATGTCAGGATACCAAACAACAACAGTGTCCATCTAGGCTGAAGTCCATAAGATGTTCAGTGAGCTGCAAGGCTTCACTAGACTACATTCACATTGGTAAACAGCGGGCAGAAGCAACATGCTCGTTCACTGCCCAGGGCATGTTTACAGTTTGAAAGTCAAGTCAACCAGGCTTACTCAAGTCTTAGCTCCTCAGAGAGGAGGTTGGGACCCTAAGACCCTCTACCCATTTGTGGGGCTCAGGTGAACCCTGTGGGGGTTCCTCTGGTGGGGAACAAGCAACAACAGGAGGAAGTGGGGGTGGGATTCTTACCAGGATGATATTTTTGATTCATTGTGATTCTTTGAGGTGAACTGAATGAAGCCTTAGGTGTATTAGAAACACATTACGTACACGAGGCCATTTCCCAAGAAGGAACTTTTGCGGCTGATCATTTTGTCGAAGTGAGGTGTATTGAGAGGTAAACGTACCTGCAGCTTTGGGTCCTGTTTTTGAGGGATATTTCCAATATTTATGGGACGGGGCAGATCAGATGTATGGATTTGCGGGTGTGCCTGATTTCAATGCTCGGCATTTATGGGAGTTTAAACCCAGAGTGATTTGGTGGTGTTTACTTGCTCCGGTGACCAGTCTTGCTGTGGAATGGAGGAACCTTTGAGAGGGTTTTGCTCCTGTTTGCTCTCTCTTCACATTGACGACAACCCCCCACGCCCAGGCCCCGGCTACTAAAGGCAGGAGGGCACGAGCCTCGCTCGTCGCCTCTGCCAATGAGCCCTTAATGCACGGGCTCTTACTCCACACAGCGAGGATTACAGAAAGCTTTCAATATTCATTTCCTAGTCAAATACATGATGCTAACAGCAAAACACATGACTCCTAACAAACCCAGAGCATTACAACCTCTCACATATTTTCACACCATCCTGTCCTTGGAGCTGCCCTCGCTCAGCCCTCTGCCCTCGAGTGGTCGGCTGGTGGGCTTCTGGGGTCAATCAGGTGGTAGAAGTGGGACTAAGAGAGTCATTAATAAGGACGTTAGCAGCCTTCTCATGCCCCCCTGGTCCGGGGTTACTGAAGGGGGACAGCCCCCCCCCCCCCCCCCCCCCCCCTCAGCTGCCTCCCTGAAGGAAGAGCACGTCAGACGGAGCCAATTAAAGCGCTCACATTCCAGACAGCCAGGTCAGGGGCTCTGCATCAGCTCGGGTTCTCCGACACTGGGAGCGAAGAGTTAAATTCCTGGCATAGCTCCCACAGACCGGTCCCCAGGCACTAGTCCTGGCGGACGCCCAACAGCTGGCAATTGTTAAGGGGCTGCTTTCTCTGGCTCAGCCCATCCCTGGTTCTCTGGGCTATTGGACCGCCCTCGACTTTGTTTCCCCGCTGGTTGGTCACCTAATCGTAAAACATTGAAGGTTCACACATGTCCTGGGTTTACACTGACCAGTCTAATGTATTCTGGGAAATGTAGTTTTAGTCCACTTCATGTACATGAAGCGGTTTTAAATACCAGCTTGTAATGAAGTGTGAAACGAGCGCCTAAGGCTGGAAATATAGCGTCCATCGCATTCTTTCAACCATACACTCATAAACGGTGCTTAGAAGCCAGGCGCAAATTAGAGCACTTTGGTGCACTGTGAGGGGAAGGATGTGCTAATCACATTCTCCAGTAATGTGCATGTTGACACGGACCAACCACAGCCTCAAAAACACAAACATGAAATCTTTCAAAGCACCCGGCCAAGCAATACTACCACCAACCCACGCTTTTTGCCTTCTCAGGGCTTTTAAAAATACTGTTAACACTCGTTGCAGCGGCCACTGTTCCTCAGTTCGTGTGGTGTAGCGGCTAAAATGCTTATTTCAAAAGTATTTCAAAAGGAGTGGGAGGGCTTAGCAAACCCTCGCAAAGTTTGCAACGTGCAACATAGTAGGCTTTGCAAAAATGGAGAAAAAAAAACAATCGAAATGCAATAAATAGGATTCCGAGCTGCAAATTAGATTGCGACTTATGTTGTCAACACTAACTCCGTGTGACCCAGTGAGTGACAGTCCGTCACTCAACCCGTTCTGTGATTTTGCAGGGAAATCTATCAGTGGTTTGTGACGGCTCTTGTCATCTCAACCACTGAGAGGTTGGTGACTGACCTGGTCTCTCATTAACCACTTCAGAATGAAAGCGATTTGTGAGGGACCTTCCACAGTGCCAGTGACCTCGGTGGGGCCATGCTCCCCTCTATGAAGGGACCCGCGGAGAGAGAGACGCAGTCTAGTCTCTCCGCGGGTGGATTCGGGACAGGGGAAGTGGCGCGCAAGGCGCCCGATTGGGTAGGAGGTAAGTGGGGACGGGGATTAGGATAGGTTTATAAGGGGGTGGAGGGTGGGGTCGGCCCTTTTTCGCGCCGACTTAGGTGAGGGAAGGAGGTTATTGTTAGTGACCACCCACCCACCCAGCTTAGGAAGACAGGGGGAGGAAGGGTTTTTAGTTAGGCAGGTTAGTTAGGGCAGGTAGGGGGGGTTAACAGTCATTTAGGACAGGTGAGTTGAGAAGAGGTAGCAGGAGATGGGGGAGGGTGGAGAGCCAGGTGCGGGCTTGTCCACCCTTCCAGGGGGAAAACAAGGAGGTGAAGCATCAGAGCGGGGAGGGGTAGGCTACAGGCAAGGAAGGCATGGGCGGAATAGGGGAGCATATACGGCAGGAAAATTGAAGGGAGACATTTGAGGAGAAAATGAAGGCAAGGGAGTTGTAAAAGTTAAAGTCTACTTTAAAAGATATACAGTTAAATGTTTTGAAGTATTGTTGTGCTTAAATCCTGTTCTAATAAAATGACCTTTTACACCAACAAGAGTGTCACGTATGTATTTCCCGATTTTCCCTTTTTCAAAGTCCCACTTTTTAGGTCGGACCTCTGTACGCTAGCGCGTGCGCTCTCGCTTGCAAGACTTATTGTGTACAATAAAGGGCTTTGAGCACACCCATTGTTTCCCATTCATCAGCTTCAGTGTCACTCTGGCCAGCGCAGGCCCGGCGTCACTTCCTGTTTCCTTTCTAGTGTAGGGACCAAGCACAGATTGGTTACTCTTAATTAGCATCCATCCAGCCCTAGTACTCTGCTTGATGTACTTTTTATAAGTCCAACCTGCAAAAGTGCATGTTTTCACTTTGTTGCTTATTTCTACTCCCACCAACACTTCATTTGTTGCAGCTTCTTATAGCATAAACCCAACTCGAAAGTATGGGAGTGCTTTACACAAGCGCCAGTTAAACTGTTTGGTTAGCTTATTTTTTGGGGGATTTTTTTCATTTACTTTCTGATTTTTAGGCACGGGGAGATTAAGTAATTCGTCGAGAATCAAGGGATGTTGTAGTCAATGCCGAGACTCGAATCGGTTCCTCACATCCAAAGCCGGCAGCTCTGGCCTTATCGCCACATCCTCTCCCCTTCCCCATGTTCTCTGTGTTGATGCTTTTCAAATCCCCTCCCACCCACCATTTCTAGATGTTGCAGACCCCAGTTCACCTCCAACCGCTCCACACTTGTTGACAGCCCTGAACTAATGACCATGCCACTTGCTTTTTAAGCCTCGCCTCTCCTCCCTGTTTCTTCTCCCCCAGCAACCCCCTCCCTGTTTCGTCCCCTCCTTCCAACCCTCTGTTTATCCTCCTGAGAAAAGGAAAAAAAGAGCTCTCTCCAGAATGGCTAGCACTGGCCGCTTCACAGCGCTTTTTTTTTATCATCCTGTTATCCACACCAGCGGATAACCAGTTACTCATCCCCATTACCCACCTTCAACTGATTGCCAAAGGCAGTGGCACGCCCATAGGCGAGACCTATGGGCTTTGCCAATGCTTGTTTGGTATTGCTAACCATGTCCCTTCAAGGGATATGGGCAACATTAACAGAACTTTTCAAATGAAAAGAAGGTGGTCTACGACTCCTTGCAGGCCCGTGTCCTGCATTCGCAGGCGGTTACGAGGGCTCACATCATTAACATTGGTGAAGCAGGATGTTAGTGAATCCTTAAGACCAACCTCTTTGTGTTGCGCCAGACTGGTGCATCTATTATAGAACACAGGACCAACCCTTATTCCCCCAATATGGAACCATGGTACATCATAAGAATTAGAATAGTGGTTCAGTGGGTCACATTTCTATTATGGTTTATACGGTAAGTGTGTATCCAACACACACATAGGTCATAAATTGCACAAGAGAGATCTTTCAGAATGCAAAATTGTATTCTCATTATCCCCTTGTTTAGTGTAACAATGCACAATTGTGCAGACGATCTAGTACTCAGTGAAAGTGATGTGAACTATATACTATCATAGCATCATATACATATATATGCAATCCAGGGTGTCCTCTATTTACAATGCTTTCAAGTTCAATATAAATATTGTTCATTTACTTGTATTTTGTTTTCCTTAAAGGACTACCCCTGTGCGAATGTTGACGTTGCGACCGAAACCAAGAGTTAAATGGACCACTCATCAGGACAAACGTTCCATCCCACTATCTAGGGAATAAGAAAGGCCATTCAGAGGCAACGGAAAAATCTGCATCATTCAAGTCCAAGTAACCAGCTTGAAAACCTCAAAATACCTTCGTCATGTAGTCAGTCATACTCCTGTGGAGTCTGCCCTACTTCAGGCTCAGATGAAGGGCTATTTACAGAGCGAACTGTAATACGAAAGCATGAAGCTCTCCTGATGGATTATTCAACAAAATATCTTGCTCTCCATTCTTACAAAATTAACCACACTCAATGCAGTAACACAAAATGATGGGCCCCGTAGAGAATGTGGTGAGGGCCCCTGAGTCAACTATATCTCACAGATGCTCATTGGCTTTGGGCTGAATTGGGCACCCTGTATGTTTAGGGGCCCCCTAAAGGGTTGTGGCCCTTGTGTCGCAGGCCCTTTTTACGCTCCTGACCTACCATCAGTCTTGTGTTTTTGTACCTCGGAGTAGGTGAAGGTAGGGAGTTGTCACACAGTCCTGGCACACAGCAGCACTCTGCTTGTGTGGTGCTAACAGCTGTTCCTCCCGCCGGGCTTCCAAAAGATAAAAAAAAGAAATGCGGGAAGAGCCAAGTGCTCTTATCTCTTGGCGGTCTATTATGTGGAGAAAGACATTCGTTGTTTGAGGTCTGACACATTGTTTAAAGTATGGAGTGTCTGTTTGTTACTATGTTGCAAGAGGTGGTGTCAGTGTTACTATGTATCATTCTGCTCTTGCCATTGGTGTGTACTCAGTACTGATCAGCCTGAGTAGGTACATACTGTAAAAAGTTTTATTCCAGGATGTAGCAACACCATACCTTTACTTATTCAGACGTACATAGCCATGAGACACATTTTGTCCCCTTAGAGTGTCGTTAATTTAGAAGAAACCAAGAGAATTATATTGTGTTGAATAACCTCTTAAAGAGAGCTTCATGTTTTCGAATTACCGTTTGCTCTGTAAATAGCCATAGATGTGGCTCTGAGCAATGACAGCCATCAAAGAAGTGTGATTGACTATATAACTCAGGTTTGTCGAGATTCCCAAGCTGGTGTCTTGCAAATTTTACCCATGCATTTAAATGGCCTTGTATGTGATTACCTCCCTAGATGTTAAGTCATCTGGTGCTTCTGTCCTGATGAAACCCATTTAACTTGTGGCTTGGGTCGAAACATCGACATTTGCACAGAGGTTGTCCATTAAGAAAAATAATTTTAAAAAATGAACAATATTTATATTGAATTTGAAATCAATCACCTGAACAGGGGACACTCTGGACAGAAGATTCGCACATCTTACTGAGTAGTTCACATTACGTTCACGTATGAGCACAATTGTGGATTGTTACACTAACCAGGGGTTAATGAAAATGCAATTTTGCAATTTGAAAGGTCTCTCTTGTGCAATTAATGTCAAAGGTATGTCTTGGATACAGGTTCCCACATACAGAATTAACCATGTCAGAAATGAGATTAGTACTTCTAGCAGAATTGCCCACGTCACGTGACAGACCCACCACAGTGCTATGATGCAATCTGAACAATATTTTTTTATCCCACGACACGATCCTCACTTGAGACACATTTGTGATCCTGATCAAATCATCATCATCTCATTATAACTAAGTTACTCTTTCCTGTCAATTGGAAGAACTTGGAAACCAAGCATGACTAAAAACATTTTTTCCCACTTAAGTCCAACTTACATGCCTTACAAGTCTATTTACAGTTGCAAATGGCAACTTCCAATTCGAAGATTCCGGTTTTGAGAATATTTACAATAGCAGATGGAACTTGTAGCCAAATAAATCTGCTGGTGTGTTAGAGTTTCCTAAGTATTAAACATAGGGGGTTAAATGCCAAGTAATGGTTGTTCCTAGGGGAGAAAGTAAGAAGTGGCATTAGGAAGGCTGTGAATAGCCACACAGGTGTAACCTTGTGGCTAATCTATATTTTCCCAATTTTATGTCACCCAAATCATTCACATAATTCTAACAAGCATTTGCAATGCAATGGGTCTCTCATTTGCTTGAGTTAGAGCTATTAGCATTGCAAATTACTAACTGGACTTTTCTTGCCACATTAATTCAAAGGGCCATGGCCGCCACGAGCATGAGCGCAAACGAGAGACACAAAAGGAAAACGAAGTTTGCTTGCAGTAAAACGTATTGGCAAACATGCAATTATCCATGTAACGGAGGCAATGACCATGGCGGTAACAAAACTGCCCCAAGGAGGGACAAACGTAAAGCATTTACCAATGATAACAAAGGATTTTTGAAAGGCAAGCCCAGGAATGAGTGATAGTGATGGGCATGCAGTGCGCATGGTTAAAAGCCTACAGACAGATTACAACACGTCAGAGCACTTGCGCACTCAACCTAAAAAAGGGGGTTGCATAAATGGGATGTAAACGCTCACTAAATGTCCCCATATTTCATTAGCAAAAATATTCTTCCGTAAAAGCAAAAACGCATTGATGCACTAAAAGACATTTCTGCCACACTTATTCCTATGGAATATCTGCCCTCAGCACAATACGAAGTAGGAATACTCAAGGTAGAATTCCCTGAGTGGACCTGGGTTTTTTGTGACTCGCCCAAAAGTCAGAAATCTACTACAATTGTAAGAGAATGAATCACTCCTAAGTGCACAGCTTTATAGGGAATCAAAAGTTTTGTAATGCACTTGTATTCTCTTGGGAACACTGTATTTTGTGACTGGAATATTTTATTTTTGTGTTTGTACATAAGTACTCCCTTTTTTCAATAAAAGCAAGTATTTGACTGGGCAGTTAATTATTGCTGCAGCTGAATATATTTTGAGTTGTGAGTCTGTGTTCACCACCCTCTGCCTACACCAATCCACCACTCTGAGAAGCTATGAACTTGTCGACGTTCGCTACAAGCAAAAGTCAAGTGCTGAAGGGATACAGTTGACCAGGATCTGTAGTAGGTCAGGACCCGGAACATCAGGAGTAAAAGACTTTAACCCCAACTGTTGGGCCCAATAGCTCCTGCTCACCCGTGGCCCTGTGAACGGGTTTCTGGCAGCTATATTATCTAAACCATGGATTATAATGTGCGAAGAATCTCTTCAACATGGTACTAAGGAAAAACAAAAAAAGGCATTAGATATCATAAACAAAAGCTGAAGTGTCCATACAAATTAATTAAAGCATCAAGAATTTATTAAGAAGAAAATCATTGATAAGCAAGAAAAATAATGCTTGGATGAAATGGCTGAAACTGGTGCTGCACTGGTGATGCAGGCGGGAGAGAGAAAATGGGCACAATAGGATGGCACATGAAGCTAATAACTTAAACAAGGCAAAATATATTTTCTAATGAATCCAATCAAACCTGGCATGTGGGACAAAGCAATAAGCACAGCTGCCCAAAACTCCAACATCAATGAAGAACAGAGAATGGTGGATGGAGGATTTCTCAAGATAGCGGATCTCTCTTAAAAAACAACTCTATATGATCCAGTCTTTATCTCAAACCGTCGGTCCTTGTGGAGAACACAGAAGAATGGGGGGAAAGTGACCCACTGAACAAAAAGGTGGTTGGTAAATTGTGGTGTAACATGACGAGATCAGCACTGCCTGATGGTAGGACAGAGACTGGGAGATACGTTGGTCCTACGTCTTGCGGTGGTGGGTGATGCCCTGGAGCGGAGGAGTTCCCTGCAACAGAAATACGGCCGCGGAACAATGGTGGCTGACATGCTCTGCTGCATTCTGTAGGTGGTGTATTGTCCCACCTATCTGTTTGGAGGCCTGGGTGGGGCTGCAGGGTCCACGGGGGTGCCCTGCGGCAGAATGGCTGCTGCAGAGGAGCTGTTGCTGTGAGCGTGTTCCATTCTGGGTGAGTTGCATGGGGCTCGGGTGGCCTGCTGTGCTACTCGCTTGATTAGTTAGCTGTCTGGAGTCTGCACACAGCTCCTGGCTCCTTCCTTCTTCCTATAAGTTGCACATGCTTGACAGGCAGGCTCTGCACCTCCGGGTCTAGTAATGGGGTCTTGGCCATTTTATACAGCCAGACAAAATTTTATTAGTGGTAACACAGTGGATGGCATTAGCTAGAGAAGCTTATTGGGACTAGCGTTTTTGGAACAGGTGTGAAGGAGAGATGGAAATATGTACGGTCATTGCTTTGAAGCAGGTGCAGGGGTGGTTGGCTGAGAAGTTAGCATGAGTTTATTGTTGTTGACAGTGGCAATCCAGGCTGAAAGGGAATAGGTAGACAAGAATGTGCCTGGATGAGTGTGGAAGTTTTAGGTTCATTAACAAGTTAACTTAGTTAGAGGTTAATAGGTGCATTCAAACTGTATGGGAGGTTAAAGGCCTGAAGTGAGGAAGTGTAGCCCAGGAAGAGGGAGAGCCTTGCAGGTTTGAGTTTTGTGTGGGGCGGGGGACATTTTAGGGGTGGGGTAGGTAACTTATTGGTATAGTGAGGTTTAGCTTTGTAAGGCAAGAGGCCTCGGTTTATTATACAGTATGTGATGTGCTGCTGGTTTAATAAAAGCAGCGTTTTTCACACAAATACGGTGTCATTGGTCTGTGCTGTTCCCCCAATTTCCCAAGTTGCTCTTCCTGTGCTCATGCTTCACCGGAGAGACATTACTTACTGTTGACTGTCTAGCTCAATGGTCGGAAGGCTGCAAGTGCATCTACCATTGCCTCCAATGGGGGTCCTGAAACAAGCAGACTCTGCATTGCTGTTCAACGGCATCCTGGCTGGACATTATGAGGTAAAATAGGCCCAGACGCTAAACAACTGGTTAGAAAATGTTTGCTTTAGCACAGTGCTTTGAATAGAAAAAGAGAAGTCCTGATACTCATCGTATTTATAGGGTGGGTCTGGTAGGAATGTGTTTGGTGGCATAGCTTAGTGCCCTTTGGGCAAGTTCAGGTTGTTTGTGCAGGGAATAATTGGTATTTGTTGCAGTTTTATATAGCTGAACATGGCCAGAGGGCATTAAAGCACTTTACATGAGAAACAGACGTTTTACATAAAAGCATACTTTTTTGTTTTTATGGTACAGGAAGATTAATTGATTTGCTCAGAATCACAGGATGTTGAGGTGATGCTGGGATTTCACATCCCTGTGCCATGAAAACAAAAAAATAATGCTTTCATGTAGAACTTGTGCTTCTCATGTAAAGCATTTTAATGCCCTTGTGCCACATTTGTGCTAAATGTAACTGCAAAAAATGTACCAATTGCACACAACACAAATGAGCTGAAGATGGCTGAAAGGACGTCAGGCGCTCTGACAATGAATGGCGAGTGTATTCCAGCGCCGCAGCATTACACTCTGACAAAACAGCAGTTTCAATGTCGGGAGCTCTAGCGGTCGGGCCACATCTTATTCCTTTCACGCTGTTAGAGGTCAGGCTGCAGCAAGGAGCAATCTAGCACCGGAATCGAGAATGCAGCAGCCAGACTTATCCTCAACCTGCCAAAGAGGACCTACATCACCTATCACCTGAAAGACCTCCACTGGCTCCCCATCCAGAGAAGATGCCAATTTAGGCTCCTGAACCACACCTACAAAGCCCTCCATAACTAAGGACCCGCCTACATGAACCACCGCCTGAACTTCCACCTACCTCCCAGGAACCTCTGCTTCACTCATCAAGCCCTTGCTCAGATACCATGCAACTGATGCTGCCGCACCGGAGGTCACTCCTTCACCTAACGCACCACCAAGTCCCGGAATGCCCTCCCCCTCCACCCTGTACTTCACCCTCGCTGACCCACTTCAGGAAGGGACTCAAGACCTGGCTCTTCAACACTGCAGCACAGCACGTAATATCCACTTGGGTGTGAAGCAGCGCTATATACATACCACTTGATTGATCGATACACTCACCATTGACTGTTAGTGCACCTCAAAGACACGCTCCATCTGAAAGTGTTGTTTGTATTCAGAACCATCTGCACTGCACATACTTTTACCCCAGAGCCTGACCCCAGCTTGCCACAAGGAGTACTTGTACTCTCTTGACACAAGGAGAAGTTCTGGTACTTAAGGGGAGAACACTGAGAAGTGCCGGTACTCAGTACCAGCGAGTACTGGCCTTTTTAAAGCACTGCTTTGGCAGGTGCACTCTTCTTACCTTCCACCTCCTATGTCATTTCTCTTTACATATGAGCTCACTACTTCTTCTGTTCTTCTGTACAATGGGAAAAGCTGATCAAAGGCAGAGTAAACTTACATTTGACCCAAGTAAAATTGCATAGAGATCAATCTGACGAGCCACCTATGGGCGGTAGCCCACCTCAAGAGACCAAGGATGATTCTGACGGCTGCTCCTCAATTGGAAAGTGGGTCTCACAGCAATTGGTGGCAAACTCGGTGCCACAGTGATATTTATGGTGCCTTTACAAAGCACTCAGACACAATGTGCTTGGATGGTGCAAAACGCCAAATATCAGACCTGGAAGATGGTGCAGGACAGAGAGCAGACCTTGGAGAAGAAACTCACAGCAATTACCAGCATGGATGAAGCTTTGAAAGTGTGCTCCTGCTGCAACAATATCAGAATTACAGGCCTTACCAGATCCACACACATGGCTAAAGTGGAACATTTTGTGGAAAATATGCTGATGGAAATGTTTGGCTGTGATAACTTCACTGTAATGTTTATGGTAGAACATGCTCATCAATTCCTGGCCCCAATGCCTGTTCCCGGCACCCCTACACTTAATCATCACTTTTTTAGCCAACTACCAGAACAGAGGCGCAATCCTCGGACTTCCTATGAAATATGGTCCGTGACACTATCAGAGTACGGATATTGCACTATTCCCCAACTTCTCGATTGTGATACAAGACAATGCTGTGCAATAAGGGAATTAAATGTGCCATATTGCACCCAGTGATACTCCGTGTTGAACTTGAAGGTAAAATGAAACACTTCCCTTACCACAAAGCAGCCCTGGTAATCATTTAACAGTGCTGGGGATTGGAGGCTCCAGCATTCCTAAAGGCCTCCATGTCTGGATCCAATGCCTCAGGCCCTGACCAGGTTGCCGCTAGTGTAATTGAATAACAATGATTCCATTGATTTAAATACTCTTTTCGGCTGGATCTTATATTACACAATATATTATGATGTCATTTTCCCCTATGGGATGTGCCCCAGCAACCCATGCAAAAAACGGTATTGATCAGTGGTATGTTTTTTTTTTGTTGGAAAGGATTGATTTGTTGACAAATCGCAAGTGCAGGAAGAGGGTCTGGAAATACAGGGTTATGGTTTTCCTTTGGTTGTTGTTTGACTTGGCTGTTTAGTACAGAACTCATCACCAGACTGTGACTCATCATCACAGAGTATTACGCCACCAGATAGCACACGTACACCTCTACAATATGTCTAAGTTGCACTGCTTTTTAGGTGGAGTGTAAGCGTTCGATCTCGTGTATACTTTTAGTATACTTCTTGTGGCTTAAAGTGATTTCATTTGTTGGTTGCAGCATCCTTTAAAAAATCTGGCTTGCTAGTGGTCAGTTCTGCCCATTTCTCCTCTTTTTTCTTAGTAGTGACCAAATACTGTATTATTCCACTTTGCTTTCTTTATCTGTTGCTGTGAAAGACTATTTTTGTTCATAGCAGTGACCAACTACTGCATTATTCCACTTTGGTTTCTTTATCTGTTGCTGTGACAGACTATTTTTGTTATTTCTTTGGTGCTCCCTTTTCACTGTGGGTATTTTAGGCTGGTAGCTGCCTGCGTTTTATTGCAGCATTCCGTTCCTCCCACCTCTCCCATGTCACTGACATTTGTTTTGGCTTTTCCAGTGCTGTCCTCATTTACCTCTGGCTCCTAAAATAAGCTTATTTTACAAAAGAAACACCCGGTCATTTACCTCACTGCTCACGAAAGCCACTATATGCCCTTTCTGGTAGAATGTAGCTAAACCTAGAAGCAATGATGTGAAACTTGCTTAGCCTTGCATCACATCTTAAGTCTCTCTCCTGGGCCTCTCCCTGCCAGAACTCACGCCATCCCACACAGGGCATTGCTTCTCTCCTTTATTGGGGCCATAAATCTTCTCAGGCTGCTCTACTCATTGAAATGTGATGCAAGAATGCCTGCAAGACATTTCATTCCATTAAAATAAAATAAAAAGAAAATACTTTTCCAGCCTTATTTCCAATGTCTGTTCAGGCATTTACAGAGGTAGTGCAGTCATCTTCTCATCTCTCCTCAAGGACTTGTGACTTTGGATGTCAGTAGACTCCAGTGATCACCAAAACATTGCAGGAAAAGAAGAAATTATGAGACAGGGTTGACCAATGTATGTAGCAAGAAAATTCCAGTGCCAATAGCTCTAACTCAAGAAAATGTGAGACCTGTTGCAATGCAAATGCTTGTTTCAGTTGATAGTTGATAGCTTGCATGAATTATGCATGTCATCTCTACTAACTCCAATGACTTGGAATATTCAAATTTTGAATAATCCTATAAAAATATAGGTTGATCCAGGCATACTTGGCTAGACATGCGGTGCATATTGCTTTGTTGTGGGAGATGCACATGTGCGATAACAATCCGAGCAGATTTACCGGGAAATGGGATCACTGCTACCTTGCTTCCAACAGCTCCTACTGGCTTTGGGTTCCACTCTAATATGCAAACATGTAGATGATAAACATAAATGTGAATGAATAGACTCAAAGGACAGATTTATTATAATCCTAGGCTCCCTGAAGGACCACCTTGTGACCATTGTCAATGTTTATGTTTTGAATATGGAAAACACAGAGAAGTTTAGTGACATATGTCATCACAATAATGATTGTTTGATTATATGGATAGGAGATTTCAATTTGGTTATTGGCGAGACTGGAGGCCGATCCAGGCATGCACTTCCCACTCCAGATACACTAAGGTACGAAATGAAATTTCTTGACATACATGATACCTGGCTAGTCTATTATGGGGAAGAAAGTGTGTATTCATAATATTGCACTGTCTGTGACTCATGTTCCAGAATAGCTATCTGGTAGTGTTCACTTGGGTGTTGAGGTGGGTGATTGAGCAGAGATATCTGCTAGGACCCTTTCCCATCTCTCCCCCATGCTTTTATGATAAGCCTTCAGAGCTCACTAGCTGTGCCCTGTTGAGACGACTGGTGGTCTTTGAGGTTCCTGTCTTGGGCGCTGTTGGGTACAGCCTTAACAGCAGAAGCTACAAATGCAATCCATGACTACTTGAAAATAAACCCTGGGTCGGCTGCCCACGGCATTGCTATTGGATGCTTTTAAGTCAGTCATGTGGGTGTATGTGTCTCTAAGCATAGTGGCATTCTGAAGCCAGTCCATACCCGCTCCATATGTTAGAGGACAAGGTCAAAATTCTGTAGGACTGCCATATGTTGGCCATCTATCCGAGGACTGAACATGAAATACATGAAACCTTGTTGGCTTTTAAATAGATGGCTGGGAGGGAGGCGAACATTATGAGCAGCAAAGCAAAAGCCCGAAACTATGGTGAGAGGGAGCATCCTGGCAGGACTTTGGCATGACTACTTAGAGATAATACAAAAAACAAAATGATCCGAATTGCAAGAGATAACAGTGGTTTTCTTAAATTGTGTACAGCCGTGATTGCCATGGTCTTCACTAAATTTTATTCAGAATTATACACCTCCAGGGCACAAGTCACAGAATGATAGATAGCCGATTACCAGGAAGATATAGCTATTGCCTGTAAAAGAGGCAGATTCAAGACTACTACTTAATGATGCTGGAGAATATATCTCAAGACATTAACGGTCTGGCTACAAATGAAAAATTTATCTTCCATAATTATTATTCAATTCAATATTTAATGAACATAAAATAAGTGAATATTACATCTAAATACATTTTACTTTAATTAACTTGCCACAATATTCCCCGAATAACCCAACAACCTTCTACTAAAATATAACTTACTATTACTAATAATAAAGTTGAAATATACATTAAAATTAACAATAAAATGCAAATTGCCATTACATTTAAATTATTTGTAGTTTAATTACCTTCCCACCCTGTTCCCCTACAAACCCAGCAGCTCGCTCCTGCACTATAAATTACTAATTAAATGTAGAAAGAAATTACGAAAACACCTAAAATTATAAACTATATTAAAAAAATTACTGACAATTAAAATAACAATTCTAACAGCTAAAATTAATATACTGAGTAAAACAAATCAAATTAATTAAAAATATAGTTTTCAGAAATTAATTAAAGAAAAAGATATTTAAAACAACAATACTTTTGAAAACGATATTTTCTAACAAAAATATTTTGGAAATAATATTTGTGCCACAATATTTAAAACTCAGCATGTTGTCCAAACGCCTTCTAGGGAAGTAGAAAGTGCAACTTCTGGCACAAACAACATACAGTGCTTATAGATTTTGCGGTGATCAATAGTGTTCTCTGAGCTGCACTCCTCCCGACAAAGTATAAGTTTACACAATGTACCATTGTTTCCACAATTGGCACACCGATAAGTCCCTTGTAAAAGGTACCAGTGGTACCAAGGGCCATGTGACCAGGGAGGGTCCCTAAGGGCTGCAGCATGTGTTATGGCACCCCAAGGGACCCCTCACCAACACATGCACACTTCCATTGCAGATTGTGTGTGTTCGTGGGAAGAAAAAGGCAAAGTCGACATGGCAACCCCTTCAGGGGGCCATGACCACAAAACACTGCCTGTTGCATAGGTAAGTCATCCCTCTAGCAGGCCTTACAGCCCTAAGGCAGGGTGCACTATACCACAGGTGAGAGCATAGCTGCAAGAGCAATATGCCCCTACAGTGTCTACGTCCGTTCTTAGACATTGTAAGTGCAATGTGGCTATATTAGGTATATCATCTGGAATGCTGACATTTCAAACTCCAGAACTCCATAATGGCTTTACTAAATACTGGGAAGTTTGGTATCAAACTTCTCAGCACAATAAACCCCCACTGATGCCAGTATGGGATTAACAAATGCACACAGAGGACATCTTAGAGATGCCACCTGCATTTTACCCAGTCCTCTAGTATAGAACTGACTGGCCTGTGCCAGCCTGCCAATAGCAGACACGTTTCTGACCCAATGGGGGGAGAGCCTTTGTGCCTTCTGAGGCCAGTAACAAAGTCTGCTCTAGGTGGAGGTGCTTCACCTCCCCCCCCCCTGCAGGAACTGTAACACCTGGAGGTGAGCCTCAAAGGCTCAGGCCTCATGTTACAGTGCCCCAGGGTACTCCAGCTAGTGGAGATGCCTGTTCTCCCGGACAAGGCCCCACTTTTGGTGGCAAGTCCGGTGGAAAACTTAGGAAAAACAAGGAGGAGTGACCACTTCAGCTGGGACTACCCCTAAGATTTCCAGAGCTGAAGTGACCCCCTCCCTGCAGAATCCTCCATCTTGTTTTGGAGGACAGAGATCAATAGAGATAGGAATGTGCCCCTCTCCCCAAAGGGAGTGGGCACAAGGAGGGTGTAGCCACCCTCAGCAACAGTAGCCATTGGCTACTGCCCTCTGACCCCTAAAACGCCCCTAAATCTAGGATTTAAGGGCTTCCCTGAACCCAACTCACCAGATTCCTGGAGAACTGACAAGAAGAAGAAGGACTGCTTAGCTGAAACCCCCAGCAGAGAAGAAGAAAGACAACAACTGCTTTGGCTCCAGCCCTACCAGCCTGTCTCCTGTTTCAAAGAACATCTAAAAGACCAGCGACACGTCCAGCGGGACCAGCGACCTCTGCCCAACTCCAGAGGACTACCCTGCAACCAAAAGGACCAAGAACTGCAGAGGACAGCAGCTCTGTCTAAGAAAAACATACAACCAAGGACTCCCACCTCACTCCAGATGCACAAGTCCTGACCCCTGTGCACCCGATGCCAACGGCCCGTGTCCAGGTGGTCCACCCAGTAAGAGAAGGTCTCCAAGTGATTGCGAGCAAGTTCCCAACCTGGGTTGACCTCTCCACTCCTCCACAACGACACCTGCAGAGGGAATCCCAAGGACCCCCTGAATTCGAAGCTCCGGGTGAAAATATCTGATGCCCAAAGACACACTGCACCCACAGCCACCAGGCTTTGGAGAAACCAACACCCAGTGCAGCTACGTTCAGCAGGCGGCCCTCCTCCCTGCCCGACAGGTGGTGTGCCTGAGACACCCTCCTGGACATTGCCTGGCCTGCAACCTCTGAGTGACACCCGGGGTCTCCGCATAGACCAGCATTGGAAACCCAATGTCCTGTTTGCACCCTGCACCCCGCCACCCCTCTGCCGCTGAGGGTGTTTGTTTGGTGCTTACTTGTGGCCCCTCCAGTGCTCTTTCAACCCCCCCCCTCTGGTCTTCCCTCCGAGTCGTGGGTACTTACCTGCAGGCAGGCCTGATTCTGAGTACCCCCTGTCTTTGTAGGAGCCCACGTTAAAATTTCTCATCTTTGACCTCTGCACCCAGCCCGCCCAGTGAGGTGGGTGTTTGGGGTTAGCTTGAACCCCGACCGGTGGACTGCCTAAAACCCGGAGACTGAAACTGTAAGTGTTGTACTTACCTGTAAACCAATCTAACCTTTCTTCCCCTTAGGAACTGTTTCTGAAAACTGCAGTGTTCATTTTTAAAACAGATTGTTTCCAATATTTCAAAAACTGTATTACTTACCTATTTTTAAGGTACTTACCTGCAACTTGAATCTTGTGGTTCTAAAAATAAATCAAGAAAAATCTATTTTTGCTATATAAAAATCATTGGTCTGGAGTTGTCATTGAGTGTGTGCTTCTTCTATTGTCTGTGTGTGTACAACAAATGCTTTGTACTACCCTTGTATAAGCCTAACTGCTCGACCACACTACCACAAAAGAGAGCATTAGTATTATCTAATTCACCCTCTGTTAAGCCTCTGGGGAACCCCTGGACTCTGTGCACACCATATCTCATTTTGATATAGTATATACAGAGCCAGCTTCCTACAATAGGGTTGAAAATCTGCCTGACTCTATGCTTCTCCACAGTTTCCTATTAAATGACTGAGATGGATTATATACCCTCTCCATCATCTGATTGACAAGGATCATATACTCTCCATTATCTGGTTGAGGTGGATTATATACTTTCTCCATCATTGAGTGAGGGTCCTTCATCAAATTGAGATGGATTAAATACTCTCTCCATCTACTGATTGAGATGGATTATATACTATCTCCATCATGTGATTGACATGGAGTATATTCCTCTCCATTATCTGACTGAGATGGAGCAGCCATCATATGCTTTATCCATCATCTGATTGGAATGGGTCAGCCTTTGTAGTCCTACATCTAATTAAAATCCAGTGGTGTTGGATTAATCAATGCTCATAGGCTTAGGACCTTCACCTCTGAATCACAGTCACTCCGTTCTGCAGCTGCACATTGCCTTTCTTCCTGAAGCATGGATTCTGCCTTTCCCTTCTCTATTTGAAGAAAAGCAGTTGGACTAGACTTGCAAACTCCACCAATAATACACTGGCGAAGTCTTGCTGGTCTTCACAAAAACAATGATTTACACTTTCTATCAGGTCTTCAAGTGTAGACCATCAAAACGAATCCTTCTGAGATCTAACAACGCCTAGCACATATCAGAATATTTGGCCACGAGGCCTGCTGCCAGGCACATCTGTGAATGGAGACTAATGGACTAATGATGTTGGATATTCATGAGCAGTACAGGAAAAAGGGAGCGTGTCTTCAGTGACCGGCCTATTTTTGCAAGCTACTAGAACACATGCTCCACCCCAATGCAATTCACACATTTCCTGGCACTTGGGCCCTCTATACAAGTGACATGAAAAATGGCCCCAGTTTCTCCCCCTTTCAAAGTTACAGATATAGTGGTATCAGTAACTCCAAGCTGATTGTTCTGTTAGAAAGGGACAATTGCCCAGGGAAGGCAGTAATTCAGAGTCTGATTCTATTAGTAATTCCTCGTTTTCACCCCGATTTGTATACAGAGACATCAGAATTAGGGGACCCTCATAATGAGGGTCTGTGTGTTCTGTACTCAACCACAAATGGGTACAGGGCCAGGTTAACCTTCACTCCCTATGATTTATACAGTCCAGACTATCAGAGGGTAAAATGTGCAACCTGTAAGGCATGTGTCTGTCTGGAAACCCTTTGCTGGTGAATTCATGGTCTCTAGTACGCTGCCACTGTTACAGAAGAACTATATGGGAACTTATTCTCCATCTCAGGGAAATTCTTCAGATGGGCTCATCCCCTGAGCACGACAAGCACTCCCCTGAAATTCACACTGAGGTAATGTATACAATGGGTGATTGGGGTTTCTTGATCTGGATACTGTGAGCTCATATATTTAATGGTTTGAGTTGAAGTCAATGATGAGGATGCAGACTCCTCTTTCAGTTAATTTAGTACAATGTAATTTGTTTCTTATTTTTTTAATCAATTTGTAGGGCTCATAATTTTGGATCAGGCTGCAAATTCAGCAAGTCCTCCTCCCTCAGACTTGTTCTTTATGGCTGATCCCTCTCTACTGGTCTACTCCTTTCAAAATAAATCAACAAATGGAGGGGTAGGGAGAAATAATGGTCCAGTGTATAGCCTCCCTAGTTGAATGCACAATACACCAAGATACACTGTTCCAAAGAGGAAGACGGAAAAGGAAATCCTATTTTTAGGAGCAAGAATCCTCACACACCCAAGTGGGTGTCATGCTTCATCATCGGAATTGCTCCTCGTCAGACTGGCGCTGCAATGTCTGACGGGCACCCCCGAAGGGGGGCTCTTTGCCAGAGATCTTTACTCGATGATGCCAAGACCCCTAAAAGGTGAGTTTGGAAGGAGAAAAAGAAAGAAGATGATGGCAAAAAGTGTTAAAATTGGCTCAGGACCCAAAACCTACGGATAACCATTTATTCAACCAAAGAGGGTGGAGGCCAAGATTAAAACAAATGAGAAGAGTGAAATGAGTACAATGGTCAAAACACTCTCAACCACATATAATGGAGTAAGGGTGGTGTGGAATTACCAGACCGTCCCTGGTACAAGGGTCAACATGTTTCGCGTCTTTAATGGTCCAGATGGATCCAGCTACGCTTTTTCAGGACCAGATGAAATTAAACTTCTCCTTTTCTATGAATGAAAAAATGCCTATGGACTAAGACTGTCAATTGTCAGTACTTCTGTCACTTACACTAGTGTGTGATCTGGAGGCACAAAGACAGGCCAAAGTAGTACAAGATCTAATCCATGACGATCAATGTGGCTTTATGCCTGGTAGGTTGCTAGCAACAAATACTAACTTTCTCATCCAGGCGATTGATTATTATTCCCCTAATACCATACCGGCTGCCATTATAATGCTGGATGCAGAGAAAGCCTTTGATTTAGTTCAATGCGAGGTGCTTTTCAGGACTTTAGCAAAATTCAACTTTTCAAGACAGTTTATACAAGTAGTCAGAAATCTCTGTTCCAAGGCTCAAGCCAATATTCTTGTCAATAAGCGTATTGCTGGAACTTTACAAATTCAGCGACCAATAACCACATATACAATGTAAAGTGCACAATGGACATTTTCTTTTGAAGAGCTCGATGCACATCCTCAAACCCATATGCCAGCAACAGAAAGATTTAGGAACCATGTATAACTAGTCATCAGGTATCTGCAAAGTATCTAAATATATATTGGAAGCATTCATGTTTCATATCAGTGACCATTTATAATGTTTAAAGTTCTTACCGAATATAAGTAACGGTTAATGTTCCATTAAATATAAATATGAATGGAAATTAAAGTAAGGAACAAAGGCATCTAGGTGAGGGGGCTAAACATCTATAGAACATATCAGATAAGGGGGGTTGCATCCATGGAATACGCGAACTCCATCCAGGGCATATCTGAACTGCTGTGCAGTAATGAGTTGCACATTGTTCATAAACAGTCAGTTCAGACAACCCCACTCATTTACAAGAAGCAAAAGCCGGAAAAATAAAAATTCAAGCCGGTTATGACCTTCACTACTTATTTCTGCATTTGACAAACTTTTTTCTATATCATACAAGATCTGTTGAAGGATGTGGATGTCACAAGGAGAGCTGCATGTAATTCATTCTAGTCTGTTAAAGTTAGAGAAAGAATTGCACCACTTCTCATGTAAAGCATTCTTGTAATTGTGCAGCCACCAGTGACAACTCGAAGTACAGTTGTTATACATCAAACACATGGCAGACATCTGTAATAGTTCTGAGGTGCTGATGGAGTAATATTTTTCCAATCATGATCATTTTGCTCCTGAAAAGACATATATTTGGGCGATCTACAAGCATGTGTTTTTATTTTATTTTATTGTGTTTCTGCGTGAAGCATGCGAATACCGCTCGGTGCAGCCACGATATATACAAGTGTAAAATACAACAATAAATGCAAAAACATGTCTACACGTCCCTTTTTTTCTCCACCAAATAATGCAAACATGGATATGAGATGCTAAGGCTGGCTTGTACTGATGTCGTCATAACACAATTATTAAACTAGAATGATGTATTTATTTTAGCAGATTTAGAACAAAGCCAGTCGCCTACAACATTAATTCTCTGCATCCAAACGTTGGACCAGGTCATCCATCCTCTCCTCTTCCATCTGTCCATCAGGCAGCATCACCCTGCACGAGCTGGTGGCGCCGGCTGCATCAGAGATTGACCACCCTTCCTGGCCATCAAGGATGCAACACCCACCTCGTTCCATTCATCTCTTGATAGAATGTCTTTTTGAATTAAATATTGAGACAGGTTCCGGATGCTTCTCCAAGACATGCAACAATGTTCCACGGACCCGAGACAACAAATTCAAGCAGTCCACCTGCTGCTGAGCTCTTATGGCATTGTCTACTAGTGACTGCTTGCTGGTGTAACGCGCCCAGGGAGTTGTGCATGTCAGTGTGCAACTAAATACAAATGTGTGAAACAAAGGCAGGGAGCAGAGCAAAGAGGAGTAAGGGAAGAGAATTTGATATTTTACATTTTAGGATCAGAAAACATCTGTTTACCACTTCCCTCGAACACAGAATCCAGATGCCTTTTTGTTTGTGGGGCTTGTAAATCCGCTGGCATCATTTCAGAGCCATTCATGATTTGATAACAAACATTGCTGGAGCATGTCTGACGTGCATGTGAGCGGTTCAGGGCCACAGCTCTGGCAGCAGTGAGACCTGGTGGAGAGGCCTTTCCACAATGGTAGGAAGTTGCTAATATACAGCATTTACGCCCCTTAAATTTCTAACATTCCAGAGCTTTGAAAGCACTTAGGCCTGCAAAGGATCCTCCAAGCCTCCCTTCCTTCGTATGCAGTATCAGTTACACATAATGCCAATGAGCTGTTTGTCAGAAAAGAGTGTCTGAACATGCTTTATGAATCACAAGCTATGAGTAAATCAAAAACATGCAAATTGGGAATCAGAAAAAAACATTTATAAATAAAAGGGATATCAACTAAAAATTACAAAATGGTTTTTGTTTGCAATTAATGAAAAAAGCGGGATAATTATGATTAAATGACTACAAATTGCAACCCAAAACTATGAAAATGTTTTTTGGGGGGATAAATATTTCCTCTTGCAGTTAATGGATATTTTCCACGGTTAAAGGCAGAGAAGAATGGTTCCATGTGGAATACTACTAAAAACTATTGTACATATTCTTGCAAGACGTGTACACGCCCAGATCACACGCTTCCATTTTTTCCTACTTTTCATTTTTTCTAATAAGGTACTTTGCAGTTGCTCCCCTTCTCTTAGTGGCTTCACCCTTCTTACCCCTCTTTAAAGTTATTTCGGAAGAAATTGCTATTTTGTGTTGCAGAAATGTAGTAGGTCTTCTGATAAATTATACTCAATGTGAAAAGTGTATATATTTTTGCACTGATCTTTTCATTGTGATTTTTTTTAACATTTTCACTAGTTACAGGGAGGGGTGGACACAATTCACAGGCTTCTTTTGAGAAGTTGGTAACATTCTTTTGTAGGTTTCCATTGGATTCAGAAAATTCTGTGAGACTACTCATTGAAAAATAAGTAATGTATAGATTTTCACGAGTACATCTTCTTTAAAATACATACTTGTGCAGATTATCCGCCATACACACAATCTTTATGTAGAAGTATTCTACATGGATATGCAACCTTCATCTCCGAGGGAACGTATTTTTCCTGTTTTAGAATTGCCCTTTCTTTGTGTCCCCATTAAATAGGGGATTCTTCCCATCGCTTTCTAACCTACAACTCACACTTTCTTTTGCAAGAGAAGTTTTGCATGTTTCCAGTGTGGAGCAAGCCATAGTACATGTAGGAAAGTACCATCTTGCCTGGCATGTTACCCCCATTTTTCACTGTATATATGTTGTTTTAGTTGTATGTGTCACTGGGACCCTGGTAACCCAGGGCCCCAGTGCTCATAAGTGTGCCTGAATGTGTTACCTGTGTAGTGACTAACTGTCTCACTGAGGCTCTGCTAATCAGAACCTCAGTGGTTATGCTCTCTCATTTCTTTCCAAATTGTCACTAACAGGCTAGTGAGCATTTTTACCAATTTACATTGGCTTACTGGAACACCCTTATAATTCCCTAGTATATGGTACTGAGGTACCCAGGGTATTGGGGTTCCAGGAGATCCCTATGGGCTGCAGCATTTCTTTTGCCACCCATAGGGAGCTCTGACAATTCTTACACAGGCCTGCCACTGCAGCCTGAGTGAAATAACGTCCACGTTATTTCACAGCCATTTTACACTGCACTTAAGTAACTTATAAGTCACCTATATGTCTAACCTTTACCTGGTAAAGGTTAGGTGCAAAGTTACTTAGTGTGAGGGCACCCTGGCACTAGCCAAGGTGCCCCCACATTGTTCAGAGCCAATTCCCTGAACTTTGTGAGTGCGGGGACACCATTACACGCGTGCACTACATATAGGTCACTACCTATATGTAGCTTCACAATGGTAACTCCGAATATGGCCATGTAACATGTCTATGATCATGGAATTGCCCCCTCTATGCCATCCTGGCATAGTTGGCACAATCCCATGATCCCAGTGGTCTGTAGCACAGACCCTGGTACTGCCAAACTGCCCTTCCTGGGGTTTCACTGCAGCTGCTGCTGCTGCCAACCCCTCAGACAGGCATCTGCCCTCCTGGGGTCCAGCCAGGCCTGGCCCAGGATGGCAGAACAAAGAACTTCCTCTGAGAGAGGGTGTGACACCCTCTCCCTTTGGAAAATGGTGTGAAGGCAGGGGAGGAGTAGCCTCCCCCAGCCTCTGGAAATGCTTTGTTGGGCACAGATGTGCCCAATTCTGCATAAGCCAGTCTACACCGGTTCAGGGACCCCTTAGCCCCTGCTCTGGCGCAAAACTGGGCAAAGGAAAGGGGAGTGACCACTCCCCTGACCTGCACCTCCCCTGGGAGGTGTCCAGAGCTCCTCCAGTGTGCTCCAGACCTCTGCCATCTTGGAAACAGAGGTGCTGCTGGCACACTGGGCTGCTCTGAGTGGCCAGTGCCACTAGGTGACGTCAGAGACTCCTGCTGATAGGCTCCTTCAGGTGTTAGTAGCCTATCCTCTCTCCTAGGTAGCCAAACCCTCTTTTCTGGCTATTTAGGGTCTCTGTCTCTGGGGAAACTTTAGATAACGAATGCAAGAGCTCATCCGAGTTCCTCTGCATCTCTCTCTTCACCTTCTGCCAAGGAATCGACTGCTGACCGCGCTGGAAGCCTGCAAACCTGCAACATAGTAGCAAACACGACTACTGCAACTCTGTAACGCTGATCCTGCCGCCTTCTCGACTGTTTTCCTGCTTGTGCATGCTGTGGGGGTAGTCTGCCTCCTCTCTGCACCAGAAGCTCCGAAGAAATCTCCCGTGGGTCGACGGAATCTTCCCCCTGCAACCGCAGGCACCAAAAAGCTGCATTACCGGTCCCTTGGGTCTCCTCTCAGAACGACGAGCGAGGTCCCTCGAATCCAGCGACTCTGTCCAAGTGACCCCCACAGTCCAGTGACTCTTCAGTCCAAGTTTGGTGGAGGTAAGTCCTTGCCTCACCTCGCTGGGCTGCATTCCTGGGAACTGCGACTTTTGCAGCTACTCCGGCCCCTGTGCACTTCCGGCGGAAATCCTTTGTGCACAGCCAAGCCTGGGTCCACGGCACTCTAACCTGCATTGCACGACTTTCTAAGTTGGTCTCCGGCGACGTGGGACTCCTTTGTGCAACTTCGGCGAGCACCGTTTCACGCATCCTTGTAGTGCCTGTTTCTGGCACTTCTCCGGGTGCTACCTGCTTCAGAGAGGGCTCCTTGTCTTGCTCGACATCCCCTCTCTCTGCTGGTCCAATTTGCGACCTCCTGGTCCCTCCAGGGCCACAGCAGCGTCCAAAAACGCTAACCGCACGATTTGCAGCTAGCAAGGCTTGTTGGCGTTCTTTCAGCGGGAAAACACTTCTGCACGACTCTCCACGGCGAGAGGGATCCGTCCACCAAAGGGGAAGTCTCTAGCCCTTTCGTTCCTGCAGAAACCTCAGCTTCTTCTGTCCAGTAGAAGCTTCTTTGCACCCGCAGCTGGCATTTCCTGGGCATCTGCCCATCTCCGACTTGCTTGTGACTTTTGGACTTGGTCCCCTTGTTCCACAGGTACCCTAGATTGGAAATCCACAGTTGTTGCATTGCTGGTTTGTGTCTTTCCTGCATTATTCCTCTAACACGACTTCTTTGTCCTTAGGGGAACTTTAGTGCACTTTGCACTCACTTTTCAGGGTCTTGGGGAGGGTTATTTTTCTAACTCTCACTATTTTCTAATAGTCCCAGCGACCCTCTACAAGGTCACATAGGTTTGGGGTCCATTCGTGGTTCGCATTCCACTTTTGGAGTATATGGTTTGTGTTGCCCCTATCCCTATGTTTCCCCATTACATCCTATTGTAACTATACATTGTTTACACGGTTTTCTAAGACTATACTGCATATTTTTGCTATTGTGTATATATATCTTGTGTATATTTCCTATCCTCTCACTGAGGGTACACTCTAAGATACTTTGGCATATTGTCATAAAAATAAAGTACCTTTATTTTTAGTATAACTGTGTATTGTGTTTTCTTATGATATTGTGCATATGACACTAAGTGGTACTGTAGTAGCTTCACACGTCTCCTAGTTCATCCTAAGCTGCTCTGCTAAGCTACCATTATCTATCAGCCTAAGCTGCTAGACACCCTATACACTAATAAGGGATAACTGGGCCTGGTGCAAGGTGCAAGTACCCCTTGGTACTCACTACAAGCCAGTCCAGCCTCCTACATTGGTTGTGCAGCGGTGGGATAAGTGCTTTGAGACTACTTACCACTCTTGTCATTGTACTTTTCATAAGAGAAAAATATACAAAACAAGGTCAGTGTATATACACATAGCCAAAAAGTTTTGCATTTCCTCTTTTCACTCTTTTCTAAGTGCTGAAAAGTACTTCTAACTTTCTAAAAAGTTCTAAAAAGTTTTAAAAGTTTTTTTCTCTGTCTTTCTAAAAGCTCTGACAAACTTGTTATCTTTACTATCACTTTAACTCTCTCTAAAAATGTCTGGCACAGGCCAAAATGTTGATCTGTCCAAACTTGCATATGATCACATTAGCTGGAAAGGAGCAAGGAGTCTCTGCATAGAGAGAGGTTTGAGTGTAGGGAAGAATCCTTCCTTAGAACTGTTAATTAACATGCTTAGAGTACAGGATAAGGCCATAAGTGCCCCATCTGTTGAAAAAGTAGCTAATGGTTCTCAATCTGATCCAGGGACTCCCCCAGGAAAAGATTCAGGAAAGAAACTTCCTAGCCTGCCCATTACTAGACAGTCTAGCATAGTTGGTAATAATGATGAGCCACACCATATAAATAGTGTTGTCTCACATCATAGCAAAAGCATTTATTCTCACCATACTGGTAGTGATGTTTCTGTTAGCCAAGCTGTTAGGGTGGCTTCTGTAAGGGACAGGTCTCCTTCTGTCCATTCTCACCATACTTCTGTTTCAAGGCATGTCCCTCCCACCCACCCTGATGACAGATTGTTAGGAAGGGAGCTCAATAGATTGAGAGTGGAACAAACCAGACTGAAGCTCAAGAAGCAACAGCTGGATTTGGATAGACAGACTTTAGAAGTAGAGAAGGAGAGACAGAAACTGGGTTTAGAAACCCATGGTGGCAGCAGCAGTATTCCCCATAGTCATCCTGCAAAAGAGCATGATTCCAGGAATCTGCACAAGATAGTTCCCCCTTACAAGGAGGGGGATGACATTAACAAGTGGTTTGCTGCACTTGAGAGGGCCTGTGTTGTACAAGATGTCCCTCAAAGGCAGTGGGCTGCTATCCTATGGCTATCATTTAGTGGAAAAGGTAGGGATAGGCTCCTTACTGTGAAAGAAAATGATGCTAATAATTTCCAAGTTCTTAAGAATGCACTCCTGGATGGTTATGGCTTAACCACTGAACAATACAGGATAAGGTTCAGAGAGACCAAAAAGGAGTCTTCACAAGACTGGGTTGATTTCATTGACCATTCAGTGAAGGCCTTGGAGGGGTGGTTACATGGCATTAAAGTTACTGATTATGACAGCCTGTATAACTTGATCCTGAGAGAGCATATTCTTAATAATTGTGTGTCTGATTTGTTGCACCAGTACTTGGTGGACTCTGATCTGACCTCTCCCCAAGAATTGGGAAAGAAGGCAGACAAATGGGTCAGAACAAGGGTGAACAGAAAAGTTCATACAGGGGGTGACAAAGATGGCAACAAAAAGAAGGATGGTAAGTCTTCTGACAAGGGTGGGGACAAATCTAAAAATGAGTCTTCATCAGGCCCACAAAAACACTCTGGTGGGGGTGGTGGGCCCAAATCCTCTTTTAATCAGAACAAGGAAAAGAAACCATGGTGCTATTTATGTAAAATAAAAGGCCATTGGACAACAGATCCCAGTTGTCCAAAGAAAGGCACCAAGCCTCCTACCACTACAACCCCTACTGCTACACCTAGTGTCACTACTAATAGCAGTGGTGGTGGGAGCAAACCTACTAATAGCCAATCCAAGGGAGTAGCTGGGCTCACTATTGGTAACTTAGTTGGGGTTGGCCTTGTTAGGGAGGCCACAGAGGCTGTGTTAGTCTCTGAGGGGGCTATTGATTTAGCCACCTTAGTTGCTTGTCCCCTTAATATGGATAAGTACAAGCAGCTACCCCTAATAAATGGTGTTGATGTTCAGGCCTACAGGGACACTGGTGCCAGTGTGACTATGGCCATAGAGAAACTGGTCCACCCTGAACAACACCTACTTGGTCACCAGTACCAAGTAACCGATGCTCACAACAACACACTTAGCCACCCCATGGCTGTTGTTAATCTCAACTGGGGGGGGTTACTGGTCCAAAGAAAGTTGTGGTAGCTTCAGATTTACCTGTAGACTGTCTATTAGGGAATGATTTGGAGACATCAGCTTGGTCAGATGTGGAGTTGGAGGCCCATGCAGCAATGCTGGGCATCCCAGGGCATATTTTTGCTTTGACAAGGGCTCAGGCCAAAAAGCAAAAAGGACAGGGAAGCTTGGATCCTGGAACAATGGACCAAGTTCTCCCTAAAGCTAGGGCTAGTAGAAGCAAACCACTTCCTACTATCCCTCCCTCTACAGTGGATTCAACTTCTGAGGAAGAAGAATTCCCTCCCTGTGCAGAACCTACACCAGAGGAGCTGGAAGCAGACACTGCTGAGCTTTTGGGTGAAGGGGGGCCTGCCAGAGAGGAGCTGAGTGTGGCACAGCAAACCTGTCCCACATTAGAGGGTCTCAGACAGCAAGCTGTCAAACAGGCTAATGGGGATGTCAGTGACTCTCACAGAGTTTACTGGGAGGACAACCTCTTGTACACTGAGCATAGGGATCCTAAACCTGGAGCTGGCAGGAGATTAGTGATTCCTCAGGAGTACAGAAAGTTCCTCCTAACCCTGGCACATGACATTCCCCTAGCTGGGCACCTGGGTCAAATGAAAACTTGGGACAGACTGGTTCCATTGTTTCATTGGCCTAGGATGCCTGAGGACACAAAGGAATTTTGTAAGTCCTGTGAAACCTGTCAAGCCAGTGGCAAGACAGGTGGCACCCCAAAGGCACCCCTTATTCCACTGCCTGTGGTTGGGGTTCCCTTTGAAAGGGTAGGGGTTGACATAGTTGGCCCCCTTGACCCTCCTACTGCTTCAGGCAATAGATTTATCTTGGTGGTAGTGGACCATGCCACAAGATATCCTGAAGCTATTCCTTTAAGGACCACTACAGCACCTGCAGTGGCAAAGGCCCTCCTGGGAATATTTTCCAGGGTGGGCTTCCCAAAGGAAGTGGTATCAGACAGGGGAAGCAATTTCATGTCTGCATACTTAAAGGCCATGTGGAAGGAGTGTGGTGTAACGTACAAGTTCACAACACCCTATCATCCACAAACAAATGGACTGGTGGAGAGATTTAATAAAACTCTCAAAGGCATGATTATGGGTCTCCCTGAAAAACTCCACAGGAGATGGGATATCCTTCTACCATGCCTCCTTTTTGCCTACAGGGAGGTACCCCAGAAAGGAGTGGGCTTCAGCCCCTTTGAACTTCTTTTTGGACACCCTGTTAGGGGTCCACTCACACTTGTAAAGGAGGGTTGGGAACAACCTTTAAAAGCTCCTAAGCAGGATATTGTGGATTATGTACTTGGCCTCAGATCAAGGATGGCTGAGTACATGAAAAAGGCCAGTAAAAACCTTCAGGCCAGCCAAGAGCTCCAGAAGCAATGGCATGATCAGAAGGCTGTTTTGGTTCAGTACCAACCAGGGCAGAAAGTGTGGGTCTTGGAGCCTGTGGCCCCAAGAGCACTCCAAGATAAATGGAGTGGTCCCCACACAATTGTTGAAAAGAAGGGAGAAGTCACCTATTTAGTTGACTTAGGCACTGCCAGGAGTCCCCTTAGGGTGCTCCATGTCAACCGCCTGAAACCCTACTATGACAGGGCTGATCTCACCCTGCTCATGGCAACTGATGAGGGACAGGAAGAAGACAGTGATCCTCTACCTGATCTCTTCTCTTCCACAGAACAAGATGCTCTTGTGGAAGGTGTAGTTTTGGCTGATTGTCTTACTGCTGAGCAGAAAGATAATTGCATAAATCTCCTAGATCAATTCTCTGAACTCTTCTCTACTGTGCCAGGTACCACTTCTTGGTGTGAGCACACTATAGATACTGGAGACAGTTTACCTGTCAAAAGTAAGATCTATAGGCAGCCTGACCATGTCAGGGACTGCATAAAGCAAGAGGTCCAGAAAATGTTAGAACTAGGAGTGGTTGAGCACTCTGACAGTCCATGGGCTTCTCCTGTGGTACTGGTACCAAAACCTCATTCCAAAGATGGAAAGAAGGAAATGCGGTTTTGTGTAGACTATAGAGGTCTCAACTTGGTAACCAAAACTGATGCTCACCCTATACCCAGGGCAGATGAGCTCATAGATGCACTGGCATCTGCCAAGTATCTAAGCACTTTTGATTTGACTGCAGGGTATTGGCAGATCAAATTGTCAGAAGATGCTAAACCTAAGACTGCATTTTCGACCATTGGAGGACATTACCAGTTTACTGTAATGCCTTTTGGTTTGAAAAATGCACCTGCCACTTTTCAGAGGTTGGTGAACACAGTCCTGCAAGGGCTGGAAGCTTTCAGTGCAGCATATTTGGACGATATAGCTGTCTTTAGCTCCAGCTGGGATGATCACCTGGTCCACCTATGGAAAGTTTTGGAGGCCCTGCAAAAGGCAGGCCTTACTATCAAGGCTTCAAAGTGCCAGATAGGGCAGGGTAAGGTGGTTTATCTGGGACACCTTGTTGGTGGGGAACAGATTGCACCACTTCAGGGGAAAATCCAAACAATTATTGATTGGGTTCCCCCTACCACTCAGACTCAGGTGAGAGCCTTCCTAGGCCTCACTGGGTATTACAGGAGGTTCATTAAGAACTATGGCTCCATTGCAGCCCCTCTTAATGACCTCACATCCAAGAAAATGCCTAAAAAGGTATTATGGACAGCAAACTGTCAGAAAGCTTTTGAGGAGCTGAAGCAGGCCATGTGCTCCGCACCTGTCCTGAAAAGCCCTTGTTACTCTAAAAAATTCTATGTCCAGACTGATGCATCTGAATTAGGAGTAGGGGCAGTCCTATCACAACTTAATTCTGAGGGCCAGGATCAACCTGTTGCTTTTATTAGTAGGAGGTTGACCCCTAGAGAAAAGTGTTGGTCTGCCATTGAGAGGGAGGCCTTTGCTGTGGTCTGGGCGCTGAAGAATATGAGGCCATACCTGTTTGGCACTCACTTCATTGTTCAGACAGACCACAAACCTCTACTTTGGCTAAAACAAATGAAAGGTGAAAATCCTAAATTGTTGAGGTGGTCCATATCCCTACAGGGAATGGACTATACAGTGGAACATAGACCTGGGAGTAGCCACTCCAATGCAGATGGACTCTCCAGATATTTCCACTTAGACAATGAAGACTCATCAGGTCATGGCTAGTCTTATTGTCCTTCGTTTGGGGGGGGGGGTTGTGTAGGAAAGTACCATCTTGCCTGGCATGTTACCCCCATTTTTCACTGTATATATGTTGTTTTAGTTGTATGTGTCACTGGGACCCTGGTAACCCAGGGCCCCAGTGCTCATAAGTGTGCCTGAATGTGTTACCTGTGTAGTGACTAACTGTCTCACTGAGGCTCTGCTAATCAGAACCTCAGTGGTTATGCTCTCTCATTTCTTTCCAAATTGTCACTAACAGGCTAGTGACCATTTTTACCAATTTACATTGGCTTACTGGAACACCCTTATAATTCCCTAGTATATGGTACTGAGGTACCCAGGGTATTGGGGTTCCAGGAGATCCCTATGGGCTGCAGCATTTCTTTTGCCACCCATAGGGAGCTCTGACAATTCTTACACAGGCCTGCCACTGCAGCCTGAGTGAAATAACGTTCACGTTATTTCACAGCCATTTTACACTGCACTTAAGTAACTTATAAGTCACCTATATGTCTAACCTTTACCTGGTAAAGGTTAGGTGCAAAGTTACTTAGTGTGAGGGCACCCTGGCACTAGCCAAGGTGCCCCCACATTGTTCAGAGCCAATTCCCTGAACTTTGTGAGTGCGGGGACACCATTACACGCGTGCACTACATATAGGTCACTACCTATATGTAGCTTCACAATGGTAACTCCGAATATGGCCATGTAACATGTCTATGATCATGGAATTGCCCCCTCTATGCCATCCTGGCATAGTTGGCACAATCCCATGATCCCAGTGGTCTGTAGCACAGACCCTGGTACTGCCAAACTGCCCTTCCTGGGGTTTCACTGCAGCTGCTGCTGCTGCCAACCCCTCAGACAGGCATCTGCCCTCCTGGGGTCCAGCCAGGCCTGGCCCAGGATGGCAGAACAAAGAACTTCCTCTGAGAGAGGGTGTGACACCCTCTCCCTTTGGAAAATGGTGTGAAGGCAGGGGAGGAGTAGCCTCCCCCAGCCTCTGGAAATGCTTTGTTGGGCACAGATGTGCCCAATTCTGCATAAGCCAGTCTACACCGGTTCAGGGACCCCTTAGCCCCTGCTCTGGCGCGAAACTGGGCAAAGGAAAGGGGAGTGACCACTCCCCTGACCTGCACCTCCCCTGGGAGGTGTCCAGAGCTCCTCCAGTGTGCTCCAGACCTCTGCCATCTTGGAAACAGAGGTGCTGCTGGCACACTGGGCTGCTCTGAGTGGCCATTGCCACCAGGTGACGTCAGAGACTCCTGCTGATAGGCTCCTTCAGGTGTTAGTAGCCTATCCTCTCTCCTAGGTAGCCAAACCCTCTTTTCTGGCTATTTAGGGTCTCTGTCTCTGGGGAAACTTTAGATAACGAATGCAAGAGCTCATCCGAGTTCCTCTGCATCTCTCTCTTCACCTTCTGCCAAGGAATCGACTGCTGACCGCGCTGGAAGCCTGCAAACCTGCAACATAGTAGCAAAGACGACTACTGCAACTCTGTAACGCTGATCCTGCCGCCTTCTCGACTGTTTTCCTGCTTGTGCATGCTGTGGGGGTAGTCTGCCTCCTCTCTGCACCAGAAGCTCCGAAGAAATCTCCCGTGGGTCGACGGAATCTTCCCCCTGCAACCGCAGGCACCAAAAAGCTGCATTACCGGTCCTTTGGGTCTCCTCTCAGCACGACGAGCGAGGTCCCTCGAATCCAGCGACTCTGTCCAAGTGACCCCCACAGTCCAGTGACTCTTCAGTCCAAGTTTGGTGGAGGTAAGTCCTTGCCTCACCTCGCTGGGCTGCATTGCTGGGAACCGCGACTTTTGCAGCTACTCCGGCCCCTGTGCACTTCCGGCGGAAATCCTTTGTGCACAGCCAAGCCTGGCTCCACGGCACTCTAACCTGCATTGCACGACTTTCTAAGTTGGTCTCCGGCGACGTGGGACTCCTTTGTGCAACTTCGGCGAGCACCGTTTCACGCATCCTTGTAGTGCCTGTTTCTGGCACTTCTCCGGGTGCTACCTGCTTCAGAGAGGGCTCCTTGTCTTGCTCGACGTCCCCTCTCTCCGCTGGTCCAATTTGCGACCTCCTGGTCCCTCCAGGGCCACAGCAGCGTCCAAAAACGCTAACCGCACGATTTGCAGCTAGCAAGGCTTGTTGGCGTTCTTTCGGCGGGAAAACACTTCTGCACGACTCTCCACGGCGAGAGGGATCCGTCCACCAAAGGGGAAGTCTCTAGCCCTTTTGTTCCTGCAGAAACCTCAGCTTCTTCTGTCCAGTAGAAGCTTCTTTGCACCCGCAGCTGGCATTTCCTGGGCATCTGCCCATCTCCGACTTGCTTGTGACTTTTGGACTTGGTCCCCTTGTTCCACAGGTACCCTAGATTGGAAATCCACAGTTGTTGCATTGCTGGTTTGTGTCTTTCCTGCATTATTCCTCTAACACGACTTCTTTGTCCTTAGGGGAACTTTAGTGCACTTTGCACTCACTTTTCAGGGTCTTGGGGAGGGTTATTTTTCTAACTCTCACTATTTTCTAATAGTCCCAGCGACCCTCTACAAGGTCACATAGGTTTGGGGTCCATTCGTGGTTCGCATTCCACTTTTGGAGTGTATGGTTTGTGTTGCCCCTATCCCTATGTTTCCCCATTACATCCTATTGTAACTATACATTGTTTACACGGTTTTCTAAGACTATACTGCATATTTTTGCTATTGTGTATATATATCTTGTGTATATTTCCTATCCTCTCACTGAGGGTACACTCTAAGATACTTTGGCATATTGTCATAAAAATAAAGTACCTTTATTTTCAGTATAACTGTGTATTGTGTTTTCTTATGATATTGTGCATATGACACTAAGGCGGTCATTCTGACCTTGGCGGACGGCGGAGGCCGTCCGCCAAGGTACCGCCGTCGGAACACCGCACCGCGGTCGAAAGACCGCGGCGGTGATTCTGACATTTGCCCTGGGCTGGCGGGCGGCCGCCAAAAGGCCGCCCGCCAGCCCAGGGCAAATCAACCTTCCCACTAGGATGCCGGCTCAGAATTGAGCCGGCGGAGTGGGAAGGTGCGACGGGTGCAGTTGCACCCGTCGCGTATTTCAGTGTCTGCTGGGCAGACACTGAAATACTTTTTGGGGCCCTCTTACGGGGGCCCCTGCCGTGCCCATGCCATTGGCATGGGCACGGCAGGGGCCCCCAGGGGCCCCGCGGCACCCCCTACCGCCATCCTGTTCATGGCGGGAGAGCCGCCATGAACAGGATGGCGGTAGGGGGTCCGCCGCCATGGAGGATTCAGACGGGCAGCGGAAAGTCGGCGGTAGCCCGCCGGCTTTCCGCTTCTGGCCGCGGCTGTACCGCCACGGTCAGAATGCCCGGCGGAGCACCGCCAGCCTGTTGGCGGTGCTACCGCCGACCTCCGCCCTGGCGGTAATTACCGCCAGGGTGAGAATGAGGCCCTAAGTGGTACTGTAGTAGCTTCACACGTCTCCTAGTTCAGCCTAAGCTGCTCTGCTAAGCTACCATTATCTATCAGCCTAAGCTGCTAGACACCCTATACACTAATAAGGGATAACTGGGCCTGGTGCAAGGTGCAAGTACCCCTTGGTACTCACTACAAGCCAGTCCAGCCTCCTACAGTACACCTTTGAAAATACCCACAAAAGTCCGACTTGGTAGGTGTGCATAAGACACCCTTCACGCTCCCATGTAATTCTCCTTATCGTTCTTTGCCTTCTGTAACAAAGTAGCAGAGCAGAAAAGAATGCATAGGACACGAAAGTCTTCCTCAATTTACTTTGCATTTGGCTTAAGCAGGATAACTGCCTGACAGACTGCTTGGATCCTAGGTCAGCTCTGAAGGTCCCATGAGTGGTTGACTCACGAAACACTCAACCACACTTGGAGCAGCTGTACCTTACTATATTGACTATTGCTACATAGACCCTCAACGACATTTCGTTAACATTGTTAACACTGTTTTTTCAGCAGTTTTTGACACTATGTAGGACCCACACAATCAATTCTACCTATGTCCTAAATCAGCATAAACTTTTTTCATTTGTGATTATTATTCATTATTTTTTTCATTTTGGGTATTCTAGGTGTTTTTTACTATTGCCCTTAGACTAATCTTGACAAATATATATTCTAATCATTTTTAATATAATTGAATTTATTCAATTTGCTGCTTGTCATTTTCCTGCCCTACTACCAGTCATGAACCTAATTTTACATTTTTTTCATTAGTCCCCTTTTAATATTTACATTTATTTTCCTTTATTAATTTTCTGATTGCCTCTCACTCTTACTTTCCCTACTTCTTGATTATTTTAAATTCATTTAAATTTATGTAAAAATAAAACATAAAGGCGTTCATTCTGACCGCGGCGGTCGGCGGTCACCGCCCGCCAAGCGGTTCCCGACGAAAGACCGCTCCGCGGTCAAAAGACTGCGGCGGCCATTCCGGCTTTCCCGCTGGGCCGGCGGCTGACCGCCAGAAGACTGCCGGCCGGCCCAGCGGGAAAGCCCCTTCAACAATGAAGCTGGCTCGGAATGGAGCCGGCGGAGTTGCAGGGGTGCGACGGGTGCAGTGGCACCCGTCGCGATTTTCACTGTCTGCAAAGCAGACAGTGAAAACTTTGTGGGGCCCTGTTAGGGGGCCCCTGCACTGCCCATGCCAGTGGCATGGGCAGTGCAGGGGCCCCCAGGGCAGTGCAGGGGCCCCCAGGGGCCCCACGGCACCCGTTCCCGCCATCCTGATTCTGGCGGTGGACACCGCCAGAAACAGGCTGGCGGGAAGGCGGTCGGAATCCCCATGGCGGTGCTGCAAGCAGCACCGCCATGGCGGATTCCCAGGGCCAGCGGGAAACCGGCAGGAAACCGCCGGCTCCCTTTTTCTGACCGCGGCGGTAACAGAATCGCCCAGGAAGCACCGCCAGCCTGTTGGCGGTGCTTCCGCCGCCCTCCGCCATGGCGGTCATGGACCGCCAGGGTCAGAATGACCCCCAATATCTCTAGGAGAGCCCATAGCACTCTGAACTCTGTTTTCCTTTGTTTAAGTTTATTAAATAATGTAATTAATTGCATGTATTTTGATTAATGGCATTTATTCCAAATTTAATTATGGTAAATTTTATGGGCCTGTCTAGTCTAATGACTGCCAGACTCACGGTGGCAGTCAAGATAGCCGCAGCTGTGGTGGTCCGACAGCCACATTACGACCCTCCCGGTCAGACCGCCATGGTACTGCTGTCTCCGCCAGAACTGGTGATCCCAACGGGTTGATGGCGGGTGCAGGTAGCAATCAGCCAGGGCGGAGCTGGCTGATTGTGACCTGGTTCCCTGCCAGCTTTTTCATGGCAGTTTTACCACCATGAAAAGGCTGGCAGAGAACAGGTGCAGGAGGCCACAGGGGGGACCCTGCATTGCCCATGCAGCTGGCATGGACAGTGCAGGGGTCTCCCTGCCCAGCACCCTCGGAATGTTCACTGCAGACAGTGCTGTGCAGGCAGTGAGCATTGCGAGGGTGCTGGTGACCCCTGAGGACGGCAGCATTGTCTCTGGCTTCACCATAAGTGCTTTTTGGTTTACCTCTATGTTCATAGGTCAGAACACTTGATTGCCATCTGAAAACATCCACTGGCTTATTGACATCTAAAATTGTTATAGACTAGTATTCTAAGGAAGATTTTAGCGTGTGCTACACTAATAAAGTTGGGTCTGGGCATTCCATGGAAGATTCAGTTGACACATACGCATAATCAACATAGGACTTATCTTACTGTCAAAATGTTGACATGATAAACAGGTTTAATATGCTTTTAACCAATTATTATTTTGATACATTTTATGCTGTGAATAATGTCACATTATTTGAAATCTTAATGAAATCTTTTTTTAAAAAAAAATCTCACCTTGACCATGACCATCCCAACTTAATTCATTTACCCTGTAATATGTAACTTTGGATGAAAGGAAACTAGCAAAAACCTCTCAAAATAGGCATACTGGGCCAGGGTACTGGTACTCTAGCTTTGAGGTACAAATAGAGATAGCAATAAATATAGCAAGACAACTTACCTTCTTCACAGTTGGTGCCCATGAAACCGGGGCAGCACCTCCATTCTAGTGCTGTCACTGTCCTGTAGGATGTTTTGTAGGTGGGTCGCACCAGGGTCCTGTAACTAACACAAAAATAAAGGTTAGAAGCCATCACTAACAAAAAAGACATTGTGAGCTCTAAAAATAACTTTGGTTCATGTTATGTGTATTTTTGAAAGGAGTCCTTTTCCTAAAAAATGTCTTCCACTCAATGCATGACTGGGAAACCTCTGAATTCCCTATATTTAAAAATCTGTATCCATTCACCTATGTCACATCGTTAAAATGTGGGCGCAGATTCTTGAATTTTTCAGTTGATCAGTTCAGTTGTTATTAAAGGGAATTTATCTGCACTGGAATCACCTGGTAATAGGTTTGGCGAAATATCCCAAAATGCTGTCCTACACTCCGGCCCAACAGCTTCGTTTCTCTGACCTTGCCCTCGCCACCGTCCCACGCATCCACAGAACGACCGCCGGTGGCAGATCTTTCTCCCACCACGCCGCCAAGACGTGGAACACTCTTCCTATCCACCTGCAACAGACACAGGACATACTAACCTTCAGGAGACACCTGAAGACATGGATGTTCAAGCAGTAGCAGCACTCCCCCCCCTTCAGCTCCTTGAGACCCTCACGGGTGAGTAGTGCGCTTTACAAATGCTTTGATTGATCGACTGATTGATTGATTGTGTCCTCTCTCTGAAGGATGGTGTATGGGTGAGCACACCCCGTTCTCTCAGCAGCTATGTCACAGGGACCAATAGGAGCATGGGAAGAAATGAGTAGCTACTCCGCTGTTTAAGCAGCAGCTGCCGAGAAGACGTGCTCTTCCTACAATGTGTGGCTATGAAAAGGAGGAGCATGTAAAGGATCTTGAATGCATGTACTCAACAGAGGAAGGGGCGTCAGTGGTAGTGTTTTACTGGGTGTAATACATATGAATTACGTGAGAGTAAAATTTTTGATTTTTGCATTTGTAAGACTTTTTTGTGGAGTGACATTCCATGCTTCCTCATCCATCCAAACACATATGAGTCCTTGCCATGCATGGTCTCAAACTTCTAGCCCGGGGCCATGGAAGCAGAACTAGAATATTCCATGGAAGTGTGAGAATCTTCAGTGTTACAAGTAAAATGGCATTTTGATCCTGGTGGGCTCTTCAAACACCAAAAACAGCAATACCTGGGGCCATATGCAATAATTCTGAGCCACCATAAGACGGCATTCTAAAAATGGGCCCCTAAACAGATGCTGAGCTTAGGTTATTCAATTTACCATAATAGGTTATAATATACACGTTCCAGTTTTTAATGCTAAGGTATTTGCTTTGCATTTTTCAGGCTGGGAGGACCATTCTTACCCTGGTAAAGTGCCGCAAGCAACACACCACAAAGAGGTGCTGTCAAAACATGGAATAGCGGTGGACATCTCCCTCATGCACACAATCACTGCCATTTCTGGGGTCGATCAGTGTCCAGAAATGGTACTGGTTGAAAGTACTATAAAGAGATGGAGTATCTGTTTGGTGAGATGAACATGGATAGGTAAATTGTGAGATACAATGTGGCAGAGGTGCTTTCTGAAATTGCTTCAATGTTTCCCACAGATTGTCCTTAAAATTATGAAAAGCATGCGCAAACTCATGTCTGTGCACACGCTCGTACACACTTTAGAACGGTGGGTATTTACCAGATGTGATGCATACTTCGTATTCTCAGTTTTCAGCTTGAAAATAAAGCATACCATGCTTTAACACAATGAACTCCCCACGTTTGTCTTTCTCCCTGGCATTTTTTGGCCTGTTCTGAGTATTGGAGGCTTTTAACCACACCCACCTCACGACCATCACTTTCACTCATTCGTGGGCCTGCCTTTCACAAATCCTTTGTTATCATTGGTCTATGCTGTACATTTGCCCCTCCTTAGGGTGGTTTTGTTAACACCTTCTTTTTCCTTTTGTGTCTCTTCATCGCGCTCATGATTATGGTGGCCAGGGCGCTTTGAATCGGCTCGCTTATGTCAACTAATGTTTTACTTTTCATTTTCAATTTCTGTGGCAAGGAAAGTCCAGTTAGGAACTTAGAACGCCAATAGCTCTAACTGGAGCAAATGTGAGACCCATTGCATTGCAAATGCTTGTTCCTCTATGGATTCCAGCAGGTCACACCTGCAAAGTTTATCAGGGGAAACTGTGAGGATCTGATAATTATCACACAACTGCCAGTTCCAATACCTGTGCAACTTCCTGTTTGCACAGGTATTGGAATTTACCGCTTAACCTAAAACGAGGGTGGCCAGTTTGAATTGTATAATTCAGTAAAAACGGCACCCCTCATACTGACGCATATCCCCACAAAATTGAATCAGACTCCAGTCTGTCACAACAAGTTTGAAAAACGGATGCTATTAAAAAAAGGTGTTGTGATGCACTACAAATTGCAGTTTGTGCACCAAACAAATGGTATTTAACAATAACAAGAATAATGACTTGCTTTTTAGGAGCACCTCAACATCATGAATTAAAAAAATAGTGTTTCGTTCACCAGCAGATGCAGTCATAAAACTGTGCATGTGTACAAAGAGAGAGAATACATGACAGGTAACTGTGTAATATGGGCCTATCTTGCCGTCAAGGAGGTTTGGTGATATACAAAACCACTGGACTGAAGGACAAGTGGTTTATCAATATCACCTCTTACACATATTACTCATTATAAATTGTTTTATTTTACATGATTTATTCATTGATTTTGGTACCGTTTGGAAAGATTTTAAGCATTTTAGCATTATCCATTTAATATTCACTGTTTGCCTGAAACCGCAGATATGTCTTGTCAATGTTTGGTGGAGGATAATGTGCTAATATTTAAATATGTCTTATGAAACAATATGTATTATTATGAATCAAAATTTGAATGCAAAGCTCTTAATAAGGCAATTAAAAACTATGCATTGCAAAATATGTTTTTCCTAAGTCATACATTAACACCGTAGAGTATCTATAATAAGACACATAAAGATAATAAACTACAGTGTGGGGACAGTGTCACGTTTTGCAGACAGGGTTGGGATGTTTATTTTCACACACTGGGAGGGATTCATTGGAAGGTTTTTGCACCAAGGATGGACAGCAAGGTGAACCTGTCAGGTGTGCTGATAATGATTTAAGAGCACCACTGTCATTGTGAAAACATGTTTTTACCTGCATTTAAAAAACCTCAAATATCCGTTACCTAGTGGTGTAACAAAATTTTAGGGGGTCCCCTTACAAAGTACCTGGAGGGACTCCCCCACCCCCTGGACCCAGACAGGCACCTGTCATCCGTGCACAGTGTACTATGCTGAGGGGGCACCCTGGAGCTTGGGGCCCCCTGCACCACGAAGGCAGCGGGGGCCTTTGTTACGCCACTGCCGTTACCCATTCATTGAATTTCATTATTTGTTTAGAGAAGCAAAATATAATTCAAGTTGATTGAGCACTGACTGAATTATTGGAAATAATTGCCAGGCGTCTTTTCTGTGAAATACGAGCTTTGACAATACTAGCAAGTATCCATTAAAAAGGCTTAACATCGGCATGTTTTCCACTGAAAAAAACAAAGGTTAAAATAACATTATAGTTAGGTGGGAATTTAATTGACAATGTAACATTTTAAGTGAACAAAACCACTGAAATTCACCAGTTATCTCAAGTAACTATAACTCATTCTCTAAGATTACTATAAATCGTGCCCCCGCCATGCACAGTTTCCTCATCAATAATTTAATTACAGATGTTGCAGGGATATTGTGACTGATGTGATTGAAGATGTCATGAGTGATGTAATATGTGGGGTAATAAGCAGTGCATGGCAAGGGTGGGAAATATCGTTACCTTAAGGCACGAGTTATGGTTACTTGAGATAATTTTAACTAGTGAATTTTAGTGGTTTTGTTTGTTTAAAACGTTACATTGTCACAGAAATTCTCAACTAACTACGTTACTTAAACCTTTGTTTTCTTCAGTAACTTTCTAGGGTTTGTTTAAAACAAACTAACATTTTATTGCTTACATAAACCACCACCCCGCTGCAGACAGCCACCCTCACACTGCACATGGCCAAAGGCATGTTGCCTCCCTCCACGAGCCAGAAGAAGCCCCAGAGGTACCCCATCCCCTGGGGACTTTAAGGGGAGAAGGCTCACAGGCCTCCTCCCTGAGCGTTTTTGTGGCCCAAAGACACCATCTCTCGGGGCTTGTCCAAATTCTAGGTGGGTGCCCGGTGCCCGCTCGGGGCACCCACCAAGTTGGAGGCCACAGGAGGAGCCTCAGTATCCCTGCGACCCCAGCCTGCTCCCCACATGGCGCAGGAGCCGGCATTGCTCATGCCTGGAGGGGACAGCTATTTATGCTTGCTCCCTTGGGGGGAGCAGTATCTGTCTGTTTTTGCTTGCAGGGAATCAGAAGCCTGTTCCCACCTAGTGGGGGCATTCTTAAATCTCCTGTTGGATAAAAGCAGGCAAGCCTTTCCTGCCCATGCTGCAGGAGACAGAGGAGAAATGTTTGCTCCCTCTCAGTGGGAGATTTAAAAAAGCTCCACCTGGACGGGAAGAAAGATATGTTTCCCTGCCTGCATTGAGGAGGGCAGGGACACTACTGTATTCCGGAGATGTGCTCCCGGGCACAGAGTAATTGAGAAGACCCCAGGGGATGGGGTCCCAGGTACTTTTAAGGCTCGGGGAGGGGAGCCCTCTTCCCCTTATTTTCATAGAATTAGGCCTGGGGTGATGAGGATCACCAGGGCTTAATAAAGCTTGGGGAGGGGGCATGCAGCCCCTCTCCCCTCTTATTGTACATTTCAGCACAGGGGGATAGTTGTCACCGGGGCCTAATAAGACTTGGGGAAAGGGCAGTATTGACCCCAACCTTCATTTTATACCATAGCCCCGAGGTATGTGGTCCCCGGGGCCTTATGGAGGCCTGGGAAGGGGACTATGTCTCCCCTCCACAAAAAAGACATTTTGTGCTGCTCAGGAGCCCTGGCCCACTCCAGGGAGGGATTTAGAAAGAAGACCAGGAGCCCGCACGTTTATTTTTAAATATTTTTAACCACGGAGCCAACCACCAGGCCTAAGAATGTCAGGGTATCCGTACCCTGCTCCCTTAAGTATCTTTTGCACTTTTTGTTTTAAGATGACTGGCACCACATTGTTGTTGAAGGGGTGGCAGCCAATCAGATCTGACCAGGAGAAATGTTGGGTGTGCGAATCCCCGTGGCATAATATATACAAAGTTTCTGAGCATTTCTTGCTCAAAAAACTACTGAACAGATTTCACAAGTAGCATTCTTTCTGGACCAATATCTAGCTTTCTGCCATATTTGGTGCAAATCTGTTCAGAGGTTTGGGCTGTAGCTATGTCTAAGGTTCCTATGGAAAAACGAATGAGGAAAGGGGTTTTTCGGTCCTCACTTGATCACCTTGAAACTTTCCAGGAAGGAGCTGAAGTGAAAACATTTTTTATTGAAAAGTTTTGTGAAGATTCATCAAATGGCATCAAAGATATAAGCAAACCAAAAATGTTGCCCACCTATGTACACAATGCTACTTATAACTTCCATTTTTACTTAAGACACTACCTTGAAATTACTATAAGTTGCACAGCTTCATACACAGCGTCTTCACTCATCATACTACACAACTATAACTCACGCTTTTTCAATGCACAGGTTATACCCTTGAGTATGACATTACTTATACCATGTGAAACATAGCTTTCATAACAACACATAACATCCTAATTGAGATAACGTTTTAAAACACAGTGCACGGTAGAGTCATGAGTTACAGTTTATATGGAGTGACGAGTGAGGGGAGAACACTGTGTATGAAGCTGCACAAGTCAGAGTAATTTCAAGGTGGTGTGTTACGTTATAAGTAACTGTGTACGTAGGTGTGCGACTTATAGTAATGTGAATGTGGTGAGTTAATTGTTTCTAACTATAACTTTAACATTTGTAATTTTTGTGTAGTTTAGGTATGATTTGTATGGAAAGAATAACGTTTTCCCAACTATAAAATATCTGTAACTAGTGGCTTCTTTCAATTTTCTGAATGGTCTTTATGTTTTTAACACAAATGTGTTTCAAGTCATAGTGTTAAGTGTTATTTATCAAGGTATTGTTCATTGGAGTGTCGTTCAGAAAAATGAAGGTGAGTGTCATACAGTCCGGTGTTGTGGAGTGGAGTATTGAATAGTGGAATTCAATGCAGTGTGGTAGAATGTAGTGGGGTAGAGTGGGAACACTGTAGAAGAGAGTTGTAGAGTGGACTTGTACAGAGTACAGTAGTGTGTTGTACAGTGGAGCTGCGTAGAGAGGATGATTGGACAGTGGTGTAGAGCGAGTTAAAATCTCATAGTGGAGCAGAGTGGAGTAGAGGTCAGTGGGGGAAACGGCCTTTACTACGCGGCTGGAGCCACGCAGGCCGTAAGGACGCAAGCGTTCCCACGCTTGCTCTGAACAACGCATGTGCCTGAACCAGGTAAATGCATGGTTAAGGCATCATGTATTTGTGTGGTTCAGTCACACAGGAGGAACAGCCGGAAGAGGGATGCGGCAGCAAGGTAAGTGGGGCTGGGGGATTTTTAAGGACAGGGTGGGATAGGTTTTAGAGTTCAGGGTTTGGGTTGGGTAGTTTTTAGGACAGGGCGGGACAGTTTTTAGGACAGGGTTGGGTAGGTTTTAGGGTTTATGGCGAGAAGGAAGGTCAGGGTAGTTTTTGGGACAGAACAGGGTAGCTTTTAGGGTTTACGGCAGGAGCAGGGGCGTTAGGGTAGTTTTTAGGACAGGGTAGGTTTTAGGGTTAAAGGTGGGGCAGGGGATCGTGGTAGTTTTAAGGACAGTGCGGGGTAGGTTTTAGGGTTTAGGGCCCGGGTTGGGGTAGGGGTAGTTTTTAGGGCAGGATGGGGGAGTTTTTAGGACAGGGTAGGTTTTAGGGTTTAGTGTGAGGGTCTGGGTAATTTTTAGGACAGGGCAGTGTAGGTTTTAGGGCTCGGTAGGGTAGCTTTTAGGGTTTAAGGTCAGATCGTTTTCAGGACAGGGAATGGTAGGTTTTAGGGTTTAGGACGGGGTGAGGGGTCACTCAGTTTTTAGGTCAGGTTGGGTTCGTTTTTAGGACAGGTTAGGTTTTAGGGTTTACAGCGGGGGTTGGAGTAGTTTTCAGTACAGGGCAGTGTAGGTTTTAGGATTAAGGGCAGGGGGTCGGCGTAGTTTTTAGGACAGAGCAGGGTAGGTTTTAGGATTCAGGTCAGGCGGGTGGTTGGGGTAGTTTTTAGGACAGGGCTGGGTAGGTATTAGGACAGGCTGGGGTAATTTTTAGGACAGGGTAGGTTTTAGGATTCAGGGTGGGGAGTTGGGGTAGTTTTAAGGAAAGGGCAAAGTAGGTTTTAGGATTTAGGGTGGAGGTAGGGGGTTGCGTAGTTTTTAGGACAGGGTGGGGGAGTATTTAGGACAGGGCAGTGTAGGTTCTAGGACAGGGCAGGATAGGTTTTAGGGCAGGATAGTTTTTAGGTCAGGGTAGGTTTTAGGGTTTAGGGCGGGGGTCAGGTAGTTTTTAGGACAGGGTGGGATAGTTTTCAGGAGAGGGTAGGTTTTGGGATTTAGGGTGAGGTAGGCTTTAGGACAGGGTAGGTTTTAGGGTGTAGTGTGGGGCGTGCGGTCATGGTAGATTTTAGAGTTCAGGGTGGGTGTAGGGGATGGGGTCAGGATAGTTTTTAGGACAGTGTGGGGGAGTTTTTAGGACAGGGTAGGTTTTAGGGTTTCGGGTGTGGCTGGGGGTCTGGGTAATCTTTAGGACAGGCTGGGGTAGTTTTTAGGATAGGGCAGTGTGGTTTTAGGGTTTAGAATGGGGTGGGGGTTGGGTAGGTTTTAGGACAGGGTAGTTTTTAGGGTTCAGGGTGGGGGTTAGGGGCAGTTTTTAGGACAGGGCGGGATAGGTTTTAGGACAGGGCAGGGTAGCTTGTAGGGTTTAGAATGGGGTGGGGGTTGGGTAGGTTTTAGGACATGGTGGGGTAGTTTTTAGGACAGGGTAGTTTTTAGGGTTTAGGGTGGGGGTTAGGGGCAGTTTTTAGGACAGGGCGGGGTAGGTTTCAGGACAGGGCAGGGTAGCTTGTAGGGTTTAGAATGGGGTGGGGGGTTGGGTAGGTTTTAGGACATGGTGGGGTAGTTTTTAGGACAGGGTAGTTTTTAGGGTTCAGGGTGGGGGGTAGGATAGGTTTTAGGACAGGGCATGGTAGCTTTTAGGGTGGGGCCAAGGGGTTGAAGTAGTTTTTAAAACTCTGTTCAGTGGAGTTATGTAACATAGTTGGACTAAAGTATAATACAGAGTATTAGCATGCCATAGGGTAGAGTGGTATAGTGTGGATTATATTGTAGTTGCATAGTATATAGTCGACTAAGCGCTTATAAATTTGAGGGGTGTCATGTACATTAGAATGGAGGGCTGTATGGTACAGAATTGAAAAGAGTTGTTTAGTGGAATAGAGTGTTGTACAATGGAGTGTATGGGCATAGATTGGACTGTAGAGTTAGACAGTGGAGTGTAAGGGGATAGACTTAAGTGGAGTTATGTACAGTGCCATAACGTGCTATATACTTTTATAGAGTGTAGTTCTAGGAAGGGGCAGACTGTCGTAGAGGTGAGCCACATAGAGCGTAGTGGCATACACTGTAGTGGTGTAAGGTGGAGCACCATACAGTGGAATACCATATACTAGAATAGTGTACAATGGAATACCGTACAGTCTAATAGTGTAGATGGGTGTAGAAGAGATGGCTGGCAGAAAGTCTAGTAGCCTACACTGGAGTTTTGCACAGTAGATTGCCATACAATGGAATACTGTGCAGTGTAGTGGAGTACAGTAAAGCAACATACAGCGGATTAGCGCACAGTGGAGTAGCATGGCATAGACTGGAGTGGCGTACAGCGCAGTGTGATAAACTGAAATACCATATAATGGGGTATAAAGGAACGGCATCCAATGGAATAGAATAGAATGGAGTGTCTTAGAATGGTTTGGAGTACATTTCAGTAGCGTACAGTGAAGTGCCATACAGTGGAATAACGTAGAGTGTTGTGGTGTACAATGGAATATTGTATAGTTGTGTTGTGTACAGTGGAGGGGTCTACACTGGATTGCACACAATATTGTCATAAATACTGCAGTGGCATATAGTGGAGTGGGGCAAAGTGAAATAGCATGTAGTGGAGTGTCGCAGAGCAGAGTGTCATCCACAGAAATAGCATAGAGTAAAATGCCGTACAGCGGAATGGCGTAGATTAGAGTGGTGTACAGGTGAATAGAGTCCATTGGAGTGCCATATAATGAAATAGCGTAGACTGAAGTGTTGTAGAGTGGAGTGGAACAGCTTATAGTGGAGTGGCATAGAGTGAAGTAGAGTGCATTGGAGTGCCATACAGTGAAATAGTGTAGAGTGGAGTTGCATATCGTGGAACAGCGTACAGTTGAGTGGCATAGAGTGGAATAGCGCATAGTGGAGTCACGTACAGTGGAGTTGCGTACAGTGCAGTGGCATACAGTAGAATAGGGTAAAGTTGAGTGGTGTACAGCGTACTGCAGTACAGTGTAGTGGGGTATGGATGTAGTTGAAATTTTAGAGGAATAGTGTGCAGTGGAATACCGTACAGCGTAATAGTGCACAGTGGAGTGTAGAAGAGTGGATTGGAAGAAAGTCAAATAGCGTACACTGGAGTGTCGTACAGTGCAGTGCCATACACTGGCATAGTGTACAGTGTAGTGGAGTACATTAGAATGGCGTACAGTGAATTAGGGCACAGTGGAGTAGCGTAAAATGGAGTGGCACACAGTGGTGCGGCATAGACTGAAATGGTGTACAGTACAGTGTGATCAACTGGAATACCATATAGTGGAGTGGCAGGCAAAGAAGTGGTCTTCAATGGAATAGTGTAGAACGGAGTGTCGAAGAGTGGTTTGGTGTGCATTAAAGTGGTGTACAGTGGAGTGCCATACAGTGGAATAGTGCAAACTGTCATGGCGTACAGTAGAGTGGTGTACAGTGGAACAGTGTATATCCGAGAAACGTACAGTGGAGTTGGGTACAGTGGAGTGCCTCATTTGTGGATGTAAAGTTTTGGGGTGATTCATCAAGCAGGGAGCGAGGAAAAAGGGGGCTCCCAAAATGCAAAATCCCCATGCTTTTTATATAGACTTCTTTGAACAGTGCTACCGCAAAAACTGCTGAACATAATTACCCAAAATTTCTCAGGAACCTAGATTTAGCAAGGCTCCGAATGGCTGTCAGCAACATGAAGAAAATATTGCTGCCATTCATTATAGGAGTCAGGGGACTTGGTCCCCTGTCCTATAATTTTTTGGAAACAATAATATAAGGGGTCAGAGCAGGGATACCCGGCCTCCCTATGCCCTGTGGAGGGGGGACGCACAGGAAACCCCTGGGCCCCAAAATATTTTAAAAACCAGCCGTTTTTTCTGTTATCCCACTGGACTCATGACGGTTCGCAGAAAAAAGAAAATGGCAGTTTGTCATTGTTTATAAATTAATTGGGGAGGAAGATGTCAGTGGGTACCACCTCTGAACCCATTTTGGACCACGAGGACCCCTTCCCTACCAGTGCCAGATACTTTAATTAAGGGGAGGGGGCATGCACCCCCCTCAGAGCCTTAAAAGGCCCCATGGACCCCATCCCAGGACTGAACTAAACTTTAAAGGAGGGGGGGCTGTGCAGGCCCCTCTCTGAGCCTGTGAAGACCAAAGGGCCAGCTCAATTACTGTATCCCAGGGAGCCAACCATGAGACACAGCTGTTTCCCTGCCCACAACTTGCTGCTTGGTGGGTACCCAGGGTGGGCACCCACCTACAAATTAATTAGTCCAAGGGGGACTCCCTAGGGCCACAATAAGCTTGGGGAAGGGGCTTCCCACCCCCTCCCCCTTTAAGTTAACTGCGGCCTCAGTGATGGGTTCCCCGTGTCCTATTAAGACTCTGGGAGAGGTGGCCACATAGCCCCTTCCCCTTTTAATAAAATTTGGCACTGGGGAATGGGATCTCAGAGACCTATTAAGGATCAGGGAAGGGGGTACACACTCTCTCCCCCTTACGTTAACAGCAGCCCCAGCAGATGGAGTCACAGGCCTACTAAGGTTCGTTAAAGAGTGCCCAGTGCACCTCTCCCCTTAAGATACATGTTTTTGCCCCAGGGGCTGGGGTCCCCAGGGCTGCTAATAGCTCAAGGAGGGAGGTCTGTGTGCCCCCTTTCGCTTAAATAAAAAAATGGCTTGGGATGGGGTCTCTGGGTCCACAAGTGGCTCTGGAAGGGGACCAATCCCTGACACTTTGGTCCTGGGGATAGGGTCCCCAGGGCCCATTTGGTCGCAGTCAAATGGTGCCATGCACCCCCTCCCCAGCATTAAATGTTTTTGATCCAAGGGAATGGGGTCACTGGGCCTCTTAAGGCTCAGGGAGGGGGACACACATCACCCTCCCCTATAATTATTGTATGGCCCCAGGGGATAAGGTCCCTAGGACCCATTTGGGCTTGGGAAGGGAGGCCTTAATATAAATGTTTTTGGCCTCAGATGATGGGGTTCCTGGGGCCTCTTCAGGCTCGGAATGGGGGCCGAACACTCACCTCCCCTAATACTATATTTTTTTGGCCCAAAGGATGGGGTCCTCGGGTTAAAAGTGGTTTGGGGAAGGGGCCATGCTATCCTCTCTCCCGAAGGCTGTTCACTCCATGCTTGCCGGCGAGGGGTTGGCTGCCTCGCAATACATGGCCACCAAGCAGTGCGGGGTTTACTTTTTGTATGGTAATAAAATATTATTTTATGTTAAAAAAGCCCTAAAAATTCACTGAATAGCCAAGGGTTAAGTAACATTACAATTAGGTAAAAAGTTTAGTAACATTTTGAACTACAAAAACAAATGAAATTCACCAGTTACAGCTAGAGTTATCTCAAGTAACTATAACTTGTGCCCTAAGGTAACTATAACTCACGCCATCACCAAACACTGCTAATTACCCCACAAGTTACACCACTTCTACGACATCATTGATAATATCACTGGCATTTGCAGTAAGTTATTGATGAGAAAACTTTCCAGTCAGCTACTGAAAGCTTTCCAAGAATAAGATGTATTTTAACTGAAATGTATTTTTTCTTTAAATGTTATGATTTCACATCACTTGGCTGGTCTACAGTATCAGGGTTCACCTGCATTACATTGACTACAGATCCTCTGTAAGGAAACTAATGATAATGCATCTACCTCTTTTTGCAAAGTCTGGAGTATAATAACATCATAATTATAATAATGTACTGCTCCCTCCAGTCACAATACAGAGTATAAAGGCTGATGTAGCACATATGGCTCCTCAAACAAAGAACATCTGCCTGTTTGATATAAACATGGTTTAAATACTCCTTGGAGACCATTGCTTAAATCATTAAGGCCCTCCTTTTGAGTTTGGCGGGCAGCAGAGGCCCCCGCCAAACTATTTAGGATGGAAAACTTGCACTCCAGTTTCCCGCTAGGCCAGCTCACCACAACATTGATGCCGGCTCGTAATCGAGCCAGTGGCAATGTTGTGGTGCGTCAGGTGCAACACCACCCGTTGCGCATTTCACTGCCTGTAATTCAGGCAGTGAAATGTGCAACAGGGCTGTCCACGTGGGCCCCTGCACTGCCCATACCAAGTGCATGGGCAGTGCAAGGGCCCCCATGGGGCCCCCTGCACCCCATCACCGCCAGCCTTTGCATGGCAGTGGAACCGCCCAAGCAAAAGCCATCTGAGAGGGGACTCATAATCCCCAGGGTAGCGCTGCTTGCAGTGCTGTCCTGGTGGATTAAGACCGCCGGCACAGCCAGGCTGTCGACTGGTGGCAGGACCGCCAGTCCCGCCAGTCCTGCCAGTCTCATAATAAGAGCCTAAATCTCCTCTTAGTTATCAAGTTGCGAGGTCAGTAAATAAAGAGGTTGTGCATCAATCATAAAAAAATGCTCTGATCCTATTGCTAATTCTTGTTTCCATTAAATCAATGTTTTATCTATTACTGTGTGATCCTTCATGATAACTAGAGTAGATTTACATTTCTGGAGGAAAGCCTCTGATTCATATTCTAAATATATATCCAATGTTGTCATTCTCCAGAAAGTTCACTGCCCTCATAAAGTACCTCTATTTTCATTATTTGGATCTAGCACGATTTTCCCACACTACCAGTGTCAATTGGCAATGACAAAAACTGGGCCAACATATTAAACCAAAATGATCCCAATTTTCCCATACACTAGGACCTATTAAGTTTGTGCAGTGAAGTTTGTGCAAGATTATTCATGAGGCTTCTCAGCAGCCTTGGGAACGCTTCAGGAAAGGAAGCAGGCTGCTGCCTCTTGATGCTTTTGGCAGTATGCTTGGGAGAGAATCCAGGGGGGTTATTTCTTCAAGGAGCATTTGAAACAGATTTTTAATAATTGGATTGTATTTCTTTCATGCCATTTCTTTCCAGTAGCACTGCGTCATTGTGCCTAATGCAAGAATTGAAAAGCATCCACGTTTCTCCATTGGGTTGTTCTGATTTTTGTCCCTCCCTGGAAAGGGATTTCCTCCAGCCCATTGCTATAATGGCACACATCCCTCCCCTTTTCCATAGAGACAAAGGGCCTTATTACAACTTTGGAGGAGGGTGTTAATCCATCCCAAATGTGATGGATATACCACCCAGCCGGATTACAAGTCCATTATATCCTATGGAACTCGTAATACGCTGGGCAGGATATCCGTCGCATTTTGGCCGGATTAACACCCTCCTCCAAAGTTGTAATCAGGCCCAAAGTGTTGGAAAGGCGTTTGTGAATATCCTCGAGTTCACAAGATTGTTTGTGCCTCTCTACTAGATTGTGGGTGTTCGTAAACCTACAAGGCTAACCACAACGTGGTCCACCCATTCCCCACACCGTGTGTCTGTGTAATTGTATGCAATTATAGCGTACAGTTAGTCAACAGCAAATTCATCTACATTTTCTAGATATCCTTTTATGGTTTCTGACAAACATAAATGCAGTCATTTGTGGCAGTGTGGCTTACGGCAGAAAAAAAGCTTTCTGGATAGGGCCCTAAGAGTATATTTCAACAATTAGAGACCTTGTTTGTCTATCTTGTCACAGAGCAATAACCTATTTAGGATGTCTAAACTCATTGTTAGGGTGGCTCCAACACTCGAGTTGTATGCGTTTAATATTTTGACATTAAATTTTAATGTACAGAACAAGTACAATGCTTGGTGGCTCCACTCATTTATTTTAAGTTCTATTCTGAAATCTACATCATGTTTGATACCCAAAGAGAAACGTTTCTGAGTGAAAGAGTAGGCAATATATTATATTTGTAACCTACTAAAAGAGAGAGAACTATAAATGTAATCAATGAGTTCTGTTCAACATTGATTAATAGTTCGGCCTGTAACTCAGTAACTCTGGCTGAAATTTCCTTTTAGCTATCAGATTTTGCACTTATGCAAGAAGAAGAGTCTCTAAAATGGTATCTATCCTTCCTTTGCAATATGAATTTTTAAAGATTGGCCCAAGACAATGAAGAATCCAGTGGTGTAATGAAAACTTAAGGGCCCTCCCTGCAAAGTACGCTGGGTTGGGCCCCATAGACTTACCATACCCACTATTTCAGCAGAGTGGCAAAAGGGAACACTGAAAAGCAGTTTGAATGGTGCTGATTTACAGAATGCCTGTGTACAGTCTCACTGTGTATTTCACTCCCATGGCAGAAACTCACCTCAAAGCAGCCCTTAAAGAAAAGAACGTCTAAAGGGCCCTTCCTTCCCATCAGAAGGACATGAGAGAAACTGAGAAGTGTGTGGGCTTTTGCAGCACAGTGGTCACAAGAAATGAGTTAGTAAACCTAAGGCCTGCGAGTCTCTCCTGAAAGAGCTCCAAGAGTATTCCAATACTTCAGATTCAATCTCAGAACCCACAACACTTATTTCTTTGCAGCTGCTAACCATGTATCTGCCAACTAGAAATGCAGAAAACACAAAAGACAGAAACCTCTCCCACAACGGAAGCGGTACTTGATAATATCCCTACACTATTTTTCAAGTGACAGTTATTAGTTCATCAAAATGCTTATGTCAGAAAATAAAATACCAGCAGTTTGTTTATTTTCTGGTATAATATATTATAATATTTCATGGTATAATGGCCATGTGGCCTACCTAAAATAAAGTCACACAAGTTAGACCTTAGGGGTTTTATATCACGCCGCAACTGTCGTCAGTGAGTTTTTTACATACGGCATGGAAGGGTCAGCAGTCGGGTGTCTGCAAACCCCTTGCACATGTTCCAGTGGAGACAGGAGCCAGAGGGCATCCCCAGTGCTTCTCCAATGCTGGTAAGTGTCTTGGGATGCTCCCCAAAGGTGGGGACCAGGGCGTGAAGCTCCCGGAGCTGGTCTTCAATCAGGACTTGGGCCCGCACAGATCACCACGACAGCCTCCTCCTCTGAATGACTGTCTCGACCAGATCACATTCCTTGACTTTTCTCTGTGCCCGCCCCCCCAGACATATGGGGTACCTGCCTCATTCTGCACAGGGCTACGACCCAGTTGGTACAGGATCAATCTTCACGGCAGTCCCACCAGGCATTCGGGGTTGCCGAATTCACTCTGCACATGGGCAATGGCCCAATAGTTATAGTAGCAATCTTCACAGTGACCCTGCACAGCATACGGGGTCAGTGATCTCACTCCGCACATGGGCTACAGCTTAATCGGCATGGCAGTAATCTTCATGTGGCCCCATATAGCATACAGGGTTACCAACTTCAAACCAGCAGAGGGCCAACAACCTGATCGGTCACCAATGTTCACGTCTCTCTTCACACTGGCCCTGCTCTGACATACGGGGTTGCCAACTTTAACCTGCACGTCAGCAACAACCCGATCTGTGCAGCAGCCATCTTTTCATACCACACTACAAGGATCCAAATGGCAGGGTCCTCAACGGGTCCTCGCTCCCTCCAACACTCTCCTTTTCCTCACAGGGCACACTGGTCTTTGCAAGTAGGCAGCCACAGGTGTTCGAGGATCCAGTAGCAGGTGGTCTGGGATTCCCTGGGTGATGTGCCCTCACCAAGACTGGAAGTCTTGCAGAGCTTCTTCTCCTCACACAGCCCGAATGGCTGCTTGACAGTTGACAATTTGGGGTTGTCGCTTTCCTTCTTATAATCCATTTCCAGACATCAAATGCGATTTAGAGTCTGAGGGCTTACTGGCGTCACTAGACCTCCAGACTTGCGGATAGCGATCGGACCACCGCCAATGCAGTGGTCCAAGTGACACATTACAACCCTGGCAGTGGGGCCGCCAGGGAACCGCCAACTCCGCCAGGATCAGAGATCCCAGAGGTCTAGAGGTAGGTTGCAGTCCTAATCTGCCCTGGGGATTACGATCTCATTCTCTGCCAGCCTTTTCATGGCGGTAGCACTGCCATCAAAAGCCTGGCAGAGAATTGGTGCAGGGGGCCCCAGGGGGGACCCTGCACTGTCCATGCACTTGTCATGGGCAGTGCAGGCCCCCCCATAGTCAGCACCCTCACAATGTTCACTGTCTGCTTTGCAGACAGAGAACATTGAGAGGATGTTGCTGCACCCTGCAGCATTGCTGCCGGCTCAATTACGAGCAGGAGACAATGCGTAACCTATTTCCCGCTAGGCCAGCGGGCAGAAACTCAAGTTTCTTCCCACTGACCTAGCGGGAAACTCTTAATAACTCCGACAAAGAGGTCGCCACTTAGACGGCGGCCACCGTATTGAGAGTTTGGCGGACGGAGTTTTCCATCTGCCAAACTCAGAATCGGGCCCTGAATCTTTAAAGTTGATGTTGTAAGTCTGCTTACTTTTCAAGTGCCCTCTTCTCTGCCCTGCCCTTTCTCCAGAAAGCAGTAGGTCACAGCAGGAGCAACTCCAATTCTAATAGTCCAACAACACAGGCCATGGGGGTGACTACAGGTTCACACCTTGATGTCAGCCACAGCGATATGTGTTGAAAAAGTTTACCCCATGGCCTCAGCCTTAGTCTTTATGATTCTCTTATCAGCCCCATCTCCTTCCTGAGATGTGCCCGTGCCTCTACCCAGCAACCTCTTTCTGAATTAAAGAGCACCGTTTGAAGTGTACTGGAGAGCCCGGCTATCCCTTCCTCCATTGTGTCCCAACAAGTTCACAGAAATGTAGCAATCCACAAATATGTCTATGGGATTCCTCCTACTCCTCATGTTCCTCCAGTTAGCCGTGGGTCTCCCAAACTGGAATGCAGAATCTTCGAGGTAGTGTACAGTTCACAGGAACACATTCACCCTACATGCCTATAACACACACGCATTGCACAGAACGACATCTCCCATTTACTGCACCATTCACAGGCACCCGTATACATGAGTATAACACATATGCACTGCACAGCACTGCAGCAAACCTATATTATACCATTTATCGACACACACGCAACCAGCACATATATACACACAGCCACTATGCAGTACAACACACTAAACTGATGTAGGCCAACAGTGAGTTAAGCACACAGCAGCAGAACTTTAAATGAGTGAGTGATAGTCCTGTTCAGTCTGACTGAACAATAAATGGCAATACCCTTTTACCATTATCAGGGTAGCACTTTGGGCACTCCTCTCTGCAATCTGTGAGACAGGCCTATGTCATGGTGCACAACCATGATCTGTGGAAAAATCTGCATAAGGGATCCTGACATGATTACAGTTGGGGCACTCAGGGCAAGTGCGCACATCCATCAGCATGAACTTTCCCATCCCAATATTCAGGTAAAGAAAAAAACAGGTAAATTATTCATCTAGGTTGACCTTAGAAGGAAGAAATTGTTTAGGATTACTTGAATGTTGGAATAGCCTGTTTGAAACAAGTTAATATTATTTATAATTAAGAAATGACGACAGGAAACCATATTTTCTGAAATGTTACAAGTTTACTGGAAAGCAAAGGATAAGCTGTCCACTGAAGGACAACATATTTGAAAGGTAATAAGTCTGTGGACTCTGAATGTGTCCCAAGATTATCAGAGTTGCTCATAGTAGACAATTAGGTGAAACTTCAACTAAAAACGTGTCAGATCTAGATTTTGGTGGCCATACATGGATGAATAAGTGATAAAATGTGCTTATTAGTTAATAAAAACCATAAATGCCAAAAGGCAAAAGAAAAGCCAATCTAACCGAACACAGTACGATACAAAGTAACAACATTAACACTGTCACTAGAAAGAAACAATGTGCAAAGATTCTAAAAATGTGCAAACAGACCAATCATGCAATTTTGGACAAGTATCAAAATATAAAATAGCCAGACTACCCAGCACAGTTTGACAACATTAAAAGAGTCATGTGATGACATGGGACCTAGGTCCCACACAATCCACCCTGGATCATGTGCAGATCAGCCCAGTCATCCATATTAATGTGTTCGCTAACCAAGGCAATTTGAAAATTACACAAGAAGTGCAAATGACATGCTAGGACATCTACCTGCCACGTCAGCAGCCACAGTTTGTGTACAATTCGGTATAGATTGTCAATATTAGGGGGGGCACTGACAAATACAGTGTGCAAAGTTACGCACTCTTCATGCAATGCTCGGGCTTATACAGATTGTGCAAGACAGCCAGTGTATAGTCTTATAGATCTTTAAATAAAACTTAAATCTGAGAGTCATAATTTTGACCAGGCGGGTTTGCAATATACGGGCTTATACAAATTGTGCAAAAAAGCCAGAGCATAGACTTTTAAGCCTTACAGCAGACATTGTCTTAGTTTTCTAAATCTAACAGTGGACCAAGTTGATGGCTGGCTAAATTGTTGTGTGCAAACTAACGCTAATAGCTTTATCCAGGGCCTTGTTGATTACTCATTTATGACACCTGGTGAGTGATTTAAAGACTTCCACAAACTGTACCAGCCTCATGTTCAACACAATATTATTTAAGTCAAATGGCTCAAGGAGGGCTGGTCTGCAAGATCTGATCCCCAATACACTGAGTTCTTTTTTCAGCATACTTCTTCGCTGGTGGGCCAGGGCTGGCCATACACAAATAACATGCAGCAATGTTTCCTCGACCTGGCCACATAGGCGCCATTTCTGATTTCCTCTTTGGACTTCTTCCCTCCATTTTTGCGGAAGATCTAATGATGGAATATCACCAAATCTTAGTGTTAGAAATCTCTGCGTTATTTTCAGGGAGTAGGGGGTGTCCAGAATAGATGGCTCTTTATGAGTTTTATAAGATTTTAAAACCAGCCACCCATGCAACCGCTTAGATAGTTCCTCCTTGTCTTCTGTCCATCTTTGCAGTTTGACGGATTTGTTTACTGCTTTTCTGAAAGCTGGCCCAGACATGTTAAGGTCTCACTAATTGCCCAGTTCAAGCAGCTCTATGCTTTTTTAGATGTTTCTTATAATCACCATTACCCATTTCAAGATTAATTTCCGACCACACTAGATTTGCCAGCGTTTCTTCAGCGGTTTGCCGCAGTTTGTGAAAGCATTTTATGAATGGTGCAGGCCTAGCAAGCGACCGCCTTACTAGTGAAAATTCCAGCCTGACTTGAGCAGGTGAAGCTGACCTAGGTAGCTGAGAGACTTCCTTGTACACTCTAATCATTAGCTTGTCCAACATGGATATTTCAGCACCAATCATTATTTCTGAACCATATGAGAGGATGGGTAAAAGTTTAGCCTTCATGAGTGATGTCAGCGGCTTAAGATAATGCCCCCGAATGGTTCTTGCTAATGTTATGAAGGCATGAATAAGGGCCTGAGCTTTTCCCTTTATCGCCTCCCTTTGGGGCGCATTCATGCCTCTTGTATCTATCTTGACCCCCCGATACGTAAACGTTGCGCTTTCATCAACTGTCTTCCCATTTAGGTACCATTTGCGCTGGTTGGAAATTCGGTGATTAAAAGCAATCACTTTTGTTTAATTGCGGTTTATTTCCGGCTTATTATTCTTTTGCATACGTACCTAAACAGTTCAGCAGTAGGCCTATTTTTGTATTAGTGAGCAACAACAGGTCGTCTGCATACAGCATGTTGGAAAGTTACGGACCACCAAAGCTGGGCGCATGCGCTGACTGGCCATCCAGGTCTGAGGAGAGGTCTGCAGTGTATAAATTAAAGAGAACTGATACTAAAACTCAGCCTTGTTTTAGGCCAACTGATGTTTTGACTTCCCTTGACAGATGTGTACCCTCCCCAAGCTTCATCTTGACCCACGTGTCAGAATATAATAGCATAATAGTACTCAAAATATTTGATGGTAACCCCCATTGCTACAGTTTTGTCCAGAGTCTAACAAGCGGGACACAGTCAAAAGCTGCCTTATGGTTCATGAAGCACAAGTAAGTCCTGGTGGCCTTGGCTCTAGTGACAGTCAAACCGAGTGCCAGAAGGTTTGTTGGTGTGCCTTGGTTCTTAGTGAAGCAGATTTGATTAAAGCGTAATCTGCAGTTGTCCACACCCCATGTCTATAGATCTTGAAGAAGGTGCATAGAGAAGTACTTAAGATCAACATCCAGCAGAGCGATTAGGTGGTCCTTATTTGGTGAGGAGGCGATACCCACCTTATTAGGGGAAGGATTATTGAACCCTTCCAACTGTCAGGGTTAACCCCTGTTGCCAAAACATAATTAAACATTGCTGCAAGAAAGGTTGCCCGCCTTGATGTTGAGTGTTTAAACAGCGCTTGTGGAAGCCAACTGGGGCATGGGATACAATTGGTTAGTGATTTTTCAATGATCTTAATTATTTCCATGTGAGTAAATGCTAAGGGGAGCTGCGCCTCGGTAGTCCAGTTGCCACTTTCTCTGTGCACTGGCATTTTTTCACCCTCAGTGCTTTCCTTAAAGTGAGATTTCAAATGACTGGCCCAGGCATTCCCACTTATATTTGCGTTATGGGCCACTCTTGGACCTTTTTTAAAATTATTGATAAGTTTTCAAAAGTGTTTTGAGTCAGCTGAGTTAGAAGCATACAGCAATCTGGCCCACAGGGCCATACCGCCGACCCCTCCATTTTCCCGCCAGGCTTCCGCTTGGCGGGCATAATCCCCAGGGCAGCGGTGCAAGCACCGCTGCCCTGGGGATTATGAGTCCCCGACCGCCAGCCTGTCCATGGTGGTAGACACCGCCATGGAAAGGCTGGCGGTAAGGGGCCGCACGGGCCCCTGGGGGCCCCTGCACTGCCCATGCACTTAGCATGGGCAGTGCAGGGGCCCCCAGGCGTAGCCCCGTCGCGCTTTTCACTGCCCGAATTTCGGGCAGTGAAAAGCGCAACGGGTGCTGCTGCACATCAACATTGCCGCCGGCTCAATTACGAGCCGGCGGCAATGTTGATGTGCCATTTCCGCTGGGCCAGCGGACGGTAATGCTGTTACCGTCCGCTGGCCCAGCGGAAATGTCGGAATAGGGAGGCATGAATACCGCCGGCAATGGCGGTATTCTGTCTCCCCCGGCCTTGGCGGTCTTGTAAAAAGACCGCCGAGGTCAGAATGACCCCCTATATCTCCCTTTTTATTACTTTCCTCTCTTCCCTGATGCTTCTTAGTAGCATTTCATCCTCAGGAGATTTACACAATTGCCTCAGCAGCCTGCCCACTGTTGATTTTCTCAGGTGTAAATCGTGGCATAGGCATGTTCTTATGGCACCCGAGACAGGCTTCCTTGTTCAGTTTCTTAGCAGTGAATTTATTTGCTAGTTCCTTAGCAAGAACTTCCCCTTCCAATGCCAGATTTGCATTTTCTGTGTCCATGCATTCCAAACTGGCCACTGCCTCCTCCTCCTCTTGAGCCTTGACCGTACATGAGCTCCACTTCAGGTGCTTCAAGTTTTCTGTGCCAATCTCTCCCTAGAGGGCTACCATGGCTTCCTGCTTGCACACAAGTGTCTGTACCATGATTATCTGTGGATGGTGGTCACTCTTCCTCACGGTGTAACACTCTGAAGTCAATTACTTGCTTAAACAATGGGAAGTTTACCAGTGTGTAATCTAAGTGCGAGACTGATTTACCAGAGGCCCTTGTCCATGCTGGGGGGATGTCTGGCGGCTTTCGACCATTCAGGGCGAACAGGCCACTTAACTCACATGCCTTTATTAGCTTCTCTCCAATTTTGTCTTTCCTGATGTAATGTGTCATGCTTTGAGTTGAAACAAACCCAGGAATTTCTGCATGCTCCTCGTTCGGGAGATGGAATAAGTTAAGATTAAAATCTCCTGTGACTAACCAGTATGATGGGCAGCTTGAATGTTTTTAACTGAAACAGGTGTGCAGTGAGTTTGTCTGCCACTGCGGCCTTCCTTTTCGGATTGATGTATACATTTATAAGATAATGGGTTTGTATATATTCTTTGCCCAGCCATCCGGGAGCACAGCCAGGAAGAGCTGTTCATCCATGTAAGTTCTGAAATCTTAAGGGTCAAACTGGAATTGATGCAAATCGACAGGCCGCCTTTTGCCCTTCCCAATGGGATGCTTTTCTCTGCCAGTTTATTAAATTATTCATAACCAATAAGAGGAATACTGGCTTGTGGCCATGCCTTTTGAATCGCTATTATATCAAATGCGCCTAAAACTGATTAATAGTTGGGTCTTCAAGTTTTGTCTGTAGGCCCCCTGTGTTCCAAGAACAAATATTCAACTCCCCCTGGGCGGAGGCGGTCAGCTGGGTTGATGTTCAACTCTTATGAGACTTTCCCTGTGATAGTGCAGCGGGCAACCAGCTCCAGTTATCTTGAGTGTTGCACTTTGTTATAATTTTCCAGCTCTTCTCTCAAGATTTGGACTGTTACGGAGGACTGTCCTATGGCTTCTTTAGAGGCTCCCCTGGAATTGTATCTCCCATTTGCCCCTCACAAGACAGAGCAAGGTAAGAGTGCCTTTTTGTCAGGACCGTGCTCCTCTAACAGCTATCTCCTTGGTAGTTTGCAACATCAATGCCTCATGCTTTCAGAAGCTTTTTCTGTTCTTGGACCAAGGCGGGGAGATCTGAAGCCACAAATATTGAGATCCGTGGACCTAGACTCCACGTCGGGTAGTTGGAGTCTTGCTATTGATGTAGGTTCCGGCTCAGGCGTGTTGCGTGCCGACATCAGATCAATTGGCTTAGGACTTCTTCCTAGCTCTAACTTTGGCTCCTCGCGGATACTTTTGCTGCGCTTGCATAGCTGAGGCGGGCTTTCTTCCTGCCCTTTCTTGCATGCTTTTGCTCCCTCTTGGTCATATGAGGAGAGGGGTGAATTTCTATTTCTGTCTCTGTTGAACTCGGTAAACAGGCCAGAGCATCCTATACACCTGAGGCACTTCTTTGCTATTCTCTCAAACCTGGTCTTATTTCTCTGAGGGATCTACTCTTCCAACCTTGCCCTCCTGTTCCATTACATGACTGCACTCCAGCAGTCCCTCTGATGGGATAGCTAATAACTGCTTGGCCTTGGCCCCTGACCCCCCAGCCACCCCCCCCTCCACAGGGCTGGGTTGAATTTCCCCCAGAATTCCTTCCAGAATAACCAGCAGTTGAACTAGTCTCTCCACTAACTCTTTACATGAACAGATGTTAAAGTCATTGAGCTGATATGTTTGGGCTCTCGTAATTAAGGCATTTAATTTTTCAAGTTTACCATCAATTCCAGAGACTAAGACAGCCCAGGTGTTTAACATATCCACCTGGATATCCATTTTATTACAGTGGTGGCTGAGGGCCGTTACTGTCGCTTGCATTGAATTTAATATTGCTACCCACATATTGGTCAGATTCTTTGTAACTTGCGGGTCCATGTGGGGGTCATCTACGTTCCCCATTTGATTGGGTTGAGCTATTTGATCTCCAGTAGGAGTAACCCAGTCGCCTTCTTCTGTCTGGGACAAGTCCCCTGCACCTGATCTCCTGCTTTTATCGAGCAAACTAGGAGCACCCAACTCCAGCACATTATAACTTGCTTCAAAAGCAGGGAAGGAATAAAACGTAACCTTGGGGGCTCTTTAGCGAATTGTAGTTTTCAATATCAGTGTCTGTCGGCGCCTAGCTTATACAACTTATGCTGTCAAGCAAGATTTTCGGTGACAGCATCCCATGATTCTATATGTTACTGACCTCCTGATGCCGATGCTGATGGTAATGACCTGGTGCCCCTAGAGTTGCGGCCTCATGATCTAGCTCACGGGGAGCAGCTGTGGGAGGCCCGCTGTATGGGTGCTGTTTTTTCGTAATCATAATTATTGGAGAGAGGGGGATTTGAGGTGGAAGATCTCTACAGCCTCCTTGCTTCCTTAGATCGGGCGAGGCTGAGAATTTTGAAGGGGGTCATCTGCACCCTGATGTTGGGCAACACTTGGGCCGATCTCGCCGCCTTGCTTACTTGAAGACTGAAAAAAGTCTCTTATCTTGTGGTGATCGGGTTGTTGGGGTGGACCCCTGTTCCCTTATGCATTTTGGAGGCCGCTCTGAGACTCTACTACTTCTTGAACTACTTCTCATACCACTCCTGCTGCATTTTCTATATCCAAGTTGCAATAATCTGCAGGTGACCACCTGGTATTTATACTGTTTATGATAGTTCTCCTGGTTGCACTGTTGCCCTTCTTTTGGACCCTGCTTCACTTGTTGCTGGATCCCTTTTTCTCTTATCAGGGACTGGGGCCTTGTCTCTTATTCTGCCCGATCTCATTCTCAGGTGCTGGTGGGAGGTTTTAGGATGGTAATAAAGAGGTACATAAGCACACCCAGGGCGCCGCCTCACCCTCTTTATGTTGCTATGAGTGGTGGGTGGAGTGGAGGATTCTGGCCAGTCTGTACTGCCGGGTGACGAACATGGGGAATATGTCCTGAATAGTAAACCTGGCGAAAGTTGGCTCCCCGGGGTTCCCCTCAGCACCACCGTGCACTCGGGGCACTTCCAGTTATTTTCCACTTATACTGCGCCGGTTTGTACTGCACCTTACACCTTGCTGGGGTCCAGGGAGGCCAGGGGGCGCGAGCACGCCAGTGGTGCCGCCTCACACTTTTGCAGTCACTCCCCGCTCTATTTCCGATCTATTCCTCATGGTATGAAGTGTAGTATAATATGGTATGACTCAATGGCTTAGTGGCAGGGGGCATAAACTCGCCGGTGGTGCCACCTCACCCGCCTCACACTCCTCCTTTGTACCCTTGTTGTTGTACCACACGCTCACGCCTTGCAGAGTATTTCAACGTGCTACAATGTACATTTCAGATTACTTTTTCACAGTGCTTGGAGGAGCTTTAAGGTGCTTTGAGATGCTTTTTAAAATGCAATGCACAATGTAGAGTGCAATCTAATCAATAACCGGCACTCAGTGTACAGAAGTCAGAAATACAGCAGTCAGAAGCAGTGAGAGGCGGTGAGGGCAATAGTGGTAGGGCGATAGTAGTTAAGTAATCCATAAAATGGGGGCTAGCCAGGCAACCAGCCACCCCAGTCTCCAACTGGGATGCTTCTGTGACTTCTGGCCACCTTCACTCACCGACAAGTGCTGACAGGGGGACCGGGAGCAGGATTCTCTCTCCAACACCGCTAAGCACTCTCTCCCACTCTCCTGCCCACTTCTGCCTGCTCCTCTTCCAACTCCTTAAGGTCACGGCTACGGTGGCTGTAGCGCATGGGAGGAACCTGGAGCACACGATCAAGAACTGGGACCCCAGGCAGGTCACCACCAGACCCCCCCAGGCAGGCTCCCAGACAGAAAAAGCTGCGGCCCGCGGTCCGTGGAGAAAGGTGCGGTCCAAAGATCCCAAAACAGTGTCCCAAGCAGCAGCTCCAAACGGCACTCACGCCCGCTGCGTCCGCGCTGTGTGTCTGCGCTGCGCTTTTTGCACTGACTCCGTCCTCACACTTGCCTCACGTTCAGCAAGAATTCCTCTTCCAAAGACCTACAAATCAAACTAATATTTTGGTTTCTAGGTGACAGGATGAGGAGCAACTCTAAACCAATGAAAATCCAAAGGCAAGAATGCCATCCAATCCGAAGTAAATACATGGATGATATAGTCGCTAGTATAGTAAGGAAATGCACTGTATGTTTGGAATCTAAAAGTTCTTGGAAAATTAGACATACCCCATTGTATTTGGTCATATTTCTGAAAAGAACTTGACTTGGGGACACATCTTCTGGGTCTGTTTCCCTGGGTGGAAGGTGAAACCAAATACATTTTGATTTTAGCTACTATTTAACAGGGGGTGGAATGGAAATTTGTGAGGGAGTCCAACCATGCAGTAGTCTGAATTTTATCAAGGATGCTTTTATAGGGAAGGGTGTCCAAAACCACTGTCTCATACACAAGGGTGTAATCTGTATCGCATAAAAGAAAACAAGATTTAACTAAACATGGTATTGAGCATAAATGTACACCGTTGTAAATATTACAATCCAATAACCCGGTGTAAAGACTTAACAGAGTGCCTAATGAAGGTGTGAAGTCTGTCATTTCCTCTGGTAGGGATGTTAGAAACTGTATTCAAGAAACATGTGAAGTTATCATTTGACTCCACATATTGTTTTGTCAGCATTTGTCCTTTTTAGAAATAGGATTTCTACCTCTGACCTAAACCTTAATTAGCTACTTAAGTACTAGAGTCAAGAAGTTCACAAGATTATACATGATGTTACTAAAAAAGTATTGGTGAAGAAAAGATGATGAAATAATGACTATGTTTAATGCAAAATCATCCAAGGTAAAAGTAGGGGATTAAGTCGAGGTTAAATCTCTTAATTTTGCAGAAAAGGGCGGTTTACAATTTCTGGGCCTTCATAAAGTATTAAAGAAGTTGAAATCCTCTGTCATGTTGGATGATGGGAAACGATGAATTCTAAACAGTTTGGTGTTATTCAGCAAATATGATGAAGATGAAGTGTGTTTGGGTTTGTTTCCTTTCCATCTTCATTTAGTTCCAGGTGTGCTGGATGCAGATGAACTAATGACATTATTTTGGAGAATGTACATGAGTCTGTGAGGGTGACTCTAGATCCGTCGTCAGAAATGGCTACTGGCTGAAACAATTCAGACAGCTAAACTGTCAGAGGCCTGCCCAGTTCGTATTCTAAGCATGCAATGTTATTATACAATTCTGCTTAAGAATGTAGCTTGCATGGAGGGGCAACTCATTTCTGAACATATCCTTGGATGTACCTTTTAAAATGAGTACTGATCATACACTACTGGTGGATTTATTTACCTCTAAAAGTGGTGGTAAAGTCCCTCCTAGGATTGCTGGTATTTTTTTAGTCTCAGCTACCTGTTGATGATGATAAAAGTGAGGATGATGATAGGTATATCATAGCTGCAGTGTCATCTCTAAATGATGCCTCACCAGGTGACGATGCCAAAGGAGGATGGAAAGCAGCTGTGAAGAAAGATGAAGCTCTATCTCAGATTGAAGCATTTATAAAATTTGGTTGGCCGGATAAGGGAATGCTGCAAGGTGAGGTAATGTTGTATTATGGACTCAGAAATTAGATTTCTTGAGCTGATGGAAATAGGTATCGAGAATAACAGTTAATTGTACCTGTCGACTTATGTGAAAGAGTTATGCCATTGGCTCCTAGGGGCATCCTGGAATGGGTGGAACATTAGGGAGGGTGTGAATGAATTTTTGGTCGCCTGCTGTTGATCGAAGTGTTCAACAGAAAGACGGTGTATTCCATGTGCATGGAGAGATAAATCTGAAAAGACAGCAAGATACCTGAGTGAGTTCATAGATGTAGATGATGGGCCCTGGCCAAAAATATTTCTTGATATTTCTAGTCCATACGGAGTTCTGGGCAAACTACCTGAATATATATGTCATTGTGGGTAATGTCCAATTTTCTCAGTGGGCTGAATCATAATTTCTCACTCTGTCAATACCACAGAGGCAGTTATATTTTTTAGCTAAATCTTTAAAAGAGAAGGGTTACCTGAAGTTGTGGTAACTGATAACTCAAACTCAATGGGTTTCATACATTAGCAATTGTGATTTCCTAATTGCGATTTGCAAAGATTCGCAATTACAAAATCACAATCTCTAAAAAAAATTAATGATGCTCCTTTGTTTGCAGCATCCCTTTATTACATATACAGAATTATATAAATGGGAATATGAGTTAAAGAGATTTTAATCATAGAAAACCACGTCTTCCACACTGGATGCAGGATTGTACTGCTTAATTATATGTATATGGATCGCATCTGAGATTTTTGTTTTGTTTCATTTTCATCACTTATGCAGACAAAGTTGAATAAGCATCATATTACTATACAAACTTTAGCTTTTTGTAGTAAGAGCTTCACATTCTTGTTATTATAAGGTCAAAATGTATTCATGTATGTTTTTTATGGGAAATAAGTGTTGTATTGAATGCAAGCAATGATGCCATTAGATTCTGATTAAGAATGTGGAGAGAGAGAGAAAGATAACAGCATCAGTGGCTCCTCCGCTAAGGTGGAGGAGAGTTGCCCCTCTGCTTTATGCAGTGAAGGAAAGGGAAAGATATAATGATAATAACACAATGTTATTATCATTTTATTTTTCCTCAGGAACTGGGTTAGAGCGGGGCTGTACTGGAGGAGGAGGGCTGGAGGAGTGGTTTGTGCACATAAGTGCGCATGACACTTTGGCCTGCCGGGTTGGGCCGGCCAACCAGTCATGCAGACTTTGCATTTCTCCACCTGGCTGCATTGAACCGCCTGGAGGAGAAAGTGCACAGGGTCCCACTCCTTGCCAGAGCGCCGAAGCAGGCCGCTCAGACCAATCACGACTCTGCTGTCATGCTGGTGACGGCAGCATTGTGATTGGAGGTGAGGCTGGAAGCCTGCGTGCTTCTGGAAGTCAGTGAAAAGATGAGGAGGAAGAAGAGACGGACACGTCACTCCCAACATAAAAGGTACTTTCTTTTTTTAAATTTAATTTTGTTCATATCCCCCGCCCCGCCACCCCAGTTGACAAGTAGCCGCCACTTGATAACAGATAAGGCTGGAGTTGAAAGCTCTTCTCCCTACACAATATCTTCCTTGAATAAAAGCACTTTGTTTTTCACTGGTCTGGTGTGCTTTTTTTTCCATTTAATGTGGCAAGAAAAGTCAGGTTGGGGGTTTACAACTGCTAATAGCTCTAACTCAGAGAAATGCGAGACCCATTGCATTGCATATCCTTGTTTGCATTGCTTTCTGGTATGAATATAATTTGAGGAAATGTATTCTTTACAAGGCACTTGTTTCATTATAATGCTTGTGTAGAAATGAAGCAGGAAACCCTTGTGCGTTACCAAGACCTGCATTCGACACTCTCGGGTTCTGATATTTTTTAGCTGTGGAGACCACCTGCTAATATGGGTGGGTGGTGTAGGGGGGTGGCAGCAGATGCATTTCCAAAGAGCAAAGGGGATCATTAAAAGTTTGGCAGATGTGGATGAACCACTAAAACACAGGAGATGTCCCATTCCCCCTAATGAGAATCAAGCTATAATTGCCCCCACCCCACCACAAGTTGTAATTGCAATTCAGTGGCAGATCTGAGTACCAAGTGGCTGCTTCTCGAAGTGTGTGCGTGTGGAGGCCGCGGGGTCCTTTTCTGTGGAAAGATGGATCCTCGTTGAGGTGAGCTCATTAGAAGGCTGACACATTACATTGTCATTCCTACGCCATCAGAAAAGGGAAGAACACCAAACTTAGACGGGGCGGAGGGTGGCTCCTTTTTGTTCCTAATCAATTCAAACAATGTTTTTTTCTCTTAAGATTTTGGAACAGATGTAAGTATGTTTATGTTGATTCAAGCTGTCATGCAGCCAGCTCTTTGAGGTTAACATCTAAACATCACATTCATAGTTGGCAGAAACCACCTCATATGGTCACATGTAATTGCTTCAGGGCGAGGGCCACTTTTTCCCCTCAAAGAAAAAACAAATATATGAGCCATGGTTTATTCAAGACAATTGTGGTAAATATACGAAACACAACGACTACCATGGAGTAAAAGCAGAAGATCAAAGTTCTGCTTGGAAGAGGTTGATTCGTTCCAGGGCTCAGAACAATAAAGACTGTCTCCCACTTGCACCCACAGTCTGGGATTAGCACTGACTGTTCTGGATGTTACCACTATTTACAGTAGGTTTTGGGTCAGCCAGTTGCTTGGCACTGGTTGCCTTTCTTGCCCATTTTATTTGCTTGCATCCTATTGGATGGCTTTCCTTCCTCTTCTTGTGTTTGTCCCTTATCTTGAGCATAGCTTCTTTACCATCCTTTTAATTGGATGATTTGTGCCCGTCCACAGCTCCACACAGGGCGCAACTTCTATCTGTGGGAGTGCATGTGCTTCTCTCTCTCTCTCTGTGGTATGCTGTTTTTCCCATAATATCTTCGTTACCCCTTCATTCTCTGTGTTGGTCCTCTTAAGCGTGTCTCTTGCTTCATCCATCCCTCCATACAAAGCTTTTTTCATTTACACAAACATACACACACACACACACACAACCAGGTCCTCTGTTGCTCTCCCTGCTGCTTCTGATACTTTTCGGCTTTTAGTGTCATCCCCCACTTTCCACTCCCACCACTGTTGCTCCCCACCAGACCCGTTGCGTTTTTTTCTTTTTCTTTTTTTTTGTCTTTTTTGAAGAATCCTAACTGCAGTTTGATTACACGCCACTCCTTTGTAAAAAAAAAATGCTATTTCAAGATGTGCATTTGCTATCTTTGAACAGTAAAGTAATGGAATGGAAGGTGGATTTGTAGAGCTCTGCTTGTCACCCTTGAGGGTACCCAGGCTCAAAAACCAAATGGCCACGGGGTCATGTCACCTGTATACTTGTCTACTACAGCAAGTCATTTTGCCAATTTTGTCAATTCAAAACAGAATCAGCAACAATCATTGGCAAAGCCAAAAGGTCATGTTACGCCGTTGAAAGGGGCGAGCTATTGGCTTTGCCAATATTTGTATTGAAGTTAGCCTGTTCCATGACAGGACAAATGAGCAACAAACAGTAGAGTAGAATGCAGCTCAGAATTATTCCCAGTGGTTCACAAGTGCTGCACAGGGATTTACAGCTACCACTTTTTTAGGTCAAAGCCTACCAGACAGCACAGCTGTCTGGATTGCTAACAACAACTCAGGGACATTCAGAAAGTTTCCCTGAAAATGCATTCTCCCCATTGCTTACCATTTGGCATGGTGATTTGTAACTCACATTCGCTTGCTTTCTATTTGCTGGTTCTATTTTGTTTAGGCTGTCCAGCTTGAGTTCCTTTCTTCTGTTGCCGAAACCCTATTTACTATATTCTTTCACCAGTAATGGATTTATTTGAACTGGTCTTTCAATCTTGTTCTTTTCTTGTCACATTTGCTGTGCATTCAGAGACCGAGGTCAAATGTCAGGCTCTGTCTTCCAGGAAGCTTGATGTTTACTTTTCTTTCTCTGACTTCAAAGTGAGAGGAGTTATATGACAATCATGCTCGCTGCTTGGGGTGTGCGTAAGGAAGGCTGTATGATGTTATTTTTTTTCTAGCGCACAACAAAATTTAAATGTCTGTAAATTACCATCAGGATTGAAAAATCTGAAGTGTGGTCCAATCAAATATGTTAATACAATCAAAACAAACCAAACATACATGAACACTGAGGGCACTGCTGTGCAGTCCCTCTCCGTTCCTGTAAAGCCCCATGGCCCGCCCCTTTTTATAATAAAATGATGATAAACATAGGTTATTATCGTTTTATTGAAAAAGGTTTGCAACTGCTGCTGCTGGCTGGGGTGCGACTTGCTGCAACACATGCCTCTTTAATTCACCTCCAGACACTCCCTCCCTTTTTATCACACTAATTTTTCTGTCTTCCTCTGGATCAAAATCTGTCGAGGAAAAATAAGTGCTGGGAACCAAAAATGCGTGCCATTGGCTTTACCTGCAGACCCAGCTCAAGTCAAGCACTGTCTAAACTTGTCCCCCCAACAAATATGAAGTGAGTTGTGTTAGTTTGCAACTCAGAACTTAAATCTGTCCTTTTCTTTTGTCCATGCCTTGTATTTTATCAAAAGATATCAATAAAAATCTGCATAAGATATAATAGTTTTGATTACAAAGTTCTTTGTGAATATCTACTACCATCTGTACATTTGTAAAAAATCTTTTACTGTTTTATAAGTCATCTGTATTCACTTAGGAGTGTTACTCAATGAAATATTTCTGTAAAATGTTTTCTCCAATAATAAAATAAACAAAAAAAGATTAAAACACAGAAAAAAATCAAGTAAGTATGAAAACAGTATATGTATTCTTTTATTAACCATAGGCTGATGTGTGTGTACTTATTTACCTGTCACTTCAAAGGAGTGGATGTTTGTAGCGACAAATGAATCTACATTTAAATAACAGTACATGAATTGCTAGTTTTACGTATTAAAAAGTGCCATGTGAGACATGAGTGCTGTTTCTCATTCCTGTTTTTTGATTGCGTTATATTTTCATTAACACTCTAAAGCGGCCTCGTGCGTGTATGAAAGCTAAACAAACAAAAAATAAAATAAATACCACACATACAAATATACAAACGTGAAAAGAACACTTGGAAGTAATTTTAACTTGTACATCAGATGCATTTTTTACCAGGGATAAAAGAATATCAGCGCTCAGAAATAATTGAAAGTGACAACGGGCTGTAGTTTCATAGGTGCTAAAGGGCTGTGATTAATGAGTGCTGTTCTGACAGAGAAAACACAGTGTGCTGAATAGTTTTCAAAGGGACAATACCTTGGGGTTAATGCTTAGCCATTGGCGTAGCTTTGGGGTGGGGGGGTACGCCCCCCTAATAAATGAATTTTACCATAAATAGTTGGGTCCAGATGCTTTCAGTTGGGTATGGGGAGATGTCTGCCGGATTTCACCAGGAATTTTTACATTCATTTAGACAAAAACGCACACACATTCTCTCCATCTCAGTTTTTAAAGTCATCAAAAATATTGGTAATTTTACAAAACATTGGGTTTTCTCTCTCCTAGTACCCCTAACAATCCGCATTCCTGTCTCTTCCACTGCCCCTTAGGCCCCTCCCATGCACTCTGCTTGTCGTATAATGTATTTTTACATTATATGTCGGTCTGATTGTCAGAAAATCTGAAGCTCATATCCCCCCAATCTTACTGACCAAGCTACGCCCCTGTGCTTAGCCAAAACGATGAGACGGCCAGCCCTTTCATGCAGTAATGTCCATCACCAGTAACCTTTCACCAAGCATCACGCCAGTCACATCAATCACAACTAGACACCCTTCTAGTCCTTCCTGCCTCTCAGACAGTGCAAGCGCTCAGGTTGTGAAAGACCTACGGCGAACTTACTATGTGTTTACAGCCCACCTATTGCTTACCATTGGTTATTTTTATTGCCACTCTCATTTGCTTGCTTCTTATCCAATTGCATGCCTTCCCCTTTTTAGGTCTCAGCTCTAGACGGTGCGCATGCACTGTCTTGAACCGAGACATGCTGTAACTACATTGTGGGCTTCTGCCGGCCCATAGGCTTGCCATTTTTTGGCACCACCGTCGCTCCATTTTGCGTGCTCCCCACTTGTCAAGGGTATGCATATGTCATGTCTCTTCCGTTGTTTAGCCCTCCAGAGAGCACCAGCCAACTACAGCTCAACACGCAGCAGCCATTTTAACACATTGTTTTGGGACTACTTTTTTCAACTTCTTTACAAGCGCTTTTCACAGCGCTACTATTTTTACCCACATCACAACAGTTCTTTGTTTCCTTCTAGCAAAATTGTGTAGGTTTAATGAAGGAATCTGAATTAGTTTGTCTCTAACCACAAGTTACCATACGTACACGTTGAAAACAATAAAATCACATAGCCGTGCCATGCGTTTTAATTATACTTGTAGGTGTGTATGAAATCCAGTTCCTTGGCCAATCAGGGTCCTCAGGAAGGCACAGTATTTCTGAAAGTGTAACTGTCTGAATTTTCAGTGAATGTGCACTGAGCACTGATTGCTTTGCTGTAGATCTTGGACTCACCCATTGAACAAAATTACGGAACATGCTCTTCGCATCTGCAGCTTTTCACCAACCCAGGGTATTGGACAGGTTTTGTTCTTCCGTCTCAACATACACGTTCTTAATTAGTGATTATGTTTCAATGTGCTAAAGCTTAATTTTTCTTAGCTTATAAAGTCGGTCACACACATATATATTAATTAAATTGAATTCTGTTTACAAATTCCGCTCATTGTTTTATTTGTCTTGGAGCACTCCACACAGAGCTAGTGGTTTCAGTTCACTGGCTCCGTCCTCCGTCTTTTGTTGTTTAATGCAGTTGTATATAGCACAAACACCACCCAAATGTATTATTAGAGCGCTTTAGTGAGCGCTAGTTAATTTACACAAAGACACGTTGGTATTTTTAGAACAGGGAGATTAAGTGATTTGCACAAGATCACAGGATGTTGTGCCAATGCCGAAAGAGCACTATATATCAGTGCCACAATCTTTACACAAGGACACAGCAGTTTCTTGTAGCACGAAGCTGTTTATCATCCATTTCATACTTTTTCTTAAGCCGGGCGGTTGAACCGCGAGTTTGATGCAGTTATAGCGCTCTTTGGTGGTGATGCACAGTGAGTGGTTTAAATGGGAGTTAGGCCTATATTGAGGGGAGTGAGTGGTGTAACACTTATTCACTGGCTTCAGTTATCTAATGCAGTGTTGTCCAACCTTTTTATCGCCGCGGACCGGTAAATGTTTGATAATTTTTCCGTGGCCCGCTTGTCCCATTGTGTGACAAGCGGGCCACGGAAAAATTATCAAACATTTACCGCCCGCCACAGTGGGGCGGCCCAGTGCCGATTGATCCACGGACCGGCACCGGTCCGCGGCCCGGGGGTTGGGGAACACTGATCTAATGGACTGTGTGTTTTGGGTTTAATGCAATCTACATTGGGCACCATGGTGGTTTAACGATGAAAAAAAGCATTTTAAAAGATCAGGACATTTGTTCTGGGGTTTGGTGGTGTCTAGTAGAGTTGAGAGTTAAGGTTTCACAGAGTGTAAATGCCAGGACAGGTTGAGTTTTTATTGATGCTCTGTTCAAGCAATCTTAGATAGGTTTCAGATGCCCAACCAAGCCCCAGGAGTGCAGGAGCACATAGTGAGGCCACGTACCGCACCCCTGGGCTCCCCTGCCACATAGTCCCACAAAGACGCACATGAAGGCGCGGACTCCGTGCAAAGGGCTGTTCATTTGCCGCCAGTGTGGGATAGAAGGTCAGAAACTAGTGCCAGCATTTAGTGAACGGAAGCAGCCAAACAGAAAAAACCTGGTTTATTCTGCATTCCTGGGGAGGGGCGAACAGTTTATTTGTAAATGTATTTAAGAACACTATGTGACTGTCACCCAATGGTTCCCGTTGGAAAGAGCGAATGCCTATTTCACCTGAATGCCTCTGGGTTTGTGTTTGGAGGTAATTGCTAATTATTGTTTCATAACAACTGTAAAAGGGCAGCTTGGGTGATCAACATTGAACTATAGCAACCTTCTTATGAGTCTTCAGAGGAAACCAGGAGGCTTAGATTTATTAGGTCGAGGATAACAGTGCGCAAGCGCTATTGGTATCTATTTGGGCTTTTAACCACGCCCGCCTCACACCCATCACTATCACTCATTCATGGGCTTGCTTTTTTAAGGTCCTTTGATGACATCGGTAAATGCTTTACAATTGTCCTGCCTTGGAGCAGTTTTGTTACTGCCTTGGGGACGGACCCTGTTACATGGATAATTGCACATGTGCCAGTATGTTTGACAGCGAGCGAACTTCTTTTTCCTTTTGTGTCTCTCCTTCACACTCACAGCGGCCGTGGTGCTTTGAATTGACTTGCTTATGTCAACTGTTTTACTTTTCATTTTCAATTTATGTGGCAAGAAAAGTCCAGTTAGGAATTTACAATGCTGATAGCTCTAACTCGAGGAAATGCGAGACCCATTGAATTGCAAATGCTTGTCATTTATTTTGTAGAGCTACTTTCTGACCAGACACAACTTCGTAGAGCTTCCATGTGCTCTCTCTTATGATTTTACTTTGTGCTGAGTCCAGAGGCCACTGGGTCGGTAGACCTGAAGTAACAATGCACCCAGCCTGAAACGTGCGTTTCTGTCTCCTGGGTGGTTCACAGCTGGGGTACAATCTAGGAGCACAAGTAGCAGCTCTATGAACACGGGATCCCTGCCGGGGTGTGGAGATTTTGGGCAGAGCCCGGGTCTGTCAGACCTGGAAGACCAAGGGCGAATTCAGAGTTTTCATTTTAGTCTATTGCATTCTGGGAGTTGTGGTGGTGGCTGACAACCTTTGAAACACATTAGTTGGGGGTACTTTACGGTGGTTTTAAAGGCAATGCCCAGCTGTGGACATCTGGTGTAGCCTTCTTATAGTAATGCCACCCTTGTGTGTGTTTTATGTTTTTAAGTTGTAATTTTGTTTAAAGTGGAACTTTGGCATCTGCTGCTTCGCTCCCACTTCCCCTTTTAAAGGAAGTGGGTCTTAACGACCGAGCTACTGGCCTTAGGCACACGAGAGCTGGCTGCTGACGTCGGTGCTCGCATTTCACAAAATGTGTGATTCTGATCAAATTATTTGACTGCCAGGCACTTTGCACTGAAAATGAGAGAAAAAAACAAGCAGGTGCTATCTAGTGCCCTCCCTTCGACTAACCCCCCTCTGGCACCCCCTAATGACACCCCGAGGTTCCGGCCTCACCAAGACATCTGAGCAGTTTTCTGTATCCTTAGCACCTCATGGTTTCATTGTGTTGTACAGCACATATTACCACTCCACATAATTACAGTCCATGACACATAATATCACTCCATATAATTCCAGTACACTCAATACCACAGTTACTGTCCATATACTCCCAATGCACACCATGCCACATAATTCCACTACACATAACTAAACTCAAGACCGCACAATTCCACGCCACACAATTCCACAACAAACAATTCCAATCCAATTTACATATTTCCACGCCACACCACATACGTCCACTCCACTACATAACACATGGCTAAAAGACATTGTCGTTGACAATGCCAATAGCTCTCGAATTGCCGAGACCTATTGGCTTTGCCAATGCTTGTTGTGTTTGTCCTTCCTCTAGGGCATAGTCTCTTTACCATTGTTTGATTGACTGACCTATATCCTCCCACTGCTCACTTTTAGGGAACTCCATAGAGTGCATGCATTTTCCAGCTCTCTCCTTTTTGTGCTTCCCCCATGTCCAATACCATCTGTCTTTGTCCTCCCATGTTGCACCCTCACTTGTGTGCTGCTCTCTATTGGCTTTTCCAATGCTTGTTTTTTCAGCTGTATCATACCATGCGCCACATTTCGACACCTCAGGAAAGCAGCCATCAATGACTTCACCCTTCTGGAAATTACCCAGTTACCCAGTAGCCACATTGGACATGTTGGGAATGGGTGTGTGTAGTCCATCAGGATACAATTGTGTGATCTCAATTTGGCCTGAGAATGCAGCAAAGGCCCATTGTGCAGAAGCAATTAGGGTCAGGTTCCACAAATGACCGTGCAAGGTGTGGACACAGTTTTACGTTTTTTCTGCCAGGAGCTGTTGCGATTCTTTTAAGGCTAAAGTGATCAGATATTATCAGGTGGCCCTGAGGATCCAAGCTGAAAGTGTCTTGGTCACAAATTATTCAAATTTTCACAACACTCTTTTTGGTACCACCTCTTCATCCCCTGTCACCTTATTCTGTACCCTCACAATCGCCCCAACTGGGCTGCCAAACCGTGCTCAATTTGTCAAAACATAAGTGCCAGGGCCCTCGTTAGGAGGACACTGCAGCTTGGACCACCTATTGCCCCTGCCAGCGCTGCAAATGACAATACTAACAAAACTACTGACCATCACACTCCCACAAATGTGACAATTCAGATTATTCCAAGCCACCCAAAGCTGCAAGAATGGCACAGTGGCAGGTATTAGTCATTTTAGATGTAGGTTGAATTAATAAAGAAACCACCGGGTTAAATTAAGCACTGCTGCCAAATGGAATAAGTTGTGTAGCAAGGCTTACCTGAGGAGGTTGGCACATGGACCCGGCCAGCGACAGCTCTGGTACACTCTCTGGATCACTGTCTCAGAGCCATTATGCACCTGGCAGGAAACAGTCTTGGTCACTGTGTTCTGGCACCAGTTCCTGCAAAGAAAAAACCTTGGAATTAGATCTCAGGAGCTCTCAGTCTCAGCAGAGCAACAATGAAGTTCTGTATTCTGGGTCAAGTATAGCACGGTGAGCCAGCGCAAGTCAAAATATGTGATGCACTATATGCGAGCATCTGAAACGGACATTTATGGGTCAATCCAGTGGTAATTTCCTAAAAAATATTAACAAATTGTGTACACTGTTGGGTTTTGTAAAGGATTTCCTCAAACAGGAAACAAGCAAATGGAAGGGTTAGGCAACAATGGCAGCCAATAAGGGGATCACGATGCAGAGGAACCTTTGTTCTGCGGAGGACAGAATTGCCTTCGACATTATTGACATTATCATGGTAACTCACTGAAATGTGGATGCTCTTCAGGGTGTACCGCTCACAAGCTGGAGCTTGGGTGAAAGTGGGAACTGTTTCTCTCACCCTTGCCATCAAAAACACCACAGCACTTTGCAATGAAAGGGGCTGTGCCCAGTGACAGTGAAGGATATCCACGGCCTCAAGCTTGACCCAATTTTTGGGCATCCTGTGGAGAACAGCCTTAAATATACTAAACTTTTGTTAGCTAAATAAAGTCCTCATGATGGCGAACGATACTGAATTATATGTTTAGATTTTTCCGAAATGGGGCATGCAAACAAAACCACAAAGAACAATCTGTCTGTCACCAGCCTCCCAGATAAGCTAAAGAAAGTTAGAATACGCATTGATGAAGACGGTGTGAATTTCTGTTCTTTGATCTAGCTTTTTTAGGTCTTGCCCGCAGATATTTTTTGCTGTTTGTTGTGAAACGACCTACAGTGTACAATACCAATAGTTAGTTTGGCTTTAGGTCAGCCCACTGATCATGATTGGCTGGCTTTCTTGTCTATCTCATTTCCTATTCAATGGCTTTTCTACCTCCTGTGAAGCACATCTATTTTACGATGTTTCTGATTGGAAGAGTTCTACCCATCCACTGATTTCATTCAGGGAGCTACTTTTTCTTTCAGAACTCCACAGAAATGAATGTGTTTTGCTCTCTCCCCATGTCCTGATTCTCGCTTCCCCCATCATAAGTTGCAAGGTGTTCTCTGGAATTACTGGTCTCTGTGTCATGCTCGCTCCCTGCAGTAGCTTCCGAGGTACCTCAGTTGCAGTGCTCGCGTTACAATTTCTCCCATGCAGATACAACCCTCCACCGAGTTCCGCGCTCCATACCCTCCTCCTTGTTTCTAAATTGCTCCCCAGCACCTACCTATCCTCCTCTTCCAGTTTTTTTTCGTTTTAGAAAGCTGCATCTTTCACTATAGTGTGCTTTTGCAGATGCACACAATTTATTGTTTAGTCTACTGTTTCAAAATGGACGTCTGCCATCTTGAATGTAAATTAAATGTAAGAAAAAGCTTGCTGCAGCTTCATGAAGTGTATGTAAACATGGATAAACCTTTCAGAAGTGTATATAACCATGATGGGCCTGAAGCATTCAGATGCATACATAACCATTGATGGGCCAGCCATTTTCACTGTTTGCCTCAGATGATTATATTCAGTCAGCTTCAGCAACAAGCATTGGCAAAGCCAAAAGGTAATTTAAGATATTTAAAAGACAAGACCTATTGGCTTCGCTGAGGCTTCCTATTCTTGTCATAACTTGATTTAATGGTAAATTCAGTGTCTAATCAGTCTGTTAATCCCCCTGTCAGAAAGAAATGGAAAGGTTAACTTTGTGGATGTTTAGTGGGTTGGTGCATTAAATTAATTAAGATATATTCACATTGCACTGGAAACTTTAACTCTAATTACCAGATATTCATTATCATAAATAAAATGACATTTACAACTGACATTCTGACTACAACAGAGGAAATCAAAGCACTGCTCAGAGAGTTGTCATCATTTTATTGGGTGGAATGTGATCCTCTTCTCTTTAGATCACTTCACCTGCTTTGTCCCGCTGATCTTTCTATGTGAACACTTCTCTGGCTGGACAGTGACCGCTGTCTCTTCTGAGTAATTGAAATATGGGGGAGCAGAAAGTAGATGAAGAAAAGAGGCAAAGAGAGCAGGATATCCTGAGAAGCCAAGTAGAGGGAGAATGGAGGTAAACATACAGATCAGTAGTACCCAACCGCTTGACTTCTGTGGACCCCCCACTTTATTATTACTGGAACCCGGGGACCCCCACTGAATCATTATTGGAATCCAGGGATCCCCCCACTGAATCATTACTGGAAGCCGGGGACCCAGGCCTAACACTGGGATGATTTGAACCGCAAAACAATACAGAAAAAATAAAGAAACACGCATTCCATCAAACACATATACAAATAATAACACATTTTATTTAATTTGAAAACAAATAAAATAAAAAATACACATTTTTAATTTTAATAGGTAGGTTGGAGCTTTTCTAAATTCAACTGAAGCCAAACATCGTCCATACCATATTGCGTTTAATGCACCTGCACTGCTTCCACGAATGAATCCTCGGATACTAATTTAATTTTTAGCCTCCAATTTCAAATTCCTTGACATTTACAGTAAGTTTTAAGATTTTCAACTGTACATTTAGCCACTTTATTTACATATGCTTTATTAATCTGTTAATATCTGTTAATTTTCTCAGCAGTCACGGACCCCCTGGGAGGCTTTGCTGACCCCCAGGGAGTGCCTGGACCACCGGCTGGAACCACTGACATTGATGAGGTAGAGGGCGAGGTGCAGACGTGAGAGATGCCAGATGAATAGAAAAAGTAGCGCAGTCAGAAAGACAAACATTAAGGGAGGGAGAAGTAGGGAGAGAAGGATGCAGTAATGGGAACAGAAGTAGAGAGGGAGGTAAGGAAGAGTGGGGCTCTAAGGATAGTTAGGGGAGGAGGAAGAGAGATTAGTACAGAGAAAGGAACCGAGCCAGAGAGTGTGCTGACTGTGGGGGAGGCACTTGGAAGTTGGGGGTCCGCTTCACAACAGCTCTGGCTGTGCTCGGCTTCATAGTAACGTGGAAAGGAATCAACGCTACCATCGGTGTGACACTAATAATCTGCACAGAAAGGGCCCTTGTTTTAAGGTTATTGTGTATTATGTTATAACCCTAAGTAGATTAGAACTTTGAACGATCCAATAGGGGTTTGACGCTGATAGGGGCAGGGTTAAAGTTTTCGCTTCCTCACTCTTGTCTCTGTAACTCGAGGAACACTTGTCTGATGGGAGCAGGAAACATGGCTACAACAAAATACTTTTATTAAACACCATTCAAACTCTATTGCCTTTTACACATTTAAATAAACACGCCATGCCATAACGTGCACACAGAACTCTCCCATCAGACACAGACATGATGCAGAAATAGCTCTTTCACTGGCTTTTAACTCTGCAAGAATGCAAAGACTGTAGCACAGGTTATTGGTAAATTTCAGAAATGCCTCCTGCGATGTAACTCAATTTGCTGTTTCGGTGACCTTAGGATATGAGGTCACACTTGCTGGTGCTGGGTGTCCATCATCACCCCAGGGTACCGCCCTGGGAAAGCTCAAGAAATCTTACTTCCCTGAGGGTCTAGACATCAGACACAAGGGAAGGGGCTGGAAGATGTTGGATGGGCATTCAGACACAGCCAGAGGGCAAGAGCGAGAAACACTTGTATAATATGAGGCCCAGCATGCCTTCGTTTGGAAACATGCTCATTGGAAACCATGTCAAAGGCTAAAGATGGTAGATTGGTTCGGGTCGGCCCCCTCGACTGGGAAACCCAGACAAATAAACAGAATGTACAGACATAGCTTTATGGAAACATTCTGCTCTGGCCAATTAAGGGGGATCGGCAGCTTCAGCTGTTTGGCAGAGGTAGTGGGGTCTATGCAGAGAAATGGGAAATAGGGACCTGCCACAGACGTCACTTGTTAAATCGGTTTCATATTCATCAGTCCCCAGCATTACACTGACACACGGGGAGTTCAGTGTGCAGCAGTAAGGTGAGTCCACTGGAGAGGACAGTCCTCTTTGTTCAACCAGAAATTATTTACGAGTCGTATGTCCAATGTCATATGTGCAGTGAAAGTTGGAACTACAATGAAGTTCGTTTCTAAACTTAATGCAGAGGAGGCCTCTTGTGGAACAAGCATTGGCAAATACAATAGGTCTCCCCTACGCAAGAGCTATAAGCTTTGACATTGTGTTTCAACCATATTATACACTGGCATGGCTGCTGTTCAGCATGGTGAAAAGTCACTGGTGTAGAGGACAGTGGCACAGAGTGGAGCAGAGTGTTGTAGAATGGAGTGGCATGGAGTCTTGTGTATTGGTGTGGCATAGAGTGGAGCCGTGTACAGTGGAGTGGCATAGAGCAGAGTGGACTGCTCTGGGGCACACTGGTGTAGCGTGTTGCAGAATATATTGTTTTCAAGTGCACTGGTGTAGAGGGCAGTGGCATAGAATTCAGAGGCGTACAATACAGCGTTGTAGACTGCAATGATGTATATTAGAGTGTTGCATAATAAAATGCAGTGGTGTAGAGTACAGTAGTGCAGAGTGGAGTAGAGTAGTGTGGAGTAGAGTGGGGTAAAGTACAGTGGTATAGAGTGCAGTGCTGTAGAGAAGAGTGTCACAGAGTGCAGCAACATAGAATGGTGAAGAGGATACTATAGTGCATTAGAGTGCAGTGGGGTAGAGTGGAGTGCTGCAGAGTGAAATGGCATAGAGTGGGGTAGTGGGGAGTAGAGTGGTGTAGAGTGCATTGGCACAGAACTCATTAATGCAGAGTAGAGTGGCGTAGAGTTCGGTGGTGTAGAGTGCAGTGTTGCAAAATGGAGTATCACACAGTACAGTGGTGTAGAGTGGCATAGAGTGCAGTGGTGTAGAGTGGAGCTGAGTAGAGTGGCATAGAGTGCAGTAGCATTTAGTACAGTGTTGCAGAGGAGAGGGCAATTGTGTAGCGTGCAGCGTCATAGAGTAGAGTGCTGCAAAGTATGGTAAAGTGCAGTGGCATGGTGTGGCATAGAGTATATTGGACTGGTATAGAGTTCATTGGAGTAGGGTGTTACAGAGTATAGTGATGTAGAGTGCAGTGAAGTAGAGTGCAGCAGCATAGAGTGCAGCAGCGTAGAATGCAATGCCATAGAATGCAGTGACGTAGATTAGAGTGGTGCATAGGAGAATTCAGTTGTGCAGAGTAGAGTGGTGCAGGTTACAGTAGCACAGAGTAGAGTGACAGAGTGCAGTAGTGTAGAGTAGAGTAGTGTGGCAGAGACTGCAGTGGCATAGTGTAGTGCAGAATGAAATGGCATAGAGTGCAGTCATGTAGAGTGGCGTGATTCAGAGTGCGGTGATACAGACTAGAGTGACATAGAGTGCCTTGGCATAGACTGCAGTAATGCAGAGTAGAGTGGCATGTTGTTCAGTAGCAGAGAATGCAGTGTTCCAGAGCAGAGTTTCATAGAGTATAGTGGTGCAGAGTGACGTAGAATGCATTGACTTAGATAACAGTGGCATAGAGTACAATGGAGCAGAGTTGAGTGCAGTGGCATAAAGTGCAGTGATGTAGATTGTGGTTGTTTAGAGTGCATTGGCATAGAGTGCAGCAACATAGAGTGGAGTGGCACAGACTGGAGTGGAGGCATGTAGAGTACAGTGGCATAGAGTAGATTCTTTTAGAGTAGAGTGAAGTGGAATAGAGAGGAGTGGTGCAGGGTAGAGCGCAGTGGCATTAAGTAAAGTGGCATAAAGTATAATGGCATATAGTAAAGTGGTGTAGAATGCAGTGGCTGAGTGCAGTGGTTCAGAGAAGATTGGAGTGGTGTACATTAGATGGGTGTACAGTGCAGGGGCGCAGAGTTGAGTGTTACAGAGTGAAGTACATTGGTGTAGAGTGCATTGACATAGAGTGCAGTGGCAAAGAGTAGCACAGAGTGGAGGGACGTAGAGTGGTGTTGTGCAGAGTAAATTTGAGTAGCCTAGACTAGAGTGGTGTAGAGGGTAGTGGTATAGATTTCAGTGGTGAAAAATGCAGTGGTTTTGAGTAGAGTGACATAGAGTGCATTGGCATAGAGAAGAGAGGTGTAGAATGAAGTGGTGTAAAGTGCAGTGACTTTGAGTGGAGTGGTGAGAGGGGAGTAGAGTGCAGTGGCATGGAGTGGTGAAAATGGAGTGAAGCAGAGAAAAGTGCGGTGGCATCGAGTGGTGCTGAGTATAGTGGAATGGCGTGGAGTGGATTAAGCATTGTGTGGTAGCACACTGCCATTACAGGCAACACATTTCCCATTGAAATGTTTGTACAAAGATACAGTTTTACTAATAAAACTATACAGAGCACGAATGATAATGTGTGGAAATGGTATCACCTAGTGTATTCATTTTTTATCATATTAGAGTATTTGCTTCTAACACACTTCAGAATTAACCAAAAATGTGCTTCATTGTGGTGTTCCTAATTCTAATATATTCTAAAATACTTGAACGGTTAATTTAAATGTTGTGTGCTAAAAAAAAAAAAACTTTCCTACCCCTATCCAGCAAGATTGTCACATAAATCCTCTCACTCTGAAGTCAAAGAAAGCAAAATAAACACCAAGGTCCATCCATAAACCGTCTGTCATTGAATGCGCAGCAAATGTAACAAGATAAGAACAAGATTTACAGGCCTATATACAGAAAGGAGCATTGGTGGAAGAATACAAGGGGAGTTGGTGTGAAAAGGCTTTGCTCCTTGGGAGGGACAAACTCACCCTGGACGTCCTAAAACAAATAAAGTCAGCAAATAGAATGCCAGAAAATGTGAGTTACAAACTACAAAGCCTATATTAAGCAACAGGCGGAATGCATACCTTGGGAAGATTTCTGAATGCCCCCAGGATGTATTTAGTGAAACCAGACAACTCTGCTGCCTGGCATACTTTGACCTAAAAAAAAAGTCAGCTCTGCTTCTAACCAACAACTTTGTGTCTAAAGAGATAAGATAATCACAATCATTATATGCTTCAACTGAAAATCCATAACTACAACTACAGGACAATACTGCAATCCTTCACATGCTCCTGTGATGTACAAATAACAAACTGCCCCAAGTGACACCCTGGACTCTCTCCTTAAAAGCTGCAGACACGTTAGCACTAGGGGTGGTGAAAGATTCCGCTCCACCGGAGGAATTTGCGGAGTTTTGTCTGGATCACAGAGTTCAGGCAAAAATCTGCCAATCTCTGTGTGCAGAGTTTTTTCTTGCGCGTAGCTCGGCAATGTTAGGATGGCGAGTGAGAGTTTGCATCTCCTAGCGTGATTTTGGGGCACTAGAATGCCTCCCGCGAGATTTCTCAAAGCGGGCGGTTGCAGCAGGTAACAACAGGATACGGGTGTGAGGATAAAATGTTTAATTTTTCCTGCAAACATTTTCTGCTTGAACCAGTCACTGGTAAGTGGGTCGATTATTTGGAGAAAACGACAAAGAACTTGAGTAGTTTTTTTTTTTTTAATGTAACAATGAATGCTAGTCCACAGGTGAGCACGTCGAGGTTTCGACCCCTGTCATTATTTCCACAAAGTCTTCATCAGTTTTTGAACACAACAATGAATGTCACTCAACGAGTGAGCACTTTGACATTTCGACCCCAATCAGTATTTCCACATGTTCTTCACCAGGACAAATGTGGTAGCACCCTACAAAAATTAAACAAAACCAAGGTGAATCAAGCACCCTATTGTGTCCGTATTAGCAGTCTGCCTTTCTTTACAAGTGTGTAACACACTCATGGCAGTTTCATCTTACATTTAAAGCAACTGCGACAATCCTTTTTGAGATGGGTCCCCCTATGTTGGGATGCCTATCCACATCTACAAACATAATAGAAATCAAAAATGCCACTTACAAATTATTTCACATGGAAAAAGTGTTGAACTAATTAACCTTATTGGGAATCAACTACAGGTCAAAATGGCTGAGAAAAACAGAAAATATGTTCCCTTTACAGTACAGTCCAAAAGGAAAACACTCAATTTAGTTTCAGGGTCCTTGAGGTATCTCTCTGGTAGCTGCCACATTCCAAAGTCGTAAATTTCTGCACCCATATCTGTAGAACAGAGCCCAAATAACATAACATACCGTGGGGATGTACACACCCGTATCCAAAAAAAGAGGTGGATGGGACAAAGACACTACTCACACTGTGCCCATATGTAAAAGCTATGCTCCAATTGAAAATAGTGTGTGACCAACTTAAGTGAACCCATATGAATCAAGAGCACAAAGGTCAACAGTGAACTTACCAGCTCAAAAGATCATGAATCATCAGACACAATTACTATACAACTCTAGATAATGTCAAAGTGTGCTGTGTCACCCACGTCTGTGGGATGGAGCAAAAAGTGTGATTAATGCAAAGAAACATCTCGATTATGGCAAAATCATGCAATCGAGTGGAAAGGTCAACTCTGTCACCAACTAAGCGGTCCAACTGCACTTGCGGATAAAGCATGGCGTGCATGCTATCAAATGAACAAGCATGTAACTATGGCCCAAAAAAGTAAACATTGTAGGGAGCGGCCCTGTGGCACCACCCGAGATGGAGGAGAAACCTTCAAAAAGTTTCTTCCTTGGTTACAATGAAGGTGTAGTTACATGTGACTGCTGAACTACAAAAGACATGGAAGAGTTGGGAGCTAAATCCAGGGATGGAGTGTATCACACGGTAGAACGACTGTGTTTTAATAAAATATATACACTGCTAAATCTGTAAGCAAATTGCTGGTTAGAATGTTGGGGGGCTCAAACAAATGACCGAACTGTTATTTAAAGACGAAAGAATGATTCATCATTAAAAGGACAGACCCAAACATTGTTGTTGGTGCAATTTTGTCTTTACATATAAAATTGCATACCCCTTAATAGATTTCATAGGTGAATCAAAACATTACAAAATTTGAAAAGTATAATAAGAATTGGCAATAGGCCATACGATTCAAGAGGACTCCAAAATCTGAAAACATCCAGTATTTAAAGGACACACATATTCAAGACATTGTTTCTATTACGATAATGCAACTTCAATCCTCTGCAATGTTCAGTCCATTCGATATTTAATCAACTTGATCAAGTTACATTTAAATTTCATGTCCTGGTCCTCTGTAAAATCTTAAAACGTGAACATATGGTGGGTATTTTTTTCTGGGAAAGGTGGAAACCCAAGATATCGTGTGTACCAAGTACAATGGGAAAGAATAGACCAGTATGTATCTGATGAGGAGCATCCTGTAATTAGGGATGGGTGTAACTCCTGTAATTCCATTTAGCGTAATCGCACATCAGTATCTAAAATTTCTGTGAGATTACGCAGAATTATGCGAAAATCTAGACTAGAGCAGCACGTTATGCATGGACTTTGGAAAACTGACAGGGCTGAATGCTAATCACAGAAAGATATAAAATTTGTCTCCAAAAAGAGAACGAAACATTTAACCCATGATTTGCCCCAACCATGTCTGTCTCAAAGAGGGCACAAATGCATAAATTCAAGCGTAAATAGCAAATACTCAATGAGACTCTGGACAATTTACAGCCAAATGTTACATCTCTGCCTGAAAATACTTTGAGGCTGTTTCATATTCACTAACATTCCCAGTAGTATGACTGGCAGTGTTGCTGGGTGCAGGTTTCCAAGAACAGTACTGGAAATGTCATATGATTCACAGAATCCTTCTCCCCCGTGCAGCATTCAACATATAATATACTTTCATAATGTGGGAATGGAACTTCCTGTTCAAAAGCACATTCTTTTTTTCTCCACAGGAAAATATTTTCCTCTTTAGAAAAAACTGTTTGCCTACACTCTAACGAGGGGGAAGTGGATTACTCTAGTCCTTGTTTTGATTAGGTCACCAACCATCTTTAATGTGGAAGGGATTGGATTGAAATTTGGGATGCTCCCAAACACCCGTTCGGTAGAAATTACTAATGCCAATTTTCCCACACTCATCACAGAGAAATCTGCAGTGTTATCTATCAGAAATCCCTTTGTGAATCCCTGGCAGGTGTAAATGGTGGATGTTCAGCTTGGAGGGTAAGCTGACAGATATTAATACCTTTGTGAATAGGACGCACTGAGCAAGGGCAGCTCCTCCATTAGGATAGAGGACCATCACCCCACTAACCCCAGGCAGCTGCAGCTGCAAACCTTTACAAGTAAACAATAATAAACAGTGTTTAATATTGTTTACATATAAAGGGGTGAAGCCACAGGGGTGATGGGGATTGAGGGGGAGTGCCCACCACTCCCTCTCAGAGTGCATGTGTGTTTGGCCAGCCATCTCGGGCCGACCAAACACATGTGCAGTAGGCTCTCTTCAGCCCAGCAACACAGTTATCAGGCTGGAGAGAGCCTGCACAGGCTTCCAGTCTGCCTGGGAGTGCCCTGGTTAGGCGCTCCCAGCCAATTCTGACACTGCTTTACAGCGTCAGGATTAGTCGCAGGGAAGGCTGGGAGCCAGTGGCTGCCTGCAGCGATAGAGGAGACGAGCGGCATGGTGCAACGGAGAAGGTTAGTGTTTAATTATTATTTTTTAATTGAATTTTTATACCCACCGGACTCCCCCTCAGCACTCCCATGCACGCCACCCCACCCCTTTCGCACGGTGCGAGCCGCGACTGCCACTGAGTTGAATCGAGGACAGGGACTACCAACTGAATGGTGGTAGCATGGCTAGGTGAGGCGCTTGCTATACTGACCGATGGACCTGTATACCTCCCTCACTATTGTTGTGGTTTGACAAATCATGTCAGTTTGAAAGAGCACAGACACCAGGGTCTCTCAATCAATCAATCAATCAAATTTCTTAAGCGCGCTGCTCACCCAGTAGGGTCTCAAGGCGCTGGGGGTGAGGGGAGGGGTGTTACTGCTCGAAGAGCCATGTTTTGAGGCGCTTTCTGAAAGTTAGAAGGTCCTGGGTCTTTCGTAGGTTGGTGGGGAGGGAGTTCCAGGTTTTGGCGGCGAGGTGGGAGAAGGATCTGCCGCTGGAGGTGGTGCGTTGGATACGGGGGACTGTTGCAAGGGCGAGGTCGGCGGAGCGGTGCTGGCGGGTTGGGATGTGGAAGTCGATTCGTTCGTTGAGGTAGGCCGGTCCGGTGTCGTGGAGGGCTTTGTGAGCGTGGATTAGGATTTTAAAGATGATCCTTTTGTTGATGGGCAGCCAATGTAGGGATCTGAGGTGGGTGGAGATGTGCTTGTGGCGAGGGAGGTTGAAGATGAGACGTGCAGCGGCGTTCTGGATGCGCTGGAGTTTTTTCTGAAGCTTGGCTGTGGTCCCTGCATAGAGGGCGTTGCCGTAGTCCAGTCTGCTGTTGATGAGGGCGTTGGAGACCGTTCTTCTGGTTTCTATTGGAATCCACTTGAAGGTCTTGCGTAGCATGCGGAGGGTGTTGAAGCAGGAGAATGATATGGCGTTGATTTGCTGAGTCATGGAGAGAGACGAGTCTAGTATGGTGGCGAGATTGCATGCGTCGGTGGTGGGTGTCAGGGGTGGTCCTAGAGTGGCAGGCCACCAAGAGTCGTTCCATGCTGTCTTGTTGGGTCCGAAGATGATGATCTCGGTTTTTCCTGAGTTCAGTTTGAGGTGGCTTGCTGTCATCAAGCTAGCGATGGCGAGGAGTCCGGCGTGTAGGTTGTTCTTGGCGGTAGATGGGTTCCTCGTGAGAGAGAGGATGAGCTGGGTGTCGTCGGCGTATGAAATTATGTTGAGGCCGTGGGGGTGGACGATGCTGGAGAGTGGAGCCATGTAGATATTGAAGAGGGTGGGGCTGAGTGAGGATCCTTGGGGGACCCCATAAATGGTCTTGGTAGCTTTAGACCAGAATGGAGGGAGGCAAACTCTTTGGGTTCTTTTGGAGAGGAAGGAGGTGAGCCAGTCCAGGGCTTTGTGGTGAATTCCGGCGTCGAAGAGGCGTGTGCGAAGGGTTTGGTGGCATACGGTGTTGTATGCTGCGGAGAGGTCTAGAAGGATGAGGGTGACGGTTTCACCCTTGTCCAGTCTGGTCCTGATGTCGTCTGTGTAGGCGATGAGGGTGGTCTCAGTGCTGTGGTTTTTGTGAAATCCAGACTGGGAGACGTCGAGTATGTTGTTGTCCTCCAGGAAGCGGGACAGTTGTTTGTTTACTATCTTCTCTATGACCTTCACTGGGAAGGGGAGTAGAGAGCTAGGTCGGTAGTTTCTGAGGTCTTTGGGGTCTGCTTTAGGTTTTTTGAACAGGGTGTTGACTTTGGCATGTTTCCAAATATCTGGGAAGGTTGCGGTCTCGAAGGAACTGTTGATGACGGCCGGGTCTCTCTAGCACCGACATGTAGGAACCTTCTAAGAGTCTGAGATAAAACCAGTTAAAACTAATCCATATTCAGAAAAATCTTTTGTGACAATAAGGTGAAGCGAAAGGCCAGGGCCCACGATGTAGTCAGCAATTTTGACCTTGAAACGCTCGCCAGCTTTTTGGGTGAATAAAGCTCACTGATAGATCCCACATTTTCCTGGGGTAATCGAGGACCACTACGTTAATGCCTGCTGTGAGAAAGTCTGGATGAGAGCCTTTAAAATAATCTTGCCACTTCTTTACTAATGACCATGCCTTTCCTGCCTCTATCAGTTGCTGTTTGGCTGTCAAGCAACCCCTGGCAACAGCCCTGCCAAGTACCACGCATCAAGGGTTAGACTAATGCACTTTAGTGTTGTGGTCCACATCACCGCACTAAAATGCATAGTCACGCATTAGCACCCCTTCCACACCACCTGCTTGCTGCCTGCAGCAGCCGGCCAGGGGGCTCCATAGAGAATACAGAGGGAAAGCCAGAGGAGCGCATAGCAGTGCGATGACTCCGTGTGCTTAATCTAATTGGCTCGCGCCTCTTGTAAGCAATATGTCTATCACTGCCAGTAATTTTAAAGATGCCAGTTACTAGCTCTCAGCTGAGACCCAGCACAGTACGGCCTGATAACATGACGTCACGTGTGCCCATATATTGCATCACTCGGGAGTCCGACTCGGTACAAAGCTGCCACTTTTGTTGAAAAGTAACCAGGGAGGAACAGGAGTTTCATGCTTGCTTGTAGCAAATCAACAGCAAGCGCAGCAACATGATTTCCTTTCAATTTAGCAGAAAGGGAAAAACAGGTTTGCACGCAGAAATGAAGAGACGTAAAGGCCTCGGTTTACAACAGCGGGTGGCTTGTACACTTTGAAAGTGGTGAGGCGAGTGAAGTGCCCCACCATTTCGCAAAAAAAAAAAACACTCACTCCCTCTAAAACCCTGAAGTAAACCGCCCCTCCCTCCAAAAGCCCAAATAACACCACAGCACTAACTATAAAATAAACATAACCACTACACTTACATGCATTAAACACTTACATGCATTACACACACATACGTTACACACACATGCATTACACATTTAAAATAAAAAACTGCACTTACTCACGGGCTGCGCATCCGCATCCGGTTTCTTCTGCTCTCCGATAGAGGAAGAGCTCCTCTAACCAATCCAGACACTGCTCTCATGCTGTTAAGCAGCATGAGAGCAACACCTGGATTGGATGGATCGGCATGGGTGGACGCTCCTTCAGGCCTTAGAGGCCTGTGCTTGGTCTCCAACCAGCTGTCCTAAGACAGATGAGTGGCGAGCTTCAAAGAGCGCATGTCACTTTGGCCAGCACAAATTAGCCGGCCAAAGTGGCATGCGCACTTTGGAGCATCCAATCAAGGCATTTCTCCAGGCCTCACATGCCCAGCATGTCTTTGGGCTGGTGTGCACTGCACAGGTAAAAATAAAATGGAAAATAAATCTTTTCATTGCCATTTTATTTTTGCCTTCCCAGCTCATAGCGGGTGATGCTCCCCTGCCCTCGGTAAGAACCACTGCTGGTTTACAGGGACTTTCTTTAAAAGTGTGCAGCTCTATTGCAATGTAGAGTAAGGCAGTGACACCTTTTCTTTGAAGCCTTGCTGTGGTCCGGGCAGAGACTCAGTTTAAAGACAAAACGTGGGTCTTTGTCACAGTAAAAGATGCTTCTATGTCTCCTATTCTCATGCTTTTCTGATGCCAACTCTTCTGTTTGATTTTTGAACACTAGTCTGTCAGTCAGGGGCAGCCCTCTGCTAGGCAGAGGAGCATCGCCCCACTGCTGAAAGGAAGCAGACAAATAAAATGATAATAAAAGCAGTCTCCCACTCCCTTCCTGAGAGGCATTTCAGTCAGCTCAGACCAATCACCGGCGCTTCTCTCATGCTGTACAACAGCATGAGAGAAGCATCTGGATTGGGTGGGAAGGGGAGCAAGGTAGAACCGCTGAGGCGGCAGGAGCAGCGGGAGGGTTCAAGGTGGCAGGTAAGTGTTATTTTATTTTTATTTATTATTGTCCCGCCCCCACTCCGCGCTGCCCCACCAGCCCTTTCTAGCAGCAGCCGCCCCTGCTGTCAGTGTCACAATTCTCTGTACTGTGCTGCTGGTGGGCAGGGGCAGGGGGTGAGCTGCAGCCTGGTGCTCAAAAGTCACACACAGATGCATCGTGACAGCACAGGCTCGCTGAAGTCATCTGAGCTCTCACTGGTTGAGTTGACTTGTGTCTGAACTGGAGGAAGAGCAGAGGCTGGAGCTGAGCGCCAGGATCTCTCGCTCTCTCTGTTGCAGTTTAATGTGTGTATGTGCTCCTTAAAGTCTGGATGCCCTTCCATTTGTGGTACTTTGCAGTAGTTTTAAGATCTTCTTAGAGTTTATTGTTCAAATGGGTACAATTTCTGATATTTATGTTCCCCTCGTCTTCATTGCTTGATTTTGGTCATGAGTAAATCACTGAAGTGTCACTCATAATTACACTGAAATTATAAAAATGTCACACATAGCAATCTGAAACCTTGGCAGCTATGTTGCTATGTGTGACAGCTTCCGCATGTCTTTGCATGGATCTTTTAACCAGCAATATGCTGCACACTGGGACTTGTGGCCTGGGCCCTTAATTCTAACTGGAAAAGCTTTCACACAAGTTCCAGGATGCAAACTGCTGCTGCCTCAAAATGAAAGACTAGTTGAAGGTGTCGCCCATGACATGCGGCTACTTGGCAGCTGTGCTATTACCTCAACTTAAGCACAAATCAACTGATTCAAAATGACAGCGCCTCTGGTGGCTTGGGTTTATTTTAGTAGATTTTTAGGGTCGAGCTTGCGAGACTCTGTAGTGTTACGTAAAGAGCTTGGAGTCCGACTGTCGCTCACCATTGGGTGGTTTGTGTGGCACTCTTCTTTACAGCCTCGTAATTCGTCAAGGCATGCCTGGCATCACTTCCGTTTCTCTGTGTGGAGCAGGGATCAATCACTAATTGATGTTTCCCAATTAGCACCCGTCCGCTGCTCCTGACGTGATCGAGGTACTATTTGTTGTTTTTAACTTTGAGTGCCCCACAAACAAAAGGCTTCTGACTGCCCAAAAAGTGCCCTGCAGGCACAAAATTGAAAAGTTTTATTTTTTAAAGCTAACTTTCTGTTGTTTTTCCAAGTCATCTTTCCTCAGTTTCTTCTTATGTTTTCTTTTGTTTTTGCTTGTGGGCGTTGTTGACAATTAACTTGTTCGAAAAAAGCGAGCCGTATTGTATTACAAATGTTTTTTTTTTCTTAAAACCAAAATCAGCAAATTTTAAACATTTTCGTCTATGCAAACAAAACATGATTTGGAAACTTTGCTCCATGCAAGAGCGGCTTTTTCCTAGTTAAAGGGTATGCACAAAAGCTAGAAATACCATTAAGTCGTTATTTAAAAGATCAGCTTTTTGTTCTGATGTTACAATGGTCATCGAAAAATTCCAAAGTACAAGTCATGCTTTTTAAAGCTACAAATCTTTATGATTGTTTTTGAGTGCTTCTTGATATATAGCCATTTTTAAACATACAAAGAGTGAATTGGTTAATAAAAAGTAGCACGTTATTGATAAAACTTTAACAATCAGACCCAAGTTTTCATAACGTTAAAAATGCTTTTTCAGACTTATAAAAGCAATCTAAATTGGTATAACATTTTTCAAAATCTTATGGTTCATGACCTGCTAAAGACACCTGTATGTGACACACAAGGCACTGATTTGAAAGCAGGCAAGAGACACTAAGGGCCATATGTACAAAACCATTTTTGCAGTTTGAAATTGCCCAATTTGCGGAATCGGGTCATTACCAACCCCAAAAATACATTTCTATATGTACAGAGCACAAACTGCGATTCCGTAAAATGTTATTGAATTGCAAATTGTGTTCAGCAATTCCGTATTTAAAATGTGCATGTTGAGAGAGTCCCTTCGTAATACCGAATCGCAATGTTATGAATGAATGTTTTGCGACCAAATAATGGTTGCAAAAAAATCATTTTTTACCTTACATCTGAAGGGTGGTGGTAACCATTTGCAAATAAAAAATTAAACTTCAGCGTTTCCTTTTTTAATTTTAAACACATCCTGTTTTCCTTTAAAGAAAATGGGATGCATTTGGTAAAAACAAAAAGATTTCTTTATTGAAAAGCAGTCACAGGCACGGTGGCCTCCTGATTGCACCAGGCCACCATCTCTGTGAAGGCTGCAGTCAATCACAAATTGCTAGCTACCTCATTAATATTCATGTGGTAGGTCGATTGTGACCCCATTAGGAATTGGTGAATGTAACTCAATGGGCTTCACACATTAGGAATTGGAATTTCCTAATTACGATTCACAAAGAATCGCAGTCCCTAAAACTTGTACATATGGCCCTATGCCTTTTATCCTTCTGAGGTGAATTAAATGAGTACCTTTGAGTTGAATAGGGATTTCAAAAGACAATTCTGTTGATAGTAGACATCCCTAAAACGGTAAGGTGGCTTGCTTATTTATGCTACTGTGAGTAACCAGTCTGTCTTTGGTTTGGAAAATACTAGTTGTAGAAATCTGTGTGTGAATTGTATGTCTCAGGTTCAAATTCAAGTGGGATTTATCTACACGTTCCCCAATCTGAGTTGGATGAAATGAGTTCCATTAAAGTGGATCAAATAATGCTAGTTAGTTAAAGGTGAAAGGTTCAATTGCAAAGAAGTTACTAGCGTTGAAACCAGTGATCTACAGTATACATGCAGTTTAGACATTCTTCCCACTAGCTATTTAAGTTCTCATTTTCTTGAAAGTTAATGGCTTACCTATAGACCTATAGGACCAGCTTGTGAATTCAGATCAAGTCTGTGAAATTAACACATTATCTTTTCTATATATTATTGAAATGTGATCTTATTTAGCACCATGTCCAGCATATCTAACAACACCACAGCACATTTTGGGGTTCAGGACTATGGTGATGGCTGGCTCAAGAATCGGTTGCTTCAATGGATGACTTAGAAGATTGTTTGTTGTTCTGCCTTTCTACTCAGGGACTATCATGTTTCTGCCAGATGGGCCTTTGCTTACTCCCCCATTGGCAATCTTGAACCAGTGGTCTAATACACATTGGGCCGTCGGACTAAGCAAGACAAACCATCCACCCTATTTAGAGTGTGCGTTCAAATATACATTTTTCATGTTCAGGACCACCTAAAAAAGACAAGTGGTCTCAAATTTAAAAAAAATCCTCAAATTCTGTGTGCCTTAACTATAAATAACTTCTAACTATATATAACCTCCTAAGCTGTGCACCTTTCAGCTTCTTCACTTTACGTTTGTGAGCTTGTTCCTCTTGCTTACTTTTGCTGGCTGATCCAAGAACGTTGCCCTTTTTAGACTAATGTGTATTTCTTGCTCTTCTTGTTTGAAGTTTTGTAAGTGTATATCTCCTCCTCATTCTCCATGTCCTCCAGTTCTGCAACTTTCAGTTGTGGGTTTCCATCACAAAACGTTTTTGGGCAGGTGATCTTGCAACCATAAATCCATTAAGCATTTAGAACTACCCATGTGTGTTGGGCCACTGGCTTTAATGTTGGGTTGTGATGTGTGCATCAATGTTGTCACCTTCATTGATGATGGTCCTCTCAATTATGTTGTGTGGTGTTGACAGTGGGTGGAAAGGCCTTTCACTGTTTTATCACTGGGAGTTCCCACCTCAAGCCCCAAAAGACCCATCTAGTCATTAGCTGGTCTTCTTTCCAACACCCCGATCCCGCTTTCTTTCACCTTGCTCCAGTGCAAGGATTCTCAGAGTACCAGGCTCTAAATTTCCTCTCACAACAAGGTAATCTGTGTAGCCACTTGTTGCAATCTGACTCCCTCTTGAGGCATTCTTAGGTACTGCTGTAAGTCATTTGCTTGCAATGGCCTCGATGTAGCATTGGCCCTGTCCCCTCACCCCTCCTCATTAGAGGGCATTCGCCAGACAGGCAGCCATGTTTTTTAAATTAGTTTAGTCCATACCAAGGTAGATATGTTTAGAAACGCAGACAAGTTAGAAGAGTTTACCTGTGGCAATATTCTTCTAAGCATATCATCAAAGTGCCCTCCAGCAAAAGTGAAAAATCCTGGCATTTCTAGCATCTGCTGCTATCTAGCAGAATGGCAACATTTTGCTGCCTCTTCAGTAGTAAAAAGACAATCTTGCTCTATAAATCAACATTGGACGCAGGCCTGCAGGGCCTTTATAAAGCGCAGGCCTGGGGTGATATGTCTCCTTTGTCCTCCCCTTGTGATGGCCCTGATGCTACTATTGTTTAGATGTGGAAAATAGCAAAGGATGTTATCCAAACTTTTTGTAGACCTTTCTCAGCTTCATAGATGAGATTTCTGATCTCCTTAGGTTGTATTTGGAGATGGTGTTGTGTGGTGTATGTTGAACCTATTGCAGTTCTCTCTGCCTTGTTGCCTGTCCATTCCCTGCCCCAATATATTCCCTACAGTCTTTCAAGAAGTATATGCATGAGCAAACCCTTCATGCTGCTTGTTTGTTAGAGAGAGAAATAAGATTTTAAAAGAATTCTGACCACTCATTTCAATGGCTCTTCTGCAGTGTCTTCAGTAAACGCGTGGATTTTTAGCTTTGTTTCTTTTCAAATAAGATTTCTTTTTTTCTTTTTAAAAATCAGCTTGAGGTGGGTTTTGTGTTTCAGCCCTTTTTTTACTGACAAGAATGCAAGCACCCCTTGTGTTCTGAATCAGAGCAGGTCTCACAGATACAGATGCATTTTTTGGTATATTCATCCCCGGTAGTCATACACATACTACATAGTATTTATTTATGTGTATTGTGGTGTACTGCTACATCCTACAATGTGGCTCATACATTTGCTATGGTTATTGCGGTGTGTGCAAACATTATTTGAGATTGCGCACTCTGCATATTGTGGTGTTTGACAATATTAATAAATATCTTATTAGTGCCATGTTTATTTTGTTGTATTGCAATATTATTTAAGGTGCCACATTGTGTGTTGTGCGTATAGTGGTGTATAGTGCTAGTATTTAAAATGGTGAATATTTGTGTTATCTATTAACATGTTTGTTGTGTCCTTTATGTACCCATTTCCTGTCTATCTGAATTGGTGTCTGGAAATCTGAAAGTGAATGATGTAATAGAAGGTGGTGTGGAGTTGGTGCCAAGTGAAGGTGTCAAGGGAAGGGAGATGGCCCTGTCACCCTAGAGGGCTATGCTGGGTCCACCCACCGTCCAATGGTGTCAGATCAGGCTGCTGGGCAGGAGGCGCTCAGTGAGGAGAATGGAAAGGATATGGAGCCAGTGGAGGGGACTTGTAACCTGAAGTGGTGTGTCCCAGTGTATAGTGATATGTTTAAGGGCAGTGATATGGAGATAAGTGATAAGGAAAGTGCTGTGGAGTCCGTGCTGTTTGTGAGACAGTGGGAAATCTCCTTACAGCAAGCATAACTCTGAAATGAACAATAAAACTGCAAGCAGTACTACATTCAACTGTGGCATAGGAAGAATCACTGATGAGTGTGCAGTAAGATTTTTCAATTAAGTTGGCTGTGGCACAATCTAGTTCTTGCCTGAGGAGGGTTCAGTGTGCATTCGTCATTATGTGGCAGCCTGTACTGAGTGACCAGAGGAGACAACACAGCTCATGCTCTTGTGACAATGCGCAGTACCAAATGAATAGTGCAGTGTGTTGCTCTAGTGGGGATGTGTGAGTTGCTTGTAGAAGATGGACAAGGTGTTAAAGTCTGCTGTGCTACGTAGTTTAGAAATGTGAGGTAGATGTCTGGGGACATTGTGTATGAGAGTAGTTGTGTTTATGGGTTTTAGTCGGAGTCTGGCCAAGGGAACCTTCAATTATGAGGCATGGTTAAAATTTCTGGTTTTTCTTTTATGGCATAAATGTGTAAACTTATTTATGAAGAAGACACCCATTGTCGAAGGAAGCCACTGGCTTCTGTGAACGTGCTGTTATGTGTCTGGGTGTCCATGACTATGTGTCCCGCATGTGTAAATGTTGTGAAGCATCATTGCGAGTGTGCAGACATGTGGTGGCAGGGGCTGATTTCTGAGGAGGTTGCAAGACTGCGTGTCAATAGAAGTCATAACCTAATTGTTGTCCCGTTTCTGTTTGACATTAGGTGTGTAGAGCCTCTATGAATGAACAAAACATAATATTCTAAATAAACCAAAATAAAATAAAGCATACCATTGAAACACAGGAGCATCGACTGGAGCAAGAATAATAAAATGGCAACCTCTAAACATAAAATTGCCAAAGACAATAAAATATTCTGTCTGCAAGCCCTTAAAAAGGATTTAACTGCAGAGAAACTTGAATGGACAACAAAGAACTGGTAACTGAGAGAAACAAGGCCTGGCAAGAGATGCTTGAAAAAACACAGAAAGATAGTAGGCGGGAAGATGACAGGATGTGGTGGTATTAGGCGGGGATTAGCCGACATCCCATTGAACATGCAACCGCTGTTGTGCTCACATTACCGAGAATGGATGGCTCGGGCATTACTGCGCTGAGCTTTAAATAAAGATATATCGGATAACATAATGGAAACAGAAGAATCATAGAACTTGATGGAAATAGACTCCTAGCCTATGCTTATTATGCACCATTAAGTAATTACATTCTGAAGCATCTGTGAAGCTCCTTGGCTCATTGTAATGGAAAGCAGCAGGACTGATGTCCCTTAGGGGCAGAATGGGGGGTAGGGGCAGTGGTGGCAGCATACTGCAGTCTATGGAACCCATGGTAGGCTAACCAGTGCTACAGCAACACCTAGCCGCCAGGGAGAGTACAGCACTGACAGATGTTCCGGAGGAGCTCCTTGCAGATGCACTTAAGCTTCATGGGTTGACTACAACATATTCAAGATGTTAGAGAAACAGAGTCAGGTGCTCTTTATTGCTGGTGTAGTGGAAAACAAAGATTTGCCTGATTACTTACTGGTAATCTTCATTACCCAGAGCCCAACTCTTATTTGTCACAGTCCTGGCTCATTGAGGAGTGATGCTGCCAGTATGAAGCAGTATCGCACCTTGGAGGGGCGATGCAGAAGAAAACAGCTGGCTGCTTTGAGGTCCATTGCCCATCACTACTCACCCAAAGGCTTTTTCACCAGGAACAGGACTGAGCAAAGGATCAGCAGCATGAAAGTCTGCTCATTTCTGCCCACTAAGTGTGGATTCGTCTTGGTCAGGACTGTGTGGCACCGTGCTACATTTCTACTTAGTCATCTGTCAATGTCAGTGTGTTAGAGGCCACATGCGCATTCAGGCTTCCCCCTTCTAAATCAGTTCTTCCAATGCGTAGCTGCCAGATGCCCTCTGTATTCGGAGAAGGATCAGTGCAAATGCAGAATCATACAATTTTCGAAACCACGTTGGAACCTGTAGGTTCTTAATCTCAGGGAATTAGGTGCAGATAGAGTGAGGCTCACTGACTTCCAAGCAATGCTGACACTCTGGATGACTGCTGTCTCCACAAGCCAATAAAGGACTTAGGGCCTGATTTAGATATAGGCGAATGGGTAAGTCAGTCACAACAGTGATGGATAACCCATCCCTCAAAATATAAATTCAATTGGAAATAATGGGATTTATACTTTAGCAGATGGGGTATCCGTCTCCGTTGTGACAGAGTAACCCATCTGCAGATATCTAAATCATAATGAGTCTTGATTTAGAAGCATTATTGAACTATTTATTGAATAAAATGTATAAATTACTTAACAATCTTTTCGAGATTAAAGATTTTTATAATTTATTAAAACAACTGCCGTGGAAGTCAAGGGTTACACTTCACCACTGGGGACCAATTATTTTGTTATATATTTACGTACCCAGGTCCTGGGGGTACTGGGTTGCCTACTTTTTCTAATTGATTTCTAAATCAGGCCCTTAATCCAGGAAGCAAACAGAGCCTCTGGGGGACCTCAATGCATCTATCTAACTTGGGGAGGTGATTACATCTCTAACAGATCTCAAAGAGGCTGCACTCCATATGTGACCTGCTCTAAGGGCTTCTCTTGTCTCCTGCTCTTCATCTGCAGCACCACAGGCACATCCTTGATTGAGACAGGCAGCAGTCACATGACTCCAGTCTCAACAGCCTCCATCACACAAACCTTCTTACAGCAGCTCAATAAATATCTGGGCTCAGTCTTTGAGCAGAAGCAAGAGTCTCTCTCCATGCCTTGATGTCTGGCCCCTTCTGTTCTTCACATTGCAGAAGTAGTAAAGTATTTTACCAAGTCCTGAACATTTCCCTACTTCTTCAGTGGACACAGCCAATGCTCCCTGCTTCTTCTCTCAACCTTTCTCTGGATAAGTGTACAGAGACAACCCAAGTGTGAAGAGTTCAGCCTACAATCAGAAACAGTTGCAGTTTGGCTCCAGGTAACTGACCACTCAGATTTAAACTTAGCTTGAAACTTCAGGCATCAATCATTCAAAATGTATTTCCTGAAATTTGCATAACCACTGGCAACCAACACCCAACCAAGGTAAACTGCTATTCTGCTATTCTGGTTATAAAGATTGAAATACCCATCCTCTGTCCTGCCAGAGTCTGTTACACACGCGTTGCATACAGAAGACTAGAACATTCATTATCTCCTGGAAGGGCCCTGCAGGACATGGATTAAAAAACATAGGGCAGTGTATCGTAAGTAGTTGCTGAAAAGTGGTAGTTGTTATGCAAATGCTTATGTCATGTCCTTAGAATACTTTGAATCAGGAAGAAATGTTTTCCTTGTCCGAAAACATGCACAGAAAACATGGAGACAAAATAAAACACAACACACAACAAACATGCACAAAGCACTCTTTCAATCCAACACATAATATAGGCTCACCATCCTCGCCACCAACCACTGTAGAGAAATCAGATTCTCATACTTAAAAGAAAATATTAGACAGAGTACCAGCCACATTCCTTATAAACTCACAGAACGTATCAGTTAAAAACTTCTCAATAGTATAGAGATGTCACACGCCCCACTTCCACTGCTTTTGACCACTGGGCAAAGACCACGTGTACTGATCAATAAGAATAATAAGCAATGCATAAGCTCCTCTGTCCTCTCTAGACTGTGGCTAGTGCCAAATGGCTACAACCACACTGTAATATGTGTAGACAGTTAGGCATTGTTGCTGTTGCTCCTAATGAGACTTGGACTTAGTAGACATGCAGTAGCACTGAATCAGGCTGAGAAGAAGCACAACAGGAGGAGCAGAGAATTCAAAAGATGGAGCACCACTGGTACACTCATCACCAAGCCTTTATATACTGATAGAAAAAGCCAGGGCTTAGCCTGGGGGGGATTGTTAGAGGTGTGACACCCCCCAAAAAAAGGCATTCTTGACTTAGTAATTGGGTCTAGGGTGCCTAGTTGGGTCTGCTATGTCTCTGTCAGTTTTTCTCATCATCCAAATTTCCATAAGAGGCGTAAACATGTTCATTTTTTGGATCATCAACTTGATATATGTATTATATATAATTACTAGTTTACCAAAGAAGTAAAGAAATCTGGATCCATATACTACTTTTTAAAATTGACAAACATCGGCTTTACTAGCTTTGGATCGCTGCACCAGTCTCAGGTTTCCAGGCATACTACTGGTAATAAAACACCCAAAAGGTGATGGGACGAATGCTTGCAAACAGTCTAACCACTGGCAATCCCTCACGGTAGCATTCCATACCACTGTTTTTCGCCTCCCCAGGCAGGGGGCCTGATTTAGGGTTTGGCAGGCTGAGTAAAGACTTTACGTCTGTCACCCTGCTTTTACTCCACTAGCAAATTCTGAGATGTCCGACAGCCTGCAGAGATCTCTATAAATTAGCAGGGACCACAGTCCCTTAGGGTAGCCTTCCAAACCATAGTTTTTTGCCCAATTTGCCACTCTAGACAGAGGGCCTGGTTTATGATTTAGCAGGTGAAATTTGCAGGAATGGTGGCAGAGGACTTTACTGCCATTACCCTTCTCGTCAAATTTAGAGATGTCCACCGGCCCCTCAGACACCTCTGTAGATCGGCAGGGCAGTTCCTGCCAATGTACAAAAAGTTTGATGGACAGCTCCATCAAACATGACAGCTGGGAGTCAAACTTTTCCAAAGTTTTTTTATTTTTTAAAAACCAAGTTTCAACGGAGAAAGATCTTTTCAGAAATTTTTTCAAAAACAAATGACTCCCACACCATGGGAGTTATGACAATGGTGTGGAAGTCATTTTCTTTTTTTACTGTCCATCAACTTGATGGACAGTACAAAAAAAACAGCCATTGTCCATTCTTTCCAAATAGGTCAGACAGTTGGATGGCTTACTTCCGACGGCACCTAGTTTGTCTGGCCATGAGAGGAAGTTTTACACCAATTGAGTAAGTTTTACTCTATCAGCTGTTAAACTTGTGGTTCACCCGACTGAAAATCGGGTGGGTGCACCTAGAGTTTTGCAGAGAGAGTACTTAATTGCTGTTGGAATGGAGTACATGTCAGCTAAACTCTAACTCGGCCCCAGAGGCCCATCTAATGCAACTCAGGACTGACCTTGTTCCTCGTGGAAACAGTCCATCCTGAACCTTGGACACCTGACACATTCACCCTGCAGCCCACAGCTTTCTTAGTTGGGAAATCTGAGATTCACACTCCTCAAATCTCATTAAGTAGGCTTCACCCCTTTGCATATAGTGTGCAGTGTGTGAAGCATATCTGTGGTATGTGCTGGGTGTGTGCACCATGTGTGTGGTTGTACTATGCGTGTGGTATTGTGATTTTACCTAAATACAGTGTGTGTATTGTGTTTTGAGCAGTGAATGGTATATAGGGTGGAAGGTGTCCATGTGATGTCTGTACATGTATTTAGTTAATGTGTGTGTGTGTGTGTGTGAAGTACTATACACAATATGTGGTGTTACTCTAGGGTGCAGTTTGTTTATGGAGAGAGTTATGTCCTTATTTATATGTGTGCCAATATATATGGCACGTGTGTCTATATAATGTCTTGGTATAGTTTGGTGCACTGATGAATGATGTAGTATATGCTTGGATTGTGATTTTCCATGTGTACTTTCTGTATGGCAATTGCATTACACTATGTGTAGTATGTAATGTGTGTGTTTTGGCTATGCACTTGTGCATGGGTTTTCTGAACTTGCAAACTGGTGGACAAAAAAACATATGTGGCTGCTTCTTTAAGGAGCCTGAACCAGCAGGCATTTCTCCCACGAGTTTCAATACACATCTTCGTATGTCACAATTTGTACGTGTGTGTGTATGCTTGCTTTTGTGTGCGTCTTTATCTTTCAATATTTGAGTTTTACTGGGAAAATCTGTGGATGGATTTTCCGCATGCAGGTGTACTTTTCTGTGTGTGATCGATATCACCTGTGTGCTTTAGTGGTGTGTGTCTGTTTGTGCCACGTAGACACTGGTAATCATCAACCAAGCAAAGCATAATGGCATCACACAGTATGGGCCCCCAGCAACTCGCAGGGCTTGTCACTGTACATCACTGTGTGCACAAATGTGTTCATACGCTTGTTTTGTGTGTATCTAAATATGCCAATATTTGTCTTTAACTGGTTATGTCTCTGCATGGATTTTCGACGTATGGCTGTTGTTTTGTATGTGTGCTTGTGCATGGATACCTGGATACCTATGGTGTGTTTGAGCAGGCGTTAAAAATGACGGAATAAATGGAGCAGTGAAATGTTGTAAATTTCACCGCTCCATTTTTTCAGGCATCCCTGCACCTGAACGCCCCCCTTGCATACATTATGCCTGACACAGGCATAAAGTGGCACAAGGTGTCGCAAAGTGGCGCAATGCAATATGGCACAGCAGAAAAGCCACCGTAGCGTAAAACAAATGACACAATGGCGGCACTAAGTTGTAAATAGGCCCCTAAAAGAGCAACAACCAGGTATTATTATGTGGGAAGATAAATGAGCAGTGGTCCCCCCAGTGTCCTGTATTTATAAACCGTGCCTTGCCTGCTTTAAGAAAGAACTGCAAACAGTATCACTTTAATAAAGGTATGAGGCCCACAAAAGTAAAAACAACTGTACAACTGTTTAAAAGGACGATATAGGGCATACATCAGTAGTCGATGCGTATAAGTATTTTTGCAGTAAAAAAATTGCCCAGTTCTGTGAATTGGGCCGTTTTGGACTGCAAAAGTGCTTTGTGCATCTGGCAGCAATGAGAACAAGCAAAAAATGGCACTGTATGAAAGCAAAGGAGCCCATGCAGCAGCTATTTCAGCCAGTTCCTCTTATCTCAGCCTCTTGTACCTGCTACAACCTCTTGCCTGGAGCCAAGGTCGCAGCAAACTTACAAGCAGGGCGGGGAGCAGGAGCGAGGAACTGATGGAAGGAGGAACAGGGGGATTCCTTCTCAAAACAGCAATAACGTGGTCAGCTACACATTACTGCTCTTTTCACGACAATAGGACATATGTAGATTGAGTGGAGAAAAATATGCATGGAGGTAAAGGGCCAATTTTAAACGTACAAAAGCACAAATTGCGATTCAGTAACATGTTATCGAATCGCAATTGTGTATTTTGAAGAGGCGTATTTAGGATGTCCCTTCCAAATACCGAATCAGTATGGTGTGTATTATTATTTTGCAACCAAATTCCGGTTGCAAAACTTTAGTACCACTTTCAAACTGGTGATAACTCATTCACAAATGGAAAAGGATCCCCTCAGGGACCTCTTTTTGGAGAATGTTGAAAAAATATTTTCAGACCATAGCCTACTCTTAAGAAATAAATCTTCAAAAGTTTCATTTTTTTCTTTTTCAATGCATTCTATTTTCCTTCAAGAAAAATGGGCTGCATTTAAAATCAAATAGTCTGCTTTGTTAAAAAAATCAGTCACAGGCATGGTGGTCTGCAGGCCTCAGCAGGCCACCTTCCCTGTGATGGTTGCAATTCGTAATGGGTCACAAATTCTGGCCAACCTCATTAATATTCATTATGTAGGTTGTTCTGCAACCCAGTAGGAATCACTATTTCATAGATGTACGCTTTCTTATCTCAGGAATTGCAATTTCCTAATTGCGATTCTTTTTTAATATTATAAAATCGCAGTTCTAGATTTTTGTACATCCGACCCCTGGAATGTTAACTGCAAACTCCTCCTGGCGAGAATCCATCCCCAACCCTCTGAAGATTCCGCTGTATGATAGTTGGAATCATTGCCTAGGACACCCCATTCAAGTTGTGCAAAAGGCTGATATCTTGGGAGCAAACAGGGCTAGCCCATACATCCTTCAGCATAGCTGCTCAAGCTATTAAAGTCTGCATTTACCTCTACCCCTTCCCTCCTCTCCTAACAGTTAAGGAAGTGAAGTTAAGGCCAGAGTTTCCGGTTTTAAGTCTAAGGAACCAGGATTGAGTCTCACTGTCAATTCATTATCCTATGATTCTGGAGAAATCACTCATTCTTCTTGTGCCTAAAAAATTCATGTGATCTTGTGTAATGTAACTAGGGCTCAGGTAAAGTGCTCCAATACCTTTGAGTCCAGTTTTCTACTTAAAAAAACAACTACATAACAAACTCTGCACAGAAATTGACGTTGATTTACTTTCTTTCTTCAGAGTGACCCTTTTCTTGCCTTCATCCCACACATGCCTTCTATTTATGGTTATAGCCTCCTCCAGTGCTTAATTTGTAAATAAAAAGGTGCCGGTGCCCAAAGCCCTCCTCTTAAACACGCGGCTGCTGCAATTAAGGCCCATATTTATACTTTTTTAGCGCTGCATTGGCGTCATTTTTTGACGCAAAAGCAGCGCAAACGTACAAAATACAATTGTATTTTGTAAGTTTGCGCCGCTTTGCGTCAAAAGGAGGCGCAAATGCAGCGCAAAAACAGGATAAATATGAGCCTAAATGTGTGAATATGGAATATTGAGGTGGCGTAATCCTGAAGCTATCTCGGGCCTCTTCAATCTAAAGGCACCCTCTGCCCCTTCAGCTCACTCTCGCAGCTTTCTCCTTCCTCCCATTGTGACGCTTTCGTATTCCCCTTCATCCGTCTTTCCCATATGTGTATTTTGCTCCCAGCAAATGCTTGAGGCAGAAGAATAAGCCCCGGCCCTCAAAAATAAGTGCAGGTGCTCAGCACCAGAAACAACAAGCACAAATTAAGCACTGGCCTCCTCTCTGTCTCATGCCTGTCCATCTGCCTCATTCCTTCTTATTGTGATTCTGCAAATGGCTGATACCTCATTTCTCATATCGTCACATCTTCTCTTAAAAACCATATCCCTTTAAACTAGCACTACCTAATCTTCACCAGCCTACCTGTCTTCTCACTAACCATTCACTTGTAATCACATAACCCTCAATAATGGTCATACCTTCCTGGCTTTAATATATCAGAAAGTAACTGGAGTGAATGCATGCAATTTCTTCTTGAGACTACATGACTAATCGCAATAACCAACAATAACCACTAGATTAACCACTAGCCTTGGGTTGTGGAGTAGCGTGCTACTCGCCATAAAGTGTTTCAATGCCTCATCCGGGGTAGTAAGAGTTATATAAATTAATTTACAATTGCATAGCAACCCTCCTTTCTCTCCAACAATTCTGACCTTTACCAAACTTTTTGGTCTGATTTAGCTTCCTTATGTGTTCTCCTTTTCATTACCTGCCAATCTATCAATTGCCTAACGTGCGGGTCCTGGACCAGGCCCTCCTTCTTGATTCTCTGTTGTTCCACTCTCCTAGCCCACTTTTTCTGACTTATCTACCTCTCCATTGTTTGAGCCAGCACCGCCAACAGAAAACTACCCCATCCCGCCGGTGTTTTTTCCGTCCCCCGTCCCCCACAGTCACCCTTCACACCCTCCATTCTTCCACACTTTCCCTGAATTTCTCAAGGTATAATCTGCTGCCTAGCAGTGACAAATGCACTACATTGTGGCGGAACAACACAGGGGAACATAAACAATCTCACAATATTTTCTCATCATCCCTTAAAACCTGACATTTCTCTGTTAGTTTCCTTGCAAGCTCTGTAGCTGCGGGTTTCCTAGACCCTTGCAACACTCTGCGGGCAACAGCTGTGTCCAACAAAACACAGTACTTATCCACCTCTCTTTAGAGAGCTCAGATCTTTCATCATTTTGATTACCTTCAACCCTGTAGACAGAACCAAATCATTCTCCCTCCCACATGCGGCCATGCTATTTTGCTCTCAATTCCCACATTTTTGGGATCAGCTGGCCCCACGGCATTCCACCTAAGCTATACCAGTGTAAAAACGCTTTTTCAAAATATATTCCCAGCTGTTTTCTGTAGAAATGCTTTTCCACATGATCCTCAGCCCATTTCACCATCGGATACCACACATATCCAAATCTAGCTCTTCCTACATTCCTTATCATTTGTAATTGCAATATTAGAGTACAGCCATTCAGCGGCGGCTGCTGCAAATCTCAAGGGAAGGGGTGGGGCGGGGTGAGGGACAGGGGTGACGGGGGGATAAATAAAAAATATATAATAAAAAAAATAACAACTTATTCCTATCGGCGCCGACGCCTCCTGCCGCATTGTTCCTCTGGACTTCTTGTGGTGTCCCAGCATTTGCTGGGACACCAGCACTGGCTCCCCAGAAATCCATGCACTGCTTACATGCTAAACATAGCATGTAAGCAGCGTCAGGATTGGTCTGAGAGGCTCAGAGTGCCACTCAGACACAAGCCTGGGGTCTGCGCTATTTCTCCAGCCCGGCTGTGTATACAGCCATGTTGGAGAAACCTAAGTGCGCATCTGTGTTTGGCCAGCCTGAGACAGCTGGCCAAACACACATGCGCACTTAGTGCACCCTTCACTCCTCCCCCCTCCCACATCCCACAGCCGAGCCCCACCCCCACACTGAACACATTGCTGGCTGAGCCATCAGATGAAAGATAAAACGATGATTAAGTATCGTTTAATCTTTCATCTCCTGGCTTAGCCAGGGAGGCGACACTCCTTTGCTGTTGCGAAGGAGCCGCCTCTGCAGCCATTAAGACCTTGCTGTCTACCCCATCATCCCTGACCTCATGTTTCTCCACATGCAATCAGGGCTCCTCCTCCCAAAACTCTTCTGCCAGTCCTCACTCAAACCCACTCAAAAGCCTTCTGTTGCCACCCCTATCATGAGCAAACACTTCCACAAGACTCCGAGTACTTGCCTGTCCATAACCTTCAAGGCATCAGCATGCACAATCAATGGGTTCAGCCCTGAACCTCTCATGTTTAAAAAACATTCCATCAGCCTCACCATGCAAATACCTTGTTCCACAGATTTTCACAGCCCCACAATCTTCTTCACCTTTCTTTCCTCATCTGTTTTGCCGCAATGAAGCTGAAATCTCACCCTAATGTTCATCCTCAACACATCTTCCACCCTCAAACCTGATGCACTCTTCGCCCCAACCAGCTCTGATATTTGAAACGACCCAATAAAACACACAGAAAATACAGTCCCAAACAATACTTCTGAGGAGGATGCACATGCAGATCTCTCCTGGCCGCCAACACCCTACACTTTGACCCGATTCCTCAAGTCTTCCCTCCTATTCCCTCTTTCTGGATCAGTCTTGCAGTATAATCATAGCCTTTTTACCCCATATGGATTATACCCCATAAATATTTCTCATAGAATGTAATCCCTGCCATTTCTTCCTCCAGTGGTCACTAGCACCAGCCACTCTCGATCTGCTGCATCAAAAAGTTGACTATGTTCATCCACCTCTCTTCCCTTCCCCATCCGGAATTGTTCCTTTTTGTTTCTCCTGACCCTAGAAACACAGCCTTCCCCAGCCTGGAAGACTCCCTTGCTGACTCAGCTATAGACTTTTCTACCTGTTGCATGGCTCCCATTGTTCGAACTCCCACAGGTCTGGGGCAGAAGCATGCACCTCTGTTGTGCTTCAGGAGTCAAACCATGGAACCTCACTCATTGCTAACATGATAACACATCAGCCACCCTGTTATCCATTACAACAGTATGCCTCGATCTGAACAAAATATTATTTTCAAACTCATCAGCACCAACTCTCTCAGAAGGGGCAAAGACCCATACACCTTTTTTGTTGCGATGCTGTTGGCCATGTACACCATAGAGGCATTCAAAATCACAAATGTCTCTGTTTTAAGCTCTCAGATCCTTTACCCAAAGTCATAACTCACTCCACTGGGAAAATCTCCAAGGTGGCTATGCTATGACTCATGTTTCTCCAAATCAGTGGTCATTTTTGTTCACACACTGTCCCTTTCAGTACACACCAAAACATCCTGCACCAGAAGCACTGGTGATAGAATATCTCCACGCCATGTCATCAGATCAGTCTGGAGCAGCAACGTCACACTGTTGTACTTTAATCACATCTGCAATTTCCGCCTCACCCTTCTTGTCTCCCTCGCCCTATGGTGCAGCTCTGTGGCGTCCCTCATCGCCCAGTCGTCTGCAGAAAGCCCTATCGGGGGCTACCACCCTGCACTCAACATTCAGGTGACCTAGCTCTGTTGAAGTTTTCATAGCTCCCACTTGTCCGTCTACATCCCCTCATGAAACAAGCCTGAGCTAGTCCTTCAGCTTTTAGCTGGGTAGTTGTGTCGCCATCACAAATGAGTTCAGTTTGATCCTTAAAAATGTCAAATGGGTACACAGGCCCCCCAGTGTTTTTATGAGCTAATGATAAAACTGGTCAGCCAGCCATTCCAGTGTTTCCAGCAATCTCCTACATTCACCCCATGCTCCCACTCTGCCCACCATCAAGAAGTCAAACAAGCAGTGTATTAACTGCCCACTCTCTGCCACTTGTTGTACCCACCATTCCACAAACATGCTGAATACCGTGCAGGCTGCCAAACACCTCACTGGTGTTGCCTGCTCAACATAGTATTGTCATTAAAAGTGTATGCCCAGATATTGAAAGCCATCAGGGAGGGAGGAGCTGGAATGCAGACTTTATATAGGCCTTGCCCATCTCAGCACCTGCGCCAGAGTCACACCAGCTCGGTCACCTGGTCAGTACTGGTATAATGTACCAAGAACTCATTCTGCTCAATGAAATAATTTATGGATGATCCCTCTGGCCAGACAAGATGGTGTAAGAGGCAGAACTTACTGTCCGTTTTCTTCGGCACGACACCAAGCAGTGAAACATTCAATTCAGCTATGGTTGGCTCCTGAATTGGGCCTGCCATCCATCTGCTTTCCATCTTCTTTTATACTTTTTCCATAACCACTTGGATTCCTTCCTTGCAGGAACTAAACTTGTCAAAGCGCCTCCCACTCCTGGGTCCTATGAAAGGAATCCTAAATCCCTGGCTATACCTGTCCCACAGAAACATGGCTGTTTCGTTGTACTGTAGCACCCATGGCCTTATGGCTTCATGATTAGCTGGTGCAGTTGCTTTTATCCACCATGCCTCTGCTCTTGCCCTGTCTCTGCCACACATTCTTGCTGGCCTGTGCCCCACTGCCTAACTGAGTGCTTACCTCTACACTTTGTCAGAATCATCCCTGGTCCCTTTGTTGAAATTCCAGGTGGCTGCGACTGGTCCAATTCCAGCTGCACCAGTCCCCCCCAGCAATCATGAGCAATCTGGTGGGATCATTAATTGTAGGCACAGCTGCTTGTTATCAAAGTCACTCCAATAATGTGTAGGTGCTGCACACTTCCTTGATTGAAGTCTTTCATCGTATAGAAACCACACAAGCCCCTCAAAACATACACCGGCTTACTGTACGGCATCCATATATTTCCACAGCGCTACGTTGTGCTCATAGAACTTCTCGCAGGTGATATGGTGAAAGCTACAAAGCATGTACCTATGTTGGCCTGTACTCTTGGTTCAGTAATCTCTCTCCCCTCACTATGGAACCCTCTTTGCATCTGGTCTATCTGTGCAATCGTTTGAAGATGTCAAAATATTATTTTGCCCAAATCATTTCTTTGGTGCTCAATAAAAGATGACCTCCTGGTGGGTGCAGTACACCAATGTAAGTAAGTTATGTTGCCCACTGCTGCTTCCCTTCCACTTTCTCTTTTCCCAGACCTCCCTCGCTTCTCTTTTCAGAGCTGTAAAACTGCCATCTGTACCTGCTTTGGGCCCGCGTCACATACCTCCCCTGTACTCATAGTAGCTCTCATTGGAGTCATGTCATTATCACTCGCAACTTCATGGTGATCTTCAGTCGCGCTGATGCCTCCCTCTGTCTGCACTTCCATCAATGTGGTCTTGTTTCTGGGCTAAAAACCTATCTCACGACTCCCACCATGCTCTATGAACTCAGCAAAACCCCTCTCGCCCCCATTCATTCTGCGGACAGCTCCCAGCTGCACTCACTCCGTCCTGTGTCCCTCTCCAACATCCAACAGTCTCCCTATGCCCCCCCCAATTCCCTCCATGTTCACATTCTACCGACCCCCAGCCTTCTCTGACCTTTTAGGCCATTTGCCTCTCTTTGGCCTCTCATCTTCCATATCAACTTTGACTCGTCCTTCTGCCCATCACATTCTTCTGCCCCTGTCACACCATAACCTCCCCACTTCTTCCTTAACCTCGCACCCATATTATGCTCCCTGTAAGTTTGTGTCATGTGTCTGAAGTAGTCTGACCTCCCTTCCCACCACCAGCGTCTGCCCTTCCTTCCCGCCAAAATGTGATTGTTCGAGGTCCCTTCTTCCTCAATGCTCAACTCGTCCTCATCCATCACATAGCCTTGTGATGCCATCTCATACCACCCGTCCTTGCCCACGCACCACTGGCACCATCGATCCAGGAACAGCCCAGGGCTCTTGCTTCATTTCAAATAAAACACAAATTCTACTTCGGTGGGGTTGCTTTAGTTTGATTAGTTTCCAGGCCCTCTGGTTGGTCGCTCGCTGCATTTCCTGCCCCAGGGTGGCCATTTACAGAGAAGGAAGCTCCAAATGTACCCAGGAATGTTGTTACAGAGAGAGTCATTTTGTTCACACTGGGGAGGTTACCCAGAACCTGGCAGGTGCTCACCAGGCTCAAGCAAGAATGATGACTCATAACAGCAGATGAATTCCCCTCTCGAAGGTGGCCATCGTTATCTTGATGTGATGTGGTGGCCATCTCGGATGAAAGGATCCCTCACGCTGGGATGATAAGAGGTAAAGTTGTTTTGCTTTTGCTTACAGTGACTCACCCACCGGTTCAGTGGCATACACTTAAACAATTCTCGTTATCCCTTCTTGCTTATGTTTGTAGGATCCTATTAAAATTTTTGACTGGCAGTGAAGAACTACTTTTTAATACTTGTCACACTTGAACACTTTAAAGCACAAAATAAACATCTGTGAAATGCTGTGGGCTGATACTGGCACTCGATGGACCGTCTATGCAGTCAACATCTAACGGGATTGGCTAAAAGGCAGACCCAAAGTCCCTTTCTGTATGTGTACATTCTTATTCTGTTTGCGTTGCGGGTAGAATGTGTGGTGACAACATGTTTAATACACATCTAAAGCTGCTGGTAGCCAGACCTAAAATGCATCATGCATAGACAATGCAGAAAAAAGAGCTTGTAGCAAATTCAAGACACATATTCTAACAATTGCTTACCTGCGTGTTTTACATACTTTGCAACCCCAGCGCATTTCAAATTAGAATTTACAAGTTGTAGTTAAAATGTACGGCAGAAGCGTAAATTGGCATCTTAAGGTCTTGGTTGAATTAAAATTATCTCGTAGCTAGTGGGGCTATCATTTTGGTTGTTGTTATCACCCTTGTGGGACTCCCGGTCCCAGGGTGCACCGGCCGTGACACAGCTGCTGCTGAGGGGAAGGGGAGGCGCTGACATCACGTATGAAAGAGCTGCCTCAACTCCCCACCCGACATGGCACAGGACGTGACCTCTGCTGGGAGTATTGTCTTTGTAGTCATTATCACCCTGGTGGTACTCCCGGTCCCAGGGTGCACCGGCCCGTGACGCAGCTGCTGCTGAGGGGAGGCGCTGACATCGCGCATTAAAGTACTGCCTTCCCCCCACGGCGTGGGAGGTGCCTGGGCAAAGCCCGGGACAAGGGCAGGCCTGTCCTGCGCCCGTCATTGACCAGAAGAGGCCAGGCTGGGCCACATTCAGTCGCGTAGCGTGGTGGGTGCTGGGGGGGCCGGCCGCACCGGGCGCAACATCTGGGGGAGGAGGGCGCGCTCGCACTCGCGAGTGCTAAAATCCACGGGTTAGGGGGCGCAAATTACTTACCTTGCCCCAGGTGCTGACAACCCACGCTACGCCACTGGCCACATTTCTTAGTTTTGCAGTAGGGTAGGTTAATTACAGCCTTTTTATCATTCGTAACCCTGCTCTGCCCCTTGCTGAAGGAAATATCCATGGTGTATATTCTTAACAAAGACTGATAGTTGTGTTTACACCTGTTGTCTCACCAGAGTCTGCTTGCTATTGGGAGTAAAGACATTATGCTCATCTGGAGTGGTATCAGGTAATTGGTTATCAATCGAAGCATAATTACAACAATGGGCAAAAGAAAGCTTACCCACCCTGACAATGGCTGCTTTTGGATAAATATTTAACTGGGCAATGGGGCGTTAAACAAAGAGATTACCAATACAGAGGCAAGGTTGGAGGCTACGAAGAAATCCGTCATGGCGCTAACTGAACTTGATTCTTTAGTGCATAATAGTTCCCCTAAGAGTGTTATGGGTGAAGACTTGGGGCCGTTGTGTGGCCTGAGAAATGGTCACTCCTCCCCTGTTAGCCCTCTTGAACCTGCTTTACCTACTGTCCTCTCTTGTCCAATGGATTCTCCTCCAAAAAGAATACCAAGGCAAGGTCAAAGGGGTTGAGGGCCACACCAACCAAATAAAGTTGCATCCTGAAAGGGCCCTAATCTGACATGTGGGCCTCTTCCCGACAGGGAGGATGTGTGGCCTGGAATAGAAGATATGCTGCTCTCCCACCGTAAGGACATTTTGTGCAGCTATGGAGCTTTGCTTGTCATCCACATTAAATGTGATCAATAATAGACTTTCTAATGTAGAATCTTTGGAGAAGTCTTTTGTAAGCTCTTTAGATCTGATGTCTCATATAGAGCCCACCCCGCTTTTGCATAACCCAGCCCTCCACCTGTCTAGTAAGGTGATGTTATCTACTTCGGTGAGGGGTGACCATGTGGACTTCTGATCAACTTGTCCGGTTGCCCCTGGTGAACTAAAAGATCCTGGTTTTGGGACGAATGATAGATGGGGAGTCACAAATGTACCATCTAGTGGCCAACTTTTTACATCAGACCCTCGAAAGGTCACTATAGCGCCAGTACTTAACCTCCCTCTGGATTCAGCCCCCTGTGTAGTGATCTTTTCAGAGGTCCCTCCACTCCCTAAATATAAAAATGACACATGGTGGGAACTAAAAAATAAATGTCTGCAGTGGCTGAGTTCCAGGGTACGTTCCATTACTGTCAACACTTTGTTTCAGAACATAATCATGATTAGGAGGGTAAGCTGGGTGGGGCAAGTTAGAAAGTCAATTGATGGGGATTGCGTGGTTTTGGATTTTCGTGACCCTGTTTTGGTGGAAAAAATATTGTTGCTCCGTGGGCGCAAGGAATTGACATCTCATGTTATTAAAGTGTTACTTCTAGGCTTTTTCTATAGACCTTGTTGCGACACGCCCACCCCGTTTATAAAAGCTATGATAAGAGTAATGAAAAACTGAGGCTTTGACCCAATGTTGTCAGTAGTAGGACTGAAGCTCTGTGTATTGATATCAATTTTGTGGGGGAGGAAGGATTATCAGTCTGGTTGCCCTAGTGATCCGATTGCCAGCAGGAGGCCTCAGTTTAGCAGTACAATTTTCATGGAGGACTCATGGTCGCAGCACCATAGTTGAAAACTGCTGAGCCTGCTACCCCAACCTTTCCACTCAACCGAAAATAGCGGAAAAGTTGGTGCATGAACTTCAAACGCAAAAAGGGTTGCCAAGGCATGCACTCCAACATAGATGTCATTCCTCAGACAGACTGCAGGCACACTCAGTGGCCCATTTAAACTACCAACTGCTGTCCTGTCAGACTCGCGTGACGGTAGAGAAGTAGCGGTCTTTACACCCCCTCTACATACGTTCATTTTACTTGTACTATGACTGAGGCGGAAGAAATCTCGTCCCTCAAGGACAGGAGGTACCTGGCCAAGCCATTTGGCTGTCCTTAATAGGTCTAGTGAACACCATTGAAGATCGTGCTTAATTTGTGCTTGTATTTTTCCGGTGCGGGGCACCGGCACTTATTTTTGAGGGCCAGCACTTATTTTTCTGCCTCATGCATTTACTAGGAGCAAAAGACGCACATGGGAAAGTTGGACGAAGAGAAAAACGAAAAAGTGTCACAATGGGAGAAAGCACAAAGCTACAAGGGTGAGCTGAAGGGGCAGGGAGTGGCTGTAAATGGATTAAAGAGGCCCGAGATGGTTTTAGGATTACACTGCCTCAGCATTCCTTGCTCGCACGTTTAATTGAAGCAGCCGCTTGTTTCAGAGGAGAGCTTTGGGCACCGGCACGTTTTTCTTAACACATTAAGCACTGCTGAAGATACTAACATGAGAACAAGGAGTGGTAAATTTGGGGTCAATGCTCGGTCTGTTTATCTGGTGAAGTTCTTGCAGGAAAAGAGCAGTGGTTTTAGGGATTGCAGAAGACAACTAATGTCGCACTGGTCACTTCACAGTGCAAGAGTAAGTTACAAGCCCACCGTGGAGGGGGGGGGGATGTCATTCACGAGCTCATTAAGGACATGGCATGTGCATTGGTGTGAGAGAGAACACTAGATAGGTTAAAAAGCCACACCTTTATGTGTACAGTGATGCACAAGAAATGCACTACCTTCTTCAAGCCCACTGAGACACACCTTCATGAAAGCAGCGATTTCATGATCTCACTTCCTCATTGAAAAGAAAACTCTTCCCCAGGTCTCTCTGTTCAGGAGCAGTAGAGGCAGCACTGGCAATGACACATAGGGCCTGATTCTAACTTTGGAGGACGGTGTTAAACCGTCCCAAAAGTGGCGGATATACCACCTACCGTATTACGAGTCCATTATATCCTATGGAACTCGTAATACGGTAGGTGGTATATCCGCCACTTTTGGGACGGTTTAACACCGTCCTCCAAAGTTAGAATCAGGCCCATAGTCCAGTAAATGAATTCAATGTTTGCTGCTGAGCTCTGTGTTGCAAGTTAGTTGTAATCCTGGTGGGTCTTACTTTGCCTTTTAGCTTTCTAGGGTCGATAAAAAAATCAGTAATTGTTGCACCTTTACTAGAGCCACCGAGAAAGAGCAAGTGCATAGCGTTAAGCGCTATAGAAAAACAAATCCTGTAAGTGCCCGTTCAGGAATATGACACCAACTCAGCTGCTTTTTTTTGCACCGGTTGAAGGCTTTTTGGCAGCGATTTCCAACAATTTTCGCTAGTCAATGGTTTATTTTAAGCCAGCCAGCAGGCTCATTTAACTCCTAAAACAAGCCCAATATGCTCATTAGGGTACAGTGGAGCTGTGAAGGGTTAAATACCAGTGTTGTTTGGGTCCTTACTGTGCACAGAGCAGGCCAGGATGGCAGATACCTCAGAGTTCAAGCAGAGCAGGGGCACACACCTGACACTGATTTACTTGACTCTGCGCCATATGGTTTAAGTAAACCTAAAGCCGGGGCCTATCCTTTATGGTTGCATTTCCTCAGCACCGCACTGAGCAAAGCCTGTTGATTTAGTACAAGTGAAGTGCCCCAATCTCTGCTTGGAGCCATCAGCTTGGAATCAAAGAGCCCCGAGAATTCGTCCATCCATCACACCATCCATCCATCTGCCTAGAACATCTTTTAAAGCCTCTCTGTAAAAGTGTTCTCTCTAGACATCTGCTTGTCTGTCTTGCAGACCAAGCGTAGTAACACAAACATGATGCAAGGCTGGACTGACACAACAAATTGTAAAGACGTCTAGGGCTACATTCACAAACTGTGAGTCAAGACCTTTCATGACAACTGATGCACTTTGGGGTAGATTTGTGGTGGATGTGGGTAGATGAGAATCTGTGTCTCTATGCGTATTGCCTGATGCACGCCTACGTGCACTTATCCCTCCTACCACACTCCAGAGTTGTTCTGCTCTCATGCATTACAGTAAAGTAGTAAACCACCAGCCATTAAAGATCCACCAAATCTTGGCCACAAAACCAGCCTCATTCATGCCTGGATGTCCAGCACTTACCTGAAGCTCAACCATACAAAGACATATTGCCTGTTATTTTCCAAGAACAACAAACAAGAGATAGTGTGTGGTGGACACCTATGGTGTTATCACATTATACCAGGTCCAGGGATCCCCTATTAGTGAAGTGTAGGAAGTGCCTAGGAAACCAGGTCTCTCTAGAGGTAGCTGTGAATGAGCCCCAAGACGTATCTAGGAGACATGCAAAGCTCATGCAGTACCACTGTAGTCACACAGCACTTACACACATGAAAGAACCACACAGTGTTACAAAAATAAAGGTACATTATTATGGTAACACAAGTACTAGAATACTTATAGGCAATTCCTCCAACTGAAGGTAAGTACACACTAAATATATACACAATAGCAATCAGCAAAGAGCATAAAAACAACAAGCATTGGCAATAGTGTTAGACAATAGTGAGGGCCCTAGAGGAGGGCCAAACCATATACTAAGAAAGTGGAATGCTGAGAAAAGTCCACCACCCAAGGATGTGGAATTGTTAGAGGGAAGCTTGAATAACTAGGGACCCCAAGAGGTAAGTACCTAAGTGACCCCCAGTGACCAGGAGAGCAGAGGTAAGTACCTGGTTTCCCCAAGGACTAACAGGAGGACTTAGAAAAGGGATTGTGCATGACTCGGACCAGACTGGAAGAACCCAAAGGTGGAGTCTGGCAGAAAAGGACCTGCAAGAGAAGAGGACAGAGTCCAGTTCGAGTTGGAGTGTCTGGTCGTGGCAGGAGCCACTACCCACCCTTCTGTGGATGCAGAAATAGGTTGATGGGGGAAGAATACCAGCTGTGCCACACAGGAGCTGAAGAGGAGTCTTTGGAGCAATGCAGACGATGTTCCAGATCGGCTGTCGGGTTGCAGATGGTCAGTGGTTAGGATAACCACCAACAAGCCTTGGGAAATGCAAGAGGAGCAAAAAGAAGAGTTTCAAGGTTGAAGCGGATCAGGAAGGTCCAGAAAACTCAAGCCTGGGAGGTGAGTCTGAGGTGACTCTCAGCAGTCAGGAGTGCCAAAAGAAGCAGTCACAGCCCCCACAGGCAACCCACTGCCAGCAGGCGCAGTAAATCGCAGTGAAGCCCAGTCAACACACCTGAAGTGGAGCCCAACGTCACTGGAGTAGCAGTGAGGAGACTGTGCTTGGCAGGATGAAGTGCTGGAGGTGGGGCTACATAGAGCCTGAAGATCCCATGGAGCAGGAACAAACAAGACTTGGTCGCTGCAAGAGTCACAGTGCACAGGGTGTCTGTCCTGTAAGAAGAGGCAAGTGCTCACCGACTCTCAAGTTGGACAGCGGGCACAGAGGACCAAGGGAATCACTCCAGACCACCACCTGTGATGCAGGATCCACGCAGTTCTAGAGGACAGCAGATCCATGCGGCCTGTCGTAGTTGCAGTTGGTGCCTTCATATGCAGGGGAGTGACTCCTTCATTCCAAGGGAGATTCCTTCTTGCTTCTTGGTGCAGACTGACGTCTCACTGACCTCAGAAGTTAAACAGCTGGATAAATGTTGCAGTTGCTGGAAGGAGCCAGAGAAACAAAGCTTCAAAGCAAATTCGTCTCTGGAGTTGCAGACTTGTCGTGTCCTGAAGAGTCCAGATGCGGTTTCAGTGGCCAGAAGTGGAAGTTAACGATACAGAGGAGTCCTAGTGGAGTCTTGCATGTCGAATCTGAGGGCCTACCCGTAAGGGAGTCCCTAAATAGACCTAAAAGTGAGTATGGTCACCTAGCACGGTGACCACCTATCAGGAGGAGTGTCTGATGTCACTTACCTGACCTAGCTACTTAGATGCTCCCAGGGGCCTCTGCACATCTTGGTTTCAAGATGGCAGAATCAAGTGGCCACCTGAAAGAGCTCTGGGCACCACCATTGGAGTGGTGATAGAAAGGGGAGTGGTCACTCCTCTTTCCTTTGTCCAGTTTCACACCAGAGCAGGGCCCGGAGGACCAAGGACTGGCGCAGTCGCCAATATGTAACGAAGGTAGGCGGACACAGAGAGGAACCTGAAGATAGATTTATTGATAAGAAGTGCCCCCGACGGGAGACGCGTCCGAAGTTGGTCGTGTCTTGCAGCAACTGACGCACCCGTCATCTCGAAGACCACGAGTGCCAGTTACAAAGTTCCAAGAACAGAACTAAAGAGCTCATGGTCTGGTTACAACACCTTTGTTTTCTCAGTGCTGAATTGACACGTTACTGAAAGTTGTTCTAAAAGGTGCGACATATTTTGTTGATTGCAAAAAAAATATTGAGGCATTCTCATGTGTTAATTTTAGATTTGGCTGTAGTCTTTCCTCACACTATATGTTTATTATTTATTTAAGAAGTTTGATAAAGCGCTTACAAGATGCCACACAAATGATGACAGATATATCGCAAAGCTAGTGAGGACAAATACATTCACCTCAATGCTTTATCCTCTGTACAGATGCTGAAAAGGTCCAATAAAATAAAAGGTCCAGGAGAGAGCTTTGCACGAGGTATTAGATGTTCGAGGAATGTCACAGGTCATTGGTAGGTCTAAGCCACGTCAAGTTTTTAGGATAACTACTAAGTAAATAAGTCCTGTTTAAAGGTATTGTATGTAAATAAATCGTATATGGATATACTGAAAATCTGGCAAAGATCTGACCTTCTTTAATCTATTGGACCTTTAAGAGGCACTCCTATCTTAGACCATTTCAATTAAATATACAGCTTTCAAGAGAGAAAATAATTAATAAAGAGAGTTCACAATCCTTTAAACTAGGAAAGATTTGGATGGCAGAACGCTATAATAAAATGTGTTATGATGAAATAGGACATATACATCCAGTTTGACTATCTTGGGGTGTACTGATGACAATCATCTGAATTGCCCAAGACTTTGGATGGAGTGGGGCCTTCAGGATGAAGAGTGTTTTGTGAGCGGTGTCCAAAGTAAGTACACAAGAACCAGATCCATGCCAGATTTATGGTGACTATTTGCCATTCAAATGATTCGAATGTGGGTTAACTGTGTGCAGAATCAGCTAATGTTAATAACCTAAAGATCTGGCTTGGCCCAAGAATTTGCCGCCAAACTATGGACACCCCTATCTTGCACCACACTAGACTCCGGAAGGGATTGCAGGTTACTGCATGATTATCAAAGATTGTGTTGGGATAGGATGTGCATGGTGCATGGTTTTGAAAGAAGACACACAACATGTGCTTGTCACACTCTGGTTGGCAAGACATGTCCCACCATAAATCAATTCTAAAATTGACTTCAGGACTTGACGCAATGTGTGGATTACTGTAATTGAGGCCACGAGTCCTATACAGCAAATGATTTACTCATCAGTGATCTCAACCTGTGATTTATGTCACCTTCAATTGACATAGGGGAGGGCAACAATCAGAATCCCCCACCTTATATCTGCAAAAGTTGAGGGTGCGTAATGGGGCTCAAGGAGAGCTCAGTGCAGCGTGGAGAAGCAGAGAACTAAAGTGGGGAAACAACAGGTTGTGATACGTTTTACAGGACTAACTAAACGTTATATGTTAAAGTTACTGGACTAACTAAATCCTCATCGCTAAGTGCTAGAGTATATAAACTTTGAATCCCACAGGCTTCTTCACCAGGTGTCAACAAAAGTCGGGTAGACTTCAAAACATTTTCAAGTGCATCACCTCGGTTTACAATTTTTAGTTACTCCATAAATAAATACAACATGAATTTGTTTTTTATATAATATTTTACACTGTGCCTGTGTTGTTTGTACATAACAAATGTTTTTGTTGCTTGGTTTAATAGCATTTGACACACCTCAGAAGGATGGAAAGCAGAGTTGGATTTACAAGGATTCAAGTCTGAGATATTTGGGGGCTTATAAAGGCTGTATGGAAGTTCTTTGAATGATGCCCAACATCACTTATTTTATGGCTGAATGGCAGAGAAAAGGTTTATTCTTAAAAGTAGGAGGAGAAGAGAAAATGTCTCTCTACATGGATGAGGACTAAGTTTAAGGAACACTTTACAGAAACGTTTAACTGGTTTACAAAACATAAAAGGCATACCCATGTGTGTCATTTTATATCTTGTATCATAGGAAATGGAGCAAAACAGTATTCTCCCACATTAAAGTTGTGCACCATGCCAAAACGTAAAGCAAAACACTCATTTTTTTATGTATTTAATTACTATAGAAAGCATATTGTACATTTCCTCTACTTGTCAAATGTGAAATATAGGACCAGGATTGTGGCAAAAAAAAGTTTTTTTTTTTTTTACATTTGCTACTACCGAAGTATCAAAAACAGTCAAACAGTTTGGGTTGATCAAAACTAGGGGTGAGCGGAACTCGTGCTGTTTCACTCCACCGTATTCCGCGGGGTTACATTAAAACTCTGTGAGATTCAGCGGAGGTCCGCAGGCGGAATTCGGGCATGTCATGCTGCTCGCGCTGACTTTTAGCAGCGGGAGCTTCTTCTGTGCTGTAAAATCTGCGTAAACGGCACCACACGCTGCACCAGAGGGCCCTGGTTCTTTCTGCCACTCCTGTAGATTTTCTACTCGATCGGACGTTTTCTCAATGCGAACAGTCACGACCTGCCATGAATGCCCACATTGAGAAATCTCATCAGGAGATGTTCAAGTCTCCCGAAAATCATGCTAGGGGACGCTAATTATCGATTGTGAATTTTATATTGGGGAGCCGCATGCAAGAAGAAACTCTGCCATGCAGCAGTTGGTGGAGTTTTGCCAGAACTCAGTGCTATAAGCAGAATGTGGATTGGGCATAACTCAGTCAACAGAGAGGAATTTTTTCGCCCCCCCTAGTCAAAACACTTTATGATATAGAGATGTACAAAACAATTACTTAATGTAAAAATTATACAAAATCATTTTGTATAATTTAGCAACAATAACATTTACACTCATGGAATGACTTAACTGCAATAACCGTATTCCATTTGTTACAAAGTCATTACAACGCGCTTCCTCCATTTTGACCCAATTGCAAAAACCTGCCTGTAATATGTAGTGGGCAAAGTGTGTTTTCTCAGTTCTATAATCCACAAAATAAAGGATTTGCGCTTTATAGGAACAAATGCGAACGTATTTGTAGGCTTGCCCCAGCGGTTTTGCATTCAGTAGCATTCCCACTGTATATATATTCTTTCAATATTCTATTATGGTATTTTTAGCCTGTTCCCTTCCAAATATAAATCATACAAACACCACAAGTTCCTCTTTGAGCCTGAGACATTGAGTTCCTATTACTTTCTTCAGCATGTTTTCAGAATACTACACTCTTCTCGTAGATGATCTCGGAGTAACACCACAACACCCAAACAATACTTTGCCGTGGGATAGTGTCTGGAAGGTACCAGACATCCGAGATTGTCCGGGACAGTCCCGGTTTTTCACCAGGTGTCCCGGCAGATTTGGTCAAATGTAGCTTGTGTCCCCGTTTTTAGACAGGGTGGACTGAACACAGTGGGAGGCACCTGTGTACGTGTTACAAAGCAGGGTTAGTTGACAGATGTTACAAGAAAGAAATGTAATTAACAGGTATGACACTGGGTTTTAAAATATAATTTTATGTATTATGTTAGTATCCATTCTGTGTTTCTATGCTGATGAGCGCTGTCATTCTGTGGTGCTTGGAGGCTGTAAAATTGTAGCCCTTCTTCTACTTTTGTGAAATGTCCCGTGTTTTTTGTTTGTTTTTAAAATCTGTTCACCCTCCTGGAAGGTGTTCCAGTTTTTGGCAGCCAGCTGCGACAAGGAGCGGCCACCTTGCCTGCACGGGTCAGTGCGTGCTGGATGAGTACATTTCAGATTCTTGTTTAACTTGGAGAGGCCGGCGTTGTGTCACGCATTATGCGTGAAGCACACGATTTTAACAAGCCTTGGCAATGCCAGTCGGTCGTCTAGCTTTAAAGGAACGCTGTGTGGTGATCTAAAGATAAAGTGCAATGCTGTCATCCACATGAGAGGTGATCAGTCCTTGCACTACTGCCCATAGTTCCACTCTCAGGCCGTAAGCCGCTAGCCTGGGCACTACCTTGAAGATGACTACATCTTTTGAGAAGGGCTTGAATATCGATCAGGTGTAGTCGATGCTCTCCCTGGTCTCAGAGGCCGTAAACGCAGGAAGGTCACAGGCTTCGAGGAGAACTGTTTACTTTCTGTAGATTCCTCCCATGGTGCTTGTCTTTGGCCCTTTGCAGCCTAAGGAGAACGTTGGAAGGGGTCAACACTCATGCGATTGGAAATGCAGGGGGGCTGCTGTCACTTCTGCTACCAGTGGTATTTTCATGGGCTCTTTAGTAGATATCCTGAGTTCTTGGGGCGTCAGGATACTTACACTGCACATCTGGACTCTGATCTCAAGAGTACATTTACAGAGATAACCATGGGTGCATATGATTTGCTTCTAGGTGTTTTTTTTCAGATTTTAGTCAACCGGTGCCTCCACGCTGGCGTTTTTGTCTGTTTAGGCGAACAGGGCATCACACTGGCATTATTCAGTGCCTAGACCGATTTTAGGTGAACCAGCAAGTCTGTTTATATAGACCATACAGAATAAATCAAGATCTGTAAAGCTTCAGAGAGAATCAGCCCTACAGGCATGCTTCTGTAACAGGATCCCTTCATATGGCATGTCCTAGCCATGCTGCTCATCAGAAAACTAGCATCTGATAAAGTGTTCAGTGTATTGAAGGCTTCTTTGAATTTAGTTTCTCCTAAAATGTGCTGGCCCCTTGCCCAGCGATTCACCCTCTGAGGCTGGCATGAGAGCTAGTAAGTTTCGGAATCATTGTAATGGGGGGGCTTCATGTCTTTTCAGAGGATCATTTGTGAGGTCCCTCAGCAGCCATCATCCTCTTAGGCGCTCCCATTTCCAGGAGTCTCGGGCCTGGCTTGAAGTTCTTAGGTGGCAACACGTCTAGGCTGCATATTTCTCCAGGAAAATGGAGTCCACACCCGTTCTGTTCACACTCTTTCATTCTGCTTCAGTCTCTTCAGGTCCTCACACAAAATCCACGTGGGTGTAGAGGATAAAGGGTCCTCAGAGAGAAACACCAATAGCTACTGGGACCTAGCAGGAGGACCTCAAGTGTAGTCCTCTTCCCCTGGTGCCACCCTCAGAGTCCTTCATTTTCTTAACTGCCTCCTCCGCCAATGCGATTCTCAGCCTTTTCCGGCCACCACTAACAGCACAGAATCACTTCATAGCAGCAATTCCAAAACAGTAGAGACAAACACCTGTGAAGATTAGGATATGGGATATGCACACGTTTCGTACCAGGATGCAAATTCTTACCTAAACCAACCTGTATGCCCTATGATTCACTACACATAGGTGAAACATTATGATGGGAGTCCCTATGTAGGGGTGAGGCGTAGGACCTGTCAGCACCCAGGACAAAAACTATCAGTAAAGTGCCTGGAGGCGAGGTGATATCATACAAGTGGAGTTTTCCTGAGAAACAATTTCCCCTCCAGTGCGGTCTTTAGTGGCCAGTGCCCAGTGGGACAATGTGTGTTGGTACCCACCCCCTAATGTCCTCCAATGTCCATGGATTATTTCACAACCACCCACCAATAGTGGCCCTCATCTCTCCTTAGCCCCTCTCTCACATGTATTTATTTTATAGCGCTAGACATCCCATTGTAGAGTGTCATAGCGCTTTACATCACAAACATATAATACACACACATACAGAGGCAGTGAGTTATAAAAGTGTGAAAAACCAAGGTAAAGAAAATGTTAAAGACTATGAGGATTACAAGGTGTAAAGATTTCGTCATCCATACTGATAGGCATTATATGCTAAGAGTGCCTGGTCTGGAGAAACTAAGGGGCAGATTTACAAAATGTTCATGCAACGCAGAAACCAAAGTTGCGGCGCTGAGTGAAAAAGGAGGGAGCGTAAGAGCACCATATCTACTAACATATGGTGCTGTTTCTCTTTCCTCTAGTGCTGGTATACCTTAGGCTGCCTAGTGCCAATTTACACACTCATACATCATAGTGCAAGCATGTGTGCCTGATGTCAAGCATCGGTTTTATACTGGAAGGGTACACCTCCAGCAGAAAATTCTATGCTTAGTCGAAGTTTAACACTTTACCACTTTGCACATGTGATGCACTGTACAGCACACACACAACTTCGAAAGGTTTGGAGAAAATAAATATTTTCTCCAACTTTACGTCTGCTTGGAGGAAGCGTAATGTTTTATGTGAATCCTTTTCTACTGAAGTTAGTAGATGGGGATTAGTGTCAAAATCCATGTGGTTGTGAGGGAATGTCCATATACTACCCTTGGTACACCTCCTTGATGCAAAGAAACATAGAGTACCGCTTTGTGTTCCTTCGGGGCTTCTTTCCAATGCAATTCAGGATTTGTGCCGCAAAGTAAACACAAACGCAGCACTTTGAACCAGGTCTGCGTCACTTTGTGATGAAAACCATGTGTAAATCATTAGTAAATCTGTCCTATCAACTCAGGATTTGAAACATATCACAATGATTGAGGGTGAGACACTAATAAAATTGCTAAAAATGGTTCCTTTTGGTAGTAATTCAAACTTAGAATACTAAAAGATTGAGGAAAAAGTTATAAAGTTCTAAACCTATGTCTTTCAATTTGCATGCAGCACTTTGATGCTACATAGCCTCAACATGTCAAAGGGCGCCCCTCGATCTTGGTACCCGGTGCAGTGACACTGATCACACTTCCCTTAAGCAGGCACTGTACCCCACAGCCATAAAGCAAATTAATAAATAGTATAAGATGCACGCCAATGTGCCTAGATTGTTTTTGGATTGGGGCCACATATTTTCGAAAGAGGACCATGAGAGCACTTCTGTGAGGCTGATGCTTTGCGACAACTATCTTCTTCCTGAGCCCTAAAAGATTCTGCAAAATGGCGTCACAGTTGATACATTCTGTGACTTTCCAGGAGGCTGGAGTACATATATAGGTCAACAGATCTCCCTTGCTATCAAAAATCTATCTGTGTTCTCGAAGACACTTCTAGCTTTACCAGTCAGAGTTTACAAGTCCTGATCCTCAGCACGAATGGCCCTTTCCGTTAGACGAGTCACTGCTGGACACCGGTGTGTAAACGTGTGATGGAGAACTGACCATTTGCGCAATGTGGTTTTCCACTGTGACGTGCAATCCTAAGAGAAAAGGTAGGTTATGTTATGTTATCTGTATCTGTATAGCACTCTCTCACCCATGTGGGTTTCCTAGCGCTTTATTGGTGTGTATACGTGTGAGGCTAGGCCTAGGCGAAGGGAAGATGGGACCTACTGGAAGAGCCAGGTCTTCAACTTCTTACGGAATTCAAGAAGAAAGTAAATGGTTGTAATGTGTAGCGGGGGTTTGTTCCATGCTTTAGGAGCAATGTGTTGCAAAGATGAGAACCAAACCTGTGCTTATATCAAAACTCACATTTCCTCGTTATCTTCCAGGTCCTTCCTCCTCATCATCTTCAGGCTTGGAGGAGGGGGGGGGGGGAGACCCACGCGTCAAGACTGACTACCAGCTTGAAACAAGCTGATGTTTGATGTATGTAGTTTAATACATGCCCGTAGCTGGCCAATCAGAACACACTACTTTTCGAGTGGTTTATAATCCATAATATCAACAGGAGACTTTGGTTGAATGATTGCAATTGCACAAGATCACACAGCACAAACCTTTAATGATCTCTGCTAGAAGCCTAGACACTAGCAAGTAAGGTAACTTTTAAATGCATATCTTCCAACCTTGTGAGTCCCCAAGGAGGGTGGGGGTGAGTGAGGAGGGTGATCCCAGTGAGATGAAACATTTAAGGAAGGCTGGTTTTCATGGTGGGTGACACCATCCCAGCCAATGGGAGACGCTGATTGTTTGGAGGGTGATTCAGAATCCAAGGACGGAACCACACTCTAAAATGGGGTGAGCTAAGAGGTACTGTGCGAGCACAGGGAACCCCAAACCCCAATAACGTGGCTGTATCAACAACTGCACCAAGTTACACACTGTGTTTTCACAGGGACGGAGGGGTGTGTGATATACTTAGCACAGATCAGCATTCGGGGCACTGAAAACAGTAGGAATGTTTAGATAAGCAGATAGATTTTCCTAATAATATTTTTCGCCAGGACTATCAGTTTCCATGCAAGACCGGCAGAGGAATTTCATGGGGTCAAAGGTCAGTGGGCTTTAGTGGGAAAGCGATGCTGATGTGTCTCTCCCAGGGAAGGAGCCCCTCTCCCGCTGCAGCCGAAGCACCGCCCTCCTCTTCCTCGCCAAGGCACCAGCTTGAACATGTAGCACCAAGGTCAAGAACCGCCCGCTTTACATTTGGTATTTTCCGAGATGATGGCTGTCCTGTCCCCGGGGGCTGCACACAACAACTCCAAGTGAAATACTGCTCGTCACTCATTATTTAAATTGTGCGTTTCTGTTAATTAGCCTTACAAGGTCAGTGACGGTTTAGAAGCAAATAGGAAGCAGCGTCTCGTGTGGGTGAGGGGCGGCAGGTTTGATCAGCACTGTGGGGGCTTTTGGGGGGTGGGGGGGTTGGGGGGGGAGGCAACCAGCACTGACAAGGAGGAGAAACAAGTGCGCCTTGGGCACGACCAAACAGGTCAATTATTGGAGGGGTGGGGAGGTTGCTGAAAGTACCAGCCATCATAAAGAAGGGGGAGAGAACAGCCAACATAGACTGCAAAGAGAGGGGGAGAGAACCAGCATAGAGAGGAGGAGAAAGCCAGCCAGCAGAGAGAGGGGGAGACAGCCAGTCAACCAGCCAGGATAGAGAGGAGGGGAGATTCAGCCAGCAGAGAGGAACGAGGGGGGGGGGGGGGGAAGGGGAGGGAACCAGCATAGAGATTGGGAAAGAACCAGTGCTTTAAATGGGCCGGTACTCACCGGTACTGAGTACCGGCACTTCTTATTTTTCTCACTCTGAGTACTGGGACTTCTCTGCTGCCAAGGAGAGTACCGGTACTCATGAAAGGTAGGCTTAATAGCTGCTGGTGAGCACTAGGCTGTCAGAGTTGAACCTGCCTCTGACAGCTAAGGTGCTGCTGTAGCTCTGAGCCGACCCCGCTGAGCTATTCAGCAGGGATTAAGTGGCTAATGTCTGGGTATTCACCGTCACGCTGTGTTTGACAGAACAGGGCCCATTCAGGCCCTGTGCTGTCCATCACATTCACACTACTGTGTACATATGTGCAAACACAGGAATTGAGGCAGCCCCGCTGACAGAGACAACCAAGAAAGCCATAGGAGGAAAGTTTAATATGGCTTTAATCCCTCCTGCGTCTTTTAGAACGAGGGTCTGTTTAGGTATGTGTTTGCCTTCTTGTATGTGTGTGTTTTTCTGTGAGAGAAAGGCGAATGAAAGATGGAGAGAATCTGGACACTTTAAGGAGGACAGTGTGGAATGCTTTGTGTCTGCTTGTTTCTTTCTGTCTGTGTGCACGCTCAATAATATATAGTATTGTGCAAAACGACACCAAATAACAATACGGCATTAAGAAGCTGCAAAGATTACAAAACAAAAGAAATGTTAAAATATAATTGTTTCGCTTTCATCTTGTGTAACGAGTTAACCTGTTTTTATTTAAACACACTTATCATGTGTTTTGGTATTGCTGCAACGGGTATTTAAGTCCTAAAGTATCCTCATGTCTTACTCTTGCCCCGCCCCTAGCCCCACCCACCACACTACTAGCTCATTTTAAGCAGTACCTGCACTTATTTTTTCCCATTTAAAGCACTGGAAAGAACCTGCTAGCAGAAAGAGGGAAGGGAGGAGAAGAGAACCAGAATAAGATGAGGGAGAATCAACTGGCATATAGAGGGGGAGACAACAAGCCAGCATAGAGAGGGGGAGAGAAGACAGCCAGCACAGGGAGGGGGAGAGCCAGCCTGGGTAGAGAGGGGAGGAGGACCATCCAGCACAGAGGAAAGAGAACCAGCCAGCATAGAGAGGGGAGAACCAGCCAGCATAGAGAGAGGGGAGAACCAGCCAGCATAGAGAGGGGAGAACCAGCCAGCATAGAGAGGGGAGAACCAGCCAGCATAGAGAGAGGGGAGAACCAGCCAGCATAGAGAGAGGGGAGAACCAGCCAGCAGAGAGAGGGAAGAGAGGGGGAGAGAACCAGCATAGAGAGGAGATAGAACCAACTAGCATAGAGAGGGGGAGAGAGCCAACCTGCAAAGAGAGGGGGAGAGAAAAAACCTGCGTAGAGAGCATAGAGAGGGGGGAGAAGCAGCCACCTAGCCTGCATAGAGGGGGGAAGAGTGCCTTCCAGCACAGAGGAAAGAGATCCATGCAGCAGAGAGAGTTAGAGAGAACCAGCCAGAACAGTAGGAAGAGAAGAAGCCATCACACAGAGGGGGAGAGCAGAAGCCAACACCGGGTGAAGAGAAGCAGCCACTACAGAAGGCTGACAGAATCAAGCAGAACTGCATTGGTAGAAAAGTACCTAGGATAAGGAGGGGAAGGTATGTGTCCATACACCCTAGGGGCACAGGCATCTATGAGGGACACAAAAGACTTCTAGTGTTGCCTTCACTGTTGCTGATATCAAAAGACATTGGATGTGGACACCTCGCCCACAAGGTATTCGTGGCATGCTTCATCACTGGTGTCCACCCTGCACACAGGTAAGTGGGCACCACCTGGTGGCCTCTACCATGTTCGGGAGTTTCAAAGTTATTGTTGACTGAATAAACACAGAGATTCAGATAAATTAAAAATGTCTGAGGGCATGCACAAAACAATATCTTTTTATTGAGTGAGTACCCATAACATCATTAAAAACACGAGATTCTGGATGTTTATTGAAAGTAATATTTGAATTATCCAAGTTTTTCTTGCATGCATATTTTGACCTTATGTTTGGCCAAACATTTTTATCAGTTTATTCAGGGCTATTGGATCCCTAACCGGTGTGCATCCGCTAACACGTAACACAGTTGTGAAGGTAACAAACTCTCCTACCTGGTCTGTTTGACCAGTTTACAGGCACCCCTATATGGGGTGTGATTAAAATTCTAGAGGGCATCTCCCTGTACTCACATATTCTTTAAGGGATTATGTCAGCAATTCCATGTAAAGTTCTACCAGTCACCATAATTGGGGTTAGGTATGCGTCAAGACTGACAGGCGAAAGGATAAACCCGCGCAGAGAGAGTAAGGGAGAGAGAACCAGGTAGCACTTACAGGGAAGAACAATGTGGCACAGTGGAGACAGAAGGAGCATCCAGCATAGAGGATTTAGAGAAGCAGCAAATTATGACTATGAGAAGTAAGTCAAAGTCAAACAATTCTTTATCAGGTTAGAAAACCATAAAGACATACAAAAGTTAAAATATTAAAAGACATAAAACCAATTAAAAATCATCAAACACTTGATATATGGATAGTCAAACAACAATTACTTCCCTACCAGGCCACCCAGTCTCACAGCCGCAGAGATGAACTTATACATTTTCATACATATATATTCAGACTGTAAAAGCTGTAGGTAATATAAAGCAGGTCTTCACCTCCTAATATTCAAACATTGTAACATCGGCACTAAGAAGTTTTTCCTGGGGACTGAATGTAAAGTGCAGAAGAAGATAAAGTGCAGCAGAGATTGAGGGGAAATGGAGTCACAGGGACAGGGTCCAAGAGCAGACTCAGACTACACTTTACTCAAGTAGGCAACTAAGACTTGAGCTATAATATACCCAACTTAAATCTCATAGGGTTGAACCTTTGGTAGGGCTTCAATGGAAAGAGCAGGTAAGGCTCGATACCCTCAGTGGTGACCAATGGGAGAAACTCCTCCACCTCCCTCTTGCCCCTCATAGCAGACATTCTGCGTGCTAAAAACAAGCTCAAAAGATCCTCCTTCAGCTGCTCTCTAGATACCAATGCCAGGCTTGTTGGTGAAAGAAACCACTCACCTCTGCCCAGTGCTACCAAGAGACCCTTCACATGTCTAATCCAAGGGATCCTGCAGGCTTGTTCTAAAAGTAAACAATCTTGCACTATTTCCCAGTTGAGGGAGGTCTCATCATAGGTATCATTCTCATGAGTGCAACTGCATTACTGGTGCCAGCCCAATACGGTCTTGCAGAGGGGAAATGCCTAGCTCTATTTGAAGTAGAAGGCCTGGGACACTTTTAGGAACTGACAATAGCAACCTCAGGAAGACATTTTCTTTTGCCTGCAACTTTAACAGGTCCCTATCGCCCCACATGCCAGCATTGTAGATAACTGTCCAAAGACACTGTGCTTCATAGATGACAAGCAAAGTGTCCAGGGGCGTAGACCCCAGCTTCCTTGAAAACCTAAAGATACCCTCTATGGTTTGCACAAATTTTAGGGACCTGGTGTCAATAAGGTGTGACCAATCACTCCTACTGTCAAAAGGGAGACCTAGATATGTAAATGTGCGGATCACTGCTAACTTTTCCCCTGAATGTCATACGATTTCAGGCTTGTACAGGCATTGCCCATAACCATCACATGAGACTTGGTCGAGTTCATCTTCAGGCCCAGGTTACCCATGTAGTACACAAATTTATTTAAAAGCTTTTGGGGCCCAATCCCTGTCCTTGAACACAGTCATCGGTGTAAAGAAGAGCTGGTAAATTATTAACGTCTACCCTTGGTCAATCTGTTTCCACCTCGTTCAGACATTTTTCTAAATCATTAATGGAGAGACAAAATAAAAACGGGGCAAGCACACACCCTTGTCTCACTCACGTGTCATCTTAAAAGGGACTGTACACTTCCATCCACGGCATGCCTGAAGCGACCTGTTAAATCCTCATGTTTAAAAGATAAAAGACCAATGGTTCATCAATACCCATTGCTAACATCTTGGCTCACAACTTGCTCCTGTCTACCCAGTCAAGTGCAAAGGTCAAGTCCATGAAAGCAAGGTGCAATCACCCTTACTTGACCAAAGTGTATTTACTAATAATTAGGTGCAAGTTGAGGCACTGCTCTACCATACCCAATCCTTTATTGAAGCCATACTGGACCTTGGCAAAAGAGCTCTCTCCATTACCCATGCTTCAAGCTTGGTCAGCAGTACTCTTCCCTAGATATTACTTGTGGAATCAATGAGTGAGATACGGAGATAACAACATGAGTCTGCCCTGTCGCCTTTCTTAAATATAGGCACAATAGTGGCACTGGGCCAAGATTTAGGGAGTCCATTCACAATTGCAGAACTTAGTACATTAGTCAAAGATCGGGATTATCCAGAAAGATGTCAATGGGCACCCCATCTGGCCCTTGGGCCCTGTTCCTTGCACGGTTCTCCAGGGCAGAAAGTACCCCATCTAGCTAGGGACTTAGCAACCTCGTGCCTACCTGGGTATAGCATTGTTCAAAAGGGGCCATAGAGTTGACCTCATCAAGTCACTCCCATAAAGCTTTGAAAAGTTTTTTACCCAAATTCTGGGGGTGATAACCACATCAATGGGGGTTTTATCGGTATTAGATACAGCAGACCACATTTACCACTTCCCAAAAAAGCTGGGTGTCCTTACTAATTGTTGCAGCATTCAACTTTTCACAGGGTTCCCTACGTATAACATTCTTCCTTTCAGTGATTGCTAGTTTGTAGATTGCCCTACAGACTCTCGCTTTAACTTTATCTCTGAGGACCTGTTTCAGAGCAAGGACCAGATCCCTATGGGTTTTTGAGCACCTCACATTAAACCACCTTTCAGGCATTAAAACTCGTGGCCGTTCCTCTCTAGTTAAGAGGATCGAGATGCTATGGCAAATTTCCTCATAGGCCTGCAAAATAAGATTGGGGTTGGCCTCAGAATCCAGGCGAATCTTAAAATCCTCTTGATTCTACTTTAGGAATTCTCTAAGGGAGGCGTGAGGGTCCAGGGATACCCAGTAAGATAAAGAGAGGGAGCCAGCACTGTTTGCGAGAGAAATAAAATACAATGTGGGTTAGAGAGAGGCAGACACCAATAGCAAGGAGTGAATCGTCTGGTATTGACAAGAGTGCAATGACCAAGTCAGAGAGGACCACAGCTAAGACAAGACAAGAACCAGCAAACATGTGAAGGGAGTGAGCTAGACTGCACAAATGAAGGAACACACCAGTTAGCAGAAAGGAGATGGCACAGAGTGAGCACTGAGGGGAGAGGACCGTGAGCTTTGGGGCACCAGCTAAAAGTGAAGCAAGCACACTAGGCGATACTACTAATCAAGTAGACAACGGCTGATGGTCTGTGGTGGTAGTTTTTTATTGACTTTGAACTGCTCCTCTGCATTTCTTTCTACAGGCACTCTTGCCAACTTCTTCTCGCCCATGTATACCACACAGACATGCTGTACTCATCCACACACACATTCACCCAGTCCCTCAAATTCTCACTCATTCACCTACTCTGATGCTTTAAAAGGCAAATGTACCCCCCAACAGGGGTCTTTGCCATGCTCTCTTCCCCTCAACAAGGTGATGGGTGGGATGCTTGAACTAATCTCAGCCACTGGCAATCACTCGGGCCACATCCCATGCCATCAATTTTTTTGCCCATCAGGCCACCCCAGATTGGATAAAGCTGTATGCAAATCACTCTTGACACTGTTCCCCATTGGAACAGTCCAGCCTGAACTGCCAGGCCAGGTCTTCCCTGGACCAGAAACAAGCATCCTGGAACCAGTTTCGGGGTATCACCCCTCATAAGCCAGGCTGGCTTTAATTCAGTGGCACAATGCGCCTGGGACCCACGTCTGGGCATACTCAACGCAATGCAAAAACTACAAGGTGATGGATGGAACACTTGAATTAATCTCAGCCACTGATAATCACTCAGGGCCACATTCCAATTCATCGTTTTTGTTGCCCACTATGCCACCCCCGATTGGCGTGGCGAGCAAAAAACACAGTGGATTCAGGCCCAGATCTGTGACTGGGGTTGAATGTTTGACGTTGTTCAGCATTCTGCTCATCATCTGTTCTTTTTGCATTTGTCACCCTAAGTTGGAAGGGTATGCCCAGACATGGTTCCTGTGCTCGCTATGCCACCGGATTCAAGCTAGCCCAGCTGATGAGGGGTGATACCCCAAACCTGGTACCAGGATGCTTATTTTCAGGGAGGACCTGGCCTGGCAGTTCAGGCTGGACTGTTCCCATGGGGAGCAGGGTCAAGACTGATTTGCATATGGCTAGGCCCAAACTGGTATGGCATGGTGTGAAAAAATATGATGGACTTAGGCCCAGATCTGCGGCTAGGGGGTGAATGTTTGACATTGTTCAGCATTCTGTCCATCATCTGTTCTTTTTGTATATGGAAAAGATAGCACATCCCAGCATTATCTAGTAAAGTATGCAGTGCTAATATTAAAAATAGATTTTTCTTCTTACCCTCCGTGTTGCCAGCAATGTTATGTTCTCTAAATGTTACAGTGGTAGACAGAGCCTTAAGGGGAACGTCTGGTGTAGAGAAAAAATATATCTTACTCCAATCCTGCATCTGTAACAATTACCAGAAACATGCATTCTGGAATGTTTGATGATGGCAGCTAGGGCTTTGAGCTCTCTTGGATATAATTCACCAGATGGCCACTTTACCCCGCAGACCATAGGCCATTTCAAGTTCTGCCGTCTGATAAAATAATATTTGCATGCCAAGGGTTCTGTGGCATCTGGAACATAACATCAGAGGCTGCAGAGCTTCCCTTCACCTCCCATGTCCCCCTAATTAGATATAGGCCCTCATTCTGACCTTGGCGGGCGGCGGAGGCCGCCCGCCAAAGTCCCGCCGTCAGGTTACCGTTCCGCGGTCGAAAGACCGCGGCGGTAATTCTGACTTTCCCGCTGGGCTGGCGGGCGGTCTCGTTCAGACCGCCAGCCAGCCCAGCGGGAAAGACGCTTCCACGATGAAGCCGGCTCGGAATCGAGCCGGCGGAGTGGAAGCTGTGCGACGGGTGCAGTTGCACCTGTCGCGTATTTCACTGTCTGCGCAGCAGACAGTGAAATACATGTAGGGGCCCTCTTACGGGGGCCCCTGCAATGCCCATGCCAGTGGCATGGGCACTGCAGGGGCCCCCAGGGGCCCCGCGACCCCCCCCTACCGCCATCCGGATCTCGGCGGTCCGACCGCCGGGATCTGGATGGCGGTAGGGGGGGTCAGAATCCCCGCGGCGGTGCAGCAAGCTGCGCCGCCGCGGAGGATTCAATGGGGCCGCGGTACACTGGCGGGACCCCGCCAGTGGTGCCGGTCCGACCGCGGCTTTACCGCCGCGGTCGGAATCCCCATTGAAGCACCGCCGGCTTGTCGGCGGTGCTCCCGCGGTCCTCCGCCCTGGCGGTCAAAGACCGCCAGGGTCAGAATGAGGGCCATAGTGTTAATGTTACAGGAAGATACCTATGTAGCATACACGTGCCCAGAGTAACTTTAGGCGAGAATATCCCAAAATTGAGATCCATGCAGATTGAGAAGTATTACTTCCACAACCGATTATTTCAGAAATCTGATTGGTAACAGCTCAGAGTGCAACAACCAATAACATTCATCTGCATCTTTTGTGGTGCCTCTGACATTCTCATCATCCAGAGTTTGTTGAACAGCAGTGGTCAGTAGAAGCAATACTTGAAGATTGTGAACAAAGATGGGCCGCCGTTTGACTGGTCACTCTGGACTGACCCTGCCCTCGGAGTAGTCAATCGCAGTGGCGGCCCGTCCTTTAGGGCGGAGGGGCCATGCCCCCCCACCTTTTGCCCCTCATGAAGAGTGTCTTTCAGGCTGATCAAAGGTCAGCCTGACAGACACTCTCCATGTTCAGCTCAGGCAGCCAGGAGCAGACATGCGCGATTTGCGCAGACTCCTGGCTGCCTGAGCTGAACTTTGCTGGGCTGAGGTCACAGCTCCTATGGGCGTGACGTCCTTGTCTCAGCAAAGGTGCCTCGAGGCCCTCCCTTGGGTGACGAGGAAAGCATCACCAATTGACACTCTCCCTGGGCGCTTCAGGTTTAAGCCCTGAAGTGCCCAGGGCGAGTGCCAATCAGTGACACTTCGTCACAGAGTGGGATGGGGTCAGCAGTCTCACTGACCCCATCCCACTCTGATGAGGCTGGGACTGCTGCCTTCCCTCATTGGCTGACCTAAGGTCCGCCAATGAGGAAAGGCAGCAGTCCCAACCCTCCTAGGACATGGAGGCCGAAGGTAAGTGTCTGTGTGTATGTGTGTGATGTTTTAAATTGAATATTTGGTGCGCGCGTGCATGCTTGAGTGTTATGAGTGTTGTTAATGGATGTGCGTGCGTGTGTGTGAAAGAATGAGTGTGTGCGATCTTTTAAAATGAATGCTTGTTGCATGTGTGCATGTTTGAATGGTATGAGTGTTGTTAATGGATGTGCGTGCGTGTCTGTGTGTGAAAGAATGAGTGTGTATGTGTGTGTGTGTCCCGCCCGCCCCCTCCCTCCTAAAGCTGCCGGCCGCCACTGGTCAATGGCATTTTGAGACTAGTGTTCCCAGAAACCAGACCCTTAACCTGTCACAGCACTTCATGATTGTGTGGCGTTACTGTGAAACATGCCTTGCAATACAATGAGAACCTGACTCTGTGCCATGTCTTGTGTTGCTTAGGTTGTGCTGTAGAGAACCTAACACAGTTGCTGATTGTTTTTTCTTGAAGACTAGAGAAGGCATTATAGAGAGAGTCAAGTCTTTGGACCCTTACACCCAGATACTTTCCCGCTTGACTGATTTAGAGGTACCATAGGAGTATTCCAGGCCGAATGCTATAATGTGCTATGGGTTTCAGGCAGCTCCATGCCTTTCATTAGATACTTACTTTACACCAGTTTTAACAAAGAGCAAAACTGTGGTTGCTCCTTCTCAGTTCCAGGAGTGTATCTATGAGATGTTGATACTTTGTCCATCAAAATTTTATGTAACCACATAGGTTTAAGGGTGTTCTTAATCGACTTGCTCTGGAAAAATTGAAACACGGTCACATTTTCAGGTATTTCATTATTCAGCAACTATTTGTTAGTACACAATGTGTTAAAGAAATGCAAAAATAACATAACATATGAATATTGACTTCTGCACTTGCTCCGAGTCGATTAGGGATAAGCTTGTAACTGTGTGACCTTCGCGGACTATCTGCAAAGGTAACTTCTGTGAGAGATCGCCTCCGGGACCTCTGGGCCCAAAAAAGTAGAGTAGTATAGCATGCAGAACCACACCTAGGCAGCCAAGAGTGTCACTGTGACATATTGGTGGAAGACCATGTGCTATGCAATTGACAATAACTGGAAGCACAGGGGCTTTCAACCAGTGTGTTTGCATTTCAAATAACAAGACTGAACCATTGCTTACTACTTAGAACTGAGCAAGCAAAGAGGAGCAATACTCCAAATCCACTAACTTCAATTATCTTTCAGGTAAGAAAAGGTTGGCGATCACTGCAGTGTTGCCACGGTCTGGGCTTAGGCTTTGGATGCATGGATAACGAGCTATGCAAAATCATCAAGGGGGGGTCATGGCCAGGCAGCCAACATGGTGGACGTATGATTTGAGGGATCCGGACCCGGGTCTAACCATCTACCCGTGATCTACCCTCTATGGCGATTCTACACCGCATAGTTCCCCGTGCAGGCCCGGAGAGGTGCTGGGGTGCTGCATGGTGGTGGAGCGAGGTGGCACACATACAGAGGCGAGGGTAGACGGAGACGACCGGTGGTGTGGCCAGCCTCTCGCCTGCCATCTTCTGTTCCCGTCCACCGAGAGGCCTGACGCTGCTGACCGCTCCGGCAGCACCGGGCAAGGCTGAGGTGCGCTGGGTCAAGGGTTGGTACTGTAGCTGGGCTGCCTCTGGCTGCAGGAGGACGGAGGCAGCCTGTGCGGGGCCTCCTCCCCGACTGACATCTCCTGCTCCCGGCTTCAGCTGGGCCGCCCGGCCGCATGAAGGGTGAGTGCGCAGGGTGCGAGCCGGAGCGACTGGGCCAGGAGAGGATGAAACTGTGCAGAGGGTGGCTCCCGATGGCTGAGTTGCCTGGGGAGTGCAACTAGGAGTGTGCCAGCACGTGCCGGCTGGCCCTCGAGGTGCGACCCTTCCCCCCTCCCTTAGGCCTGGAAATCGGCGGCCTGCTATTGCATTGGGGAGCGGCTGGGTTGCGGGTGAGGAGGCCGGGCACCAGCTGAAACAGGACAAGACTGGTGGATGGACCCACCAGGGCTGAATGTGCGGAGTGGCCTGTAGCTGATCCATTGACGGCAGAAGGGCCCGGATAATGCGCAGCTCCCGATATTAACCCCCAGATGAAACACTACATGAGCACGCTGGGAACAAGGCACTGAGACACACAAGAACACCCTTGACAGGCTAGTCACTGGTGGCTAGGAACAGAGGCAGCGACTGAGGGCGCACAGGACGGACTGGCTTTTAGGCTGGCGCTGGTCCTGCCCCTGTGGGGAGATACGGAGTGGAAGGACAACTAGTGGGTAGCTTTAGTGGCTGCGGCCGTGGGGCTGGCCCGCTTTGGGGGGCCGTGCTGGGCCCTATGTGACCAGTCCATCTGAAGCTTTGGGACCGTTGAGGCACATTCTGGTTCACTGCAGACAGAGCGGGGGTGACACATTCCATGCACACCTACTGGAAGTGAATATTTGGAGTGGAAGGTGTGGACATCAGGCCTTAAGTTGACAATCCCTCGATAACCTGGAAGTAAGACTAAGGCCCCTAGGATGGAGGAATATGTGCAGGGCCAATCCACGCCCTAGGACGACTCGCCTTCCACCCCACCGCAAGACTGTGTTCCCTCTACGAGAGCAGAGGCACCAGCGGACAAGCTAGATCTTATCTTACAGGAAATATGTGACTCCAGAGAAATCACGGAGCAGAAGCCTGGCGCTATCACTACAGACCTTAACCTGCTGAGAGATGACCAGCACAAACTGGCAGATATGGTCAAATCAGCGGAACACACATTGGCTACCTTGGCTCCAGGGCAGATGGAACATGGTTCTATATTACAATATCTGCACAAACAGGTGGAACAACTCCAAGACAGAGCTGAGGATGCCGAAGGTAGAGCGCGCAGGAATAACATCCGAATAGTGGGTATGCCGGAGGGTGTTGAAGGAGATCGGCCCACTTCATCGAGAGCTGGCTGCAATCTACAGTGTCCCCAGAGGGCTTGTCTGCTCTCTTCACAGTAGAAATGGCATACCGAGTACCATCCAGGAGACCCATCCCTGGGGCCTCGCCGAGACCCACAGTGGCTAAAATTCTGAATTACAGAGACATTTTCCTATGTGCCGCATGGGAACGTGTGCGCTTACGGTCGAGGGCACCAGAGTATTTCTTTACCCGGACTATACACTGTTGGTGCAGCGGGGCCAGGCCTCCTTCCAGGAGGTCAAGAAAAACCTCAGAGCACAAGGCTCACACATTGATCTTTCCTGCAACATTGAAAGTGATACATGACAACCACTCCCACTTCTTTGACTCTCCCGCATCAGCCAGGGAATGGCTTGATCAGAACTTTCAAGGACCACGGAGTGGACAGCCACGGGAGTTAGCATCACAAGGCTCGGGTCGGCGGTCCGGGTGTACCCACTGTAAGCGGGATGCAGTGCAGGACGGAGGTGCGGGGCCATCTCCAAGGCAGGCACGTAAGAGCCAACTGGAAGCCATCCAACTCGCAACTAATCTACGTGATCCCAACTGCAGATCTAGCACAGAATTGTCTGTAGCTGGGGATTCCGACACCGAGACTGAAGGCATTGTTCCCGTCCATCATGCCGCAGACCGCATATGATCTGTGTCGTAGGAAATCTATCTGCGCTGCTCCTCGACCACACTACGCGGATACTGTGGTCACCGCTGCAGCGCCCCTTCAGATCATTGGGCAACAAACTGGACTGTTGCTTTGATACTTCCATAATGATTATCTATTTATCACCTATTTCTAAATTGTTCATATCTGCACATATATGTCACAATCTTATATTATGTGCTAGCGTAGGGGATGGATGAAAAAGAGACCAGTTACTGATATGACCCGGTTCTGGACCAGGTTCCGATGGTATGGCTGGAGTACAAATGTATGATTGGGCGTTGCAGCCATCGCACCCCACTAGCGTAAGCCTTACTATTTCTCTGTTGTTACAACTGGTTATATTAGTTAAATTTGTCGAGCATAGTTGTTTCAGCTGGATCGCACATTGGGTAGGGTGGGTACTTGTTCTTCGTATGCTTCTGTCAGCACTGTGATACATGGGGAATGTAGTAGGATCATGGGACTGGCAGTTATACCTCTTACATCCACAGCAATGGCCTTGGTTGGTAAATCATGCAATATAATCACTTGGAATATTAGAGGCCTGGGGACGCATCACAAACGTCACAGGGTGTTAGCACAATTGCATAGACGTCACGCTCATCTTGCCTTCCTGCAAGATACCCACCTCACCACGCCAGAAGCCCTAAAATTACAGTGGAGATGGCGGACCAATTGTTTCATACCTCCTTCTCAGCATATGCTAGAGGAGCCGCCATTTGGATAAGGGTGGGAATTACGTTTTCTGCCCAAGATACTAAAGTTAACTTCCAAGGTAGATATGTCCTTCTTAAGGGACTCCTGGATGGGGAACAGATAGTACTGGGCTGTTTTTATGTTCCACACCAGGAACGGGATGCTTTTTATACACGCTTGTCTCACATGCTAGCAGAATTTGCTCATCTCCCGTGGGTGCTGGGGGCGATTCAAATGCTGTACTAGATGTGCACCTTGACCACTCGCACACGCCCCTCCCTAGTGCCACTCTGGTTCGACAGGCCAGAACACTGCGAAAATAGGTTGAGGGGTGGGACTTAGTAGATGTCTTGCTGCACCGTAATGCAAATGCGAGGGAATACTCCTTTTACTACTACCCTCATGTGCTCCATTCCAGGTTAGACCGATTTTTATGCACTTCTAGCTTGCAACCCCACATAACTTAAGCTACATACTTTGGCAAGACACTGTCTGACCACAATTCGCTAGAGATCCAATTAACCTGGGGAAGGGTACCCACCCCGATACCTACGTGGCGCCTGCAGCCTACTCTCTTGGAAGACCAGGTCTTTAAAGAGACATTAGCTACTACCATAGACGCATATAGAGAATACTGGCACAACAACATCCCCACTGATGGAATGGGAGGCCTTCAAAGTAATTATACGTGGGACATCCATATCTATGAGGGTGGGAGCCTGGACTGAAATTGTATCCGAGCTCACACAGTTAGAAGACGAGTTGGGATTGCTAGAACACGAGATGAAATTGGATGACAACAAACAGAGAGATTGCAAGAGGCACAAGTTCAGCATGCGGAACCCCCAGAGCGCTTGCGAGTTGTAGATTACAGATCATACACCCAGAAGATGCATGCGGAAGCAGACAAACCGGGTGCCCTGCTTGTTAAACTAATCAGACCGCAACAGTCTCCCACACCTATTTTGAGGATACAATCCTGTCAGATGGGTTTCTTAACTAACCAAACTGACATTAATGAGGCCTTTCGTCCATACTATGCGGATTTGTAGGCAGAGTAGCCACCTGCAGACCAACATTCTCTACATACGTTCCTGCACTGCCATCCGCTCCCACAGGGGACAACACTAGAAAAGGAAATGCTGCGTGCCTCAATCTCAACTGCAGAGATTGGTGACGCATTAAAAGAGATAGCGCACAATAAAACCCCTGGCTCCGACGGATTGCCGGTGGAGTTTTATGCCACATACTTCAAGCTCTTCCTTCCCCACCTAGAGAAATTATACTAGAGTTCCCTCGTGGAAGGAATACTACCAGCTATGACTCGCAAAGCAGTAGTGGCCTCGCTTCTCAAACCAGATAGATCTCCAGCACAAATCTCATCCTATTGGCACCTGTATATATTAAATACTGAATATAAACTCCTCAGTAAAGTTTTAGCGTGTAGACTGCTTTCACTACTCCCGTGGCTGCTCCACACGGACCAATGTGGCTTAGTCCCCCGTTGAGGTACATCCATGAATATCTGCTGATTATTTCAGCTAATGGATGAGTCGAAGCACAAATACCCATACGCCGGCTGCATCTCCTTAGACAGCCGGCAGGCATTTGATACCCTCAGCTGGCAGTATCTCTGGGCATCTCTAGAATCCTTTAGAATTCCTCCTAAATTCATACGGTAGTTAAGGCCCCTGTACATGGCCCGAATGCCAGGGCCAAGACAGGGGGGCATATATCTGCTTCTTACCCCATATACTGCTGAACTAGACAGGGCTGCCCTCTGTCCCCACTCTTGTTTGTATTGGCATTGGAGCCCGTGGCACGGCACCTCCGCCACAGTGCCGTGGATTGAGGAATTGCACTCAACTCCACTACACATGCTTGCTCTTTATATGTGGATGATATGATACTCTATTAAAGGTATCTACAGCAGGGCATGCAGAAGGCGGCGCAGAATTTCACCCGCTGCACGCTTCTTTCTGGGCTCCGAATTAATCCTGATAAGTCATATGCGTATTCATTCCAGGGCACCTGGTCGGAGCCTATGATTCCATTTGAGCCCATGACCTTTATGACGGCCCCAGTCTCCTTCTGCTATATTGGTATTCATGTATACGAGCGGACCTGTTAGATGGGAATCTAAACTGGGCAATTACATCCCTCTAATCCCAGGTCGACTTTTGGATTACATTACCCATTTCAGTGGCCGGAAAGGTAACCATGGCGAAGATGGTAATGCTTCCACAGGTCCTATATAATTTTGTGAACCTGCCCCTTATAGTACCTTCTTGTGTGTTTCGGACATTGAACTCTATACCGATAGATCTCATATGGGGGAAGGGTCGCCGCTGAGTCGGAGTGACGAAACTACAGTTACCCACATACTTGGGCGGCTTGGGCGCTCCAGATTTTAAAGCCTACTGTATTGAGGGCCAGTTACAATGGCTGGCCTACTGGCTAGCTGGCTACAATTTAGATGAGATAAACTGTACAGAAAAAATGTGGAAGAGGGGTTTTGTTCACCAACTGCTCTGTCCTGGGTTGCCTAACATGCCCCTTGGAGCTACCTTACAACTATGCACTGCATTGGCCTATTGGAAACTAACTACTCAGTACACGGCTTCACCGACCCCCTATGCGCCTTCCAGAACTCTAACAATGGCTATGCTCAGGGTTTGGGAGCAGCGGGGTCCCCTCACTTTAGGAGACTTGTTGGAAGGCGGCATGTCACTCTCACATTCTGATTTCATGCAATCGCATGGTTTATCGGAGACTCTTTTTTTGACACATGCGAATATACTGTAATTTGTTCGCACTTATTAGGCACCACCGAGTACTGAACCGGTAGCACATGAAACACTCCAGGCTCTCCACACAATGGGACATGGTAGACATCTTGTATGATGGATATATCGTGAAATCTGGGCACAGCTCCACATATCATTGGAAATGTTGACGGCGCGTGGGTAACTGATATAGGCAGAAACATTACTGACAAGGAATGGTCTTTTTTTATTACAATATGCCAAGAAAGTATCTTGTAACACCTGGTTTAAGCTGATCCATTTTTACCTCTTTCACGGCGCATACTTCACTCCACATAGACTCAATAGAATCTACCACACTACAACAGCGTACTGTCCTCTGTGCCACACAGTTGATGCCGATCTTCTCTATATGCTTTGGTCATGTCGGTCCCTCACACAGTACTGGAATGCAATAGGAGCCACTCTGGCGAAGATCATGGACGAATCAGTAGAATTGTCACCTGCTTATTTCCTCCTGGGACTGCACCCTAGGAAACGTGCCTCCAAGGTACGTATGCACTCATGGACTTGGCTCTGCTTTTGGCAAAAAGTCAGTTGACGAGGTGCTGGAAATCCCCCCCCATGCCCCATCTCTCCCTTTGGGGAAGGAGGAAGTGTTACGCTGGAGCCAGGCCAAAAGCACTGCCCTCAGAAGAGAGGAGTATAGAGATCCGAGGAGGAAACCAATATTTCTGGAGTGGGACTCACTAGTGGAAGCGCTTAGGACACAGATTGAGACATAGGGTGGATTGTGGTAGGGCAAATAGCGTGCCTTGTGAGATGCTGAGGGCGAGTCTACGTTACACACCTGTGGCTTCCACATATTTTGTCCTATATATTATGCCTCTTCCTCACTGATGTCTGGCCGGATCGATATGTTTTTTTAGAGTGAATATATAAGTCGGTCTCCCATACAAGGAATGGTATTCTGAGGAGCTTATTAACAGATCCATCCCCTGTGTCTTAATTAATGTGCTAATAGACGGAAGCTGGGTAGGGTGTGGGGTGGGCGGGATGAGGGACTTTTATTCAACACCGTTGTTACATACTACAAGAGTGTTTGCTCACAATAGTAGCCCTATTATATGGAATGTATACTCGACTACAACCTATCCGTGATGTTACTTGATTAATACACTATATGATGGAACAGTTGATAATGGAAACGAATAACATTTTGTGTTAAAATAAAAAGCAAAATCTCAGGGGTGCAGATTCGGGAGGATGTTTGGATGTAACACCCCCCTAATAAATGTATTATCTTATAAATAGTTGGGTACAGGTGCTTTCAGTTGGGTGTTGTGAGATATTAGTTGGATTTCAGCAGATATTTTTACACATGCACAGAGACAAAAAACGCAGACACACTCTCTGTGAAAGTCCTCAAAAATATTGGTTATTTCACAGAATATTGTGTTTTCTTTTTTAGTACTCCTACCAAACCACATTCCTCTCCCTTTCCACCTCCCCTTGAGCACCCTGCTTGTCGTATAATGTATTTACTGACCAGGCTACACCGCTGAGTATTATATTGGCAATGAACTACAATTCTCAGTAGGCCATGAACTCGTGTGTAGTCTGGACAGCTGGCAGACATCTTGGATATCTTGGCATAACTTCCTGTGTCCCTTGTGGCTGATGTCATCTTTGCTAGGCAATTATGCTACAATCTTGATGTACCCAGGAGCTTGCTGCAAGGACCATGGATTTCCTTGGCAAGATCCATCTGTATTAAAGAACACTGGGAGATATAGAGTATAAGTATTTCACGAATAATAATAATAGTAATACATTTACAAAGTGTATGGCTACTCCAACAGGGTTTCCCTGCGCTACCAACAAGGAAATGGTAACAGAAGTCTTAGAATAGCCAGCTTTTGAGCAGTCTACAAAACTCCAGGTAAGAAGTGCAAGCTCGAATTTTGTAAAGTACCATGAAGTAGGACCAAGAACAGCAGAAGGCCTATCCCGCTGCGTTGCTAGTTTATAGTGTAGTGTGGCAGCAAAAAGCTGCTTCCCAGAGCGAAGAATGCATCTGGGAGAAATGAGCCAACACCCTAAGTTAAGAAGGGCCACCCCCATACAGAGCCCTGTGCATAAAGCACAGAGTTTTAAAATGAATATATGCTTCTCTATTTGGAGAGAGTGTAGATGGATAGTGACCCAAGAATGCCTGGGTACGTGACAAAGGAGGTGTGCTGCTCCATTTTGTACAATCAGAAGTTTCCTGAGCATTTTTTTGTTGATAAAAAAATAGCACATTGCTATATTCTAGCCTTGAAATAATCACAGCTTGAACAACGGTTCTTTGAGCAAAGAAAGGAATTTTCCTGAGACATTTCAGCAACAAGAAGCATTAGACTGTGGTCCTCGAGATTTGAAATCCATAAAGAACGTGGAGTCAAGCCAGACCCCTTGGGTCTTAACAACCCTACAAGGAGTGGGAAATGGCTTCAGAGCTGGGTTTGAATGCAGACCTCAAGCACCTGTGTTTTATCACAATTAAACCTAAGGAGGTTTAGTCTCATCCATCCTGCCATATCAGTGAGGTAGAGGTGGGAGATGGGTGCAGCTTTCCCATCCTCCTCACAGAATGAGACAATGATCTAGGTATCATAGGAATACATAAAAAAAGACAGTCCATAGCCCTCAACTAAGTTGGCCAAAGGCTGAATATAGATATTAAAACTTGTAGGGCTCAGGGAAGAGCCCTGGGGAACACCAAATGGAAGATGTAATACTGAAGACTTGTGAGGCTTGGTGAAGACCCTGAAAGTGTGATCCTGGAGATAATAGGTGACCCAGCATAGGACAGAGTCTTGAATGCCAATCTTCGCTAACCTCTGGCACAGAAAACAGTGGGATAAAGTGACAAAAGTGAGACTAAGCTCTAAGAGAGTAAGGGCAGCAGTGCAATCTCTATCCAAATGCCTCCTAAGATGCTCCACTACTCTAAGAAGAGCAGATTCTGTACTAAAGCCAGAGAGAAAACCAGACTGGGAAGAATGTAACAGGTTGTGGCTCTCCAGGTTGGCCGAAAGCTGACTGTTAACATTCTTTTCCATATTCTTAGCATGAATCGGACAAAGGGAAAGGGCCAAAAATTATCCCATACATTAGCATCAAAAGTGGGCTTTTTAAGTAAAAGAACTACCATGGCGTGTTTCCAGTTTGAAGGAACCCTTAAGAAGGAGGAGTAAGTGGGGATAGAGTATGGGTTTAATCTTCATTATAAATTCAGAAGGAAGAAGATTGCAAGCTGAGCCTGATTTAATGGACTCCATCAGAGACTCAAGCGTAGTGGAGTCAAGTAAATAAAATCCCATCAGGACAGAAGTCAAAGAGCAACTTAAAGCTAACCCACTGTCCCAGTTCACCAGAAGCATCCAAAGTTGAATAGATATTGAGAATCATATTGTGGAAGAATGTGGCAATATCCTCTCAATTATGCTGTGAAAGAGCGATAGGCAAGGATGCCTGCACCGGATCTAGCAGAGATTTAAGAATCTCAAAAACACCTTAGATGAGTTATGTGCATTCCAAATTTTATTAGAGTAGTAGTCTGCCTGTGCTGATTGACAAGCTTTGGAGTATTCCTTAACAGCAGCCTTAAGTTTAGATTTAGCCTAATATCCTTAATTCTTTGTATGTTTAAAGAAATTGTTGTTCTAGTTGTTTACATATTTTCTTAAGTAACAGCAACAAATTGTTAAACTTGGGGGCAGGTATATGGCTGCTTTTTTATGCTACCCGGCCCGCCCAGCTTTTACAGACGACGACGTGGACATCGCTACCCCCCAGGCCCTGGCGTCAGTTGAATACCTCCTCATTCGCGACCTGAGCTTCCACCTCGAGGACCGCACAGACCCAAACACCACCGCTCTACTCGACAACCTCACCACCCTCGGGCTCAGCCAGCTGGTCTCCACACTCACACCCACACACATCGTAGGACACAGACTAGACTCCATTATCACCTCATGCGACCGGTTCACCATTGAGACCATTTCCACCCCAGACTGGACCAACCACCGCTGCATACACTTCACAATCACAGCACCCAGTAGGCACAAGGACCCCCCACAGGAAACAGAACTAAATCACCAATGAGCAACACACCTCATTGCTTGCCAAATCCCTCCCTCCCGCCTCTGACGACGCCAACACAGTAGCGCGCAACCTCAGGGCATGGATCACCGAATGTGCTGACACTCTAGCCCCTCTCCGGCTGACATCGGCCAAGCGCGTACCTGAGAAGGCCAGCTGGCTCACCACCGAACTCCAAGAATCAAAGCGTACCCACAGACATTTAGAGAAACAAATGGAGGAACAACCAATCCAGTGAAGACCTCGCCTCATTCAGAGCCGCAACTGCCGACCACCAACGCAAAATCAACAACGCAAGGGAGGACGCACTCCGGAAGCGCATCAACTCTTCTCAGTCATCAACGAGTTCACAGATCCCCCCTCCAAAGCCACCATCATTCCCCATCACAGGACCTCTGCGACAAACTCACCTCCACCACAAGATCCAGGACATCTAAAACAGCTTTCTGTCATCTGGCACCGGAACCTATGACGGACCCCACCCCCTAGAATCCGCCCAGACCATCCACGACTGTTCCACCCTCATCACAGACGAAACTGTCAACATCATAAACAGCACCCATTCTGGAGCCCCCTCAGACCCCTGTCCGCACCATATATACCTCAGAACCAGCGCATCCAGAGCCCCTGAGCTTCCTAGCACAATCAACTGCTCCATCAGCACGGGCAGCTTCCCTGAGGACTGGAAACACGCCCTCTCTTGAAGAAACCTTCAGCCAACCCATCAGAACTAAAGAATTTCCAGCCCATCTCGCTGTTACCCTACCTCGCCAAAGTACCAGAGAAAGCAATCAACACACAACTACGGAATTTCATCGAGGCCAACAACTCCCTGGACAGCTCCCAGACCGGCTTCCTCAGCAAACACAGCACGGCGACAGCTCTCCTGGCAGTCACGACGACCGCTCAGCAGCTTTCAACACGATCTCCCGCAGCACTCTGCGCACCAGACTCCACAACATAGGAATCTGCGGAACAGCCCTGGAATGGATCAACTCCTTCCTCTCCGAGAGGGCGCAGAGGGTCAGACTCCCACCCTACACCTCCAGACCCACAGGAGGCAACTGCGGAGTCCCCCAAGGATCCTCGCTGAGTCCCACACCGTTCAACGTATACATGGCCCCTCTTGCTGACATTGTCAGAGTCCACGGTATGAACATCGTGTCATATGACAATGTCACACAACTCATCATTTCCCTCACCGAAGACCCGGACACGGCCAAAAGGAACTTTCACACCGGAATGGAAGCCGTCGCCACCTGGATGAGAGAAAGCTGCCTCAAGCTCAACTCTGAAAAGATGGAGCTCATCATCTTCGGGAATGCCACCTCAGCTTGGAACGACTCATGGTGGCCCACATCCCTCAGCACTCCCCTTGCGCCAAATGAGCACGTCCCCAACTTAGGAATCATTCTAGACTCCTCCCTATCCATGACCCGCCAGGTAAACTCTGTCACCTCCTCCTGCTGGCACACCCTACGCAAACTCCAGAAGAGCTTCAGATGGATCCCAGCAGACTGTCGCAGGACAAACACCCACGCCTTAGCCATGAGCAAGCTCAACTACGGTGACGCCCTCTACGCCAGAACCTCAACTAGGAACATCAAAAAACTTTAACTCATCCAGAACGCCGCCACCAGACTCATTCTGTACCTCCCTCACTGAGAACACATCTCCCAACACCTGAGGACCCTCCACTGGCTACCGGTCGAGAAGCAAATCACCTTCAAGCTTCTCACCCACACGTACAAGACCATACATAACACAAGACCAGCCTACCTGAACCACTGCATCTCCTTCCCCCACCAGATCCCTCCACTCCACTCAGATGGCCCTGGCGACCATCCCACTCATCCACAAAACCACCGCCGGAGGACTATCTTTTACTTACACTGCAGCGAAGAGCTGGAACAACCTCCCCTGCACCTCAGACAAAGCCCGTTGCTCCCCATCTTCAGGAAGAACCTCAAGACGTGGCTCTTCGAATGAGGCCCCTCTCCTCCTCCCACAGCACCTTGAGACCCTCACGGGTGAGTAGCCGCACTTTACAAATACTGATTGATTGATTGATACCTTACAGGGCAACACTATCTAAATAGGCACTGAACCGAGGGTTAATAGTTTTGCTGTCCTTTTCAAAGATGCCCAAAGTGATAGGACCTTCCTCTTGTAAATAGGTGCTTGCCATTTCTATATTCAATTTGGCCCAGGGTCTGTAACTTCTAAACAATTCTGATGAAGGCTGCATAACAGATTTGATTTGAAGTGACATAGGGACTGAAAAATGGCCTGTCCATGTAAAGGTATTGGGCTAGCCACTGAAAGGGAATCCATATTCTAAAAACCAGGATCGATCATATGCCCCTGCTAAGTGAATCAGAGAGTGCACCAAAGAAATTAGGTCAATAGCATGGAAGTCCTCCATTAGATACTTTGACAGACTTTGTTGCATTGATCATGTTGCAATGGATGTTAAGGCTGCCCAGCATAGTAAAATTTGCAGAATGCTGGACAAATGTAGCGACGGTCTCAGCAATGACTAGCAAAGTCTCCAATGACTAGCAAAGTCCAGGGGCGGTACAGTAAGATGCCAAACTTAGTAAGGAAGTTATGTTGTTGGCAGAAACAAATCTGAACTATTTTTTCAATAATTATTTGACTCTAGTTTCATTTACTGAGGGATATTTTGATGAAACAGGAGGGATTCTTATACTGGACTATGTTGCTCGTGCTCTGTATGAATGTCAAAGTATAAGATATTTAAGTTCTAGTAGGTATATATGAATTGCTGATTCAGTAAATAGTAGAATATTAACATTATTGATTATCTTGCAGTGCTGCAACAGTCATGCAGAACCTATAACTGCACAGTGCCTAAGCTTGAATAGTTATTTAAATCATAGGGAGGAGTTAGCAAACATATTTAAGATACTAATTTTTATATGTTTAGTTTTCAGAAATTACAAGTTTCATATTCAAGCAGAGAGAACTGGTTTCACATAAATATTGCTAAGGTATGTATTCACTACTACGGAAGTGCAGAACCCATGCATGGTAAGTTACCTAAGAAGGCACTTTGATTTTAGATAGCCACCACATCCTGCAGCCAATCTTGACCAACAGAAGTGATGAGTCAAAGTGGTGGAGTGTCTAGGTTTTCTCTCTTATCTTATCTCCCTTTCCCTGTTTCTACCACTGGTTCTCCTATTCCTGTGTCTGTGTTCACTGGAGGAGACGTTCAGAGATGGAAGAGTACATCACTCACCTTGGACTGTAACCGCAAGGTTAGCTCATCCTTATATTGCACTCCCATCTTGACTATGTACCTGCTTTCTGACTTCAGTTACCCATTCATTCTGGCAGTGACCATCCATTCACCTTGTCATTTATAGGTCTGATTTCTCAAACTTATCTATCTATCAAATAATCGTCCCATATGGCAATCCATCTCTCTGTTCATCCATCAATCTAGTCATCCACTGAAAGATCCCAACATCTGTTCACACGTCTAGCCCACAGTCAGTCTATCAGGATAGGAAAAAACTAACCTTACTTGTTTTGCATCTATTTACCAAATAATCCATTCATCCATTCACAAACTCATGGCCCATTCATTCGTCCAGCCATCCTTGCTTAAAGTTAGACTTTAAGGATAGCAGCAAAGATGGTGTGTTGAAAAGCACGATTGCTAAGTGAGTTAAGCGTGCTACTGGTGCATGGTCTGGGGTGCAGACCAAAAACGAGAGTTGGCAAGCAAGCAAACTTGAATTGATAATAACAGTATTGTGTAAGACTGCAGTATGTAGCACTATATTAAAAATATTGTTATAAGAAAAGTATTCCAGTGTAAACAGCATAGGACGTACTTTCGATGTCGTGCATATCCAACTTCCACACCTTTGTCACTTTGTCCCATCTGCATTTTCATTTATAGCTAAGGTTTCTTGATGCATCCCTTGTAAAAAAATTAAAAAAAAAAGGCGGTTTAATTGCAATTGTATTTATATAGCGCTTACTCCCCTAAGAGGGGTACAAGCGCAAAGGAGAGTCATTCTTCTCATTTGATAGACCAGAGTGAAGTTCTGTGGAGATGTTGTAAGTACTCTCAGGCTCTTCTTGACTGCCTCACAGCAGTACCATGCCCTGCTCTGCTCTGAGAAGAGAGGACCAAAAGCACAATCACACCGAGCAAGAGACGCCCACGTGGAATGCATCTCCCTCCAAAAACTTCCACTGTATACACGGCTGGCGCACTGGCTGTCAGCCTGCGCATGCGCCGTTGAGCAAAGCACAGCTGCTCTGCACGGCTCTGCGTCAGACAGGTAAATGTTTTCTTTAATGCTGAACCAGTTTACTTTGGAAACCGTGTTTGTGCTTGTTTTTATTTTAATCCTTCTCTCTGCTCGTCATCTGCGACCAAAAGGCACGGAGAACACGCGCGCGCTTGTGCTCTGTGAGGCCTGGACAACTCGGGCATGCCAGACCCCCGTTCACAACTCATATAGCACATGCCGCCATTCCCCTCAGGTCACCTCCACTTCCCGGGAGGATTTCGTATTTCACTGCACAGACTGGATGACTCACTGTCTTGCTAAATGTTTTTAGTCTCTGGTTGTGGGCACAAAGGGCTTATGGACTCATTGGGGAAGAGAGACCGCGTGGTGCTGAAGGAGGTTGGGGCCTGCTAATTGAAGTTGGTCCACCTACAATTTCATAGATACCTCTTTAGTTCCAAATGACCTTTCATACGGTGGCAAGGGGTCGTACTGGGCTATATGGCAGTCTGGCAGTGCCCAACGGGCTGGTCTGACAGGTCAGTGTGTGGGCCGGCTTTTTGGCTGTTTGTCGGCTCATTTTAAGGTCTGTTGTGTCGGTTTTTACTGCTGGTGTCCCGGTTTTAAAACAAACTTTGCCTGCAGCAGACAAAAGCGTAGTCTCCCATACCTTGCAAAACACTTGTACAGCTCGTCTTAACAATTTCAAAACTGCCCCAATTTGCAAACATGGGCCACTTATGTAGCTTTCTAATTCAGTAATGGGGTCCACTTTTATTTTCGTGCCCCATGGGCCTATTTTCTGTTCCTGTCTGAACGCAATGGCGGCGGGAGCTCTCCAGAAGCAGCAAAAGTTTCCTATTCACAGGCTCCAAAACTGTTGCACCCACTTCTTCAAAAAAGAAACAAGCGATTTCCTATGACAAATTTCTTTCGACATATTTCCAGTGGATTTTGACATTGTTTGCCGAGGGCCACGCCGTAATTTCATGATTACCGCTGATAATGTCAAGCATTCCTTTTAGATCTATTGTATATAAATATATCTTGTGATTATCTTAAAAATATGATCTGGCCCATCACTTAAGTGGGCACCCATGATACAAACCTGTGCAGTTCAATAAAAATGTGTGCAAAATGTTCCAGCTGGCACCAAACTATGTGCAAAGGGGGAGTCTGCGGTTAGTGGTGGCACGCCTGCTAAATCAACAAGCAGTGCTTTAAATGGGCAGGTACTGTCCAGTGCTGAGTATCTGTACTTCATGAATTTGAAAGAGAGTACCTGCACTTCTCAGCACTACTGCAATACAATTAATGGGAGAGTACCGGCACTTCTCAGGGGCAAACATGTACTCTAAATAGTGAGTACATGCACTTCTATATTTGCATTTAAAACACTGTCAGCAAGCCTTCAAACATCTGAAACAATGAGGCAGATAGACCCTGGGAATCCAGGGTTGAAGGCGGCCGAAAGCTCTTAGCCTACATGTGAGTGCCGAGCTAAATCACATTTGATTCAAGAGACGCCTAAAAAGCTTTCAAACTGGCCTTTAAGTAGACTCAGTAGTAGTAAAGCAAATCTAAGCCTGATTCTTCCAGTGCCCAACTGGACTGAACTTTCTCCTCCTTATCTTCACACATACTTATCAGCACAATGCTGTACCAGACAGAAACCAGACGTGCAGTACGTTCCAAAACCTTACACTAAATTAAAAGAAACTCATGGGAGACACCCGAGAGGCCTGTTGTATCACTTGCTAACCACACTAGCTAGGTACAAAAGACAGCCACCCTACCTGAAATAAGAAGTAACTTCGTCATTCTCCTCAGAACCAAAAATGAAACCCAATAATGTCAACGGTACATTAAAAAAAACTATTTAATTAGTTTCCACACCAAAATTCCTTATTGCACCTATTGTCTCCCAACCAGTTGATAGACAAGGAAAAGACTGACCCTACAGTTTGAAGGACCTTCTTGTACTCTTGTGATGTTCCATTTCCCCCATTTGTTTATCTACTGGTATTGAATGTAATGTTCTCATTGTTAAAATGCCAATGAGCCTCCCCTAAGCGACTGCTTATGTTGTTTAAAGTGTAACCATGTTTTCACTTCCTCCTCCCCCATTCGATTAATTAAATGTTTGTGAGTTCTACATCTCTTTGAAGTTTCCTGGAAGTCTCTTCTATTAAAAGTCTTCAAAGTTGTGAACTATGTGAAACATCCCTGTTTTGTTTGCTTATTAACTTTGTCTAATCAACATATTTTCAGTGAAGTCCTCAGATACCGCCCTCCGGTGTTTTATAGCCATTTCACAATTAATTCTGCTTTCATTTCATTTACTTAAAAAAAACGCTTTAACCAGAGACACAGTTAGGAAATAGGTACCATTATAAAACGAGGACACATTAGGAACCAACACCATGCAGAAGAGCGGGCAGGGGGGGGGGGGGGGGTGGCAAACGAAGCTCTTTAAACACAGTGAACAGAAGGTAGGAGGTGGATAAAGAGTGGGAAGAGAATTCTAGTGTTTGAGGGCCCATCCCACTAAGGGAAAGGAACAGGTCCTTGTGCTTGGAGAGCGCATCCTTGAAACCAATGGAGTAAGAGGTACATTTTGCTCCACTCCCTGTCAGACTCCCCAACAGACCTGCATCCTGCTTCCCACTCCATCATCTGTAATGCTAGAGGTCACCACTGAAGAGTAGTCCTTTTGCCCGACCTCCTGGAAGAGTCACTGCTAAGAGGCTGGAAAAGGCACCAAAGCAACACAGGTGGTAGCGACAAAATGGCAGCCGCTCAGACTGCACAGTGCCTGCTGCCGCAGCACGATGGAGAGTACATGCTACTAGATGGGGACCCAGTGTGTTGACTGGGGGTGGTGGCTACCCCAGAAGAAATTGATCCAAAGCTCCCTGGCTCCACCAAACGTAGTTCCATGAAGACATGGTATACCTCAAGGACCACGGGGAGACAGAGTGACACCCCAAAGTACAAGCAAGTTTCTGGTGTACAGGAAGTTGGCGGAGCTCCTTCATCACTGTGAAATGAAAACTCTGAGACTTTGGTGTGAGGGATGCCCCGCTGATACCGGCAAGACTAAAAGTGGTGGTGGGCAATGTAACAGAAGGTGTGTGAAAATGGACTGAAGTGCATGAAGAGAGAAGTGGGGTACAGCTATCCAGCGGCAGGCAGCTAGTGCAAAAACCAATGAAGCAATGTTCAAGATTATGTGACCTAAACGTCCAACGTGCCAGCAAGCCCAACATGAGAGGGGAAAAAGCAGCAGTGACAGCATCGAGCATTTGCGAAGACAGCACAGGGGAGGAATCAATGGGTTCAGAGGATGGAGGTACGCCATCCAAACCATGCAAAGTCTGTCCATTCGAGCACAACTCGAAAGCCAAAACACTCGAATGACTACAATTTCAATAAAGGATCTGATCTGATCAGGGGAGCAAATACCAAGCTTCTGCAGAACCAAATATGATACACTCAAGCAGAGAACCCTGCACTAGCTGTGGACAATGTTAGCAATACCTATGGTTTGCGTAGTGGGGACGCGGTCCTAAGATTGTGCATTTTCAAGCCCGTTCCCTTATCTGCATCAGCTCCAACTAGTGGATCTCGGTGCATACAAATAGACGGTAATGGTTATGTTCATAGATGGGGGCAGTTGCTCGTCGATCCTGGGTTGGGGGATTTTTAACATGCACGTTTCAAATGAGTCTGCGTGTCAGGCAAGTGTAGATGTGCATGGTGCATGCCATGGCCAGAGGCCTCCCGACCTGGCAGAGATCGTAAGTAGATGAACAAGAGTCTTGATAACAACTAATTCACTTGTAGAGCTAACTTAAAACTATAAGATTCCTGACCTGGAACATAAGGAGAATGAATAGTGTAGTGAAAAGGAACAAAACAAATCATGCATTAAAAGGAGAGGAGTGAAATTAGCATTCATGCAGAAAATGCGTTTGACACAGGAAGGATGGAGGGCACTTCAGAGCCACTTGAGAGGGCAGATATACCAAACAAGCTACTCAGCCTATGCCAGATAGTTCTTGACACGGGTTTGTGCAGTGCAGCCCTTCCTGGTGGATAAGTCAATTATAGACAAAGCAGGCACATACATGGTTATAAGCAGTATGCTGAATGGGAGAGAAGTTGAATCTATGCCCATGATCTAGATCAAATGGCTTTCCTATAGTAAATATCAACACTCCTAGCAGGGATGAGACATTACCCATTAATGTTAGGAGGGAACTTTATCTGGGTAGCTTATTCAGACCTGGATAGATCCTACATTAGTTATGATTAGAAATGTCCAAGCCCTGGGAGACTGGCTGGCCTACTGGGGGCTAACAGATTCATGGAGGGCACTATCCCATTCTGAGAGGGACTTCGACTTCTATGCATGACCTACATGTTAGACTTGACAAACAGTATAACAGCGCGCCTGCATGAGTATCTGACAAGATGGCCTCTGACCATAATTCTTCATTAGAGGCCTTCCACCCTGGTAAACAATTAGCGGTGATCCCCACACGGAATCTGCAACGCCCTATGTTGTAGGTCCATGTGATTAAAGTTAAACTGCGGACAGAAATTGAAAATTATTTTGGGACAAAGGGAATACACTTTTCGCATTAGTTGAATGGGATGCTTTTAAGCAGTGGCGGTTTCTCTTTAAGGGCGTCGGAGCTCCGCCCCCTCTACATTCACGGTGAAAAATAATGCATTGAAGCAATGCTGAAACTGCTTCCTTAGAAAAACTTGTAAACACAGTGTAAACATGTTGAATTATCTTGCTGGGGCTGCTCTACACTCCGAACTGACCGTACTCGTTGCTGTGATGACAGTGAGGTGACGCTTTCCTTGAACATACTCCCCTGGGCAGGCACAAAGTCTAGAGTATTTGCCGGAATGACAATCTCACAGCCCTGAGGCCTGTGAGGTCATCAACTCGGCAAAGACACTGTATCAAGGTCCAGTCTCCACCCCCTGATGATGTGGAGGTAGAGTTAGCCCTGGGTGTTTCAGATTCAAGCCCTGAAGCGCTAGGCCTCCATGTCAATCAGGGAGAGGAGACCATTGTCACCACACCCTTTTCCAACTCATCACAGGGTGGGGTGGTATCAGACCCGGTGACGAGGTGGTAAAGGATGGAGTAGAGGCTGCAAGCGGGAAGCCACGAAATCGAGTGTGCGCAGTGTGTCAGCTGGACTTTTGAAGACACACTGGGCAGACTCGAGATATGCTTCCCACGCTGCAGTTCATGCTGAATGCCATTTGAGCTCCGGTGTGTCCTTAGATTTACTGCCAGCAAGCAGACTCGTGGGGACAGTGGAGCAAAGAGCAAGGTGTTGCACATCGCATGTGCGTGTGTTTGTGTGAATTAGTCAGCCTCCCCAACTTGCCTGGCTTGAAGCTTCCCTCCATGTCACCAGGTGAGGTAGTAAAAATGTCAGCTGGAGTTGGCCCATTTGGATAATTGCACACCCTTTTCCAACTGGTCACAAATGCAAATGGATAATTGCATTTATTGAAGGGCCTGTTAAAATGAATGCCTGTTTGGTTGTTTGGAAAATAATTACCTCCTTTGTGCTGTTTCAAGAATTTTGGAAGACAGCAGCTATTTTTATTGAACTATATATGTGGGGGTCTCAGAGACACTCAACAAGTTCCTATGTTGAACTCTAAGGTCACTGAGCCCAAGACCAATGACATAAATAAATAATTGCAATCACTTGGATAAATAAATGGGACACTCCAAAAAGCAGAATAATTCATTGCACTGTAGCACTCTCTAATGGGTGTGGAGTTAACATGGGAGGCTAGAGACAGCACGTATATTTGAAACATTTTCCACATAGAGGTGTTATATCACTGTGAACATACGCACCACAGTCCCTGCTGGCTTTACAGTCTAGCTGAAAAATGTGGAAGTAAGATCCTTAGGGCAGGGGTGGCATGAAGTTCTTAATACTCGTATGGGTTCCTTATAATAGCCGCCAGTTTCAGCTTTTAACTGCCTGCCTGTGCCAGCTGCTAACCACTGACACCAGCATTTCACATACTACCCACCAGAATGTTGTGGTCAACACTCCATGCCCCTTCAATACAGGGCCTCTCTGCTGGAATTAAGGCCCCATGCTGTAGTTGTAGTGGTTTTCTGGAGAAATCATAGCTATATCCCACAGGCAGGAATTGTCACCAATTTGTAGTAAAGTGTTTAATATATATTTTGTGTTCCTATTTAGTATTCGCTCCTCAACAAGGCAAGACAGCTTGTCTCTACTGTTCTTATACATTTCTAGTGCTCAAGGTTTAACCTGCAGGTACCTTTAGCCGCTTTGCATTGAGACACAGTATGTAAGGAAAATAACTGTGCTGCACTAAATTTCAAGCAGCAGGATAAAGAATGACAATCGCCTTTCTCCAATGGGGCAATCACGCACAATAAGAAAGCTATGTTTATTTCTGTCACTCAGTCTTATTTGTCAAATGCAATTCTTGGATGTCTGTGGTGCTGAACGAGACATCAATAGCCGTTATTCTAAGTGGTCAGGTGTTAATGTCACTTATCTATTTTCTTGTAGCTTGCAGACAGTATGTGTTAATACCCTTAAAGCTTGGGCTTGAAAGCTGGGCTCTTCAGAGTCCGATCATTGTGTATTGGATAGCATGTAAATGGGTGAGGCAAAATTTGGGATTTTATTTTGCATTTGTGAAATAGTATTTGTCCTATTTTGTTCTCAATCTCTCTGGTTGCGATGTAGCGGTAACATCCGATTGAAAAGAAAACATGCTTATTTTTCTTCGAGGTGGGAATGATTGGATATTCATGAGACATCTATAAAGGCTTCCATTTGTGTAGTTTATGTTCTTTGACTTTAAAAATAGTTTACTTTTGTTTTCTCCAGGGGTACGTCAGTATCCTGCCACCACCTTCTTGGATGGGTGTGCGATTTCTGTGTGGGCAGAGCCGCACACTAGTTTGTGGAGGTAAGTTGTGTGTGTGTTAAAATAAAAAGGTCTGCCTGCCGCATTTTTTAAGTGCTGAACAGTGGACATGCATGCTTTCACTGTAATCTACTGTGTGCAGTATTAGCTTGTAGAGGATTTGTTAGAGTACATGTTGTGACAATGCTATTAGTGCTCATAATATTGGTTTATTTAGTCCACATGCCCAAAAACGCGCTATATACTGTATATCTGCATGTGAGTTTAGCATGGGTACAATATAATGTGTGCATATTATCAATGCAGTTATTTTGATGACATGCCTGGATAATGTATATGGTTTGTACAGTCTGTGTGGCATACTGTGCATACACATTTTGTGCCCACTTTATGTGCACATTGCCTATACAGTAAAGTGTGAATACGTGGCAATTTTGCTCATTTTATTCAGCACATATTGCATCTGTGTCTATAATATAGTTTACGCATGCGCCAACATGCTGCACCATTTTATCTCATTTATGTTAAATGAGATTTGCACAGGAAATGGTGACTAGCCTCCCAAAAAATGCCATGCCCCCTCACCCACCTGCCAATTTGACCCTCTCCTCCCCCCAACCCCGGGCCAAGCCCAGCCCCACCACTCTCAAACTTCACCAACCGCCACTGCTTTTAAGGCTAATATAAGTGAGGTTCGCATTAAAACAATAGTGGAACTATAGTGAAAGTTCAACCCACTCTCCTTTGAGACACAGAAAAAAATAGTTACAAAAAATGCTAGCTAAAGCAGAAAACACCCAAAGATCCCTTATTCCTTATTACAAGTTATGCTGATAAAGGAAAGGAAGACACTAGCACATCTCACAGAAATACTGGGCAAAACCAAACAACGAACGTGACAAGGCCGGGCCTTGCTGGCATGGTTACCAAGGCTGAAATGGGGGCCTTCTCCCGAGTGTTCCAGCAAATGCTGGAACTGGTGAGAGGAAGAGACAAAACATGTTGCAAAAGCAGCTTGCCTTTCAAAATCCAGAACTGATAGGCAAGGGTCTTACTGTTGCACTAAGGTCGATATTTTATAGGAATGTTATAATTCCTTGAAAGTTTCACCCAATATTTGTTAAGAAACATATATGTAATATGACAAACATACCAAGTAATTGTGCATTATGGTCCTGTAAAGCCGTTTTGTGGTATCAATGACATTCATAAATTAACAGATTCACACAATAGCATTATAGAACAGTAATGCACAGTGTATACACCGTTTTGCCCGTTATATTGGATGAAGTAATCCCTTCTGTATATTATAAGGGTACTGCAAGGGCTTCTGTGACCATATAGTGGAGTGAGTTCCTTCATGAGGTCATGGAGCTACAAGATCAGTGCTTAATTTGTGCTTATTGTTTCAGGTGCTGAGCACCGGCACTTATTTTTGAGGGCCGGGGCTTATTCTTCTGCCTCAAGCATTTGCTGCTAGCAAAAGACACATATGGGGATGACGGAGGAATAGAAAAACGAAAAAGCGTCACAAATGTAGAAAGCAGAAAGCTGCAAGAGTGAGCTGAAAGGGTGGGGAGTGGCTCTAAATGGATTGAAGAGGCCCGAGATGGCTTCAGGATTACGCTCTCTCAGTATGCCGTGCTGGCACATTTAAATGCAGCAGCCGCATGTTTAAGAGGAAGGCTGTGGGCACCGGCACCTTTTTATTTACAAATTAAGCACTGTACAAGATCAATGTGTTTTGGTGCCTTTTTACCAAAGACACTGAAGTCATTTTCCCCAACCCTATCATTCAGGGGCATTCAAAGCATTTGATTTGGCTGAGTTAACCTTCCAAGGTAGGGGAAGTAAAACTAGATGTAGAATTGCACACCTTTGTGAAGTCATGGAGCTACAACTTATAAGCCTTTGGAGCAGCATACTATCTTCTATTAACATATTTGACCTTACAAGTACCATACCACAACAGCATTGTGAAATGGCCAAATTAAATTAAATCACCTCTGGCTGCAGACGCTAAAAAGAAGGGCCAGGGCTATGGCCTTGATTCTGACCTTGGCGGACGGCGGAGGCCGTCCGCCAAGGTACCGCCGCCAAATGACCACACCGCGGTCAGAAGACCGCGGCGGCCATTCAAACATTTCCTCTGGGCTGGCGGGCGCTCTCCAAAAGAGCGCCCGCCGGCCCAGAGGAAATGCCCCTGCAACGAGGACGCCGGCTCAGAATTGAGCCGGCGTAGTTGCAGGGGTGCGACGGGTGCAGTTGCACCCGTCGCGTATTTGAGTGTCTGCAAAGCAGACACTGAAATACTTTGCGGGGCCCCCAGGGGCCCCGCTGTAGGAGGCTGGACTGGCTTGTAGTGAGTACCAAGGGGTACTTGCACCTTGCACCAGGCCCAGTTATCCCTTATTAGTGTATAGGGTGTCTAGCAGCTTAGGCTGATAGATAATGGTAGCTTAGCAAAGCAGCTCAGGCTGAACTAGGAGACGTGTGAAGCTACTACAGTACCACTTAGTGTCATATGCACAATATCATAAGAAAACACAATACACAGTTATACTAAAAATAAAGGTACTTTATTTTTATGACAATATGCCAAAGTATCTTAGAGTGTACCCTCAGTGAGAGGATAGGAAATATACACAAGATATATATACACAATAGCAAAAATATGCAGTATAGTCTTAGAAAACAGTGCAAACAATGTATAGTTACAATAGGATGCAATGGGGAAACATAGGGATAGGGGCAACACAAACCATATACTCCAGAAGTGGAATGCGAACCACGAATGGACCCCAAACCTATGTGACCTTGTAGAGGGTCGCTGGGACTATTAGAAAATAGTGAGAGTTAGCAAAATAACCCACCCCAAGACCCTGAAAAGTGAGTGCAAAGTGCACCAAAGTTCCCCTAAGGACAAAATAGTCGTGTTAGAGGGAGAATGCAAGGAAAACACAAATCAGCAATGCAACAACGATGGATTCCTGTCTGAAGGTACCTGTGGAACAAGGGGACCAAGTCCAAAAGTCACAAGCAGCTCGGAGATGGGCAGATGCCCAAGAAATGCCAGCGGTTGGTGCAAAGAAGCTCTTACTAGGCTGAAGAACTGTGAATGCTGCAGGAACGACAAGGGCTAGAGACTTCCCCTTTGGAGGATGGATCCCCCACGCCTTGGAGAGTCGTGCAGAAGTGTTTTCCCGCCGGATGGACGCCAACAAGCCTTGCTACACGCAAATCGTGCGTTTGGCGTTTTTGGACGCTGCTGGGGCCCAGGAGGGACCAGGAGGTCGCAAATTGGACCTGCAGAGAGAGGGGACGTCGAGCAAGACAAGGAGCCCTCACTGAAGCAGGTAGCACCCGGAGAAGTGCCAGAAACAGGCACTACGAGGATGCGTGAAACGGTGCTCGCCGAAGTTGCACAAAGGAGTCCCACGTCGCCGGAGACCAACTTAGAAAGTCGTGCAATGCAGGTTAGAGTGCCGTGGACCCAGGCTTGGCTGTGCACACAGGATTTCCGCCGGAAGTGCACAGGGGCCGGAGAAGCTTGCAAAGTCGCGGTTCCCAGCAATGCAGCCCAGCGAGGTGAGGCAAGGACTTACCTCCACCAAACTTGGGCTGAAGAGTCACTGGACTGTGGGGGTCACTTGGACGGTGTCGCTGGATTCGAGGGACCTCGCTCGTCGTGCTGAGAGGAGACCCAAGGGACCGGAGATGCAGCTTTTTGGTGCCTGCGGTTGCAGGGGGAAGATTCCGTCGACCCACGGGAGATTTCTTCGGAGCTTCTGGTGCAGAGAGGAGGCAGACTACCCCCACAGCATGCACAAGCAGGAAAACAGTCGAGAAGGCGGCAGGATCAGCGTTACAGAGTTGCAGTAGTCGTCTTTGCTACTATGTTGCAGATTTGCAGGCTTCCAGCGCGGTCAGCGGTCGATTCCTTATCAGAAGGTGAAGAGGGAGATGCAGAGGAACTCGGCTGAGCTCATGCATTCGTTATCTAAAGTTTCCCCAGAGACAGAGACCCTAAATAGCCAGAAAAGAGGGTTTGGCTACCTAGGAGAGAGGAAAGGCTACTAACACCTGAAGGAGCCTATCACAAGGAGTCTCTGACGTCACCTGGTGGCACTGGCCACTCAGAGCAGTCCAGTGTGCCAGCAGCACCTCTGTTTCCAAGATGGCAGAGGTCTGGAGCACACTGGAGGAGCTCTGGACACCTCCCAGGGGAGGTGCAGGTCAGGGGAGTGGTCACTCCCCTTTCCTTTGTCCAGTTTCGCGCCAGAGCAGGGGCTAAGGGGTCCCTGAACCGGTGTAGACTGGCTTATGCAGAATTGGGCACCTCTGTGCCCAACAAAGCATTTCCAGAGGCTGGGGGAGGCTACTCCTCCCCTGCCTTCACACCATTTTCCAAAGGGAGAGGGTGTCACACCCTCTCTCAGAGGAAGTTCTTTGTTCTGCCATCCTGGGCCAGGCCTGGCTGGACCCCAGGAGGGCAGATGCCTGTCTGAGGGGTTGGCAGCAGCAGCAGCTGCAGAGAAACCCCAGGAAGGGCAGTCTGGCAGTACCAGGGTCTGTGCTACAGACCACTGGGATTATGGAATTGTACCAACAATGCCAGGATGGCATAGAGGGGGCAATTCCATGATCATAGACATGTTACATGGCCATATTCGGAGTTACCATGGTGAAGCTACATATAGGTAGTGACCTATATGTAGTGCACGCGTGTAATGGTGTCCCCGTACTCACAAAGTTCAGTGAATTGGCTCTGAACAATGTGGGGGCACCTTGGCTAGTGCCAGGGTGCCCTCACACTAAGTAACTTTGCACCTAACCTTTACCAGGTAAAGGTTAGACATATAGGTGACTTATAAGTTACTTAAGTGCAGTGTAAAATGGCTGTGAAATAACGTGGACGTTATTTCACTCAGGCTGCAGTGGCAGGCCTGTGTAAGAATTGTCAGAGCTCCCTATGGGTGGCAAAAGAAATGCTGCAGCCCATAGGGATCTCCTGGAACCCCAATACCCTGGGTACCTCAGTACCATATACTAGGGGATTATAAGGGTGTTCCAGTAAGCCAATGTAAATTGGTAAAAAATGGTCACTAGCCTGTCAGTGACAATTTGGAAAGAAATGAGAGAGCATAACCACTGAGGTTCTGATTAGCAGAGCCTCGGTGAGACAGTTAGTCACTACACAGGTAACACATACAGGCACACTTATGAGCACTGGGGCCCTGGGTTACCAGGGTCCCAGTGACACATACAACTAAAACAACATATATACAGTGAAAAATGGGGGTAACATGCCAGGCAAGATGGTACTTTCCTACACAACCCCCCCCCAAACGAAGGACAATAAGACTAGCCATTACCTGATGAGTCTTCATTGTCTAAGTGGAAATATCTGGAGAGTCCATCTGCATTGGAGTGGCTACTCCCAGGTCTATGTTCCACTGTATAGTCCATTCCCTGTAGGGATATGGACCACCTCAACAATTTAGGATTTTCACCTTTCATTTGTTTTAGCCAAAGTAGAGGTTTGTGGTCTGTCTGAACAATGAAGTGAGTGCCAAACAGGTATGGCCTCAACTTCTTCAGAGCCCAGACCACAGCAAAGGCCTCCCTCTCAATGGCAGACCAACGCTTTTCTCTAGGGGTCAACCTTCTACTAATAAAAGCAACAGGTTGATCCTGGCCCTCAGAATTAAGTTGTGATAGGACTGCCCCTACTCCTAATTCAGATGCATCAGTCTGGACATAGAATTTTTTAGAGTAACAAGGGCTTTTCAGGACAGGTGCAGAGCACATGGCCTGCTTCAGCTCCTCAAAAGCTTTCTGACAGTTTGCTGTCCATAATACCTTTTTAGGCATTTTCTTGGATGTGAGGTCATTAAGAGGGGCTGCAATGGAGCCATAGTTCTTAATGAACCTCCTGTAATACCCAGTGAGGCCTAGGAAGGCTCTCACCTGAGTCTGAGTGGTAGGGGGAACCCAATCAATAATAGTTTGGATTTTCCCCTGAAGTGGTGCAATCTGTTCCCCACCAACAAGGTGTCCCAGATAAACCACCTTACCCTGCCCTATCTGGCACTTTGAAGCCTTGATAGTGAGGCCTGCCTTTTGCAGGGCCTCCAAAACTTTCCATAGGTGGACCAGGTGATCATCCCAGCTGGAGCTAAAGACAGCTATATCATCCAAATATGCTGCACTGAAAGCTTCCAGCCCTTGCAGGACTGTGTTCACCAACCTCTGAAAAGTGGCAGGTGCATTTTTCAAACCAAAAGGCATTACAGTAAACTGGTAATGTCCTCCAATGGTCGAAAATGCAGTTTTAGGTTTAGCATCTTCTGACATTTTGATCTGCCAATACCCTGCAGTCAAATCAAAAGTGCTTAGATACTTGGCAGATGCCAGTGTATCTATTAGCTCATCTGCCCTGGGTATAGGGTGAGCATCTGTTTTGGTTACCAAGTTGAGACCTCTATAGTCTACACAAAACCTCATTTCCTTCTTTCCATCTTTAGAATTGGGTTTTGGTACCAGTACCACAGGAGAAGCCCATGGACTGTCAGAGTGCTCAACCACTCCTAGTTCCAACATCTTCTGAACTTCTTGCTTTATGCAGTCCCTGACATGGTCAGGCTGCCTATAGATCTTACTTTTGACAGGTAGACTGTCTCCAGTATCTATAGTGTGCTCACACCAAGAAGTGGTGCCTGGCACAATGGAGAAGAGTTCTGAAAATTGTCCTAGGAGATTTATGCAATTATCTTTCTGCTCAGCAGTAAGACAATCAGCCAAAACTACCCCTTCCACAAGAGCATCTTGTTCTGTGGAAGAGAAGAGATCAGGTAGAGGATCACTGTCTTCTTCCTGTCCCTCATCTGTTGCCATGAGCAGGGTGAGATCAGCCCTGTCATAGTAGGGTTTCAGGCGGTTGACATGGAGCACCCTAAGGGGACTCCTGGCAGTGCCTAAGTCAACCAAGTAGGTGACTTCACCCTTCTTTTCAACAATTGTGTGTGGACCACTCCATTTATCTTGGAGTGCTCTTGGGGCCACAGGCTCCAAGACCCACACTTTCTGCCCTGGTTGGTACTGAACCAAAACAGCCTTCTGATCATGCCATTGCTTCTGGAGCTCTTGGCTGGCCTGAAGGTTTTTACTGGCCTTTTTCATGTACTCAGCCATCCTTGATCTGAGGCCAAGTACATAATCCACAATATCCTGCTTAGGAGCTTTTAAAGGTTGTTCCCAACCCTCCTTTACAAGTGTGAGTGGACCCCTAACAGGGTGTCCAAAAAGAAGTTCAAAGGGGCTGAAGCCCACTCCTTTCTGGGGTACCTCCCTGTAGGCAAAAAGGAGGCATGGTAGAAGGATATCCCATCTCCTGCGGAGTTTTTCAGGGAGTCCCATAATCATGCCTTTGAGAGTTTTATTAAATCTCTCCACCAGTCCATTTGTTTGTGGATGATAGGGTGTTGTGAACTTGTAAGTTACACCACACTCCTTCCACATGGCCTTTAAGTATGCAGACATGAAATTGCTTCCTCTGTCTGATACTACTTCCTTTGGGAAGCCCACCCTGGAAAATATTCCCAGGAGGGCCTTTGCCACTGCAGGAGCTGTAGTGGTCCTTAAAGGAATAGCTTCAGGATATCTTGTGGCATGGTCCACTACCACCAAGATAAACCTATTGCCTGAAGCAGTAGGAGGGTCAAGGGGGCCAACTATGTCAACCCCTACCCTTTCAAAGGGAACCCCAACCACAGGCAGTGCGATAAGGGGTGCCTTTGGAGTGCCACCTGTCTTGCCACTGGCTTGACAGGTTTCACAGGACTTACAAAATTCTTTTGTGTCCTCAGACATCCTAGGCCAATGAAACAGTGGTACCAATCTGTCCCAAGTTTTCATTTGACCCAGGTGCCCAGCTAAGGGAATGTCATGTGCCAGTGTTAGGAGGAACTTTCTGTACTCCTGAGGAATCACTAATCTCCTGGCAGCTCCAGGTTTAGGATCCCTTTGCTCAGTGTACAAGAGGTTGTCCTCCCAGTAAACTCTGTGTGAGTCACTGACATCCCCATTAGCCTGTTTGACAGCTTGCTGTCTGAGACCCTCTAATGTGGGACAGGTTTGCTGTGCCACACTCAGCTCCTCTCTGGCAGGCCCCCCTTCACCCAAAAGCTCAGCAGTGTCTGCTTCCAGCTCCTCTGGTGTAGGTTCTGCACAGGGAGGGAATTCTTCTTCCTCAGAAGTAGAATCCACTGTAGAGGGAGGGATAGTAGGAAGTGGTTTGCTTCTACTAGCCCTAGCTTTAGGGAGCACTTGGTCCATTGTTCCAGGATCCAAGCTTCCCTGTCCTTTTTGCTTTTTGGCCTGAGCCCTTGTCAAAGCAAAAATATGCCCTGGGATGCCCAGCATTGCTGCATGGGCCTCCAACTCCACATCTGACCAAGCTGATGTCTCCAAATCGTTCCCTAATAGACAGTCTACAGGTAAATCTGAAGCTACCACAACTTTCTTTGGACCAGATACCCCCCCCCAGTTGAGATTTACAACAGCCATGGGGTGGCTTTGTGTTATGTTGTGAGCATCGGTTACTTGGTACTGGTGTCCAAGTATGTGTTGTTCAGGGTGCACCAGTTTCTCAATCACCATTGTGACACTGGCACCTGTGTCCCTGTAGGCCTGGACCTCAACACCATTTATTAGGGTTAGTTGCTTGTACTTCTCCAAGTTATGGGGGCAAGCAACCAAAGTGGCTAAGTCAATAGCCCCTTCAGAGACTAAAGTAGCCTCTGTGGTCTCCCTAATCAGACCAACCCCAACTAAATTACCAAAAGTGAGCCCAGCTACTCCCTTGGATTGGCTATTAGTAGGTTTGCTCCCACCACCACTGCTATTAGTAGGGACACTAGGTGTAGCAGTAGGGGTTGTAGTGGTAGGAGCTGTGGTGCCTTTCTTTGGACAACTGGGATCTGTTGTCCAATGGCCTTTTATCTTACATAAATAGCACCATGGTTTCTTTTCCTTGTTCTGATTAAAGGAGGATTTGGGCCCACCACCCCCACCAGAGTGTTTTTGTGGGCCTGATGAAGACTCATTTTTAGATTTGTCCCCACCCTTGTCAGAAGACTTACCATCCTTCTTTTTGTTGCCATCTTTGTCACCCCCTGTATGAACTTTTCTGTTCACTCTTGTTCTGACCCATTTGTCTGCCTTCTTTCCCAATTCTTGGGGAGAGGTCAGATCAGAGTCCACCAAGTACTGGTGCAACAAATCAGACACACAATTATTAAGAATATGCTCTCTCAGGATTAAGTTATACAGGCTGTCATAATCAGTAACTTTACTGCCATGTAACCACCCCTCCAAGGCCTTCACTGCCTGGTCAATGAAATCAACCCAGTCTTGTGAAGACTCCTTTTTGGTATCTCTGAACTTGATCCTGTACTGTTCAGTGGTTAAGCCATAACCATCCAGGAGTGCATTCTTAAGAGCTTGGAAATTGTTAGCATCATTTTCTTTTACAGTAAGGAGCCTATCCCTACCTTTTCCAGTAAATGATAGCCATAGGATAGCAGCCCACTGCCTTTGAGGGACATCCTGTACAGCACAGGCCCTCTCAAGTGCAGCAAACCACTTGTTAATGTCATCCCCCTCCTTGTAAGGGGGAACTATCTTATGCAGATTCCTGGAATCATGCTCTTTTGCAGGATGACTATGGGGAATACTGCTGCTGCCACCATGGGTATCTAAACCCATTTTCTGTCTTTCCCTCTCTATTTCTAAAGACTGTCTATCCAAATCCAGCTGTTGCTTCTTGAGCTTCAGTCTGGTTTGCTCCACTCTCAATCTATTGAGCTCCCTTTCCAACAATCTGTCATCAGGGTGGGTGGGAGGGACATTTCTAGATACAGAGGTATGATGGGAATGAACAGAAGGAGACCTGTCCCTTACAGAGGGCACCCTAACAGCTTGGCTACCAGTATAATGTGAGAGCACATCATCAGTATGATGTGATTCAACCTCTGTACCAACTATGCTAGACTGTCTAGTAATGGGCAGGCTGAGAAGTTTCTTTCCTGAACCTTTTCCTGGGGGAGTCCCTGGATCAGATTGAGAACCATTAGCTACTTTTTCTACAGATTGGGCACTTATGGCCTTATCCTGTACTCTAAGCATATTAATTAATAGTTCTAAAGAAGGATTCTTCCCTACACTCAAACCTCTCTCTATGCAGAGACTCCTTGCTCCTTTCCAGCTAAGGTGATCATATGCAAGTTTGGACAGTTCAACTTTTTGGCCTGTGCCAGACATTTTTAGAGAGAGTTAAAGTGATAGACAAAGAGAAAAAAGTTTTCAGAACTTTTTGGAAAGACAGAAAAAACTTTTTAAACTTTTAAGAACTTTTTGAAAGTTTAGAAGTACTTTTCAGCACTTAGAAAAGAGTGAAAAGAGGAAATGCAAAACTTTTTGGCTATGTGTATATACACTGACCTTGTTTTGTATATTTTTCTCTTATGAAAAGTACAATGACAAGAGTGGTAAGTAGTCTCAAAGCACTTATCCCACCACTGCACAACCAATGTAGGAGGCTGGACTGGCTTGTAGTGAGTACCAAGGGGTACTTGCACCTTGCACCAGGCCCAGTTATCCCTTATTAGTGTATAGGGTGTCTAGCAGCTTAGGCTGATAGATAATGGTAGCTTAGCAAAGCAGCTCAGGCTGAACTAGGAGACGTGTGAAGCTACTACAGTACCACTTAGTGTCATATGCACAATATCATAAGAAAACACAATACACAGTTATACTAAAAATAAAGGTACTTTATTTTTATGACAATATGCCAAAGTATCTTAGAGTGTACCCTCAGTGAGAGGATAGGAAATATACACAAGATATATATACACAATAGCAAAAATATGCAGTATAGTCGTAGAAAACAGTGCAAACAATGTATAGTTACAATAGGATGCAATGGGGAAACATAGGGATAGGGGCAACACAAACCATATACTCCAGAAGTGGAATGCGAACCACGAATGGACCCCAAACCTATGTGACCTTGTAGAGGGTCGCTGGGACTATTAGAAAATAGTGAGAGTTAGCAAAATAACCCACCCCAAGACCCTGAAAAGTGAGTGCAAAGTGCACCAAAGTTCCCCTAAGGACAAAATAGTCGTGTTAGAGGGAGAATGCAAGGAAAACACAAATCAGCAATGCAACAACGATGGATTCCTGTCTGAAGGTACCTGTGGAACAAGGGGACCAAGTCCAAAAGTCACAAGCAGCTCGGAGATGGGCAGATGCCCAAGAAATGCCAGCGGTTGGTGCAAAGAAGCTCTTACTAGGCTGAAGAACTGTGAATACTGCAGGAACGACAAGGGCTAGAGACTTCCCCTTTGGAGGATGGATCCCCCACGCCTTGGAGAGTCGTGCAGAAGTGTTTTCCCGCCGGATGGACGCCAACAAGCCTTGCTACACGCAAATCGTGCGTTTGGCGTTTTTGGACGCTGCTGGGGCCCAGGAGGGACCAGGAGGTCGCAAATTGGACCTGCAGAGAGAGGGGACGTCGAGCAAGACAAGGAGCCCTCACTGAAGCAGGTAGCACCCGGAGAAGTGCCAGAAACAGGCACTACGAGGATGCGTGAAACGGTGCTCGCCGAAGTTGCACAAAGGAGTCCCACGTCGCCGGAGACCAACTTAGAAAGTCGTGCAATGCAGGTTAGAGTGCCGTGGACCCAGGCTTGGCTGTGCACACAGGATTTCCGCCGGAAGTGCACAGGGGCCGGAGAAGCTTGCAAAGTCGCGGTTCCCAGCAATGCAGCCCAGCGAGGTGAGGCAAGGACTTACCTCCACCAAACTTGGGCTGAAGAGTCACTGGACTGTGGGGGTCACTTGGACGGTGTCGCTGGATTCGAGGGACCTCGCTCGTCGTGCTGAGAGGAGACCCAAGGGACCGGAGATGCAGCTTTTTGGTGCCTGCGGTTGCAGGGGGAAGATTCCGTCGACCCACGGGAGATTTCTTCGGAGCTTCTGGTGCAGAGAGGAGGCAGACTACCCCCACAGCATGCACAAGCAGGAAAACAGTCGAGAAGGCGGCAGGATCAGCGTTACAGAGTTGCAGTAGTCGTCTTTGCTACTATGTTGCAGATTTGCAGGCTTCCAGCGCGGTCAGCGGTCGATTCCTTATCAGAAGGTGAAGAGGGAGATGCAGAGGAACTCGGCTGAGCTCATGCATTCGTTATCTAAAGTTTCCCCAGAGACAGAGACCCTAAATAGCCAGAAAAGAGGGTTTGGCTACCTAGGAGAGAGGAAAGGCTACTAACACCTGAAGGAGCCTATCACAAGGAGTCTCTGACGTCACCTGGTGGCACTGGCCACTCAGAGCAGTCCAGTGTGCCAGCAGCACCTCTGTTTCCAAGATGGCAGAGGTCTGGAGCACACTGGAGGAGCTCTGGACACCTCCCAGGGGAGGTGCAGGTCAGGGGAGTGGTCACTCCCCTTTCCTTTGTCCAGTTTCGCGCCAGAGCAGGGGCTAAGGGGTCCCTGAACCGGTGTAGACTGGCTTATGCAGAATTGGGCACCTCTGTGCCCAACAAAGCATTTCCAGAGGCTGGGGGAGGCTACTCCTCCCCTGCCTTCACACCATTTTCCAAAGGGAGAGGGTGTCACACCCTCTCTCAGAGGAAGTTCTTTGTTCTGCCATCCTGGGCCAGGCCTGGCTGGACCCCAGGAGGGCAGATGCCTGTCTGAGGGGTTGGCAGCAGCAGCAGCTGCAGAGAAACCCCAGGAAGGGCAGTCTGGCAGTACCAGGGTCTGTGCTACAGACCACTGGGATTATGGAATTGTACCAACAATGCCAGGATGGCATAGAGGGGGCAATTCCATGATCATAGACATGTTACATGGCCATATTCGGAGTTACCATGGTGAAGCTACATATAGGTAGTGACCTATATGTAGTGCACGCGTGTAATGGTGTCCCCGTACTCACAAAGTTCAGTGAATTGGCTCTGAACAATGTGGGGGCACCTTGGCTAGTGCCAGGGTGCCCTCACACTAAGTAACTTTGCACCTAACCTTTACCAGGTAAAGGTTAGACATATAGGTGACTTATAAGTTACTTAAGTGCAGTGTAAAATGGCTGTGAAATAACGTGGACGTTATTTCACTCAGGCTGCAGTGGCAGGCCTGTGTAAGAATTGTCAGAGCTCCCTATGGGTGGCAAAAGAAATGCTGCAGCCCATAGGGATCTCCTGGAACCCCAATACCCTGGGTACCTCAGTACCATATACTAGGGGATTATAAGGGTGTTCCAGTAAGCCAATGTAAATTGGTAAAAAATGGTCACTAGCCTGTCAGTGACAATTTGGAAAGAAATGAGAGAGCATAACCACTGAGGTTCTGATTAGCAGAGCCTCAGTGAGACAGTTAGTCACTACACAGGTAACACATACAGGCACACTTATGAGCACTGGGGCCCTGGGTTACCAGGGTCCCAGTGACACATACAACTAAAACAACATATATACAGTGAAAAATGGGGGTAACATGCCAGGCAAGATGGTACTTTCCTACACCCGCGGCACCCCCTACCGCCATCCTGTTCATGGCGGGTTTCCCGCCATGAACAGGATGGCGGTAGGGGGTGTCAGAATCCCCATGGCGGCGGAGCGCGCTCCGCCGCCATGGAGGATTCCCCCGAGCAGCGGAAAGCGACTTTCCGCTTCTGACCGCGGCTGAACCGCCGCGGTCAGAATGCTCGTGGGAGCACCGCCAGCCTGTTGGCGGTGCTCCCGTGGTCGGTGGCCCTGGCGGCCACCGGCCGCCAGGGTCAGAATGACCCCCTATGTCCCGTTTGTCCGATGCATGTCTAACAAAACGCCAGATTATCAAGCTGTGCGCATAGCCGGAATGTATGTGCAATTAACCTAAGTACAAATCATTTACATAGTCAGATGCTATCCTAAGGACCTACCTAGAGCCGTCCGTTCTAGACTTAAGTTGCACACCCGTACTATATTTGTTGCAGGTCTGCTTTTGTCTGACCCAGCACGGCTACCGCTTTGCCTTTATACACGTGGAAAGCACACATCCTGCACAGACTCATGCACTACACAGGCCACTGGTTCAAAGCAACATTTTGCTACATGTATCCATTACCTTAAACTCCTTCCATGGAGGGTCCAATGGAGAGAAAATGGCCTCACCGGACTATCACAGACGAACACAATAATAACTTGCTTGGTCTTTAGCACTGACTGTCAGACACTTGTGCTGTTCTAACACCGCAAACGAAAGGTGTTACTACCACCCAACGCAATAGTACTGAGTTCATGAACATCTGCATGATGGGCCAGCCCCACTGCAATCTGTCCTCTCATTAGTTGAGTTAGAGTGATGATGGGGAAATACAGACTCTCTCATTCACAGGGGCCTGAATCTCTGGGCTGGGGCTTCTGCCAGAGGCTGAGCAGGGCTTTCTCCAGAGCTGACGCACCAAAGTGGCTTTTTTACCATGTGCTTTAGCGATTAAAGTAGAAGCAGTACTGTCCTTGTGAGCCACAGGATCGGGTGACTTAAGACGAATGCCTCAGTTATCTTGGCACCTCAAAGATTCATGTGTGGTCGCTTTAAGATCATCTGGATGAGACATAAAGGTCTCTGCGACATCCTGTTTTATTGGGGAATGTGAACTGGGGGCTGACTGAGTGGTTTTCTAAGGTATGTAGTCTCCTTTGTGATGTTTTGGTGAGTCATCATTCAGTGCTTAATCTGTGCCAGGGCACTCCTCAGGAGGCCACTGCAGTTTGCACCACCCTTTTGCCCTGCCAATGCGGCCAATGACAGCACCAACACAACATCTAACCATCATACACGTACACATGTGACAATTCAGACTATTGTAAGCCCCCGCGGCTATAACAAGCATTTGCCATGCAATAGGTCTTGCATTTGCTTGAGTTAGAGCTATTGGCACTGTAAATTCATAACTGGACTTTTCTTGCCACATAAATTGGTCAACTCTGCCTCATAATTTCGTCTTTTCCTTCCATATAATTCCAGTGGCTGTGCATATAACTAAAGCACTTCCATTTACCTACTTCTATCTGCAGCTCGACCTAAATGATTGTGTAATGTAATTGGTGCTCATGTAAAGTGCTCCAATACCTTTGGGTCGAGTTCGCACTATATAAAACTGCAAAAAAAAGAAAGTCACCCATACCTCCCTTTACCTCTACCCACCCTGAGCCCTCAAGTCCGTCCCCACTCTTTACTTCTAAACTACACAAAAGTGACGCGGATTGGTGGACACAGGAAAACATCAATCGACAGAATCGGCAGAGTGAATTGCAGTTCTACTTATTTTCTTGTACGCAGAAGTGGGTTTGTATTGAGCGTTTAGTGCAACCAGAGACGCAGGCTGTGAATGTGTGGTACGCATACGAACGGGAAAAGTGCTGCAACTGAGGACATTCTGCTATCTGAATTGTTTATAATGACCTTACGATTTCTGATACGGGGTCCTCATTCTGAACCCCCTTATGCCACATGAAAGTGACATGCCCCCTTTGAATATGATTATTTAAAAACATATTTAGGCATAAGCACATGTGAAATTTTGCATATGTACATGCCACTGTTCATCACAGTCTTGAGGTTTAGAAACAATAGGTTTTTAACATGGCCTAAGATGTTAAGGCACATGCTGTAGAAAGCTATTTGTATCCAGCAGTGTAAGGTGGTATAATTCAAGAAAGAACTCAGGTGGTTGTTGTACCTGCTGTAGAGTCATCTTATTATTAAACTTATGGAAGGTTACACTACTCCCAGTCGGAAGCTTAATAGTAAATGACTACATTAGGGCAGAGTGACACGATAGCCCGGTTGCATGGCAGCAGACTCTAGTCCATAGTCCAGAGATCATCGGGGCTCGCACTCATTAGAGGGCTGGTTTTGCTTCACAGAGCCCTGGGTAAGCCTCGTGAGAATCCCACTCAAGCACTGCAAGCAATGTCAGATTTCACAGCACAACTGAGAAATGGAATACGACCAGAAGAAGGCAGGGATCGGTAGAGTTACAGAGAAAATGAAATATTAATAGAAGCCAAAAGAAATATGTACATGCAGGCTAAAAAATATCAGAAAGGATTTCACTTTTAGGACACAGTACTCAGACTAACTATATTAGTAAAATTTAATGCACAAGGGGATTCCGCGGGGACCGCCGAGCGAAGAGAGGTCTCACCCCCACGGGAAGTTTGAGGAAGGTGGTGCGGCCCATGGGCATCATTTAGACTATTTTTGTGCGGCAGAGTTTGGGCAGGAGGAATGAATATATGAAGGGGACATTTTGTGGGAGGGCCAACATTTTGTATTAGGTGACACGGCAGCCAGTAGTCAGGAGAGTTAAAAAAAATGTAAAGTGAAGAAGTTTCGCATAGCGTAGTTCGGAGGAGCAAGGGCATATATAAAAAAAAAAAAAGGACACATAATACATAATACTTAAATAGTGAAGGGAAGAAGGGCAAGACAGGCTCGTAGGCGGAGTGGTGAAAGGATCGGCGTGATATCGGAAAATAGCGTTGAGGTAGGCCGGAGGCGTCGACGGAGCTTACCTGTACGCAGCAAGGTGGAAGAAATGGTGCGGAAGGCCTTGCAACTGCTCCAAGAGGCCGGGTTTATGGAACTTGTCCATGAGGGTGCATTGGAGCACCTGTGCCCGGCCAGGAAAGCGTTGAGTGGTGTGGCAGCGGCTGTGTTGGCCTGCTCGCCTTTGCAGCGGTTGAGGAGCGAGGGACCCCAGGTGAGGTGGAGAATCCACAGGAAGGGGCAGGGAGGGAGTGGTGGGACGGAGCGGGGTGGGCGGAGAATGCGCGCAGCAACACCTCCTTTAACGGAGGTGGTGCCGCCCAAAACTAGGCGGGTTATGGCGGGGCCCAAATGCGCCCAAGTGCAACATCGCAGGGCGGGATGTGGGTAGGGCGCGCTGTGGCACTAGGATGAGCAGACCAGGAGATAGTTGAATACAGGGGGGAGTGGGGCGGGTACAAGGTGCTGCTGGACACCCCACGGGGCGGGTAAGGCGGGGAGTGCAGAAAACAGGAGCGCGTGGTGAGAAGGAGGAAGTGGGGGCTGGCCTCAAGTACATGGCCAGGTCGGGGTGGGGGGTGTGGTAGAAGAGACGGAGAAGGGTTTGGGGAAGAACCAGGGGCAGAGGGGAGAGGGAGGGGGCTGGTTTCATGGCAGTGGCCCACAATCCTGGAGTGGAGCGACGAGGAAGGGGGGGTGGGAGTGAGGAGGAAGCAGAGGAAACCCCAATGAGGGCTAGACCCCCCTCATTATGACATATGATAGGAAGTGTGAAGGGGTATGCCAGAACCGAGGATGTCAGTGACAAGTAGGGTGGAAGTAAGCAGAAAGGGCGTAGTACGAGCTGGACACGAAGGGAGGACATGGGAGCAGGGACAGTGTGGTTGCAGGTGCAGAGCAGGTAGGGGGCTGAGTTAGTTAACACCAGCACATCTATCGGCCTATTTTGGCAGGACAAGGTAGCGGAGGAGCAGTGCGACCCAGGTGGGTATAGTCCAACCCGGCGACCCTGTGAGGAAGTGAAGGCAGGGCCATGAGCGACCCGCTGGATTCCTTCACCGCAGGAGGATGGAGGATGGCCAACAGGGGCCATGGTTGTCCCGCTGAGACTGTGTGACGGAAGGGGTTTTGCGCCCACCAGTGTCGCGTCTCAGATGAGCAGCGGCCTGGCGCCTCAAGTGGCATGGAGGGCCGGAAGTGGCCCCTAGACAGCGGCCAAAGGACAAGGTCCCTGGAGAAGAAGTAATAAAGGGGGCAAGGGCGTTTGGGAGAGCCCTTCTAGGTTAGTACGACAACAGAGGTTTTGAGGACAGTTGGTTGGATTATGAAGAAGAAAGTGTAGAAGAGGGAGAAATCAGGGAGGCTAAGGAGGGGGAGTGGTGGGAAACAAGGGGGGTGGTGTCTAACCCTGTCCCTCAGTCATTGCAGATCCGCACAAAAAGAGGTGCGTGCGCAGATGAAGTGGTGAAGGAAAGGCACCCAACTGGTGAGGTGAACGGCACAGGAGCGGCCCCTGTCCTTGACACCAGGTAAGGGCTTGGGAAACAAGCAGATGGGTTTGGTGTCTGTGGCGATTGAGGCGAAGGTTGACAATAAAGAAGATAGTTTGCACAAAGAGGTTTGTGTCTCGGATGCAGGGGCTGGGGACAGATGGGGGGTGTCCACCGGTAACTCAGTTGACAGCTGGTGAGGTGGGGGAAAGAAAGGGGACACGGATGCGGACAAGAAGGACTGGAAATTTGGAAGGGAGAATATGTGGAAATGTTGAAGCTTTTGCACAGGGAAGTCAGGTCCAAGGAGGGTTCGAAGGAGGAGGAATATGAGTTATCCAAGCGTCCTAAAGTCCCTGTCACCTTTGAAAATTGGACGGCTGCATTTTTTATATTTGCGAGCGTGTACTGCGAACGCTTTCCGGAAAGGTCAGTTGCGCTGTTTAAATATTTGGACATTATCCGTAAGGCACAATTGAACTATGGGGGGGTATGCCTGGGTGCAGTATGATGAGGAATTCAGGGCAAGAATGGAGAGCGATCCGGAGGTTCAGTGGGGGGGAGATAGACGCAGCCCTATGGCAGCACACGATGAGCCCCTCAAAGTTTGGCAAAACCATTTTTACGCCCAGTGGATTACCCATTACTTACCAGCCCTTTCGAGAGCCCCGCACCCAGGGTAGTGGCGGGGCAGCCACTAAGGGAAGATCAGGGGCAGCTGGGATGGGGGCAACAAAACCAGGAGCCTGTTTGGACTACAACAAAGGATTATGCACTTGTGAATATTGTAAATTTGGATACGAGTGTTCGAGGTGTGCAGGGAGATATGCCCTCACTAACTGCTATGCTAACATCAACAACACATCTCTGGGTATGGGACAGGGACAGTTCAATCCAAGGGGTACCCAGGGAGGACAAGGAACGGCCAGGCCGCGGGAGCCCAAGGAGTGGTGGGAAAAGGCTCTTACTCGGGTTCACTTTGAGAGACTGCAGTTCTGGTTAGCGAGGTATGACAAAAGACGGGTAGTACAAGTTATGACGCAGGGATTTCTAAGGGGATTTGAGTTGGGATACACAGGACCGAGACACAGACGGTGGGCTGAGAACTTGAGATCAGTGAGAGGAAAAGAAGAGGTGGTGAGAATGAAACTTGAGAACGAGGTGGCGGAAGGTCGCATGGCAGGTCCTTTTATGGAATGGCCGCTGGAGAACTTTATTGTGCCCCCGATTGGTGCAGTGCCCAAAAAAGAGACAGGACAGTACTGACTTATACATCATTTATCTTGGCCGGAGGGGTCATCCGTGAATGATTTAATTCCGGAGGAGTAGACAAAAGTTTCTTACGCGTCTGTGGATGTGGCTACTGGAGGCCCTTGGCCTGTGTGCCCTGATGGCGAAGACAGATATAAGTTCATCCTTCTGGCTGTTGCCGGTGGACCAAGGTGACTTGGAGCTTTAGGAAATTCAATTTCAAGGGAGGTGGTATGTAGACAAAGCATTGCCCGGGGGTTGCTCGATTTCTTGCTCTTTATTTGAGTGCTTCAGCACATGTTTGCAATTGATATTCCCTACAATCACAGGGCATAAGGAGGTGACGCATTACCTGGATGATTTTTTCTTTGCTGCACTGGCAGGGTCGGAGAGGCATAGTCTTGTGTGTTCATATCTTAATTAGACAAACAGCAGCACCATGTGGCACACTGTCATCAGTGCCCATGTTGTCAATTTAGTGCCAGTGCCCAGCACTGGAAACCACCAGCTCACATTAAGCACTGAATCATCTACCATGCTGTTCTCTTTTTGGTGCACATTTTTAAATTCCTGTTGTCCTTCAGCTATTACGTCTTATTTTTCTTCCAACATCAAGTGTTACTACAGACTTAGTTTTATGAATACAATTATTTTTTAATAAAAATATCCTAATATTCTACAAGTCAGTGGTCAGCCCTCACATGGCTATTGTGTCTACTTCGGTAGACCTTATATGCAGACAGTGTACAGGTATTCATGTACTTAAGATAGTTGATATGTAATTCTGGGAGCCAGAATGTAAGACTTAATTAGAACATTCGAACGTTGGCAGCTCCATTGAAAACAATGGAGTGCTGCGGGCTTTTACTGGCCAGTAAAAGCCCGCAGCGCCAACATTCCAATGTTCGCTTTGTTCACAGCAACAGCTGTGAACAAAGCCTCATGGAGCCCGAGGGGATTTTAATCCCCTCGGGCTCCGTGAGCAAATTGGTTTTTTTAATAGAACATTCTGCCCTGAGTGGCAGAATGTTCTAATAGCCTTAGAACCCGCCGTAGAGGGCTCTACCGGCTATTAAAGGCCCTTTCCGTTGTTAAATGCCCTCGCCTTCGGCTCGGGCATTTAACGCGGGAGCGGGCCTTTAATAGCCGGTAGAGCCCGCTACGGTGGGTTCTAAGGCTATAGTGGTTGATTGTCTGATGCACTAAGTCTCCCAGCTTAATACATGAGTTTGGCCTGTCAGTTATGGGTAGGCAAGCAGTCTATGAAGGCAGGCATTTTCACCCTTTGCGAATGTCTTCAAAGTCTGCTGTCTTTGCCCAGCCTAGTCACAATTTCATGCAGCAGGGTGTCCCGCCCAAGAAGGGCTTTTCACCCATGCAGTATTGGCTCATCCTTTCTGCCAGGAATCAACAGGTAAATGGAATTGGGCAACGTTGGAGACTGAGGAGGGGGTGCCGAAGAGTTGCTCTTGCTTACCCCACTGTTGAGTGAACAACTTTTACTGACCCCACTGTTACAGCGAAGGGGTATCAGGGCTGCCCCCTCATTTGTTTTATACTGTTCAAGCTGCGCACTTCCTGGACTTTGAAAGGATTTTAAAAAAACATACACAAAATAGCAATTCAGCTATTGCTAAAATATCCTTTCATGAACAGTCAGAAATCCATAAATATTGCCTGGTCTTACTCCTGTTGATTATCTATGACAGGACAATTCCTGGTGGAGGGGTAGTGGAAATGAGCACTTGCACATATTTCCCCCCTTTTCCCTTTATATGGAAAACAATTTATGTGTAGAGAATTCCCTTTCTCTGTACCCCTAGAAAATGTGGAGTTTGCTTCTGTATCTTTCCCTCCCTGCATGCATATGTATCCAAAACTTTCTTTGGAATAGGTTTACATATACATGTATGCTGGAAAAAACTGTGAAAACTCTCAAACGTTTGACTGTGAAGGTTTTGCCAAGACTCTCTATTCCACCCTCTCCTCAGATACCTGCTTTTCCATCTTCTTCGCACACTAATTAATTCCACCTAGGAAAGTAAATATCCATAGATCTCGATTTACCAAGCAAGGATTTATCAATTGCAGTTGCAGATAATATATGTTGGGCTCTGAAGCGAAATTTCTGATGCCCAAAATCTGGTTGAAAATGAATTGCAATGGACCAAACAGTTCTACCCTAGTGAAGAGCTGAGATTAGAATTTAGATCAACTTGAATCTGAGTCATAATCCCTAGAAGAGGATGAAGTGGAAACAAGAATCTTAATTATCCAGGTGAAACATCAAATGGTCATTGCAACATGAGTCGAGAGAGATGGAATCTTACAGCCTGATGTATGAAAATATTGGTTGCTAAACAGGGTTGCAAATGTGCACGGATTTTTTTCCAAACTGTCTTTAGTTTTGCTATGTTTTAATAGTTTGCATCACAAAATCTCCAGTTGCAGTGGGGGGTCAGAGTATAACCTTCCTAATAAATATTATTTGGGCAGGTCCCAATTTGCAGTTCGGGTTGCACTGTTCCGAGGGGGGGACTTATTTGCAAATGGCTAGTCTGATCTGAGGTGGCCTGGTGTGCAAAAGAGTTAAAATGCTACCCGAGCAATTGCCAGGGGGTTAGACTTATTGCAAGCATTCCTCCCATCACTTTTTGTGTATTCACTATTCACTGACACCCTGTGATTGGCTACAAACAGAGAGATATGGCCATCGAAAGACCCCAGACCTCTATTCCTTTATTTAGATTCACAAATGGCAAACTTTATTTTCTTTTTTTGGTTCTTAAAGTAGCCCCTGTTGCTGAAAGGAAGTGGTGCTTCTTTAAATAAATAAATTGGGAATATATTGGAGGGGGAGCATGCAGTTGTCCAGTGGCCCCATGTACCACTACCTGCTCCCATCCAGAGGTTGCCTCATAGAGATTCCAAAGGAGAAGGTGTCCAACGGGGACTGCTTATCCTTTAAGAAATTAGTTACCACCCGTTTTGAGGAGCAGATAACTTTTCAATGGTATGCGATTACAATTGCAGTTTCAAACAATTGATACATAACATTCCAAATTGCAATCAGGATCATCCACCCCTCCCCCTTTTATGTTCCATCCTAATTGTGATTTGTAATGGGTTGGTAAGCCGTTTTTTGTGAGTAGAAAATAGTTTTGCCAACTGCAGGGTTTATAACGCCAAATGGCTTTATACGTCAGGCTCTACATTGTGTATATGATGTTGCGAAAAAGCAGCGAATGAAGCAGAGTGCACTGGTCTGGCTCTCATTATCTGAGAATTGAAAGATGTTTAATAGATATTAACAAGCTAGTGATGTCCAACGTTGGACTATGGATTGGCATGGATGCAGCCGACTTCCACCGCAGGCCCAAGAAGTGTGAGTGGTTACATTTTCCAGTGCAAATAATCCTGACTTGCACAGCCTGGTTAAAGGGAGCATGTGCAACTGTCTGCCACTCTACTCAATACAGCTGTTCCTAATATGAAGTAAAACAAGCAGTGATAAAGCCAACTGTTTAGGACATTGTAAAAAAACAATTCTCTTAAGCTTCAGTTAGAAAGACAGAACAAGTGCCCCTCTGGCAGCTGTGCACGATTCCACCACGCCCAGACCTGGTACCGCAGAGACAACAAAAGTGCACAATTATTTCAGAAACACAAGAACTACTGCAAAGGCAGCAACAGTGCACACTACTCAACAAATAATAGTCAGAAGCAGCAGAAATTTCCCTCACCTGGACAGCAGATGTAGCACAGGCAAATGCATTGTAATTTTTAATTCATGCACAGAAGCAAGTACCACATGGGCATCGGAATACGAGGGTAATAGGACAAGTACTGCATAGGTAGCTGCAGTATGTGAAACCCTCACACTCAGTACAGGAAAACGACATAAGCGCTAGCCTGGCAACCCATAGACTTCTGCAGGGACTCCGCCTGTGGCACTTCTGCAAAGCCTTCCCCAACCTCAAGCTTGCATCATCTCTCGTTGGCCTCTTGGCAGGTGAATGGCGGGCTGCCATTCTAATGTCAAATGATATACAAGGTAGACTAGTTGTTTATTCTAAGCTGAATGGATTCCAACCAATCAGGTGTCAAAGGGATTCTGTGATTGTGATTGGCCGAATGATGCGTTGTGGCCCTTCTCTTAACCAGTAGGACATGGTGATTTGCCGGGCTGGAATGGAACGTAAAAGAATGTTGTGAGAGAGTCTGCCAGTTTTACTGAAATTGATTGAGGGGTTAAGGATAAGGTCAGGGTAGGAGCCTCTCTCTCCACGGCCCTTAGTAAAGTAAGAATGGACTTGAGGGCTGCCTATAATCACATGTGTCTACAAGAGGGGGAATACTGTAGAAGCAAACTGTGAGTGACCAGGGACCTCCATCTCCACCTACACGCACATATGTCTACCCTAGAAGAGGGTTAAAGCCAGAGAGAAGGCACTTTGTGAACAGGGTACATCAGGGCTGCCAACAAAGAGTGAAACACTTTTTTCTTGGACCCCACACTTCACATCCTGGGACTGCCAACAAGGACACACACCCACCTTCATTCAGATACAGCCAGAGAGGGAGATATTGAGATCAGGGACCCTCAGGTCTACCAACAAGGACATGTGGGCACTGAACACCCTAAGAAAATTCATCATCCACTCCCCTTTAGTATTTGATACTGTAACACTTTCCATAGCTTTTTAAAACCACCATATTTCCAGTCCAGAATGCGGTGTGGCAGTGCACCCTTGTAATTGGCAGCATTTGATGGAGTATTCTCTGTAGGGTACTGAGGAAGAGATTTGGTTTTAATTGTGCTGCTTTGAATTTAGGCACAGCAAGCACCAACGTGAAGCCAAGAAACCATCTCTCCTAATGTCCCATGTACTGCAGGGGACAGATGGCTTCTTCTGTACTTCATTTCTGTGGTAGGCAGTTAATTCTCAAGTTAGCAGATAAATCAAAACTCAGAAGCTCAGTGAGTAGGTCACCAGAACACAAGACCCATGGCCCAGGGCATCACGATAAGTTGGATGAGACTCCCATAGTATCATCAGGACACCAGTGGCAAAATGTGCACTACACAAATGCCAGCAGCAAAGCAGAGTTTAAGCCATGTCTTTCAGAGTTTTATTATGCCACTCACCTGACGTGGGCGAAGGGGAATAGCTATAGTTATGCAGAAAGATTATTTTTTTTACGTTTAATACAATATTGAAGTGTGTAAATCACCACAAAAATACTATGGTGCGGCATACAGTGCATAAAAGCCAAACAAAGTTTTAAAACCTGCTACACAATCATCTCACGTTCTAAGTTTTGAACGATCAATTTAATGTTTCTCAATTTACAAATTTTGACAGGTTGCTAAGTTGATTTTCCCTCTTTGGAGTTGAACGTGTGACCTGCAGCAGATGTTAGTTGTGGGGTTTTTGGTTCACCGAGAAATCCGGCCGAGTGTTGGCTTGTCCACGAAGTAACTAGCAAAAAACTGCAGCACAGACCAAAAACCAGCCGATGTCTTGCTTTCAACCCCATTCCCTCAGGCCGACTAGGCCTGCTTCCCTCACAGCGACTAATGACCAGCTGTGCGTTAATCCGTCTTTCAGACGCCGGCTTCAGGAGGCCACGGGGCCAATTAGCAGTGGTTGGGGATCTGCACGAGCGTGAATGATGGACAAGCACGAGGGCGCACCTGCGCTGCAGGGAGGCGGCGACAGAGGCGCCGGAACAGCGCACGCGCAGGAAGAGAGGAAAAGCGGGAAATGGAGCCCTCCACTGACCGGCAATGAACACGTTCCTGTAAAGAGCTGCGTGGTATTACTGCCACTTCAGGATCTTATGGCCTCCTACGCATGGGCCCATGACTGACTGCTAGCTCACCACACCCCTTAGCAGTCTCTATTCTCACTTTCTACTTGTGTAGGGAGGAAGGACACCCTTTGGAGCTCGATACATCTTTCTAAAACCTCTTCACCGCGAAAAGTAGGCAGCTACGCAGAATGATGTTCATTGACTCACCTGGTGCTTTGAAATCATAAAGTCAAAGCTTTGGCGCTATATCCTGGCATTAAGGTGTGTCTTTGACATACTATACATGTGCAGCTCAAGTCACACTACATACGGTCTGCACTACTCATGTGCAATGCAAGGGGAGCTGCTTAGTAACAAATATGACATGCACTATGCACATGCATTGCAGGGAATCCTTTTTTCTATTTCAGTTCCAAACTGTATTCATGGTTAATAAAAAGTAATTAGAAAAATAAAATCAGTTTCAAGCGTTGCATACATTGATAATTCATCAAAACACAGCAGTTCAAAGAAACACAAAGCCTAGTTAGACCATTATAATACAGCAAACGAAACAATTTTATTCACAAGTGATCAAATCAATGACCACAAAGCATTCATCTTGCACATGATTTGTAAAGACCCGATCCGCGATTCAAAAAAGTTATTATCCTAGGCACAGTCCAATTGCCTTTTGATTCTCCCCTTCATTTATCTACTAAGTGGGCTGACCTCCTTACCTTGCCAGTTAAAAGCCTCTTTGAACCTCCAAAAACCGCATTCTTGGAACAGTGGGCAAAAATGGGACCTTTGCTGGATAAAACGCTAGCAGTGCAGGGCAAATATTTGTCAAGCTCTGCTTGTAAGCACTACAGACTGGCACTTACTGTCCAAACCTGGACTTTGGGACCAGGATCCAGTAATTGATTTGTGCCTAACACTTTTATGGACAGGTTCCTTCAAATACATATTTAGGCTCTCCATTTGATTCTATGAATTGGGCTTTTTTTTTAAATCACTCAAATTTTCCAACCTGGCCTTGCTAGGCCAAGCACGGAGCAGGTTCTCTATCAGCGTGTTAAAAGTAGTTTAAGCACCTTGAAGTTTCCCCTTAGAATGTAAAATCTGATCATCCATGTCTAACGCCATGAAGCCGGTCCACGGATCTGGCCTGGTCTCTGCCATGTCCTCACAGTCTCTTCCACAGTCACTCCCTTGATAATGTGAATAATGCATGAGGCATTCTGGCATGTGGAGTATTACATAAGTGAAGTGGTATGTGCAACATGAGTAATAACGCATTAGGTATGTGATACAGGAATACTACATAGGACCAGCGGTATGCTTATGGGATAAATAGTACAAAAGGCCTGTCCCATGGGCAGTACTACATAAGGCCCGTAGTCTGGAAAATGTAGAATATTGCATAAGACTGATGGTGTGCTTGTGCGTGGTGAAAAATAATACACAAGGCCCGTGGGACATAAAACCAGTAGGATGCATGTGCCACGTCGGAATAGATGATATGGCCTCTATAGTGCAATGCACAAATGGTGTATACTATGACGATGATTGGATAAATATTACACATGGTCTGCACTTTGCATCTACAAGGAAGAAGATGAAAGGGATATAGAATGCCTGGCTATACAATAATGAGAATCACCCACAGTGCTGACCTCTGCATGCTCTCTGCTCTATTTTTGTAAAAGACTGAAAATAAATAATTGTGTGTATTCCAAGCAAGATTGTGGTAAACAGATTTTCCTAAAGTTTGAAAGAAACGTTTAATCACCTAAACTGACATGTCTTGACTTTCCTGACATGATACATCTTGGTGCCTACATTGATCAAGAACGGAGCGTGTTTTGACTTTAAAAAGTGATTAGACCCCCTTGCCCCCAAAGCCCCCACAGAGCATTGAACCGGACACTGAATCCCCTCTCCCCCAGCAGGTTCCACTTTGTCTGGCTTTTTATTCCGTCTAAGAACTTTCTTAGTGACTCACTCCTTCCCGGCCTTGGAGGCCCCAGCCAGGATGGCCAACCCAGGGCAGGGCTTATCCCTTGCTGTGGGATCCAGCCGAGTGGGCATAGAGCCAGCCAGGCTGCCAGGAAGCAAAACTGTAACATCATGGTGGCAGGAGGTCGGTGGGTCAACCACAGCAAAAACCTCTTCACCTCAGATCACGGAAGGATGGTTTTGTTTGACTTTTGCCGCAAGAGCCCACTGGTATGAACATACAGAATATGCATGAAAGCATATAATTTGTCGAACATTGGGCCATTTGGATGATCCATTAGTGGTACCACAATAATTAGGGTTATGCTTATAACCACACATCTGTACATTGTTACACATTTTGTTGGCTCCCCCTCCATCTTTATGACACTTTTTTTTGTGTATATATTGTTTTTCTTATTCTTTGCTATTTGAATGAAGATGATATGTCTGATATCCAGCATGGTAGTGCGAGATTTCGAAGTATGTATTATTTTACATGTACATAAAACTTTTTTGTACTTTATTGTATATCTTTGTTATTTTTTTCCATTGTTACAACCCTGATAAAGTTCCGCTCCTGTAGGAACAAACACGTTGGCTGCTTTGTATGTTGAGAGTATCCAGCAAGTTGAAAAATAAAGGACTTTAATCATGGATTAAACTTCGCGGGACTTCTTTCATCTCCTTGATTTGGACTTCATTTTCTGATTTTGAGAAATTATGGAACTAAATACTATGTGCTAACTGATTTGGTGCTGTCTCTCCATTACTGTTTCCATTTTTGAAACTTTTTTTTTACATCCACGAAGGGGAAGGTAATCCAAGGAGACCCCTTCCCTGTTACAAGTACAGTATCATCTGCTTTGCGGTATAGTTAAAATATCAATTTCGGATTTCCGTCAGAAAACATTGATACATAAGATACTGTTTTGGTATTTAGAAGGGATGCTTACAACATGCGCCCTCCAGATACAGAATCTGTATCCATTTGAAATCCCATTTTAGGATTCAGAAAAAACATTTCCAACTTTTAAAATGGGATTAGTACATAAGAAAAGGCATTTAATGGCTGCATGTGCTGAAATAGAGTGTTTGCGATCGTCAAAATGCTTAGTATATTTGGTCCTATTATCGTAACATCTTTTACTACGGATGGGACAAAGCTGGTGCCGATCTGATATCCTGGTGATTTCACTTGCTCCTTCAAATAGCCATACTCTGGCCATAATTCTTGTTTATGTTCCACCTACATCACCGTCCTTATTTCTATTAGCTTCTTACAATCAGATCACCAATTTTCTTACAGTGTACAAATATCCTATTTCACAATTTTAACTTTCAATTTAATACAGACAATAAGACTGCTGATAACGATGTTGATCATATGCTTAATTCTGAGGCTGTTTCACCCATCTTCATCTCCTTTTTTGTATGGTATGGTCATCATTTGAACAAAGTCTGGAATGGTCGATGCTATGTTAACCAAATCCTGAAACTAAATGCAACCCACCCTTTATTTAATTGTTTCTGTACCTAGGTTATAGTTAAACAAAGACCTGATCTCACTCCTTGATTCTCTGAGAAGTTCCTCGTTATGAAAAATAAAGCTAGGAAGGGAGAAGGAGATTAGTGTTGTCTCTGTGACACCATAAAGAAAACAGAAAACAATCTTGATTCACTTTATAGAAAACCACCTTAAAAATTAACAGTATCTGCACCAGAGAGCCAGCCCGCAAAAAATGTCCAAACCCTGGTGAGGTCTTGGTGGTCAGGGGACAAAATCTGATCTTACTCACCTCAATGCATGCACAACTTGGACATCTGGGTGCACTCAAATGCTGGTGAGACTCCCCAGGCTGTGCAATAGAGGTCATTGGTGGCTGGGAGAACTTTAATTACATAACATAACATGACCACACTGAGGACTACAGGAGAAGATGGCAACCAGAGGGCGCCCTGATGGTGCCACTGAAGCATTGCAGTGTTACAGAGATGCCAGAGACTGCATGAAGGCCTCTGCAAGCAATGAGTTTGTCTAGCCCAGGACTGTGGGGAACTGGAACAATTCTCAGTTTGGAGATGTAGTCACAGCCTGGTCAACAGCAGGGGATGCCTGAATGTGCCCCTGAGGCTGGAGAGACCTGGTGCTGTCAGAGTGGCACTGCGGAGGCTGTTGAACCAGCCACTAGATGGAGATATGAGCCTCAGCGAGACTGCTCATGCCACAACCAGGCCTGAGTCTGCTCATGTTCCCCCATTGTTTTGTACCCCGAGGTTCACTGGAAGTTGTTAAGGAAAAGCAGGACTCTGTGGGCACCTCACTCACTAGGATTGAGGACCAAGGACTGTATTACTGGTGCACCGTGGGCTTGCCCTCTTCTCCATACTCTGGAGTGTGAGGCCCTATTGGGAGAGCTCACTTACTTTATTAAGCCTGCGAATAGACATAGCAACTCAGGTGGTGCATGAGAGACAAACATTGACTGTGCACCCACTCCTTGCTGTGACCGGAATGCCACATCTCCACAGTGGCTACAATCCAGCGCACACCTATAACTTGGATAGTGGAAAATTGCCAGACCAAACTATGCAAACAAGGTTTTCGGATGACACCATGCCAGATGCATCATCTTCATCTCTAGCTGCAGGGGATGGGGAGGATGATATGAAGGCACTGCTGAAGGTGATGCAGGAGTGCATGGTATCAATAGACAGTAAAATGGCCTTCCACACCACTCACATGGACTCCATCATTACAAAGCTTGAGAAGCATGAGGATGGACCGATAAAGGCAGAGTGCAGAACCTCGTCAACAGAAGGCAGCCTCTTCACCAAAAGTGAGATTAATATAGAAAGGTGCTCCATGTCATTTCAACCAAGAATGAGGACCTTGTATGTCAGTCCTGACTTAATAACATTCGTATATTAGGGATTTCTGAATCCAGCAACACGGGATGGCTAGAGGAGTATGTTGAAAGACTGCTCTTATTGGTCTTTGGAGAGGATACCTTTCACGCCTCTTAGTGGGGGAGAGGGCTCATAGATTTCAAGCGGCACACTCCCTGCCTAGCGCTCGTGTCCACCCTATCACAGCACACTTATTGAACTTTTGAGACCCGGTCCAGCTTTCCGTCTTGCCAGGGAGAAACAGAAATTGATATATCAGGGCACTGAGATATCGCTGTATCCGGACTAAACCTCTGCCATGCAGGAGCACTGATGACAATTTGAACAAATTAAACAACAGCCCATGAAGGCGAAGATACAATTTGCTCTACCTTCCCGACTAAAAGTCACATATGATGGAAAGCAACATATTTTCCAGACACCATGTCAGGCTGCAGACTTCCTAAAGACCCGTCCAGGTCCACCTGGAAGGACAAGAATTGCTCGGAATGCGCGGACTACTTAATGCACCAAATAGACTCCCATGGACGCCTGCTAACACAACTCATTGCACACTGGCTGTAGTCAGTGTGCTCCACTGATGCTGCTGCAGCAATCTAGCACTGGAATAGACTCGCTTTACAGAAGCGCTCCTCTGAAAGCATTGCATTCGGCAGTACCTGCATTGCACGTACCCATACCCAGGAGCCTGACCCAGCATGCCACTAGGAGCACCAGTACTCTCTTGACACAAGGAGAAGTCCCAGTACTCAGGGGGAGAACACAGAAAAGTGCCGGTACTCAGTACCAGTGAGTTCCAGCCTCCTTAAAAGCACTGGTCGTACGCCCCAAACTGCTGTACCTCTTCGTAAATATTCTGCTGCCACTCAAAAAGTCCTCCTGTCAACAGCTATACGCTCAGCTGCTCCAGCTAGTCTGGGCCAGTGGACATCCCAGAGTCTGACCCTGCTTTTCACTGGGGAGGTTTTGAGGCACCTGCCCTCGAGCTCTACTATCTTTGTGTTCAGGCGCACTTATTGGATTCACCCAATCCCCCTTTGCATGCTGCATCTCATGGTAGAGACTGATGCAGTTAGCATCACCCCACTGCAGACTCAATAGTGGCTTTGTCACCACGTTATACACTCAGAATGGCCGCCACAATATGTACCCTCATGGCCTGGAATGAGGCGGGAAAGCAAGCAGTGTTGAAAGCAATTTATTCCCCCTCTTTGCCCCATTCTCATCACCGGCTGCTGTCAGTAACACATAAACCCAAGACAATCCTACAATTATGTAGTAGAAGCTTGCATAAATGGGAGATCTGAATACTTAGGAGCTTGTTCCAGGAACTACATGATATCTTGATGGCGCTGATATGGGGATCGGGCAGGTGATGAGTGGCATTCTCCATACTACAATGGCCACTGACTATGGGCAGCCTGGGTGCTGCCAACCATGAATGGTGCATCTGTGGTGACTGATGCAACGGTTGGGCGCGACCGCCTGTCCTGAAAGGGTTGCTATTTGCAAGCCCCTTGCGGTGACCCCAATATACATGTTGTTGGCGGACTCTGGAACCCACTCCCAACTGGAGACACATCAAATGAAGGTGGCCCGCCTTCGTTGGCAGACATTTGTGTGCAAAACGGGGACCTCGTTCCCCATACTCCCCACAAATTCCAGTGTGGCAGCTCCTGGAACTTTGTGACGTGGCCCAGAGGTTTGATCTTATGACCTGGAAGGAGGCAGGAGTCGATCATCTTGGGGACTTCTATCATGAAGGAGCTCTTATGGCCTTACAGGACATTATGAATACTTATGGAGTGCTGGTGAGGCAGTTCTTGATGTACCATACAATACAACATGCGATTCACATCACTTAAGGGACCTGATGCAGAGGAACAACCTCAATCTGTTAATGAGGTGTCCCGAAATCCTTGTTTCCACTTTACTCAGTTAAATGATCTACACCAAACATACTGAGCACCATGCTATATTCGCAGCATGTTCCCTATGGCATGCCCTAACTATCCTAAATGTTACACACCTGATGCTGGCTTGTACCATTTGGTCTGGGAATGCACGGGGATTCAGAGGGCCTGGGAAGAAGTTACAGAAGTCACTGCAGTAATTACAGATCACGCTTTACTGGCCTCACCAGAATCCTGATTACTCACACTCTACCCCAAACCAAAAGAGGATAAATGCTTGAACAGCTTCATTGACCTTGACTGCATCTTTTTTAAATGCCACACTGCAATGGCGTGGAAGGTGCCCACAGCCCTAGATGCTAAGTGCGGACTCTAGCTATATTACTGAAGTGGGCACTAGCCAAATCTGATGTCCTTGGGGTGGCGGGTAACCAGACGGAGGGTGATGGGAGATCAGGAACCTAGAAGCGAAAAACAATAACTTCCCGCCCTGACTGACGTTTAGACTCTACATGCTCTCTCCTACTGCGCACTAGATTGGGAACAGTGAGGCAGGAGGAGGAGGCCGGGCACTGCTGGTGTATTCCCTCCATCACAGGGAGATCCATCCCCTGGGGCCCAGGGGGAACAGGGACAATTGGGGGCACAAGAGGGACACTTAAGATTGCAACCCTCATTCAAGATGCCTGTAAACACTAGACTGTCAGTTCCTCTGCCTTATCCTATAAACACATTACTGGGATTGTGGGGTACGAACCTGTAAACATCATCACTTGCTGTGCTGGCATGTCAGTGGTTGCTGCATTAATGTTTGATGCCTACGAATGTACCATATCTGGGTCCTTAGCAGACAGCCTAAATATTACCCTGGGAGGGGCGAGATGCTTCTACCCGCTGATGACTCCACTGGTTTTCTTTATGTTTTATTTTTACTGTGCACAATTATGCTTGAAGCTGGTATCTGGGTTTGCAAATATATGCGATTGTCATATGGCTAGCACTGTCAAGCATGGTACGTTCCTTTGTTTGGTTTGCAGTGCAATCAATGAAAAATAAAAATTTAAAAAAACCCTAAGAGCACCTCATGATCACACTACTTTGGATGAGAGGTTCAATGCCCCATCCCTCTTTAGAATGCAACAGCAGGGAAATTCCAACACCAACAAAACACCTAACTCACTATCCTGGCCATGGTCTGTTCACAACCAGATCACTACACAACTCTCTGTTGGCAATTCACAGCTGAAGATACCCTGATTGGACCAGGTTGGACTGGCCTATAGGGCAATCAGGTCCCACCTGATAGGCTGGTCTGGCAGATCGCCGCATGGGCTGGTTTTTTAGCACTTGCAGGCTGGTTTTATAGCCAGGTGGTCCGATTTTTACTGTTTATTTCCCTGATGTGACCACTTTTTTCGGTATCTGCTTCACTAACGGAGGCCACTTTCATTTTTGAGTCTGGGCTTATTTTTTGTCCCAGTCCAACCCGGTGAGGGAATAGAAAATAACCCATTTTAGCGGAAAATCCACATTTACGTTACTCCTCCCCATCCCTCTATGGCCATTGATCTTCCAGGAAAGCTCATCGATCAGCCCAACAGTTGGGTTTACTTTTAGGTAAGATGACCTAAAATGCAGGTCCCTCAAGGGTGCCAACAGGTTTGATGGGGCAGCCTTAAAGGGAACTTCAAGGCTTGCATTTCCTAAAAAAAAATGGCATTCTCGGCACTCGGTGGTGTATGCATCTGCAATAAAACTGACGTTAAGCACACACCTTTTAGTGACTGTATATTGTTTTGCAATTGCACTTATTGCAACCCCTGACGCTTTCATGGAACTGGCCAATCTTCTGTGGACTCTGCCTGCGCCTTCTTCACCGACCAGCCATTTAACAGACTCGGGATTGTCTCATTAAGTGGCATATTTTCAATTCGAGCAGGAAATGACGAACACCTGGCTTTAACCAAAGCAGGCTCTCGCGCCACGCACGCTGGAGCACGCGCCCCGTGGTTACGTTATTCAAATTCTTGTCCTAACAGCACCGGGGCAACGTGACACGCCAAGGGAAGAGGAACAGATATCACAGGGCTTGAATAAAGAGATGCACAGATCAAAACAGCTGTTGTTTTCGAAGCGGGTCGTGTCTTTGCAAATTCAAACACAAACACGGAGTTGGCAGCTGCATTTTAACCGCAGTGCGTGCCATCGGAAGAAATCCCGCTATCTGCCGCGAGCCTAAGAGGCTTTCCATCACATCCTAAGAACGTTTGCTGTTTTAGCTTTCTTCTGTTGCTTTTGAGCAGCGTGTTGCAGTATGAAGCTATACTGTTCTGTAAATTTGTATTGGTATTTGTAAGTGCACGTGTCTTATCTTGCTTTCTCTCTCTGTTAAGAGTATCACACTTTTTGTTCTACACTCTGAAGTAAGAGCATTCAATGAAAAGCAGGTGGGTGTGTGAGCTCTACCTAATAAAATACTTTTCTTCAATAGGCGTGTTGACTACTTCTAATACTTTGGCCATGACCTACTACTCCACAGAGCTCCCCGGATGAGAGGAATCTCATTTCATTGAGCAAGCACTTCTTTTCTTTACAGTAATTATCCTTAAGATGATGCGTGATGGAGATCTGGCTCCTGTGGAGATGTACCGACCCTTAGAGGCAGGGGTGGCTCTACGGCGGTGCGACCGGTGCCACCGCACCGGGTGCTGACTTCGGGCGGGGGCACCTTGTTTGCAAGTGTATTATGATTTTAGAAGCACCTGCTGCTAGCGTTCCATGCCTTCCACTATCTTCAACCAACAATAACAATGTCAAGGTAACTCTGTGATTAATGTTCTTTCTGGAGAGAGATTGGAGTTTTTTCTAGTGGAAGTTTTGGTATGGCAGAGGGTTACTTTGTCTGCTGCAAAGAACTTGTACCACGTAGATCACAAAGTCTCTATAATGTAAGTAGGTCAAAGTGTTACTGCTTTTGTCAGAGAGGTCCTTTTGTTACTTGCAGTTTATAAGTTAAAATCCTAATATAGAACAGTGAGCAATGAACAGTCATCGCAGAGCTGCATGCAAACTGCAAGAAATAGATTAGAGAGCTATGATTTTTTCCCCCAGTCTTACTTCACCCTAAAGCTGCAAAAGGGATTAATTTGGGCAGAATTCAATTCTTATTATTAAAGAGAACCCCCAACCATGGTGTTACATTTTAAATTCTGAGTTTGTGCTTCTCCAGAACAAGCACTCAAACTTTACTGCCTACCAGTATGGATGACCTGTGACTCCTATACCTTGTAGTGCTTTGTTTTACGTAACATTTCCTCTGCGCTAATTTACACACGTAGGATTGATTGTCTCTGTGCTAGGAAACCCTAACCTACACTAGTATGAGTGATGCTGTAAAACTAATTACATTTATCTGTGAGAGAGTGATTATGGAGACTTGAGTGGCTCTGTTAAAGGGTGGTAATGAGGGAATCCATAGCAGAGGTGGTTACTGGGGGGACACCAACAATTATTGGCGCACTGACTCCAGCAGTGGTAAAGCCTGCCCTGATTGAAGGCATTTGGAGGTGTTTTTGATGGCAGTCAGAGGATACATACTCTGGTTTTGTAATTTCTGATCCCTTCTGCCAGTGTCAATCTCCTGAAGTGGCACCACCTCATGACATCATTCGTTGGCAGCTGATCCTTGATTCAGGCTGCTGTGCGGCAGTGAGTCATGGGATCAGATAGTTAAACCGTGTCAGCCATCTTGGACCTGTCACTTCACTGTGTCTTCACTAAAGAGTACTGTTACTTCTGCCAGAAGGTAGCGTGTCCTATGGAGTTTCTAGCTCGTCTGTAGTCAGGTGTACCTTACTGAGGTTGTTTAAATCAAACCACTTTGTTTTTGGAACTATTTTGAGGTACATTTTCATGTTTTAAAGGTAGTTTGCTCAGAGTTGCTCATTCAGTTCCAGCCAGAGCCAACATTTTGGGTAATTTGCCTCAAAATTATTTTAGCTGTTACCTGCTCTATCAGAGGTACATGCTTAATTGTAGCAAAACATGTGCTCATCAGTGGTGGTTCTATTTCAATTTTACGCTCTTACAATACTCTTCTAATCATCATTGTTCCAACTTAGTTTTAGTAGTGTTCTCAAGGGTCTGCGCTTCGTTCTGACATTTGTCTTACACCTTATTTCAAGCATGCATTTTATAAAAATGTCCATGCAATGTAGAAATCCACCATCACCATTTTTGAGTGCGCCTGGTGGTGAGAAGTGGAGGTTGTTCAAAAATTATATGTTGGCCATAGATGGGGATTACTTTGATTCAAATTTGACGGCAGCAATTATTTTAAATCTTTTGGGTATGGAGGCTGAAGAAGTAGTTGAACACTTACCAGTTCTTCCACCTCCTCAGGTGTTGACACAGCAGAGTATGACAATTTCACAGAAGCTATGTATAGACTTAAAAAACACTTTACTGAAAAACTCCATGACGTCATGGAGAGATTTCATTTCTATAGTAATCCTCAATAGATTCAATGAGTCAATACAGTTGTATGTGGTCACAACAAATTTCTTGTTGCACATTATGATTTTGAAGCTAACATATACATTAGAGATCAAATAATTATCTGTTGCGCTAACAAGATTCAGGAACAATTGTTGAGACCATGCAATCCCACATTAAGTGAATCAATCCTTCTGCAAAGAGGGTTGAGAGATCGATGGTCTTGTTTAAAACTTTACAGATTTAAAATCTGGGGGAACAAACTACAAGGACAAGAATAAATGTACCCATTTGTCTTCCAGGGTTCATGTTGCCACATTTAGATCTTGTCCTGCTCTTGGTAAAGTGTTCAGGGTCTGCAGTGTGTCATGTGTTTGAGGATCATTGTGATCTCCTCCCCTCAGGGCCACCATCAAGCTCACCAATGATGCCTCACATACCAGGAATTGGGAGTCGGAGAAGCAGTCCTTGATAATGAGGGAGCATATCTCCTGCAGGTTACCTTCTGTGCAGGAGTCTCCCATTGTGTGTATTCCAGCCTCCTTCCAATCCCTCATCCGCCAGACTGTAAAGTAGCTGCCTCATGTTGTGGGGAGTCTGTGTGAAATTGTGTTGTTGGTTGCCTGAGGTGTGACCCCTGTTCAAGGAGCACCCCAATCCTACTCACGGTAAGGCACAAGCAAACCTCAAGTAACCTGTGCTCACCCACTGGTAGCTTTGAACAGGGCACTCAGGCTTAATTTGAAAGCAATGTGTGAAGTATTTGTGCCATGCTTCACACAGTAAAACAGTGAAAACACCACATAAAAACAATCTCGTACCTTGTTAGAAAAATAGAACTTGATTTCATAGATAAAACAAAGCCAAAATAACAGAAATCCAATCAGTAGAACTTAAGTGATGAATTTCTAAAGAACAAACTGTGGAATAGCACTGAGAAACAAAAAGAGCCAATTGGGGAGATGTGGTCAAGCCAGATTGGGACAAAGTCAAAAGTCCAGGCAAACCACTATGAAGCGCAGGCCGGCTACAGGGACCCAGTTAGGTCCGCTGATCAAAGTACCCTAAATCCTGGTTGCAGAGCGTTGCACGGCGAAGATGTGTTGTGCAGCCTATGCAATGCGTTGGTTCCGATATTCGGCAAGGCTGCGGTGTGAGGTCCTGTTGCATCAATGTCGAGGATCCCGTCAATAAGACTTGCAATGCTAAGGCCAGTGTCGGGGATGCATTGCGCAGCCAACGCAATGCGCTGGTTGTGACAAGCAGGAAAGCTACGATGCAAACCTTTGGCATGGTTGTCAAGGCTGCTGTCAACAAGGGATGTGAGGACCTGCTCCAGCGAAGCGTCGCAAATTGGTGGTTCCGAAAGCGATGCGGGGTGCAGCGATGATGCAAGTCTTCTGTGCTGGGTCCAATCCATCCAGCAGCGGCGATGCGTCGGTTCATTTTGGGGAAATGGTGCTCAACCGAGAAGATGCATCATTCCGCTTGGAAGCACCTTAGGTCCATTTCCAAGGGTCCAGGACAGGGGTGGCACTACTTGGCAGGGTAGGCTCACAGATGGCAGAGTTGAGGTGCAGAAGCAAGGTGCTTGGAAGTTTTTTTGTAGGGGTGGGCGCTTAACATTAAGTTGGCAAGCACGATTGAGGAAAATCCTACTCCAGACCACCTCCCAGCAAGATTTCTCAACACGGGCAGTCGCTTGTGTTGGGAAACCTTCAGTTCAGGTTGAGGAAGCTGCCTCTCGAATAGAAAATCTAATTGAGCGGCAGACAAGAAGCATTGCCCTCTTGCGCTGCGAGTGGTGCAGTTCAGCACAGGACAAACACCCAGCGCTAAAAATCAGTGCAAATGGTGCAACCTAACGCACTCTGCCGCTTGCGGAACTCCGTGTAGAATGGCAGAGTTTTTTGGTCACTACGTGGAACTCCGCAAACTCTGCCCAGGCCTACTTTTTTGTCCCAGAGTCTTCAGATCAGGAGGCCAGCCAGCCAGCCCTTGGATTCACTCTGGGTTCTGGGTTGGAGAGATGCAGGTACAGTCCTTCTCACTCCCAGGCAGGAGCTCATCAGGCACATGTCAACACAGCAAAGCAGCAGTCCAGCAAACCAGCAGTCCAGCAGAGTGGCAATTCTTCAGCAGCACAACAGTCCTTCTTCCTGGCAGAGCATCCACAGGTCCAGAAGTGTACTGACGTGATGGTGTCTGAGGTCCAGTATTTATTCTTTGGTGCCCTGACTCTGGAAGGTAGGAGGAACTTCTAGACAGTGGCTTTAACGTGCAAAGGGATCACTGCCTCCCCTACCCTGGCTCCAACCTGGCTGGAGTGACAATTCTGGGTCATTAAGCCCTTTGTGTGTGGACAGGACACAGCCTATCCAGGTGTCAGTGAGTCTGTGTCGAGGTCCTCCCTTCCCCCCTGCCCAAGATGATGCATTAAGTCATATTTTGTAAAAGTGGCATTTTTAGAATTGCAATTTAAAATCCAACTTCACCATAAGTTAGGATTTTAAATTGTGATTTCAGAGACACCAAACATGAAGGGGTCATTCTTCTTATTTGGAAGTTAACACTTATAAGATGTCTTAAGGCAACCCCAATGTTAACCTGTGGGAGAGATAGGCCTTGCAGTAGTGAAAAAATGGATATAAGAGATTTTCACCACCAGGACTTGCACAACTAAAAAAGTATATGTCCTGCTATTTAAAAACAGTGCATTCTGCCCTCTGGGGGTCCATGGCCTACCATAGGGGTGATCTATATGTAATAAAAAAGAAAGGTTTGTGCCTGGCAAAAGTTTTTTTTGCCAGGTCGGAATGGCAGTTCAAAACTGCATACACAGGCTCTGCAATGGCAGGCCTGAGGCATGTTTAATGGGCTACTGAAGTGGGTGGGTCAATCAGCCTATAAGTAGCATTACATTTACAGGCCCTAGGCATATGTAGTGCACTCTACTAGAGACGTATAGGTATTTTATGTATGCCACTTCGGTGTATGCCAATGTTACCATGTTTTGGAGAAAGAGCACAAGCACTTTACCACTGTTTGGCAGTGGTAAAGTGCGCTGAATCCTAGGGCCAGCAAAAACGAAGTCAGCAGAAATAGGAGGACTATATGCAAAAAGTCAGGGAGAGACCACACCAAGGATGCCAAGTCTAACAGAGTCCTATTAGGAGGATTGTGAACACGTACCAGGAGATGCGACTTTCACTTGTACTGCCTCCACCAGCATCTGAGCATAATGGCAAGAAGCTTCTGAGGTTTCCGGTCACAGCATTAACGCGACTAAGGCCGTCCCTGCTATCTGTCTCATATTAGTCCCAGTTCCACCTAGCCAGCCCTGTCCAGCCACTGAGCTTTCTGACACAAGGAAACTTGCTTGGATATGTCAATACCGGCATCCGATTTATTTATAGCACCACTATTTACTTCTACTTGTTTATTTATAAACGGAGTTTCTTTTTAATCTATTTAAGAACTTCAATTATCAATGGATATAGCATCATTGGCTTTACATACATGTTGTAACAAAAGACATTGATTTTGTTGTTATTTACTGCGCTTAGTGTCACTTTGAGTCCTTGAAACGTGCCTCCCAAGGAACTCAGGGCCAGATGCAGGAAACGATTTGCGAGTCGCAAACATTGCCGTTTGCGACTCGCAAATCGCATTTTCCTATGCAGAAATGCATATTGCGAGTCGGGACCGACTCGCAATATGCATTTCAGAATCGCAAATAGGAAGGGGTGTTCCCTTCCTATTTGCGATTCGGAGTGGCATGCAATACCATTTGCGACCGCATATGCAGTCGCAAATGGTGTCGCAGTTACCATCCACTTCAAGTGGATGGTAGCCCACTCGCAAATTGGAAGGGGTCCCCATGGGACCCCTTCCACTTTGTGAATGGACCCAAAACATTTTTTTCAGGGCAGGTAGTGGTCCAAGGGACCACTGCCTGCCCTGAAAACATACCAAAACTAAAGGTTTCGTTTTTTTTTTTAAGTGCAGCTCGTTTTCCTTTAAGGAAAACGGGCTACACTTAAAAAAAAAAACTGCTTTATTTAAAAGCAGTCACGAACATGGAGGTCTGCTGACTACAGCAGGCCTCCATGTTTGCGAGTGCCTATAGTCGGTATGGGGCCGCAATTTGCGACCCACCTCATTAATATTAATGATGTGGGTCTCTGCGACCCCATACCGACTCGCAGACGGTGTCTGAGACACCGTTCTGCATTGGAAATTGCGACTTGCAATTTCCAAATTTGCTACATCTGGCCCCTGGTCTCTATTTGGGGTTGGTAAGCATGATTTGTCACGTTCTTTTCTTTTTTATGACCCATCACTTATATATGTTTGTAATTACCCGTATAATTTATATTTTGGGTACTGTCGGTATTTTGTTTATGCTTCTGTCTTCTAGGGTGACCTGTCTTAACCAGTCTACTTAAATGTAAGTGACCGGTGTTAAGTATCCTAATTTGAGATTCTGTGTTGAAGAGGTGTTAAAAATTTTCTTGTAGGTCCTGATGAAGCGTCAATGGATCCGGTTGGACCACTAGACGCGAAACATGTCGACCTTAGCACAGAGGTCCTTTAATATCTAGGGCTTTCTGTAGTATCTTTATTTTTTAAAGGTATTGAGCATTATTTCTCAATCTGTTACTTTCAATTATTGATTTTAATCTTGGTCTTCATCCTCGTTTAATCAGATTGAATAAATGATGGTGTTTGGTGGATGAATAACCAATTTTAACCTCTTTTTCCTCTTTTGTGTACTGGTGCTGAATTCTAAGCATCGTAGTCTGTATAGTTGAATCTACCAGTCACTATCAGAAGAGTTCGGTTCAGAGCCCCCACATCGGGGTGCCCACCAGGCATTGCAGTGCCGGCCTGGTGAGGAGCAATTCTCGATGATGATGCTCATCCATTATGAAGCTTGAGGGCCCTTGCTCCTTAGACTATTGGTCTCCTAGTTTGACAGTCTTTATTGGAACAGTGTATTTTCATTTATTTACTATTATTGGGAGACTGTACACTGGACCATTTAAACTCCCGGCCCCCCCCGTTAACTCAGCCACTGAGCTAGCCATTGTAGCTGGGCTGTCAAGTAATATAGTCCAAAGTCAGAGGCTCCAAGGCCTTCTTCATTAATTGGGCACCACAGGATGGCCAGTGATACTCTGTGCCTGCCTCAGTTCCAAACTAGTTCCCTCAGCAGTGTGTCTCCTCCCCTGAACCATGCTCATGCAATTCACACAGGTAAATTTGTGAAATAATATAGCACACACAGGAGCATCACCATCTTCGACAACGTAATCCTCACCATTATGGGTGGTTGCAATGTGTGCTAATACTCAACACTGTCTTTTAGCGCCTTCAGTGTGCCCTCATCATTCCCTCCCAGGTAGCCTCATTTTTATGGGGGACCTGTATGCCCTGATGCCTTATGGTTACGCATACCCACTTAAGCCCCAGGTGAGATACCGTGGGCTGCACATATAGGGCCACCGAGAATGTACATGATTTAGTCCAGTTCGCGCTAAGGCCCGATACCGCACCTAAGTCCTCCAGGAGATGCATGCCATAGGGAATGCCCTTGGCTTTGCACCCTAGGTACAAAGCACGTCATCTGAATATGCTTCTAACTACAGAGAAGCAGAGACAGAGAAGGAGCACAGCCAATGCCCATAATTAAAATTGATATTATTGTTTTATGTGTCATTTCATTTTATACAGCACTGTGTAACCTAAGCCTGGGTATGGCCAATTCTCTATTAGACGCTCTTAAAAGTTTACGTTTTAAATAGAACTGAAAATTTTGCCAATTGAAAAAATGTTAAATTACAAATGGGGTACACATGATAAAAGGTATGTAGCAGATCCGTTAGCCGTGAGAGATAGCAAGACACTCCCAGAAGGTGAAGCCCAACCTCTAACCAGCGATACCTCTACCCTAAACTTAGCACTGGGTAAAACAGACACCTCTGCAGATTAAAGCTAAAAATATACCAGAAATACATCTTTCAGAGAGCGTAAGAAATTAAAGGAGGCTAAGTAAACCCAGAAAGCTGAAATCCAAACACGAGCAACATAGTATCTAATATACTGACATCCTTTTAGACTCACCGGTATATTCAGTTTTCCCTCTGGGAACAACAACCGAGGGAAGACTGAAATCATAAAAGACATAAAGTCAGCCGCTGCCTCTAAAATAAGCAAAATATCCTGATTACAGGAAGCATCTTGACTGCATACTTAGGCAACAGATGAGACTATCTGATAGATGAGACCACCTTTCATGGTCCAAGCAGTATTGGTTATCTCCAGCAGCAAAGTCACCTGTCGTAGGCTGCCGGAGTCTTTTATGCGAAGGCTTGGAGCCTGTATCTTGCACCACAGTCCTGAGCCAAACCCAAACTGTGACGTTATTGCACCAGAACTGACATGCAGGCTCCCTCGAAAGGCCCCGTTCCCTGTGGATATATGTGCAGGACAAGGAACCCTAAGGCTCCAGGGAGTGCAGACCCTCTTGTATCCTAGAGGATTCCAAGGTCCTGTGTAGAACAGAAAAGAGGGCTGAACCTCAGACAATGGAAATGAGACTCTCACCGTTTCATACCTTCCAGCCAGTCCTGTAGTACTTGCTAGGACTGAAGATGCAGGTGTGTGAGCGGCCATGGGATCTGACCTCTTAACAAGATGCAACTTATAATAAGGATTTGAAATTCTGTGCCTGTCCCAAAGTACAGTATTGAAAGGTGTGGCAAATCCAACTTACTGCAAATATATCATCAGTGACAAAGATTCCTCACCTAAGAGAGTAAACAAGTCATTGTGAAATAGCGCCCGGGTGCACCAGTTTAGTAGCTTCTTTAAGGACCGAGAATAGAGTTGTCTTTGGCAAATTTACCGATATGTTGTTCACAATGAAAACTGAATGGGGTTTCTATGGCTGTGTGAGGCTGATATTAATGGTGCCAGGACTATGGGCTGTTGTCTGAGCTTCCAAGGGTAGATGCAGCAATGGGAGTCCGCCTTTACTCCCAAAAGGGACATACCATGAATAATGTCCTCAGCATTGAGAGTCAGGGTTTGTAAGGGTTTACAGAGGAGAGAAGAGACAAGATGAACCTTTGACTAACAGCCTGTCTCCTGAATGTGTTATTTTCTCTGCAATATATCAGAAGCGTGTATTTACAGTGAGTGTTTCTGCTGCTGTTTTATGACCAGGTGTGGTTTACAAATCATCTTCACAGTATTTACCTAAAGCAGTGCTCACAGGACAACGAGTTTAGATAACATTTAATATTGGCAGAGAGTGTTTCATTTGAAGTGGCTCTTCTTGGAAACCAGGACTGCCTTGGAAAGAGCCCGATCAGTGTCATTTGAGACTCTAGTGCTTCTTGTGGCATGGATAAGCATGTCCTCACTGTGCACTTTTAGGCAATGTTTTCCTGACCCTTCACCTCCACCCTTACTTTTCTGGTAATGTGATATACACCACCCACAACCTTCTCTAAAGAACTCCAATGTCTCCTGCCAGGACCCCAGAGCACGAATTCATGCTCCCTCCTGGCCTGCAAAAGCCCCGAGATCCTTCATGCTTTCCCAATACAGCATCAATAAAGTTTCATCACAGTTATGGTCCTCCTGGTTTCCTTCCTTACCTACTTGGACCATGTGGTATGTTGTGGGCTATGAAAGCACTACAACAAAGCACACAGGCTCTTCTGATGACCCAGACTTCGTACCTGTATGACCTTTTCCCCTCTAAAGTTTCAGTAATACTTTTTTGTAAGCATTCAATCTCCTATGAAGATGTTTCTTGACGCTACATGGAAATGACAGCAACATGTCATGCAACATATTGGGTCTCATAGGAGGTAATTGTAGAAGCAATTTGTAGTGAAAAGAATAAAGTTTTAAACAATTGTTTTAAAAGTTACGTGCTTCTCGGTGCTTCCCAATCTCTTTTTCGTAATCTTAGGGGCTTACACTAAGTTTTGATGAGGTGATTTCAATTAACTTCCACTTTCTTATAGAAGCATTTCCTGTCCGGCCTTGGTAAACAACACCTTGTACTATCTCTTGTTTAACTGCAGGAACAATTGTCCCTCCATGCTGAAGAGACACAAGGCCATGTCGCCACAATCACAATCTATCACCTTTGCAACTAATGTATTAAGGACTTCCAGGTGGGCTCTGGGTAGGTAGTCTAATCCAGGGAGTAACAAAGCCATGCAAAATAGACTTTCTGGGAAATTGATGGGGATGAGAAAACTTAAAAGCTCTTTTGCGGAATTAACTTCATTCATGACTTGTGGGTTGAGAGACTGATCCGCATCCACCAGAATGTTGCAAGCGTTTACTTGCTTCACAGTTTCAGTTCAGCTATCTGCAGAAAGTCCCAGGTCACTTTTGTGGATCCAGTTTTCAGCTCACACAATGTATGTATGCATTTATGCATGTGGCTTTTTTTAGTATGAGAATATCGATCTCCCAAAGGTCATTCCTAGAGGGGGTTGGTGTTGAAATGAAGAATCATGGATCCAAAAGGTATGAAAACTGGTCCTTTATTGGAGCATCCCATCCACAGCCAACTACACTCTCCTCCTCTCAGCTCTGCTCTCCTCAAACCTTTCTAACATTCCATATTCTACATGATGTCAGACTATGACATCAGCCTGAGAACAGAGCAAAGAGAACAATCTACATTAATATTACAATTGATTATATACCACACACCTCCCTCCTAAAATAAAATTGCTCCAGACAACTATATACACAGTTTGAAAGAATTTACAATAGAATAGATAACAAAATACAATGCATAAAAAAAACACTAATCTTAACAATTTCCAATGAATTTTACAATTCTATTAAGATTCCATATTCTACCATCTTTTATCTTCACGGCATTTCTAAATAGTTTAACAACTTCAAAAGGTCCTTGGAATTTACTCTTGCCTTTACTCAATGTCGGTTTTTTGATCAATACCTGATCTCCAATCTTTATATCAAGCTCACACACACCCTTCTTGTGGTCATAATACAATTTCCTTTTTTGCACATGAACACTCTCATGCACATTCTTCTCATCCATTATGTTTTGATCCATTACTTCCTTCCTCCAACGCACCCATGCAGGTGCAAGTGATGTGTTAGCCTTCCGACCTCTGAAAAGTTCGAAAGGAACCTTTCCTGTTGTAGAATGAGGAGTCACCCTATAAGCATAAAGAAATCCTTTTAAGCCTTCCTTCCAGTCTCTATTTGAAGCATTCTCTAGTTGTATACATTCTTTCACGCACCTGTTGAATCTTTCAATTATTCCATTACCTTCGGGATGGTAAAGAGAACATCTTTTGTGCCTTATACCAGACTTCCCAAGGAACTCACTCATTTCTCTTGAGACAAACTGCGGTCCGTTGTCCGTGACAACAGTATCAGGAAAACCTTCACGTCCAAAAATGTCATTGAGAAACTCAATTATTCTCTTGGTTTCTGTACTGTGACATATACCAATCTCAGCCCATCTGGAAAAATGATCAATAAGCACTAACAAATAAGTGACACCACCCCTACCATGTAACGGACCCACAATGTCCACTGCAATTTCTTGCCATGGTTTTAGTGGCATGTCTCTTACACACATTGGAGGTACTCTTGTTTTATAAACTTTGTCACTATTACAACATTCAATACATTCTCTCACTAACCTCTCCACTCTCAAATCCATTCCCGGCCACCAATAGTCCAGACGAATTCTAGCCTTTGTTCTGCTCATTCCTTGATGACCAACATGCCCAAGAGTAACAATTCTATCTCTCAAAACCATAGGAACCACTAATCTCAGACCTCGTAACAACAAACCATTCTGAATAGATAATTCATCCTTTACCTTCCAATAGCCACACAATTCTACATCCTTTTTGGCATCATGTGTCCAACCACCTCTGATCTTTTCACACACTCGTTGCAAAACCTCATCCTCTGCAACTGCTTTCTCCTATTCTTTCTGTTCTACAATACCACCTGTCACACTGCACACAGAAACATCCCTTCAACCATACTCACTCGAACTCTCTTCCGCATTAGAACTCAATCTGGAGAGACAATCCGCAACTCTATTATACGAACCGGGAACATAATGCACAGTGTAATCATACTCTTGTAAACTGATCACCCATTTACTCACCCTTCCTGAAATAGAATCTAACCCTTTCCTCATGAATACCTCAACTAAAGGTTTGTGGTCAGTAAAAACTTCAAATTTTCTCCCCCACACAAAATTTCTAAGTTTGTTAACTGCCCAATGTACCCATAAAGCCTCTTTTTCAATTGTTGAGTAGTTGAACTCCGGTCCCCGTAACGTCCTAGAGCAAAACACTATGGGTTTGCGAATCAAATCCTCATTCTCTTGTAACAACACAGCTCCTAAACCTTTTTCACTCGCATCAGTCATGATTACACTTTTCTTCTTGGGGTCAAATGATTCCAAACACCCTAAAGAAGACAAAATACTCTTGATGTTCTTAAACTCCTCTAAACACGCATCATCCCAAACAAATTCAAAAAAAATTTTCAAGAGCTGACGCATGCACACAGTTTTTGAAGCAAGATCCGGTAGAAACTTTGCGTGAAACTCAACCATTCCTAAAAAGGACATCAACTCATCTTTTTTCGCAGGTGCACGGAGATGCAGAATATTATCCACTAACTCCTTCTTAGGATGCAGACCTGTTGCAGAAATCTTGTGACCTAAATAATCCACCTCAGTTTCCTTGAAATGACACTTTTTCAATTTGAGTGTGAGACCATGATCTCTAAGGATGGTAAGCACTTTCCTAACCCTCTCGTCATGCTCCATCATTGTACTTCCATATACCAAAATGTCATCCTGGAAACACTTGACACCGGCCATGGAACCAAACAAATTATACATTAACCTTTGGAAAACCGCAGCTGCAGAGACTAATCCAAAAGGTATTCTTAGGAATCTGTATGTATCAAAAGGAGTGATAAACATAGTAAGATCACGTGAATCAGGATGTAACACAACTTGGTGATATGCTGAGGTCAAATCAAATTTCGTATAAAATCTAGATCCAGATAGTAAAGTGACCATTTCTGTGATGTTGGGTAACGGAAATTGATCACTGATGACACACTTATTGAGATTCCTCAAATCCACACATAACCTCAGCTCACCAGATTGTTTTCTTGCTACTACAATGGGAGAAATCCACTCCGAAGACTCTACAGGTTCGATGATACCTTCATCACACAGGGGGTCATTCTGACCCCGGGAGCACCGCCGACAGACCGGCGGTGCCCCGCAGGGCATTCTGACCGCGGCGGTTCGGCCGCGGTCAGATGCGGAAAACCGGCGGTCTCCCGCCGGTTTCCCGCTGCCCTGCAGAATCCTCCATGGCGGCGGAGCGTGCTCCGCCGCCATGGGGATTCTGACACCCCCTACCGCCATCCTGTTCCTGGCGGGTCTCCCGCCAGGAACAGGATGGCGGTAGGGGGTGCCGCAGGGGCCCCCATAAGAGGGCCCCACAAAGTATTTCAGTGTCTGCTATGCAGACACTGAAATACGCGACGGGTGCCACTGCACCCGTCGCACCTTCCCACTACGCCGGCTCAATTCTGAGCCGGCGTCCTCGTGGGAAGGTTGATTTGCCCTGGGCTGGCGGGCGGCCTTTTGGCGGCCGCCCGCCAGCCCAGGGCAAATCCCAAAATACCCTCAGCGGCCTTTCGACCGCGGAGCGGTATTTTGGTGGGGGAACTTTGGCGGGCGGCCTCCGCCGCCCGCCGAAGTTAGAATCACCCCCACAGTCTCTTAATTTCCTTTTCCACATCATCCTTCAACGAGATAGGAATAGGTCACACTTTGGCTATAACAGGAACTGAACCTTTCCTTAATTTTATTTGATGAACATAACTCTTCAAACAACCCAACTTCAAACTGAACACATCTTTAAATTCATCAACAAATTCTCGGAAAGACTCCTCTATTCCTGTACTTATTTCACATACCTGACTAAGAGCTTTTACATATTCATCCTTAACCATCACTGGAGAAGGAGAATTAGGATCCAAGATGACTTTCAAACCAGCCTGATGAGGCCAACTCAATACACTACCTCCTTTGACTGGAACATACATTTTCCCAAAAATTGTGTTAGACTTGTAGATAATCTCCGCTTCAAAATATCCCCTCAAACCAATGACTTGACCACCATACCCCCCAGGAACCAGATCAGGACTTTTCAAATTAACCTTGTGACTAAAATTTTGATCAAAGAACTCATTAGAAATCAAGGTTAACCATGCCCCTGAGTCAAATAACATCTCAGTTGATTTTCCTAAAATAGATACAAAATCCTTAGGATGTTTTTTTTTTCAGTAGCCAGTGAAACAGACAAAATACAGTCCTCAACAGTTTTCACAGGTATTTGTTTTTTTGCAGATTTACAACACTTAGCAAAATGTCCCCTCTTATTGCAGGATCTACAGGTGGAATTCACAGCAGGACATTTTTTGTAAGTAGCATAGTGTCCCAAATTCCCACAACGAAAACATCTTGCATTTTTATACCTGTTATCTCCAATTTGATCAATATTCCCATTTTCACGCTGAGATATATCACACTTAGAAGAATCTCCTTTCATTACAATCTTGTTCACTTCCACTTTCCTTTGTTTTTCCAACTCCTCAACACAAGCCAGTGTATGTTCAACCCCTTTGGCCAAAATGATTACCTCATGCAATGTGGGGTCATCTTTACTCCATAATTCCTGCCTAATTTTATCACTCATACATCTCAACATGAACTGATCTCTTATTCTTTCCTCAACTGTACTGCCAAATTTACAAGTTGACGCACGTTTTCTAAGTGCTGTGATATATTCTTCTATACTCTCACCCTGCCTCTGTTCCCTCATCCCAAAATGATAGCGTTCCAATATAGTGCTCATTTTGGGTAGATAATGTAAATCTAGTTTTTTAAGACAGAGTTCAAATTCATTGAGATCTGTAGCTTCCTCACCCGGATCCGGAAGACTCTCAAATATTTCTTGACCCTCACACCCAAGACAGTGCATGAGTAGTGCAGTTTTACGCTCATTCGTTAAATTAGAACCACAAACCCTGGCATAGTGCAAAAAAGTCTTCTTCCATTTCGACCATTTTATCAAAGGTTCACCAGGCGTTGTCAAAAAGAAAGGTGGCGGTGTAATACTTTGCATATTGCCAACACTAAAACCCCAAACAGAAAAACAAAAATACAATAAAACTATAATAGAACAGATATTATAACAGTACAATATAAAACACGTAAAACTTGTAGGAAAGTCAATTTCGTTTTATAACTGGTAACAATTAGTTAACTTTCTAAAGGAAATAGCCCTTGCTACTTAATAAACTGAGTTCTCCTCTGGTATAATCTGAAGAAATGTCAGGTGAGTTGTCTTTTTTACTAGAGAATATCCAGCAAAAGTTAAATAATCTATTCCTCAGTGGCGTATATGCAGCTCAACACACGCAGCACTCATGGAATCCTGCTCGCGCTAGATAGAGCGCACTCAAACCACAATAAAAAACGGTTCAGTACAAAATGCTTAGACAAGCCGACAACTTGAAAAGGAAAAAAAAAAAAATCAATAACTCCTTCACGCTCTCCTGAGCATGAATGGAAAACAAAGTGAAAGCTGTTCAAACAAAAAATATCCTGCTCACGCTCTCCTGAGCGCAAATAAACTGTAAATAAACAAATGTTTCTTCTGCTCACTGCTCGGTTGTCTCCATAGGACTTGGGTGCAAGTCCTAGCTCCCAACCCCCGGTGTGTGCAACCAAGGCCATTCGCAGCAGGGTTGGTTGCTGCATGGGTGCTGCCAGGCTCTTCTATCAGTCCCCCACTGTGTATAGCAAAAAGGACGTTTGCAGTGGGGCTTTCCCTCCACATAGGGAGATGGGCAATCCATGATATGTTGGGCGCGGGTCCTGGCCACAGATCTGGCCCTGTGGCAAACCCCTCTGCCCTCATGTAAAGTAAGTGCAGAGCGAGGGTTTGTCACTTCATGGAGTTGGGAGGTGGGACCACAACCTAGCCTTGTGCCAGGTCCTGCAGCCAAGTCCTGCTGTGCATTGCTGTAGGCCGTGCACCGCTGTGGTTAGGTGCTCATGACAGTTTGGGTGCAGAGCCTTGCAGCCAACCTCTGCTGCCCACAACCAAAGGCTGTGCACAGTTGGGGTTGGCTGCTCCATGCACTTGGCCTACTGCTCATCTCTCCCTGCACTGGTCCACATTAGACTGCCATGCTCCAAGGTACCCTTGCACCATGGTGTAAGGCTGTGTATGTTCTATTAAGCATAGCTCTTGTACTGTAAGGGGATCTTTCCAGTAAAACCACAATGTTTTAATGCTTTTCTCACTTTGTGTATGTGCTGTACAGTGCCCCGAACATGCAAAGTTGAAAAAATATGTTAGGTTTTAAAGCTTGTTCACAACAGCACCTGCTTCAAGGAGGTGTTCATTTTTGGCACAAACCCCTTCTCAATCAATGCTAGTATATAGGGATTTGAATCAAAACCTATAGATGGGCAGGCGCGGCTCCTCCGCTAAGCAGTCAGCAGCATGACAGGAGTGTTCAGATTGGCCGCAGGGCAGGCTGGTAGCCTGTGCCCGCAGCGAAGGCAAGAGGAGCGGCGGGTGGTGGCGGCAGCAACGGCGATTCTGGTAGTTTTTTTTTTTTTTTTTTAATTAAGTTCTCATACTCCCCACGCCCCACTGCCAGAGCCTCTCCGGTGCATGGGAAAGCCCATACAGCACCTATGAAACACTCTCTTGATACAAAGAAGTGAAAAGTAATACATAGTGCTACTTTGGTCAAATATACCAATGCAAATCCATATTTGCACTGAAAAGTAAATACTATCTCAACACTTTGCAACAGGTTTGTATTATAAAAGTAACAAAAGTAAGCAAAAGTGGTAGTAAATCTGCGTTCGTGTTTGTATGCTGCTCAATCTTTGGTCAAAGATTATTAAATGTCCCCTTAAAAACATAGTAACACATTTTAACTGTAAGATACAGACATAGCAAAGAATATACATTGTTTTTTCTATTTTATAACCACAGAAGGTCGTTTTAACAAGAACCTTTCTTAGGAGGAAGGAGTTTAAAACATTTTTTTAATTGTTTTTAATTTCATAATATTTAAAAAGTAAAACAAATCACCAGCATCTGAACTGCGATCCAAAAAATATACATTAAAAAAATACTTTTGCACTCATGGTTGGGGTGCAACCATGCAATTGTCCAGGGCGGCAGCGCTCTGATGACTTTGCAATGAGTTCAAGTGCCATTCGTTAGATGCCAAAAGTGTACTTCTTCCCAGTACCCCTGCTAAATTGTTTGCGGCACAGATTGCATGACACTTGCGGACACTTTCTTTTCTCCAGCCAGAATAGAAAATAATTGCTAGTCGATGGATTATGGTATGTAGCAGGTGCTCCCCCTGCTCCTGAGACTCTGCCTCCGGTGTCTCGCCTTGTCCAGAAGCCATGTTTGGCATCTGGACAAGGCGAGAAAAAAACGATAAGGTCCCTGAAAAATATCCCATGGCACTACATACGATGTTTACACACCCAAATGCAAAACCTTATTAGGGGTACTGGGAAGGGAACTTGTTACAAATGCATCAACATAGCCATTTCAACCAATCAGATGTGCTTTTACTGTGAGTCACAAGTCCGGTGGTACCATGTTTGGGTACCACGACTCCTAAAAATGCAGAAACAAAAATAACAGCCATCTGATTGGCCACTCAGGCGACTACACAAAACCTAAGCCCACAGCCTTTAGTAAAAAAGTTAAACGATTTTTCTCAACACCATTAGCACTTTGGTGTTTTAAAGACGCAGTTTGGTGTGAAGACAATTACAATCTATAACCCACCACGAACTCAGAGAGAAGCGCAGGGGTAGCGGCCACCAACAGCACTATCCACCGACCCTAGCACATGTACAGCATCACTATATGATTTTATTGTGGTTGGTTAAACATCTGCACCACCACAACCGCCTAGATCTGAAAAAGGTACCCAAGCAATGGGGAAGCTGGCATACCCCCAGTAGAACCTGGGCACATGCACAGAACACTACAAAATGATTCTCTACAAGAATAAATTCACCAACCTAATCACTCACTCTACAAAAATATACTTAATTATTATTAGATGGGATATTTTGATTATCAGGCTGAAATTTTGCATGATTTTTTCTGTTCACACATTTACATTAACACATTATATACATGCATGCAGATACAATACAAACATTAAGACATGATAGCATAATTGAATTGTTTTTACATAAATCCATCACACAAAATATCTCCTTTCACCAATATGGAAAAACATATGAACACCCATTGCCCTCATAAATAACATTTCCGAGGAAACCACCAAAAGATATTAGTCTGTAATCAGACTAAAGTTAGACCTTCACCTGGTCATGGGGGTAAGGGTAAAGAATGTTCAATATGCATAATATCCTCCACATCTACAATTTTTTTAAACCATCAAAGTTCTGGTGGTGTTCTCCTATAATATGAAGGTTGACATGTTTCGGCCAATAACGTTAGGCCTCCTCAATACAACAAGGTAAGTATGCACCATGCAGGTATTGTGTAAGACTAGAACAAAACTAAACAGGAATAAACATAGCTCCATAAAAAGGATCAATTTTGACTGCTGCGCTTAATGCCGAAGCTTGGAAGGATGGGCTGAATCATGTCTTGCCAGAGGGGGAACGCAAATCCCTGACATTAGCCTTAAAACATTGCAAGTGAATAAGGAGCCACCAGACCAGGTGCTCTCAGGCCTGCAAAAGAGTCAGTAGCATGCCAGTTTTTCAAACGTCTAGGCAGCTAAAAACAAATAAGACATAAGAAGGCATGTGCACTTTGTGCAACCAGGTGCTCCATAGGGGTAAAGCTGGCCAGTACTCCATGGGCATAAGTAAGATCTGGAAAGACCCGCTGGCATCCCAATAGCTGCTGGCATCCCAACAGCATAGCTTGTGCTGAGGTGGAGATGTGTCAAGAAGCACAAGGAGAATAGAATGGACTAAAGGAAGTGCTGCATTAACATCAAAACAAGGAGGAAGAGAAGATGGAGCATTTTGCCACATAACAAATTGCAGTCACTGCCTAAAAGAAACATAATATTTTCCTGTAAGCCATGGTCCACCATCTTAAGAAAAAACACAAAACAAATGTTTTAAAGTCTATGAAGAAAAGGTACTTAAAAGGAAGAGCAAATACTGCCTTAGTAACCTGGAGAAGAACCTGAAAATGTTTCTTCATCACGCTCCTTAAAGAGAGGTGTTAGAGTGCAGACTGTAAGGCTATAAGGCTGTAAGGCTCTATATACCAAGCAATTGGTGGGTAAATTAGGGGTGGTGTGAACTTCAGATTTCCCAACAACAAACTTGGCATGATGAGGACTTGAGGGGCAGTGCGTATTGTTAGATACAATATTCTTCAAATTAACCAACATTTTTTAAGACCTTCTAAACAGACGAGAGATAGAGTGTGTGTGTTTTTGTCTATGTGTATGTAAAAATCCCAGGCATGTGTACCCAACTATTTACAACAGAGTACATTTTGTAGGGGGTGCCACACCCAAAACAACCCCCACTCCCCAAAGCTACACCCCTAAGTTTATTGGACAAAATGGCCACAGCACACAGAGAGTATAGTCCAATAGTGTGGCAGGGATGAGTATCCCTTATCTTCTGTTGCTATGATTGCAAAGTTGAAAGGAGTCTCAAGTCCTGTTTGTAGAGGGTGTCTTTTATTTGTAGATACTGGAAATCATTGTGTCATCAGCGTGATACAGCCAACACGTGTTTCGTCACAACAGTGACTTTATCAAGGCTTCTTAGAGTAGACCTAATGAGAGTATGGTTGAGTAAGAAAAACTGAATGCAGACCCTGGTAAGCCTGTGGTCGGAACCTGAAAAGGCGAGGGGACGTGTGTCAACAAGCTGTTTTGAATGAGTACTGGTCCTGTCAACAAGCTGTTTTGAATGAGTACTGGTTTATAACTGTGGAGTTTCCTCCACAGTCAGGCTTTGTTTCACTCTTAATAATAAATACACTGGACAGTCTCCCTGGTAATGTAAGCATCGAGTCCTGAAGATGAGTAGGATGTGTCCTACACCTTCAGTTTTTTTTCGTAATCTGCATGAGAGGTACACCCTATGCCTCCGCTACGGGTCACTTTCGTTTTAAAAAAAGGGGCGGGTCTTCGGTATTAGGGAAATGTTTAAGCTGCATGGGTCATATCACATGTGAAATGGGCATCATCTGAGAAGGTGTTAGTTTAATTTCTCAAACTGGCTTTAAAGTGTTCATTAGGAATATCGTGCCCTATATACGCCTCCTTCCCCCCCATCGGAGCAGCAATTAGCTGACATATTATCACTCGTTTCCCAAAACCAACACATCATTGACAACGCTGCCACCTTAGACGGTCCCATTACTATAGAAGAACTGCACTTAGCTCTGGCACAAATGGCACGTAGCAAAACCCCTGGCTCAGATGGCCTACCGGTAGAGTATTTTAACTCCCATGCTACTCACCTCCTACAACCACTCATAGAGGTATTCAACGAAGCGCGCAATAAATTACAATTGCCAGACTCCATGCACGAAGCTCTAATAGTCGTCATTCCAAAGGCGGGCCGTGACCCTCTCGACGTTAAATCAAACAGGCCACTCTCTCTCCTCAACACAGACTGCAAACTATTGGGGAAATTATTGGCAAATAGGCTACTCCCCTACCTATCAAGCTTATTACACTCTGATCAGTCTGGCTTTATTCCAGGTAGAAGCACCTTTTTAAATATTAGAAGACTGATCCACATAATGCACAGCAATACAGAATCAGAAGCGGTGGCCCTCTCCCTAGACATTGAAAAAGCGTTCGATACGTTGAGCTGGGACTATCTTCTACGCACACTCAATGTGTTTGGATTCGGCCCCGGTTTCATTAGATGGATCAAAACGCTCTACTCCAAACTCACAGCTCGAGTCAAAAATGGACGAGCTATCTCCGAAGCATTCCCCATAGGCAGAGGTACCAGACAAGGTTGTCCATTATCCCCTTTATTATTCGCTATAGCCATGGAACCATTAACAATTAAGGTACGTAGCTATGCACACATATGGGGCATCACTGAATCTAACACACATCATATTATCTCCTTATACGCAGATGATGCCCTGATATACCTGCGTAATCACTCCACCTCCATGGCAGGGGTGTTGCTAATGCTTGACTCCTTCGCTCTCGCCTCTGGTCTACGAGTCAACTGGTCTAAGTCAAGTATTTTCCCCCTCGCCCCCATACCAACCGACCTTCACACGGTATTACCACAATATCAACTGCCATGGTCACACACTATCTTTAAATATCTCAGGATACAAATTTATCACTCCGTTGCTGATCTGAAAGAGTGCAATATTGACAGGGCACTCAGCTCCACCCGCAGCTCATTGTCGTTCTGGAGTTCACTTCCCCTATCTCCCATGGGTCGGGTAGCAATAGCCAAAATCCTCATACTTCCCAGGTTCTTATATTATTTTACCGCCCTTCCACTATGTCTACCAGGCTCGTTTTTTTGTAAACTGCACTCATTATTAACTGACCTGCTCTGGGGCAAAGACAGACGCAGAGTAGCGTTAGCTATAACACAATATCCGCAAGAAGCGGGCGGATTGGGCATGCCTAACTTCGAAATATACTATGCAGCTGCCCAGCTGTTGTGGCTATCCACATGGCTCAGAGAAACTCCTCCTCCCGAATGCATAATGCTGCAGGCATATATAGCCCCGCAAACGATACTGTCCTCACTTTTATCCGGCCCTAACCACCTATCATCAAAATCCATATTGTTAGAAGCAGGTAGTTTCTGCTGGCGTAGATACGTTCAAAGCAAGACTCCCTCACCTCCTTATTCCCCTCTGTTACCGCTGTTTCAACTGCTGGGCACCCAAACACTCTCATTACACCATGATACACGTGACATAAGTACACTGAATGTGGGCGATTACTACTCTAGCTCCACAATGCGCACCTTCGCGGAACTAGTGGCCGCTGGGGTTATGCACACTGGAGCCTTTTTGACGTATAGCGCCATTAAACGTCTACTCAATAACCTATGGGGTTCTGGCAACAAGGAACCACCCGAGTACCAATTACTTACCACTATCCTTACCATAGGTAATACAAAAGGCATCATAACTAAACTATATAAAGAGCTGCTAGCTGTAGTCTGCTCTGCCCTGCCGCTTGCTAAAGCACGCTGGGACTCCGTCCTCCCTTCACCATTACCACAAAAAACTTGGGTCGTGGCTCTCACAATGATCAAGTCAATATCCCGCAATCCCAGATTGCGTTACACCCAATTCAATTATATTCACCACTCATACTTATCCATGGCCCGCATCCAAAGAATATACCCGACATGTCCCAGATGCGCTACTCCGGCAGCAGACTTTTACCACATGGTCTGGAGCTGCCACTCAATAAACTCGGCTTGGCACCGCGTTACGGACGTCACAGCAGACATTACGTCCCACACTCTGTTGCTCACCCCAGACTCTTGTTTACTTGGCAAGCGATAAACATCTACACAGATTTATTGATCTAGCATTTGTTGTCTTCAAGCGCCTAATAGCTACGCATTGGAATGCCCCACACGTTCCCTCCCATTCTGCTTGGCTCCGCGACTTACATAGTCGCTCACAAGCCGAAGCTCAGACACTACGCTTATTACAACATAAAGGCCTACTACAAGATGGACCCGAAGTCTGGGATACTTTTGTGGTAGCAATAGAAGCTAGGGATGACACATACCCCCCCTAAACTAGCAACTGTATATGTATTATCTCTTTGCTCAATATCTATACCACGCTACTCCCAGTTGCCCCCCCAACACTCACTCTCTGTACTAACTTCCTCATTTGCCTCCTTAATGCAACAACAAAACATCTCAGGGTGCTTCTCCTACGGTTATGCTCTTATGTAACCCACGCCTAGCCTTGCTCACTATTCAATTGGCTCCGCGCCCCTTCCTGCCCCACAATTCATATTTTCACTATGACCCCACGGCCCCCATACACAGTAGTTGTATCTTTCTCTTTCCCCCTCCACCCTCCAATTGGTGTAGCCAGCACCAGGTGTGATATCAGCATTCATTATTCGGTATTTAGTTGTGACTTTAACCACTTGTTGCACAGTTTCAAGTTGCATTTTCAGCACTTCATTGCGCAATCGCGCTGTACAAGCTTATAAATGGGTGTAAACAGATTGCAAAATTATTAATAGCAAAATGTACTGTTGTGTGTGCATAATGATTAATAAACAGATTTAAAAAATAAAATAAAAAAAGTGTTCATTAGGAAAGGCTAATTGATCAGCCAAAACCTGAGTGTGCTCACTTATTTTTTGTTTCTTACTAGTTAAAAATGAGAATTAATAATTATCCTTGCATGAAAAGACAGTAGGCGTGGAGGAATCAGGAGCAACCGCTGTCGGTTACAGATTGGCTCTCTGCAATACGACTGAGTTCTACTCTAGGATGTCAGAGTTGCTTCTGAAAAGAATTTACAACACTTTTACCTTAAGGTTGCCAAATGTCTTGGCCTGCGCTCACCTGTTAACTACGCACTGCCATTTTCAATTGTCCTGCGTCTTTAGATCACATGTAAATAGGGGCATGTGGGCAATAGCACAAGGGATATTACTTTAATCATCTCTTTCCTGATTTAGTTTTCTGTCTTTCCTATATATTGAGCTGTCATGAGTTCTGCTTATTGGAAACATGCCTTTTTGTTACAGCTGTCAAGACTTTTAATGACCTGTGATAATATTCATGGCATGTTTGTAAAAACGTTCTATTGCCATGTTTATCATCAAATCTGTGATTTCTTCAGCGAGTGAACCCGTTCTTTGAATTTCAAAGAAAAACTAGGTACATTTTAATGGAAGCAGGAAAAAGTTTGTCGATTAATAGCAAAAAAAAGATTTCTTAAAACAAGAACATCCATGAGTAACCCCTTTATATTTACTCACAAACTTTGACAAAAACCTAATGGATCCTGCAGGTTTGCGTATCATTTTCAGTTTTGGATCTATCCAAGTGAAACTTGTGGATCTGATAATTATTTCTTCCAAGAAAGAGTAAACTGAGCAAAGGCATATCTTCAGGATACAAAATACTTTTTACTATAACTGAACAAGTTATCGAAAAAGAAAATATAATTATATGTACTTTAGATTTGTCTTCTCTGCATACATCATTAAAACATCATGCATGCACAGAAGCCGGGCAGCACCAACTACGAAGTCTGGGGACTGAGTGATGTATTTTTCATCTAGCAATTAACTTTCACATTGCATAGCAACTGTTTTGAGTTTTAAATTGATTTTTCCACATTTAAGTTGTACATCACCAGCACTACCTTCATTTGCAAATATTTATCTGGTGACTTCTTGAGAACAATATATATTAAGTGACACTAGATGGAAAAAGTAAATGTTATTCAGATATATTGACTACTTTTCTTGTGGTATGGACCAGAACAAGAGAGAAACTACAAAGCAATATCAAAAAATTGAAATAAGTGACATGACAGTTTGTGAATACAAATGATGATAAAAGTGAGAATTTTCTGGATGAAAATGGATCATATTCTAATCAAAAGTTGACAACTACTTTTTACAAAAGAGTAACAGATTGAATTAGTTTGTTACATAATAATAGTTTTCTCCAGGTTTCCTTTAAAACGCTGCTGCTTTATTCCCAGCTGTTAAAAGTTAAGAGACTAGTTTTGGATGAACAAGTATCCTAATTAGAACAATATCAAATGTATGAAACACTTGTATTGTGTTAAAAAACAAGAATGTGAAACAAAACATGGTTAGCTTTTGTCACTAAGGAGACAAAACCGAGTTGATATTTACTCTGAAATGACCCTGAAAGAGTATCCAAACTATATTAACAAAGAAGGGAGCATGGCTAGGCAAGATGGAAGAACATAATCTCTTTACCCAGGCTTCTGGCTCCCCACGATAACAGAATACTGACAGGTACTGTAGGGGTCATTGTGACTTCGGTGAGCGGTTTACACCGTCCGCCAAAGTCCAGACGGGCAGGTTGCAGCCAGTGCTTCCGCCTCCCAGCAGGCACCACTGCTGGCCCAGTGGGAAACGCACTACAGCATTATCGCCGGCTCGTAATAGAGCCGGCGGCTATGCTGTAGTGCGTAGGGTGCACCACCACCCATCACGAACATCATGACTGGACTGGCCAGGGGGCCCCTGCACTGCCCATGCCACTACACTGCCCGGCCCATGCCAAGGGGGGCCTGCACCCCGTCTACGCCAGATGTTTCATGGCAGTGCTACAGCCATGACTTGGCTACATGTTTTGCGCCCAATCCCTGGTGCACACGACCTTTGCAGGCCTGACACCCTGAACCCATTCCGCCACACGTATCCACCACCTGCTGCTCACAATCTTTGACAGCGAGGGGTCGTGGCAGGGGGTTAACCGCAGGGTCCAACTCTCCATAGGCTGTTAGCGCCCACTCGGCAAAGCTTTAGAAACAGAAGTTGACCACAGGGTCTGGTTTACCATCAGACCTCTCTTCGTTTTTATTGCAATTTATTTTTGGATGTGGGAAATAATCTGCCGGAACTCTCAGGTTTCCCAGTTGCAAGCGTGAACACCATATCAGTTCAGTTTTTTTCTTTTTTTTTCTTTGCAATATGGGATCTGTATTCTTGCTCGTCCTATTATATTGTAAGGACCACAGATCCTAAAATGCAAAGAGTCATCCTGGAATAGATGAGCTTCTCACACAAGTACCTTGGGCACTTGAGAGTTATTCTCTACTCACGCATCCTACACCATGGAAAGGAAACCTACACAAACTGTCCTCCATCCCGATGTACACTTTGTGCCGTTTGTTTTTTCATAACTCAGAGAGCTTGTCCCTTGCTGGTCATTGGTCTATCCAGCAGGGTGCTGTAAAAGGCTGCCATTTCCCCTAGAGCACAGAGAAACAGGCAACCCGCTCCATCTGAAAAGCAGTGTAAATATGGTTCAGGGAACCCAGATCTTAAGTTGTCTTTGCTGAGAGCCTCATCCACTCTTTCTTTAACATTTAAGTAATCTTTTGCCTTTACAAGTAGACAACAGAGGAACGACTGGCAGTTCAGTTGGTTAAAGCATCAGCTGCCCAACATAGGTGTCAACATTCCTCTTATTCAGTGCTTAATTTGTACAGAAATAAGTGCCGGTGCCCAAAGTTCCTCTCAGGAACCTGCAGCCGATGCTGCTGAACGCCAGGGTGCCAAAGGCCAAGGCTTCCACCCCCATGCCTCGTTCACCATCAGACACTTCAAGCCGCTTTAGTTCACTCTTGCAGGTTCTTTTTCACCCCTGCTATTTCATCCTTTGTTATTGTTTTCCATCGTTCTCTTAGTTTCTTCCTTTTGTTTTTTCTTTCTTGCTCTGGATGAAAGTCTGATGAGGAAAAGTAAGTGGTGGTCTCAAAAAATGAGTGCTAGTGGGCCCCACATGCAACCACCAGCTCAAGGGTAACGTCCTTGCTGATCACCCAACACCACTAAACATGTTGTAAATTGTAGGATAACACACCTAGTGGTAAAAGTGAAACTCGAAGTCCCAGCATGACAATTGTTGTTGGGTGAAACCCCGGGGCTTGCTGAAATTTGCCCTTGCAGTTAAATGGGAACAGATCAGTGCTTTAAATGGGCCGGTACTGTCCGGTACTGAGTACCGGCACTTTTATATTTTGAGAGGGGGAGTGCCGGCACATCTCAAGAAAACCGTAATACTTTTAATTGGAGAGTACCGGCACTTCTCGGAAACAAGCAGCTACTCGGGCACAGAGTGCATGCACTTTATTTTTTCCATTTCGAGCACTGGACCAGATGACTGCGGCGCACAAATTACACAAACTTAAACTTTGCACGTTAGTTTCAAAGCAAGGCGGACTTGGACTTGCACAATTCAATTTGCTATGTGTAGCAGCCTTTGTAATTGGCTAATAACATTTAAAAAAACTGATCGCCCGAGGTCCATTCGGTAAAGGTTCTGCGCAAGAGGCAGGTAAGTAAGCATTATTTGTGCATGAGAGCCCTTACCCTGCGCCTCTGCCCCTCTGCCCCCAGACACTACAGAACCCAGACACTACTACCTTCATGTTACATGAAAGCTGAGCGGGAAGTGGATGTGTGAACAAAGGTTGTCGTGAGCAGGAAACGGAGCAGATAAGGCTCGCGAGCCCTACAGCAGCCGCCTCCCTCCCCATCACACAAAGCAGACCTTATCTGCCAGCAGACGCCACCGCAGCCCTTTTCCCATATCGCGGCACCCGCTGCTCCTTCATTCCCCAGTGTTATACCGGCGGCTGCTGTCAGTGCCTCTCCATCTCGGCGGGATCAGCGCCTCTTTAAAGCGACAGGCCTCACAGGAGCAGACAAAACAAAGGCAGGAACAATAAACAAGGGCGCAGAGGGCTGCAGAAATGTCTCCCACGCCTCCCACGCTGGAGGAGGCGCGCGGCGCGGCCCCCTGAGGATCTCTGGGGGGGCCTTCGGTCCACAGGCGCTTTACTGAGTTCTTAGTAACGTTCAAAAATGCTGATCTGCGCCGGAATAAAGGGAAGAGCGGGAGAGAACGCAAGCCTGGGCTGTTTTTTCAATTCATTTTTGATTCAGGCGTGAGAGTCCAGGGTGGTCAAACTAAAACATGACTGCAAGTCCCAGAATGCACAAGGCCGGTCCCAGTTACAGACAATAACCATTGGATTAACCACTCATCATGGGTTCCAGAAAAGAGTGTAGTCCGACATAAAGATTCTAAACGCCGCTTCAGGTATGATAATCCCTGTGTACAATTACATTTAAAATAAATGAATGTCTAGACCAGGCTCCAAGATAGTATTTGACACAGATCTTCTGTTGCACACTATGGGACTCTAGGGTCTCCTCGCCCCATCGCACGTGTGTAGGCAAAAGAAGCACAGGGTCCCCGCAGACCAGGGTAGGTAGCCAAAGACGAAATCTACAATTTCTGAGCTGCAGTCTGGTGAAAATCTAAGAGTGGCACGCCATAGTGCCCAGCACCAATTCAGTTTCACGATGTGGCCGCGTTGACAGGTACAAGGGCAATGGTAAATGTAACCACACTTGAAGAGCACCACCGGCTGTGGCCCCCACCTAGAGTATACCCAAAGAAGCGCCGACATTTGTGCCCAAGTATGAGTCACACCTTTACTACACAAGGGGCCAGGAGCATCCTTCTAGCCTGGGTGGATGCCAGCTGTTGAGGCCTGTGCACAGTCTTTATCCAAAAAGTCAGGAGCTTTACGACACACCCCGCTGTACCACTTCCTGGGTACTTTAGAAAAGGCAGCAATATTCACCAATGGAAAAGGAGGCTGTTGTGATCAATTGGGGATGCAGGCACTTTCATAGTTGCATCTATGGTCATCCCTTTTGGGTAAAAACCGCCACAAGCAGCTGGCGCCCCTCTTCCCAGGATCAGCCCTTTATACCTCCTTTCACCACCAGACTATGAAGTGGGAACCCACCTACTGGAGTACCAGTTTTTGACTGAGGACCAGATTCAACCTCCACTGAATACTTACATGGACATCTCCAACCCACCACGTAATTAATGGGAGACAAAAGAGACATGAGTGGACCACTATGTGGCAATAATAGTAAAAACTATTCTACCAAAGCCATCATTCAAGAAGATGTCACAGAAGCAACAGCCAGAGACCAGCTCCTGCAATTATTGAACAATGTATACAAAATGAATGCATGGAAGAACTCACTACTCCAGCCTTGCAAACGGAAGCTGTCAGACCGTGTTCAGGCGATCATGGGGCAAGCAGGAGTTACTGGGCCACAACTGTGACGGTTGAGGCCTTTTACCACTGCTGTTCTGGGACCTGCCCTACTATGGCTCTGCAAACTGGGCCAAGTACACCCTTTCTGCGGTTGACTCTAAGTAGTAGCTAAGGCGAGCAGTCAGAGGCTTGTCAAGGAGGTTAGTGTGGGAGTTACTTAGGCTCAAAAATCAATGCCACTCTACATCAGCACAATAAGATCAATGTCCAGCCCAGTGCTTCTTGTTGTAGAAATGGCAAGTACTTTGTTACACAGAATAATGCATAATTCCACTACACAGTCAATAATGTATGAATATCCTGTTTACAGGTATGAGTCTTTGGGCTCTAGGGGCTTTTGCCGGATAGACCTCCGTTTTCCCCTCCTGCATCCCCCTGACTCTGGTCTCCCTCCTTCAGTCTAAGCATTCCAGATAGATCGATGGGTGCAACTCGTACTCCCCTCATTTTGTTCTAGTCTTAGCACTAATAGGCCTAGGCTCTTTGAGCCTCTCACCAAGTCTGTAGGAGCAGCATGGTGCCCTGTTTGACTCTCTTGCAGCAAAAGGACCTCATTGGCAACTGGAGCCTCCAGGCAGCACGCAGCAGTATTCTTAGCAGCCGTGCAGCAGTTAGTCATGCACTGTGTCACTCGGAGGGTCAAGGTAGAAGTGCAGGATTCCGGCAGCGGACCTCTTTTAGATGGTGGCCAGCAGATCGCAGCTCACTCTGTGCTCCTGTGGTTACATGATTCAGCTCACTACAACACTTCAGTGAGTACTTGGTGCTTATTCTTAAGTGCGACGGCCACACACTCACAGATAACAATTCTTTAGTATGGCAACGCCAGGTGCTATCTTTGGCACACAGTGTTTTGAGGCTACAACTGAGATTCTTCATGATGAATATTCAGGGCACTTCTCAAGTTATTTAATGGTCCAGACTGGCTCCGGCCCAATGAGATACTGGGCAATGCAGCTCACTTGGGTACACACAGGCCACAAGCAGGTGCTTATCCCGGCTTCAGAGAGGTCTGCCACATGGACACACGCTTCCAGGGGCCTGGTGGCGTAACATAAATGATGGAGGTTGCACTGTCTGACTGGACAGTACTGCGAGATTTTCAATGCACTTGCTCAGTGAGTCTCTGTCAGATGGACCCTACACCAGGGTCACTCACAGCAGCCCATTCCACCATCTGCTCCTACTGCTTGGTTGCTTCCTTTCCTCGGTCACAGGTAGGAGATCTTGGCACCCAGCACAGTCCAGAAATGTCTTCATCAGATCAGACAGGAGAGTTGGCAGTGCGACACCAATCCTAGGCTGCGTAGTAGTTCCTGAGTGTTCTGCGGAGTACCCTCCTCGATAAAAGAGACCAATGAACAACAATGGATCGTGAGCTGCCTTGATTGGTGCAACTGTCCCAATTTAGGACTAAGTCCAGAGCCTATGATTGTCAGATGTCCAGGCCTAGGTCAATGCATGCACGTGATGAGTATGTGGCATGACCATAAATAAAAAAACAGCATCACAAGTATGCACTTTGGGCACACAAGGCAGGGGACATGACTGGACACCATGCAGTGGACATTCTCGTCCCAACAGAAGCCAACCACATTACTTCATGTATGACAGGAACAACAAAGCAAGACCTCATACTGACATTGTGGTACCCATATATGCTGGTTGCCCTGATAAAGAGACCTGTCCAAATAACATACAACAGGCATCAGTGCAGGGCCAAGATTAAGGACCAAGAAGAACTGGAAAATGCCTCATATACCAGGCCACCAGAGATCCACCATCACCAACCCATGTTTCCACTATTCACTCCACTGAACAGGGACACATGCACATTTTCCTTAATCGACCTAATGAAAAATTCCATCAACCGATTTGACATGAAAGATGTAAAGATGCTTTGGTGTGTTTCACCACAAGATCTTCAAAATGTCTCATCAATTAATTGATCATATTCTGAAAGACACTGTCTGTGGGCAACTCAATGTGTTTTTTTTCTCGCCCAAATACATCCCTGTAGAATTCAAGCAAAGCCTTTGTAGCCAACAAATCTGACTCCTGGCCACTTCGACAGTTAATTGAACCTCCATGAAAACTACACCTGTTTGAGCCACTCCCAACCCTACTTGGATCAGTGTTTTCTGGTACCATCTCTGAATTCAGCGTTGAGTTCCAGTGATTTATTTCTCACCGCACACAAAAGACAGTCACACACAAAGTTCTGTAATTCCCTGTACACAGCACATATTCATCGCCCTCACTGCACTCACACATGCCAAAATAGCCAGTAGACCTGAGGCAGAGCTGAAACTTTTTTTTCGATTTGCAAGACAAGTCTATTCTAAGATTCGAGTGGTCTTACAGGTCCATTGGACCTCTCTCAGAGGTTCATACAAGCCTCAGATCTCTCAGAGATTCAGGGGGTTTCTAATAGCATAGGTGAGGGAAAGTGAAACTAATGTTCACGGTTGCCACAAAACCGTGTGGAGGTAGAGAAAAAGTTTTACGAAAAGTATTTTCCAGAAACAGAAAAAATATTTCTAAAATGCCTCTAGATTCCCAACTTGTGCATCAGTGTAGGTGGGGCGAGGTCCCTTTTAGAAACACGGTGGAAACATTTCCTCTACAAAGTCTACTGATGCCAGTGCTGGGTGCCGTCGCGTCGCAGCCACTGGTGGGGTTACTCATTTGGTATTTGTAGAAGCCGTGCTTCATTTGAGTTGGTGGTTGCAGGTGAGAACACCTAGCACTCATTTTTGGGGACAGACACTTTTTTTCCAAGTCAGAGAGCCAGAGAGGGGAAAAAAAACAAGGAAGAAGAGAAAGACAGAATAACTGTAACAAAAGGAGAAAGCAGGAACCTGTGAGAATGAGATAAGGGGGCAAGGACTGTCTGGTGGTGGATTAAACAGGCTCGATTTGGACCGAAGGCTGTGACGCTTTGGGATTCAGAGCTGACATTTACTAGCATCTATGCAGAGCTGTGGGCTCTAGAACTCCTTCTTTTACAAACTAAACCCTCTGCAAAAGAATAAGTGCCGAGTCCCAAAGTTTTTCTCAGAAGCCCATGGCTGGCGTTGCTGAATGTTGGGGTTGCCTAACCCCGGGGATATCTAGTCTTGATTCCACTTCATGCCTCTTTCATTCACTATCAGACACACTCTGTTTTCTCACTCTTCCAGTTTTTTCATCTCTGCTTTCTCCCTTCTTTCTCTTCATCCTTCTTTCCCTCTTTTGTGCCTTTGTCTTTCTTGTTCTGGGGAAAAGTCTGAAAATGAAAAATAAGTGCTGATCCCCAAACAGCAATGCCGGTGGCTCCTCAACTGGAACCACTTGATGAAATTAAGCACGGAAAAGACCCCTTAATTAAGCCATACCAGGAGAACAGCAGGACAAGCACCTCCATGCTGATGTTCAGCTTCCACCCTGTAGCACACCTTGGCAAACCCAAAGATGGGGGAAACGTCTGTGGGGCCGTCTGTAGAACCAGGACCGGGTGAGTCCCACACGTTTGTTTCACTCATCTGTTCATGCACGGTGGTGCAGTAGGTCAGTCCTGCAAAATGCTCAGAATGGGGCATTACCTTATGTGGGATTAGCAAGCACTCTGGCAAAAGGGGAATCCTGTGGAGTCCCTCACTGTTCATCCTGAGAATTCCCATTTTGCCAGGGGGTGGAAGAGTGAGGGAAAAGTATTCCTAGGAGTTACTGAGGTGCCCAGGGTATGGGGAGATTAGACCTTTGCTTCCCGCACAGGAGCTCAGACAGACCCTTATGATGTTCCTTGTTCTCTGCAGTCCTGCACCTAAAATTCCCAGGACTCCATGAGCTCTGGTGAGGTCATCACTGAAGGTACGGCATCTTGCGTTTACAAGGGCCACCGCCTCCTCACCGTTTAACCTGTGCACGTGTAATTCCATGCAAGTGCCTGCTTCCACCAGATTCAAGTTTGGCAGGACTTTGGATGTCTGCTGGGAAAGGAAGAGGTTGAGGTTCTGCCATCCGAATGATGTAGGTTTGCCTTGGCCCCCATCTTGTAAGTTGTAGCCTAGGAGCAGACTATGAGACCTTAGCTGAAGCAAGCTCTCGTAGCCAAGATATGCATAGAGACTTCATTGTAGTGAAGTGTACCGAGATCTCTCATTTTAATCAAGATTGCTTTAAAAATATAGACTTTTAATAAAAAATTTAAATAATTAACAAATACTCAGCACAGTGCACACATAACGAAGGCACACTAAGGCGAAAGCAAAGTTTCTATAAAGTTTTGAGCTGCGAACCCTTCTAAGTAAATCTGTTCTCAGACTTTGCCATATCTGTTTGGAGGTAGTATTTCAATAAGCATTGGCAAAGCCAACATGTCTGAGTTGCACTTCCGAAAGCTGCCCAGGTAGAGCCATCTACCAATCCTCACAGGTGTGGGCTGGCTGAGAAGGGATTAAGGAACTACATTTCACATCACCAAAACCATAATGGAAAGTCAATAACACGGAGTAAACATCTGTGAAATATCGTGATCTGCTATATTTCATGATTGCTAGCACAGACAGCTGAAGTTGTCTTGAGCTAAATGCTAAAACCGGCTTTAGTCAGAGTTATTTTTCCCTCTGTGTCTTACTTTGATTGTACATTACTTTTACTAAGCAATATCCCCGACTTCCCAGACCAAGGTTTTTACTTGTAAAACTATACCTATTGCGTGTTGGTTTTCTAGAGTGGATTGTGAAACCTCAATAGGATTTAATGAAATATTGGACCTTGACAAAACACCAGACTGATGTGAAACATCTGTCAGCTGCATCGTAATGTAGAAATTAATTAAGAAAGAAAGAAAAGGAAATTGTGCTTCTAATATGAACTCAAGTACATTTTATTGCTGGGTTTGACCTGGTTAACTATCTCATTAAAATCGTCTACCTACAATAGATTCATATTTTGTTGAACTAACTGAGCTAAAAGTTGAAGACTTCGTGGCGTTTTTCTGTATTCGGACACTGCGTTTCCCACAGAATATCATTGCCCAAAGATGGAAGCTGCTAATATAATTTCATGGAAGTACTTTGTAGACTACAGAGTTTCGCTGTCAGGATATTATGTCACTGGGAGAATGGTTCTAGGTCTTCAGAGAAGCCATGTTTGTAATGTGTGGACTTCAGGTCTGCAGCTGTTACTCGGCTAGCCTGATTGGCTGCTATTGAGATTCAGCCTCTTCGTCCATCAAGGCCAACAAGGGAGTGCCAGGTGTGGCCAACAGATCCTAGAAACCCTTTGCTGTGTGCTTTCTGCAGGAAAGGTGGAAGAAGCCTGGCCTAGATGTGACTTGTCACATTTACCAGAAGTACCTGGTGGATTGCAAGTCCTTGACACTCGTTGAGTCCAGTTCGACCTTGGTGACTGATAACCAACTAATTAGGATGACGTTTTAAACTTGATATGTTTGAGCCAACATCAAGTTCCAAGGTTCATGATAGGGCATTATCAGCCACACCTTTCGCCTCTGGTGCATCACTGATGTGAGACGCTCTGTTCGGAAGCTGATGCCCTCTGCCTCACCACAAGTCATAATCTTCTGGTTGTAGGGCCTGCAGCAGAATCTTTGTTGCTTCGCCTAGTAGGATTGCTGCTGAGCCAATGTGTGGCCCTCTTCCAACTCTAATTCCTTTATCTTGCCTCTCAAGTGGACAAGTCAGGAGTTGGTGCTGAAGCTCTGCATTCAATCAATCTCACTACAGTGGCAACTGTCTTCCTCAGTCTGACTGTGAACATCAATACACAGTGTCCTACACTGAAGGAAAATTAGAAACCTGAATAAAAGCAGTCAGATCTTAAAACAAGAACTATTGGCTTTGGCAATGTGTTTTTACCATGTTGTACACCAGCGTGTCTGCTGTTCAGTATAGGTAAAGGTTAGTGGTGTAGAGTGTCGTAGAGTGAATTGGGGGAGTAGAGTGTCATAGAGTTGAGTACAGGAGAGTAGAGGTCAGTGGTTCAGTCACAGATAGAGTCATAGAGTGCAGTGTCAGAGTGGAGTGGTGCAGAATGGAGTGGATGGAATAAGTTGAAGTGGGCTGAAGTGGACTGATGTAGTAGGGTGGTTTGTATTCGAGTGGAGTGGGGTGAATTGGATTGGGTGGACTGGAGTGGGGTGAATTAGATTGGACTAGTGTGGATGGGTGGGATTGGAGTGATTGGACTGGGGTGCAGTGGATTGAATTGGGGTGGGGTGGATAAGATTAAAGTGGGGTGGTTTGGAGTGGGGTTAATTGGAATGTGGTGGGATACACTGGGCTGGAGTGGGGTGGCTTGGACTGGACTGGAGAGGGTCGATTAGAGGGGGTGGATTGGATTGGAGTGGGGTGACTGGATTGGAGTAGGGTGGATTGGAATGGAGTGGGGTGGATTAGACCGGAGTGGGTAGATTGGACTGGAGTGGGTGGATTGGACTGGAGTGGGGTGGACTGGAGTAGAGTAGGGTGGATTGGAGTGAGGTGGACTGGACTGGAGTGGGGTGGATTAGATTTGAAATGAAATGAAATGAAAAAGAGACTTATACAGTTATTCATACCCAAAGGTATCAAGTCACTGTGTTGGAGTAGGGTGGATTCAAATGAGGTGGGGTGGATTAAAATGGGATGGGGTGGGGTGGACTGGAGTGTGGATTGGAGTAGGGAGCATTGGATTTGGGTGGGGTGGATTGCAGTGAGGTGGATTGAGGTGAAGTGGATTGAAGTGAGGTGGATTGAAGGGGGGTGGATTGCACCAAAGTGGGTTCGATTGGACTGGGGTGAAATGCCAACCAGTTGCAGCACTCAATGGTTCAGTGCTGGCACAGCAGTAATAGAGAAGTTGCTTTAAGTCTACCTTCATTCTCCAGTCATGAGACCGGGTGTTTGGCATTAAATGATAAACTACTAGTATAGAGAGAAACTCACTTGGAAGTGACGGAAGGTGACTTTAACAGCAAACTGGGCAGCTTTATGGTACTTAAATAATACTACACCAGGTGTCTGTTTCCACAGATTATCCAAGCAGTATTCCCCTCATGAAGTGCAGCTGACAGGGGTGACAGCACTTCAATTAATAAAACTTGTTTTGTAACATCAGAGATTCCATTAAAGCCCTTCGCTGCAGAATCACAGTGCTGTAAAGTAACAGATATATGAAGTGTGGAACCGCAGGCAGCAGGAACCTGCTCTGGGGGGGCCTGTGATAAGTAAGAGAGGGTGGTGTCAGTGCAGTGCTGCCATACACAGCCATTTCGAGCTGGAGGTCTCAGCTTTTAACACAAAACACTTAACACCACTGTGTATCTCCCGTTAGCACTGTCGGCAAGAACTGCTCAAAGCTGTATTAGTTATGGTAGGTACACAAACCCAGCCACATCTGTGGCAGCGCTCGCGTAATATGGACAGTTTGCCTCTGCTTTCGCTGTATGCGAACGGCACATTAATATGAGTAGCAAACACAAACTAAAGATTAAACTAAAACAACAATTAGATTAAAGCGATTGAAGCAACACAAGAATTAATTGGGGCAGTCACGAGGCGACGGAGTGTGGCTCGTGCACCATTGTACACCGTTGGCACTCACTGTGCACAGGCGACGCATTACACGCTAGTTTACTTGCAACTTCATAGGCAGACTGGTCTCTGAGGGCGAGCACGTAAACAAATGTACAGCAATATTTTAATCAACTTTACCATAGTCTGCTCCACAGTGTGTTCTAGGAGCGAAAAAGAAGCAATGAGGGACTCAAATTCAGTATAAACTATTAAGAGGGTCTGGGTAGGGTTGTAGAAACAGGAGGATGGGGGAAGCACACAGGTGGGGGACCGTACTGAGACCTATCCCAAATAACCAATTTATTCACACAGGCTTCCAATCCTACCTCCCCTTCCCTGAGGGGTTGGACTCTCCCCCCCCCTCTCCAAGAGACAGAAACAAGCTGGTGACTTTCCTGTGTTAGAGAATATAACAATTCTCAGGCTGTATTTACTACAACTTCATAAACACAACATTAAAGAACATTATAACATTTTTACAGTACTCTTGCATCCCGATTTACAATATGTATATCAAATCATTTACGGGCCAATTAATACATGGTTTCTCCTAACAACACTTCTTAAAGGAGTCATGGTTGACCAACCCCCAGGCACCTGTGGCATTGACTATTGACTGTGGGCTGTGTTCCCCCCCAAAACAAGTTACACTTCACAAGGCGAAACTCACCTGCCCCTTCAAGCTAGAGAGGGCATGAGCCAGCATGAGAACTGGCCCCCAAAACAAAACTATGCCAGAGCTAACCCTAAGAAGGGGGATGGTCCTGGGCAACCAGGCCATACCTTGGTCTCCTGGTGAAGTCTCCATCCCCCACATCCCCAGGTCCATGTAATGGGGTACCGTGGGAGGCTATGGTCATTCTCTACACCCCAAAGCACCCCCAGCCCTGATCTAAGTCAAAAGGCTTTAGATTCCATCTTGAATTCGCCTGCACTTCTATTCTTGATGCCAAGGTTGCCCACCTGTTTTGTGCCCAAACATGACTCCTTCCCTCCCAGAATGCTCTCCGAGCAAGGCTATCTATAGGGGATGCGTGAGAGGGCAAAAATAAAGAATCCTCAAAAGGGGCAGGATGCCGGGGCATCTGAAGTCGTCAGGGGCAGCCAGGCAAAAACCAGGTGAAGCTGTATGGGAGCTGGAGTTCCTTTTTTAACCTGCCTGGCTGCCCCTGCCAGGCGCCCCCACCATGCGCCCGCCAGCCAATGGGCTCGCTCCGCAGGATGCCTGTGAAAGTTTAAATTGCGGCGCCCACCATTGGGCCGCCGTCCAGAACCAGTCCAATCTGGCGCAGACCTGTCTCGGGGGCCCGCTATGCATTGGTGAGCCCCCAATCCAGGATGGAGGGCAGAGGATGTGGCCTTATGGTGCGGCCTGCCGACTTTGGAACTGGAGATCTGGGTTTGAGCCCCAGTGTTGGCTCAACAACTTGTGATTCTGGGCACATCCTAAAAAAAATGAAGGTGACAGTTTGGGGCTGATTCTTGCTATAATTCGTTTTGAGTCCAATGTTGCTCACCATCCTGTGATTCTGTGCGCATCCTTACAAAAGTATGTGACCTTGTGAAATGTAATTGCTGCTAAATGTAAAGCACTCCAATATCCCTAGGGCTAAGTTCCCACTATATAGTAACAAGAAAGATTGGTTGAAGTAAAAAAGCAATATGGCGCAGTCAGCGTTGACCGCATCATAGAGCATTTTTTTTTAAAAGCTATGTAGCACAGCACGCTTCAATAGGATTATTAAAAGAAAGTGATAGGGGAGGCCTTTAATTAAACTAAATTAGAGACTGTAGTAAAAAATAAAGAGAAAAAAATGTGCGTCGCTCATTAATTTCTTATCACTTTGTTTCACGGAGACACACATGCAAAATATGGAGAGCGATGAGAAGGAGACAGGGTGAAAAAAGTAAGTTGACTCAACATTGTCTGATCCTGAGCACATTACTCGTGCATGACAAATAAAACAATAAATCACAAGTTAAAACTAACCAAGGTTTGCATTCATATATCAAGGCGAGAGAATGTGGTGTAACAGCTACTGCGGCTGATTTTGAAGCTGGGGAACCGGGGTTCGAGTCTCGGCAGGAGGCTAAACATCCTGTGAATTTGGGCACATCACTTAATCTCTCCATGCCTAAAAATGAGTTTGTCCGTTGGTAATGCAACTTGTGCTCATGTAAAATGCTCCGATACCACCAGGTCCAGTATGCGCTATACACAAGCAACACTCCATGACGGTGGGAGAGGGATGGGCAAGTAGCCACAGGGGCGCGTGAGGGAGCAAGCAACAGGAGAGGAGGGTGATTGGGGGATTGAGAAGCAAGAATGCGAAGGGAGAGTAGGGCAATTTGAAACTCATGCAAGCCTTGTGGACGGAGCAGCAGGGATTGAGAGTGGGTAGGAGGGGTAAAATAGTACCTAAATCACGTCGGGAGTCGTGATCGGCACAGATTAAGTTGAATCAATCTGTGCTTGGTCCCTGCTCCACCGCAAGCATCGGAAGTGACGTTTCGGCTTCACTGGCCAATGACCATGCTTGCAAAGAAGAGTGAAGCTGAAGCAGACAATGGTAAGCAGCAGACAGGCTCCAAGCTGTTTTTGGATACAAGAGTGTCTTGCAAGCAAGACCTGTGTGCTAGCGCATGTTCTCACAGGCTCGGCCCTAAAAAAGGCATCCAAACTTCACCAGGTCTTGCTGACTGTGGCACCCAGTAAGTCACCAGAAAGAACACCTGTTGCAATATAAATGTGTCTCTATGCACAAGAAGGAGAAGCCGGGCTTACTAGATTGGATACATCACCATGAATAAGCAATGGGGTGTGGACATTGCCCACAAGCTCAAAGGCTTTAATAGATAGTCATGCTTTAGCGGTGGAGAACATTAAGACTGCATAGGAGTGAAAGAGCTGCAACAATTGAGGCATCCTGAAACATTTTAATAAAATAATTCTTTGACAGGGTCGAAAAGGAGCAAAACACCAGGAATCACAAATAAAGAGCTGCAAAGATGCAAGTAACTCCAGAACTCAATAGGTCTTTAAGTAGTAGTAGAACCACACAGATGGAAGTACTTCTTAGCACCATAAAAGATCTTTGACATAGCAGAAAAGGAGCTAGAGAGTTGGATTTAGATGAGGAAGAGGTGCGCGGTTTGAAGTACCTCTAAGCACCAGGACAGATCGCGGATATACAAGAGGGTCTAGAGAAGTGGATTCAAAAATGCAAGAGCTGCACAAACTATAGTTCTTCTTAGCACCATAGAAAATCTTTGACATATTGTGAAAAGGAGTGAGAAGTGAATTCACAAGTGGAAGAGCTGCACAATTTCAAGTACTTCTAAGCGCCATGAAAGATCTTTGAGATAGTGGAAAAGAAGCTATGAAGCTGGTTTCACAGTTGGAAGAGCTGTAAGGATTCAAGCACCTCCTAACATGTAAATCGTCTTTGACCTAGTAATATCAAAGCTTAAGACAAGGAGGTCATGCATTCATCTCGCTGTAACCTGTACCCTGAATTGGCAGCCAGCCTAAAGCAAATAACTATTAAAGTATGTTGGTGATCTGCTTTGAAACAGTGTGTGGTTATGGTTTAGAACTTTCAGGAGGAGCAAAAATACCAACAGCCACTGCACAACAGACATTTGTTAAGATGAAAATCACGTACAACGCCGTTTTCATCATCACCACTTCCAAACTGCTATTTTCCTAAAACACAAACTATTAACAAGTTAGTAACACAGCTGTCTAGGGACATCTAAGAAAGAAGGGAGGTGAATCAGCGATGTCATGGGAAAAAAAACACTTATCGCTCAGTCACTCCTTCCACAATTTTTTCGCACTGGTGATCCACCTTGAGTTTCACCTGAGAGTACCTCGTGTCCTCCTTTTTAACAGCCAGCAAGAATCAGTCTCTGGACAGTGTCCTGTCTGCACCTCAGGAAACAGCAAAGCATGGATCTCACCACAGTGGACTTCTTCCCTACGAATTGGTTTTCTGAGAACTCAGTCACTGAAATTGACTGATTGAACCATTAACAAACCACTCCCTCCTGCTGCTACTTATGGGTTGGATATTAAAATAAGGATTCTGTAGCACTGGGAGAAAAGAATCACCAGCCGCCCTGGCATTTCCGATCAAGCCACAAATCATCCTCACCATTTGACATCTACTGCTTCCATAGAGCTTGCTAAAGGGACAGTAGAATCCTCAGTTGAGAACCTCTCTGAATGCTGATGAGGGCCTCCGCTCTTGCGCCCAGTTTAAACTCTACAAACCTGCTGTGTAGGACATTCTACGTATGTTCCTTACTGTGCTCAATAGACTTAAGTGACGCCCGGTGCCTGATTGTATTCCACCATTCCCTACACATGCATGTCCAAGTTGATCTCCACTCTCCACAGGACACAACACCACAATGAGACTCCTTTTGTAGCCATGTCCTTGTGCAGTAAAGTGACAGATGCAAGCAAGGCTCTCCCCTGTGAGCCAACTCTTTCTGACCTTTACAGAAGGACCGCTTCCTAGGTTGTGTCCACATTTCTCTGCCATTGCTCCTGAAATTGATCTACTCATAGGTGGCCACCACTTAGTCCTTCAGGATGTGTAGTCCGGTTTAATTCATGTCACAGAGCGTCCACTCCATTATTACTTTAGTATGTCCCCTCAGTGGGGTGGGGTGGGGAGTCATGGGGTCTGAACCTCCCACACTGTCATCCACGTGCTCCTCATAGAAGACAATAGTGTGACTAGGCTTGTCTTTGACACAAATGTTGTACCTTCCTGGCTTCTCCAGGCCATGTCCACGCCCTACTGCTGGCAGATTCCTTACACAGTGCACGCTCACCGCAGGAGTCTCCTCCACGCACACTTGCTAAACCTTTCAAAGCACCCCGTGTAGGATCCTCTGACAAGGGCCCATGCCTGAGGCCGCTGCTCCTGTCTCCACTATTTCCTCACTTGCAAGCCAAACGGTCTGATGTGCAGGAGCATCCACGCGGCGTGACCCAAAGGTGGTAGCGATCCCTTGACAGCGCCACTCAGAGCAGTGCACCTTATATTTGCTCCCAAACTCCACTGATAGCATTTTTCTCATCACCAATAGCTCAGGCAACTGAAAAAGAGAACTACAACAGGGAACCTATGTGGGAAGCTGACATCATGGATGCTAGCACAGCCACTGTGGACCTTTGTCACTGTCCATCGGGGTGACACAGTACTCGGCTCATTGATTGTTTCCTGTTGGTAACACCATAGGTTTTATGAAGACTACCAAAATGGCACCTACGTGGAAATGAGCCTGCCCAGCAAACGCATGACGTTGACTTTGACTTGAGACTATATCACTTGTCGACCCACAAAACTGTAAAACAATGTGGGCATCTTACCCGGGCAGCAACGTCACAACCACCTGTTGTCAGGCACGGACCGAGTCATCATGTCAGGTTTAATACCATTGGACTACTTTTAAACGAATTAAACGCTTTCCAACTAAAATTGTTTTTAATCATCTCTTTAGGATTAATTGTGATTATATGATTCCGCAATTATTTATGTTGCGTTACATTTATTTTTTATTTTTTATTTTTTTAGAAAATTCTGTGCTGTAGACTTTTGATGAATGTCTTTTAAATGTTAGACTCACTTCTCCTTGGCCTACTGAGAAATCTGTCACTACGCTGAAGACAGCTGGCATTGCAGACCTTTGCACCTCTGCCCGCTGGCACTGCAGATAACTGACGCGCTAGGGAAGTGTCATTGCAAGCGGCTGGCACGGGAAGTGTAACTGCAGGGTAGCGGGGCAAACATCACATCCCAAGTGCAAAAGCTTCAGTTCTTTCACGTTTGCCCCATGATCCAGCGGGTGTCTCTTTTTGTCCAATGCCTTCATTACACCTGGCACATTAATTCCATTGAGGCCAGTAAACACAGCTACCGGGGCCATCAGAATTATAAATTTAACCGGTACACCGTCGGTGAGTGGCTTCTACCCGGGCACCTCCCCAGCGGCAAGAATCTGAAGTTTCCGGATAGAATCCTGGGAAAAACATGCGGGAATTGGCACGGTAAGGTCCGATTCCCACAGGGGACTCCCCAAAAATGTATATTCCCCAATATTTTCCTCCTCCAAAATTACTGGGACCCCCGTTAATACTAATGCACAGTGGAATGCAATTCCAGGGATTATAACAGACAAAGAGTAAAATGGGGGCCCGAGTGTGTTTCCATGCTCACAAAAGGGGCACGGAGCCAGGGGTCAGGACAGGTGGGCACCCTCATAATGATTGGCAGCCCCTCCTCGGTTGAGGTGCCTATGCACTCGTGTACCAGACCCCTGTTCAAAGTTGTGCACTGAGCCTATGCAAACCTGGCAGTGCCACTTCCCTAAACACTAGCACCTCGTGGCCATATTGTATATGTACGTCATAAAGCCATATTGGGTACACCCTTTTATGACAAGTATATACATATATATATATATGTATATATATTGTATTGTATTGTAATAGTATTTATATATGGCACTGAAGGGGTTAAGAGTGACACCCCACGGCAGGTTAAAGCAGCTGCCTTTATTTGACGTGTACACTTTGTAGTGCTGTGTGCAGCAGAACAGCTTCACAGCAGAAGTGACAAAATTGGACCAAGAGAGGCTCACTATAGACGGCAGGAAGTACGAAAAGAAAGCGAGGGAGATCAGAATGAGTTACTTTTCCCACCCGCACCTCAGGGTATAGGCGGCTGTTGTGTGCATTCGTCGCCCTGCACAGCTAGAGTCAGTGACGTCACAGACAGAGCCTCAGGGGGCAGGCGGCTGCTGCGATCCCAGCTAGAGTCAGTGACGTCACAGACAGAGCCTCAGGTGACAGGCGGCTGCTGTGTTCTGCCGCTACCCTGCCCAGCTAGAGTCAGTGACGTCACAGACAGAGCCTCAGGGGACAGGCAGCTGCTGTATGTAGCAGGCACCCCGCTCAGGTAGAGTCGGTGATGTCACAGACAGAGCTCAGGGGACAGGCGGCTGGCCGCTGTGTGCCCAGCTAGAGTCAGTGACGTCACAGATAGAGCCTCAGGGGACAGGCGGCTGCTGGGTGCCCAACTAGAGTCAGTGACGTCACAGATAGAGCCTCAGGAGACAGGCGGCTGCTGTATGTAGCCGGCACCCTGCTCAGGTAGAGTCAGTGATGTCACAGACGGTGCTTCAAGAGACAGGCACCTCCTGTGTGCCCAGTTAGAGTTAGTGACGTCACAGGCAGAGCCTCAGGGGACAGGCGGCTGCTGTATGTAGTCGGCACCCTGCTCAGGTAGAGTCAGTGATGTCACAGACAGTGCTTCAGGGGACAGGCATCTCCTGTGTGCCAAGCTAGAGTCAGTGACGTCACAGACAGAGCCTCAGGGGACAGGCGGCTGGCTGCTGTGTGCCCAGCTAGAGTCGGTGACGTCACAGATAGAGCCTCAGGGGACAGGCGGCTGGCTGCTGTGTGCCCAGCTAGAGTCGGTGACGTCACAGACAGAGCCTCAGGGGACAGAAAGCTGCTGTATGTAGCAGGAACCCTGCCCAGCTAGAGCCAGTGACGTCACAGACAGATAACTCCAAAAACTACAGAGAAGAGTATAGAGAAGAGCAGCAGATATGATGAGGGCAAGAGAGTTGAGAAGACAGAGGAAGAGAGCATGAGCAGAGCTTCACAAAACTTTCCTCCAGACCACCCAGGATATTTCAGCTTTGACTGGAAAATTAAGCGGCATTCATACAAAAAGGAAATGTTGTTGCACACATTGCATTTCTTGCTGTCTTTTTGCGACAAATTTAATAATTAGACTGTATTTGCTTTTTGTTTTATTCATCTTTTTGAGATGGCTCAGTGAGACAATCCTTGCAATTATGACCACTGTGGGTGTCCTGCAGCCCGCACCCCTCCCCCCCTCCCCAAATACCTCTAAACCTGGAATCCTGCTTCTCCTCTCTCCATCCCTCTTCTTCTCATCTCTCTCCCTCCCAAACAAAATTGTCTCCATCCAGTTTAGAAATGCAGGTTTTCGGATGAAAGTCTGCAGCACGGACTGAAAAGATTTGCTTTTTTTTTGCTATTCCATCAGCATGATAATCATTTAAAAAATCCAAATTTTCCTTACTATTTGATAGGTGGTACGTGGGTGACCAGGGTACTCAATGTGTACTCCCCGGTCCAACTGAGGACGTCATCCGTCCCCTCGCTCCAGATTAGGTTGTTACTGGGGACGGGGGAGGGTGTGGGTTCATTAATATGAAGTGCACGGACTAACACCGGCTGGGAGGAGAGAAACGCCTCAGATAACCGAGAGAAGAAGAAGTTGACTAGGAGAGACGCGTGACTGGACTGGTGGACTGGCCCCTCCCATATCCTCTCCTAAGGAGTCCATAAGTTACCCTACAAGCCATTCCTTAGCCCGTTTCAAATCGTTCTTGAAGGCCTTTCAGCCAGAATCACCCCGGCCCACCTTATCTCACAATTACCCCAGTTAACTACGGCATCCCAGCATCCCCCGCCTACCGGGCCAGCCCCTCCCTTCACGAACCATTCCATTAACCCCCATCAGCAAGTCACTTAATTCACCCATCCAGATGTCACTCCAAGTTCTCCTAAGCCAATCACTCTAGCTAACCCCTTCAAGCGCTCAAGGTTACGCTATCAGTCAGTCCACCTACCTGCTTACCGAGCCAAGTCTGGCATCTCAGCAAGTTATTTTGAGAGTTAGAGTACCGGCTTATCTCAAGAAAAACGTTATACTTTTAATTGGAGAGTACCGGCACTTCTCAGAAACAAGCAGGTACTCTATTACAGAGTACCTGCACTTCTATTTTTCCATTTAAAGCACTGTCAACAACCACTTACCTCCGCCTCACTTCATGGCTCCATTTACTGCCCTCAGCCAGACACTTGTTACCCCATGCCCTATCAAAAGAGCCCACACCCAGTCCCACCACCCACCGGTCACCCCAAGACTCCTCTAGTCTGACATTTCTGGAGGCTCCTTGTGACCTTCTCTGTAACCAAAGAAACAGCTCCTCTCCCAAGTGCGCCATTGCTGTCCCGAAACTCACTCCGCAGTTACTTCACTTGGCACCCAGGTATATCAGTTGTTGCTGTAATTCCAGCGTCTTTGTACGTCGAGTCCCTTTACTCTAGACTTGTGTGATGTCTATGCCAGTAGGCAGAGGTGGTGTCCACAAAATGGCTGCAAAATATGCCTACTAGTATGTCCAAAGACGTGGGCATCCCTATTGCCTCGTTCAATGGTCCAGTTCTGAAACCTTGTTGCTCAGGGCTCTCACTACACGCCCCTGAGGCTCTCTTCACCTCTAGGAGACCCTGGAGGCAGTGGAGCCTGCGAACCTCGGCAGGGATGTGTCTGCAAGTTGCCATATACAATTAGAGCATCCCTCCTGGGTAAACTTGCCTTGTAGGTACTAAATAAATGTCCTTAGTTGCTCTTCCTCCAGCGAATAGTGTGAAAAGTCTCTGGCATATTGAGTGTTAGACAAACCTACCTCCTAAATAATCAAGACGTTTTCACAGGTTTTCACTGAAAGATGCCCTTGGCCGGGAGTCACCCACTATTTTAATGCAAGTTCAAGACAGAGCTTTGGTTGAAGCAAATCACTAAGTGACTATAAATCCTGGAGCTCCAACCCTGGGGATATAAGTAAAAACTGTGCAATCACCAAGATTTTGTGCAAGTTACAGACTGGTATCAAGCTTGTCTCCTGCCTCCTGCATTGGACCATCTGATGCCCGTCCCTTCGTACTGTTGCACCTGAGAGCTGCATGAATCACCCGCGCACCCACAGCCTACGGCCTGTGAGAGAGACACAGCCTCACTGCCCAGGCCTGCTGGCTCTGCAGTGTTCAACTCACTCATGAGCCTCAATAAGAAGGTGAGGAGGGTGAGGGTGGTCACTCTGCCTGGCACACTCTTAACCTTCAATGCAGCAGAGAGCGTGGGTCCAGCCTGGGAACCGGCCATCACTGCTGCCCTGCTCTCCTCACCTTCAGTGAACAGTCTGTCCGGCGCCAGCTCCCCTCCAAATGTCTGTTTGTACCACCCTAGTGCCAGATACTCTCCATCTAAGACTTACAAATATAAAGGTGTCCCGCCAACATGCCTGTGGTGCGCTCCCACAACACTGGCTCACTGGAGAACCTCATCCAAGGAAGTGACGATGGACACAGAGTGTATCCACTGTTTCATGTGGTTCGGAGCCTCCAGCTTATCCCACTTTAAAAAGAGAATCATGGATGGGACATTCCCATTCATTGACTAGTGATAACTCTGGTACCCAACCTCCAGCATCTCCTCCAGCATCCTGGTCTTGAGTCACCTTCTCACTATTACCATGGGTAAGATGTCTCAACTATGGAGTCTAACCTCAGCCTTCCTGATACTAGCACAGAAGCCAGCATGGAGTGGGCGCAGACCCCCTGTGAGGCACACTGGTGCTGACTACTGACTATCACAGTCTGGCGGTTGACTGACATTATCTGTGCTTGCGGCACTTCTGTTATCTACTTCAGGATGAAAGGCTGAGTGGCCACCCTTGGATTCAAACCTGTGCAGGTTACCCCCTGGATACTGCAGTAGATGAATTAATGGAGCCATCAGAGGCCCAGTGTGGACAATAGGATGTATTGGGCCCTATTGCATTGACTAGTTCCATATGCATGATATTTGAACACTAAGCTCCTCTGGACAACAGATGTTTACAAATAAGGTTCGGATATGATTTTGTGAAAGGAAAGAGCAACCACTGAAGTTGTTCAGTTTCTTTGTAAACAACAAGTGAAGTTTCAAGATATCTCCAAGCAGCACCTGTCCTTATGCAGGAATCAGAAGGTCAGATGGAGAATGTCCTGACAGTTTCTCAGCACACGCCCTTGACCTTTGCCCCACTGTAAACAGGCTGCAGAGTATATTTGCTTTTTTGTGGCCAGTGTTTGCAGCAAATTTCACATTCCTAGCAAAACGCAGACTCACGAAAAGCTGAAGGCTGTGTTTTGGGAGAAGATTTCCTAAAATTAAATGCCTAAAGTTTTAGAGGGGAAGGCGGGGGCAACATTATTTTATTTTTAAACTTACCTTAATGTGAGCTGCTGTGCTTCTCTACAGGCTCCACTTGCAGGCACAGGCTTCCAGCCTGCCCTGCGCCCAATCTTAACACTGCTCTCATGCTGCTGGCAGCATGAGAGTAGAATTAGGTTTGGCTGGAGATCCCTGGCTTGGTGCGCCGAGGCAGACTCGGATCCTCTGTCTGCTGTCTCCAAGCCGGCAACACAGTGCTAGGTTGGAGCAGGTTCAGTGCGCATGTGTGTTTGGCTGGCCTGAGACAGCTGACCAAACACTCATGCGCACTGAGGGGAGTGCTGTGCACTCCCCCTCCGTCCCTCTCACGCCCGTGGCCCCGCCTCTTTAACAATAAAATGGGAATATACATAGTTTAACATTGTTTTATTGTAAAAGGTTTGCAGCTGCTGCTGGCAGGGAGTGGCGCTCCTCCACCATAGTGTAGGAGCTGCCGCTGCAATCTGCACGGTCTCATTTTATTATGGGGACCTCCCTGGCTATCATTGTGACTGCTTCGAGGTCTGTTCTTTTGTGATGGTCTGATGCATTCTGGGTGTTGTAGTCCTGGTTTGCTTCAATTGAACTAATGGGACTAACGCGCCTCAAATTAATGATTTGTAGATGAAAAGTTCAGGACTGGAGGCGGTGTTTGAATGACCTGGAGACACCTTGTTGTAATCACGTTCAATCAATCATTAAATTTATAAAGCGCGCTATGTACCCGTTAGGGTTTCAAGGCGCTGAGGGGGGGGGCAGCTGCTATTGGTCGAAGAGCCAGGTCTTGAGGAGTCTCCTGAAGGCGAGGAGGTCCCGGGTCTGACGCAGGGGGGTCGGGAGGGAGTTCCAGGTCTTGGCGGCGAGGTAGGAGAAGGATCTGCCGCCGGAGGTCTTGCGTTGGAATCGGGGAACGATGGCGAGGGAGAGGTTGGCAGAGCGGAGTTGGCGGGAGGGGACGTAGAAGTTGAGTCTGTTGTTCAGGTAGGCGGGTCCGGCGTTGTGTAGTGCTTTGTGCGCGTGGGTGAGGAGTTTAAAGGTGATCCTCTTGTCCACGGGGAGCCAGTGGAGGTCCTTCAGGTGGTGGGAGATGTGGCATCAGCGGGGTATGTCGAGGATCAGGCGGGCGGATGCGTTCTTGATGCGTTGGAGTCGTTGGATGTCTTTTGCTGGGATGCCTGTGTAGAGTGCGATGCCGTAGTCAAGTCTGCTACTGACGAGGGCCTGGGTCACCGTTTTTCTGGTTTCCGTCGGGATCCACTTGTAGATTCTACGGAGCATGCGGAGGGTGTTGAAGCAGGAGGAGGAGACTGCGTTGACCTGTTTGGACATGGTGAGGGCGGAGTCGAGGATGAAGCCGAGGTTGCGTGCATGGTTGGCTGGAGTAGGTGGGGGTCCCAGCGCGGTGGGCCACCAGGAGTCATCCCAGGCCGAGGGGGTGCGTCCGAGGATGAGGACTTCCGTCTTATCGGAGTTTAATTTCAGGCGGCTGTTTCTCATCCACTCGGCGATGGATTTCAATCCCTCGTGGAGGTTGGCTTTGGCGGTGTGTGGGTCATTGGTGAGGGAGAGGATGAGCTGGGTGTCGTCAGCGTAGGAGAGGATGCCGAGGTTGTGCTGACGGGCCAGTTGTGCGAGGGGTGCCATGTAGACGTTGAACAGCGTTGGGCTTAGTGAGGAGCCTTGGGGGACGCCGCAGATGAGGTTGGTGGCTTCGGAGCGGAAGGGTGAGAGTCGGACTCTCTGGGTTCTGCCGGAGAGGAAAGAGGAGACCAGTTGAGGCATTTGTCTTGTATTCCGGCTTCGTGGAGACGAGTTTGTAGGGTGCAGTGGCAGACCGTATCGAAGGCAGCGGAGAGGTCTAGGAGGATGAGGACTGAAGTTTCGCCATTGTCCATTTGCTGTCTGATGTCATCTGTGGCGGCGAGGAGTGCAGTCTCGGTGCTGTGATTGCGTCTGAATCCGGATTGGGAGGGGTCTAGGATGGAGTTGTCTTCAAGGTAGTGGGTGAGCTGGGCGTTGACGATCTTCTCGATGACCTTCACTGGGAAGGGGAGGAGGGAGATCGGGCGGAAGTTTTTGAGGTCGTTGAGGTCAGCCTTGGGTTTCTTGAGGAGGGCTTGGATATCGGCGTGCTTCCAGCTGTCCGGGAAGGTTGCAGTATCGAAGGATAGGTTGATGATCTTACGAAGTTGGGGGGCGATGGTGGAGTTGGCTTTGTTGTAGACGTGGTGTGGGCAGGGGTCTGAGGGGGATCCTGAGTGGATGGAGTTCATGGTATTTCGGGTTTCGGCGTCATCTACGTGGGTCCAGGTGGTGAGGCGGTCGGCGTAGGAGGAGTTGTCGGGGTGGGGTCTGGCGGAGGTGTGGTGTTGAGGCTGTCGTGGATGGCGGCGATTTTCTGGTAAAAGAAGGTGGAGAGTGCGACGCAGAGTTTCTGGGATGGTGGGACGTCGTTGACGTTGGCGCTGGGGTTAGAGAGCTCCTTCACGATGCAGAAGAGCTCCTTGCTGTCGTGTGCGTTGTTGCTTAGGCATTCTGTGAAGTGGGAGCGTTTGGCGAGTCGGATAAGTTGGTGGTGCTTGCGGGTGGCTTCCTTGTGGGTTGCCAGGCTGTCGGGTGTGCGCTCGAGAAGCCATTTTTTCTTAAGTTTCTGGCAGGTGCGTTTGGAGGTGATCAGTTCGTCTGTGAACCAGGCTGCTTTTTTCTTTTCTTGGTTGACAGTGGGCCTCTTGAGTGGTGCGAGGGTGTTGGCGCAGTTGAGTATCGACTGTTGGGGGTTGATGGCGGCGGAGTCCGGGTCGGTAGGGTCGGTCGGTGGGTTCTTGGCGAGGGTGCTGGTTAGTTGGTCCTCGGTGACTTTGCCCCAGCAGCGGTGCGGCGGTAGTGGGGTGCGGTGGTGTGCGGTGTTTTTCTTGAATGTGAAGTGGACGCAGTGGTGGTCGGTCCAGTGGAGTTCAGTGGTGTGGCTGAAGGAGATGTGGTTGCTTGCAGTGAAGAGTGGGTCTAGTGTGTGACCGGCGATGTGGGTGGGTGTGTTGACCAGTTGTCTGAGTCCGAGGTTGGAGAGGTTGGTGGCCAGTGATGCGGTGTTGGCGTCGTTGTTCTCCAGGTGGAAGTTGAGGTCTCCAAGGAGGATGTAGTCCGTTGAGGCGAGGGCGTGGGTGCTTACGAGGTCGGAGATGGTGTCGCTGAAGGGGGCTCTTGGTCCTGGAGGTCGGTATATGAGAGTTCCTCTGAGGGTAGTGTTGGGGTCCGTGTGGATCTGGAAGTGAAGGTGTTCAGCTGTCTTGAGGGTGTCATCCGTGTGGGTGTGGATCTTGAGGGTGGATTTGTGGACGATGGCTATTCCTCCACCGATTCCGTTGGTGCGATCTCTTCTGGTGATCTTGTAGCCGTCAGGGATGGCGATGGCGATGTCTGGGGCCGAGGAGTCGTTCCACCAGGTTTCGGTCAGGAAGGCTACGTCTGGGGCGGTGGTGTCGAGCAGGTCCCAGAGCTCGATGGCGTGCTTTCGTGTGGAGCGTGTGTTGATGAGGATGCAGTGGAGGTGGTTGGTGTTGTTTGTTGCTGGCTTCCTTGTTCTGTTGCAGGTGCGGCAGGAGAAGGGTCCTTTGGTGTGCTTCGGAGTGGCCTGGAAGCAGGCTGTGGAGGAGCCAGGGTTAAGGGCGAGGAGTTCGCTGGCCGAGTAGCGAAGGCTGGTGGTGCGGGGGGCGTGCGGGCCAGGGGGGGTGGCGCTGGGCGCGGTCCAGGTGCGGACGGGCACAGACGGACCCGTCTCTGGCGCGCCTCCGGCACGCCAGCGGCGCAGACGCGCAGTGCCAGTCATTAAGAAGGGAGGGGGAGGGAGGAGCAGCTGGGCGGCGGGAGGCGGGAGGGAGCGGCGAATGGGGGCGTGAGGGGGGCGGGGCCGCAGGGAGGCAGCGGCAGGGGAAGCGGCAAGGGGGAGCGCCTAAGGGGCGAAAACCAGGTTAAACAAGGCACAAAATGACAAAAATAAGGCACAAGTCAAAAACAGTCACAAAATACGGTAAATGGCACAAAATACAATCGGAATACAGCAATCAGAAGGGGCACAAATGGGGGCAAGAGCGCAAGGAGGCAAGGCGCTGAAAAGTAGAAAAACACAGATACAGCGAAAAAGCGGCAGAGAGCACACGGTCTAGCGAAGCTTACCAGAGCCCACTAGACATCAGGGATGAGGCGCAGGAGGATGCCTGCGGGTGGAGGAGGGCCTCGAACACGCTAGCAGCAGGGTGGGCGGGGGTCAGGGGCACGAGACAGCAAGGTGGTGCTGCGGACGTGGGGGGCGAGCGCTAGACCAAAAACAGGTCAGAGGTCGCAGATGACGTTTAAGCCATCCTGTGCACTTCCTGGGGCAGGACTCAGCAGGACAGAAAAGCCTGGAAATACTGGCTCTGTGGCTTTCTACAGAGTGGACAACTCCAACAAGAATGATTTGGTGCAAACTTTTGGCTCCTGCACTGAAATTTACCATATAAGCTAAATTTTACTCTGGAAAAAAAGCTGAAAAAACATCTCAACCGTAAAAAAGAACTAGGCACAAAATTAGTATCAGAATGTCAACAATGTGTTTTTTCATCTCGGAAATGCCTTTTGTCTTTTCATCACTGTGATGGAAATGTGAAAGCCCTTCGAACAGAAGTACTGTTCTCAGGAAAGGGTCAGTACGTATGGTGAAAGACCAGAATGGGCGTGAAAGTATTTTGAAGTACGATTCAAAATCTTTAGTAACTGCATACAGAAGCATGTGACGCCTCTATAGCGCCTAATTGATGTTTGTGTACGAGTAGCGCACTATTCCTTTGGATTTGGACTATGAGTGTAAACTGACCTGGATGAACAAGGACTTTGATTTTCCGCCTCAATCGGATATAAAACATGGTGCTTTAGGCACCTCCTTGTCCAGGAGCTGCATTCACCAATTGTTAAGAATGTCCTTGTAGTTGCTGTGTGATACTTGCTGGCTCTGTCTCGTCCTATATGAAGCCCCTTAAAAAATAAATAATTAATAGAGCACACTTGCCGCGTCACGCAAACCTGACAACTAAAGAAGAATTTAAACTGCACAAAAAACATACTTAAACTAAACCGTGCTGCACCATTTAAAAGGCAAAGTCTGCAATCAGTGCCCCCTTGTGACTTTCTTTCTCTGACTGTATGATGTGGAAGCACTTTAGTAAAAGTTCCAAATGTGTTTTTATTGGATCATTAACTGTCAACTGTCCCTAGTCATAAGGGTGAGTTACAGTCAAGTCATCTTTAAAGTCACAGCAAGCATCTGGATACTCTCTTGGGTGATTAGTGTGCTATACGGTTCACAGTGCTTTAAATGGGCTGGTACTCTCCGGTACTTAGTACGTGAACTTTTTTAATTTGAAGGGGCGAGTACCTTCACTTTGCACCACTGTTGCAGCACATTTAATAGGAGAGACTGGCACTTCTCAGGAGCAAACAGGTACTTTAAAGGGTGACTACTTGCACTTCTATAGCTCCATTTAAAGCATTGCATAGTTCTACGCATGCTGGGATTTGTAGTCCTGTGCTTATACTGGAAAGTAACATTTCAAATCTCAGCGTGCTCAGTATTGTTGGTTGAAAAAAAAACATCATTTCAATAGTAGGGCCACGAGGCATCCCCGATTTGCCGGGACAGTCCCATTTTTTCAGCAGCTGTCCCGGTAGATTTCAGCAAATTTGACTTATGTTACAGTTTTTAGAGGGGGTCGACTGAAAATAGATGCACCTTGTTAGGTGCTCCAAAGCATGGCTAGTTAGCAGTTGTTATAAATATGCATTTTATTTAACAGGTATGATGCTGGTTTTTAAAAAATCACATTTTATTTATTTTCCAAGTGCCTTTTCTGCGTTCGATGTTGATTGGAGCTGTCACTTTACAATCTCTATTGACCTAAAAATATAGTCCTTCTTCTGTTTTTGCTAAATGTTCCGGTTTTTCGTGTTCGAGATCTGGTCGCCCTATTCAATGGGTCTGGTTTACACTGACGAGGTACTACATAACACTGGCCCAGCACACCTCGACAGTCACACCTGCTTTCACAATCCTTTCAGGCATCTTCCCTTGTCCGATCTCCTACTAGCACAAATCCCACAGAAAACGAGATCCAGAGGTTGAGCCTTCTCCTGCATTGCTGTTAAAGCATGGAACAACCTAGCACTACACATAAGAGCCTCCTTTTCACTTCCTGAATTCTACAAGAAGCTAAATACCTGGCTTTTGAAGTAGTCCCACTAGACCCTAGGTGTGCCTAGAATCACACGTGCTTAGCGCCAGGATACCCTGCCTGGTGATAGTGCCCTCTACAAATCTGCACACCATAACATAGGAAAGAGATGCGCACATGCCTACTGGTCAGGCACCAGAGAACACCATAGGCCACACCACTGAGATTTAATCTGTAACAAACATAAAATCAGATGTTTTGCTAGTTCAAATAAATAATACTTTTAGGGGAAAGTCTGATATCAAAGGCAGTAATCGTTGTCAGGGATAGCATATTATAGGGACGGAACGTCGTCCACTTATGCGAGAGGGGCGAATTTGAGGGTCTCTTGACCGGCATCCCCTGGTGTTTTGAGGGAAGGTCTATTTTAAAGCGCCTACTCAGCGTATATTTCTTCTAAAGAACAATAGTGGCCCCGAGCGGCCATGTAGAATATGGCGCCAACAAAAGCAAAAATCCAAACGTGCAATTTGATACAGCTCGGCACCAGCTGTTTGAGATGAAAACGATGTTTAGCGAGCCGGGAAGAAAAGTGATCTGCGGACACAGGGAACCGATCCACTGTTTCAGGGCTCGGAAGCACGCGAAATACATTAGCTACAGTGTGAAAACGAAGCAGGAGGGGGAGGTGGGGAATGGGCAACACAAGTTGGAACACAGTACCTGTAATTTAGGATGAAAACACGTGAAAGGTTGTCAAATAAACTTTTAACCACAGCATGACACGGTGCGTGATTTAAATACACCAGGAAATGACTCGTTCGCAGGCACTGGCTGAACAAGGGCTCTGCAGCAGGCAGGGTCCGGGTACTCACCGGCGGTTGTGGAATCCTCCGCCCTGGGGGGCCGCTGCTTGCTCCGGGTAGGTGTGCTGCAGGGTGGACGCTGCCGGAAACTGGTAGAGGAACCCGGTACCCAGTACCAGGGCCAGCAAGGAGCAGGAGCAGAGCAGGTACAGCACGGACTGCATCTTTAAAGGATGGCGCAGACCAAAGATACTGCAACTAGGCTGCAGGCGCAGGCTTCAGGTAACGGGGTGCAGGCACAACGGGGTGCAGGAACTGCGTCCAGGCAGAATGGTGCAAGCACGGCAGGGGGCTGCCACAGCAGGGTTCGGATACAAGCACGGGGACCGGTGCGCGGGCACAGACCGCAAGTTTAGGGTGATTGTAGAGGGAAGGGGGAGCAGCGAGCAGGCACCGGGACAAGGGTCGATGCGCTGCCTGCGAGAAGCAGGGTGTTACAGGCGCGCGATCACCTCCGAGGTTCTCTCAGAAGCAGGCAGTGGGTCATTGAGAGAAGATCTCCATTTGTTCAGGATCAGAAGTTTCCGATGGTATTTTAGACACGTCCATTGCAGCAAGCAGAGAAAACTCCGAGAACCTATGGACGGGTACCTGAGAGCAGCAGATCCGCGCCCCCACAGCAGCAAGCAGCTGCTTAGACCCCACTCCAGGAATTAAAGGGCGGGAGCTGCGTGCCCCCACAGTACCATCTCCAGAGGTCAGAGTGTATGTGCCAGCAGCTCCGTGACCCCCCAGAATGTATGTACCAGCAGGTCTGTGCTCCCACAGTTCCCTCTTCAGAGGTCAGAGTGCATGTGCCAACAACTCCGTGCCCCACTCCTCCAGTTAGCGGCAAGACCCTTGTCCCGCAGGGTCCAGCAGATCCTCGGGGACCCCACAGATCCAGGTATAGGCGCAGGCCCCCCTTTAGCAACCAGTCCCGCTGAGAAGTTTAACCAGGGACAGGAAGAGCTTAAGAAGAACAAAAGAAAAGCCCTGCAGGAACCGGACTCCTTCTGATGGGAGCTCGGTAACAGGAGGCTGGCTCTACATTTCAGGACTCCATCAGCTGCGAGGCCCCCTCCCACCCAGGGCAGCCGGAGGGGGGTGCAGGGGGTCTGACAATTAAAGCGAGCGAGAGACGGGGATGCCGGTCTCAGGGAGCCTGGAGGGATCACATGGCCTGACTAGAGCAGACCTGTGAGTGTGAGGGGGTCCTGGGATGAGGAAGAGAGCGCGTGAAGGGATGAGGGCGATCCTGACACTGAGATGTAGCAAGGATCAGGCTAAACAGATGCAACTGTGATCCTGCACAAAGAGATGCAGCACTGACCCTGCAACTACTGCATCAGCAGTGACCCTCCAAAATGGGCTGCAGCAGTGACCCTGCAAAAGGAACTGTAGCAGTGATCCTGTAAAGGGAACTGTAGCAGTGATCCTGTAAAGGGAACTGTAGCAGTGATCCTGTAAAGGGAACTGTAGCAGTGAAGGGAACTACAGCAGTGATCCTGCAAAAGGAACTGCAGCAGTGACCCTGCAAAAGGAACTGTAGCAGTGATCCTGTAAAGGGAACTGTAGCAGTGATCTTGTAAAGGGAACTGTAGCAGTGATCCTGTAAAGGGAACTGTAGAAGTGGTCCTGTAAAGGGAACTGTAACAGTGAAGGGAACTGCAGCAGTGATCTTGCAAAAGGAACTGCATCAGTGACCCTGCAAAAGGAACTGTAGCAGTGATCCTGTAAAGGGAACTGTAGCAGTGATCCTGTAAAGGGAACTGCAGAAGTGAAGGGAGCTGCAGCAGTGATCCTGAAAAAGGAACTGCAGCAGTGACCCTGCAAAAGGAACTGTAGCAGTGATCCTGTAAAGGGAACTGCAGATGTGATCCTGTAAAGGGAACTGTAGCAGTGATCCTGTAAAGGGAACTGCAGAAGTGAAGGGAACTGCAGCAGTGATCCTGCAAAAGGAACTGCAGCAGTGACCCTGCAAAAGGAACTGTAGCAGTGATCCTGTAAAGGGAACTGTAGAAGTGATCCTGTAAAGGGAACTGTAGCCGTGATCCTGTAAAGGGAACTGCAGAAGTGAAGGGAACTGCAGCAGTGATCCTGCAAAAGGAGCTAATGCAGTGATCCTGTAAAGGGAACTGTAGAAGTGATCCTGTAAAGGGAACTGCAGCAGTAATCCTGTAAAGGGAGCTGTAGAAGTGATCCTGTAAAAGGAACTGCAGAAGTGATCCTGTAAAGGGAATTGCAGCAGTGATCCTGCAAAAGGAGCTACAGCAGTAAACCTTCAAAAGAAGCTACAGCAGTGATACTGCAAAAGGAGCTGCAGAGCATTCCTTGAAAAGGACTTGTAGCAGTGATCCTTAAAGGAGCTGCAGTAGTGATACTGCAAAAGGAGCTGCAGCAGTGATCCTTCAAATGAAGCTGCAGCAGTAGCTATTAAAAGGAGCTACAGCAATCACTCCCTTACAATGAATGGCATCAGTGATCCTGAAAAACGAGATGCAGCAGTGTTCCTTTAAAAGGAACTGCAGCAGTGATCCTTTAAAGTGAGCTGCAGCAGCGATCCTGCAAAAGGAGCTACAGTAGTGATCCTTTAAAAGGAGCTGCAGGAATGACAGTGCAAGGAGCTGCCACGAATCCCACACAGTCAGTTGCAACAGTGACCCTGCAAAACGAAATGCAGCAGTGATCCTGCAAATAGTTGCAGCATTGATAGTGAAAAGGATCAACGGCAGTGGTACTGCAAAAGGACCTCCAGTGATGACAACCCAAAAGGAGCTTTAGCAGTGGCACTGCAAAAGGAGCTCTAGTACTGATATTCAAAAGAAATTGAAGCAGTCACCCTGAAAAACGGTGCTGCAGTAATGATACTACAAAAGGAGCTGCATCAGTGATACTACAAAGGGAGCTGCAGCAATGATAATACAAAAGGAGCTGCAGCAGTGATACTACAAAGGGAGCTGTAGTAGTGATTCGACAAAAGGAGCTGCAGCAGTGATACTGCAAAAGGAGCTGCATCAGTGATACTTCAAAGGGAGCTGCAGCAATGATACTACAAAAGGAGCTGCAACAATGATACTACAAAGGGAGCTGTAGTAGTGATTCTACAAAAGGAGCTGCAGCAGTGATACTGCAAAAAGAGCTGCATCAGTGATACTACAAAGGGAGCTGCAGCAGTGATACTACAAAGGGAGCTGTAGTAGTGATTCTACAAATGGAGCTGCAGCAGTGATACTGCAAAAGGAGCTGCAGCAGGGATTCTTCAAAAGGGGCTGCGACAATAAGCCTCCAAAAAAGCTGCAGCAACGAGCCTGCAAAAGGAACTGCATCAGTGATATTGCCAAAGAAGGTTCAGCAGTGGTCCTCAAAAGGAGCTGCAGCAGTTACTATTAAAAAAAACGACTGCAATGACACTGCAAAAGGAGCTGCAGCAGCGATACTGCCAAAGGAACTGAAGCAGTGACCCTCCAAACGGAGCTGCAGTAACAATACTACAAAAGGAGCTGCAGCAGTGATACTACAGAAGGAGCTCCAAAAGTGAGCCTGCAAAAGGAGCTGGATGAGTGACATTGCCAAATAAGCTTCACTAGTCCTACAAACTGCTGCTACAATGACACTGCAAAAGGAGCTGCAGCAGTGCCTGGAGGCCACGTATGTTCAGGAGTCGCTGCAGTTCCATTATCTCCACCCCACTCTGTCTGTAGTTCCCCCATATTTTCAAGTCATGGGGAGCTGAAATGACCCCTGGTACTTGAAAGTCTTCCGTTTCCGGTGCTTTCCCAGCAAGCAGCGCTGTTTATTTTCCCCTGCTTGTGACCCGGAAGCCCCAGTTCATGATTTGGGGTGTGATTGATTTGAATGCCGCTGGGCCTGGCCTGTCGTGCTGCTGATGTGCAGGCACTACCTGTCTCGGGGCAGCTCGCACTGCCGGTGCATGTGTTTGTGCTACTTCTGTCTGTGTCACTGGTGCCCTGCAGAGGAAGACAGCTGTCACTGCCGCCTGTGCCATGGGCCACAGTGCAAGCAAATAAATGGGCCTCCTGCATGCTGTTTACATTATAAAATACATCAATCACCAGGATTCAGTGGGCCCTCAGGCGGCGGGGCCTTGGTGCCACTTCACCTGCTGCACCAACGGAAGCTACACCCTTGCCTCCTTTACAGAGTGATGCTTCAAACTGGTGCTGCTGTCTTCAGTGTCATGCCTTTCCCTCGTGTGTGAGGTTTGCGCTGCTGCTGCCTGTGATGTGCCTGCTGTGTGCACGAAGTCTGCCCTGGCGTGTGTAAGAAGGGGAGACTTGAACTGCTGCTACCCATGTTGTACTTGCTTTATGAATTAAGTGTTCAGAAGTGCTAATGAGTGTGTGTGCCGTGCACCTTTGTCGCCTGTGCTCTCTCTGTTCTGTATGTGTTACAGCATGCATAGCACCTTGCACCTTTGCTGCCTGTGTTACAGTATGCATAGCGCCTTGCACCTTTGCTGCCTGTGTTACAGTATGCATAGCGCCTTGCACCTTTGCTGCCTGTGTTACAGTATGCATAGCGCCTTGCACCTTTGCTGCCTGTGTTACAGTATGCATAGCGCCTTGCACCTTTGCTGCCTGTGTTACAGTATGCATTAGTGCCTTGCACCTTTGCTGCCTGTGTTACATTATGCATTAGTGCCTTGCACCTTTGGTGCCTGTGTTGCAGTATGCATTAGTGCCTTGCACCTTTGTTGCTTGCCTCTATTACACTGCTCTATATGTGTTACAGTATGCATATTGCCTTGCACCATTGCTGCCTGTGTTACAGTATGCATTAGTATCTTGTACCTTTGTTGCCTGTATTACATTTGTTCTGTGTGTGTGTTACAATATGCTTTATTGCCTTGTACCTTTGGTGCCTGTGTTACAGTATGCATTAGTGCCTTACACCTTTGCTCCCTGTGTTACAGTATACATAGCACCTTGCACCTTTGCTGCATTTGCTACATCTCTTCAGTATGTGTTACAGTATGCATAGTGCCTTGCACCTTTGCTGCTTGTGTTACAGTATGCATTAGTGTCTTGCATCTTGGCTGCCTGTATTACATTTGTTCTATATTTGTTTCAGTATGCATACTGCCTTGCACCTTTGCTGCCTGTGTTACAGTATGCATTAGTGCCTTGAACCTTTGCTACCTGTGTTGCAGTACGCTTTACTGTCTTCTATTTTCACTGCCTGTGTTACTTTTGTTATGTGTGTGTTACAATATGCATTAGTGTCTTGCACATTTGCTGCCTGTGTTACATTTATTCAGTATGTGTTACAGTATGCATCAGTGCCTTGCACCTCTACTGCCTGTGTTACAGTATGCATAGCGCCTTGCACCTTTGCTGCCTGTGTTACAGTATGCATTAGTATCTTGTACTTCTGCTGCTTTTGTTACATTTGTTGGGTGAGTGTTACAATATGCATTAGTGCCTTGCACCTCTGCTGCCTGTGTTACACTTGTTCTGTGTGTGTTATAGTATGCATTAGTGCCTTGTACCTTTGCAGCCTGTGTTACATTTGATCTGTATGTGTTACAGCATGCATTAGTTTCTTGCACCTTTGCTGTCTGTGTTACATTTGTTCTGTGTGTGTTACAGTATGCTTTAGTGCCCTGTACCTATGGTGCCTGTGTTACAGTATGCATTAGTGCCTTTCACCTTTGCTGCCTGTGTTACATTTGTTCTGTGTGTGTTACAGTATGCTTTAGTGCCTTGCACCTTTGCTGCCTGTGTTACATTTGTTATGTCTGTGTTACAGTATGCTGTAGTGCCTTGCACCTATGGTGCCTGTGTTACAGTATACATTAGTGCCTTCAACCTTTGCTGCCTGTGTTACAGTATGCTTTACAGTCTATGATTTTCACTGCCTGTGTTACTTTTGTTATGTGTGTGTTACAATATGCATTAGTGTCTTGCACCTTTGCTGCCTGTGTTACATTTGTTCAGTATGTGTTACAGTATGCATCAGTGCCTTGCACCTCTACTGCCTGTGTTACAGTATGCATAGCGCCTTGCACCTTTGCTGCCTGTGTTACAGTATGCATAAGTATCTTGTACTTCTGCTGCTTTTGTTACATTTGTTGGGTGAGTGTTACAATATGCATTAGTGCCTTGCACCTTTGCTGTCTGTGTAACATTTGTTCTGTGTGTGTTACAGTATGCTTTAGTGCCTTGCACCTTTGCTGCATGTGTTACATTTGTTCTGTGTGTGTTACAGTATGCTTTAGTGCTTTGCACCTTTGCTGCCTGTGTTACATTTGTTCTGTGTGTGTTACAGTATGCTTTAGTGCCTTGCACCTATGGTGCCTGTGTCACAGTATGCATTAGTGCCTTGTACCTTTGCTGCCTGTGTTACATTTGTTCTGTGCATGTTACAGTATGCTTTAGTGCCTTGCACCTTTGCTGCCTGTGTTACATTTGTTCTGTGTGTGTTACAGTATGCTTTAGTGCATTGCACCTATGGTGCCTGTGTTACAGTATGCATTAGTGCCTTGTACCTTTGCTGCCTGTGTTATATTTGTTCTGTGTGTGTTACAGTATGCTTTAGTGCCTTGCACCTTTGCTGCATGTGTTACATTTGTTCTGTGTGTGTTGCAGTATGCTTTAGTGCTTTGCACCTTTGCTGCCTGTGTTACATTTGTTCTGTGTGTGTTACAGTATGCTTTAGTGCCTTGCACCTATGGTGCCTGTGTCACAGTATGCATTAGTGACTTGTACCTTTGCTGCCTGTGTTACATTTGTTCTGTGCGTGTTACAGTATGCTTTAGTGCCTTGCACCTTTGCTGCCTGTGTTACATTTGTTCTGTGTGTGTTACAGTATGCTTTAGTGCCTTGCACCTATGGTGCCTGTGTTACAGTATGCATTAGTGCCTTGTACCTTTGCTGCCTGTGTTACATTTGTTCTGTGTGTGTTACAGTATGCTTTAGTGCCTTGCACCTTTGTTGCCTGTGTTACATTTGTTCTGTGTGTGTTACAGTATGCTTTAGTGCATTGCACCTATGGTGCCTGTGTTACAGTATGCATTAGTGCCTTGTACCTTTGCTGCCTGTGTTACATTTGTTCTGTGTGTGTTATAGTATGCTTTAGTGCCTTACACCTTTGCTGCATGTGTTACATTTGTTCTGTGTGTGTTACAGTATGCATTAGTGCTTTGCACCTTTGCTGCCTGTGTTACTTTTGTTCTGTGCGTGTTACAGTATGCTTTAGTGCGTTCCACCTTTGCTGCCTGTGTTACCTTTGTTCTGTGTGTGTTACAGTATGCTTTAGTGCCTTGCACCTATGGTGCCTGTGTTACAGTATGCATTAGTGCCTTGTACCTTTGCTGCCTGTGTTACATTTGTTCTGTGTGTGTTACAGTATGCTTTAGTGCCTTGCACCTTTGCTGCCTGTGTTACATTTGTTCTGTGTGTGTTACAGTATGCTTTAGTGCCTTGCACCTTTGCTGCCTGTGTTACAGTTGTTCTGTCTGTGTTACAGTATGCTTTAGTGCCTTGCACCTTTGCTGCCTGTGTTACATTTGTTCTGTCTGTGTTACAGTATGCTTTTGTGCCTTGCACCTATGGTGCCTGTGTTACAGTATGCATTAGTGCCTTGAACCTTTGCTGCCTGTGTTACAGTATGCTTTACTGTCTATGATTTTCACTGCCTGTGTTACTTTTGTTATGTGTGTTACAATATGCATTAGTGTCTTGCACCTTTGCTGCCTGTGTTACATTTGTTCAGTATGTGTTACAGTATGCATCAGTGCCTTGCACCTCTACTGCCTGTGTTACAGTATGCATAGCGCTTTGCACCTTTGCTGCCTGTGTTACAGTATGCATTAGTATCTTGTACTTCTGGTGCTTTTGTTACATTTGTTGGATGAGTGTTACAATATGCATTAGTGCCTTGCGCCTCTGCTGCCTGTGTTACATTTGTTCTGTGTGTGTTATAGTATGCATTAGTGCCTTGTGCATTTGCTGCCTGTGTTACATTTGTTCTGCATGTGTTACAGAATACATTAGTGTCTTGCACCTTTGCTGTCTGTGTTACATTTGTTCTGTGTGTGTTACAGTATGCTTTAGTGCCTTGCACCTATGGTGCCTGTGTTACATTTGTTCTGTGTGTGTTACAGTATGCTTTAGTGCCTTGCACCTATGGTGCCTGTTTTACAGTATGCATTAGTGCCTTGTACCTTTGCTGCCTGTGTTACATTTGTTCTGTGTGTGTTACAGTATGCTTTAGTGCCTTGCACCTTTGCTGCCTGTGTTACATTTGTTCTGTGTGTGTTACAGTATGTTTTAGTGCCTTGCACCTATGGTGCCTGTGTTACAGTATGCATTAGTGCCTTGAACCTTTGCTGCCTGGGTTACAGTATGCTTTACTGTCTTCTATTTTCACTGCCTGTGTTACTTTTGTTATGTGTGTGTTACAGTATGCATTAGTGTCTTGCACCTTTGCTGCCTGTGTTACATTTGTTCAGTATGTGTTACAGTATGCATCAGTGCCTTGCACCTCTACTGCCCGTGTTACAGTATGCATAGCGGCTTGCACCTTTGCTGCCTGTGTTACAGTATGCATTAGTATCTTGTACTTCTGCTGCTTTTGTTACATTTGTTTGGTGAGTGTTACAATATGCATTAGTGCCTTGCACCTCTGCTGCCTGTGTTACATTTGTTCTGTGTGTGTTATAGTATGCATTAGTGCCTTGTACCTTTGCTGCCTGTGTTACATTTGTTCTGTATGTGTTACAGCATGCATTAGTTTCTTGCACCTTTGCTGTCTGTGTTACATTTGTTCTGTGTGTGTTACAGTATGCTTTAGTGCCCTGTACCTATGGTGCCTGTGTTACAGTATGCATTAGTGCCTTGTACCTTTGCTGCCTGTGTTACATTTGTTCTGTGTGTGTTACAGTATGCTTTAGTGCCTTGCACCTTTGCTGCCTGTGTTACATTTGTTCTGTGTGTGTTACAGTATGCTTTAGTGCCTTGCACCTGTGCTGCCTGTGTTACATTTGTTCTGTGTGTGTTGCCTGTGTTACATTTGTTCTGTGTGTGTTACAGTATGCTTTAGTGCCTTGCACCTATGGTGCCTGTGTTACAGCATGCATTAGTGTCTTGCACCTTTGCTGCCTGTGTTACATTTGTTCTGTGTGTGTTACAGTATGCATTAGTGCCTTGCACCTCTGCTGCCTGTGTTGCAGTATGCTTTAGTGCCTTGCACCTATGGTGCCTGTGTTGCATAATGCTTTAGTGCCTTGCACATATGGTGCCTGTGTTGCAGTATGCATTAGTGCCCTGCACCTCTGCTGCCTGTGTTGCAGTATGCATTAGTGCCTTGTACCTTTGCTGCCTGTGTTACATTTGTTCTGTATGTGTTACAGCATGCATTAGTTTCTTGCACCTTTGCTGTCTGTGTTACATTTGTTCTGTGTGTGTTACAGTATGCTTTAGTGCCTTGCACCTATGGTGCCTGTGTTACAGCATGCATTAGTGTCTTGCACCTTTGCTGCCTGTGTTACATTTGTTCTGTGTGTGTTACAGTATGCATTAGTGCCTTGCACCTCTGCTGCCTGTGTTGCAGTATGCTTTAGTGCCTTGCACATATGGTGCCTGTGTTGCAGTATGCATTAGTGCCTTGCACCTCTGCTGCCTGTGTTGCAGTATGCATTAGTGCCTTGCACCTTTGCTGCCTGTATTACATTTGTTCTGTGTGTGTTACAGTATGCATTAGTGCCTTGCACCTCTGCTGCCTGTGTTGCAGTATGCATTAGTGCCTTGCACCTTTGGTGCGTGCGTTACATCCGTTCCTTGTGTCACAGAAGGCATTACTGCTATTTTTCCTAAAGAATGTGCATCGCTGATGCTGCTGTTTCCTTATAATCTCTCCTACATGCACCGCTCACTAGTGCGAGGTATTCATACTGCCCACCAATGACACATCCTTACGCTATCTACCAGTCTGCTGCCAGTTTCTCACTCTGCTGATAAGTGCCAGCTCTTTACCCTGCCAGCCGATGTCTATATCTCACCCCGCCACCCGTGTCAGCTCCATGCCCCACTCAGCAGTGCCTGCTACTCACGCTGCTCACTGGTGCAGACCTGCCACGCTCCACACCATTTCTTGCTCACGAATGCCACAATCCTGCCTCCCCGCAGTGCTCAGGAGTGCCAGCTCCACACAGCGCCCACGAGTTAGTTTCCATGATCTGCTGACCAGGGCATCTACTTATATCTCCAGTTAGTGCCAGTTCCTCAAACTCCTCGCCAGGGCCTTCTCTCACCCTCTCCACCAGGGACGGCTACTTGCACGACCTTGTACATTTTTGCTTAGAAACTAAGGGCCATATGTACGAACACATTTTCCCATAAGGACAGAATGGGTAAAACCCTTTGCTACATCTGGCCCTAACTGCTTTCTTACTGAGGACCCAGACTAGAGTTGAGAGCCAATGAAAAGTCCTTCAGTTTCAAGTAATACATGGAGAAGATGATCCACTGGTGAAAGTGCCTCCTCTGCACTGTCTCTTTGGTGAAATAAATTCCACTTGACCCGTAAATCCAGCTCTTCCTACCGAAGTTTGAGGATTTGCTGTTACCCCTAAACCTCAAGTCCGGCTCTTTGCATTCACCCATTGAGGCGACTGCCTTTCAACGTAAAGTCATCTCTCAGGTTGATAGCTAATGGATCTAGTCACTGACAGTTTCTGTGGTCCCAGTCTTGGGGCATCACAACTGGCGCGCCAAATACTTCTACTTCGCAATGCCCCAAACTATTGGCTTTGTCAATACAGGCTGTATAACGGAATGTTCGCAAGTTCTCTATTGAGACATCACTATCGATCTTCAACGAAATTACATTTTGCCCTGTATGTGCTTTTATTTGTTGTATTTCTGGATTATTTAGAAAGGGACGCACACTGGGGAGATGCAAGATACAAACACGGGGGGGGGAGTGAAAAGTTAGACATATCACAACAAAGAGCCTAGCAGAAGTACCTAGTGGAGCCGAGACACATCTGGCGAAATAAGATACATTTTGGGAAATGTAAGGGAAGCTGAGAAACACACTGGGGAGGGTGAACGCACATTGGGGAAAGATATGAAACACATTTGGGTTGATGAAGGACACCTTAGGGAAAGATGAAACAGGTGAGGGGTGCATTGGTGCATTGAACATACATTAAGGAAAGTAGGATACCCATTGGGCAAAAATGAAAGACACTGGAGGAACAGGAGAGTCACTGAGGAAGGTGAAACACATTTGTTAAAAAAGACAGTTTAGGGAACATGCAGTTCACATTGAGGGAAGATGAGAGACAAACTGAGGGATAATGAAAAGGGGTTTAGAAAAGGTGAGGCACGCGTTGAAAACAATAGGACCATATTTAGGGAAGCTTAGAGACACACTGGAAACAGTGGGGAAGAGGGGAGACACATTAGGAAAGATGAGAGACTTTTTTGGGAAATCAGAGACAGAGTAAGGAAAGATGAAGGTCACTGGGAAAGGGGAGGAACACTGTGAGGGGAAGGAGAATGAGAGACCGATTGGTGAGAAAATGAGACCCACTAGGAGAAAATTAATCACACTGACAAATGGTGAGACAAACTTTGGTAGAAGTTGAAAGAAACAGTGGAGAAAAGTAAAAGGCAAAAGAGAAGACACATTTGTGATAGATGCAGATATATTGAAGGAGGGTAACAAATGTTGAAGGCAGATAGGAGACAGGTGAGAGGCACAATGGGAGAAAGCTCTAAGAAGTACTGTGGGAAGAAGAAAGGCATAATGGGGAATATCAGAGACGCATTTGTGGGAGAGGATAAACACAACAAGGCTATAAATCAGTTATCATCCTTTGCAATTTTGTGGGACAAAATACTTCCTCTCCTCACATCAATAACCTCATTAATTCCTACGCAGACTTTCACCAAAAATAAACTCCTTTGGGATTTCACAGCTTATCTAAGGACCTAGCAGGCCATACCAAATTCAATACTCGAGCTCTCATATGAATGACACAGAAAGGCCTAGTGACCTTCACAAATTCACTAATGCAAAAACAACAAGGTGATTAATGGAATGCTTGGATTTATCTCAGCCACTGGCAATCGCTTTGGGCGCATCCCATCATTGCACACTAGGTCACCTCAGTTTGGACCCAGCCAAATGCAAATTAGTCTTGCCCCTGCTTCTTATGAAAACAGTCCAGCCAAACTGCTAGGCCAGGTTCTTACCAAACTGGAACACAAGCAACCTAGGGCCAGTTTTGCCCTAGTTGGGGCTCTTCAGACAGGAATAGCTCCATTCCAGTGGTACAGTGATCTCAAGACTCCCATCGGGGCATACCCGGTGCACACAAAACAAGAAGGTGCAAAAACAACAAGGTGAAGGATGGAATGCTTGAATCAATCTCAGCCACTGGCAATCGCTAGGGCCGCATCCCGATCCATTGTTTTTTTTGCCCACCATGCCACTTCAGTTTGGGCCCAGCCATATGCAAATTAGTCTTGACCCTTACTTCAGAACTAACACTGATCAAGGTAATCAGGTTCCTTAAACCATCAATGCAATAGGGACTAGAATGGGAAACCTGCTTCAACAACCAGTGCCAGAGAAACATGGCTCCTGAAGCAGTATCGTTGTGTATATAGCGGGATCACAACACCACCCTTACAGCAATGTGCACCAACGCTTGAGGCACAACAACAGCAGTAATGGAAATGCTCTTTTGCAAAGGGTGGATAGAGAGGTAAGGATACCTGGTGTGCTTGGTCTCTTTCTGCCAGAGGGCTGATTTGCCTTGTTCTAAAAGTGTTGTAGGTTCTCCTAGTGGTCACTACGCATAAACCAAAAAAGAATTACACTTTACACATGCAATATTACTACCTCTGCCTTGTACCCCATACAAATTTCACGCTAGGAATTCCAAAATCCTCCTCCTCCTGCTGTCCAGCTGCCCCCTCCATGCCCCGAGTGAGCCATCCTTTATACTCCACTCAAGTGCCTAGGGCACTACAGAAGGACCTCTCCACCCCTCTTCATGTATGCAGGATGGACACAGAGAGCCCTACCCATTCCTCCACCTTCTGTGTGCTACATTTCTCAACTCTGTGCTATATACCCACCCTCTGATCTACTCACCCACTATGCACTCATATCTACTCTGTGCATTTCTTACCTACTTTGTATCAAAAACTACTCTACTCCTGTCCATCAGCTCTGTTCTCTCATACACTCTGCTATTAAGTACCATGTGCCCACGAATTCACTGTGTGCACCAGAATCCATTCTGAGACCAGTCAACCACTCTATGCTCCTTTTAAGCCATTTGTGCTGTCTCAAACATTTAGTTTCAGTGACCAAACAAATCGCTAACTTTTATTTGAAAAGTATAATGCATGATTATTTTCCTTAATTAATCCACTTCAATTTATCTAACCCTATTCAAAACACTAGAGTAAATGCATGAGATCTCGAGAGCACAAACTTAACACAACTAATTCCACAAGTGTTTTTTTTGTTTTACAAATGGAACCGGTTTTAGTGGAAAACAGATTGTTGCAAACTTTCAGGAGGTTGAGGGTGAAATGCAATTGTTCTTTGCATTCTGTGGGGTTACGTCTTAGTATGAGTTTGCTCACTTGTTTCATTCTGTTGAGCCTGCTTTGGGGATTAGGGGTGGTAGAGTGGTCTGTGTTAGGTTTACAACTACTTTGTTACGTCATTCTTCTTTTTAGGTAGTTGGAAGTGGGATATCAAGTTTAGGAAATTCCTTTCTTTTCAAGATGTTTGACTGTGATGCAGATGTGTTCAGGGGCAAATTTAAAAATCAGGCTGAGAAGGATCTTCCATCTGAACTAGCTCTACAGTAGGAAGGGATGGAGAGGAGAAATCTAGTCCTTGATCTAAGGTTGGCCATAGACCTGTACATATTGATGTGGAGCTGAGAAATTCTAACCCAGCTGTATGAACGGCTCTCTGGGCGATGCACAGAGATTTAAAAGCGATCTGAAGTAGCAGTGGTTGCCAGTTACCGGATTCTTAGGCTGGTATTGTGTGATCTAAGGCCCTCATGTGGACTAAGAGACTTGTGGCTGCATTTGTACAGTCAACAAAGCTGAAATATAAAGGAAGGACCAACTTAAAGGATGATGGGCATGATTGTAGTGACGTTTTGTTTCAGGATATTAAGTGTGAGAGATGCCTTCTTGCTTAGTTTGTTAAAAAAATAAAAAAAAATCAGGGTCCCAAAGTTTTTCATAGCAGCCCCTCAGCAGTACTGCCGAATGTTGTAGTTGCTGAATACTAAGATTAACGAGTGACTCTTTACTTTGAGTTCTTTTTCATTCCAGCTTTCTCCCTTTGTCACTGTTTTCCTATCTTTATATTTTTTCCCCTTTACCCTGCTTTTTCCCTTCTTTCCCTTGGCCTGGGTCAAAGTCTGATGATGGAAAATAAGTCCAGGTCCCCAAAAGCGCTAGTGCACACCATCTGCACAAATTCTGCACTGTGTAGGAAATAAAAATGTAGACACATGTAGGAAAGTAGTATTTTAGGTCTGGCTAAGGCCACACTGGAGTGACTGATTGTCGCCACTACACACAACCCACAATACAAAACACGCACACATATATATTCAGAGAGGCACTTCGGGTGAGCCCCCTTCAACCGTTGATTGTCTTGGGGAAAAAGCCCTTCACGAATTGGTTTTCTGGGGTGCCGGTCACATTTTGGAACTACTCTTAAGCATTTCACGGATGTTTACATTTCTACACTGTGGTTTCCAGTGGTGTTGGTGGTCTTTAAAAAAGTATTTCCGACTGCACACTTTTTATGCAACAAATCTCCATTGACTTTTTCACAAATGCGTAGGTGAAGCAACAATCCATGGGATCTGTAATATTGATAGCGCATAGCCGTGTTTGATTACATTTCCTCTCTGAGAATCTGTAGAGACAAAGCCATTTCAAGCATGCTCTTATAACAAAATCACAGAGTGCAGGTAGCAGGAACCACCCAGTAAATTGACAGAGAAAACGGACAAGTATATAAGTATACCTGCATTTAGAGACACTGAAGTATAGGACAAGATGAGGGTATGGCAGTGAAAAAATAATGTACACAACAGATGTACATATTCCCCCAGCTGACATCATCCAGGGTGAACACATCCTTAAAGAGTTTGGAGGGTGGCTGAGGCCACCCGCCAAACTCTATCAGGCGGAAAACCGCCACTCCGGTTATCTGCTCGCTGGCCTAGCAGAATACTCCCCACAACATTGCCAGTAGCAATGTTGCGGTGCGTTGGGTGCAGCAGCATCCATCGCGCTTTTTACTGCCCGTAATTCTGGCAGTGAAAAGCACAACACAGCTATCTATGGGGGCCCCTGCACTGCCCATGCCAAGTGCATGGACCCCCATGGGGCCCCGAGTCCATCTTTCCAACATCCTTTGCATGGCAGTGGCACCGCCATGCAAAGGCTGGCGGAAATGCAGGTCGTAATCCGGAGGGCAGAGCTGCTTGTAGCGCTGCCCTGGAGGATTGAGACGCCGGCACCGACAGGCCATCGGCTGGCAGCAAGCTGGCGGTGCTGGTGGTCAGACCGTGGCAGCTCCGCCACAGTCACAATAGGGCAGTGGCGGTCCAAGCACCACAGTGAGTCTGGTGGTCCATGAACCGCCAGACTTGTAATGAGGCCCTCGGTCATCAAGCATAGATGGTGTCTCTTGGGACCTGAAAACAAAACAGAGGTACCCCTAAATGTTCTAAATGTTCTAAAAATCTATGATATGACAGAACACCTCTCTTTTTTAGAAGACTCTCACCCACATATTGCTATGTGGCATGGTTTATCATCGAATCCTCATCCGGTACAGTTATTACAGTACCGGCTGGACTCAACCCAACTTATGGGGTGGAGCATAAGTTGTCTACAAATATTGTGACACAGGGACTTCAAGAAAAATGGAGGATTTAAAATACCTAAGGCTACAAAATTAATTTTTAATTGTAACCTGCAAACTTGGCATAATTAAAACAAGAAACGGGACACATTGGACGAATTAATGAACTCCATAACCCACGGTCTCTTGGGACCCAGCATGCCAGACAGCTAGTGAAAACCACATCAACATTTTAGCACAGCACATTCACATTACTGTTCAAGGTGTAGTAGTGCAAGGCATGTACGAGGGGTTCCAGGGCCCTATGCGGTGTGCAAAAAGGAGTTCCAAATTAGGTCAGAGGCTGCCTATTGGTTATTCAACTTGTACATTATGTATTCACAGGAGGTGACCCTTGCCATCGCCATCATCCATTCCTCCAAAGTTGACACTGTGAGTTCCATGCAGTGGTGGAATATTTAGATCTTTGTGCCAGGTTACGCGGTAGCCAGCTAGCACTGCTTACAAATAGGCAGATTAGAAATGTCCCACTTATGGTGTAGCATGACTAACCTTAGAGAAGGAGTAAGAGTGTTCCCATTCATTCACAGACTAGAGGCCCATAATGCTGTGAAATATGGCACTATACAAGAACAGTGCCATACAATATGAATGACGTCAGAGCCAGTTTACAGGCAATGCTACCATCTTCAGTGGTGCAGTAGCCCCACTTTTTATAATTTTATGTGGGTCCAGTACTTACCGTTGAAGATTTTATAGCATGAGAACTTAAGCCTGCCTCCTTGAGCAATCTGAGTTAGTTATTAGCATGGACCAGCCTTCTTCTGAAACATCAGCATGTAATGTCATATGCCAGAAGAACCTGGATGCAGATTTAGGGGATTTATAGAACAGACTGTCAATAATCACAGAATATAGACCTGACATCACTCTTCGGTGCTGGCCAGAAGGTACTTCTTTTTGGGAGATACCGGATTTGTGAATGAACCTTTACTAAGAGGATGCCTAAGGTAATGAAACAGCTGAAAATATTGTCACCGACACAAAAAGCATAGCCCACACAATGCACAGCATTGTCAAAGACTTGAATAAGACTTCCTCAAAGAGTTCTTTCACTTAGTCCCACAAAAGGTCCAGCCCGTCCAGTGTATAATGTCTCGCTTCACAGTTACCATGTACACCTCCAGTTAATGAGCATTGCCTCGCAGTCTATACTGTCATCAGGGAATAAATAGGATCAGTGAGAGCAGGGTCACCCCTACCTTTCTCAGATGCCCAGATTCCCACAGCCAGGGCTCCCGCACTAGTATGAAGAGAGGGGTGATAATGGGGGCCATGTCTCATGAAGCATCTGGATAGGAAGCCTCCACAGTTCACTTGCATAGTTCAGTGACCCACGGTAAATCTTTGCAATATCCAGAACATGAACCCCCGGTTGACCTGGTCAAATGCTTTTTCAGCTTCAGGAGAGACTGCAGGGACATCACATCTTCAACATTTATCATATGGGCAGAGACCTCCTCGACGGGAATCATGGCAGAATCTTGATATCACTGTGGCAATCTGTAGGCCTATGGACACACTTGCCCCTGTTGCCTATGGGTCAGGGCTAATTTAGCGAAAAGGTTAATATTACCAAGGTTAATATTACCATGCCTCCCCTACTTCTTTGCAGCAGTGCTGGTGATCCCCACTAAGGCTTTCTTTAGGAACTTACCGAGCTTACTCTCTGACTTTATATGGTGGGGAGCGCACAAGCGAGTATCCATCTACATACCCCAGTGCCCACTCATGGAGGGCGGCTTGGGTGTACCAGACCTTGTGCTTTACTTTGCGGTGGTGCAATTGCAGTGACCTATGCATTGGCTGTCAGGAGACGTAATGGCCGAAAGTAGATTGTTCCGAGACGAGCTGAATGAACTAGCTACTGCTGCCTGGAGGCCCGACTCGAGATACAAGTAGGCTAGCAAGGGTAGGGAAGCTGTGATGAGTAGATACCTTCATCCGTGTTGTGGTACGCTCCCTTATGCACCACAATTGCCACCAGGGCCAGCTTTAGCACTGGTGGCACCTGGTGCAGAAATCTTTTTTGCCCCCCCCCCCATCCCATGACCACCTCCTCCGATTCCCTGACTGCCACCCAGCAAAAGTGCCCCTCATCTCTCCATAGCCCCTCTCTCACATACATTTCATTTGTTTTGAAGCGCTTGTAAAGGCTGGCTTTACTAATCCACTTAGCTATCCATATAAAATATAATTCTGTTCTTTGCAGCAGGCATATTAATCCTCTACGCCTCTTTATGGCGAATTTAAGCTGCCACTGAACAAAACGCTGATTTCTCGCTCTAGCAAGAACATTAATCACAAGAGTTATCTTGAAATTTAAATTGCTTCCTGAAGACTGGATGCACAAGGAACTTTTCAGCAGCTGCTTTCAAATCGCAAGTTTTGTAAGTTAGTGCTAAACACAACGCCCCCTGAGGTCAGCACTCCCCCGCCCCCCCTCATCCAGGACAGCACCTGGGGCGGCCGCACTGGAGGAATCACCCTAAGGCATGCCTACGATGCGTGCTCTCCTGGAGACACATGACTCGGGCCTTGAAGGGAGTTGGCGGTCACCTGCCTAGGGGACCTGTACAATGATGGGGAACAGCGCTCATTTCAGGATCTGCAGAATAGCAATTTCTTGGGAGCTGGTCAGATTTTAGCTTACCATGCCCTCGTCCTGGTGATCAGGGCCACCTGAACGGTGAGGAGAGTGGCCCCTGTCCTACATCATGGGTTGCATTGTATTCTGACCCATGGTATGGGCCACAGAGCATTTACAGTGCTATATGCGGCATTGCAGACTGCGGACGCACACTCCGCATTACTTGGCAAACCCAGATGGTATGCGTGCTTGGGGTGGACCTGACAGCTAAACAATGGGGGATGGCGCTTGACCAAGAGAAGCGAGTATCTCGCATTGCTCGGCTGAAGTTTACCCAATTCATCTACTCACATCACACTTATCTAACACTGCACCACTTTCATAGGATGTTTCTGGGAGTGACCCCGGTGTTTTCTTGATGTGGGTACCATGACGCAACTTTCCTTCACATGGTATGGGAATGTTCCCAGCTTGCACAGTTATGGGTGCAGGTTATGGCACACATCTGTGCAATAGTGGATGTCCAGCTATAGCCTGACCCCCTACTCTGTTTGCTGGGTGTTACAAAATGCACGAACCGCACCAAGTACTATCTGAAACTGTCCAACCTAGCTATGATCTTCTTCAAGGGCCTGATAGCTATGTCATCGAAGGCAATGCAGCCGCCCTGGGTTGACTGCTGGCTTTAGATGGTGCTTTGATGGGCGACTGCTGAGGCCAACATTATATCATACAACTCGCGCACAAGAGGAGAGGGAGGTGCTGCCGCCGTGTGGGACATGTATGTTCTCAAGCTGCAAGAGAAAGTAGATGCCATTACATGATCATTGATGCGGGCAGGAGAGCTGCCGGGGATTGGCCCATCTGAGATTGGTCACTGAGTTACTAGCCCTGTGGAGCCTATATGTGAGACCTTATTATGCCCCTCAAACACAGGACGGGCATCGCTCTCTAGGGCACTGTGGTACAACAGATGGACCTATATAACTGCTCCTCTACCTACTCCCTACATTCCCACCCTCGCTGGTGTCACCTAGATGGTACCTTCAAAGCTAGACTATGAATCTGTACTGGAAGTGTATGCTTCTAGTATAAAACCTATGATAGACAGGGCATGCTTGCCCCTGTGTCTTGTTGTGAAACTCTGAGTCTTTCAAGTAGGCCTGGGCGAAGTTGCGGGGTTCCACTCCGCGGAACTCCGTGAAGTGTGGAAAAAACTCTGCCGTGCTCCACGGAGTTCAGCAAGCGGCAGAGTGCTGTAAATCGAGCTGCTCACTGATTTTTGGCGCTGGTATTTTGTCCTTCGCTGTAAAATCAGCAAGAGGGAGCTGTTTCTTTCTGCTGCTCGAGTAGATTTTCCTCAACACAGTGGCAGGTTTTTCATCATGAGCGGTAGCGTCCTGCAGAGATAGAAATCTCACCGGGAGGTGGTCTAACGTGTGATTTTTCTCACTTGTGCTCACACACCTAACATTGGCGAGCCTCAAGAGAGAAAAAGACTCTGCACTCCATACAGAGTGTGGAATTGGGCAAAACTCCGCCAGCGGATTGGAATTCATCGCTCACCAGTATTTGCAAGGCAGCTTGTTTGTGCACCAATGCAAGGGATGACATCAGCAGCAGGCTAGTCTTAGCAAACGTAGGTCTCAAGCACGTATCTTTAAGTTCACTGATAAGGGGAAAACTGCCTTTGTATTTCCCCCAGTTTCTTTAGCAAGTAGACGGACTAAGCCTGAAATAACTTCCATTAATTGATCAAAAATTCTCCATTGACACTAAGAGGAACTGTCTCGCCAAAATATCCGAAGTGTAAATAAAAAGCTTGTTGTTGTTATTTGTTTATATTCTAATTAGACGTGCAGTCGGTCTGCGATTGGCTGGGACAGGGTGAATAGATTGTAATGTGCGATGGGATATGGTTTTAAGGCGTGCTTTATAAGGTATATATTGTCTAACGTCTAATTCTGAACGTAATGGGTGTACGGTAGAGAGATGAACTGTAACAAACTGACTATAGCAATAAAGTAAACGTGTTGGTTCTCGGTACTGTTTCAGCATGAATTGTGTGTGTGAAGTGAGTGAAGCGTCACCTCCCTCTTGACAAGTTTGTTAGACGAAATTCCATCTTCCCAGTGCTGCAAATTTCAACTACGTCATGGGATGCGTAGGGTTCCGCTGGGAATCAGCTTTTTTCAACGATTTTAAACGGTTTCAGGGGTTCGATCCTGGTTTACATAAACAATATTTCACGTGCCTTCCCTCTGAAATGGTTCAAGTAGACAGTGAACAGGAGTAAATATTAGCATAGTTCTCTTCTATTTTGTCGCCCAGTGTGTATTTAGACCTCGCCTATCTCTCTTTGTCGATCTCTTGGTACATCATGGCGCTGGGGACTGATTCGTAACACGAGCTATGATATAACAATAAAGTCTTTAATAAGTCAAGTCCACATTGACTTTGTTAGAAATAAAAATATGTCTGTGTTTGTATGAGTTAGCACATAAATCCAGGCCTATTGTTTTTAGCGTTGCTTAGCTGTAGCAGGTGAATGGAAAAGGCGGAGTATAGATGTGCTTCTCAAAATAACCACACGATGGCAGCATTTGATTCATTTTGGAGTCGCTGCAGCAGAAGCTTCAGCAATGAAGAATGAGAAATGGTTACTTGGTGGAGAAAGGTCTAGTTGGTGTTTTTAGGTCGAGCGCGCAAGCGCTTTCACCCCTTGTAATTGTGGGGTTTTAGTCACGCCCACCGCACGCCCATCACTCTCTCTCCTTCGTGGGCCTGCCTTTCAAAAATCACTTGGTCACTGGTAAATAAATGCTTTACGCATAGAAGTCGTTTAGGGGTCGCCAGGGGTCGCTGCTGCGAACTCTGGCTTGCCCCTTGTGACCCCTGGCACTGTCTTTGCGACCCCTGGCCATAGAGGTGACAAAATCAGCCACAGGCAGACAAGGGCAGCCCCTTTTTAGGTCGAGCACAGCAGCACTCAAGTGCTGTGTTTCCGACCTGGTGGTATGTTCTGGGCTTTTAACCACGCCCACCTCACGCCCATCACTACCACTCATTGGTGGGCTTGCCCTTCAAAAATCCTTTGATGACATTGGTAAATGGTTTACTGCCATGGCCATCACCCCTGTTACATGGCTAATTGCACTTTTGCCGATAAGTTTGACTAGTAGCAAACTTAATTTTCCTTTTGTCTCTCCATGTCGCTGAGGCTCATGGCGGCAGTGGTCTGTGAATTGGCTTGCTTACGTGAAACTGTTTTACTTTTAATTTTCAATTTATGTGGCAAGAAAAGTTGGATTAGGAGTTTACAAGGCTAATAGCATTCTTCCTTGTCAATTCTTTCTTTGACTAATAGTGAATAATATGTTGTCTGAGTGTAATAAAGAATGAATTACAATTTGTTGTAATATGATCCTGCCGGGCAAATGAGGAAAATCAAACATGACTTTGTGTGTGCGCTTGAGGGTGAGATTGTGCTTATGTGAGGAGTGTGTGTATGTTTAAATGTGTGTGCATGCGTAAGTATGCGTGTGTGAGTGAAAGTAAAGGTTACATGCATGTGATGTCACCTCTGCTGCCTTCAGCATTTTGATGAATTGACCTCAATAGCTCTATGCTTGTCCCTCCTTGGGGAGGTTTTGTTAACCCCTTGCAGACTGACTGGCATTGGCATATCTAGCATGGACAATGCACATGGGCAAAGGGTCAAACAGCCTACCCACTTGCCTTCTCTACAACAAACGCATTGAGATACAAGTTATTTGTACACGTCAATGTAATGCCAGGAAATGTTAAGGGCTAATAGACAACATGAGTACCCCAATGTGGAATGTCCACCCTTTTCAAACTTCACATACCCCGTTGTATGAATATGACATGGCAATGGGGACACCACCTCAAACCTCATATTGACAGTACTATATTGGCCATACCAAAAGCCTGATTTGGATGTCAGTCTCACATGAAGTCTACAACTGTTTTAGGGCACAGGATAACTAGGCCCTGTAACTAATATGTCAGACCCAATGTTGCACATAGAGCAGATCCATTGAAATAGGAGTGATCTGACACCTTAGAGCTACATAACACACCATTTGGATGATTGGACCTGGGGCCACTAGGTAGGAGGGATAACACAGCAGCTTACAAACATATATGGCTGAGTAAAGTCACACATATGGCTTAGTCACATGTGCATCTCCACATGCAGTCATACATTTTGCCGGACACACGTGTTCAACATGCTTCCATCCACAATACAAAGGCCACATCTCTATTTGCATATTCACAACTAGAGTACCATGTATTCCCAGTAGTCAACATACCTGTAGCACCTACAACATTGTCACGGCTGCTATACTGACACAGCATACACCAAACTATCAAAGGAAAGTATATGGGTTCTGTCAGTACTTACCCCCTTGTGGCTGCTGTGCTGCCCTCAAACACCCATGTGTGGTAGATGGCTTATGTTATCTCAGCAGGGGCAGAGTGTTAAGTATTCTTTGTCTCATGCTGAGGTCACATATGACCTCATTTTAGAATGTGGAATGTTGGGGTCTTGGCTGGGAAGAGAGAAGAGAGATGGATGTCTAGGCTGTTGGTGGATAGGATGCTCCAATAAAGAACCTACTTATAATTATATGGATCGGGAAAATCCCTCTTTTACACTGGCGACGAGTGTCCTTTGGAGCGTCCTAACACTGAATAATTTTCTTAAATTTGGATCTTGGATTTAAGAAGATGTTCCTCCAAGCAACTTCTTATGGAAGGAAATAGGGAACTTTTGGTGAAAAAGCTATATTCAGAAGTTTTTTTTGTTGCTTCTATAACCTTCATCTGATCTGATCTTCCTCTGTTTTAAGGAACTTTTCTAGTGTATTCCACACTTCGGCGTTTGTTACTGTTCAAATTTTGTCTTTTATTTACCTGCCGCAACTGTCGCACTCGGGCCTATCCCAGCGTGCTCTCCCAGCGCTCGGTTTCTCCAAGGAGGCCTCCCAACTTGCACGTGCGGTCTCCGCGTGCTCTTGGATGGTGCAGCACTCGCGCTCCTCACACGTGTTCTTTACGGTGTGGCTCTTGCGCGGAGAAGCAAAGAGCACTCACGCTCCTTGCGCACACCGTCTGCTTTTAAGTGCGGTCCTCGCACTTAAATAGAAACATTTGGATTATCTGCACTTCTCCTTCCGGAGTCAAAAGGAAGGTCAATCTTTGACACGAAAGGGAAATACGTACTGAATTAATAAAACAAGAAAACCCAATAAAAAAACAAAAAACAAAAATGCAAAATATTCCACCTCCTCCTTTCTTCTTAACTATGCCTGGCGAACCACCAATAAAATGGTCTAAATGGAAAAAGACTTTTCTCTATTACTCTAGGGCCTGTGGGTCTAATTTGTCCAACGAGAGGAAAACAGCCTTACTTATGCATTGTTTGGGTTGTGAAGGAAAGCAAATTTTTGAAAATCTGCCAGATCCTGGTGATGAAGCTACAGACCTAAATGAATTTGAAATATGCTTAAAAAAACTTGATCTACATTTTTTACCCAAGATTAGTACTATCCTAGAACGTTATCATTTTGGTATGAGGGAGCAAAGACCTGGGGAAAGCATTGAAGAGTATATTACTGCTCTTAGGAAACTAGCAGCTACTTGTAAGTTCGGAAGCACTATTGATGAAAGGATCTGTGATCAATTTATGTTGAGGTGTGCTAGTGACAAGGTGAGACAAGAGTTATGGAGCAAAGATGATCCGTCGTTGCATGAAGTTGTTATTCTAGCTAAGAGTGTACAGCACACCTTAGCTTGTGTTGAGGAACTTGAAAAAGGAAAAAATGCGGGAGTAAATAAAATCACTTTGAAAAAAGAACAAATTGGTGCGAAAGGAAATAGTAATGACAGAGAGGAAGATAAAATTAACCAAGGAGAGGTGAACAGATTCAGAGATGCAAAGTGTTTTCGTTGTGGGAACAGTGGCCACTATGCATCTTACAGGAAATGTCCAGCGATCACCATAACCTGTAGAATATGCAACAAGAAAGGGCATTTTGCCAAGTGCTGCAAATCGCAAAAGGCCAGACGTCAGTGAAAGTAGTCGAGGATTGCATACTGTCAGTTTTCATGGGTACTGAAAAAAAAAAACATCCAAAAGATGTAATCACCATTTTAGGTGTGACAAGTGAGATGCTCTTCGACTCAAGAGCATGGTTGGTATTGATCTCCAATGAAGTAATTGACGAACAACTGAGTCACAAAGTTGAACTGAAAGACCCTGATGTTATTCCGGGAGGTTATGGAGGACAGGTCATCGATCTAAGAGGATATTTTGAAGCAGAGATCTCTTTCAAATTCAACACAATTTTTGGCAAGATTTATGTTCCTGTAAAAGGGGACAGTGTCCTGAGTTGGCCACATCAAAAAGGTTTGAGAGTTATTCTGGACCCAGACTCTCCCACCTGTCATGATCAAGGATGAGTATGTTAATACTTTGCATGATGTGACTGAACTTGCTGTGCAGAAGGAGGAGCTCTTACCGGATTTTGTTAATGAGTACAAAGACGTTTTTAGTGAAAAGTTAGGCTGTCTGAAAAAGTATACCCATCGCATAAGAATAAAAGAAGGCTCAATTCCAGTGGCTGCTAAGGTACGTCCTGTTCCTATTTCGTTGAAGGATGATGTGGAGAGAGAAATAAAGAGATGGGCGAAGAGGGAATTATTGAGCCAGTAGAGTCCTCAGAATCGATTTCACCAATAGTTGTTGTGCTGAAACAGTCCGGAGAGATAAGGCTGTGCATCGATCTGAGGAATCTCAACAGATGTGTGGTCAGTGATCAGTTTCCTTTGCCAAACATTTCAGAAATGGTCACAATGCTTTCTGGATCCAAATTTTTCAGCAAATTTGATCTGACTTCAGCGTACCATCAGGTTAAATTGCATGCGGATTCACGTGACTACACCACTTTCATTACACCGTTTGGCACGTTCAGATTCAAAAGGATGCTTTTGGTTTAGTATCTGCTGCAGCAGTATTTCAATGGTTAATGTACAATCTGTTTGGCTCCGAACCTGGAGTGAAGTGCTTTCAGGACGATATCTTGACACACGGTAGAACAAAGGATGAACATAATTTGAGGGTTAGGAAAGTTCTGGATATTCTGAGAGATCATGGTTTAACTCTAAAGTTGAAGAAGTGTTCCTTCTGCAAAAGTGAAGTTGAATACCTTGGACACAAAATCACAGCTGAAGGGTTATGTCCTAAGAAGGAACTAGTTACTAATGTCTTGAACCTGCATGTTCCAGAGAAGAAGGAGGAATTATTATCTTTCCTTGGGATGAGTTCCATGCTAAATTCTTACCGAATTTAGCATCCAAGACTATTTGCATGTGTAAACTACTTAAGAAAGGTGCTGAGTTTAGTTGGGACGATGAGTGCATAAGAGAGTTTGAGGAAATTAAGGAAGAGTTATCGACGATTGGGACTCCTAAGTCGTTCGACCCTGATAGGAAGTGTGTGATTATGACAGATGCCTTTGTGAGAGGATTGGGGGCGGTTTTGTTAAAAGATATGAGTGAAGGTGACCTTAAACCTATAGTGTGTTGTTCCAGGAATCAACTACTCTACCATGGAGAAGGAGGCTCTGAGTGTTTACTGGGCGATTAATAAACTCAAGAATTTTGTGTGGGGCAGGGAGTTTCACATTTTTACAGATCACAAACCTTTGGTGGAGGTGTTCATGAGAAAAGGTTTGGATATGATTTCTGGGAGAATTAGCAGATGGGTTGTCAGTCTACAAGATTTCTATTTCACAGTGCACTATGTCCCTGGCCCTAACAATAGAGTTGCAGATTGTTTATCCAGATTAAGTTCGGAAATTGAAGAATCTTCAGAGAGGCAAGAGGAAAATGGTATTAGTGTGTGTAGCGTAACTGGAAGTGTGGTGGAACAAGATGAGTGGGTGAAAGCAGTAGCTGAGGATCTTGTACTACAACGAGTGTGTGAGAGACTCAGAGTCGGATGGAAGTGTAATACTAAACAGGATAAGGACTTGAGTGGTTTTTGGAAAGTGAAGGACGAGTTGTCGGTGGTGGATGGCATCCTTTTACGTGGCTTAAGATTAGTAGTTTCAGTGGTTTTGAGGAAAAAAATTATTCAGTTAGGTCACAAAGGATATCAAGGGATGAGTAGGATGAAAGCTAGGATTCGTCTTAATTATTGTTGGCCAGGAATGGACTTGATGGTTGAGAGGATGGTAAGGGAATGTCCAGACTGTTGCAACAGTGATAAGGTTTACAAAACAAGGGTGCCGCCGATATGTACTAGAGACATACCTCACAAACTATGGGAAATAGTGGCTGCAGACATTGTTGGACCTGTATATGGAAAAGGCGGTTCTCACTACATTTTGGTTTTGATTGGTCAGTTTTCTAGGTGGGCGGAGGTAGGAATCTGCAGTAGCATTGAAACTAAGAGAATTATAGAATTCTTCAAGGATATTTTTGGTCGTGAGGGTTTGCCGAATACGATTGTGACAGACAATGGACCACAGTTTGTTTCGGGTGAAATGGAAGAGTATCTTCAGAAGAATGGCATTAAGCATAAAAGGTGTTCCTTGTATCATCCCGAAGGGAATGGTACTGTGGAGAGATTTAACAAGTGTGTGAAAGAGTGCATACAATTGGAGATGGCATCCAATAGGAACTGGAAAGATGGTCTTAAGAGGTTTCTCCATGCTTACAGAGTTATGTCTCACTCTACTACGGGAAAAGTTCTGTTTGAACTGTTCAGAGGTCGTAAGGCAAACACTCGATTGTCACCAGCATGGGTGTGTTGGGGAAAAAGTGACAGTGTGAATAGGTGTGATGTGAGTAAGGAGAATGAGTATGAAAAGACGCGCATACAAAAAAGAAAGGAACATTTTGAAGACAAGAAAGGCACACTAAGCATTGATGTAAAAGTTAGAGATCAGATTCTAGTTAGGAAACTGACAATGTGTAAAAGTGGAAGTAAGTTTTTAGGACCTTTTGAAGTAATCAAACTCTTCAGGAATGCTGTCAAAATTAAGGATGGGAGAGTATGGAATCTTAATAGAGTAGTAATTTCTAAAAGGAAAAAAGTGCTGTGAAAACATGTAAGTTATTCTCTTTGTTTTAGCTTTAGGTATTTATTCTCATGTACTTTTGTATTAGCATGTATTTATTCTCATGTACTTATGTATTAGCATTTAAGTTTAAATTTTTGGTCTAACCTAAAAAGGGAAGGTGTGTGGTAGATGGCTTATGTTATCTCATCAGGGGCAGAGTGTTAAGTATTCTTTGTCTCATGCTGAGGTCACATATGACCTCATTTTAGAATGTGGAATGTTGGGGTCTTGGCTGGGAAGAGAGAAGAGAGATGGATGTCTAGGCTGTTGGTGGATAGGATGCTCCAATAAAGAACCTACTTATAATTATATGGATCTGGAAAATCCCTCTTTTACACCATCCACCTCAGGGTAGGCCACCTCCAAAATGCGGGCCAGTAGAGGGGGTCAGGGTCCAACAGGCACCCCTCCCTTGTTGGGAGGACGCCCCCAGCTGGGCCTCAGCAGTCTTCCGTGCCCAGGATCTCAGGTCTTCCCACCGCTTCCTACAGTGGGTGCTCCGCCGGCTGTGGACCCCCAGGGCCCACACTTGATTGGAAATGGCACACCAAAACCCCTTCTTCTGATGGGCGTTGACTTGTATAGATGACACAGACAAAAGGAGAAAGTCATGTCCACATGCACCATAACAATAGGAGTGAACAGTAAACATCAGTCACAGCAAGTTGGCACACATTCCCATCTTCTCAGCACACACGCCTTCACAATATACCATCTGCACGCATCAATACCGTCACAAGTTTACATAAATAGTACACCGTCAAACACCACACCTATCACACATTGGTATGACATTGGACTCAACTGCTTCCCTGGTGCGCCATATAGCTGTCCATACAGGGATAGGACCTCCTCCACTAGCTTCTTCAGCTCTTCAGGGGTGAAGGCAGGAGCCCTATCACCTGCAGGACGTGGCATGATAGCTCCCAGAGGCAGTACAGAGCAGCTCAGGTCGTGGAGGTCTACCTGGCAGCAGTGTCAGAAGTCAAGTGAGCAATACTGCAGAAGATGGCGGTCACGGCTGCCACGTACATGACCATCACTGCCGGTGGACATCGCCATTGGCGCAAGTCCACCAAAGGCAGCAATGTCTTTCAATGGTAAGTTACACCGCAGTTGTGACTGCTTATCGCCATGACGAGTTCCACTGGCAGACTTAGGTCACTTCCACCTGTCAAATACAGTAGGTCATGTGCCTGCCATTTTGACACATTTCGTGTATGTAAGTGTTTCATAATCTGCGTCACTAACTTAACCCCCTCTTGTGCTGTACATCTGTAAGTACTGCCCTCATGTTTGGGTGACTTTTTGTACATCTGTGCTATAAATGCTGTGTTGTTTGAGGACATGTGTTGATAGCTATGTACAGCTTCTCAAAGGTTCCTATTTGTCAGGGAAATGTTGATGAAGTCCAACAATATGTGGGAATCATGTATCTCTGATTAGTCTCTCACACACATTGACAGTTGATTTCATAAGTTCTATCCCATTGCTATAGTAGTTATAGTAGGCAATGTGCACCAGGGAGGATGTATAGCTATGTGCAGTACTGTACATGTAAGATGTAGTAGCCATCCCGTACTGCTGTTAAGTGTGCGGAATTTAATTAGCTGTACATGATGTGTGCATTCTGCATTTCTCGTATCAGTTTACATGTTATCACATAGTTATCCTGTCATGAGGAAAGTAAGACAACCACCAGTGTACTGTCCACTAGTAGACCTGCACACCATGGAGGAAAGACATGTTATTCAGACATATCATCTGAATCGTCATTCCATCATGGATCTTTGTAATCAGTTGAAGCCAGATTTGATGCCTGCCATTCGCAATCCCTATTGCATAACTCCCATCATTCAAGCCTTGTCAGTGGTACACTTCCTGGCCACAGGGTTATTTCAGAATACAGTGGCTCTAACAGCAGGGATGTCTCAGCCCATGTTCAGTCTGGTTTTGAAGGATGTACTGTATGCATTGTTAAAACACCTGGACAGCTACATCAGGGTTCCCCACCAAGTGGATTTGGCCTATGTGAAGGCAGACTTTTATGAGATGGGACACATTCCACATGTGGTAGGAGCCATTGATGGCACCCATGTATGCTTGGTCCCTCCAAGTGCCAATGAACAGGTGTATAGGAACAGGAAAAACTACCACTCAATCAACGTTCAGGTGGTGTGTCTGGCAGATCAGTACATCTCACAAGTCACTGCCAAGGATCCAGTTTAGGTGCTTGATTCCTTCATCATGCAAAACAGCAATGTCCCACTGCTGATGACACGATCCTACACAGAGAGGTCCTGCCTGGTTGGTAAGTTACCATTGAAATATGTGTTTGCGATTTATGTCTCCTGCCATCACAATATAGCATGTCACACATACATGTGTGTGTTGTTTTCACATTATGTTCACAGGTGACTCTACGTATCCAAACCGCCCTTGGCTGTTGACACCAGTAAAGTACCCAACCACTCCATGAGAAGTCCGCTTCAATGAGGCCCACAGGAGGACAAGGAGTGTAGTTGAGCGGACCTTTGGGGTCCTGAAAGCAAGATTTAGGTGCTTGGACTTATCTGGAGGAGCCCTCCTCTACTCACCACACAAGGTATGTAAAATAATAGTTGCCTGCTGCAAGCTCTGCGATCTAGCCCTGAGGCGTCAGATACCATTGATAGCAGATGTGGGGGAGGCAGCTGAACCTGTGGGTGGAAATGCTGATATGCCAAGTGATGAAGAGCCAGAGGAAGATGAAGAAGGAGACTCTAGGGCAGATCTCATCAATCAGTACTTCAACTGACACACAGGTATGTGAAGTAGACCTACTGTTGTGATATAACTGAACAACCGAATGTAGCTGGCTAGCATCACACCTCCTTTCTTGCATCATCTGTAGGGGTATAGTGAGCTTAAATGCCTACCAGTGAGTTGTGAATGTAGACTGAAAGTTTGTATTGTGTACAGGACATAGATTTCTGCATTCTCATGGATTGTTACAGCAGATGCAAACTTACAGTTCTGGAAATTACTTCTCTGATGTGAGGAATATTTGTGGTATGTCCTATCCTTTTTCCCTTTCACTCACAGATTTGCCTAGATCCTGTTTGGCTCAACAACCTTGGCTTAAGAAATACTGTGTCAGTAGCAGATGGGAATTGCTGACAGACATGAGAAGTGTACATGACTGAAAACTGGTAATATTAGTGTTGTTTAAGTGCAGTGTAACCTTTATTAGAATGAATGGATTTTAACTTGTATCTTGCAAACAACAGTAGTTTTAATTATTTTGTTGTGGTCGATTAGGTTGGGGGCGAATTACACGATAACCTTAGCTTTAAAAGTGCTCTTGTTTTTTTATTTACGGTCCTTAGGGGGGCTGTTTTAAAACATATATTGTATTTGCACTTTGGTTTTATCCTCACTTTGTTCTGCACTGGTGCCCGGTTTTAGGGGCTCCCGGTTGCATTTCTTTATAACTTTTTAGCCGGCAGTCAATAAGGTGCCATTTTTCGGCAGCCATCTTGGTTGCCGGTCTAGTGGTTGGTCCTGGAGCCAGGTCGGGCCTCCCGCATGCCTTTTTTAAACGCAGGCGGCCACCGGCTCCAGTAAGTACACCCATTGAAATCAGGAACGGCCGTTTTTCTGTTTGCCGTATCACTTTATTAGAATTAATAGATTTTAACTTGTATCTTGCAAACAACAGTAGTTTTCATTATTTTGTTGTGGTCGATTAGGTTGGGGGCGAATTACACGAGAACCTTAGCTTTAAAAGGACTCTTGTTTTTTTATTTACGGTCCTTAGGGGTGCTGTTTTAAAACATATATTGTATTTGCACTTTGGTTTTATCCTCGCTTTGTTCTGCACCGGTGCCCGGTTTTAGGGGCTCCTGGTTGCATTTCTTTTTAACTTTTTAGCCGGCAGCCATTAAGGTGCCATTTTTCGGCAGCCATCTTTGTTGCCGGTCTAGTGGTTGGTCCTGGAGCCAGGTCGGGCCTCCCGCATGCCTTTTTTAAACGCAGGCGGCCACCGGCTCCAGTAAGTACACCCATTGAAATCAGGAACGGCCGTTTTTCTGTTTGCCGTATCACTTTATTAGAATTAATAGATTTTAACTTGTATCTTGCAAACAACAGTAGTTTTCATTATTTTGTTGTGGTCGATTAGGTTGGGGGCGAATTACACGAGAACCTTAGCTTTAAAAGGACTCTTGTTTTTTTATTTACGGTCCTTAGGGGTGCTGTTTTAAAACATATATTGTATTTGCACTTTGGTTTTATCCTCGCTTTGTTCTGCACCGGTGCCCGGTTTTAGGGGCTCCTGGTTGCATTTCTTTTTAACTTTTTAGCCGGCAGCCATTAAGGTGCCATTTTTCGGCAGCCATCTTTGTTGCCGGTCTAGTGGTTGGTCCTGGAGCCAGGTCGGGCCTCCCGCATGCCTTTTTTAAACGCAGGCAGCAGCCGGCCGCGCAGCGGACGCGCCGCTGGCACACCGAAGGCGCGCCTAAGGCAAGCCCGTCTGCGCCTGTCCGCGCTCTGACGCGCCCAGGGCCCAGAGATGCTGCCCGTTTATCCACAAACAGTCTAAGGTATTCCTCATCCCATCTTCATGCTCTTAGAGACACCCAGATATGCTCTATTCCCGTAGGTCCTATCCAGTCTTTTGTATGTCCCCCTTGTCCTAGCTGCTCTTGGTCGCCTACTGTCGCCTCGCCTTCTAATACCTCCTCTCATCAATTAGGCAAACTATTACTGCTTAACTGCCACTCTTTGTCGGCACACTTCTTACATATTCCCACGCTTCTAGAAGAGTTACTACGAGATGCCTTGTTCCTTACAGCAACTTGGCTGAATGAAGAATCCTCAGTGGATATTTGCAGTACCTTACCTCCTAACTACTCTATAGCTCATTTAGACAGACTCCAGATGAGAGGCAGTGGTATAGCTATTATCTACAAAAATTCAACTAAATGTGTGACACTGCCTCTTGAGATCCCAGAGTGCGAAAGTCTGTTCTTTTCTTTGTACCTGTCTTCCACTTTCACTCTCTCAAGAATCCTTCTCTATCGTCCTCCCGGCCCCTGTGGAGCCTTTTTGGAAGTCATTCCTGATGTAGTAGCCAGTTGTATCGGTAAGGCTCCTAATTTAACTGTCCCTGGGGATTTTAATATCCATTTCGATAATTTAGACTGTCCGTCAGCGAAATCACTGTTAGCCTCTTTTACCTCAATGGACATGGTCCAATTTGCTATTGGCCCAACTCATTTGAAAGGTCATACTTCTCATCTTCTCTACCTTTACTCTGTACGGATCATTATTTATTGTCATTTACCTTCCCCTATGATGCTCCCAGAGAGACTCAACCCAGGTCTACCACAGTGGGGCGCACTTGGTTTAAGTTGGTACCTAGTACCTGGCATACGGCACTTCGTGCCTCCCCTATAGTTAATGACTATGCCTCCCCTAATGCGGTGGATCTCTATCTCTTTGAATTCAGTTTTACCCTGTAAACTGAGGGAAAGAAAACCTGCCCATAAGTCTAATCCTTGGTTTTCATCCTCTCTATTAGAACTCAGAAAGAACTGTAAAAAACTGGAGAGAATGTGGAGGAAAGATGATAGCCCTTCTGCTAAAGAAGCTTCGACTAGCTACTAGATTTTATCATCATAATATTAAGGCAGCCCAGACTCTCTATTATAGCAGTTGAATAGAGAATTCTTCTGCTTCTCAGAAATAAAATTTTCAGATTTTTAAGGTGCTCACTATAACTCCTAATCCGCCCTCCCCTGTTGAAGCTTCCACTATACATAGTAATGTACTAGCAGCTCACTTTCAGGACAAGATCACCAAGATATACTCTGGTTTTCCTTCATCTCCTTCTCAGAAGAAACTAGAGGAGCAGGATACGAATCCTCCTTCCGATATGATCCAGCTAACTAATTATTCTCCCCTCACAGACACACTAACTTGGAATTTTCTTTCTAATATCAAATCGGGCTCCCCCTTGGACCCTGCCCCCCCTTCTATTCTCTTGAAGGCTGCAGACATTGTTGTTGCACCTTTGACAGAAATACTTAATAATTCCCTGTCCTCCGGTATCTTTCCCAGCTCCCATAAAAATGTGATTATAAAACCCCTTTTAAAAAAAACCTAAGCTTGATCCCTCCATTCTGGATAACTATCGACCTATTGCCCTCCTTCCCATTTTAGCAAAAATTCTGGAGAAGCATGTAAACCTGCAATTGACCAGGTATCTTGAGAGCCACGAGCACCTACACCCTTCTCAAATGGGTTTCAGAGCTCAACACAGCACGGAATCGGCACTCCTTACTGTAACTGAATTGGCTCGGCAACTTTTAGATCAAGGTGGTCATGTCGCTATTATCCTTCTTGATCTTAGTGCAGCCTTTGACACTGTTGATCATACCCTCCTCTATGACAGACTTTCCAAGACAGGGCTAGGAGGCTCAGCCCTCTCTTGGCTTTCCTCTTTCCTTACAGGAAGATCCTTCCAAGTCTTGGATCGTTCTTTTCTGTCTGACGTCATGCCTCTGACCTGTGGAGTCCCGCAGGGCTCGTCTTTGAGCCCTACTTTGTTTAACATTTATTTATCATCCTTGGCCACAGTAGTCGCTCCCTACAATCTTTCAATGGTCACTTATGCTGATGACACGCAATTGGTGGTATCTCTCTCAAGTAGTGGGGACTCTTCCTCCGCCAACGTGGCCGACTGTATGAAAGATATTGGGGATTGGATGACCTTATCCAAACCTAAATTTAATGACAGCAAATCAGAGGTACTGATTGTAGGCAATGGCACCCCTGCGTCCCTTTGGCAGTGCATTCGGAGGCTTTTAACAGTCTGCCCCCTCCAATAACACAGGTAAGAAGCCTAGGTTTCTTGCTTGATCCCCGTTTGACAATGGAGCTGCAGCCAAAAATAATCTCTTCGGTCTGCTTCAGCTTTATTAGAAGTCTCAGGAAGATTCTTAATCTTCTGCCGTTTACTGCCAGAAGAATTCTTGTACAGGCCTTAGTTCTCTCTCGCCTGGATTATGGGAACTCTATACCTGAGTTCCCCAGAGTATGTAATAAAGAGGCTGCAGGTTGTGCAGAACGCTGCAGCTAGACTTCTTATGAACACCCCTAGGCACCTTTCTGCTAAACCGGCGCTTGCAACTCTTCACTGGCTCCTGATCAAACAGCGCATTCAGTTTAAATCCATGTGTTTTGTTCACAGAGCCATACACAATAGGGGCCCCCTCTTTCTTAGAAAACGGATCTCACTCTATGCTCCCCCTAGACTCCTCAGATCTCGATCTTCTCGACAGGTTTATATCCCTTATGTCAAGAGATCATGGGATGGCAACTCGGTCTCCATCAGGGCTGCACGGCTCTGGAATGCTCTGCCCTTTGAACTTCGTCACGAATCCTCAGAACTTCTTTTCAGGAAGAAGCTGAAAACCATCCTTTTCCGCAGTTAATCTGCCCCCTTTCGGTTCCTCCGTGATTCATTGTGTACTTTAGTGCTGGGATGCCCCAGGGTAGCTATGCACTTTACAAACTCATAAACTCAAACTTATAGTTATACTGTCATAACACTGGGGTGGAAGAGGCTTTTACCGTTTCTTTCACCTGGTGGGTACAGGAGGATGTCAAATGGTGTATTATGTGTCTGGACAAGTGTCTGGCACATGTGTAAAGGTTGGATCATAGCCTCTCGCTTCACAATGGGTGTCATCTACATTGGACCAAGATATCATTGAGTTCGTACTTTGCAGTCCAAGGGACGTCACTGTAGGCTGACATAGGTGTGTGACAATCCTACAGGTATGGGACCAATGTTAGTAAAAGGTTTCAGTACTCACTAGTACCTCTCTTACCATCTTTGTAGGTTCCATGGGATATGTGATTTAGAAGCTATGGTATGGGTATTTGATGAGCCTATATCAGGTGATACAGAGGACCTAGCAGTGTGCCCCTGCCTTGTAGCTTGATTACGATGATGCAGACGTCTGTATCCTGCGTATTTGCAATGTTTGACACCTTACCATACATCCTGATGTTACTCTCAGTCATGCTTTATGTGCTGATTGCAATACTAACTATAAATTTGTATAGAACTGGATGTCAACCTCTTAGACATCTGTCCTGTAACATTTCTGTTGTAATGAGACTCCTGCTGATGAAGTCCCGGTTTGATGTTCATTACAATGGCTGTTCGATAAAGGTGGACATGACCACACCAGAGTTGGCATGCATAACTATTGTACATGGATGATAAAGGACACATACTCAGGACCTGTGTTTAAGTGTGATTTATTGTGCATATCAAAAGGAAATCTGTTACAATGATAGTGAAATAAATTAACATAAAAGTGATGAGTGAAGTCATGGTGGATGATTTCATCAGGGTAGCTGCTACACCAGTTGGTAACACAAGCCCAGTGTCCTTGTACCATGGGAAAATGGAGTTAGGTTTCAGAACCGTTAACAGGGTGTATCTGTGGTACACAGAGGGGGACTAATCAGGAGAGGTTCACTTCCTGGCAGTGGGTTTGGTCTTGGCATCAGCTCCTGCTGGATGTCTGGGTGGATGTCCACGTTTGTGGGGGCTTCTTCTGCTACAGAGGGAGGGGTGTCTGAGGCATGCTCTTCCCCTGGCAGGGCCTTCATTACACTAGCAGCCGTAGATGTTGAAGGGGCTGATGTTTCATTGCTAGTGGAAGGGGCCAGATGTTGTGCAGAAAAACTAATCATGGTGGTATTGATGTCCCTCAGCACCCCTGCAATGGTAGCCCGGTGGGCATTTTGTTTCTGCCACTGCTGCATGACTTCCATGTGATGGTCCCTCTGCAGCCTTTGATTTTCCCCCAACATGGTGATGACTTGGCCCATCCTGTCTTGGGAACTTTGAGAGGCTCTCAAGACTTGGGACATGGTTTCCCGGTCAGTTGTGTCCCTTTGAGAGCCCATCCTCTGGCCCACAGCATCCCTCCCACACACCCTACCCCATGTGTCTGTGCCCTTGGCACAGTGTGCCATCTCCCAGTGGTTGCAGGTCCATCATTGTTAGGGGTGACAAGATTAGACTCAGGTGCCTGTAGTGTGGGGCACATAATAGATGATACAGTCCTTGGGACACAGGTTTGGGGGCGAATGGCTGCCCGTGATGTTGATGCAACAGGGTTGGTAGGAGTTGATGAGGGCAGGGTGAGGCTGAGAGTCATTGACTGACCAGGTGTCCCAGATGGGCCAGGTTGTTCGTCAGTGTCCAGAAATCCAAAGATGTTGTCCTCCCTGGGCCCTTCATCCAGAGGGGGAGTGACAGTCTCTGGTATCCTCTCCATGGTGGCAATGGCAAGGGTACCTGTAGAGGGAGTGAGACACAGAGTTCAGGTTAAAATGGGTCTTTCGTAGCATTTGTGTGAGATAAAGACAGTGCCTCAACATGATTCACTGCAATGACATTGACAGCTGCTGCACAGCATACCTTAGTTGTACATACAACTCTGTGACTTGATTTCCATATTCCATGTTAAGAGTTGTTAGACTAGGTTGGTACTGATTGCACTGCATATGGGATCTGATATTGTTTGATTATTGACATTGCTGTTCACCTCTGTTACCTAGTGAAAAGTCAGGCTTGCTAGATGGCTCACATTAGAGCTGCACAATGGAACCCTTGTAGGAACACAGTATGTGAGCATGCAAGGGAGATGGACCTGTATCTGAATGTAGTGCATGTGCATCGACTCAGCCATCTGACTTTCCAACCCAGGTCAGTCTGTTTCTGACTTGGGATATTTGATCTTGCGGCCATTATGAATTATCACTCAGCTATAGCTGTGTTTTGCTTTGGTTGCAATTGTGAGTGAGCCACTGCATTGCTGTCATTGCCACGTACTGTTCCACACTAGAACAATCTAGATGGTGTAGATAGTAAATTAGTTGTACATGCATTACATGTGATGTTGTGTGCACATTCCAGGTTTTCACAAAGATGAGTTAGTGCATTTTGGGAGTCTTAGTGATAAGATTAGGCAGAGGTTAACAAAGGGCTGTGAGGGCAGGTGGGCTCAGTAGAGAGGTGGCATGCCGCAGAGGGTCATTGGGTGATTTGGAGAGAGGTGTTGTGAGTAAAGTAGTTCATTAGGGTGGGGTTTGGTGGTGAGGGAGCATGCAGGATAAGACAATTTTGTGACATGAATGTTGTGGGTACTTACCAGACTCCAGTCCCCCAGGTATTCCTGTCAGGCTCTCAGGATGCAGTACGTCTAAGACATTCTCCTCCCATGATGTGAAGGTAGGGGGAGGAGGTGGGGGCCTACCGCCAGTCTTCTGTACAGCCAGCTGGTGCTTAGATGCCATGCAACGCACCTTCCCCCATAGGTTGTTCCACCTCTTTCTGACGTTTTCCCTTGTGCGTGGATGACCTACAGAACTGATCCAGTTGACTATTCTTTGCCACAACTCCATTTTCCTGGCAATAGATGTTTGTTGGTCCGAACAGGTGTGGCTCTACCTTTACTATTTCATCCACCATGACCCTCAACTCATCATCAGTGAAACGTGGGTGTTTTTATGGGGACATGGTAGTGGTTGTGTAGACGGTGTTTAGGGGTGAGGTAAGTGTAAGAGTGCAGTGTTTGGTGATTGGTGAGGTGTAGGTGCTGCGATGTGAGTGAGAGATGGTTGTAGCGGATTGTCTGTGCTAGTGATGTGTGTATTGTGATTGTTCTGCTGATGTGGGGTGTGTGCTTAGTAAAATGTGTATGTGTGCCTACAGTGCACAAGAACAAAATCTCATCTTTTAGTCTTCTCGGTGTATGTGTATGGCGTTCTGATGCAAAGGATTGTGGGTTGTGTAGAGGTGTAGGGGTGTGTTATATAGTGGAGTAAGTAGGTGTGTGTCTGATGTGTGGATGTGTGTCAGGTGTGGGGTATTCAAACTGTCCAATGTGGTGTTGTGTTCTGACAGAACTGAGTTGAGACCGCCGCGCTTCGAATGGCCAATGGTTTTCTGCCATGGAAGAACCGCTGTGGTAATTTATGGATCATAATTTGATGGGTGGAATTTTGTTGGGCTGGCGGTGCTGGTGGAACCGCCTCTTTTCCGTCCGACAGTGTCCTGCCAATTTTGGAATATTGGCAGTTTTTTTTGCAGAATGCCAAGTGTGACTCTTAATACGGCGGCCGGATTACTGGCAACATGGTAGTCTTTTGTTGACTGCCACTGAGGCGGTCTTGCAGAAAGACTGCCAAACTCGTAATGAGGCCCTGTGTGTCTGATTCTCAAACTAAGCTGCTTCACTCTTGAGTATAAGAAGGGACTCCAATCTGAACTAAGGGAGAAAACCAATATGACAACAAAATTCTCTGCTTTAGTAATAATTTGCCACTGAGAGAACTCAGCCAGCCAGAAGTTCCGTGCCACGATACACTTTGCAAAGTACCTTCTAACTAAGGTCCAGTAGGTTGTTATTGGCCCCTGGCAAGGCAAGTTTGGGCCAGCGTAAGGAACAGACAGGCTGTAACTGATATGTCTGCCATATATTTAACTGGGCATAATGTATACTATGCAACAAGTATAACCTGCCAAAGATTGTCAGGAATATGAAATCCACACTGTCATATTTTAAAAAGGCTTCAACAAATATTAAAACCCTGTTTTCATGCAGAATATATGAAACAAGCATTTGCAACGCAATGGTTCTCGCATTTGCTCAAGTTAGAGCTATTAGCATTGTAAACTCCTAACCGGACTTTTCTTGCCACCTAAATTGAAAATGAAAAGTAAAACAGTTTCACATAAGCGAGCCAATTCACAGCACCACGGCCGCCATGAGCAGCGTGAAGAGGCACACAAAAGGAAAAAGAAGTTCACTCGCAATCAAACTTATCAGCAAAAGTGCAACTAGACATGTAACAAGGGCGATGGCCAAGGAGGTAACAAAAGATCCCCAAGGAAGGACCAAAGTAAACCATTTACCAATGTTATCAAAGGATTTTTGAAGGGCAAGCCCATGAACGAGTGGTAGTGAGGGGCATGAGGTGGGCGTGGTTAAAAGCCCAGACACCTACTAACATTTCGGAAAAGCAGCGCTTGCACTCTGCTATGCTCGACCTAAAAAGAGTAATTGCCTGTATAAAAATTATGATGAGTAATCTGAAGGCACAATCATTGATGGAATTCCTGCTTTCACAGTCCTAAATAATATCTACATTACCACCAAACTCTTGCCAAAAATAAGATCTTCCCAGATGGTGCACATGCATCCGGGAAAATAAAATAGCACATAGCAGTTATGAATTAAGAAATATATGTAAAGCCTTTCGCAATGATGAGCCTAGCAAACCAAAGATACGTTATGACGTGAGCTTGGAGGCATAAATAAGGTATAACATACCACACCTGCAGAGTGCATCTTTCTATCAATTAGCCACCACTCCAATACAAACATTTGGGGGTAAACTCCTGGAGAAACATAGAAATGAACATCGTTCCTCTTTCTTGGAGTCAAGAAATATTTTCCATCCCACCCAAATGGGGTTCATGCCACAGCATTGTACCAAAACGGCACTGCTAGCTATGGTGGATGAACTCAGACAGTTCCCAGATCAAGGGGACTCTGCAGCAATCATTCTTTTGCACTTCAATGCTGCTTTTGACACTGTTGACCATGCAGTACTTACCCAGAGACTCTCTAACCCAGGTACAATACAGTGCATTGAAGTGGCTTGCTTCCTTTCTTGAGAGTAGGACCATTCGAGTGCTTGATCAGACATGCAACTCAGAATAAATCTAGTTGAAGTGTGGGGTACGACAGGGCTCGGCTTTGAGCCCTACCCTTTTCAATATTTATATGCACCCACTTGGAAAGACAGTCCGCTCCTTTGGGTTGTCAATATTATCATATGCGGATGACACCCAAATAGTCATGTCTACCTCCCCAGAACATAGCTCAAATCTCCAAGTCTAAAGGAGGCGACTAACTGGATGCCAAATTGCTGCCTTAAACTCAATGGTGACAAGACCGAGGTCATGTTTCTGGGTGATAACATTTAGGACCAGGCACTGACACTCCGCCCTGAATATTTAGGGAACTCGTCCATTCCAAAAAGCCCTATATGGAGCCTGGGTGTTTGGGTTCACAACACCCTCACTATGCAGTGTGATGTCTTTTTTATTTTATCATTAGAATTGTGTAAGTTTCCTTTATGGAACCTACAGAGGGATGGTGGAATGTTAGGGCTATGATGTCATGGGGATGGTATAAGACATTCTGATGAAGGGAGACTAGAAAGAGGATGTGCTGCGCTGTTACCAATAAATCATCTAAAATATTGCACTTGACTGGATCTGGATCTTTACAAATTGCCAAGCCAAAAACCTTGCAGCAAGCTGTTTTGGTGTTCTTGGAATGCTTAGGAAGTGTTAGATCTTCTTCCTTCTCCCTCAAGAAGGATTATGGTACAGGCTTTGATAATCTCACATTTGGACAACGGGAAATCTCTGTATCTTGGATCGCCTTGTTATGTAATAAAAAGCTGCAGGTCATTCAAAATGCAGCAGCTCATTTCCTTCTGAACTCCCCTAGGCATCAGCGAGAAAGGCAGATCCTCATTGGCTGCCGGTGAAAGAAAGAGTGAAGTTCGAAGTGCTACGTATTGCGCACACAACCTATTAAAACAAAGGCCCCTAACCACTACAATATTTGGTCACACCCTACACTCCTGGAAGGGCACTGAGATTGGCTAGTGCCCCCACCTGGCAGCACCAAAAGTTTTCAGGGCAAGATGAGGAGGCCGTTCATTTGTTCATATGGCCCCCAAGCTGTGGAGCTACCTTCGGATAGGCTACATCAAATGAACTTAGAATCCACATTTAGAAAGGATTTAAAAACCTGGATGTTTGCAGACTAGCTAGTTCTTCATTCTGGACTCCGCCTCGATGGTGGTGTGTTGGATTTTAGCACTGAGAACCCTTTGGCCAGCCATGCGCTCTACAAATCCAATAGAACAGATTAGAAACATCAGCTTGCAGCTGTGTATTCTCTCAGCATAAATCACAGTATGGAGGGATGGGACATCAGCTCAGTCTTTTTAATGAATGTCTGCCATTTGGCCATGTCACCTAGCCAAAGTCCTGTTAATAGTACCGCTATATATGAGGCCTTCATTTGCTAGAACTGGTTCAAAATGTCAGCCAAAAAGTCCTCCTTAGGAATGCATATTAAGGGGGTTATTACAACTTTGGAGGAGGTGTTAATCCGGCCCAAATGTGACGGATATACCACCAGCCGTATTACGAGTTCCATAGGATATAATGGACTCGTAATACGGCTGGTGGTATATCCGTCACTTTACCGTCACTTTTGGGACGGATTAACACCTCCTCCAAAGTTGTAATAACCCCCTAAATGCCAGGCAGTGCACATGGCTTCAAAGGGAAGGGGAATTTAAAGAAGCAGTACCAGAGAAATCCTCTGGAAAAAGGAAGACTGAAGTATACAAAAAAGTGATGGATGGAATGCCTGAATTAATCTTTTTCACTGGTAATTACTCAGGACTGCATCCTAGTCCACGATTACGTTGCACACTATGCCACCTCAGTTTGAAGCCAGTCATATGCAAATCAGTCTTGACCCTGCTCCAATGGGAACAGTCCAAACCAAACTGCCAGGCCATGTCCTCCTTGAACTGGAACACGGGCAGCAGAAAAGTGAAGACAGCAATGCCTGCCCACCACTAACCCTACAAAGCACACTGCAACAATAGGGACTTCATACACATAGGAAGTACACCAACTCTGGGGCAGAGGGGTCAAGTTATGACCATTAAACTGATTTACAAGGAAGAGCCACAAGAAGTCTCTACAGTCAGGTTGAGGTAACAGGCTTGCACGTCACTACCAGAACTTGCTGCCACCAACCATTAGTAGTGCATAAGCACTGCTATATTAGTCGCCCATGCTATAACAAGTGCCACTTTCGGTGGTCCTCAAAAACCCCAGAGGAGTCCAGTGGGCAACATCCAATATTCATATAGCACTCTGGTCAGGAATCCAATGACACAGGTCTTTTGCACCATAAAACATACAGGCTTCGAAATCATGGTTAACCTGAAGAGCAGGTTGTCACATGGACATTACACAAGGGGCTTTCAATGATAAGAAAGGAATGGAAATTCTACTGTTGTATAGAGGAAGAGTTAAATCTGTAGGATAATCAACTAGCTGCATTCCCTACTCATAAGGTTAGCATGGCGAAGGCAACATTCAAATGCACTGCTTTCTCTAACAAATAGTGGAATTTCAATTACTGGCCAACTGCAGTGACCTGATGTAAACTTTGGTGGTACTGAAAGTCTTCCAATTCTTTAGGAAGTGCTAATTCTGAAGGAGAATCCACCATTGGGATGTCCTCTTCTAACCTACCTGCCACCATAGAGACTGCATGAAGTCAGCCAGGGGCTTCCCCTCAAGGTTTAGGATTACCTTAATAAATTAGAGGATTTCCTGCACCATCCAACTCTAAACCAAAAGGCAGTATTTTCTCACTAGAGCCTAAAACATTACATGATATCAGCTGGGTACAAAGTTCAATTGGCAAAGACTGCATTTTCCCTCAGCCCCCCAGGCACTTAAGTAGACTTATAAAACATCTAAAACATCATTGTACCGGACACGTGCCTTGGATTGTGTAATCTGCCTGTCTATGCACGCCTCAACTGAAATATCCATGTCATCTGTCATGCAAGAGAGGAGCTCTAACAGGGAGTGGAGCTGGGTCGGACGCCAAGGACGCCTCTGAACACAATGAAGACAATTACTTCATTCTTTCTACCTTTGCAGGCCGAATACTAGCTTTGTTTATCCTTTAAACAAAAGGGCAGCAAAGTTGGCAAGATAACCTGGGTCTAGGACTGCATACATTTGTCAGAGGATGATGGGTGATAAATTCACTATAAAGACTTCAGAAGAAACACCAAATTAGCTCATAGATGTGTGTTTTGTAGGAAATGTTGTTGCCATGATTCTGAATCCTCAGGTACAGTACCCCCCAGAAGCCCATGTTACGCCAGTACACAATCTGGGATAATATACACAGAAAGTCAATATGGTCAGACAAGAGCTTTCAGGGGTGGGTACAGCTGGGAAGGAAACTTGGAATGACACAAGAACAGCAAGTTACTGCTAAAGATAAACTATGGCTTGGCATAAATATACAAAAACAAAAGGTTTCCTAACTACAACAATTACCTGTAAATGGAAACTCTTATCCAGCACCAGGTTAATCATTAAGTTCTACAATCATCGTACTTGCATCAGCAAGGGTGCCTGTGTTGGCGCTAGGCGACCTTAAGTGCCCCAGTGCAGGCAGAAAACTAAAAATCCTTAGTAGGTATGGCATTGTTCAGCTCTTTCCCATTCACGCAAAGCAGCTCAGCAACCTTTCTTGCTGTGCATGCTGCGTGAACCTTTAGTACATATGCCCCTTAGGATCTATTCATTATAAAAGTGCAACAGCTACTGCCACACTTTTAATAAATCTTTTCCTCCATATAATTCTAGTTATTATCAGAACACATAAGTACACTGTTAGTAGATATGATGTGTAAACCTGTGCACACTGTAGCTTACTGTGCCACTGGGCGAGAACCACGAACTGACAACTATGAAAGGATCCAATTACTCTAGTTTGTAATTATTGTTTCTGTCAGAAAGCCCCACACACCTCTCTCCTTCCATCTATATTTAGTCTCAGGCAATTTCCATGGCTGCCCTGTTGCTAACAATTGGCATCCTTGACAGGCAGACTGGTGAAGGGGAGTGGGGATTGTGGCTTTCTCTAGCTGCAGAAAGAGGAGCAGGTAAGTGACAATATTATATTTTACTACTCCAAGAGTACTCCAGTCAATGGGGTCATCTTTTTATTGCATGCTCTAGGGCCCATGACATCATTGCTATGCTGCTGTCAGTGGGGCAGGTAAGTAACTATATTGTATTTTACCATTCCATGAGTACTCCAGTCAAAGAGGCCATATTTGTATTGCATGTTTCAGGGCCCATGAAATCCTTGCCATGCTACCGTCAGTGGAGGCAGGGTCCTGAGGTGGACACCGGATAGTGAGTGCCGGTAACAAAGCACGTTCTCATAGTAGCACCAAGCATATCTTTTCCATTGTCCAAGAAGAAATGGAAAATGTCCTTTCACTTATACCTTCATTTAGGATGCCATGCTAATTGCAAGTACAAGTTACGTGTTTAGAGTTACTATTTAGGCAATTAGTGCGTATGGTAATTACCACGTGGGCTATTAGTGCACGGACAATAAGCACATAAACGTAAGATGACAAATCACATCGGAAGCTCCAGAATTCACCCACACGTGTAATAGCCCAATTAAACCTGGCTCGTCATTCTGTATATACTGCAATAGGCAGGTGTCAGAGCCAGTGCTTAATTTGTAAATTAATGTGCTGGTGCCAAAAGCCCTCCTCTTAAACACGCGGCTGCTGCAGTGAAATATGCGAGCATCAAATAATGAGCAGCGTGATCCTGAAGCCATGTTGGGCATCTTTAATCGATTTACAGCCACTCCCTGCCCCTTCAGCTCACTCTCGCAGCTGTCTTCTTCCTCCCTTTGTGACACTTTTTCGTTTTTCGCTTCCTCCGTCCTTCTCATATGTGTCTTTTGCTCGCAGTAAATGCTTGAGTCAGAAAAATAAGTGCCGGCTCTCAAAAATAAGTACCGCACTGGAAACCATAAGCACAAATTAAGGACGGCCAGAGCCTCAACATATAAACACTCACAAGTACTGATCATGTAGGTAAATACAATCAGCTGCAAGAGACGCAGTACAGTAACAGAAGAGACTGCACTTTGCCCATCATTGCAGGAGAAGTCTGATCTATACCACAACAAAAGACACTAATATAGATTGCAAGATGGCTTAGAAAGCTAAATGCTCGCTGTTGACAAATGCGGTGTCTAGAAGTCATGAGTTCAGTCTTGACAAGGCAGACTCAGCTTTCCACCCTTGGAAGGCTGAGGCCCTTGTGATGATGTAAGACACGAGTTGTAGTTAAACAAAATGCTGTGTGCAATTATGTGGTACTAAAGAATTTGCATGAAGTGACCAATAATGTGAAGGCTAAACCCCAGTGTATGACGTAGGCTCAAACTGAAGCTCTCACAACCAACATTCTTCATGTTTGGTTGCACCCTCTTCTGCGTGTGCCAGAGAAACTTGCACGTGCCTGCTCTATGGCATTTTTGTTAGGTAGATTCTGTCCCGGGATTGCCTTTCTTGTACGTTTCTGATGGTTGTTTAACGTAAGCTGTGCTTTTACCTTCATGTGTTCATGTGAGCTACAAAAGGCTTAGGATACCTCACGTGCAGCCTTCCAATACCACTTATATGTGCACCGAAAGTACCGTTTGGGAAACACACTTGTCACCTACTTTCCCTCAAAATGGTCTGCATTTTTCCATTTACCTGTACACGTTGCCACCTGTGACGTAACCAGTTCTTGATGCAGTTTAGCGCATTGCCTCTCATCCCAGCTTGTTCATGCCTGTTCTGTCTGTAGTAAACCAAGGAGCACATCCACACAGTAGGATGGAATGTCTGAACTAATTTCAGCCACTGGCAAAGCCTGAGCTGCATTCCATTCCATTTTTTTTAGCTCGTCTCTGCTATTACAAACAGGAACTAACAATATGCATATTGGCATTGGTCCAGATCTTACAGTTCCCACAGGCTGGCATCGCTTGTGTTCCCATTCACTAGGGACGTGGGCTACCAGTTCGGTCCGGGCTGTCCTGCTACAGGGCAAAGAAGCACTAATAACTCAATGAGCACAGATAAAGTAAGACCCCAGAGTGAAAATAACAACTGCAAACGCATAGAACATTCTCTGCACATGTTCACACTTCTGCTCTTGAAGCAATGTGCACTGTTCAGTTCATCTGTCACAGAAGCACTTACTAATCAGCTATAAAAAAGAAAATACTCAAGCTGGCTTACTATTTGCTGCTAAAACATAAACAATGCTTTGATGAAGCATTCTTGCACTGCCAGGTACTCTACATCAATTACACACAAGTAGGAAAGCACTTCTGTAAGAAATTGGGGTATTATTTGGGGTAGGTGACTGCCCACCGCAAGGAATAACCACACCCCTTTTCAGGGTGACCCTTCAAAGTCTCTAAATTAACCTCGGCTCAGCTCTTTGGTGTGTATGGTACGGAACAGGCCGGCTTACTTAGGCCAATGTGTAAAGTATTAATGAAATACAAAAAAAAGTAATAAATTAAAAGCGTACAACAATAAAAATCCCAAACCGAATGAGAGAAATAGATTACAATTGTTTCACAAAATGCAAAGGGGAGCCAAAGATGTGAATGTTTTAAGATTTAAATTGAAATAGCGCAAAAAAGCACAGTGTCAATGACAGTCGCAGTAGACCAGGACCTAGAAAGAATTTGAGGCTGACTGTGATGAAATGCAGGTCGGATACACCAACCAGGTGGCTCCTGGTCAATGTTTTTACCTTCTGAGATAGTCTTTTAAGTCCCAATCTACCACTGGAGTATATTTCTAGAGCCCACCAGGTCCTCAGGGTAGGCACTTAGAGACCCAAAGGGTGTCAGACAGAGGCCAACAGTAGGTTCCCGTCCAGGTCCAGTTGCCACTATCAGCTGGGTACTTCCATGAAAAATGGCTCTTCTAGATTGTTATATCCCTGTAGCTTGAACAGGAAGTCAGCATTATGACCCTTGTAGTCTACTTCTTTGCCCTAGGTACAAGCGGGAACAGATCCAGTCCTTCAGGCCACAGAAAGCAGAACTAGTCCTTTTGTGATCTGCCACAGGTCATGGAAGTCTTCTCAAGCGGTGTCTGGGCATGCCACAATCATGCCTGGAATTAGCTAGCAGGTGGGAATGACTCCTGGGTGTGCCACAACCAATACAGTAAAAGTCCCAGGAGTGATCCCTACCCATTTTGGGCATTTGCAACATGGAAAAAGTCCTCCGCCACACTAAGTTTTGGCTTTGAAGGCTAAGGGAGCGTGTGGAGATTGTTCTATTTTAATACAAGTGTCCTCCTACATCTAACACTAAAATCCAATTTGAACCAGGCACTATACCCGCAAAACCCCACAGAAGCCTGGTAGGGCAAAGGCAGAGTTTTTCAGCAACCAGTCAGTGGATCCTGTTATCTACCCTTTCAAGTGTGTCCAAAGTGCAATATAGGAACTTGGCAGACCTGCTTAGCACAATGTGACACTGTTGTGGAAAAAATGATGCCCATAGACCTCACCCTGTATACTTAGTGGCGTTCCAAGAAGCCACCTCTGCCCATTCAAGTCAGCATAGTGTTTGCTTCTGGGTGGCATTTTACACATATTCAAGACAAACTACTGGCTGGGAAGTGGCAAAAGCTTGTTAATTAGCCTTCTGACAGTTCAGGCAGGTAAAGGTAACTTTCTAAAAGATGCTTTTCCTTAAACTCCAACCTCTGCATTGAATTTGATTTTAACAACTATTTAAAATAGTTGTTTAACTATTTTCCTAGGTTGTCACTTTCCTGAGATACAGTAGTAGTATTTTGGTAGCTTTTGAGTGCTAGTCACTGTAAGGACATGTGAACATTACATTTCTACACGTCCTTCTTTTAAATACCATGCAATCTGCCATGTGGACTACAGGGCCTGTATAAAGTTTACTTATTAATATCTAAAAGGGAGGATTTTACCTGTCAAAAAGGTTTATTTTGGCAAGCCAAATGGCAGTTTTTAGACTGCTGCAGTCAGGCTACAGTGGTAGGCCTGGAACCATGTTTGCACTGCCATTGTAATCAATGGTTCAACAGGTGCTGCAGTCCATTAGTGAACACACTTAGGGGCATCCCCATATTCCCCTAGGAACTGGGTACAGACAATGTCTCACTTAAAAATGCTCCTAAAGGAACTATTTAGATATAGTATGCGTACATATTATCCAGTCTTCCTGGATCTGCAGTTGGGATTCAATCTTATGATCTAGAGGGGTTATATACACTGTTGTTGTTTATGAAATGGACAGTCGTTAGAATTGTTGTACATTTTTTTGAACTTATTGAATCCTATTGAGTAATAGATTAGATTTTAACAGTACTGAGTTGTCTTATTCATTAATTGAAGACTGGATAACATGTACGCATACTATATCTAAATGATTCCTCTAGGAGTATTTTTAAGTGAGATGCAGTCCATTAGTGGCATTTAACTTTCACACCCTGGATAAATTTTTTTTAATCATATACTATTGACTTATGGGTAAGCTAAATGTAGTGATTAGGATTATGCCTATTCCTCCATGTTAAAAAAGGGAGCACATGCACTTTACTACCAATTAGTAGGGGCAAAGTGCACAGAGTGCTACAGCCAGCAAAAACAACTAGGGAAAAAAATCTGGAGTACAACATGCAAAAGAAGGTCATGTCCTGTAATTCCCAATTAAAACCTATTTTTTTCCAAATTTACAAAAGATTCCCAATTGATAAGTATAATGCCAGAAGTTGTGGGCTGGCATACATGAATCTTTAGGGTGTTTATGTCACAGAAAGCGAGATGAAGCTGCAAAAGTTGAATCAAACCTTCCTCTCTAAATTGTGCAGTCCTGGATAAGCCAGCCAATGTTTATGTTCCATAGTTCACCAATAATTAAGGGAGCATCTAGAGGCAATTTAATTTTGAGGTTGTAATATTTAACGCAAAAGGTTAACCAATACAGGACACAGTTATATATACTCTAAGTGGATGTGCTGCATGAGACTGAGTGACACACCCTGGTGAAACCTGGTGGTAAGTGCTGTAAAAGCGATTAGGGGCAGTACCCACTCCCTAATGTTTGGCAAGATACACTAAAAGAGGCCATAAATGTAACTTGACACCCCTTTTCTGTTGGCCAGCTATGCACTGAGCACTCAGGACAGACCTTTCCATCAGTGCCTGAGACGTGGGTTAGCACATAGTTATCTACCGTGGGGAAGGATAAAGTCAGGAAGGACACACAAGCTAATAAAATAGTTCAGTACACCCTGGCAGTGAGTACACAACCAGCACAATCCTCAGCCATAATGGAGATCTTAGAGGAGGAGCCTCTGGGACCATCGACAGTCGACCTCCTACCCGCAACAAATGACTCTCAACAAATGTTGGAGATGAAAATTGACACTATGGTAATAGAAATGTTTTATGTTCATGATATTGTATGTGTTATCTGTAGCAGGGCGCCTTGATGGAAGGTTCCCTGCGGTGAATTCTGGTGTGCTCAGCGGCATTCCAGAGGATACGGTTGACGGCTTGATCGGTCTCTGGAGGGCTGCTGAGGACATCGGTGTTGATATCGGAATAAAATATCGAAATTCAAGAATACTTCCCGATTTGCTGGTCTTCTTCCCACACCGGATTTCACATAATTTGGCGACAAGCAGGGAACGTATCAACACCAACAGAACCTACGTGTACTTGCCATAGGTACATTCAGCTGTCCTCGCAGTCTTTTTCTCTACTTGTTTTAAAAGGAAAAAGGTTTCATTTTTGGAGCGAAGGGCAAGTTATTTAATCCGGGAGATGTATCTGCATTTCTGCATTTCAAGTCTGCTGCCAGAGTTATTTTGCCGCGATTTATTGACAGTTCCTAGCGCAAGTTATTTAATCCGGGAGACGTATCTGCATTTCCGCATTTCAAGTCTGCTGCTATAGATATTTTGCCGCGATTCTTTGACAGTTCCTAGCGCTGCACGCTGTAGTGCTGAGCTACATTTTACTTGACAATTTCAAGCGTTGTATGCTTATGTCTTGCTTGTGATTTTGGCAGTGCGTGTGTCTTACAATTTGGAGTTCATACTGGCATTTTTTCAACGCTGGTCCGTGCGCGTGCCACGGTTACCATAGTTACTGTTCATTGTTACTAGCTCACTCTGTTTCTACCGTGAGTGGATTTGCCGGGGAGAGACGGAGATTCTTGAGAGCATTTGCTCGGCAATTATCACAGTTGGAAGCTGAGCAATTATCACAATTGTTTCTACCTTTTGCTCATTTCTAATAAACACAGCTGCAAGTGGAATATACTGTGAGTCTCACGCTTAAAACGTTTGGCGAATCATCGAATTTTAATACAGCTCGAGTATTCCTGCGTGTCTTCAGTGATTCGCACACTTTATTAGCGGTTGTTTGATGAGCCATTTTATAGAGACGCACGCAGTTGGAAGAAGGTGAACTGGAGGAGTTGGACTCTCTCTCTGCGTGTTTTCTGTGATTTGCACATTTCTGTCTAAACACTTGTTTTGTGAGTTAATTTCATGGTGACTCACACACCTTAAAGGAAGCGAATTGAAGCGTCATTCACTCACTTGTTCGCACACTCTAAGTTAACCAGTTTTGCACCACTTGTGTTTCATAAACTGTTGGCTATATTCACTATGCAAACAGCAAATTTACCAGTGGCATTTCTACCTGAACCTGGCAATACTACATTAAAATGACACCACTGGTACAAATCTTTTGAACGCTATTTGGTGGCTATGGATGGGCTAAATTTTTCTCCCATTCAGAAGAAAGTGATTTTATACAATTGCCTGGGAACTGAAGGACAAAGGATTTTTGACCACCAACCTCAAGCAATACCTTCGTCCACTGATCGATGGGATGTTTTCACAGAGGCGGTCAATAGACTAGAAAATCATTTCAAAGATGATCTTAGCATTATTGTTGAGAGACACAAATATTTCACCAGGAAGCAATTTCAACATGAGTCAATTGACAGCTTTATAGCTGAGCTCAGGGTATTGGCTGCTACTTGTGAATTTATTGGTCCCCTTGATCAATATCTTAGAGATCAATTAGTAGTGAATTGTTTTGATACAAGAATTCAAGAGAAAAGTTTATGTTGTAGGAACCCAACACTGAATGAAACGTTAGAAATAGTCAGAGGTATTAAGCGCTCCTTAATAGCTTCTAAAGAACTAAGCAAAATGAAAATGAACCTAGTAGAAAATGTGAACATGGTTTTACCTAAATCTAAAACACTTACGTCAGCGACATCTGAGTTAAAGAAAAATAATGCCAAAGGTGTACTTTGTTTTAGGTGTGGCTCTAAGTCACATTTAGCTAAGGCAACTAATTGTCCTGCTATGGGAAAGGTATGCATGAAATGCAAGAAAACTGGTCATTTTGCACGAGTATGTAGACAATCGCAAAAGGTCATGATGGTTGAACAACAACATTCCTCATGGCAGACAGAGAATAGTGAACTTGACCTTGTGAAAAGGTGCGTCTTGATGGTGGGTGCTACGTCTGACTGTAATGCAAGTTGTAACCCTTTGAAAGATCCTGTATGTGAAATCAAGATAGGTGATACATTGTTAGATGTTATGGTGGATTCTGGTTCACCCATAACCATCGTATCTGATGTGAATTACCATTTGAATTGGAATGAGCTTACCTTAATGCCGCCTGACATAAAAACGGTTGCATTCGATGGTCAAGAAATAGATATGATGGGGTATTTTCAGGAGAAGATTTGTTACCAACATAAAACCATCAATACTAAAATTTACGTAGCTAAAAGAGGGTACAACATCTTGGGGTGGAGAGATCAAGGGCAGTTCGGCATGGTTCTCAGACCAGGTACGGATCAACCAATTACTTTGGTTGAGAAGATCGACATAAAGTTATATTCTCTTCAAGAGGTATTTGAAAAGCATACTGCTATCTTCAGAAACAAACTTGGCTTGGTAAAGCGTTACGAACATAAAATTATACTTAAACCTGAGGAAGTGCCTGTAGTACACAAAGTATGGAACGTACCATTGAGTATTAGAAGGAAGTTGAAGGAGCATTTGTGTGAACTATGTGCTGAAGGGGTTATTGAGCCAGCTGACTCATCTCAATGGGTGTCTCCGATTGTAGTAGCAGTTAAGAAAACAGGTGATTTAAGATTATGCGTGGACTTGAGGTCTTTGAACAAGAACATTTTGGTAGACTGTTTCCCGTTGCCTAAGATTCAGAACCTGTTAGCACAATTGGGGGGAATGAAAGTGTTTTCCTCAATCGATCTTAAGTCGGCTTATCATCAAGTTGAATTAAGTAGAGAATCTCGTAGTTTTACTACATTTGTCACACTGTTTGGTGCTTATCGTTTTCTGCGTATGCCATTTGGGTTGGCTTCTGCGGCTTCCGTATTCCAGAAGCTTATGTATCAACTGCTCGGTAATGAGTGCAGCGTATTAGCTTATCAAGATGACATTTTGATTGGTTCGGAGTCAGTCCAAAAACATCTACACAAACTTGACAAGGTTATCGGAATCCTTGAGGTTCATGGAATTACAGTTAGAAAAGAGAAATGCAAATTCATGGTTGATTCGGTGGACTATTTAAGACATAGAATTTCTGCTCAAGGGATTTTACCCAAGAAGGATTTGTTAGGTGCAATCGAAAATTCACCTTCTCCTAGGGATAAAGATCAATTAAACTCATTCTTGGGTCTATGTGAGTATTACTCACGGTTTGTGCAAAATTTTGCTTATCTGACTGAACCATTGAGAAAAATTTTGAGGAAAGGGGAAAAATTTCAGTGGCAAGAAGAGCAGGTGCAAGCATTTTCTACGCTCAAAGAGCTCATAGTGAATGGTCTTGCCCTTCAACCTTTCAGCGAGGATGCACCGTCCATCATTACTGTGGATGCGAGTGGAGTTGGCTTAGGTGCTGTTTTGAGTCAAATGGTGAATGGTAGGGAACACACCATTGCATTTGCGTCTAGGCGTCTTTCTGAGGCTGAGGTGAATTACAGCACAATAGAGAGGGAGGCATTGGCTTGCGTGTGGGGTGCTAACCATTTTTCAACATATGTGTGGGGTAGAGAATTTACTGTAGTCACGGATCATAAACCATTGGTTTATTTGTGGAATGATAACGTTTTTAATAAAACCAGTCCAAGGTTGACCAGGTTGTTAGCTAAGTTATATGAATTCAACATGAAAATGAAGCATATTTCCGATGGAAGTAATGGCAGGGCTGATTTTCTTTCTAGGTGTCCAGTTTGCATGCCTATTGATATGAAACAAATTGAAGATGAAGAGGTTGTAGTGGGCATGATTGATGGTGTGGTTGTTTCAGGAGGGATCATTTCCAGACAGGATTGGAAGGAGGCAGTGGACAAGGACAACTCTCTTTTGCTTCTCAAAAAGTATATTTGTGAAGGTTGGCCTGGAGGAAATAGTGTTTCTGAAGTAATGAGATCATTTGGTAAAGTCAAAGAGGAGTTGAATATGGAGGACAACCTTGTTATGAGAGGGGAGCGTTTGATACCTCCTAGTAGTTTAAGGTACAAATTAATTAAATTGGCTCACGAAGGACATGTGGGAATAACTGGCACAAGAAAACGGTTGCAATTGTATTATTGGTGGCCGGGTATGGACTCGGAAGTGGAGATGGAAGTCAAGAATTGTTGTGATTGTAAAGGGGCAGACAAAAGTTTGCATACGAGGGAGGTGCCATTATGTCCAGTACCTTTTCCTGATAAACCTTGGCAAAAGCTAGGATTAGATTTTATTGGTCCAATAGGGGGTGTGAATGGAGGTAAGAGGTATGTGTTGGTTGCAGTAGATTATCATTCCAAATGGATTTCGTATACATTTTTGAGGGAACCTAATACTATCAGTGTAATTGGATTTTTTAAAGAGATTTTTAATCGGGAGGGAATTCCTAAATATTTGGTCACGGACAATGGCGTACAATTTGTTTCGCATCAAATGAGGGAATTTTTGAAGGGTCTTAGTATTAAGCATCTTACCACTGCTTTATATAGTCCGCAAGGTAACAGTCTTGTGGAGAGGGTAAATAGAATGTTCAAGGAAACTATTCAATTAGCTATTCGTGTGGGGAAGAGTGTGCAGGATTTGGTTGCAGAAAGAATTTGGTGCTATCACAATACTCCTCATTCGTCTACAGGGGTAGCTCCTTTTGTTTTGTTAAAAGGTAGATACTCCTGCAATGAACTATCTCCTGAGTGGGTGGTGGAGGAAACCATGAAGGGAAGGGTCACTCCTGATATTAAACAGGTGAAAGAGAGAGTGGAGAAACTGCAAGGTAGAAGTAAGTTGAGATATGATAATCTAAAAAGTGTGTGGGATATGCAATTTGGTGTGGGTGACAAAGTCAGAGTTAAGAGACCTCAAGGTAAAAGAAGTGGGGAGTCGAGTTTTTATCCTGTTACTAAGGTCATCAGAGTATCAAAGCATTCTGTCATGGTGGAAAATGGTAAGTGGTGGAATAAGAGGAATGTGGTGAAGGTTCGTCATGAGCAAGAGGTGGTTCATGAGGTTCAATCTCCAAGTGTTCTTGTCGGAGGTGAAATTACTGGTGGGGGTATTGTTGGTAATGCTCTGGAAGTGGGCTCTGGCGAAACTATGCAGAGAATCAGGGTGGTACATGAAGGTGGAAACTCCAGTATGGGATGTGTGAGTAATCAGGAGGAGGGCTCAGGTGAAAATGTACAGGGAAGCAATGTGCAACATGGATACAACAGTGGAAATTCGATCATAAGAAGTGAAAGTGTTCTGGGTGAAAACCTGGAGGCAAACATCAATAGGCCCAAAAGGAATGTTGTTAGACCTAAACATTTAAATCAATATGTATTGTATTAGTGCAGATGTATTTAGTTTTAAATTTGGGTATTTGTAGATCAAAGTCTGTTGTTGTATTTGTTAAGGGGGAAGATGTGTTATGTTCATGATATTGTGTGTGTTATCTATAACAGGGCGCCTTTATGGAAGGCTCCCTGCGGTGAATTCTGGCGTGCTCAGCGGCATTCCAGAGGAGACGGTTGACGGCTTGATCGGTCTCTGGAGGGCTGCTGAGGACATCGGTGTTGATATCGGAATAAAATATCGAAATTCAAGAATACTTCCCAATCTGCTGGTCTTCTTCCCACACTGGATTTAACAAAATGACATTGCAGAGAAACAACCTCAGGTAAATATTAAAAGGAACAACAGCAACAAGAACACTGGGTAGACTCTACATACAAATATAAATGAGCTGCAAACAATGGTAATCAAGCTGCATGAGACAAAAAAGATGATTCACGATAGAGATGAAGAAGCAGACGTTAGATCAAGATGTAATTATCTTGAATGTTTGGGCTTCCCATGGCGGGCGGAGGGCCCTTTAGTGGAACGTTTCATCAAAGACTGGATTCTAAAAGTCCTGATACCTGAGAGCCTACCAAACTACTTTCTGGTGGAGAAAGCACATAGGGTGTAAGCTCCTCCGCTGAGACCTGGTGCCTCTCTGAGAACCACAAGAGCCCAGTTCTTGAACTACTGCGATACATAGGCTATTCTTCTATGGACCTAACACAGTAGTACAGCACATGATGATGGTCTAGCAATCCAGACCTACCGGGATTATACTTGTATCATGCAATTAGACAGGAAATCCTGTCTGTGAAGCAGTGAAAAGAAAATTACAGGTAGAAGGCTTCAATTACGTGCTGCTATTCTCTGAAAAACTGAAGGTCATCAGAGATAATAAGACTCACTTTCACTTCACCCAAAACTGCCTGGGACTGGTTAGGGGGATGGTTTGGGAGTAAGGGGACTAGACACACAGGCTGACTGCCAACACAAGATATCCGTTCATAAACTCTTGACCAACCTTTGACTGATGCTCCTGCCTACTCACTGGGGCACATAGAGGATAATTCAGATGACACGTCAAGTGCACAGTGACAGATCAGCACACAGAAAGGAACCCAATGAAGGCAAACACACCCTTATTTTTTTCAGTACTTAAAACGTCTAACTTTATAATACCTACAAGTGGGGTGTTTTGTATATTGGAATCTAGGATGCTGAGAGTTATATTCCCTGGCTTCGAAGAGATACCATTGCTGGCTTCTGCAGTGGCTGCAGAGGTGGTGGTACATTCAGCCTGACACTATATGTGGCCTTAGACCATCCTACTCTTGTTGAGGGTTATGTGTCAAGTTCATTAATGATCAGTGTTTGGATGGGGGTAGGGTATTTGGACCTTAAACCACTACATGTGTTATATGTTCATTACCATAAGCGGGAACTGCAAACTAGATATTTAAAGCAAAATACTAGGTAGCTATACCCAGAAGACGGATGCCTGATACAAAGAGTTCAAAGTTGTGCCTGAGAGCAGGAAATGGGAGATGTGGGATTTGGGGCCAGATGTAGGAAACTGTTTGCGACTCGCAAACGGCAAAATTTGCCGTTTGCGAGTCGCAAAACGCAGTTTCCTATGCAGAAATGCATTTTGCGAGTCGGAACCGACTCGCAAAATGCATTTCCGACTCGCAAATAGGAAGGGGTGTTCCCTTCCTATTTGCGACTCGCAGTGGGATGCAATACCATTTGCGACCGCGTACGCGGTCGCAACTGGCATCGCAGTTACCATCCACTTCAAGTGGATGGTAACCCACTCGCAAATTGGAAGGGGTCCCCATGGGACCCCTTCCAGTTTGTGACTGGACCCACAAATATTTTTCAGGGCAAATATTTTTTCGGAAAAAATTCCGAAACTAAAGGTTTCGTTTTTTTTTTAAGTGCAGCTCGTTTTCCTGTAAGGAAAACGGGCTACACTTAAAAAAAAAAAAATGCTTTATTGTTCAAGCAGTCACGAACATGGAGGTCTGCTGACGACAGCAGGCCTCCATGTTAGCGAGTGCCTATACTCGCTATGGGGCCGCAATTTGCGACCCACCTCATGAATATTCATGAGGTGGGTCATTGCGACCCCATAGCGAGTCGCAGTCGGTGTCTGAGACACCGTACTGCATAGCAATTTGCGACTTGCAAATTGCGAGTCGCAGGGACTCGCAATTTGCAAGTCGCAAATTGCCGTTTTGCTACATCTGGCCCCTGATTATGTAAATTGAAGGAGAAGTAAAGACTGCTAGACAACATAACATTCCTAAGGCACAAGTGTCGATCCTATTATCACTGTCTCAGACCAGCTTAGCTCAAAGCATTTTGATCCTCCATGGAAACAGCAAATCGAATGTGAGAGGCCTAAAGAATGATGTCAAGAGGCACAGGATTTTATCTTACATTAAATGTTATATTGACGTATTGTTCTTACAGGAAACTGATTTAACACTTCACGAATATACTGAACTGGCCACAAAATGGAGGGGGCACCTGTATTCAGCAGTCTTCTTACTCTTACTCGAGGGAAGTGTCTATCTTGATACTAGGTTGGGTCCCGTTTGTGGCTACTGATGTGAAATGAGACCCAGAGGGTCTCTATTTGTAGGTCAGTGGGACTATGAATGGCAGCCACTGACTATGCTAAACTTCTATGACCCTAACATGGAAGATATGTCTCTTTCCCTAGTCTGCAGGACATGGTGCTGCTTCAGTTGTGTGGTCCCATGCTGTGTGTTGGAGTCTTCAATCGTGTTATGTCCCCTGAGTGTGACAGGCGTTCTCAATGACCAGATTCACAACACAGACTTTTAAGTCAATTAGTGGACATTATGGGTCAGATGCAAGTGACAGATGTGTGGAGAACAAGACATCTGGACAAAAGAGTGTATTTCTATTATTCTCCACCTCATGGGTCATATAGCAGACTGGACTATTTTTTCTTATTCCATATATATGTGTGTGGACTGCCTGGATATTATTAATTATATGGGTAGAACCCTCTCAGATCATTCCCCGCTGATGCCGACACTTAGGCAGGGACATAGGGGAACCTGCATACGCACCTGGTGAATGAGGACGAAGGCGCTTCTGGAGGGAGGATTCTCTGCATGCCTTCGACAAACATTAATCGACTACTTCAATATTAATTGAGGGTCAACGAATATGAGGGCCACTGAATGGGAGACAATGAATGTGATCATATGAGGTGTCATCATCAGGAAGGTGGTGGAAGTGGCCGGACAGCTACCCAGAGACATCGCTGAAGGGCAACAGAAGGTCGAAGACATGGAATGGGATCCTGCCTACCGCAGTTGAAGGGAGACATGCTGCCCTTACTACAGCAAAAACAGCAGAAAGCCATATACAATGCCGGGGGATCACAGCTGAAGAAGAATGCATACATCTATACCTACACAAAACATGACACCTAGGGTTACCTCTAGAAAAAAAGACGGAATTAGAACAACCACTGACAGGTGCAGAACTGAGGGCTGTGTTAGGAAACTGCTGGCCAACCGACTGCCACAAGTTGTGTTGATGCTGGTGCAGGAAGATTAAACATGATTTATACCAATCTTCAACTAATGATGATTGGCACACGTGGAACACTATTTGCTCACACATGGTTTGGATTATGTAGGGGCTTAACTTTTAATTTTGGGAAGGTTTTTGGTTGGGATCATATGTTTCATCTGATGACTGAAATAATCCCACAAATATCAAGAACTCAAACACTGTTAAGAAGAATATTGATTTTAACTTATATCGGAAACAAAAAAAATTGTTACCTTTAGATAAATATTTGATATTCCAAAAATATTGCCTAACACAATATCGACTCAAATATCTCCAAAATAATTAAATTACCATTAATAAAAAATAAAAAACAACTTTTTACATCAAACAAATTATTACAATAAACAATATATAACGGGTAAATAAAAAAGTATATTATAGCACCAAAATAATAAAAATTCATCTGAATAAAATATGCAACTAAATATATAATAACAATATAGCTATAGATATATTCAATACTATAGAAATACATATTAAACATTATAAATAAAATCTCAATTAGCGTTTACTGTAAAAGGACATAACTGATAAAAAAAACTCAAACTAAAACTAAACTATAAACAAACTGATCAATAAAATCACACAAAAAATTAAATCAACAATATCAAATGCATATAAATGTAATCAACTGAATACTTCAAAGAATACAAAAGCTGGAAGATGAGGAAGTATGCCAGATTCTCTGACCAGACCCTTAAAAAAGGAATATGTACACCTTGATAACTACCTTGGCAAGAAAAAGTAAAACTTATATTTAAACTAAAACTTACTTATAATTAAAGTTAAAATTGTAAAATCGCAAATAATTAAAACATACTTGTCAACTTGTATCTGTTTACATGTACTTACTAAAAGAAAATACAACAACTTCGAAAAAGGCTAATCTGCCGAAAAACAACACCAATCACAAACCAGAACATAGATCTAAAAACGAAGTATATATAAATTATTCTAAAATACAAAGACACCCAAAAGTGATTAAAATAAAACTGAACAATATCAACTCCTACACACTACCAAAAAATGAACATTCAAAATGAAACTGACACTTGTTTTGTCTTCCAACAGAAAAGAAAGCACATAGTTCACATTACAACACCCCCAACAGAAATGCTGCAAGAAATATCAAACATCTAAGAAGAACATACATCTAATTATGAATATTAAAAGTAGTTGAATAATGTTAGATGTAAATAAACTTATAAACATTTGAAAATGTATTCATGTATTCTGTTACATTACACAATGACAGAGAGAGCAAGATACATAACATCTCAGCAAGGAAAGCAATTACTAAGTCACATGGGTTAATCCTATACCCAAGAAAGTACATCAATGGAAAATATGAAATGGAAATGTACCAAATTTTATTCTAATGCATGCTATGGGAGGGCCACTACAAAAGATGATGTTGTAATTAACGTAAGGGACCACAATCACCTCACAAATGACAGGAAAAGAGGTAAGGGAGGCATTGAAGGATATAAGAAAGGCAAGCACTAGCTCCCAGGAGCTCACAACTAAAATCCTAAAAGGTATACTCCCTAAAGTTCCTGAACACATTACATGCCAACTACTACCTAGACCCACTTTAAAGCATTTCACTGCATGAACCAGTGACAGTCCTCCTGCCCCTAAAAGATACCAAAATATAGAAATACCTGAACACTTAAAAATTACACATAATAAGGAACCCTTTCTGTTATAGGACAACCGAAACAATGATAGACAAATAATTTTCTACAGGAGATAACGTATTAAAACTAAGCTATTGTCAAACATGGATGACGGAAGGGACCTTCAAAATGCATCACAGATGATTCGCTCAGATATACACCACACATGGTGAATATAATAACACAAATATCCCTTCTATATATATCCCCACTACCAAATAAAGTAGCACTTAGTACGAACTCCTAAACCACATGAAACATAAAACAAATAACTATTACCCACAAAAAATAATCATAGACTTTGAAAAAGCCATGATTCAAAAAAATCAAAACATTTACCCCCACACAGTCTTACAAGGCTGTAACTGCTATTTCAATCAAAGCATTTTAAGACACCTCCAAGAATATCCACTAAGGGCCTCATTATGAGTTTGGCGTCCCACCACGGGAACCCCAAACATGAGGAGGATGCCACTGCCATAGCGGTGATGTTCCCTCTGGGCGTATTACAATGTTCCTGCTGAGCTGACCGGAGGGAACATTGTAATACGCGTTTCTGCTGGGCTGACCGGCAGGAACAGTGTTAGGATATTGACCTTGGCTCCCTTAAGAGAGCAGAGGCCAATATCCTAACACTCCAGCACACTCGGATTGCACACTGTCTGCAAAGCAGACAGTGCACCCTGTGGCCCCCAGCACTTCCTTTCCACCAGCCTTTTCATGGCGGGATCCCTGCCATGAAAAGTCTGGCAGAAATAGGGGTTGTAATCAGCCAAGCGGAGCTGAGTTCAACGGCACCATGTTTGGTTGCGAGTCCAACCACTGTCATGCCATCAGGAGCCATGTTCCCAGCGGGGGCGGCAGTCCTTTGGTGGTTGGACCGTCAAAGTCATAATTTGGCAGTCGGACTGCCAAAACCACAGCAGCCGACCGCCACTGCAAGTTAGGCGGTCTCATAACCACCAAACTATTAATGAGGCTGTTGGACCTGGCCTTTGTGGCAGGTTCAACCTCTGAAATTTTGCCTCCTTCCTCCTATTTTTTTCTGACCTCTCGCTGTTGGCTCTAGGACTCTGAGCACTTCATCACTTCTGATCAGTGCTAAAGTGCAGGTGCTCTCCCATCTAAAGTTGGTATGATTGGCGTATAGCTAATTGGCATATTTAATTTACCTGTAAGTCCCTTGTACAGTGTTATCTCCATACCCAGGGCCTGTAAATTAAATGCTACTAGTGGGCCAGCAGCGCTGCTTGTGCTATCCACTGAAGTAGCCTTTCAAACCTGTCTCAGGCCTGCTAGCACAGGGCCTGTGTGCACAGTTTTCTGCCACGGGGACCTGGCATCTAAATTTACTTGCCAGGCCCAGAACTCCCCTTTTACTACATGTAAGTCACCCCTAAGGTAGGCCCTAGCTAGCCCTAGGGGCAAGTGCTATGTATGTAGAAGGCAGGACATGTGCCAGGTTGCGTGGCCTGTCCTGGTAGTAATAAACAGCCTAACTTGGTGACTGTTCTTAAGCTTGGTGTCCTGGTAGTGATAAACAGCCTACCTTAGTGCTGCCTTCTCATAGGATTGCATTAGAAATGCCCTGCCTTATATGTAGGGGGTATTGTCTGTTTTATGAGGGGTAGCGTAGGCATGTTTGGTATGGTTGTAATGGTGATGAGAAATGCTGCTTACTGGTGTAAGTGGATTTTTTATTACTATTACAGGAATGCACTTCTAGAAAGTGAGCATTTCTCTGTGCATATGACTGGTGTTTTGCAGCTTGACTCCAATCCATGTATGGGCAGAGTGGCAGTTGGGCTTTGTGCATACTTTTCAGTCAGCCTGTACACAGGGAGGGTGGAGGTGTCACCGAGGTGCATCCGCATGCTGAATAGCCTTCCTGGGATGAGAGATGGGAGAGGCGGGGCACACCTGCATTTGTAAAGGCTGTGCCCTGGCCTAACACACTAGGGTCATTTACCCCAACTGATGTTTGGAGCCTGTGCCGGAGGAGAGAGGGGGCACTCCCAGAACTAGTTGTAACCGGTTGGAACCTCCTCTCCCCTTCCTTTGTAACACACTGTAAAATTGAGTATAAGTACAGGGGAATTCTCCCCACAATTTGGGAACTCTTGGTGACATTTTTGGAACTGGACACAATGCTGCTGGAGGGACTCATCGCCATGGACTACAGCTGCTGTGCTGACCTGTGACCTGCCTGGTCACTATAAGGAACTGCCACTTGCTGGCATTCACATTGCGCTGGCCTGCTACTGGGCCCTGCCGCCCTGTGCTCCATGGAACTTTGTCCCCCAGGGGCAGGGTGCTGTGGCCCCTGACCCCTGCAGCACTCAGAAGCGCATGAGGAGTGCTCCTCCTCCTATGATTTAGTGCCTAGAAGGCGCTCTGCATAGGTTTGACCCAGTGCTTGGAAACTGCCTTGCTTTATTGCTACAGCGCTTCATAAGCGCTTTGCCACTTCCTGGAATCACCACCGCGACCCAGGCTCTTCAGGAATTCCCCGCGCTCCTAAGCATGTTGTTATTGCCTTTAGACATTCACCACTGTGACCGGGGATGTTGTGTGAAAGCGCGAGGGACGCGCTGCTCCTGGGACTCCTGGGGCACCATCCATTGAGGAAAAGCAGGGAGCGCGCTCCTACCGTGCCCCCGGGGTGAAGCGCGCCCTGAGAAGTGCCCCCAGGGCACAAGCAGGCACCTACTTAGGTGCCTGCACACTGCTGGATTTGAAACAAGACGTCGGGTGGGGAAGGAAGCCTCACCCAGGGCTCCCTGCCCCACCAGAGCCTCAGTGGTGTCGCAGACGGGCGGGGGGAAGGAAGCCTCATCGGAGGCTCTCCCTGCCCCAACAAAGCCTGAACTTGGTTGTGGAGACTGCAGGAGTGGACGTCTCGACGCAGGCTCCCGCACCGCAGGTCCCCTTGTACAGCCCCCCACTGTGGCCCTTGTTGTTTTGTTTGGGCAGAGATCATGGGCCCAGGGGGCCCGTTATAAACACCAGAGGGGGTGCGTGCCACCCCTCTCCCCCAGGATCAACATGTGGCCCGTTTTGCACATAGGAGTGCCGAGGGGGGCCATATCAATCTTCTTGGCACTAGGAATGCCCCTTTTATCATAAAACAGGTACTTTTGGGGACGTATTCGTTCTTGTGATCTTAATATGGACATAGGGGATTATATGTTCCCTGCTTATTTTTATGATGTCACATATATGTGCTGATGTTCCTTTTATGGGCATGACCTGCTAATATGTTTTCTTGACTTGCCATGTGTTTTATAATGTCCTTGGAACAGGCATTTATGATACTTAAATGACAAGTGTTTTATTTAGTAATGTGATCCCTGACTACTTCTTATGTTGCAGAATAATAAGTAACCTGTGTGTTATATGTGACTACTGCTAGTTCTACAAAGTAACTAATGTGTAATGTTCTGACAACTGCTAAGGTAGCAGGATTTTACTGACATGTTGTGTTTGGTCTAATAATTGTGTTGTGTACAATACAGTATATTTTCCTATAACTTGCTGTTGTGTTTCCTTTGTGGTGGGGAAAGTGCGTCAAGTGTTTTGTGTGTGTTGTGCAAACGCTTTACACATTGCTTCTGGGATAGGCCTGACTGTCGTGCCAAGCTACTAAGGGGGTGAGCAGGGGTTATCATGGACGTATAACTCCCTTGCCCTGACTAGAATGGGTGGGTTCTGCCTGGCTTAGGTGCATACCCTAGCCAACCAGAAACCCCATTTCTAACAGAGGCCCTAGGTGTAGGATATCCTACAAATAATCAGTTGGCCTTTGAAATAGAAACAATGATTGAACTAGCTAATGTCTGTCACTGAGGAAGGTAACCACTACACTTTTACACTTTACTAATAGATAGCCCTTTCTACAAACAAAATGAACACCAACTAAGCCCCCTAATAGATTATATCAAAGATACTTGAGTTGGCAGACTACGTAACTCCAGACATAGATGCCAACCCAAATTCCAAATACCATGGTGGAATGTCTATGACAACACCTTGGCACAGGAAGCCAAAACAAACAACAGAGTGGGATGATGCCACAATGCCTTCCAATCCACACTAGGCAGAATGCACCCCAACCTATCAATTTATAGAAGTATTACAAAAAAAGAAAAGATACCAAAAACTAAGAATGGTGCAACTTGTAACCCAAATTGAACCTAAACATAGCAAACAAACCAAAAGAATGTACAACATGCTACAATTTAAAGTAAAACTCTTCACAAACCACAAAGGAGTAGATTACTTAGTAATAATAGCCAAAAGCAAATTATAAAATAAATACTAACCTACAAAACTTCCCAAAAAATTATAAAATGGGGGCTCATTACTAGTTTGGCGATCTGACTGTAGGGCCGCCGTGGCGGCAGCCACTAGAAGACCACCATGTTGGCGGTCATATAGATCGCTGTATTACGAGTTACACAGCCAAGCCTACCAAAAGACTGCCAAAATCCTGACTCCACCAGCACTCTGGAGGAGGGGAAGGAGGCAGTCCCGGGCCCACCGGCCCAACAACCAACCACCGAACCTATTACAACTCTAAAATTACCATGGCGGTCTTGCCATGGCGGTCTTCCAATGGTGGATGAGAACCGCAGCGGTCAGTGGTCCTCTCAGTAGTACAAAACACCACATTGGATAGATCTGAAAACAACAAAGCTGACACACACACACACACACTCGACCCACCCACCAACCACACTATAAAACACACCCCTTCACAGACCACAATACTTTGCTTCCACAACGCAGAACACGACCGTAGAGCAACCAATAGGATAGGCACCACTCCACCTCATATAAGCCACACATCCCACATCCGCACTCCATCCCCCAACACACATATTCACACTATCACACACTTCACTGCACACCACCTACTCATCATGCAGCACTTACAAATTAATTTCTATCCATTCCCTCACTCTATATATACCACCATGTCACCACAAAAGCACCCACGATTCACTTATGAGGAGTTAAGGGTTATGGTGGATGAAATCATTAGAGTAGAGCAACATATATTTGGAGCCCAAGTCCAGCAGACCACTATCGCTAGGAAAATGGAAATGTGGCAAAGAATAGTTGACAGAGTGTATTCTGTAGGCAGCTACAGAGCACAAGGACATCAGGAAGAGGTGGAACGACCTGAGGGGGATGGTCTGTTGCATGGCTGCCAGACACCAGCTGGCGGTACACAAGACTGGCAGTGGTCCTCCTGCCCCACAGTTCACATCATGGGAGTAGAAGGTCTTGACCATTCTGCATCCTGAGGGCTTGACAGGAATACCTGGGGGAGTTGAGTCAGGTAAGTCACAACTACAAAATGTGTCCCCCAAATGTATTGTCATGCATGCCCACTGTTCATCTTTACCAACCTACAATGTCACCCCACTTAAAAGTCCTGTGTCCACCTGTCCATAGACCCCTGTCTGGCCTTCAGCATTTAAATGAAACCCACCTGGGGGGATGGCATGACAGTAAACCAGGTGTACCTCAGCGCCTGACAACACCACAAATCCTAGGAGGCACTGTGCTACTATCACCAATACCAGAACACTGTACCTTTCAAAACAATTCACACATTTAACAACTCCACTGTAACAGGGTTGATGATGCCCTGACTTCTTCCAATACCCCAGGGAACTCGGAACAGTCCTCCAGGGGCGCCTTTTGATTGTCGGATGTGACGTCACCCAGTGGCGACCCGGACAGTACAGAAAAAAGTGAAGACGGAAGAGAGGGGCACGCACACATGCTGGGAGTTGTGGAGGAAGAGAGGACAGGAGAGTTAGAAGAACGGGCGAAGGCGGAGGGCAGAAGAGTTGCGGACGACGGGACAGAGGTGGTAGCGTCCGAGGTGCTATGAAGCGAGCTGACAACCCGGGAAGCCCGGACCGTCACTGGAACCAGCCACGTCCCTGGAGGGATGTGGCTCACACAGGTACGTGCCTGTTTACTAAGCCTCGGGGTACGGCTGGTAAAAGGCATACTTGTAGATAGCAGGATCGCTAACTTTTTGTTTTCCGATTTTTTTTTCCTTTTTCACTCTCGTTTTATAATTTCATAAGGACGGGTTTCACATGGAAGGACGGGTCGCTCTGTGGAACGGTCGGCTCCATTTACTTATCGAATTTGACCGTTCAACAGAACGCTTATTTGTCAGACTCAGAACACTTGTCCTCTCTTATAAGGAGGAGCCCTTATTTATCACATGCACTAGCAGGTTGGTATCCCTACACTCCTTACTCTATAAAGGATTTGATGGAAAGATAAACAAATCTGCTTACCTTTGGTTTCGGTTTAATTTTCTTTCCGGGCATTCCACAAGAGCAAGATGCTCCGATCTGGGACCGCTGTAAAGAAAAAACAGGAGAAACATCATAAAAAAAACGATATACCAAGAGAAAGGAGGGGAAAAGAGTAGAATACCTATTGAAGAAAGAAAGAGGAAGAAAAACTCAAAAGGAAAATAAAAATAAAAGGAAGAACCAACCTGAGAAGCATTCAAATGGATACTGTGTGGGGAGGTCAGGCCATGACAGCAATGCTAAGGCCAGAAGGTACTGGGGATGTCACTCTACTCAGCCGCAACTGTGTACTCACTTACTAGGACCTCCTCCCTCTACTCAGCTAGTGAACTGTACTCACCTGACTGAGGGGATCTCATCTGTATACTGTGTGGGGAAGACAGGCCATGACAGCAATGCTAAGGCCAGAAAGCACTGGGAATGTAACTCCACTCAGGCACAACTGTATACTCACCTACTAGGACCCTCCTCCCTCTAATCAGCTACTGAACTGCACTCACATGAGGGGATCCCATCTGTATACTGTGTGGGGGAGAACAGGCCATGACAGCAATGCTAAGGCCAGAAGGAAGCAAAGTCTTAAGTGTTTGCAAGATCCTGCCTTGCCCAGGCCAGGCACCAGACACACACCGGGGGGGTTGGAGACTGCATTGTGAGAGGTCAAGCACAACCCATTCAGGTGTAAGTGACCACTCCTTCCACTCTAGCACAGATAGCGCATCAGGATCTGCAGGCTACACCACAGCTACCTTTGTCTCACTGTCTAGAGGAGATTCACAAACAGCCCAACTATCAGTCTGACCCAGTCAGGTAATCCAAAAACAGGCAGAGTCACAGAATGGTTTAAGCAAGAAAATGCCCACTTTCTAAAAGTGGCACTTTAAAACTAACAATCTAAAAACCAACTTCACTAAAAGATTTATTTTTAAATTGTGAATTCAGAGAAAACCAAACTCCAGATTTCTATTTGCTCTCAAAGGGAATCTGCACTTTAATAATGTTTAAAGGCAGCCCCTGTGTTAACCTATGAGAGAGATAGGCCTTGCAACAGTGAAGACTGAATTTAGCAAAATTTCACTGTTAGGGCATGTAACACACATCAATACATGTCCCACCTTTAACATACACTGCACCCTCCCCGTGGGGCTACCTAGGGCCTACCTTAGGGGTGCCTTAGATGTATGAAAAGGGAAGGCTTAGGCCTGGAAAGAGGGTGCACTTACCAAGTCGAATTGGCAGTTTAAAACTGCACACACAGACATTGCAGTGGCAGGTCTGAGCCATGTTTACAGGGCTACTAAGGTGGGTGGCACAACCAGGGCTGCAGGCCCACTAGCAACATTTGATTTACAGGCCCTGCGCACCTTTACTGCACTTTACTAAGGACCTACTAGGAAATCAAACATGCCAATCATGGATAAGCCAATTAGACATATATTTTACATAGGGCACTCAGACTTTAGCACTGGTTAGCAGTGATAAAGTGCCCAGGGTATCAAAGAACAGCAAAAACAGAGTCCAGCACACATCAATACCCTGGGAAGCAGAGGCATAAAGTTAGGGGAGACCACGCCAAGGATGCCAAGTCTAACAACAAGTAACATGTTCAACAACATGGTCCTGCTTCTGCAAGCATGACAGTCTGCTAGGTCCCTAGATGAACTAAGCCACATCATGCCCAGCCACTGATTTCACTGCACTGCTGGAATAATAGTAGTTTATGGTCAGTTACCCAAGTACCAAGATACTCACACAACCTGTAGCAAGGTCACTTGAAATAGAATTTATCATCACCTCAAATGTCAGGTCCATACAGTTGACAGCAGGTGTGCCTCTCACACAAAGGGAGAAAAGCAAAGCCAATCTGTATTTGTCATGTTACAAGTCAGTATAAACTATTGGAGGTACAAATCATAAAGTACACTGTTCCTCATGAATAAACAGAGGTTACAGAAGCACTTCTATATTTAGAAGCTAAAACCCTCACACACCCACTGGATGTCATGCTTCATCATTGGGTCTGCTCCTCGTTGGACTGGCGCTGCAATGTCCGACAAGCCCCACAAGGGGGCTCTGTGCCGGAGATCTTTTGAAGTGCGTGCCAAGAAAATGAGTAGGAAAAATTAGGCCTACTATAGAGAACAGAGAGCTGGAAGAAAAAGATTAAAATTGGCTTGAGAACCATACTGCAACAGATTTATTGTACGTGATGGGTCTCAGTCAAGGTTAAAAACGAGGGGGAGTAGGGAGGAAATAAAGTTCCCCTTTCTCTATCCAACTAAGTGCAGGGCAAAAAGATTCTATCTCTAGCCCTACTTGTCGAACTCAGGGAGATCAAACAGCTGCAGAGGGATTCCAACCATGAATGCTTAGAACAGTGGAAGGCCCTCAATGCCACATTGGCCTACCTAACAGGGACATCAACACCACCCTGAGTAGGAATAGGGGCCAACAACACACCTCTTCCACTGGCCCCCTAACATCAGCCCCTTCAACATTTGGGGCACCCAGTAAAAGGGAGGCCCTGCCAGTGGGAGAACCTAGCTCAGACACACCTGCCTCTGTAGCTGAAGAGCAGGCGTCCACCCAAGCATCCAGGATGTGCGATGCCAAGACCTCAACCACTGCCAGGAAGTAACATCTTTCTGATGAAACTCCTTTGTGTGCCACAGAATCACTCTGTTGGTTGTTCTACATACACTTTCCATTTCCCAGGATAGCAAGACAGTTGACTTTATACTTCAAATGTTTTGGCAGCTACTCTAATGACTACATCCACACTGACTGATCCCTTCACTGTTTGTGCTTGATATTTCTCATTACTTTGCATCTTTGACTCAATCACACCTGTACATAAACACATTGAGCACTCTATCTATGTCTAATAATGATAGTGTTTTGGAATGTTTCGGGACGTACAATGTGAAAAGTAAGTGATGTTAATGAGGTACATGTGAGAATGTCAATGTAAGGCGGGATAGATCACTGGCTGGGTCAGGCTGGGTGTCATCACCAACACCAAGACACAAGTGGTCTGGCACCCAGAAACTATTTATTTGCAATGTACAGCCTATAGGCAGCAAATATGTCTGGACTGTAATAGCCAAGAATGACTAAACATTGATTCACCTGTATAGATATCCCAAAGTACAGTCTACCTGACTATAGGAAAAAGGGCCATGTCAGACCTAGTACCACAGAATAGGCAAACAGATAGGTAGATATTGTCCCCAGCTTCCGGTCCCTAATCTGAGGCGACTCCTATTACAATGTTTAGCCATCCACTGCCATGTCACACACCTGTGTCAGTGTAATGGCACAGCTACTGTGGCCTGCAATGAGGAAACACATCAACAGCTACATACAGGGCATTTAGTAACATTGTCAACACAATGAGAAGGGAAAATGCAAGGATTGGCCAGAAGGACAATTCACAAGGGCAAATCAGCACACACACGAGACCACTGAATAAACATACCAGGCCAAATAGGTCTATTCTCAAGCTCAGGAAACTCCCCGCCCACTGTCCAGGCAGCCTGGGCATGGTGCCCACACAAACCAAATTTGTACTAAGCAGTACCTGAATCCATTTCATGCCCCATTCACATCAGACTAGCCACTTCCAACTGCCAATGACACAACTTGGAAATGTCAGTTGAGGATGGCATGGGGATGAGACCTTGAACGAAAAAAGTCACATACAAGTAGTTTAGGCAGGCAAAGACATTCATTAAAACACAAAAGTCAGTTACATCATCTGTAGTTTCACTGGCAATGCAATACGACTGAACATATCAAAGGAGATGCTTAAGAGAGGGACATCTTCAAATCTGATGTTGCCAGCAAACCTTTGCTCTATGATGTGTTGCATAATATCTCCTGTCTCACAGTAAAATACACACCCATGACACCATATCATGACATGTACAGTACCCCATGCAGTGAGAGTAATCACAGAACATCAGGTACTTACACTCAGGTGAAGTACTGATTGATGAGATCAGCCTGCATGTCTCCACCTTCATCCTCATTACTGTCATCCTCACTTGGCATTTCCGGATTCTCACCCTGTGGCACTGCCATCTTCCCCTCATCAGGAATGTATGGGATGTTCCTCCTCAGGGCAAGGTTGTGGAGCATGCAGCAAGCCACAATGATATTACAAACTTTTGCGGGTGAGTAGAGGAGTGCTCTATCTGTTTAGTCAATGCTACGGAATCTGCCTTTAGGAGCCCATTAGCCCGCTCCACGGCACAGCGTGTTCTCCTATGTGCCTCGCTGAAGCGGACTTCCCCTGGTGTGGTTGGGTTTCTCACTGGTGTCAACAACCAGGGACGATTTGGGTAGGGAGAATCTCCTGTAAGGCAAGGCAATATTGTGCAACCATGAGTACGGAGTAAAGTGTCACTAACAGCAGACATGATACATACATACACATGACATATGTGACTTACCAACCAGCAAGGCCCTCTCTGGGTACCATTGTGTCATCAGCTGTGGAATAGCTCTGTTCTGCATGATGAAGGCACCATGGACTGAGCACGGGTACCGAGCACAGACAAGGGAAATGTAGAGGTCAGCCAAACACACTACTTGGACATTGATAGAATGGTAGCTTTTCCTATTCCTATAGATCGGTTCAATGCCAAGCGGCGGAACCAAGGCTACATAGATGCCATCAATTGCTCTAACAACATGTGGGATGTGTGCCAAACCATAGAATTCTGCTTTTGAGGAAACCAGATGTAGCTGTTCAGGTGTTTCAACAGTGCTGAGAGGACATGCTTCAAGACCAAACTGAACATAGGCTGGGACATCCTAACAGATAGGGCCACTGTATTTTGGAAGAACCATGTGGCCAGGAAGTGCAACACTCGTATGACTTGTACAATGAGTGGTATGATATTTGGATGACGGATAGCTGGCATCAGATCTGGCTCCCACTGACGACCTAGATCCATGATCATCTGCCTATCCAGGAGGTAGATCTGAATTACTAATCTGTCCTCCATGGTCTTCAAGTCCTCAAGTGGACGCTACACAGGAGTTTGTCTGATCTGTCTTCTACAACAGTTACATTGTGGCTTATAAAACAAAGAAGTCATTCACTCAATGTGTCCATTACATTTGACATGTAACGTGTGATACGTGAAATCACGTTATGTGTGCCACTGTAAACTTTATGTGCAAACACACCAGGGCTAAGCCTTGCACTTCTTGGGACATTAATGCCCTCATAATTAACATATATGTGACAACCACAGAAAGCTCATGGTCAGATGACTGCCTGTGATTTAATGCACAACCTCCTAGGTCACATGTATGGGAGAGGGTGGTGGCTGTACCTGCAAGCATGTAGTCACATCAGCATAACTACATATCAATATGTCTGGTACTAGGATTGACTTACATGACCTGACTAGGACAGTACTCAATATCCCCCAGAACCTCACTTATTTCATTAGTGACGCATCAAAATATTTCGTGTAATTGCTTTAAATGGCACAAAAATGGCGGGTGCCTGACCCACTCCACTCGTCACCAGGAATTGCCTGTGACTGCCACAGAAGTCGTCATGGCGGCAGACGACTACTACCACGGCGGACACTGCCATAGGATAACACTGCTGCCTGTGGTGCTCTTGGCCCAATGTCAGTGTCCGCCAGCGTAGACGGTCATCTAGATGGCAGGCGTCACCGCCCTTTTCGGCAGATTCCCTCACTTGACTCCTGACACAGTTGCCAGCGAGACCTCCACGAGCTGAGCTGCTGTATACTGACTCTGGGAGCAATCATGCCACGTCCAACAGGTGATAGGGCCCCTGCCTTCTTACCCGAAGAGCTGGAGAAGCTGGTGGAGGAGGTCCTACCCCTGTATGGACAGCTTTATGGTGCACCAGAGGAACAGGTAAGTGCACCATGGGCACATTTACCACCTACTTCTACTTATCTCAGCTTTCATTAGTGTGTGTTTGAGGCCAATTAGTCAGCTTGTATCTGCAAGGACTTATTTTGTGCTGTAAATGTGTATGTATAGTTGATTGAATGGACAGGTATCTATGTAAGGTGAGAGGTTTGAAGTCAAGAGAAAATGTGGTGAGTGTGAATTGAGTGCTGCCTCTATGTTTGCTCCACCTGTCGCTCCCTTCGATGTGCTCAATGCACAATGGGTCTGTCAGTAGGCTTGCTGTTACAACAAATTACTTTTAGCAGCATGTGACATCCGGAGCTTGTGTATCTGTTTGTGCATTGTTTGCAGTGAGCTGTAACTAACACTTGCAACTTTGTGGGATGTATTCCATCTTGCTCCTAATCCATGTCAGGTGATCATGATTCACAAACCATACTGTATTGATAACTGGTCAGTGGAAGGCCTTAGCTGTGGGGTGGCCAGTGCACCAAAATGGTGAGTGTTTGCAGTCATGTCCCTGTGTACAATGACAGCTATGTGCACAGGTGAATAGGAAGGTTTAGACAGGATGTTCTAGGCTTGGTACACTGACATGTATGTAAATCTGTCATTTTGTCGAGGACTTGTAAACATGATTTCTTCTTTTCTTTTTATGCCTCCATGCAGGTCAACATCCATCAGAAGAAGGGTATATGGAGAGCCACCACCAAGAAGGTGCGGATGCTGGTGGCCTACAGCCAGCAGGGCACCCACATTTGGAAGAGGTGGGAGGACCTGAGACGCTAGGCCCAAAAGACAGCGGAGGCCCAGCTGGGGATGTCCTCCCAACAGGGATGGTGTGCCTGTCAGACAATGATCCCCTAATGGCCTCCATTTTGGCAGTAGCCTATCCATCCTTGGATTGGGATTTGAAGACAGCACAGCAGCCACAAGGGGGTCAGTACATATATGTATGACATGCTAGCCCATTTGCCAAGTGATTAACTGAGGGACCGACTGCTCCCCCTGACAATGTGGAATGTCTCATGTGTCACATATCTTCTGGCATCCAATTTTGTGAGAAAGGCCATGTGTCCCCTTAGGATCTAGTACTATACTATGGTGTACCCTCAGTATGCTTGACCAGCATTGAGCACATATGTCAGTGTGAGGTGTCCAACTAAGTGTTGCAAAAACCCTGCTGGATGTGACTTTGCAAAGAGAAACCACTCCAGACAAATATTACAGTCCAGTGGTGAGTAGGATGTGAATCATTGTCCTCTGTCATGTGTCTGGAGCTTGACATGTGCAAGCCAGGGTGAAGTCTTCTCCATTGTATGTTGTGTGCGTGTGCCTTTCAGCAGTCTGTGATGCATGGGTATCCATCATACATGTGACATCACTCACATGGCAAATGTATTGGCAGCTGTAGCAAAGGACTTTCCCTTGGTAAGTGGGGAATGTGCATTGTCATGGATGATGTGTCATCATTGTAGCCAACATGCCTTGTGCCTACGTGTCTGCATCTGGCCCATTTCCAAAATGGTACATACGTATGTGTTAAATGCAGGCATGTGGTAGCCATGTAGATGGCATGATATCCCAGATCCCTCACATATGTATCCATGAGGTCCTGTTGTAGTCAGGATACTACTGCAATGACTGTCTATTTACTGTGATGTCCCAGACAGGACTGTGTCACCATGATATGTCATCAGACTGAAACATTCTTGCCTCATAGTATGTTGTTATTTACGTGTAACAGCAGTAGGCATGATGGACATGACAGGTAGGGGCAGGGAGTTGATCCTCTTGATGTTGATTAGTACCCTTCGCATGGTTTGATGTTTGTGGGTCCCCAGAACTTGTGTGTTGTTTGGGAATTGTGCCCTTACTGGATGCATCATGGATCGACTTGTTGTGATATCAGCATGACAAGTGTATTGGGATTCCTCACAGACAGATGCCATGCTTAAGTCTGTGAAGTGGGCAGTGATGTTTATCTTTGTAAAATTATATGGTGTCCCCCTGATAGTGATTGCAAGGTCTGTGTCCCTCCTTCCAGCATGGTACGGTTATCTGCTACAGATACAATCAGTAGTACAGTTGGACATGGGTGGGAGAAATTTGAGGGGCCTATCCTGGGCCATTCTTGTGTGTATTCAGGAGACATCTCTGCATGAGCAAAGGGACCTGAGGTCCATGGATTTTGTTGAAAGTTCAGATGTGTGCCACATGAGTGTGGGCCTTGAAAATACCAGGGCTGAGTCATTTTAGTAAGGTGTGATTTCTGGAGCTGTACGTTGTGTTGTATCCTAAGTGAAATGGATGTTTCCATGTCACCTAATCCAGGCATGGCATGATTTAAGCATTGTTGATTGCCTTTCATTAGCACCATCAGTTGTCCATGAGACATCATATCAGTGCAATTTAGATGTGTGTATACACATGTGTCAGTGTAATTGTTATGGTACCTTACAGAGTTATCCTTAGCTTGGCTTCTGGTTCCATGTGCTGTGCTGGAAATTGCACGTTTGCTGTGGAGTAGTCACCTAGTTGTGTGTTTGGTGTATTGGGTAGACTACATCCATACCACTGTAGTTATGTGACAGCAAAAATTGATATTGTGTTCATTTTTGAATTCCATATGGAATGCATGTTTTAGTATTGGCACATGATGGTGGCAATTTGCTGTCACTTCATGCGGGTGGTCAATATGTTTTTGCCCCTCTGATTCCTAATTGCACTGTCTTCATGTTGAGGTTATAACCTTACTTTTCAATTTTTCTAACAGCATCAGCACCGGCAGATGAAGGAGATGGGGCCACGCCAAGTGGGGAAGCATCTGGCCAAGGGACCTAAGGCCACGAGACCATTGACATCGAGGGACCCAGTGGCCCGGAGGGCAGGGTGATTGCCACGGGGGAGACCGATCAACATCTTGATCCACAGATTCTTCCTCCAGTGGCCACTCCCTAGTGGTGGTAGACCAATAGGGGACCACCCCTGTCCTACCTCTGTCCGCCTCCCCATTCTATCACCACCCACATTGTTGCTCCCCACCCAGTTGGCCGTGCCCTCTCACCCAGGAGTGTGGGCGTCTCCTTTGCTGCAGGTACCTCTGTCCCTGACCCTGTTAGGCCTGCTGCCCTCAGTGAGGAGGTTATTGACCTCCTGAAGTCTATCTCTGTGGGTCAGACGGCCATTGTGAATGCCATCCAGGGACTGGAAAGCCAGATCCAACAGAGCAATGCGTTCTTGGAGGGCATTCAAGATGCAATCTCAGACCTACAGAGATCATTTCAGGCTCTGGCCTCTACACTAATGGTGCCAATCAGCCCTTGTCTACTGCCCCTTCCACCTTTCTCTTCCTCTTCCCAGTCCAAATCCCCTCCTTCCCTGACCCAGCCAAAGCACAGACAGGCATGCATCCACCTCAACAGCCAAGGTAAGTGCAGACAAACATAAGCACCGCAAGACACACCACCGGCATGCACGCAAACAACATCCACCTGCAAACACAGCAACAGCCACAACCTGCCCTGATACCCCCACCACCACAGACACAACACCTGGAATACCTGCAGACACCATACCAACACTCACTAATCCAGCCACCACACCTACCCTACCAGCAGACAGCACCCCAGCAGACCCTCAAACATCCACCCTAGTCACCACACCCACGGACATCACAACCACTGAAACGCCTACATGCAGCACATCCACCATACCTGCAGTCACCACACCAACTGACAACCACCCACACGCCACGGCATCCCCAGCACCTCCACCCGCCAGCCTAACACACATAAATGCTCTCACTCACCCACCCAACAGACAACCACCACACACAAGCACACCTCTCACAAACATGCACCCAAGACATCCACACCTCAGGCAACCACTCCCTCACCCTCCACACCCAAACCCCCTTCTGACCTTCCCAATGTGTCTAAAAAGGTTGTTCCTTTGTAACCTCGACCTGTTCCCTTTGCCACTGCTTCCTACCCTGTGACACCCCCAAAAGATCAGTTTCCCTCCCCAAGGCCATCCCTTCCACCTCTAAGGCCCCTTCTGCTACCACCCATGCCCCTCCCCCTGCCAAGAAGAGGCCCACCCTCCCAAAAAAGGTTCTCTCCAAACCTAAGCTGAAACCCACCGCACGTCCAAGCTCAATCCCCCCACTCGAAATACTCCCTGAGGTGCCTGTCCCCTTGGTGCCCATACCTTTGGAGGTTACATGGGAGTCAGGTTGGGGCACCATTTTGTGCCTTTGGTGCAAAAAATATGATAATTATGGACTGACCAATGGCCTTGGACTTTTATCTTTTTTGAAAAAAATATTATATTATGACCAACAAGTTGCTATTTCTTTGGTGACATCTTTGTCCTGCATTTCCTTTCCTAATTTTGAGTTGTTACTGGCTAAGTGGGGCCTGTTCATGTGGTCATATTATTTTGGGCATTGTTCAACATTAGATGCGTCCCAGTACGTCCTCCTTCCATGTATGGTTTAGCTGCTCCCCTCGCTGCTGTGCCGGTCTTGTTGTGATATGTTGCTTTGTGTGTTTTGTCTGTTTGTGTCTGTGTGTATTGTGAATGGCATGATAGGTTCAATGTGCTGTGTGTGATGTGTGTGTCAATTGTTGGGTTGTATGCTGGTGTTGTGTGTGTTCCATTACACATGGATGTACATGTGTGTTGTATGTGTCGAGTTCCTGGCCAGTGTTGGGTGTGAGTATTTGAAATGTTTTTGTAGTTGTGCAGTTGTTGTTAGGAGTTTCTATGTTGTATGGAAATCTGTGTGTATGGGCATGTGATGTGTTGCTGTGTGTAAATGTGTGGTATTGATGCGTGATGTGTATGTGTGGGTGCCCTTGATGCAGTACGTGAGTGTGTGTGTCAGTAGGCTGTTGCGTGTGCCCTCCCTATGTTATGTGATGTAACTGTACAAATGTATACATTTAACATATGTAACAGGTGACTGTGTGTCTTTACAGTTGTTGCTGTCCTCGTTGGCGATGAGTCTGTTGTCTTTCAGGGAGCAGGAGCAGCGGGATGACATCTAGTTGTGGTTTCATGGCGGCTCCGGACGTGTACGGCTTCCTTGAGGTGAGTGTCTCATTATATACTGTTCGTTTCTGCCTGGTGCTCCATGGTGGTTCGACTGCGGCGGTCACATTGGCGGTGTGCAACCTCCTAACAGGTCTGGCGGAAACATGGTATCTGTTTGTGCCTCCAGACGACTGCCACGGTCTATGATGGCTGGCGGTGACGGCGGATCGTTGGCAGTCTTCTGTGTGCACCACAGCCAAACTCATAATTTGGCCCATAGTCTTAACCAACATGACAAATTTTTTAAAAAAAATAAATAATAAACACTATATTTTATTACATCAGTCTAAACATTAATAAAACTCCAATATTATATAAGACTGATATAATAAAACAATGTATAAATTATTATAATAAAAATCTAAACCTCACCAACCAAAAAGCTGAAAGAAGAACCTGACGGCCTCATTACGAATTTGGCAGAGGGGATTACTCTGTCACAAACATTACTGATATTCTGTCCGCCGTGGTGCGTGCTGCGAGTTGGCATGAAGCTGCACTGATCCGAATGGATGAGTGTGGAAAGTACTGTTTTAAATCGAGCGGTCAGTAAAGTGGCAAAGAGTTCAACCTTGCCATTAATTAGGGAGATAGGGCAATAGTACGTGCAAGGGGTGGAGGGTGGCTGCTGCTTTGGGATAACCACTATAGTGGCCTCATCAGGCTCGGGGGGAAAAGCTCCATTTCGCCTCTTCATTCAAGGCAAGAAAGTGAAGTGTCAAAATTTATTTTTATTTAATGTAGTACCCCAGTGAGGATGCCACCTGGGCTAGGGGTCTTCCCACGAGGTGATGGCTGATATAGCGGCGCCCACCTCTGCAGCTGTTAGAGCTGAGTCAAGAGTTTGGGTTTCTAAATCAGACAGCTGTGGGAGGAGCACTTCAGCAAGAAACTAACGGGCTTCATCAGGGTCTGGGTGGTAGAAGGGTAAAAGAAATCTGGTGACAATAGCGCGCAAATGCGCTAGTGATGTCCAGAAGGGAGCATTGGGTTACTGCATCCTCATCCACAACTTCAGGTACAATCCTGTTAGCCAGCAGGCGGAAAACTAACCAGTATAGAAGCTTCCCATTCTTGTCAACCCATCCATAGACCCTGGCCGATGTAGCCTGACAAAGGTATTTGGCAGCTTCAAATGATTGATGAAGGTCTGTTGTCGGAGAACATCTCCCATGAGATCGGTAGAGAGTTCACCCTCTATTCAGAGGGTGCATACTTCAAGCTGTGTTATGCGGAGGGGACAGATGCCTTCAAGTGCCTGAATCCATCCCTTAGCATGGCCTCTGATTGTCGCTTTGCTGGTGGCCCATAGCGTTCCAGCCGAGTCGACCGATCCTGCCTTATGTTGAAAGTATGCCTGCAGGTCCTCACCCAGTCCGCAGGTGAAGGTCTTATCCTGGAAGAACCATGCGTTAGGACGCCACATAGGGTGTGGACCTCACTTGGGGGCTCCAAGATGAAGAAAAAGAGGAGCGTGGTCGAAGATGCCTCGAGGTAGGATTTGGACATTGGCCACTGATGTGCTGATGGTGCAGGATCTGCTAGGGGGGAGGTACCCCCTGGGTCATGCAGCGGTGCTCGTTCTAAGAGCCTGACTCCAGAGAAGCTGGAGGGCAGGAGAGAAGCCAGGAGGCACCAGATTGAGTTGGAGAGGCTGAAAATGGAGGAGAAGAAAATGCTCTTGTAGCATGAACTTAAAGTAAAGGAGCTGGATGTGAGGAGCAGATCCAGCCAGGATGGTGGCAGCAATTCCTCAGTACAGTCAGACAGAATTGTGCACAGTCCTAAGAATGTAGGGAGAGAGTACAATAAGGGAGAGGACATACAGAGGTGGTTTCAGGGATATGAGGCATCCATCTATATGAATAGGGCCCCTGAGAAGAATTAGGGGGCAGGATTGTGGAACCACTTCACAAAGGAGGGAGGGACACTTTACTAGCTTCGCTTAAAGGGTACAAACTAATCTACTCTGACATAAAGGAGGCCCTTCTCACTCGGTATGCTCTCAATCCTGACAAGTACAGGGATCATTTTAGGCAGAGTAAGAAAACTGATTCCCAGACATGGTTAGAATGTGTAGATTCCTTCTGCAGAGCACTGGGTGGTTGGGTGAGGGGCAGTAATGTGACAGATTTTCAGGGGCTGTACAACTTTATTGCATGGGAGAACTTGTCTAGTCTGTGTTTTGCAGAGTTGCGCCAGCACTTAACTGATAGTAAGCTGACTGACCCCAGGAAGCTTGCTATGGAGGTGGACCGCTGGGTGAGTACCAGAGTTTACAAGAAGGTTTATGCGGGAGACTCTACCAAAGGTGGTCAGGGTTCCCAGAAGAAGGAGAGGGAGGTCAAGGGAGACACAGACAGGTCCCAGGATAAGGGGGGAGAAAAAGGGTGCAAGATCCCTTCTGACAGGAAGGACAGAGGTTCTGGTGGACGGTGGCCCCGGGCACCCCATTTTGAACACCAGTGCTTTGAGCGTTCCCAGTTGGGACACATGAAAGGGGACTCTGTCTGTCTTAAGACAACCCCCACTGATGGCCCCTCTACTGAGGTGGCCAATGTGGTCTTAGGGGGAAGTAGCCCCCAGGGGCAGGTCATAGACCATGCCATGATATCCCTTAGTTAGGAGGTAGACTCAGAGGGTGAGTTGGTGATCCCTGAGGGGGAGAGTCGTCACTTCCACCAGGTGACAATGAATGGGGTCCCAGTCATTGCTCTGAGGGACAGTGGAGCTAGCCATACCGTGATGGTGGAAAGGCTTGTCTCCCCAGAGCAGTACACCGGTCAAGTATGTAGGGTGACCCGAGCCCCTGGGCAGGACTTCTTCCGCCCTAAGGCCCTGGCATCCCTAGAGTTGGAGGGGGAGTTGACCCAGAGGCGGGTCATAGTCATTCCCCAGATGCCTTCTGGGGAATGAGTTGCTCCAGGTGTCAGGGGAACTGGGAGGAGTGCCCCCCAGAGGCGCCTTCAGAGTTCAGTTGTCTGGGGGTACCATTCCAAGGCGGAAGGTACCGGACCACAGCAAGAAAGACAGGAGGAGGGAGAGCCCACCTCTGTCCCCTGCTCAGCCTGAGGGTACAGACCCAACGGCAAGTGGCTAGTCTCAGGATACCACCCCTGAACTGGTACGAGGTAAAGTGGGAAAAGGGTACAAGTCACCTGGGGTTACTGCACCCCCAATTTTCAAAACCACAGACTAGAGGCCCTAGGATGGCCTGGGGCCCGGCTCTTGATACTGACAGGTCTCAATTGCCTCTGTTGGTTGTTATCCTTGTGGTCAGAGTTTTCCCTGGGAGGGGCACTGAAGTCAGACCCCAGGGGTGGAAGGGGCCACATCACACTGTTGGCCTTGGTGGTACTGTCTGCCTACTTGGATGCATCTGTGAGCAAGCGAAGGTTGGATGCTGCACAGATGGGGTCCTCAGATGAGGAGAAAGGTTCCCCCGGGGTTAGTTCAGTGGGCCCTGAGAGTGTGGACCGAGGGATCCCCCTAGGTTCAGAGGAGCGTAGAACTGGCAAGAGCCCCTGCAGTAGAGGGCCATTGTCCAGGTTCTATCGCCCTGAGCAGGGAAGACCAGCAAGGTATTGATTGGCCTACCCTGGCTTTAGGCTGGGAGGGGGTTGTGGCCCTTTTTGCAGGGTTATCCCCAAACTTTTTGCCTTCTTCCTCCTATTTTTTCAGTTCTGTTTTTGCTGGTTTATTGTCTCAGCGCACTATACCACTGCTAATCAAAGCTAAAGTGCAAGTGCTCCCTAGGTAAATTGTACTGGCATATTTGATTTACTGATAAGTCCTTAGTAAAGTGCACCAGAGGTGCCCAGGGCCTGTAAATCAAATGCTACTACTGGGCCTGCAACACTGATTGTGCCACCCACGTAAGTAGCTGTGTAAACATGACTCATTCCTGCCACAGCAGTGTGTGTGTGCAGTTTTAAACTGCCATTTCGACCAGGAAAGTGTACCCACTTGCCAGGCCCAAACCTTCCATTTTGGTACAGGTAAGGCACCCCTAAGATAGGCCCTAGAACAGGGTGCAGAGTATTTAAAAGGTAGGACATGTACTGGTGTGTTTTACATGTCCTAACAGTGAAATACTGCCAAATTCGGGTTTCGCTGTTGCAAGGCCTATCTCCCTCATAGGTTAACACGGGGGCTGCCTTTAAATAACTTTAAAGTGCAGATTCCCTTTGAGGACAGATAGAAATGTGGAGTTTGGGGCCTCTGAGCTCACAGTTTAAAAATACATCTTTTAGTGAAGTTGGTTTTTAGATTGTGAGTTTGAAAATGCCACAGAAAGTAGACATTTTCTTGCTTAAACCATTATGTGGTCCCTGTCTGTAGATTCCCCATCTGGGTCAGTTTGACAGTCGGGCTCTTCCCATCTCTCTTCTAGACAGTGACACAAAGGGAGCTGTGGTGTAGCCTGCATATCTTGATGAGCCATTTGAGCTAGAGTGGGGGGAGGAGTGGTCGCTTGCACCTGAAAGTACTGTGCCTGCCCTCACACAATGCAGTCTCCAACCCCCTGGTGTGTGTCTGGGGCCTGGCCTGGACAAGGAAGGATCTTGCAAACACTTAAGACTTTGCTTTGAAGTTTGCCAACTTCAAAGGCAGAACAGGTATAAGAAGACCCAAAACCCCAGACTTTTAGAATCTTTCTGGAATCAAGAGGAACCTCTGCCAAGGAGAAGAACTGAAGAGCTGGAGGAGAAGTACTGTCGCTTTGATGTGTTGCTTTGCTGGACTGGCCTGCAGGTTGCTGCTTCTGCCTGACAAGAGTGAAAAGGGTGAACTTTGCTGTGTGTCCTGCTTGAGAAAGTTCTCTATGGGCTTGGAGTAGAGCTTGTCTCCTGTTGGAAGTCTCAGGGACACCAAAGACTTCAGTTTCCTCAACCTGCAGCACTGGGATCTTGCAAAATTCATATCTTTATTACTGTATGTCGGATTTTTATTATTTTGGTCTTGTTTTATATAGATAAATATTGGCTATTTTTAAAAAACTGGTGTGGTGTTTTCACTGTGTTACTGTGTGTTATGTGCAAATGCTTTACACATTGCTTCTGAGATAAGCCTGACTGCTCATGCCAAGCTACCAAGGGGGTGAGCAGGGGTCATCTGAGCAGGTATCTCCCTTATCCTGACTAGACTGAGGGCCCTACTTGGACAAGGTGCAAACCGACTGCCAACTAGAAACCCCATTTCTAATAGGTACCTAAGAGATAAGTCTCCTGAAGCATCAGGACCTCTGGAGAGAGGCGATGGGCATATCCCAGAACCACGGTTCACTTTTACGATCCAGCAGCACATTAGTATTCCACGACTAAACACGGAACGTCATGTTGTCAGGAGGGGGAGTATAAGCGGGCCAAAGAGGGACCCAGTGTCCGAACGTGGAGTACAAAATCTCTCAGCAGACCGCTGGTGAAACATGTTGTGTGGCAGCACATCAGGCCCTGAATCTACACAAAGGCATGGTAGGTGTACATCACGTGCTGCTAATATTATCCAGTAAACAAATATGTGATACAGACCTAGAACAGACAACAAAACAGTGCAAACTCCCCTCCCCCCAATAACCCTCTCCCAATATTTCTACCATAGAGGCATCTGACGCCCAAAAAACTAAAACCAAAACACAATACAGCATGACAAACTGGAGTAGAGTGGTGGACCCCTCCATGTAGTAGTATCGGATTCAGCCATCAATAGAGGAAACTAAAAGCTATAATTGATAAAGAGACCAGCAGACCTCTCGTCTCCATGTGCCGGCCTCTCCCCTTGCCAGCAGCCAGCCCCACATCTGTGACAAGAGTCAGAGACAGGGGATTTGGGAGAGGTCGATGTCCACTAGCGGGTCCTTCGATGATGTGAGGTTCTCAACATGTGGTTCTTCAGGTGCCAAGGACTGCTCCAGTGACTGAGTTGCCTTTGCAGGGTTGTCTTGGGACCCAGGTGGAATACGCTGTGAGGGAGCCGATGAGACATACTTGGATCGGGATGTCCTGTAATCACGCCGAGAGCAAATACGAACCCTATTGACCTGGAGGGCCATGCCTGTCACAATGGGTGCAGAGGGTGGGCTCTCCCAGGAGGGGGGTAAATACCACTCAGACTCTGGTTGGAAATAAAAGGCAGTACGGGAGGCCCAGGGCGCTGAGTTTTTGCTTGACCGCTATGTAGGACCTGTGCTGTTGCTGTGCTTCCCTGATGTAATCTGGAAAACCAACACTTTAGTGTCACCACAACGAAGCTCTGGCCGGTATTGGGCCTCTCTTGAGTAAGATCGTATCTCTATCCATAAAATTCAGGACGCAAGCTATGATGGGTCTGTGCGGGTCTCCCGGGGATAGTCTGGGAGTCAGACCCCTATGAGCTCTCTCTATGGTGAACCACTGGCAAAGTCGGTCTGACGGCATCCAGGACTTGATCCATGTTTCCAGGAAGTCAGCCATCTGCTGTAGCTCCTCACCCTCCAGAAGACCAATGAGACCGATTTTGTTGCGCTAGGATTGGTTTTCCGCATCTTCAGCATGGCAATGAAGTTCTCATGTACGTGCAAGAAGGCCAGATACCTGGTATTTTAAGGGGGTCATTTTTCCTTCCACTATTGAGATGCAGGATTCGGTCTCCGTAATCCTGTCCGTGGCTCTGCACAGGAGGGCAACATCCTCACAAATCTCTCCTATCTTGGGGCCTCATTACGAGTTTGATAGTCCGACCGCCATGGTGGCGGCCCTTCAAACTGTGCCTGGCTGGCGGTCCTAGGACTGCCGTGTTACGAGTTCTACATGGGGGTGAAGTGACAGGCATTCGAAGGCATGGGAAAGCACAATGGAGCTACTGCGGGCCATGCTATCCTTCCTGTCAGCACGATGCACAGGCTGTTTCCCATGCACCACGCCATGCAAAAGACACATTGCACCCCCGAGCCCCCACCTTCCCCTCCATGCTGCTATACCGACTGGGATCCCTGTTTTGGGCCCCTTACCTGCTGCAACACTAAGTTTTCCATGGCTGTGGAATTTTCAATGAAAACTTGGTGGTCCAGCAGGTCGTAATAGCCATGGCAGTCCAGATGCTGGGATCTGTAACACTGACCATCACAGTCCCCGCCATACTGACTAACAGTCAGTACGGCGGGCCGTTTGACCGCTGGCGGTCTTTTGGCAGTCCAATAGCCAAACTCGTAATACAGCAGTCGGACCACCAACACGGCGGTCCACAAACCTCCAAACTCGTAATAAGGCCCTTGGTCTCCACTGTGGTTAGTGAGGTCTGTATGGCGAGGAGGTTAGTGGCCAGACATCTGGTGGCAGAAGGCACCTCCTCTGCCTCTCCCACTCCCCGATGCGTTGGCGTAGAGCCTGTGCCATACATGTTTAGGAAGCCATTGGTCGGCAGGGTCTATCCTTGCCCATGGCATCCCCAGCCTCAGTGAGTGCCCAGCTGCGGGAATTGGGCCCAGCCCGCTTACCCCCAGGTGGAGGCAGCACAAGCAGCCAGGCCTCACAGGAAATCCAGGCCACAGGAGCCACCTAAGGCCAAGTCCCCCTCAGCCACAGGGTAAAAGGCCTTTCCGGGCTATCCAAGCGATGTCTTAGATGAGGCAATGAAAGTGGGCACAGAGGAAGTCAGGCTGCCAGAGGAAACTGGCTAATTAGCGTGAATCCCGTCCCAAATAGGTCCTTATGTCATGTGTGACCTTCCAGAGGCCACTGATAGGACCGGCCATTGAACATTCATAGTCGGTGGTCAGCTAGGAAGAGATGGTTATCAGTAGTGCAGATACCTCACAGGGGGTCCACAAGCAGCAGACCAGAGCAAGTGTGACACAACTCCTTGGGAAAAAGGGCTGTGAACAGATGGCTAATGGAAGTTGCCATAGGAGTGACAGAGGCGGGCTGTCATAGTTCACTGGACCCGCACTCACACGCGCAAGCTCTGAGGCAAGAGGGCCCAGTGGATGGAGGTCTGCGCAACCAGGTGAGCACAAGGTGGAAGATGCGGGGGAAGAGAGAGAAACACCTCCCTGGAGAAGTCCAGAGCCACACGCTTGTCTGGAGCCTCTAGTGCTCACTACGTGGCAGGGAGGGTGCCAGCGGAGCATGTGGAAAGTCTTTTCGTTCACCTATGGCCTCCTGGCAGTTCATCCCCGGCAGCAGGAGTTAGAGACCTCCGCAGCTGCAGGAGGAGCCCAGTGGAAGGCAGGGTGGATGGGGAAGAGGTCACAAGCCGCTATGGTCAGGCCTTCTGCTCAGTGCACAGAGGGCCTGTATACAGCCACACCGCCAACTGTAGGGGTTGCGGGATCTGTGGTGCGGCCAATCTTGACGGGGGAGTAGTGTGGGAGCCGCTGCTAATGTGGGCCATGGCGCACAGCAAGGTTGGGCAAAGCCGAGGTCTGAGTACAGTGTGGGCCGTTCCTGCCAAGGCACTACATCTGTCGGGAGAAGGCCTGCCCTCTGAATCTTCCTCTGCAGGGGCCTCCGGCAGCCTGCAAAGCCCAACTGGACCACAGCTCAGCCTCAAAGGTGTCTCTAAGCCAGGCGAAGTGGAATGGAGTCTCCGAAGGAAGGAGGCTTAGAGCAGGTGACAAAGGGGGTCCGGAGCACTCTCAGAGTGTGACCACCATCTTGACGTTCCAAGCCACGCCCCCAATAATAATGTTGTTCATTACAAATATACAACTAACTACTTTATAGGTCACAGCCTATCAGACAGTAGAGCTGTCTGGTTTGCTAAGACATCTTGGGAACATTCAGAAAATTGACCTAGGAATGCATTCTGCCCGTTGCTTGCTATTGGCTTTGTGGTTTGTAACTCACACTTTCTTGCTTTCCATTTGCTGACTTTATTTGTTTTATGCTGTCAGCTTTAGTTTGGTTCTTCCGTTACCAAAACCTTTTCCACAGAATCCTTCCAAGTGGTTCCTTTCTGAAAACAGTTCTGTAAATCTTGTTCTTATCTCGTCACACTTGCTATGCATCCAAAGACAGAGGTCAAATGCCAGCCACTACCTTCCAAGGGCACCTGTTTACCCTTCTTTCTCTGGCTTCAAAGTGAGAGGATTTATGTGCCAATCTTGCGGGACAGTGGAGGTATGAAAGAGTTTTTTTCTAGCACACAACATTTAAATGAACTGTGTAAGTATTTCAGAATATATCAAAATTATGAAAGCACAAATGATGCACATTTTCTGTTATTTCTGGAGCGTACTGGAAACAAATACTTTAAGATGATCAAGATGAATTATTAAACTCGGTGATGCAATTTCCACACAGTTCCCAGACGTCACTGCACTCTGCACCACTCCACCCTATGCCACTTCATGATATACTTCTATATTCTACCCTGTACCACTCTATGCCATTGCACTCTTTGCTACTCTACACCGCTGCACTTTTCACCACTGCACTCTACAGCACTCCAGTCAAGGTCACTGCAATTTATTCTGCACATCTCCACTCTATGCCGCTGTACTCTACCGCACCTGCAACACTGCACTCTATGACAATACTCTCAACACCCATGCACTTTACTCTATAATGCTCAACTCTATGCCCCTGCACTGTATGTCAATCCACTGTACACCACTCTAATCTACTCTGCACCACTGCACTCTATGCCACTGCACTTTGCTCTTTATTCCATGCCATTAAACTCTATGCCACTCTATGCTACTGCACTCTACTCTGCATCACTCAACTATACGCCACTTCTCTCTACACTGAAACAATCTACTCTATGCCACTGCACTCTGTCACTCTACTCCACTCTGTACCACTCCACTCAATGTCACTGGACTCTATGCCGCTCTACACTTTACAACTCCTCTCTACGCCAATGCACTCTCCACAACTGCATTCTATGCCACTTAAAAAAAGTATTTCACATTAAACTGGTTAAATTAAATAATCACTCTCCAACATAAAGAAAGTGTTGGACACTAAAGTGGAGACATTTACTAGTCCCCCTACAATCTAAACCAATTTGGGAAAAGTGTTGGACACTAAAGGGGTGACATTTACTATTCCTACTCCAATCTAAACCAATTTGGGGAAGGGGCTGGACACTAAAGTGGTGACATTTACTATTCCCAATCCAAACTAATTTAGGGAAGGTGTAGGTCACTAAAGTGGTGACATTTACTATTCTCACTCCAATCTAAATCAATTTAGGGAAGGTGTTGGACACTAAAGGGGTGGCATGTACTATTTTCACTACAATCTAAAAAGTTTTGTGCAAGATGTTGGACACTAAAAATGTTATGTACACAATCAAGACTCCATACACACCCACTTTTTGATTTACAAAATAAATTAAAAATTACTTACAAATCACAATAATCCAAACAAAAAATGTATATATATTTATAATTAAACAGTTACATGGAAAATAATATGTTGACTGCTATTAATAATATATTGGTATTATTTATTAATATTCCAAAACCTTGAAACACATACATAAAACGTTCACATGCTAAAAATGAAAATCTTAATATAAAAAACGAATTTTCAAATTAAATATTGAACATATTTTTTCATTAAAATTGATACATTTTAGAAAATATATTCCAAACAGAACTTATTCCTGTAATACACATATTTTAAAATGTCATTATTAAAATGTTGTTTCTATTTGTTTCTACATTTTTCCTTAATAAACCTATAACCTATAAATGCACAATAAAATATAAATGTATACATCATAATACATTTATTCTTTTTTCATAATTTAATTAGGCAATATTTTAAAAACTCTTAAAATAAATGTAAATATAAATGACAAAAAATTTCCCCAAAATGTATTTACTAGGACATTATAATTGTCAATATTTTTAAAAATCCTTAAAAATATTTTAAAATATTTAAAAAGTTATTTACAAATATTAGAGTTGTATAATATTGTTTTATAACAATTTAGAAATATTTACATTATTACATTTTTATACATTTTAAATGTTACCACATTTTCTGTTGTTTAAATAATTATTTTAATATGTACAATAAAAATTCTACATTTAATCTAATTGATACATACATTGAAAATAATTATAAACTATTATTTAGAAATGTATTAATGTAATAAAATAAATGTATAGATTGTACAATATTCATTTCAAAACCACTAAAATATTTAACATTACATTTAAAGTACCATATTCACTTTACTTACTCCTTGAAAAGCCAACATCCCGCTACCAAACAAATTATATTTATAGTACACTAGCACACCTAAAAAAACAAAGTTCAAAAATGTCATTATTTATATGTCTTACTAAACACACAAATAAAAACATTTTTTAAACTATAAAATCAAACACACTACAATAAAATACACACAAAATAATACTTACAAACTATAATATATACAATATTTTCTAAATCAATATTTTCTGCGCCAATATTTAAAACACTTAAAACAATATTTCTACCTTCGATGTTCCTGTCAACAATATTTTTGACATCATGATAATCTTGACATTATATTTTTGTATCACAATATTTTTTAGATATTTTGGCCAAACACCATTTCATTTAATAGAAGAGATGAACTTCTGACCTCGATTTATGTGTTGGGTGAAACTGTGTAGAACCATCCAATGGTGAAGATGAAAACTGGGAAACTGGTGATATTACAGGGAGAGTTGGGTAGGAGTAAGTGGCAGGTGTGCCCTTTGTTGCCTCTGCCTTTTGCCGTAGCTGCAGAACCACTAGCTAACTTATTGATATTGGAAATTTCTGACATGGGCATCAAGTTAGGCTTCTCAACACAAGTGGTGTTGCTGTTCTCATGGAGTTTGGTCCCACACCTACTGCAACTATTAAACAAGTTTTGGAAATTCTCTGGACTGACTAATAATGAGTCAAAGTCACAACAGTGTTTTATGGGATGTGGGGGGAGTGTAGATCTTCCAAACTGGGGCAGCCTGGATCCTTAAAAAATCTGATTTGAGAATACATGTGCTGCATAATAGTGAAGAGCACATATAATCTAATATTGCAAGGGTTGTGCATAGCATGGAAAAGTGAAACAGTGGCACTTAGTAAGGTCATCTTGCTCCTCAAATGTCTCTATGGGCCTCATTACAACCTTGGAGGATGGGATACTTCGTCACATTTTACAAGTTTTATAGGATATAAAGGATATATCAGGCCCAAAGTCTTTCAAAGGGTGATATCTCTACTGCCTAGGTCTGTGTTATGTAGTATTGACTGTAGTGACTGTGCTTTGTGGCGAAGGTCACCACCTAGTATTAAGCTGGGCATTCCCCAAAACTCCACTTTTATAAGTGGAGTTTAGTCCTCCCAGATTTCGAGTACTACTACTTAGATGCAAAACCTACCACTGTGGACGGAGGGGCATGCTAAAAGAAAGAGGAATATCCTGGAAAAGTGCTATCCCTTACAAGACCTGTCTAGGCACAACTAGTGCTATGGCCGGAGGAACGTAGAATGCCCTACTTACAAGTACTGATGTCTCAAATCTAGTATACATTTTGTGGGTGGTACGATTTGAGGAGGAAATAATTAAATTCTCACTGGGTCCAGGCCTCTTTTTAACATTTGCCAAGATGACAGATGTGGCCCAGTGCTGGTGGACGGGGTTCTGGGACGACCCCCGGAATAAGACATGATGCAGAAAGTTGTTGAATTAACAAAGGGGCAGGTAAGTGCCTCTAATATATAAAGCAATGCTACAGGAAAGAGTGTTACGACAGTTGATGGCTCAGGTTAAATGGAAACAAGACTTAGATGCCCCATTAACAGACTCCTGATGTACCATAACAAGGTATCAAGTAATGCTTGATTTTGCCTTGTCCAGCTTACCTTTCTACATATGATTTGGGCCTATCTAGTACTCAGTGAATACTGAGAAAAGGTGGTAGCTGTCCTGAATTCTGTCTCAAGAGTGTGGGTGGATTAGTTCCTAAAACACTGTATATTGAGCCTACATCCTAAACCCAAGAATGATAAAATGAGTTATAAGTTCCTATCTTTAACTCTATTACTGGCTGTAGGAAAGTGCCCCTTTTCGACATGGCCACCCCTCACTTTTAGCCTGGAATTCGATGCAATTTTGAACGAAAGTGCACTGGGCTTTTGGTCCCCAGGTGTGCCCACAGCCAGCTCTCTTGACCTAAAACTGTACAACTGTTCCACCCAATTGGCAATACCTTTGGTACCCCTGTAGGCCCGAGTAAATGGTACCCCTGGTACCAAGGGTAAGGGCATAGGCACCAAAGAGGGTCCTCAAGGACTCCCCAGGGACCCCCTCACCTTGCACACACAAACTGCCATTGCAGGCTGCGTATCGTGGTGCAGCTAAAGTGAACACCCAGCCTGTGTGCTATGTCCCCTAACATTGCGTGCAATATCTGTAAGTCACCTCTACAGCAAGCCTTCCAGCCCTATGGCAGGGTGCAGTGTATTGCATGTGAGGAAATATATGCACAAGCAGATATGCCCCTGCTATGTCTTTGTCGATTTTTAGACACAGTGAGTGAGCAGGAAAGCCATTTTAAGGACATGTGCTGGACATTGGTCAATGTGAGTTCCCCAACTATATGATGGCTTCATTGAATATATTGACTGAATGTGCGTATTTGCAGATGTCTCACACTCCTCTCTGATAAGCCTAAGGCTGCTCAACCACACTACTCCGTAAAAGAGGACCTTGGGATTACCAGAATGTGCCCCTGTCCACTAGTAAAGGAACCCCTGGACTCTTTGCACAATATATCGCATTTTGATATATCATATAAAGAGCAAGCTTCCTACACTGGCCAAACACAGAATAACGATCTATTGGAAACGGCCAAAGGGCCCCTCCTTGCATTTGTGGTATAAAGAGCCTCTGAGTGGCTTTTGGCTGAAGAGGTTCAAAAGAAAATGGAGCAGACAGATGACAAGCTACAGGATGATTTACAGGAGTGCGAGAGACAGACTGTTAAGAGGGAGGAGATGGCTTCTGCATCACAGACCTCCAGCGTTTCACAAATCTGAACTGGACTCTTCGTATGGACTTTGATAGAAATGTAAATGCGCTTGGTGATGTTTATGTATATGCCACAAATTTGTATTTGTAACTGATTCTATTAACTTGTGGTCTTTTTCCGTTTCCCGAGACTGTTTTGTTGGTGATGAAAATGAATGCAAATGTGCTTAGAAAAAATAAAACACAATCAATCAGGATTTATAAAGTGTGGCAAATCACCTGTGAGGGTCTCAAGGCACTGACATTGCTAGCTGCTTCGCGGTGCACTGTTCATTCAAATAGCAATGTCATGAGTCCCTTTCTGAATTCCAGGAGCGATGCGGCAATCCTGAAGTGCAGGGAAAGGTCATTCCAGGCTTTGCCTGCCAGGTGAGAGGAGTGACCTATGCTGCTGGATCGGTGGATCTAGGTGGTGTCTGTGAAGAAAAGGGATGCAGATTGCAGGTGTCTGGTCGGTTGGTGAAAGGTCATTTGTTTGCTGATGTATGCTTCATTTGTTGATGTATAATAATGCAATGGCTGGGATTGTTTGTACTAACAAGATTTTATTACTACCCAATGGAACCCTTCTTTGCAAACTTAGGATAATAATAGATTATTTGAAAAGCAACAGGGATCTAAACTCATGACTTAGGGCCTCATTACGGGTGTGGCGGTCTGAGGACTTCCACAGTCGCGTTGATGGTTGGACCGTGGCACTTCAGGTGGTTTGACTGCCCAATTACAACTTAGGCAGGCAGATCTGCCTAAAGACAGCCATCCCCGCCAGGATCATAGATCGTGACGGTGGTCGGGCTTGTATGCAGCTATGGCGGCACTGAACTCAGCGCCGCCTGGCTAATTACAACCCCACTTCCCGACCGCCTTTTCATGGCAGGGACTCTGCCATGAAAGGCTGATGGAAAGTCAGTGCCAGGGGTCATTGAAATGTGCAATGTCTGCACTTCAGACCGGGCGCATTCCAAGGGTGCTGGAGTGCTAGGATATTGGCCTCAGCTCCCTTAAAGTAGCCGAGGCCAATATGCTAGCTCTGTACCCACCAGTCAGCCCGGAGGGAATGTGTATTACAATTTTTCCGTTGGTCAGCCCTGCGGGAACATTGTAGTACGCTTGGGGTGGGGGCGGCACCGCCATGGGGTCCTCCCCATGAGTTTGGCAGTACTGTGGTGGGACCGCCAAACTCATAATGAGCCCCTTAGTTTTTGCATGCAGCTCCTTGATGCACATTAATAGCACACTGTGTGATAATAAAAGGATTTTAACTTAGGAACTGAAAGTAACAAGAAACAAGAAAAGGATTTCTTTGTCAAAAGCGGTAACCCACTTACCTATCTACATAAAAAAAATATGTGATATGCATGTTAGACACATGCTTTACATAAGGGATATTAACCCTCTATGCTCCTTTATGAGCCAAACTGCGACTAGACAAATCACAGGTATACCCAGCAAGTGCATTAACCACCAGAGTGATCTTACCATTATTCTTATTTCCTAAAATGTTCTAGGCACACAAAGATCTTTGTAGCAGACGCCTTAACACATAGCATATTTTAAAATACAGCCTCTTTGTGACCAATTAATTAAGCAGAACAGATACACTGCCACATTTGTCCTAGTTGCTAATCTCTTTGTTGCATATTTAAAAAAAAAAATGTATAAGTTGACTGTCAGACTCTGCTTTTCACGACTCCGCCCTACGTGACTCCATCCTCTGCCTCAGCTTGACCCGAATGTATGGGTTCAGAGAGTAATTTTATTCCAATTCCTACACAGGTTGCAGGAGGCGGAAAGGTGTCACCTGGCGCCCCAGCAGTGCAACTGCTTTCATTTCTAGACGCTGTCTGTATTACTTGTCCTCAGGTGGAAACCATTATTCCTGTAGGCAGCATCCCCTTTATCTGTGAGGGGCACAGTAGGGGGTTATCCTTCAATGTCTTATTGGAAAGAAGGAACTGCGCACCATTAACCTTTCTATTGCCTAAAGAACTGCAATTGCATACTTGCCAGCATTTTAGAACAGGAAAGTGATAAATTTCGAAAAACGCTGGGTAAATGTATTTTACCCACTGACATTAATTGAAGCACAGAGGCACTTTCAGGTGGTAGCTAGGTAAAACAAAGCCATTAAGCTTTTGTACTTTGAAGTTGAAAAAAAGAAACCAGGTGAAAGCAAACATGCATAACCGCTCGTTTGTTTGTTTAACAAAATAAATGAAGCGCATTTTGTTTACTCTCTAAACAGTTTTTATAATGTAATACCTGGGTCCACAAGTTTTTTTTGTTTTTTTTTAAACAATGTGCCTTTCAGCCTCATCTGGGTTCAAACACTCAGAAAAGTGAGGAAAACGTACACGTAAGTTATAAAAATTAAAACAAACCAAAAAATGTTGTTTTCCCATTATCATATTAACTTGTTAGTTTTCTCAAGGCTTAGCAAGGCGCCTCCAGCAGTTACTCTGGAACTCCACTATCTTATGGTGGCTCAATCACGTGACCGGCATACACAGATATCGCCTCACCGGCCACACTAGTCCACATCATGTGGAAAAACTTTCTCAGGCCTGGATTTTAGCCAACGAAACCTCAGTGACCCTGATTTTACAAGTCCCAGAATACATCACCCTTCTGTTGGCTAAAAAGCTAGGGGTGATGGAAGGTGTCACTGAAAAAAATGGGAGAGTCTGACCGCTTCCAACAATCGCCGTAGCGCACTCAGCCCTAACCCCTCCTTCCCACTGAACTCTCCACACTGCCCCAAGAAACCAAAAACCCCTTTACTACTTCTTTCATATATAAACTGACTGTGTTGTTAAAATGTTATTTGAAACAAAGTTGAAGTGGACTGCCCTTCCTAAGGGAAGAGGTACCACTCTTTAAAAACCTATGTATCGCCTACTAAAGCACTTAATAAAGGTTTTTGAAACTTAAAAAAAAAAAAGGCAGTGATCCACCGGCAACTCGAAGGTCACAGGTATTAATCTCGTTGGGGCCACCTCAGACTTCCATCCTTCTTGGGTTCAGATAATGTCAATGTCGCATGGTATATCGAGGTTTTTGACTGCAACCCAAGCGCCTCATAAAAATCACCCAGCTGCACGTTTGCGGACACCGAGCTTCTCCCCTGCGTAAACCGGTGCGTGCGCGCGCGCGCAGGGGGCGCGTGTGCGTAAATTCGTGCCCAGCACAGTCACGTTACGTGGACGGTTTCCCCCGCAGTACCTTTCCAAGATGGAGGCTCTAGCCTCCAGGCCTTGGAGGGGAGCGGCTCTGCTCCGGCGTTTCCTGCGGGTGACCTCGCTGCCCGCGGACAGGGTTTGTTTACTGTAGGTAACGCCCAGAGGCACTTCACTGCGCCGAGGAGAAGCGGTGAGTAGGACGAGGGGGCGGGCAGAGGGTGGGGTTGGCTCATAGACCTAAGGATGAAGGGTGCGCATGAAGTGGGGGCGTGCAGACCTGAGGGTGCACGGACATCAATGGAAAGGGGGCGTGCAGGGAGCTAGGACCAGGGACGAGAGGTATGGTTGAGGGCTACAGGGAAGCGGCTACGGGGTAAAAGCGAGATGGGGATGTGCAAAAGAAACGGGTTGGGTTAGTGGCGCAAGCCGATGTGCTTCAGAGACCAGTGTGTGATCTGAAAGAAGGTCCTGGCGAGTTCATTTTTTTTTCTTCTTTTTTTGTAGTTTTACATGTGGCGAACTCGACCAGAAGGCATCATATGACCGCTTTACATGTGCAACCGTTAACTTACGTTACAAGGTCACGTTTTTTCCAGACGCGGTTAGATTTAGGGTCTTGATTTAGAACGCGACGGATATCCCGTCCGCCGTATTATGGTTCCATTTTATCCTATGGGGATCTAAATACGGCGGGAGGGATATCCGCTAGAGTATTCCATCTGCCAAGTTCTAAATCAAGCCCTAAGCGATTTGCCCAAGAATCGCACAATGTTGAGCTGACGCGGAGACTCAATCTTTGTTTCCCAGTTCCAAATTCCGCTGCTTTGGCCTTAAGGGTACATCCTCTTCATCTTTCGTAGATCGCAACTTTCCATATAACGGGATAATGGTCGCTTTTTACGAATATATATGTGCGGTTTCATTGTCCACAAAAGAACCATAGTCCTAGGACAAAACGCGCACACTTTTATAGAAAAAATGTGAGCTTAATTAGGGTTGCAACTTCCTCCGGACACCTGTGTGAATTTAAGAGGCATGGGGAATATAATATAGAAGATGAACTGTAAAGGAGAGAGAGATGAAACTGTAATAAACAGACCTATTGGCTTTCACAATGCTTGTTATTTAGTTTTTAATTTGTATACTCAAGTGGGTGTTCAGTGCGATGTATATATGAACTTTTTGTGCAGAATGTTGTTCCATATATTGATTGGTAACAGCAGGGGCATAGAGTACTTCCACATTACAGAATTAGTCACAGTAGTTTCAGAGGTTGAGTAGATTGCATTATATTGTATGTGTGCATAAATGATAACTTCATACATAGGACAGAGATATGAGATGCTGACAACATCATATAGTGCAGATTAGAGCTGGGCGAGCCAACAAAGTAACAAGGAGAGCCGAGCCAATGTCGGCTTTGGCTCTAAGAGCCCCTGCACGAGCCAATCCTTGAACATATTTGGCACATTATACATGCAACAAAGATTCAAAATAGTGTATATCTTTAACACACTGAAGTTTTTCAACTTAATACAAAAGATTGAAGACTATTTATTAAAAGTGAGAGTTTTTAAGCAAGAAATAAAAAGCATTCTTGTCCCCTTGCTGATGACAATGCTATTAGTAAACTAAGAGGCGAATTAGCAGCCTTGTATGTCTTGTATGTAGCTTACATTCTTATTGATGGAGGAACATTAGAGGTTGGTAAATCAAACATGAGAGGTTTGTATACCTTGCTCTTCTTGATCCCACATATTTGAAGGTGCTCTCATATTAAGGAATAAAAAGGAGGTTAGTTACAATAAAATAAAGCATTCGCCTAGGGTTACACAATTTAGTCAAGCAGGGGAGCCGAGATTGATCCTAGATTTTCTATTTTCACATTATGCAATTCGGCTGCTGGGTGGGCATGTCTGTCAACAAAGGTTAATGCTTTGCTTTTAATTCTTAAAGGATGAAAATAGGGTGAGGGGCACAACTCACGTTTTGTTTTGTCAGTGTCACATAGCACAAACGGTGTCCAAGACCATGTTACAGGTTTTTTTTTTTTTTCTTCAGCACAGGGATATTTGCAGGGATTCACAGGATGCTGAGCTGGGGCTGGGATTCGAGCCCACTATGCCACATTGCCTCCTGTGAAAACTTGTCTTGTTTTTGGTTTCAGTGCGCCTGCATTGTCTCTAGCCTAGGGCTCAGTAAGCCTACTTTATAGCCTAGTGCCTCCATTACCCGTAGCCTTGGGTTCAGTGTGCCTCCATTACCCGTAGCCTTGGGTTCAGTGTGCCTCCATTACCCGTAGCCTTGGGTTCAGTGTGCCTCCATTAACTGTAGCCTAGGACCTCATCCGCCTGCATTGTCTCTAGCCTAGGGCTCAGTAAGCCTACTTTATAGCCTAGTGCCTACATTACCCGTAGCCTTGGGTTCAGTGTGCCTGTATTACCCGTAGCCTTGGGTTCAGTGTGCCTGTATTACCCGTAGCCTTGGGTTCAGTGTGCCTGTATTACCCGTAGCCTTGGGTTCAGTGTGCCTGTATTACCCGTAGCCTTGGGTTCAGTGTGCCTGTATTACCCGTAGCCTTGGGTTCAGTGTGCCTGTATTACCCGTAGCCTTGGGTTCAGTGTGCCTCCATTACCCGTAGCCTTGGGTTCAGTGTGCCTCCATTACCCGTAGCCTTGGGTTCAGTGTGCCTCCATTACCCGTAGCCTTGGGTTCAGTGTGCCTCCATTACCCGTAGCCTTGGGTTCAGTGTGCCTCCATTACCCGTAGCCTTGGGTTCAGTGTGCCTCCATTACCCGTAGCCTTGGGTTCAGTGTGCCTCCATTAACTGTAGCCTAGGACCTCATCCGCCTGCATTGCCTCTAGCCCAGGACTCCATGCACCTACTGCTATTAACCTTGTGCACCTCTGCACTGGACAGTATGTTGTGTACACCAGCGATGTTGACTCATAGGAAAAATGATGACTAATGTAAGGGGAAAAATAACAGCCTAGGCCAGCAGTACAGTCAAACAGTCTACTTTCCGTGCAACCCTGTGTTTCATAATACACGTCAGGGATGCAGAATTGAATGGATACCTCTATTGAAAATATTTCTTCCTTGTGCCCATTCAGAGTGGAGACAATTGCTTTCTTGTTTTTTCTCTGAATAACATACTTTGAGTCTTTTTGTTCCCTGTCATGTGCAGCTGTTGGGACACAGAGTCCTTCACACTCTTCATTTAGGCAGAGTTTATCAGCTCTGCCCCAAATATACTGTGGAGGAAAACAGAAATTGTTAAACAGTTCTGGTTTACGTCATTAGTCACGGGCTGCATTCAAAGAGACAGTAGATAAGGGGGCAACCTGCTGTACACATCTCTATGCATTCGGCATTTCAAGTTGGAATACTGGTCTAGTATCTCCAGTGGTTAATGCACGTGCTGCAGACATTTATCTGTAATCTCTGGTCACAGATTTGAATCGTAATAAATAGCTTTCAGGCTTAAATGTGCCAGTTGCTGAGTATTGTGTGTAACCTGCTGGCGAAAGAGTTGCATTCTGTGTTGAGATAGCTCAGCAGTTTGATGTGTTTGTAGAATTGTCTCTTTGCGAATATGCAGGCAGTAAGTTCTAATACTGGTGGAAAAAGCTCACCGCATTAATGGCTTTATGCAAAAAGCTGCATGTAAACTGCAGGACATACATTCATCTAAATACTTGCAGGTTTAGACTCAATCTTTTGTTCCTTTTAAGGCAGATGAAGTCGTATTCCATTGAGTAGGCTAGATTTAATTCCACGGATGAGCTGCAGAGTCGGATGGCCAGTTGAGAGTGTACAGCTGAGCCCCTTTGACTTCGGCACCAGGTCCCAGGAAGAACACCACTAAACCATCTACTGATTGTCTTCTGACGTAGGATTGCGTTATAGGGGGTTTTGGGCCTTTTGCCCACCCAGTAGCTCATAGTAAGAGCCCAGTGGTTGGGCCAGGATTTTTCACGTTGTTAAAGGCTGGCACTAGCAAGGCTCCTGTATTGTCAAGTGCTGCTTTCTGAAAGTCATGGTATGAAATGTTAATCAGCATTTTGAAAAGCACTGGGGTGGGATGCCAGAGACATTTGAGGTTTCAATTTAAGCCATCTCTCATAATACTTGGTTGAAAATGGTTAGAGATATACCACTCAAGCTAGCATTATAAGTATTTACATACTGGAAAAAAACACTTTTAAAATGCACAAAGCAAACATACCCCATTTTTTTGTTTAACATATAATTGTGACTCAGTCATAGGATCCACTCCTCATTGTGTTGGAAATATACACGACTTGCAATAGGAAAAATAGTGTAACTTTTTTTCACATTTCCGTTTTTTTTTTTATGGAGCTCAAAGTAAGGAGGCCTGCTTGCCTGAAAGAAATGTAAATGTGCACAACTGGTTAATCTGGAAATGTAAAGGCTGTTTGAGGTATTGTCTTTAATTGATATAGTCACTTGAAGCTTCCTGAAAAGACAGATGTATTATTTTGAGTGATATTGCAAGGGAGTTACCAGCTTAATTGAAGTGTGCTTTTAAGGGACAGATATAAAAAATTGCACTAAGTACAGTTTGGGTTTTAAAAACCCATATTCTGGAAGCATTTTTATTTTATCTGAAACCGTTTTGCGCATTTTGTAGCAGCCTATCGTCTACTATGTGTAATGCAAGCTTACAATAATGACTGACTTACTTCACAGTGCTTTCTGTCAGAGACTGGGACCTCGGAGCACTAAACCTACACAAATCACTATTCTACCCTGCACCAACCAGGATTCAATTGAGTTGCTCTCTTGTTACAGACACAGACCTCAGCAGTGCATTAACTAAAAGAGGTTTCATAATGTACGATACATTTACCACTCATTAACTTAACTTGCATTTATTTTTTAAGTTGTGTTTTATTTTCATATGTAGTTACGTGAAGGTAATATACCGAAAAAAGTTACAGAACTTTTTTTTTTTTTTTACCCACGCCTTTTACCATGCCCCATTTCACTCACACGCCCTCCTTTGCACACAGCTTCGCAAGTTAAATACTTTTTTAATGCACTTCGACCACTGAATAAAATGTTTACATTTGGTTAGAAAATCTCATTGTGGTATCGATTTTTGTGTACAGTATTATCTTCTTCAAATGCTCTCTGATTTCATGAATACATGTAATTACCCCCCCCCCCCCGTCCCAAACCCGCACCCCCCGCGTTGGTTGTTAGTTGAGAGCCGTGGCTGACTGAACCACAAGCACTTCCTTCTGTTTCGGTCATTTTTTGTTTTTGATTTACAGTTAAAGGGCGTGTTTGCATTTTATAATTACCTTCACTCCAGTAACCTTTGCCTTCACAGCGCCTTTCTCTTCCTCATACCAACAGCTCTTGTCTGGGTGGTAAGGCTTATTGCAGCCTCTAATCACCTTATGTAGATTATGTATCTTTTGCTGAGCAAAGACACCTGTGCTGACACGTATTTAGTGTGCACGTCTCTGTAAAACCGAAATTCTTTAGTAAAAACGCTATTTATATCGGAGAAATAAATGTTCCTGTATCTGTTCATTTTGGGGCTTCTGGTTCCTATGTGCCTTGACAGAACGGTCCATGATTGGATGTTATCTCTTTAAATCAGCACACAATAATAACTTGTATCTATTAGAGCGCGTCACGGCTCATTACTGAGCACAGTAAATACGTTGTTGTTACCCAATGTAATGGTTCTCCAAGCGCCGACTTCGGAAGGACGGGTGGGCCAGTGAATCGTGCTGTGATTCAAACCTATGATCTTAACGCCAGTGCAGAGGTCACTAGTGAATAGTAACTCACTAAGCCGTCTTGCAGGTTTACAAATGAGTAATATTGATATTTACAATGGTGTGAAATCCTATAAGAGATGAATTCTCTAATACAGTGGTTCCCAACCTGTGATCTGGGGACCCCTGTGGGTCTGCAAAACCTCCTCAGGGGGTCCGCGACTGCTTAGAAAATTAAAAAAAAGTTATCAGATTAGGTCCCCAGCATTCAGTAATGACTCAGTGGCGGCCCCCGGATTCCAATTATGAATCGGGGGTCCACGGTTTCCAGTAATGAGAAAGTGTGGATCCTTAGAAGTCAAAAGGTTGAGAATCACTGCTCTAACAGGTTTTCTCTTCCATTTGCAACTGCACTGTGTGTTGGCGCTTGTTTTGTTTTTAGTTTTCTGTGCTTTCATAGAAGTGGGAAACAAGCAGCAGAGGTTTTCTTGTGTGTTGGGATTGTCTGTGTATGAGATTTGGGATACTTGCACGTTAGCAAACCGTTACAAAAAGGATGTTCTGATACAACTCGATACGTTAAAGCACTTGAGTCGATGTTCAAGAGTAGAAGTTGCTTAGTAACAAGTCTGTGTATCCTTCTATTTCCTAGACGTGTTATGATGGATATCTGAGGATTTATGGACCAGTTCCTGACTGCCTGCCGTACGAGAAACGGGAAGATCGACCGCAAGAGACCAGTTTTCAGCAGATCTAACGTGATAGAATGCCCCTGTGGGGCCTGCGTGCTAGCCATAGAGGGCGCCATTGGCTTGGTACTGCCATACATTTCCTTGTCCTCACAGTGCTGACGTTTCTAGTTTTGGGCCCTGTGATATGCCACCGTCTCCTCTACTCTTACTTCTATGTCCGCAGATGGCACTTGGACCGAATGAGTCAAGACTTCTTGTACCAGAACCTGGAAGATGCACACAATGCTGTCCAATACTTTGCCAATTTTCACCTGCCTGCTAACTCCACCCCAGTGGTGGTTGTGGACGGCCCTCGGCATGCTGTAGCCAAGCCGTGGTTAGTGATAACAATCGTAACAATCGGAAGGAAGCCTGAGTTCCATTACTTGTTGCAGGTGGTCTCCCGTTTCCATCGCCTCCTTGCCGAGTGTGGTGATGCTTGTCGGCATCACCAACTATTCCTCTGCAATGTGGATCCAAATCCAAGGACGCATGAAGACGCCATGCTGCTTGCTAAATTTATTCCTTCAGTTGAGCATTACGACATAGTATCAGAGAATCTGGGCACCAATCTATTTGAGAAGGAGAAACAGGACTATGCCTTCTGCTTAGAGAGGACCCTAATGACCTTTGACCCGGAGTATGTGCTCATGGTGGAGGATGACGCTGTTCCTTTACCAGATATCTTTCCGGTGTTAAACCAACTGCTGTGTGTGCGCTTCCCTGATACTCCACTGGGAGGCGCCCTTTACTTCAAACTTTTTCACCCTGAGCGCCTTCAGCGATATGTGAATCCAGAACCCATGAGGATCCTGGAGTGGGTGGGGCTGGGTATGTTTGCTGGGACAATCCTAAGTTGGACCTATGGTAGGGCTGTAGAGCAACCTGGACCCAGCTGGCCAACATTTGTCTTTTTTGCTCTGTACAGCATGGGACTGGTTGAACTAGTTGGGCGCCACTACCTGCTGGAGCTGCGCCGGCTGTCTCCAGCACTGTACAATGTGGTGCCTGTCACTGAATGCTGCACGCCTGCCATGTTGTACTCCTCTGATTCTGCTCACCGAGTGCTAGCCTACTTTGCCAAGACAGAGTGCCGCCGTGGCTTTGCCAAGGACACAGCACTCTACTATCTCCTTCGTCACTCTAGGGAGTGGGCATTTGTTGTGGAGCCCAACCTGGTTCAGCATGTGGGGCTTTATTCCAGCCTCCGGGGGGACTTTGATGAGCCCAAGCTGCTCTGATGTTACCTTTAATCATGGAAGGAAATGTGCTACTTATCTCAGACAATGAGATACTTTACAAATCTAGTTTAAACAGCACTAACTTGTGGGTAAACGGACATTTACTGAAGCAGATAATGTGGGGAATTTAGAGGCTATTGTGAGTCCCTCCAAAAGACAATCATGTACTTAGATTTCCTAGCTGTAATGAAATCCCAGAGCCACATTTAAATATACGGGTTCCAATATGTGTAGCTTGTCAGAATCCCCCTCGTATTCCACAAACGGTTCCCCAAACGAGTTGAAAACAGTGCCCTCAATTTGCACTTCTGAAATTCGGACATCTGAGATTCTTATATTTGTATGTACTGTATTTTAAGCTTCTGTTTTTGGTTCTATATTTTATCGCTAACTCGCTGCCACAGGAGATAGCAGTTGTTGCTGGGAAGATATGTGCATGCCCTTTGCAAAAGACAGTGCCTTAATACAAAACAGCAATCCTGTCGAGTAGTGGAAGAAGCTGCACCATACATGTGTGTTTACGTTGTGCATTTCAAGTGTTCCTGAATACCAAGATAGCAATAACGTGGACACAGTGGCAGGTGAGAGCCGACCTCCTAAATAAAGCCCTTGGTGGCCAGCTCTTTACTTCTGTATGCCTAAGGTGGTCACAGGAGACTGCATTGTTGTGGTTTGACTAAGCTTGGATTAGATGATAGATTGTCATAAACTGAGACATGAGGTTCATTAAAAATCCATCCAGAATAATCCCCTCAGTTGTTCTCTGGCAGTACTGGAATTGAACAGGAGTCCACATTTTCAGCCCAGTAACTGAGATATGTTAACTTGGACCACGAAGATACACTTTCAAACTAAACAAGTATTAGCAAATCCAATAGGCCAGGCCTTCAATATGCTAACACATGGCAAAGCTATTGGCTTTGCAAATGCTTGTGCACATGGTGGGTGGGTAGCTTTTTAGGTATTCTTTCTTATTGCTTGACTGTATCAAGATGTCTACTCCTTTTAGAAACAGTGCATTGGCAGACTTCGAATGGTAAAGCATTACTAAAGTATGCAAAACACATTCAAAGCTTTATGGCCTTAAGTGTGAGCAGCGATCTTTGAATGTTTTACAAGTATGTTATGAATGGTTTACTTTCTAAAGTACATGACTGGTTTAGAAGCAAAGTATTGGCCCTCTGAATGGTTTCCCAGTACATTAATATTGTTTTACAATTGTAAAACCTGTGTGCCAGTTAAAGTAGTGCATGCACAGGACGACCAAAGTATTCAAAAAGTGAAGGATGGAATGCTTGAATGAATCTGTCACTGGAACCAAACTATACCTGGCCGATGAGCTGTAATAGGGCGAATCTGGTCCTGGGTTGCTTATGTTCTGGTTCAGGGAGGACTTGGCCGAGCACTTTTGGGCTGGACTGTTCCCATTGGAGCTGGGTCAAAAACGTTTTGCGTAAGACTGGGTCCAAACTGAGGTGGCATGGTATGCAAAGTAATGATGGACTGGGATGCGGACAGATTGATTGCCAGTGGCTAAGATTAATTCAAGAATTCCGTCACTTCTTTGTTTACTTTTAGTGCGCAGGAAGCACAGCAGTGCAAGCGGCATTGTCAAAGGCAAGGAGTAAAAGTTAAAAGAGAAACAAGCATTGGAAAAAAAAAGTGTCCCACAAGACCATGGCACAATACAGAGGCAGCTGTCACCAAAAAGTATTGCCTGCTTTGGAAAAGCAGCACTACAAGAGGCAACATGGGAAAAGAGTTCCCTGGTAGCAGAATTTGGGGAGCTGCCAGGCTCTCACAAAACATTGTCAAAGCAAAATATAAAATCTGAAATCTAAATCAAGCATTTAAGCCAAATTAAAAGATAAACTGCCACTCCAACCTTGGCACCGAAGTGAACTTTTGTTGATGGTGGGTATACATAAACGCATAGACAAAATGCTAACATTGACAGGAGGCGGAGAATGGCTCAACTGTGTTGACACATTGACCCATGCTGTGGTGGGCAGAAGCAAAACGTGAATCACTTTTCAGGCCAGTAGATGACGACCACTGACTTAAAGCCCATGTGTATGTATTTATATGTGTGTATGTAATTTATTAATAATAATAATTTTTTTATTTTTAGAAAAATATGAGCCTAACAAGCCAGGTAAAGCAGCCTCCAGTCCAGGCCTAAAAAGGGGTTATCATCAATGACCTCAAAATATTAATTTATCCTCAGCTAGTTCTTCACTACCTACATATTTATGTAGAGGAGGCAGATGCATTTCAACAAGGAGGTCTGAGTGTCCACAAATCGGACCCTTTTAAAAATGCTTACCCATATTTTGTTATATAATTGCCCTCGGTCTCGGGCTCAAGGTGTACTGGTTAATTACCAAACAGCAACTGATTAGACGGCATCAATATGCAGGAAATCATTTTTACTTAAATTTGGCCGTGCATTAGCCTATGGATGATACCACCCGCGCCAATGAGATAGAAGAAACATGAAGGCAGACAAAGACCATCATGGCATCCCTTAAACTGAGCTCTACCCCTCCTTTGACTTTATTCAGTCACAGATGACCAGGGTCACACTTTCCAAGTATATCACAAGCCGAATTATTTAATTTTATTTTTCTGGTGGAATTTGTTACCTCCAATACCACTGGATCGAACGATTGTCCCATTGTAGTCACAATGAACGTTACCTCGACCTGCCCCTGGCAGCAACACCTTTTTTTAGCCTGGATTTAGAATGCTTAATATGCCCTATCAAAGTATTGTCAAATCAAGGTCATGGCCATGAAGTAAAGGTTAGGTTTTTCAATGGGAAGATACTGCAGTGCAGCTGGAGTTTGTGGAATACATCCAATCTTCATATCAGACCCTGGTCTATTTTAACAACAGAAGTGTAAAGCAGGTCGTCGTTAATGATATCTAATGTTGAATCAAAGTCTCGTAATATAAATGGACATCTGCCATGTGCGTCAGATTCTTGTAATAGCTACACAATACTTGGCTTAATTTATTGTATTTTTGAAATGTAAATTTGACCGTGTTGTTTTTGCTTCTGTGAAAACTCTACCTGTACACGATATCTTTTTAAAATATCATATATTTTGATAGTTCTTTACTATCCCTGTGAAAGACACTACAGAATGGAATCGTAGCTCCTACAGATAGCAGTAGCATCTTGGAAGAAAAGATTTAATGGTTATTCACAATGACTTGTAACTCTAGTTCTGTAGATAAGTATTCATTGAAAAAGTAAACAACAACGTACAGTGTTTGGGAAAAGATTTCAGTGAATATCTGTTCACAATCAAGTAATCTGTCTAGTACTTTGATCATCCATGAGCACAAACACAGTGCACAGACTTGTGTTGAATAAAAATACCTTTGATTAGTAAGAGTTGCAGTGTGGTCAAGCCAAAGGATGCACATGATGAAATGTTTCTGGTGCACAGCTGCAATTGGAGAGCGGTTTCTGTTTCGTGTACGTGTATAAATGGGGTCATCTACTTGCTGTGCTCTGCATCCCTGAAGTATAGATTTTAAGGAATGAAAATGACCAAAAGCTCAATCCAGTGTGACTGTTTTTCCATACAGCCCTTACATAGGTTTTATAAGCTGATCGTCTTGTCCATAACCTGAACAATACATTACACATCCAATTTAAGCCACATTTACTGTTTTACATTCAGTCCCTGGAAGGCTGCTCATCCATTCTCTAAACGCTCGGTGAAAGTACCTAAAGTGGTTCCTGAACCTTTGCTTCCATTTTTACCCAGTCTTGCTCGATGACATCAATCTCCTAAGAATATTCTTCTGCTAAAATTGCGTGTTGCTTTTATTTCTTACGCCTTTCAAGAATGCCCGTGGTTTTATCCCACATTCTCTTCATTCTTTACTGTAGTGCACAGTCCTAAAACTGCTACTTAGTGCTATTTGGAACATCCATGTTGATGTAAAGTCCCTGAAGTTTCAATAAAAAAATAAAAATACCGGACCAAAATGAGCGCTCGCTCCATGAGGCCTTCATGATTGGTTCTAAAGTCTGGCACGAGAGAGGACACGCCTGCCATGCCTAAGGAAAAGACTAGTGGCACTGTTCAGTATCTGGCTGGTGGTTTTTCTGGAATGGTAATCATTTACAGGGTGCATAACTGCACATGACCTTGTAGATGAGCCAGTTAGCCAAGGAATGGTAGTTGTCTGCCCAGTTCTGCTAGCAGATTACTTCACTGGTATTGATTGCCTAATCCTCACTTATATGTAGGTTTTAGAGCACAGGCTGTCTTTCGGAAAGTGTCTGAAGATGTTGACACTGAGAAGAGGGTTCAGAATCCTAGAGATAAGTAAGGCATATGAGACAACGTTTTCCTGCACTGGTGAAGCCAAACCTACTGGCCTTTCTTCTTGAGGGGCACTCAAAGCTTCCACTTTCGCTTCCATTTCTGCCTTGGAGAAAACATCCATGCGATCTGTGGACAACTGACTCCGACAAGGTAGGGTCCTGCATAGCACACATGTGTGCAGTCCCGGAGGGATCTCATCTTGAAAGTAAAGTCCTGGGCACCCCACCGAATCTGGAGAACCAGTCTAAGAGTCTGACTCCTATGTGGCTGTGGAACTAGCCCACCCAGAATTTGTATGTAGATGCAGATGTGGCCTGCAGTGCCCATTGGCTGTCAGTCTTTGAACAACTGTGTTTAGTTTTGAGAGGGCATAGTTGTCTGATTGTTCTTCAAAATAGCCCTATTGTCGGGGAACTGGACCCAGGCCTCTCAGAAGAGAGGCTTTTGCCATGACTAGTTTGGGGAAAGGCACTCACAGAAAGGTGTTTTCTGGTTCTGTCTGTCTGCCCTCCCGACCCCACTGCTGGAGTCATAGGCCCAAACCTGAGTTGTGGGCTGTGGATTTCGAGAACCAGTCCTTGGCTGGACACTGTACCTTTGTGGTTCAACAGCTATCTCCAGGTTGGAGAGTAGCTGGTCGTTCTCAATTGAAGGCAGGACAGATCTGTGTAATCTCACTATGAGACTCCTATGAGAGGTAGAGAGTACCTGCTTGGAAGCTCATTGTGTTCAGCCTGATGCCGTGAATGGTCATATTTTGTAGGTCAGAGTTAGAAACTAATGTTGGTCTGTATGCAGCAGCCATGCTGTCAACTATAGAACTATAGGTGGTTCCCCCCCCCCCCCAAAAGAGATTCATCATGGTCAACTAATATGTAAACTAGGGAGAAGGGGCTAAAATTATAAAGCGGCATACAGTCTCACTGCACAGATATGCTTGTCAGCATGCTAATATAGGCCTTGACAGACACCCGCCCACCACACGTCGGCACAGAATAAACCACCATCTGTAGAGTGTCTTGTACTTGAATCTTTTGCCTGACTTTTCTGTTAATGTTGTCATAACTCGCACCCTGTTATGCAGTCACCTTTTAGAATTTGGTTATTAACTGCCAGGTGGCAAATTGCTAATCCCCACAGCCTAATAGCAAAATCCCTGCTCAGATGACTGTGCCCAAATGTACGACCATTTTCTTTTGCAACTTGTAAATTGAGAATTTTTGTGAGTCACAATCTGCGAGTTCAAAGGGAAATGTACCAATGTGTAACAGCCACATTTAGCGATTTCCAATGGGGTCGTAATTGACCAGCCTCATCAACATTCAGGAGGCAGGTCGCAATTTGCAACCCATTGGGATTGGGCAATCACACAGGGATGGTGGGCTGCTGGGAACAGGAGGATATTTTTTTCAGTTTTGCAACTTTTGTTATAATTTCACAAAAAACATTGCCAGTATAGAATAATAACGATCAAGGCATAGGTATGTGTTAAATGCATAAAACAAACAATTGTAAATCTATTCAGGCACAGAAGTGTTTTCAGAGTTTAGCCAAAATATATTTTGAAATGAATTGGTGGATGAGATCAGAATAAATATTTAGTAACCAACATTGACACTGCTGAAAATGTGAATAGATTATTATAACTATAAACCAATCCCACATAAATATAAGGCAAATATTAACAAGTAATAAAGAGAAAACAGTTGACATAGGAAGTAGAGAGAGCAGTGCTGGCTGGCTCTTTCCATTGGGACCAGGTTGCAGCACTGCAGTAGAGTTTAAGCTGCAGTCACTGCACACTGGGGTTGCCCAGGGTGATATGGGTGTGCATCAGCTGCTTAGTAAACTGTCAATCCTTAGCAAAGGGTGAGGCAGCGGCTGCTGAGGGGAAAAGCCACCTGATGGCATGTTCACTATTTTTTAGTATGAAGATCGGCCTGAACTCTATTCTAGCTGTGATGGCATCCATGGTTTTATAGGAAACACCCTGCACGATTGACTGTTATCTGCCTCCCTGGCCAACACAGCTTTAAAAGCCGGTGACTATCACACATAAGAACAAGTATAAGCCTGAGAGTGACACGGATGAAAGTACAAACACACCGCCAAAACAGAACACTGTTCCAACCCAGCTGAGTATGGGCAAACAGTCTAGCCCTGAAGAACACATAAGGCCAAGAAACTTGACCTTCGTAACACAGGTAATGAGCATCCCACTAGATGGTGTTGCAGCTAGTGCAGAGTTATGGAATAATAAAAGCAGCATGAAACATACAACCCAGTAGAGCCTTAGTTATTGAACATCACCTGTGTTTATACACTAGGGCACATTGCACCTACATTCGCCTTATATTGCCTGTAGCCTAGGGCTCAGTGCGCCTACATTGTCTGTTGCCTAGAGCTCAATGTGCCTACGTTATCTGTAATTTGGTGTGCCTACCTTGTCTGCAGCCTAGGGTTCAATGTGCATACATTGTTTGTAGCTTACAGCTCAGTGCTCCTGTGCCCCTACAATGTCTGTAGCCTAGGGCTCAATGCCCCAACATTATGGGCTCTGAGTGCCTACATAGCCTGTAGCTCAGTGCACCTATATTGTCTGTAGCCTAAGGCTCATGCATCTAGATTGTCTATAGACTAGTGCTCAGTGAGCCTACATTGTAGCTCAGTGCACCTACAGTACTTGTAGCCTATGTCTCAGTGTGCCTACATTGTCTGTAGCCTTAGGCTCAATGACTGTATTTTGTAGCCTATTGCTCAGTGCACTTAAATTGTTTGCATTATCTGTGACTCAGTGTGCCTACATTGTCGCTAGCCTATGGTTTGATGCATCTGCATTGTCTGTAGCGTAGGGCTCAGTGTGCTTTTTTTCTCTGTAGCCTGCGGCTCAACATTGTCTGTAGTTGAGTGTGCCTACATTGTCTGTAACCTAGAGCTCAATGTGCCTACATTATCTGTAAGTCACTACACCTATACAGCTTGTAGCCTAGGATTCAATGTGCCTACATTGTCTGTAGCAGAGGGCTGAGAGTGTCTTCATTGTTTGTAGCCTAGGTCTCAGTGCACCTGCATTGTCTGTAGCCTAGGGCTCAGAATGCCTACATTCTCTGTAGCTCAGTGTGCCTACGGTGTCTCTATCCTGGGGCTCTGTGAGCCTACTTTGTAGCCTAATGCGTACATTGTAGCCTAGGGCTCAGTGCATATTCATTACCTGTAGCCCAGGGCTCATTGTGCCTACATTACCTGGTTCCTAGGGCTCAGTGCACATACTTTGTGTGTAGCATAGGGCTCACATTTACTACATTATCTGTAGCTCAGTGCACCTACATTGGTAGTAGCCTATGACTCATTGTGCCTGCCTACATTGTAGCCTAGGGCTCAGTGCACCTACATTGTCTGTAGCCTGGAGATCAGTTTGCCTACATAGTCTGTAGCTCAGTGCACCTACACTGCTCTAGCCAATGACTCAGGGTTGCCTACATTGTCTGTACCCTAAGGCCCAGTGTACCTACATAGTCTGTAGCTCAGTGCAACTACATTGTAGCCCAAAGCTCAGTTCATCTACATTGTCTGCCGACTAGGGCTCAGTGCACCTACATTGTCTGTAGCCTAGGGATCAGTGCACCTCTATTACCGGTAGTCTACCAGCTCAGTGTGCCTACATTACCTGTAGTGTGGGGTTTAGTGTGCCTTTATTGGCTATAGCCCAGTGTATGTACACTGTAGCCTGTTACTCAATGCACCGACTCTGTTGCCTAGTGTCTACATTGTCTGAAGCGTAGGAGACAGTGTGCCTACATTACCTGTAGTGTAGGGTTTAGTGTGCCTTCATTGGCTATAGCTCAGTACATGTACATTGTCCGTAGCCTGTTACTCAATGCACCTCCTCTGTTGCCTAGAGACAATTTGCCTTTTCACCATAGGGCCTTCCTCTGCTATCTTGAACAGGTAGGACCAGTGTGCATTTCACTGTATCTGCTCACGTTTTAGCTGAGCCAGCCATCCCCTTATACAGGAGGGATCGTAGGTCTGGACGAATGCCCCAGACCCGTTTGGCTATAGAAGAGGGCAGAAACATGTTGACCATATAATTTTGGGTGTCCCCTTGAACCATTATGTTCAAGATTCTCAAATTGTTTTTAATCTTACCAACAAACACCGTTACTTAAGGATTAAATTATACAGGTGATTTGTGAGGTAATTTTAGTGTCTATTCCTCTTCAACTGGATCCCCGTTTTATACAGAAAGATAACATTTCAGCACTCCCTCAAAGTTCTTTTAACACGGAGGTTGAGTCCGCCCATCTTTTATGGGTGGGGGTAGGTGGTCAGATAATGAAGCATGACACTGTGTGTGAGACCACCTAGTCCATAAGGGGAACTCCCTCACCCTTCTCTGAACACTTGCCCTCACTACCACATTCCATGCCAACAATTAGATCACCAAGTCAGTGACCTACTTACCTGTGAAACGGGCCAGAGGAGCCCGTTCTTGGCATTCCCCATACACGTTGTGGTATTGTTTTGTGTACTTTAGTCTTTCCACCATTCAGGTTTATGATGACTTATAGTGTAATTTCCTATCTTAGTAGGAACTTTAACTAAAGATTTATCTGGATGATGTGGTGGGATAATAACATTGTCTGAACTATTGGAACTAACAGATGAGTCCAGATTAGCTGGACACCTCCATTTTACAATCTGGGACATGCTGTTTTCTAAAACAACTACATTCCTTCTCACTTCTTTTATTCGAAAAAGACCCATGAATCTTGATCTACCCATAAAGTCCTATCTTAACTACATCCATGGTTTTTCAGGTACTTCAGTAGGAGAAAGTGGAGCTTTAGCTGCAGATTTGCTCTTATCACTCTGTGCACATGATACACAGTCCTTTACAAGTACACTCCTCTCTTTCTACAACTGAATAGTTTTGTTCTGCACACTTGAGAGATCGGGTAGCAAAAGCAATCACTTTTTCCTCTCCACCCACCTTCTGGGACAAAACTGCTCCCAAGCCATTAATACTTCCATCTGTATGTAATATGGTTTTTGCAAATACATCAGTGACCCAAGGTGAGCATTTTGCTGATGCTGTTTTTGACAAAAGCAAATGTGCAGTCACTTGTCCAGATTAATTTGCTCCCTTTCGTCAAAAGAGACCTCAAGAGCTGTACTACACTTGGGAAAAGTAGCAATGAATTTTGCATAATACTCCGCCAAGCCTAAAAAGGACCTGACTCCATCCTTATCCTTGGGTTCAGGCGCCTGGACAATAGTCAACCAACTCCAGCTTGGGTTTAATGCCTTTGCCTGAAATGGTATGTCCCAAATAGGTCACAGCAGTGACCCTAAACTTGCATTTTTCTCTCTTCACAGTTAGTCCTGATGAGGCTAATTTGTTCAACACTTCCTTTAAGATCCTATCATGGCCAAACAACGTCTTCCCATCAACCAAGATGTCAGCCTGAAAAAATAAGACATGCGATATTCCTACTAAGATTATTTTCATAATTCGTTGGAAAAAAGCGACTGCTGACGCTAAACCAAACGGCATTCTTAGAAACTCCTAAGCTCCAACCGGTGTCACAAATGATGTTAGATGCCTGGATTCAGGATGTAATACAATCTGGTGATAAGCTGACAACAGATCCTAAATAATAAAAAAAAAAAACTTGGAGCCAACCAAACTAGACAATTCTTCTGAGATATTGGGCAAGGGTTGGCGATCCACCCATGTATGTTTATTGAGGTCTCGAAGGTCAACACACATGCGGATCTGTTTCCCACCCTCCTTGGGTGCCAACGCTATTGGGGCCAACCATTCTGAAGATTCAATCTGTTCTGTGACTCCTGAATCCAGTAACCTGCAAAGTTCTTTCCTAAGGGGGTTCCATCATTAATTTAGGAACCCTCCTCACTTTGAACACAGAATTATACTCAAAAGTAATGCTGTTCCGTCTGTCCACAAAGTTACTCAAGCAACCTTGATTATAGATTATCACTAAAAACTGTGGAAAATTCCTCAAAAATGTCTTGATTAGTATCCTCTTCGTTCACCACCATCACCTGAAAAGCGGATTTGGGGTCTAATCTGATACCCATGTCCCGTTGATGGCGCCAACTGTTCCCTTGTTTTGGAATTTAATTTTCACAACCCTGTATTGCAATACATTAATCCTAGTTCCTCCATAACATACCTGATTGATATCAGGTTCCAACAAAGGATCATACTCTTTACCAAATATTACCTGCTAATTTTTATCACCAGTCATGGTGTAGGGAGACCCTGAATCTGCTAAAACCTTGTCGACCTTATTGTCTAATTTAACAGAACATTCAGGCATAACGATCGGTCCTTCATCTACAGCGCCAACATTTTCTACAACCTGATTAATGTCAGGTTTTATACAAAATACCATCTTGTTCATATTTTCTGTTACCAAATCCACATTCCTTTGTTTATCACCCTTGCAGACCCTTGTGTAATGACCTTTCTTCCCACATTTCCTACAAACAGAACTTCAAGCATAACAGTTTGGGCTACTGGTGGTATGTCCTGGGTTCCCACAACGGTAACACTATGATCTGGTGTCCTTTTTTTCTTTTTCCTTTGGAGTAGCAGATGTTTTACTATCAGTATTCACTTTAGGTACTCCATTATAATCATGCATACTTTAAATGATGTCAGAACCCAGCGATGATATGTGTTTCATTATCATTAATTTCCTTTAACCAGTTACTTGTACTTTCCATCCCTTTTAATATAGCAGTTGCTTCCCTTAAATCATGAGTCTTTGTTAGTAATTTGTCTTGAACGCGCTTACTGTTGCTGCAACGTACTAGTTGAATTAGGGAATCAGTGACGTCACCAAAGTCACAAGTACGTGCTACAAAATTCCCTACATTCTCAGTTTTTCCTACGAAAAACCTGTCTTTCCAAAACTACATTCTGTCTAGATGCAAAATGTTTTGCTAACATTGCTACACACATCTCATAACTATCTCTTGGTTCCCCATCCCCTCCTCTAATAGGCAGTCTTTCCAGACTGTTATAAATATTCCTTACTTCCACACCTACATTATGTAGAAGAACACCTTGCTTCCTTGCACCTGAAAATGTTTCTCCTCCAATGGCCACGAGAAATGAGTCAAAAAGATTTTTCCAGCATTTCCATGGTAAAAGTGGTTCACATTTATCAGACAAAAAGGCAGGTGGTTGAGACATTGTAGTAGTTGCCATTGTAGAGATAAATTATGGTGAAAGTGAGTTCATAAACTTTTAAACCTGAAATTACTTTTCTTTTGCTTCTAGTATCACGATGGAAAAGGAAACCAAAAATATATTTTATATAGCAACTCAGCATGTAAACAATTTTCCTTAAGTTCCTTAAATTGTACATCCAAAATGGCTGTCTACATGCTAAATGTTATAAAACGTCATTCAGAAAACACGCTTACATCACTACACGAGCGCACAATATAGATGTGCGCATATTTAAGAATAAACCAAGAGAACAGTTCACATGCGTGTGGAGCACCCCTCTGATGAGCATGTGGGAGAAGTTGAACTGTTGTCGTGCCGGTGAGTCGCACAGCTAAAATTAGCACACGCACGCCAGTGTGATCCGAAATGACAGCACCACAAGTGTCACCAGACAAAATGGGATCCTCGCAACGGGTGTTGCGTTCAGTGTAGCGCGCAAAGTAGTCTCTCCCATCCGATCAGAAAAAAACAACACAGCAAAGATACAACGCAGTTGCTCAGTAAAATTTACTGGTACACAGTCCAGTTGATGCCAGTAGACTCACGGTTGCAAACAGGTCAGGACGAAATGGTAGTCCCTCCATTCAGACTTGTTCATCCGTTCCTTAGGAACTAAACATGGGTTCAAAAGGAGAGGTTGGTGGCAATGCCTGTCTCCTCCCAGGCAACTCATCACCGGTGTTACGAGTAAAATCCAGAAGTAGGATTGCATTAAGAGATTTATTGTAGAGCCACCAACCGCAGCAAGTAGCCTTCATGCAAGCTCAGATCAACTGCCATCCGTAAGAACACACAGTTGACAGAGTTCTCTGTTCCATACTAAGATTCTGGTAACATAGCTTACACTGTAAACCATAACACCATCTCTCATAATAATTGGTTGAAAATGGTTAGAGATATACCACTCAAGATAGCAGAACATTTACTTACTTATTTAAAAAATAATAATAATAATTAAATGCAGCGAGCGACCATACCCCATTTTTTGTTTCAAATATAATCTTGACTCGTTCAGAATGTCAACTCCTCAGTGTGTGGAAAATATACACAACTTGCAATAGGAAAAGTAGCTTAACTTTTTTTTTTTCCACATTTCCATTTTTTGTAGAGTGTGGTTAATCTGCAAATGTAAAGGCTGTTTGGGGTATTGTCTTTAATTGATGGAATCAATTGAAGCTTCCTGAAAAGACAGATGTGTTACTTTGAGTGCTATTGTACAGGAGTTTCCAGCTGAGCCGTGAAGTGTGTGCTTTTAAGGGACAAATATAAAACAAATGCTCTATGTACAGTTTGGGTTTTAGAAAATCTATATTTTGGAAGCATTTTTTTTTTATTTGAAACCTTTTTGGGCATTTTGGAGCAGTCTATCTTCTTCTGTGTGTAATGCAAGCTTAAAATAATGACTTACATATTCACAGTGCTTTCTGTCAGAGACTGGGACCTTGGAGCACTAAACATACACACATTCACTATTCTCCACTGCACCAACCAGGTTTCAGTTTGGATGACTCTCTGGTTAGAGATACAGACCTCTGCAGTGCATTAACTAAAGCAAGTTTCATAATGTACTATACGACATTTCTCACTCATTAACTTCACTTGCATTTATTAAATTGTGCTTTATTTCATATGTAGTTACATGAAGGTAACGGACCAAAAAAAGTTACAGAATGTGTGTGTGTGTGTATATGTATATATATTTATTTTTTTAACCACACCTTGACCACGCCACTCTCACTCACCCGACCGCACAGCTTCACAAGTTATGTACTTTTTTTTAATGCATTTCGACCACTGAATACAATGTTTTACATTTGACTAAAAAAATCTCATTTTAAAACTGTTGTTGATTTTTGTGTACAGTATTCTTTTTTTCAGATGCACGCTGGTTTCATGAATAAAGGTAAAACCCCCTCAGTCCCAACCCGTATCCGTCCACGTTGGTTGTTAGTTGAGAGCCGTTTCAGACTGAGCCAGAAGCAATTCCTTCTGTTTCGGCCATTTAAAAAATAAATAAATTGTTTTACAGTTAGAGGGTGTGTTTGCATTTATAATCACCCTCACTCCAGTAACCTTTGCCTTGGCAGCGCCCTTCTCTTCCTGATACCAACAGCTGTTGTCTGAGAGGTAAGGATTCTTGCATCCAATAATCACCTGGTGTAGATTATGTATCTTTTGCTGAGAAAAGATGGCTGGGCGAAACAGATTTAGCGTGCACGTCTCTGTAAAGTTCTTTAGTAAAAACACTATTTATACAGGAGAAATAAATGTTCACCCGTATCCATTTATTTTTGGACTTCTGGATGTTTTCTCTTTAAATTAGCTTTCGATGATAACTTGTATCTATTAGAGCGTGTCCCACTTTGTTACTGAGCACAGTAAATAAGTTGTTGTGACACAATGTAATAGTTCTCCAAGCGCCGACTTCGGATGCGCCAGTGAATCACCGTGCTGTGTTTGATTCGAACCTATGACCTTCACGTCAGTGCAGAGGTCAGTGGTGAAACTAACTCACCAAGCCATCTTGCAGGCTTACAGATGAGTAATATTGAAATTTACAGTGGAGTGAAATCCTATAAAAGATAGATTCTCTAACAAGTTTTCTCTACCATTTGCAACTGGACTGTGTGCTAGTGCTTTTTAGGGTCGAGCGCGCAAGCGCTCTGGCCTGTTGTAATCTCTCTCTGGGCATTTAACCACACCCATGTCACGCCCAACCCTTTATTGGTTTGTGGGCTTGCCTTTTATAATTCCCTTAATTTTATTTGTGAAAGGCATGCATATCTCATGCCTTTTCCGGTGTTTAGCCCTCCTCGAGCGCACTGTCCAACTACTGAAAACATAAGAGGATCCTTTTCCGCATGGTTTCTGGACTACTTTTTATTTCCTACACAGCACACGCTTGCTGGGTAGTAATCGAGCGCTTTGCATGACTACCAGTTTATTTCTAATGTTTATGCAGGTGCTGCTTGGCGAATTCAAGGTTTTACACAGCGAGATCGTGCTTTTTTTTGTTTTTTGTTCAATTATTTTTTGTTAAATTTCTCCACCTGCCCTTCCCTTGAGATTTGCTGCGACCGCCCCTGCACATACGCATTGCCTTGCCTGCTTTGTTTCGTACTTTGTTTCCATTCACCTGGGTTTGGTTGGTTTAACCCCTCGGGTGCCTGGGATGAGGTGGTTAAGTCCTCGGGTGTGGTGCTCAGGTGCCAGGGATGTAACCACCTCGTCCTGCACCCGGCCCACGGTGGAGCGCTAGCACTCTTCCCGGTAGCCTTCACACACCACCCCCCTTCGTAATGTCTGAAGTCGCTGGGGGGAGAGTCGTCCCCAGATCGAAAGAGAAATGCTTGGGGGTGGGTGGGGCAGGCAGAGAAACATGAAAGGATAGACCTTTCCTTCAATACCTGAGCATTTCGGCAGCCCAATTGGGCTGCAGAAATGCCCACTAGACACCAGATTTTATTTTTTGTTTTATTTTGGTATTTATGGGTAAGGGGAGCCTTTTTTTTTAGCATTTTTGCATTTCTTTATGCAACGGTTGTTCCCCTAGGAGCAGTTTTATTTTAAGCCATTTCTGCCCACCTTGGGGCAAATCGGCCTATTTCTGTTAAGCCGATCTGCCTCAGAAATCACTCAGGCACCAGGGATAAGTGTGTGTTTTGTTTGGGGGTGGCAGCCCCTTGGGCAAGGGTTGCTCCCCACGAGGGCACATAACTGTTGGCCATTTTGCCCCTCTTGGGGGAGATTGGCCTATTTTTGTAAGGCCCATCTAAAAGCCCACCAGACAAGATTTTTTGTCAAACAAGAGGGTGGGGGTATGGCCATACTCCCACCCACATACATTGAGACAAATTTGTTCTGTGGGCAGTGGGCAGATGGGGCAATTTCCCCCCGATCCACTCCCTGGCAGGGCAGAAAGCCTAATAGATGCCAGGGAATTAAAAAAAAAAAAAAAAGTGGAGTGTTGGCTACCAACCAGTATGGGCATGGATATGCCCCACCCCAACTGAAGGGGTTAACAGTCTTTCAGCTTCCCCCCCCCCGCAACAACAAGCAAGAGGACATTTGATTAATTTGGGTTTTGGTTTTACATTTGGCCTTTGAGAGGTTGTCTAAGTCTCAAAAGTGTCTCACTTGGAATGGTGAGGGCCGCACTTTTTGGACTTGGGGACGCTGCCATGTAGAAAAATCCACAAGACCTAGACACATCTGAAAACTAAACATCTGGGTGAGTCCAGGGTGGTGTGCTTCACTTGCACCCCGTAGTTTAGTTTAGTTTAAAAGATTTATAGAGCGCATTGCTACCCTAGGGCCTCCCAGCGCTAAAGGGACGTAACAACTATTGAGGCAGAAATATTGGCTAACGAAGAGAGTTAGCTCGGAAAAAGGGCAGTTTTTAGTTTTTTCTGAAACAAGGATTCTGAAGGTTCTTGCCGTAGCTCTAAGGGAAGGGCATTCTGGAGGCGGGCTGCTTAAACTGAGAAGGAATTACCGCCCCATGAGGACCTCTTAGACTGCGCTATATGTACTACCCGGGAGGTGGAGGATCTTAGCGTTTTAGTGGGAACATGAAAGAAGATGCTTTGCCTGAGAAAAAGAGGACCTTTATTGTGCAAGGCTTTATGAGTCATACATAGTGAATGTGTTGTTTTATAGGTAGCCAGTGAAGCGCAGCTAGAGCTGGCTTTGCGGAGTGGTGTCTTGGTAGATTAATGAGGAGCCTGGCTGCCGCATTCTGTACGACCTGGAGTTTCTTCACTACATATTCTGAGGAGCTAAGAAAAAGGGAGTTGCCGTAGTCAAGCCGATAAAGTATCATAGCCTGAATAAGAATTCTGGCCAGAGGGGGTAGAAGATTAAGAATCTTTCTGAGGGTTCTCAGGAGACCAAAGCAGGAGGAGGAAATCTTTTTTTTGACTGTTGTTCCATAGTTAGATGGGGCAGAGCCAAAAACCAAGGCTCTTTATATACTCCTTAGGGGGCGGAAGATTCCTAAAAGCCTCTGAGTACAGTGCCGAGGGATTGAGGGAGCTCCATAGCCCACGATCATCACCTCTGATTTCCCATCGTTGAATTCAATTTAGACCGGTTCATCCAATTGCCAATTACCAATGTCTGCCAGACATAGGGAAAGATTAGTTAGAGAAGAAGCCTTGGTATTAGAGAGGGATACTATCAATTGAGTGTCGTCCGCGTAGGTGACCACTGAAAGCTCATAAGGTTTAACTACTTTAGCCAGGGAAGAAAGATAAATGTTAAAAAGAGTACGGCTCTGGGAAGAACTCCACATGTCAGGGGAAAGGTATCTGATAGAAAAGAACGATCTAAGACTTGAAAGGTTCTTCCTGTGAGAAAAGAGGAGAACCAGGATAATGCTGTGCCTTCTATCCCTATCTTGGAGAGCCTATGACAGAGGATATTGTGATCCTCAGTGTTGAAGGCAGAACTGAGGTCCAGTAGGATATTAGCTACATGTCCTTCCTGATCTAAAAGTTGCCAAGTAGACTCGGTGACTGACAAGAGAGCCGACTCAGTGCTATGTTGGGATCTAAATCCCATTTGTGTTGGATCTAGGAGCTCATGGTTCTCAAGAAAGGTGGTCGATTGGTTATTAACATGTTTTTCCAAATTTTTTAGTTACTGAGTAAAATAGGGTTGAGTTTGAACTTTTTCAGAAGTGGTTTGATAATAGCATGTTTAAAGGATTGTGGCAGTCATCCTACAGATACGGAGTGATTTAAGATCCTTGTCAGTGGTGGAACAATAGTATCAGAAACCAGTGCCAAAATGACGGGGAGCGGGATCAAGAGGAGATCCTGACTTGATATTGAGAAGAAGATTTGTAACCAGAGTATCTGTTAGGGGCTGGAAAACTGCAAATGAGATCCCTGAGGGCTGAAGGTTAGCGCCTTCATCATTCTTGGAATTCTGATTGGTGGTGGTAGGATAGGAAGAGTATATATTGGTGATTTTCTCCTGAAAATAAACTGCTAGCTTATTGCTATGTTCAATTGAAGCCAGAAGGTACAAGGGTAAGTTCTTTGAAAATAGGAAAAGTATTTTTCCGAGAGTTTGCCGATTTTCTCTATTTTGGTGCTATAGTGTGAGGAATAGGCTGATTTAATGTTATGATGATAACTTCTAATGGATTGTAAGTTTCCTTGGAGGAAGGACTATAGTTTTTCCTCCAAATTCTTTCCAACTTCTTGCAGTTCTTTTTGTGTTCTAGCAGTAAGGGAGAGAACCACGGATTAACCTTGCGTATAGGTTTCTTTAACCTCGTCTTAATAGGCAAAATGGAATCTAGGGAGGTGGAAATCCAGTTGTTGAAGGACTCTACATTGGTGAAGTGAGAGTCATTGTAATTTGGGGATGAGGAGTGAAGTGTGTTATGCCATTCTTTAGGCATGAGTTTTGGCTTTAGACGACCAGTGATTTTTGTGATGGTTTGAAGACCGGAGGGAATGTTATATAAAGGTGTGAATGACAAAAGAGGGTGGTCTGTCCAGGTAAGAGGTAGAGGGGTAAGAATAGAAAGAACAGGAAGATTACTGAAAATAAGGTCGATGGTATGGCCTTTGTGGTGAGTGGGTCCAGTTGTGTACCATTTTATTACCCACAATGCCCTGCAAACCTCCAACTTTGCTTTAAATCACACATTTCCTACCAACCAGCATTGTCGCATCTATATTGATAAAAATGCTGCCCCACTTGTCAGCCTAAAAACATTTTTTTTTCAAACTGCCCTTTCGGACCTGCTTTGGTTCACCCTCAATTTCGACATGTTTTTAGCTCTTCCCTGTCACAGGCACTTGGCCCACCTACACAAGTGAGGAATCATTTTTATCGGGAGACTGAGGGGAACGTTGGGTGGTAAGAAATTTGTGCCGGTGCGGGGATCCTATGCAGAAATGTGGGAAAAATGTGATATATATCTATATATATTTTTTTTTTTTAAAGCTAAATTTGAGGTTTACTGAGGATTCTGGGTAAGAAAACACTGGGGAATCCATGCAAGTTATACCTCCCTGGACTCCCTTGGGTGTCTAGTTTTCAGAAAGGTTTGGGTTTGGTAGGTTTCCCTAGATGGCTGCTGAGCTCAGGACCAAGAACGCAGGTGCCTCCCCCGGAAAAACAGGTAGTTTTGTATTTGATCATTTTGATGTGTCCATGTAGTGTTTTGGGGCATTCCCTATCGCGGGCACTAGGCCTACCTACACAAGTGAGGTACCATTTTTATCGGGAGACTTGGGGGAACACAGAATAGAAGAACAAGGGTTATTGTCCCTTGTCTTTCTGTACATTTTCTCCCTCCAAATGTAAGACAGTGTGTAAAAAAGACATCTATTGGAGAAATGCCCTGTAATTCACAATGAAAAACCATTGCGAGGTGCAGCTCGTTTATTGGCTTTGGGTACCTAGGGTTCTTGATGAACCTACAAGCCCTCTATATCCCCCACAACCAGAAGAGTCCAGCAGACGTAACTGTATATTGCTTTAAAAAATCTGCCATACCTGGAAAAAGTGAACGTGGACAGAAGTAAAGCTGTTACTTTCTGTAGGAAAACCTTGAAGGATCTACACAAATGACCCCCTTTTGCTGAACTCAGAATTTTGTTTACTTTTCAGAAATGTTTAGCTGTGCAGGATCCAGAAATGGTTTCACACCCATTTCTGTCAGTAACTGGAAGGAGGCTGAAAGCACACAAAATAGCAAAATTGGGGTATGCCCCAGTAAAATGCCAAAATTGTGTTGAAAAATTGGGTTTTATGATTCAAGTCTGCCTGTCCTAGAAAGCTGGGAAGATGGAGATTATAGCACCACAAACCCTTTGTTGGTTCCATTTCCAGGGCAAAAAACACAAGCTTTGTTCTGCAGCATTTTTTCCCCATTTCTTTTGAAAAAAGTAAATTTTTTTTTTTAGCTGTATCTTGGCTAATTTCTTCTCCTTCAGGGGAACCCACAAACTCTGGGTACCTCTAGAATTCCTAGGATATTATAAAAAAAAGGATGCACATTTGGCTTGGGTAGCTTATGTGGACAAAAAGGTATGATGGCCTAAGTGCTGACTGCCCCAAATAAGAGGGTTTTTGCTTTATTTTACCCTTAAATTTAATTTATTTTGCTCTTTTTTGAAGTGCAGTAATGCCTCTGTCAGGTTTGGGCTACAGAAACTTGTATAAATGAATAGTTAAAAAAAAAAAAAAAACAGAATCTCATGTTCATTATCTGTTTTAGAGGCACCTTTTTTTAAGAGGAAAACAATGCATTGTTTCATTTAGTTGTATAGAATGATCTAGCTGTAGTCCTCCTTCTCTTTTTATACATTAGACAGAGAGACACGCCTCTGAAGGTGGATGTGACGTAGCCGCCTGTTTTGTGTTTGTTTTGACAGGCAGTAAAGGTGCAGTGGGTCACCCTCGCCCTGAGGATCCCAGACTAGCAAAGCTCTGTGACTGAGATGGGTGCGGCGATTGCATGACAGTACCCATTCAAGAGTAGCCGTTATGCTGCAGTGGGCCCAGTGAGCCCTTGGACTCGGGCCCAACAATCATTACCATTTCTGCAGATCCCTGTATCTCAAGAGCAGTGCTCCTATGATGGGCCCTGTCAGACGAATAATAACTTCAGTGCTATTGATTTTGGCAATATAAACATTGAAATGCGCACATGTTTTCCTGGGATAGGATGTATATGGGTGGCTTATCCTTGCAGCCCTGGTTGGTAGATCTTAAATGTCGTGCATAGTGGACGCTTTGCGTGTGTTGCAGGCAGGTGTAGTGCTTTATCTTTGCTTAGTCTGTGTAGGTGACAGGACTTCAGGCTCCCAAGCCTTTGCTGTTGTTTAGTGATTGTCAGACCTGCCAACATTTCGGTGTGCTTATTTGACATTTTCTTTTTTGCAGTAACGTGCACAAACACAACTGCTCTCTGGCCTGTGGTCTACAACTGTCAGTGAAAGAGGCTTGCCTGACCGCTTGCAACCTCCACTGTCAGTTTGCAATATGCATCCTGTCATGCTGATTATTTTGCATGTTGATAACTCTGCTCCCAAATCTGTATCAGAAAAGAAACACAATTATACATATCGCACTGTAAAGTTGAAAAAAAACATGCTGATGACATGGTAGCGAGTACCATCAAAGCTTGGAAATTACAAAACCTATTTTGTACTTAGAGCAGCTGAGTAGACATCCTGGTGTTGCCTAATATTCACTGAGGGATGAGTTCCTGCGGTAGTTCAGTGATGTAAAGTAGTCTGCTTTTTATTTTTTTATTTTTTATTTTTTTTACTGTGCTATATTAACCAACGGAAAAAATGGCCATCCTTTGTTTTGTTTTTGCGCGGAGTGAAGGCCGGATTCTTCAGTGGCACACACACTGTGTTGCACTAGGGTAAACTAGTGGTATGGCGGGTGGCTAGGTTATTCTTTCGCTGCCTTTCACCTGACCTCACTTGATTCTGTGACTGATCTGCATTTCTTAAGTACTCCCACATAAAATGCTCTTGTCGAGGTTGGTCTGTCTGTATTCTTTGAGGGATGGATGTGTCAGGATGGCAAAAATGGTAGTCCGCTGTGAGAGTTGCACATGCCAATAGTAAAGGAATGTTCTGCTCTGCTTCAGACTGAGAGGGAACACAGTGAAAGGAATGCTAAAAATGCCTCTTAGTCTGAGTAATGAATTTACTAAGGAACTTCCCAACTTTCATAAAAGGAAAGAACAAAGTGAGCTTTTATTTCAATTGCAGCAACACATGTTAAATTCTAAAAATAATCACAGCAGTAGAATAATAATGATCAAAGAGACAAAGAAAATGCAATACTTCAACAATAGATATGTTTTTTATATATACTACGTATTCATGCATGCACAACGCAAAGCTAAAAATAAGAATTAAAAATGCATCACCCATGGGGCTTGACACCGACTTCATCACTTTGCCTGCGGCCTTCAGGTTGTGGAACCCGGACCAACCGAGACAGAAGGCAGACTAAACCACAATGGGATTTATTTTCTGAGCAAGACGTCCCTTTTCAGATGAGTTCCTTCTTTCTCTAGTTGCCAAGTCTACCCACCTTATATCCTTTATACAAACGTAAGAGGAAGGTTCTAGAACCCCCTCCCTCCCTTGGAGTAAGTTGTGAAATTCACACGTTGGCTATGTCAAGTCAGTGTTGAGAAAAAACACATCAGACTGGCCATATCTTATGGTATTTTTCCAAGGCCGAGCTGTGCCTTGCTCTATCATAACAGTCTCAGTCTGGTGCCTGCATATCTTCAGCGCTCCCCCCCCATGTTTTGCTCCTTTCCCTGGTGAGAAGAGCGAAAACAATTTAATAAGCTGTGCACGCAAAAATCCCTGCCCCACAAATGTGACGGTGTTTGAAGTTAAGCTAAGCACAAAATTGAGTCAGTGGTCAAGATGGAGCTGGTGGTTAAATACAGATAGCATTACAAGGAGGCACTTAGGGTTGTTTCAGACTTGTGTGTGGGGTTACCACCTAAAATGTGAGGTTGATCCTCATGCCCTACCCTATATCACACACTGCACCTTACCAATGTTACAGTCAATTCTCTTGCACATCTGGTACGACAAAGTGTTAACATTAAGGTGGTCATTACAACCCTGGCGGTCGGTGTTCAAGCGGCGGTAAGACCGCCAACAGGCCGGCGGTAAAAAAATTGGAATTACGACCGTGGCGGAAACCTCAAACGAAGACAGCCACTTTAACACTCCGACCGCCACGGCGGTACAGACAAACAGCTTGGCGGTCACTGCCAACAGACAGGTGGAGGGCAAAGTACCGCCCACAGTATTACAACCTACCAATCCGCCACCTTTTCCGGGGCAGATTCACCGCGGATAAAAACACGGCGGAAACAGGACTTCGAAGGGAAAACACTCTCCTCTACACACCTCACGAGGAACCAGGACACCATGGAGCTGGAACTCCAAATTCTCCCTGTGATAGTCTTCCTGCTCCTCTACCAGGAGCACGAACGCCGGCGGCGATGACCACGGTGAGTACACCTACGACACAGGGGAGGGGGGAGGGAAATAACAGGGAGACACACATGCAACACCCCCACCCACTACAACACACACACTAATACATATTTATAGAATATAGTTACCCCCCTGGAAGAATGCAAAGACAAAAGGAAATGAGTGTAACCATTGCAATATATTAAAACCAAGTACGCAAAAATATATATATACACCATAAACAAAATATACACCAAGCTCAGTAGTCCAGGTAGTGCTCCAATGAAGTCTGTGGAACACTAGGCCCACACGGTATGGGCGAGGCCCACGCAAGATACCCGACCATGACGGAGAGAACACTGCAGGGGCATCAGAGAGCAAGAAAACAGGCACCTCAGGGGGAGGGAAAGGGTGGGCACCTCAGCCCGTTGAGTGCACAACGCCAAATCCACGAGAGGGCCACATGCCCACTGTTCAATCCTGGGGAGTGCAAAGCCACAGTCTCTCAAGTCTCTACAGTGGGTGGATTGCCCACTGCTGCATCCTGGGGAGTGCAAAGCCACAGTCTCTCAAGTCTATACAGTGGGTGGTTTGCCCACTGTTCCATCCTGGGGAGTGCCAAGCCCCAGTCTCTCAAGTCTCTACAGTGGGTGGGTTGCCCACTGTTCCATCCTGGGGAGTGCCAAGCCCCAGTCTCAAGTCTCTACAGCGGGTGGGTTGCCCACTGCTGCATCCTGGGGAGTGCAAAGCCACAGTCTCTCAAGTCTCTACAGTGGGTGGGTTGCCCACTGTTCCATTCTGGGGAGTGCAACGCCACAGTCTCTCAAGTCTCTACAGTGGGTGGGTTGCCGACTGCTGTATCCTGGGGAGTGCAAAGCAACAGTCTCTCAAGTCTCTACAGTGGGTGGGTTGCCCACTGCTGCATCCTGGGGAGTGCAAAGCCACAGTCGATAACAGTCTCCACTGGTTGTGGGGGGGCTCTGTGCCCACAGTGCTTCATCCTGCTAAGGACAGAAGTAGTGGATGTATCTCTCCACTCGTTCTGGAGGGGGCATGGTGCCCAGAGTGCATCATCCTGCTAAGGACAGAGGTAGTGGATGTATCTCTCCACTGGTTCTGGAGGGGGCATGGTGCCCCGAGTGCTTCATCCTGCTTGTGACGGACTCAGTAGCATCAGTGCCCTTGGCGCTCATGGGCCAGCAGTGCTTGGAGCGGCGGTGCCCTGTTCAGTGGTGCTTGAGGCGGCGGTGCCCTGTTCAGCGGTGCTTGAGGCGGCGGTGCCCTGTTCAGCGGTGCTTGAGGCGGCGGTGCCCTGTTCAGCGGTGCTTGGGGCGGCAGTGCCCTGTTCATCGGTGCTTGTGGCGGCGGTGCCCTGTTCAGCGGTGCTTGGGGCGGCGGTGCCCTGTTCAGCGGTGCTTGAGGCGGTCGGTATCCTGTTCAGCGGTGTCTGAGGCGGCGGTGCCCTGTTCAGCGGCGCTTGGAGCGGCGGTGCCCTGTTCGGCAGTGCTTGAGGCGGCAGGCTCCTTTGCAGTGACTCAGCTGCTGGCGGTCCTCTCTAGCCCAGCGGGGCTTGTGCTGGCGGTCCTCTCTAGCCCAGCGGGGCTTGTGCTGGCGGTCCTCTCTAGCCCAGTGGGGCTTGTGCTGGCGGTCCTCTCTAGCCCAGCGGGGCTTGTGCTGGCGGTCCTCTCTAGCCCAGCGGGGCTTGTGCTGGTGGTCCTCTCTGTCCCTGCGGGGCTTGTGCTGGCGGTCCTCTCTGTCCCAGCGGGGCTTGTGCTGGCGATCCTCTCTAGCCCAGCGGGGCTTGTGCTGGCGGTCCTCTCTGTCCCAGCGGGGCTGATGGCGGTGGCCTCCTGGGCAGCGGGGCTGATGGCGGTGGCCTCCTGGGCAGCGGGGCTGATGGCGGTGGCCTCCTGGGCAGCGGGGATGATGGCGGTGGCCTCCTGGGCAGCGGGGAGGAGGACGGTCTCCTCTGCCGTGTTGCTCTTCCCAGACTTTCCTGGTTTCTTGTGGCCCTTCCCCACCTTGGAAGGTGTCGCAGCTGACTCCACACTCCCACCGGGACTCCTGGGAGCGGCTTTGGTGGCTGGGGTCTTCCCCCTCTCCCGCTGGGCACTGGCCAACTTTTGATGCTTCACAGGTGGGGGACTGTCCGTGCTGTGGCTCCGTGCCACACTGGCTGCCCTGGTGGCCGGTGCACTCCATATTCTGGTGACTACAGGCACCACTGGTCCCGGAGATGTTGTGGCTGAGGTGCTAGTTCGGGACCTAGGAGAGGGACGGGGTGGGGGAGGTGTGGGAAAGAGGTCAAGGTTGGACAGGAAAAGTTTTTGGGAGACATTGGGACAGGTAGCTGGAGGGGGTTTGGGAGTGGAGGAAGAGGTTGTGGTTGTAGGAGGTGTTCGTTTGCTGACTGGGTGAAGGTGCATGGGCTGGAGGCTGTTGTGAGGTGGATGGCTATTGGTTGGGTGTGTGCCTGCGTTTGTGTATCTTGGGAGGTGGCATCACAGACACACTGGGAGAGGACACAGGGGACGTGTGAATGGTAGTGGGGGTGGTGACTGCATGTGAGCGGGGTGTGGTGGTGGGTGTGCTGGTGATGGCAGTAGTGGCTGTAGATGTAGTGCATGCAGGTGTGAGTGTAGATGAGACTGGGAGGGAGGAGGGAGACGAGGAGGAGGGGGACACAGTGGAGGCAGTGGATGTTGGTGTGTCTGCATGTGTCTGATGCTTGCGTGAGTGCCTGTGGGATGTGTGGTGCTTATGTTTGCCAGAGCTTCCCTTGTGTGTTGACGTGTGTGCATGCTGGTCTGTAGGTGTGCTTGTGATAGGCTGGGGTACAGGGGATTGGGTCTGGGTGGAGGAAGTTGGAGGGGGGAGGCTAGAGACAGGGACAATGGCTTCCATCAGTGCTGAGGCCAGAGTCTGAAAAGCTCGCTGAAGGGCCGCCTGACCAGAATGAATGCCCTCCAGGAATGCATTTGTTTGTTGCAACTGCCTTTCTACACCCTGGGTGGCATTCAAAATGGTAGACTGCCCAACAGTGAGGGACCTGAGGAGGTCAATGGCCTCCTCACTGAGGGCAGCAGGGGTGACTGGGGCAGGTCCTGAGGTGCCTGGGGCGAAGGTGATGCCCACCTTCCTGGGTGAGCGGGCACGGGGCAAAGGCTGAGGGGCTGCTGGTAGACGGGGTGGCGGCTGTACCTGTAGATGCGGGGGGCACAGATGTTACCGCCACCACAAGGGAGCTCCCATCAGAGGACGCGTCCGTGTCGCTGGTGTCAGCTCCTGTCCCCCCCGTGGAGCTCCCCTCGCCCTCCGTCCCACTGGTGAATTCAGACTCCGTAGTGTCGCCCTCCAGGGCCATGTGTGATGCAGCCCCCTCGTGCTCTGGTGCCACTGCTCCTCCGCCTGATGATGCTAATGCACACAAGAACAGGGAGACCACAAAAGGGGGGGGGGGGGGAAACTACAGAAGAAAGACATGTTGAGTGCATGCATTAACGCTACCGTTGGCGGACACGACAGACACAGAAGCCCTCTGCACTACGCCGCGCTCTTGGGCTCCACTGTTCAATCCCTGGGAAATAGCCTACTAGGCTATGGACGACATCTGCACACATGGATGACACAGGGGCATGACTAGGTGTACTTGGCACTCTACAGAGGTTGGGTGGGGTGCCACATGGCCTACCTTATGGAGGGACCTTGCCTACAAAACTCGCCCTGGCCCAGGGAAACCCACAACCCACCTCCCCCATCCAGATCCCTCCACTGCGCGCAAAATCAGCAGGATGAGAGTGTACTCACCCCTTGTGGCTGCTGTGATGCCCTCAAGCTCCCATCCAACTCCGGGTACGCCACCGCCAGGATCCTGAACATCAAGGGGGGGTCATGGTGCGATGGGCATCCCTCCCACGTTGGGAGGCCATCCCCAGCTGAGCCTCCGCTGTCTTCTTGCGCCAGCGGCAAACGTCCTCCCATCTTTTCCGGCAGTGGGTGCTCAGTCTGTGGTAGACCCCCAGGGTCCGGACTTCCTTGGCGATGGCACGCCAAATATCTTTTTTCTGGTGGGCGCTGACCTACATGAATTGTACAGGGGGAAGAGAAATTTATTACCAACTGCACCGTCAGTCATTGGCCCCCATCCCTACCCTTGCCATGATGGACATGCACTCACCGTCATTTCATGCACGCCGCAATCTCCCCCCCTTCTTACATCCACCCCACTCCACACAGGCATTAGCCCATGCAGCATGCTCCCAGTGTACTTACCTGTTTGTCTGGAGGACCGTAGAGTAGCGTGTACTGGGGAGGACCCTGTCCACGAGTTTCTCCAACTCCTCTGATGTGAATGCAGGGGCCCTTTCCCCAGACACTCGAGCCATTGTCTCTTCCAGACCGAGGTCGCAGCAGCACTTGCAGTGTAGGTCCTCTCCTGTCGAAGATCAGGTATCGAGTGATTGAACAGTTAGAAAATGGCAGTCACGTCCGCGGCGGTGCGTACCATCACCGCCGGCGTACATCGTCATTGGCTCATGGGACCCATAGGGTCCAATGTTAACCAATGCAGCATTGCGCTGCGGTCTTCGACCGCCTACCGCGACGGTGTACAACGCCAGCGCATTTACCTCACATCCCATTGTCCCACTTTAGAGGTCAGGCAACCGCCATTTCAGGGGCCCACATGGCTTCATTTTTAACTGCGTCACACATACCTAGGCCTAGACTAAACACACATACAGGCCACTTTTCGGATTATGATTTGTGTTCTGTGTAAGCTGTGGGTACGTAACTCTGAGTTGGTTGACTCTGTGCTCGCTGTTGTCCTTCATAGGCACCGTCCGCTGGGACATGTGAGGAGATGGGGGCATCCACCGGTGTACCGACCGCTGGTGGATCTGTCGACAATGGAGGAAAGACATGTGATCATCACATACAGGCTTGACCGTGCCACAATCCATGAACTGTGTACCCAGCTGGAGCCACACCTGATGTCAGCTATTCGCCATCCCACAGGAATCCCACCTCAAATGCAGGTGCTGTCAGTGCTCCATTTCCTTGCAAGTGGGTCTTTTCAGACGACAGTGGCCATTGCATCAGGGATGTCCCAGCCTATGTTTTCCAACGTGTTGTCCAGAGTGTTGTCTGCCCTGCTGAAACACATGCGGAGCTACATAGTTTTTCTCTCAGGTGGAGGATTTGCCTACAGTGAAAGGTGACTTCTATGCCCTGGGACATATCCCCAACATCATAGGTGCCATTGATGGGACACATGTGGCTTTTGTCCCCCCCTGCAGGAGTGAACAGGTGTACAGAAACCGGAAGAGTTATCATTCCATGAATGTACAGATGGTATGTTTGGCTGACCAGTACATCTCCCATGTTAATGCCAAGTTCCCTGGCTCAGTGCATGACGCCTACATCCTGTGGAACAGCAGCATCCCTTATGTGATGGGTCAACTCCAGAGGCACTGTGTGTGGCTATTAGGTGAGCACCTGGAAGCAAGACAGTGGGAATGGTTGTCTGGGTCTGGGGTTATCCCTACAGGTTAGTGTGTGTCTAACAGTTGTCCCTCGCCATTTGCAGGTGACTCTGGTTACCCCAACCTGTCATGGCTACTGACCCCAGTGAGGAATCCCAGGACAAGGGCAGAGGAATGCTGCAATGAGGCCTATGGGCGAACACGGCGGATAATCGAGCTGACCTTCGGCCTCCTGAAGGCCAGGTTCAGGTGCCTCCATATGACAGGTGGAACCCTATTCTACTCACCAAAGAAGATGTGCCAGATCATCGTGGCCTGCTGTATGCTTCACAACTTAGCTTTGCGACGACAGGTGCCTTTTCTGCAGGAGGATGGTCCAGATGGTGGTGGTGTTGCAGCTGGAGCCTGTGGACAGTGAAGACGAGGATGCAGAAGAAGAAGACATGGACAACAGGGACTCAGTGATCCAGCAATATTTCCAGTGAGACACAGGTAAGAATACAAACCTGCCTACTACATGTACTTTAACACTACTACCTCTCTCCTGTCTGCCGTTTTCACCCAGTGTATGGTCACTGATTTGTCACTTTCCCTTACGCTTTCACAGATGTGGGTCCCACAGTGTGACATCTGCTTTGATTCCTCATGGACTAGAGCTGTGTGACATAGGTATGTTGACATTACAATTGAAAGAGCTTTTTGACACTGTATTTGCTAATGCACTATTCCGAAATCACAGACTGACTCCAGATTGTTTTGTGCTTCAAGGGTGTTTATTTAAGTGCAAAATATTGGAGGGGTAGCAAAATGCTGAGGGTTGATGGTGGAGGAATGTCCATGGAAGAGACCAGTCTATTAGTCTCACAGGTGCATTGCCCAAATGGGCATAGGAAGTGGAGCTGGGGCAGTTTGAGGATGGACAGGGTGACAAAGTGGGACAGAAAGATGACATTCAGGGTGGTCTCATTTCTCGGCGGGGTCTTGGCATAGTTCTTTGTCTTTGTCCTGGATCTCAGGGACCGTTTGCGGGGTGGTTCTCCCTCTGCAGGGGATGGGGTGCCGGTGTGGTGGTCCGGTGGCGGTGCCTCCTGTCCACTAGCGCCGGCAGAGGTGGTGGGCAGTTCATCGTCCATGCTAGTGTCAGGGGCCCCTTGTTGTGCCACAGTGTCCCTCCTGGTGTTGAGTACTTCCTTCAGCACCCCTACGATGGTGCCCAGGGTGGAATTGATGGCTCTGAGTTCCTCCCTGAAGCCCTAATACTGTTCCTCCTGCAGCCGCTGGGTCTTCTGAAACTTGGCCAGTACCGTTGCCATCTGGGAGTGGTGGTAGGCTCCCATGATGTTGGAGAGGGCCTCGTGGAGAGTGGGTTCCCTGGGTCTGTCCTCCCCGTCGCACAGCAGCCCTCCCAGTTCCCCTGTGTTCCTGGGCCTCCGTCCCCTGGACCATGTGCTTACTGCCCCCAGGTCCCTGTTGTTGTTGGGGTGGTGGGTTAGCCTGGGTTCCCTGTAGTGGTGGACACTATGGGGGCGGAGGTATGGGCCCGCTGGGTGGGTGCTGTGCTGGTGTTTCCAGAGGGGGGAAGCTCTGTAGTGGCCTGTGACTGTGTGATGGGAACCGACTGTCCCGAGGTCCCCGATGGGCCGGGCTGGTCATCTAGATCCAGTTGGACAGAGGTGTTGTCATCACTGTGGGCCTCTTCTGTTGGTGGTGTGGACATGTGTGGACCCTCCTGTCCGGTGACGTTGGGTAGGGGTCCTGCAGGGGTATAAAAGGTTGTTTATTACATCTGTGTGTGGCATGGTGTGCAATGGGTGGGTGACCGTGTACCCCAGTGCTTGCATTCCTGTGTGGGACCTTGTGTGATGATGGTTTAGGGGGGTGTATGTGTATGTGCAGTGGCCATGCTTTAGTGATGGGGTGTCCATGCTTTGTTGTTGCAAGCAGGGCTTGGTGTTGGGATGTGTGGGTTGTGATAGTGAAACATTTGTGAGGAGTAGGAGTGATGGGGGTGAGAGTGATGGTGGGGGTATGTGATGGCATGCAGGTAGGGTGGGGGATGTAATAGTTAAGATTTGACTTACCAGAGTCCATTCCTCCTGCTACTCCTGCGAGGCCCTCAGGATGCAGAAATGCCAAAACCTGCCCCTCCCATGTTGTTAGTTGTGGGGGAGGAGGTGTGGGTCCACCGCCAGTCCGCTGAACCGCAAGGTGGTATCTTGAGACCACGGAACGCACCTTCCCCCGTAGGTCGTTCCACCTCTTCCTGATGTAATCCCTATTTCTTGGGTGCTGTCCCACTGTGTTGACCCTGTCCACTATTCTTCGCCATAGCTCCATCTTCCTTGCAATGGAGGTGTGCTGCACCTGTGATCCGAATAGCTGTGGCTCTACCCGGACGATTTCCTCCACCATGACCCTGAGCTCCTCCTCCGAGAACCTGGGGTGTCTTTGCCGTGCCATGGGGTGGTGTGGGTGATGTGTGGGGTGGTGTGTGTGGTGATAAGTGTGCTGATATGTAGTGGGGTGTTGTGTGAGGTGCATGGAAGTTATGTGGGTGATGGTGTTGTGTGCCTGTGGATGCTAGTATTGTTGATGGTGGTGTCTCTCTCTGTGCTTCTTTCTCAATTGTGGTCGTAGGGGTTTGTGGGTGATCTGGGTGTGTGTTTTATATTGTATTGGGTGTGTGGGAGCGGTGTGCGTATGTGTATCAGATGTGTGTATTTTGAATTGTCCAATGTGGCTGTGTTTTGTATGTATGTGTGTGTGTATTTTGAGCCCGGAGGTGTGTACCGCCAATGGAATACCGCGGTTGAAAGACCGCCGCGTGGATTCGTGTGTTGTGATAGTGTGGGCGTATTTCTGTTGGTGTGACGGTGGAGGTTTTGTTTTCGCCAGTTTATCACTGACCTTTGGTGTGGTGGACTTGTGTGGGTGTCTGAATTTTGGCGGATTCCGTGCTGTGGGTCATAATGGCTGTGGCGGATATCCGCGGCCGCTGCAGTGTGTTGGCGGTCTTCTGCACGGCGATAAGCGGCTTTTACCGCCAATGTTGTAATGACCGCCTAAGTGCTTAAAGTAAATATGTTGCACAATCTCAATGAAATATTACATTTCTTCTGAGGTTTTGTATTTATTCGATAGATATTCACACTTGCGTTTTTTTGTTGTTGTTTTTTTACAGTGAATAGTACTCCGATTTAGAGGACTGCTATTCCGTGAATTCTTGAGGGTTTATTGGATCGTGATATGGCATTGTGTGAATACTGTGATAAACACATTGAGTCATTTTACATATTAGGTGAACTATGATGATTCAACAGCAATGTGATTATATATCAATATTTACTAAGTTGGTAATTAAGGGCCAGATGTAGGAAGCCTTTTGAATGTCGCAAACTGCGAAAACGCAGTTTGCTGCATGCAAAAGGCCGAACGCGATGCTCATCCTCAAATTGCGAGTCGGTACCGACTCGCAATTTGAGGATGCGACTCGCAAATAGGAAGGTGCGTTCCCTTCCTATTTGCGACCGCATCGCCATGCTGAGTTGCTTTGTAACCGCAAATGCAGTCGCAAACCAACTCGCAGTTACCACCAGTGTCACACTGGTGGTAACTCATTCGCAAAAGGGAAGGGGTCCCGATGGGACCCCTTCCCCTTTGTGAATGCCCAAAAAAATATTTTTTCAGAGACTGCCTACTCTGAAAAAAAAGAAACCAAATGGTTTCGGAAGTTTTTTCTTTTTGCAACTCGTTTTCCTTTAAGGAAAACGGGCTGCAAAAAAAAAAAAAAACTGCTCTATTGAAAAAGCAGTCACAGACATGGAGGTCTGCTGACTTCAGCAGGCCACCATCCCTGTGAGTGCAGGGACTCGCTATGGGATCTCAATTTGCGACCCACCTCATTAATATTCATGAGGTGGGTCTTTGCGACCCCCATAGCGAGTCGCAGAAGGTGTCTGAGACACCTTTCTGCATACAATTTTGTGATTTGCAAATTGTGAGTCGCTATGACTCGCAATTTGCAACTCGCAAATTTTCTGGAGCTACATCTGGCCCTTAGACACTATTTTTTTTCCAAAACATGTCTTTTTTACACAATTAGTTTGCAACGCATCAGTATACTATAATACAAAGAAAAATATGGCAGCCTTAGGGTGTAGGAGGGGTACACCTCGTGGATCTGTATCTGTCTAATTAATGGGTGTAAGGGGCAGTAGGCCACACCCCATTCTACTGTGTTTAAAGCTGAAATCTCAGTATTGACACAGACCAGAATGTCACTGTCATGAAACTGGTGTTTCATGACAGAAGATGGGAGAAGGTACAATCACAAGAGAGAGGATGGAAGAGGATACAATGATCTTGGGCGAGGATTGACACCATAAGTGGCTAGAAACTCAGAGCCACCTTACCATATTTTTATAGTGGAATAATTAATATTGCAAACCAGCAATTCTTAGATCAGGCTTAGTTAGCACATTTGAGGTTATGGCAATAAAATAATGGCCCACATGAAGTCTTTCGGGTACTAGTATAGCTGTAAACACCAGCTATTCGAACTAGTTTCAGGCATTACAGTTAATTGATTTGGTTGCAGCAGCTTATTCTTATGTTAAGATGCTATTCATGTATTTAACGATTTGGGACATTGCTTCTTCCAAAACCTTCAAGTTATTCAAGAGGCTTTATTTCCTATGAGTGCATCCTCCGAACAAATTATACTAACAGATTTCATTATTCATATCATGTGGTAAGAATGGATTTCTTGATGGAACCCTTTCCTTGAAAGGTAAGATAGAGGTGTGTGCTTGCCTTTCCCACACACCCCATTTTACCTTTACACCTACCACCTGAAAGAAAAGCTATTAACAGTTCGGGTAGACTCACTTAAGAGGACAAAACCCTATTCCAAAAATGGTTAATGTAGAAGGTCTATGATTTTCAAAGACTCTGAATAGGCATGACCTGCTTTTACTGACTTCTTTGCAATCTATGCAAAGCGTATATGATGCTTTGAATCGGCTCACTTATGGCAACTAATGTTTGAATTTTTATTTAAAATGTATGTGCAAGCAAAGTCCAGTTAGGAATTTACAATGCCAATAGCTCTAACTGGAGAAAATGCGAGACCGATTGCATTACAAATGCTTGTTTTATTTTTAGTTTCTGTGCTTTGACATTGGGGTGCTCGTCTTGGGTGCTGGGAGGACAGGAGAACGAGCGGCAGAGGTTTTAGTGTGTGTTGGGATTGTCTGTGCATGATATTTCGGAGACTTGCACATTTGCAAACCGTTATAAAAAGAACATTCTTATGCAACTCGATATGTCGGTGTTGAAGAGTAGAAGTTGCTTAGTAACAAGTCTGTGTATCCTTCTATTTCCTAGACGTGTTATGATGGATATCTGAGGCTGTATGGACCAGTTCCTGACTGCCTGCCGTACGAGAAACGGGAAGATCGACCGCAAGAGACCAGTTTTCAGCAGATCTAACGTGATAGAATGCCCCTGTGGGGCCGGCGTGCTAGCCATAGAGGGCGCCATTGGCTTGGTACTGCCATGCATTTCCTTGTGCTCACAGTGCTGACGTTTCTAGTTTTGGGCCCTGTGATATGCCACCGTCTCCTCTACTCTTACTTCTATGTCCGCAGATGGCACTTGGACCGAATGAGTCAAGACTTCTTGCACCAGAACCTAAAAGATGCACACAATGCTGTCCAATACTTTCCCAAGTTTCACCTGCCTGCTAACTCCACCCCAGTGGTGTCACTTCTTTGTATTCTTTAGTGCACAGAAAGCAGGGCAGTGCAAGCGGCAGCAGGGTAAGTGGTCCAGTAGCGATATGTGAGGCGCTGCTGGGACCAGTGCTTAATTTGTGCTTGTTATTTCCGGTGCCGAGTACCATCACTTATTTTTGTGGGCCGGCGCTTATTCTACTGCCTCAACCATTAGCTGCGAGCAAAAGACGCATTTGGGAATGACGGATGAAGAGAAAAACGAAAAAGCGTCCCAAAGGGAGAAAGCGGAAAGCTGCAAGCGTGAGTTGAAGCACAGGGAGTGGCTTTTTTATGGATTAAAGAGGCCCGAGATGGCTTCAGGATTACGCTGCCTCAGTGTTCAGTGTTCGCACATTTAACTGCAGCAGCCGCGTGTTTCAGAGGAGAGCTCTGCGCACCGGAACTTTTTTATTTACAAATTAAGCACTCGCTGGCACCCTCCTAAAACATTACTGTCTAAGGCAAGGAGTAAAAGTGAAAAGTAAAATGAGCATAGGAAAAAAAATAAAGGAGAATGTGCCCCACAAAACCCTGGCAACCATACAGAGGCAGGTGTCACTAAAAGGTATTGCCTGCTTCGGAAGAGCTGCACTGCAAGAGGCAACATGGGAAAAGAGTAGCCTGGTAGCAGAATCTGGGGAGCTGCTAGGCTCTCACAAAACATTGTCAAAGCAAAATATAAAATCGAAAATCTAAATGAACCATTTAAGCCAAATTAAAAGAGAACTTGCCACTCCAGCCCTGGCACCGAAGTGAACTTTTTTATGGTGTGTATGCAGAGTTGCATAGACAAAATGCCACCAATGACGGGAGGCGGAGAATGGTTCTAGTGTTGACACATTGGCCCATGCTGTGGTGGGCGGAATCAAAATGTGAATAACGTTTCAGGCTTGTAGTTGATGACCACTGACTTAAAGCCCCTGTGTGTATCTATCTATATGTATGCATGTAATTCATTAATAATATATATATATATATATTTTTTAGAAAAATATCAGCATGATAAGCCAGCTAAAGTTGCCTCTAGTTCAGGCCTAAAAAGGGGTTATCAGCAATTACCTCAATATATTAATTCATTCTCAGCTAGTTCTTCACCACCTACATATTTTTGTGGAGAAGGCAGAAGACAAGTGCAGATGCATTTCAACAAGGAGGTCTGAGTGTTCACAAATCAGACCCTTTTATATATGCTTACCCATTTCTTTTTTTTTATATAATTGCACTTTGTCTTGGGCTGAAGGTGTGCTGGTTAATTACCGAGCAGCAACTGATTAGACGGCATCAATTTCCAGGAAATCATTTTTACTTATATTTGGCCCTGCATTAGCCTTTGGATTATTCCACCCATGCCAATGAGATTGAAGAAACATGAAGGTAGACAAAGACCGTGATGGCATCCCTTACAACAGTGGTTCCAAACCTGTGGTCTGCGGCTGTTTAGCAAATTAAATAATCTTGACAGATTAGGCCCAGAGCTTTAAGTAATGACTCTGGGGGGGATACTTGTAAAAATTGACCAGTCACACTTTCCAAGTATATCACAAGCCAAATTAATTATATATTTTTTGCTGGCGCAATTTGTTACCTCAGCACCACTGCATCGAAGGTTTAACCCATTGTAGTCACAATGAACGTTACCTCGACCTGCCTCTGACAGCAACATCTTTTTAGATTGGATTTAGAATGCTTAATATGTCCTATCAAAGTAATGTCAAATCAAGGTCATGGCCATGGTTGCCGTAAAGGTTAGATTTTTGAAGGGGTAAGATACTTAAGTGCAGCTGGAGTTTGTGGAATACATCCATTCTTCATATCAGACTTTGGCCTATTTCAACATCAGAAGTGTAAAGCAGGGCATCGTTGACAAAGATATCTAATGTTGAATCAAAATCTCGTAATATAAATGGACACCTGCCATTTGCGACAGATTCTTGTAATAGGTACACAATACTTTGCTTAATTTATTATAAGTTTGAAATGTAAATTTGACTGTTATTTTTTCTTTGTGAAAACTATGCCTGTACACATTATATATTTGAAATCTCATAACTGTTGACAATTCTTTACTATCCCTGTGAAAGTCACTACAGACTGAAATCATAGCTCTTACAGATAGTAGCATCTCCAAAGAAACGGATTTAATTGTTATGCACTATGACTCCTAACTCCAGTTCTGTAGATAATTATTCACTGAAAAAGTGAACAACAATGCACAGTGTTTGAGAAGTTTTCATTGAATGATACCTGCTTGCAATCACGCCATCTGTCTATAAATCTGATCATCCATGAGCACAAACACGATGCAAAGACTTGTGTTGAATACAAATACCTTTGATTAATATGAGTTGCAGTACAGTCAAGCAAAAGGATTCACATGATGAAATATGTACAAATGCAATTAGAAAGTGGTTTCTGCTTCGTCCATGTGTATAGGTAGGGCCATCTCGTTGCTGTGCTCTGCACCCCAGAAGTATAGATTTTAAGGAATGAAAATGACCACCAGTTCAATGTAGTGTGACTATTTTTTTCCATACTACCTATACATACGTTTTATAAGCTGATCTTCTTGTCCATAACCTGAGCAATAAATCACGCATCCACTTTAAGCCACATTTACTGTTTTACATTCGGTCCCTGGAAGGCTGCGGAGCTATTCACCAAGCACTCTGTGAAAATGAGTATCTAGAGTAGTTCCTGAACCTCCGGTTCCATTTTTACCTAGTCTTGCTCGATGACCTCAATCTGTTAAGATTAGTCTTCTGCTAAAGCTATGTATTCCTTGCACTTTTTATGGGTTTGTCGCATGTTCTCCCCATTCTTTACTCTGGGGCATAATCCTAAAATGGCTGGGCCTTCCTTTATGAGTATTCCGGCTTAAAATCAGGTAATTATGTTTTTTTTGCTGTAGATTATCCACTAGGGTTTTCAGTCTGCGTCTCCGGAATTATTGAGTGTGTTGGGGGCTGAGACATGTTAAACATGCCACAGACACATGTGCATTGCTAAAATGTTGTTGAATGGAATACTGGGATAACTGTTCATACATCGGCAATAATTTTTTGCCTCCCCTTGCTTGTTTCTAAAGAATTGGGAGAGCTAATCTCAAGACTTGCTTCTTAGTGAGATTTGGATCATCCATGTTGAGGTGAAGTCCCTGTATATTTGAGAACAATACCTGACTAAAATGAGCTGTATCTCCATGATGCCTTGATGATTGGGTCCAAAGTCTGGCACGAGAGAGAACACGTGCACGCCTGCCATGCCTAAAGAAAAGGCTAGTGGCACATAGCAGGATCTAGCTGGTCATGTTTCTGGAATGGTCATTATCTACAGTGTGCATGACTGCACATTACCTTGTAGAAGGGGCAGTTAGCTAAGAAATGGTAGTTGTCTGCCCAGTTCTGCTAGCAGACTACTTCACTGGTATTGATTGCCTAATTCTCAGTGGGTATATGTGGGGTTGAGAGCAGGGGCTGTCTTTCAGAAAGTGTCTGAAGATGTTGACACTGAGAAGAGGGTTCAGAAATCCTAGGGCTATGTAAAGGAAACACGTCAACCTTTTCCTGCTCTGGTGAAGCCAGTAAGCCTACTGACCTTTCTTCTAGAGGGACCCTCAAAGCTTCCCCTTTAGCTTCCATTTCTGCCTTGGAGGAAACATCTATGCGATCTGTGGGACAACTGTCTCCCACGAGGTAGGCTCCTGCATAGTACATATAAGTGTACAGTCCCTGAGGGAATCTCATCTTGAGAGATGCCAAGTCCTAGGCATCTGTTCAGATCCTGAGTTGAACCTTTACCCCACCCCCTCTGGAGAACCAGCCCAAGAGCCTGACTCATCATAAAACTTTATTTTGGCATCCAGTGCCATAAAAGCCACATAGCACCACAATGAATAATAAATTAAGACTCATAAAATGGAAATTTGCTTAAAATAAAATATTGCACAAAAAGCAATACAATCAAATACAATCAAAGAGAAATCCACCAAAGTACCATATGGGGCCCGGAAAATACAAGTAGGACTGCAGGGACATAGGAGCTAGGCAGTCAGCCAGTTTCCTTCTGATGCGCCATAGTCCTCCGAGGAATTTGGCAACTGCTATGGCAATGGGCAGACTAGAGTCTGATTTTAAATTCCTCATGGCTGCAGCGTGATCTCCAGTCCCAAGCTGTTTGCAGGTTGGTGTAAGCCATTTCCTGCGTAAAAGTAGTGTAGGATGGGCATACAAAGAAGACATGGGTGGTTGATTCCTGGAACAGATTGCAGCTGAGGCATAACTTGTTGGTAGGGACCCTATTCTGCCATCTACTAGTAAATGTTCTGAGAGGGAGGGAACCAAATCTAAATTGCATATAGAGCTTCTTATCAGTTAGATCTTAAATGCTATCCAGGTAAGAATCTAGCAACCAGGTAGACTTGAACTCCAGAAACTTGCCAGTTAGTCACCCTATTGAAAGCGAGCGCAATATAGACTGAGTTACCCACTCCCAATAGCAAGACTTCACTCTTTTTTTGGTCGATGGTAACCCTGTGTGTGAAGAGTTCCATGAGTCTCCCATCCCAATGGCAATCAATGATGACTTGACTGAATTAATCCACCGGACCTTATTGGAGGTATCCAAAGAACAAACTTCCCTAAATGCGGTGGCAAAGGAGGAAGGTTCCGTAGTTGCCATGATTCTCCTCCAAAACAGCAACAGTCTGAGACCAAGTATGGCAGCTAATGGTTTACGGGCCAGATCCATGTGCAAAGGAAGAAGCGGGCTACTCTGTGGCCTGGAGCTGAGCTTTCTCATGAACATGTTCTCTGTACGGGTAAGCTCCTTTACATCCTCAAAGCCCCAGAGTTCAGCCCCTTAAATTGCTGCACTGACAGACTTCATGTTATAGATCTGGAGAGCAGCAGCTATTGGTTGTGTAGTTGATGCATGGTGCTCCCTTAGAAGGATGCACACCAGCTGGCTACATTTTAATGATGTGGAATTAATATGGGTTTTCTAGGATATTGGATCTGATAGTTTGATCCCCAGATATTCAAAGGTGTTAACTCGTTCTAATTTAGACCCACCTAGAGAAAGGTGTCCCCTGTACAGTCTGTGTTGGTTAATAACCATCAACTTGGTTTTAGAGGTGTTTATTTCTAAGCCTCTTTTGAAGCAGAAGTCTTTAAATCGATTCGGTGAGGATTGGAGGCCCATCAGGGTTTTGGATACTATCAGGGTGTCATCTGCAAACAGAAGTGTTGCAATCTTTTCATTGCCTAGGGCTGGTGCATCGGAGGGCTGCAGTGTGAGGTGTTGGATGACCTGGTTCAAATAAAAGGAGAAGAAAGTTAGAGCTAGTATACAACCCTGACTACCTTGATCGGATCGGTGAGGTCACCCTGGTTCCCCCAGAGTACTTTTGCAAACTTGACCTCTTGTAATGGAATGATTATGGTCAGGAGCCCTGGAGGCATACCCATCTCGTTGAGGACCTCCCAGAGATTACCTCTTGGGACCAGGTCGAATGCAGATTTGAGATCTATAAAGGCTACATAAAGACTCCCCTTCCATATCACTGCAACCTTCCAACACAGAAACCTAAACACCTGATATATGGTGCTTGTTTTGGACCTGAAGCCAGCCTGGAATGGTGACAGGATGTTGTTATCAGAGATCCAGTCGTGGATTTTTGATGGTAGGGCACGACAAAATAACTTTTGCACTGTATCAATGAGGCTTATGGGCCTATAGTTGGCGAGTAGGTACCTATAACCTTTCTTGTAAATGGGTATTACCTAGGCACCCCTCCAAGACTCGGGAATAAGGGCTCCCCTCGCAATTGCATTGGATAAGAGGAGGATGTACTCAGTCCATTTGTCGATGTTATGGAGAAAAAGGTCACTGTGAATGCCATCGGGGCCAGCAGCTTTCAAACGTTCTATGTTATTTATTGCATCTCGGATGGCTCCCAGGTTGAACAAACCATCCCAATGGGTGGTATTCGGCTGGGGTAGGAGTAAAGGGGCAGAAATGGTTGCGAATTGGCTTTCGACATTATAGAGAGAGTTTGATGTATAGGAACCAGTCTGAGGGCTGGATGTTATTGCCAATTGCGGGAGCTCCCTTTTAGGTTTCTTTAGCTTACCATAAGCCAAAAGGAACTGGAATCCCTGTGTTCACAACCAACCTTCATAACTCTGCCTCTTTCCTCCTCCTAGTCCTTCTTGGCCTTGTTCTGCATCTGCTTATACAGGTTCCGCAGAGTCCTAACTCGAGCAACATCCTTTTGCTTGATTGCACTGATTAAATTTGTTCGGGCCAACTGGCAGTCTCGATTGTACCAATTATCTCCCTCACAGGATACAGCGCTACAAGTGTTGGGGCAGCTGGCAAGGTTAGTAGCTGTTCCAGTCTTTTGAAGAACCTGGTGTGTACATCTAGAAGAGAGGAGCAGTTTCCCTCTTCCATCGTGGATATCAATGCTACACAGTGTGTCAGATCTTGATTGATGGAAGAGAGAATGTTGTCTCGCAGGACGACCTTGCTCTATCTAAGTCGCCATCTGCTGTTCTCGACCTGAACCACCTTAGCTACTTTGGCGGTAGTTGTGGCAATAGGCACCCTTCCCAGCCAGGGCTCTAAGCTAAGGTGGATTGTGGTCACTGTCCATTTGGATCGGGACTACCATATCATTTACCAAACGCCAGTATCGAAGGTCCATCAGTACAGGGAGTGCAGAATTATTAGGCAAGTTGTATTTTTGAGGATTACTTTTATTATTGAACAACAACCATGTTCTCAATGAACCCAAAAAACTCATTAATATCAAAGCTGAATATTTTTGGAAGTAGTTTTTAGTTTGTTTTTAGTTTTAGCTATGTTAGGGGGATATCTGTGTGTGCAGGTGACTATTACTGTGCATAATTATTAGGCAACTCAACAAAAAAAAATATATACCCATTTCAATTATTTATTATTACCAGTGAAACCAATATAACATCTCAACATTCACAAATATACATTTCTGACATTCAAAAACAAAACAAAAAAAAATCAGTGACCAATATAGCCACCTTTCTTTGCAAGGACACTCAAAAGCCTGCCATCCATGGATTCTGTCAGTGTTTTGATCTGTTCACCATCAACATTGCGTGCAGCAGCAACCACAGCCTCCCAGACACTGTTCAGAGAGGTGTACTGTTTTCCCTCCTTGTAAATCTCACATTTGATGATGGACCACAGGTTCTCAATGGGGTTCAGATCAGGTGAACAAGGAGGCTATGTCATTAGATTTCCTTCTTTTATACCCTTTCTTGCCAGCCACGCTGTGGAGTACTTGGACGCGTGTGATGGAGCATTGTCCTGCATGAAAATCATGTTTTTCTTGAAGGATGCAGACTTCTTCCTGTACCACTGCTTGAAGAAGGTGTCTTCCAGGAACTGGCAGTAGGACTGGGAGTTGAGCTTGACTCCATCCTCAACCCGAAAAGGCCCCACAAGCTCATCTTTGATGATACCAGCCCAAACCAGTACTCCACCTCCACCTTGCTGGCGTCTGAGTCGGACTGGAGCTCTCTGCCCTTTACCAATCCAGCCACGGGCCCATCCATCTGGCCCATCAAGACTCACTCTCATTTCATCAGTCCATAAAACCTTAGAAAAATCAGTCTTGAGATATTTCTTGGCCCAGTCTTGACGTTTCAGCTTGTGTGTCTTGTTCAGTGGTGGTCGTCTTTCAGCCTTTCTTACCTTGGCCATGTCTCTGAGTATTGCACACCTTGTGCTTTTGGGCACTCCAGTGATGTTGCAGCTCTGAAATATGGCCAAACTGGTGGCAAGTGGCATCGTGGCAGCTGCACGCTTGACTTTTCTCAGTTCATGGGCAGTTATTTTGCGCCTTGGTTTTTCCACACGCTTCTTGCGACCCTGTTGACTATTTTGAATGAAACGCTTGATTGTTCGATGATCACGCTTCAGAAGCTTTGCAATTTTAAGAGTGCTGCATCCCTCTGCAAGATATCTCACTATTTTTGACTTTTCTGAGCCTGTCAAGTCCTTCTTTTGACCCATTTTGCCAAAGGAAAGGAAGTTGCCTAATAATTATGCACACCTGATATAGGGTGTTGATGTCATTAGACCACACCCCTTCTCATTACAGAGATGCACATCACCTAATATGCTTAATTGGTAGTAGGCTTTCGAGCCTATACAGCTTGGAGTAAGACAACATGCATAAAGAGGATGATGTGGTCAAAATACTCATTTGCCTAATAATTCTGCACTCCCTGTATATAGTCGATGCAGCTCTTCCCCTGTGAGCCGGTGAACGTGTGGGCGGCATGGTTGTTGGATTTGGTTCTTCCGTTGACAGCCCTCAAGCCTTGGCCGAGGGTCAAGGCATTTAGTTGCAGGGCAGCCTGGTGCTACTTCTTGATGGGGGGGGCGCTCTAGCCTAGGTACGTGCCATAAGTTATCTTCTGCCAAGAAATCACCCATATTATCCAAATCAAGGGGTTCAAAAGTGGCATTGAAGTCCCCAGCTACATGGGGGCCTTGCACCCAATTAGGTCTGTAGAGACTGAAAGGTGACAGAGCAGTTTGGCTCTCTTGCCCCCCTAACATAGATGTTGACTATGTCAGTGGTCCTGGATCCCTCGGGACTGATACCAAGAGTGTCAGAGCTCTCAGTGGGTATCAATTTCACTACACACTGTAGTGCGATTTTCACCCATATTAGGAGGCGCCCTGATGGACGACCACCTTACTGAGAACAGCGGGTATGTGGTAGGTTGCATACACAGGTTTGTATGCAGGTATGATTAGCCAAGTTTCCTGAAAAATACATATGTCGGAATGGCCAATAAAAGTATTCCAGTGAGGCAGTGGAAGTTTGAACTTGATATCTGCAACGTTCTAGGAAACAATCTTTACTTTCCAACAGGTGGTCGTAGAGTTAGGCAATGGGGGAGGATTTACCTGGAGATCTAGGGAACCGGTAGAAAGACGACAGGCTTCCTTGGTAGTTGGTGCAACGACATTGGGTGGTACGGTGGCGACCTTCCAGTCTCTCTGGTCGGGCATGTCCGCTGAGTAAGTGCAGAGACAGTTGTCGGAGCTTGCGCAGCTATCAGATCTGTCATAGCAGGCCTGTGCCTCAGGCTCTCTAGGTCAATCTATCTTGGAACAAACTGGCATTGCCTAGAGCCACGTGGGCGGGGGGGCGGTGGCACACAAAAAGGGGTGGGTGGATTGAGTTTGAACTGTATAGTGGACCCATCCGGGGGATTAGTTCTTTATTCTAAGGCTACTAGGTCATAAGCTAGCTGCCCGTTTTCTAGAAGAAGCTTCCTCTGGTGGATGACTTTGTTAATCAAAGAGTTTCCCCCCCCCCCCCAAGAGCTAGATCTAGGTACATTAGTCATAACAAATTTCCGAGGAGGGAGAGTGGTGGCTTCGGCAACATGTGTACTGCCAAGATGACGACCCTCTCCTATTTTAGGAGGTGTGGTGTAGAACTTTTGCTCTGAGGTTAGATGGAAGGAGATTCAATTGGCACGCCTGCAGATGTTCAGGGACCAGCTGTGCGGGCTCCGACCGATGTCTTAGAGATAGTGTCCTCATGTGGTACACCTGTGTGTCCTCCATAGTGTTTTGCATGAGGGGGCATAGTGAAAACAAAGGTTGCCAGAGTGGCGGTGTTGGTCAAAACTAGGATGGGGGCTCTTTCCCTAGCTGTTCTCCCCCTCTCTTCCATGAGATGCCCCACTGTGTCCACAAGATCGTCTATCATACACTTTACAGCTGTTATTTCTGACCTCAGTATTTGTATACAACCTACCAAGTCATCATCTGGGGGGGAAGCATGGCTGGTTGTTTGGGAGGCCACCTGCCCTAACCTGAGTGGGAGAAACCACAAGATCCTGAGTTGTGGGTGGATCCAAGGGGAGTGATAGCTGTAGAAAGCAATTGTTACAGGGAATGGGAGAGGGAGGAGGCACTATTGTTGTGCCATGAGAGGAGCCAGAACTAGGAACTGGATCTACGGGGATTTGGGGTGCTGTATTGGTCTTGTTCCTCATCCATACCCTAGCTTTATTGAACATATTGAATATGCTTTCCCGCTTATTGGACAGCGACTGGATTGCTAAGCACGGTTTTGGACTCAATGGTTGATCTACACCAGATGGTGGGGCTAGTATTTCCCCGCAGTCAGCCAGGAGGTCATCAATGCGATCAAGTATGTCATTGCAGCCCGACATTTTAGAGTTTTTCTTGTGCTTACCTCCCCCACCACCACCGCACCACCATCAATAGCTTTTCTTTTACCCATATCTGTGGCAATGTTTTGGAATGGAACAAGGGGCCTGAGATGGTACTTTGAGGGGGAACTGGAGGAAGACGAAAGTATTCAGAGGTGCTTAGAAAAGAACTAGACTAAGGGGGGTGGCCCAGCCCGGCATCAGTCGGGCGCAGACGGGCCCGCCCTGTCCTGCGCTGCGGTATATCCCCTTGTGCTTTATATCGCTTGTTGGAAGTGGAAAGTGGGAGCAGGTGATGAAGAAAATTGCCGTCTCCTGGGGCCACAAAGTAGTCTGGGATATGTAGTCCCGTTGGTCTCGGCTAGTACGTCATTTCTCAATTCCCAAAATGGTTTCAAGTCACCAAGTACATTTTTTACAGGCCATCCATTTCTAATATATTCTCTTCCTTTTTTAAGTGTCACATTCTTCTCACATTTTTCCTTCCACTCCCCTTTTTAAATGTGTGCACTCCATTTTACCAAATCAGGGCAACTTCAACATCTTCTAGCAAATCATCATGATTTTCAATGATCTCATCAAAGGTGCGCAGTGATCTATGCAGTGGGGGTATCGAGTATTCCGGTGACAGCAGTAAAGAAACCTTCTGTCAGGTATAAATAACAGTCTTCACTATGCCACACTGCCACTAGGTTTAAAGAATGACACTCCATAATCACAGCAACACTGGGTGTGTTAAGACACAGGCACAGCTCCGAACAGAAAAATAATGCCAGACTCGTTTTCAAATTCGCAGTCATTATGTCTCAGGAGATCCAGATAATTGTAGTTGTCCAACTAATTTAAAGACCGATATTTGGTGCTCGAGTGCACTGGATCAATAGAAAACCGTGTATTAGAGACAGCACCATAAGAACACAACCTATTTGTGTAACAGACAGCAGCTAAGTATTATAACCTTTCTCCCAGCACTACACTGTCCAAAAAATCATGTTTGAAGGGTTGGTTTAAAGACTGGCTTCCCTTTTGCAATGCGCTCACCCTTGACTTGAAGAAAAATATACATATATTCCTCCTGCAGTGAAATGTGTGTTTTGACCACTGACTTTGTATTGCACCACTTTGCACCTGGCCAAGCTGTCCAGTGTTCACCAGTTACAGACTCCATTTTGTATTCAGTTTAGCCCTAGCTTCATTCTGCCTATTGACTTTATCATAGCATTACACACTGCCATGTTATAGGCTGCCCATAATTTTCCACACTGTAAACTGTGCATTCTGTCTTGTTTTCATATTAATTCCCGCCAAGGGCTTTGGCTGATAAGAATGTACACAGACGGCAGGAAACGGCCTTGCTTTGACTTGACATCTTGGGATTGTGGCCAAATCCCAACATGTTATTTTCAAAGCATATCTAAACTAGCCAGCATGTTTGAATACTTCTTGCACAATCAGGAGGGGTTTTTCCATAAAACTCCGTTTTTGTTTTTTTAAGATATAAAAGAGACCCGATAGGCAGTAGGAGATTCAGAGACCTCAATCAGAATTCAGACATCAGATTCCTGATATAGATTTCCCATGAGGGTAGCGATCTCTCTGTCTTTCTCACAGTCGAATGGGGTCATCAGCTTGCTGGCAGGAGAAAGATGAAGCACCTGACAGGTCCTACGGTGATGCATTTTTAATTCATTATTTGCTTTGCATTATAATATACACACATATATTTGCTGTGTATATTGCATTGGAGAATTATTTGTGTATGTTTTCATTTCATTGTTGTGACTGTTTTTAAACATGTGCTTTCTACATGCTAATCTCCTTTTAGGAACCTTGCGTAGTGAAATAATAAATGTCTTCTTTGGACTAAGAAGTACATTCCAGAGATTTTTTTGTCAGTGCATGAGTAGTTCAGCTTGGTCATTAGTGAAGAGCAAAACATTTTGGCGTAGATCGGACAGTCTAAAAGAGAGGTTGGATGTTGAGAGTGCACGATTTAAAAGTGTAAATATGTTTTTATTCAGAGAGCTAAAGGAAGCACAGCAAACCATGTTTGAAAATGCATGTGAAATTAAAATGCCACATGATGTCTTGGCAAATGTGGTTTCTTGTTTATCTGGACTTTCCAAATTTTGGGATGGGTGCTTGGATACAACAAAATTATTGAATGTTTTTACATGTGTAGGAAAGGTGCTTTTTGGAACAGAATGATATCCCTTTAATCAATAACAGGAGGGTTTGGATACTTTTGTCTGCTTACAGAAAAATGCATGAGCGATGTAAACAGTTAGAATATGCATATCAGGAATTGAAGGAACAACTTAAGACAAAAAATAATAAGTTATTACAAGCTGTCGCAGGGGAATCTGACTTTACACATTCCAGTAATGAGGTTAAAAAAGGTGGGGGCCAGTGTGAGCTTATCTTAGTTCGTGCGCAGCCAATATTTGGACGAAAAATAAAGAGTAGCCCACAGTTTTCGGCAAGAGTTGAAATGCATTCTTTAAAAGATTACACCCAGCAAGGAGTTAAGGATGTTAATGATATATTCACAGAACTTTTGCAAAGTACGATGTGTACAATTAATTCAGACAAGATACAGGGACTATTTCAAAATGTGCAGCTCGTAGGAATTCATTGGAATCCAGAACATAGAGAGATGTTGTAACAGGTAAAACAAAAGATTTAGGTGTTTGCTACTCCTCGCACTAAGCAAGAGGCACAGATTTTCATGGGATTGTTTACTTATTGGAAACAGTATAACCCTCATCTGAGTAAAATCTTAGCCCTTTGGTACAAAGTGACAAGAAACAACATGAGTTTTAATAAGGTGAAGGACAGTCGTATGCTTTTGATTTGGCAAATGAAATAATTCAACAGGCTTTGGACTTGTGGCCAGTGCAAAAGGGAAACATTGAGTACATGTAACTGTTCAGGGACAATATGCAACTTGGAGTATGTGGCAAAAACAAGGGAGGACAAGGGTGACCCTGGGGTTTTGGACTAGAAAACTAGCTGACTCTAGGGAGCGCTATACTCTTTTTGAAAAACAGCTTTTGGCCTGTTATTGGGCTCTAGTGAATACTAAGCAAATAACACTAGGTCATAATGTAATTCTGAGACCTGAATTACCAATCATGCAGTGGGTGACGAGTTCACCTAAATCTCACTGTATAGGACACGCACAAGAGGCTAGTATCATACGCTGGAAATAGTACATACAAGACAGGGCTCGAGTAGGACCGGCAGGCACTGCAGCCCTACATGAACAGGTGTCAAAAGCCCCTGTACAGGATGAGGAGAGGGTGCAGGAGATACCGCCGGTAACATTCACCAGTGAGATGGGGTGTGCCATTTCAATCCTTGTCCCCTGAGGATAGGAAGCATGTTTGGTTCACTAATGGTTCATCCAAATATGTGGGTACCAAAAGACATTGAAAAGCAGTGTCATGCAATCCAGTTATTAAAAAGTTGTTGACTACCAGAGGAGAAGAAAAACGTAGCCAATATGCAGAGTTGTATGCTGCATATCAGGCTCTAAAGCAAGAGCTGCTTGGGACTTGTCATATATACACTGATTCTTGGTCCACTGCCAATGGATTAGGCACTTGGCTTCCCACATGGCATGCACATAACTGGTTCTTTCACTCAAAGAAGATGTGGGGCAAAGAGTTGTGGCAGGAAATTTGGGAAATGTTAGAACAGAGGAGAGTCACAGTGTACTGTATAGATGCTCACTGTCCCATTGACTCACTAGAACACTGGTTCAATTCCCTTGCAGACAACAAAGCCAAAATTTCAGAGGCAGAAGTGGCAACCCAGAATTCTGACTTGGTGGGGATGGCTAAATAGGCGCACCAGAAATATGGACACCTGGGAGAGAAAGCCACATACAGGTGGGCAGAGATTAGAGGGATGCACATTCCCCTAGATTTGATAAAAATTGTGATTTTGCAATGTCCTATTTGTCAGCACACACAACAGAGATCTGTCCCACAATCAGTCAAAGGTCGATTTGGGAGAGGAAAATTACCAGGACAGATAGACAACAAAGCTATTCTGTTAAATAGTGGAGACGCTGATTTATTCATACAGATTGGAGACAGAATTGCCCAACTTGTCATAAGTTCAGTGTATGAAGAATTGGTGAGGAAGGGGACTGCCCCAGCCCTTCTGACAGTGCAAGGAAAGGGAAGTTTTAGTTCAACTGACAAAAACCCTGATGCTAAGGGGTGGATGGAATCCCCAAATGGCCCTCCAGAACCTGCAGAAATTATAGCTAAGGGTCCTAATAATGTCTTGCTGATTATAAAACCAGGAAAAGAAAAATGGGAGCACATTTTAGATGACAAATGTTATATGCAAGAAAAATCATACTTGTTTCTTTTACAGATCATACTATGACTTGCCACTGACCATGAGTGTGCTGTGTGGTCTCCCTTCGGGCGTTTGTGTGTGGGGTCGGGGGAGGGACGGCACCCCCAACTTGAACCTGATTGATCAGCTATTGTGCCATGCTCCTGCTGCTTTCAAAGTGCAACACCTATGGATCCATTTGGTGCTAATTGTGCTTCACAGGCCAAAGTTCTGCATGGGAACAATGCAGAGTACCATGGATGTTCTGTCAACCTGTTTGACTACATTTTTACTGGAACAAATCCATGGCTTGTATCACCTGATGACTGCTTGCCAGTCTCATTAAGCATGTTTAATTTGCCAATTGGCTGACTATTCTAGTATGGGAACCTCAGTTTTACTTATATTCCAGCAAACATTACAGGTGGACCATGTACCCTTACATGATTAGGACTCATGATGTTTCCATCTAATTCTATACCAACTTGTTATCCTAGAGACACAATTCAATCAATTATTATCCCAACATTTCTTATTGGAGAAGTCTAATAATATAGTAGGTCCTGAAGAAGCGTCATAGGATCCGTGTGGACCAAAAGAGACGCGAAACATGTCGACCGTATATTGAGGAAGGTCTGATAATTACCGACTCCCTCCACATTCTATCGTTGTTTCCAGTGAGTGTTTGAGCATTATCTCTATTTCACTCCCTTGGTATTTTTTAATCTTGGCCATCACCCAACATCAAAGAATAAATGAATATTTAGTGAGGGTTCTGAGCCAATTTTATTCTCTATTTTGTTTTTCTCCTTTCTCTTCGGACCCATATTTGGTTCTGCGGCATCATCAATAACAAAAGACCTCTGGCAAAGAGCCCCCCTCCGGGGGGTGCCCGTCAGGTAGTGCCACACCACTCCTGGCTTGTTTTATGTTGGTTACACAAATCCATGTTGTTAAATGCTTTGAAACCACTACAGAGCGAGAGGTGATTGAGCAGTGGCCACTATGAGGCCAGTGCTGACGAGAGTAGGGCATATCATGGGGCAGTCAGTGAGCTTAATACTGGCACCATGCATTAAATATGCAGAGGGGGCATAATGCACATTCCTGCAGGTCAGGCACAGAAGAATAGCCACAATGAGAGGTCATGGCTTACTCCACACACCAACACGCAAAAGGTGATGAGAAGAATGCTTGCAAAAAGTGTAAACCACTGCCGAAAACATAAATAAAACACCCCCAAGGTAAACCACCCCTCCCTCCAAAGGCGCAAATAAAAACATACTACTAACAACAATATAAAACACAACCACTACACTTACATGCATTCCACACTTACATACATTACACAATTGAAATAAAAAAATAAAAATAAAAAAAAGGCACTTACTCACAAGCTGTCTGTCCTCATGTCCTTCTGCTGTAGAGGAACAGCTCCCCTAACAAATCCAGGCACTGCTCTCATGTTGTTAACCAGCATGAGAGAAGCAGCTGGATTGGATGAAGCTGGCTGGCTGGACGCTCCTTCAGGCTTTGGAGCCTGTGCTTGGCCTCTACCCAGCTGTCTTGAGGCAGCTGAGTGGAAAGCTTCAAAGTGCGCATGTCACTTTGGCCGGCACAAAACAGCCAGCCAAAGTGACACGTGCACTTTGAGGCATCCAGTCAGCAGAGTAAATGCCCAGCATGTCTTAGGGCACGGGGCTGGCCCTGCTGTAGTGTGCACTGCGCCAGGAAAAATAAAATGACAATGAAATATTTTCATTGTCATTTTATTTTTGCCTGCGTGGCTCACAGCAGGCGGGCAACACTTCCCCACAGTCAAGAAGAATCTGCTGCGGATCCAAACCCATCATGTTTCACCCATTGTGTCACTCTTCACAGAGGCACACAAGCCTGGCTGCAATAAAAAGGAGCAGGAGAGTTGGCAGGCTGTGGGGGAGATGCAGGGTGCTCTGTATTGGTGAAGAGCAGCCCGTCAAGCCAGAAGGAGGTGTAGGAAAGTAGTCTCTTTCTAGCATGGTTACCCCCACCTTTGGCCTGTTTGTGAGTGTGTGTCGGTGTGTTTTTACTGTGACACTGGGATCCTGCTAGCCATGACCCCAGTGCTCATAGATCAAAAACCTATATGTCCGTGTGTTTTGCCTGTCTCACTGGGATCCTGCTAGTCAGGACCCCAGTGCTAATAGTTTGTGGCCTAATGTGTATGCCTGTGTAGTGCCTAACTGTCACTGAGGCTCTGCTAACCAGAACCTCGGTGCCTACGCCCTCTCTGCTTGTGGCACTGTAGGCCAGTGACTTCATTTACCAATTTCAATTGGCATACTGGACCCCCCTTATAAGTCCCTAGTATATGGTACCTAGGTACCCATGGCATTGGGGTTCCAGGAGATCCATATGTGCTGCAGCCTTTCTTTTGCCACCCATATGGAGCTCGGACAAACCCTTACACAGGACTGCCACTGCAGCCTGCGTGAAATAGTGCACACACTATTTCACAGCCATTTTCACTGCACTTAAGTAACTTATAAGTCCCCTATATGTCTAACATTCACTTGCGGAAGGTTAGGTGCAAAGTTACTAAGTATGAGGGCACCCTTGCCTAGCAAAGGTGCCCCCACATAGTTCAGGGCCATTTCCCCAGACTTTGTGAGTGCGGGGACACCATTACACGCGTGCACCACATTTAGGTCAATACCTATATGTAGCTTCACAGTGGTAACTCCGAATATGGCCATGTAACATGTCTAAGATCATGGAATTGTCCCCCATTCCAGTCTGGTATTGGGGAGCCAATTCCATGCATCCTGGGGACTCCACCATTGACCCTCAGTACTGCCACACCAGTTCTCTGAGGCGTGCACTGTAGCTACAGCTGCTGCTCCATCACAGACAGGGTTCTGCCCTCCTGGGGTCTGGGCAGCCCAGTCCCAGAAAGGCTGAACAAAGCATTTCCTCTGAGAGCAGGTTGTTACACTCTCTCCCTTTGGAAATAGGTGTTACAGGCTGGGGAGGTGTAGCCTCCCCCAGCCTCTGGAAATGCTTTGAAGGGCACAGATGGTGCCCTCCTTGCATAAACCAGTCTACACTAGTTCAGGGACCCCTTCTCCCTTGCTCTGGCAGGAAACTAGACAAAGCAAAGGGAAGTGACCACTCCCCTGTCCATCACCCACTCCTGGGTGGTGCCCAGAGCTCCTCCAGTGTGTCCCAGACTTCAGCCATCTTGCTTTGCAAGGTGTGGGGGCTCTCTGGAGGGCTCTGAGTGGCCAGTGCCAGCAAGTGACGTCAGAGACCCCTCCTGATAGGTCCATACCTGATAAAGTAGCCAATCCCCCTTTCAGGGCTATTTAGGGTCTCTCCTGTGCGTTCTCTTCAGGTTCTGCTTGCAAGTTTCCTTCAGGAATCCTCTGCAACAACTTCAGACTCTTCTGACCTCGGATCCACTACAGCCTGCTCCAAGAAATGCTGTAATTGCAACAAAGTGTCTACAAGAGACACTTTTCTTCAGCAACCTCAGCTCCAAGTCAGCAACTGCAACAGTTTCCACGGTGTGCACGCTCTGGGGACTCCCTGTTTTCATCTTGCACCAGAATAACACAAGAAATCTCCCGTGGAGTGACAGTCACTCCTCTGCTCCAAGCAGACACCTTCCAAGATGACGACCGGTACCCTGGGACTCCTCTCACAACCACGAGCGTGCTCCTAAGGACACAGAGGATGGACATCATCAACATAGACTGTCCTGAGGTCCTGCTGACGCAATTTGGAGGAGGTAAGACCTTGCCTTCCCCGAGAACGATGGTACCCCTTTGTACTGTGTCTTCGTCACCTCCTGAGGCCTCTGTGCACTCTTTGCAAAATTCCTTTGTGCACAGCCTGGCCCAGGTCCCCAGCACTCCACCCTGCGATGCTCAACTTGCTGAGTTGTTCTCCGGCGGCGTGGGATCCTTCCTTTGTTGTGCTGCATCAACCGTGTTTTTCACCTACAATCCTGATCCTGCAGATCTTGGGGGTGCTGGCTGGCATCCTGAGGGCTCTCTAAAGTGCTGAGAGCCCCCTCTTCCTCCTCACACAGAGTTGAAGCCCCCAGGTCCCTCCTGGGTCCATCCAGCACCATTTTGACAAAAAACCCACTTTTGTCGTAGCCAAGGCTTGTTGGTGCCTTCCAACACGAAATCTCATCTGCAACGATCTTCATGCCGTGGGACATCTTTTGCATCATGCAGGAACCCGCTGGCATCTTCCTAGGGTGCATTTCTGCAGTCTTCGACTAACCAGGGACTGTTCCTTTGCACCCACTTCTGGGTTGGCAGGTGCTCCTGTCCTTCCTGGAAATTATTTCGACTTCTGGACTTGGTCCCCTTCCTTTGCAGGTCTTCAGGTCCAATAATCCAGCAGTTGTTCTTTGCAGACTTGTTTGGCTGCTGCAAAATCCCAAAAACGAGGTTTAGTGTGTCCTAAGGAAACTTGCAGTATTTTACTCCTGCTTTTCTGGGCTCTGGGGTTGGGTAATTGACTTACCTTTACTGTATTCTTACTCTCCCAGCAATTCTGCACACACTACACTAGTCTAGGGGGGAATTCCTGATTCACATTCCACATTTTTAGTATATGGTTTGTGTTGCCCCCTAGACCTAGTTTCTCTCATTCCATTCTATAGGATTTCCTACTGTTTGCATTGTTCTATGACTATTTACTTGTCTAATTTTGGTGTGTAGTGTATATATTGTGTATAATACTTACCTCCAGAAGGAGTATTGTCTCTAATACAGTATATTTTTGGTACTGTATTTTTGGATACCTTTATTTTTGGTAACGCTGAGTATTGTCTTAACTTGAGTATTGCATGAGCTTTGCATGTCTCCTAGTTCAGCCTAAGCTGCTCTGCTATAGTTATCTCTATCAGCCTGAACTTCTAGAACACTACTACTTTACTAATTAGGGATAACTGGTATAAGGTGTAAGTACCCAGGGTACCCACTACAAACCAGGCCAGCCTCCTACAGGAGGGTGCTCAACAGCATCATAGGGGGTCTGCCCCACAAAAAGTAAAATAAATCAGAAATTACTTGTCAAAAACAATAAAAAAAAAAGGTGTTCATTTTCCTCAGACACACTGGTCAAATACCCTGGGCTGATCATAGATATGGCATTCAAGCAGAACTACTAGGTAATAAGAGTGGCCACACCCATTGCCTAAATATCTGGTAAAGCTCTAAACAGATTGCATTCTCTAAAAAAAGGGGTGAAAGTGAAACACTGTGTGGTCAGACTAGAGGAATGCAAATAGTGGAACAAATCATTTTTCCCCGATTGTGTCTGAGAAGGTGGATTGAGTCTGCACCAGGCTCTCCCATATCGGGGGAGTCGCACATATGGTGGGTCGCGCCAGGCTAGGACATGAGGACATAGGTGCAATGTGTCTTTGACCCCCCAATGAAGGGGGCAGCAATTGGGCTGGGGTGCTAGTGTGACACTAGAAGCACTTATAGTGCTTCCAGGTCATGCAAAAGTTTTGCGCACTTGAGCCCCGCCCACAAAAGGGGCTATGGGCAGTGAGCAGCCTTTCACTCCTGCTCGCCCTCCCCCTCCCCTGCTAAGATGCTGCTATGCTACTGACTGGTCTCACGCCCGCAGGGGTGGCACGAAAGGCAAAAAGAGGTCCCAAGGGGGCTCAGGTGGCCCTGGGTCCATGAAGAGGGCCGAATAGGATTCCCACATCTCCTACAACCGTTCAACACAGAGACAGGCTCAGCAAACAGGGGAGTCGTCCGCGCAGTCATCGAACCAAAGGCATATCACGTCTGGTACCTTCTTGGGTGACAGCGTGCCCAGGGGAGCTGCAGCAACAGTGACATCTCTACCCATTCAGGGAGCAGAAACTTAAGGTATGGCGCCTCTTTACCGGCTCCAGGTCTGGGGGATATTCGTTCTGATCATGAACAACTGGCTATGCATGTATCATTGGAGGTGAAAGAGAAGATATGGAAGGGTGCGTATGTGGACATCTTTGATTTGCTGGTAGATAAGTCTGAGATGGAAGAGGCCAAGCACTGTAAAGAATGTTCACACTCTAGGGACTGTGACCATTGGTCATCCAAGAAAAAAGTTGAAGAAACTTTGGTGAATTGGCTTAGAGCTTGCTCAACTTATCAGGCCATTTTGGCAGAGCAATTCAATGACCTGGGAACTCAGTTGGCTTGTTATCAGAATAGGACTGTGAGTGCTCATGATGAATTCAGTGGGTCGGCCTGGACGACCACAATAAAGAGCTCAGGAGGATTAAGGCCCATATACCCACCCTGGGATGGGATCAGATTGATATCATCACGTGGTTACATTACATGAAGCAGCCCAACACTACCAATAACCAGCCCTTTTGGGCAGGGACAGGGTCCGCTAGTGGCTTTACAGAGGGGGAGGATTTGGGGGTCGGTAGGGTATGGGGGGGGTACAAAAAAAGGGCACATGTTGGGATTTCAACTGGCGTACCTGTACCCACCCTCCCAGAAGTTGTAGATTCAAACGTTGTTCCTTCTGTGGGTTGGCATCCCACCCAGAATCCAAGTATTATGAAGTCCAAGGAAATGGGCTCCACAAAGCAGGAATGGCCAGTTGGTTCTTCACAAAACTCCCTTCCCAGTAAACTTGCAGGGAATGGTCCCCTGACATCGTATGAGGGTTTTAGGAATGGCTTCAGGATTCCAGCTGAGGGTTATGTGGGCTCCTCTTACTGTAGAAATCAGCAATCTCTCAGGTCCAACCCTGGGAAAAGATTCAGGAGCTGGACCTTGGTTGGGTGGCGGGGCCCTTCGACATAGTCCCATTTGACAGCTGTGTTTGTTCCCTCCTGGGGGTGGTTCCTACAAAAGAACCAGGAGAGTTCAGACTGATACATAACCTGTCGGCCCCAATGATCACTCGGTGAATGAGGCTATCGATGGGGCTTTATGCTCCGTTAAGTATGATTCCCTTGAACAGGTGATCCAGACGCTACAGGATCTGGGACTTTGGAGCCCTGTTGGCAAAAATCTAACTTTGAGGCTGCTTCCCGTTTGCTCCCAGTCTACCCTCAGGATTTTCATCTTCTTGGTTTCCAATTTGAGGGAGCCTTTTACTTTGATAAGTGTATGCCTATGGACTGTTCTGTGTCCTGTTCCTACTTCAAGACGTTTAGCACATTAGTCTAATGGGTTTTCAAGTGGAAGTAGGGGCACCAATGGGTACTGCACTAGATGATTTTCTCTTCCTGGACCCACTGGGTACTGAGTGATGCAAAGAAGCCGCATTGTTCAATAAACCAGGTACATGCTTGGTTTTGAAGATTACATTCAGTTTCAAACATAACAGTACAATTTCCTTCAGAACCCTCTGAATCATCATGCAAAGAAGCCTTAAGGGTTTTTCAGGCATTGATGGAAGAGCTTGGGGTTCCACACACGCAGGTAAAGACACTGGGACCTGCAACCTTGATTGAGTTCTTGGGAACTGAGCTGGACTCTATGGCAGGGGTGTCCAGGCTTCCACTGGAGAAGATCATTACATTTTTCCAAGCCCTGCAGGCATGCCTGGGAGCCACAGGGGTCACTTTACACTAGTTACAGGTTTTGGTTGGACAGCTAAATTTCACATTGTGATTGCTCTGTGGATCATTCGCATGGGGCTCCCCTTCTCCAGATCCATTGCCCAAGCCTTGGCGGGCCGGAGGTAAAGCATCATCACACCAGACTGTCCAGTTTTTCCACTCCTTGTGCCATTGTCTGTCTGTCCCAAGCAGTTCCATAATCAGTCTGAGGTGTTCTGGTCCGATAATATGACGGTGGCAGACTGCATCAATCATGAACTGCGAAGTGTAAGATGATTCAGAGGGTTCTGAAGGAAATTGTACTGTTATGTTTGAAATTGAATGTAATCTTCAAAACCAAGCATGTACCTGGTGTATTGAACAATGCTGCTGATCCCCTGTCTCATTTCAAGATGCAGGTTTTCGGGTTCCAACATACAGAAGTAGCAGAGTTCCCAATGCCTTTCCCAGAACATCTGTGGTGGCTTGGTGCCCAAGATTACCAGACCTTGTGGCAGCCAGTCTAGCACTCAGGACCAGACGGGCCTGCGAGGGGACGTTTAGTGCTTATTGTGATTCTTGGGGCATGCAGGGACCGCTGATTGGTTTGCTGCATCGACAGTTATGGCATTCCTTGAGTTGCTTACATACGAGGGATGTATGGTGACTTGCGCCAGGCATTCTACTGCGGCAATCTCCTTTTTCACGCAAATGCTGGGGCACACTAATGGGACCAAGTCCTTCTTGGTCAAAAGGGCCTTGAGGGGTTGGCAGTGACTTAAACCCCTCTAGGTGCCCCACTGACGCTGCCAAATTGGCAGCAATTCTGAAAAACTTTTGTAGGCCCCTGGGGGAGGCCAGCCTATTTAGAGCTGCATTTATCCTTGCGTTTTATGGAGCTCTCAGGCTGAGGACTTCGGCTGGCGGGTATTCAGTGGTAATGCACCTCCGACCACTCAATAAAGGGTGCAGTAATTGGGCCCGGGTGCTAGGCAACAACAGAAGCACTTGTGTTGCTTCCAGATCGCGCAAATATTTTGCGCATGTCAGCACCGCCTATAAAAGGGGCCATGGGGCAATGAGCGGGCCTTTCGCTCTCACTTGCCTAAGATGCTGCTGCCCAGGTCCCACACCCACAGGGGAATTTTAGTCCTGTCCACCTCCCCTTAGCAATAGAGTTATATGTCTTTGTTTCATGGGCGATTTGTCTCTGTCTTTGTTGACCTCTTTAGCTGACCAATTTCCTTTTCTAGCACGTTGGACGCCACCATTTTGGGGAGCGCATACTTGCGTTCTTGTAACTGTTATGTTTGCGTTGGTGCAAGTGTTTTGCTAACCCTCCTTTTTTCCTTCTTGCAGGGTGTGGCGGGCTTGTGTATTTTATTAGGGGAGTAATGTGGCGTGGTGAGATCATGATTGGTGGGGCAATTTGGCATACCTTTCCTTACACAACAGTGATGTCACAGGGCCCTCCAAGGGGTGCTGGCAGGGAATCTCATCGAACATCCAGGGGTGCGAGGGCTTGCGAGTAGTCGCTGGAATCTGGTCCTTACGGTCAACCACTTGCGCATGCACAGTGGGCACGAAGCTTGCAAGGGCCCTTGGGGAGGAGAGGAATGGGAGGGGGTGCCTGAAGTATGTATACTGGTGGGAAGGTGGGCACTGGAGGCGATCGGGGGTGGGGGTCTTCTCTTAAAGAGGGACCCATCCCAGGTTGCTTAGATGGAAGCGGTGAATCTGGGATCAGGAGACACCACTAGGACGTAATACGGCGGACAGGATATCTGCTAAGTTTATGTGCAAGTAAGCTTTTTGCCAAACTCTAGATCCGACCCTAAATCTCAGTGTCTATCCTGTTGCTGTGAGTGTTTTTATTCCTCAGGGATGTCCTTCGCCTATGGGGGAAGTGGCTGGTGAGCACATAGTTTGGTCCTCTATATATATGTTGTCAGGCTTTTCTTGTGCCTGGCAGTGTTTCCTCCCTCTGCTGCCTCTATGTCTGGCTCACGGTCTGCCAAGCACACCAGATACATTCAGAACAATGACCATCTGTTCATGAATAGCTATCCCAGTACAAATAACAAAGGTACTGGTTATACAACTCAACACTGTCACGTGTATCAGAACAAACACAGAAAATATTCACTGACAATAGGTTTTAGTAAACTGCTCTTCATAGAGGGAAGGAGCAGTGCAAAGTCTCTATTAGGAGGTACCAGGGCCAAAGCGAGGTGTGGCAAGAGGATCAGAGCTTTTTGGTGCATTAAAGGTACCTGCGCACCCTGGGTCACCATCAGCTCTCTTATGTGTATTTGTCAATGATTTTGACTCATCTGGTCAATCAACCAGGCCCACCCACAGCAGAATGTATTTCAAGACTTTGGTGGGAAAAATGTGTAGAATCACTGGCACCAAGGCTAATGCAGCGGCCTGTGGATCTGTTTAACTATCCCTGCAATGGTTACTCAGTAAGGGCCTTGTACTCCCATGCTGCTCAATTAGGGTACACAAAAAAATGATGAATGGAATGTATTTGTATTTGTTAAGGGCGTTCCGGCCACAACAGTCGAAGCACTGAGAGCGAGTTGAGCAGAACAGAGTAAGCAGGAATACCATTTACTGGGAGAATATCCAGATTTAAGAATGCTTGAATTAATTTAAGCCACTGTTAATTACTCGGGCCTCATCCCAGTTCACTATTATTTTTCATACCGTGCCACCTCAGTGTGGATCCAGCCAAATGAAAATCAGTCTTGTTCTTTCTCCAAAGGGAATAGTCTAGACCAAACTACCAGGTCAGGTCCTCCCTGAAGCAGAATATAAGAATCCAAGGATGAGTTTCTTCCTAGTTGTTGGAGGGTGGATTATTAGTAGGGGTAAGTGTGCACCTACCAGTGGCAGTAAGGCCACTAACACAACATAAGGTCCAGTCAAGGTCTCAATACATTAGCCCCTGGCTCACATCTTGGTACATGGCAGTGAGCAGGCCTGCTTAACTCAGGAGACAGGTACGAAAAGCATTTAAATATACCAATACGGTAAATAAGTACGGCACAACACACACACACAAAATATCTCAAAAATGGCACCAAAATGACAAACATTTAATACAGGGAGCCAGAGATATGAATGTTTAAGGATTAAATAAAAAAATGTGCTTTCTAGTGCCTAAAAGCCAATAGGGCTAACCGGGGACATCAGGCCGCGGTTGACTGTGACCAAGTCACAATTTGAGGCCGACCGCGATTGAACCCTGCTCAGATACACTGAGCAGGAGGCCTCAGTCCAAATTTTATCTTCAGACTTACAAACTTTTCTGAAGGAGTTTCTCTCTATGTTGTGTGGTCCCCTCCAGCAAGCCAATTTCAGTGCAACGTCATCGGATTGCTTCTCTGCGAGGCCCTGAACCAATACTGGAAGTTTGAAGCTCTGGAGCTTTCAGCAGGAGAACCTGAAATTCAGGCTGGGTCACGGTTAAAGGTGGTCAGCTTGCTTTTCGACATCGGATCGGTCCACTGATGGAGCTTTTTCCAAAAGTTGCCCCAAACCTCTGGAACTTCTTCCTGAAGTTTTCCTGAGGGTTCAACGTGTCCAAAACACAAGTCCAAGAGCCTAGAGGCTCAGAGATGGTCCTTGGACGTTTGGAACTAAAGTTTCCACAATGTTCCTGGCCAAATCCTTAAATGTCCACTGGATACACTCCAGGCTGGGGACTTCTTGTGGGAGATAGTGCAGTGAAGCTCTGTTAACCTGTTGCTTTCAGGGAGCCCATTCTTAATCATTTTGGAAGCAAAGCAAAGTCCTCAGTGCTGTAGTTTCCAATGTGCAGAAGAGGCAGTCCTTCAGAGTGTAATCTTTTGGGGTGCAGACCAGGGGTCCAGCAGGGCAGTCATTCTCCTCCTTGCAGTTTCAGGCAGCAGATCTGAGCTGCTATGCAGCTCTCACACATTTATTCAATGACCAGCCAAAGGCTGCTTGATAAATTTGCTTTTGACACATCCCCACCTAGATGATGTTGCTTTGTTTGTGTATGTTTCTCTGTAATGTAAGTGGTTTTCCAGCTCCTTGCAATGTGATTTGTGTAGTGGCTATGATTCCAAGCCAACGCTCCTTCTTTTGTCTTTGTACAGGTACCTTCACCATGACATCCTCATGTGGGCATTTCAGAGTTGTGACATCAGCATGTGATCATGGTCTGACATACGAAGTGGACATGGTCCAGATAATGTAGGCCACAGAGTTTGGGTGTAAAAGACCTGTGCCAAGACTGCTTGCACAGTGTCATGCTGAAAGGTCAGAAGTGTCCTTTGAACTTGTGTGTGGTGTGGTGGGCCAATTGTATCATGTATGTCATCATGTGGGCATGAAATAGTCATAGATTGCAAACAAGTCATTTTCCCTTCACATTTGCTAAACACTTTTTGCATGGCCGGTATGTCTCTGTATATGTGTTTCATCATTGCTGGCCACAGTGCCTGTGTCACAACACTGACATATGTGTGTGTCATACCACCAGATGCATGGTAAGTGGATCATGATAGGAGTGTCATCAGGGACTGTTGTACTGTTATCTGTCTGCCTCTTGGATTATGTAGTGTTGGATAACATTAGTGTGGTATGTGATGAGGCTCAAGCTGGTGACATCATCCACATCATCCACATGTTTGCCTATTCCAAGGGTCAATGTCTGGCAAATCACTTTCCTCCATGGCCTGGGTGGGATGTCCCTTGGGATATGTACTATGACTCAATATGAGTTATACATTCTTGCTTCTAAAAGTCCAGACCTATAGACAGCCTATGTGCTGTACACTGGATTTTTTTTTTATGTGACCAGCCACTTGTGCTAATGTGTTGGTGTGTAATGATTAAACTCCTGAGCAGGACACGGTGTACCTGTGACATATACCTCCTTGCACAGTTTATTACTGTCAACCTAACAACTATATGTACTGAATTCCTAATTGCTTTATTGAGATGATGTATAATATACATGGCAATCTGTGAAAACTCTTGAAAATAATAAAAAGATGTTTAATAAAAAATACCTCCTTGCACAAGTAGCTTGTGTCCTCATCATATGATTCACATAGTCTTACACCTCTACATAGCATTTAGTGGAAATTAAACAAGCAGACAAGTTTGTGATGGGTGAATTTATTACAATGCTGTTGCAGATTATAAATTGTGGACAGACAAAAACCTAAAAGTAAAGTGAAGTGGTCAGTCATGGTAGATTAAATAAACTGAGTAGATGTCACACAATTGTGAGTTCAAAGTCCAGAGTACACCTCCCACTGGAACTGGTAGGTGATTCAGAATCAGTCCACAGAGTGAATGTGTGGCACACAAAGGAGGTCCGTTAGGAAGAGGTCACTTGCTGGCACTGGTGGGTGTCTTGCCATCTGCACCTCCTGGATTCTTTGGTGGACATCCCACGCTTTCGTGGAGGGGGTTTAAGCTGCTACAGAGGCTGGGGTACTTGGGTCTGGTTATTCCCCTGGCAGGGCTTCCCTTCTGTTGACTGGCACCAATGTCGATGTGCCTGGTGTTGCTGTGCCAAAGGAAGGGGTGGAGTGTTGCTGACTAGCCCAGCCCAAGGTGGTGTTGATGTCCACACCCCTGTTAGGGAGGCCATGTTGGTATTGTGGGCCTCCCATTGCTCCCACATGTCCCTATGGATCTCTCTCTGTGGCTGCTTGATTTCCCAGAGTTCAATCACTACCTGGCCCATCACACTTTGGGACGCGTGATGAACCCCCAAGATGTGGCTGATGGTGTCCTATCTGATGGCAGCCCAAGTGGCCTCATCCCGCTGCCCCATAGCATCCCTCCCACGTACACCACTCCCACAGACCTGTACATTTTTGTTGTTGTTGTTGTTTTACAGATGGGGAGCGACCCCTTAGGCAAGGGTCGCTCCCCTGGAGGGGCAAATTGTATTTAGGCCATTTCTGCCCCCTTTGGGGGCAGATCGGCTGATTCTAGGTCAATCTGCCCCCAAGGGGGGCAGAAACAACTAGGCACCGGGGATTTTTTTTTTGGCGCCAATGTCACGCAAGGGGAGCGACCCCGTAGGCAAGGGTCGCTCCCCGGGTGGAGTTGGGGGGACAAATGTATTTTAGGCCATTTCTGCCCCCCGGGGGCAGATTGACCTATTGTTATTAGGCCGATCTGCCCCGGGGGGGGGGGGGGGCAGAAACCTCTAGGCGCCAGGGCTAATTTTATTTTTGTGTTTTTTATTTTTGTTTGTTTTTTTAGAGGTGGGGAGCGACCCATTAGGCAAGGGTCGCTCCCCTGGGGGGCAAATTGTATTTAGACCATTTCTGCCCTCCTTGGGGGCAAATCGGGTGATTTTAGGTCAATCTGCCCCCAAGGGGGACAGAAACAACTAGGCACCGGGGATTTTGTTTTTGCGCCAATGTCACGCAAGGGGAGCGACCCCATAGGCAAGGGTCGCTCCCCGGGTGTGGTTGGGGTGGCGGGGGGCAAATTTATTTTAGCCCATTTCTGCCCCCCCCGGGGGCAGATCGGCCTATTGTTATTAGGCTGATCTGCCACCAGTGGGGGCAGAAACCTCTAGGCGCCAGGGCTATTTTTTTTTTTGTGTTTTATTTTTTTTGTTTGCTTGTTTTTTTAGAGATGGGGAGCGACCCATTAGGCAAGGGTCGCTCCCCGGAGGGGCTAATTGTATTCAGACCATTTCTGCCCCCGTTGGGGACAAATAGGCCGATTTTAGGTCAATCTGCCCCCAAGGGGGGCAGAAACAACTAGGCACCGGGGATCTTTTTTTTGCGCCAATGTCACGCAGGGGGAGTGACCCCGTAGGCAAGGGTCGCTCCCTGGGGGGGTTTGGGGGACAAATTTGTTTTAGGCCATTTCTGCCCCCTCTGTTTTCTGTGAAAAAATTTGATGTGTCCACGTTGTGTTTTGGGCCATTTTCTTTAGTGGGCGCTAGGCCTACCCACACAAGTGAGGAACCATTTTTATCAGGAGACTTGGGGGAACGCTGGGAGGAAGGACATTTGTGGCTCCTCTCAGATTCCAGAACCTTCTGTCATCGAAATGAGAGGAAAACGTTTTTTTTGGTCAAATTTTGAGGTTTGCAAAGGATTCTGGGTAACAGAACCTGGTCAGATCCCCACAAGTCACCCCCTCTTGGATTCCTGTAGGTGTCTAGTTTTAAAAAATGCACTGGTTTGCTCGGTTTCATCAGGTGCCGGCTGAGCTAGAGGACAAAATCCACAGGTAGGCACTTTGTGAAAAACACCTCTGTTTTCTGTGATTTTAGGGCAATCTGCCCCCAAGGGGGCAGAAACCACTAGGCACCGGGGATTTGTTGTTTGGCGCCAATGTCACGCAGGGGGAGCGACCCCGTAGACAAGGGTCGCTCCTGGGCAGGGGGGGTTGGGGGAGTGGGGGGTCAAATTTATTTTAGAGCATTTCCCCCCCCCTGGGGCCGGCTGAGCTAGAGGTCAAAATCCACAGGTAGGCACTTTGCAAAAAACACCTCTGTTTTCTGTGAAAAAATATGTTGTGTCCACGTTGTGTTTTGGGCCATTTCCTTTCGTGGGCGCTAGGCCTACCCACACAAGTGAGGTACCATTTTTATCGGGAGACTTGGGGGAACACTGGGTGGAAGGAAATGTGTGGCTCCTCTCAGATTCCAGAACTTTCTGTCACTGAAATGAGAGGAAAAAGTGTTTTTTGGGTGAAATTTTGGGGTTTGCAAAGGATTCTGGGTAACAGAACCTGGTCAGACCCCCACAAGTCACCCCATCCTGGATTCCCCTAGGTGTCTAGTTTTCAAAAATGCGCTGGTTTGCTAGGTTTCCCCAGGTGCCGACTGAGCTAAAGGCCAAAATCCACATGTAGGTACCATTTTTATCGGGAGACTTGGGGGAACACAGAATAGCAAAACAAGTGTTATTGCCCATTGTCTTTCTCTACATTTTTTCCTTCCAAATGTAAGGCAGTGTGTAAAAAAAGACATCTATTTGAGAAGTGTCCTGTAATTCACATGCTAGTATGGGCACCCCGGAATTCAGAGATGTGCAAATAACCACTGCTTCTCAACACCTTATCTTGTGGCCATTTTGGAAATACAAAGGTTTTCTTGATAACTATTTTTCACTTTTTATATTTCAGCAAATGAATTGCTGAAAAGGGTAGGTCGCTCCCCCTGCCGCTGCAGCTCCTCCAGCTCCTCCAGGTTCCTGAGCTCCTGAGACCCACCTCACAGTAAGTACCCCCCACCTCCCAGCCCCTCGCCCTGCCCCGCGCTACTCACCCTCTCTCCTGCTCCTGCTTCTTTTCCTCCTCCCTGTCTCTTCCTCCTCGCTCCTCCTCTGCAATCTTCTTCTGTACTCTTCTTTTCCCCGTCTTCTCTCTTCTGTGTGCTCCTCAGCCTCTCCTGTCGCCTCTCTTCTTCCTCATCTTGCTCTGTGGTCTTCTGCCTTCTGCTCTTCGTCTTCTGTATATTCTTTGTTGATCTTCTGTTCGTCTGCTCTTCTGCTTCTTCGTCCCCTGCATCTTCCTCGGTGTTCCTCTGTTCTTCTGTGTTCTTCTCTTCGGTTCTTCTGTGTTCTTCTGTTCCTCGGTGTTCTTCTCTTCTGTTCTTCTGTGTTCCTCTCTTCTGTTCTTCTGTGTTCTTCCGGTCTTCTGTGTTCTTCCGGTCTTCTGTGTTCTTCTCTTCTGTTCTTCTGTGTTCTTCTGTTCTTCTGTGTGCTTCTCTTCGGTTCTTCTGTGTTCTTCTGTTCTTCTGTGTTCTTCCGGTCTTCTGTGTTCTTCGCTTCTTCTGTTCTCTGGTCTTCTCCGACCCCTGTCTCTTCCCGCCCCTATCTCTGCCCTCCTGCTCCTGCCTCACCCCCCTCTATCTCTTCACCTATCTCTCACTATCACCCATATCTACCCTTTCGCTGCCTGCCTCCCTCACTCCTCTACCTATCTCTCCATCTAACTCCCTCACAGACCCCCTCCTCCTATCTACCTATTTTTCTATCTCTCCACCTATCTCTCCATCTATCTATTTCCCTATCTCTCCCCCCGTCCCGACACCCCCTCTGTTACCTATCTTCCTATCCTCTCACTCTACCTCTCACCCTCACCCACCTCTACCACCCCCCCTATCTTTTCAACCCTACTCCTATCTATCTCCCTATTCTCCTAAAACTCTAACACTCACCCCCTCCACCCTTAAACCCCCCTACCCCAGCTCTTCTCACTCTACCTGTCCCCCCCTCCCTCGTGCTTTCCCGCCGCGACCTCCTGCACGCCCCCGCCCCCAGCTCCCATTCGCCCCCAGCTGACCCCCCCTCCCTCTTATGGTGCCCGCTGCGCGACAGTGGTAGCGACCCTTGACCCAAGGGTAGGTCGCTCCCCCTGCCGCTGCAGCTCCTCCAGCTCCTCCAGGTTCCTGAGTTCCTGAGACCCACCTCACAGTAAGTACCCCCCACCTCCCAGCCCCTCGCCCTGCCCCGCGCTACTCACCCTCTCTCCTGCTCCTGCTTCTTTTCCTCCTCTCTGTCTCTTCCTCCTCGCTCCTCCTCTGCAATCTTCTTCTGTACTCTTCTTTTCCCCGTCTTCTCTCTTCTTCTGTGTGCTCCTCAGCCTCTCCTGTCGCCTCTCTTCTTCCTCATCTTGCTCTGTGGTCTTCTGCCTTCTGCTCTTCGTCTTCTGTATCTTCTTTGTTGATCTTCTGTTCATCTGCTCATCTGCTTCTTCGTCCCCTGCATCTTCCTCGGTGTTCCTCTGTTCTTCTGTGTTCTTCTCTTCGGTTCTTCTGTGTTCTTCTGTTCGTCTGTGTTCTTCTCTTCGGTTCTTCTGTGTTCTTCTGTTCCTCGGTGTTCTTCTCTTCTGTTCTTCTGTGTTCTTCCGGTCTTCTGTGTTCCTCTCTTCTGTTCTTCTGTGTTCTTCCGGTCTTCTGTGTTCTCCTCTTCTGTTCTTCTGTGTTCTTCCGGTCTTCTGTGTTCTTCTCTTCTGTTCTTCTGTGTTCTTCTGTGTTCTTCTCTTCGGTTCTTCTGTGTTCTTCTGTTCTTCTGTGTTCTTCCGGTCTTCTGTGTTCTTCGCTTCTTCTGTTCTCCGGTCTTCTCCGACCCCTGTCTCTTCCCGCCCCTGTCTCTGCCCTCCTGCTCCTGCCTCACCCCCCTCTATCTCTCCACCTATCTCTCACTATCACCCACATCTACCCTTTCGCTACCTGCCTCCCTCACTCCTCTACCTATCTCTCCATCTAACTCCCTCACTGACCCCCTCCTCCTATCTACCTATTTTTCTATCTCTCCACCTATCTCTCCATCTATCTATTTCCCTATCTCTCCCCCGTTCCGACACCCCCTCTGTTACCTATCTTCCTATCCTCTCACTCTACCTCTCACCCTCACCCACCTCTACCACCCCCCTCCCCTATCTTTTCAACCCTACTCCTATCTATCTCCCTATTCTCCTAAAACTCTAACACTCACCCCCCTCCACCCTTAAACCCCCCTCCCCCAGCTCTTCTCACTCTACCTGTCCACCCCCTCGCGCTTTCCCACCGCGACCTCCTGCACGCCCCCGCCCCCCAGCTCCCATTCGCCCCCAGCTGACCCCTCCCCCCCTCCTCCCTCTTATGGCGGCCGCTGCGCAACTGCACCCGTCCGCGCCTGGCCCGCGCCCAGCGCCACGACCCCTGGTCCCCAGCCCTCCCCTACCCTGCTGACCCGCTACGACCCCACCACCCTCCACGCCCTCAACCCCGGGCGCTCCAACACCTGCTTCCAAGCCCACCCCAAGCGCACCCATGGACCCTTCATCTGGATCTCCTGCAAACGCATCTTCCACCACGCAACTACCACGACCACAAGCCCACGCGCCATCAACCACCTCAAGTGCATCCTGGTCATCGGTCGCTCTGTCCACAAGCACGCCGTTGAACTCTGGGACCTCCTGGACTCCACAGCTCCGGACGTCGCCTTCATCGCGGAAACCTGGATGAACGCCTCATCAGCTCCAGACATCGCCACTGCCATCCCCGAAGGCTACAAGATCTCCAGAAAAGACCGCACCAACCAAGTAGGAGGAGGTATCGCCATCGTCTTCAAAGACTCCATCAGCGTCACCACCTCCACCGAAGACACCCCTCTCGCCGCTGAACATCTGCATTTTCAAATTCGCACCGACCCCAGGACCACCCTCAGAGGATCCCTCGTCTACCGTCCCCCCGGACCGCACGCCCCTTTCAGCGACGCCATCGCCGACTTCATCTCCCCGCACGCCCTCGCCTCGCCGGACTACATCCTCCTAGGCGACCTCAACTTCCATCTGGAACAGAACAACGACCCCAACACCACCGCCCTGCTCGACAACCTCGCCAACCTCGGCCTCAAGCAACTGGTGAACACCGCCACCCACATCGCCGGACACACGCTTGACCCTATCTTCTCCGCCAGCAAACACATCTTCTTCAGCCACACCTCCGCTCTACACTGGACCGACCACAGCTGTGTCCACTTCACATTCCGACGCGAGACCCGCCACCTCTGCACTCAACCCATCCCTCGTTGACAGTGGAACAAGATCCCCGAAGAGCAACTCTTCTCCTTACTCGCCGCCAACCAACCCACCCTCACCACCGACCCAAACGACGCAGCCCTCAACCTCACAAACTGGATCTCCACCTGCGCAGACAACCTTGCTCCCCTCAAACACACGCATCGACAGACCAACACCAAAAAACCTCTCTGGTTCTCTGACACCCTCAAAGAATCAAAGAAAACTTGTCGCACCCTCGAGAAGGACCACACCGCTGACAACATGACCGCCCTCAAGAACGCCACCCGCGAACACCACCACCTGATCCGCGCTGCCAAAAGGAACTTTTTCACCGACAGACTGGACAAAAACAGCCACAACAGCAGAGACCTTTGCAGCATCGTCAAGGAGTTCTCCAACCCCAACGCCAACGCCGTCACGCCCTCACAGGATTTGTGCAAATCCCTCACCACCTTCTTCCATTGCAAGATCAGCGACCTCCACGACAGCTTCGGACACCAGACTCAACCAAACATCACCGAACCCGCACCCCCGGCCATCACCCTCAACAACTGGACCCACATCAACACTGAAGAAACCAAATCCACCATGAACTCTATCCACTCCGGCGCCCCTTCGGACCCCTGCCCTCACTTCATCTTTAATAAAGCCGACGACATCATCGCCCCGCACCTCCAGGCCGTCATCAACTCTTCTTTTTCTTCTGCTACCTTCCCCGAATGCTGGAAACACGCCGAAATCAACGCCCTACTAAAGAAACCGACGGCTGACCCAAGCGACCTGAAAAACTTCCGCCCCATCTCTCTCCTGCCTTTCCCAGCCAAGGTAATAGAAAAGACCGTCAACAATCAGCTGACCACCTTCCTGGAAAACAACAACCTGCTTGACCCTTCACAAACCGGATTCCGAACCAACCACAGCACGGAAACCGCCCTCATCTCAGTCACAGACGACATCAGAACCCTGATGGACAACAGTGAAACAGTCGCCCTCATCCTCCTCGACCTCTCGGCTGCCTTCGACACCGTCTGTCACCGCACCCTAATCACTCGCCTCCGCTCCACCGGGATCCAAGGCCAGGCCCTGGACTGGATCGCCTCCTTCCTCTCAAACCGCTCCCAAAGAGTTTACCTCCCTCCGTTTCGCTTAGACCCCACCGAGATCATCTGCGGCGTACCTCAAGGCTCATCGCTCAGCCCGACACTCTTCAATGTCTACATGAGCCCCCTCGCCAACATCGTACGCAAGCACAACATCATCATCACCTCCTACGCCGACGACACCCAACTTATACTCTCCCTCACCAAGGACCCCGCCAGCGCCAAGACCAACCTACAAGAGGGTATGAAGGATGTCGCAGATTGGATGAGGCTCAGCCGCCTAAAGCTGAACTCTGACAAAACGGAAGTCCTCATCCTCGGCAACACCCCGTCCGCCTGGGACGACTCCTGGTGGCCCACGGCCCTCGGCACCGCACCGACCCCCACAGACCACGCCCGCAACCTCGGCTTCATCTTGGACCCTCTTCTCACCATGACCAAGCAAGTCAACGCAGTGTCCTCCGCCTGCTTCCTCACCCTCCGCATGCTCCGCAAGATCTTCCGCTGGATCCCCGCCGACACTAGAAAATCAGTGAACCACGCCCTCGTCACGAGCCGCCTGGACTACGGCAACACCCTCTACACTGGGACCACCGCCAAACTCCAAAATCGCCTGCAACGCATTCAAAACGCCTCGGCCCGCCTCATCCTCGACGTACCCCGCAACAGCCACATCTCCGCACACCTGAGACACCTGCATTGGCTCCCAGTCAGCAAAAGGATCACCTTTCAACTTCTTTGACAGCTTCTACGTCCCCACCCGCCTCCTCCGTTCCTCTGGCCTCGCGCTCGCTGCCGTCCCTCGCATCCGCCGCTCCACGGCAGGTGGGAGGTATTTCTCCTTCCTGGCAGCCAAGACCTGGAACTCCCTCCCCACCAGCCTCAGGACCACCCAGGACCACTCCGCATTCCAGAGACTCCTAAAAACCTGGCTTTTCGAGCAGCAGTAACCCCCCCCTTTCCCCTAGCGCCTTGAGACCTGCACGGGTGAGTAGTGCGCTTTATAAATGTTAATGATTTGATTTGATTTGATCTGTATACACGGTATAGAATAAAAACCCATTGCAAGGTGCAGCTCATTTATTGGCTCTGGGTACCTAGAGTTCTTGATGAACCTACAAGCCCTATATATCCCCGCAACCAGAAGAGTCCAGCTGACGTAACGGTATATTGCTTTCAAAAATCTGACATCACAGGAAAAAGTTACAGAGTAAAACGTGGAGAAAAATGGCTGTTTTTTTCACCTCAATTTCAATATTTTTTTATTTCAGTTGTTATTTTCTGTAGGAAACACTTGTAGGATCTACACATATGACCCCTTGCTGAATTCAGAACTTTGTCTACTCTCCAGAAATGTTTAGCTTTCTGGGATCCAGCATTGGTTTCTCACCCATTTTGGTCACTAACTGGAAGTAAAAATGGGGTATGTCCCAGTAAAATGTCAAAATTGGATTGAAAAATTGGGTTTTCCAGTTCAAGTCTGCCTGTTCCTGAAAGCTGGGAAGATGGTGATCTTGCCACCGCAAACCCTTTGTTGGTGCCATTTTCAGGGAAAAAACCACGAGCTGCCTTCTGCAGCCCTTTTTTCCCATTTAAAAAAAAAATAAAAAATGTTCACTGTATTTTGTCTAATTTCTTGGTCTCCTTCAGGGGAACCCATAAAGTTTGGGTACCTCTAGAATCCCTAGGATGTTGGAAAAAAAGGACGCAAATTTGGCATGGGTAGCTTATGTGAACACAAAGTTATGAGGGCCTAAGCGCGAACTGCCCCAAATAGCCAAAAAAAGGCTCGGCACAGGAGGGGGAAAAGGCCTGGCAGCGAAGGGGTTAACATCACAACAATACTCGACTTATGTAATTTACAAATTCCATAACCTTGGTGGCCTTGGAACTCAATCATATATCTTTTATACTCAAGTATAGTGATAGGACCAAAAGATGAATTAAATTATTATAAATAATAACATTATATTAGAAAGTAAACAATTCCTCGCCATCCAATTCATGTTTAGTGAGGGATAATTACTTCGATAGACTTTTTACCGTATGTTCTTTTATGCTTATATATTCTTCAATACATTAAGGTAACCCTAAAACGATATGTTGTCAAATAGTGTCCCATTTGGTATACACATACCAATTCTGCCCAAGTGGGCTAATAATATGATAATTTCCCCAAAAAATATTAATGAAAAGACTGATGCAAAACTGTCTTAAATATTTCTAATTTCCTGAAGCCCGGTAGGGCTGAATATACTAGACTCTTGCGTTCTTTGCTTCTTTATTTGGCCTGTCTCCTTCCTATAAAAAACACAGTGAAAAAAATTAAATCACAAAAGAATATAATACATTGCACATTCCATTTGTAATTGTTTCTAAAAAAGCAAATCATTAATCTCTAAAAACCCTAGGGGGCGGCTGACTGACACAGATATTATCATAAACGCCTAAATACTGTTTCCTCTCGCCAATCATCCTAAATGTAAAAAAGAAAAAAGATGAAGAGAAAGCGGAAAAAGCTGCACTTACCTGGAAGGTAAGCTGCAGCACCGTCCTCCATTGATTGACTGGAAATCACCGGCATCTCTACCAACGAGGCCTCATATGAGGAAAAACTGCTTCTGAGCTGAAAACAGTGTCACGGTGACATCTAGTGCCCACACTGGGTACTGCACCCTTTTGGTGTTTAACAAAAGAAAACAGGCAAGCCTGACTGCAGCATAGTTGGCATGCCCACAGGAGAAATCGGCAGCAGCACCCCCAGACAGTGACTGTGCAGGAGAAGCACCCGCAGACAGTGACAGCACTGAAGAGAGAGAGCAACATGTGCAATCACTGCACTGTGAAGGAAGAGACTAGAGCTTCCCCAGCCAAGCTGCAAAAGCATGAGAAGGACACAAGTGCCACATGAGGCACCAGGAGAACACGCGTGGCCTGTGCGACCCGTAGAGGCTGTCTACCACCATCGCCGCAGATGCAAAAAAAATGGCACATGTCCCCAGCAGGAATGGACATCACCGCAAGACAGGAGAGGGGAACGCCAGGTGCCTACAAAAGGACGCCTATGGAGATAGAAAGAGACAATGTCAGAGGGGCTCAGAGGGCTGCACCAGCAAACCTGACAACACAGGCAGGAGCCAGAGAGACAGTGAGCCCTCCAAGAGCGTGACGGAACGTCAGGGAGAGGAGGCCGTGCCAGCCGGCCACACCGCAATACAAGATGGCCACCGTTGGCCCATCATTCAGCAGGTCAGGAGAAGTGATCAACCTTGCCAAGCAACAGAGGCAGGAGAGAGCACTGCAACAGCGCAGTCTCGAGGCGCAAGAGCGGCGCCATCAAGCAAAGACACGGAGGAAGAGAGCGGTGACCCTCCAGTCACAGAGCGGTCCACCAAGATGATCCCAGAACGGACCAGAACTGCAAGAGGTCTGCCAGAAGAATGAATCAAGTCTTACTGAGAGGACTCAGCCTGCGAGAGGCTGCGACAGAAGATGACGCACCGGGAGAGGTGCAGTGTAAACCAGCGAGAGGTCTGCCAGAAGAGCGGATGAAGTCCTACTGACAGCACTTGGCCTGGGAGAGGCTGCGACACAGCAAGATGCACCGGCAGAGGTGCAGTGAAAGGTCCATGTGACGCAGCATGCAACCTGTGGCGTGATGCCACACTGAGGAGGAGAGAGGAGAAAAGAGTGTGGCACAACGCCACAACGAGAAAAGACGAGAAGAGAAGAAGGGTGTGACAGACTAGTCACACTGAAGATCAACTCCACCACAGGTGAGCAAGTGGAAGGAAGAGCGGCACGACTGAGGACTCGTGCTAGTAGACAAGAGGGCATCCATCAGCACAAGCCAGCCACCAGGGTGAGCAGACATCACTGGAGACAGCTACGCGGGTAAGCCCCCACACTTCTCAGTACGACAGTCCTCCCACCTGTCATCGGCTGCTTGAAGGCGATGGCATCCCTATCGCCAACTACACATGCCGGGCTAGAACCGCCATTGGCCACAAAGTCCCTCAGGTCAAAGACACCGTCACCTGTTGATCAGCTGAAAGATCATCATCTTGATGAGGTGCATCGCCTAACTACTGAAGGAGCACAGCACCACCCGAGTAGAGCGTGAGTCAGCAACAAGAACCAACAGTGACAAGGCATCTCTGGCACTGTAGAAACTAACCACACGAACACCTGCCATGAGCCCCGTGAACCGGACACCTGCCGGTGAGAGCAGGCCAGACCATTTGTACTATCTACCCTTGGGGTTGCACAAGACTTGGACATGGCCCTGTTGGGAGTTCAGTGCATCTCCCTTGGCGCAGCCTACATTGGCCCGCACAGCCCACGCAGTCCCGTGGCAATCCAGGGGCAAGGATCTCCAGGGAGTTCCTGTGAGAGAGGAATCCTGCCACGAGAGATGAGTCAGAGACATCTCCACGACAGGCATCGAAGCACATACAGAGACTGGTCACCCAAAGACTACTGCACTATGGCCAGAGCACCTGAATCCTGATGGCTATGCTCATACCACAGTATGCGAACAAATTTTCTTAACAGCAGCCCACTTGGCACAGAGATTAACGCTTGAGTCTGTCGTTTAGCATTTCACAGATTCGAAGCCCGCTCCTATCGGTTCAGCCTACTGTGAGCAAACGCTGTCATTTCCCCACAACTGTCAGCAAGCACACTAGTTATATGCGAGGAAATGCCTGAGCCTGGCATTATTAATTAAGATATGGATTCCGTATGTAAAATCTCTGTACATTCTCTAAATGGGAAACCCACTAGTTAAAATCTGTGACAAGTTCAAGCTTTATGAAAGCTATATGGCTTCATGGCTTCTGCAATTGTCACAGTTTATACTTGCAAATGTACTGCTCTGTCAGGGCATTTCAGGAACTCTAAATAACACAGGGGCGGACTATTTAGGTGGTAATGCTGCATGTCACCATTTCCAACTGAACCAGTGTTTAATTTGTATTATTATTGCTATTATTGTTAATAAATGTTTTATTTAGGCACAGGAGTCACCAAACACACAGCTCCTCCATAAGAGTGGAGGAGCGTTACTCCCCCAACCCCGCCAGCAACGGAAGCTGCAAAACATTTCAAAGAAAGGGACGGGCCATGGGGGTTAGGTCCACTGAGGGGGAGTGCTATGCACTCCCACTCACTGCGCATGTATGTTTGGCCAGCCGTCTCGGGCTCTCTCCAGGCAAGCAACCCAGTCTTCCTGGGAGCACCAAGCCAATCCTGACGCTGCTTTGAGCAGCATCAGGATTGGCTGCAGGGCGGGCTGGGAGCCTGTGCCTGCGTGCAGCCATTACGCGGGAGAGAGAAGCGACGCACAGCGGAGGACGTAATTTTTATTTTAATCAATTTAAATGTATTAATTCCCCCGCGCGCATGTTGCCCCACCCCCAGGAATCCCCATGAGCCGCGACTGACTCTAGTGTAAATGAGTTGCTAGTTCACTATTTCTTAAGCAGCAGCATTACTTCATGTGATGTCAAGACCCCTCAAATCTGTAGTGCCCTGACTTCAGTGAAGAGAAGGAAAAGAGCAAGTTATCTGTATTTTCACAAATATCCACAATGGCAGACCCACCAGTGGTCGAATCTGTTGTGTCGAGTTGTATTACAGGTTTTACAGCTAAAGAGGAATCCAAGATGGCTGCCAGGTTGTGCCGGCATCGGTTGTCATTCTAGTGCTACACAAAAAAAGGGAGCACACTGCCTCACACTCCAGCACAAAATAGCCCAATGCATCATGGTAAATGCAGTCATTTGATTTAAAGGTAGAGACATTTTTCAAAAAGTCTTTCACCTTAAGTAGGCGCAGCAAGTGCTGCATCCCTGGACACGTGTTTCTGGCTTTCGGCCTTCATCAGCAGAGAGAAAATATAGCTGAAGGGGTTGCTTGAAATGCCGCCGAACGTCTTCACAGGTTTTTTTTACCACTTAGTAGGCGAACAGGTACATCACCAGAGCTTGTCAGCTCAGAGGCTCACGGGAGCTGTCAATTGAACACACAAAAAAGGGAGCACACTGCCTCACACTCCAGCACAAAATAGCCCCACTGCATCATGGTAAATGCAGTAATTTGATTTAAAGATAGAGACATTTTTCAAAAACTCTTTCACCTTAAGTAGGCGCAGCAAGTGCCGCATCCCTGGACACGTGTTTCCGGCTTTGGCTATCATCAGCAGGGAAAAAATATATCTGAAGGGGTTGCTTGAAATGCTGCCGAATGTCTTCACTGGTTTTTGCATGACTCAGTAGGTGAACAGGTGCATCACAAGAGCTCGTCAGCTCGTAGGCGCACGGACCCATCAATCAGACACACAAAAAAGGGAGCACACTGCCTCACACTCTAGTGTTGCTCTGCCAAGCTCAAAAGGAGAATAGGCACACGCTGCTGGAGCGCTGCGCACTTCAACTGAGCCCTGACTGAAGTTTGGCAGCAGTATTTTGAAGCGCTTATGCCCTGAGGTAAAAGTGTTTATGAAGACGTCGTTGTTTAAGATTTGAAACGAGTTTTTAAGTAAGTCTCAAATTAATATTACAGTGTGATGACAGCGAGATATTTTCTAAGCATTTCTCAGAAAAATGAGAATTGCGCTTAGAAATTTGGTGTAATCTTGAGGAGGGCAAGTCAAAAGCTTTAAAGTGAGTCAACAAACTAAATTTGTGATGTTTCAAGAGTTGGAGCAAATAGCAGAAGTCTGAAAAAAGATTTGTTGGTTGAATTCTGAGGAGTTTACAGTATAAGGAATAAGGAATATTTTACAAACTTGTAAAGGATGTGTTCAAAGGTTTTGATGAAAACTTAAATAAGAAAAGCCTCATTCAAAGAGTATTGCTACATACAAGGAAGTTTAAACAGTAATAAGAATTCCAGTTTTCTGAGGTTAATGACAGAATAAATACTATATATATATATATATATATATATATATATATAGCAACACTATCTCGCAAGAGGAAAGTAAGGCAAGATATGAACTAATATTATTTGCCTGCAGAGACATTAATATTTCAAGACCCAACATCAAACTGACTATATATATATATATATATATATGTATATATATATATATATATATATATATATAATCAAAAGGATATCAAAAGCCTTGCAAGTAATCTTACCATAAATTCAATCACATATAAGTTGAGAGTGGAAGGTTTAAAAGAAGAATGACATTAATTAATTGTTGAAAATGATAGTTGTTAAAGATTGAATATGTGTCCTTAGTAACTGTGATTTCTTTAGGTCTCGCCTTAAGAACAATATAGAAGAGTCACGTAGTCCAAAACTGAAAGAAGATGAATCGAACCTGCTGAGGTAGTCCCTGTTGTCCCATTCCCCTTTCCCCTTCCAGGGTGCTCTAAACGAGATTCTAATTTGTTGCGAGTAGCTTGGGTTGGGAATTGAGGATTAGTCTTCTACTCCTGAGGGAATCGAATTAAGGTACTCTGACATGTGATTGTCGCAATTCACATGCTTTAACATTTTATTTCAAACTTGACTGCTCTGGTCAGGGAATGTCAGCCACTCTGCTGCTGTTATAATGATACAGAATATTAAAATGTTACTTCTGAGTTAAAGAGTCTGATCGACTTAATAACCTGTGTGACCTTTGTAAGCGGGAAGGCAAAAAATATATAATGAGAGTGAAATTAGCACAATTCGCTAGTTTAATAGGTAGTTGTACTAAAGCTGTGCGTGCCACTGTCACAACAGGGGTAGGCAAAACACACAAATTTATATTTTATCTGATGCCTGAACCTAGCATTCCTAACATATTCATTCATTGTGTACAGTTCTCGCGCTTCCAAAGACAGAACACGCACTGCCGGCAAAAATATTTTGCAGGTTATTTAGGGTGCCTTGAGAAACTCTGTCTTCATGGCTTAAAAAATAGAATTTTTATTCTGTGGTGGTCACAATTTTGTATACATTAACATTTCTGTTTCATCAAAGTTAGTATTTGTCAGGGCATTTGACAAAGCTTCCTGCTGTTTTAGTGCATAGGTAATTGACCTTTAGAGCGCAGGGGGGGGAGGGAGGGAATGCTGTTGTGTGTAGTTAGTAATGCAGTACCTGTGCAAATCCTGCTACCGTTAATGTTGTAATTATTGTGCTTAGGGGGAGGGATTGCAAATCATGACATCTCATCTGATGCCTGAACTAGGCATTCTTAATATAGTTAGGCCCATATTTATACTCTGTTTGTGCCAGATTAGCGTCATTTTTTTTATGCACATTCGGCACAAAGCTAACACCATATTTATACTTTGACGCTAGACCCGTCTAACGTCAAAATATCCCAGTGTGCGTCATTTTCTGGATGCGTGAAACCGCCTTGCATCAATGAGATGCAAGGTAGGCGTTCCCGTCTAAAAAATGACTTAAACACCCATGCGCCATATATCCAATGGCGCAAAAATGGCGCACGGCTGGGAGGAGGAGCCAGAAAATGGCGCAAATCCTGATTTGCATCAAAATTTAACACCTGGGTCAGGGCAGGCGTTTAAATGGGGCAAACACACCAGTACTTAAGGAAAACTCACACAAGCAACATCAGAGCTCAAAAAGGAAGACATGGAGGTGCTATTCATCCAGCATGCACGAAGACGCAGAGAACAGGAGCAACAGAAGCAGCTACCACCACACCAACAGGGACCCCAAAGGCAACGCAGAAGGCAGGAGAGGATATTCACGACCAGGACAACCCTTCAGGGCCTCAGGGAACATGACGTCATCCAGAGGTACAGTCGAAACTGGCAAGCCATACAGCAGCTGCTGCGCCACATTGAGCCACAGTTGGCACCCAGCTTGCAGACACCCCACATCATTCCACCAGAGACCAAGCTGCTAGCTGTCCTGCACATGTGGGCAAGTGGCTCTTTTCAAACCACTGGTGCCCTGGTTGCCGGGATCTCACAGCCCTCACTCTCTGCCTTCCTTCCCAAGGTACTTGATGCTGTCATCTCCCTCACACCCCGCCACATCAGCTTCCCCAACACACAGCAGAAGCAGCAGGAGACCAAACATGGGTTCTCTCAAATCAATGGCTTCCCGCACATGCTTGACTGCACACATGTACATGCCACCTGCTGCAACCGAGCATCTATACCGCAACAGGAAGCACACACACTCCATCAATGTGCAGGCCATTGTGGATCACCGTGGATTGATCACCAACATCGTGGCAAAGTATCCAGGGAGTGTACATGATGCATTTGTATTTCACCACAGCACCATCAATCAGCACTTCCAGGATGGACGACATGGCAATGGCCTACTTGTTGGTAAGTACAGAAACCTAGTTATATACAAACAGCACAGCAACTCTGTAGGACACATCACATACACCACTACATTGACACGTGGCCAGGAAGACACTAAGGTTGTGACACTGCTAGTCATGTTTGATATCCTGACCCAATGGGATATACACCTACGGACAACTGACGGATGCAAATAACAAGAGATGCCACTCCAGAGCCAGAAGGGACCAATTTAAAACCACAGTGACAATGACATGGCCTTAACTGGCAGTACAACTTGGAAGATGAATCTTACAATATCACATCAATAACACTCAATCACATACCCTTCCAAGCTATACATACTGTGTAAGGGGTGTGTAATTTGTTTTGCTGCAGGTCAAACACCATGAGACACATATCATGATGATGCTGACTCTAATGAAGGTGACATGGAATCATTGAGGCAGTACCAATATCTCACATCACTCCTGGGGTGACATTGCCCGCTAGCAATAAGGAAGTGGACTGTGCTATGAAAACATGTGGATGTGACACTAATGCAAAGTGCACACTGCTACACATACGGATTGAGACAATTCCCCATATACATAACAGGTATACAGGCACATGGACCTTCTGACACTAAAACCTTCACCCCCACAACCAAGTTAGCCAACTTACCTGGAGCAAATTCAGTAGTGTAGGTACATGTTTGCACATGAGGCAACTCGGTAAGGGCACAAAAATAGGTTTGCATAGAACCTGTCACACATGGGATAATTGTGCATTGTCAATTGTGAACACTTCAGTGCTGCAAACTCATGGAGATGTGTTGTACATTGTCACCTAGCCAAATCATATGGCTTCACTGTTGCATTTCACATGCAATTACATATGTCGAATTTGATGGGATGTTCAGCCCATATAGCGCAACCGTGTCACCACCACAGTGGAATCGATTGTGTGTGTGGGAGTATCTTGGCACCTCCAGTGAAGGCACATGAACACTTCTTTCACATGACATAATGCCTGGGAGATACACACTGAACTGCAGGTTTAGAAATATACTGCTAATATCAGGTCATTCAGCCAAACACCAGTTTTGATAGTTAAACAACCCAATGCAGAAAGAACATCTTAGAAGCCTAGGAACTCACACAATACCACAAACACAGATGAGTCATAGACGACACAAGATAACAACTGCCATGCAAAATGATAATCAAGGTGCAACCAATACCCAAATATTCACCCTCATTTTCTCTTTCAGCTGATCAGGGTTATGGGATCCAGCCTTGGATCATGACCCCATTTGCCAACGCAATCACAGCAGCAGAGCGTGTCTATAATGAGGCACATCATAGGACACGCACCATAGTTGAAAGGACTTTTGGCATCCTGAAGTCCAGATTCAGGTGCCTGGACATCACCAGAGGCAGCCTCCTATATTCACCTGAAATGATCTGCAAGATCATTTTGACCTGTGCCATTCTGCACAACATTTGTGTAAGGAGGAACATTCCCCTCTATGAACCTGACCCACAAATGCCTGAAGAGGAGGAAGAGGAGGATGCTGTCAGTGAAAATGAGGGGAACATTCAAACACTGCTGCAGGATAGTGTCTCAGACAACACATCGTACAAAACTTCTAACTATAGTCACCATCACCACTTTGTTATCATATATCATTAAACACCTAACTTCATCACTCAATCATGCTCTGGGTAATTTTTTATGCATCACATGATCCCTAGGAATCATAATCAGAGTTTAGCCTCATGGAGCATTGCAAAAATACAGATTAGGATACTGAAAAAGCCACATCACATTTGATGGGTATGACTGTACAGCCAACATCACACACAGTGTAAATGACATATATCCTGTCTATTTTACATGTAAAGGGCAATATCAGAGGACCACAGCTATGAGACACATCCATGTTGCCAACATGGTCCATTGCAGCACATGACACACAACTAAGACACCTTCAATCATAAGGAAAAAAAGTGTCTCATACATGAGGCAGTGGATGTGCTATTGCATTGGTAACAGGTATGTATGACCAGACCCTTAACAGCAGTAAGTGTGACATCAGCTATCTCTGCAAGGAGCATGTGTGACAAGAAGTCCATCTAATCTGAAAATGGATGGCACGAGTGCCCCAAGTATGAATAGCATTGCTCACAAAACATGCCCTGCGCAGTCCATCCCAGGTAATAAGTCCTGCCACTGCCATGTTTTAAGTCTCTCCCCACCCTTCTCTAGGGGGCCCTGTAAATGGACTATCTGTACCCTGAGATTCTTCAGGTACACGCACCCAGACTCCCATTCTGATTCCTGTGTGCTTCCCACTTCAGGATGGCATGCCATATTCATAGTTCATCATTCTGCATGGACTTCAGGTCAAATAATGCACTGCCTGGTAGTCAGTAAAACCTGTAATCAGCTGTCCATTGCTTCCCATGTGAAAGGTCCACTTGGCCCTTTGAACTTGATTCTCAGCTGCAGGACTTGTGAGAGACTGAAGCTGCACACACCTGTGAGCACTACCATGCAAACCAGCCATTTGAACCTGCCCTTGCTGCTGCCTGGAACTGCTTAGTAGCTGCCATTTTCAGAATTTCCTTGTTGTGCATTGGCGTACAAATCACTTGTGTACCAGAGCCCTTGGGGGATTGTGTAACATTGCAGACCAGAGCACAAACAGTTTTTAGTTCCCACAAAGTTGTTCCTGCTTGTCCCAGTCAGAGTCTGCTCACTGTGTATTTGCCTTGTTCATGTTTGTTCCTGACAGAGCCTGCATCCTGTTAGCCAGACTGGTTCCAGTCTTTGCATGAAGCATAGTGGTTCCCTGTGGCTACATTTGTCTCATAGTTGCTTTCCATGCCCCTCTTGCCTCATGGGTTATTGTGTGTGGTAGTTCTACAATGAATCCTCAAATAGATAGTGTATTTTAATCATGTTACTCATCGTAATCAGTTCTGGGACATGTATTCAAATAGCCTAATCCAGCCCCCATCCCTTGTCTGGTTTTGCATGTAATTATTTTTGCCAAACACTGACAGTGTGGTATGGCTGTATGCATGGATTTGATATGGTGCCTCTAGCACAACAAACAAGGGTTGCCAATGTGTATGTGAGGACAAAACATGTTTGTGCCCTGACGGTCCCCACACAGAATCGCTTCTGCCGCCACCTTTTGATGGTGCTTGCGTGGTGACAAGCTGTGAGATTAATTAGCACAGAGGCACTGATGTTCCCTGTTGCAGTGGGACATTTCAAGACCACCCTGTATACACATGTTGTAATGAAAGCTGCCTGTTACCTATTACTCCTGCATAAAGTTTTTGAGCACACCAAGGTTGCCCTGTTGTCCGCCTTATTAAAGTTTTGCAGTGCCATAGCTGGACTATCACTATGTGTGTCGTTAGTTGATCTTTGGCTTTAGTGAAGGATACTCTGTTAATTCAAGGGTTGGCGCCACAGACTCATGACTAGACCTGCACATAACTATGACAACATGGAGGCCAATACTGACACAGGGCACACATGGCCACACACTTAAACTGGGCACCTTTGTGCAATGAACCACTGAAAATATGTGAACACATGCAGCATGGTCTGCTGTCCTCTACAGCTACAGGAGAAACATAAGTCATGTACCTGACTCAAACTGTGGTGAACCAAAACATTTTTGGATTGGATTTGAGACTCTGTGTCACAAACACTGTACCTACCTAGCATGTTCAAATGCCTGACTCATGGGTAGTATACACACAAGTGACCATGAAGTGGTATCCAACATTTCATTACATGTGATGGGTAACATTTCTGACATTGCCATTATCAACTGTCCTCTATCTATCCTGTGTATAGTTTCTCATGGGAGATGTTTTGCCCCCAAAGTCAGGGAAGTTCAGACAGCATAAGACGCAACAGATATAACAAACACATATCATGACTGATGAACCTCAATGAATGGCATCTGATGGTTATCCACAATTACAACACATTCATACATGCCCATTATGCAAAACACTGTGACGTTCACACAGAGGCACAACAACAATTGAAATAGCCAATTCACAGACATAAACACACAGGCCATGAATCTATTTGTTTAGTTGCGTAGCCTTGCTATCCTCTATTGATGCAACACCCGCTCAAACTAGGAAATACCAATTTTATTGATGAAAGTTTATAGTCAGATGTCACATACATAAAGATTGTCTTGAAGGGAATGTTGGCCACATTGACTTTCAGCTTATACAAACCTTGAAGCTGACTCTTTCTGTCCTACACAGCAATATCCTGTTTGTTTTCATGTCACTTTGGAAATAAGCCTAAGGAAGCACAGATGAAGATAAAATCCAGACCCCAGTGCTTAGTTATCAGCCCACATTCTTTCTACACTGTAGTATTGACATTCTATGGCCATTGACATGTGACACACATCACTAATCTCCTACACAGTAGATGTGTCACGTTACACAGAGACAAAGTAGTTGTGTAAGTGCTATTTATTTTGAAGTGCTGTAGTGCAATATTTACATAGTCCAGGATTGTGAATCCATTAGCGTGACGCCTTCTATTGTGATGAAACACAAGTGCAATGGGACATGTCATTGAACATGCTGTGGTGAAGTGTCATACAGTGCAGAGGAATATGAATTGCCAATGAGGTAGTGAGAGACAATTACAGAGCATAGTGTCAGCGTAAACAGTGTGCTGGAGAACAGTGCATGTGACCAACTGTAGCAAGACTGGCATGTTAACAAGCACAGGACCTAGGATATCAGTGCCCATGTGGAAATGGACTTGTGCTACCAGGTACTCCTACGGATGAAGGTGATCTGTTCCACGTCTTCTCTGCCCTTGGTGGTGTGTTTGAAGGGGCAACACACACTTCAGTGTTTGAAGACATGGAGTCAGAATTCCTGGTAGCTGCCAACTATGGGGCTATCAAGGGCATTACTGCAGCAAGGAGGAGCTGCTGGTTCTTGAGTATAGCAGCTACATCACTGTGGTAGGCAGCCAGGTCGGCCCTGAGGGGGTCATGATTGCATTCGTGCACACAGTGAAAAGTTTGGGATGCCAGGTGTTGTGGCAACTCCCTAACTGCTGTGGTGAATTCCCTTACACATTGTTGTAGTCCTTGCAGGAGGGATGGTAGCGCTTGCATGGCTGCTGCCTGTTCTGCAGATGACATCATGCACGTGCGCATCCCCTCAAGGCTGGCTGCCATATTTTGCATCCCCACTCGGACCTCCTTGGCCAGCTCCTGCTGTACTCCCACTACTGTCCTCTCAAAGGTGGTACCAGTGTCCTCAGACTCCTCAGCTAATGTTTGTCAGCTCGTCATCCACGTCATCAGGGAAGTCCAGGACAGGCATATTCCCAGGAGAGCCATCGTCCTCTGCAATGACATATTATACAATTAGTGTGTCTGTGTTGTGGCAGTTGTAATGTGAATTTACTGACTTCCTATTAGTGGAACATTGTAATCTTGGTTCCTGTTCATTGTTCCTGTCATGAATATTATCATTCTCCCAGGCCTATGCCCCACCTGCATGTCACATGTAGTGTGGGCAGTTTGTGGAATTGTGTGCATCACATCCTCTAGGTGTAGGTTCTGTCCAAATTGTATGTTGCCACCTTCTTGTCCTACTCAACCCTCCGTCTACTTCCAAGCATGGTGAGGCCTTGCAATGGCTGTGGGTGTTCTAATGCCACTTGCACCACACTTAACAATATGGAACTGACCCAGTCTCTAGGATATTTCACATACACCTATATGTTGCTGAGACCTAGCATATACTATGTATAGCTTTGGCATGGCACGATACAGGTGTCAGCATTGGTAGTGTGTAATGTTGATGTTGGGGAAAGTGTACTACATTGGCTTGCAGTGATGGTCCTGGCAGTGTTCAATTTCCTCTTATGACGGTGCGGGTGTGTTTAACTAGCTAGGCACATATGTCATCCACCTCAATGCTGTAGTCTTAGCAGTATGACAGTTGGGATGTTGCAAGGTGGCATTGCAGCTATTGTAACTCAGGCAAGGGGTAGACCCTGAAATGTGCAGCATGGGTATGACAATACTGCTGTGTACTTCATAATGTAAGTAACATTAGCTGATGTTTATAGCGCCTATAGACATGAGCATTTGACAGGATTTGCACTTTGTTAGGAATTACAGGGGATTGATAATTTTGTCATCCTGAACCCTCTAATTTGGGTGTGTGATCCATGGGCACGTAACTGCCATTAGCTACTTGACCTGCACACACAGCACAGGTGGTAGTGGCAACTGTTGTCACTGGTAAATACCACTTGCGGATATGGCCTGGGACTGGAAATTGAGCCCTAGTTCATGTAGCGCCAATACCAGCTGTTGTGTGACAGCAGGCCAGTTTTGTGTTGTACCCTACCCTCCTGGATTGGCTTTGCCTTTCCAACATCCTTGACACGGCAGAGTACCCCCATGCAAAGGTTGTTGGTGTAGTATTGTGCTGTGCCCCTGGTTTCCCCTGCACAGCCCATGCACCCATGGTGTGCCCCTTTGCCCTTTCCACTACCTGATTTTCATGGCTGACATGCATTGTGTAGTAGGTATGTCCTCCACCGCTTAGAGTTAACATTTAGGCATTTTTGTCCCCCATGCAACTTACCCTGCTTCTGTGTGGTTTCCTGGTATTCTGCGCTGCCCTGTCCTTGAATCCCTGTGACGATCTCCTCTAGGATGACAGCTGCCACCGTCTCCTCCTTGTGGTCCAGGGCCCCCTGCGGTGCTGGACTCACACCTACAGTCTGCAGTGCTGCCTTCCTGTTCCTTGCCATCTTTTCCTTGGTCCTGCGCTTGCAGTCATGCCAGCGTTTCTTGCACTGAGTGACTGTTCTCTGTACTTCTGCCACACTGTTTATCTTGTCCACAATTTGTTGCCAAATTGCCTCTCTCCTCCCAATTGGTAATTTTGAGGTGACAAAAAGTTGATGCTGGTGTTCCGTCAGATTTTTCACCAGTATTTCATGCTCCTCTGCTCTGAACCGACACTGCCTTTTCTTCTTCTCCCTCTCCTGGGTCTTGTCTGGGTCTTCCTGGATGGTTCCTGGTCAGTTAGAGTCTTCCTGGGGTCTCTCATGGCTTCTGGGATCCATTTTGGGGCTCCTTTGCACATTTTGCTGTGTTTGCGCCGCTTTTTGATGCTATTGCGGGGACAAATGGCGCGTATCCGGTTTGCGACATCGTAAACCGGATTAAAGTCATTTTTGCCGCCTTAATGTTTTTCTTTAAGACGTGGCGCATTGGTTAGAGTAAAAAAAAAAATTACTCTAACCCGTGGTTTGCACCACGGATCGTCAAAGTATAAATTTGACGCCCGGGTGGCGCAAAGAAATGGCGTTAGCCGGCGTTAAACTTTTTGAAGCAAAACGGCGTCAGTGCAGTTTTGTGTAAAAAAGTATAAATATGGCCCTTAGTCCATACTTACAGTGTTGCACATTCTCTAGATTTAAACTATGGACAGGACACACACTGGTGTAAATCCAATGGTTGTTTGCGCTTTCATGAGAAGCCACGTTGCTTCATGGTTTAAAGCTTTAATTTAATTATAAATTTATGTATGTGATTGTCGCTATTCACATACTTTGACATTTTAGTTGGAGCTTGAGTACTGTGGTCAGGGCATATTGGGCAGTCGGCTGCTGTTCCATTTACGCAGGCTATTAAATTAGTGTCCCTTCTACTTTCCTATATGACATTATTGTTTTTCTACATTCTTTGTGGTGTAAATTCGCATAAACTTTCTACACAACTTCAGCCAGCTGTTCTCAATGCAGGTTAAGGTTTTTTCTGCTCATTACCATAGGAAGACATGTTAATTCCCTTCCACAGTGCCTGGGTCTTTGGTTATCCAGTCTATGGTTGACCCCCTCCCCCATCAGCAGCACTGAAAGTGAATACAATGGTTATTTGTGACAATTATCAGAGTTGTTCCTAATTACTCACGTGGTCCCACAGAGCAAGCCGATTCTTGTACTTCTACTGGGCAGTACTTATTGGGGTAGTCCCAAGGCCTGGTGCATTGTATCACAGCATTATCAGCATGTATATGCATTTTATCAGGTACACACAAAACAAGGCGGAAAGCAAGGAGAAAGAAGTGGAAAGGAACGAAAGGCAAGCAGCAGGCAGGCGCACAACAGGGCTGAGAGCAAGGAGAAAGCAGTGAGAATGAGGGAGAGGAAAGCAGCTGGTACACACAAAATGGAACATAGAGCAGGGAGAAAGCAGTGAGAAGGAGGGAGAGGAAAGCAGCAGGCACACACAAAATGGAACCTAGAGCAGGGAGAAAGCAGTGAGAAGGAAGGAAAGGCACGGAGCAGGCACGCACAAAATGGGACTGAGAACAAGGAGGAAGCAGTGAGAAGGAAGAAAAGTCAAGGAGCAGGGAGAAAACAGTGAGAAGGAGGGAAAGGCAAGCAGCTGGCACACAAAACGGGGCTGAGAGCAAAGAGGAAGCAGTAAAAGTCCAGGAGCAGGCACCCACAAAACGGGGCTGAGAGCAAGGAGAAAGCAGTGAGAGCATTTTAAAACTGAAGGATGAACATGATACTCCTTGCCATGATACTGAAGACATTATACAGCATGTCACCACATATTACAAAAACCTGTACCACTCAGTATCAGGCCCAACCCCACAAGAAGTCACTGACTTTCTCAACTCTAATACACTTAAGGAGATTCATAGACATCTAGAAATTCCCTTCACTGTGGCTGAGGTAGTACAGGTGATACTAGATACTAGTTTTATAACCCAATTATTCAAAGAGTATGCCCCCCCCCAGCACTAGCAGTTTATGAGGAGGCCCGACAGGCTGTGATTCTCTTGCTCTCACTTGGAGTGGCCCTGATAGTCACCTTTTGAAAACCGGATAATCTCGCTGGATACTCCTACAGGCCGCTTTCCATGATAAACATCAACAATAAAATATTAGCTGAACTAATCGTCGATAGATTTGCTCCACATAATGGTCAGGCCTGACCAATTACGATTCATACCAGGATGATCAGTCGTCCATAACCATCAAGCAATGTTTGCACTTCTGCATTCACTGGATCTCCAAGCAAAGGCTGCAGAGGTCCTGCTGGATGCCATAAAAGTGTTTGACTCGCTGGAGTGGTGATATATGTCAATCCTCCACATGAATACAATTATTCTACCAGCATCCTGGTGCATGGCTCCGAATCAATGGAGCAACCTTCCCTCTGTTAACGATTTAGAGAGGCATGAGACAGACAGGATGCCTGTCTCTCATTTTGTTTATGATCACGAAAGTAATCGTGGCACTGATCCACAAACATCATTCTGGGAGGAGCCTAAATTATAGGGCTAGTTGCCTATGCAGACGATGTTACTCTATACATCGTAACCCGGAGATGAATACAGCTCCTTTGATCAGAGAGTTCCTGAGGTCGGTTGGCTAACTGGAATTTGTGACTTCCCTTTGATATGGGTCCCAGAGATGATGAAGCACTTGACAATCTGTGTCAGTGGGGACCCTGACACTCTCTAGCAAGAACCCCATGGCAAGTGATCATGTGCTGGGAGAGGTGCGATTACCTGGATCCAGCTTCCTCCGTCCATGGCAGGTCGGCTGTCGGCATGGTTGTCCTCCCCAAATTTTTATATTTGTTTGTCAATATTCTGATCCCACTTATCAGAAATGTCTTCACTAGATTATTTTCCACTCTGCGTGGGTCGATGGCCAAGAGTAAAGTGGGAAGTCCTTACTCTCTCCTTTGATCAGTAGGAGAGCAGACGGGCTTGCCAGTGGTGGAATTATATTACTATTGCGCTCAAGCACAATATTTGCACTTCTCACACCACCTCACCCCATTCTAACCGCAGGTAGCAATTGAAGAAGATAATGCTGCTCCCTGCCCTCTAAATACTACGATACGCTTATATGTGCAGCAGCCACATACTGAGACTGACAAAGCGAAGAGCCTGGTCTAGGCCTGGCACTGTCTCCACCGGAGAGCGTGCCTGGCCTGCATGTATTCTGATAGAAGGCCTATTGTGTGCAGTCCAGCTCTGCCTCTTACTCTTGACTGAAAGGTATGCTATCAGCTAAAGCTAATGCAACTACTTAAACTAGGAGACCTTTATCCTCATCAAAGGTTTCTCTCCCTGGAGTCAGTTATAGCCTGGTCCACTTGTACGGCCCTTGATGCGTTCCTATTTTTTACTAACTTTGAGCTACCAGCAAAGAAGCGCACCATACATTTCAGAAACCCCCCACCCTTCCATGTACCAAACACGATCCTGGACACCCTGTTCCCTAAAGAAACGAGTTACCTTACTGTGCAATACCATGCAGAACGAGGCCCTAGTATGAGTCCAACGACTTGACTCTCAATGGTAGGCAGCCCTGGTGACTCCAGCTACAGCAGAACAATGGCACTTTTGCAGCACCCAAACAAGTATGTTATCCCATAACTATAGATTAAGTCTAAAAAATCTTACATTCTTATACCAAATGTATTGCACACAAGTGTCCTGTCACGAAAACGGATATGTCCGAGGATAGCAGAATTTTGGACATCTTGTTGGTGAATTGAAGGATTCTCAGAAGCATGGCACACCCCACCTTGTCTCATTGGGATATGCCAAAGATGTTAAAACTGGAATGGGAAAACTCACTGTCATCCTGCTTTTGCTGGCCAAGCATACAAGGGGCCCGGTGGGTGAGGCCACTGCCCACAGCCAAAGACTGGTTGCAGGATGCTACATATTGCCAGTAACAGCTTTGGGGACTGGTCGAGACCAGTCGAAACTACAGACATCCGGGGGCATTTAGAACACATTTGGCTAATCAGAAGAGACAAGGCTTTTCGGGGTAGAATGCTGAAACTGATAGGTAACTCTGTGACCCTACTGCTCCGGATATGAATGAATATTGATGGCCCTCCTACAGGAACCCCAGAAATTGAACAGCAAACTGATTATTGCTTTATTGACTGCAGTCCGTTATGTTGGTCAATATGGTAGAGTGTATTATTATACAATAGATGAAGGTGTGGGAAGCGGCAAGGCAGGGTTTAATTAAATAATATCTCATGCTTGCTAATGTTGCAACGCATGCTCAACTTCTGTTCAGTGGTCATAGGCACTGGAAGTAGCGATGCGGGAGAATGCTGCAGAACCATCCAAAATAACCAGGGTTAAATGAGCAATAGAGAGACCTATTTTGTTTATATCTTGTCATATTTGCTTTGCCTCAAAGATAGACGTTGTCAGGATGTGCCTTGTGACAAACTGCTGCGTATGCTTTCAACATGGAGATTGATGTTTCTTTCTCTCACTGCAAAGTCGGAGGATTTTGTAAAGTGAACTATGTGACAATCTAGCTGGGGTATAGGGAGTGTGAAAGTAAAGGTGTACGGTGTCATTTTTTTCTAACACATACCATACTTTAAATACATGCAAATGTCTGTGCAACTATTTCAAAATACATCAGCGGTTAAGAAAGCAAAAATGAAGCACATTTTTTTGTAATTCTGAAGAGTGGTGGAAAAAGATTTTTATTGGATTAAAACAGAGCAGGAAGCTTTACTTCTTTGGAAATGATAAATATTCACTGAAACTAAATTTCCAAACATTATCGTTTGTGCGCCATATAGTTTTACCAATAAAACTGTACATCTTTGCAAATTCAGTGGCTATTCAGTGGAAAATGTGCTATCTGTAAAAGACATGCATTTGATAACATTGTTTTTTCTCAAACTATAATGTTTTGCTCTAATGAAATTCTAACTCTGGCTAACAGATATGTTTAGGACATTTGTTGACCAGATCCTTTGCCACTTGGATCTACTTGTATTTTCATTTCTCAGTAGAATAAAGCTTAAATGTACTTTCCACAAGCAAGACAAGACCTGTTGCTTTAACTGCTCCTTTTCAAGGTTGCACCTAACTGTCATAGCAGAATCACACGATGTAACAAGAAGAAAAAAAAGAATATGATGGCAGTACAGCTCCTTTGTTAAAGAATTATGGGATTGCAGACACCTTCTTGGGTGTATATTTTGGCTGGTAGGAGTAAACAATGTCTGTGGGAATAAAAGCTAACTCAATGTAAGGACTGCATACATGCCACCAGGCCCGATTCAGGTGGGAGATGCTCTTGTTATTTCCTCCTGTTAAATGTTAGTCAATAGGGAAGATCAATGCCCCTGATTTTTTTGCCAAAACCTCCCTCTTACCAGGTTCAAAATGTTGGCATGTGTGGCACTGTGACGAGAAAGATGGACAAGGAACAGCCCGGCTAAGTGCCACGCATAACGAGTTACTCCAACACATTTTGTCAAATTTCAGCAAGAGCATAAGCACCTGAGATTACCATGCAATTATGCTGAGTAGCATGTTCATCCTTAGTGTCCTCACACTTTTGGTTCTATACCTGCATTGCCTTCTCTGTTTTATTTCTTAGCCACAATCCAATAGTGTCAGTAACAGATATGAGAGCGTTAACGCAGCACAGGCTGGGCAAAGGCGGCCAATAGCTTTAATTGCCTGCTTTCTGTTTACGCCCTTCCTGATGGTATGTTGGATCAGCCCCACAGACACTGCAGTCTGCTTGGGATCTCAGAATAAGTGGTGTAGCATGTGAGAAACACTTCATTTGACAGAGTCAAGCTTGCCTGGACTTTTCAGCCTATCTGCTCACCAATTACAAGCTGGCTAGGACACCAATATGATTTGTTTCAGATCTAGCCAAGCCTGAACAAAACAAGTTCCAAGGGAATCCATCATAGCTGGCAGTGCTTGTCAGGTAGAACAGGAGGGTGTCCGACAGTTAGTATTATGCACTATTCAGTTCTTCCCTGACATTCCAAAACTATCTGATATCTATATGGACATCTTTGAGGACAGGCCACCCTGATACTGCATAGTCCATGACAGTTTTTCTTGCATCATTCTTATCACTTCCAATTTCCTCTCTAATTCACAAATAGCTGATTACTTAACCTGCATGATGGGCTGGCTGACGTCAGACTTTACCTGTCCAGACCTGTCAATTAGCAATCTTGACATGCAATCATCCAGAACATCCTTGGTTCCTGGCAGATACTGCACCTGATAGTTGTATTCCAATTACCCCTCTACCCATCTCTTTATGTGTAGAGTGGTGTTTTCAACATTTATGCACCCCAACAAGTGTACAAGAGGTCTATGATGAGTCCTGAGTACGAATGGCAAGCCTCACAAAAAGACTCTAAAATGGTGCATTGCCCATGTGCACGCTAGAGCTTCATGTTTGATTACTAAGTACCTCTCTGCCGCACCCTTCAAAGAACATGAAGCAAAAGCCACAACCCTTTCTTCACCCTCATGTACCTGGGACAACAAAGCTACCAGACTTCTTAAATTGCCATCAGTTGTTAACATTGTCTTCTTAGTGACATCAAAATGGCCAAGATTTGTCATTGTTGCAATTTCACTTTTAATGGTCTTTGTTTAGTGTAAAGGATTTATAAAGCGCATGGCTACCCGAAGACCTCCCAGCGCTAGAGCGAAGACAGAACAGACTGCAGGGAAGGGGATTATACTGTGAATAATAGAGTCTTCAAATTCGTACAGAAAGAGAGCTCTTGACTATCTTGACTGAGCGCCAAGGGAAGGGAGTTCCAGAGATTTGCATCTTTATATGCCAAGGATCTGCCCCACCCCCCCCCACCTCGCTCTCTTGACCGGAGGGATCTTAATCAGGGAGTCCGTCGAGGATCTGAAGAGACCTGTGAGGGATATAAGGCGTTGGAATATGCCTAAGGAAGGCAGGGCCCCTATTGTGTAGGGCTCTATGCAAGGTACAAAGGGCTTTAAAATTGATCCGTTGTCCCACAGGGACCCTGTGGAGGAAGGCTAACGAGTTTCACGGACAGGTGTCTAGGAAGATTCATAAGTGGGCGCGCTGCGGCATTCTGCACCGCCTGAAGTCTCTAATACATATGAGGGTGAGCCAAGACAGAGGACATTCCCGTAATCCATGCGTGAAATTATAACAGCCTGGATGATGAGTCTTTTGAATGATGATCTTAAAAGCCACAACATTTTTCTGTCTAAGAATATTGTACTCCCTTCTTTAGCTGTAATCTGATTGGTTTCACAATACTAGCAAAATTCTTGATGAACTTGGAATAGTATTCTGCCAGCCCGAGGAATGATCTGACCTGTTCTCTATTAGGTGGCGCCTCCACAATGGAATTTGCTAAATCCAATTTTAGACTGATGCCTTTGCCTGAAACGGTGTGACCAAGGTATGATACCACCCCTAGTCCAAATTTGCACTTCTATTTTTTAAGCATAAAACCCTTGTCTCTCAACTTCATCAGTACCATCTCAAAGTGTCATCATCTTGTTACTTGTCCTTGCCGTATACCGCAATTTCATCCTGGAAATACGTCACTGAATCAATTCCCTCCAACACCAATTTCATGAGCCTTTGGAAACATGCTGCCCTTTAGTCCAACCAAATGGTAGCCGTCTATACCTGTATGCTCTTAGAGGTGTCACAAAAGATGTCAATTGCTTTGATTCCTCATGCAATCTTACCTGTTCGTAAACAGCACTGAAAACACAAGTTTCTTTGAGCATGGCTAGTGCCTCATTGATATTAGGGAGTGGCTGGTGATCAATCCAGATGCACTGATTGAAATCTCTAAGATCTACGTACATCCTCAGTTTGGTGCCATTGCCCTTAGATGCCAGCAGCACCAGGGCTAACCAATCCGAAGCCTATCTGCTCACTGATTTCCATGCGAACCAGCTTATCCAGCTCCTCCCGTAAGGGTTTAAACATGAGGTTAGGTGCATCTCACTTTATGTACTAAGAGTTTGACTTTTTTTTTATGATTTATGTTCAGATCCTTTGAGAAGACCAAGCTGTTTTTTGAAAACTTCAGGGAATTCTTCAACTAATTCCAGATCCTCTCCTAATAGAGGAATTGTGATTCAGAATAATCCCTATATCACACTGATGCCTCCACCTTAACAGACTGTCCCTACCCCTAGCCATATAAATCTTACCCACTGTCTCTCTTCCCCTGAAGTTGATCCTCATTTCACTGTAACCTGACAAGTCTATCTTCATACCTCCATACCCTTCAGGATTGATGTCTGGAGGTAACAATGAGATTTTCTCTTTTCCATAAACTTTCTCACAGATTTTATCGTCAGTCAAAGTGAAAGGAGAACCAGAATCTGCTAGAACTATAAGTTCCTTACACCCAATTTCAATTGGACATTCTGGCATAATAATGCATCCACTATCCACATCACCATCCTCTTGCCTTGTCCCCTCAGAAGAAGACCTCACTTGTAGGATTACATTGTTGCCAGTTTAAGGTGCTTCAACTACTTTGGCATTCTTGTACACTCTTGCAAAATGTCATCTTTCGCCAAAATTATGACACATTGAATTTGGAGCATTGCAATTCAGGCTGTTTGACAAAAGATAATCTCTACTGCATTTAAAACATTCAAATTTAGACTCTTTTGTCAAGCCGGGATTCCCTTTTGCAGGACCCTCGGTTAAAGTCATCTGTTGCAAAGAATTTTTCTGATCTTCACTATTTTGTGCTATTATCCTATCTACTGAATGTTGTGTCACTGAATGTTATGAGTTTCCCCGCATCTCCTTCACCCATCCAGAAGTGTGCTCCATGCCTTCCACTGCATATAACGCTTCTTTCAACGTTGGATATTTCACCAAACGTTTTTCTTGAACTCTGCTGTTATTTGTGCAATGTACCAGTTGGTCTCTGATGAGGGACTCCGTTAGATCCCTCAAACTAAACTCTTCAAGCAAGCAACATAATTTGCAAGGTTCTCTTCCTTACCCTGTGTTCCAAAAAAACTTGCACTGTTCCATTACAACATTTATTTATGGACCAAAATGTTTTCCAAGCATCAAAATCGACACTTCATACACATCCCTTGGTTAGTCTGCTACATTGCCCACTACAATTTCATATAGACTCTCATAAATGTTACAGCCTTCTATGCCTAGATTTTGTAATAATATACCTTGTTTCCTGGCCACTGACAATTTTTCACCCCCTATCGTTATCAAACACACTTTTTCCATGGCAATATGGGCTCCCCAGCTTTAGATAAGAATTGCAGCAGTTGAGACATGTTAGCTACTGCCATATTTAAACCTGCAAAAAAATTCTACACGACAAACTAAAGAAAATCAACAAGCTAATTTAACAAACTAACATAATAGAGCTGAGCTTTGCCTGTAAACCTTGAGCTGTGCTTCAAACTTTACTGTTTTCACTTTAATAAAATATGTTCCCCTAATTGTCTCTTCACTGTCTCCTCAATTGCCTCTTCACTATCTCCTCATTCTTCTCTCAGGATTAAAAACAACAGCATTGTCCCTTAAAGAAAAGAGAAAAGAGAAATACTGTCTAATGAAGACATCAGAGATTTACAGTTATCTGCAGAACTGCTGAACACATGTAGAAAGTGGCCGATTACAATAAAATCCTTCGCACTCTTCAGTATGACTGTCATCTGATGTTAACAAGCTGGTACTGGCTTATGATAATAACATCGCTTCTGTATTCGCCAGTGTGGCGTCTGCTGATGAACTAGTAGCACAGCCTCACAGTCTCTGCATAAACTGTTTCTCGTCAATGCAGGCATCTGCCGATGTTACTTGAACTCACACTCCTGCACTGCACTCCCTTCACAAGCTGCTTCTGCTATGTTTGTCAGCACCTCAATTCACTGGCATGCCTGAAATGATGCGCACTCACCACGCACAAGCGGCCTCTAAATATAGCCGCCATGCGCTTGCTATTCAGTGAGCCACACGGCCGTCACTCGAGCTCCAAGACGTGATTGTGCCCTGGCAAGGCCACAGTTAATTAAATAAGTTGCAGTAAGTACTTCCTATAATTTTCCTCTTGCTGCGATTGTCGTACACAGTGCACCAGGAGTATTCGATGAAGCCATTTTCTGGTGTTCGTAATGTTCACTGATGGTTTATTTTTCTCTATCTCCGCATGCCAGATTCGCCAAAGATTTTAGAGGGGTGTTCGTGGAATGATGCCTGCCCTTCGCAGGTATTCCTTATCCCCTTGTTGAGATCAAGAACGACTTGACTTAGGTTAACCTGTAGGTCCTTTATTCCACCAACATAGCATACCTCAGTTATTAATTCCTGCTCTTTCCTCCAGTTTCACTCCTAGCTTCCCGACCTTCCAGTTATTACCATGGTCACCTTCACAAGTCACAAATGTAACATACAAGTTAATCAGTTCCTTAAAAGAAAGTTACAACAGAGTGGTCCACCACTTCATCCCACAAACGTTTTTGGCTCAGTACTGTCTGGAGTTTTCAAGGCTGATAAGAGGATCTGTTCTGAGGATCCATGAAATGGAGCGAGTGCTGCCCCCACATCAGGAACATTGTGGCTCTGTACCAGTCTCTCTTCAGGGCACGTGCTTGGGACCCAATCAGCAAGGGATGAGAAAGTTCAAGATACTGAGAAGGAAGAGGCGTTAATTTTACATTCATTACCTAGCAGAGTCCTCAATACAGGGTCTCACGTATGTGTTATTACAACTAAACAGGTACTAATGTGCAACATAAACTATGATTGCAATTAGCCATCCGTTTTCACAATCCCTATGTCATCTCTGGGGAAGGTAGGTAGCTTTATTGCATGATCGTTGCAAACAAAAATACTATAAACAGACATAGAAAACAAATACTTCTTGTCATATGCTGTAATAAAATAGTGTTAACACAGCAGCGAAAGTGCAAATGTCAATGACGACTATCCTAAAAGTCTGGTATCAAATTAATTGGTATAACATTTCTAAAACTTTGAGCAAAAGTACAAATGCCATAGAGTGCTATAATCGCAGCAATGAAAGTGCAGACGCAAGAAAAGGCTATCCTTAAAATCTGACATTGCCTCTGATATCATAAAATTCTATAATCTTTGCATAAAATACAGAGAAGACGCAAAAAAGATATACCTCTTATCCTACGTTATAATACAGCAATGTAATCACAACAATGAAAATGCAGAGGCTGATTGAGATTGTCCTAGTAGGTTATTATTAAATTCTGAGTCTTAGAAGTAGAGTGTGAATGCCATAAAGTACTATAATCACAGCAATGAGAGTGCAAAAGCCAATAAAAGCTGACCAAAAGTCTGGTATCTCATTTTGTAAGGAAATGCCTCCTTGGCATGGTTACCCCCTGACTTTTTGCCTTTGCTGATGCTATGTTTTGAATTGAAAGTGTGCTGAGGCCTGCTAACCAGGCCCCAGCACCAGTGTTCTTTCCCTAACCTGTACTTTTGTATCCACAATTGGCACACCCTGGCATCCAGATAAGTCCCTTGTAAGTGGTACCCCTGGTACCAAGGGCCCTGATGCCAAGGAAGGTCTCTAAGGGCTGCAGCATATCTTATGCCACCCTGGAGACCCCTCACTCAGCACAGACACCCTGCTTGCCAGCTTGTGTGTGCTGGTGAGAACAAAACGAGTAAGTCGACATGGCACTCCCCTCAGGGTGCCATGCCAGCCTCTCACTGCCTATGCAGGTATAGATAAGTCACCCCTCTAGCAGGCCTTACAGCCCTAAGGCAGGGTGCACTATACCATAGGTGAGGGCACCAGTGCATGAGCACTGTGCCCCTACAGTGTCTAAGCAATACCTTAGACATTGTAAGTGCAGGGTAGCCATAAGAGTATATGGTCTGGGAGTCTGTTTTACACGAACTCCACAGCACCATAATGGCTACACTGAAAACTGGGAAGTTTGGTATCAAACTTCTCAGCACAATAAATGCACACTGATACCAGTGTACATTTTATTGTAAAATACACCCCAGAGGGCACCTTAGAGGTGCCCCCTGAAACCTTAACCAACTATCTGTGTAGGCTGACTGGTTCCAGCAGCCTGCCACACTAGAGACATGTTGCTGGCCCCATGGGGAGAGTGCCTTTGTCACTCTGAGGCCAGTAACAAAGCCTGCACTGGGTGGAGATGCTAACACCTCCCCCAGGCAGGAGCTGTCACACCTGGCGGTGAGCCTCAAAGGCTCACCACTTTGTGCCAGCACCGCAGGACACTCCAGCTAGTGGAGTTGCCCGCCCCCTCCGGCCCCGGCCCCCACTTTTGGCGGCAAGGCCGGAGAAAATAATGAGAAAAACAAGGAGGAGTCACTGGCCAGTCAGGACAGCCCCTAAGGTGTCCTGAGCTGAAGTGACTCCAACTTTTAGAAATCCTCCATCTTGCAGATGGAGGATTCCCCCAATAGGATTAGGGATGTGACCCCCTCCCCTTGGGAGGAGGCACAAAGAGGGTGTACTCACCCTCAGGGCTAGTAGCCATTGGCTACTAACCCCCCAGACCTAAACACGTCCTTAAATTTAGTATTTAAGGGCTCCCCTGAACCTAAGAATTTAGATTCCTGAAACTCCAAGAAGAAGAAGACTGCCGAGCTGAAAAACCCCTGCAGAGGAAGACCAGAAGACACCAACTGCTTTGGCCCCATTCCTACCGGCCTGTCTCCTGCCTTCCAAAGAACCCTGCTCCAGCGACGCTTTCCAAAGGACCAGCGACCTCTGAATCCTCAGAGGACTGCCCTGCTTCAAACAAACCGAGGAACTCCCGAGGACAGCGGCACTGCTCCAAAAGAACTGCAACTTTGTTTCAAGGAGCAGATTTAAAGACCCCTGCAAATCCCCGCAAGAAGCGTGAGACTTGCAAAACTGCACCCGGCGACCCCGACTCGACTGGTGGAGAAACAACGCTTCAGGGAGGACCCTCCGGCGACTCTACGACTGTGAGTAACCAAAGTTGCCCCCCCTGAGCCCCCACAGCAACGCCTGCAGAGGGAATCCCGAGGCTCCCCCTGACCGCGACTGCCTGAACTCCATTTCCCGACGGCTGGAAAAGACTCTGCACCCGCAGCCCCCAGCACCTAAAGAAACGGAACCCCTGTGCAGGAGTGACCCCCAGGAGGCCCTCTCCCTTGTCCAGGTGGTGGCTACCCCGAGGAGCCCCCCCCCTTGCCTGCCTGCAACGCTGAAGAGATCCCTTGATCACTCATTGAAAAACATTACAAACCCGACGCGTGTTCGCACACTGCACCCGGCCGCCCCCGCGCTGCTGAGGGTGTACTTTTTTGTGCTGACCTGTGTCCCCCCCGGTGCCCTACAAAACCCCCCTGGTCTGCCCTCCGAAGACGCGGGTACTTACCTGCTGGCAGACCGGAACCGGGGCACCCCCTTCTCTCCATTGCAGCCTATGCGTTTTGGGCACCTCTTTGACCTCTGCACCTGACCGGCCCTGAGCTGCTGGTGTGGTAACTTTGGGGTTGCTCTGAACCCCCAACGGTGGGCTACCTTGGACCAAAAACTGAAACCTGTAAGTGACTTACTTACCTGTGAAAACTAACAAAAACTTACCTCCCCCAGGAACTGTGAAAATTGCACTGTGTCCACTTTTAAAACAGCTTATTGTGTTTTATGTAAAAAGTATTCATGCTAGTGTAATGATTTGAAGTTCCTGAAGTACTTACCTGCAATACCTTTCAAATGAGATATTACATGTAGAATTTGAACCTGTGGTTCTTAAAATAAACTAAGAAAATATATTTTTCTATAACAAAACCTATTGGCTGGATTTGTCTCTAAGTGTGTGTTCCTCATTTATTGCCTGTGTGTATGTACAACAAATGCTTAACACTACTCCTTGGATAAGCCTACTGCTCGGCCACACTACCACAAAATAGAGCATTAGTATTATCTCTTTTTGCCACTATCTTACCTCTAAGGGGAACCCTTGGACTCTGTGCATACTATTCCTTACTTTGAAATAGTGCATACAGAGCCAACTTCCTACATTGGTGGATCAGCGGTGGGGTACAAGACTTTGCATTTGCTGGACTACTCAGCCAATACCTGATCACACGACAAAGTCCAAAAATTGTCATTAGAAATTGTTTTTGCAATTTGAAATTTTTCTAAATTCTTAAAAGTCCTGCTAGGGCCTTGTGTTAGTCCCTGTTAGCATTTCCTTTTAGAGTTTAAAAGTTTGGTAAAAGTTTGAATTAGAACCTAGAACTAGTTTTAGATTCTTAAAAAGTATTCCAACTTTTAGAAGCATAATGTCTAATACAGATGTGAATGTGGTGGAACTCGACACCACACCTTACCTCCATCTACAGATGAGAGAGCTAAGGTCACTCTGTAAACTAAAGAAAATAGCAATGGGCTCCAGACCTTCCAAACTACAGCTCCAGGAGCTGTTGGCAGAGTTTGAAAGAGCCAACCCCTCTGAGGATGGCAACACAGAGGATGATGATAGTGACTTGGAGGGTGATTCCCCCCCACCAGTCCTATCTAGGGAGAACAGGGCCTCTCAAGCCCTGACTCCACAAATAATAGTCAGAGATGCTGGTTCCCTCACAGGAGGGACCAACAACTCTGAAATCACTGAGGATAACTCCAGTGAAGAGGACATCCAGTTAGCCAGGATGGCCAAAAGATTGGCTTTGGAAAGACAGATCCTAGCCATAGAAAGGGAAAGACAAGAGATGGGCCTAGGACCCATCAATGGTGGCAGCAACATAAATAGGGTCAGAGATTCTCCTGACATGTTGAAAATCCCTAAAGGGATTGTAACTAAATATGAAGATGGTGATGACATCACCAAATGGTTCACAGCTTTTGAGAGGGCTTGTGTAACCAGAAAAGTGAACAAATCTCACTGGGGTGCTCTCCTTTGGGAAATGTTCACAGGAAAGTGTAGGGATAGACTCCTCACACTCTCTGGAAAAGATGCAGAATCTTATGACCTCATGAAGGGTACCCTGATTGAGGGCTTTGGATTCTCCACTGAGGAGTATAGGATTAGATTCAGGGGGCTAAAAAATCCTCGAGCCAGACCTGGGTTGACTTTGTAGACTACTCAGTAAAAACACTAGATGGTTGGATTCAAGGCAGTGGTGTAAGTAATTATGATGGGCTGTACAATTTATTTGTGAAAGAACACCTGTTAAGTAATTGTTTCAATGACAAACTGCATCAGCATCTGGTAGACCTAGGACCAATTTCTCCCCAAGAATTGGGAAAGAAGGCGGACCATTGGGTCAAGACTAGGGTGTCCAAAACTTCCACAGGGGGTGACCAAAAGAAAGGGGTCACAAAACCTCCCCAGGGGAAGGGTGGTGAGACAGCCAAAAACAAAAATAGTAAAGAGTCTTCTACAGGCCCCCAAAAACCTGCACAGGAGGGTGGGCCCAGAGCCTCTTCACAAAACAATTCTGGGTACAAGGGTAAAAACTTTGATCCCAAAAAGGCCTGGTGTCGTAACTGTAGTCAGTCTGGACACCAAACTGGAGACAAGGCCTGTCCCAAGAAAGATACCACTTCTAACTCCACTCCAGCTAAAACTGGAATGGCCAGTCTCCAAGTGGGATCAACAGTGTGCCCAGAGCAAATCAGGTGTCACACTGAAGCTACATTAGTCTCTGAGGGTGGGGTGGATTTAGCCACACTGGCTGCCTGGCCCCCTAACATGCAAAAATACAGGCAGCAGCTCTTAATTAATGGGACAAGTGTAGAGGGCCTGAGGGATACAGGTGCCAGTGTCACCATGGTGACAGAGAAACTGGTTTCCCCTGGCCAATACCTGGCTGGACAAACTTATCCAGTCACCAACGCTGACAATCAGACTAAAGTACATCCCATGGCAATGGTAACTTTAGAGTGGGGAGGGGTCAATGGCCTGAAACAGGTGGTGGTCTCCTCAAATATCCCAGTAGACTGTTTGCTTGGAAATGACCTGGAGTCCTCAGCATGGGCTGAGGTAGAACTGAAAACCCATGCAGCCATGCTGGGTATCCCTGAACTGGTGTGTGTCAAGACAAGGGTACAGTGCAAGGCTCAGGGTGAAAAAGTAGAGCTGGAGTCTGGAAGAAAGGCCCAGCCTACCAAGAGGAAAGGAAAGTCAGCTGGAAAACCAGCTGCAACACAGCAAGAAAAAGAGAACCTCTCTTCTCAGGAAGAAGTTCTGCCCTCTGAGGGAACTGAGCCTATGGAGCTGGAACCTTATCAGGTTGAGCTCTTAGGCCCAGGGGGACCCTCAAGGGAAGAGCTGTGTAAGGGACAAGAAACCTGTCCCTCTCTTGAAGGCCTTAGGCAGCAAGCTGCTGAAGAGTCCAAAGGCAAGAAAAATGGAACACATAGGGTCTATTGGGAAGATGGACTCCTGTACACTGAGGCAAGAGATCCCAAACCTGGTGCCACTAGGACAGTGGTAGTGTCTCAGGGTTTCAGAGAGTTCATTCTGACCTTAGCCCATGATATTCCCCTTGCTGGGCATTTGGGACAAACCAAGACGTGGGAGAGGTTAGTCAACCACTTCTACTGGCCCAATATGTCCCAGAAGGTTAAGGAGTTTTGCCTCTCCTGCCCCACCTGTCAAGCCAGTGGTAAGACAGGTGGGCATCCAAAGGCCCCCCTCATTCCACTTCCAGTGGTGGGGGTCCCCTTTGAAAGAGTGGGTGTGGACATAGTTGGTCCACTAGAACCTCCCACAGCCTCAGGAAATATGTACATCCTAGTAGTAGTGGATCATGCTACTAGGTATCCTGAAGCTATTCCCCTTAGGTCGACTACTGCCCCTGCAGTAGCCAAGGCCCTCATTGGTATCTTTACCAGAGTGGGCTTCCCTAAGGAGGTGGTGTCTGACAGAGGTACCAACTTCATGTCAGCATACCTAAAACACATGTGGAATGAGTGTGGAGTAACTTATAAATTCACTACACCATATCATCCACAAACTAATGGCCTTGTTGAGAGATTCAACAAGACATTAAAGGGCATGATCATGGGGCTCCCAGAAAAACTCAAAAGGAGATGGGATGTCCTCCTGCCATGTCTGCTTTTCGCTTACAGAGAGGTGCCTCAGAAGGGAGTAGGATTCTCACCCTTTGAACTTCTGTTTGGCCACCCTGTAAGGGGATCACTTGCTCTTGTTAAAGAAGGCTGGGAGAGACCTCTTCATGAGCCTAAACAAGACATAGTGGACTATGTACTTGGCCTTCGCTCAAGGATGGCAGAGTACATGGAAAAGGCAAGCAAAAACCTTGAGGCCAGCCAACAGCTCCAGAAGTGTTGGTATGACCAAAAGGCTGCACTGGTTGAATTCCAACCAGGGCAGAAAGTATGGGTTTTGGAGCCTGTGGCTCCCAGGGCACTTCAGGACAAATGGAGTGGCCCTTACCCAATCCTGGAAAAGAAGAGTCAGGTCACCTACCTGGTGGACCTAGGCACAAGCAGGAGCCCCAAGAGGGTGATCCATGTAAACCGCCTAAAACTCTTCCATGACAGGGCTGATGTAAATCTGTTGATGGTAACAGATGAGGACCAGGAAGCTGAGAGTGAGCCTCTCCCTGATCTCCTCTCATCAGACCCTAAAGATGGCTCAGTGGATGGAGTGATCTATTCAGACACCCTCTCTGGCCAACAGCAAGCTGACTGTAGGAAGGTCCTGCAACAGTTTGCTGAGCTCTTTTCCCTAACCCCTGGTCAGACACACCTGTGTGCCCATGATGTGGACACAGGAGACAGCATGCCTGTCAAAAACAAAATCTTCCGACAGTCTGACCAAGTTAAGGAAAGCATCAAGATGGAAGTCCATAAGATGCTGGAATTGGGAGTAATTGAGTACTCTGACAGCCCCTGGGCTAGCCCAGTGGTCTTAGTCCCCAAACCTCACACCAAAGAAGGAAAGAGAGAGATGAGGTTTTGTGTGGACTACAGAGGTCTCAACTCTGTCACCAAGACAGATGCTCATCCCATTCCTAGAGCTGATGAGCTAATAGACAAATTAGGGGCTGCCAAATTCTTAAGTACCTTTGACTTAACAGCAGGGTACTGGCAAATCAAAATGGCCCCTGGAGCAAAAGAAAAGACAGCATTCTCCACACCTGATGGGCATTATCAGTTCACTGTTATGCCCTTTGGTTTAAAGAATGCCCCTGCCACCTTCCAAAGGTTGGTGAATCAAGTCCTTGCTGGGTTGGAATCCTTTAGTGCATCTTATCTCGATGATATTGCTGTCTTCAGCTCCACCTGGCAGGATCACCTGGTCCACCTAAAGAAGGTTTTGAAGGCCCTGCAATCTGCAGGCCTCTCTATCAAGGCATCCAAATGCCAGATAGGGCAGGGAACTGTGGTTTACTTGGGACACCTTGTAGGTGGAGGCCAAGTTCAGCCACTCCAGCCTAAGATCCAGACTATTCTGGACTGGGCAGCTCCAAAAACCCAGACTCAAGTCAGGGCATTCCTTGGCTTGACTGGGTACTACAGGAGGTTTGTGAAGGGATATGGATCCATTGTGACAGCCCTCACAGAACTCACCTCCAAGAAAATGCCCAAGAAAGTAAACTGGACTGTAGAATGCCAACAGGCCTTTGACACCCTGAAACAAGCTATGTGCACAGCACCAGTTCTAAAAGCTCCAGATTACTCCAAGCAGTTCATTGTGCAGACAGATGCCTCTGAACATGGGATAGGGGCAGTTTTGTCCCAAACAAATGATGATGGCCTTGACCAGCCTGTTGCTTTCATTAGCAGGAGGTTACTCCCCAGGGAGCAGCGTTGGAGTGCCATTGAGAGGGAGGCCTTTGCTGTGGTTTGGTCCCTGAAGAAGCTGAGACCATACCTTTTTGGTACTCACTTCCTAGTTCAAACTGACCACAGAGCTCTCAGATGGCTGATGCAAATGAAAGGTGAAAATCCAAAACTGTTGAGGTGGTCCATCTCCCTACAGGGAATGGACTTTATAGTGGAACACAGACCTGGGACTGCCCATGCCAATGCAGATGGCCTTTCCAGGTTCTTCCACTTAGAAAATGAAGACTCTCTTGGGAAAGGTTAGTCTCATCCTCTTTAGTTTGGGGGGGGGGGTTGTGTAAGGAAATGCCTCCTTGGCATGGTTACCCCCTGACCTTTTGCCTTTGCTGATGCTATGTTTTGAATTGAAAGTGTGCTGAGGCCTGCTAACCAGGCCCCAGCACCAGTGTTCTTTCCCTAACCTGTACTTTTGTATCCACAATTGGCACACCCTGGCATCCAGATAAGTCCCTTGTAAGTGGTACCCCTGGTACCAAGGGCCCTGATGCCAAGGAAGGTCTCTAAGGGCTGCAGCATATCTTATGCCACCCTGGAGACCCCTCACTCAGCACAGACACCCTGCTTGCCAGCTTGTGTGTGCTGGTGAGAACAAAACGAGTAAGTCGACATGGCACTCCCCTCAGGGTGCCATGCCAGCCTCTCACTGCCTATGCAGGTATAGATAGGTCACCCCTCTAGCAGGCCTTACAGCCCTAAGGCAGGGTGCACTATACCATAGGTGAGGGCACCAGTGCATGAGCACTGTGCCCCTACAGTGTCTAAGCAATACCTTAGACATTGTAAGTGCAGGGTAGCCATAAGAGTATATGGTCTGGGAGTCTGTTTTACACGAACTCCACAGCACCATAATGGCTACACTGAAAACTGGGAAGTTTGGTATCAAACTTCTCAGCACAATAAATGCACACTGATACCAGTGTACATTTTATTGTAAAATACACCCCAGAGGGCACCTTAGAGGTGCCCCCTGAAACCTTAACCAACTATCTGTGTAGGCTGACTGGTTCCAGCAGCCTGCCACACTAGAGACATGTTGCTGGCCCCATGGAAAGAGTGCCTTTGTCACTCTGAGGCCAGTAACAAAGCCTGCACTGGGTGGAGATGCTAACACCTCCCCCAGGCAGGAGCTGTCACACCTGGCGGTGAGCCTCACAGGCTCACCCCTTTGTGCCAGCACCGCAGGACACTCCAGCTAGTGGAGTTGCCCGCCCCCCTCCGGCCCCTGCCCCCACTTTTGGCGGCAAGGCCGGAGAAAATAATGAGAAAAACAAGGAGGAGTCACTGGCCAGTCAGGACAGCCCCTAAGGTGTCCTGAGCTGAAGTGACTCCAACTTTTAGAAATCCTCCATCTTGCAGATGGAGGATTCCCCCAATAGGATTAGGGATGTGACCCCCTCCCCTTGGGAGGAGGCACAAAGAGGGTGTACTCACCCTCAGGGCTAGTAGCCATTGGCTACTAACCCCCCAGACCTAAACACGCCCTTAAATTTAGTATTTAAGGGCTCCCCTGAACCTAAGAATTTAGATTCCTGAAACTCCAAGAAGAAGAAGACTGCCGAGCTGAAAAACCCCTGCAGAGGAAGACCAGAAGAAACCAACTGCTTTGGCCCCAGTCCTACCGGCCTGTCTCCTGCCTTCCAAAGAACCCTGCTCCAGCGACGCTTTCCAAAGGACCAGCGACCTCTGAATCCTCAGAGGACTGCCCTGCTTCAAACAAACCGAGGAACTCCCGAGGACAGCGGCACTGCTCCAAAAGAACTGCAACTTTGTTTCAAGGAGCAGATTTAAAGACCCCTGCAAATCCCCGCAAGAAGCGTGGGACTTGCAACACTGCACCCGGCGACCCCGACTCGACTGGTGGAGAAACAACGCTTCAGGGAGGACCCTCCGGCGACTCTACGACTGTGAGTAACCAAAGTTGGCCCCCCTGAGCCCCCACAGCGACGCCTGCAGAGGGAATCCCGAGGCTCCCCCTGACCGCGACTGCCTGAACTCCATTTCCCGACGGCTGGAAAAGACTCTGCACCCGCAGCCCCCAGCACCTAAAGAAACGGAACTCCTGTGCAGGAGTGACCCCCAGGAGGCCCTCTCCCTTGTCCAGGTGGTGGCTACCCCAAGGAGCCCCCCCCTTGCCTGCCTGCAACGCTGAAGAGATCCCTTGATCTCTCATTGAAAAACATTACAAACCCGACACGTGTTCGCACACTGCACCCGGCCGCCCCCGCGCTGCTGAGGGTGTACTTTTTTGTGCTGACCTGTGTCCCCCCCGGTGCCCTACAAAACCCCCCTGGTCTGCCCTCCGAAGACGCGGGTACTTACCTGCTGGCAGACCGGAACCGGGGCACCCCCTTCTCTCCATTGCAGCCTATGCGTTTTGGGCACCTCTTTGACCTCTGCACCTGACCGGCCCTGAGCTGCTGGTGTGGTAACTTTGGGGTTGCTCTGAACCCCCAACGGTGGGCTACCTTGGACCAAAAACTGAAACCTGTAAGTGACTTACTTACCTGTGAAAACTAACAAAAACTTACCTCCCCCAGGAACTGTGAAAATTGCAGTGTGTCCACTTTTAAAACAGCTTATTGTGTTTTATGTAAAAAGTATTCATGCTAGTGTAATGATTGAAGTACTTACCTGCAATACCTTTCAAATGAGATATTACATGTAGAATTTGAACCTGTGGTTCTTAAAATAAACTAAGAAAATATATTTTTCTATAACAAAACCTATTGGCTGGATTTGTCTCTGAGTGTGTGTTCCTCATTTATTGCCTGTGTGTATGTACAACAAATGCTTAACACTACTCCTTGGATAAGCCTACTGCTCGACCACACTACCACAAAATAGAGCATTAGTATTATCTCTTTTTGCCACTATCTTACCTCTAAGGGGAACCCTTGGACTCTGTGCATACTATTCCTTACTTTTAAATAGTGCATACAGAGCCAACTTCCTACACATTTGTTATCAAATTCCAAAACTTAGACGTGATAGTGTAAATGGTGTATACTAGGAACACAGCACTAAGAGTGCAAGCGCCTATGAAAGTTATCCAGGCAGTCTAACATCAAAGTAAAAGTAGAATATGAAGTTGAGAATATGGAGCAGAATGGTAGAGTCCAGGTGTTCAAGTGAGAGTTCCCTGTCATATCTGCATCAATATGATCTTGGTCAAAGTCAGTATAGGTATGAGTGAGATTAGCATGAATGAATGAGCCACTTCGACAATAATGTTTTTTTAGGGGCCACATCTCCACTTTTGATTCCTGCACGTTGCTGGCCCCAAGCAAGTTGTAGAGCCTTTCTCATAATAGTGAAAAATGTCCAAAGGCAAGCCAGTTCCAGAGGGATCCCTGCAGTGAATATATATTTTACGGCTTCTTTGCATGTTCTCAAACTATAGTTCAGGAATAGAGGTTTTAGTAGTTGACGTCTCTTTGAGGCCAAGCACGGGCAGCAACACATTTGATGAATAATGGATTCAGTGTGGTAGTTACATAGGGTGCATTCTTGTGAGTATCCCCGCATTGATTTCCAGTTGCATCTAAAGTCCCAGACGGGGAGTGTTAAGAGACACATTTGCAAGATACTCTGAAACGCACAGGCTCCCAGTGCTGGTTTCATGTACGATTGGGCATTAGTAGTTGTATGAGACTCAGCTAAACCCTCAGCTCTGCTAACATCCCGGATTATGGCAATGTCATTCTCTCTAGAAGCTTGCACACCATGGTCTTTCAAAATCTTTCTCAGCAGGGCCTTCAATATGCGGGGTCCGATGAGTACGAGGGAGCTAAATTGAAAAATTCCTCGGCTTGCGTGAGATAGATGGCCCAGCTGCTAGGATCATCTTCAAAGTTTGCCTTCAGGGACCCCCTCAAGCTGTCAATATTGGCCCTGCAGACATAGTGGAAAAGCTTGATTATCCATTTTGCAGTTTATATCCATTCTTATTATGTTGAATTCTAAACGAATCCCTGCGTGTCTGGTTGATTTAGGAATCTGGAATATCCTTTTTTAGGCTCTCATTTGGCATTTCTCCAGCAGTGTAATCAGTTTACCAGGATATGCAAGGTGTCCATAGGTGATAGCAGGTAGTAGTTTTGCTTTAATAACTCTCCTGATTGCCTCTGATATTAGTGATTGGAGCCAGGGGTGGAGTTTTGCTAAAGCATAAGTAGTTCTCTCTGCCTTAATTCTCAGTGTCGCTACCTGATATGATATTTTCCTCGTATTCGATAGCCAAACTCCAAGGTAATGATATTTTCCTTCCGTTTCTATTTTTAGTGGATCAGGTTTCCAATCCCTTTGATGTTTTTTGGTCTGATGTCCAAGGACCAAGACCTTGTTTTTTGCCGCATTTGCCATTAATGCATTTTTTTCGTTGTAGCTATGTAATATGTCCAGGCCCCTTTTCAACCCCATCTGGGTCTGCGCAAGCAGGACTAGATCGTCCGTGTATTGAATTATGGGGAGCACTGTCTTGCCCAGTTTCGAGAGGGAGAGTATTTCCTCTCAGCAATTCCGTGCCAAGGTCAGACGTGTACAGATTAAAGAGAGTAGGGGCGATGACACATCCTTGTTTTAGTTCTTTGTTGGTGTGTATTTTCTTTGAAACGTGTATTTGTGATCTTGATTCTCACCCAAGTGTCAGAATAAAGTGTGATTATGCAAGCTAACAATTTCCTTGGTATCCCCCAGGCTGCCAGCTTCTTCCAGAGTATGTGGTGCACAACACCATCAAAGGCCACACTATAATCAATAAAACAGGCAAAAAGCGGCTGAGCAGGTGACTTCAATGCTTTCTGACCCAGGTATGAAAGATAAAGAACATTATCTAGAGTGGAAGAGCTAGGTCTAAAGCTGGTTTGATATATTGGTATGATGTTATTTTCAGTCATCCAATTTTCAAGCTCTTGAAGCAGAATCCTTGCATAGGCCTTGACATCCACATACATTAATGCTATTAATCTATCATTTTCTGGGAGACTATAGTCTCCTTTTTTAAAGATTGGGTCCGAGAATTCTCTATTTTTGCTTGGTGACTGTAGTGCATGTAAATGGATCCAGCGTTCTTCGATCTCCTTTTGCTTTAGGTTCCATATTATTTCCTTGTACTCTTTCCTCGCCTGCCTCCTAAGGGCTTCTGCTTCAGGAGTTTTGTTCCTTCTACATCACATTTCTTCCCACCTGCATTTTCTTTTGCTTTGTGTATATTCCCTAGTTGCTGTGAACATATCTTCTTTTTGCCTTTTGCTTCCTACGAACCCTTGCTGCGCTAGATAGCATAGAGAACCGTGTAAGTTCTTTATCATGTTTGCCCACTGGTCACTGATCTTGCTTGTCTCGCATTCAAAGTTTAATGGGCCATTGGCCTGCAACCACAAGGGGTTGCTCTAGACCCATCACAGATTCTGTCTCACTGGGCTGTGAGGATGCTTGTTTTTTTGTTGGAATGGAGTCATCTATTTCCTTTTCGCAGCCTTTGCCTTTGGAGTACACCTGGTCAGAGTTTGCTGTGGGCCCTGTCAACAAAGTGATATGACTGCCTTCCATATTTTTGACTGTTTGAGAATTATGTTTTCCTTTTCTGCCTGAGTCCACCCCAGTTACTGGGGTGATATGTGCGTGGGAGCAGCTTTCGGGTGCCAAAGTAGGTAGTGCTCTCTGCTGGAAATTTGGGTAGGTCTCGATCTGCACTGGCATATTCCCTGATGCCTGAGCAACTTTCCCAGTACAATTCAGTCTTTTGTTTTTTTGTGGCTTTGAATGTTTTTTTTCAACTTCTTCTTCTGTCGCCTTGTCAGCTGTAATTGTTGGTTGATCCTGGTATCAAACTCATGCAGTGGTTTGGAGATTACTTCCAGGACTTGCTCTTCTGTGCTATTTTTGGCAGCATTAGTGTCTAGAGAGGTCATCAGCATTGGGTGTGCCACAATTGATTGCCTATTGTTTGATTCCATCTCCCTACTTCCTTCCTCACCTTCTATGGGTGCGATAGATCCCACTTTACAGGTTAACTCGGTAGGCGCCGTTCCCTACTGCTTTTCCACTGGCTTCCCAACGTTCATTTTTAATTAGTTTCATTGGCTGCTTTACAATGTTGGATGAGGCTAGTTAGCAGGTCTGGCAGGGTCGATAGTTTATCTATTATATCATCGCTGTGGGTCCCTTCCACCGCATTGTCATCTTTCCATCTTATCACCCCACTTATGTAGCTTTCCACTTAATAAGTTCAATTTATTATCTAGCATAAGTACACTTTGAGCCAGCATTTGGGTTAGCTCTAGATGGATCTCCATCTTCTGTGACTGCCAAGTAAGTGCTTTAACTGCTGCTAGGAGAGAGGCATTAATGGTATTTATAATGTAGTCTGATCTGGGGGGGCGTGGCCAAGATGGCGACTGGAGCGGACGCTCGATAGTGCACTCCGCTCTCAGCCCTTGAATAGTCCTGGATATATCATTGCCAGCACTCTCCTGACACCTCTGCAGAGGATCGAGGTGGTCCCCGAAGAATTGGACGGGAGACTGAGGAGCGCGCACATTGCGCACTGGCCGGGGCGGTGAATGCGGGGCGGTGAGGCGCGGAGCCCCTCGTAGGTGGAGCGTGGCGGCCGGCAGCTCGGACCCTGGAGGTGACGCGTCCATGCCGCAATCAGCTGGGTGATTGGTGAGGCCCCGCAGGATACGGAGTGGTGCGGCTGAGTGGGCGGCCCGCGCGATACCACCCGACGCACAGCTACAGTGGGACGACGCCCTCCCGTGATGCAGCGGCTCCAGCTGCTGGGCCCGCGAGGCCGGAGCTATTGTGGATACATACGAGGTGAGCAGATGGGGCAGTGCCGCGAGGCATCACGCTAGCTAGTAGCGTCAGGACTTATCACCAGACCGGCAACAGTTTTTTGTGTGCCGTCGGACCGGTGGCCGCCGATGCGGGGCGGGGAAGGATGGGCCAGTGCTGAGAAGCGCCTCGAGGTGGCAATACAGTGTGCGACAATCACCACAATGATGAGTAGCTCTAGCTGCGAAACGAGGCGGCCATCCTGTGCCAATTGACTTTGGCCAGCCCGTCGGGTGTTGGCCCTGAACTTTAGAAGCATTTAGAAGTGTTATCCTGACGCTGGTATGGGCGCTTTCAAGGTTGGGCGTAACAGCACGTGCGTGAACAGGTGTGGATAGACGGTCTGCGAAGCGGTGTAAAACAGTTATAATTGCACAACACAAGTCAGTAACACGCCCGCTTTCTACCATGGTCAAGCCAAAACAGGCGCGACCATCAACAACTGCATCAGAGGAAATTCTAAGCGCTAAACACGCAACCGCGGATCAAACAGCGTATCTCCAACAACTAAGCGACATGCTGCGATCTCACTCATCTCAATTTGATAAACTTCTACAAGCCATTTTAGACAATAAGACAACACTTGAAGGCAAGATTGACTCACTGGCACTTGAAGTGAATCTTTTGAGAGCTGATCAACGCAAGCTAGCAGTCAGAGTATCAACTAATTAAACCTCAATCGCACTAGTCCGACCAGATATTACTGCAATGCAAAATCAACTACATAGCCTGGAAGCAGAAGTAACAACGCTCAAGCGCAGGACAGAAGACGCAGAGGACAGATCACGGAGGAATAACATTCGCTTTGTAGGGTTCCCAGAGCAAACAGAACTGCCCCATACGGAGGAGTTCCTGGATAAGTGGCTAGAGGACACAGTGTTCACAGACCAAACATTGCCTTATATGGTGATCGAGCATGCACATCGGATTCCGGGCAGACTGCCATGCCCGGGGGCTCCAGCCCGCCCCCTGATAGCACAGTTCCTTAACTATCGCAACCAAGACCAGGACCTTCAGAGGTTTCGCTCGCAAGGCCCCTGGCGCTTTCAAAACACCACCATAACTGCATACCCGGATTACAGCATGGAGGTACAATGGAGGCAGGCGTCCTTCGTGAAGATTAAACAACTTTTGTGGGATTGTAGCATTAACTACTCACTGCTATTTCCAGCACGCCTCCGAGTAGTGGATGGGGAAAAGATACACCTTTTCTCTTCGACAAAAGATGCATGGACTTGGGTGCACGCTAAAGGATTGGTTTCCCCTCTAAATGATGCAACCAAAGCTAATGAATGGATCAAACCTCAACCACGTCGCCCAAAAAGAACCTGACGTGCAGTACGACCGTCCAGGGAGCAGGTAGCCGTGAGCCAAGAAAAGGCCCTGAGGGAGGCAAACCAGTTCTCCTTCAATCATTATGCTCCTCTACAGGAAGATATATCAGCTGGCTCGAGCTCCTCGCAGGGCTGCTCCAGCACACCGATGTCCCCGTTGGCTCTTGGCCCTGAACTTACCCCACGTGTAGCGGATGATTTGTAGCACTGAGTATCATGAATGACCTTATGTGCTCCGCTGGGCTAGCCGAACCCGGACCATTGTCTCATTGGTTCCCTATTCGAGTCACCGCAAGTGCAGCAGGGAGGCTGCACATGGGAGTGTTGCGGTGGATGCGCCCTTCCACCAGTGGTGCCTTGACATTAACTTACCTGCTGTTTCCAGGGAGACCTACCTCTGCGCTGCAGGCATGACAATAAACAAGACAGACAAGATGGAATAGGCGAATGTATTAGCTGAAGGGGCCGCAGGCTTACGCTACTTCTGTTCCCTTCCATATGCCCCCCACCACACCCTACACCCCATGGGTTCCCATAGAGACACGTTTGGCATTATTGCCCTATTTTGCACCTGTTGTGCATATATTCGATACGGTAGGTGTTACCTGGCAAGTTTGTATTTGATTTGTTGCTCTGCAATTTACACATGCCACATAACATTTTCACAGTCACAGCAAGGAGGCAGGATGCATCATCAAACACGCGCAATATCGCTAATATATTTGAGCATCACATTCACATTAAATGAGCATTGACGCATATAAAATACTGACGTGGAATGTGAGGGGCATGGCTAATCCCACTAAACGCCATAGGGTTTACACTTATCTGAAGCGGTTCAAAATACAAATAGCAATATTACAAGACGCATCTCACTACATCGGACTTACATATTGTAGATAATAAATGGCGTGGGCAAGTAAACGGTATAACCACGTCCTCATACGCAAAAGGAGTACTGATATGGGTGGCACCAACAGTCCCATATGTTGTAGAGCACCGTCGGGTGGACACTGATGGGCGTTATGTATTATTGGAAGGCACATTAGATGGTAAACCACTTAATATAGCGGGATTATACGCCCCCAACATAAAACAAAACGAATTCCTACAGTCGCTTCAACCCACCCTGTTTAATGATCCGATGTCCACCATCATATGGGATGGGGACTTAAACTGCGTGCCAGATATTGATATGGACTGATCTCACCCGCCATTAATGGGAGCCCCCAGTAGGCAAACCATAAGGGTGCTCCAGCAGTGGATTTCCCAGAGAGGATCAGGAGATGTCTGGCGTCTTACTCAGCCGCTAGATAGGGAATATTCCTTTTATTCCCCGGTACACAGATTACACACTCAAATTGACCTACCGCTTAGTTCAACAGAGTTGGTTGGTGCTTTTCGTCAGACAGCTTATTTGGCAAAGTCCATCTCAGATCACTGTCCATTAGTTGCTACCGTACAATGGGGGGGACTATGCACTCGCATACCCACATGGAGGCTGCAGTCGGAGTTACTGCAGGACCTTCCCTTCTGCGCTGAAATAGCAGGGCATATATCCTCATATTTTGATTTAAATGCAAGTACAACAGCCAAAAGCGCAATAAAGTGGGATGCACAAAAGTTTTGGTAAGAGGCTATTGTTTGTCAGCATCGGGGGGACTGCGCTGTATGCTAACGAAGGAGCTGATGCAGGCGGAATCTGATTCGCGTGACACTAAGTGCGCGGTGGCACAGGGGACTGCAGCTTCTGATGCCCTCATTGGACCACGCAAACGTAGGACCGAAGCAGACACATGCTTGCAGAAATTTGATTATCGCCACTACAGAGCTACATTGCACTCCGAGGGTGACCGGTCAGGGAGACTACTAGCATGGTTGATCAGGGGCGAGACGCCAAGCAGTCCTATTGGGGCTATTCGACTCAGTAATGGGACAATAGTTAATTCACAGGCGGACATAAATGATGCGTTCAGGCAGTACTATAGCACGTTATATGAGGCGAATCCTGACCCCCCCCCCCGGACGAACAGGTAGGGGATTTCTTTAAATCACTTCCTCTCGCTCAGTTGTCACCTCAGCAGCGGCAGGCACTGGAAAGTCCTGTCAATGCGGAGGAGATAAAAACCACTCTGCAGCAACTAGCTCACAATAAGGCACCAGGCAGTGATGGTTTGCCTGTGGAGTAATATCAGACTTTCGCATCACAGTTGATCAAACCGTACCAAGAGATGCTCCAGGGGGCCCAAAAAGGGAGGAGACTATCCAACTCCCAACGCATAGCATTAATAGTGGTCCTTCACAAGCCAGGCCGAGACCCACTAGATGTACGATCCTACAGGCCCCTATCACTACTAAACCTAGACTGTAAGATATTAGGCAAGATACTGGCAAACCGGCTGCTACCGCTAATGCCCCACTTGATACAGGAAGACCAATCGGGATTCATACCTGAGCAGAGCACCTTTTTGAATATCCGTAAATTATTACGCTCATTTCGTCCATCACGGAATCAGATTATGATAGAGCTGCGGTATCCTTAGATATCGAAAAAACACTCAATACTCTTGGTTGGTCATTCCTGAGAGCAGCTTTGAAGTCCATGGGATTTGGCCCGGTGTATATGAACTGGATAGATACCCTGTACTCCAACCCTACAGCCAGGGTCAAAACGGGCAGGATCATCTCAGACAGTTTCCCCATAGGCTGTGGCACCAGAGAGGGATGCCCCTTGTCTCCGCTCCTGTTTGCTATAGCCATGTAGCCACTCGCAGCTCAGTTTAGACTGCGGGCGCAGCAGTGGTGTATTCCTGATGGAACAGGGCACCAAATTATTTCTTTATATGCAGATGATGCACTAATATACCTACGTAAATGTACAGCTTCGCTACCAGGTATACTAAATCTACTGGAGCGTTTCGGAGATATATCTGGATTGCGTGTGAACTGGTAAAAATCCTGTGTCTTCCCGATGACAGTGATACCAGTACACCTACGTGTTAACTCCAGTGTAGGTGGAATGACCTGGTGTTACACTACATTCAAATACCTCGGTATCTATGTATACCATAAATTAATTGATTTAAGGGAAGGAAATTTGGGACGCGCGGCTCGATCTATAAAAGGCTTGTTAACATTTTGGAAGTCACTACCACTATCACCAATGGGTAGGGTGGCTATCGCAAAGATGATAGTGCTCCCTCGACTCCTTTACTACTTCACGGCTCTCCCAATCATAATTCCTCGATCTTTCTTTAAACTCTTAAATGGCCTACTGACAGATTTGATATGGAAAGGAGGACGCAGCCGCGTGGCCCTCACTGCCACTTACAGGCCGCCATCGCAGGGTGGATTGGGGGCTCCAAACTACGAGCTCTACTACGCAGCAGCACAGATCAAATGGCCACTGCTGTGGATGCAAAACCTCCCTAAAGTAGAATTTGAGCCGATACGTGAAGTGCTGGGCCACACAAGTGTATTAAGTTGGCTACAAGACAACACATATCCCCTACGCCACACAAACATCCTGTTGGCATCGCCGTGTCCTTAAAGGGGGAACTACCCCTCCCTACACTCCCAGGATCCCATTATTGGCCATTCAGGGAATAAGGCAACTGAGTATACACCATGATCCAGAATCTTGGACTACACTAGGCATACAAACAATAGGTGACATATTCAAGGAGGGTAAACAAATGCATTACTCCGAATTGGCATTGATTTATGATGTAGGACCAGGACGATTCTTAGCCTATAATGCATTACAACAACTAGCACGTAAGATATGGAATACTGGGGACAACGAACCCATAGTCCATCCGCTATTACACAACTATTAGCGACCACAGGAATACAATACACTATTTCCCAATTGTAAAGGGATTTATTAGGGAACACTGCAGACGCATATATCATGTCGCGCACTAGATGGGATCAGGCTCTGCAGAGGCTGTTGGCACAGCCAGAATGGAACCTGGTGCTTAGCATGATCAAAATGGTGTCACGCAATACGCGTTTGCGTTACACCCAATTTAATTACCTGCACCAAACTTATTTATCCCCACATAGGTTATTGTGCATGTTCCCGCAGAATAGGCATGAATGCCCCAGATGCGGGGAAAGTGAAGCAAACTTCTACCACATGATATGGGAATGCCTGCCGGTCATCCGCTCATGGCACACCGCCACCTCTGTGACGGCTGAACTGGTGGGATGCTCGTTACTACCCAAGCCAGAATTCTGTCACCTGGGAGTACGCAAGAGACCAACTAAAGGGAAGCAATTACACAAATGTATAGATTTACCGTTTGTATTGTTCAAGCGCCTGTTAGTGATGCAGTGGAAGGCGCCAGCGGTACCAGATACACAGCGCTGGTTATGTGACTTGTTAAAATGGGCCAAAGCATAAGCATAAGATCTTCATGCGCTACAGGACAAGGGAATACAGGTGAAAGGGGTCAACATTTTGGACGCATACATAGCCTCAATTGAAGCTAAAGACGACATTAACCCCACATGAGGGATAGGCCACCAGATCACGCAGCCCACATAAAATAGACGCAGTTTCTGAGTCATAGAGGAAGTGTATATAACACGGCAGTGTGAGCCGCCCCTACAGTGCTGCCATGAGCCACAATATGAAGTAGCAACATCAATCATCACTTAAGAAATTCACAGTTTAAAGATCACGAGTAATCAGACTCACGTCCCAAGGCACTTAACAACACAAGCGCGCAAAGCGGTCACACCCCCAATGGTACAGTAATTCATTGACAACCCTGTAATCTGTAGCCCAGGAAAGACTATGGGCCTGATTCTAACTTTGGAGGACGGTGTTAAACCGTCCCAAAAGTGGCGGATATACCACCTACCGTATTACGAGTCCATTATATCCTATGGAACTCGTAATACGGTAGGTGGTATATCCGCCACTTTTGGGACGGTTTAACACCGTCCTCCAAAGTTAGAATCAGGCCCTATATATCTGATATCAATAGAAATGGCCGGTCACACTAAAGAATTTATAGTTAAATGCAAATGCTCTGCCTCCTCACCTCTCCTATAACTGTATGTACCAGGTAACATGATAAACACTTTGAGTCTTACAAAACGACTTACCAAATGTACACACCAACTGACAGTTAAGGCGAATGTGTAATGGGCTGTGATATGTTATCTTTTCTTTCGTTTTGTTTGCATATTCTATGTTATATACTAAACAGATTTAAAAATAATAATAATAATGTAGTCTGATCTGCCCACTTCTCCTGGTTCCTCATTGGGCGAGTTTTCCTTCCCATAAGTACAGTTAACGCTGAATTTTACTAATGAATATTCATGTATTCTGAGTGTTGGATTTGCATAGAAAATGAATTAACATAGAGAAAAAAAATAATACACACATTTGAAGTTGCGCCCAATTGAATGGCCGTCAATGTTCACGAAGTGTACGTTTTAATAGCTTATTAAAGTAAAATGTTGAGGAAATGTTTGATTAAAGTAGTAATATATCATATTAAAGGTTATGTATTAGGTATTAGCTTTATTAATCATAGGCCTTAACTTAGTGAGGTCTTGGGCCTAGTTGCACGCATCATGTCAAGCTGCATTTCCTTAGGAGACTTATAAAATGGCTGCTTAGAGAATTAAATTGTGATTTTCCACTGTACTGACCAAGTGCTTGTACCTGAAATTATTTCTCATGAGAACTGCTTGCTAGAAGATGTTGTACTACTAGGTATACAGTGTTTAATGTAGTGTGTGTAAAGGTGACTTTCCCAGGAGAAGGCAATGGATGCACTGACTGGAGTACAAGCTGATACAATATTGTTACCTGACAAGCCAAACATTATCAACAGGAAAAGAGGAGCCACTCATCGACACAGGAACCATTTACTAGAAAACTTTTAGATTTGGGGTTTTATTTTCATTGGACTAGATGCAAACATGCAATTCTTTGACCAATAAGGATGTCGGAAGTCGTTTTAGGAAATCTAACTTAGCCAGACTGCACCGAGAGGAGAGGACCATTCCGCGCCATTCTCCCCGTTCATCTTGAGCGTTTAGAGATTATTCTTTTCCGAACTGCATGAAGAGACTTTGCTTTTCCTGAACTCTAATGCTGAATCCTGATGCCTTGCTGACGGAATTGATGTCCAGTTGATGAAGACTGTCGCAGCTTGCTGAACCATACTGAGGCAAGATATAAGACGATGTTACTGATTGTTATGTCTATTTGCTTTTGTTTCTAGGTACCAACCGCTATTTTGATAGAGCCATAATTAGATGTTTTCCAAATTTGTGTGACTAAATTATTTTGCATGAAGTCCAAACATGCTATTCTAACCTGATGTTAGTAAAGGTTCTCATTGATGAGGTTCGTTACATGTAATAACAGCTTATGTCTTTTCTTTGCTGAATCTAAATGTTTGCCATTTGTTTTGCGCAGTTATTCTTGCTATTAATTTGTACAGTAACCTTAGAATGTGTAGTGGCTCAACCTTTGATTAGATTGCGATTCTTTAGGAGGTTTGGGCAGCCAGTATTGTTTTTATTTGTGTATCATTTGATTTTGAGACTAAGTTACATGAAATTAGCATTGTTATTATAGGGAAAATAAACATTCTAACTTTTACATAACGGTGTGGTTATTCATGGCTGAGAGGTCTTGGTGTGTGGAAATTACTGACTCCTATTGATTATTGATGTCATTGATTGTTATTGCTATTGATTTGTATTGATACAGGGTTATATGGTGGGAACTACTCAAAGCGCAGTCAAAAGGTCCATTGGCCTATAAGGGTCCACTTAAAAGTTTACTTAACAAGGTCTGACGCGCTAATGGAGTTGTTAGCAGAGAATGATGGTTTGTCTCCTTAAGAGCCCATCATAAAGGCCAGAGATAGGCAGGAGAGTACTTAGTCCCAGAGACAGTAAGAGAGGAAAAACAGGTGTTCCCAGAGATGGTAGTGGGGAAAGATTAACATCCTACCTTTCTGGATCTTTTGATTCACAATGTGAATGGTAAACTAGTAACTGACACCTTTCATAAGATCACTGACAGGAACAGTCTACTGAGATATGACAGCCACCATCCGAAGGCTCTTCGCGATAACCTTCCTTTTGGCCAGTTTTTGAGACTACGTAGGAATTGCTCCTCTGTTCAGTCATTTGAAACCCAGGCATGTGAATTGAAAGACAAACTCCTACGTCGATGTTATCCCACAAAGATTATCAATTCATCCTATAAAAGAGCTAGAAACAACCATAGAGACGCTCTCTTAGAACCGTCCATGCGAGATGAACAAACACGACTTACCTGTGTTTCTACATACACACCCCTCTCCAATACTGTTAAAAGACTCATCAACAAAAGGTGGCAAATTCTTTTGAGTGGGGGATCACAGATCTCAAGACCCCTCTTTGCATTTAAGAGATCTTCTAATATTAGAGATTTAATTATTCACACACGACCGCAAAGACAGCTGGTTTCTCCAGAGCAGCCCACACTATGGAATCTTCCACCTGTCTCCGGACACTATCCATGCGGCTCCTGTAATGTGTGCTCTTTGACCAAACGGGTAGACAGTCTCCAGTTGAAACACTTTGGAGTCTGGCGGTTGACAAAACACACCAATTGTAACACACGGCACTGCATATATTTGATCACATGCCCGTGTGATTTACAGTATGTAGGAATGACAACGAGACCAGTAAAGTTAAGAATCAATGAGCATCGTAGCAACATTAGATGCGCACGAATCACGACTAAATTGAGTTCACATTTTTTAGAAGCAAGACATGGCCCTAATGATCTGTGGTGGACTGTCTTACAAGTACCCAGATACAATGAGAATGACCCCAAATATCTGTTCAGGACTGAACAGCGGTGGATTTTCTGACTTAAAACAGCTAGGGAGGGTCTCAATGACGACATTCCCTGGTGGACCCTATCTCCTTAGCTTTTTTGACTGAACCGTGGAGATAAGAATTACTGTTGTGACCATATGCATTATGACGGTATAACACACCCTCTCACAGCGACATCGGGGCGACTGTCATATTCTTTAAATGCCATTACATACAGTAGGGGGTTCCTTTTCCCTCCCTCCCCCTCCATATGCTTGAGGATTTAGATTGACCCACATATTACTGGGAGCATGTACCCATACTTTTATCATTATGTTTTCCTGTTCCAAGATGGCCGCCGCCATCACCAGTCTCGCGTGAGTCCTTTGTCGATGTCTATTCTGACACCGAACACGACGCAATGTATTCAGGGCCAATTGCCCTAATTAATCTCACACTATTTAAACGCGTCCAGAGCGCGCGTTACCTGTCATTCAGGGTACGCGTCCTGGGGTAGGGGAACGGCATACCAACACGAGGTTCAAGTAAGTGATCGACCTACACGCCGTAAGCCTGTGCACAGCCTGCTTTAAGACTAAGTTTGCCAGCTAATGAGCGATCAGCGCTCTAAGAGGCGCTCTGAATATGCGCTTATCTCGCAATTTTTTACTTGTTACCATATAGAACTTGGTCTTCTATTCACTATTAACCGTTTGCCATCAGCACCCACCTATTAACATGAATGATGGGCTACATACCCATATACCCAGGAACTGGGATGTTCCCTCTATTTTGGCAAGAGATTGAGAAGCGGTCTCGTATAATACTAACAGACCTGATAGTTTGGGTATAGAGAACACTATAAGATCATATATCATTACATTGTTATAGTGATATGACTATCTTTTTCAGACATGGAATTCTCTCACTTTGATTAATCTGAATGTGTTAACCTTGTGCTAACATTACTTTAATTATCATAGATGTTTCAGTCACATTTGATTTTATTATACAACTTTTTATTTAGTGAACTCATCGTGGTTACTAGGTTTACGCGTCCCTATTATGCCCTTTCCTCACATGGGATGGTAAGCCTTTTATGTTATTGTTATTTTTGTCTCCACTTATTTCTTTTTGGGATCCGATGCCTATCACACTTGCTACTTACCATTTAGACACCAATTCATGTCTACCTATTGCACTTTGTTTTACATATGTGCTTTATCCTTTATACAGGGCGACTGTCTATTAGACTGACTGTGACGAATGGTCCATAGACTGTAAGTGACCTCCCAGCATTTACGGTCTTTACTTATCTTTTGGTTTATTTTGTTTTTTTGATATATGAAGGAGAAGTTACAACTAAACGGTCCTGATGAAGCGCCAGTGGATCAATCCTTGACCGAATAGGCGCGAAACATGTCGACCCAGTGTTAGGAGTGAAGACTCTTCCCTCCTTCCCTTCTTTTAGGAGTATAGGAGACATCATTCCCTGAATACTCCTACCAGTTTTTAACCTTGGCCTGACCCTCATTATTTATATTAAATTTAGTTATCAGGTGCTCATAGCCAATTTTTCTTTTCTCTCTCCTTTCTCTCCTCTGTCAGCACATTCTGCGGATTTAAGTTGATCTGTAGAACCATCTTCCGGTTGAAGAGCCACTACCTTAGTGTGGTGGCCCGTCAGACATTGCAGTGCCGGTCTGGCGAGGAGTTAGCCCGATGATGATGCCCAGCATCCTATTGTGATGCTTGAGGGCACTCCTACAATACCGGCTTTACAGTCTTTCTTCTTCGCCCTTTTATTCTTTTCTTTGGAACAGTGTACACATTTATTATAGATCCTCATCAATAGTCATAAATATTGAATAGATTAGCAAGACCATCCCTTACCTCTGCGGACTGTCTAATAGAAGTGCAGGAAATATCATACACTATGCAAATAAATTTCTCAGAGACACTTGACCAACTTGTGCCTCTGCTTTGGCATCTGAATCTAAACAGTAGTGCCTAGTAAACGTATGTACAGATCTCCATGTTTCGGCCTTACAGATCTCAGAGATAGGAACATTGTTAAGGAGGGCAGCAGTAGCCGCTTTTCCTCTTGTTGAATGACCCTTAGGCCTAGCCGATAAATGTTTGTTAGCCAATTGATACGCAGTTACGATACATGAGACTATCCATCTAGAAATAGTTTGTTTTGAGGCAGCATCGCCTGTCCTCATGTGTCCATAGTTAACAAACAGACGGTCAGATCGTCTAATTAATTTAGTCTTATCCAGGTAAAATTTTAGCACTCTCTTAAGGTCCAGGGAGTGCAGAGCTTTCTCCGCCGGAGTAACCGGATTGGGGAAAAAAGTCGGAAGCGATATAGTTTGATTAATGTGAAAATCCGACACCACCTTAGGTAAGAATGATGGATGAGTCCTCAGGACGACTCTGTTATCATTGAACACCGTGTACGGTTCTCTGGAAGACAGAGCCTGAATCTCACTGACCCTCCTAGGGTCGTAATGGCTACGAGAAAAGCTATCTTCCACGTAAGGTGTTGCAAGGAAGCTTTATGGATAGGTTCGAAAGGAGGGGCCATGAATCTAGATAACACTATGTTCAGTTCCCATGGAGGTGAGTGTCTCCGAATGGGTGGAAAAACTTTCTTTAAGCCTTCTAAGAAATCCTTAACTACTGGCATGGTAAAGAAGGATTTCTGAGAGGGCGTCTTACGATTAGCTGTAATGGCAGATAAATGTACCTTAATAGAGGAAAACTGCAGACCTGATTTCGCCAGATGGAGCAGGTAAGACAATATGACCTCCTCCTGAGCCAGAATAGGATTATGACTATGCTGTCGGCACCACATGTAGAATCTCTTCCACTTGAACGCGTAGGAGCGTCGTGTAGACAGTCTTTTGGACTCTTAAAATGTTCATACATTCCTGCAAGAGCCCTAGATGCCCATACTGCAGGAATTCAGGAGCCATGTTGTCAAGTTCAGAGAGGGAAGGTTGGGATGAAGAATCTTGCCTCCTAACCTGCAAAGGAGATCCGGTCTGCACGGCAGCCTCCTGTGCGGTTGTTCTGACAACTGGAGAAGATCTATGTACCAGAATTGTCGAGGCCATTGTGGGGCTATGAGTATCATCCTGGTGTTGGACCTGTAGAGTTTGTTGATCACCGCTGGTATCAGGGGAATCGGTGGAAAAGCGTAGAGAAATATCCCTGACCAGTTTATCAACAGGGCATTCCCTCGAGTCCCTGAACGGTAGAACCTGGACGCGAAGTCTGGGCATTTTTTGTTTACTTCGTCTGCAAACAGATCTAACTGAGGCTGACTCCACTGAAGGAAGATGTCTGCAATGACTTCGTTGTGAAGAACCCAGTCGTGGGCATCCACCAGGGTCCTGCTTAGGAAATCAGCCTCCACGTTTTGTTGCCGTGGGAGGTGGATCGCTGTAAGAGACATCCCTCTCGCTATCAGCCAGTGCCAGATGGTTTGAGATTCCCGAGACAGGGGGCGGGATCTTGTACCCCCTTGTTTGTTTAGATAGTACATTGTTGTTGTATTGTCCGTCTGAACCAGTATAGACTCTCCTTGAATCGATGGTGCAAATGATTTGAGAGCCAGGTGAACCACTCTGAGCTCCATAGGTTGATATGGTAAGTCTGCTCCTTGCTGGACCACAAGCCTTGAGTCTGAAGGTGACCCAGGTGAGCTCCCCAGCCCTGTCCGTTACCAGAGTGTCGGAAGGAATTGGTTGGCGAAACGGAGCCCCTATTGACAGGCGATGTCTGTGCATCCACCATTGTAATGATCGCCGTACTCCGATAGGAAGAACTATCCTGTCCTCCCATTGGCCTGTGTGCTGATTCCACTGCTCTTCTAGATTCTCTTGAGGAGGTCTCATATGCAGTCTGGCATTCGGGACAATGAAAATGCAAGAGGCCATGGAGCCCAACAGAGATGTCACCTGACGGACCATAGATGCAGGGGAACCGAGGAGATTACAACACTTCTTCATTATTGATGATAGTCGTTCCTCCAAAGGATACACTTTTTCTACCTTTGTATTCAGTATCGCCCCCAGGTAGTGGAGGGTTTGCGTTGGGGTGAGAATGGACTTTTGGAAGTTGACTTGCAGACCTAGAGAGTGGAAAGTCCTGAGGATCAGGCTGAGATGGTTTACCGCCTGTTCCGGGGTGGAGGCTTTTAGTAGCCAATCGTCCAGGTATGGATAAATGAAGATCTTCTGCTTTCTTAAGTGTGCCGCTACCGTTGCTACACACTTGGAGAATGTGAGAGGGGCAGATTTGAGGCCAAAAGGTAGCACCCTGAATTGATAGTGTTGAGAGGCGATCAGAAACCGAAGGAACTTTCGATGTTTGGGTACAATCGGAATGTGAAAGTACTCATCTTGCAGATCTATGGAGCACATCCAGTCTCCTCGATGTAGTTAAGGGAAAATCTGATGAAGAGCCAGCATTCTGAATTTTTCCTTCCGGATGAAATTGTTCAGCAGTCTCAAGTCTAGAATAGGTCTGAAGACTCCTTCTCGACCATTTTTTGCTACTAGAAAATATCGGGAGTATACTCCCTGTCCCCTTTGAGCGGCTGGCACCTTTTCTATTGCTCTTTTTTCTAACAGGATGCAAACTTCTTTGCGTAGTAACTCTATGTTGGCAGAGTTTGATCTGGTTGGTGGTAGATGAGGTGGAGGGTGTCTGAAAAGAAGAGAGTATTCATTCTCTACAATGTTCAGCACCCATTTGTCTTTTGTTATGCCGCGCCACTCGTGAGCAAACTCTGTGATACTTCCCCCAACCGGAGTGGTGGACAGAATTAAGGGAAGCGAACCCTCATTGCTTGCCGGGGATTTTGGGGGTAGACTGCTGTGGTCTGCTTGTTCCTCGATCTCTTGCGGCCTTGTGAGACTGAAAGAGAGGACGCCCTTGCTTTTGCTGAGGTCTCTGGGACCAGTGAGGGGTTTGAACCCTCTGTTGGAAAGGACGCCTGACATAAGGTCTATACCTCCTTCTAAAATCTTTCCGTCTCTCTAGACTGACTGCCCTCATCGTGTCGACTTCTGACTTCATGCGTGCCATCTCATCAACAGTGTGGTAACCAAATAAGGAGTTCCCGTTAAAAGGAAGGTTCAGGATGCAATGTTGTGCCTCCTGTTTCAACCCTGTGAGCCTCAACCAAGAAGACCTTCTTGCGCAAACCCCATGCGCGTATCCATGGGCCGCCAAGTCTGCACCATCTGCAGCCACGCTGATGATCTGATTGGCCACCAAACTCCCCTCTTGAAGGATCTCCTGGAAGTCTTGCCTGTCTTCCCTAGGCAATTTCTCCACAAACCTACTTAGAGAATCCCAGAGGGATCGATCGTATCTGTCCAGAAGTGCTGAGGCACTGGAAACCTTCATTACTGATGCCGACGTGCCACACATCTTTCTACCCAGAGAGTCCAGATGTTTTGTCTCCTTATCTGGTGGAGATGACGCCACCAAGTGTGTCTTAAGGGCTGCGGCTAAAATGACTGAGTCTGGTGGAGGATCAGCCTTGAGAAATAAAGGACCCTGATCTGGAGCCTTGCACTTCTTCAGGATCCTAGCTGGTGCTGAACGCAGGCTTGCTGGTGTCAGAAAAGTTTCCATCGTTGGCTGGAGGAGACCAGGCACCAGTGGTAACAACTTCCTGGAAGCTGTTCTGTGCTGCAGGGTTTAAAACATCACTGATGAGGAAGTTGATGGTTCTGGAACATCAGTGTTAAGTTTCTGTGCACCTCTGACCAGCACCTCATTAAAGGTCGTAATGTCATCCACTGGGGAAATTCTAGCCTGTGGAGAGTCTTTCAGAGTCGGACAGTACCCCCTGATAGAAGACCTCGATGATGTTAGCCACAAAGGAGTCCTCCGCTGAAGGCGTGACCTTGACCTAGATCTCCGTAGGGAGCGTGACCTGCTCTGAGATCTTGTAGGAGTGTGTCGAGGCCTAGGGTTAGCGTGGCGAGATTTAGAGCGAGCCCGCTCTGTATGCGCCGTTGGCGAAGGTGTCCTCGGTAATGACGCTGACGGTGAGTACATGCGGGGGGTACTGTGAGTCTGAAGAAGCCGGTGTCTTGTTAAGGCTCTCCAACCATCTGGGAGATAGATTTATGGGCGAGATGTGCCCTGGTGATGAGGCCCTTGACCGTCCGGATGATCCACTCCTAATAGAGACCACTGGACTTCATGGAGGGAGATCCTTGTCGGCTGGTGGTTGTGCTGATGCGTGTGGCTGATGCTCCCCTCCTTGAGAGACAGGTGACAGCTGTCTCGACGTCGACCGGTGGTGTACCGACGTTGAAGGAGGCATCAAATGTGACATGAGCTGTACCGGTCTCGAAGTCAAGCGCCTCGCTGGCGACTGACGGTCCTTTCCATGGGTACGACTTGGCGTCGTATGCTTCAACGTCGAGCGATGGGCTGCTGACGACGGAAGCCTCTGCTCCACACGATGCGTCGACCATGACGTTGTCTTACTTGCCGTCGAGGGTTGAAGCATCTTCGACGGCGAATGAGCACTCCTGTGCTGGCTCGAGGTCGATTGGTGGGTTGCCGTCGACGGAGATCTATCCCGATGAGGGAGATGAGTCTTCAACGCCATATCGTTCAACATCATTCGAGTCGCTGTCGACGCCGATAAGGCCCGGTGATGTGACTACGGAAGGGATGACGTTGACGTGGAGCAGGCAGAAATGTTCTTACTGGCTGACGTCGATCTAGCTTGTCGTGTATGAGAGTGGCCTGTAGAAGTCCTGGGAAGAGAAGAGGATGATGTTTTCTCTCTCTCATGAAGCCCATGAAGTTGAATCTATTCTCTGTCGTTCAGAGTCCTCTTAGACAGGTTTTTACAATGTCTGCAGGTGTCAGGGCAGTGACTCTGAGGCAAACACACTATGCAAACAGAGTGTGGATCCGACTGGGCCTTCTTCTTCCCACAGGAAGGGCACTTCACAAAAAGAGAAGCCATTTTCCAGACAGAAAAAGATCCCTTCACTCAGGAAATGAAAGAAGACATCGAGTGAAGTGGAAAAAACAAGGTTTTTAGTATATTTTTCTGCAAAAAAACTCAGAAAAATGAGAGCTCAATGCTCCAGGATCCTCTCAGAAAGAAGCCGGAAAAAAGAACTGACCTAACTGTGAACCAACTGTCACCTCACCTTCACCCCTGAGGCATGGTGGGATACTGGAGGTGCTCGGGGTCTCAAAGGCACAGTGCCAGATTTTTTGGTTCTGCTGTGTTAACTTGCATGCAGCCTATTGGCTAATAATGCTCTGTTATTTTCAATGTAGTTTTTCTCTTTTCAGATGTGTTGCTTGTATTTTCTGTGTCTTCCAATTGAGCTTCAGAAAGTTTTTTTGTTTTTTGATTTTAATGGGGAGTGTTAATGTATTTTTTTTAAAAAGAACTCCATAGAAATAAAGCATTTTAGCCTGTTTATCAACATAGACTGCATTGCTATTATGAATATGTATACATGATTCTGGTATGGAAATTATCTACTAAAAATGTTTCATATATATTTCATACTTATACATGTGTGTTTTTTTACATATGCTCCAGGGTCCCCGCACGGGGCGGGACTATTCAATGTTTATGACTATTGATGAGGATCCCCTGGAAGAGAATTGTGATGTATGTGAGGGTTTAGGGAGTTTGCGTACTCCAAATGAAGTTGTTGAAGGAGTGTGCGTACTCTGTGTGAGAGTAGGGAAGTCGTCGAACTTCACATGTAGCGCTTTGTGCTAAAAAATTGTCCACGTGGTTGTTGGTATACGGACCATCCGTGGACTAAGACTCCGGATTATACTGAAAAAGTGTATGAGGTTTTTGTTGTAATTTGTCTGGTTTAATAGGTCGATTGGGCGTGGTTGACGAGTCAGAGTGAGCTTCAAAGTGAGCGAAATAATATTTCAACTGAGATCTGGCAAGTCCTTTGTGCACAAGGACAGACCCACTCAAAGTTAAAGTAAATTGCATTAGTTTCATCTGAATTTGTGTTTGGGAGGACAAGCAGCAAGACTTCAGTAAAAAATATGATAATATTAAGGACTCTAATCTTTCCTTGGATGTACAAACCTGTCCTGATACCCTTCCTTCATCTGAAATTGAATCTTCTGATGACTCCGATAACTGTCCATCGACTAGACCGCAAGTAAATGTTTTAGAAGAGGCAAGACGTTACCGCCTGGGAACTTTAAAAGACATACGAGTAAAACCACCAGATACTACACAGGCCGCTCCCAGTACTTCAGGCATACGGACCAGAGCTCGCAGGAAAACAACTCAACCATGATTCAAGAGCAACTGATAGTTAATCTATCCAACTATGAACTATCTGTAACTGATCAATCAATCCTGAACCGTGGTCTGTCCTTCTGTCCCACCAACTTTTGGGATATCACTCAAACCAAAATGTTTTCAAATTTATCTGTTACCTTAAACTTAAGTCTTTCTTTTCTTCTATGTCTTCATCTTCAACTCCACCGTCTCCCATAGATAGCCCGAGTGATATCTCTGTCCAGGACCTTTCTGATATCTCTCTTCTCTGTAACCTCTCTAACACAACTGAACCAGACCTCTCACCATCTTCTATAGGTCATGAACTCGATCTTGATACTAATCAATATTTTCCTCTTGATTTAATATCTAAATCTAATTTCACTCCCACCCTCCAGGCAGGTAATTCTATTGATCTATTTTCAACAGCTGTATTACGAGACCTCGATCGTGAATACAAACGATATTGTGACCAACGTAAATACTTACCCTCTAACATCAACAGTGACCAAGCAGCAGCTATAACACACCTGAGATCTAACAGTCATATCACCATAAAAGAAGCCGATAAAGGTGGAAATATTGTCATTCTCAATACTCATGATTACCTAAAGGAAGCTTATCGTCATCTCCATGATAAGAATTGTTACAAGAAACTCCCACATAATCCTACAGCTGAAATACAACAAAGGCTGTCTGACCTTTTGGAGTACTGGCACTCCCGTCATATTTTTCTAGTCAAGAAAAATCTGCTCTCTTTCTTCAATTCCCAACTATTCCTACACTGTATCTTTTACCTAAAATCCATAAACAAGGTCATCCACCAAAGGGCAGACCTATAATTTCAGGTGTGAACTCTGTCTGTTCCAAGTTGGGAACCTTAATCGACAAGGAGCTCCAGCCATTCATGACCAACTTACCTTCCTATGTCAGAGACACCAAAGACATTCTACAAAAGCTACAAAATATAGAATGGCAATCGGACTATTTTCTTGTAACCATTGATGTTGTCAGCCTTTATACCTCTATTAAACATATTGATGGCTTAGCAGCGGTGAGTAAATGTCTTTCCACAAGATCTGTGAAACATATGGCACGAAATACCATGATCCTGGATATCCTAAAATTCTGTCTTGAAAACAATTATTTTCTCTTCGACTGTCACTTTTACTTACAACTCCAAGGGACAGCGATGGGGGCAACATTTGCTCCGCCCTACGCCTGTATCCTTATGGGAGCAGTGGAAAATTTCTGGCTCTGGACTGACCGTTCAGAGCAGTTCACTCAACATATAGGGGGTTATTCTAACTTTGGAGGAGGTGTTAATCCGTCCCAAAAGTGACGGAAAAGTGACGGATTTACCACCAGCCGTATTACGAGTCCATTATATCCTATGGAACTCGTAATACGGCTGGTGGTATATCCGTCACTTTACCGTCACTTTTGGGACGGATTAACACTCCTCCAAAGTTAGAATAACCCCCATAATCTTTTGGGGGCGCAACATTGACAATATCTTGCTTATTTGGCAAGGTCAGGAGGCCCTTCTCCATCAATTCATTCAGTCATTGACACCTAATCCTTGGGATATCGAGATCACCTACCAAATTTCCAATTGCTCAATTGAGTATCTAGACCTATTGATCTTTATAGAAGATAACAAACTCCAGACCAAGTTCTTCCGAAAAACAACAGCTGCTAATTCAATTCTTCATGCCACCAGTTGTCTCCCTTCTAGCACCATTTGCAACATACCCACAGGTGAATTTAGGAGAGTCCGACTCAACTGTACTAACATTTCTGATTATGACATCATTTCTACTCAAATGACAGAGAGACTCACATCTAGGGGGTACAACCGCAACTCATTAAACGATATAAGGAACAATGTGAGAGGCATGGATCGTAATCATTTGCTGAATAAACCCAAACAAATCAGCAAGAACTCGGCTATCCGCTTTATTACAGTGTTTCATAATGGTCACTATCGCATCCGGAAACTACTTAGGAAATTTTGGTATTTACTATTGAACAATTCCTCCATCAACCAATACATCACCAACCATCCTCAAATTGGCTTCATGCAGGTCCCAAATCTTCGTAATAAACTTTGCCCTTCATTCTTTCAACAGAAGCCTGCTACCACATTTTTATCATCTAAACCAAAAGGCTTCTATACTTGTAGTAAATGTTCTGTTTGCAAATTGGGCCTTTCTAAATCCAAATCAGTTACCATTAATAATCTAACTCATCACATCCTTGATTTCATAAACTGTGACAGTTCTCATGTTGTTTACGCCATTTGGTGTTCCTGTAACCAAACCTACATAGGCAGCACCACTCGTCCTTTAAAAATCAGGATACAAGAACATTACCGGAATATACAGAAGTCTGACATAAAAGCACCATTAGTTCAACATTTCATTAAATTTCACTATCACCAACGTACTTTTACTTTCAGCGGTTTTCGACGCATTACACTATCCCCGAGAGGCGGTAACGCATCCCTACGTCTACGCCAGGAAGAAAGACGTCTTATAATTAAGTATGATACAGTTAATAATGGACTCAACAAAGATCATGAGTGGCATTTTTGGTTAATGTAATCTGCAATTAGCTCAGTCATTTATGGTATACTTAGCCTTTGGTTCGTTTTTCGTAACATTTTGCTATATACCCAATGTGATTTTGTTTTCTTGGCGGATGGGCTTTCAGATCTTCATGTTTCTTTCATTTTTGTTTTATCTTGCTACTAGCAATATGCTAGATATGTTAATTTAGTTTAATTTAGATTATTTGTATAATTCATCTCCGATTAATGAGTGGCATTTGAGTAATGAATTTAACATTTGCTTTGACATTCATTGTATATTCAGAATTGGTCATGGCCTTCTTTTAGTATTGTATAACGCTTTGCCATTTACTAGATGTGATTATGTTCTCGTGATGTATTTGCTTCCAGGCCTTCCAATCTTATGTTTCTTTTGCTTTTACTTTATTTTCCGCTAGTAATATTCCAGCTGTGTTCACTTAGACATTTGCATATTGTTGTCCTTTTTTTCAAGCCTTGATAATTTTTATTATGAATGTATATCCTTTCTTTTACTTTTGGTTACTTCCACCTAAATTTCTGTTTTGCTTTCACCCTTGTTTTCACTTTCACTTTCATTCCTTATTTAATTTTTTACTATTCTTCTTCTACCTCTTCTTCATGTACCTTTATCTGCATTTTGAATTTTAAGTTGTGTTTTATTTTTACTACTTTCCATTTTACTTACATTTTAATTTTCTTCTCACCCCGCTTTTCATTTTTATTTTTACTCATTTTCTATCTTCTTTTTTCTACTATCTTTCTAAAAGTTCTTATTTATTATTATTCATTCATTATTCTTCCCTAATTAACTATCTGCTCACATTACAAGATGGCAGCGCTGGTTGCCAGGGTTCCAAGATGGCGTCACCCATCTTGGTCCTCAGCAGTCTTTTCTCTCTTTTTTCACCTCGTCAATCTTGTCGAGGTAGAACTATCATTCACTTCTTTTTCATTCTTTGTATTTAAACGCGACTTTGGCGTCCTCGCGCCCGTCCCGTTTCTAATTACCGGGGTCGGACGCGATCTTCCGCACTCCCGGGCATCGTTCAGATGAGAACTCCTGCATTATTCCACTCACACTATTTATGCATTTACTAAGTTTATCGCTGTTTTACACAGCTTCTTTCTCCCCTAGTAAGGGACTACACCTTAGCTCCTTCTTAGTTTTCTCTCCTCTTTTGTTAGTTTTCTTTGCTGTTTTTTTGCTGCTTTTCGCTCTTTCGTCTTTTTTTTATTTTTTTTAGTTATACATAACGTTTCTTCTTTAACAGATTCGCTGTATTCGTAGATCACTCCCTCTCTTTCAGACTTTAATTTCCAATATAGTATGGGCTAATGCCCGTTAACACCTAAACTGTTGATTATATTACCCGTCTCATTACTGCTTATTATGTATTCTCTAAAGATTAATCATTTCCACAGCTGGTTATAACGTATCCCTTGCAGATAATTACCATATCAATTTATATATACTATGACTGCATCACAATGCTGAACTTTTTCTGCAGGGTATGTTTGTTTCGTAATTACAAAAGCTTAGTTATTCACAATTTTTCCATGCACATTCTGGGCAACTCTCCCGTTACAAGTTTGCATTTACGGGCATTACCTATCGGTTTTATGGTTTGATTTCTCACCCTTTAAACTTTTCTCAATTCCGAAGGCCAAGCTTATCACATCTTCTCAAGACTTCACCTGGCCCACCAACGGACTTACATTCTCTCTTTAATCACCCCTCTATAAGTTTCAGAAGCTATTGAACATGCCAAGTCTTGTTTTGGTTTCCAATTCTTATCTTATATTTTTCTCTCACCTTTCATCACTATTGGGCTCACGGATCTCTCATTCTTGGGATCAAGTGCACCTGAGTAACAAATATTTTGCACGTAATTCGCACTTATTCACCTCTTGGTGTTGCTTCATCTAATACAATCCTTCTTTTCTACACTATTGCATTATTTTAGAATTGGATTCTTCTTCTTTTCCAGCCTTGAGAAAGCCCCGGGTTATGCGCCTGTGGGGGCGAAACACGTGTTGGCTGACCCTTCATGTTACCATTCTGGATTCATTTTTGATGCCTTTTGTCTTGGAAACATAACGTTTTCTCAACAACAAATAAATAAGTTTAATTTGTTCAACTACGACGCTCTCTGTACCTCTTGTTAACTTGCATCTACTGAATTCTTGGTGCTTGGACCTTAAATCATGACCTAAATTAAGACTACTTCAGTGGGACTTTACCTTTTTCTACATTGAAGACTTTGTCAGCTGCAGTATGTGTGAGTGTGACGTCATTGGAGCAGGGGTGGGATAGGTTGGTTAGTGAGAAGGGTCGGGCATGGGTTGGCGGACAACCGGGAAACGCAATTGGTTGAGAAGGTGAGTGAAGAGAATTCTGGGATTAAAAGTGACTTTCTGATTTGATTTAGAATAACATAAAGGTCGAAAAGATTAAATTTTTCAAAGCTTTAAAGAGTGCTTTCAGACGAGGTACATATATTACAACGAGTATAGGGGATACTGCACCGCCGGAGGGTACACCAGCTTACATTGTGATAGAAGAAAAGGGTGCTGCGCAAACCTTTGGCTGAAGCAGTGGTGCAAAGTGACAGAGAAAGATGGGAGTTTAGCATTTCCTGTCCACTGAACCTTCAATTTGAGGAGCCTAGAGAATCTGAGGAGGGTGCTGTATGATCTGAAACCCCCACCAAGACCAGCACAGTTTGAGGCATTAGCAATCTGGAAATTAGTAGCTAGACAGCAACAGCAACAGAAATTTGAGAGGAGGAAGAGAAAAGCAGAGAAGACACTAGCGGAGGCTAGATGGGACCCTGATCAGAGATTTTGGAGAACCGAGACTTTACAGGGGATTAAGGTCAGCGAGAGGAAGGGCACTAGAAAGACAAACTGAGGCCCTTTGAGAGTAGGGAGCAGAGATCAAAGGAGACTAAGAGATCTTTGACATTTAAGGAAGAGTCAGACGATGATGAATTTATTTTGCAGTTATTGAGAAATCATCCCCCGCCATAAGCAGCACAAGAGAACGGTCCGAGTACCAGTGGAAACCCTTCAGCTCCGACACAGGTTAACGTGACAACAAGTCCAGTGCAGATTAATCCTAGCATGACACCGAGCCAAATGCAGAGCAGTCTTAATGCACCTATTACTCCGGTAGCACAAAACCAGGTGCCACAGCCAAATGTCCCGAGAATTTACCTTGATGTACCCATTGTGGAAACTGCCACAAACTTAATAGTGCCTACAGGACAGGTTTTCCCGAAACCTACATTGGTTTAGACAGAGCCAACTCCACTTTTACTGCCTCAAGTGCAGTCACAAGCAATGCCAAAGTATACTATGATAAAAGGGACACAGTCCAATATGTCTGCACTGATGAACCAGAATGCGGGAATTATGCACCCACAGAACCTGAATGTTAGACTAAGCCCAGACGCTGTATCTGTACCTGTTATCATTGGCCCAATAGTACCTTTGTTTGCACCCGAGAATAGCAGAGCGGGTGGACAGGGAGTCCTGAGTCAGAATTCAATGAGGGGAGGACCTAATGAGAATACCCGAATAGTCTCTCCCTGTAGGACAAACCTTTGATGGAATTAGATCACTGCTAGACTTCAGTCCTTTCGGAGCTCCTTCCGGATACTGTGATAGGGTTGAATGTAGTTGTGCAACCGGTGCCACATGCCTAGGCCAACAACATTTTGATGCAAGGTTTGACTGCCCAGCAGTTGACTGAATGGTTGTACAAGATGAATACCCCACAGACTTCTCCTAGGGGAGTGGAGTACTTGAACTATAAGAGACTAGGAATGGAAGCGGGTGCTCTCATTGAAAGAACTATGGGAGTGAACAGACTAGAATCCTACACAGAAGCAGAACTGAGATATCTGTGGCCGAAAATTACGAAGGGAAGTGAGCAATGTGCATCAAAGACTAGCAGACTTTGCAGAGATGTATGACATAGACATGGAGAAAACAAAACATTTGAAAAGAAGTTCCAGGTTAGATTTTGACACAAAAGACTTTGAACACATGAGATCTGCAGAAATGAAGGCACGCCTTAGTGAGTTACTCCAAAGCGTCCAGACATGGGGAGCATTAGACAAATGGGAAGGCAGATGGGTGAAGAAAAGAGATAAAATGGAATGGGATTCTGTGGAGCTGCCTGCAAATGTGCAGCAGGGCAAGGATCCAGTGAAAATTTTCCAGAGGTATAACAACATCCCTCTCTTACATAATGCCATACACAAGAAGCAAGAAAAAACATAAGTGATAATAATATTGCACATTAATAATATTTATTTATAATAAACACAATAGTATTGTCCTTCATTTCTACATACAAACACCCCCTCTGAAACAATTACGATAACATAGAAAACAAATACAAAGGAGAGCACACCATGCACAAAAACAACATATATTACACAAATGGACACAGACAAAGTCAAAGGGATCTCAACAAAAATCCAAAAAACAGATAAACCCCTCCACACCAGAACATCATTTATCAAAAAAGTTAAATATATACAAATAATAACACAAAAGATATGTAGATTTATAACAATATTCCTACAATTTTTGGTAGAACAAAATGATCTCTCTCTCAAATGCCATGATATAATAAGCAATATGTTACAAAATGTAGTTCCTTCTGTCCGGTATCCAATTGAATTAATCAAAGAAAAAGATTTCCAATAGTCATCTTTCTGGCCCTGAATACTTTCATCCACTTTGGCATGTCAAAAAGTCGCCTACTATTGTAAATAACATGTTGACAAGTTTTTCACTAGCCATGATCCTAATGGATAGAGAAATGGCTGTGGTAAGATCTATGACTCTTTAGAACCGCCTTGCGTTAGACATTCTTTAGCAAAGGATGGCGGAGTTTGCAAAATGCTTAATTCAAGGCATTGCTGCTCGTACATTCCTGATAATAGTAAAGAAATTAGAAGCTTAGGGCCAAATGTAGGTAGAAACCAATTTGCGAGTTGCAAATTGAGAGTCCTTCCGACTCGCAATTTGCAACTCACAAATTGGTATGCAGAAAGGTTTCTCAGACACCTTCTGCGACTCGCTATGGGGTCGCAAAGACCCACCTCATAAATATTAATGAGGTGAGTCGCAGTTTACGACCCCATAGCGAGTCTAGGCACTCACGGGGATGGTGGCCTGCTGGAGACAGCAGACCACCATGTCCGTGACTGCTTTTAAATAAAGCAGTTTTTTTTTCTCTTTGCAGCCCGTTTTCCTTAAAGGAAAACGAGCTGCAAATAGAAAAAAATACCGCAACCTTTTGTTTCGGTTTTTTTCAGAGTAGGCAGTGGTCCATAGGACCACTGCCTGCTCTGAAAAAATAATTTTGTGAGCATTCACAAAGGGGAAGGAGTCCCATGGGGACCCCTTCCCGTTTGCGAATGAGTTACCATCCATTTCAAGTGGATGGTAACTGCGAGTTGATTTGCGACCGCTTTCGCGGTCACAAATCAACTTACATCGCGGTGCGAGTCGCAAATAGGAAGGGAACACCCCTTCCTATTTGCGAGTCGGAAACACATTTTGCGAGTCGGTTCCAACTCGCAAAATGTGTTTTTGCATCGCGTGAGGGCTTTTGTGCCTCGCAAACGGCGTTTTTCGCCGTTTGCGAGGCGCAAAAGCCTACCTACATCTGGCCCTTACTTACTAATCTAACTCATGAAGGTACTGATTTGAAAGAGTTGAAAGAACCAGGTGTTTCGGAGGATGTTGGCAAAGGATTTGTTTCAGTGGGAAATTGGCTCAGAAACATTGGGAAGAGGATAATATTGAAAATAAAACAGGGAATATTGACTTGCAGAATTGGAACATGGAGAATATGTAAATTGTGTAGAATGAATAAATTAAAGAAGATGCAAAATGATCAGAGAAGGGTAGAAATTAAAAGGGCAAATTTGTTTAGGGAAAATTCGAAACGGGAAAGAAGATTAAGAGGGATCGAAATGACAAAATTTTAGCTGAAGCAGAAAATTTGTGTGGGAGGATTTAAGTGTGATGACACATTTAGTCATCAGAGGAGGGATTGTTAACGCTGAATTTTACTAATGAATATTCATGTATTCTGGGTGTTGGATTTGCACAGAAAATGAATTAACGTAGAGAAAAAAATAATACACAGATTTGAAGATGCGCCCACTTCAGTGGCCGCTAATGTTCACGAAGTGTACGTATTAATAACTTATTAACATAAAATGTTGAGCAAATGTTTGATTAAAGTAGTAATATGTCATATTAAAGGTTATATATTATGTATTAGCTCTATTAATCATAGGACTTAACTTAGGGAGGTTTTGGGCCTAGTTGCACGGCCTCATGTCAAGCTGCATTTTCTTAGGAGACTTATAAAATGGCTGCTTAGAGAATTAAATTGTGATTTTCCACTGTACTGACCAAGTGCTTGTACCTGAAATTATTTCTCATGAGAACCGCTAAGAGATTATTCTTTTCCGAACTGTATGAAGAGACTTTACTTTTCCTAAACTCTAATGCTGAATCCTGATGCCTTGCTGACCAAATTGATGTCCAGTTGACGAAGACTGTCGCAGCTTGCTGAACCATACTGAGGCAAGGTATAAGACGATGTTACTGATTGTTATGTCTATTTGCTTTTGTTTCTACGTACCAACCGCTAATTTGATAGAGCCATAGTTAGATGTTTTCCAAATTTGTTTGACTAAATTATTTTGCATGAAGTCCAAACATGCTATTCTAATCTGATGTTAGTTAGGGTTCTTATTGATGAGGTTTATTACATGTAATAACAGTTGATGTCTTTTCTTTGCTGAATCTAAAAGTATGCCATTTCTTTTGCGCAGTTATTCTTGCTATTAATTTGTACTGTAACCTTAGAATGTGTAGTGGCTCAAGCTTTGATTAGATTGCGATTCTTTAGGAGGTTTGGGCAGCCAGTATTGTTTTTATTTGTGTATCATTTGATATTGAGACTAAATTATGTGAAATTTGCATTGTTAATATGGGGAAAAAAACATTTAAACTTTTACATAAAGGTGTGGTGATTCATGGCCGCGAGGTCATGGTGTGTGGAAATTAATGACTCCTATTGATTAATGATTTAATTGATTATTATTGCTATTGATTTGTATTGATACGGGGTTATATGGTGGGAACTACTCAAACCGCAGTCAAAAGGTCCATTGGCCTATACGCATCCACTTATAAGTTTACTTAACAAGGTCTGACGCGCTAACACCTCCTCATACATCCCCCCAGTCTCATTTTCGTGGCCTGGCGCTTCCAGACTAGTTTCTTGCAATGTCCGGCCATCTTGACCCGTTGCAGTGAGCAGCGCCTGGGGAGCTTCTTTTGAGCCTTGCAGGGGGGTGGAGCAGTACCAGCTGTTGCCGGCGATTTCATGTGCATGGGCTTTCCGTTTATGATTGTGCCAACTGGTGAATCTCTGTCACTCTTTGCCGTTTATTGTTGCTTGGAGATGCAGCCTGCCCCCTTTTCGGCTGGCTTGATGTTGCTACCATGGGAGCTGGTCTAGCTATCTCAGGTCTGCGGTGTAGGAGGCTGGCCTGGCTTACAGTGTGTACCTGATGGTACTTACACCTTGTGCAAGGTCCAGTTATCCCTTATTAGTAGATTAGTAGTGTTCTAGCAGCTTAGGCTGATAGAAGTAGCTATAGCAGAGCAGCTTAGGCTGAACTAGGAGACATGCAAAGATCCTACTAAACCACTTATATCATACAGGTAATATATCACATGAAACACAATACTGAGGGTTACTAAAAATAAAGGTACTTTATTTTAGTGACAATGTGCCAAACATATCTCAGAGGATATACTCCCTTAGGAGGTAAGTAAAATACACAAAATATATATACAAACCAAAATCAGGTAAGTAAAACAGTCAGAAAGTAGTGCAAACACTGTAGAATACAATAGGATGCAATAGGCCTGAGGCAACACAAACCAAATACTAAGAAAGTGGAATGCGAACCACGAATGGACCCCTAGGCTAGTGTAGTGTGTAGAGGGTCGCTGGAAGTGTAAGAAAACACTAAGGCCCGTATTTATACTTTTTTAGCGCCGCATTTGCGCCGCTTTTTGACGCAAAAACGGCGCAAACATACAAAATACAATTGTATTTTGTAAGTTTGCGCCGATTGTGCGTCAAAAAGCGACGCAAATGCGGCGCTAAAAAAGTATAAATATGGGCCTAAGGGTGTCCAAGATACCCCACCCCAAGACCCTGAAAAGTAGGAGTAAAGTGCTACTACTTCCCCAGAAACACACTAAACTTGTGATAGAGGATTTTGCAAAGACCACAACAGAATGCAAAGCACTGAAGACGGATTCCTGGACCTGAAGACCTGCAAAGGAAGGGGACCAAGTCCAAGAGTCGTGAAAGTGTCCAGGCGGGGCAGGAGCCCACTAAACCCCGGATGAAGGTGCAAAATGGCTGCCTCCGGATGGAAGAAGCTGAAGATTCTGCAAAAACGAAAGGTGCTAGGAACTTCTCCTTCATGCAGAATGTGTCCCATGGAGTGCTTGAGGATGCAGAGTTGTTTCCTTGGCAAAAGACCGCAAACAAGCCTTGCTAGCTCCAAAGGTCGCGGTTGAAGAAAAAGGGAGCTACTCGGGCCCAGGAAGGACCTGGACGTCGCCACTTGGGAGAGGAGACAGAGAGGGCCCTCACCAACGTAGAGAGTCCACGCACAAGAAGGTAGCACCTGCAGAAGTCATTGAACACAGGTTCAAGAAGACTGAGCACGGCAGTCGTCTCAACACTACAAAAGAGGGTCCCACGAAGCCGGAGGTCAACTCAGCGAGTTGAGCAATGCAGGACGGAGTGCTGGGGACCTGGGCTAGGCTGTGCACGAAGGATTCCTTGCAAAAGTGCACAGAAGCACTGGCAGCTGCAGTTCACGCGGTGTACAGGATTACTGTCTGGAGAGGGGAGGCAAGGACTTACCTCCTCCAAATTTGGACAGTTGGACCACTGGACAGTCTGGGTCACTTGGATCCACAATCTGTGTTCCAGGGGCCACGCTCGTCAGGATGAGAGGGGTCTCTGAGTACCGGTGACGCTGAAGTTTGGTGTCTGCTGAAGCAGGGGGACGATTCCGTCGACCCACTGGAGACTTCTTCATGGTTTCCAGTGCAGGATGAAGGCAGACAGCCCCCAAAGCATGCACCACAGTCGGAAACAGTCGAGAAAGCCGTCAGGATTAGGCGCTACAATGTTGCTGGTAGTCTTCTTGCTACTTTGTTGCAGTTTTGCAGGCGTCCTGGAGCAGTCAGCAGTCGATGCTTGGCAGAAGTTGAAGAGAGAGGTGCAGAGGAACTCTGGTGAATTCTTGCAAGTCGTTATCTGAGGAAAGGCCCACTGGGAAGACCCTACATAGCCCTCAGAGGAGGATTGGCCACCTAGTCAGGTAAGCACCTATCAGGAGGGGTATCTGACGTCACCTGCTGGCACTGGCCACCCAGTGGCCTCCAGAGTGCCCTCACACCTCTTGATTCAAGATGGCAGATATCTGGGACACACTGGAGGAGCTCTGGGCACCACCCCTGGGGTGGTGAGGGACAGGGGAGTGGTCACTCCCCTTTCCTTTGTCCAGTTTTGCACCAGAGCAGGGACTGGGGGGTTCCCTGAACCGGTGTAGACAGGTTTATGCAAGGAGGGCACCATCTGTGCCCTTCAAAGCATTTCCAGAGGCTGGGAGAGGCTACCCCTCCCCAGCCTTTAACACCTATTTCCAAAGAGAGCGGGTGTGACACCCTCCCTCAGAGGAAATTCTTTGTTCTGCCTACCTGGGACTGGGCTGCCCAGACCCCAGGAGGACAGAAACCAGTCTGTGGGTTGGCAGCAGCGGTAGCTGCAGAGAAAACCCCAGAGAGCTGGTTTGGCAGTACCCAGGGTCCATAGTGGAGCCCCGAGGGTGCATAGGATTGGCACCCCAATACCAGATTTGGCATAGGGGGACAATTCCATGATCTTAGACATGTTACATGGCCATAATCGAAGTTACCATTGTGAAGCTACATATAGCTATTGACCTATATGTAGTTCACGCGTGTAATGGTGTCCCCGCGCTCACAAAGTCCAGGGAAATTGCCCTGCACTATGCGGGGGCACCTCTGCTAGTACAAGGGTGCCCTCACACTTAGTAACTTTGCACCTAACCTTCACTAAGTGAAGGGTAGACATATAGGTGACTTATAAGTTACTTAAGTGCAGTGTAAAATGGCTGTGAAATAACGTGTGCGTTATTTTAATAAGGCTGCAGTGGCAGTCCTGTGTAAGATTTGTCTGCGCTCCCTATGGGTGGCAAAAGAAATGCTGCAGCCCATAGGGATCTCCTGGAACCCCAATACCCTGGGTACCTAGGTACCATATACTAGGGAATTATAAGGGTGCTCCAGTGTGCCAATTAGAATTGGCAAACATGGTCACTAGCCTATAGTGACAATTTTAAAGGCAGAGAGATCATAAGCACTGAGGTTCTGGTTAGCAGAGCCTCAGTGACACAGTTAGGCACTACAAAGGCATACACATTAGGCCACAAACTATTAGCACTGGGGTCCTGGCTAGCAGGATCCCAGTGAGACAGGCAAAAACAAACTGCCATACATGTAAAAATGGGGGTAACTTGCCAGGCAAGATGGTACTTTCCTACACAACCCCCCCTCCCCCAAACGAGGGACAATAAGGCTAACCTTGCCCAGATGAGTCTTCATGGTCTGAGTGGAAATATCTGGAGAGTCCATCTGCTTTGGAGTGGGTACTCCCAGGTCTATGTTCCACCGTATAGTCCATTCCCTGTAGGGAGATGGACCACCTCAACAATTTAGGATTTTCACCTTTCATTTGTTTAAGCCACAATAGAGGTTTGTGGTCTGTCTGAACAATAAAGTGAGTACCAAACAGGTATGGTCTCAACTGTTTCAGGGCCCAGACCACAGCACAGGCCTCCCTCTCTATGGCAGACCAATGCTTTTCTCTAGGGGTCAACCCCCTGCTGATAAAAGCAACAGGTTGATCCTGGCCCTCAGTGCTAAGCTGTGATAGAACTGCCCCTACCCCTAATTCAGAAGCATCAGTCTGGACTATGAATTTCTTGGAGTAACAAGGGTTTTTTAGGACAGGTGCAGAGCACATGGCCTGTTTGAGCTCATCAAAAGCGTTTTGACAGCTAGCTGTCCACAATACCTTTTTAGGCATCTTTTTGCTGGTGAGGTCATTAAGAGGGGCTGCAATGGAGCCATAGTTCTTAACGAGCCTCCTATAGCACCCTGTGAGGCCTAGGAAGGCTCTCACCTGGGTTTGACTTTGGGGGGGAGCCTATTCTATAATGGTTTGGATCTTCCCCTGCAGTGGTGCAATCTGTTCCCCACCTACTAGGTGGCCCAGATAAACCACTTCCCCCTGCCCTATCTGGCCCTTTGAAGCCTTGATAGTGAGGCTTGCCTTTTGCAGGGCCTCCAAACCTTTCCACAGGTGGACCAGGTGATCATCCCAGGTGGAGTTAAAGACAGCTATATCATCTAGATATGCTGCACTAAAGGCTTTCAATCCTTGCAGGTCTGTATTCACCAACCTCTGAAAAGTGGCAGGTGCATTTTTCAATCCAAAGGACATAACAGTGAACTGATAGTGTCCTCCAATGGCTGAAAATGCAGTTTTAGGTTTAGCATCTTCTGACAACTTAATCTGCCAATACCCTGCAGTTAAGTCAAAAGTGCTTAGATACTTGGCAGACGGCAGTGTATCTATGAGCTCACCTGCCCTGGGTATAGGGTGAGCATCAGTTTTGGTTACTTGATTGAGACCTCTATAGTCAACACAAAACCTAATTTCCTTTTTACCATCTTTACTATGAGGTTTGGGGACAAGCACCACTGGGCTAGCCCAGGGACTTTCAGAAGGCTCAATCACTCCCAGAACTAACATTTTCTGTACCTCTTGTTTAATGCAGTCTCTGACATGGTCAGGCTGCCTATAAATCTTACTTTTGACAGGCAAACTGTCTCCAGTGTCGATTGTGTGCTCACACCAGGTAGTTGTACCTGGGATCTGTGATAAGAGGTCAGAGAATTGATCTAAGAGATTTATGCAGCTGTCCTTCTGCTCAGCAGTAAGACAATCTGCAAGCACAACTTCCTCCACTAAGCCATCAGCTTCAGTGGTGGAGAAGAGGTTAGGGAGAGGGTCACTCTCTTCCTCCTGTCCCTCACCAGTTGCCATGAGCAGGGTTAAGTCACCCCTGTCATAGTAAGGTTTTAGGTGATTGACATGGAGCACCCTAAGGGGACTCCTGGCAGTGCCCAGGTCTACCAAATAGGTGACCTCACCTTTCTTTTCAACAATGAGATGGGGTCCACTCCATTTGTCCTGGAGTGCTCTTGGGGCCGCAGTCTCCAATACCCACACATTCTGTCCTAGGTGGTACTAGGTCAGGACAGCCTTCTGGTCATGCCATTGATTTTGGAGCTCTTGGCTGGCCTGAAGGTTTTTACTAGCCTTTTTCATGTACGCAGCCATCCTAGATCTCAGGCCAAGTACATAGTCCACAATGTCTTGCTTGGGAGCTTTTAAAGGTTGTTCCCAGCCCTCCTTCACAAGAGCAAGGGGACCTCTTACAGGGTGCCCAAAGAGGACTTCAAATGGGCTAAAGCCCACTCCTTTGTGGGGTACATCCCTATAAGCAGAAAGGAGGCATGGCAACAGGACATCCCATCTCCTCCTGAGTTTTTCAGTGAGTCCCATGATCATATCTTTCAGAGTTTTATTAAACCTCTCAACCAGACCATTTGCCTGTGGATGATAGGGAGTAGTGAACTTGTAAGTTACACCCCACTCCTTCCACATAGCTTTGAGGTATGCAGACATAAAGTTACTACCTCTGTCTGATACCACTTCCTTAGGGAAACCCACTCTGGAAAAGATTCCCAGGTGGGCTTTTGCCACTGCAGGAGCTGTAGTGGTCCTTAAGGGTATAGCTTCAGGATACCTAGTGGCATGGTCCACTACCACAAGGATAAACCTATTGCCTGAAGCTGTTGGAGGGTCAAGGGGGCCAACTATGTCAACCCCTACCCTTTCAAATGGCACCCCAACCCCAAGAAAGTGGAATTAAGCGGGCCTTAGGCGTGCCACCAGTCTTGCCACTGGCTTGGCAGGTCACACAGGAGCGACAAAACTCCTTGGTGTCCTCTGACATGTGAGGCCAGTGAAACAATGGAACACGTCTGTCCCAAGTTTTACTCTGGCCCAATTGCCCAGCCAAAGGAATATCATGAGCCAAAGTCAGAAGAAACTACCTATGCTGCAAAGGGATGACCAATCTCCTGGCAGCTCCAGGTTTAGAGTCCCTTGACTCAGTGTAGAGGAGGTTATCTTCCCAATAGACTTTATGGCTATCAGAGATATCCCCATTCTGCTGTTTGAAAGCTTGCTGTCTTAAACCCTCTAGTGTGGGACAGGTCTGCTGTGCCACACTCAGCTCTTCCCTAGCAGCCCCCCCTGCACCCAAAAGCTCAGCAGTATCTGCTGCCAGCTCATCTGATGTAGGTTCTGCACAGGGAGAGGATTCCTCTTCCTCAAAAGGGGAATCTTCTGGAGAGGGAGGGATAGTGGGCAAGGATTTACCCTTTCTACCCCTAGCTTTTGGGAGCACTTGGTCCATAGAGGGGGTCCTCAGCAACATAGCGAGCCCACGCACAAGAAGGTAGCACCCGTAGAAGTCCTTGAACACAGGTTCAAGAAGACTGAGCACAGCGGTTGTCTCAACACTACAAAAGAGGGTCCCACAAAGCCATGCGGTCAAGGCCCACTGGGCAAATGTTGATGCTAGTTGTTCTATCATTATTATTATGAATGTTCCTGCTTATTCCCAATGCAGTATCTGCCAGTTCTAGCAGTTCTTCAATTATTGAAGCATCCAGGCTGAAGCTTGTAGCACAACTAGTGGGGTCTTGTGCATGCTCAGTTTGTGTGGACCTAAATAATGGCTCAAGCTCCAATATCGGACTAGAAGGAACAGTGGAAGTCTCTGTAACTTGGTTATCTATACATTTGATGGATTCTCCTTCTCCTACCCCACTCCTCGCTCTTGTAAAGTAATTATGTATATATGTTTTCCTGGTATTTGGAGCCTTTCGCTTAAGGCCTGTCTTGTGATCCTTCTGGACTTTAGGCCCATCTGCCGGCAACTGACCTGCCTTGGCGTCCGATTCATTGTCATCTCCATCTTGACACTTTGTTTCTATGGGTTCTGTAACAATTGCAGTAGTCTTTGTAGAGTTTGCGGGGCTTACAGGGCAAGTGGGGCACCCTCCTTTGTCTTCTACTGCTTCCATTTTGATCATGTTTTAGTGGTTGGATGGCCTCAGTCCTGTGTACCCGGATTGAGGCTGGTGTGCTGTTTCGGGTTGTCTCCTCAATTTGCCACGAGCCCTACCTATCGAAAAGATCCTATAAGCCGGTTTCCAACAACCCCCAATTATTTTGAGACTTCTATCTTCTTTCCAATTTTTCAGTTTTTTCTGTGCCCTTTGTGCCTTAGGTACCAACCTCGGAGTATTTGAGATTGCAAGCTAATTTAGTGTTGATGAGTGGGTTGTTGCTTCTCCCGGCCTTGGTTCCGATGCCCGCTCCTGTGCCTGCCCTCCTTCCAGGGAAGACATAGGCCATCTTAGCACCGTATTTGCTCAAGTTGTTTGTTCAGTGAGCTGGCTGGTGTCCCCGGGAGACGTCGTGAGGCATCCTGAGTGGGGTGATGTGTTGAAGGAGAGCTATTAGTGTAGATTGTCTTTTAGTAACACGTTAAATATTTGCTTAGATAATTGTGTGCTTGCTTTCTTGAGTGGTTACGTAGTTCTCACAATATAGAAATATGTCATATAGAAAATGCTGGTCAGCTTTATTCAGTTTGGTTTAGCCACTTGCCCCAGCACAATTGAGCGCCTCCTTGCCCTCTGCCCCTCTGCACACTTTATTTTCTTTTATCACCACGGGCCGGGGGTGGGGAGGGCACGAGCACGCTCAAGTAATACTCTGTTCAGAGGCAGTCGCAATTGACTGCTTGAAGTGCCATGCAATGTTGCAGTTCTGTGGAGCGCTTTGAGAGCCCCCTTATAGCTTTAGTGGCTCCAGTGGCTTTTTGGCTCTTTAGCTCTTGTAGACTGTCCTTGTAAATTGCCTTTAAATTTGGCCAGTGGCTCTTATGATTGCGGTTTTTGTTGTGGATTAGATCTATTGCGGGTCTAATAAGATGCTGGGAGCATAGGGCAAAGTCTGATCACGGCACTCCACTACTCCACCATTCTGCACCTGGCCCCTTCCGCACTCCTTCTTAGCCTTTTATGTGCCTAGAGGCAGTAGCACAGTGGGAAATTGACAGGCCTTGTAGGTGTGCCAGGCTTTGTGGGGGTTTTGGTGGACTTTGAGGGAGTGGGTCGGTGGGAATCACCTGTGCACAGTTTTCAGCATGCGGTTTCAGCACGTTTCTGGCCCTCACTCTGTCGCAATCAACACTCAGCGTTCAAGCAAGCTGAGCGCGCACCAAACTCCGGGACTCACTGATGAGTCGCCGACGATTTCCACGCCCCACGCTCCTGGTCTCACGGAGCTCACTCTCTCGGGCCATGGCTCCAACTGCTCCAATAGTTCTACCTGCTTTGACGGCCCTGGCCTAGCCACCAGGCCACCCCCCCCCCCGCTGGCCTCTGGCTGCTGACCATCATGGCTTGGGGGCCTCCGCGGCAAGCACAGGGAGGGTGCTCTCTTGCTCTCTTGGGTGCTCCCCAATTTAGTTCAGCCCCAAATTCCACTGCCAAAATTGTATATTGGAGACATCATAATTATCTATCACAAAACAACCTGGTTTTGTAAGGCAGGTATTTGCGTTTTTGGTCGTGGGCTCAGCGGCCTTATAGGGAAGCCTACCAAACACAGACATTTCTGGAAACTAGACATCCGGGAGAGTCCACAGAGGTGTGACTTGTGCGGATTCCCTAAAGTTTTCTTACCCTATAATACCCTGCAAAGGTGAAATGTTGAATAAAAACTCAATTGTTTCTTGCATTTCTGTCACACAAACTATAGGAATATGCTGGGATTCACAAAATTACTACCACCCAGTGTTTCCCCACCTGTCCTGATAAAAACGATACCCCACTTGAGTGCCTGTACCTAGTGCCTGCGTCAGGAATGGATCACCCCAGGGTCAACAGTTGCCCTCATATAAGGACCAACATTGACCGTTGTGTGATCTATTTCTGTTGCGGGCACTAGGCCTACCCACACAAGTGAGGTACCATTTTTCTTGGGAGACTTGGGGGAATGCTGGGTGGAAGGAAATTTGTGTCTCCTCTCAGATTCCAGAACTATCACCGAAATGTGAGAAAAAAGTTTTTGTTTTTTTGCCAAATATTGAGGTTTGCAAAGGATTCTGGGTAACAGCTCCAGGTGAGAGTGCCACAAGTTACCCCATCCTGGGTTCCTCTAGGCAAAAATTCACTGGTTTGGTAGGTTTCCCTAGGTACCGGCTGAACTAGAGACCCAAATCCACAGCTAGGCACTTTCCAAAAAACATGTCAGTTTTCAATGTAAAAATTTGATGTGGCCATGTTGAGTTTGTGGGCGTTTCCTGTTGCGGGCACTAGGCCTACCTACACAAGTGAGGTACCATTTTTATTGGGAGTCTTGGGGTAATGCTGGGTAGAAGGAAGTTTGAGGCTCCTCTCAGATTCCAGAACTTTCTATCACCGAAATGTCAGGAAAAAGTGTTTTTTTTGGCCAAATTTTGAGGTTTGCAAAGGATTCTGGGTAACAGAAGCTTGTGAGAGCCCCACAATTCACCCCATTCTGAATTCCCCTAGATGTCTAGTTTTAAAAAAATGTATAGGTTTGGTAGGTTTCCCTAGGTGCCGGCTTAGCTAGAGGCCAAAGACCACAGCTAGGGACTTTGCAAAATACAGGTTAGTTTTCTTTGGGAAAATGGTATGTGTCTATGTTGTGTTTTGTAGCATTTCCTGTTGCGGGCACTAGGCTAAATATACAAGTAAATAAATACTTTGGCACCACTGGGCCTGTCAGCATTATCGTTTGCAGTTTGTCAAGATTGGTGACAGAACTGCCAAAACCGGTCTATGATCTCCCGACTGCACCTGCCTGTCAGGGGCACACCTACTCCTGGGCTATCGAAGGCCGGGCGCCTCGCACGCCTCCTCCGACCACCGGGGTTTCCCCTCGCCAACGCGGGTTCCGCTTCTTGCACCCCCGCTACAAGCGAAAGAGGAAGAAAAAAGAAACACGTGTAGCCTGCTTGTGACTGGGGCATCCGAGACTACTTTCAAAGCCGGACCCTCGTCCGGCAGGCCCTCCTCGCCCGGCTGCCGCTCCCGTGTGAGGCATCTGAAGAGATTCTAGAACACGCCCAAAGTTTGACCACAGCACTGAACCGAAGCCGTTGGCGGAAAAACGGTGTCTGTGGAACCGACCTGACCAGGAAACGCATCGAGGAAGAGGTACTGGACTCCCGCCCGGGGAAGGGCACCGCGCTGCACGCTGTGGAGGCCCCGGCCGCCCACCCGGAGAGCATCGGTAGGTGCTGCGTCAGCGAGGCGACCCCTGCCATCTACGTTTCTCGTCACCTTTCCGAAATAAACACAAGACTGCCGTTGTTTTTTATTGTGGCATTTGTATAGTGCGCATTGCCATCGTGTGAGGGGCTGAAGCGCTTAACCACACGTATATAATATTCTTAAACTTAGGGCCATATTTATACTTTTTTAGCGTTATTTTTTGACGCAAAAGCGGCGCAAACTTGCAAAATACAATTGTATTTTGTAAGTAAGCGCCGTTTTTCCGTCAAAAAGCGCCGCAATTGCGGCGCTGAAAAAGTATAAATATGGTTAGTGCTGAAACACTTTTTAAGTGATTTCTTTAGGTGATTGATGTTTCCCACCTTCTATTTCAGAAAATAATTAAAACAAATCTGCTTTCCCCAGTATTTATATTGGCGTGAGCTTAAAAATGCAGGCCAGACCGGTTAAAATATGCTAGCAGATGGCAACCCCATGTAAAACTTGGAAACTAGGTTCTACTGTGCCTTTGTTCAACATCGTGTAATCCTCGGCAAATCACTTACAACCTCATTTAAGGGTTGATCGACGGTAGTCCACTCGTCAGGGTGGCAGAGCACATTACCTGATTTAGAGATGACCGCCAGACCTGGGGGGGGGGGGCTCTGTACATTGAAAGGAACCTCCGGCACAGTGCTCCTGTGAAGCGCCCTAATAATGCCTTTGAGCCAAGATTGTGCCCTGCAAATCTACAAAAAGCAAGTTATATATACCATGTAGGTTAATGCTCGCAGTTGATGTTTAGGGTAGAAGGTCTGCACTCTGATATATTAGGGATTTGAGGGAGTTAACAGGTGTAGAGAAGCAGTGAATTGAGTATGCTATTGAAGAAAGATACTCCATTTGTGTAGGTGACATTAACTGCCACCATTGTTGAATTCAGGAGTGATTTTTCATCACCAGACATTAACCGAGAAAAAGGGAGAAAGGAGAAGGAGAAGCGAAATACTGTAGGAAAACGATGCCAAATTGAAATGCATGGATGAAAAGCAAAAATACAAGAGACATAAAAAAATAAAGGAAATGCAGGTTGTAGAAATAAGAGGTGTAGAGTGGAATCACAAAAAACATCATTGATAGTAATCTCTACATTTCCTAGGTATGTCATAAGAACATTTTGGAAACCCACACAAGTTTTAAAATAAATAAAATAAACCCTTGATAATTCATGGCATTCTCCCATGGAACACAGCTTCTGCAGATTGTTCAGTATAGCAGACCTCACAACTTTAGAAACATTTGCAAGTGCAATTCACAGAAGTCGGTTGTGGGCTCCAAGCCAGTAAGGCCATTTGTGGAGGATGGAGGTCGAGGAAGTATATGGACCTATTGAAGAAAAACAAGCTCATATTGTAGAATCACAACTATATTTTATAATAATAATGTGTTAGCCTTGAAGCCATATTTTGCAGTCTGATAGACAACTGATTAAATATTTTGATAGCCAGGTTGTACCACAGTAGCTATCTGCGTTATATAGCAGCAGCATATCATGAAACGGTGGCAACCTGTCCAGCCAGTCATCTAGTGAAAAGTGCTGTTCTAAGTAATGGCCTATTTCATCTTTGCCTGGCATTGTTGTATGTTTGAAATAATTCCTAAGGCTTGTGGTATACATGACACATAAAGTTGGCTCACATGCCCTCATAGTAAAATGACAACGGAAAAATGATTTCATAGGTTTGTTTTAATTATTCACTTGTAATGGATTTAAAATTCTAGAGCTAATAGTCACAGTGTTTGAGGGACACAAGTTGAGCAGGAGGGATTTTGGCTAAAAGCCGCCTCCGCCCACAGGGAGTTGGTAAATCTAGGCATCTTGAAAAATTCCCTAGAAATGACCGTTTGTTGAGTTGAAACCTTCACAATGTACACATTAAAATGAAAATAAATGAAGTGCAGATACAGAAAAGTGAAGGAAAATATATTAAGGATATCATCTACTGAAAAGAGTGGTACAATGACAAACTGAACTACCTGAATACCATTATACAAACAACACACCACAGTTGGCAAACATTAACTTCTGGGGCCTATAAAAGGAGTCTCCAAATGGATGCGCACCTTTTGTGCAGCATTTCTTGGTACTTCACCAAGATTCCAGTACTGTTGATCACGCCCTTCTGCTGGAGCAAAAAAATCCAAGTGGTTTATCATGAAAGGGCAATACTAGTCTCAAAATGGAGACCAACACAAGATTACTATGAAAACACCCATTCTTTTAAATATGATGCTGTCTCAGGCCCTAACAATGTATCATCTCAACATGGAGATCATACACCAGGTCAGGCTTGCCATTGAAGATATACTGGAGATGAACATTGGTTTCACAACCTCATACTTGTACTTGTGAAATTACTTGCAGTATTGCATTCCTGTGCAACAGGCGCATTCCAGCATAAAGTAAGCATGGTACCTGGCTCAACACAGCCCACCTTTTTGAAAATACTTCCTCTGATCATAAACACCCTGATGGATATGATTGACTAGCGCATCATATTTCCTACAGACTCACTGAAGATTTATCTAGTGGGGACGATATTTTCAGCAGTAGCAGATTTCCCAAAGGTGCTAGGAACGATAGATAGCATCAATAATTTACTGGGCCTTCCAATGTCAAATGAGCAAGTCCACCAAAGTCAGAAAATGCTGTACACCCTCAGTGTCTCAACTGGTGCACGGTAATATTCCCAGGCTCAATGACTCAATGAGCCTGCAACATAACCCGCACAATGAACCCAATAAACAAATAAATACACAAATGCTGAAAAATTGAATTCACAAATAAATCTAAAAACATCAAAAATACAATTCCAATGTAAAGACTGGAGCTTTTTTTTTAGTTCAATTGAGGCCACCCATCATTCATATTATATTCTGTTTGATGCACTTGTACTGCTCCCACAAAACCAGTCTGAGGATATCAGCTTAATTTTTAGGCTCCAGTTTCAAATTCCTTCGCATTTACAGAACATTCAAATTTTTCAATTTTGCTTCTTTATCTAAATGAACTTTATTAATATATGTATGTATACATTTTAAAAGCAGTTTCTGACCCCCTGCATAGGTATTGCAGATCCCCAGGGGTCCCTGGACCACATGTTAATAACCATTGTGGTAGCACATTGCAGAGTACCAATGTAACAAAGAGGAGGCAGAATATAGATGTGATGTAGATGACTATAAAGCCCAAGTTGTTATAGAGCACCTGGAGAGTATGTGCATGTTACTTCTATGACATCTGACATCAAAACATCTTATGTTTGTAATGAGGTACACACAAAGTGACGCAACATGTAAATAAAACAAAGTACAAACATATAGGGAGGTTAGAAAATTCCCTTTATTTTACTTGGTCACCCCACTTTTTTATTGACTGGTGATGCTAGGCTTTAAACGCAGCATACCTGAGCACTACTGTTTAGTCCCCAGTGCATGTGTTCTGACCCATAAAATGTAAAATTAGCTTATCCCCAATTGGCATGTTTAACTTCCCAGAAACAACATAGTATATTTTGTAGGAAATACACCAATGGCATAGAAGGTAAATGTCGCTTGTGGACTGTACCATGTATTATGCCTTCAGTCAGACTAACCAGTAAAGCATGGCTTCTTTCCTACATGTTTAGCTTGTTTACTGCAGCTTCTAAAACTGCAGGCAGACTTGTCAAAAGAATCTTTTTTGACAAGAAGAAACCCTACTTTTAAATATTAAACAAGCCACCCCCAGTTAGGCCTTGTAGCCTGTGAGGTGCCTAATACTTACAAAATTGGAACATTTAAGAATTTACGGTTGGCATGTTCCTACACTGGCTACCCTGAAAAGCCATTTTCACTATGTAGGGATATAGTTGTTTCTATATGAAAACTAAAATACAATTAAAATACAATTTATACAATTTTCGTAACTTTGATTTAGGATAAGCTACAGAGCCCATTCAGTAATTTGGTTTTAGGATCTATTAAAAATGGAGTTCAATGTAGAAGTTGGAGTTTTGATACATTTACACGAAAAGTAACTTTTATAAAGTTAGTTTTCCTGCGTGAAGCTTCAGTGGCTAATTTGCTTTAACCTGCCTGCAGCTGACCTCCCTGTAAGTGCTTTCCCCTTAATGATGTGTGAAACTGCCAGGACCTGCATACCTGCTTCACTATAAACGGCACAGTGGGTGAGACCCTAGCACCCATCACCAGTAACTGCAGGAAGGAATTAACTCTAAAGGCGTTCCACAGCAGTCTGGTTTCCGAGCTCTCACTATCAGCCATCCAATGCACTGCGTATTGCAGCTGTGTTGCAAGATAGTGAGGCAGTCTGAGTCACAGTCCCGCCCCAGGTACGCCTGACAAGCTCATGCGTTTCCTCCCCAAGGCCCATAAAAATTCAGTGATTAGTTTTTTAATTTCCTGAAATACTAGCCTAAGGATCTCATATAAGTTACTCTGGAAGATATAAAGGCAGCAGGGTAGTATAATCATTTTGGCTATTGCCAATTTCCCCATCAAGGATAGACGTTATGTGTTCTGGATGGTTTCAGTCTCTTTAACACTCTCCCCATATTAGCACCCTCAAACTGAGTTGCGCCATGAGCCAATTTAATCCCCAGGTATCAGACGTTTTTCATCTCCCATGTCAGGGCAGTCCGAGGGAGGGCCTCTGCAGTCGTACCAGCCAATCCTCCCACTGGGAACAGTTTAGATTTACTACAGTTAACTGAAAGCCCAGATATCTTGCTAAACTTGGTGAGAGGTGCCAACAAAATAGAGACAGAGGACTCAGGCTGACGTAAGTAAAGCAGGGCATCATCAGCATACAAGGAGACCACATGTGTGGTCCCTCCTTTCTGTACACCCCAGTCCTGCATGGAATCCCTCAGGCTACCTGCTACTGGCTCCATTGTGATCGCTCGGAAGATACTTGTGTGTCCTGACGGCACATTGGCAGATTCAATCTGTGCGCCAGATTTTTGTGAATCCTTTCAGGACCACAGGGAAGGTGATGGTTATTGTAGTGATGATACAGACTGAGAACAGATGAGACACGGGAGAAGGGTAAACAAGGCTTCCACTGAGCAGCTTGATTCCACAGTACTGATCTATGTAATATGGAGGCGCTGCATCGAAGTTTCACGTATGACTGATTTGCCTTAATTTTGACATGGTTATCATTGGGTGACCTGTATCTGTGATTTTTTTCTTTCTTTTTTTCCAAGAGCATATTTTTCACAAGTTTTTGCATATTAATGTAGAAATGGGGTCTGATTAGCTGGTTGCTGGTGGGTAGGTCATGGTGGGTGGAGGTCTTGCTTCATGTGGATGGAGCGCCTTTGGCCTCGCCATTTTGAGGGGGAGGGGTGAAAAGCTCACAGCAAAACGCTACAGTTACAGTTGGGACTCTGGCCTCAGAGTGACTGAAGCGGTGGGACTGCGTAGTTGGCCTGCCAGTGGGAGGGGGGCAAAGTTTCCTGTTTTTGATGGTTGTTAATTCAAGTGTTTTGTAGGTATTGGCATAAAAATGTTTGGCCGTTTGAACTCTACTACATGAAGGGAGACTATCGGCTTGGACCGCAGGGTGCACGCCAAGATGTGGAAACGAATGACAGTTATGATAACCATGGCCTCCAAATGGAAGTTTGTGACCTGAAACGTGCGGGGTCTGGGTCAACCTGATAACCGGAGACAAGAGTACTCCTACTTACGGTGCTATAGGGTGGCAGTGGCATTCTTACAGGAGACACATACTTGTGGGGACTGCATTATGAGCCTGTGGCGCAGATGGAGGGTTCAAGTTTTTGCAATCTGTAATTCTAGTTATGCCAGGGGTGTCCTAATCTGGGTGGCCCTTGGGGACCCCTTTGTGGCTAAGGGAGTTTCCTTGGATCATCAAGGGAGGTATGTGATCACTTCAGGTGCCTTGGATGGCAGAGATATCTGCTTGATTAATGTTTATGCACCGAATACTGATGATGGGGCCTTTTTTGGTGCAGTAATGGATGTAGCTGAGGAGTGCCTGGGCTATGAAGTCCTTATGGCTGGAGATTTGAATTGTGTATTAGATGGCGAAATGGACCATCTTCCCCCTAAGGCAGTCACTAAACCAGCAATGTTAAGTTCCCACCTGGAGGTTACGGCAGGTTTGGAGTTGAAGGATGTCTGGAGTGCGAGAAACCCTAACAATAAATCAGACTTCTGCTTTGTGCCTGCCACAGATACTTATAGTCATTTAGATTATTGTTTGGCATCCGGGGCATTGCCACATTGTCTGGAGGCTAGTTCTTACCTAGCACATTACATATCTTATCAATCCCTCTTATTAGTTTCCTTTAGGATGTCCAGGGAGGCTCTGAGGATACCCTTATGGAGGTTGCAGGTGGAGGCCCTATCCAACCTAGTCTTTAATGAGATGGTGAAGGAGGTAGTCAGTCACTACTTTACAGACAACTAGGGTAGTGTATCAACAAGAGCAATAGAATGGGATGCCATGAAGGCAGTGCTACCTTCAGAATGTTTGAAAACAAACTTCAGCATGAGACAACAACTTTCCATGTTGTTAGATATCCTGGAACTGAGATTAGGTCATTTTAAGGGCCAGCTGGTAGAAAGGCTCCAATGATTTAAAGAATGGCGGGAGTGTAAGCGTGAGCTGCTGGAAACATGGGATCACATAGATACATTTGGCCATACTAGCTATCAGCAATGTCTTCATATGGAAGGGGATAAGGCAAACAGATTACTTGCCACTCTTTTTCGTAACGAGATGCGCATCCCGCCTTTAGCAGGGAACTGCGATAAAATGGGGAAGATGATATGTATGCAAGAAGGCATACTTGAGGTGTTTGCAACTCATTTACAGGCCCTGTATGGACCTCCACCTCGTGTTCAGTTTTTGGCCGGCACAGTTACCTGGTGGGCATGGAGATGATGTCCCTCACCTGGGATGAGAGGAATACTTTGGATGCTGTGGTATAATGTGGTAATAAGGACACTAAGGACAGCAAAGGCTCCTGGTGGTGATGGTTTGCCAGCGAAGATATAACAATGCAGGGCGGGCACAAAATCCAAGAAACTCCCCGAAGTTTATACTGAAGCATATGGGAAGGGGATACTCGCTGCCCCTAAGAGGGAAGCCCTCATAGTCATGTTACCTGAGCTGAGGTTGCTTCCTATTGTCCATAGTCCATGTTAAATGTGAATGCAAGGATCCTGAGCAAGGTTCTTCCACCCCAACTTTGGCCACATTTGCCCCTCCTAATTCATGAAGATCAATGTGGTTTTATACCAAAGAGAAATACCCTCTGCAATCTACAGAGACTCTCGCTGGTATGGAATGCTTTAGCTTCCTAGAAGGGTCCGTATGCTTTGGCCCACCTCGACATCGAACAAGCATTTGATTCCCTCGCTTGGGATTAGTTATAGGAGGTGCTGCGCAAGGTGGGCACTGGAGATACCTTCCTGAAATGGGATGTTGTATGCGAAACCAACGGCGAGAGTGAGGGTTTGAGGATTGGTGTCTCATCAGTTCTCTTTACATTGCGGACCAGACAGGGCTGTCCCCTATCCTCTCTATTGATTCTGTTTTCCACCCCGTGCAATAAGTGAGTAAGCCTGCCCCCGATCGGTGTTTTGTTTACTTCCCATAGCGTTAACTGTGACTCAACCGATCACTCAGTCACCTCGAAATAGGAGACGTGGCCATTTCCAGCTCCTGCATGAATCATTTGTCTGTGAGGTGCCAGGCGTAAACCCGTTAGGTCCCGAAGGACCAGAGGGCCGTCCCCATAACTCTAACCATACTTGGAAACTGTCATATACACCCTGGGCTAAGTGACGTATATCCACTACTTGAGTCATGTGGGTACTTTGAGTGAATATATAGTCTCGTCTGGAGAGACTCTGGTGTGCCCTGAATAAAAATGTATGTTGGTGCTTTCGCGCATGGCGCTAGTGTCAGCAAGTTCCATCGCCGACAAAAGTGGCTAGTGTAGGGTCCCAGGGTATGAGTCGGGTCTGTGTATGTCTGCCGCGTTCTGCAGATAGAGTGGCATTGAAGTCCACCCCCATGACTAATATACTGTCGAGCAGTTGTTTGTCACCCAGCCCCAGCAGCGTAAGGTGCTGGTGGCGGGGTGGAACTTATATCGAACATAGGTTAATGGGGCTGTCTCCCATATGCCCGACTGGGCAACATACTTCCTGTAGGATTCGGTCCATGTTTTCTGGGGGATAAATAGGACCGAGTTTTTAAGCATGATCACCTCGCCTCTGGAGTCAGCAGTGTAGCCCGTATACGCTATCATGCTGTGTATCCTCCTTTGGTCGTGGCTCTACAAGAGTTACCTAGGAGGTGAGTCTCTTGTAAGAGTACTATATCTGGACTATGGGGGTCATTCCAAGTCTGGCGGGCGGCGGAGGCCGCCCGCCAGACTTCCCCCCTCCGAAATACCGCTCTGCGGTCGAAAGACCGCGGAGGGTATTCTAAGTTTTTCCCTGGGCTGGCGGGCGGTCGCCAAAAGACCGCCCGCCAGCCCAGGGAAAAACTCCCTTCCCACGAGGATGCCGGCTCGTAATCGAGCCGGCGGAGTGGGAAGGTGCGACGGGTGCTGTTGCACCCGTCGCGTATTTCACTGTCTGCCAAGCAGACAGTGAAATACTTGTAGGGGCCCTCTTACGGGGGCCCCTGCAGTGCCCATGCCAGTGGCATGGGCACTGCAGGGGCCCCCAGGGGCCCCGCGACCCCCCCTACCGCCATCCGGTTCCCGGCGGGCGGACCGCCGGGAACTGGATGGCGGTAGGGGGGGTCGGAATCCCCTCGGCGGCGCAGCTAGCTGCGCCGCCTTGGAGGATTCCAAAGGGCGGCGGTACACTGGCGGGAGACCGCCAGTGTTGCCGGTCCGACCGCGGCTTTACCGCCGCGGTCGGAATGCCCTTGGGAGCACCGCCGGCCTGTCGGCGGTGCTCCCGCGGTCCTCCAACCCGGCAGTCATTGACCGCCAGGGTTGGAATGACCCCCTATGTCTTTTGATGTATTGTAGTACCATTTTCCTTTTGATTTTTGTCCCCCAAACCCTTTACATTCCATGACAGGATTTTTAATCATGTTTGGGGAATAAGTGTCAGGGCGCCACTCTGTGTATGGGGTCGGTACATGAATCACCCAAAGGAATGAAGAGGGCCCAGGAGTCCCCATCAACCCATGCGCTTTCACTGCTCTGTAACTTGAACCTGAACTTCCCTTTGTCAGTAAACATGCACCCCTCCCTGCATCCCTACACGACGGGTTCCAAACTATCCACCCTTCCCCAGCTAGCAAGGCGCCTGTCGCCCATAAGAACATTATAGTTAACTTCTAACTGGGGGTGGGAACTTGTCAGCTAGGACTCCCTTTGTCCACCTCCCTCCACATCAGATCTTAACCAGTTGTCCCCATCTCCCTCTCTGCATAATTCGCAAACCACAGTGCCATAAAGTTCCAGTCTGTGGCACCTGTCCTGTTATCGTGGCAGAGTTTCCGGTCCGTCGTTTGCACTAGGGGTCGGTCACCGGTGACAGCTGATTAGTCTTCTTTCTTTGCTTGCATGCTCCTCCTCCAACACTTCACACTGGTCACTGTTCATCTGCCCCTTAATTCGAGCTTCCCCTCAGTGGCTGGGCGGCACTCCTAACTCCGCCGCCCGGTGCAGGGCACCATCCCTCCAGCCTTTTCCCTCAGAAATTACTTGCAGCGTGGTGGGGAAGAGCATTATGTATTTAATGTTTTGATTACGAAGTTCCTTTTTGACTTCTAGAAAGCTGCAGCGCAATTGCTGGACCCTGAATGTAAAGTCTGGGTAAAGGTTGACTGGCATTTTCAATTTTCAAGCCTTGCTTGTGGTGTGCTGCCTGAAGTATAGTGTCCCTGTCTGTGTGGTTGAATATTCTTCCGATAGTGGTCCTGGGAGCAGTCATAGGCACCCTGTGGGCATGCTCAACAGAGAAAAATTGGGAGAGACCATTAGGCTGCAAGATATTCATTATAAAGTCCTCTAGAAAGAGGGCCATGCAGAGCTCCTCCACCCACTCAGGCACCCCGACCAGGCACCCCAACCAGATGGATATTATTGCGCCCTGCCCTCTATGTCTTCCAGTTGTGCCTGCATGGTCGCATTGTCTGTTTGTATTCGGTTTACTTGGCTTTTTGAAGCGTTGACGTTGTGTCAAAGATGTCTGCCATGTTCTTTTGTGTGTGTCTTAAATGGTCTTTTTCTTTGTTGACCTCAGCGCAAAGTAGTGACATCTCTGCTACCACTGAGTCCATTTTAGGTTCAAGGGTGCCCTGTATATTTTAGATTGTGGCCACGATTTCCCAAAGAGTCAGTTCTGGTGATTCATCACCCTGACTCAGTCGATCCTCACCAGGAGAACCGCGCCCTCATTCTGTGCGCATGTTAGGACCGCATACCTGTCCATTTTATTCTGTTGATTGAATTTTTTGTGTCTTTGCCGGCAGCCATTTCAGGTGAAGGCCACCGGAGCAGCTTCCCCTCTCTCTCCTTTTTTTAAATTCTTTTTATTTATTTTATTTGGAAAGGAATAAGAAATAGTTACAGTCATACATCATTTTTGCACAAGATATACAAATTCACAAAAGGAAAAAATTAATGCATAGCCCAGTTAGCCTGGAGGAGGGAAGCTTCAATTATTGTAGATTGAGGGGAGAGCCAGATTTAATTAGATGTTAATGGGCCAGAATCCAATCCTGAAATTGCCCCCATATTGCCTTCCCTTTATTCCTAGCCCGCCTCCCCTTGCGCTCATATAGTGCCATTTCCAGGTGAAAAACAGATAATAGTCTGCCCAGCCATTGCTGCCATGACAGTGGGCGTGAGTTCAACCATGCAGAAGATATACATATTCGATAGACCGCCATGGCCAAAAAGATAAATGCTCTATGGCGTCCCCCTGTTTCTGCAGCGACCCCTAGAGTCATAGTCTCTGGGGTAAGGTCCAGATCATGTCCCAGGACCCCTTTCAGAACAGATTGAATACCATCTCTCAGAGTCGCTAGTTCCCCACAAGTGGCAAACATATGTACAATGTCTGTTTCAAATGTCCCACATCTCGGACAATTTGTTTCTGATGAGCTCCCCCATTTGGCAAGATGCGCTGGTGTATGATGCAAGTCGAACAGGGTCTTATAATGCTGTGCTTGCAGCGACGATGAGAGTAGAATAGTCTGTCCCAATTTTAATGACCTAAAAAAGTTGCTACTCCCGTCAACCAGCTTATCTCTTCACCTCTCACTGTACTTCTCCAAGTCATCAGGTTGTTCTGCCATCAACAGTGAATATATTGACCTGATTGATATATCGGATTTCACCAAAATGTCATCGAGCAGTTGGTTACTTCTAAATCCCTGGGCCCCCCCCTGTTTTTTCCCCAGGTAATCTCATATCTGTAGATATTTTAAAAAATCCCTTTGCTCTAAACCATATTGCTCTTGGAGATCCCCAAACGTCTTAACACCAAAATTGTCGAAAAAGTCCCCTAACCGTTCTATACTTAGGGGAGACCATTTTACCATATATCTATCCTTAAACACTTCAGGAAGCAGTGGATTATTCTTTAATATATATAGTGATTAAATCTGCCAAGCCCATTCTTTTTTTGCCATAATTCCCAACATATATAAGCCACCTCTAATACCTTATATTGGACTTTCTTATAAAATCCAGGTTTGTGAAATGTTAGTAAATAACCATTGGCTGCTGCTCCCACCTGCAGTTCATAGATATTAGGACAGTCCACTACTTCGGTCCCTTCTTTCTTAGCCCCCCATAATGGGCGCTTGTACTGAAAAGCTGCTGCCATTTGGTTTAGTTTCATGTTAGGTAAGGACCACCCCCCTCTTTCTCGCGGAAGAGTCATATATTTGCTCGCTCTTCTACACTTGCCATATGCCCAAATAAATCTCATGATCAATCGGTCTATCTCCTTAAATCTAGAATTTGTAAAGCTCAGTGGTACAGCGCGAAATATATACAAAAGTTTAGGAAGGAGGATCATTTTAACCATATGTGTCCCCATTATAGTTATATGTAGATTATTCCATCTACACATATCCTTTTTAGCTTTCGTGAGTATTGGATCTAAATTCAGATTAATAATCTCTCCTACTTTTGGTGTAATATCAATACCCAGATACACTGCGTGTTCAACCCTCCGATTATCCTGAGTGTTCACGTATTGATTTGTCAATAATTGCGTTTTGGTTCTATTTAGCAAATATCCAGAAAACCTTCCAAATTTCCTTGTCACCTCGTCAATTTCTTTTAGTGCCAGGTCTGGAGTAGGAGTTATAATGGCTATGTCGTCCGCATATGCTAGGACTTTTGTATCCCATCCATGCCTACATACCGGTGGAATTCTACTGCTGTCTTCCAGCTGTCTAAGCAGGGGATCTATATATAGAGCAAACAACAACAGAGAGCATGGACATCCTCATTAATTGTATTCTCACTCCCGGTGACCTATATATAGCCTTTACCGCTAAGATGAATTTCTTCCCAAAACCATAGTACTCCATTACATGCCACAAATATTTCCAGTTCACCGATCGAATGCCTTCTCTGCATCCAAAAATGCGACTGCCATGGGCTCCTCTGCCATTGCTGTAGCGTCGAAGAGCGTAACCACTCTTTGAATATGATCGGTAGTATCTCTCCCCGGGACGAACCCATGTTGTCTAGGTGCTACCAATTTCTTGATCACCGAGGATAATCGGACGGCCAGTATTTTTGAGTATATTTTAACATCACTGTTGATTAACGTAATCGGCCGTTATGAAGCCGGATTTTGTGGGACCTTCCCTTTCTTAAAAAAAATCACTATGTTAGCCATATCCAATGATGGTGGTGTTTCCCCGCCACTCTGTACCTGAATAAATAACTCCATCATTATCGGGAGCAATAATGCTTTAAAGGTTTTATAAAATTCTAAGGGGATCTCATCCGGACCTGAGGCTTTCCCGGTTGCAAGTTCGCTCAATGCCTTGTCTAATTCTGGGGTGCATATTTGATTTGCCATATCTAGGTGCTCCTCCTCCGTTAATCTTACAATCTTATTAGTATTTCTAGCATTTCTGTATCTGAAAATACAGATGTGTCATTATATAGTTCCGCATAATATCTCTGAAACACCTTCCTAATTCCGTCCACATCTGACACTATCTGTCCTTGCCATCTCTAATCTCTCTGATGACCCCAGCTGCTGTTTTCTGACTTGCCCTTATTGCTAACAGGTGCCCTGATCTTTCTCCATACTCATACCCTTCTGAACGTTGTGCAAGATATTTCTCTGCTATTCTTTGTGCGGTAACCTCGTTAATTGCTGCTTTAGCTATAGTGACCTCCTCCTGAACCTTATTTATGTCCTCACCTGTTTCTATGGCTATAATCAATTGTCTTTCTGCATTCCTCAGGTTCATCTGCAGGTCATTTATTCTAATTTGGGAATTTTTCTGCCTCTTGAGGGTGAAGCTCAAGGTTTCCCCTTGTATTCCTGCTTTCAAAGTATCCCAAACCATCTCTACTGAGGCTGACCCCTGATTAAATCCCCAAAATTCAGCTATCCACTTTCTCATATAGTCACAATATTCAGGGTCCTTAAGAAGCCCTCTTTCGTATGTCCACCTCCTGACCTTATGCTCAAACCCGTCCAGCTCCAAGTCAAATACTAATGGATTATGATCTGATATAGTCCGTGGATATAATTCCATCCTTCCACTCTTTAATAATTCAGTGGATATCAAGAAATAGTCAAGTCGCACTAGCTTTACATGAGGGGCAGAGTAGTAAGTATATCCAGGGTCTGGGCTATGTAGCTTTACCCAAGCATCCACCAGTCCTAGCTCTTTTTGGATGCCAGCCATTGCCCTAAATACCCGAAGCTTACGTCCCTGATATTTCTTGGTTGTGGGTGTTAATAAATCCTGCAATCCATCCCAAGAGCCATTAAAATTGAAATCACCACATAAAATATAGGGAGGAGACCACCTTGTTAGCTCTATAGCAAAGAGTGTCCAACACTGCTGGGTCATCCGTGACTCCCCCGTAAACAGAGCAAAGTGTGAAGCTACCCTTCCCATAGCCACATTCTATGATTACCTATCTCCCGTTCCTATCAGCCTTCTGTCAGATGAATTTTAGTTTGTTACTCTGATCTAAAATTGCCACCCCTTATTTCAGACATCTTGTTCTGAGCAAGCGATCATTCTCATACCAAGTGTCCCGAGAATTTTGGAGTTTTTGTATTCGACATGTGTCTCTTCTAGGCAATAAATGTCCGCCTTAAGAATTTTTAGATCTTTGGCAGCTTTCCTTCTTTTGCGGGGGTCATTTAATCCACATATATTAATTGAGGCAATTCGAAGTCTAGTCATTTTCTATTCTTCTTCTTTCTTTTCCCTTCTTTCCCTCCCCCCCTTTCCTATCTGATCGCACGGGGTCCTGAGTTCTCTTCCCAGTTTGCTCCCCTATTCCTATCCTTTTGCTTCTCTCACTTCCCTTTAGCCTTTCCTTTCAGTTTTTATTTTTTCCCCCATCCCCCTGCTTCCCCCCATGCCCGACCCTTTCCCCCACCCCAATCAATCAATCAATCAATAACATTTATAAAGCGCGCTACTCACCCGTGAGGGTCTCAAGGCGCTAGGGGAGGGGGGTTACTGCTGCTCGAAGAGCAAGGTTTTGAGCTGCCTCCGGAATGCGAGGTGGTCCTGGGTGGTCCTGAGGTTGGCGGGGAGGGAGTTCCATGTCTTGGCCGCCTGGTAAGAGAAGGATTTCCCACCTGCCGTAGTGCGGCGGATGCGAGGGACGGCGGCGAGTGCGAGGTTGGCGGAGCGAAGTTGACGAGTGGGCGTGTAGAAACTGAGGCGACGGTTGAGGTATTCGGGTCCCTTGTTGTGGAGGGCTTTGTGTGCGTGGGTGAGGAGCCTGAAGGTGATCCTTTTGTTGACGGGTAGCCAGTGCAGGTGTCTCAGGTGGGCGGAGATGTGGCTGTTGCGGGGTATGTTGAGGATGAGGCGGGCGGAGGCGTTTTGTATTCGCTGAAGACGTTTTTGGAGTTTTGTGGTGGTTCCTGCGTATAGGGTGTTTCCGTAGTCCAGGCGGCTTGTGACGAGGGCGTGGGTCACAGTTTTTCTGGTGTCGGCAGGGATCCAGCAGAAGATCTTTCGGAGCATGTGGAGAGTGAGGAAGCAGGAAGATGATACGGCATTGACTTGTTTGGTCATGGTGAGAAGTGGGTCCAGGATGAATCCGAGGTTGCGTGCGTGGTCTGAGGGGGTTGGCGCGGTGCCTAGTGCCGTGGGCCACCAAGAGTTGTCCCAGGCGGACGGGGTGTTTCCGAGGATGAGGACTTCCGTTTTGTCTGAGTTCAGTTTCAGACGGCTGAGTTTCATCCATTCTGCAACGTCTTTCATTCCATCCTGCAGGTTGGTCTTGGCGCTGGTGGGGTCCTTGGTGAGGGAAAGTATCAGCTCAGTGTCGTAGTCGTAGGAGATAATGTTGATGTTGTGTTTGCGTACGATGTCGGCGAGGGGGCTCATGTAGACATTGAAGAGAGTCGGGCTGAGCGAGGAGCCCTGTGGGACGCCGCAGATGATCTCGGTGGGGTCCGAGCGGAACGGCGGGAGGTAGACTCTTTGGGAGCGGTTAGAGAGGAAAGAGGTGATCCAGTCCAAGGCCTGTCCTTGGATACCGGTGGAGCGGAGGCGGGATATTAGGGTTCGGTGGCAGACGGTGTCGAAGGCAGCCGAGAGGTCGAGGAGGATGAGGGCGACTGTTTCTCCGTTGTCCATCAGAGTTCTGATGTCATCTGTGACTGCGATGAGGGCGGTTTCTGTGCTGTGGTTGGCTTAGAATCCGGACTGGGAGGGGTCGAGTAGGTTGTTGTCTTCAATGAATTTGGTCAGTTGCTTGTTGACGGTCTTCTCAATGACTTTGGCAGGGAAGGGGAGGAGCGAGATGGGGCGGAAGTTCTTCAGGTCGCTGGTGTCCGCCGTAGGTTTCTTCAGGAGAGCGTTGACTTCCGTGTGTTTCCAGCTCTCGGGGAAGGTGGCAGAAGCAAACGAGCTGTTGATGATGGTCTGGAGATAGGGGGCGATGATGTCGTCGGCTTTGTTGAAGATGAAGTGGGGGCAGGGGTCCGAGGGGCCACTGGAGTGGATGGTGTTCATGGTAGCTTTGGTCTCTTCCGCGCTGATGTGAGTCCAGGCGTTGAGGGTGATGGCTGGGGTTGTGGGTTCTGTGGTGGTTGGCTGGGTCTGATGACCGAAGCTGTCGTGTAGGTCGGTGATCTTTCGATGGAATAAGGTAGCGAGGGAGTTGCAGAGATCTTGTGAGGGCGTGATCGAGTTGGAGTTGGCGTTAGGATTGGAGAGCTCTTTGACGATGTTGAAGAGTTCTTTGCTGTTGTGAGTGTTCTTGTCCAGTCTGTCTTTGAAGGAAGTTCTTTTGGTGGCGCGGATCAGCTGATGGTGTTCGCGGGTGGCGTTTTTGAGGGCAGACATGTTTTCTACGGTGTGGTCTTTGCGCCAGGCTTTCTCGAGGGTACGGCAGTTTTTTTTGGATTCCTTGAGGGTGTCTGTGACCCATTGAGGTTTCCTGGTGTTGGTCTGTCTTGGGAGGCGTCTGAGGGGTGCGAGGTTGTCCGCGCAGTTGGTGATCCAATGTGTGAGGCTGAGGGCTGCGTTGTTGGGGTCGGTGGAGATGGTGGGTTGGTTGTGGCTGAGAGTGGAGAGTAGCTGTTCCGTGGGGATTTTGTTCCAATGTCTGTGTGGGATGGGTTCTGTGCGGAGGTGGAGAGTCTTGCGTCTGAAGGTGAAGTGGACACAACTGTGGTCGGTCCAGTGTATTACGGAAGAGTGGCTGAAGGATACGTGGTTGCTGGCGGAGAGGATGGGGTCGAGTGTGTGTCCGGCGATGTGGGTGGGGGTGTTCACCAGTTGCTTGAGACCGAGGTTGGCGAGGTTGTCGAGCAGGGTGGTGGTGTTGGTGTGGTTGTTCTGCTCCAGGTGGAAGTTGAGGTCTCCGAGGTGGATGTAGTCCGGCGAGGCTAGGGCCTGCGGGGAGATGAAGTCAGCGATGGATTTGCTGAAGAGGGCGCGTGGTCCAGGGGGTCTGTAGATGAGAGTTCCTCTGAGGGTGGTCCTGGGGTCGGTGTGGATCTGGAAGTGCATGTGTTCGGCGGCGAGGGGGGTGTCTTCGGTGGAAGTGGTGATGTTGATGGAGTCCTTGAATATGATGGCGATTCCTCCTCTGACTTGGTTGGTGCGGTCTCTCCTGGTGATCTTGTAGCCGTCGGGGATGGCTATGGCGATGTCGGGGGCCGAGGAGGCGTTCATCCAGGTCTCAGTCATGAAGGCGACGTCCGGTGCGGTGGAGTCCAGGAGGTCCCATAGTTCAATGGCGTGCTTGTGGACGGAGCATTTGAGATGGTTATTGGCGCGTGGGCTGGCGGGCGGGGTGCAGTCACGGTGGAAGGTGTGCTTCCAGGTGAGGCATGCGAAGGGTCCATGAGTGCGTTTCGGGTTGGCTTGGAAGCAGGTTCTAGAGCGACCCGGGTTGAGTGCGTGGAGGGAGGTGGGGTCAGAGCGGTGCTGCGGGGTTTGGGAGTGCTGGGGGCCAGGGTTCGTGGCGCTGGGCGCGGTCCAGGCGCGGACGGGCGCAGACGGGTTTGCCTTTGGCGCGCCAGCGGCGCAGCCGCACAGCAGCCGCCATAAGAGGAAGGAGGGGGGGAGGGGTCAGCTGGGGGCGGGAGGCGGGAGGGGAGCGACGAATGGGAGCCCCATGCCTTCCCCGTCCACCCGCCTCCTGCCCCTCTAGGGCTGGTTGAGATCTCCCTCTCTCGTCCAGCCCCCCCCACATCATGATGAGCAATCAGACCCCCAATGGCCTGAATGTTGGTGTCGTGCGAATGTGGGCCTGCCCGCCCACCCATCCCCGAACTCCCTTATCTTTTTCATGCCTCCGCCCCATCAGATATTCTTTCGCTTTGATTTCTGATGTGAATACTTTTACTTTTCCATTCATTACTGTTTTAAGTCGAGCAGGGGCCAACAAATAGGCCTCCCCTCCTTTATCCGAAAAACGTTTGATGAGCTGTTGTAGCCGCCATCTCCGTTTGACAGTTATGTGGCAAAAATCTGGCCGGGTAAAAAAGGTAACCCCTTCCACACTGCGTGGGGCATTAGGGCGAGCTTTATCAAAAATCTCTTGTCGCAATAGGTAGTTGCCAAAATAGACCAAAATAGCTCTAGGGTATTTAGATTCTACCAGCTGACCTCCCTCCCGCCGAATTGCCGGAAACCTGTGAACAAGCTGAAGTTTATTCTCCCAGTCCCAATTACCCAGTTCCAGGAAAGCCCCACGTAGAAGCTTAATCATGTAGTTCCGTATATCACTTCCCTCCAGCCCTTCGGGTATACCCAAGAATCGTAGATTATTTCTTCTCTGTCGATTCTAAAAGTCCTCCAGTTTCTACATTACATCTGTCAATTGGTAATCCATTGCAGCGCTCTGTTGCTTAAGGGCATTGACGTCCTCGTCAGCTGCCCCTATCCTTTCATCCATTGAGCATAGCTTAGCTTCAATCTCTGTGCATGACTTTGCAACCTTGAGAACCGTTCCCTGTAGTCGTTTTGTAGCGACTCTTGCGCGGCGGCTTTCAATCCTGGTCTCTGTTTGAAGCTCTTTAATTGAATTATATATTGACTGCAGCATCCCTGCCTCGGCGCCCGCCAAACACACATTGCTTGCAGGACCTCCTGTGTCTCCTTCTATATTGTTATTAACCAGCCCCTGGTCATTTGTGGTAGGCGTGTCTGTTAGTCTAATACCAGAGTAGTCCCACTTTAGAGTCCTACCACCCGTAGATGTCGGATTTTCCAAGCCCTCTTGAAGACAGGGCCGTGGTTTGGTGCATTTCCGCTGCCGACGCAGCTGCCATACTGTAAGCTCATTGCTTGATGATTTATTTCCAGTCTCAGAGGTTTCGCTACTGCCTGATTCACTAGAGCTAGGCTCACCGCTGCTGAGATCAGATTCTTCCGTCAGAGAGTAGAATTTATCGCTACTGTCTTTAACCCAGTCCAAGGATTTTAGGTCTTTCTCAATTACCTTATTCCACCCTTTGGGGTTTAATGATATCTTCTGCAGTTCTTCAATATCCAGTGTAGGTCTTGGGGTACTCGCATTTCCTTCCCTGATTTGATTCTCAGGTCGCTGCACTTGAGGTTGCGCTTGAAAATGCTCCTTTCCGGTGAGGGGGCCCAGCACCTTCTCTCTTATCACTGTATTACTATCTCCGGCCCCTAGCAAATCCTCACTACCTTGTATAGCTTTAATAAGGGGTTCATTGTTTTCAATAAGAGTCTTCTCACTACTAGTATCTGACAGGATAGTTCCTATTGCCGATGGACTAATTTCAGAGGGGAGGGTTGTATGTTCAAGAGAGCTATCTTGTGCCCCTCCTGTAAGAAAAGTCATGATAGTAGATTGACTTTTGCCTTTCCCCATGACTTCCAGCAGAGGGGTAATGCTATCACTCGTCTTGGCATCTTTCCCCGGACCAGGCATATTTTTCCCAGTTGATTTGCCTATTGTCGACGTTAGGCGCCTATTCGCTCCAGCTAGATCTCCTTTATCTCTTCCAGCACGTGTCATTTTAGATCCATCCAACTTGTCTCCAGAATTCCGGGTAGTTTTAGGTGCCGTACTTATTTTCAGAGCGTAGGGCAACACTCTCATAAATCCCGCTATTCCAGCTACTGCCGCTATCACGTCAGATATTGCCCGTTTGATCACTCTCCTTACAGGTTGAAAGGGAGTGGGAGTGTATGAGTACCTAAATGTACCAACTTGTACATCAAACAGCATTGGGGCCCAAAAACCTTTTTTTTTTTTGTATATCTTTCTTTTTGGTGATTTCTGTCTAGCAGTCTTGCAGTTCTTTCTCCACTCCTACCAGTACCAGGACCCCTATAATAGCGGCAGATAGCAGTTTCATATACTGAATAAACTGAATAATAGTGGCTCTCCTATTTTATTTGCCAAGTGTCTTAATCCTTTTTTCCCCCTTTCTTTTTTTTTTGTTGAAAAAAACTGCTTCACTTTTGACCCAGCTTCCAGGTTTAAAGGGCCATCACAGCCCAGCCTCGTGAAAATCCAACCCGCGTGAAAATCCAACCCGCGATCGGGACTCGAGCCGTCCTGCTACTCGCTCTGCAGAATTTTCGACATGCGCGCTGCTCAAGCTGCCGCCGTGCCGCCACTCTATCCTCCGTTCGGAGGCAAACTCCGCTGACGTGCTGGGAGTTACTGGCGGTTCCTTTCCCCAGCCTCCGTGGTGTTGTGCGGCCGCGAAGCAGCACCGACTGCGGCCTCAGGATCCCGGGTGGGCGGGGCAAACGAGCCTCGCATTCACACGTCGACCATGTTGCTCTCTCCCTGGCCCAACAGCTTTCCCTCTCTTTAAAGCCTCTCCCACCACCACTCTCGGCGATCCACTGGGCCCAGGACCAGGCAATGTCGGTAGATGTCTCCTCCAAGGTGCTGTCTCAGGCCCGGTTGGCGCATGTGCCCCTTGTTATCTCGCCAGCAGGGTTGTTGTCATGTGCTTCCAGCATGCCCAAGCCACTCACCACCAAGAGGCTGTTGTCTGTGTACGAATTCTGCAGACACTGGGATGCACCCCAGCCTCAAGCATTTCCAGGTCCTTCTCCGGCCCTTCATTCTCCTCCCCCCCCCCCACCTTGAGGGCTACGCTCTTTGGGAGGCTCCTAGGTTGATCAGTGCCTATTCGGGCGCAGGGCTCACCACCTTCTGCCCACGTCGGACCTCAGCTTAGGCCGATTGGGGGTGGGGACACACAGTTCGCTGACACCAGGTGCCCCCTCCTCCAAGCAATCACCTCGAGAGTTGGGTCTCCATGGCTACCACTGTGGGGGGGGGGCACCAGGCCAATCCAGCGCAGGTCCAGAGGTCTCACGGAGGAGGGCCGCCGCAACAGGGATCAGCGGGCCCCGACCGCTCCTCGTGTGCCACAGCTCCGGAACGCATTCTCTGTCGGGGTGTCAGGGCCTCTCCAATTGCCTCAGCTCCACACCCCTTCTCAGGATAGAGGTGAGCACGTTGCAGCGGCCCCGTCACATGCTACGTGGCCTCGGGACTGCCCCTGAGTATGCCGCGGTGAGCCGCTGTGTCCCAGGTGTGATTTGTCAGTAGGCTGTTGCCGCCTCCACAGTTGGCGAATCTGGGGCTCAAGGGCATCCCTGGGTTGTGCGTCTTTCCCAGGCTTGCAGGGGAAGAGGGAATGAGGATTGTGCTAGATAGTGTTGGGAAGGCAGCTCAGGGTTTGGAGCTCCGCTAACATGCGACCGCCATTTCTCCCCCCCACTTCCCCACGTCCCCACTCCCCCGCCCCCGTAAGATATCAAATATTAGATAGAACTCTTTCATCATCACTTTCACAACAGGGCACCAACTTATATTGTTGACAGAACCCTTTAAATCAACAGCACTGTCACCAATCAAAGTAACAGATGCCATAGAAACACTGATTAAATCACCTTTAACACGCCACTCCCTCATGTGCAAAACACTGCATCATAATTATCCACTGAGATTGTGAAGCGGTGCATTGATAGAGGGTGCCTTACTCTGGTCAAACAGTGGACAACCAGCCAACCAAATAAAAGTGAGTCTGTTTTGGTGCAGCCACCGATACATATACAGCCTTACAAAGTTGCCAAGTTAGACATTGTGCTACAATGCCATGGAAATGCTTGCTACCACACCACAAATGCAAACAATATAACATGGCACCTAAGTATATATTTGACTGAAAAGTGTGCATTTTATAACTGAAACTCAGTGGTTGTTGGGGTCAGGTTAAGGTGGAAGGAGGATTTGTCAAGTTTCTTAAGGAACGTGAAAAACATTTGCTAGTATATTTTTAAAAGCTTACAACTATTTAAAAAGGTATACCCAGCAGATGACGTACAATTAAGTCCCCATGCCTCATAATGCTGAGGTTTGATGGGACTAAACTTTTGAAGTAAGGGTGGAAAACCAAATCAGTAAGTATTAACTGCAGCAGAGGCTAAAAACTTTGGGGGTCATTACAACCCTGGCGGACGATGTTAAAGATGCGGTAATACCGCAAACGTCAGACGGACCAAAAAAGGGAATTATGACCCTGCCGTAAACCGCCAACAAAGACAGCCACTTTAACACTTCGCCCGCCACGGCGGTACAGACAGGCAGCGCGGCGGTCACCGCCAACAGACAGGCGGGAGACAATGTTCCGCCCACAGTATCACAACAGGCCAATCCGCCACCTTTTCCGGGGCGGATTCACCGTGGATAAAAACACGGCGGAAACAGCTTTTGCAATGGTAAAACGCTCACCTTCTACACATCCCACGAGGAATGACGACTCCATGGACCCCGAACTCCATATACTACCTGCCCTTGTCTTTCTGCTCCTTCACGACCAACAGCGACATAGGCGCAGAAGATACCGGTGAGTACAGCACCTACGACATGGGGGAGGGGGGAGGCAAAAGTTAGGGGGACACCCACCAAACACCCCCACCCCCACCCTCGCATATTACAACATACACACCAATGCAGTCACAAACATCACAGTAACAACCCACAATTCCCCCGGAAGAATGCAAAGACAATGCGAAATTCGGTCAAACTTTGTAATGTGCCAATATACATGTCATACAAAAATAAACAAATATATGTATACTAAAATCACTCTTATTTACATATATACAATCCGAGAAGTAGTGCAGATATATACACAACAATGTCCGTGCACCAACTGTCCAAAAATGCATGGGCGAGGCCCACAATAGATACCTGAACAAAATCGGAGAGAACACTGCCGGGGCATCAGATAGAAACACTACAGGCACCTCAGGGGGAAGGGAAGGGGGGGCACCTCAGCCACATAAACGCAAAGCCAGATCCACGACGGGGCGCTATGCCCATTGATGTATCCTGGGGAGTGCAAAGCCACAGTCCATCTAGTCCATACAGTGGGTGGGGTGCCCACTGTCACATCCTGGGGAGTGCAAAGCCACAGTCTCTCTTGTCCATACAGTGGGTGGATTGCCCACTGTCACATCCTGGGGAGTGCAAAGCCACAGTCTCTCATGTTGATACAGGTCCATACTGGTACTGGGGGGTGACTGGTGCCCAGACTGGATGAGTCTCCCCGTGAATGGTAGTGTCCTGTCACTGTCCCAGCTGCACATGGGATAAGGATGCCTGATGTGGTGGGCCATTCATTCCTACCCGGTGCATTGCCCTCTTCAGCGGTGCTTTGACATGGCGGTCTTTGCCCTCTTCAGCGGTGCTATGACATGGCGGTCTTTGCCCTCTTCAGCGGTGCTTTGACATGGCGGTCTTTGCCCTCTTCAGCGGTGCTTTGACATGGCGGTCTTTGCCCTCTTCAGCAGTGCTTTGACATGGCGTTTCAGGACTGTTCAGCGGTGCTTTGACATGGCGGTCTTTGCCCTCTTCAGCGGTGCTATGACATGGCGGTCTTTGCCCTCTTCAGCGGTGCTTTGACATGGCGTTCTTTGCCCTCTTCAGCGGTGCTATGACATGGTGGTCTTTGCCCTCTTCAGCGGTGCTTTGACATGGCGGTCTTTGCCCTCTTCAGCGGTGCTTTGACATGGCGGTCTTTGCCCTCTTCAGTGGTGCTTTGACATGGCGTTTCAGGACTGTTCAGCGGTGCTTTGACATGGCGGTCTTTGCCCTCTTCAGCGGTGCTATGACATGGCGGTCTTTGCCCTCTTCAGCGGTGCCATGACATGGCGTTTCAGGACTGATCAGCGGTGCTTTGACATGGCGGTTCTGATACGGACATTGGTGTGTGGCATGACGCTTTCCACACTGGACATTGGTGTGTGGCATGACGTTCCATCATTGACCAGCGGGGCTGTGGCATCCTGGGCCCGCCTGGGCTGTGACTCCTGCGGTGGTCTCTGGACCAGTGACGATACTTGAGCCCTCCTGGGCTGTGACTCCTGCGGTGGTCTCTGGACCAGTGACGATACTTGAGCCCTCCTGGGCTGTGACTCCTGCGGTGGTCTCTGGACCAGTGACGATACTTGAGCCCTCCTGGGCTGTGACTCTGGCGGTGGTCTCTGGACCAGTGACGATACTTGAGCCCTCCTGGGCTGTGACTCTGGCGGTGGACCGCCGGAAATGATGGCGCACTTCTCCGCCGTGTCACTCACAACAGGCTTGGCAGACTTCCTCTGGACCTTCCCCACCTTTTTAGGAGTTACAGCTGACTCACCAATCGCCTTCGATCCCATTTCACTTGTTGTCCCACCAGGAGTCTTGACAGGGTCCCGTCGTCCACTCTCCAATTTCGGAGCCTTTACAGGGGGTGGGCTGCCTGTGCCTTGGCTCCGGGTCCTACTGCCTGCCCTGGTGGACGGTGCACTCCAAAAACCTTGAACAGGCACCACTGGTCCTGGAGGCTTTTTGGCTGAGGCGCTAAGATGGGACTGATGAGTTGGAGGGGGGGGGGCAAAAAGGTCAATTTGACAGAGGGACAGTTTCTGACGAACACTGGGATGCGTAGCTGGAGGGGGTCTGGGAGTGGAGGAAGAGGAGGTGGTTGTAGGAGGTGTCACTTTAGCTGTTTTGGTTGCTGGTGCAGGTACTGGAGGCTGTCGTGAGGTGGATGGATGTTGGGTGGGTGATTGCTGGCGTTTGGGTACTTTGGGAGGGGGCGTCACAGACACACTGGGAGAGGACACAGGGGACGTGTAAATGGGAGTGGAGGTGGTGAGTGCAGGTGAGCGGCATGTGGTGCTGGGTGTCCAGGTGCGAGTCCTAGTGCCTGTAGATGTGGTGCATGCAGGTGTGTGTGTAGACGAGACTGGGAGGGAGGAGGGAGAAGAGGAGGAGGGGGACGCAGTGGATGTTGCAGTGTCTGTATGTGGGTGGTGCTTGTGTGAGTGCTTGTGGTGTGTGTGGTGCCTATGTTTGCCTGAGCTACTTGGGTGTGTTGACTTGTCTGCATGCTGGTCTGTAGGTGTGCTTGGGATGGGCTAGGATACAGGGGATTGGGTCTGGGTGGAGGAAGTTGGAAGGGGGAGGCTGGACACAGGGACAATTGCTGCCATCAGTGCTGAGGCCAGAGATTGCAGGGTTCGCTGAAGGGCAGCCTGACCAGAATGAATGCCCTCCAGGAATGCATTACCGTGTTGCAACTCCCTTTCTACACCCTGGATGGCATTCACAGTGGTAGACTGCCCAACAGTGAGTGACCTGAGGAGGTCAATGGCCTCCTCACTGAGGGCAGCAGGGGTGACTAGGGCAGGGCCTGAGGTGCCAGAGGCGAAGGTGATGCCCACCCTCCTGGGTGAGCAGGCACGGGGCGAACGCTGAGGGGCTGCTGGGAGGGCGGTGCTGGTAGGGGGGGTGGCGGCTGTACCTGTAGAAGTGGGGCGCACAGATGGTGCCGCCACCACAGGGAACCTCACATCGGCGGACGAGTCTGTGTCGCTGGTTGGTGATCCGGTGGCCGACGTGAAGCTCCCCACGCCCTCCGTCCCACTGGTGCATTCAGAGTCTGTGGTGTGGCCCTCCATGGCCATGTGGGATGCAGCTCCCTCGTGCTCCGGTGCCACTGTACCGCCGCCTGTTGATGCTGATGTACAAACGGACAGGGAGAGCAAGAAAAGGGGGGAGACAGAAGAAAGAGAGTTTTAGTACATGGCATACCGCTACCGTTGGCGGACAAGTCAGACGCTGCTGCTCCATGCACAACGCAGCGCTCCTGCCCTCTGCACATGCAATTTCATGGATATGGGCTACATGGCAATGCTGGAAAGCAGCGCACATGGATGCCACAGGGGCAACTATACCTCAACTTGGCACTGTGCTGAGGTGGGGTAGAGTGCCACATGGCCTACATTACGGAGGGGCCTTGCCTACCGAACTCGCCCTGGCCTAGGGACACCCACAGCCCACCTCCACCACCCAGACACCTACACTGCACGCAAAGTCCGCAGAATGAGGTTGTACTCGCCCCCTTGTGTCTGCTGTGATGCCCTCAAGCGCCCATCCAACTCCGGATAGGCCACCGCCAGGATCCGGAACATTAGGGGGGTCATGTTACGACGGGCACCCCTCCCACGTTGGGAGGCCATCCCCAGCTGAGCCTCCGCCGTCTTCTTGCTGCAGCGGCGAATGTCCTCCCATCTCTTCCGGCAGTGGGTTCCCCGTCTCTGGTGGGCCCCCAGGGTCCGGACGTCCTTGGCGATGGCATGCCAAATGTCCCTCTTCTGGTGGGCGCTGACCTACATGACATGCACAAGGGAAGAGGAACAGTCATTACCAATTGCTCCATCAATGTGTGTGTCCCCCTCCTTACTCTGACCATGTGGCCCATTTAGTCCCATGCTTTACTGTAGTATGACTTCTGCCCCCTTCCCTCTTCCACCCAGCCCTCTCCACCCAGGCCTAGCCCCTACAACGTGCTCCCTGTGTACTAACCTGTTGGTCTGGAGGACCGTAGAGTAGCGTGTACTGGGGGAGGACCCCATCCACAAGTTTCTCCAACTCCTCCGAGGTGAAGGCAGGGGCCCTTTCCCCAGACGCAGCAGCCATCGTCGCTTCCAGACCGAGGTCACAGCAGCACTAGCAGTGTAGGTCCTCTCCTGTCGAAGGTCAGGTATCTAGTGAATGAAGAGATAGAAAATGGCGGTGACGTCCGTGGCGGTGACGTCTGCGGCGGCCCGCATCATCACCGCAGGCGCACCTGTTCATTGGCTCCTGGGACCCATAGGGTCCATTGTTAACCAATGCAGCATTGCGCCGCGCTCTATGACCGCCTACCGCCACGGTTAGCAACTCCAGCGCTGTTACCCCACAATCCCATTGTCCCAGTTTAGAGGTCAGGCAGCCGCCATTTCAGGGGCCCACATGGATTCATTTGCAACTGCGTCACACATACTGAGGCCTACACTCAACACACATACAAGAAGGGTTATTGTCTGGGGTAGTCTTGTGTGTGACTGTGGGTACATGCTTGGAAGAATAGTGACTTTTACCTCGCTGTTGTCCTTCGTAGGCACCGTCAGCTGGGACAATTGAGAAGATGGCGGAATCCACCGGTGTACCGACCGCTGGTGGACCTGTTGACAATGGAGGAGCGACATTTAATCGTGACCTACCGGTTTGACCGTGCCACAATCCAGGAACTGTGTACCCAGTTGGAGCCAGAGCTGATGTCACCAATCCGCCATCTGACTGGAATCCCCCCTGACGTGCAGGTGCTGTCAGTGCTCCATTTCCTTGCAAGTGGGTCATTTCAAACAACAGTGGCCATGGCATCAGGGATGTCCCAGCCTATGTTTTCCAACGTCTTGTCCAGAGTGTTGTCTGCCCTGCTGAAACACGTAAGGAGATACATCTTTTTCCCTGAGGTGGAGGATTTGCCTACAGTAAAAGGTGATTTCTATGCCCTTGGACATATCCCCAACGTCATAGGTGCTATTGATGGGACCCATGTAGCTCTGGTCCCCCCCGCAGGAGTGAACAGGTGTACAGGAACCGGAAGAGTTATCATTTGATGAATGTCCAGATGGTCTGTTTGGCAGACCAGTACATCTCCCAGGTAAATGCTATGTTCCCTGGCTCAGTGCATGACGCCTACATCCTGCGCAATAGCAGCATCCCTGATATGATGGGTGGACTCCAGAGGCACCGTGTATGGCTATTGGGGGACTCTGGTTACCCCAACCTTTCCTGGCTATTGACCCCAGTGAGGAATCCCAGGACCAGGGCAGAGGAACGGTACAATGATGCCCATGGGCGGACTAGGAGGGTTATCGAGCGCACCTTAGGCCTTCTTAAAGCCAGGTTCAGGTGCCTCCATATGACAGGTGGGTCCCTATTCTACTCACCGAAGAAGGTGTGCAACATCATCATCGCCTGCTCCATGCTCCATAACTTGGCTTTGTGACGCCAGGTGCCTTTTTTGCAGGAGGATGGTCCAGATGACGGTGTTGTGGCAGCTGTGGAACCTGTGGACAGTGATGAGGATGAAGCTGAGGAAGACGAAAACGACAACAGGGAGTCAGTCATACAGCAATATTTCCAGTGACACACAGGTGAGCGCATTTTCTATTTTACCATTACATTCACTTTCACACATCTACCTCTATCCTGTACCTCAAATTCACTCACTATTTGTTAACTGAGTTGTCCCCTTCCATTTCAGTTCCACAAATGTGGTTACCTACGTGTCAACTGTTTGCATCCTTGAAGGGCTTGTGATTTGTGACATAGGTATGTTAGCCTTCCAATAGGTAACCCATTATGCAACTGTAATTGATTATACAGATTTACAAATCATTGACTGACTCAATTTATTTTTGTGTTTGAAGGGTGTTTATTTAAGTGCACAAAAATGAAGGGGGGTGTAAAATGGTGATGGGTGATGGTGGAGGAATGTCCATGGCAGAGTCCAGTCTATTAGTCTCACAGGTACATTGCAGATCTGGGCATTGGGAGTGGAGCTGGGGCAGTTCCGATTTGGGCAGGGTAACAAAGTGGGACAGTGGGAGGACTATCAGGGTGGTCTTATTTCCTGGCAGAGGTCTTGCCATCTTGCTCTGTCCTGTTCCTGGATCTCAGTGCCTGCTTGCGTGGTGGTTGTCCGTCTGCAGGGGGTGGGGTGCTGGTGTGGTGGTCGTGTGGCGGGACGTCCTGTCCATTAGCACCGGCGGAGGTGGTGGGCAGTTCATCGTCCTGGCTAGTGTCAGGGGCCCCTTGGAGTGCCACGGTGTCCCTCAAGGTCTTTTGAATGTCCGTCAGCACCCTTACGATGGTGCCCAGGGCGGAGCCGATGGTCCTGAGCTCCTCCCTGAACCCCAAATATTGTTCCTCCTGCAGACGCAGGGTCTCCTGCAACTTGTCCAGGACCGTGACCATCGTCTCCTGGGAGTGGTGGTATGCTCCCATGATGGAGGAGAGGGCCTCGTTGAGAGTGGGTTCCCTTGGCCTGTCCTCCCTCTGTCGCACAGCAGCCCTCCCAGTTCCCCTATGTTCCTGTGCCTCCGTCCCCTGGACTGTGTGCCCACTACCAATGCCCCCAGGTCCCTGTTGTTGTTGGGGTGGTGGGTTATCCTGGGTGCCCTGTAGTGGTGGACACACCGCTGATTGACCTGTCCTGGGTAGGGAGGTTTGGGCCCACTGGGTGGGTGCTGTGCTGGTGTTACCAGAGGGTGGAAGCTCGGTGATGGACTGCTGCTGGGCAAGGGGAACCGACTGTCCTGAGGCCCACGATGGTCCGAGCTGGTCATCAAGATCCAGTGGATCAGAGCTGCTGTCGTCACTGTGGGCCTCTTCTGGGGGTGGAGTGGTGTTGTCTGGACCCTCTGGTGTGGTGACGTTCCTTCGGGTTCCTGCGGGGGTATAAGTACATGATTATTGCATGTGTGTGTTTCATGGTGTGCAATGGTTGGGTGTGCGTGAACCCCAGTGCAGGCATTCCTGTGGGGGGGCTTGTGTGCTGATTGTTAGGGGGTGTTCTGGGTCTGTGCAGTGTGCATGCTTTGGTGATGGGTGTCGATGCTTAGTTATGTCATGCAGGGCTTGGGTTTGGGATGGGTGGGTGGTGTAATGGGAAGATAGGTGAGGATTTGGGGTGATAGGGGGAGGGTGTGATGGTGGGGGTGTGTGATATCATGCAGGTAGGGTGGGGGTTATGATTTGACTTACCAGTGTCCGTTCCTCCAACGACTCCTCCGAGGCCCTCAGGATGCAAGATGGACAAGACTTGCTCCTCCCATGTTGTTAGTTGAGGGGGAGGAGGTGGTGGTCCGCCGCCAGTCCGCTGTACCGCGATGTGGTGCCTGGATACCGTTGAACGCACCTTCCCCCGTAGGTCGTTCCACCTCTTCCTGATGTCCTCCCTATTTCTTGGGTGCTGTCCCACAGCGTTGACCCTGTCGACTATTCTTTGCCATAGCTCCATCTTCCTGGCTATTGATGTGTGCTGTACCTGTGAGCCAAATAGCTGTGGCTCTACCCGTAGGATTTCCTCCACCATGACCCTGAGCTCCTCCTCAGAGAAGCGGGGGTGTCTTTGGCGTGACATGGGGTGGTGTGTGTGATGTGTGGGGTGGTGTATGTGTTGATGAGTGTGGTGAGTGTAGTGGTATGTGGTGTTTTGTGCTTGGATGTTGCTTGGGGGATGGTGTTGTGTGCCTCTGTGTGATGGGGTTGTCTGTTCTGTGCTATCTCTCTGGCCTTCGTGCGTGAATTGTGGTCGTAGGGGTTTGTGGGTGATGTGGGTGTGTGTTTTATATTGTGTTGGGTGTGTGGGAGTGGTGTGTGTATGTGTATCAGGTGTGTGTATATGTAATTGTCCAATGTGGCTGTGTTTTGGAGATGTGTGTGTATTTTGAGCGCAGCGGTGTGTACCGCCAATGGAATACCGCGGTTGAAAGACCGCCGCGTGGATTCGTGGGTCGTAATGGCATGGGCGTGTTTCTGTTGGCGTGGAGGTGGAGGTGGAGGATTTGTTTCCGCATGTTTATCGCTGACCTTTGGTGTGGCGGTATTGTGTGGGTGTCTGAATTTCGGCGGATTCCAGGATGTGTGTCATAATAGCTGTGGCGGTCTACCGCGGCCGCGGCGGTCTTCTGCACGGCGGTAAGCACCTTATACCGCCAATGTTGTAATGACCCCCTTTGTATTTTTATTGATATTCTTAAATGTCTCCTTTCCAGATTCAGTTTTAGATCCAGGAAGCATTGTGTGTGGAACATCAGAGGCATATATTATGTTTGTTTAGCATACAGTGTAAATTATCTTCACTGTTAGCTTTTCATCAGCCTTGGAACATTCACGTTCATTTCAGTGTATTTTAAGCTATGGTATTCTAGCCCTCGTTTTCTCCCATTTACACAAATTACCTTGGTCAGTGAATCGGGTTGGCACTAACCTGTATAGTCAACAGGCTCAAGTCCTAGTCTAGAGTTGCTATGTATTATGAAAACATAAACATAAGAAACATTGCATCGTATCTCCTCCCTGTTAAACAGTTCAAGAAAACCAACCATGTAATTCTCACACACTCACAGCAATCGCAGATACACTGATGGCTGATTGCCGTGGTCGGATTGGGATCACAATTAGGCTCCGGACACTCCCCAAAAAAGTGGCCTAAATTCCCGGATCGGCCATTTGATAGGTCGCCATTTGCTTAGTCTTCTTGGATTCCTTTTTATAGAAATGCTTGTTAAATAAGCATTTAGAGCCCACAGAAACATTGGTGAAAATTAGAAGCACTGCAGTTTGGCCGGGCTGGCGAGGTAAAATAAAATGGCCCATGGATCACAACCACTTACCTATCTGACTATGGCTGCCACCTGGCTGGTTATTTACCAGTATGACTAGTATTTTAATGTCCTGGCTGGTACAAAAATGAAGAAAATCACCCAAAGTCGGTATTTTTTCCTCTGATCAGTATGTACTTTAAAAGCAAACGTAATGAAAAACTACATTCAAATGTGTTGTAAACGTGACTGATAGTTTAATCTAGACAAAGGCAGAAAAGCCATGTTGATAAGGAATATCAGTGTTTTTACATTAAGAGTCCTCTTTAATTATCGTGGCGCAGGCCATTACAGAATATGACCAATTATTTTTTTTGTTTGTGTAGCTTTATGTGGCGTGAACTCAGCCCGAGGCACTGGAGTGATTTACGTGAGCACTCGTTATATTACATAAAATCAAATGTATTCTTATTTTAGGCCTTAGGAGATTAAGGGGGTCGTTACAACATTGGCGGTAAAAGCCGCTTACAGCCGTGCAGAAGACCGCCAACACACTGCGGCGGCCGCGGAATACCGCCACTGCCATTATGACCCACAGCTCGGAATCCGCCAAAATCTAGACACCCACACAAGTCCGCCACACCAAAGGTCAGTGATAAACTGACGATAACAAAACCTCCACCGTCATGCCAACAGGAATACGCCCACACTATCACGACCCACTAATCCACGAGGCGGTCTTTCAACCGCGGTATTCCATTGGCGGTACACACCGCCGCGCTCAAAATACACATTCACTTACAAAACACAACCACATTGGACAATTCGAAATACACACACCTGATACACATACACACACCACTCCCACACACTCAATACACTATAAAACACACACCCACATCACCCACAAACCCTTACGACAACAATTGCGACAGAAGGCCAGAGAGAGACACCACCAGAAAGAACAATAGCATCCACAGGCACTCAACACCATCACTCACACAACATCCACGCACCTCACACAGCACACCTCTAAATATCACCCCACACATCACAACACACACCACCCCACACATCACCCACACCACCCCATGGCACCGCAAAGACACCCCAGGTTTTCTGAGGCGGAGCTCAGGGTCATGGTGGAGGAAATCATCCGGGTAGAGCCACAGCTATTCAGATCACAGGTGCAGCACACCACCATAGCTAGGAAGATGGAGCTATGGCGAAGAATCGTGGGCAGCGTCAACGCAGTGGGACAGCACCCAAGAACTAGGAATGACATCAGGAAAAGGTGGAACAACCTACGGGGGAAGGTGCGTTCCGTGGTCTCAAGACACCAGATTGAGGTTCAGAGGACTGGCGGCGGACCACAACCTCCTCCCCCAGAACTCGTTACATGGGAGGAGCAAGTCTTTGCTATACTGCATCCTGAGGGCCTCGCAGGAGTAGCTGGAGGAATGGGCTCTGGTAAGTCAAACCTTTAACTACTTCATCCCCCACCCACCTGCATGCTATCACATACCCCCACCCTCGCCCTCACCCCATCACTCCAACTTCCTCACATTTGCCCCGATATCACAAACCACACATCCCAAACCCAAGCCATGCATGTAACACCAAAGCATGGACACCCATCACCAAAGCATGTCCACTGCACATACCCTTACACCCCCCTAAACCATTATCACACAAGGGGCCAGATGTAGCAAAGGGTTTTACCCATTCTGTGTCTATGGGAAAAGGTGTTCGTACATATGGCCCAAGGTCCCACACAAAAATGCAAGCACTGGGCTACACACAGATGCAATAATCATGCTTTTACACCCCTGCAGGACCCCTACCCAACGTCACCGGACAGGAGGGTCCAGGCATGTCCACTCCACCCACAGAAGAGGCCCACAGTGATGACAGCAGCTCTGTCCAACAGGATCTAGATTACCAGCCCGGCCCATCTGGGACCTCAGGACAGTCGGTTCCCCTCACACTGGCACAAGCCACAACAGAGCCTCCTCCCTCTGGAAACGCCAGCACAGCACGCACCTAGCGGGCCCATACCTCTGTCCCCAGGACATGACAAGCAGGAGTGTGTCCACCACTACAGGGAACCCAGGCTAACCCACCACCCCACCAACACCAGGGACCTGGGGGCAGTGGTAGTGGGCACACGGTTCAGGGGACAGAGGCCCAGGGAAACAGGGGAACTGGGAGGGCTGCTGTGCGACAGGGGGAGGACAGGCCCAGATAACCCACTCTCCACGAGGCATTCTCCAACATCATGGGAGCCTATCACCATTCCCAGGAGACGATGGCAACGGTACTGGCCAAGTTTCAGGAGACCCAGCGGCTGCAGGAGGAACAGTATTTGGGGTTCAGGGAGGAACTCAAATCCATCAATTCCACCCTGGGCACCATTGTAGGGGTGCTGAAGGAACTCGTCAACACCAGGAGGGACACTGTGGCACAAAAAGGGGCCCCTGCCACTAGCCTGGACGATGAACTGCCCACCACCTCTGCCGGCGCTAGTGGACAGGAGGCACTGCCACAGGACCACGACACCAGCACCCCACCCCCTGCAGATGGAGAACCACCCCGCAAGCGGTCCCTGAGATCCAGGACAAAGACAGAGAACAATGCCAAGACCCCCGCCAAGAAATGAGACCACCCTGATTGTCATCCTTCTGTCCCACTTTGTCACCCTGTCCATCCATCAACTGCCCCAGCTCCACTTCCTATGCCCCTTTGGACAATGCACCTGCGAGACTAATAGACTGGACTCTGCCATGGACATTTCTCCACCATCACCCCTGACCATTTTACAACCCCCTCCACTATTTTGCACTTAAATAAACACCCTTAAATCACAAAACAATCTGGAGTCAGTCTGTGCTTTCGAAAATGTGTATTAGCAATAACAGTTGCAAAATGCTATATCCAATGTAATGTCAACATACCTATGTCACACAGCTCTAGACCATGCGGAAACAAAGCAGAGGTCACACAGTGGGACCCACATCCATGAAATCGAAAGGGAAAGTGACAACTCAGTGTCCATACACTGGGTGAAAATGACAGACAGACGAAAGGTAGAAGAATTAAATCTGATGTAGCAGGCAGTGTTGTCTTCTTACCTGTGTCTCACTGGAAGTATTGCTGGATCACCGTGTTCCTGTTGTCTATGTCCTCTTCTTCTGCTTCCTCGTCTTCACTGTCCACAGGCTCCACAGCTGCCACAACACCTCCATCTGGTCCATCCTTCTGCAGAAAAGGCACCTGTCGTTGCAAAGCCAAGTTGTGAAGCATACAGCAGACCACGATGATCTGGCACACCTTCTTTGGTGAGTAGAGTAGGGAACCACCTGTCATATGGAAGCACCGGAACCTGGCCTTCAGGAGACCGAAGGTCCTCTCTATAATCCTACTAGTCCGCCCATGTGCCTCATTGTAGCGTTCCTCTGCCCTTGTCCTTGGATTCCTCACTGGGGTCAGTAGCCATGACAGGTTGGGCAACCAGAGTCACCTGCAAATGTTGAAGGATAACTGTTAGACACACACTAACTCTTAGGGACATCCCCAGACCCAGACACCTAGTCACACTGTATTGGGTCCATGTCCTCACCTAATAGCCACACACCGTGCCTCTGGAGTTGCCCCATCACATAAGGGATGCTGCTATTCGGCAGAATGTAAGCGTCATGCACTGAGCCAGGAAATTTGGCATTCACATGGGAGATGTACTGGTCTGCCAAACACACCATCTGCACATTCATAGAATGGTAACTCTTCCGGTTTCGGTACACCTGTTCACTCCTGCGGGGGGGGGGGGGTACCAAGGCCACATGTGTCCCATCAATGGCAACTATGATGTTGGGGATATGTCCCAGGGCATAGAAGTCACCTTTCACTGTAGGCAAATCCTCCACCTGAGGGAAAACGATGTAGCTGCGCATGTGTTTCAGCAGGGCAGAAAACACTCTGGACAACACGTTGGAGAACATAGGCTGGGACAACCCTGATGCTATGGCCACTGTTGTCTGAAAAGACCCACTTGCCAGGAAATGGAGTACTGATAGCACCTGCACTAGAGGGGGGATTCCTGTGGGATGGCGGATAGTTGACATCAGGTCTGGCTCCAACTGGGCACACAGTTCCTGGATTGTGGTACGATCAAGTCTGTAGGTGATAATTACATGTCGCTCCTCCATTGTCGACAGGTCCACCAGCGGTCTGTACACCGGAGGATGCCACCATCTCCTCACCTGCCCCAGCGGACGTGCTCTATGGAGGAGAACAGCGAGCAGAGAGTCAACCAACACTGAGGTACGTAAACACAACTTAATCGGAAAATGTTTTAAAATCACCATATGGCTGTATTAGTGTTTAAGCAAGGCCTAGATATGTGTGACGCAGTAAAAAATAATGCTATGTGGCCCCCTGAAATGGCGGCTGCCTGACCTGTAATTTGGGACAAGGGGATATGAGGTAACTGCGCTGGCGTTGTACACCGTCGCGGTAGGCGGTCGAAGACCGCGGCGCAATCCTGCATTGGTTAACATTGGACCCTGTGGGTCCCAGGAGCCAATGACGATGTACGCCGGCGGTGACGGTACGCACCGCCGCGGACGTGACCGCCATTTTCTGTCTGTTCAATCACTTGATACCTGATCTTCGACAGGAGAGGACCTACACTGCAAGTGCTGCTGTGACCTCAGTCTGGAAGAGACAATGGCTCGTGTGTCTGGGGAAAGGGCCCCTGCCTTCAGCACGGAGGAGTCGGATAAACTAGTGGATGGGGTCCTCCCCCAGTACACGCTACTCTACGGTTCTCCAGACAAACAGGTGAGTACACTGTGAGCATGCTGTATGGGCAATGCCTGTTTGGAGTGGTGTGGATGAAAGATAGTGGGGGGGGAGAATGAGGCGTGCATGAAACAACGTTGAGTGCATGTGCGTCATGGCAAGGGTAGGGATGCGGGCCAATGACTGTGACGGTGAGGACGGTTATATCTTCTCCTTTTCCCCTGTACTATTCCTGTAGGCCAGCGCCCAGCAGAAGAAGGATATTTGGCGTGCCATCGCCAAGGAAGTCAGGACCCTGGGGGTCTACCACAGACGGAGCACCCACTGCCGGAAAAGATGGGAGGACATTCGCCGCTGGAGCAAGAAGACGGCAGAGGCCCAGCTGGGGATGGCCTCCCAACGTGGGAGGGGTGCCCGTCGCACCATGACCCCCCTGATGTTCTGGATCCTGGCGGTGGCATACCCGGAGTTGGATAGGCGCTTGAGGGCATCACAGCAGCCACAAGAGGGTGAGTACACTCTCATTCAGCTGATTCAGCGCACATTGTAGGTGTCTGGGTGGGGGAGGTGGGCAAGTTTAGTAGGCAAAGTCCCTTCTTAAGGCAGGCCCTGTGGCACCCCAACCCCACCTGTGTACACAGCCAACTACACCTAGTCAGGCTCCTGTGACTTCCATGTGTGCAGCAATCGGGCATAGCCTTATAACACATGTCCCTGTGATTGATTAGGGAACTCCAAGTGCACGGCGTAGTGCAGGGGGCTTCTGTGTCTGTAGTGTCCGCCAACGGTAGCGGTATTGGATGCACTCAACATGTCTTTCTTCTGTCTTCCCCCCCCTTTTTGTGGTCTCCCTGTGCTTGTGTGCATTAGCATCATCAGGCGGAGGAGCAGTGGCACCGGAGCAGGAGGGAGCTGCATCCCGCATGGCCCTGGAGGGCGACACTACGGAGTCAGAATTTACCAGTGGGACGGAGGGCGAGGGGAGCTTCACGGCGGGGACAGGAGCTGAGACCAGCGACACGGACTCCTCCTCTGATGGGAGCTCCCTTGCGGTGGCGGGCCCCTCTGTGCCCCCCGCATCTACAGGTACAGCGGCCACCTCCCCCTACTAGCACCGCCCTCCCAGCAGCCCCTCAGCGTTTGCCCCGTGGCCGCTCACGCAGGAGGGTGGGCATCTCCTTCGCCCCAGGCACCTCAGGCCCTGCCCCAGTCAGCCCTGCTGCCCTCAGTGAGGAGGCCATTGACCTCCTCAGGTCCCTCACTGTTGGGCAGTCTACCATTTTGAATGCCATCCAGGGTGTAGAGAGGCAGTTGCAACAGACCAATGCATACCTGGAGGGCACTCATTCTGGTCAGGCAGCCCATCAGCAAGCTTTTCAGACTCTGGCCTCAGCACTGATGGCAGCTATTGTCCCTGTCTCTAGCCCCCCCTCCAGCTTCCTCCACCCAGACCCAAACCCCTGTACCTCAGCCTATCCCAAGCACACCATCAGACCAGCATGCACACACGTCAACACACAAGGGAAGCTCAGGCATACATAAGCACCACACATCCCACAGGCACTCACGCAAGCATCATACACATGCAGACATACCAACAACCACTGTCTCCACTCTGTACCCCTCCTCCTCGTCTCCCTCCTCCCTTCCAGTCTCGTCTCCACTCACACCTGCATGCACTAAATCGTCAGCCACTACCTCCATCACCAGCACACCCACCACCACACCCCGCTCACGTGCAGTCACCATCCCCACTACCATTCACACATCCCCTGTGTCCTCTCCCAGTGTGTCTTTGAGCCCACCTCCCAAGGTACACAAACGCAGCCACACACCCACCCAACAGCCATCCACCTCACAACAGCCTCTAGCCCATGCACCTTCACCCAAAGTCACCAAACGTACACCTCCTAAAACCACTACCTCTTCCTCCACTCCCCCTCCATCTACCCATCCCAGTGTGTCCCAAAAACTTTTCCTGTCCAACCTTGACCTCTTCCCCTCACCTCCCCCACCTCTTCAGTCTCCTAGGACCCGCCTCTCCAGGTCCCAACCCAGCGTCTTAGCCACAACATCAGCGGGAACAGTGGTGCCAGTAGTAACCGGCTTCTGGAGTGATCCAGGCAGCAGGGCAGCCAGTGTGCCAAGGAGCCAGAGCACGGACACTCCCCCACCTCAAAAGCACAAAACGTTTTCCAATGCCTGGCGGGAGAGAGGAAAAAAATCTTCCACCAAAGCCTCTCCCAGGGGTACAGTTGGGAGTGTGGAGACAGCTGCGCCACCATCCAAGGTGGGGAAGGGGCACAGCAAAACAGGCAAGCCTGGGAAAACCTGCACTGCGGACAAGACCGCCACAAGCACCGCTGCCAAGGACACTGCCGCCGCAAGCACCGCTGCCAAGGACACCGCCGCCACAAGCACAGCTGCCAAGGACACTGCAGCCACCAGCACCGCTGCCAAGGACACCGCCGCCACAAGCACCGCTGAACAGGACACCACCGCCACCAGCACCGCTGAACAGGACACTGCCGCCACCAGCACCGCTGAACAGGACACAGTCGCAACAAGCACCGCTGAACAGGACACCACCGCAACAAGCACCACAGGCCAGTGAGCGCCAAAGATTCCGACGCTACTGAGGCCGTCACGAGCAGGATGAAGCACTCTGGGCACAAAGCCCCCTCCAGAACCAGTGGAGAAAGGCATCCACTACCTCAGTCCTTGTCAGGATGAAGCACTCTGGGCACAAAGCCCCGTCCAGAACCAGTGGAGAAAGGCATCCACTACCTCAGTCCTTGGCAGGATGAAGCACTCTGGGCACAAAGCCCCCTCCAGAACCAGTGGAGATTCACATCCACTACCTCAGTCCCTGGCAGGATGAAGCACTCTGGGCACAAAGCCCCCTCCAGACCAGTGGAGATTCACATCCACTACCTCAGTCCTTGGCAGGATGAAGCACTCTGGTCACAAAGCCCCCTCCAGAACCAGTGGAGAAAGGCATCCACTTGAGAGACTGTGGCTTTGCACTCCCCAGGATAAAGCAGTGGGCAAACCACCCACTGGAGAGACTTGAGAGACTGTGGCTTTGCACTCTCCAGGATAAAGCAGTGGGCAAACCACCCACTGGAGAGACTTGAGAGACTGTGGCTTTGCACTCCACAGGATAAAGCAGTGGGCAAACCACCCACTTGAGTGACTTGAGAGACTGTGGCTTTGCACTCCCCAGGTTGCAGCAGTGGGCAAACCACCCACTTGAGAGACTTGAGAGACTGTGGCTTTGCACTCCCCAGGATGCAGCAGTGGGCAAACCACCCACTTGAGGGACTTGAGAGACTGTGGCTTTGCACTCCCCAGGATAAAGCAGTGGGCAAACCACCCACTTGAATGACTTGAGAGACTGTGGCTTTGCACTCCCCAGGTTGCAGCAGTGGGCAAACCACCCACTTGAGAGGCTTGAGAGACTGTGGCTTTGCACTCCCCAGGATGCAGCAGTGGGCAAACCACTCACTTGAGAGACTGTGGCTTTGCACTCCTAAGGATGCAGCAGTGGGCAAACCACCCACTTGAGAGACTTGAGAGACTGTGGCTTTGCACTCCCCAAGATGCAGCAGTGGGCAAACCACCCACTTGAGAGACTTTGGCTTTGCACTCCCCAGAATACATCAATGGGCATTGAGCCCCCTCGTGGATCTGGCGTTGTGCACTCATCCAGCTGAGGTGCCCCCCTTTCCCTTCCCCCTGAGGTGCCTGTTGTATTTCTATCTGATGCCCCAGCAGTGTTCTCTCCATTTTGATCGGGTATTGAGTGTGGGCCTCGCCCATGCATTTTGGGCCCAGTGGTCCACGGACTATGATGGTGGAATACCTTGGACTTGTATTCTTGGTGTATATATTTGTTTCTAGTGTAAATATATGTATATGAATGTATATATTTTTGATTACTGTTTTTGAATAGATTACAAACGTACGACTCATTTCCTTTGTCCTTGCATTCTTCCAGGGGGAGTTGGGGGTTGTTAATGTAATGTATCAACATGTACTTGTGTGTGTGTTGTAGTGGGTGAGGGTGGGGGTGGGAGTGTTGCGTGTTGCGTGTGTGTGTCACTCTTTTTTCCTTCCCCCTCCCCTGTGTCGTAGGTGTAGAACTCACCGTGGTCTTTGCCGCCGTCTTTGTTGTTCCTGGTAGAGAAGCAGGAAGATAAAGGCTGGCAGTATCTGGAGCTCGGGTTCCATGGCGTCCTGATTCCTCGTGGGGTGTGTAGAGGTGAGCGTTTTCCCTTCCAAGTCCTGTTTCCGCCGTGTTTTTGTTTGCGGTGAATCCGCCCCGGAAAAGGTGGCGGATTGGACTGTTGTAATACAGTGGGCGGAACCTTGTCTTCCGCCTGTCTGTTGGCGGTTACTGCCGCCGTGTTTGTTTGTACCACTGTGGCGGTCGGAGTGTTAAAGTGGCTGTCTATGTTGGCGGTTTCCGCCACGGTCGTGATTCCATTTTTTTACCGTCGGCCTGTTGCCGGTTTTACCGCCGCTTTAACACCGACCGCCAGGGTTGTAATGACCACCTAAGTGATTTTCACAGAATCGCAGAATGCTGAGCCTGTGCTGGGACTCCTTCATAGCTTACAGCCTCTCTATTTTTTTGTCTAGTAAAGGTGGCCTCACACCGAGGCATATGCAATGCACACCCCTCCACCAGGGCCTGAAAGACACTGAAGCCGAGGTGACAACACCTGGCCCCCAATGTGGCCTCTGCATACTAACCAATCAACCATGGCTAGAAAGGGGTGGCCTGGTGGGGAGGGGTCAGGGAAAAGCACTGCTGCTGGGCTGGACCCATGGGGGGCCGATGTGAGAATGGTCCAAGGGCCAGAGCACCACCTAGCCCCCAGCTTCAGTCAGGTGGGGGGAGCATGCGTCTGATATGAAGACACATTACAGTAGCCTTTAAAACTTAAGACACTGTGGACCGGTTGTCTGAGGCCCTAAAAAAATGGCCCACAGGTGACCCTGAGGCACAGGGCCATCGATCAATGCCCGACTGCCCACCTTCCCAATCCAACCCTGCTGACTGTCACATTCTTGAAGTTTATCTACTCAGCGTATCTGTTGAAGCAGGACACAATTTAACTTGCATTCAGCCACAAGCTTCTGGAAGAATTGGTAACATCCACTTTCGCTTGAGGAATACATCTTAGGGTGACCACCCGTCTGTAAATTTCACGGGCTGCCCGTAATTTCGCTCTGCCGTCCGTTGTCCGTGATGGAATGCTTAACGGACGGCATTTGTCCGTAATTTTAGCCTTTCACCAAAAGGACAAAGGACGGCAGGGCGAAATTATGGGCAGATTAGTTTCCCCAGCTGACGTGGAAGGCAGGGAGTTTTCTCTGCTCAGAGGAAGAGAGGGAGGGGCAGACAGAACAGAAACAAACCTTCTTGCCAGAGTGTCTCCTTCCCCTAAAGAAATGCAAATGTGGGCAACTGGTAAATCTGCAAATGTAAAGGGGCTTGAAAACCTGCATCCACTTTAACCAAAAGGTGTCACTTGCAGCTTTCTGATGGCAAAGATATTTTCTTTTAGAGAGGTACTGCAATGGTGTTCCAAGGTGATCTGTGGAGTGCGTGGTTTTAATGGAGTGTTATAAAAAAAAATTGTACTAGGTATAAACTGTATATTATTCAAATCTGTAATTGAGAAGCACTTTTTTCATTTAACCAAAATGTATTTGCGCATTTTGTAGCAGCCTATATATGATGTAATTGTATTTATATAGCGCTTACTATCCCTGACTAGGCATCGAATGCATGTTTAAAATAAGGACTTACACATTCACAGTTCTTCAGGGGCCTCAGTACCTCATAGTCCCAACAAACATTGGCAAAGCCAATAGGTCTAGTGTATGCAAGAGTTATTGGCTTTGCCAATGTGTTTTAGCCATGTTGTACACCAGAGTGGCTGCTGTTCATGGCTAAAAGTTAGTGGCATAGAAGTGTGGAGTGGAGTAGAGCAGCATAGGAGCAGTGCTGTGTTGGAGTGGTGCTGGGTACAGTGCAGTTGTTTAGAGTGCATTGGCGTAGAGTGCAGTGGTTTAGAGAGCAGTGGCATGGAGTGGCGTGGGACAGGTTAGAGTGGCATAGAGTGCAGTGGAGTAGAGTGGCATGCAGTAGAGTGGCAGAGAGTGCAGTAGGGTAGAGTGGTGCAGTGGCATAAAGTGCAGAGTAGACTTGTGTGGCAGAGAGTGCAGTGGCGTAGTGTAGAGTGCAGTGGCATAGAGTGGCATGGGGTAGAGTAGCATAGAGTGAAATGGAGAGAGTGGCATACAATAGAGTGTCATAGAGTGCAGAGTAGACTCATGTGAGATAAACGTAGAGCCCCAGACATACACTCAAGTGCTGTGAGACTACAGAGAAGTTGTGCGTACCTCACATCCTGACATTAGGTGTGAGACTGTCGCCCACACCATCTGCCCTGCCGCTTCAATATTTTTTTAGGTGTAAAGTCAATGGGCGGTTAAGGTAAGTCTGATGTTTTTGTTCAATTTGTTTAAACTAGCATAAGGTTAATTACCTTAATGTTTCCCAAACAGTTTGCCAGGGTTTTTAAAATGTTCAGAAACATAATCAAAAATTTGCTGTTTCTTTCTCTTCAAGAAAGATTGGGTAGATTTGGGTAGGGGTGATGGCCCTGCCGCAGTACTGAAGGGCATTAATTTAGTACTGAACAAGGACTTAATGTGACACCTGAATGTAGCATACCAGGAGGCAATCACAAAAAGACCACAGTGAAAAAATTGTGCTACGTTAAAAAAAATGAGTAAATAAATGCACTGATAACATAGTGAGGCATGGCCTCTCTTGCGTTTGTCTGTAACACTGATGTTTGGTCTTGAATTTTTGTCCCGAATTTTGACCCTTTGTCTTGAATTTTTGTCCTGAATTTTGACCCTTTGTCCTGAATTTTTTTACAGTCCTGTCCAGAATTTGCATCAATGCCAGGTGGTCACCCTAATACATCTCATATCGCACGTCACACTCATAATGCCTTGTCACTTCCACCCATAATCTTGTGCGGTAAATTTTCTTCTCTCCTCCACCACCGGAACCCTCTCTCTTCGTAGCTTTGTCTACACAGACATGTTTTTCACCTACTCTGGGGTGGTAACTAAGTAAATTGTTAGGTGGCAACAAGTGTGTGCAAGCAGCTGCAAGGGCTTTCCCTCCGCTGCCCATAGTCGGCCCAACAAAAGTTGGACTAAACCTGGAATTGCTGCCTCGAAATCATGAGGCTTGCACTAATATGTGTGAGCCAAAGGGGTCCAACTCCTTGACCAGTAGAAATAGGCTACTGTCTGGTATCCTGAATGGTTACTTATTACTATATCAAGGTCGACAGTACGGACATACAAATATATTCTATCCACTACATTGCATGGTAAATGTATATGTACTGTTCTTCACTCAACATCTACTTATTTATTCTTACCATGTGATGTAGTGGTTAGGTCAATGAAGTTTGTGTTGCGGTATTTTGTCATGCAAATATCGTATGCAAAATAGTAACCTTTTACCACTCTGAACCGGCTCACCTGAATTAGCAGCCCTTATAAGGGAATTGCCACTGCCACTTACTGCCTACAGAACCAGTCACCTTATCTAGGTCTGTCTACTCCTTTCCATTCACTGCGCATCATTAGGGGCGCCTGCTGGAACAGGCAGGCTCGAGAATCTCTCTACTGGGGGCTCAACCAAGCCTTTTGCCAAGGAACTGCAGCGTTTGGCCCCCCCCCAAAGACAATACCCCCTCCTTCTAGTGGGATCCTGCACTCCTGAATGGATGATGACTGACTATTGGCATGCTCGTTATAGAACTCAGCAGAGAGGAGCCTGCTCTTTCCATTCTGACATATTGACTACAGAGCACACTACCACAAAGTATTCTCTTTACACTGTATAGACAGCCCGAGTTAGTATAAAAAGGATATAAGCAATCTTTTGCTTAACAAACACTTGTACGGGGATATTGAAATGCTTATGCTTATTACCAAAAAGCTAGGGCACACAAAAGTATTGAGGATCCACAAGTTACATGTTTTACTGTGAACACATACTCTTCAATGTCTACATGAGACCCCTCGCCGACATCGTACGCAAACACAGCATCATCATCACCTCCTATGCCGACGACACTCAACTGATACTCTCCCTCACCAAGGACCCCACCAGCGCAAAGACCAACCTGCAAGATGGAATGAAGGACGTTGCAGATTGGATGAAACTCAGCCGTCTGAAACTGAACTCAGACAAAATGGAAGTCCTCATCCTCGGTAACACCCCGACCGCCTGGGACGACTCCACACACGCAACCTCGGCTTCATCTTGGACCCACTTCTCACCATGACCAAACAAGTCAACGCCGCATCCTCCTCCTGCTGCCTCACCCTCCGCATGCTCCGGAAGATCTTCCGCTGGATCCCCGCCGACACCAGAAAGACCGTGACCCACGCCCTCGTCACGAGCCACCTGGACTACGTCAACACCCTTTACGCTGGGACCACCGCAAAACTCCAGAAACGTCTGCAACGAATTCAAAACGACTCCGCCCGCCTCATCCTCGACATACCCCGCAACAGCCACATCTCCGCCCACCTGAGACACCTGCACTGGCTTCCTGTCAGCAAAAGGATCACCTTCCGTCTCCTCACCCACGCACACAAAGCCCTCCACAACAAGGGACCAGAATACCTCAACCGTCGCCTCAGCTTCTACGCTCCCACCCGTCTTCTCCGCTCCACCAGCCTCGCTCTCGCCGCCGTCCCTCGCATCCGCCGCTCCACGGCGGGTGTGAGGTCCTTCTCCTACCTGGCGGCCAAGACATGGAACACCCTCCCCACCATCTTCAGGACCACCCAGGACCACTCCGCATTCCGGAGACTCCTCAAGCCCTGGCTCTTCGAGCAGCAGTAACCCCTTCCCCCTAGCGCCTTGAGACCCGCACGGGTGAGTAGCGCGCTTTATAAATGTTAATGATTTGATTTGATTACATAATTGTATAAACTCAAGAGTAAGTACTGTCGAAGGAAACTTCAGTAATCTGCTTTGGGATGAGTCTGCAAAGTGTATAAATTAAAAGGCAACAGTGATCATAACATAACTGTATGGAAGTCTTCCCAGCATTCACAAAAGAGAGGAGATCCTCTAGGGGAGAGCGCTACACCCATTTATACCCAGTTTATAAGATTTATTTTCTTCCAAAAAGGTCACTTGCACTTTTGGAACAAGTGAGGTTCAAACGTACCAACTTTGGACTGAGGCTTCTGTAAACACAGCAGTTTTCAAAATTCAAACTTCAGCAGCCAAGTTACAGGCCACGCCTAGGTATGAAGGATTAATAGTCCAATAACAATAACTACACCAGATCATACACTAAAATCTTTGTATGCTGGTGCCAGGTCTGCCTTCAAATGCATAGCTATGCATACGCTATCCAATATGAGGGCAGTATCTTTGAGCCCTATGGCTTGCTCTTTGAGCTTTAGGTCTAGGGTTACCTTTAAGATGCATACCTCAGGAATGGAGCAGATCTCTCTAGCCCAGGTGCCGCATTTAGTGCCTCTATGCATCCTCTCCAGAACTCAGTCAGTGGTCACCCCATAGTCCATACCACGCAGGCACTTTTACCTTTACCATAAAATTCAAACACGTGGCTGTTATATATGTCACATGTAGATGGTTAAACTGTGTATATTGAAGCCTGGGATTGCGAGAGACTCTTTAGGTGTATTCCTTGGCCCTCTCCCATTATTTTTCCGTGAGTTCCCAACCCTTATGAACTTCCCATTTAGCCATGGTGGATTGCATACAATATTGCAGCATGTGTGTCAGGGACTTGTAAATCTGAGAAACTAGCTTACTGCCATTCCCCATAGTAAACAGAAGTTGTAAGTCTTCGTGTGTTTGAGGTCTGTCAACAATGCTTTCCAAGACCTTCTACAGACCTCCTTCACACTGAGGGTGGCAGCCAATTCCACTATTGTCTCCTCCATTGTAAGGAATGTGGCTGCTGTTGCTAGTAGCAGTCTCCTATATTAAATGTGTCTACACCGTACCACCTGCGAAAAGCATCCTGCATTTGCGTCCAAGTCAGGATTAGTTCCCAGAGCAAAATAGTGGGAGCATATGTGGGAATCTCTATCTTTGTAGATGCAACATCTAATTGCTAATGTCCCTAAGCATGGGAGGTGTGCATATCTCTTCATGCGCTTCAGTAAAAAGGGGATCAAATCTTTAAAATGATAACTGCTTGCCTTTACAATTGAGAGGTCAAGTAATAGGCTTTGTAATCCAGAGCTTCCAGCCCTTCGTCCGCAATAGGCACTTTCAAAATGGCTAAGGTTACCGTGTGTCACCCTGTTCCCCATTTAAAATCGAACAATAGCGTTTCATATTCACTGAACCAGCAGAGGCTTATCCAGACAGGTAAATTAATAAAGTCATGTAGCATTCTGGACAACGTAATCATTTTAGAATGTGCTATGTAGCCCATTGTTGCCTCTCGGGGATCTCCTTGCTCCCCTCAAACTTCCATCCATAAGATCTGAATCCAAGCAATATATCCTCAATCCCAAGTACAGAAATATGGATTCCACCACACTATGTTCTACTTTCTCAGCACTTAAGGTTCTGTTATCCTGGTGGGGTCTACTGGAAATGCACGTCTTCCCCATTTGGTGTGAAGGCCCAAGAGCTATCCAAACCCTTGTGGTAGGGGAAGTGCCTTACTGAGCTCCGCCTGGCCATCCCTAAAATATATCAACATGTTGCCAGCATATAACGATATGGAATGGGCACCAGGCACCAGTGGTATGCCTCTTGGCTCATGCTCAGCCCTAATTATCTCTGCAAATGACTCCACCCCAAAGACAAAAAAAGCATTGGGGATAGTGTGCCAAATAGATTTCATAGGACTCCGGTATAATTTTTCCAGTTTTCACTTGTGCTAACAGTTTTGCATACAACAACCAAATTCATTGGATCCAGCTCTCACCTATGTTTATGCCTTTGAGAAATGTACATAAGAACTGCCAACTTAGCTTGCCATAAGCCTTCTTCAGGTCATCTGACAAAAGTAGTGTTTTTTTCCCCTAGCCTCATTGGGGTTTTCTTCAAGTATCCGGAATAGGCACACCTGTAGAGCTAACTCAATCATGTGCCCATATACAAGTGACAAAACTCCCCACCCCTTTGATTGGGTTTATTTGTGGAAGTAGAAATAGTAAAAATACACTTAGAGATTAGCTTGCCACACCTTTAAAACGATGACTGACTCAGTGGTGCAATTTACTATGCATTTATTGATTACATTCATGTGCTAATACTCCTGTAGGTGACGAGGTGATACTTTGTAGAACTAATATGCAAACAGGTATGTATATATTATCAGGTACTATCTCTATATTGCAACAAACATCAATTCAAAGAAATGCTTTGTGGAATGGACTTCAAAGCAAATGTGCATTTTGCAATCGTTGATTTGCTGAGATGGCACCCCTTGATGTTTCTAACCCTAACATGACTTTTCTGTCCAGTTTGCCACAGTGGGCATCATCCTTGATTGGGCACATTTTACTGCTAGCGAGAGGGTCATGAACAGGTGAGCGCATCAGTGGCGGCTGGTGAAATTTGAAAGTGGGGAGAGGGGGTGTGGAGGATAAAAATCACTCCCGACTTTGAGCAAGTAAAGATAGAAAGATAGAGTGTAATGCATTTACAACATATTTTGATAAACAAATTGCTTAAAAAGCTGCATGTTTCAATGACAGTTCAATTACAGTTCTGTACTACTGTGCCAGGTACAGTGTTTTCTCTACACAATGCTGACTTGCAGAAGTGGCATAGGTAAAGCTTTGCACTATGTAACACACACCACACACTTACTAACAAAAATGACACATCGACCACAGAATCAGTCCATCAAGCAGTTTGCACTCGTCTGTTTGGGTACTGTGAACCATTCTGTACTTCCAAATGCAATCAGCACACACAGTGGTTAATACTCGTGGAGCCCAATGTTTGCGTTCGGCACTATTTCTCTAATCTGCTTTGTGGATGTTTTTCACAAAAGCATTGATAGTTTTGCATACAGCAGAAGCTGTGACGGTTACATCTGCATGAGAATCCAGGGCTTTTCAGCCTAAGTTCCAATGTCTCACACACTCTTTCAGGGACTGATTACTATTTGATACAGTGTTATGTAGCAGTTGCTTATTTAAGTAGTGATTGGTTTGAGGTTATGTCTGTCTCCAAATGATGAGCTGGATGACCTGATGTGCACAAAGTGCATATTGTTTACCGTTCGAGTTCTTGGCTGAAATATATGTAAGAACAACTCAATGGAGCAATGCAATTTTTGATAAAGATGCCTACTAGCTTAAAGTCATGTGTAACGATTCCGATCCTTAATTTTTAGCCAGCAGTACATATATGGTAAGATATTTGCGCTTCAATGTTAAAAGTGAAATACACGTCCCGGAAAAGCAAATTGCAGTTTTATAGAAATGTTTTATTAGCTGAAGATGTTAGCCAAATCATATACTTTATAGTTAATAACGACTATCTGTGTGCATTCTCAGTTTATACTTTTTAAATCATAGCCATTAGAATACTCTTTGGTAAAGTCCATCCCACTGCACAGCGCACCAGTAACAGTTTAGCTTCCAATAGGCCAGTAAACCTCATTTTTTTATATTATACTTGTCAGAAATGGGGGCTCTGGTTAGCAGTCAGTTTGCCCTCTGTCCAAGCAGGGACCCTCGCTCTTGTCAGGGCAGTGGAGACACACACTTAAGATTACCCCTGCTCACCCACTTGGTAGCGTGGCACAAGCAGTCAGGCTTATCTCAAAGGCGATGTGTAAAGTATTTGTACCACTACACACAGAGTAATACAGTGAAAACACTACAAAATGGACACCACACCAGTTTAGAAAAATAGCCAATATTTACCTGAATCAAACAAGACCAAAACGACAAAAATCTAACATGCACAAGTAAAGTTATGACTTTTTAAAAGAATAAATTCTTACTCCATAGAAAGCAATGGAAAAGTTGTTACAGAAAGTACCTGGTTTGCGTCAAAAATAAAGCCGCACTGGCGAGCCTGCGTTGGAAAAGTCAACAGTGCGTCAATTCCTTACTCACAAGTGAGGCAGTGCGTTGTTTCTTCTCAGGTTGGGTAGGTGATGAGTCGTTTTTCTGTCCCGTATGAGAGTGATGTGTAAATTTTTTGACGGGGCACCTCATATCCACACAGGTTCACGTTGATTTTGACGCCCAGCGATGATGTGTGCAAAATCCGGCCGCACGGTGATGGAAAATCGCACTACGTGGAGCTTGTGTCGATTTCAGCAGCTGCAAGCGGGTGTTGCATCATTTCTCCAGCCGCGACGTAGGTGATGCGTCGATTTCCCAGCTGCGATGCAGGTAGTGCGTCTATTTCAGCTGCGATGCAGTGGCGTGTTGTTTTTACAGCCGCGTTGCAGGTGGCATGTCAAAATTTTCCCTGCACGGCTACTGTGCGTGGATTTCCACCTTGGTTCTACCAGCTTCACCTTTCAAGGGCCCAGGGACTGGATAGGGCAACACTTTGCAGGGCAGGTGTCTCAGCAGAGAGTCCGGGTGCTGGTAGAGGAAGTCTTTGATGGTCCTAAGACTTCAGAATAGGAGGCAAGCTCAGTCCAAGCCCATGGAGACACTTCACAAGCAGGAATATACCACAACGTCTAGTCTTTGTCCTCTTTCAGGCAGAAGTAGCAACTGCAGGCCAACCCAGCAAAGCTCAGTCACAAGCAAAGGGGCACTACTCCTCCTCCAGCTCTTCAGCTCTTCTCCTTCGCAGAGGTTCCTCTTGGTTCCAGAATGTGATCTGAAAATCTGGGCTGGGGTTTTGGGTCCACTACTTATACCCCTTTCTGCCTTTGAAGTAGGCAAACTTCAAAGAAAACCCTCTGTTTCAGACTCACACCAGGGGGTTGGAGACTGCATTGTGTGACGGCAGGCACAGCCCTTTCAAGTGTAAGTGACCACATCTCCCTCCACTCTAGCCCAGATGGCCCATCAGGATATGCAGGCTACACCCTAGCTCCCTTTGTGTCACTGTCTAGTGGAGATTCACAAACAGCCCAACTGTTAGTCTGACCCAGACAGGGAATACAGAAGCATGCAGAGTCACTGAATGGTTTAAGCAAGAAAGTGCCCACTTTCTAAAAGTGGCATTTTAAAACTGACAATTTAAAAAACAACTTTACCAAAAGTTGTGTTTTTAATTGTGATTTCAGAGACACCAAGCTCCACACCTCTATATGTTCCCAAAGAGAAACTGCACTTAAAACATGTTTAAAAACTGCCCCCATGTTAACCTAGAAGAGAGATAGGCATTACAACAGGGAAAAACGAATTTGGCAGTATTTCACTGTCAGGTCATGTAAAACACATCGGTACATGTCCTACCTTTAACATACACTGCACCATGCTTAGAGGGCTACATAGGGCCTACCTTAGGGGTGCCTTACATGTATAAAAAGGGAAGGTTTGGACCTGGCGAATTGGCAGTTTAAACCTGCACACACGGACACTGCAGTGGCAGGACTGAGCCATGTTTACAGGACTACTCATATGGGTGGCACAATCAGTGCTGCAAGCCCACTAGTAGCTTTTGATTTACAAGCCCTGGTCCCCCTGCAGTGCACTTTACCAAGGACTTACTTGTAAATCAAATATGCCAATCATGGAAAACCCAATTACACATACAATTTACACAGGGAGCACTTGCATTTTAGCACTGGTCAGCAGTGGTAAAGTGCCCAGAGTAACAAAACCAGCAAAAACAGAGTCCAGCACAACCATTAAAACATGGGAAGCAGAGGAAAAAAGACAGGGAAGTCTATGCTAAGGATACCAGGTCTAACAATACCATTAACCACATTCTCCTGCATTTGCAGCAGAGTTTTCTGTTTATTTTCTCTTTGGCACATAACCCAATTTCTCGCCTGTGTGGTGTACCCGCTTCCCCATAGTATGTCACCTTGTCCAGATGCCATTTGAAAGCTGCACGCATGTATGCTCTTTCAGCTGACACGGAGGCCATAGCAGAATAGCATACTGTTTCAGCAAACGCCTCGGCCCGCCTCATCCTCGACGTACCCCGCAACAGCCACATCTCCGCACACCTGAGACACCTGCATTGGCTCCCAGTCAGCAAAAGGATCACCTTCCGTCTTCTCACCCACGCACACAAAGCCCTCCACAACAAGGGACCGGAATACCTCAACAGACGCCTCAGCTTCTACGTCCCCACCCGCCCCCTCCGCTCCGCTGGCCTCGCACTTGCTGCCGTCCCTCGCACCCGCCGCTCCACGGCGGGTGGGAGATCTTTCTCCTTCCTGGCGGCCAAGACCTGGAACTCCCTCCCCACCAGCCTCAGGACCACCCAGGACCACTCCGCTTTCCGGAGACTCCTAAAGACTTGGCTGTTCGAGCAGCGATAACCCCCCCTTTCCCCCCTAGCGCCTTGAGACCCGCACGGGTGAGTAGCGCGCTTTATAAATGTTAATGATTTGATTTGATTTGATTTCATTCATTTTGCCAGCTTTATGCACACATTTGCTGTCCCCTCCTGGTTGTTTTGAGCTTGCTATAACCGGTTCCAATATAATTAATGTTTAGCTTTGGCAGTGGTCTTGTGGGTCATTTTTCACATTGTGAACAATTTAAATTGATTCACTGAACCTACTTAAGACTCAGTAACTTCCTGACTGTGGCAGACTTGTTTTCCACAAACCCTCGAGCACACTGTACTACCACGTGCAACATGTGCAAAGAAAGGGAAATAAGACTAGAAGCCATGGGGTAAGGCACTGCAGTGTAAAAGAAGCACAAGTGCATACTGCACCTAGCGATGCACACACAAATTTGTGCAGTCAGGAAATCACAAACACTCCACGGACCAAACACTATTTTAAAATAGCAGTGACACTAAGGCTATTTTACTTAGCTTTGCTCGGACATTCCATTGCATGTGCCGTAGCTTGCTGAGGAATTTAATGGAATCGAGATCAGCAATCACTCCCCTACGTGCCACTGCATATAAAGAAAGCTGATGCATACTTTACACAGAAGGTTAAGATCTGGAACCTTCAAAATTTGCGTGGATGCACAGTGCTTATTTTAAATCTCAGCTTCTGGTAGTGTGAACTCATCTGACCTTATATTTATTTGCAGTTATTTTATAATGGGACACGTTAGAGGTTCGATGGACCTTTTGTCTGCGCTTAGAGGTATTCCCACCTTAAGTCCGATACAAACATAAAACATCAGCAATCAGATGTACTTATCTATTGGAGTCAGTAATTAGTACGCACAATGAGCCATCCGGCCATGAATAACCACACCTTTGTATAAAGTTGTGAAATTTTGTTTATTTCTCTGGATTAACAATGCTAAGCATAGATGAAAAACACTGGTTGACCAAATCTTCTAAAGAATGTCAATTTAAGTAACGCATTTGCTATCCAACATTCAAGAGTAATCGTACAAATCAAAAGCATGAATAAGTGAGCATTAGAGATGGAATACCTTTAGGTTCAGCCACTGAGCGATGACAGCATATTTGTTAATAACACTTTGTTAGTCCCAGGACTTCCCTCAGTCTAACCTCTAATTAGAATTAGCATTAGCATGTGGGGTTTCATGTGAAAACTATTTAGACAACATAAATTTGGAAAAACATCTAGCTAAGACTCTATCAAAACAGCGGATGGTATCTAGAAACAAAAAGACAACATAGCAAGAAAAACATTGCTTGTTCAATATACCTATCCTCACAGGATCAGCAAACTGCAGTCATCTTCGTCAGCAGGACATCTGTTCGGTTAGCATCAGCAGCGGGCCATGGAAGGGGGATGGTTCAGACTAAAAGGGACTCTAACTGTCTGAACCATTGAGAGCAATCTCTAAAGATTTGCATTAAGCATCAGAAATAAGTCAAGAATCATTAGACTGGAAAAGAACTCCAAAGAACTGCGAAGGAACTGAACTTGATTGGAATAGAAGTAGAACTCCCCTAACTCCTCTCTGCAGTCCTGTTAAGTTAAAATCATTGAAAACATTTCCCAAATCGTGATTGGTTAGAGAATCGTACGTTTACAGTTAGTCAAATAAGAACGTATTTCTAAATCTAAGATGTAGCTAGTCTGTCTTTCACACATTGATGATTGTTTCCTCTTCGCATGTTCTCATCATCCAGCTTGTCAAGTAACAATTTCTGTAGTTTCTCACACTCTGGTCAGTGCATCCATTGTTAGTTAGTGGGAACATGGCTGTATTACGCATTACACCATATAATGTATATATCTAGGAACAAGACATTCTAGCAAGTGTTTCTCATAGAAGGATTTTACGGACATCCGTTGACGTCTAGGTCTAAACCAGTGAACAATACATTAATTATTTCTCTAAGGAAGCATTTAATACAATTTTATTAGTTTTTCCATTCTAATTTCTTCCCTCCTCTGATCCTTTTTCAGTTTCTTAATTTTGAACATATTATATATTTTTCTTATTACACATGCTCCAATTATGCAAATACAGTTTTTTAACAATTATTCCCTTGCTCAGGTTGCCAAACCAATTCCCCACTGAGGTAAATCTCTTTCCAACATCTTCTCAAATTCCAGGTTCTTTTAATTCTTTCAAATCAGTACTGTCATTAGTTAGATTAGTAATTAAGTTTCTAATTTCTTTGCTATTATCAGGTATATATGAAGAACAGTGTTGCAAATTCAGCATTTTACAAACTTGCCCTCCTTTGCTAAGAGAATATCTAACGCAAGGCGGTTCTGAAGAGTCAGGGTACCTGAAAAATTTGTCAGCATGTTATCCACAACAGTAGACAACTTTTGGATCTTTATTGAATTCAAAATAACTCCCACTGAAGGAATTATTGCCCCAAAAATGTCTCTGACAGTGCCAGAAGATGATTCTCGCTTTTGTCTAGTATGATGTAATTCAGTCACTTTGGGTAATTTATTCAGGTCTTCAAGTTGGAAAATCTTTGGGAAGACTATCCTCAAATAACATGTGCCATACCACCCTTTTGGAAGATGGTAATACGCATTTGATCTACATATGTAATAAACTCCTGGAATTGCTGGGTCCTGTCCATTCAATATAAATGTCCATTTACTCTGAAACAAAAGCACATGCCTACATTTGGTCGTTTCCACAAACAATGTGTCAGCGCTAGATTTTGGCCTATCTGTACAAAGCTTTCCCACGAGCTGTGCATCTTAAGTTAACTTCCCTTGCTCCTTTATGTCAGTAAATGCATGATCATTTCTAAATGTTCTTTTCTCTAAGCCCTTTTCTATTTTTTCCTTTAATGCCTTTCTTCTATCATCTGTATGATGTAAGAAGCTCTTTTCTATAGGTGTTAGTAAGCGTGTAGGATTATTCCAGTGTGCATAAGCTGTGCCAAACTTTAATGTGGATTCAAAGAATCCTCTCACTAATTCTATGTTATTCTGTCTAGCCTCTCTACTCAAATATTTAATTACAGGGACAAACAAAAACACTAAGTCATGGTTGGAGTAGAAATACTGAATATACTCCTGATTATAAAATCTCGTTAATAGCAGACTACAACTTATTTTACAAGTAAAAGGTAAACAATGATGGGTTACTCCTTTTTCAACTGATGAAGCAATTTGTGTGCAGACATAACAATCTCTCGCATTCATCGTCTCAACATACTCACGCAATAAGCGATAGAAAACATTTGAAGAAACCTCTCCCTGCACATTATTTACCTGCAAATGTTTCTCATCTAATCTGAATTTATCTACTTCTGTAAGTGTAATAGTTGTCTCCAAATCTGAGGTGTGGTTGCCCACATTCTTATTAAGAAGAGTCATTCCCACAATCAACACCAAGCACAATATCACACATGCAATTGCCAAACCAACACCCATGTATTTACAGTGCCTATTCTCTATACCCTGCTGACTAAGATTACTCATGATCTGTAAAGAATCAGAAAGTAGAAGTAAAAAGAAAATTTATGGCTATGCAGCAAAAATCAAAAAGGGAAATCAAAAAATCAAGACAAAATCAAAATCCTCAACCTTCTGTAGCAGTTATTTACAGCTTTCAGTATCTCTTCCAGGACCCTTTGTCAAAGAATAGGTAGCTTTGTCAAAATCAGTTTAGCAGCTTGTCAAATCAGGTTATCTTAAAAGTATTTTCCGGTTACTCTCAATTGTCACATTTTCTTTTCGCAGTTTACAGATTTTACAGCATTTCAGTCTATTCACCTTCTTCATGTGTCAAAGTATTGACCTGGAATGTCTTGATCAAAGCAAAAAGACAAAAATTCAGTCTGCCATTCACTTGTTGTTGCATATGCCTATTCAGGACCTGCGTACCTTCGACTTGCAATCATTTTTCTTTTCAATTTCCTGTCACCTCCTAGTTCTCCATCACTCAGATCTTCTTTTTTAGTTGTGTCTACTTCTTCTTCAGTTGTTGTTACTGTAATTGCTTCTTTTCTCTTTGCAAGTGACTGCGGCCACTTATTACCTTTTAGTGGTCCATGCTCTTTTTAGTGCTGGATTTGCAACTTCCGCTTGTTCTGCAGGATTTTCTTTTGACGTACCTGCGGCTGGTTCAGGAGGAGTCAGAACGTTTTGGCTTTGAGAGCCCTCCTCTGACTGGCCTCTCCTGTCACCTCATTCGAGGCTGGTTCATGGTCACTCTCCTGTATTTACTCCGTTTCGTCTCTCACAGGAGTGTTTGGATCACTTTCAATTTTCTTTGATTCAATCTCTGTTTCTCTTTCTTCTCCCTCTAATTCTGGAGCGGGTCTGGACGTGGTTGGTACTCTCAACAACTCCTCTTCATTGTCTAGAGGACACGGTACCCTCTTCGTGTGGCTTGCGTGGATCCAGTTCAGAACTCCAGTGCACTTCACAGCTGTAGTAGTAACCAGTACCACCTGGTAGGGACCCTTCTACCGAGGGTCCAGACAAGTTTTCCTTAACGTGTTTTCTGATCACAACCCAGTCACCGGCTCCTAGGTTGTGGCTTTGATCTTGAGACTGTTGCAGTGTGGTGACTTCCACCTGATGAGAGAAAGAGTGAACCACATCAGCCAGGCCTTTGCAGTAGTCCAACACCATATCATCTGTTATGTTCACAAGAGCATTGGCAGGAACTGCTGGCGACCTCATGGCTCTGCCCATGAGAATGCTGTGCGGTGACAATCCTGTTTTTCTGTCGGTGTGTTTTTCATAGACATCAGAACTAATGGTAGAGCGTCTGGCCATTTCAGATTCGTGGACGCACACATTTTTGCCATTTGTGATTTCAAGGTGCCATTTATCTGTTCCACAGGTCCTGATGCTACAGTGCAACGTCTGCTCATGTTTAAAGCTGAGCATAGCAATTTATTTACTTAATTGTTGAAGTGACTTCCTCTATCTGATTCTAAAGAGATCGGGAATCCAAAGCGTGGTATCAGCTCCCTAAGTAGCAGCTTTGCAACAGTGAGACTATCATTTCTTCGTGTCGGGTAAGCTTCAATCCAGTGACTAAAAATGCACACAATCACCAACACATAGCTCAGTCCACCACACATGGGCATCTCAATGAAATTGATCTGCATTCTGCTGAAGGGGCCTCCAGCTCTTCCAACGTGGCTCAAACTGCCCACTGTTCCTTTACCCACGTTCATCTGCTGACAGACGACACATCTTTGGCAAACTGCTTCCGCAACTTTTCTAAGTTTTGGATTAAACCAACGTTGGTTAAAGGTCCTGACCATGGCATGCCTCCCAACATGCTCATGACAGTGGTAATATCTAGACATTTGAGTCAGTAAACTATTTGGCAGGACCATTTGACCTTCTCCCGAAACCCAAACATTAGCCTCACGCTGAATACATTTCAATTTCAACCAGCTCTTCTTATCTTTATCAACATTGTCTTGCAACGCTTTTAATTCTTCCAAAGTATCTATTACATGTAATGCATAATTTGTACAGGTTTCTTCTTCAGGCACGATATACAGTTCAGTGCGCAAAACCTTGCGACTTGATCCGCATATCAATTTCTCATTGACACAAAATCTTGTGATTTCAAGTGTGCACTGCATTTTACCACAGCAGTCTTTTCGGGCGTTTGAATAACTTGCAACAACTCATGTATTCTTTTACTATTTCTGACTGGTGGGCCAGAAGAGGTCAGGAAACCTCTCTTTGACCATAGCGGGCGAAAGTCATGGACTATACCAAATCCATAATGACTTACCGTATAAATAGTGACTTTATGCTGTGCAGATACATGGCATGCTCTAGTAAGGGCTACCAGTTCCATCAACTGTGCAGAGTATACTCCTCGAAGCCAGGACAGTTCAAGCATACCAGAAATTGTGCACACGGCATATCCTGCTCTCAATGTTCCCGTGTTATCTCTCAAACAGGGACCATCGACAAAGACAATTTGGTCATTTTCTTCCAATGGGACATCTTTAATATCAGGTCTTAGTTTTGTGCACAGGTCAGTTACTGACAGACAGTCATGTTCATCCTCATTCAATTTATCTGCTTCAATATTTTCCTTGGGGAGTAAGGTTGCTGAGTTAAGCACTGTACACTTTTTCAGAGATACATTAAGGGACCCCAAAACCAGGGTTTTATACCTGGTCAACCTAGCGTTTGTCGAGTGTTGGGTCTTGGTTCTAGTGAGCAAAACTTCAATGGAGTGAGGGACCATGACATTTAATGGGTGTCCCATCATTATGCTCTCACTCTGAGTGACGCTCAACCTAACCGCTGCTATGGAACGCCGACAGCCTGGTAAAGCTGCTGCAAACGGGTCCAAAATAGCTGAAAATATGCTACTGGGCGGTTCCACCACCTTGGACTTGAGTCAAGACAGACAAGGAACATACATCACGTTCATGACAAAACAACACAAATGGTTTTGTGTAGTCAGGCATTCCCAAGGCCGAGGCTTTGCATAGATTCTATCTCAGTTCAGTAAAAGCTTTCGTACATGCCAGGTCTAACACTACGGGATCAGCAATTTCCTTGTAGGTCAGTTTCTGCAATGGCTTTGAAATGACTGAAAAAATTGGGAATCCTTTGGCGACAGTAACTCACCATTCCCAAGAACATCCTCACATCTCTCTGGGTTGCTGGGGGATTCATCTGCAATATGGCTGTAACCCTTTCTCTGGAGATTTTTCTAATGCTTCTTTGAATAGTGTGACCCACATATTTCATTTCTTTCTGACAATACTGTAATTTGGCTGGGGACACTTTATGTCCGTTCTTTCCTAGATGATTTAGTAAGGCAATAGTATCATACTTGCGTGCCTCTTTTGTCTTGGGTGCAACCAACAAATCATCAATGTACTGGACCAATGTCGATTGGAAAGGCAACTCCAATGATTCCAGATTCTTTTTCAGGATCTGATTAAATATGGATGGGGACTCTGAAAACCCTTGAGGAATTCTACACCAACAGTAAACTCAATCCAAAAATTTGAAACAGAAAAGAAATTGGCTATCCTCATGAAGAGACACAGAAAAGAATGCTTTTGTCAGGTCCACCACAGTGAACCACTCAGCGTCGCGTGGGATCTGAAACAAAATCACTGCTGGATTTGGTACTACAGGACAACATTTTATCACAATGTCATTTATTTTCAGCAAATCTTGAACAATTCGAAACCTCCCACATGGCTTTCGCAAGCCCATGATCGGTGAATTACATGGATTGCTCAGCACTTCTTTCAAAACCCCTTGGTTTACGAATTCTGCAATGATGGGTGCAACTCCCTCAATTATGTCTTGTGTCATGTGGTATTGAGGTGTCTGGGGGAAGATTGCATTTGGCTTAACCAAGGCTTCAACCAGTTGTACTCCTTTCATCAAGACCAGTGGCTTTTCCTGTGAGGTCCCACGCTTTCATTTTAACCGTTCCCTGTAAGTCAAAAGGAAGATCTTTCACTGTGAAAACTGGAAGAAAGCTAACCAAAGGGTATTACTCATTCATTGTCTCACAATCTGGTCCTGTGGGTGAGTCATCATCGCTATTGGTTTGGATGGCAATCCCATCACCTGAGCAAGTAATGGAGCATCTTGTCTTGCACAACAAGTCCCTTCCTAGCAAGGATACTGGACTCGAGTCACAAACTACAAATTAGTGCAGTCCTTTAGAGTTGCCAGTTTTAACCTGGACAGATTCTGTAATCGGATTTGTCACGTACTGATTTGCGACTCCAACAATTTGAACTGTCTTTCCTGTAAGGGGTAGGTTTGGAACTTCTGCAGGTTCTTACTTTAGAGCGTGTAGCTCCTGTGTTGACTAAGAATGAGCCCTTGTGACCCTTAACCTTTCCCTTCACATAAGGGCCTTTCTGGTCTACCTCTAGTGATGCTGCTAACTCACATTTCTCTCACTCACCCAGTCATTGTTTATTCCATTCGCACTGTGTTGTTATTCTGATTAAACCTTTGACCTGTGAACTGCTGAAGAAGCATCACTTGCTGCTGTTCCATTGAGGCTTGAGGTATCTGTATTTGCTGTCTAGGTACCGTTTGAGCCTGTGGTTGCATCTGCTGCAACTGGGGCATCTGTACTCGCGGTGTTTGCATCTGTTGCACCGGCTGGAACCCTTGCATCGGGTTCAGATTATTTTGAAAAATTGGATTATTCCCTCTCATTCTCGGTCCTCTCATATTTTGCAAAGGATTGACAATACTCGTTTGCTGAACAATTCCTTCTTGACTTACCATCGGACACTCCAGCTTCCAGTGCCCGAGGCCTCCGCAAGCGTGACATGCCAACATTCTCTTCATACCTTGCATATCACCCTGTACCACCACTGTGTTCAGATCAGGACTACGGTTTCCACTTCCCATTCCTCCACCACCTCTACCTCGCGACTGATTTGGGAACATCACGTTTCCCTGCTGCTGTAGTTGTGGAAAATTTCCCTGTATCCCTGTTTGTGCTGCCTTAATCTGCATCACTATTGCCTTTTCCTTCAACTTTCTCTGTTTCAGCTCAATCTCATCACTACAGTATCTTGCATACTGCAATACTTCATCAGTCGGCTTCTCTTGCCAGCAAATCAAATTACTTTTAATCATCTGACCAATTTCTGGTCTCAAACCTTGAACGCAAAATGAATCATGTCTTTTGGTTCTATTGTCTCCGTACCACTGTGATGTCTGCAACAATCTCTCATAATATGCATGAATTGACTCTTTCGCTTCCTGGGCAGTCCTGTCTATTCTCTGCCAGACTACACTCCTGGGTGAAATTCTAGTTTTAAAAAATTCGATCACTTCATAGTAATATTTCATAACTTGTGGAGATGGTGCACCTGTTACTGGGTCTCTCTGGAGTTCTTGTGTTGGCCAATCTACACTTCTTTTGCATTCAATCCGTAAGTCTGCTGGGACCACTATCTCTAACAAGGTGTTAATATCCCCCCACAAGCATTTTGCGAGTTTTACAAACCTGTCTGTTTGCAGGTACCATTCCACTGGCTTCTCTTTCAATCTGGGGTAATCATTTGTGAAGGACAATATGTCACTTCTGCTCCAGGGGACATTAACAAAATTCCCTCTTGGAATCTCTCTCAGTGGTAAAACCTTTTACTGGGTCTTCAACTTGTGGTGCACTAGCAGTAAGACTTGCCAAAACCCTTTTCCTTTTGTCTCGTTTCTTTACCCATCTGCCTTCCCACTTGTCTAATGGTCTCCATGTTTGAATGCTCTGTATTAACTCCCTAATATGAATCTTCAATCCTGGTACTCTCTTGTTTTCAGAGTCTTTTGGATCAAATTCCAACCTGTAACTCCTTCTCAATTGCTTTATTTTCTCGATTTCTATGTCATAATATTCTGCTAGGTCAGTCAATTTCTGATGTATTAGCCCCACTTTGTTAGTAATTAGTTTGCACAAGTAGCGCAACTCATTTTCTCTGAAAGCCTGTCGATCCCTACTGTTCCCGCGATCAAGTCTTCTGCTTCTAATCTGAGTCTGGTCAAATATGGGCATTTCCTCCACTGACATCCCCCTGAGCACTACTTAATTTTTTTAACCACTGGGTCACTTGTTGGGGTGTCAAACCTTGTAAGGAAATGTTATTTTGATTCATACCTGGCCTCTGCTGTAGTGTCAAGTTTGGGATCTCTAGTGTCATCATGCTTGCATTATGACCTATGTATGATCTCGCTTCACTAGTTGCTGGATTCCTACAAAGGCTCAAATCACTTTGCCCCCTTCCATCCGGTGTGGGGATCATGGGAGTCATTATCCTGGCATTTGCATTAAATCTTTCCAACTCTACGCTCGGATTCAGAATTTTCTGCTCACTACTTCCAGTATTTCCCTGCGCATACAATGGTATGACTGGACCTATGGTAACTGGGAACAATACTGCATCTGCGTTTGATCTGGTATTTGGGTCTCTGGGTTGCATTACATCCATGTTCTGGCTTGTATATACAGAAGTTTCTGCGTGTGACCCCGTTATAGGCGTATATCTCGTGATTGCCTGCGTCTGGATTGGAAATATCAGATTCGGAGTTGGTTCAACTTGAAGTAGTGGCTAACTTTGATAAACCTGTCCTGTTAGTACATTAGATTTGTCACGGTATCTACAACTGGTACATCAGGGTAAATTCTCTGCATCTGAACTTGCTGCATAGGTCTCTGAATTACTAAAGTATTTAGCCCACTATGACTGACCTGAGCGTTTTTCTGAGTTGACTCAACTGATGTCAGAGCTGTTGGGTCTACACATGTCCTGGAACTTTTCTCATGTGCCGCATATGGCGAAGGACAATTTCTCAATACTGTAAAATGAACTCATCATCTGAGTCTTCGGTGTACGTCAAAGACTTCCTAGACTCTGTTGATTTCTGCTCTTTATTCTCAGGAGGGATGAAATCTCTCCTGTTGATACTCCTTTTAGTTCTGCTCCCTTTCTCTTGTGCAATTGCAGGAAACAATTTAATTCCCTGTAAAGTGTCTGTCCTCCAAAATTACTGATCCTCATCCCATCTAGCCCCCGCTAGAGTGTTCTCAGCCTTCCTCATTCTTCTCTCAAACCTTTGTTGCTGTCTAGCTACTAGTTCCCAAATAGCTAATGCTTTGAACTGTGCTGCTCTTGGAGGAGGTTTCAAATCATACAGCACCCTCCTCATGTTTTCCAGTATCCTCAAATTAAATTAAATGTGCCATGTGCAGGGAATGCTAAGCTCTTTAGAAATCTTACGGATTTTTAACTGATGGCCTTTTTGCTCTAGCAGCTACTCTTTCGTTCTCAGTTTACCTGTTCGCAAGCAAAATTCAACCTGCAAATTTTACCCTCAACCGGTCATTGGGTCTGCCCGGGTGCACATAGGACTCGCCAAATCTCAGTCGAAAAATCCTTTCACTCACTTTGACACGCACTCTGACTTGTCGATCACGCCCAATCGACATACTAAACAGACAAATGACAACAATAAACCAAGTGTCTCATACACTTTCAATACTCCAGAGTTAGAGACCACGCAGGGTCCATGTACCAACAACCACGTGGACAATTTTTGAGCACAAAGCGCCACACACATGTGACGTTCCACGACTTCCCTACTTTCACACTTCGGAATACGCAAACTTCTCTAACAACTTCATTTGAGTGTACGCAAACTCCCCTAAATCCTCACAAACATCACAATTCACCTGCGATTTGCTTAGGCTTTGCAAGCGCAAAATCTATCCATTTACTCTGTCATTGAAAACGCAGAGAACATCTTTAAACAACCATTGGCAGCTCCAAGGTTCTGGGAAAGTCGCTATGAATACTTAGGGCGACATTTTCTCTCCAATTTGTGTCATTGAATATATCAAATCTTAACCTTTGCAAATCTCTTTCCAGATTTGCAATTTATTCTGCTCTCTCAAGGAGAATACCCATCTAACTCTTACCACTTCTAAGAAAACCAATCCTTAGTATTGCCTCTTAAGGAGACAAACCATGTACCCGGCCTTAGGATGGTCTGTTAAGGAGACAAACCATCCTACTCTGCTACCATCTTCTGTGAGCACGTCTGACCTTATTTTTCTTTGTAGTTCTTTTATAAGGGGACACGTTAGAGGTTCGATGGACCTTTTGACTGCACTTAGAGGTATTCCCACCATAAGCCCAATACAAACATAAAACATCAGCAATCAAATGTACTTATTTATTGGAGTCAGTAATTAGTACACACCATGACCCATCTGGCCATGAATACCCACACCTTTGTATAAATTTAATTTTGTTTATTTCTCTAGATTAACAAAGCTAAAGTCACGTAAATCAATCTTGCCACAATCTGGTAAGCATAGATGAAAAGCACTGGTTGACCAAATCTTCTAAAGAATCTCAATTTAAGTAACACATTTGCTATCAAACATTCAAGAGTAACAGTACAAATCAAAAGCACCAATAACTGAGCATTAGAGATAGAATACATTTAGGTTAAGCAACTGAACAATGACAATACATTTGTTAATAACACTTTATTAGTCCCAGGACTTTCCTCAGTCTAACCTCTAATTAGCATTAGCATGTGGGGTTTCAGGCGAAAACAATTTTGACAACATAAATTTGTAAAAACATCTAGCTCGGACTCTTTCAAAACAGCGGTTGGTACCTAGAAACAAAAAGACAACATAGCAAGAAAAACATTGCTCGTTCAATATACCTATCCTCACAGGATCAGCAAACTGCAGTTGTCTTCGTCAGTAGAACATCTGTTTGGTTAGCATCAGCAACGGGCCATGGAAGGGGGATGGTTCAGAATAAAAGGGACTCCAACTATCTGAACCATTGAAAGCTATCTCTAAAGATTTGCATTAAGCATCAGAGTTAAGCAGTAAGTCATTAGGTTGGAAAAGAACTCCAAAGAACTGCGAAGGAACTGAACTCGACTGGACTAGTAAAACTCCCCTATAACTCCTTTGTGCAGTCCTGTTAGGTTAAAATAGTTGAAAACATTTCCCACGTCGTGATTTGTTAGAGAATCGTACGTTTACAATTAGTCCAATAAGAACCTATTTCTAAATCTAAGATGTAAATAGTCTGTCTTTCACACATTGATGATTGGTTAGTCTTCACATGTTCTCATCATCCGCCTCGTCAGGTAATAATTTTTTTACTTTCTCATACTCTGGTTAGTGAATCCATTGTTAGTTCTTGGGAACATGGCTGTATCACGTGTTACACCATAAAATGTAACTATCTAGGAACAAGACATTCTAGCAAGCATTCCTCATGGAAGGATTGTAAGGACATCCGTTGACGTCTAGGTCAAACCAGTGAACAATTCATTCATTCATTTCTCTAAGGAAGCATTTTATACAATTTTATTAGCTCAGTGGAGCTTAATATGAGGCTGAGCAAGAAGGCCCAAACCCTGCTAACTTAAGGCATCTGTTTATAAAGCAAGTACTTAATACATATCCATTAGTATGACACACTAGTACATTGTCTTTAATAAAGCACTTCAGTTCAACATTAATATGCAATTTAATAGGTACACATTGTGATTAGTGGCGGCCTGTCAAGTGGGCACATTTTTCCAAGTTGCATGCTTTTTTTACTAGGTTCTAATCAATTGTAAGCAAATTCATTAATGCAGATACATTAATAATTTATTAGTAAAATGTCAGCGTTCACAGTAGCCACAACATCTTTTGCACTAAGTCCACCCTTTCCCAACTTGTCACATGGTGGGTTTGGTCCAAAAGTCTTCCTGACCCCACCCTGTAACGAGTTGCTAATGGGTGTGGTGCCTAAGACTCCAGACCCTGATAAACATCTCGCCTCTGGTGGAACATGGCCTTAGCCTATACCGCCGAGGAGTTAACTAACGTCACACTGTCAGGGGGTGGAGTTCAGTGCCAGATGCAACTGCTTTGCTGGACTGATGACCTCACAGACTTCAGGGCTGTGAGAGCATCAACCTAGTAAATGTAAATTGATGGCAGACAAGGTACCTGCGTATGCACATTCAGCTAATATGAACATGGAAGCAAATAATTTAGTGCTGCCGTCAACGTCATCATTTGAGGGAGAGAGGTAAAAAGCTTTATTTTTCTTTTTCTTAATTAGATGTTAGAAAAATTAAGAACAAAACTGTTAACTAAGGAAGAAATTAAGGAGGGCGTCAGCCCAGAGCCCTCCATTGCAAGCCACCCATGGAGAGCATAGCAAGAGATGATCTAGCCGAAAATGGAGATCTAAGTGCTTTTCCAGTGTCAACACACTTAAAAGGAAAGTACAAATCCCAACAAAAGTAGTAAGGCTAAAATATATTTTACACTGTAAAGTAATAAAATGCACTGATTGTCTTGTAGTAGTGTCACCAAGCTGACACCCTTCTAGCGAAAGGTGTTGAATTATTGAACGGATGCAACTGTCAAACAAGTCTATTCAACAGAAAGAAGGGAGCACGGATTATATTGAAATAGAACAGTCCATTCATGAAACATCCATAATAAGCCAAAGGTGGTTTGTCTCGTGAGTTTTTAATATCCTTGATTGCGTAGTTCACTTTTCCATGTCACTACCGAAACAGTCAACACGGGGGTCAACCAAACAAACTTTTTCAAGGTGATCCATTGACTTGAGACGTCGAGGTCACAGTTAATGTTTGATATCAAGATGCACATCAGTACCGGCCCTATAAAAGTGAGATCAAGGACATCAGATTCCTGCTGTACCTCACTGATGAGGGCCAGATAGATTGAAACTGGTCTAGGGTTGTTTATGTTGTCATCTGGAGAGGATCTGGCCTGAGAGTTCAGTCTGGACTATTTCTATAGGAGTAGGAATGATTTGAATATCTCTGGTCACTGTCTGACGTGACAGAATGGACAGAAAACAATGGAGTGGAATGCAGCTCAAGCGAACGCCACCGATTAACTGAAGCATTCCTATATATTTTAGATATTGTTTGTTATGGATTGCTTTTACTAACTGTGAAAGGGATGTTTGAATTAATCTCAGCTGCTAGCGATCACTTGGGGCTGCATTCTAGTCCATCATTTTTTGCCCACTGTGAGACTCCAAACAGAGACCAGGTGTATACAATTCTGTCTGTTTGGTGAGATGCCGCAGAAGAAACTACTGCAGTGACCTTTTCCTTCATTAAAGACCAGCTGACACTTACGTGTCTCACTACAAGACTGCTATGTTCTGGCAGGACGTTTAGAGGGTGGGACAGTTGCTTGTTTGGAAAGGGATATCTTGGCCACTGTGAGTGACTGAAGGAATGTCTGAAATGTGCATGCCAGAGCGTTGTGTGACTGACAGTGCCTGTAGGTAATTGATTGATGGCATGTCTGCAAGGAGAGGCTGCACGTTTGAAGCAAAGATGTTTGACTATGTAATTACGGGTCTGTTAGAGAGGGGCTGCAGCGTGAGTTAGACCTATGGTAATGAGAGTCCTGTGTTAGGGTGGGTGGAAAGGTATGTTTTTGATTCTGGAGATCCAGAAACTGAGGGTGGCTCTCCATGAGACAAGACTGAGGCTGAAGGACTGAATAGTACAGAATCTGGATGCCTCGAATTACTGGTGATCATATACCCCAGCATCACTCAAGTCCTGCGCAGTCTCAGTGGTCAAAGACCTGGATGTAGGTGGAGAAGACATCAACAAGCATTTGAAGTGCAATAGGTCTTGCATTTGATTGGGTTAGAGCTATTGGCATTGTAAATTCATAACTGGACTTTTCTTGCCTCATAATTTGGTCAACCCTGCCTCATGATTTCATCTTTTCCTGCCATATAATTCAAGTGGGCCTGCATATAACTAAAGCACTTCCATTTAGCTCCTTCCTCTATCTGCAGCAAAAATTAAAATGTTGCCATTTAGCATCCTAATTTAAATCTGCCATGATCATTTCAATAGAATACCACTTTCACCACCCCACCATCAGAGTTGCTGGCTGGCTAACACAATTCCTCAAAAAACTACACAAGACACAAAGGCGAAATAAACTAGAAGGTTCACCCAAACATATCAAGAGTATTCAAACAGTCATAGTGTAATAAGGATGTTAAACTGGCCTGAAATATAGCCATAATTGTAATAAAAAGAGAATATTAAAACATATACAATTATCATGTAAACCTTTACAGGGGTGTGGAATTCATATGACTGTAATGCTTAGAACAGCCTGTAGATGACACCACAATGAAAATAGCATTTGTAAGAAACATGGTAATGTAACTATATAGATAGGCCTAGGAAGGCATAACCACACAAAAAGAAAATGGCAATAATGTAGCTCATAGATAGCATAGTGTATTACATATTACATATCAATAATATTACAAACAAGGCCATTAAAGCTATTCCTAGCTTGAAAACAAATATACTAGCCATGACAATACTTAAATAGACCTTGGATGGTGGGAGGGGTTATTATTTTGGGGTCCCCATTAACTTAGTGTGGGGACCCAAAGATAACAGAGAAAGAAAGAGAGTGTTTGTTGAAAGTTTTAGTGGTGGTCCCATTGTCCTAGGACCACCACAGGCTGAGTTATGGGAAAAAATGTTGTGAATAAGAATGCTTACAAAGCATTATGGGTCCAATTCCTGAGTGCAGTGAATATTATAGTATCAGCAATCCCACTGTGCTGAGAGAGCCGCTTCAATACTGCCGATCGAGTTCACGCTGCGGTGTCTGTTCACGCTGTGGGAACCATGGCTGCCATGCAGCAGGATAGGGAGAGACAAAATAAATTGTTCACCCACCCTGAAGTATATCGGCAATCGTGTAGTAATCCATGTAACAGAGGAAGTCTGCAAGGTGTGAGAAATACAGCCTCAAGGAGGGACAAACGTAAAGCAATTACCAATGACATTAAGTGATTTTTTTAAAAGCAAGCCCAGGAAAGAATGAAAGTGACCGGCATGAGGCGGGTGTGGTTAAAAGTCCACAGTACTTACAACAGGTCAAAGCGCTTGTATACTCAACCTAAAAACTGACACTATCCAACTCCAGGCAATGCAGTAACTGGATGTGGCTTTCAGATCACCATTGTAGGCTCACCAGCCCTGGAGGTTAGGTTGTGGCAGTTGCCACCACGCTCCACACTCTAACAGATGGGAACAGCTCCTCTGCATGAAACGGCTCACTTCCTATATTTGATAATTATTGCTAGAGTAGTGTTTCCTCTTTACACAGTTGTAAGTGACATATAAGCGAACTACCTAATTTCTAGAAGTGTGTTTGAGGCTAAGTCAACCTAAACTCTTTAGAAACACTTTGCACTGATAGTAGATGTTGAAGGGAATGAACCGCTCGTGTTAACCCAAGAATGTTGCACGAATACCTTCACATAGTGCCTCCACTTTGCCTAATTTAAAGCTATTTCTTTCTTTTCCTTTGTGCTCCATGCAATGCAAAATGGGCAAAGACATCATAGCTGAACAGAAGGTGCACAATGTGCAGTGCCATATATAACTGTCTGTCAGCCCAATTTGTATATCATTACAGAGTCCCAGTTTTTGAGTTTGCTTTAAAAAAACAAAAACCTAGTTAAATTTTGTTGGACAGTTATTAAACCCACCGGCGGCCATCCACTAAATCCACCAAACCTTTTGCACCTTAACAGGAACCTCCAATACAGTGGTTAACATCAAAGAATAGAGATCACCGCTAGGCCAGTAGTGATCTCTAAATTATCTGCCAGGCTGACGGGCTGTACTCTATCCACCCAACACTAGATCAGGCTTGTCACCTTTTATGGTGGGTGCAAAACATTCTTCTATAATATCGAACTTTAACAGGGTGCTGATTTTGCCCAGTCACAGACTACTTTAACAAAATTATATTCATATTTCTGCCTGTTGATATAAATCACATGTAACTCAGAAAAACACTCCAGTACAACTTAGAACAGTAATACTAGGATGTACAATAGCTAGATTGTGTATGTTTTTCACATATAACTTTTTTCATTGAATGAATCCTGCCAGTTCGTCTGAGACAGTATTTGGCTTGGTACTCACTCCACATTCTACAGCATTTTGTTTGAGGGAGCAAAGCTTAATTTGAGTCCTCAGAACCCTGGTAACTCCTGCACGATTCATCTGAGAGAGGCCCCTGGTAATTCTGGAATTATGAATTGCTACCTGTATAAAGGCTACTATCAGGGTTGCCTTCACAGAGAGTGACTCCTGACCACCACCCATTCTCTGTTGAACTCATCACACCATTCGCCTCAGCCTTACACGCTGCACTACTTAATATTATCTTGGACTCAGCACTAGTTCCAACATACCAATGATAACATCACAGGATCTCATGACGTGGCTGGCACTAGAACATTTTCTCACATTAGCAATCATATACTCCTGTCATACAGAGAAGGAATCAAAACAATGACAAATGACACACTCTCTATTCGGTAAACAAAACGTCCCTAGGCGCACAAGCTTGGCACCCTAGTAGTCCACTGGCCATACTCCAAAATAATCCCTGCCTCGTGGTGATCTCTGTGTCTTAATTGCACACACATTTGAGCCAGATGTAACTCAGATGAATGCCTGTGAGCTGCTATGTATTTTTTAGCCTGCTCAGCATTTATTTTTCCAGAAAGTAACAGCCACTTTGAGTTAGTTTGCAAAAAGTCAAAGTAGCAATGATTCAACATGCAGGGAGTTTCATCTCTGCTGAGGGGGCTTCTTTTAGGTTTGCCTGCATGGGGCTGTGCTTGTGCAGCATTTTGTTAATTAAAAAAATCTTAAAGGGCTTAGGAACCTGCCCCTTATTTACTTTTACTTATCATTGGCTGTCTCCTACGGCACTTAACCTTCCATTGGCTGGCTCCCGCGTGGGTCCTTCCTCACTTACTTACCATTGGCTGGCTCTAACGAGGGCTTCCATGTCACTCTGCTGGTCAGCATTGTTTAGCAGGCTGTCTTTACACCTGCATTTGTTAAGGGCAGGCCTGTCACCCCAGCCACCTCATTCCCGTGGCTGAACGTAAACTCTCACCTCCCATTGGTCGCCTCATCACTGCGTGCAGCCAACATTCAATTTTAATAACATGATCTTAGCTGTTAACTGTGTAGCACACCGCATGTCAAAAGGAAAACAAATGTGCAGAGACAAGATGGCAGCTGCGTGAGCAGTTAAAGCAGGTCCCCGCTTCCCTAGCTCACCTACTTGCATGACTTGGGCGCTCTGCTTGTCCTGGAATGGAGTGCCTTGTTGCTGCCATAGTGATTTTCAGGCTGTCGTGTTTAAGAGACAGCGGGTCTGTGTCTGGCGCAGATCCCGAACCTGAGGAGGAGTGCTGGCTCTGTGGTCCATAGCGGGTAAGCGCGAAGGCTGGGGGCTGCTACACGGTGAATGGCTCCGTAGTGGTGATGGGGTGAGGAGCAAACAGCGGCGAGCTCACTGGCTCGGAATGGCACCAAAGGTCCCCCGGTGCTCTCGGGGAGAGCGGGTGCAGATGTGGGAGAGCAGAGGCAGCTTCCCCTGCTGAATGAGACTGCTGTCAGCACTGGGATAAATCAAGCAATCAAGCCCAGGGGGCCCCGCTCGTAGAAAGGACCGTCTCGGTCTGAGGGTGACCATTTGGAGGCTGGATTGAACAAGGCACCTGCTGTGAAGCGTGGAGGAGGGCTGTCAATAGCAGACATCTTTGAGGCGCTGAGTCTGATAAAATACTATGCGGCACTGCCAGAGAACAAGGAGGCCAATATGGTGTGGTCCTCTTTGAGGGACCGGCAGCTGGAAGCATTGAAAGGCGGTGACTTTAACTGAAGTAACCAATGCGGCAGCCCAGGACTTAGGTGTGCAGCCGGAGACCATGGCCAGCTCTCTTCAGGTTAGTAACAGTACTTATGATAGCATCTCTTTACCTGCAGAGGCATTTCCCCTCATGTTTTAACATGTGTTAAAACGAAAAACGAATGCTGAGTCCACAAAACAGGGACTAAAATAGGGGAAAGCAAGGCAACCTCTCCCTTAAATTGGTCCACATCTGCATCTTTGTATATAGAGGGCACGACTTGTAATGACAACTGCAAGATAGTTTTTGGACAGGAACAAAATGGCCAGCTGCTCAGCACGTACAGGGGCACGTCCGGGAGCACTATTGGGGATATTACTGGAGTCAGAGCAACCAGGGTAGGAGATGTAGGGCAGGTTGAGATACCAGAGAACTTTTTTTCCTTATCAGATCAACCTAAGGATACAAATGGGTTGCAAATAAGCAGCTCCAAGTATCAGTGAGAAGAATCACTAAGGTCTGCTCTGAGATCAGAGAACGTATAACTGCAATTGAGAACCGTGCCACTTGCTAGAGTCCGATGTTAGCGCCGCTGTTCAGCAATCCGTCGTGCATGAACCACAGATTTCAGATATCTAGTGGAAGATGGAGGATTTTGAAAACCGGCAGCGACGCAATAATCAGTGAATATTAGGGATTCTAGAAGGGGTGGAAGGCCAAGATATGTGAGCTTTTATAATGCAACTATTCAGAGGCACCTTTCCTGAGCTTGAGAGCTTTGACGGGGAGCTTGAAATACAGAGGCCCATCGGTTTCAGCTTAAAAAAAAAAAAACAAAAAAAAAAAAAAAAAGATGAGTCTTCTGAGTCTAACGCAAAACAGGGCTATCATTGTAGATTTTGGCTATTATTTATTCCGACAAGTTGTGTTTGAGAGCGTTTGCCCTGACTCAAAATTTTGAGGCAAACTCTGTGTAAAAAGGCACTGTGCGCATGTTCTCATCAGAGATTAATGGAGACACTTTTAAACTGGGGACAAAGGATAATGGATAAGCTGTAATTACTTATAGCGAATTGTGTTGTATTAGGATGAAAGAGCCTACTCTTCAGTGTGTACACAGAAAGCTAAACATAAGCAAGGTTAAAAGGATTGGATATGGGTTTGCTGGGTGAAGGGGGGACAAGCAATCTATCTTACAGACCTAGTGGTCTGTCTGTCTCATTTGGCTGGAGTGGGGGGCAGGCTGGGGGGCATGGCTTGTCAGGAACTTAGGGTAGGGAATGGGTATGGTGGGGCAGATGAGTGGGGACGGGGTGGGAGAGAGTTGGGAGCGCCCAAAAGGTAAATGGTCTAAACTTGGCAACTTCATATTAACGGGTGATGTGGTGTAGGTATACTTTTGTGTTTGGACTACAGCATATGTAGTAATACGGCACGAGCAAGCAATTTACGTATTGCTACGTTAAATATCTGTGTGCTAAATGTCGGCAAATAAGGTGTTTTGTGGCCGAAGGGCTGAAAAAACTCAGGGCAGTTATTATTTGTATTCAGGAGACACATATTACAGGCTCCAAAAAACATCTGCTGGAATATCCCGGCTATCAGTTACTGGCACACACTACGCAAGGGACAATGACCAGAGCAGTAGTGGTAGTGGCGCGCAACAGAGCAGTAGAATTGACTAAGAAACTTACTGATAAATAAGGTAGCTGGGTGATTTTTAGAATTCTCAGTTGGGAGGATTAAGTTTACATTATGCTCCATTTATGGAGCCAATTTGGACAACCCGGAAATATTTGACTTTATTTACATTGAATTAGCAGCCTGGGCACTCCAGATTACAGTATAAGGGGATTTGGGCGGTATGAGGGAAGGAAGCCCAGAGTATTCCAAGCAGTGCAGAATCTTGTACTGAGTCATGCATTGGTTGATGCATGGCAACATTGTAAGGCACCCAACCCGGGCTTTACCTTTTTTTCCTACCCTCACAAGAAACATGTTAGGTTAGATTATTTCTATGTATCAACCGAATGGCGTAAAGAGTTAATGATTGAAAAACACGCTTGAATTTTGTCCTATCATAGTCCTTTAGTGATAGAGATAGGGGCAGTGCGCAAAGTACAACAACCAATGACATGTTCATTTGACAGGGGATATTACTGGACCAGAAATATATTCAACATATGAAGAAATGTATACCAGATTGTTTGGGAAATCAGTTGTTGGAGTGCCCCCAGAAATGTGGTCTGGGATGCCCTTAATGCAGGGGTAAGAGGTGAGACCTTAAAGTTTTGTTTAAATAAGGAGAAGGTGCACTCTCAGCAAATGAGCGCAGCTCAGGCAAAGTTGGCAAACCTGGAGTCCCAGTTAGTGAAGGTAGTTAGGTGATCTACCTCTGCATGAGATTTTAAACAAAATATCTGTGCCAAAGGCTAGACTCACTCAATTTTATTTGGAGAAGGCCGCGGGGAAGTTTCAGTTGCGTCAGCAGGAATGTTATGGATTCAGTGAAAGGGTTGCTAAACTATTGGCCTTTACAACAAGGCAAAAAATGAATGACTTATGGCTCTATTAATAAAGTTAGGGATGTACATGGACACATAGTGAGAGGAAATCTAGCAGTACTTTGGGTATTCACAGAATGTTATCAGAACTTATATCAGCAGGATGCCAATACAACAGAATATGATGTAAACCAATATGAGGCCAATGTCCCCGTGGGCAATTGCATGAGGAAGAGAGACAGCAGCTAGCGGCCCCGATTTTCATCACTTAGTTTGAAGCAGCCTTGAATCCATTGCCTTAGTGTAAAGGCTGCAGAACCAGACAAGACCCATTTAGAATTTCTTTAGGTATTTTTCTCAGCATTTATGGACAACCTTCTTGCATTATTTAAGGCTATTCAGGATGGCTCTCCAGCACCGGCATCTTGGTTGACAGCTAACATTATTGTCTTTTTGAAGAAAGAAGGACCCACTTAAACCTGGTTCCTGCCGGCCTAGCTCTCTAATTAACAGGGATGTTAAAATCTATGCAAAGGTTCTTGCCACCTGACTGAATACAGTAATCAGCAAATTGGTTTCTCCTTGGCAGCACAGTTTTATTTCAGGGAGGGGAACCACTGACCATGTCAGTCAGGCAGGTTATAGCTCTGTTTGACCCGATACAGGTTGCTAGGTCTCCAATGTCATTAATCTTACTGGACGCTGAGAAAGCTTTTGACCGGGTAAGCATGGCTTATTATTTGGGCTGCGCTTCAGCGAAATAAGATAGACCCTGGATTTATTGGGCCATCCAAGCCTTTTATAAGAAGCCGACTGCAAGGTTACAAATAGTGTGATCAGAATCTGAAGTCTTCCCAATCTCAAGGGGCACAAGGCAAGGGTGTTCTTGCTCTCCTCTGCTCTTTGCAGTGTATATTGACCCATAAATAAGAATGCTGCTAAACAACAAGTCAGTCACCACAATTGAAATGCCTGGAGTGGATGTCAAAACACTGGTGTATGCAGATGATATAGCGATAGTAATACCAGACCCTGAGATGACATTAATAGAGATAGAAAAGGAAACTGCAAGATTTGGCAAGGTGTCGGGCTATCTATTAAATAAGACCAAGTGTCAGATTTTGACTAATGAATGGATATGCCTGGAGGATAAACAGAAGACTGAGCAAGTCCGATATCTAGGGTTCACGATAACTGCCAATTTGGACACTATAGTGGAAGATAATCTTGCCCCAGTGTTAGCTAAGACTAAGGGCCAGATGTAGCAAAGACATTGCGACTCGCAAACGGCGAAAATCGCCGTTTGCGAGTCGCAAATGCGTCTTTGCTATGTTGAAATGCATTTTGCGAGTCGGAACCGACTCGCAAAATGCATTTCCGAGTCGCAAATAGGAAGGGGTGTTCCCTTCCTATTTGCGAGTCGCAATGGTATGCATTTTCATTAAGCGCAGTTACCATCCACTTGAAGTGGATGGTAACCCAGGCGCAAACGGGAAGGGGTCCCAACGGGACCCCTTCCCCTTTGTGTCTGCCACAAAAAATAATTTTTCAGAGCAGGCAGTGGTCCAATGGACCACTACCTGCCCTGAAAAATACCGAAACAAAAGGTTTCGTTTTTTTTTTCAAAGTGCAGCTCGTTTTCCTTTAAGGAAAACGGGTTGCACTTTGAAAAAAACAAACTGCTTTATTTAAAAGCAGTCACGGACATGGTGGTCTGCTGTTCCCAGCAGGCCACCATCCCCGTGAATGCCCTGAATCGCTATGGGGTCGCAAATTGCTACCCACCTCATTATTTTTAATGAGGTGGGTCTTTGTGACCCCATAGCGACTCGCAGAAGGTGTCTGAGACACCTTTCTGCATTCCAAATTGCGAGTTGCAATTTGCGAGTCGCTGGGACTCGCAAATTGCAACTCGCAATTTGGAACCTTGCTACATCTGGCCCTAAGAGAGAACTACACCACTTGAATAATTTGCACCTTGCTAAAGTAAGACATTGCAATGTTATTAAAATGCTCTTTCTTCCAAGGGTTCTGTATTTCTTCAGGATCATTCCATCGGAATTTGGACAAAACTGGTTCAAACATATGGAAGAGCCAGTAGCTTTATATGGTCATTCTCTAAAGCTTGCTGAGCTTTTAAGTATCTAGTATTACAAAGGGAGAAGGGAGGGAGGGAGGGCAGTCTCTAACTTTATATATTACTGTTGGGCTGCAGCCTTGCAATTGTATTATATTCAGCCTTGTATTCAAACACTAATTATACCAGATTATTCTGGTAAAATGTTAGGGGATGCCCTTCCGTCGGTAAATAGAATTATCTGGGGCAATGTTGCTGATGCTGCTTTCCTGAGAATAGTGGAATCAAGTTATTTTAAAAAGGTTACATTTGAAACAGTAAGGGCCGCATTCAAAGTATGGTGTCAGGTCAAGCCTAGAACAGCAATCTGTCTGCTTAGTTATTACACGCCATTATAGAGCACATCAATTCTCCCATCGATTTTCTGTGATAAGTATTGTATAAAATGGGCACAGAGGGGTGCTTTTTAGGTGATTTCTTTTCTTAATATTCATATGAAATCTTTCAGTGATCACGCATATTAGAGACTTTTTGTTGACAGCTCCTAGGGATTGTCCATGTGGGGAGAAAGTTGCAGTGATGAAGCTGCTCGTGAGTCCAACAGGGTGTAATATAAGTAACATTTATCAGCTCCTGCTGGACACTATGCTAGACGATTTGAGGAAACAAGAAGATAATTGGAGACAACGTTTTGGCTCCAGAGAAATATTGTTTTTAGTATCTTTGGAAATTGGTCACCCGGCTGGGCCACAAGCACACCATTACAAGACGTTATTTAATTTATACTGTTCCCCCGCCAAAATATCAAAATGGGGAAGGACTGCTGATGTTACATGTCCACGCTGTGATAGTACAACTGCAGACATATGCCATATGTTTTTCAGCTGATAGGCTTGCAGCATTTGAAACAGATGCCTCAACGATTGAGGAAGAGGTGTGCACGGGTCAATCGCAGTGTTTTTGGCCATGACTGTGATGTGGTGCTGTATTGCATCAGATTGTCTAAAGCCCGATCCGCCAATTTATTCTCAATGGCTGGCTCGAATGCTTTCAATATACTACTTGGAGAGTAGCTTGTCTGTGTGTAAGGGCAAGGCTGGCAGAAAGAGGACAGTAAAAATCTTGGCCCCACTGCCACAATGGTTAATGAATTACTAGTGGGAAGTGAGTTTAAGGAATTGAAGCTGAAATTAGCTGCTATGTAAGATTATATTTTGTGGATTAAGATTAAGATTATGAATTGTACCGATCCCAAGGCTGATGCCTGCCTTATTGATGTATACCATTTCTGCGCCATATAAAATATATAAAAAACATTTTTAACATTTTTTTAAAAGCCTCATCTGCTTTGATAGCTGGCCAGCTTTACACCATGCCAGGTTTGCAAGTATGTGTTATCCTTTTAGCTATAATTTTCTTCTGCACCAGAGCTGAAGAAAGTGGCCTGCACTTGTGCAACTTCGACAAACCATTTGCCTTGACCATGCTGGCCTCAGCTGTAGGACCAATCGAGCAGTAATCTATTGCACCACTTCACCCATCCAAACCTGCTTTCTGAATGGTTGACACAAATATAAACAGAGTTTAGTGTCACAAGGGCACTACAGTCTCCTCACATACCCCTGCGCTTATTTTTAACGCTTTCTTTTACCAATTTAAAAATGTTTGCAAGTATGCTGCAGTGGTCTGAGAAATGCATTTTGAAGGACGCTTTCCTAAATGTACACAGGGCTACCCACGTCACTAATAAGCGCACAGCAGTGGAGGGCTGTAAATGCTGCTCTGCGCTATGCTCTATGCCGGAAATGCTACCGATTAGAACTGTTAAAAGGTACTCTGTATGATGTGGCAACAGCCGGGGTGTGGAGTTGCAAAATACATGTGTGAAACATGCATCGTGCCTCAGGGTAATAAATGATAACGTACTGATCTTGTTTAAAACTAAGTCTTATTTACAGTTCTTACTTACTGGCTTTGACGAGTCTCTTCATGCTGAAACGCATGCTGCTGCAGGACGCACATGTGTGTTCTCAATAGCTGTTCTTGCTGTGTAATATTAGAAACATAAACAAAATACGAGTCCTATCCCTATAGTTAGTTTGCTTCACTTGATGTATTTTCTCTGTTCACAATCTACTTTCTATTTAATATTTACTGCACTTTTGTCTGTCTTACAAAAATTCCCTTTTTCGTCCTTGTGGAATATTTCCAAACGTATTGCTTTCACAAGTAAATCATTTCTGCTTTCATTCTATTGATGCTAAAATACCAATGTTATGCAAAAAAAGATTGTGATTAGCATTTTTAGAACAAATTTTATGCTCTTCAAAAGCCATTCTTGGTTACGATGTTATCATCAACCAGCCTTTGTGTTATAATCTGATGGGGAGCTGGAACCTCTTGGAACGTATCACCCGGTCGCCTTGTTACCACATCCATGATGTCAATAGGAGAATGGATGGAATGTTGGGGAAGAGCTGGAAAGAGACAGTTGAAAGAGAGTAATTGAGGGATTGGTTCATGTTGTATTTGACTTGAATAAATATACCTGGAATTACACTTACACTGTGGATATTACACCACTTTGCTGTCAATGGGATGTCATAAACATCTGTTTTCCTAAAAATATATTTGAAAGAGAATGGCATGGAAAGCAACTGCAACCAAGCGATGTAAAACTCAAGGGATATGGTGGTGATGACATTCCGATCAAGGGTTTCATACATGCAGAATTTTAATTTAGAAGGAAGAAATCAGAAGGAAAGGTGTACATATCTAGTAGGGGTCCAGCAATTTTTCTGGTGGATGCAACAATATGATTTGCATGTGATATTGGATCGTATGAACAGGTGTTGATGATACAGGAGTATTTGAACATTAAAGTGGTATGTGAGAAAAGAGGTGTGCCTGTTAGGCATGGCGTACAAAATTTGCTGATTGTGGTAAGGAAAGACAATGAAATGTTGGTGGAAATGCAAAAGGAGGGTGTCATTGAACCAGTGGAAGCATCGGAATGGTTGTCTCCGGTGGTCCTAACGAGAAAACCGGATGAGTGTTTGAGATTCTCGGTGGATCTGAGGTCCTTGAACCAGTGTATAATGATGGATAGCTTTCCATTGTCAAGCATATCTGAGATGGTTTTACAGTTTAATGGGGCCAAGTATTTCACAAGGTTGGATTTAAAGTTGGCGTACCACCAGAGCAAATTACATGAAAATCAAAATAACTTGACTGCTTTTATCAGAATGGAAGGGGTATTTCAACGTGATATTCTAGTCTATGGTGCTATGAAGGAGGAACACAACAGGACCTTGGTCAGAGTTGTGGAGATCATAAGAGAGGCAGGATTAACCATACGTAGGGAGAAATGCTAGTTTTTGGTAGAAGACATCGAGTACTTAGGATACACCATTTCAGGACAAGGAGTTTGTCCCAAAGGAGATTTAGTCAAATCCATAAGGGAGGCCCCAACATCTACAGGAAAAGAGCAGCTTAGGTCTTTCATGGGGTTAACAGAATATTATTCTACATTTGTAAGATTTTTTGCAGAGAAAATGGAGCCTTTAAGGGAATTACTAAGAAAAGGGGTAGAATTTGGGTGGAGTAAAAGACAAAAACACGCCTTTGTAGAAGTTAAGGATAAAAATTGCTAAGTTCAAAATTGTAATGCCTTTTGAACCAAAGTGTAGGACTTTAGTAACGGTGAATGCAAGCGCAAATGGCGTTGGAACTGTTCTATCCCAATACAAGGATGGGGTGGAAAAAACTGTAGCGTTTGCTTCAAGGGCTCTTAGTCAAAGTGATCACAATTATGCTGTGACTGAGAGGGAGGCATTGGCAGCGGTGTGGGGTATAGAGCATTTCTGCACATATGTGTAGGTGGTCTATTTCACTTTACGTACAGACCACAAACCTTTATTAAAGATGCTGCAGCCCAGGCACAAATAAGGTATCAGCCAGATTGGCTAGGTTGACATCCCGTCTTCAAGAACATCGCTGTTATAGTAGGGAGTATGTGGCTGTGTGGGAGAATGTACAAGCAGATTGTTTGTCAAGATTGCCGGTACCAGCAGAGAGTGAGAATCGAAGTGATGATGAGGTAGTGTGTATAATAGCAGGAGTCAAAGATGCATTGGATAGGGATTTCAGATCTATTACAAGTGAAGAATGGGAGGCAGCTGTGTGTAGAAATGACATTTTTCAGAAAGTGAGGAAGAATACTTGTGAAGGGTAGAGACGTGAAGGGGATCTAAAAGTGGTTGTATGTCCTTATGAAAAATCGCAAGATGAGTTGAGCAAAGGGGCCAATGATTATATAATAATGCAAGGAGAGAAGTTTGTACCGCCTGAAGGAGTGAAAAGCAAATTGTTGGAGTTGATGCACAAAGGCCACTTGGGTCAGACCCTTACTAAAAAACGTTTGAGACAAACTTTTGGTGGCCTGGGATTGACAGTGATGTGAAGGAATAGGTTGAACAATGTGAGCTATGTTGGGATAGTGAGAAGAGATTGAAGGTAACAAACGAAGGCATGCGTTCATTTAGTGAAGGGGGAGGTGCTTTGAAGAAGGTATGTCTGGACATGATTGGACCCATGGACTATTTGAAGGATGGTGAGCGTTTTGATGTAGTAATAATGAATGTATATTCAGCATGGTTGATTGTGGAGTTTGTAAGAAATATAACAACTGAAAGTGTAATTAATGTATTGCACAGAGTGTTTGGAAGAGAAGGAAGTCCAGATGTCATAGTAACACATAATTGTACGCAGCTTACATCTATGGCAATGAGAGCCTTTTTGAGTGGACACGGTGTAATGCAGATTTGTACATCTTTGTATAACCCACAGGGAAATGGAATGGTAGAATGCGCTAACCGAATGGTAAAAGGTACATTTCAAATGGCAGTAAGGGACAAGAAAGGAGTGACTGAAGCAGTCGAGAAAACAGTGTGGGCATACAATACAACTGAAAATGGTGTGACAGGTAAAACACCTTTTTTGGAGATTGAGAGGTAGGGAATCAAAAACAAAACTGTCACCGCAGTGGATGAGTGTGTGCAAAGTAAAGGGACAAACTAACAAAGGGAAAGAAGATGGAAGGATAAGTAAAGGTGATTTTGTAAAACTAAAGTTGGGCAGGAAAAGTGATGGTGCCAATAAGTTTTCGATTGCCATGGAGGTGCGAGAGGTGCATAATTGGCATGTTGTCTTAATTAATGGGCAGAAACGGAACAAACGGACGGTGGCATTATATTGTAAACAATGTGATGTCCCAGAAAGTAAACAAGAAGAATGGAGAGAAGGGACGCAACAATGTTCTGGATTCATGTTGATGTATGACAAGGAAATGCCAACAGGAAGGAAAAGTAGGGAAGGAGGAGAAAAAGGAATGACACGTGGGAAAAAGGCAGGAAGGAGTACGGATTTATGTTTTGTGGGAGGAGAAGGGAAATGCATTTCAAATGCCCATCAAGTTGCATGATTATACAATGAATAGACATTTCATTGTGAGAATTCAAGTATTTGTATGTACTAGCAAAAGTCTGTGACATTAAGTGTATATAGTTCTGTTTCTAAATTTTTTATTCACATGACATTAAGAGGGGAAATGAGTCAAAATAAGTTAATGAAGGGCAGTGTGTCTTTAATGGGAAAGAAAGGGGATATGTTATAATCTGATGTGGAGCTGGAACCTCTTGGAATGTGCCACACAGTCCCCTGCTTACTACATGAGAATGGATGGAATGTTGAAAAAGAGCTGGACACAGACAGTTGGGGGAGAGCAGTTGAGGGATTTGTTCATGTTGTATTTGGGTTGAATAAATATACCTGGAATTACACTTACACTGTTGACATTACTTCACTTTGCTTTCACAGGCACGTCATAAACATCTGTTTTCCTAAAGATGCCCTATAACTCTTACCTACATGTTAATTTGCTAAAACAATTGGCAAATATTCTGCCATTGTGTGTGAATGTTTAAATTAATCAAGAATTGTTCTGTCTTTAACAGACATGCATCCATATTCCTTCGTGGAAATGTGACGTTCCGTGGAAGTGTGATTTTTGGAACCATGTTGTTGTTGGAACCCGCTCACATCAACAACAGCTTCTTGAATTAACAATTACCTCTATGGTGCCACTTTACACAGTTTCATCATTAAACACAGCCTTATCAGTTCTACGGATGAGTATCCAGGATTGCTGCACTACTAAAATGTCCTAACCTGCCAATCGGTCTGAGAGACTACTGACTGCGCACAGTATTCCATTGGTATGGTTATTCACTGGCTAAACAACACTGATCCGACGTTAGTTTGCTTTGCCCACTCAACCCGCGTAGTGTCGGCGGTCGCAGTGCTCCGCTGCCGGAGTGTTCTGGTACAGGAGCGGAAGCGGGTGTGGCGCTGCAGGCTGAGGGGGCCTCCCACAGCCCGCCGGTTCAGCCTGTGACCCGTCCACCTACCTACCGCTACAATCTAGGTCCACCCGCCAGTCTGCTCCTTGTGTGCTTGGCCTGCCTACCTGTGTGTCGTGCTCCAGCTGTTGTGAATCCCAGCCATCCCTCCTGAGCAGGGGAGCGGCGAAGCGTGCAGTGGCCTCCCTGGCCACCATCAGCCTACCGTTGTTTGACCAGTCGTGCAATGACCAGCTGGTACCTAGAGATCCAGAGGCCTCCGACAGAGGTAGCCCCATGGTGAAGTTAGCGGCAGCCTGGCCACAAGCAGCCCCAGGAAAGAGCCCCTGGAAGCCCCTGGAAGGAAGAAGGCAGGGAGACATCAGAGTGGATATCAGAGCGGACAACGGATAACAGCTTGATTGCCCTGGCCAATTTCCTTGACCAAAGTCAGATTTAGTGTCCCATGAGCTCAGGAGTACAAGGTAAGGGGCCGTGAGATTTTGTATGGCGAGCGCAGTGGGTTTAGAGGCCCACTGCTGAGTGCGTGCCCATCCCCCTGCGGAAGTGGCCTGTCCAGGTTGAGTGCGGCCTGTGGGGTTGGGTTGGAGAGACCCTCTCGCCCCCACTCACCCCTGCCTACATACCTACATTCCTCGCTTTGGTTGATCGCAGCTCAACAAAAAAGCTCAACCAAAGGGAAGCAAGCAAGCAAGACACTAAAAAACCAGCTAAGCCTAGTTCTGCAAGGCACCTAAGCCACCTATTTAAGCTACCTAGTCACTCAGCAACTCGGCCACACAATACTGCCTATACTGTTGATAAGCAGAGATGAGATCAGGCAAAATACGAAGCAGGACTACATTTACAAGGAAGAGGAAGGAGAAAGCACTGTCTGCCGAAATTCAACCAAAAAGGAGAAAGTGACCAGACAGCAGAGTCCCTCTTACAAGATCTTCAAGGGACCTCACTCCGAGCTCTCAGAGCCCCCAGAGCCCTTCTCCCCGCCTATTGAGCCTCTGTTAGTGCAGGACTTTGTAATTGCAGCGGTAAAAGCTAAGTCAATCAAAGAGACCAATAGTTTTCAGTCTGGAGGGATGGCCCCCACGGGCAAGGAAGATAGACATTCAACCCTCTGTCCAGCTCTAGCCAAGCCTCGTAAAATATCAGATTACCTCGGGGCAATAAGCAGGACTACTGACTATCAAGCCTCCACCTCCTCATCAATTTCGGTTCAGAATCAGGCCCCGATCAGAGAAGGGACCTAGAGGATGAAGGAAATCATCATCCGCCTCCACCACTCCCTCCCATTATTAGCATCCTGGAGGGTAGAACTATAAGGGCCAGCTCCATGGATAAGAATTTCAAAGACATCAAAGATTTCAAAGATTGCCTCCCTACACCAGGAGGATCTTTGCCCACCGCAAGTGGGCAGGGCCCAGTTTTATGTCCCCCGGCGTGGGAGAGCCTGACCAACAGCACCCTGCCTCTTCTGGTCAGGCTAGTCCAATTAACCCACTTAGTGACGAGGGCAACGCCCAGTGGGGCACGGGCAGATAGGGGTGTCAGACTCCGTCAAGGAGTTCTAGATCTAAATACTACTATTTCCCCACAATCAGTCAAAAAAATGCAGCCCATGAGGGGCTATCCATAAGTGCATTGGAGGAAGGTGGGGAGGTATGGCTACCGACTCAGATTTATCAAGCCCCTTGGGTAGCCCAAAGAAGTGACTAATGACCCTGCTGCCACCCTGGCGCCTGTAATGGACGTATGGGCACCAATTTTGAACTCTATGCAGACAACAGTAACAGCCCTTCCAGTCTCATAAAATGGACATTCAGATAGACCTGTTGAACACCCTGGCAGTATTTGTCGCAGGAATTGATGGCAAACTGCAAGAATTAAATTAATTAATAATAAGGATACAAATAAATCAACTTAAGGACTTTACTATCTGCTCCAGCAAGGAGGCTGTAGATCGCATGGTACAATTGTCAGTAATCTTCGAAGACATTTTGAAGGAGATTCGCAGTCCAGGTAAAGAAGCAGGCATGTGTGTGGAGATCTCTTTGCCAATAAGTCTGCCCGTATGCCCCAAACCTCCAGCACCTTCAGAGAAGAAACAGTGTAGCCCGCAAGGACCCCCAGCTACGAGGTTAAGTAACTCAGAGGGGAACGTAATCAGAGAAACAGTTCCGGCGGTCCAAGGTAATGCTACGAAACACCCCTCACAAATGACTGAACTTAGGAACTTGGAAGGGTACCCCTACCACCAACTGACCAAAAGAGAGCGGAAGCGTGCAAGGAAGGGCAGGAAGAACACTCAGGTGGCTTCTAGAGACAACACAGAAACACCATCCTGCAAAGGGCAGGAGGAGGATGTGGGGTCAGCATACCCCCCCCCAAAGGCATAACAGCCCTGGACATTGGATCATGGGAAGTTCCTGCCCCAGCCTCGGCAACGGAAGGGCCGGAGTTGGGAGATACGGCTAGGCTATCACAGGACCAGCATGTAACCATTTAGTCGCAGTCCTCTGAATCTAATCAGATGGAGTCAAGGCCTCCCCTAGGTGAGCGAGCAGAGGGGACACCCATTGTAGGGGATATAGAGGCTACAGCATGGAACTGTCACTTGAGGTCAGACAGAGTGGATATCGGAATAGCACAGTCAAGTTTGGCAGATTGCTTAAACCAGGGCAGGTTGGATCGAGGTTTGCAGTTGTTATGGACCCCAGAGTACAAATCCAGAGGCCCGCAAGATGTGCTCAACCGTTCTACTATTCTCAAGTTAATAAACACACTCCCTGACCTGGCACTAGTGACTTCTGATGTCATTAGCACTATAAATTGTATCCAAGCGCAGGGTAGCCAGCAGACTGATCCAACTGTCGTGATATTTGCATCATTGGAAATACCAACGCAAATCATGGAAAAGAAAAGTATCCTGAAAGATTGGGGAATTGAGGTATGCTTCCACATAGGAGAAAGGTACCTGCATCTGCTGCTGCAGGCAAGTTATCCAAAGAAGAAAGAAGGAATCACCTAGTCCCTCCTACGAGTAGTAAATGGGAAGTCCCATGTTGGAGAACCTGACCAAGACCAGACAGGACAAGAAGCGGCAGCCCAACCAGCTCTCCCAATGCAAGGATCATTAAGTGTCTGTTCATGAAATATAGGGGGCCTTCAGTCGAAGCTGGAGGACGCAGAGGTTATCAGATTCCTCGGCACTTTCAATATCGTAATGCTGCAGGAAACATGGGCACTTACGAACTTTCCTCTAATTGGTTATGAGGAATTGAATAAGCCTGCAGTGAAACACAACACGTATGGAAGGGCAAAAGGCGGTTTGTCAATCTCTATCAATTCCAAGCTTGGGGTGAAACCGTTCCAGAGGTCAGATGAGAGATCAGCCCTTCCAGTGGGTTCGCTTGAACGGCTGGGCAAAAAATAATCATGATCCTTTGGTCCTGATCAACGTGTACATTAATCCCAAAAAGAAAATGCTGGAAGCCAACAAACTGCTAAAACATCTGCTCCACATAAAGAATGCATACAATTCTGCCTATTGGCTGGTTTCAGGAGATTTTAATCTCAATCTATTTCACATACCAAGTGAGGATCATGTACAATTAGTGGTTCCACTGCCCATTTAAAGCCTACCATACCGAAGAAAGAAAGATAAAATTGGAGATAATCTAATTAAGAGCTGTGAGCTATCAGGTTTCTTTGCATTAAACGGGCGGTTGCCATCAGACTCACGGTTAGGAAATTGGAAAACATGACCAATGATCCACTAAGGGCAGTTGCTATGTGGGAGTCCTACACTGTAAGCCTTATTAAGCAGTCTCCAGGGAGGGGCAGGTTTAGGGGGGCATACCTGGGGTACAGAAATAGCATTCTCAAGCCACGGGCAATACGACAGAGGAAATCAGGGGTGAATAGGCTTCTGAGACAATTGCGGAATCATCCGACTGATGGATCAATTTTAAGAACCCTACGGAAAGAAAGGACTCTACTAAAGAGGGATATTTGTCTCTCTAAAAAATCAAAGCAGAAAACATAATGGGCAAAATTACATTATGCATCGACATTGGCAAATTCTAGCCAGTTCTGGAGCTTGATTAAAAACATCGAGAAAAGCCTCAGAGCTGCGAACAATGCGAGCATCGCAGAGGAGGCATGGGTGGAATATTTGAAATCCCATTTAAAGAAAATCCCCGACAGATACCGACTCAGCCCAATGGGAGATGACTGTGGATAGGTCTGAGCTTCAGGAGCCCATTACCTTCAGTTCACTTGAAATTACCAAGGTAATAGAAAAAACACGCCAAGATTGCGCTCCTGGCCCTAATGGCCTTCCACAGGCCCTATTTAAACAATTTACTTCAGGATGGGTGGTTTTCTTCGCCATAATGTTCAATAACATCCTAGCAACAGGCTCCGTCCCAGACAGTTGGAAGGGCTCAATAATCCACCCCATTTACAAGGGCTTCCTTACCTTGCAATTATTGCATAATCGCCCTTTTGGATGCAGACTTTTCCATAGGAATCCTGCAGCACTTATAACAGTGGTCCGTGGACAAAGGAAGGCTCCCCATTAATTAAACAGGTTTCACAAAAAACGGGGACCTTAATAAACCTCATGGAATTTAGTCTGGTAATTAATGGAGCAAAGGCCACAGGGACACCCCTTTAGATGTGCTTCGTGGATTTTAAAGCTGCATTTGATTGTGTTCCCCGACACAAACTATGGATAAACTTACAGCAGTAGGAGTAGCCGGGGAATCTACTGAATGCTATTATTATGCTCTATTCTAACACCTGGTTAAAAATCAAATTGGGAGACGGCTCATACCTATCTAGGCCCATCAAAACCACTGTTGGTCTGAAGCAGGACTGTGTTCTAGCTCAGTTTCTTTTTAACCTGTATATAGCAGATGTATCTCCACCCCTGGATAAACAGCCAGCTCACCCACCAACCCTGGGGGGTCGTCAAATCTCCAACCTACTTTATGCTTATGATGCTGCTCAGTAATTCCAGAGTAGGCCTACAGAAACTCTTGAACAATCTTGGAGGGTATGTGTTGGCTAATGACTTAGAGATGAATGATGGGAAATCTAAAATAATCCCCCTCAACCGTAGACCTACATTACACCGTAAATGATATTTGAATGGACAGCATATTGAAGAAGAAGTAGCATGCACATACCTAGAGATCACGATTGACTCTAAAGGAACATTTGTAGGCCACAAAGAAGTATTTAGGCAGAAGGCAGAAGCTTTAAATCAGGCCTTTGGAAACTTGTCAAAGTCTATCCTTGGGCGACCCTAAAAGCCGATGACCATGGTTATGAGAGCGAATGTACTTCCGACTCTTGCATATGGGACAGAAATAATCAGTGAAATCATATAAACAAGTCTTTCAACTACCCAGATCGGCTTCTCCGGCCCAAATCAGATTGGAATTTTTGCTAATAAAGCAATCATGGGCAAGGCCGGCAGCATTTGTCAAGGGCTGTTATAAACTACATCTAGCCCTAAAGGGACTATAGCAAACTTAGTTTGGCAGGAAATCAATCTCGAGAGGGGCAATAATATGTTTAAGGCATATTGGGAAAAAGGTATAGCCCAGCTGGAGCTGGGCGACCTGTGGGGCAGATCACTGCCGGCGTCAGCTTTCAGAAAAGCAGTTAAAAAATGAGCTAGGATTCTAAGCAGGCTAGAAGATATGGAAACTCTATCGAAACGATCACATGGATGGCTAGTCCTAAACTCATATGCATTAGACAAGGAATCACTTATCCTGTCCGCCCCACTGACCCGAAAAACTAAACAGAGCCTCTTACGGTTGAGGTTGGGAGATATACCAACTCTTGACTTCCTACCAAAATGGAAAAGAGGCCGGGTTGCAACCACAGGTATACAGACTATGCCATCAGACCAGGGAGTCCCTAATCTATGTAGTTTGCATATGTCCAGCTCTGGGAAACCAGAGAAGGGAACTACTGAAAGGAGAATTTAATGCCCTAGGAGTTCGATCCTGCAGGTCGGCTGTTATGACAGCTCTTGACCCAAGTAACAAAAAGTTAAATATCAGACTAATCCAGTTCCTGAGAATCTTTGCCGCCCTGGTAGTCCCACCCAGTTTTTCCAGTTCACTGTATGTAAAAAAAGGGACTGTTCAGTTACTTAAAGCCACATCCTTGTCTATAGATATTAGGGGGGTCATTCTGACCCTGGCGGTAATTACCGCCATGGCGGAGGTCGGCGGTAGCACCGCCAACAGGCTGGCGGTGCACCGCTGGGCATTCTGACCGCGGCGGTTCAGCCGCGGCCAGAAACGGAAAGTCGGCGGTGTCCCGCTGACTTTCCGCTGCCCTTGAGAATCCTCCATGGCGGCGGAGCGTGCTCCGCCGCCATGGGGATTCTGACACCCCCTACCGCCATCCAGTTCCTGGCGGTTCTCCCGCCGGGAACAGGATGGCGGTAGGGGGTGCCGCGGGGCCCCTGGGGGCCCCTGCAGTGCCCATGCTAATGGCATGGGCACTGCAGGGGCCCCCGTAAGAGGGCCCCAAAAAGAATTTCAGTGTCTGCCTAGCAGACACTGAAATTCGTGACGGGTGCAACTGCACCCGTCGCACCTTCCCACACCGCCGGCTCAATTCTGAGCCGGCGTCCTCGTGGGAAGGGTGTTTCCCGCTGGGCTGGCGGGCGGACTTTCGGCGGTCGCCCGCCAGCCCAGTGGGAAAGCCAGAATGACCGCCGCAGTCTTTCGGCGGGAACCGCGTGGCGGGCGGCGACCGCCGTCCGCCGCGGTCAGAATCACCCCCTAGGTGTTTCCAATGTGAGGGTCTTGTCCATGTTTTTGAATGCACTTTCATTAGCAGTTTGCATTGCTGAAGAAGGTACTGAGTCCCTAGGTGTCCCTAATGTGAAAGTTCTGATTATCTTGAATGTATCTTCAAATAATGTGTTTGTGCTTTAGATTAGTAATTGGGTTTTCTGTGTCCTAATTATGAGGGCTTCTTTTAATTTTCATTGTCTGTATATGTTTTAAGATTAATTGACACTGGAGACTACTCAGCACAATAGCCCAGCACGTCATATGGGAGGACCCAAAAAAACCCTACTGAAATTTTTAGATTTTTAAATGTTTTTTGTTAACTAATAAAGAATTTTACCTACCTACCTTCTTTAGAGAATCTATTGTTAGAATTGAATTAAAGAATCATGTATATATATGGGGGAGGAGCTGAGGGCAGTAATAGCTGCCTTTAGTTACTCCTGTGGCCACACTCTCGACTTCAATCCTTGGGTGGACCAGGGCATGGCTATCCATTTGTATGCTGACACCATTAGTGCATATCAATAAGGTAGCTTGGAAGTGAGCACTGGGCTTCCTCGTCCAATTTACCACTATCCACAAGAGATCAGGTAACAGCAAACTCCTTCTCCCACAAAAGCAGAAGGAGGAATTTGTGCTATTGGGGTGATGGGGGGGTCTTTTTTAAAAAAAAAAGTGGGAGCTGCACTAGGACAGCAAGTAATGAATATATCATAAGAGTGTCCTAGCTTTTATGATGTATATATATGCCATTAGAGCAGTGAGGCATCATGTCAAGAAGCCCGCCTGATACCTTTTTTGTAATACAATTATCTTAAAACTACTGGGTGTATTTTAATCAAACAAAGCCTGAGTTACGCTTCTGAGTACAGTCCTAACCTTCAGGACAAGGTTTGTGTAATTTCTTACAGGAGATGTTGCTGTATTGAAGTTAAAATAGTAATAGGAAAACCAATAGGTTTTGCCTATTGTCCATGTTGTGGCACTTTCTTCTTTTAACTTTGTTAAATTGCACAGCAGCTCAACTACTCTGCAATATGTAAAAACAATTGACTAAGTCAATAGAATCCACAGAGGCACTTGTTTGTTTTTCCTGCCCAAGTCTGCCATGCTGCCCCAGTCAGGGAAAACTAGTGACGATCACCCTTCCAGAAATAGGGTAGAGTGCCTGTATCTGTGACCAGCTGTGTGTCAGTGGTTTCCGACGACAGAATTGTCTGAGCCTAAATGAGGAGCATTAACCATGAGTTTGGAAGGGTGGGAGCCAGTGTTTTAAATAGGCAGGTTCTATTCGGTAATGAGTACCTGCACTTCTTTAATTTGACAGGGAGAGTACCTTCACTTCTGAGCACTACTGTAATATATCTAATGAAAGAGTACCACCACTTCTCAGGAGCAAACATCTACTCTAAATAGTGAGTATATGCTATTTCTATTTCCATTTATGGTGGTGCTCATGTTCCTCCAAGTTATACATTTGGATTATCAGGACCTCTGTCAGAAAAGGTACTCCTCGTCAAGCATTGGACTTGTCCTCCTTCCAGTTATTACATGCAATATTTATGGAAGGTATACAAGTTGGTTCTCCTATATTACAACAGTGATTCAATACTTAAAATATTAACCTTTCCTTGTTAACATGTTTCTGGGACAAACGTAATGTACGAGGCGTGAACAGTGTATATATTTTTTTCAAAACTGGAACCAAAACTAAATATATATGTTTGTTACTCTAGGATGTCTAACTCAAAGGGATGGTGAAGTTGAACTGCCTCAGCCTGGTGAATTGAAAGCTGAAAGAACAGAATAAATGAACCTCCTTTTCCCCAGATTACAAAATGGGACAGCGAGTGACGCACACCTGCAAGAGATGGTCCTGTTTATCCAGTCCAAGACTACAGGGAACTTTGTTAATTGTGCTGACATTCTTTGTGTTCTCCCCCAATCAGATTAACCTCACGACTAAACAGCATCTGTCGCATAGCATGAAGGAAGGACAAGCAGCTGTTGAGTACCTGAAGCAACTGCTTCCACCCATGAATTCAATACTGCCACCTCGTCTCTTTAGGAAATCAGATGGGAAGATGCGGTTGGTAGTCACAGTCATCACTGTCCGGAGGACACCCCAGTACCATTACTTAATGCAAGTGGTTTCACGCTTTCATCGCCTCCTGGTGGAATGTGGAAATGACTGTCCACGTACCCACCTCTTCATTTGCAATGTTGATCGAAAGCCAAGTAGCCATGAGGATGCTGTGATCTTGAACAAGATTTTCCATCACACTGAGCGGAACAACACTGACCCTCAATACTTTACCACTGACCCCCAGCACATACACCGCAACCCCTTTGAGAAGGAGAAACGAGATTATATTTACTGTCTAGAAGAGACATTATTGTCATTCAGTCCTGAGTATGTGTTGCTGGTAGAGGATGATGCTGTTCCGGAAGCAGAGATCTTCAGAGTTCTGAACTATCTTCTGCTGTTCCGCTTTCCAGGTAGGCCTCTTGGAGGTGCTCTGTATATTAAACTCTATCACCCTGAGCGTCTTCAGAACTATCTGAACCCAGAGCCCATGAGGATTTTGGAGTGGCTGGGTGTTGGAATGTTTGTGGGCACAATCTTTAGCTTGTTGTATGCCCAGGCCAGGAGACAGACACGCCCCACCTGGCGTACAGTCATCTTCTTTGCTCTGTACAGCATGGTACTGGTGGAAGTGGTTGGCCGCCACTACCTCTTGGAACTACGCCGTCTGTCTCCTTCACTCTACAATCTGGCACCTGCCACAGAGTGCTGTACGCAAGCCATGCTATACTCTTCTTCATCAGCTCAGCGGGTGCTGGGCTACCTGTCAGAGATACAGTGCAAGCCAGGCTTTGCAAAGGACACAGCCCTTTATTCTATCCTTCAGCAGACAGAGGAGTGGGCTTTAGTGGTTGAACCCAATCTGGTGCAGCACATAGGACTCTTCTCAAGCCTCCCAAGGGGGAGGTCTAAATGAAAGCGACTGTGAAAACGTTACTGTCCAGCTTCAATCAGTCACCCACTAAAGGGATTCTGGCAACAAAATGAACTGGTGGTCTTACACATGTTTCAGGATATACCTGCTAAAATCTAGCCCTCGTTTCATACAGGTTTCGGTATATTTCTCCTCTGCTTTAGCCCATTTTAGACAGGTTTCAGGACCCATCTGCTCAAATCAAGCCGTTTCGCTAAGGTTTTAGGATACAGCTGCCCAAATGTAACCCACATTTCTCATAGGTTTGAGGGTGCACCTGCTCAAATCCACCCATCTCACTCAGGTTTGAGGATAAATCTGCTCAACTCTAGCCCACATCTCACATGTTTCAAGATTGCCCTGTTCAAATCTAACCCACACCACAAACAGGTTTCGCAATATGCCTGCTTGTCAAATCCAGCCTGTGCCATTTCTGATCAAAAGCCATTGCCATCTAGCATCTGTACATTGTAGGGGAGATGCACAGTGGTACATGATAAACTGTGATGAATTGGGGAATATGTGGTATTTTGTTGAAGATTTAGTAATAAAGAGTAATAAAGTTTTTTGATCAACTAAATTACATGTTTTGACTTATGGTAGAGGACATACTTTTGTAGTTCTTGGGCCCAAGCACACTGAGATGAATACTTTTCATGCGCTGAGTGCTAGTGTTACTGTTTATATTGTAAGACACATATCCTGAGTGTTAGACCTGACAGCCTTTTAGGGTAGTCTTCCCCCCCAACGTTTTGCTTGCCTGCTTCCCACCATTTTTGTGATCTCATTTTTGCTGACCAGTGCTAAGTGCTTGTGGTCTCTCTCCTCTAAACATGGTATCATTGGCTCATATCCAGTTGTCACATTTAATTTACTTGTAAGTCCCTAGTAAAGCGCACTACACATGCCCAGGGCCTGTAAAGTAAATGCTACTAGTGGGCCTGCAGCACTGATTTTGCCACCCACATGCTAGCTCCTAACCATGTCCCATGCCAGCCATTGCAAGGCTTGTGTGTGCAGTTTTACTGCCACTTTGACTTGCCATTTAAAACTACTTGCCAAGCTTTAAACTCCCCTTTTATTACATATGTCACCCCTAAGGTAGGTCCTAAGTAGCTCACTGGGCAGGGTGCTATGTAAGTAAAAGGCAGGACATGTACTTGTACGTTTTACATGTCCTGGTTGTGAAAATCTCCCAAAGTCGTTTTTCACTACTGTGAAACCTGCTCCTCTCATAGGCCAGCACTGGAAATTTCCTTGTACACTTTTAAGTCCTCATATCTGATCTGTAGGGGATGGCTGAATGGTAGTGAGAAATCCTGCTTACTGGTGAAGTTGGATGTAACATTACTTTTCTAGAAATGCCACTTTTAAAAGTAGGCATATCTTTGCACTTACTGCTGTCTGCGCCTTACAGCCTGTTTTCAATCCACGTCTGGTCTGTGCTGGTTGACAGCTCCCCTTGTGCATTCTACCCAGACAGCCATAAACTCAGGACACTCAGCTGCATCTGCATTCATCTGCATACTGATGGGTCTTCCTGGGCAGGAAGGGTGGAGAGGGCTTTCACTTACACTTCAAAGGCTAGTAACCTGACCCCACTGGAAGGACTCTGCCTCCCCCCACAAGTGATCTCCAAGGGCTTGGCAGCTAACCTCCTGTTAAGAAGTCTCAGGGCCATCAAAGACTTCACCTAAGGGAGAAAATCCACTGCGCCTGAAAAGCTGACGCAACGCCTAGTGAATTGACGCAGCAGCTTTCTTGTGGCTGAAAACCAATGCACTGCCTTCAGAATCGACACAGCGCCTGTTTCCTCATCACAGTGCATTTGGATTTTCCACACATCGTTCGTGGGTGTCAATTTGTCAGCGCACCACAGTAAGGAACTGAGGCAGCATGACCGGAAATCAATTCATCACCTTGCCGCAAGGAAAGAATCGATGCACCATCCCTGCCGTAAAAATCATTGTATCCCTTTATTTTCTGACACTCTGCCCCCTCTACAACTCCGCAGCATCATTATTTTTGATGTATCCCAGGTACTTTGTGCTAAAGAGATACATCCATTGACTCCTATAGATTTAGACTTGCTTAAACCTCTAAAAGGTGATATCTTGACTTATGCATATTGGATTTGTGTTGTTTTGGTCTTGTTTAATTCAGATAAATAGTCTCTATTTTTCTAAACTTGTGAGGAATACCTTTTGTGTTGTTTTCGGTGTGTTACTGCGTGAGGTATTGTACAAACACTTTACACAATGCCTTCTAAGTTAAGCCTACCTGTTGTGTGACAAGCTGCCAGAGGGTGAGCACAGGATAATTTAGGTTGTGTTGTGACTTACCCTGACTAGGATTGTGGTCCCTACTTGGACAGGGTGCATACCTCTGCCAACTAGAAACCCAATTTCTAACATTGGTGATCAGCTGAGAGGATAGGACTTGTGTTTGTGCAGTGCCGTACAGTAGCTAGGTGTACACTATCTACCCACATTTAAAGACCATTTCAATTTCTTTCTTCTTCTGTAATTGTTCCTGCTTTTCATATTTAATACATCCTATATATCATGTCTCTGGCTTGTTCTACACGTAGAGTCATGGAGGTTGATGAGGCCAAGTTGGAGGAATACACAATTAACCAGCTGAAATGCTTTTTCAAAGGGATGAGGGTACCTGCCCAAGGAGCCCCCAAGAAGATGGAGTTTCAAATGGAGTTGAGGGCCTGGGCAGAGCCCAAAGTACACTCCCATGAAAGCCATTTTGACAGGCAAATTTGGACTGACTCCGAAGAGAGGTATCGCCAACGATTCAAGGACAGTCAGAAGCTTCCCAACCAAACCTGTGTAGATTTCATTGATTACTCCAGTAAGGCACTGAATGGCTGGGTGCAGAACAACAAAGTCAATGATTATGTTAGGTTGTACAATTTAATCATGCACCAGCACCTAGTTGACAGTAAGATCACTGATCCCAGGAAGCTTGCTGAGGAGGCAGACCCCTGGGCTAGCTCCAGAGTGTCCAAAAAAAGCATCTGGGTTGGACACCCACAAAGGTGGTCAGGGTTCTCACCAGAAAAAAGAGGGTGAAGAAAATGTAAAAATAAGGAGTTCTCTAAAGGCCCCCAAAATAATTTCCATCGATGTATTGGTAATCAGTACCAGTCTGATCCTAAAAAGAAAGGGTTTTATGACCATAAGAAAGGGAGGTTTGCACCCAAATATACAGAGTGGTCCAAGTATGGTCACTCTAAGGGCGACCCCAAATGTCCCAAGAGGGCACACACCCCTAGTGGTGGGCAGACACCGGGTTGGCCAGTGTAGCGCTCGGGGAGGAGGTAGTCCCAGCTAGTTTTGGGGAACAGACAGAGGTAACCCTAGTGTCCCTGGGCGATAAAGATATGGTGCCAAAATACCACATGCCTGCCAATACTTCCAAGTATAGGCAATGGGTTACCATTAATGGGCAACATGAGAAGGCTTTACTTGACACAGGAGCCAGCATGACAACTGTCAAGTGTCAGCAGAGCTGATGCTACTGAACACATTCCACCAAGTTATAGTCACTGACAATTGTGAAAGCCATCTACTGGTGGCTGTCGTTCCCTTTGAGCCGTTGAGTGGGGGGGGGGGGGTTCTCTGAAACCCTGAAAGTTGATGTGAGCCCTGCCATGCTTGTAGATTGTTAGGCAGTGACCTGGAGCACACTACTTGGAGGGAGATAGAGCTCAGGTTTCACTTGGAGAAGATGGGATTGCCTAAGTGGGTCTGTATGACCACACGGTCCATGGCTGCCTGGGAAGGGAGTTAAGGGCGCCTGGAGCCTAGAAAAAATGCCCAGACAGCTGCCAAGGAGAGGGGAAAAGGGCACAGGAAACTGCTTCCTGAAGTTCCTACCGTGGAGGTTGACTCAGTCCCTGAGGAGGAGGCCCCTGAGCCAGCCGGGAAGGACATTGCTGCCTTGTGCGACCTACCTGAGCTTGCTGGCTGGCAAGTTGAGGGTGGGCCCACCAGGAATTCTGCTAAGTGCAGAGAGGGTGTTCCACTCTTAAGGGCTTAAGGAGACAGGCCTCAGCCCCTGCAGAAGGTGAAGCCTCTGGGGATCACATAATCTACTGGGAGGATGATCTCTACAACGAGCTTAAGGCTCTGGGTACTGGGGCAGCCTGTGTGCTGGTGGTCCCCCAGTGCTACCGGGCCTTCCTATTGGGTTTGGCTCATGACATTCCCCTGGCAGAACATTTAGGGCAAGACAAGATCTCTGCCAGGCTTGTCACCCACTTTTATTGGCCCAGAATGAAGACCGCTCCAGATACATTCTACAGGTCCTGTCTCACCTGCCAGGCCAGTGGGAAGTCAGGGAAAAAGCTGCAAGCTCTCCTGATCCTACTTCCTGTCATTGACACCTTGTAGTGTAGAATAATGAAGAAAAATCAGCTCCACATCTGTTAGCGTTGTTAAAATATTCATTTCTTATGTATCCATATCCAAAGAAACTCCAACCACATATACAGCAATCGATTCTCCTTTCCTCACTCCCTGGTACACACTGCCATCAACCTTCTAGAACTCCAATCGCTGGTAGCAGTCCATTGTAACAGGGAGAAAGGGAAGAGCAGGTGATACCAACACTAACATAAATACTTTGAACAAAAATGATCATAATAATGGAGGAGATAAGCTTATCAACCTATTTACATTTTGTATTATATTACACCCCCCCACCCCCTTTGTAATGGTGGGCATCGATGTCATTGGTCCATTAGACCCCATTACAGACCTAGGCAACAGGTTCATCCTGATCTTGGTGGACCATGCCACACGCTACCCAGAGGCAATCCCTCTGAGGACGGTGACTGCACCTTTTTGTGACCAGAACTCTGATAGAGATCTTTACCCTTGTGGAGTTCCCCAAAGAGATTGTGTCTGACCAAGGCACTACCTTCATGTCTGTGTACATGAAGCCCATGTGGGATGCGTGTGGTGTAGCTTATAAGTTCACCACACCCTATCACCCCCAAACCAATGGTGTAGTTGAGAGGTACAACAAGACCTTAAAGGGCATGATTGTAGGCCTACCTGAGGTCATGAGACTTAAGTGGGACATCTTCTTGCCATGCCTTCTCTTTGCCTACAGGGAGGTGCCACTAGAGAGGAGTAGGGTTTAGTCCTTTCAAACTCCTCTGTGGCCACCCTGTCAGGGGACCTCTGAGCATTGTCAAGGAGGAGTGGAACAAAGCTCCCAGGAACTCCCCCCCCCACACCCCGTGGGGGGTGGTCACCTACCTCCTGGACCAGATTCCCTGCTTTTGGAAAAAGGCCGAGAGCAACCTTGAGGCTAGCCAGGTGGTAATGAAACACTAGTATGACCAGAAGGGCTCTGGTAGAGTTTCAGCCTGGCCAAAAAGTATTGGTCATGGAGCCAGTAATGCCCAGAGCTCTCCAGGACCGCTAGACCGCCCATGCAAAATCAAGGAGCGTAAGGGGGAGGCAAATTACTTTGTAGACCTCCAGGCCCAGGAACCCCCTAAGGGTGCTCCACATCAACAGACTCAAACCTCACTGGGAGAGGTCTGAAGTGAGCATTCTTCTTGTGACAGATGAGGGTGTAGAGGAGAGGGAACCACCTCTCCCTGACCCTTTCTCCGCACAGGAACATGATGGGTCAGTGGAGTGTATCAACCTCTCTTCCACACTGACACCAGAGCAGCAAGCTGACTGTTACCAGCTGCTGGGATACTTTGCCTCATTCTCACACAGCTGGACTCACACATCTGTGAGTCCATGACATTGACTTGGAAGAGAGTCCCCTTGTAAAGAACAACATTTACAAGTTGTCAGACAGGGTGAGAGCCAGAATCTAGGAGGAAGTCTCCAAGATGCTAGCTTCAGGGGTGATTGAAACCTCTAGCAGTCCCTAGTCCAGCCCTGTGGTGTAGGTACCAAAGGCCTGCCTGCCGGTGCCAAACTAGAACTTCGGTTTCGCTTGGACTACAGAGGCCTAAATTCCGTCACCAAGACTGACGCTCACCACATCCCCAGAGCTAATGAGCTCATTGACAGGCTAGGCGCTATCTAATTCCTAAGTACTTTTGATTAAACATCAGGGTACTGGCAGATTGACTTGATTGAGGGAGCAAAAGAGAGGTCAACATTCTCAACCCCTGAGGGCCATTACCAATTCCGGGTAATGCCCTTTGGTTTGAAGAATGCCCTTTCTACCTTCAAACAGTTGGTTAACAGGGTCCTGGCTGACAAGGAGGCTTTTTGTGCCGCCTACTTAGATATTGACATCTACAGTGCCAGCTGGGAGGAACACCTGCGTCACCTCCAAGAGCTGCTTCAGGCTCTTCAACAGACAGGCCTGACAATCAAGGCCAGCAAGTGCCAAATTGGACAGGATTCTGTAGAATATTTGGGACAGCTGGTAGGGGGTGGCAAGGTGCAGCCCCTCCAAGTCATGATTGAAACCATCATGGCATGGCAGCCACCTAAAACGCAAACTGAATTGAGAGCCTTCCAAGGCCTCACTGACTTCTACAAAAAATGTGTTAAGGGCTGTGGCCCCATTGTGCCCCTCATAATTGAGCTGACTTCAAAGAAGCAGCCCAGGTTGATGATCTGCAAAGAGGCTTGTCAGACAGCCTTTAATTCTCTCAAGGAAGCCATGTGCACAGCACCTGTGCTCAGGGCCCATGATTACTCCAAGGAATTCATCGTGCAGACTGACGCTTCAGAGCATGGCATAGGGGCAGTATTAGTACAGAGGAATGAGGAGGGCCTAGACCAACCAGTAGCCTTCATTACCAGGAGGTTACTTTTACAGGAACATAGGTGGAGTGCCATTGACAGAGAAACATTTGATGTGGCCTGGGCACTGAAGAAGCTAGGACCATACATGTTTGGGGCTCGCTTCCAGGTTCAGACAGACCACATGCACCTCAGACGGCTCATGCAAATGAGGGGTGAGCCTCCTAAATTTTTTAAGTAGTCCATCTCCCTGCAGGGAATGGACTTTATGGTGAAGCATCTCCTGGGGATTGACCATGCCGATGCTCTCTCCAGATTCTCCCACCATAGTAAAGAGAACTCCCAAGGAGTTGGGTAGCTCTCCCCACTTTCAGCTGGGAGGGCACATTTAGACCTCACTGCTTTAGGATGATCTTCCCCCATTGTTTTGCATGCCCCCCTTGATTTTTCTGATCTTGTTTTTGCTGGTTTTAGGACTCTGAGCTCTTTACCAATACTGACCAGTTCTAAAGTGCTTATGCTCTCGCTCCTAAGCATGGTAACATTGGCTGATAACCAATTGGCATACTCAGTTTACTTGTAAGTCCCTAGTAAAGTGCACTGCATGTGCCCAGGGCCTGTAAATTAAATGCTTCTAGTGGGTCTGCAACACTGCTTGTGCCACTCACATACCTAGCTCCTAACCATGTCCCATGCCAACCATTGCAAGGCCTGTGTGTGCAGTTTTACTACCACTTTGACTGTCATTTAAAACTACTTGGCAGGCCTTAAACTCCCCTTTTATTACATATAAGTCACCCATAGGTTAGGCCCTAGGTAGTCCATAGGGCAGGGCACTATATAAGTAAAAGGCACGACATGTGTTTGTAAGTTTTACATGTCCTGGTAGTAAAAAAAAACCAAAAACCCTAAAGTCGTTTTTACTACTATGAAGCTTGCTCCTCTCATAGACCAGCGTTTTAAATGTCCTTATGTACTTTTAAGGGGTAATCCATATCTGGTCTGTGCTGGTTGACAGCTCTCCTTGTGGATTCCATTCAGACAGCCATAAACACAGGACACTCTGCTGCTTCTGCATTCATCGGCATTCTGATGGGTCGTCCTGGGCAGGGAGGCTGGAGGGGACTCTCACTTATACTTCAAAGGCTAATGGCCTGACCCCACACAAAGAACTGATAGAACCCTCTCACCCCCTCCCCCAGGTTTCCTGTCAGACAGGACTGGGTTGAAATGGGAACTGGTGCACTTCAAAACCACTCTGAAGTTTCCCTCACTTCAAAGGCGCATTTGGGTATACATACTGGGTCTGTGACCTCAAATCAGACATTTCTGGACCTACAACTGGACTCTGTCAGAAGGACTGCGTTGCTGCCCAGAGGACTCATCTGGACTGCTTTTCTGGAAGGACTGCTCTCCTGCTTGCTGCCTGCTGCTCCCTGAATCTGCTGGAAGGACTCTGCCCCCCCTCCCCACACACAAGTGATCTCCAATGGCTTGTCAGCTTGCCTCCTGTTAAGAAGTCTTAGGGCCATCAAAGACTTCACCTAAGGGAGAAAATCAACTGCGCTGGAAAAATCAACAAAATGCCTGCAGAATCAACATAGCGGCTGCCTCCTCATCACAGCGCGTTTGGATATTCCATGCATCATCCGTGGGCGTCAATTTGTCACCACCCTGCATTAAGGAACAGAGGCTGCGTGACGGGAAATCGATGCACCTTCCTGCAAGGAAAGAATCAACGCATCATCTCCACCCCAAAAGGGAAATCGACACATTGCTTTATTTTCCGATGCTTCACCCCCTTTGCGGTCCGCAGCATCATTCTTTTTGACGCATCTCAGGTACTTTGTGCTAAAGAGATACATCCATCGATTCCTTTGGATTAAGTTTTACTTAAACCTCTAAAAAGTGATATCTTGACTTGTGCATATTGGATTTTTGTCGTTTTGGTCTTGTTTTATTCAGATAAATAATGTATTGTTTTCAAAACTGGTGTGGAGTAGTTTTTGTGGTGTTTTTACTGTATGAGTTATTGCACAAATACTTAACACATTGCCTTCTAAGTTAAGCCTGACTGCTCTGTGCCAGGCTACGGGAGGGTGAGCATAGGATAATTTAGGTTGTGTTGTGACTTACCCTGACTAGGATGGTGGTCCCTACTTGGACAGGGTGCATACCTCTGCTAACTAGAGACCCAGTTTTGAACACTGAGAAATCTCTCTGCTGAGTGGGACAGGGACTTAAGGATCTATTTAACCTGTAGGTTCTTCAGCCTGTGTGCAACATTTTCCTGTACAGTGAACTTCAGACATAACTGTTATCAATCCTACACATTTCAAGACAGACTACACCTCTAACATGCCTGATTGGTAACTGGCAATAATCTTCTGCTACCAGTCTTTCAGAATCACCATTCCATTGTCAAATCTACTGGGCTGACAGTGGGCGTCTTCTTCCAGCAGCCACTAAGTCAGATGGAGGATTTTGCACATGACTGAGACTGACTCCGTGCCATCCTATCAGGTGCCTAAACCCAGCCCCCATTTACCTCCGACCAGTCCTTTGACCAATCAAGGCCCTATTGGGCCCGGCTTCCTTGCCTCAGAGCTCCTACCTCACTCCTGCTCTTTCTCTTTCTTTGGCTGCCTACTTTTGACCAGCTCCTTTTCTACCTTCTCTTTTACCTGATCCTTAGCCTCTACCAAGCTCTTTCACCCTTTTGTGATTATTGCTCTTTCAGTTCAAGTGTTGTCTTCCATACATTTTTGTGCTTGCTTTCTCGTTCACTCCTTGTTCCTTTGTGCTCTTTTTGCTACTTTAATCACTTTTCACCCATTTTTCTTCTCGCTTTCTCTTTCACCCCTTATGCCTCTGTGCTCTTTTTGTTTGGTTTTGTCAGTCTTTTCACCAATTTTTCTGCTTTTCTCTCCCACTCCTTGTGCCTTTGTGTTCTTTTTATTCATTTAGTCAATCTTTTCACCTGTTTCTTACTCTTGTCTCTCACCTCTCGTGCCTTTGTGCTCTTGTCACAAGTTTTATCAGTCTTTTCACCTGTTTTTCTGCTTGCTTTCTCATGTGCCTTTTTGACCTTTCCACTGTTTTTAGTGTGCCTTTTTGTCCAGTTTCACCTCTTCTGCCCATTATTGTCTCTCTCCCCACAATCCCTCAGCCCTTTTCCACCTTCCCCTGCTCTTTAGCTGCTTTTCCTGCAGCCTCTCCTTCCCGCTTCTTTTTCTGTTCCTCTGCACAGTCATTCTTTGCAGATTGGTCATTCTGCAGATCAAGAATACACCAAACCACAAAGAAAAATTCACTTGTTTGTTTAGTGTTGCTCTCTTTGTGAACCACTCATTCAATACAGCCTTCTTCGTTGGCCAGGTTCCCTACATTCCATGTGATCCAGTCAATTATCCTTTTTTGCTGCCTGCAACCACTACAGACATGTACTACCCATCTGCGCATTGCCAAGGTTTGCCCGACGTCTCCTCAAAATCCATAACTGGTGATGCATCCCGAACATGAGCCTCTCTGTTGTCCATGCTGAGTCCATAAGGAACCCAAAATCAGTGCATTGAGTATCCTTTTGCATTCCTTATCGCCGATGGACATGACAATGTTGGCCATGACAATGTGAAATTCCTCCTAGCGCCATACCTTCTGAGACATTTCTGCACCTGCAACACCTTTTTCAACCTATAATTCTGATGGGTCTCCGCCAAAGAAGTGGACTTTAAGCCTTGTAAAGAAGGTCATATGTCAGTTACTGACCCGCACGAAAATTGCCTGTGGTGTCTGAGTTCCAATCATGAGGGGATGCTCTTCTGGCCAAAGAATGAACCCCAAGGCACTGAAGGAAAGAGAAGCAAACTGTTTTTGGCAAAGGCTAAAAAGAGAAGCGTGGTGGTAGAAGATTGATCCCTTGAGATGAGTCGTCGACGCACAAGTCCTCGAGGTTGCATAAGAAGCAGCATCATTATAGTTCTCAGCGTCGATCTTCCTGTGATGCTAGCCCAAGGTCTTTGTCACCTTCTTAACGCTGGTTGACCTGGGATGTGAGTCCCACCTTATCACCCCCTCAGCCGAAGTCGCCTGAGCTATCACCAGCGCCGTCTCGGCGTCGCCTACGAGCCCAGCACAATTCTCTCCTGTTATTCCAGCAGGCCAGGAGAATGAAGAACAGGAGTCTAATGGGACCTGCCTCAGCAGGAGTACCGTTTTGTTTTCTGACCCCCTGCTGGTGAGTCTGTGGGCCACACAGGTCCTTTTGCCTTTAATCTGGGAGGCTTTCCAGTGCCATATAAAAAGGCTCCTTTCTTGCCTTTTCTGCCAACAGCTCCAAAACCATCGGAGATGACGGCGCAGAAGGCTCTGATACTGACATCGTATAGTTCTCGTCCGGTGTCGAGCCACTCCACTCCTCTTCAGAGTGACATCCTGTCTTCACTGGCATCACAAAATACCTCTTCAACGTCAGTGCATTCCGAGACTGGAATCTAGATTAAGATCTAGAAGAGAAGCCTTGAGGCTTTTGGAAGAGCAACAATATTATAAGGAACAACAAGAACTTGAGGATGGAGAAATTCCTTTACCTTCTCCAGGTTTAAAAGGTATTGAGGTGGCTAGTGGATTGGATACTTCTCCAGAATAGGAGTTGTTGTCACCTGGGGTATTTCTTCTCCAGAAGTAATCAATCAATCGGGGAATCTGTAAAGTGCACTACTCACCTGTGAGGGTCTCAAGGCCATGCCTCCTGAAGGTAAGGCGGTCCTTGGTCTGACGCAGGTGAGTGGGAAGAGTGTTCCACGTCTTGGTGGCGAGGTGCGAGAATGCTCTGCCACCGGTGGTTGTTCTGCGGATGCGTGGAACGGTGGCGAGGATAAGGTCGGCGGAGCGAAGCTGTTGGGTTGGGGTGTAGAAGGACAGCCGTCTGTTGATGTATTCTGGTCCGGTGTTGTGCAGTGCCTTGTGAGCGTGGGTGAGGAGTTTGAAGGTGATTCTCTTGTTGACGGGGAGCCAATGCAGGTCTCTCAGGTGGGCTGTGATATGGCAGTGGTGGGCGATGTCCAGGATGAGGGGTGCGGAGGCATTCTGGATGCGTTGCAGTCTTTTCTGGATTTGGCCGTGGTTCCTGCGTAGAGGGCATTGCTGCTTACGAGTGCTTGGATGACTGTTCTTCTGGTTTCAGTGGGGATCCATTTGTAGATCTTCCGAAGCATGTAGAGGGTGTTGAAGCAGGAGGAGGAGATGGCGTTGACTTGCTGGGTCATAGGTAGTGAAGAGTCCAGGATGAATCCCAGGTTGCGTGCCTGGTCGTTGGGTGTTGGTGCGGTTCCCAGTGTGGAAGGCCACCAGGAGTCATCCCATACGGAGGGGGTGGAGCCGAAGATTAGGACCTCAGTCTTGTAATTCAGTTTCAGGCAGCTGTTCTTCATCCATTCAGTGATGGCCTTCATTCCTTAATGGGGTTGGTCTTGGCGGTGTCCTTGGTGAGGGAGAGGATCAGCTTGGTGTCCTCAGCGTATGAGATGATATTGAGGTTGTGAGATCGGGCGATGTTAGAAGAGGGTCGGGCTGAGGGACGAACCTTGGGGTACGCTGTAGAAGATTTTGGTGGCTTCCGAGCACAATGCAGGGAGGCGGACTCTCTGAGTTCTGCCGGTGAGAAAGGAGGTGATCCAGTCCAGGGCTCTGTCGCGGATTTCTGCGTCGCTGAGGCGTGTTTGTAGGGTGTGGTGGCAGACGGTGTCGAACGCGGATGAGAGGTCCAGGAGGATGAGGGCCGTGGTTTTGCCGTTGTCCAGTATGGTTCTGATGTTGTCGGTGGCGGCGATGAGGGCAGTTTCGGTGCTGCGGTTGCTGCTGAATCTGGGTTGGAATGGGTCCAGAGTGTTGTTCTCCTCGAGGAAACGGGTCAGTTGTTTGTTGACTATTTTCTCTGTGACTTTTGCCAAGAAGGGGAGCAGGGAAATGGGCTGGAAGTTCTTGAGGTCCTCTAGGTCTGCCGTAGGTTTCTTGAGGAGGGCATTGATCTTGGAGTGTTTCCAGCTCTCCGGGAAGTTGGCGGACTCGAAGGAACTGTTGATGATCTTCCAGATTCGGGGTGCGATGACAGAACTTGCTTTGTTGAAGATGTGGTGAGGGCAGGGGTTGGATGGTGAGCCGGAGTGAATGGTATTCATGATTTCGATGGTGTTGTTGTCATTGACGTGGGTCCAGGAGAGCAGGAGGCTAGTGGGTGGTGAGTCTGTGGTGTTGGTGGTTGACTGGGGGTCTGAATACTGAAGCTGTCATGGATGTCTGCGATCTTGCAGTGGAAGAAGGTGACTAGGGAGTTTCAGAGGTCTTGTGATGGCGGGATGTCGTTGAATTTGGAGCCGGGGTTGGAGAGATCATTCACGATGTTGAAGAGCTCCTTGTGGCTGTATGCGTTGTTGTCGATGCGTTCTTTGAAGGCGGTTCTCTTGGCGGTTCGTATGAGTTGGTGGTGTCTGCGGATGGCGTTCTTGAAGGCTGTGTAGTTGTCCAGTGTCTAATCTTGGCACCACTTCTTTTCGAGTCTTTGGCATGTTTGCTTAGATTCTTGGAGGTCGATGGTGAACCAGAAGGCCTTTCTGTTGGTGCGTCTGTTGGAAGGATTTTGATCGGGCGAGAGTGTTGGCACAGTCGTCGATCCATTGCCTGAGCTTGCGGGCTGCTGTGTCAGTGTCGATGGGTGGGTTCCGGAAGAGGGTAGTGATCAGTTGGTCTTTGGTGACTTATTTCCATCTGCAGTGGGGAATCCGTTGCGGGTGGTGGTGTGGTGTGGGTTTCTCGAAGGAGAAGTGGATGCAGCGGTGGTTGGTCTAGTGGAGTTCAGTGGAGTGGCTGAAGGAGATGTGTTTGCTGGCAGAGAAGATGGGGTCGAGTGTGTGTCCTGTGGAGTGGGTGGGTGTCGTGACGAGCTGTTTGAGGCCGAGGTTGGAGAGGTTGTCAAGCAGGGCGGTAGAGTTGTTATTGTTGGTGTTCTTGAGGTGGAAGTTCAAGTCCCCAAGGAGTATGTAGTCTGTGGATGCGAGAGCGTGTGTGAGGATGACGGTGATGGAGTTGCTGAACTGTTGTCGCAGGCTGGGGGGGGGTCTGTAGACGAGGGTCCCTATGAGGGTGGTGTTTGGGTCGGTGTGGATCTGGAGGTGCAGGTGTTCGGCGGTGCCGTGGGTGTCTTCGGTGCTGGTCGTAGTCCTGAGAGTGGTCTTATGGATGATGGTGATGCCTCCTCCTGGTTTGTTGGAGCGGTCCCTGCGTGTGATCTTTTAGTCCTCCGGAATGGCTATGGCGATGTCGGGCGCTGAGGAGGGGTTCATCCAGGTCTCGGTCAGGAAGGCTATGTCTGGGGAAGCTGAGTTGAGTAGGTTCTAAAGTTTGAAGGCGTGTTTGTGGACGGAGCGGGTGTTGAGTAGGATGCATCTGAGATGGTTGCATTCTGCGTTGGTGGGTCTTTGGTGTGGAGGCTGGTGAAGGTGCAGTTCCGGCAGGAGAAGGGTCCACAGGAGAGCTGCGGGGTGGCTTGATGGCAGGTGGGTGAGCGGCCGGTGTTGAGGGCGTGGAGGGTGGTGGCGTCGTAGCGATGACGGGTGTAGCGGTGGTGGGGGTTGTGAGAGCGAGGGGTTCTGGCGCTAGCGCGGTCCAGAACCGGATGGGTGCAGACGGGCTTGCCTTGCCAGAAGTTCAGAGGGACGAGGGCTCTACTTAACAGGTGGAGCTACAGGAGGCAGAGCAGTTCACTGACCAGGTCAGTTGTAGTGCTCGACCAACCGCGCAGCGGCCGCCATTAAGTAGAGAGGGGGGAGAAGAGGACAGCTGGGAGGTGGGATGCAAGGAGAGGGGGCGGGGTCGTGGGGGCAATAGCGGCAGGAGTGCAGCGCGAGATAGAGGAGGGGGGCGGGGCAGCAGCGGCAGAGGAGAGAGAGAGGCGGGAGTGAGAGAGAGAGTGGAATGAAAAGCGCAGAAGTAAAGCAAAAGTCAAAACAAGCACAGAGGAGAGCGAATGGCAAAAAGGGGCAGACACGGAAGAGAGAGCACACAGAGCGAAGCAGAGGAGGGAGACAGCCTAGTAGTAAAGCAGAGCTCTCCCACTAGACACCAGGGATGAGGCACAGGCAGAAGCCTGTGGGTGGAGAAGGGCCTCGAACTCCTGACAGGTCAGGAGTTCAGAGGAAAGAGGGCTCTACTTAACAGGTGGAGCTACGGGAGGCAGTGCAGTTCACTGACCAGGTCAGTGGAACTGTAACTACTTACCATAGAATGATCAGGAAGACAGCTGAACTTTTGGATTTGCCGTTACCCATTTTGAAGCTGAAGCCAGCAGGAGGTATGCTTGGCTTGGGATATCGGGGTTCTCCCCTGATGCACAATACACCTTGATAGATCTCCTGTTTGATGGGTCCAGACTATTTGGGGAAAAAGCTGACGTTGCCCTTGAAAGGGTCAAGGAGAGGAAAGCCACGGGTAAGTATTTAGGTCTTCAATCACTCTCCTTGACCTATAGACCTTTCCGTAGGTTTAGGGGGTTTGGCCACAGCTCCTCCATTCGTGGGAGGCAGCCGTCCCAGAGTCAACAATCTGCCAACCCTCTCTACAGGTCCTATAGGGGTCTTGGTAGACATAGACAATGTGGTGCCACCCAGCAACCTTCCTCCTCCTTCACTTCATCCTCCACTGGAAACCTGTCAGGAAAACAGCCCTATTTCTCTCCTCTTTCAACAGCATGTGTTGCCCGTAGAGAGGGGGTTAATGCATTTATAATAAGTTTGGACATATTTGGAGACCATTTCAAAATGGTCCGGAGTAGTCCTCTTGGTCCTCTCTGCCAGCTGTCCAACTTTGATGGAAGTAAGCCCTTTCCCTCCCATGCAGAACAGTATCCCCATGCACCACGTCTCTTGCAGCTGGCAAAGATTGTTTGCATCTCCTCCAAGGGAACTTCAGGCTAGGTGCAGCTTTAGCCCCTATCATTCCTTTCTGATGGATACACCTACCTGTGGATTCCTCACCTAAAGAATTCTCCCTTGCGCCAGCCCTCGACGGAAATTTCTTCTAGCTCTGCACGTCGACGATGACGTCACAATCGCCCGACTCCATGCGACGCTACATGACGTCATCCAGGCAATAAGAAGTCCTCGTCGACGTGCAGACGTCAGTTCCCTTTTTTCCGTGCCCGAATAATGGTTAATTCTTCGAGGCTCACAGGGAGCTACTGTTTCCAACGGCGGTTACGATGTCGCAGCCTAGAAAATCCGGCTTTAAACCTTGTAGCCAGTGCGGGGGTCGGATGTCGGTTACCGACCCCCACGAAAACTGCCTCTGGTGCCTTAGTTCCGACCATGAGGTCGAGGCATGCGGTTTGTGCCAACGCATGAACCCTAAGGCACTTAAGGAGAGGGAGGCGAAGTTATTCTTGGCTCGGTCCAAGAAGAAGAAGGAGAGGCGTCATAGGAGGGAGTCTTCGACGAGATCTTCGAGGTCTCGTCATCATCATATTGACTCTCGGCGCCGTCATGGATCTCGGTGCCGATCGAGCAAGGGACGGTCCAGATCTAGATCGGCTTCTCCGTCGGCTCGGCGTCGTCCGACGTGGGAGATAATCCCGACCATCACCCCTCCGCCTCCGACGACCCCGACGTCACCCGGGTCGGTCTTCGAGGTCGAGCCTCCCCAGAGACCTGAGGGTTCTCCTGGCCAGGAGTTACCTGGACCCTCTTCGGCAGCTTTGCCGGCACCGGTGCAGCAGCAGCAGTACCCGGCTTTGCCGACTCCGGGATCGGATCCTGCAGCGTTTTTAAACGCTATGTATAACATCTTTGCTTCCATGACGCCTGGTGGAAGTCATGCAGGTCCGTCTGGCCCTTTGGCCTATGATTTGGGTGTTCCGGCGTCTTACGGGTCGGCGCCGTTCACCCCGTTTTTGTCTGCTGCACCTGAAGCGGCGCCGATGCCTACGATGTTGCCCAGGGTGGCTACACCTGTTACGGCGCCGTCAGATTCGCCTCGGATCCGATCGACGTCCAAGAACACTTTGGAGCCGGAGCCTCCTGCTTCGGACAGATCCGAGGTTCGGCGCCGACGAAGATCTTCGGCGTCGGCCGACGCCTTGTCGACTGCAGGCTTGGAGTAAAACCTTAGGTCAAGACGTCTGGCCCTTCGTCTCTTGGAGGAGGAGGAGTACGCGAGGCAACACCTGGAGGAAGGAGAAGTTATAGAGCCCTCAGGTGACTTCCAGGGACTGGACTCAGCTAGTGGCCTTGACACTACCCCGGAATGGGATCTGGCTTCCCCTGGAGAGGTCACGGAGGAAGCTGCTTCTTTCCATGCAGTCATTCGTAAGGCTGCAGACTTTTTGGATCTTCCCCTTCCTACCGCGGAGGTCAAGAGAAATTTATTGACAGAAGTCCTCCATCCTACGTCTGCTTCTGCTGAGCCTCTTCTACCATTCAATGAGGCTCTGCTGGACCCCATTAAGGATATCTGGCTGAAACCTGTATCCACCGCTGCGGTCAACAGAGCGGTGGCTCGGCGGTACAGGACGGCGCCTGGGGATCCGGTGTTTCTTTCCAGGCAACCAACTCCGGAGAGCCTAGTGGTCCAAGCTTCATGTTCTTCCAGATCCTCTCCTGGTTCGTTTCCTGGGGCCCCTGCGGACAGGGAGCCAAAAAAGTTGGACTATTCTGCTAAAAAGACATTTTCATCTTGGAGTATGGCCCTTAAATCTTCCAATGCCACATGCATACTGGGGCGTTACATCCATGCCCTTATGGAAGAGGCGAAGGGCCACCCTAATTTGTCCCAGGAGATGATGCAGCTATTAGCGGATGCTCAGGCGGCTGCGACGCAAGTGATCCAGTCTGGATTGGACACTTCGGACTCTGTGGCTAGGGCTATGGGCACGACCATAGTCTCTAGGAGGCAGTCTTGGCTTCGATCATCAGGCTTCTCGTCGGACGTGCAGGCCACACTCCTTGATCTTCCGTTTGATGGAGAAAAGCTCTTCGGCTCTAAGGCTGACTCTGCCTTGGGACGTTTTAAAGAGAGCAGAGCGACAGCTAGGTCTTTGGGACTCCAGTTGTCGGCCTCATCCACCTTCAGAGGCTTTCGGAGATTTGAGGGATTTGGACGTGGTTCCTTTCGAGGAAGATTGCAAGGGCCACAACAATCTACTTCTACCCTGCCTTACAGATCCTTCAGGGGCAGGGGCAGAGTCCGTATGAGAGGAGCCACCTTGCAGCACTCTGCCTCTTCCTCTTCCTCGGGAGGGGTGCAGCAAGGAAAGCAGCCGTAGTCCTCCACCACACCCTGTCCATTCGTCTCCGGTAGGGGGGAGACTTGCCTCTTTTCTTCCAATGTGGGAGGTCATAACATCGGACTCCTGGGTCATCGACATTGTGAAGAGGGGTACGCTCTTCCCTTTCGGGAATTCCCTCCGACCTTCCCTCCCCGCCCATCCTTCTGTTCGGAAGACCATCTTCTCCTGTTACAGCAGGAGGTATTATCCCTATTACAAAAAGGTGCAATAGAGTTGGTTCCCGAGCAAGAGAGGGGTCAGGGGTGCTATTCAAGATACTTTCTGATTCCCAAAAAGGATGGTCGACTGAGACCGATTTTGGACTTGAGGATTTTGAATTGGTTCCTCAAACAGGAAAAGTTCAAAATGCTGACCTTCTCACAGGTTCTTTTGGCGTTGAACGAAGGAGACTGGATGGTGTTGGTTGATTTGCAGGACGCGTATTTTCATATTCTGATCCTCAAATCGCACAGGAAGTATCTCCGGTTTGTAGTGGGATCACAACATTATCAGTTTGCGGTCCTTACCTTTGGTCTTACTTCAGCACCTCGAGTCTTCACGAAGGTGATGGCGGTGGTAGCAGCAGAGCTCAGAAGAAGGGGGATAGCTGTGTTTCCCTATCTGGACGATTGGTTAATCAAGGCCAAAACTCCGGAGCTCGTGTGGTGCCATCTCCAGTCGACGACTCAATTGTTGTACGACCTGGGTTTTTCAGTCAATGTACCCAAATCTCACCTGGAGCCCTCTCAACGCCTCCTGTTCATAGGGGCAGTATTGGACACGACATTGAATCAGGCCTTTCCTCCGCCCCAGCGGGTTCAGGACATACAGGCTTTGATTCCAATGTTTCGAAATGGAGCGGTAGTTCCAATCCTCAAGGTCCTTCGTCTGCTCGGTCTGTTTGCTTCTTGCATACTGTTGGTCACTCATGCACGCTGGCACATGAGGGCTCTCCAGTGGTGCGTCCGCAGGCAGTGGTTTTAACACAAAGGAGATCTCGAAGATTCGATAAAGATCTCCAGAGACACTGCGGAGGATCTTTGATGGTGGGCAGCGGTCGACAACCTGTCTCAAGGAAGGCCGTTCTCGCTGCCTCCTCCAGTGACCACCGTGGTAACGGATGCTTCCACTCTAGGGAGGGGAGCGCATCTGGGGGATCTGGAGATCAAAGGTCTTTGGTCTCCTGTGGAACAGATGTTTGACATCAATCTGTTGGATTTGCAGGTGAAACTTTTGGCTCTCAAGGCCTTCCTCCCATCCATTTGTGGTCAGTAGGTTCAAGCTTTGACAGACAACAATACAGCGATGTGGTACCTCAACAAACAGGGAAGAGTAGAGTCGTACCTTTTCTGCAGAGAGGCTCTACGACTCTGGTCCTGGGCTCAGGACCATCGGATTTGCATAGTAGCAAACCATTTGGCCGGAGTTCTCAAAGTACATGTAGACACTCAGCTGGCAATTTTCAGCCGATCACAAGTGTTGTCTACATCCAGAGGTGGTTCTTCATGTCTTCCAGTTGTGGGGGCGCCTCAGATAGACCTGTTTGCCACTCACAAGAATGCGCACAGCCCGTCGTTCTGCAGCCTCCAGTATCCGATGAAGGGGGCATTGGGGGACACGTTTCAGTTGAGCTGGAGCAACTGGATGCTTCATGCATTTCCTCCCTTGATTCCTGGGGTTCTGACTGGGCCCGAGTCATATTAATAGCCCAAGATTGGCCAAGAAGGGTGTGGTATGCAAACCGCCTTCAAACCCTTAGTGTGCCCTCCGCTCTGTATCCCTCACAGGGCAGACCTCCTCTCACAGTTGCAGAGGTAGGTTACAGCCCCATCTCCAGAGTCTGCACCTACATACCTGGAGACTGAACGTGGCAATCTGAGTTCTTTTTCTCTGCCCCCAGAAGTGGTGGATGTTATTATCGGCCAGGCGACACTCCAACAAAACTGTCTATGCTGGTAGATGGGCCAAATTTGTTCATTGGTGTGAAGAGAGACACATTGATCTTTTCAAGGCCCATTTGTCCGATGTTTTACAATTTGCTCTCACCTTGGCTCTGCAAGGTTGCGCAGTTGCGACAGTGAAGGGTTATCTGTCTGCACTGTTGGCATTTATTTGTTTGCCTGACCAACCCTCTTTACTTAAGTCCCCTATAGTGTGAAGGTTCCTTAAGGGTTTGACTAATAGGTTTCCTCCCACTCCGTTTATAATGCCTCAGTGGGATTTAAATGTAATTTTAACATACATGATGGGTACACCGTTTGAACCATTACACAGTTGCTGGTTCAGGCCCCTTACGTTTAAAACTGTCTTTCTTATAACGATCACGTCTGCTAGGCATGTTTGCGAGCTTCAAACTCTAAGTGTGAAACCCCCTTTTATCACTTTCCATGTTAACAAGGTGGTTTTGAGAACCAGGGTAGCTTTCTTGCCAAAGGTAGTGACTCCTTTCCATTTAGGGCAGTCATAACCCTTCCATCCTTTTACGCTTCTCCCCATCCTTCTAAAGGAGGAGGAAAGGCTGCACCATCTGGATCCAAAGAGAGTGCTGAGCTTCTATGTGGACAGGACGAGAGAGTTCAGGACGGATGATCAGCTCTTTGTTTGCTATATGGGCAAGATGAAAGGCAAAGACGTCCACAAAAGAACACCATCAAGGTGGGTCATTCTTTGCATTAAAGTGTGTTATTCACTGGCAAAGAAGGATCCTCCTGATGGTATTAGAGCTCATTCGACCAGAGCTACGTCTGCTACTTCTGCTTTGGCTAGATGTGTACCTGTTGTTGACATTTGCAAGGCACCAAGTTGGGCTTCCCTCCACACTTTCGCAAAACATTACTGCTTGGACTCTGAAGTGAGGAGGGATGGCCAAGTTACTTACCTTTGGAAACGCTTTTTCTGGTGGATACAGTATCTACCTGTGGATTCCTCACAGTGTGCCTCCTTGCCTCCCTGTTGCCGGTCTGGTTATACCAAGAATGAAATTGTTTGTATATATTGTACATATGTGTTTCTGGAAAATTCTGTATTCAGAATGTATGCTTATATGTATGTGTATATATATAAAAAATTGTATTGAGTTCGCACATGTGGTGCTTCTGATGTTGGTGTTCACCCATTTGCCTCGAAGGCACAGTAAAAATAAGTGGGTGAAACTGACGTCAGCATGCCGGCAAGGACTTCTTCTGGCTTCAGTGTTGTCAGACGGAGACGCATGCAGAGCCGTTCCATTGTGACATCCTCGCCGATTTGGTGTCTGCAACGTCTCATTCTTGGCCCACTGTGGGGTGAGTGGCCCGTTTTTCGGTCCGCCAGGCTCACCGCGGGCCGCCTGCTCAGCAGCAACATGTTTTGCTGCCTGTGTCGAGGTCAGACAGCCCCGGGCGGATTTCTGACCTCACCGCGTTCAGCGTGCAGCCTGATGCTATGCCACAGAGGCTCCCCGCGGTCCCCCTATTATTTTACTTACCTTATGTCTTGGTCATGGGGCTCTTTTTCCTGTTATTCCTTCAGGACCATGTTTCTTCTTCCCAGGATGCTGCTCTCTTCCCTGCATGCACTGGTTTACTTGTTCTTTTCCCTTTCCAAGATGGTGTCTTTTTTACCAGTTATTCCTATGAAGCGTTCCCAATTCAAGATGGCGTTTTTCTTTCTTCCTCCATGTCACTTCCTGTCCATTGGTATATAAGGAGCCAGATTCTTGTTTTCCTTGCGTTGCAACACTTCCTGTTGGTGGTAGTCCTCTCTCCTGCTTGCTATTCTTGTGGAGTGTTTTTCCTGCTTGTTTTTTCCTGCAGCTTTGGAGTTCCAGCTCCTGTTATAATGACGTTCACCTTTTTCCTGTTTCTGGGACTTCCTGCAAAAGAGTTTTTTTCCCTTTTGGGTTTTTCTTCTGGAACTCTTTCTTGAGGACACGGACTGCCTACCTAGGCGATTTCTTGTCAGCAGCACAGTGGCTACGGCAGGGGTCACCCATATCTCAGCCAGACCAGAACTTGCAAGAACCGGGGTCGCACTCCAGTTTAATCTGACCAGGGCGGTAAGCGAAAGGCAGATCCTGACATGTGGGGAGCTAGAAAGAAAAGATTTCCGTTGAATGCTGGTGCATTGGGAGTATTCAAAAGGTGAGGAATCCACAGATAGATACCGTATCGACCAGAAAAAGCATTACCGAAGGTAGGCAACTTGTTCTTCAAGCCACGTTCATTGTTACCAAACGAGGGAGAGGTTCAAACCTTGACATGACCATCAACGGGTCATTTGTCGCCAGTGTAATGTCATGTCAGCATTAACTTGTATTGAATTGGAGGAATTTTAACCAGAAAAAAGTTAATAAAGCAATTTTTTCTTTACAAATTGTGAGTCCCCAGCTTATACTGAGTATGTTGGTTTGTATGCATTGCATAACTCTCAATCTTATGCAACAGCTTGGCGGTTGAGATTTGAGAATGTGAACTCATGCGTGTCAACTTTAGATGGGGGATCCTCCCATTTGTAACTCAAAATTTATATTATTTTACCTTTCTGAGATAATAAACACACTGGGTTTTTCTGTCTGGTATTCCTGTGTCAGAATCCCACATGAATCTAGTTTATGAAGGTGTGTTGTATAAATAATGTTTGCCAATTTAAATATTAACGATTTTAAAAGAATATTGCCCTCATAAATCATGATGCTATTTAAGGAGATCGAACGTGAAAAAGTATGGATTTTGGCACTGTGCTGCTTGACAGTATGATTTGTAAAAGCATGTTAAAATGGGTATTGCACGGTGTCTCTGCTATGGCTCCTGATAATTAGTATGCACAGAGTACAGCCCGATTATGCAAATTCTAGTCTCTTAAAACCTTTGATTGTGCATCACTTTTGAATGAAGTTTTGCTGAATTTTACTTTCATGTCTTGTCTATGTTTGTTCTTTTTCCTCTGTAGCAGAGCCTTGAAAGCATTTAAAGTATATAATATATATAACCCTACAGACTTAGGCGACAGGATATTGTTTTATAATACTACCTACCGCCTACCAATTCCTACTGCTTTAGATTGTGTTCTGAGCATGTGCTGTGAACTCCTCTCAGCTGCAATGACAGACCTGTATGTAAAGTAGTTTTCATATATGCTATATTACAATTGTGATTTTATTTTGTGTTTGTGGATGTTTCCCATTACTAATTAATGGTGTCACAGAAAAAATGTTTCATCTTTCGAAACCAACCACTTTCTTCTGTGCATTTCATGAATGCAAAGAAAGATTTCAAAGTCCTGCAGTTGTTGCTGGAGTTACTCATCCAGTGTCAAGAGTATTAAGGCTGGCCATGGTTAGTGATGTCATCTGGGTCAGAAGTCACAACATTATTCTGTTTGATCTAGATCTGATTTCCAGTCATTTAATTTCCTAGGATGTCATTCTAGCACAGTGGTTTTGTAGTGTAATTAGCTGAGACTATGAACCTGCACTTGGCTCTCCAGAAGGCTAAGATTGATGAAGAGAAGGCCACTGAGTGCAAGACAGAGAGAGAAAGAAGCAGAGAATACCTTATCAGAAACCAGAGGAAAAGAAGGGCAAGAGACAGGAAGAACTGGCCCATGAGGAGAAAAAGAGGGAATATGAGGAGAAGGAAGGTAAAGCCTGAAAAGGTAAGACCATGTATTTCATTTGAGCAGGTTGGGATAGACATAATGTGGTCTTTTAACCCCAGCCATTTTCTCTCCAAATCAGGCAACAAGTATGTTTTGGTGGATCATACCACCAAGCACCCTGGCACCACCTCTGAGGATCATGATTTCAAATGTGGCAACTAGGGCACTCCCAGGGATTTTTTCCGGGGATGGATTTCCTAAGACAGTGATTTCTGACTTAGGAAACAATTTCAACTCATCTTACATAATAGAAGTGTGGAAGCAAGCTCGTGTGACACACTACTTCTTCATAGTGGTGTAGCAATCACAAATCAATGGGTTAGTGGAGAGGTTTAACAAGACCCTTATTACCATGATAGGAATGTAACAGAGAACTTCAGGAGGAAATAGAATCTTCTGCTATGTCTCTTATTTGTTTACAGAGAGATACCAGAGAAGGGAGTGTGCTTAAGTTCCTTTTAGCGGCTGATATAGCTTGCTCAGGGAAGGAATTTCTGATTCACCTTAGAAGAATGTGGTGGACTATGTGATTGGTCTCAGGAAGCTGAAGGCAAATGAAAGCATTCAGGTTGGTCAGGAGCTGATGAAGGAATGATATGACCAGAAAGAAACACTGACTGGGTACCAGGTCTTGGTGTTGAAGCCCATTTCTTGAGGTTTGAAGGATAAATGATGTGGATCAGGCAATGCAGAAAGTGTCTGATGTGAACTACATGGTAGACACAGGTGCCACAAGGGAACCCAGGATGTTGGATCTGTCGCGCCGCTGTTCGCGGCACGAGCCGAACATTCGGCTTGGGCTGCGGCACGCAGTCTAAAGACGCGCTGCGTCCCCAGCCTGCTCTGCACCTTACGAGGCCCCAAACTGGGCATGGGGCCTCGTTCTTTTTTAGCGCACTGCACTTCCAGGCAGGTCTGTCCTCCCCCACTCACCTGTTCTTCTTTTCTTCTTTTTCTTTTTCTTTTTCTTGTTGTCTTGTGCCTTCCTTTATGTTTTCTCCCTTTCCCATCTTACCCCTCTCTTCCCAGCATTCCTTGTTCCCTACTCTCTATGGCTCCTAGTCCATTCTGTTCTATGTGTATTTCCCTATCTAAGATGGTGTCCTTGTACTTCCTGTTGGTCGCTTCCTGTTTGTTGGTATTTAAGGGCTGTGATTCTTTATCTCCTTGCGCTGCAACACTTTCTGTTTGGATGGTGTCTTTGCTCCTGCTTCCTTGTATCCTGTGCTGGTTCTCGTCGGTTCCAGTGTTTTTACCTGTATTTTTGCTCCTGTTGTTACCTATTCATTTTGTTCCTGTTGGAGGAACCTATTTTTTTGGAGGTTTTTTCCCCTTTCAGTGTTTTTTTCCCTCTGGCACTACTTCTGAGGGACACGGCCTGTTCTTGGCGTACCCATTGCTTTCTGATGGATACAACTACCTGTGGATTCCTCACCTAATGAATACTCCCATGGCGCCAGCATTCGACGGAAATCTTCTTACTAGTCTCTGCACGTCGACGAGGACGTCACTCTAGCCCACGCGACGCCGTCTGACGTCATACAGGCAATAAGAGGTCCTCGACGACGTGCGGACGTCAGTTCCCTTTTTTCCGTGCATTCGAAACGGTTATCTTCGAGGGAGCAACTGTTACTTTTTTGGATACAGTGTATTTTTGGCTGCGTAGTCTTTCGCTGTGGTAATAATGTCGCAGAGAAAGTCTGGTTTTAAGCCTTGTCGTGAGTGTGGAGGCAAGATGTCGGTGACGGATCCTCATTCCGATTGCCTTTGGTGTTTGAGCTCCGACCACGACGTCTCGACTTGTGATTCATGCCAGCACATGAATCCAAAGGCCCTCAAGGAACGTGAGGCGAAGCTGTTTATGGCTAAATCGAAGGAGAAGCATCACAAGAAGTCTTCTCCAAGACATCGGCGTCATCGAGACTCCCGGCGCCGTAGAGAATCTCGGCGTCATTCGAAGGAGACTCGTTCCAGGTCTTCGGATCGGCGCCGAAGGACATGGGAGATCAGTCCCACGGTTACGCCGCATCCTTCGACGCCGTTGCCCTCTCCGGCGTCTCCGACTTCACCTGGACAGGCGTCGGTGATTGAGGTATTGGAGCCTCAGGTGTTTTCTCCGGCGCAGACGCCGAGGCCGGCGTCGGGGTCGCCTCCGAGACAGGCACCTCAGTATCCGGCTTTTCCCACCCCTGGAGCCGATAGTTCCGCATTCTTGAATGCGATGTATGCCATCTTCCAGCAGATGGCTCCAGGGGGTGCTCCGGCTGGGCCTTTGGCCTTTTCTTTGGGTGATCCTGCGCCTCTTCGGCCGGCACCCTTTATGCCCTTTCTCCCTTTTAGGAACGTGGGCTCGGCGCCAGTGTCGGCGCCGGTGGCCGCTCCGGTGGCTTCAGAAGGATTGGCCCCGGGGATTTCCATCCCGTCGACGTCGGGATTTCGGCCTGTGACTCCGGTGGGTCCATCTGCTTCAGCTGCTCTTTTGTCGGCGCCGAAGTTACCTGTGGCGCCGGACGCGGCGTCGGTGGCTTCTGAAGATCGGCGCCGATCTTCGACTTCGGCGGAGGCATTGTCGACTCCGCGTATTGAACAGCGACTTCATTCCAGGAGACCTGCTCTCCGTGTATTAGAAGAGCAGGAGTACCAACGAGCCCTGGAGGAAGGAGAGCTAGAGGACTCGGGTGATGGGCTGCGTGGTCTGGAGTCGGCCAGTGGGCTGGACACTTCCCCTGAGTGGGATCTTTCGTCCCCGGGGGAATATACTGAGGAGGCTGCTTCCTTTCATGCAGTGGTACGGAAGGCAGCTAGTTTTTTGGACCTGCCTTTGCCGGTGGTGGAGGCTAAACAAAACCTTTTAACAGAGGTGCTACATCCGGCCTCAGCTGCGGCGGAACCTCTGTTGCCTTTTAATGACGCTCTGCTGGATCCGGTGTTAGAGGTGTGGAAGAGGCCGGTATCTTCCCCAGCAGTTCACAGAGCCGTGGCCAGGAGGTATCGGGCGGCTCCGACTGACCCTGGGTTTCTATCTAGGCACCCTACGCCGGAGAGCTTGGTGGTGCAGGCCTCCTGTTCATCCAAGTCAGCGCCTGGTTCTTTCCCGACGGTGCCTGGGGACAGAGATTCAAAAAAGCTAGATGCGCAGTCGAAGAAGATTTTTTCGTCCTGCAGTCTGGCGTTAAAAGCCACCAATGCAACCTGTATCCTGGGGAGGTATATTCATGCTCTGATGGATGACATTTCCTCATCGTTTACAGAGCTTCCCCAGGGTCTTTTGGATCTTGTCTCAAATGCCCAGGCTGCTGCGACCCAGATTATCCAGACGGGACTGGATACCACCGACTCGGTAGCCAGAGCAATGGGCACAACTGTGGTGGCAAGGAGACAGGCCTGGCTCCGTAACTCGGGCTTTTCTGCAGATGTACAGTCCACATTGTTGGATCTCCCGTTTGATGGGGACAAACTGTTTGGAGCCAAGGCTGATTCGGCCTTGGAACGTTTTAAGGAAAGCAGGGCCACGGCTAAGTCGTTAGGGCTCCAAGCTCCTTCTTCCACGGCCTCTTCCAGATTTTTCAGGAGGTTTCGTGGATTTGGGCGTGGCTCTTCCTCCTCTTCCTTTCGGGGAAGATATCAGCAACCTGCCTCTTCCCATCCCTATAGATCTTTCAGGGGGAGAGGTAGGGTCCGCACCAGAGGAGCCTCTCAGCAGCACTCTGCCTCTTCCTCATCCTCTGGCGGTGTGCAGCAGGGGAAGCAGCCTTAGGCTTCCACCATTTCCCACTCACTCCTCTCCTGTAGGGGGAAGATTACATCATTTTCTCACCAAATGGAAGACTGTTACAACGGACACTTGGGTTCTCAGTATTGTGGGAAAAGGCTACACCCTTCCCTTTCGGGAGTTCCCGCCCCTCATCCCGCCCCGCCCTTATTGTTCAGAAGAACACCTCTGGTTGCTAGAACAGGAGGTACAAGCCCTCCTTTCCAAGGGCGCGGTGGAGTTGGTCCCAGAGCAGGAAAGGGGTCGAGGATGTTACTCAAGGTATTTCCTGATTCCCAAGAAGGATGGTCGTTTGAGACCAATTCTGGACCTGAGGATCTTGAATTGGTTCCTCAAGCAGGAAAAATTCAAGATGCTGACCCTAGCACAGGTGCTTTTGGCGTTGAACAAGGAAGACTGGATGGTGTCTGTCGACTTGCAGGATGCTTACTTTCATATCCCGATACTCAAGTCACACAGGAAGTATCTCCGGTTTGTGGTGGGATCGCAACACTATCAGTTTGCGGTCCTTCCGTTTGGTCTTACTTCAGCACCTCGAGTCTTCACGAAGGTGATGTCGGTGGTTGCGGCAGAACTCAGAAGGAAGGGGATAGCAGTATTCCCTTACTTGGACGACTGGTTGATCAAAGCCAAGTCCCCGGAGCTTGTGTCGCATCATCTGCAGTCAACAACCCAGTTGTTGTTCGACCTGGGTTTTTCGGTGAACGAGCCCAAATCTCACCTAGAGCCCTCTCAGTGCCTCCTGTTCATAGGGGCAGTACTGGATACAACATTGGGTCGGGCCTTTCCTCCGCCTCAGCGGATTCAAGATATTCAGGATTTGGTTCCAATGTTTCAAAATGGAGCGGTAATTCCACTCCTCAAGGTCCTTCGTCTGCTCGGTCTTTTTGCCTCCTGCATTCTGTTGGTCACGCATGCTCGCTGGCACATGAGGGCTCTTCAGTGGTGCCTCCAAAGGCAGTGGTCTCAACACAAAGGGGATCTAGAGGGTACTGTCAAGATCTCCAGAGATGCTGCTGTGGATTTGAAGTGGTGGATTGCAAGCAACAATCTTTCACAAGGAAAGCCGTTCCAGCAGTTGCCACCAGTGGCCACAGTCATAACGGATGCTTCCACTCTAGGGTGGGGAGCTCATCTGGGGGATCTGGAGATCAAAGGTCTTTGGTCTCCAGAGGAACAGATGTTTCACATCAATCTGTTAGAGTTACGGGCTGTACGTCTGGCTCTCAAGGCCTTCCTCCCTTCCCTTCGTGGTCAGTCGGTACAGGTCCTAACGGACAATACTACCACCATGTGGTACATAAACAAGCAGGGAGGAGTGGGGTCGTACCTTCTCTGCAGAGAAGCTCTTCGACTATGGTCCTGGGCAAAGGACCATCAGATTTGCTTGATAGCAAACCATCTGGCCGGAGTCTTGAACGTGCGTGCGGACAGTCTCAGTCGCTATTTCTCGGCAGACCACGAGTGGCGTCTCCATCCAGATCAAGTCCGTTTAATCTTCCAGAGGTGGGGGTTTCCTCGGGTAGATCTGTTTGCCACTCGAGAGAACGCGCATTGTCCGTTGTTCTGCAGCCTCCAGTATCCGATGCAGGGAGCGTTGGGGGACGCGTTTCAAATAACCTGGTGCGGCCAGTTGCTTTACGCGTTTCCTCCCATACCCTTGATTCCTCGAGTATTGAGGAAGATTCGCGAGGACCGGGCTCTAGTCATCCTAATAGCTCCGGATTGGCCAAGGAGGGTATGGTACTCCGACCTTCTCCAACTCTCAATGTGCCCTCCGCTCCGTCTCCCTTTCAGAGCAGACCTCCTCTCGCAGTCTCAGGGGCAGGTTCTACACCCCAACCTCCAGAGTCTGCACCTACATGCCTGGAGATTGAACGGGGCAACCTGAGTTCCTTCTCTCTCCCGCCTGAGGTAGTGGATGTTATATTAGCGGCCAGGCGACACTCCACTAAATCTATCTACGCTAATAGATGGTCTAAATTTGTTGCGTGGTGTGGAGAGAGGCAGATTGATCCTTTGCATTCTCATCTATCGGACGTTTTGTCTTTTGCTCTGTCTCTAGCGCAGAAAGGTTGTGCAGTGGCTACCATTAAGGGTTATTTATCGGCCTTGTCAGCCTTCATATGTCTTCCAGACCAACCATCTTTATTTAAATCCCCTATTGTTATCAGATTCCTGAAAGGTCTTCTAAATAAATATCCTCCAAAGCCATTCGTTATGCCGCAATGGGATTTGTCGTTGGTCCTGACTTTCCTTATGGGGTCCCCTTTTGAACCTATGCATTCTTGCCCCTTAAGGTATTTGGTTTTAAAAACAGTCTTCCTGATAGCTATAACATCAGCAAGGAGAGTGAGTGAGTTGCAGGCCTCATCAGTAAAGCCCCCTTATACAACCTTTTATGGGGATAAGGTGGTGTTGAGGACCAAGGCTGCTTTCCTCCCGAAGGTTGTTTCACCCTTCCATTTGGCTCAGGCAATTACTTTGTCCACGTTCTATCCTCCGCCTCATCCTTCCAAAGAGGAAGAAAGACTGCACCGTCTGGACCCAAAGAGAGCGTTGAGCTTCTTTATTGATAGAACAAAGGATTTCAGGCTGGAGGATCAGCTGTTTATTGGATACGTGGGCAAGAGGAGAGGAAAGGCAGTCCACAAGAGAACACTATCCAGGTGGGTTGTTCTTTGCATTAAAATCTGTTACTCTTTGGCAAAGAAGGATCCTCCTGAGGGCATTAGAGCTCATTCCACCAGAGCTAAGTCGGCCACTTCGGCCTTGGCCAGAGGTGTTCCTGTGGTCGACATCTGCAAGGCCGCAACTTGGTCGTCCCTTCACACTTTTGCAAAACATTACTGTTTGGATTCAGAGGTTAGAAGGGACGGCCATTTTGCACGGTCAGTGCTGCAGGATTTCTTGGTTTGACCATTTAGGCACCCACCGCCGGGCGTGGTACTGCTTTGGGACTCTATTCATTAGGTGAGGAATCCACAGGTAGTTGTATCCATCAGAAGAACGAGTTACTTACCTTCGGTAACGACTTTTCTGGTGGATACATTAGCTACCTGTGGATTCCTCACGGTCCCACCCGCCTCCCCGTTGCCTTTCTGGTCTTACCAAGTAATCCTTGAGTACGCTCCTCTTGGTCTTTGAGGGTGCAATAGATGTTGTATATATTATATTTATATATATGTATATATCTTTGTGTATATACTTGATGTGTATATATATATTTTAAAAAGAGAGAGTTATATATATATATAAAAGATTTACAGTTATTCATGCAATGTTGTGTATTTTTACAATGTAATGGGATGTTGCCTTGCTCTTTCATTGCATTGCCTGGTTGTTCTCATGCACGTAAAAAATGATTGGTACTGACGTCCGCACGTCGTCGAGGACCTCTTATTGCCTGTATGACGTCAGACGGCGTCGCGTGGGCTAGAGTGACGTCCTCGTCGACGTGCAGAGACTAGTAAGAAGATTTCCGTCGAATGCTGGCGCCATGGGAGTATTCATTAGGTGAGGAATCCACAGGTAGCTAATGTATCCACCAGAAAAGTCGTTACCGAAGGTAAGTAACTCGTTCTGCAGCACCGTGGCTACCAGAAAGTCGCCTCTACCTGGGCCAAGGCCAAACATTCAGGAACAAGATCCTCGCCACTCGTTCTGCGGACTCCAGGTTAAAGCAGCACGTAAGTCGTGACAGGATCTGTGGTAGGGCTACAGCTTGCCCCTGAGTTAACGCCTGAACAGCTGAGAGAAAGTAGGGAGTTTGCCATCTCTTCTCACTGACCCCAGGTTTGACACCATTTTGTGTTCATGCCATTAAAACAGGAGATATAGTTTGCCTCTTAAAAGCAAGACCTATCACATACTGTACTGAGTCTAGAATGTATTAGGACGATGTGGCAAAGTATTGGACTATGAGAGATCTCATAATCCTTGGACTAGCCATTGGTGTTTGTGCCGAAGCAAGGTAGCACAAGTTCCTACAGACTTGCTGTTGGACCTAGCCCTTTTTGCGGGTTCATCCCCAGACTTTTTGCCTCCTTCCTCCTATTTTTTCTGACCTCTCGCTGTTGCCTCTAGGAGTCTGAGCACTTTTTCACTGCTGATCAGTGCTAAAGTGCAGGTGCTCTCCCTTCTAAAGTTGGTATGATTGGCTTATACCTAATTGGCATATTTAATTTACCTATAAGTCCCTTGTACAGTGTTATCTCTATACCCAGGGCCTGTAAATTAAATGCCACAAGTGGGCCTGCTAGCGCAGGGCCTGCATGCACAGTTTTCTGCTACAGGGACGTGGCATCTAAATTTACTAGCTAGTCCCAGAACCCCCCATTTTTACTACATGTAAGTCACCCCTAAGGTAGGCCCTAGCTAGTCCTCTGGGCAAGGTGCTATGTATATAAGGCAGGACATGTGCCTAGTAGGGTGGCCTGTCCTGGTACTGACAAACAGTCTATTTGGTTTCTCACTGCTGTGAGTGCTGCCTTCTCATAGGATTGCATTGGAAATGTCCTGCCTTATGTCTAGGGTGTATTGCCTGATTTATGAGGGGTAGTGTGGCAGCGTGGCATGTTTAGTATGGTTGTAATGGTAGTGAGAAATGCTGCTTACTGGTGTAAGTGGATTTTTTATTACTATTACAGAAATGCCACTTCTTGAAAGCAAGCATTTCTCTGTGCTTATGACTCTGGTGTTTTACAGCTTGACTTCAATTCAAGTCTGGGCAGAGTGACAGTTGGGCTTTGTGCATACTTTTCAGACAGCTTGTACACAGGGAGGATGGAGGTGTCAAAGAGGTGCATCTGCATTTTGTATAGTATTCCTGGGCTGAGAGAAGGGAGTGGTGGGGCACACATGCATCTGTAAAGGATGTGCCCTGGCCTCACACAAAAGGGTTGTTTACCCCAACTGATGTTTAGAGCCTGTGCTGGAGGAGAGACCCAATTGTAACTGGTTGGAACCTCCTCTCTCTTTCTTTGTGAAACCATTGCAAAACTGAGTATAGATCCAGGGGATTTTTCCCCACAATTGGAGACATTTTGGAACTGGACATAGAATGCTGCTGAAGGGACTCACCAGGAACCGCCTGGGACTGCTGCTGTGCTGACCTATGACCTGCTTGGTCACTTTGAGGATCTGCCAACTGCCTGCCTGCATCCACTTGGTGATGGTTTGCTGCTGGGCCCTGTGCTCCATTTTTACTGTTGTCCCCGAGGCGCTGGGTGCTGTGGCCCCTGACCCCTGCCATCACTTGGTAAAGCGCCTGGAAAGCGCTTATGAATATGCCCCCAACATTGAGAGTGCACTGTTTAATTATCTCTTAGCGCTTAAAGAGCGCTTCCTCTTTGATTTCCCCTGTGCTCTGAAAGTGCCTTCTGGAGTCCTGAAATCACTGCTGCGGCCCAGGCATTGCGTGCTGGAAAGAGCTTTTTCTGCTACCCAGAATCACCACCGCATCAGTCGAGAGTGATCCGCGCTGTCCTGGACCCCCGGGGCACGGCCTTGTGAAGATCGGAGCAAGTGCTCTGGATAGTGCCCGCGGAGCGATGAGACTGAAGCAAGTGCCCCCAGGGCACAAGTAGGCACCCACTTTGGTGCCTGCTCACTGCTGCGGCCCAGGCGGGCCTTTCTGTATCAAGAAAGAGACTGGTGGGGAAGGAAGCCTCATTGGAGGCTCCCCGCCCCACCAGGCCCCTAGCTGTTTTTGAGACGGGCAGGGGGAAGGAAGCCTCATCTGAGGCTTCCCCCTGCTCCACTGGAGCCCTAATTGCGCTTTTGGAGACAGTGGGCAGGGCGGAAACCTTAACAGAGGACCCCCGCACCGCAAGGTCGCCCCTTGTGGCCCCAAATGTTGTATTGTGCTTTGCCTAGGAGGTCCCGTCACAGTCCTGATATAAAAATGGAGGGGGTCCATGCTGCCCTCTTCCCGCTAAAATCACCAGACGGCCCCCATTTGCGCTGTGGATCGCCAGGGGCCCGCCAGCTACTTCCTGGCACTAGAGGTGCCTTTACATCACGAGGACAGGTACTTTTTAAGGACCCTACATTGTTTAGATATTCCTGGTATGGGCATTCTGGGACTAGGGTGCTAACCTGTTTTCTAGATGATGTGCCATATGTTTGCTAATGTTCCTTTTATGGGGATAATATACTGATTGTTTTCATGACTTGCCATATGTTTTATAATGTTCCTGATATGGGCATTTATGATATTTCTATGACACGTGCATTTCTTTAGTAATGTGATTCCTGATTACTGCTTAGGTTGCAGAATAATAAGTAACCTGTGTGTTATGTGTGACTACTGCTGGTTTCTGCAGAGTAACTATGGTGTAACATTCTGACAACTGCTTGGGTAGCAGGGTATTACTGACGTGTTTGGTCTAATTATGTTGTGTACAATACAGTTTATTTTTATATAACTTGGTGATGTGTTTTCTTTTGTGGTGGGGATAGTGCATCACGTGTGTTGTGTGTGTTGTGCTAACGCTTTACTCATTGCCTCTGGGATAGGCCTAACTGCTCGTGCTGCGCTACCAAGGGGGTGAGCAGGGGTTATCTTGGATGTGTAACTCCGTTGCCCTAATTGGAGTGAATGGGTTCTGCCTGGCTTAGGTGCATACCTTAGCCAACCAAAAAAAAACATTTCTAACACTTGCACTTTTGCGTGTACTATAGAACCATCAACAAAGTCATTAAGACAGATGTACATCTGACCCCCAGAGTTGATGAGCTTGTGGACTGGCTGGGTGCTGCAAGGTACTTAAGTGCCTTTGATCTGACCGGTGGCTGCTAGCAGATTGCTTTAGTGCCTAGTGCTACACTGAACATGGACGTTAATTAGGGGTCGCCAGGGGTAGCAGCTGTGACCCCTAGTTTAGCCTTTACTTCCCCTGACAGTCTCTGCGACTGCTGGTTCACTGATAATGTCAGCAGGAAAAAATAAAGAGGGCTTACTGGGAGGAACATGACGTTTGGCTGCAGAAGTGTGTTTATAACACTGCCTCCCGGGGGAAGGTATGGGTCCATCTGAGTTAAGGCCCAGTGGTGTAGGGCCCCTTTCAGGTGAGGCCCACTGTCACATTAGCACAAACAGAGTGCTTTCCAGAGACCCTTACTGACAGGCACAAACTAAATGTTGACTAGTGCATTTGTAGTAGCTCAGCTCAGAGCGCTTCTGTATCTGTCCGCTGATGTCGAGGCAGGGCTGAGTTTTGCCTCCCCTAGGGTGGGCTGAGTTGTAGTTCCGACGTCGGGCTGTATAGGGCAGGACTCACATGACTGTCGAAGTGCAGGGAATACATAATCCCAGAGGGATACCAGATATTGCACAGGATGTTTCTCATGCTTCAGTGTGGCCTGAAGGACTAAGGGCCAGATGTAGCAAATTCCCAAATTGCGACTTGCAATTTGCGATTCCCTGCGACTCGCAAATTGCAAGTCGCAGTTTGGGATGCAGACAGGTGTCTCAGACACCTTCTGCGAGTCGCTATGGGGTCGCAAAGACCCACCTCATTAATATTAATGAGGTGGGTCGCAATTTGCGACCCCATAGCGATTCAGGGCACTCACGGGGATGGTGGCCTGCTGGAGACAGCAGACCACCATGTCCGTGACTGCTTTTCAATAAAGCAGTCTTTTTTTTTTCAAAGTGTAGCCCGTTTTCCTTAAAGGAAAACGAGCTGCACTTTGAAAAAAAACCGAAACCTTTAGTTTCGGTATTTTTCAGGGCAGGTAGTGGTCCATTGGACCACTGCCTGCTCTGAAAAATTATTTTTTGTTCCAGACACAAAGGGGAAGGGGTCCCATGGGGACCCCTTCCTGTTTGCGCCTGGGTTACCATCCACTTCAAGTGGATGGTAACTGCGCTTTCATTTGCGACCGCACTCGCGGTCACAAATGAATATACATAGCATTGCGAGTCGCTAATAGGAAGGGAACACCCCTTCCTATTAGCGAGTCGGAAATGCATTTTGCGAGTCGGTTCCGACTCGCAAAATGCATTTCTACATACCAATGTGGCTTTGCGACTCGCTAAACCATTGCTACATCTGGCCCTAATTCCCATATCCTGCATCTTTATATTTGTGAGGAGCACAGTTGATGTTACTTTGAAATTATCTTTACTATATGTGAGATTTAGCACAGTCAGTCTGGCACTTTTGTCCTTTACTGAGCTCCTGTATGGCAGCTGACTGAGGTGTACCTGTTTTGTGACATAGACCTGTTTTACTGTTGCTTGTACTACACATGCATAAGGGCAGGCCTTCTTCTGCTCGTGCTTTACATCTTTTTCCGGAGTCTCTGCTTTGTATACGGCCGGCACAGCTGCTTTCCATGCTGTACATTGTGACCGAAACACACACTATTGCTTTCCCTACCGTAACTCTTTTGTGCAAGGGAAGCCAGCACAGCTTCCTTCCGTGTTGTATATGTTTTATAAGTGAAGCCAGCACTTCTGTTTTTCTAAGCAATAACTCTTCTGTATAAGGCAGGTCTAAACATTAATTCCAGACCTGCTTTGTTATGGAGGCTTTCAGTGCTACTTCGCTTGTAGTGACAGTATGTGACAGTATGTGTGATGTCGACTGCACAGCTGGGTTGTTGCTGTATCCCTTTTGTGAGGGGCCCTTTCGCTGCTGCTTTCCATGTTGTATCTGTTTTGTGTGAGGCCTGCAAATCTGCTTTCTGTGTTCTACCTTTTTGTGTGGGCGCATTACACTACTGTTTTCTATCCTGTTTTGCACATGAGGCGCACCGCAGATGTATCTGCCATATATGTCTATGTGATGTACCCCTAGAGATCCTTTTCATAAGGGTGGCATTGATTTAAAATACTGTAACATGAGGAGCATATTCTATACTGTCAAAATGGTACTACAATAACTCTAAAATCTGTTTACATTGTACTGTACTGGAAATCTCACCACAGGACATGTTGATGTCAAATAGTTATCAGTTTTTCCTTAGAATTTTTTATTGCTGAAATTCCTGCAGGGGTCATTGGGGTGGATGCCAGCAGGAAGGTAGTGCCACACGAAGGGAGGCAAAGTGATTGTATGGGAGTTAGCCCTTTCAGCTTTTGTTGTGCCACAGCATGGAACACTTCTAGTTTGCTTCTGAGCACTGGTATTATGCATAATTTAGAATTTTGTTTTGTTTTAGGCAGTATTTAAAAAAACAGTGAAGCATTAGTTGTAACAGTTGGTTTTTGAGACGATGGAGGGCCAACCGAGCTCTGCTGCCTGCTCCTTGACAAGCTTTAGTTATGCCTTAGCTAAAGCCTCACTGACGTTGGTTTAAGATGTTATGCCTAGGCATATGAGTCTGTGTCTGGGAAAATGATAATTGTGTCTGGGTACTTCATGCTTGTGCCTTGAGAATTAACATGGCAATGTGGGGGGTATGCTGTTTGACTATGACAACTTGAATTTAGGGCTATTGTGGTTGTATCTCTGGCATACCATGGCAGCACTGCGCATTATTTATGTGTTGAAACTTAAGAGGTTTAGCTGGTTCACTACCTTTTCTATTTTTAAGGTAATTTGCTTTTATTGTAAGCCTTTAAAGTTGAATTATGTCACTTCATAGATTGTCATCAGTGTCAAAGTTTGTATGAGGTCACTTCCTTTGATGTCATAAGGGTGGGACAAAGAGTGTAATGTCACTCCTCCTGCCCCTGGCATTTTAGTGAATCAATATTTATGACACAGAAGAGCATATTTTCTATGGCAGAGGTGTTATTCCATTTGAAGGTGATGCCCTTTAGGTTGAAAAATGCTCCTGTCAATTTACAGTGCCTGGTGAAGATTTTATATCATGGCTAGAAAAGTTATGTGTTGCTTAGCTGGATGACATTCTCTTGTTTAGCAATTCATGGGAGGACAATCTGAAGCACCTAGAACTGGTGTTAGGCAGGATACAGGGGATGAAACTGACAATCAAGGCAACCACGTTGTTAGGTGGGTCGGTCCATTGTAGTCTATCTTGGGCATCTGATGGGAACTGGGAATCAATCAATCAATGAATAATTTGTTAAGCGTGCTACTCACCCGGAAGGATCTCAAGGCGCAGGAGGGGAGGGTGCTACTGCTCGAAGAGCAGGATCTTGAGGTGCTTCCTGAAGTTCAGGAGGTCCTGGGTCAGGCGTAGGTTGACTGGGAGGGAGTTCCAGGTTTTGTGCGGCAAGGTGGGAGAAGGATCTGCCGCCGGGTGTGGTACAGTGGATGCGGGGGACGGTTGCGAGGGCGAGGTTGGTGGAGCGGAGCTGGCGTGTCGGGATGTGGAAGCTGAGACCTTCGTTGAGGTAGGCAGGTCTGGCGTCGTGGAGAGTTTTGTGAGCGTGGATCAGGAGTTTGAAGACGATCCTTTTGTTGACGGAGAGCCAGTAGAGTCTCTGAGGTGGGCTGAGATGTGTTCGTGGTGAGGTAGGTTGAGGATGAGTCGTGCTGAGACGTTCTGGATGCGCTGGAGTTTCTTCTGGAGCTTAGCCGCTGTTTCCGACAGGAAAATGCCTTTGGTACTGGAATGGGAGGCGCCCACTCTTAAGATTTAAGTGAGTGCCGTTTTAAGAATCACCGGTTATTAGATGATCTTTGCTGCCAACTACCACAGTGGTCCCATTAACAACTTTGACATCCAAGCCGCAACCCAAGAAGGTGATTTGGACAGAGGATTTCAAAAAGCATTTCAGGAACTCAAGAGGAAATTATTTAATGCACATGAACTGAAGGGTGTCCCCCCTAAATATATACAACAGATGTGTTAGACAAGGGAGTTGGAGCAGTACTGGCTCAACTCAATGACATAAGTAGAGAGCATCCAGTGGCCTCTAACAGTCATATGTTACTACATAGAGAACAGAACTAGGCAGCCATAAAGAGTGTTTGTCATAGTGTGGGCTTTGAGAAAGTTGTTTCGTATCTATTTGTTACTTCGTTTGGGGTCCAGGTAGATCATAAATCACTGAAGTGGCTGATGGCAATAAATGGTGATAATCCCAAATTGTTTAGATAATCTATCTCACTGCAAGTTCTAGATTGCACAATAGAGCTTAAAGCTAATATGAAGGTTAAGAATACAGATGGGCTGTCCTTCCGATTTTGCCGATCCAACATCTGCTCTAACAGTGGAGTAACTTTACAGGTAGTCCGCATATGGGATTTAAGTGGATGTCCATTGCCTGGTGTACATTCATGTTCCCCCGATTCTGAGTGCCCAACTGCAAGGATCTAGTATCCTGGTTTTTGATTTTTGCCCCAGTCTCACCCTAATCTAGCATGTGCACGAAGGCATAGCCCTTTGACATGACTGAAGTCCTGGACCTGGAGGGGTGCACAAAGCTTGCTTTCATTTGTTGGATAGAGGACTACCGTCAAGGTCATGGGTTGAGCATAGTAAGCAAAGGTGGCAGTGTACTAAGTTTTGTGAATCAGTAGTTGTGACCAGACATTTTTAGCTGTGTCACAGGAGTGGAGGCCTACTTGCCGACTCGTTCGTCTCCTACCCTCTAACCTGTGTCCTAGTGCTTACATCCCAGTGCACGCTTGTAAGTATGTATGTGTGTGGCGTTCATGTTGTATACATAGCATGCATGAGTGAACCGGAGTGAGAGAGGCCTGTTGGTCTCCTTTTGAAAGCTCCTGGTCTATTTATGTGCACAAGATGGAGATGAGGTTATGTTCCAGACAGTGGAAGTATATTGCCGATATTTCTGAATCTAAAGGGAGGAGATCTAGAGAGTAGGTGAAGAGGAAAAAGAGCTTCTTAGGAGTTTGATTAGGTCTTTTGCTATAAGAAACTGTTAGTTTCCGAGATCACTACCATTTGGAGGATGGTAGGGAGAGGGGTGGCACAGCAGTCAGTTGTTTGGAGTGTGAAGGGTACTTTAGGTGAGGCCAGGCTTTTGTCTCTCTTCCTCATCTCTGTTAAGTGTTGCTGTTGATAGCTAGGTACAGAATGCTCACATCTCTTTTAAAGAGATTCCCTCATATGCATAGAGCCATGCCCCATGCAAATGAGGAAATACCCTCTCACGATAGCGCTGGAGTTACTTGTGCACCAGCGCTATCAGTATTACAGATGGAACCGCAAGGCATTTGCAGCCCGTTCTGTAATACCATAGTGCCTTTGGGGCGCACTAAACAGAGCAAAGAGATTGGAAACTGCCTTACCTCAAATGAGAAAGTTGATGGCAGCCATCCTGAATGCCTATAACAGGGAGACAGATTGTTATTGTACTTGGTAGTATGGTTAGAACACTAACAGAGTCAGTGATTTCACTGGTGGTCTAAACCTACCCACATAGGCAGGTATCCACTTGCACAACAGTGACAGTACATTACTGCCAAGTTTCCCAGGTCCATGTGTGATGTGCTGCCGCAGTGTAGTTTTTTTCTTTGAATTCTTGGACTTGTAGTCCTATTTTACAATGAAATAAGCCTAAAATTCCCAGAATTCAAAGAAAAAAATTGGACTAGAAAAGGACATCACACATGGACCCGGGCAACGTGGCAATGCAATATGATGCTAAGGAATTAAAGGACTCGAAGCTGAGGCACTCTACTTCTGTCATCCTTTGTTGCATCTGTTGCTTGCAGTAAGCAGGAGATATGAGGAAAGGATCTGGAAGCTAGTGCACTTCCACAACCGGACCTATTGGCTTTCATCCAGGGAGAATGGATAGGGCGGATCTAGGAATGCCACCATCTTAGAAAATAACACTGCCCACTTTTTAACATTTTGTTATTCTAGCTCAGTCAAGAGCTGATAGTTGAAAAAGAATGTGTAAAATTGTCAGTATTCTTTTGTAACATGCCAATTATCACTCTGCTTTAATGATCATTATGAAACAATTTAGACAGCTCTGAAATACTTCTTAAATAATTTTTCTGATGGATACAACTACCTGTAGATTCCCCACCTAATGAATTCTCTCCAATGCGCAGCATTCGACGGAAACTTCTTTCCAGATCTGCACGTGGGTGAGGACGTCACAATTGCCCGACTCCACGCGGCTCCGTCTGATGTCATCGTGGCAATAAGAGACCCTCACGAGCGTGCTGACGTCAGTTCCCTTTTTTCTCTGCCTTCGATAACGGTTATTTCTCCAGCTCTTGTATCATTTGCTGTTGGAAGGGATACTTTGGGGGTCATTCCTACATTGGCGGGCGGCGGTCGCCGCCAGCCATGCGGGAACCGGCGAATGACCACACCGAGGTCAAAAGACCACGGCGGCCATTCTGTCTTTCCCGCTGGGCCGGCGGGCGACCGCCAGAAGGCCGCCCGCCGGCCCAGCGGGAAACCCCCTTCTACGAGGATGCCGGCTCCGAATGGAGCCGGCGGAGTTGAAAGGGGTGCGACGGGTGCAGTGGCACCCGTCGCGATTTTCAGTGTCTGCTTTGCAGACACTGAAAATCTTAGTGGGGCCCTGTTAGGGGGCCCCTGCAGTGCCCATGCCAGTGGCATGGGCACTGCAGGGGCCCCCAGGGGCCCCACAACACCCGTTACCGCCATCCTGTTCCTGGCGGTGAAAACCGCCAGGAACAGGATGGCGGGAAGGGGGTCGGAATCCCCATGGCGGCGCTGCAAGCAGCGCCGCCATGGAGGATTCCCTGGGCCAGGGGTAAACCGGCGAGAAACCGCCAGTTGCCCTTTTCTGACCGCGGCTTTACCGCCGCGGTCAGAATGGCCAAGGAAGCACCGCCAGCCTGTTGGCGGTGCTTCCGTCATTTTAGCCCTGGCGGTCGCCGACCGCCAGGGTTAGAATGACCCCCTTTGTGTTTTTTTTGGATGTCTGCTCAAAAGAAGTCAGGGTTCAAGCCTTGCAGAGAATGCGGAGGTCGGATGTCAGTCACTGACGCGCATAACGACTGTCTATGGTGTCTGAGCTGGGACCACGATGTCCAGGAGTGTGGTTCGTGCCAGGAAATTAACCCCAAAGCTTTGAAGGAGTGTAAGGAAATGCCTCCTTGGCATGGTTACCCCCTGACTTTTTGCCTTTGCTGATGCTAAGTTATGATTTGAAAGTGTGCTGGGACCCTGCTAACCAGGCCCCAGCACCAGTGTTCTTTCCCTAAACTGTACCTTTGTCTCCACAATTGGCACAACCCTGGCACTCAAGTAAGTCCCTTGTAACTGGTACCCCTGGTACCAAGGGCCCTGATGCCAGGGAAGGTCTCTAAGGGCTGCAGCATGTCTTATGCCACCCTGGGGACCCCTCACTCAGCACATGCACACTGCTTCACAGCCTGTGTGTGCTGGTGGGAAGAAAATGACTAAGTCGACATGCACTCCCCTCAGAGTGCCATGCCAACCTCACACTGCCTGTGGCATAGGTAAGTCACCCCTCTAGCAGGCCTTACAGCCCTAAGGCAGGGCGCACTATACCACAGGTGAGGGCATAGATGCATGAGCACTATGCCCCTACAGTATCTAAGCAAAACCTTAGACATTGTAAGTGCAGGATAGCCATAAGAGTATATAGTCTGGGAGTCTGTCAAACATGAACTCCACAGCACCATAATGGCTACACTGAAAACTGGGAAGTTTGGTATCAAACTTCTCAGCACAATAATTGCACACTGATGCCAGTGTGCAATTAATTGTAAAATACACCCATAGGGCATCTTAGAGATGCCCCCTGAAAACATACCCGACTTCCAGTGTAGGCTGACTAGTTTTTGCCAGCCTGCCCCACACCAGACATGTTGCTGGACACATGAGGAGAGTGCCTTTGTCACTCTGTGGCCAGGAACAAAGCCTGTACTGGGTGGAGGTGCTTCTCACCTCCCCCTGCAGGAACTGTAACACCTGGCGGTGAGCCTCAAAGGCTCACCCCTTTTGTTACAGCGCCCCAGGGCATCTCAGCTAGTGGAGATGCCCGCCCCTCTGGCCACTGCCCCTACTTTTGGCGGCAAGGCTGGAGGAGATAATGAGAAAAACAAGTAGGAGTCACCCACCAGTCAGGACAGCCCCTAAGGTGTCCTGAGCTGAGGTGACTCTTACTTTTAGAAATCCTCCATCTTGTGGATGGAGGATTCCCCCAACAGGATTAGGGATGTGCCCCCCTCCCCTCAGGGAGGAGGCACAAAGAGGGTGTAGCCACCCTCAAGGACACTAGCCATTGGCTACTGCCCTCCCAGACCTAAAGACACCCCTAAATTCAGTATTTAGGGGACCCCAGAACCTAGGAAGAAGAAGGACTGCTGACCTAAAGCCCTGCAGTGAAGACGGAGACGACAACTGCTTTAGCCCCAGCCCTACCGGCCTGTCTCCCAACTTCGAAGAAAACTGCAACAGCGACGCATCCAACAGGGACCAGCGACCTCTGAAGCCTCAGAGGACTGCCCTGCACCCAAGGACCAAGAAACTCCCGTGAACAGCGGCTCTGTTCAACCATCTGCAACTTTCTTGCAACAAAGAAACAACTTCAAGGACTTCACGTTTCCCGCCGGAAGCGTGAGACTTTCTACTCTGCACCCGACGCCCCCGGCTCGACCTGCGGAAAACCAACACTACAGGGAGGACTCCCCGGTGACTGCGAGCCCGTGAGTAGCCAGAGTTGACCCCACTGAGCACCCACAGCGACGCCTGCAGAGGAAATCCAGAGGCTCCCCCTGACCACGACTGCCTGTAACAAGGGACCCGACGCCTGGAACTAACACTGCACCCGCAGCCCCCAGTACCGGAAGGAACCGAACTCCAGTGCAGGAGTGACCCCCCAGGCGACCCTCTGTCTAGCCCAGGTGGTGGCTACCCCGAGGAGCCCCCCCCTGTGCCTGCCTGCTTTGTTGAAAAGACCCCCGGGTCTCCCCATTGCTTTCAATACAAAACCCGACGCCTGTTTGCACTCTGCACCCGTCCCCCCCTGTGCCGCTGAGAGTGTACTTTCTGTGCCTGCTTGTGTCCCCCCTGGTGCCCTACAAAACCCATCTGGTCTGCCCTCCCGGGACACGGGTACTTACCTGCTGGCAGACTGGAACCGGGGCACCCCTGTTCTCCATTGAAGCCTATGTGTTTTGGGCACCTCTTTGACCTCTGCAGATGACCGGCCCTGAGCTGCTGGTGTGGTAACTTTGGGGTTGCCTTGAACCCCCAACGGTGGGCTACCTTGGACCCAACTTTGAACCCTGTAAGTGTTTTACTTACCTGCAAACTTAACAATTACTTACCTCCCCCAGGAACTGTTGATTTTTGTATCCACTTTTAAAATAGCTTTTTGCCATTTTTGTCAAAACTGTACATGCTATTGTAATTATTCAAAGTTCCTAGAATACCTGAGTGAAATACCTTTCATTTGAAGTATTACTTGTAAATCTTGAACCTGTGGTTTTTAAAATAAACTAAGAAAATATATTTTTCTATATAAAAACCTATTGGCCTGGAGTAAGTCTTTGAGTGTGTGTTCCTCATTTATTGCCTGTGTGTGTACAACAAATGCTTAACACTACCCTCTGATAAGCCTACTGCTCGACCACACTACCACAAAATAGAGCATTAGAATTATCTGCCACTATCTGACCTCTAAGGGGAACCCTTGGACTTTGTGCCCACTATTTCTTACTTTGAAATAGTATATACAGAGCCAACTTCCTACAAGGAGCGTGAAGCCAAATTATTTTTAGCAAAAGCTAAAAAGGAGAAGAGGAGTCACCATAGGTCTTCGTCGGGGAAGTCGGCGAAGAGTCATTAGAAATGGCGCCATCACGATTCCCGGCGTCGTTCCAGAGGAAGCCGTTCGAGGTCTCCATCTGCTCGGCGCCATAAGTCATGGGAGGTCAGCCCGACAGTGACTCCTCAGCCTTCGACTCCGCAGACTTCTCCGGTGCCGTCGGTCTTTGAGGTGGTGGAGCCTCAAAGTCCTTGCTCATCTCCGGCTCCTCAGGAGTATCCTACTTTCCCTGCTCCGGGGACGGATCCAGCGGCATTCCTTAATGCCATGTTTGCCATGTTTCAGAGCATGGCGCTGAGAGGTGGTGCGCCGGCTGGCCCCACTGTTCCCTTGGCATTTAACTTAGGCGCTCCGGCTCCTTATAGACCCACCCCGTTCATGCCATTCTGTCCGGCAGGGGACACTAGCCCGGCGCCGGTACCGGCAGTGTAGCGTCGCCTTTGACGCCTGTGTCTATACAGATGGAGGCGTCCCGAAGTCGGATGGCATCGATGGGTGGAGATCGATTGTCCACAGCGCCGATGGATCCATCTCCGACGTCGGAGGGGTCCGGAGATCGTGTGGTGACGCCTTCTCGACGCCGCTCTCCGATGTCAGCCAACTCTTTATTCGACGCCGGGGCTGGAGGCAAAATTGCATTCCCGAAGGAAGGCCCTCAGATTGTTGGAGGAGAGAGAATAGCAGAGACAGCTCCTTGAAGAAGGGGAGATTGTGGAGCCCCTAGGTGACTTTTAGGGGTTGGACACTGCCAGTGGGCTGGATACTTCCCCGGAGTGGAATTTGGCCTCGCCAGGGGAATATACTGAGGAGGCAGCCTCGTTTCATTCTGTCATCAGGAAGGCTGCTGATTTCTTAGAACTCCCGCTTCTGGTGGCCCAGGTCAAGACGAATATCCTGACGGAGGTGCTACATCCTGCCACTGCTGTTGCGGATCCATTGTTGCCTTTTAATGAAGCTCTTATGGATCCCATAGTTGAGGTTTGGAAAAAGCCTGTTTCTTCATCGGCAGTGAACAGGTCGGTGGCCAGAAGGTATAGATCAGCGCCTGGGGACCCTGAATTCCTTTCAAAACATCCGTCTCCTGAGAGTCTGTGGTACAGGCGTTGTGTTCATTGCAGTCTGCTCCTGGTTCTTTCCCTGGTGTGCCATCCGACAGGGAGTCCAAAAGGAAGGAGCAGACTGCAAATAAGGTTTTCTCGTCCTGCAGCATGGCACTTAAAGCAGCAAATGCCACATGTATCCTGGGTAGATACCTTTGTGCTATAATGGATACAGCTAAAGCAGCGTTGCCTGATATGCCCCAAGACTTGCAGGGACTCCTCACGGATGCCCAGGCTGCGGCAACGCAGGTCATACAATCAGGACTGGACACCACAGACTCGGTTGCTAGAGCCATGGGAACCTCTATTGCTACCAGACGTCATGCTTGGTTGCGTACGTCTTGGTTCTCGTCGGATGTCCAAGCCACGCTGTTAGACTTGCCCTTTGATGGCGATAAATTATTTGGCACTAAAGCTGACTCTGCGTTGGAGCGCTTTAAAGAGTGTAGGGAAATGGCGAAATCCTTGGGCCTGCAAGCTGTATTGACCCCTTTTAGATAATTTAGATATCTTAGAGTGTTTGGACGAGGGGCGTCCTTTCGTGGGAGATCGCAGCAGACAAGCCAGCAGCCGTCAAGTCTCCCTTACAGATCTTTTAGGGGGCGGGTAGAGTCCGCACTAGAGGGGCCACCCAACAGCAGCACCCTACCTCTTCCTCTTCCTCAGGGGGGATGCAACAGGGAAAGCAACCCTAGTCCTCTAACCATTGCGTCCCATGTATCTCCGGTAGGGGGAAGGTTATCTCTTTTTCTTCCCATGTGGGAGTCGATAACATCAGACTCCTGGGTCATCAGTGTGGTGAGGAAAGGCTATACCCTTCCCTTTCCGGAGATTCCACCTCCCTTCCCTCCCCGTCCTTCCTTTTGTTCAGAAGACCATCTCCTGTTGTTAGAACAAGAGGTTCTATCCCTATTGTCAAAAGGTGCAGTGGAGTTGGTTCCCGAGCATGAGAGGGGTCAGGGATGTTATTTAAGGTATTTTCTGATCCCTAAAAAGGATGTACGTTTGAGGCCTATCCTGGACCTGAGGATTTTGAATTGGTTCCAGGAGAAATTCAAAATGTTAACTCTAGCACAGGTACTTATGGCGTTGAACAAGGAGGATTGGATGGTGTCTGTCGACTTGCAGGATGCTTATTTCCATATTCCCATTCTCAAGTCACACAGGAAGTATCTCCGTTTTGTGGTGGGGTCGCAACACTACCAGTTTGCGGTCCTTCCTTTTGGTCTTACTTCCGCACCTCGAGTCTTCACAAAGGTGATGGCGGTGGTTGCAGCGAACCTCAGGAGGATGGGAATAGCAGTATTCCCTTACCTGGACGATTGGTTGATCAAAGCCAAGTCTCCGGAGTTCGTGCTGCATCACCTGCAGATGACAACCCAGTTGTTGTTCAGTCTGGGCTTTTCGATAAACGTGCCCAAGTCTCACCTGGAGCCCTCTCAACGCCTCCTGTTCATAGGGGCAGTACTGGACACAACATTGAATCGAGTCTTTCCTCCGCCACAGCGGATTCAGGACATTCAGGCGTTGATTCCAATGTTTCAAGAAGGAGCGGTTGTTCCAGTCCTCAAGGTCCTTCGTCTGCTCGGTCTGTTCGCTTCTTGCATTCTGTTGGTCACTCATGCACGCTGGCGCATGAGGGCTCTTCAGTGGTGTCTCCGCAGGCAGTGGTTTCAGCACAAAGGGGAGTCGATAAGGACCTCCAGAGACACTGCAGCAGATCTTCAATGGTGGGCTGCAGTCGGCAACCTGTCTCAAGGAAAGCCGTTCTTGTTGCCACCTCCTGTGGCCACAGTGATAATGGATGCCTCCACTTTGGGGTGGGGAGCTTACCTGGGGGACCTGGAGATCAAAGGTCGTTGGTCTCCAATGGAGCAGATGTTTCATATCAACCTGCTGGAATTGCGGGCGATACGTTTGGCTCTCAAGGCCTTCCTCCCTTCCATTCGCGGTCAGTCGGTTCAAGTCTTGACGGACAACATGACCGCGATGTGGTACATTAACAAGCAGGGAGGAGTAGGGTCGTATCTTCTCTGCAGAGAGGCTCTGTGGCTCTGGTCCTGGGCAAGGGACCATCGGATTTGCTTAATAGCAAACCATCTGGCTGGGGTTCAAAACATGCGTGCGGACAGTCTCAGTCGGCTACTCTCGGCCGATCACGAGTAGCGTCTTCATCCAGATCTGGTCCTTTCCATCTTTCGGATGTGGGGGTTTCCCCGGGTAGACCTGTTTGCCACTCTGGAGAACGTGCACTGCCCATTGTTCTGCAGCCTCCAGTATCCGGTGCAGGAATCGTTGGGGGACGCGTTTCAGATGTCCTGGAACGGCCAGTTGCTTTACGTGTTTCCCCCCATACCCTTGATTCCTCGAGTTCTGAGGAAGATTCGCCAAGACCGGGCCCAAGTCATATTAATAGCTCCTGATTGGCCAAGAAGGGTGTAGTTCACGGACCTTCTCCAACTCTCACTGTGCCCTCCGCTCCGTCTCCCTTACAGGGCAAACCTCCTCTCGCAGCCACAGGGGCAGGTTCTACACCCCCACCTCCAGAGCCTGCACCTTCATGCCTGGAGATTGAACGGGGCAATCTGAGTTCTTTTTCTCTCCCAACGGATGTGGTGGACGTTATTTTATCGGCCCAGCGACACTCCACCAAATCTGTCTATGCGAGCAGATGGGCTAGATTTGTTGGTTGGTCTGGAGAGAGACAAATTAATCCCTTAAGTGCCCATTTGTCGGACATATTGATGTTTGCATTGTCCTTGGCACAGCAAGGCTAGGCTGTTGCTACTGTCAAGGGCTATCTTTCAGCCCTCTCAGCCTTCTTATGCCTTCCTGATCAACCCTCTTTATTTAAATCCCCTTTAGTGTTGAGGTTTTTGAAAGGGCTTACCAATAGGTTTCCTCCCACTCCGTTTGTTATGCCCCAGTGGGATTTAAATCTGGTCTTAACCTTTTTGATGGGCTCTCCTTTTGAGCCACCACATTCTTGCCCTTTGAGATTTTTAGTCCTAAAGACTGTGTTTCTTACGGCCATCACGTCTGCTAGGCGTGTAAGTGTTTGCCCTCCTTTTACGACCTTTCATAAGGACAAAGTGGTGTTGAGGACCAGGGCGGCTTTCCTCCCCAAGGTAGTGACTCCTTTTCATTTGGGACAGTCTATCACTCTCTCGTCATTCTATCCTCCTCCACATCCATCTAAGGAGGAGGAGAGACTCCATCGACTGGACCCAAGGAGGGCTCTCAGTTTTTACATAGTCAGGACAAGAGAGTTCCGCTTGGACGACCAACTCTTTATCGGATACGTGGGGAAGAGGAAGGGGAAGGCCATCCACAAACGAACTCTATCCAGGTGGGTCTCCAGGTGGGTCGTTCTGTGTATTAGGATACGTTATTCATTGGCAAAGAAAGTTCCTCCTGAAGGTATAAGAGCCCATTCCACCAGGGCTAAGTCGTCCACATTGGCCCTGGCTAGAGGTGTTCCAGTGGCAGACATTTGTAAGGCCGCGACTTGGGCGTCCCTCCACACCTTCATAAAGCATTATTGCTTGGACTCGGAGGTGAGGGGGGATGGCCATTTTGCGCGGTCTGTGCTGAAGGATTTCTTGGTATGATCAGTCAGACTCCGAGACGGTACTGCTTTGGGACTCTATTCATTAGGTGAGGAATCCACAGGTAGTTGTATCTATCAGAAGAGCAAGTTCTCTTCCAGGGGATCCTCATCAAACAGTTGGTTCACAGTTAGGTCAGTTCTTTTTTCCGGCTTCTTCTGAGAGGATCCTGGAGCATTGAGCTCTCAGTTTTTCTGAGTTTTCCTCAGAAAAATTCTTTAAAAAAGCGTTTTTTCACTTTTCACTCGACAAGTAACATCTTTGTCTGAGCTAGGAAGGTTTTTTCTGACAGAAAAATGCCATCTCTTTTTGTAAAATGTCCCTCTTGTGGGAAGAAAAAAGCCCAGTCAGACCCACACTCTCTGTGTATTGTCTGCCTGCCACAGAGTCACTGTCCTGACACCTGCAAGTATTGTAAGAACATGTCAAGGAGGACTCTCAAAGACAGAGAGAAGATCAGGCTACATGGGCTTCAGGAGAGGAAAAAGTCAACATCCTCTTCACTTCCCAGACCTACAGCAGAAGGAATGGCCCGATCGACGTCGACAGGTAGGATTGTACCTGTTTGTTCTCCATCGACGTCATCGGCACCACCGTCTCACCGGCATAGATCGCCGTCGACGGCGACCAGAGCGACGTCGAGGGACAAAACGTCGAAGCATGGACACAGGGGTACATCTCCGTCGACGGCAGGCCGCCGTTCGGCGTCGAGTCATCTCCGGCGCTCCCGTTCGCCGTTGAGAACGTCTCACCCCTTGGCGTCGAAGGACACGACACCAAAAACACCTCGACGGCATGAACATCCGCCGTCGACCACTCGCCACTCAACGTCGAGACACACGACGGCGAGTAGGTCCAGGTCCCGCGATAGGCGATCGGCGTCAAGACACTCGACGGCAAGACCTCCGACGTCAAGACCTTCGACGTCGAGAGCAGACCAGCCATCGCAACCTTCGACGTCGAGGATGCAATCGACGTCGACACAACCTTCAGCTGTGTCACAGGCAGTAGAGCCAGCGGACAAAGCTCCCTCACCGGTGGTCTCTATAAGGAGTGCATCATCCCATTCCAGAGCATCGGGGCATGTTTCTCCCATCACAGCATCCCCGGATTCACAATACTCGAGGATGTATTCTCCTACTGCCTCATTACCGAGAACGCCATCGCCTACAGCTAGAGCAGGACGGGCTCGTTCTGCTTCTCGTCAGCCGACCACAAGACCTGCACACTCTGCTACAGCCTCTCGGAGCAGGTCCCGTTCCCGAAGGAGAACCAGGTCACGAACACCACGCAGAAGATCACCTTCTTGGTCTTCTTCAGGATCGTCTGTGGGGCGCTACTCCCCCACACTCACAGATTCTCCACCTGCTAGAATTTCCCCGGTGGATGATATCACCACTTTTAATGAGGTTCTTCTAAGGGGAGCGCAGAAGCTAAATATTGAGGTACCGGAGCCGGCCACCTCATCCTCAGTTATCTTTGAGACCCTACAACACAGATCAGTCTCGAGAAAACTGCTGCCACTAGTACCGGGTTTGCTGCAACCGACTATGGACACTTTTCTGTCTCCAGCCACTCTCAAGTCTGCCCCGGCTAGGATTCAAAAGAAATACAAAGCTCCGGAACAAGATCCTTTATTCCTGCGGAAGGATCCGCCACCGGACTCTGTGATCTTAGCCGCAGCCAGAAAAACACACTCTGTGGCATCATCTTCCACAGTCCCCCCGGATAAGGAGAGCAGACACCTAGACTCTCTGGGGAGAAAGATGTGCGGTACGGCGGCATCTGCTATGAAGGTCTCCAGCGCCTCAGCACTTCTGGGCAGATATGACCGCTCTCTGTGGGACTCACTCCACAGATTTACAGAAAAGTTGCCCAGGGAAGATAGACAGGACTTCCAGGAAATCTTGCAGGAAGGGGGCCTAGTATCTAACCAGGTCATCAGCGCGGCGGCGGACGGGGCGGATTTGGCTGCGCATGGGTATGCGCACGGAATCTGCGCTAGGAGGTCTTCCTGGCTACGGCTCACGGGTCTGAAACAGGAAGCACAGCAGCGCATTTTGAACCTCCCATTCAGCGGGAGTTCGTTGTTCGGTACCCACGCGGATGAAGAGATGGCCCGAATGAAAACGGAAGTCGACACGATGAGGGCAGTGGGCCTGGAACGTAAAAAAGACTTCAGGCGGAGGTACAGGCCGTATGACAGACGACCATTCCAGCAGAGGGTTCAAACCCCTCACTGGTCTCAAAGGCCACAACAACGACAGGGACGTCCCCTGTTTCAGGCACGTAGACCCACAAGAGACAGAGGGTCAAGTAGACCTCAACAGTCTACAGCAAAGACACCATCAAAGCAATGAGGCATTGCTTCCCTCAGCACTGTGCACCACTCCGGTGGGGGGAAGTGTTACGCATCATCTTCGCGAGTGGCACTCAATCACAAAAGACAAATGGGTGCTCAATATTGTCGAACATGGCTATTCTCTCCTTTTCAAAAAACCTCCTCCACACTTGCCGCCAGCAAGGTGTTTTCCTTCTCATCTCAGCCTGCTACGCAAGGAAGTTCTCGCACTCCTACAAAAGAAAGCTGTAGAAAAGGTTCCTCCGGCACAAAAAGGAAAAGGGGTGTACTCCCGTTACTTTCTGGTGGCGAAAAAAGGTCAACAGGGCCTCTTCAGACCAATTCTGGACTTACGGCTCCTGAACAAGTACATAAGAAAACAAAAGTTCAGGATGCTAGCCCTTCACCAGATTGTCCCGCAACTGCATCAGGGAGACTGGATGTGCTCCATCGACCTACAGGATGCATATTTTCACATCCCAATAGCAACCAAACATCGGAAATTTTTACGTTTCCAGATAGCGTCACAGCACTACCAATTCAGAGTCCTTCCATTCGGCCTGAAGTCTGCACCCCGAGTCTTTTCAAAATGTGTAGCAGTGGTAGCGGCACACCTTCGAAGACAAAAAATATTCGTCTACCCCTACCTGGACGACTGGCTAGTGAAGGCCTCATCTCCGGATCAGGCGAGAAAACATCGAGATATCGTTCTAAGAACTTTCGAGTCTCTAGGTCTTCAAATCAACCACGACAAGTCAAACTTGATTCCAACACAAAACCTCCACTACCTGGGAGCGATACTAAACACAGAGCTCCAAAGAGTGTATCCTTCGGAGGAACGACTTTTATCAATCCACAGGAAGTGTCAACATCTATTAACAGCCGATGCACCTACAGCTCGTCAGGTGACATCGCTTCTGGGCTCCATGGCTTCATGCATCTTCATTGTCCCGAATGCCAGGCTACGCATGAGGCCCCTTCAGGAGGCATTAGAGAACAATTGGAGCCAAAAGACTGGTCACTGGGAGGACAGAGTTCGACTACCAGCAGTGGCTTTTCAATCACTACAATGGTGGATGCACAGACCTCACCTGTCGATAGGTTCTCCGTTTCATCAGACAATTCCAGTCGACACTCTGGTAACGGATGCGTCTCTTCAGGGTTGGGGTGCTCATCTGGGTTCCTTCCAAGCTCAGGGTCTGTGGTCCGACAAGGAAAAGAACTATCACATAAATCTTCTGGAACTCAGAGCAGTCCATCTGGCTCTCAAATCTTTCTCTCCATTGGTTCAGGGGAAATCTATCCTAATTCAGACAGACAATACAACCACAATGTATTACCTGAACAAACAGGGGGGAACAAGATCACTACCTCTGTCTCGAGAATCCCAAACGATATGGCATTGGCTCCTGGCCAGGGGAATGTCTATCACAGCGGTACACCTGCCAGGTCAGCAAAACGTAGAGGCAGATTTCCTGAGCAGACATCTGGAAGACGCGCACGACTGGGTGCTACACGACGAAGTCGTCGAGGACATCTTCGGTCAATGGGGTCGACCTCAGTTGGATCTCTTTGCAGACGAAACAAACAAGAAATGCCCAGACTTCGCGTCCAGGTTCTGCCGTCCGGGATCTCAAGGGAATGCCCTGTTGATCAACTGGTCAGGGACATTTCTCTACGCCTTTCCACTGATTCCCCTCATACCGGCAGTAATCAACAAATTTTACAACTCCAGAACCAGAATGATTCTGATAGCGCCACAATGGCCCCGCCAATTCTGGTACACGGACCTACTCAACTTATCGGAAAGACCTCACAGGAGGTTGCCGTGCAGACCGGATCTCCTGAGCAGAATGGAAGGCAGAATCCTACATCCCAACCTTCCCTCTCTGAGCTTGACAGCATGGCTCCTGAATTCCTACAGTATGGGCACCTAGGGCTCTCACAGGAGTGCATGAGCATCTTGAAAGAGTCAAAACGACCTTCCACGCGGCGTTCTTACGCTTTTAAGTGGAAGAGATTTTACATCTGGTGCTCTCAACAAGGTATAAATCCCATACGAGCTCAGGAGGACGTCATACTATCCTATTTACTTCATCTGGCGAAGTCTGGCCTGCAGGTATCTTCTATTAAGGTTCATTTGTCTGCAATTACAGCGTATCGTAAGTCGCCTTCTCAGGAATCCTTCTTTACGATACCTGTAGTCAAGGATTTTTTAGAAGGCTTGAAAAAGGTTTTTCCTCCCATTCGGAGACCTTCTCCTCCATGGGAACTGAATGTAGTCCTGTCAAAACTTATGGGCCCTCCCTTTGAACCTATCCACAAGGCCTCTTTACGTGGAAGACGGCTTACGTGGAAGACGGCTTTTTTGGTGGCCATTACTTCAGCGAGGAGGGTCAGCGAAATTCAGGCTCTGTCTTGCAGAGAACCGTACACGGTTTTTCACGATAATAGAGTGGTTCTGCGAACTCACCCATCTTTCCTTCCGAAGGTGGTGTCAGAATTCCATATCAATCAGACTATATCTTTACCGACTTTCTTTCCCAATCCGGAGACTCCGGCTGAGAAAGCATTGCATTCTTTAGACTTAAAAAGAGTGCTGAAATTCTATTTGGACAAAACAAAACCGATTAGACATTCTAACCATTTGTTTCTGAATTATGGTCATTTAAGAACAGGAGAGGCAGCGTCTAAACGAACTATATCAAGATGGATTGTGTCTTGTATTGTTAACACTTACCAACTGGCTAATAAGCAATTACTGGCTAGGCCAAAAGCGCATTCCACAAGGGGAAAAGCGGCTACTGCTGCCCTCCTTAACAATGTACCAATTTCCGAGATTTGTAAGGCTGCTACATGGAAGTCTGTGCATACCTTTACTAAGCATTACTGTTTAGACTCGGATGCAAGAGCGGATGCCCAGGTGGGGCAGGCCTCTCTTAGAAATCTATTTGCATGAATATGTATTCTTTCCTGCACTTCTTTCGGACAGTCCGCAGAGTTTAGGGATGGGCTTGCTAATCTATTCAATGTTTATGACTATTGATGAGGATCCCCTGGAAGAGAAGGATTAGTTACTTACCTGTAAATCCTAGTTCTCTTCCAGGGGTATCCTCATCAAAGTCATAAACAACCCACCCTCCTCCCCGGACTTAAGTCTCCTAGAAGTGCAGGACAGATTATCTTTCTGATCAGTTACACAGATTGTCACCGTAAAAAAGTACTGACCTAACTGTGAACCAACTGTCACCTTCCCTTCACCCCTGAGGCATGGTGGGATACTGGAGGTGCTCAGGGTCTTAAAGGCACGGTGCCAAAGTTTTTATGGTTCTCCTGTGTTAACCTGCATGCAGCCTATTGGCTAAGAATGCTTCATTGTTTTTCAATGTGGTTTTTTCTATTTTTCTCTGATATTTACTGCTGTTTACTTCCCTAAGTCCAGTTTTTGGGGCTTAGGTAGATATTTATGATCTATTGTGATTTTATAATATAAAAAAAAAAAAAAAAAAAAAAAAAACTTGCATAGAAATAAAGCATTTTAGCCTATTTATGATTATAGCCTGCATTGCTGTTTTACACATGATAATATGTATGTATTTTATATATATATGCTCCGGGGTCCCCGCACAAGGGCGGGAATATTCAATGTTTATGACTTTGATGAGGATACCCCTGGAAGAGAACTAGGATTTACAGGTAAGTAACTAATCCTTACTTACCTTTGGTAACGCTTTTTCTGGTGGCTACACTAGCTACCTGTGGATTCCGCACGGTCCCACCTGCCTCCCCGTAGTCTGTCTGGTAATACCGAGATTTCCCTGGGTGTGTACATGTATATTGGTTTGTTTCTGCATTATGACAGTATACATTTATATATATTTGTATATATGTATATATTTGTATGTATTGGTGTTCATTCATGGCTATATATTTTTTACGAATATGTGTTGATACTGTTTCCTATTATTATTTGTTTACCTTTTCTATAAAAGTTTTCTTGAATACGGTCATGATGAGTATGGAATGTCGATATTTACCCGTTCGCCTCAAAGGCATGTCAAAAATGGTGTAAACTGACGTCAGCACGCCGGGGAGTGCCTCTTATTGCCACGATGATGTCAGACGGAGCCACGTGGTGTTGGGCAGTTGTGACGTTCTCGCCGACGTGCGAGCTGGAAAGAAGTTTCAGTCGAATGCTGCGCATTGGGGAGAATTCATTAGGTGAGGAATCCACAGATAGCTAGTGTAGCCACCAGAAAAAGCGTTACCGAAGGTAAGTAACTTGCTCATTTATGTGTTTCCTGTTTTAGGTTTATGTTTCAGAAGGGAAAAATACAGTTTTCACATCTTTTTCTATTATTTTTACCAGGCTGGACTTAAAAATACAGGCCAGTAGAAAAACGACAAGGTGGAAACCCTATGAGGAGCAAACAACTCAGTCAAGCATAGAAGTAAAAAGAGAAAATGGCTAAGTCAGTATGACTGACATAAATATCAAGAGAAATAATGGCTTTGTTTGCGAATGTTAGGCAGCTGTAATGTTTGGTATTTTTCTACCTATTTTGGTAGAACTTGTGCCAATTTGAAACCCTAATCTCTTCAAGTGAGAGAATGTAACATTGTTTGGACACAGAAGCAGTTTTTATCGCTCACCCCTAAAATGGTCTTTCAGCAGTTAGAATGCATAGCTACCAGGTTTCCTAGGCCCATGTGTGACTAACTGGTTCAGTGCAGATTTTTTTCTTTGCATTCTGAGACCTAAAGTCTTAGTTTTACCAGTAGATAAATAAGACTACAAGCCCCAAAATGCAAAGGAAAACCCTGGACTGGAGCAGCTAGCTGTGCAAAGACGTGGGACACTTGGTAGGACTGAGTCTGGTTAGACTACTCTGTGCAGTGTTACAGCTTTGGGGAAATGAAGTCACCAAATGCAACACAGGCGGTTGCATAGATAAAAAACCACAGAGGTGTGCAGGTGTGCCTTAGTCTGCTCAATCCTTCCCCCTTATAGCAGAGGCCCCCACCCTCTAGGGGCCCATCATTTGGGCTAAAACTAATGAATATCTGTGATATGCAGGAATCTCAGGGGCTCCTTTTTTATTTTTGCAGATTTTAAATGGCACAAATTAGGCACAAGACATTGACGTGCTTTACACGTACCCCAGATTACACAACACAATGTCAGATATTTTCTTTTAGGCACAGAGAGATTAAGGGCCTGATTACGAGTCTTGTAGTCACTAGACTGCCAGACTCACGGTGGCGGTCACGACTGCCGCTGCTACGGCAGTCCTATCACCACATTACGAGCCTCGTGGTCAGATAGACAGTGTACACTGTCTCCACCATGAAAAGGCTGATGGAGAAGAGGTGCAGGGGGCCACCTGCCCATGCACATGACATGGGCAGTGCAGGGGTCCCCCTGCCCAGCACCCTCGCAATGCTCACTGCTATGCAACCAGTGAGCATTGCGAGGGTACTGGTGCATCCTGCGGGTGGCAGCATTACATGTGGTTCGATTACAAGCAGTGACAATGCTGCCGCCACTTTCCCGCTGGGCTGACGGGTGGAAACCTTGGTTTCCACACGTCAGCACAGCTGGAAAGTCGTAAGGGGCCCGGCGGGGAGGTAGCCAGTAGGGCGGCAACCTCCCAATCGAGAGTTCAGCGGATGGGTCATCCCGTCCGCCGAAACACGTAATCAGGCCCTAAGTGATTTGCTCAGAATGGTGATTCCCCAATTAACATACAGAGAGAATCTTGATTTTATTAAAGACAGCAGAGGCTAACATTATGCAATACCCTTTTATTGTTGCCCCAACATGCAGCCCTTTAAAGCAAAACATTTTCAAAACATAATCATCCAGTGATGAAACAAAATAACAGCTTCTTCTTCCTCAGGATACAAAAATAGCAACTTCTTCTCCCCCAGGATACAAAATAGCAATATCTTCTTCCTCAGGTAAAATTTATAAAGTGTTGTCTGGAAAAAACAAAACTCTAAATTAATCTATATAAAAGGATTAACAAAACATTATAATTAAAAACTTAATCAACTGTAATACTTTTAACTTACATGCTCCACAGGTCTTAAGTAGAATTTAGAAAACATATTTGCATTCAACCAGTCTGCTGTGTTTAACATTTCAGGTAATGAACCGTCTGATTAGTACCCCTTCCTAGCCATCACCCCTCTGGAAGAATAAGCACTAAACCTTGAAAGATCCACACCTGCTTCATTCATAACAGAACACATCCACCTGGCTAAAGTAGCTGTAGACATTGCTCTGTAAGGTTTTACATATGACAAAAGCAATTGATTTTTGCCATGTGCTCTAAACTCTAAATGTTTGTTCTCATATACTTTCATACAACTCTCCACACAATGCTTCTCACATTCATGAAAAAAATGAATAACACATTGATTCAGACATCGTTTTTGTTCTCTTCCAAATGTTCCCCCTCTGGAGAATAAAACCTATTCAAAATTTCTAAAGCTTCTGAAAGAAATCAAACAAAGTAGAGTTGCTAATTTCACTGAAATACGTTTTAAAATAAGGTATTTGTTGCCTGGCCAAGAAATACATTATTTTAAAATCAAATTAATGCCCCAAAGTGATTTATAACGAGCTCTAGGTGGTCTCCTTAGTCTCACACCTTTCATAAACCTTATTTGGGGGTCGCTATTGATTGCAAAATTATTGATTAAAGCATAACCAGCAGGAAGAGCCTATCTGTAACAATTAATTGTCCTATAACATTGTCCAGAATTAAAAAGGAGCGCTAAGTAATTGGCTACTTCAGGGACAGAAGCTTCCACAGGATCAAAACTCCTTTCCAAGCACTAGCTTCACCACTTGTTCCATACACCCTTGTATCTCTTCCTAATTCCCGGGCCCCAAGCTTCATCCAGTAGATCTGTAGCTTCTCCTGAAAGGTCTGAATATCTGCCTGTACCCCTGTGATCTTCCAAACAAGAGGGTTAATTTTCCCCTATAAAACTAAAGGATGCTCTTCTCCATCTGGATTTAACAGAAGACCTAAAGATATTGGAATCAACCAGGGGATAGAAACTGCGAGCTCCATCAACCCTGGGAAACAAACTTGAGACTTTCAAAAGGGAGGTACTATAATAATGCTGCAACTTCCCAATCTTACCTTCATTAAAACTCTCTGAATCATGGAGAAGGGTGGAAAGGCATAACCTCCCTTCCTTCCCAAATCCTGCAGAAAGAATCCACTGCTATTGCCACTGGATCTGGTTTCCAACTGAAATAACTGGGAACTTGGTAAGTCAGTCTGCTTGCAAACAAATTTACTTGTATCGGACCGCAAAGTCTCTGAATCTGACTGAAAACCACTGGATTCAATTTTCAATCACTGTAATCTTTGAGGTATGTGCAGTTACAATCTGCTCTTACATTCTGTATGCATGGAATAAATTCTGCTCTCAACACCATCTTGTGGTTCCAACACAAATGCTAAATTTGTTTTGCTAACTCCGCCAGAGCCTTTGATCTTGGACCACCCAAGCAGGTTTATATAAGATACAGCTGTGAAATTGTCTTGATGGAGCAAAGTAACACTTTTTGTCAATAAATTCATGAAACTCATTAAAGCACTGAGTCCTGCTAACATCTCTAAACAATTTATATGGAGTAATTTCTCCTGAAAACACCTTCCAACTGTTTCTAAACTGTTCAGACGTGCTCCCCAACCTAGATTGCTAGCATCTGAATCCTGATTCTGCCCTGGAGTATTTCCAAAAATGACTTTGGCCTCTAGGTTCCTTAACCACCATTCCAGATCTTTCCAAGCATTGAATGAAAGAGAAGTATCCCCATTCCATAAGCCTTTTCTTAAGCCCCATGCTTTCAGTCTCTGTAGGCCTCTGTTATGTAAAGGATCTGGGGAAAATGCCTGAACAGAAGACAAAAGCTTGAACACTCTTGCAAGGTCCTTTAAAAAGATCTCTTCGTGTGACAGAACTAGTTGTATCTCTTTCTTTCTCTTTGATACTTTCTTGTGTGGAAGAATTAGTCTTGACAAAAGAGTATTTACCTGGAAGCCTAGAAACGTTAAATTTTGAGAGGAATCATAACTGACTTTTCCATATTTAATATAAAACCAAGACTCTGAAGAAGCTCTGTTGTAAACTTCAAATGCTCCAATAGCTCTACTCTGTCCTGTGACATGAGTAAAATATAATCCAAGTAGATTATTTGACGGATTCCCCTTTGCCTGAGATAAGCTACCACTGGATGCAGCACCTTGGTAAAACACCATGGAGCTGATGGCAGCCTGAAAGGAGAACGAAAGGAAATGGTATAGAACACCCCTCTAGGTGAAGCGTAAGTATTTCTGACTGTCCCTGTCCATGGGAATTGTGAAGTATGCGTCCTTGAGGTCTAATTTCACTAACCATTCGTTTGTTTGCAAATTCTCTTAGAAGATGGAATCCTTCCATCAAGAAATGTCTGTAAAGCAGACATTTTTTCAAATCTCTTAAATTCATGACAGGACGCCAACCCTTGTCCTTTTTCTTTACCAAAAAACTGTGCTCACTAACCTTCCTGCTCTTTCTGACTTTTGAATATGAATCAAAGCCCCTTTTCCTAGCAGAGCAGCTGTGCTATCTCTGTCTATCAGAGTCACCTTTTCTCTACCCAGGGTCAATTCCCTTGATTGTCTGGCCTGCACTAGTGTTCATCAGAATTCTATTTTGTAACCAGTGACTGTTTCCAGAACCCAAGTATCTCTTGAAATCTTTTCCCAATTGTCGATGAAGAACCTTAACATTCCCCTACCTTTGAATGAAAAGAACTAAGACAACTCACCATGCGCTCCTGAGGCCACAGGCCTTGATCTTCCACCACGTGACCTTGACCTTGAGGCTCTCCCTCTCTGGGGATAGACGTTGGCATTGGAGCGGTAGCCCCTTCCGTAAGTACTGTAGATTCCAGTATCTTGGTTGTAGAATTGGGGCTTACATGAAGCTCTGCTGGCAGCCATTCCTTCTTGCCAGCCCATCCAAAAACAGCTCTTGAACCAAAAACTGTACGCATATTGTTTTGAGCTTTTCTAAAAGCAGTGAATGTGGAAACATATTTGCCAAAACATTTCACAAAGCTTTCGCCAAACAAAAGGCCTTTTGGATCCCTAAAATTCTCTCTGGTTGACATATCTGCAAACTTCGGATTCATCATCATAAGGATAGCTTTGTGTCTTTCAGAGATCAGATTTGTATTGGCATTGCCCAATAAACAGATGGCGCCTTATGCTCACCCTCTCAAGAGTTGCAAATTCACTCTGCCATTCTTATGGTTGGTCTCTTCGCCCATGTCAAGAATGCGGTGAGAGGACCCAAAATGTCAATTACTTAATCTTGACACTTTGAGTCACTTTTTGATCCCTTTTGTAGGGTCCTTACAAAATTTAAACAAGAAGGTTAGGATAGGTTGGGAGTACTACATATTTCATTATCTGTAGAGGGTCTTGGACACTCTGCCTGGAGTAACTTATGAGTCTCCTTATTGATTAAAGAATGACCAGTAGGAACAGCTGATCTATAACAATTATCCTATAACAGAGTCCAGAATTAAAAGAAAACGCTAAGTAATTGGCTACTTCAGGGACAGAAGCTTCTACGGGATCAAAACCCCTTTACAAGCACCAACTACACCACTTGTTCCATACACCCCTGTATCTCTTTCTAGTTCCTGGGGCCCAAGCTTCATCCAGTAGATCTCTAGCTTCTCCTGAAAGGTCTGAATATCTGCCTGTACCCCTGAAATCTTCCAAACAAGAAGGTCCATTTTCCCCTCTAAAACCTAAGGATGCTCTCCTCCATCTGGACTTAACAGAAGACCTAAAGATATCGGAATCAACCGGGGGCTAGAAACTGCGAGCTCCATCACCCCTGGGAAACAAACTTGAGACTTCCAAAAGGGAGTTACTATAATAACGCTGCAACTTCCCAATCTTACCTTCATTGAAACTCTCTGAATCATGGAGAAGGATGGGAAGGCATAACCCCCCTTCACTCCCCAATCCTTCAGAAAAGCATCCACTGCTATTGCCACTGGATCTGGTTTCCAACTGAAATAACTGGGAACCTGGTAATTCAATCTGCTTGCAAACAGAGGAATTAATACATACATAATTTGAGCAACATTATTCTGGCATAGGTGAGTAGTTTGGAGGACTAATCAACATTGCATGTTTAATTAATGTAGAACATGAAGGATATTCAATATCCACGAACCTTTATTTGTTTTTCAGGTATGTATATGGACACATATTGGAGTGTCTCAGATTATCGGGTATCCTAAATGGTTGGTCAAACACTCTGAATTTATTTGGAAGGTATATACTATGTATTAGTGACTTAGATGTATGTTTTGGTTTATATTTGAAGAGGTGTATGGGGTATAACACATTTATCACTACTGTGGTGGTTGTTTTTCTTGGCTGAGTGTGCATGACACACAACATAATTTCACATGAATTATTAGCAAGATGATTTTCACATGTTCTGACATCACTTATGGCTATGAAAAATATTTGGCACGGTTCTCATTGTTTGTTACGGGGATGTATGTATATCACCAATAATGAGATCAGTAATGTAATTAACAAGCTGTATACTGACATGGTAATTATGGGAATATTGTTTTAGGAGGTCCTGAAGAAATCCAGGGGCACTCCCCGGATGAAACACGTTTTGACGGACAAGCAAGTAAAAACATTTTTGAATGAAAGAATTTTGGATATTGTTCATGGGAATCTGTTCAGATGACCAAGTGGAACTTGAAGTGATTTGAAATTCTGGGATCAGAGATTGTTTGAATTGGGACTTTACTTTTACAATATATACATATGGATCTTTGGTCTGTTAAATTTCATTTGGAATAAACTGTGCTTCTGAACTCAAGAAAGGACATCAAATTGGATACAATAATATGTTTGAATCATCATTTAGTGATTGATGTACTGTTTTCACTGTAATCTGTACACGTGTGCAATTACCTATTGCAAACAGATCTACTTGTATCGGACCCCAAAGTCTCTGAACCACTGGATTCAATTTTCAATCACTGTAATCTTTGAGGTATGTGAAATTTAAATCTGCTCTTACATTAATGTTTTATCAAAGTTGAATCAAACATCTCTTCTCTGAGTGGATTTCTTATCTCAGTAGAGGTGGAGGCTTGTTACAGATCATCGTCCGAACCTCCAAAAAAGTCACAGCTCTCTTGCAGGTCAAAGATATATTCATCCCATTCCATGTCCTCATCATCCATATTCTCCTCAGAAAAATGTTAAGCTTCCCGCAACTCTGTTGTGCCAGTAAGGCCACTCTCCAGTAATGCCGCTATTGACAACCTTTCTCTGTGCCCTGTAAAGGTTGCCTCTTTTTTTGTGCTGCTGGGAGCCCCATTCTATTGTAGCAATTAGGCTATCAACATTGTAGACGGGGTTTCGCGCCTTCTCCATATGTTTCTTCTTTTAGAGAAATCTTCCCCATTTTTTGGGTTCAGAGGTAGAAGGGGAGTTCCCATCAGAGAAAGAAAAATAATTTTCCTCTGGAGGGGTGTTCCTCTTCCTGTTGCCCAGTGAGGCGTCCACTGCCTCTCTTACTGAGGACTTAAGTTCCTCTTCTAAAAATCTCTTAAGAGACTCCCCCATAAAGTCACCCAGAGGCTGAACCTGTAAGTTAGATTTTTCCATCCTTTGTGACATATGAAAGTCAAAATTAGGATAGTAATAAAGATAATGTGACAATTGTAGTGCCATCCAAAAAAGTAGATTTTTTTTAAATTAAAGAGGGCATAAAGCTGTTAAAATGAAGCTTTGTTCTCAATAGAAAGACATTCACTGTCAAATCTCATTTCCTACCAGTAGATGGAGCTCTTGTACAGAAAAAGACTTTCCTGAAACATAAAGATGTAATTTTGGTCAAAATAATGAAGCAACCACTCCTTACAGTTGAGTGCTACAAACAAGTGATTACTTCATTATTTTGACCAACATTATGGCCCTCGTTACGAGTGAGGCGGGGACTAGTCCGCAATGCCGGCGGTGGTGATCCGACCACCAACAGGCTGGCGGTGCACTCCACCATATTACAACTGCAGCGGTGAACAGGCCTAAACACACCATGGTCACTGCCTGTACCGTCAGTGCAGGTCGACCGCCGAAGACGGCGGTTGCCGTCTTCGGGCCAGCAGATAAGACCTTACCACCCACCATATTACAGCTCAGCACATCATCACGATTTCTGGGGCGGGCCAACCTCCGCCCAAAGCCTGGCGGAAAGGAACAATATATAAGGAAACACTCACCGTAGGGACACAGAAGAGGCCGCCGACAACATGGAGCGTGAACTGGAGATCTTCCCAGTGCTAGTACTTGAAATCCACCTACAGGACTTACAGCGCCGACGAAGACGATAACTGTGAGTACCCCACCTACCACGCAAGGGAGGTAAGGGGACAATTACACACCCACATGCCACATACACACCTGACACGGACTGCCACACCGACACACAAACACATGCACAGCAACACCCCTACCCATATACATACACACACACGCGCACTCACACTACACTCACACACAACCAGAACACACACCACGCCAATCACACGTCACTGACACACCAAACAATACCACACGTAAACACGCCACAACACTTATACCCTCACACACACAAACTGATCACAAACCACGGGCAACACAGACATCAGGCAGAAGACAGGCATACCAGACACACATACAGCACACAACCACAAGAGCTTTCCACATATGCACTACTACTGTACTATGATGCCATTGTCTATGCCACTCACTCCACCTACACCTATGCACAATAACTGAACACAAATCACAATCAATCACACACACCATCCACTCAAACTCCCAAACTCACCACCACACCATTTTACACACAAATATAGCCTGGGCCAAAGCTAGGAACAGAAGTGATGTTGCCACACAATCACAGTGCACATGCACAGATGAGGAAAACGAGCCACATACCTGTGTACATGAGGCAACCATAGTCAAACACAGGACAACTTAATCCAATTGCACCAACTGGAGAGGTTGGGCAGATATATTATTTTCAAAAACAAAAGGGAAACAGCAACTATGTACAAAGTGGGTCATTTGGCAGTTCATTAGTCCATGTCTGTAGGAGGCTGGCCTAGTTTGTAGTGGGAACCTTGGGTACTTACACCTTATACCAGGTCCAGTTATCCCTTATTACTGAAATGTAGTAGTGTTCTAGCAGCGTAGGCTGATAGAGGTAGCTGTAGCAGAGCAGCTTAGGCTGAACTAAGAAACATGCAAAGCTCATGCAATACCACTATAGTTAAACAGTACTTATACACAAGTAAAGACAATACTCAGTGTTACCAAAAATAAGGGTAGTTTATTTGGGTGACCCAAGGCCAAAAATATCTTAGAGGCAATACTCCTTCTGGAGGTAAGTATTTTACACAATATATATGCACTAGACAGCAAAATAAGGTAAGTAATTAGACATAGGATAGTGCAAACAATAGGAAATGCTATAGAAAAGCGACCTGCCTGCATCCTTGCAGGCAGGTCGCTTCCTCCTTACCACTGCTCTGGTAAGTGCTGCCATTGTTTTGGGCTTGTTTGGGCTTGTCTGGGCTTGTCTAGGCTTGTTTTGGCTTGTTTGTGCTTCTTGGCTTCTCCTCTCCCGGAAGGCCCCACCCCCCTCCCTCCTCCTGGGAGCTCTTCCTGCTCCTGACTCCTGCTGCCCCGCCCCCGCACTCCCATTGGAGGTTTCCCTCCCTCCTCCCAGCTGGCACTCCCTCCCACCTCCCCTCTTATGCCGGCCGCGGCACAAGGTTAGAAGCAACCTCTGACCCTGCATCCTTGCAGGCAGGTCGCTTCCTCCTCACCACTGCTTCGGTAAGTGCTGCCATTGTTTTGGGCTTGTCTGGGCTTGTTTGGGCTTGTTTGGGCTTCTTGGCTTCTCCTCTCCCGGAAGGCCCTCCCTCCTCCTCGGAGCTCTTCCTGCTCCTGACTCCTGCTGCCCCGCCCCCGCACTCCCATTGGAGGTTTCCCTCCTGTAGGAAAGTACCATCTTGCCTGGCATGTTACCCCCATTTTTCACTGTATATATGTTGTTTTAGTTGTATGTGTCACTGGGACCCTGTCACCCAGGGCCCCAGTGCTCATAAGTGTGCCTGAATGTGTTACCTGTGTAGTGACTAACTGTCTCACTGGGGCTCTGCTAATCAGAACCTCAGTGGTTATGCTCTCTCATTTCTTTCAAATTGTCACTAACAAGCTAGTGACCAATTTTACCAATTTACATTGGCTTACTGGAACACCCTTATAATCCCCTAGTATATGGTACTGAGGTACCCAGGGTATTAGGGTTCCAGGAGATCCCTATGGGCTGCAGCATTTCTTTTGCCACCCATAGGGAGCTCTGACAATTCTTACACAGGCCTGCCACTGCAGCCTGAGTGAAATAACGTCCACGTTATTTCACAGCCATTTTACACTGCACTTAAGTAACTTATAAGTCACCTATATGTCTAACCTTTACCTGGTAAAGGTTGGGTGCTAAGTTACTTAGTGTGAGGGCACCCTGGCACTAGCCAAGGTGCCCCCACATTGTTCAGGGCCAATTCCCCGGACTTTGTGAGTGCGGGGACACCATTACACGCGTGCACTACATATAGGTCACTACCTATATGTAACTTCACAATGGTAACTCCGAATATGACCATGTATTATGTCTATGATCATGGAATTGCCCCCTCTATACCATCCTGGCATAGTTGGCACAATCCCATGATCCCAGTGGTCTGTAGCACAGACCCTGGTACTGCCAAACTGCCTTTCCCGGGGTTTCACTGCAGCTGCTGCTGCTGCCAACCCCTCAGACAGGCATCTGCCCCCCTGGGGTCCAGCCAGGCCTGGCCCAGGATGGCAGAACAAAGGACTTCCTCTGAGAGAGGGTGTTACACCCTATCCCTTTGGAAAATGGTGTGAAGGCAGGGGAGGAGTAGCCTCCCCCAGCCTCTGGAAATGCTTTCATGGGCACATTTGGTGCCCATTTCTGCATAAGCCAGTCTACACCGGTTCAGGGACCCCTTAGCCCTGCTCTGGCGCGAAACTGGACAAAGGAAAGGGGAGTGACCACTCCCCTGACCTGTACCTCCCCTGGGAGGTGCCCAGAGCTCCTCCAGTGTGCTCCAGACCTCTGCCATCTTGGAAACAGAGGTGCTGCTGGCACACTGGACTGCTCTGAGTGGCCAGTGCCATCAGGTGACATCAGAGACTCCTCCTGATAGGCTCCTTCAGGTGTTGCTAGCCTATCATCTCTCCTAGGTAGCCAAACCCTCTTTTCTGGCTATTTAGGGTCTCTGTCTCTTGGGATTCCGTAGATAACGAATGCAAGAGCTCATCCGAGTTCCTCTGCATCTCTCTCTTCACCTTCTGCCAAGGAATCGACTGCTGACCGCGCTGGAAGCCTGCAAAACTGCAACTTAGTAGCAAAGACGACTACTGCAACTCTGTAACGTTGATCCTGCCGCCTTCTCAACTGTTTTCCTGGTGGTGCATGCTGTGGGGGTAGTCTGCCTCCTCTCTGCACTAGAAGCTCCGAAGAAATCTCCCGTGGGTCGACGGAATCGTCCCCCTGCAACTGCAGGCACCAAAGAACTGCATCACCGGTACCTTGGGTCTCCTCTCAGCACGACGAGCGAGGTCCCTTGAATCCAGCAACTCTGTCCAAGTGACTCCCACAGTCCAGTGACTCTTCAGTCCAAGTTTGGTGGAGGTAAGTCCTTGCCTCCCCACGCCAGACTGCATTGTTGGAAACCTCGACTTTTGCAGCTACTCCGGCCTCCGTGCACTTCCGGCGGAAATCCTTTGTGCACAGTCCAGCCTGGGTCCACGGCACTCTAACCTGCATTGCACGACCTCCTAAGTTGTTCTCCGGCGACGTGGGACTCCTTTGTGCGACTTCGGGTGAGCACCGTTTCACGCATCCTCGTAGTGCCTGTTTCTGGCACTTCTCCGGGTGCTACCTGCTGCTGAGAGGGCTCCTTGTCTTGCTCGACGTCCCCTCTGTCCCCTGACGCAATTTGCGACATCCTGGTCCCTCCTGGGCCACAGCAGCATCCAAAAACCCTTACCGCACGATTTGCAGCTAGCAAGGCTTGTTGGCGGTCTTTCGGCGGGAAAACACTTCTGCACGACTCTCCACGGCGTGAGGGATCCGTCCTCCAAAGGGGAAGTCTCTAGCCCTTGTCGTTCTTGCAGAAACCTACGCTTCTACTGTCCAGTAGCAGCTCCTTTGCACCCACAGCTGGCATTTCCTGGGCATCTGCCCATCTCCGACTTGCTTGTGACTTTTGGACTTGGTCCCCTTGTTCCACAGGTACCCTCGACTGGAAATCCATCGTTGATGCATTGTTGGTTTGTGTCTTTCCTGCAGAATTCCCCTATCACGACTTCTATGTCCTTTGGGGAACTTTAGTGCACTTTGCACTCACTTTTCAGGGTCTTGGGGTGGGCTATTTTTCTAACCCTTACTATTTTCTAATAGTCCCAGCGACCCTCTACAAGGTCACACAGGTTTGGGGTCCATTCGTGGTTCGCATTCCACTTTTGGAGTATATGGTTTGTGTTGCCCCTATCCCTATGTGTCTCCATTGCATCCTATTGTAACTATACATTGTTTGCACTGTTTTCTAATACTATTACTGCATATTTTGGTATTGTGTACATATATCTTGTGTATATTTGCTATCCTCATACTGAGGGTACTCACTGAGATACTTTTAGCATATTGTCATAAAAATAAAGTACCTTTATTTTTAGTATATCTGTGTATTGTGTTTTCTTATGATATTGTGCATATGACACTAAGTGGTACTGTAGGAGCTTCACTCGTCTCCTAGTTCAGCCTAAGCTGCTCTGCTAAGCTACCATTATCTATCAGCCTATGCTGCTAGACACCCTGTACACTAATAAGGGATAACTGGGCCTGGTGCAAGGTGCAAGTACCCCTAGGTACTCACTACAAGCCAGTCCAGCCTCCTACATTGGTTGTGCAGCGGTGGGATAAGTGCTTTGAGACTACTTACCACTCTTGTCATTGTACTTTTCATAAGAGAAAAATATACAAAACAAGTTCAGTGTGTGTACACATAACTAAAAAGTTTTGCATTTCCTCTTTTCACTCTTTTCTAAAGTGCTGAAAAGTACTTCTAAACTTTCAAAAAGTTCTAAAAAGTTTTAAAAGTTTTTTTTCTCCGTCTTTCTAAAAGCTCTGACAAACTTTTTTTTCTTTTTCTATCACTTTAACTCTCTCTAAAAATGTCTGGCACAGGCCAAAATGTTGATCTGTCCAAACTTGCATATGATCACCTTAGCTGGAAAGGAGCAAGGAGTCTCTTCATAGAGAGAGGTTTGAGTGTAGGGAAGAATCCTTCCTTGGAATTGTTACTTAACATGCTTAGAGAACAAGATAAGGCTAAAAGTGCCCCATCTGTTGAAAAAGTAGCTAATGGTTCCCAATCTGATCCAGGGACTCCCCCAGGAAAAGATTCAGGAAAGAAACTTCTTAGCCTGCCCATTACTAGACAGTCTAGCATAGTTGGTACTGAGGTGGAGTCACATCATACAGATGGTGTGCTCTCACATTACACTGTCAGCCAAGCTGTTAGGGTGCCCTCTGTAAGGGACAGGTCTCCTTCTGTTCATTCTCATCATACTTCTGTGTCTAGGAATGTCCCTCCCACCCACCCTGATGACAGATTGTTAGAAAGGGAGCTCAATAGATTGAGAGTGGAACAAACCAGACTGAAGCTCAAGAAGCAACAGCTGGATTTGGATAGACAGTCCTTAGAAGTAGAGAAGGAGAGACAGAAACTGGGTTTAGAAACCCATGGTGGCAGCAGCAGTATTCCCAATAGTCATCCTGCAAAAGAGCATGATTCTAGGAATCTGCACAAGATAGTTCCCCCTTATAAGGAGGGGGATGACATTAACAAGTGGTTTGCTGCACTTGAGAGGGCCTGTGTTGTACAGGATATCCCTCAAAGGCAGTGGGCTGCTATCCTATGGCTATCATTTAGTGGAAAAGGTAGGGATAGGCTCCTTACTGTGAAAGAAAATGAAGCTAATGATTACAAAGTTCTTAAGAATGCACTCCTGGATGGTTATGGCTTAACCACTGAACAATACAGGATAAAGTTCAGAGAGACCAAAAAGGAGTCTTCACAAGACTGGGTTGATTTAATTGACCATTCAGTGAAGGCCTTGGAGGGGTGGTTACATGGCAGTAAAGTTACTGATTATGACAGCCTGTATAACTTGATCCTGAGAGAGCATATTCTTAATAATTGTGTGTCTGAATTGTTGCACCAGTACTTGGTGGACTCTGATCTGACCTCTCCCCAAGAATTGGGAAAGAAGGCAGACAAATGGGTCAGAACAAGGGTGAACAGAAAAGTTCATACAGGGGGTGACAAAGATGGCAACAAGAAGAAGGATGGTAAGTCTTCTGACAAGGGTGGGGACAAATCTAAAAATGAGTCTTCATCAGGCCCACAAAAACACTCTGGTGGGGTGGTGGGCCCAAATCCTCTTCAAATCAAAACAAAGAAAAGAAACCATGGTGCTATTTATGTAAAATAAAAGGCCATTGGACAACAGATCCCAGTTGTCCAAAGAAAAGCACCAAGCCTCCTACCACTACAACCCCTACTGCTACACCTAGTGTCCCTACTAATAGCAGTGGTGGTGGGAGCAAACCTACTAATAGCCAATCCAAGGGAGTAGCTGGGCTCACTTTTGGTAATTTAGTTGGGGTTGGTCTGATTAGGGAGACCATAGAGGCTGTGTTAGTCTCTGAGGGGGCTATTGATTTAGCCACCTTGGTTGCTGGTCCCCTTAACATGGATAAGTACAAGCAACTACCCCTAATAAATGGTGTTGAGGTTCAGGCCTACAGGGACACTGGAGCCAGTGTAACTATGGTGATAGAGAAACTGGTCCACCCTGAACAACACCTACTTGGTCACCAGTACCAAGTAACCGATGCTCACAACAACACACTTAGCCACCCCATGGCTGTTGTAAATCTCAAATGAGGGGGGTTACTGGTCCAAAGAAAGTTGTGGTAGCTTCAGATTTACCTGTAGACTGTCTATTAGGGAATGATTTGGAGACATCAGCTTGGTCAGATGTGGAGTTGGAGGCCCATGCAGCAATGCTGGGCATCCCAGGGCATATTTTTGCTTTAACCAGGGCTCAGGCCAAAAAGCAAAAAGGACAGGGAAGCTTGGATCCTGGAACAATGGACCAAGTGCTCCCTAAAGCTAGGGCTAGTAGAAGTAAAGCACTTCCTACTATCCCTCCCTCTACAGTGGATTCTACTTCTGAGGAAGAAGAATTTCCACCCTGTGCAGAACCTACACCAGAGGAGCTGGAATCAGACACTGCTGAGCTTTTGGGTGAAGGGGGGCCTGCCAGGGAGGAGCTGAGTGTGGCACAGCATACCTGTCCCACCCTAGAGGGTCTAAGACAGCAAGCTGTCAAACAAGCTAATGGGGATGTCAGTGACTCTCACAGAGTTTACTGGGAGGACAACCTCTTGTACACTGAAGCAAGGGATCCTAAACCTGGAACTGCCAGGAGGTTAGTGATTCCTCAGGAGTACAGAAAGTTCCTCCTAACTCTAGCCCACAACATTCCCCTAGCTGGGCATTTAGGACAAATGAAAACTTGGGACAGGCTTGTTCCCTTGTTTCATTGGCCTAGAATGTCTGAGGACACAAAAGAATTTTATAAGTCCTGTGAAACCTGTCAAGCCAGTGGCAAGACAGGTGGCACCCCAAAGGCACCCCTTATTCCACTGCCTGTGGTTGGGGTTCCCTTTGAAAGGGTAGGGGTTGACATAGTTGGCCCCCTTGACCCTCCTACTGCTTCAGGCAATAGGTTTATCTTGGTGGTAGTGGACCATGCCACAAGATATCCTGAAGCAATTCCTTTAAGGACCACTACAGCACCTGCAGTGGCAAAGGCCCTCCTAGGAATATTTTCTAGGGTGGGCTTCCCAAAGGAAGTAGTATCAGACAGAGGAAGCAATTTCATGTCTGCTTACTTAAAGGCCATGTGGAAGGAGTGTGGTGTGACTTACAAGTTCACTACACCCTATCATCCACAAACTAATGGACTGGTAGAGAGGTTTAACAAAACTCTCAAAGGCATGATTATGGGACTCCCAGAAAAACTCCGCAGGAGATGGGATATCCTTTTACCATGCCTCCTTTTTGCCTACAGGGAGGTACCCCAGAAAGGAGTGGGCTTCAGCCCCTTTGAACTCCTCTTTGGACACCCTGTTAGGGGTCCACTAACACTTGTCAAGGAGGGTTGGGAACAACCTTTAAAAGCTCCAAAACAAGATATTGTGGATTATGTACTTGGCCTCAGATCAAGGATGGCTGAGTATATGAAAAAGGCCAGTAAAAACCTTCAGGCCAGCCAAGAGCTCCAGAAGCAATGGCATGATCAGAAGGCTGTTTTGGTTCAGTACCAACCAGGGCAGAAAGTGTGGGTCTTGGAGCCTGTGGCCCCAAGAGCACTCCAAGATAAATGGAGTGGACCCCACATAATTGTTGAAAAAAAGGGTGAAGTCACCTACTTAGTTGACTTAGGCACTGCCAGGAGTCCCCTTAGGGTGCTCCATGTCAATCGCCTGAAACCCTACTATGACAGGGCTGATCTCACCCTGCTCATGGCAACTGATGAGGGACAGGAAGAAGACAGTGATCCTCTACCTGATCTCTTCTCTTCCACAGAACAAGATGCTCTTGTGGAAGGTGTAGTTTTGGCTGATTGTCTTACAGCTGAGCAGAAAGACCATTGCATAAATCTCCTGGGTCAGTTTTCTGAACTCTTCTCTACTGTGCCAGGTACCACTTCTTGGTGTGAGCACACTATAGATACTGGAGACAGCTTGCCTGTCAAAAGTAAGATCTATAGGCAGCCTGACCATGTCAGGGACTGCATAAAGCAAGAGGTGCAGAAAATGTTAGAACTGGGAGTGGTTGAGCACTCTGAAAGTCCATGGGCCTCTCCTGTGGTACTTGTACCAAAACCTCATTCCAAAGATGGAAAGAAGGAAATGCGGTTTTGTGTAGATTATAGAGGTCTCAACCAGGTAACCAAAACTGATGCTCACCCTATACCCAGGGCAGATGAGCTCATAGATACACTGGCATCTGCCAAGTATCTAAGCACTTTTGATTTGACTGCAGGGTATTGGCAGATCAAATTATCAGAAGATGCTAAACCCAAAACTGCATTTTCAACCATTGGAGGCCATTACCAATTCACAGTAATGCCTTTTGGATTGAAAAATGCACCTGCCACTTTTCAAAGGTTGGTGAACACAGTCCTGCAAGGACTGGAAGCTTTTAGTGCAGCATATTTGGACGATATAACTGTCTTTAGCTCCAGTTGGGATGATCACCTGGTCCACCTATGGAAAGATTTAGAGGCCCTGCAAAAGGCAGATCTCACTATCAAGGCTTCAAAGTGCCAGATAGGGCAGGGGAAGGTGGTTTATCTGGGACACCTTCTTGGTGGGGAACAGATTCAAACTATTGTTGATTGGGTTCCCCCTACTACTCAGACTCAGGTGAGAGCCTTCCTAGGCCTCACTGGGTATTACAGGAGGTTCATTAAGAACTATGGCTCCATTGCAGCCCCTCTTAATGACCTCACATCCAAAAAGATGCCTAAAAAGGTATTGTGGACAGCTAGCTGTCAGAAAGCTTTTGAGGAGCTGAAGCAGGCCATGTGCTCTGCACCTGTCCTGAAAAGCCCTTGTTACTCTAAAAAATTCTATGTCCAAACTGATGCATCTGAATTAGGAGTAGGGGCAGTCCTATCACAACTTAATTCTGAGGGCCAGGATCAACCTGTTGCTTTTATTAGTAGGAGGTTGACCCCTAGAGAAAAGCGTTGGTCTGCCATTGAGAGGGAGGCCTTTGCTGTGGTCTGGGCACTGAAGAAGTTGAGGCCATACTTGTTTGGCACTCACTTCATTGTTCAGACAGACCACAAACCTCTACTTTGGCTAAAACAAATGAAAGGTGAAAATCCTAAATTATTGAGGTGGTCCATATCCCTACAGGGAATGGACTATACAGTGGAACATAGACCTGGGAGTAGCCACTCCAATGCAGATGGACTCTCCAGATATTTCCACTTAGACAATGAAGACTCATCAGGTCATGGCTAGTCTTATTGTCCTTCGTTTGGGGGGGGGTTGTGTAGGAAAGTACCATCTTGCCTGGCATGTTACCCCCATTTTTCACTGTATATATGTTGTTTTAGTTGTATGTGTCACTGGGACCCTGTCACCCAGGCCCCCAGTGCTCATAAGTGTGCCTGAATGTGTTACCTGTGTAGTGACTAACTGTCTCACTGGGGCTCTGCTAATCAGAACCTCAGTGGTTATGCTCTCTCATTTCTTTCAAATTGTCACTAACAAGCTAGTGACCAATTTTACCAATTTACATTGGCTTACTGGAACGCCCTTATAATCCCCTAGTATATGGTACTGAGGTACCCAGGGTATTAGGGTTCCAGGAGATCCCTATGGGCTGCAGCATTTCTTTTGCCACCCATAGGGAGCTCTGACAATTCTTACACAGGCCTGCCACTGCAGCCTGAGTGAAATAACGTCCACGTTATTTCACAGCCATTTTACACTGCACTTAAGTAACTTATAAGTCACCTATATGTCTAACCTTTACCTGGTAAAGGTTGGGTGCTAAGTTACTTAGTGTGAGGGCACCCTGGCACTAGCCAAGGTGCCCCCACATTGTTCAGGGCCAATTCCCCGGACTTTGTGAGTGCGAGGACACCATTACACGCGTGCACTACATATAGGTCACTACCTATATGTAACTTCACAATGGTAACTCCGTATATGGCCATGTAATATGTCTATGATCATGGAATTGCCCCCTCTATACCATCCTGGCATAGTTGGCACAATCCCATGATTCCAGTGGTCTGTAGCACAGACCCTGGTACTGCCAAACTGCCTTTCCCGGGGTTTCACTGCAGCTGCTGCTGCTGCCAACCCCTCAGACAGGCATCTGCCCCCCTGGGGTCCAGCCAGGCCTGGCCCAGGATGGCAGAACAAAGGACTTCCTCTGAGAGAGGGTGTTACACCCTCTCCCTTTGGAAAATGGTGTGAAGGCAGGGGAGGAGTAGCCTCCCCCAGCCTCTGGAAATGCTTTCATGGGCACATTTGGTGCCCATTTCTGCATAAGCCAGTCTACACCGGTTCAGGTACCCCTTAGCCCTGCTCTGGCGCGAAACTGGACAAAGGAAAGGGGAGTGACCACTCCCCTGACCTGTACCTCCCCTGGGAGGTGCCCAGAGCTCCTCCAGTGTGCTCCAGACCTCTGCCATCTTGGAAACAGAGGTGCTGCTGGCACACTGGACTGCTCTGAGTGGCCAGTGCCATCAGGTGACGTCAGAGACTCCTCCTGATAGGCTCCTTCAGGTGTTGCTAGCCTATCCTCTCTCCTAGGTAGCCAAACCCTCTTTTCTGGCTATTTAGGGTCTCTGTCTCTTGGGATTCCGTAGATAACGAATGCAAGAGCTCATCCGAGTTCCTCTGCATCTCTCTCTTCACCTTCTGCCAAGGAATCGACTGCTGACCGCGCTGGAAGCCTGCAAAACTGCAACATAGTAGCAAAGACGACTACTGCAACTCTGTAACGTTGATCCTGCCGCCTTCTCGACTGTTTTCCTGGTGGTGCATGCTGTGGGGGTAGTCTGCCTCCTCTCTGCACTAGAAGCTCCGAAGAAATCTCCCGTGGGTCGTCGGAATCGTCCCCCTGCAACCGCAGGCACCAAAGAACTGCATCACCGGTACCTTGGGTCTCCTCTCAGCACGACGAGCGAGGTCCCTTGAATCCAGCAACTCTGTCCAAGTGACTCCCACAGTCCAGTGACTCTTCAGTCCAAGTTTGGTGGAGGTAAGTCCTTGCCTCCCCACGCCAGACTGCATTGTTGGAAACCTCGACTTTTGCAGCTACTCCGGCCTCCGTGCACTTCCGGCGGAAATCCTTTGTGCACAGTCCAGCCTGGGTCCACGGCACTCTAACCTGCATTGCACGACCTCCTAAGTTGTTCTCCGGCGACGTGGGACTCCTTTGTGCGACTTCGGGTGAGCACCGTTTCACGCATCCTCGTAGTGCCTGTTTCTGGCACTTCTCTGGGTGCTACCTGCTGCTGAGAGGGCTCCTTGTCTTGCTCGACGTCCCCTCTGTCGTCTGACGCAATTTGCGACATCCTGGTCCCTCCTGGGCCACAGCAGCATCCAAAAACCCTTACCGCACGATTTGCAACTAGCAAGGCTTGTTGGCGGTCTTTCGGCGGGAAAACACTTCTGCACGACTCTCCACGGTGTGAGGGATCCGTCCTCCAAAGGGGAAGTCTCAAGCCCTTGTCGTTCTTGCAGAAACCTACGCTTCTACTGTCCAGTAGCAGCTCCTTTGCACCCACAGCTGGCATTTCCTGGGCATCTGCCCATCTCCGACTTGCTTGTGACTTTTGGACTTGGTCCTCTTGTTCCACAGGTACCCTCGACTGGAAATCCATTGTTGTTGCATTGTTGGTTTGTGTCTTTCCTGCAGAATTACCCTATCACGACTTCTATGTCCTTTGGGGAACTTTAGTGCACTTTGCACTCACTTTTCAGGGTCTTGGGGTGGGCTATTTTTCTAACCCTTACTATTTTCTAATAGTCCCAGCGACCCTCTACAAGGTCACACAGGTTTGGGGTCCATTCGTGATTCGCATTCCACTTTTGGAGTATATGGTTTGTGTTGCCCCTATCCCTATGTGTCTCCATTGCATCCTATTGTAACTATACATTGTTTGCACTGTTTTCTAATACTATTACTGCATATTTTGGTATTGTGTACATATATCTTGTGTATATTTGCTATCCTCATACTGAGGGTACTCACTGAGATACTTTTGGCATATTGTCATAAAAATAAAGTACCTTTATTTTTAGTATATCTGTGTATTGTGTTTTCTTATGATATTGTGCATATGACACTAAGTGGTACTGTAGGAGCTTCACTCGTCTCCTAGTTCAGCCTAAGCTGCTCTGCTAAGGTACCATTATCTATCAGCCTATGCTGCTAGACACCCTATACACTAATAAGGGATAACTGGGCCTGGTGCAAGGTGCAAGTACCCCTAGGTACTCACTACAAGCCAGTCCAGCCTCCTACACCTCCCTCCTCCCAGCTGCCACTCCCTCCCACCTCCCCTCTTATGCCGGCCGCAGCGCGAGGTTAGAAGCGACCTCTGAGCCTGCATCCTTGCAGGCAGGTCGCTTCCTCCTCACCACTGCTCCGATAAGTGCTGCCATTGTTTTGGGCTTGTCTGGACTTGTCTAGGCTTGTTTGGGCTTGTTTGGGCTTCTTCTCTCCAGGAAGGCCCCGCCCCCCTCCCTCCTCCTCGGAGCTCTTCCTGCTCCTGACTCCCGCTGCCCCCACCCCCGCACTCCCATTGGAGGTTTTCCTCCCTCCTCCCAGCTGCCACTCCCTCCCACCTCCCCTCTTATGCCGGCCGCAGTGCGAGGTTAGAAGCGACCTCTGACCCTGCATCCTTGCAGGCAGGTCGCTACCTCCTCACCACTGCTCCGGTAAGTGCTGCCATTGTTTTGGGCTTGTTTGGGCTTGTCTGGGCTTGTTTGGGCTTCTTGGCTTCTCCTCTACTGGAAGGCCCCGCTCCCCTCCCTCCTCCTCTGAGCTCTTCCTGCTCCTGACTCCTGCTGCCCCCGCCCCCCACACTCCCATTGTAGGTTTCCCTCCCTCCTCCCAGCTGCCAATCCCTCCCACCTCCCCTCTTATGCCGGCCGCAGCGCGAGGTTAGATGCAACCTCTGACCCTGCATCCTTGCAGGCAGGTCGTTTCCTCCTCACCACTGCTCCGGTAAGTACTGCCATTGTTTTGGGCTTGTTTGGGCTTCTTGGCTTTTCCTCTCCTGGAAGGCCCCCCTCCCTCCTCCTTGGAGCTCTTCCTGCTCCTGACTCCTACTGCCCCCGCCCTGCACTCCCATTGGAGGTTTACCTCCCTCCTCCCAGCTGCCAGTCCCTCCCACCTCCCCTGATATGCCGGCTGCAGGGCAGACGCGCGCAGCGGGCACGCCGCTGGCGCACCAATGGCAAGCCAGTCTTCGCCTGTCCGCACCAAGACCGTGCCCAGCGCCAGACCCCCTGGCCAACACGCCTCCTGTGCCACCAAACACCTTTACACTGCCAACGAACTCCACGCCCTTAATCCAGGACGCTCCTCCATCTGCTTCCAGTCCACACCGACGTGCACCAAAGGACCCTTCTCCTGCAAAGCCTGCAATTTCACCTGTAACCTAACCTCCAAACTCCAAATCAAAACAGACAATCGCCTAAGATGCATCCTACTTAACATCTGCTCCGTCCACAAACATGCAATTGAACTCTGGGACCTCCTGACCACATACTCGCCCGACGTCGCATTCCTCACCGAAACCTGGATGTATTCGGCCTCAGAACCAGACGTAGCCATAGCCATACCAGAAAACCTCAAGATCACCAGAAGAGACCGAATCAACAGACCAGGAGGAGGAATCGCCATAGTCCACAAAAACACCATAAGAGTCTCCACCAACTCCCACGACACCATCAACTCCGCCGAGCACCTCCACTTCAAAATCCACATCAACACCAACAACACACTCAGGAGGAGCACTGGTCTATAGATCCCCTGGACCCAGACCACAGTTCTTTGATGACATCGCCGATGCCATCAGCTCCCAAGCCCTCACCTCAACAGACTACATCCTTCTTGGTGACCTAAACTTCCACCTAGAAAATAACAACGATATCAACACCACCAACCTAATCGACAACCTCGCCAACTTCGGCCTCAAGCAACTCGTCACTACACCTACACTCCGCAGGCCACACACTCGACCCCATCTTGTCAGCCAGCAACCACGTCTCTTTCAGCCACACCACCGAACTCAGTTGGACAGACCACCGCTGCATCCACTTCTACCAAAAACCAGTCACTCACCACCACCGCACACAACCCCCTCAACGCAATTGGAGCAAAATATCAACGGATCAACTGATCTCCACTCTCGCCTGGGCCCCATCCCCTAGGACCCCGGACCCCAACATAGCCACCACCAACCTGCATCACTGGATAGAAGATTGTGCCAACACCCTCGCACTGCTAAAAAAAAAACCAAACACCTCCCACAGAATCAAGGCCAGCTGGTTCACCCCAGAACTACAGGAATCCAAACGGCTATGTCGCAGAATTGAAAAAACCTAGCACCTTGACCATACCAACTCCAACCACATCGCTTTCAAGGATGCCCTACGCAAACATCACCAACTGATTCGCACCAGCAAAAGGACCCACTTCAAAAACCGCATCGACGCCAACGCTCACAACAGTAGAGCTCTTCGGCATCGTCAATGAGCTCTCCACCCCCAGGACCTGCACCAACGAACCCCCGCCATCACAGGAGTTCTGCAACTCACTGGCAACCCACTTCCGTCGAAAGATAGAAGAAATCCATAATAGCTTCAAACCCCAGACCCACCAGCTGACTACAAGCACCCAAGAACCCAACGCTCCAAGCAACACCCACCTCCTCAACACCTGGACCCCCGTCAACATAGAGGACACCCCCACCACCATGGCCTCCATCCACTCTGGATCACCATCGGACCCCTGCCCACACCATATCTTCAATAAGGCAAACATCATCATCGCCCCCCACCTCTGCAAAACCATCAACAGCTCCTTCGAGTCAGCCACCTTCCCAGAAAGATGGAAGCACGCAGAAATCAACACCCTGCTAAAGAAACCAAAGGCAGACCCAGACGACCCCAAGAACTACCGGCTGATCTCCCTCCTCCCCTTCCCAGCGAAGGTCATCGAAAAAATTGTAAACAGCCAACTATCCCGGTTCCTGGAAGACAGCAAGGTACTCAACACCTCCCAATCCGAATTCCGCAGAAACCACAGCACTGGGACTGCACTCATTGCTGCCACAGACGACATTAGGACCATGCTCGACGAAGGAGAAACAGCAGCACTCATCCTCCTGGACCTCTCCGCAGCTTTCGACACGGTATGTCATCACACTCTCCGCACACACCTCCACAACGCTGGAATCCGCGACAAGGCACTCGACTGGATCTCGTCATTTCTCTCAGGCAGAACCCAGAGAGTCCGCCTCCCACCGTTCCTGTCAGAAGCCTCCAGAATCACCTGTGGCATTCCCCAAGGATCTTCGTTCAGCCCCACGCTCTTCAACGTTTACATGGCCCCCCTCGCCAACATCGCACAAACCCACCACATCAACAGTTTCCTACGCAGATGACACTCAGCTCATCCTCTCCCTCACGGAAGACCCTACAAACTGCAAAGAACAACCTCTACAACGGACTTCACTCCATCGCCAGCTGGATGGAATCAAGCCACCTCAAGTTAAACACAGACAAGACAGAAATCTTCATCTTTGGCACCAACCCCTCAACTTGGAATGACTCCTGGTGGCCCACTTCCCTAGGAACCGCGCCCTCACACACCAACCGCGCACGCAACCTAGGCTTCATCTTGGACTCCACACTCAGCATGACTCAGCAGTCAATGCCATCTCCTCTTCCTGCTACAACACTCTCTGCATGCTCCGCAAAATCTTCAAGTGGATTCCTGTTGAAACCAGGAAAACTGTCACCCATGCCCTGGTCAGCAGCCGATTGGACTACGGAAACGCCCTATATGCAGGAATAACAACCAAACTCCTAACAAAACTGCAAAGAATCCAGAACGCATCCGCCCGCCTCATTCTGGACATCCCAGGCCATGACCACAATTCCCCCCACCTCAGAGACCTTCACTGGGTACCAGTATCAAAGAGGATCACCTTCAAACTCCTCATCCACGCACACAAGGCCCCCCACAACACAGGCCAAGCCTACCTCAACGACAGACTCACCTTCCACACCCCCACCCGCAATCTACGCTCCACCAGCCTTACCCTCGCCTCCATCCCCCGCATCCGCCGCACCACCGCCGGAGGAAGATCCTTCTCTCACCTAGCCGCCAAGACCTGGAACTCACTACCGCTCCACCTTCACCAGACCCAAGACCTCTTGACATTCAGGAAACGCCTCAAGACATGGCTCTATGACCAGTAGCTCCCCCCCAGTGCCTTGAGACCCTAACGGGTGATTAGTGCGCTCTATAAATCCTTGATTGATTGATTGATTGATTGATAGAAAGCAAGGGGAGAAAATAGGTCTACGGACAACACAAACCATATAATAAGAAAGCGGAATGCGAATCACAAATTCCCCCCTAGACAACTGTAGTGTGTAGAGAATTGCTGGGAGAGTAAGAAAACCACAATCATGACTAAAATACCCCACCCCAGAGCCCAGGAAAGTAGGAGTAAAGTACTGCAAGTTTCCTTAGGACACACAACAAGTCATGATTAGGGTTATTGCAAGAACCAAGCAAGACTGCAAACAACAAATGGTGGATTCCTGGAGCTGAAGACCTGCCAACAGAGGAGACCAAGTCCAGAAGTCGGCAGAAGTTCCAGGTAGGACAGGAGCCCCTGCCAACCTAGAAGAGGGTGCAAAAGAAGAGTCCCCGATTGGATGAAGACTGCAGAAATGCACTAAAGGAAGATGGCTGCGGGTTCCTGTGTGATGCAATGGATGTCCCACGAAGAGATGTTGGATGCAGGCGAGTTTCGGCGCTGGATTCGTCCAACAAGCCTTGGTTCAAGCAAAGTCGCAGATTGCGTCAAAGTGGCGCTGCCTGGACCCAGGAGGGACCTGGGGGCCTCAACTCAGACTAAGGAGGCAGAGAGGGCTCCCAACACTGGAGGGAACCCACAGATGACCAGGCAGCACCCACAGAGGTCCCAGGACATGGGGACAAAGAAGGTGCAAATTGCGGTTGTTGCAGCACTACAAAAAAAGGCCCCATGCCGCCGGAGGACAACTCAGCGAGTTGAGCATCACAGGATAGAGTGCTGGAGACCTAGGCCAGGCTGTGCATGAAGGATTCTTGCAAATAGTGCACAGAGGCCTCAGGAGGTGACGATGACGCGGTGCACAGGGGTAATGTCGCAAACGGGGAAGGCAAGCTCTTACCTCCTCCAAATTTGGACATCAAGTCCTTAGGACAATCTGTGTCGAAGGGGTCCACCACCTGTGTTCCAAGGAGCACGCTCATCTCCATGAGAGGAGTCCAAGAGAACCCCTCATCGACTTAGAAGGTTCCTGCTAGAGCAGGGAAGTGACTCTGTCACTCCATGGGAGATTTCATTGGTCCTTCTGGTGCAGGGTGAAGACAGGGAGTCCCCAGAGCGTGCACACTGTGGAAACTGTTGCAGTTGCTAGCTGGAGCTGAAGTTGCAGAGGAAAAGTAGCCCGTCTGGATACTTTGTTGCTGTTACAGCGGTTCCTGGAGCAGTCTGCGGTCGATCCGAGGTCAGGGGATGAAATAGTAGTTGCAGAGGATTCCTGCTGGAAACTTGCAAGTAGAATCTGAAGAGATACCCACAGGAGAGACCCTAAATAGCCCTGAGAGGGGGATTCGCTACCTTAGCAAGTGGGGTCTCTGACGTCACCTGCTGGCACTGGCCACTCAGGCCTCCAGAATGTCCCCACACCTTGGAAAACAAGATGGCGGAAGTCTGGGACACACTGGAGGATCTCTGGGCACCACCCCTGTGATGTACAGGGGAGTGGTTACTCCCCTTTCCTTTGTCCAGTTTCATGCCAGAGCAGAGACAGGGGTCCCTGAATGGGTGTAGCATTTCCAGAGGCTGGAGAGGGTACCCCCCCCCAAGCCTGTAACACCTATTTCCAGAGGGAGAGGGTGTAACACCCTGCTCCCAAAGGAAATGCTTTGTTGTGCCTTCCTGGGACTGAGCTGCTCAGACCCCAGGAGGGCAGAACCCTGCGTGTGAGGTGGAAGCAGCTGTAGCTGCAGTGCAAGCCTCAGAGAGCTGGTTTTGCAGTACAGGGGGCCATAGTGGAGCCCCCAGGATGCATGGAATTGGCTCCCCAATACCAGATTTGGAATAGGAGACAATTGCATGATCTTAGACACCTTACATTGCTATATTCGGGGTTACCATTGTGAAGCTACATATAGTTATTGACCTATGTGTAGGGCACGCGTGTAATGGTGTCCCCGCTCTCACAAAGTCTGGGCAGTTGGCCCTGGACTGCATGGGGGCACCTTTGCTAGTGCAAGGGTGCCCTCACACTTAGGGCCAGATGTAGCAAAGGGTTTTTGCCATTCTGTGTCAATGGGAAAATGTGTTCGTACATATGGCCCTTAGTAACTTTGCACCTAGCCTTCAGTAAATGAAAGTTAGACATATAGGTGACTTATAAGTTACTTAAGTGCAGTGAAAATGGCTGTGAAATAGTGTGTGCACTATTTCACGCAGGCTGCAATGGTAGGCCTGTGAAAGGGTTTGTCTGAGCTCCTTATGAGTGGCAAAATAAATGCTGCAGCCCATAAGGATCCCTTGGAACCCCAATGCCCTGGGTACCTAGGTACCATATACTAGGGACTTATAAGGGCGGTCCAGTGTGCCAATTGAAATTGGTAAATTAAGTCACTAGCCTATAGTGACTAATTAAAAGCAGAGCAAGCATAAAGACTGAGGTTCAGGTTAGCAGAGCCTCAGTGACACAGGTAAGCACTACTGACAACACACACATTAGGCCACAAACTATGAGCACTGGGGTCCTGGCTAGCAGGATCCCAGTGAGACAGGCAAAACACATTGACACTCACAAACAGGCCAAAAGTGGGGGTACCCATGCTAGAAATAGGCTACTTTCTCACAATGTCCATCTGGCACAACAGTGCTAAAAAGCCCCCAACTTGACTCCTTACATGACCATGGTCTCCACAGGGCAGGGGCATCAATGGGGCAGGCACCTCAGAGCGCAGGGGGAGGGGTTGGAGGTGTGGAGTCAGGTTAGGAAGGGTGGGGGCTTGGGCTTTGGCTTGGAAGGGGGGGCTTGGCCTTAGCTTTTGATGGAGGGGGAGTGGGTTTACACCGGTGGATGGGATCAGGCCTCTTCACACTTGTCTTCTTGGAGGAGGAAGGGACATGGAACCGGAAGGAAGGTCTAGGGAGGATTGTGAAGCGGAGGTACTGGGTTTGGGGAGGCCACCGTAACGCACCGGGACAAGACGGGGTAGGCCACGAGGTTCAAACAGGTCAATGCCAGAAAAGAAAAAAAAATTAGGAGCCCGTTGAGGGGCTGTGGAAACAGGCGTGGGAGTGGAGGTAGAGGGAGTGGTCGTAGGACGTTTAGGTGTGCTGGATCTGGATGCAGGTGGATGCGGAGTCTGTGTGTGGTGGAAGAATGTGGGGTGCCTGAGTGGGTGTGTTTATGTGTTTTGGGAGGAGGGGGGAGAAAGGGTGGGAGAGGACAAACAGGTTGTGTGAATGGAAGTTGTGGTGTCTGCATGTCTGGTGTGTGTGCTGCAGGTGTCTGTTATGGTTGTTGTGAGTGCGAGTGTGGTTTCTGGGGTGCATGTCTGGGTGACTGCTGTTGTGGTGACTGTGTCGATAGGGGCAGGAGGATGCAGTGTTTGCAGGTGTGTGTGGTGACGTCACTGTAAGGAAGGACAGGGTGGGGGCGACAGTGGAGGATGTGGCTATTGTCGTGTTTGCATCTGTCTGGTGAGTGTGTGCATGGCTGCGGTGTGACTTGTGGTGCCTGTGTTTGTCCTTGTGTGGCTTGTGTGTTGTTCTGTGTGCATGCTGTTTGGCTTGTGTGCTTGGGATGGGAGGGGGGAGAGGGGTGCTGGATGGGGCACAGGTGGTTGGAGAGGGGACGGAGGGGTGAACTGAGGTACTAGGGACACTGGCTGCCGTCAAAGAGGAGGCCAGAGCCTCAACCGATCTCTGGAGGCCAGACAGGGCACCATGAATGCCTTCCAGGCATTGGTTTGCTGCATCTGGGATGCCAGCTGGTGGATGGCATTCACAATGGTTGTCTGTCCCACAGAGATGGTTCTCAGGAGGTCAATAGCCTCCTCATTGAGGGCAGCAGGTCTGAGGTGCCTGCGGAGAAGGAGACACCCACCCTCCTGTGTGAGCGGGCACGTGCAACTCGGTGGGGAGCTCCTGGGAGAGCGGTGCTGGTGGGGGGGCAGACAAAGATGTCATTGGGTTGGTCCCAGAGGGGTCCACCACCACCAGGGATCTGCCATCGGAGGAGGAATCAGAGTCTGATGTTGCAGTGATAGTAGGCTCACCCGTGGTGCTCCCCTCGCCCTCCAACCCACTGGTTCCCTCGGTGTCGGTGGACTGTGCCTCCTGGGTCCTATGGGCTGCAGCATCCCCACTCACCGGTGCCTCTGCTCCTTCGCCTATTGATGCTGATGCACACAAGGACACAAGAAAACAGAGAGAGAGGGAGGGGAGGAGACAAAAAAAAGGTATGCAGGCTGTTAGTAACTCAACTATGATGCAGGAAGGCACACATGCATTACACCGCAATCTAAGACCTCACCTTCCCATAGCCTTTGCACTATAGGAATGTGCCATTGATAGAGATTTCACCTGCCTCTTTGGCGTACACTACACTGACAGTGGTTCACTGTACATGTCCTGCAAATCGAATTGAGGAACCCATTCACTGCTCAGGTGTATTGAGTACCACTACGTCACTTTGCTAGACAACAGGAACACTACCTGACTGACTGGTCTACCCAATTCCCACCTTACCTAGGTCCACATGCCACCTACACAGCATAGTAACGAAAGCTGGTCAAGAAGCTGAACACCTGCATGCCCTGACATCTGTTAGCCACTGTAACAGCATCCTTTGTTCCCATTACCAACCAATCCCCCCATTACGGTTGGTATGACGGACAGTGTGAGAACTCACCCCCTTGTGGCTATTGTGGTGCTTTAAAGTCCCATACAACGCTGGGTAGGCCACTGCGAGTATGCGGGCCATGGGGGGGGGGGTCAGGGTCCGACGTGCACCCCTTCCTCATTTGGAGGACGTCCCCAGCTGGGCCTCCACGGTCTTCCGGGCCCTGCGTCTCAGATCCTCCCACCGTTTCCTGGAGCTGGTGCTCTGCCGAATATAGACCTCCAGGGTCCGCACGTCCTTGGCGAGGGCTCTCCATAAACCCTTCTTCTGATGGGTGCTGACCTGCATGGGAGACACATAGGAAAACACGTTTATGTAGACTTACCACATGCATGCTGATATAGGGTACAACCACACTGACATTAGTCCACCATACATTCCATCACCTTCCTGCAGGTTCACATTGATGGCTTATTCCACTACTCCCATACGCTTGGTGATCCTACATACACACACATGCACCCACAGCAATCACACTCACTGCAAGGACACTGTTGATCCAGTCTCCTGCACCCCTGGTCGCCCATACAGGGGTAGGACCCTGTCAACAAGCTTGGTCAGCCCCACCTGGGTGAAGGCTGGGGCCCTCTCCCCTGTTGCAAGTGCCATCTTCGCAACCAGATGCAGAACACAGCAGCACACGCAGTGGAGTTGTGGTTGTGTTGAGTGCAGGAGTCAAGTGGCAAAGGAAAATCTAAATGGCGGTGATGAACGCAGCAGTTCGCACCGTCACCGCCGGCGGTGATCATGATTGGCCCCTGTCCCCCATAGATACCAATGTTAACCAATGAGGAATTGCACGGCAGTACAGATCCCCTAACGGCATGACGACTAACATCAGCAAAGTCATGTCACTTCCATCTGTCCTCTGCCTGTAGGACAGAGGACTACCATTTTAAGTGCAAAATGTGTTAAGTTCAGTCTCGACGCGCCGTCCATGCTGTCATATTTAAGTGTAAATGTTAGGTACATAAGTCATACACAACAATATATTCCATATGTGATGTGTGGCACGAGTGGGAGGAGTATGTAGGTTGAATACCACTGTGAACACTCGTCAATCGTCAGTGTTAGCTGTATAAAACCCTACATTAGTGCAAGTGGTGTGTACGTAGACATTACTCGTAATGTGTTGGCATGGTGACATATGTATGTTGGCCCTCCCGAGCTACCGACCCACGTGGAGACTGAGGAATGCACCAGTGTACCGGCCCCTAGTTGACCTGGCAACCATGGAGGAACGACACATTACGGACTGTCTGAACCGGATTACTATACGTGAACTGTGTGTCCAAATGCAGCCAGATCTACAACCAGCTCTACGTAATCTCTATACTATATCCCCTACTGTGCAGGTACTATCTGTGCTACATCTTCTGGCCACTGGGTTATTTCAAGTGACTGTGGGCTTGGCAGCAGGTGTGTCACAACCAATTTTCAGGAACATCTTAGGGGATGTCATGACTGCCTTGCTGAAACACCTCCACAGCTACATCAAATTTTCCCAAACTGCAGACTTACCCACTGTGAAATCTGCTTTCTATGTCATTGCACGCATTCCTTATGTGATTGGGGCCATAGATGGCACCTATATTCCCTTCATTCCTCCCAGGGTAAATTAACAAGTGTACAGGAATAGGAAAAACGATCACTCCATTAATGTACAGGTGGTGTGTCTTGCATACCAGTACATCTCTCAAGTGATTGCAAAATTCCCTGGATCTGTACATGACTCTCACATTGTGAGGAACATCAGTGTCCCACACCTGGTGGCACAAGTACAAAGAGAGAGAACCTGGCTTGTGGGTGAGTGAGATGTGAGAGTGCTGTAGCTAGCAACCTGCCTTTCCTACTCTTTACCCTCTACACAATGGTGATATGTGCTATGTCTACCCACCTTTCCCAGGTGATTCTGGCTATCTGTACTGGCTGTTGACATCAGTGAGGTATCCCAGGACAGGAAGTGACAATCGCTACAATGAGGCACATGGCAGGTCAAGAAGAGTCGTCAAGAGGACCTTTGGCCTACTGAAGGCAAGATTCTGGTGACTGTATTTGTCAGGCGGATCCCTGTGCTACTCCCCAAACAAGGTATGCCAGATCATCGTGACCTGCTGTATGCTGCACAATTTGGCACTAAGAAGGCATGTACCTCTACTGGAAGAGGAGGAACGACTTGATCTACTGGTGGAAGCTGAGGTGTAAGAGGACAGCGATGAAGAAGGGGAGGAGGGTGATGTGGACACCAGAACTCACCTCATTCATCTGTACTTCCAATGAGGTCAAGGTACATTTTGCCCACAACATTGCCTACGCAGATTTGTGTTCAATTGACAGATTGTACTACCAGTGCTGGAGACACAGCATTGTGTGTGTGGGGCAATGTGTGTACTGTCACATACCTCTTACTGCTTCAAGTGTTTGAGGACTCCCAAAGGTAGTTCACACACAGAAGTCATGCTTTCCTAAATGTGTTTCCTGCCTTCACATTGTAATATTCTGTGCACGCTAGCTTGCGACACGAGTGCGCGTTGGCAGAGTTTGCCATGCGCTCGTTTTGACGACCGGGCCCCGCTGACCCCTGGCCTTTTTTTCCTGGATCTCTTTTTAAAAGACAAAAACGGTGTGGCAGGAATACCCCAAATAGCATAGGGAGGTCTTCAACCACTTTGTTGGGCTCATGATCCTTCACCATGCCCTAGTTTAGTGGTGTGGTATTGCCTTTCTCTTTCCCACAAAATAATGTAATGCTCCGATTCAATGGAACACAAAACGTCCTTTTTTGTAAAGTTTTATTGTCAGAAACCACCCTAATAACTGCAGCAAATTCCGGAATTTCCAAAAACGGCGTCATTTCTTTCGACTTGCCGCTTCAAACCAACTATCAAGCACTAACCTTTTTATAACTTCGGCGGTCGTCAAGACGAGCGTACGGCAAACTCTGTCAATGCGCACTCGTGTCACGAGCCAGTGTGCACAGAATATTACATGAGTTTTCCTTTCATACACAAAATATTTGAAATGTTACAAACAAAACTAACATATCACTAAGGTTATAAGTTTAAACTGAAATTCTTACCGATATGTAAATACAAGAGAAAAATACTAAAAACACATGGACTCAGCATTAAGTGTCATCAAACGCAATAAAGAAACGAAAAAAACTATTTAATAGCAACTTAACTAAATCTGTAAGGTTTGTATCGTACACGTGAACTTTTACGTATCAACGTGAACCTGTGTCACTGCCACTGGAGGCATTTTCCTCACGCTTACCAACTACTCCTTCCTTTCTGAAATGGTAATTACCAGGAACCCAGACAGTGGATGGAGTGTCACCAGATGGGGACTGAAATTTCACAACTTTAGACCCATTCCACCAATGTCCACCGTCCACCCTGACAGCATTTCCACATACTTTATTGATTACAACAGGAGCGGAAAATTTGGGGTCACCTTTCTTAATGTAACTTCCCAGTTTGATATTAACCTGATCCCCAACCTTTATGGACACCTTGGACACCGTCATCCTTTTGTCATAACAAAGCTTCTGAGAAGCTTGGGCATTGGTGACATTTTTCTTGCAAGACAATCTAGACCTTGAACATTGACCTTTTCTTTCATAAACTTGGACATCCAAGCAGGTCTAAATTCAGTGGCAGGCGTCCTACCCCGGAGTAGTTCAAAAGGTGAAACAAGAGTAGACAACTGTGGTGTAGTCCTGCAGAACCAAAGCATAGACTGAACAGCAGAAAGAATTTCAACCTTGTTCTGCAGGGCCCACTTTATACAGTCTCCTAGGACTCGGCTAAATCGTTCAACAAGACCATTCATTTGGGGGTGATATAAAGATCTTTTTAAATGTTTGATACTACTGTGCTTAAGAAAATCTTAAACTTGGACAGAAACAAACTGAACACCACTATCAGAGATGATAAATTCAGGTAAACCCTCTTGCATGCAAATATCTGATAAATTTTACAACTGCCTTGGAATTGAGTTTACCAATGGACCCAACTTCTGGCCATTTGGTGTAGTAATCCAGTAGTACTAATGCATACCTTGAGTTTGCAGGCAGCGTATAAAAAGGACCTACCAAATCAATCCCAACTTTAACCCATGGACCCGTGGGGAGCTCAAAGGGGTTTAAAGGTGGTACGGAAGTCCTAAGGACTTTATCGCTAGTTGCACAAGTAACTCACCCTTTGACCACCTCATCTACTTCACTGTCCATCCGCGGCCACCAGAACATGGCACGCACCCTGCGTTTGGTAAAAGTCGAACCTAAATGCCCCTCATGAGCCTTCTTTATTATTAGAGGTTTGATGACCTCTGGAGGTATCAATTTTTCTCCAGCATTGGATCTTTCATAGATTCACATGCTTGAATCATCCCCGTCGTTGAGGTGGGAGCCTCACGGTAAATTTAAATACATAAAGCAGTAAGTCAGTAAAAGTAAAACCAGTAGGCCTCATAGGATATTTTACAGTCTATCCACTTTGTTTTGTGAAAAAGACCCAAACTTCAGCATCAACCAATCAGGATTCAGCCCCTCCCAAACACTCCCAACAGAGGCTGAATTCCCTCAGATTTTCTACCGCACGTCGTGTGAAGGGAGTCTCCCTGAGCTCTGCTCAGTCTTTTCCTTATTTCTGACTGAATATTGTTTTCTCTCAGGAAACTAGCTCTACAGCCTTGCCATGTCTGAAAAGACAAAGAAGGGTCTGTTCAGACACTGTGACAATTGTGGGAGGAAGAGACTGCATGTTGATGACCCCCACAAGAAATGTATCTACTGCTTCCATCCAGACCACAAGGTGAGAGACTGCAAAATCTGTCGCACCTTTAGTCAAAAAACCCTCAAGGACCGTGAGGGTAGACTTCTCTTATGGCTGCAAAAACAGAAAGCCATAGAACATCCTTCCTCAGATGACAGTGAAACATCATCACAGGCTTCTCGCCCTCAGAAAAGAACAGGTGAGAGAAGTAGAGAGTCCGATGAACCACCAAGGAAGGTCCCCAAAAAGACAAAACAAGTCTCTACTCAGGCAAAAAAGGTTGTTTCCCACTCAGAGACATGGAAACATTTGCCAAAAAAGGTTCATTCAGAGCCTACTACGCCTTTGCATCAAAAAAAGTACTTCAAAAAAGACATCCCTGTCTCTGTCACCTCAAAAAGAGGCAGAAAAAGTCTCTTCAGTGAAAAATCAACCGTCGACGACCACCCCGTCGATGACGGTGTCGACGGTAACGTCTACCACAGTGTCATCGACGTTCACAACACCGGTCTCGCCGATGATTATGACGTCGTCGCCGTTATCGCCGACGACAATAATTACGGCAAAAATTTTCAAGAAAGCTTCGTCGGCAACTACATCGTCGACGGCGGAGGCCTCCTGGGTTCACCAATCGACCAGGGCACTCCCATCTATGAAAAAGGGTCCGTCGACGAAGGGACCATCGACGAAGGACCCGTCAACGAAGAACCCGTCGACGAAGGACTCGTCGACAAAGGACCCGTCGACGAAGACACCGTCAATGACGGAACCGTCGACAAGAGAGTCATGGACGAGAGAACCGTCGACGAGACACCCGTCGACGGGGGAACCGTCGACAAGGGAACCGTCGACGAGGGAACCGTCGTCAATCATATCGTCCACAGCACTGACAGTGTATAAGCCATCCACCTACCTGGATACTTCGCCGCATCATTCCTCATATCATCAGGACGACTCCACCAGGTTCTTGCCCCTTTCACTTATTACCATGGGGGACAAGGCGTCTAAAATTCTGCCAATGCATACCTCACCAAGTAAAGTATTGCCATACCCACCACAGCATCTTTTCGATGATGATGACGATGATGCATACTCTCAAAACGACGGAATGTTTGGGGCAGCTAGTAGCCCTTCCCAACTCAATGTCAAATGCCAAGAGTTTGATGAGGAGGGGGATCAGAATTACCAGCCTAGTTATGCCTCAACATCCTATCCACAGGCAGAACAACCATCGCCTCTCGCTATGCCTAGCACACTAGTAGCAGATCTACAATATATGTTGAATGACTACTATAGGTTTCCACCATCAACTCAGTCCCCGCCACCTAGACCTGAGAGCTACCAGACACCATGGCAAACTCAGGCTACTACGCTTTTGGAAACGCCACAGGCTAGCATACCGGTAACTAGCCAAACTCAGGAAGCCCACCCATCGTCAGACGACGAAAGGGAAGAGGGTGAGCTAAGAGATTCGGCAGCTACTGAATGGGATGATTATCTCGTCCCCACACCATCTCCACCGCCAGCAGGCCCGGTAGATTCTCCTCCAGAGGACATAGGAGGTTTCCATAATTTAATAGAGAGGGCGGCAAAACGTTTTGGCCTGGCAATTGTTTCTCCTGAAACCGAATGTTTTTTGTACGACTTCAAAGAGCCATCTAAGAGATCGGTAAGAGCTATACCCATTGTAGATTTCTTATGGCAGGAGGGTTTGAAGGCAATGAAAAATCCAGCAACAGTGCCTTCACAAATGCCAAGACTGGAGAAAAAGTACAAGGCCCCAGATGATTCTCCGGCCTGTCTAGTCTCGCAGCCAAAACCTGATTCTGTTATATCACAGGCGGCTCAGCGACGTTCCAAAAACCCCTCCGCACCTATAGCGTCTCCCCCAGACAAGGAAGGAAGGAGATCAGACAATATCGGCAAGAAATTCTCCTCTGTTGCAGCGGTCACAGTTAAGGCGGCTAACTCCCTCGCCATCCTGGGAAGATACGATCGCCAGATGTGGGCAGACATGTCTGCCTTTTTAGATCTACTGCCAGAAGATGTCAAGGTGGAAGCAAAAAAGATCTTGCAGGAGGGAGAAAGAGTCTCCGCGGAGATTATAGACAGCGCAATAGACATTTCTCTCACCGGCTTCAGACAATTAGCGGGCGCAGCAGTCCTGCGCAGGCAAGGATGGCTTAAGGCTACTTCATTCAGACCGGAAGTCCAGAGTCGTGTTCTCGACATGCCTTTCGATGGAGAAAGTTTGTTTGGTAAACATGTCGACGACATGTTGCAGGCTATCAAAACGGATACTGATACGGCAAAATCCCTAGGTACCTTGCAATATAAAAAACAACCTTTTCATGGAGCAAGAGGTAGAGGAAATTACTCCTTTCGAGGTGGATACCAACAATACAGATCCCAATATCAGTCTTCCTCCACAGGATCACGACATCAGTACCACCAACAACAGCAGCATTATAGGCTACCACCAGCCGCAGCTTACAAACATCCAGCGAGAGGAAGAGGAGCTGCCCGAGGAAGAGATACTGGCAGAAAACAATGACCCGCTGGTCATCTCAACGTTTCCCCACCCACCTACATCGAGGGTCGGAGGTCGCATCACTTTCTATTTCCCCCAATGGAAGGCTATAACATCGGACAGATGGGTACTCGATGTAGTGGCCAGAGGTCATACTCTGGAATTCACACAAACACCACCAATTGTTCCTCCATCGGGCCCACCGCCTCCGAGGATAAACCAACTCCTCAAGGAAGTAAGAGTGATGCTGAGAAAAGGAGCGATAGAACCAGTCCCTTTATCTCAAAAGAACAGAGGATTCTACTCCCGTTTTTTCCTTGTAAAGAAACCCTCAGGAGACTGGCGCCCCATCTTGGACTTGAGAGCACTAAACAAGTTTCTAAAGAAACAGTCGTTCAGGATGGTAACACTGCAAGATGTCCTGCGTCTGTTAAATGTGGGAGATCGGATGGCATCCCTAGACCTCCAGGATGCTTATTTTCATATTCCCATATATCACAGCCATCGCAAATTCATAAGGTTCAGAGTGGGAAGTATGCACCTCCAATTCCGGGTTCTCCCATTCGGTCTCAAATCAGCCCCCAGAATCTTCACAAAGATGTTGGCTCCGGTGGCAGCACATCTCCGCCAGTCAGATATCCAGGTCTTCCCTTACCTGGACGACTGGCTTATAAAAGCACCCTCAAAGTCGCAAGTAACAAGTCATATCTCCTTGTGATGGGTCGCTCCATTCCGACCCACACAATTCTTTTACTTGTGCTGACTCTGCCACACACGACCTGGTGCATACTGTAGACCCCGGCGATTTGATTGGTCGCTTATCGCAACCGCGGGACCAACTGCGGGTTAAAAGCGGAGCGTCAAAGAGAGTGAGAGAGGCGAGAGGGAGTGGAGACATACAAGTGACAAAGGAGGAACAAGAGGACGAGGAACCCACCATCGAGGAGGAGGACGGCCGGAAGACGGAGCCGAAGGGAGCTGAAGTACCACAGAGGAGACTTGGAGACAGCTGGCCCGGGGAGCCCGCTTCTACGCCGCCACGCTTCCGGAGAAGTGTGGCCTCTCCAGGTACGGAGACGGAAGCGGGGAAGGGAGGCGGGAGGTGAGAGGAGCGGGGAAGAGGAGGGGAAAGAAGGGAGAAAAGGAGAGGGTGAACGGGAACTTGTGATGGTGAGCACTGCGGGGAAAAGGGGACGGGGCAAGAAAACAATAGCAGGCATTCAGATACAGAAAAGAAAGGGAAGAGAAATATAGGAAATACGATACCAAGAAGATAGAGCGTACACAGGAAGAGATTTACGATTAAGTACACTAAAACGAATAAACAAGAGAAAGAGAGAGAGAGAAAAAAGAAGAAGAAGGACGGAAAACAGTACATAAGCAAGAAGCGCAGGACGCAAGGAAACAGGCAGGAAGGAAGTCTGGCAGGAGAATCAGAAGAGGGACAACACAAGCGAAAAGAAGTAAGACAATAAGGAGACAGCGGAGACAGGGCCAAAGAGAGGGAGAGAGAAAAGGGAAAGACGAGAACAGTTAAAGCCTTAACAAACCTCCCCACTTACCGTATCTATTTATTTTCTTGTTTCCATGCTCCCCGCGAGGCCTGGGAAGGAAGAAGAAGGACGAGCCAAGAGGACCTACTGCTATTTCATAAACTTTGTACATATTACTCATCGTATAAACTGTTTCAAGAACCAATAAAGAACAGTTCTTTGAAACCACGATATTGCCATTCAGCGTCCTAAACTTGTGCCATCCTCGCACAAGTGGTGTCAGAAGTGGGATTTGAACCCCACACACACGCGGAGAAGACGATGGAAGAAAAACCCACCATGGCGGATGTAATTGCTCAGCTCGCAGAAGGACAACGACATCTACAGTTGATGTGGGAGCAGCAAATGAAAGACGCCAAAGAGGAGAGAGAAGCGTTACAGACGGCCCTTAAAAGTCAGGCCACAATTATGGCCAACAATCAACTAGTCCATGAAACTGCCATGAGTAAATTAACAGAGACCATTGCACATACCAAAGTACATCCGAATGTGCCGAGCAGTGTTCTACAAAAATACCAGGATCAGGAAGATCCGGATTCATTTTTTCTTAATTTTGAAAGGGTGGCCAGTACAGCCAACTGGCCCGAAGACAAATGGGGCCAATATATAGCCCCATTATTGACTGGACAATTACAGGCCACATATCAAGCCATCAATCCCATGGGCACACTCCCATACAAGGAGATCAAAAAGACTGTCCTAGAAAGGATAGGACTAGACCACGAAAGTTATCGGAGCAAATTCCGGCATATGAAATGGGGATTACAAGAAAATCCTCGCGCCTTATATTACCGGGTCCAAAATGCGGCGGGACGTTGGTTAAGGCCCACCGAAAAGACTCAGGAAGAAATGTTCGATGTGATTGTATTAGAACAATTCCTGGATGCACTGCCCTCAACCACAAGAAATTGGGTTCAGCAACACCCCGGATTAACTAACGAAACAGCAATTGACTTAGCCTGTGCCTTCCACAGGAGCCCAGATTTCAAAACCACCCCTTATCGGAACCCTGGACCATCTCCTGCACGGCCCAATATAGGGAAAATAGCACATTCACGACCACCAAATTCCCATGAGCCAGAGAGAATACGTAGTCCCCATCCACCTCCAGCCTCTTATACGTCTAGCGGACCTCAATGTTATAATTGTTCTGAATGGGGTCATATCGCCCGCTTTTGTCCACAGAAAAAAGACATAGAAGAACCCATGGAAATTGGCGTCACCAAAGGCAGGGTTTTCTGGGCTGGGGAGGCTAGGCCTACCTATACGCTTCCCATTTGTATAAATGGACAAGAGAAAGTAGCTTTAGTTGACTCTGGCTGCAGTCAGAGCGTCATTAGACAAAACCTAGTAGAAGCAAGGCACACCATACCCCATACCCAGGTATTGATAGCATGTGTCCATGGTGATCAGTCATATTACCCAGTAGCTAGCATTCGCTTTCAGTGGAGGGGTGAAGAAGAAACCCTCAGGGTTGGAGTATTGCCACATCTTGAAGAAGATATTATTATTGGGACCGACTATGTAGCCTTTCCACAATTATTGCACAAAGCCGGAGAAGAACATCTGATGAGAAAATGGTGGGAGGAAATACCCTATGATATTGAAATAGCTGAGACTCGCCCTCTAAAACCCCACGTAAGCAAAAGACAGAAAAGAGTCCAGAGACAGCAATATTGGGAGGAGAATCCAGGGAACAAGAACTCACACAAAAGCACCGGAAAGGTATACACCGTTGCCGGGGATTTTAGACAAACACAGAGAGAGGATCCATCCTTAAAGAATGCCTGGGAAAAGGCCCTTAATCGGGAGGAAGGAGGGGTAGGACCCACATTTCACATACATAATGAACTGTTATATAGACTGCCCCAGTCAGGAAATAGGGACCGGAGACAATTATTAGTCCCTGGGAGGTACCGAGAGCAGGTCTTACAACTAGCCCATGGGGAGACAGGGGAAGGGCATCTCGGAAGAGATAAGACTGAGGCAGCGGTCCTCCAGCGATTCTATTGGCCTGGGGTATATGGGGATATACGGCGGTATTGTCAAACCTGTCAGAAATGTCAATTCTATAATCCAGGAATGCAACCCCCTGCCCCTTTACAACCCCTCCCGATTATAGAAACCCCTTTTTCTCGTGTAGGAATGGATCTTATTGGTCCCCTCACCCCATCTACTAAAGGAAGACAGTATATATTAGTCCTGGTGGACTACGCCAAGAGGTATCCCGAGGCAATCCCGCTTCCTAGTATGCATACAAAGGTAGTGGCCCAAGCTATGATCGAGTTCTTTTCAAGGGTCGGGTTCCCTAAAGAAATTCTGACTGATCAGGGTACTCCTTTCATGTCTAGATTAATGAGGGAGGTCAGTGACACGTTGGGGATAAAACAAATCCGGACCTCGGTTTACCATCCCCAAACTGATGGACTTGTGGAACGATATAATCGGACCATTAAGTCATTACTTAGGAAGAGCGTAGCAGAGGACGGAAGAGACTGGGAAAAAAAAACTACCACTCGTATTATATGCCATACGTACACATATCCAGACTTCCCTTGGACATAGTCCTTTTGAGATGTTATTTGGTAGACCTCCTCGAACCCTCCTTGATATGTTGGTAGAACAATGGGAGGAAAGAGATGAGGACATAAAGGATCTACTGACCTATACTAAAGACTTAAAAGAGAATCTACAGGCTGTATGGGATAGAGCCCATGAGAATTTAAGAGAAGCCCAAGACAGGCAAAAGAAGAATTATGATGCCAAAAGTGTGTTTCGTACTCTTAAGGTTGGAGATAAGGCTCTAATCCTTCTCCCCAGTAGTGAGAATAAATTGTTAGCCCGATGGCAAGGACCATATGAAGTGTTAGAACAAATCAACCCAACAACATACCGGTTGGCTCTTCCCCATCGACCGCAAAAAGAACAAATCTATCATATAAACTTGTTAAAAAAATGGCAAGAGACTGAGCATAGCCATAAAATCCAACATATCGTGACAGAGCAGATAGAAGACATTCCTTATCCCGCTCTTTCCTTTTTCCCCAATGAAGGAGACGATAAACCCCGGATCAATACTTCTCTTGCTGACAGTTATCAAACCTCTCTCTATCGAATAATTACCACCTATGCAGATATATTCTCCCGACACCCTGGCCACACTAATTTAACCGAACATAGTATCAGAACCAAGAGCGAGGCAGTTGTAAGACAAAGACCCTATAGGATTCCAGAAGCCAAGAAAGCTGTAATCGAACAGGAGGTTACTAAAATGTTGCAATCCGGGATTATTGAACCATCCAGTAGTCCCTGGTGTTCCCCTATAGTATTAGTACCCAAGCCAGATGGAACCACGCGCTTCTGTGTAGATTATCGGAAGGTGAATGAGCTCACCTACTTTGACGCTTACCCTATGCCTCGCATCGACGAACTGTTGGAGAGAATAGGGCATGCCAAGTTCATGTCTACTTTAGATCTCACAAAAGGATATTGGCAGATCCCCTTAAAAGAAACAGACAGGGAAAAGACCGCATTTTCAGCACCCTCTGGGTTATATCAGTTTACAGTTCTCCCTTTTGGACTACACGGAGCCCCTGCTACCTTTCAACGGCTAATGGATATGATTTTGAGGCCCCATCGCTCCTATGCCTCAGCCTACTTAGATGACATTGTAATATTTAGCGACTCATGGACTGACCACCTCCAACATTTATCAACAGTGCTACAGACATTGAGGGAAGCCCACTTAACTGCCAATCCTGAAAAATGTATGTTAGGCTGTACATCAATCAAATACCTGGGGTATGTCTTAGGACAAGGTAAAGTCTACCCTCAAATTGGAAAAGTTGCAGCCATAAAACAGATTCCAGTACCTAAGTCAAAAAAAGAAATACGCTCGTTCCTTGGGCTCGTCGGCTACTACAGGCGGTTTATTCCTGGGTTTTCGACCATAGCTGAGCCTCTTACGAATCTGCTAAAGAATGGGTCTCCTAAAACATTCTCCTCCTTACCAGAAGAAGGTATGCACAGTTTTTTGAGGCTTAAGGAGGCCTTGGCTACCAACCCTGTATTGTGCTGCCCGGATTTTGGTCGTCCTTTTATCTTACAAACCGACGCTTCTGACGTTGGTCTAGGGGCCGTGTTATCACAAACCCAAACTGATGGGTCGGTTCACCCTGTTCTATTTATCAGTAGAAAGCTTCTTCCCCGTGAGCGTCCATATCCCACTATTGAGAAGGAATGTCTCGCCATTAAGTGGGCCATTGAGTCTCTCCGGTATTATCTCAGTGGCCGTCCTTTCACCCTCCTGACTGATCATGCCCCACTCACTTGGCTGTCTCGTCATAAGGATACGAATCCTAGAGTCCTGAGGTGGTTTCTTTCCTTACAACCCTTTTCGTTTCAGGTGTTTCATTCTCCGGGACGTCTCATGGCCAATGTTGACTTTCTCTCCAGATGTCCTTCGGATGAGCGTCGTCTACAGACGCTCTCTAGGGGGAGTGTCTGTGATGGGTCGCTCCATTCCGACCCACACAATTCTCTTACTTGTGCTGACTCTGCCACACACTACCTGGTGCATACTGTAGACCCCGGCGATTTGATTGGTCGCTTATCGCAACCGCGGGACCAACTGCGGGTTAAAAGCGGAGCGTCAAAGAGAGTGAGAGAGGCGAGAGGGAGTGGAGACATACAAGTGACAAAGGAGGAACAAGAGGACGAGGAACCCACCATTGAGGAGGAGGACGGCCGGAAGACGGAGCCGAAGGGAGCTGAAGTACCACAGAGGAGACTTGGAGACAGCTGGCCTGGGGAGCCCGCTTCTACGCCGCCACGCTTCCGGAGAAGTGTGGCCTCTCCAGGTACGGAGACGGAAGCGGGGAAGGGAGGCGGGAGGTGAGAGGAGCGGGGAAGAGGAGGGGAAAGAAGGGAGAAAAGGAGAGGGTGAACGGGCACTTGTGATGGTGAGCACTGCGGGGAAAAGGGGACGGGGCAAGAAAACAATAGCAGGCATTCAGATACAGAAAAGAAAGGGAAGAGAAATATAGGAAATACGATACCAAGAAGATAGAGCGTACACAGGAAGAGATTTACGATTAAGTACACTAAAACGAATAAACAAGAGAAAGAGAGAGAGAGAAAAAAGAAGAAGAAGGACGGAAAACAGTACATAAGCAAGAAGCGCAGGACGCAAGGAAACAGGCAGGAAGGAAGTCTGGCAGGAGAATCAGAAGAGGGACAACACAAGCGAAAAGAAGTAAGACAATAAGGAGACAGCGGAGACAGGGCCAAAGAGAGGGAGAGAGAAAAGGGAAAGACGAGAACAGTTAAAGCCTTAACAAACCTCCCCACTTACCGTATCTATTTATTTTCTTGTTTCCATGCTCCCCGCGAGGCCTGGGAAGGAAGAAGAAGGACGAGCCAAGAGGACCTACTGCTATTTCATAAACTTTGTACATATTACTCATCGTATAAACTGTTTCAAGAACCAATAAAGGACAGTTCTTTGAAACCACGATATTGCCATTCAGCGTCCTAAACTTGTGCCATCCTCGCACACTCCTATTGCCTTCAATTGTTACACAGCCTGGGGTTTGTAGTCAACTACCAGAAATCGCAGCTCCATCCCAAACAGGTATTAGGTTTCTTAGGAGCAATACTAGACACAATCCGCAACAAAGCGTACCCATCTCACGAGAGGAAACAAAAGTTAACCTCCTTGGCAGACAGGCTCTCCAGAAAAAAGTTAGTTTCAGTCCGCATCTACAAATCATTGCTCGGGATGATATAATCTTGCATTCTGCTAGTCCCAGATTGCAGGCTCCATATGCGACCCCTGCAAGAGCAATTGGACATACAATGGACCCAGATCAACGGTTCCTTCGAAGACAAGATTCGCATAACGCCTCTAATGAAGAACACCATGAGGTGGTGGGCGACTCTAGCCAATTTATCAAACGGACTGTCATTCCTTCTTCAAACACCAAGTTACATAGTAACAACGGATGCCTCTCTCGAAGGATGGGGTGCACACTGCCAGGACCTGCAAATCAGCGGTACCTGGAATGCGAAAGAGGGTCAACTCCACATCAATTGCCTAGAACTCAAGGCAATACACTTAGCTCTAAAAGCTTTCTTGCCAAAAATACAAAATTCAAGCGTCTTAATAAGGACAGACAACACAACCAGCATGTTTTATCTAAACAAGCAAGGAGGCACGAGATCCCTACAACTCTCGCAGCTAGCACAGCAAATCTGGACATGGGCCATCAAGCACAATATTTCACTCAAAGCGGAGCATGTGCCAGGACAAACCAATCTTCTAGCAGACACCCTGAGCAGGACAGTGATTCCTTATCACGAGTGGGAACTAGACAAAAAAACTCTCAACAGCCTCTTTCTATTGTGGGGCAAACCGAACCTAGACCTATTCGCCACTCTCGAGAACAAGAAATGCCAGTTCTACGCAAGTTGGCTTCCCCAAAAAGATTCGTGGGGGAATGCGTTTTCGATAAGATGGTCCGGAGTTTATGCCTACGCTTTTCCTCCGATCCCGAGAGTCATCAACAAATTGAAGTCAGAGGGGTGTCGCCTTCTGCTAATAGCTCCCAGTTGGCCCAGGCAAGTCTGGTACACGGAGCTCCTCATGCTCTCCGAACGACCACATCTACGACTCAGATAGAGTCCGACTCTTTTAACGATGCACCAGGGACAAGTCAGACACCCAGATCCGTTGTCTCTTCATTTGTCGGCTTGGCTCCTGAATACAATGAATACTTGAATCTCAACATTTCCCCGGAGTGTAGAGACATTTTAGCAAAAGCTAGAGCTGACACTACCAACAAAACCTATAAACTTAAATGGAAACGGTTTTGTATATGGTGTGCAGCAGAAGATATACATCCTTTATCCTCTCCTCCAGAACAGGTACTTCCATATCTCCTGCTCCTAGCAAAATCAGGACTTGCATACTCCTCCATTCGAGTACATCTGGCAGCAATCTCCAGATACCGCAGATCACCACACAGAGTCTCATTGTGTTTGTGTTCCACAAGAATTGTCAAGCAATTCATGAAGGGCCTTTTTCGGGTTTTCCCGCCAATTAGAAAACCTCCGCCATTATGGTCCCCGAATGTTGTGTTGATGCAACTCATGAAAGCTCCTTTTGAGCCGATCCACAAAGCTGATCTAAAATTCATTTCCTGGAAAACAGCGTTACTACTGGCTCTTACTTCAGCCAAAAGAGTCAGCGACATTCAAGCTTTCACTGTCAAACAGCCTTTCCTCCAATTCACAAACTCAGGTGTGATCCTGCGAACAAATCCTAAGTTCATCCCGAAAGTTCCCTCAACGTTTCACTTGAATGAACCAGTCATCCTAAAAACCTTTTTTCCAAATCCACAAACAGTAGCCGAAAAGACGCTACATTCCCTTGATATTAAAAGATTAAAAATTTTATCTACAGAAAACTCAAGCCATCCGCCAGTCTGATCAATTATTTATAGCATTTGGCGGAACAAGAAAGGGACACGCGGTGTCCAAACAGACTATAGCAAGATGGATTGGCCTGGCAATTCAGTTCTGCCATTCAAAAGCAGGAAAACCGCTCCACACCAAGGTGAGAGCCCACTCTACAAGATCGGTAGCTACTTCGGCTGCACTCTTTGCAGGTGTACCACTACATACCATCTGTAGAGCAGCAACATGGTCCAGCCAACATACATTTACGAAGCATTACTGCCTCGAGGAAACTAACAACGTCGATACAGCAGTGGGACAGGCAGTGCTGAGGCATCTATTTCGTTAAGGTGAGCCTCTTACACATCCCACCACCACACTCAAGGTATTTTCAACTGCAGTTGTCCAGTATTGGTATCTTTCATAGATTCACATGCGAACCACCCTCCTCCCCTCAGAGGCTCCCCTATTATACAGATATTTAACTTCACACTCCTACTAGAAAATCTGAGGGAATTCAGCCTCTGTTGGGAGTGTTTGGGAGGGGCTGAATCCTGATTGGTTGATGCTGAAGTTTGGGTCTTTTTCACAAAACAAAGTGGATAGACTGTAAAATACCCTATGAGGCCTACTGGGGCCTACTGGTTTTACTTTTACTGACTTACTGCTTTATGTATTTAAATTTACCGTGAGGCTCCCACCTCGACGACGGGGATGATTCAAGCATGTGAATCTATGAAAGATACCAATACTGGAGAACTGCAGTTACAGGTAAGTAACTAATTTTCATCTGCCCTCATGACCAAACCCTTTTCTAGAGACAATTCTTCATTTATCTTAAAGAAGGGTTGTACAGTAGGCTCTAGTGTCTTCTCCTTGAGTCAACCCTCACAGATGTACCTGGAGACCGTCATTAAAACAGGATCACGACCTGTGGCAGAAATCCATTCTACCTCAGAAAATGGACCAGCATCATCTAGCTCAATAGAAGCAACTAGACAACTTTCATCTTCAAACTCCTCCAACTGATCTTGAGGTGATGTGTTAGCAAGGAACCTAGACAAGTAATCAGTCCGGCCATTCTTGCCACCAGAAATGTGTACAATTTCAAACTGAAATTGAAGTAGACGTGCAGAAAATCTTGCAATCCTGGGTGTAAAATTCTTGACATTCTTCCCACTAAGGATGAAAGCTTAAGTTTTGTGGTCTGTTTGAAGAATGAATTTAGTTCCCCACAAATATGTGCAAAACCTTTCAATTGCCCACCAGCAGGCCAACAGTTCTTTTTCAATCACAGAATACAAGCATTCTGTTTCTGTTAAGACTCGAGAAGCAAACCCTATTGTGTTTTCCACACAACAGGTTTTCTGAGTGAGGACTGCGCCTAAGCCAACATTACTGGCATCCACAGTGAGTGTGCACATCAATTCAGGATCATAGTGTTTGAGTACCTCACTATTAGAAAGCTGACTCTTTAACCACTCAAAAGGTAAAGCACATTTGTTATCCCAACAAAATTTAGTGGCATATTTTAGCAGATTCAAGATCGGCCTTACCCCGGAAGCATAATCCTTGATAAACCGTGAGTAAAATTCACATAGACCCAGGAAACTTTTAACACCACTTTTATCACTTGGAGGAGGGGCATCAAGGATGTTTTGGACCAACCCAGGTTTACGGCTTACACCAGAACTAGAAATCACATGACCTAGGTATTCAACGTTTTCCTTTAAAAAAAACACTCTTATCTCTTTTTAGGACAAAACCTTGTTGTTGAAAAATGGACAGGACTTGCTTAAGTGTGGTGTCATGGGCCTGACGATCGGGACCAAAAATCAAAACATCATCTTGAATATGGCTACCTTACTCACATCTTTCAATAGGTTTTCCATAACTCTGAAATACTGACTCAGCCGAAGCCAAACCAAAAGGTATGTTCCCCATGAAGAGACAAAAGCCGTGAAATTTCGAGAATCAGGTTCAGTTCTATTTGGTGGTAAGCTGATTCTAGGTCTAACTTAGTAAAACATTTTGCACCAGCAACTTGAGCTAAAAGATCATTGCTCTTCGGCAAAGGGTGTGAATCAACCCAGATTTCTTTATTTAGAGCACGAAGATCAATGCAAACCCTAAGCTCACCATTTTTCTTCCTAGCAACCACAAGGGGAGAAAGCCACAGGGAAGAGTCAACACGTTCAATGATGCCTGATTTAGTTAACATGTCTGTTTCCTTTTCTAAATCCTGACGAACGCTAAATGGTACAGCCCTCATCTTGTGTTTTATGGGTAGCGCCCCATCCTTGACCTTGATTCTGTGTTTAAAACCTTTGATTTTACCCAGTTCACCAGAAAAAACTTTGGGAAACTCATTTAACAAGTCTTCTACTATCTCAGAATCTCTAATACCGAATACTTGTTCTCGTGTACCAAGTCTCAGTACCATGCCCAACAATCCTTGGTGAAACCATCCAAGGATATTGAGACCCTTGACGGCCACATAGACTTTGCCCACAGTAGCTCTCCCTTTAAACTTTAGAATGTCTTCAAAATATCCAACTAAATCAATCTTTCGACCTTCATACGACACTGGGGAACGGTCAGGAGGCAAAAGTGTTCTTTTGTCCTGCGTAGCTTGAAATAACTCCATGATGATCATAATGATGTGTGGCCCCGAATCCACTAACAGATGAAGTTCCTTGTCACCCACACTTATGTCTATATATGGATCAACACAGTCAGAGGGAACATGCCACTTGACAACATCATCTTCAACCGCTAAAACCATGTCCTGCATATTAATGATCAACTCTGGGTCTTGTAAATCCAGTGTCTCTTCGGTGACAGCACCAATATTTGTTTTCTTACGATTTGAACTTTGGCAAACTTTTGCAAAATGCCCCACTTTGCTACACAATCTGCAAGAGACTAATCTGGCCTGGCACAGTTTGCTCCCTTTTTTGTGACTGACATTACCACACCTGAAACAAGTGTTTTGTTGTGAAAAAAAACAGTTTGGAGTCGCTGTATTTTGTTGACGGAAACCCTTTCTATTGTTGTGAGTTTTCTACTCTGTTGACAACAGTACTGACATGTTCTAAGGGTTTGTCCTCTAGAGATTTAGATGCTCTTAGCAATTCTAACACACTCGTTGGGTGTTGGGTTTCCTAATGACAAAAGTTTTTTACAAATGTTTTTATCAGAGCAATGGCAGATGAATTGATCTCTAATCAGTTGATCACTAAAGTTCTCAGACTCGCATTCCGCCACCAAATTTTTTAATGCAGAAATGTACATGTCTGTATCCTCATTTGAACCTTATGAACGTCTGAAGAACTTATGTCTGGATACTACTAAACTTGGAGGAACGTCAAACCTAATTTCAAGTTTCTTTACAGCTTCCTGAAATTAATCAAGTTCTTCTCCATGAAGTACAGTTAGTTCTGGTAAATGTTTGAAAATTGCCCTACCTTCGAAACCTAAGGAGTGTATGTAGCAAAAGGCATTTCTTCCTTTCTGTCCTGAACCTTGTGGCACCCAATGCACCCAAAAATGTTTCAAATGCGTCAAATCAAAGCTTCCATTGGATGGGAGGGTCACCAGGAGTTTCCAAGAACGGAGGTGGAAGTGAGACAGACTGCATTATTTAATCTTCCAATGTTTTAGTATAGGCAGGTAAAACAACTGTTCAGGATAATATAATCCAGAGACTGAAAAATCCAAAGTAGCTGGAGACAGACCCAAACTACACAATTGTCTTTTAAACAGGGTAAACGTACTAATTATTAGAGAAATAGCTGAAGAGGATTGGAAAAGAAAAAAATGGTTTCCAACTTTTTCTTTATAAATGTACAGTTTATAAAGTAGTATTTGGGGTGACTTACAAGACCGTGAAAAAAAATATGGTCAGTGAACTTACAACAGTATGCCTTCAATCACAGAATCTCCAAGTACACTAAAAAAAATGTCAGTCAGAAACAGATATGGTCCAGTTGGGCTGTGTGCTCTCTAGTTGTTTTTTTAGTAATAGGCTACACCCACTTCTAACACACAGTGGAAACTGCCTTCTTGAAAGCAGCACGGTTATACCCAGCGCTCTTACCTCGGTTCTGCTACAACATAGAAGATGTGGAAGAAAGTCCAGTAAGAGATAAATATCTCCGATAGGTACGCATGATTCATTGAATGGGTGGTTTCTCTCTCGCTCGTCGCCACAAAATAATGTAATGCTCCGATTCAATGGAACACGAAACGTCTTTTTTTGTAAAGTTTTATTGTCAGAAACCACCCTGACAAATAGCTGCAGCAAATTCAGGAATTTCCAAAAACGGCATTGTTTCTTTCGACATGCCGCTTCAAACCAACGTTCACGCACAAACGTTTTTACAACTTCGCCTGTTGTCAAGACGAGCGATCGGCAAACTGTCAACGCACACTCGTGTTGCGAGCCAGCGTGCACAGAATATTACACACATGTATGGACTGTATGGACATGCTGCGTGGATAGAGGGTGTGGGCCAGTTTTGCTGTCAGTATTTGTCACTCAACATCTCCTCAGTACTTGCACACCAACCTAGGGTCCCTCACAATGCAGGCGGAGGTAACCTCAGCTGATGTGGCTGGCCCTCCAATTGTATAAATGTGCAAAGCTGTATTTTGGAGTAACTTTCTGGTGTGTAGTGCAGCTGACATATGGTAATACTGGTCAGTCAAGAAGTGACAGTACTCTGGCAATGATGTACAACTTTGGACACAAAGCAGGTACATATGTCATGTAACAAACTGTACCTCAATGTGTGCTACATATCTGTTCCTTACAGGTCTTTCAATGGTGGGATTCCCTTTGCCATGCCTTGTACATGGAAGATTTGGACATCCCTGGTGCAAGTGTTAGGAAGCCATTCCACAGGAATTATACATACCTGCTAACTATCGGGCTAGCCAATTTCGGGTACTGTTGCAACATATGACATTGAGAAAGTTGTTCATCACATGCATGCAGAGTGAATAAAGCACAAATACATTAGATGTGACTGTACAGTGTTAAGTGAATCAAAATAAGGGATGGGGAAATGGAAGCATGTGGACAGATGGTGGACAAAATTGTTAGTTTTGTGTTAACAGATGTTGGTGGCACTGGTTCAGAGACTATGGGGCCATTGGAAAATGGAGAAATGACAGTAGAAGGTCAACAAGGTGTGTCAGGGGCACACAAGGGAGACAGTTAAGGAGAGGATCACTTCCTGGCAGTGGGTTTGGTCTTGGCTACAGTCTCTGAGGGATGTCTGGCTCGCCGGACACATTTGCGAGGGGGTTTGTGGGCTATACAGGAAGGGGTACTGGTGTGCTGCAAGTCACTAAGGAATAAAACCTAAATTAAAATTACTCAAAGCTATAGTGCAAACCCCGCCCCTAGGGACAAGGAACAACTGCGTTCCTTCATAGGATTGGCTGAATATTGTTCAAAATCTGTACATAATTTTTCGGAAAAGGTTCATGTCCTCAGGAAAATTATGAAGAAGAAGACACAATTTTAGGGAATGATGATTGCTAGCAAGCATTTGAGAAAACTAAACATGAAATAGAAGGGGCAGTGGCTCTGAAGCCATTTGATCCCAAAGACAAGTCTATTGTGGTGGTAGATGCTAGTGCGTATGGTTTAGGCATGGTATTGATGATGAGGAAAAAAGGCTGCAGACGGGTAGATCGCTGAAGAAACATACTCCATGAGAGAAAGAGAAGCACTTGCATGCTGGTGGGGCGTGACATACTTTAAGACCTATGTATAGAGAACAAACTTTGAGTTACGAACAGATCGTAGACCATTAGTTTGGCTACTCCTCCTACTGGGTTGTTGGTGTGGTCCTGAAGGGTTCTGAAGGAGGTGATATCTCTCTATCTAGATTAATGGCCCAAATAAGGGAGCGGATGGGGAAAGCAACACCTAGATTTGCCAAGAGGGTGTATCTCCTACAGGAATATAGCTTTACATTGAAGTATGTTTCTAGTATCAACAATGTGAATGCAGATTGTTCATTGAATCTACCATTACAGAAACAAAGCGGTGACATGAAAGAAACAGATGGCGAGGAATGGTTGGTGGCGAACATGAGTGATGTTTGGAAAGAGGCTATAACTCAAAATGTATTGAAGAATGCTGTAAAAGAAGATGATATTTTAAAATAAAATTTTCAAATATTTGTCTTGTGACACCAGTCAAACAGAGGTGGTCAAGAAACCTTTTTGTGATTATAGGATGGTGTGGTCTGAATTGTCATGTGTGGATGGAGTAATTAGAAGTAATGAAAGATTGGTGGCACTGGCTAATTTGAGAATTAGATTATTGGAGCTGTTACACAAAGGTCGTGGGGAGATGGCAGGAAAGAAGAGAAGAGCCAGAGTAGACTTCTGGTGGTCCAGGATGGATAAGGATATTAAAACATGTATACATCATTGCATGGCATGTATGTGCAGTGATAAGTGTCACAAGGTAGAAGAATCCCCCATCACATCAACAAGACTACTGGAAAAACATTGGCAGAAACTGGCAATGGACATTTGTGGACCATTTAGCAACAAGGGTATAGAAGGAGAGTATGCTGTAGTTTTGATTGATTATCTTTCCAAGTGGTCGGAGGTAGCATTCCTTAAGGAAACAAAGGCATCTTGCATAATAGACTTTTGTCAGGAAGTTTTTTGAATGGAAGGGTATCCTGAATGCATTGTCACAGACAATGGACTACAGTTTTGTTGCCGGGGAGTTTCAAGAATTCTTAAGGGAAGAAGGAATACTTCATCATAGAACCGCTGTATGTCACCCTAGGGAGAATGATTTAGTCGAGAGGTTCAACAGGGTGTTAAAATAATGCATCCAATTATCTGGTAAGAGCGGCATGTATTGTAAAAAAATTGTCAAAGAAAGGTTATGTAATATCGTAATACTCCACATTCAGCCACTGGAAAGATGCAGTTTTTCCCACTTAAAGGTATATTGGCATGCACAAAGGTAACTCTTGCGTGGATGAGTAGAACTGATAAAAGGACATTTGACAGAACGAAATTAGAACAAGGAGTATCAAAATAGCAAGTTAAATATGCTCAAAGACACAATAGTAGATTAAAAAACAATGCTTGCCAAATTTTGGTGGGAGAAGGGGCAACCAAAAGTCAGGAGGTTCAAAATAGTCCAAACTAACGTAACTAAAAAAAGTGGTGGGGAATAACGTATGGTTGGAAGATGGAAAGAAATGGAACACAAGAAAGGTAACTTTATGTAACACCATGGAGTAAGATATCTGGGTGAAAGAAAAAAACAGCAAGCCTAACACAGTTCCTGAAGTTGTAAATAGGAACCAAAGAACAGAAAGGTTTAGGAGAAGCCCAGTATGGCACCAAGACTGTGGCCCTCATTATGACCCTGGCAGTCACCAGACCGCCAGGGTCACAGTCACGGTCGGCCCGCCGCCAAAGTGACGATCCGACTGTGACATTATGACAGTAGTGAAGCAGCCACGGTCGGACCGCCAACACTGCCAGGTTGCCGCCAGCGGACAGCCTGGTGGTAATGGTGGGTGTATTGCTCCAGGGCAGCGCTGCCCTGGGGATTATGAGTCCCCTTTCCACCAGCCTTTGCATGACGGACGCCCCACCATGCAAACGCTGGCGAAAAGGGGGTGCCGGGGGCCCCTGCACTGTCCATGCACTTGGCATGGTCAGTGTAGGGGTCCCCATGGACAGCCCCGTCGCACTTTTGACTGCCCGTATCGCGCATTCCACTGCCTAAATTACGGGCAGTCAAAAGCACAACGGGTGCAGCTGCCCCTGCCGCACCACCACATTGGCGCCGGCTCCATTACGATTCGCGTCAATGTTAAGGCCCTGTTCACCGCAGGGCCAGCAGGTGGAAAAGCTGTGAACTCTTAATTGGTTAATTATTTATTCCTTGATGGGTGAACTATAGAATTCAAACACTTTGTTCTTATCTATCATAAGTTATTTTCTTGTTTCATCTATAAAAAATTTAATTATAAAAAAAAAAAAGAGGGAAGATATGTTGTGTATAAGTATGATATGTTGTAAGATAATTTTTTTTTTTTTTAAATGTGTTTTTATTATTTATTATCACACAACAAAATTACACAAGTGAAAGCTGTCAATAAGAATAACATTTGCAACAGGTTCGTTCATCACATCACCCTAGACGGCTTATGTACCATGACTGGGCTATGTTGTACTTCGCCCACTTCCGCGCCACTGCCAGAGAGAACGTGTTGCCACGGGCTGGAGCAGGGGGGGGAATAGTCCTGACTGGGCATCATATTAAAGCATCCTGTTGCATTGGAAAGAAAGAAAAAAAAAAAAAAAACAGAAAAGAGAAAAGAAAGAAAGAGAAAGAGGGGAAATACTGTGGGGGGGGATAAAGGCCGGGGGGGGCCCCCAAGACGGAGGAAGCGGGGGCAGAGGAGGAAAGGAAGGCACGCGCGCGAGCATTGGGTCATGCGTCCCTTTGTGTGCTGGTGTTATTGCTAGTTGGTTACCGCCTGTTAGGTTATACAATTTCATGTTGTCTCTCCCAGCTCCTGTCCGCCTTCCTCTATTTGACATTCTGATTCGAGCCTGATGAAGGGTGGTTGCGCGCTATCACTGGGGGGTTACAGCTATTTAGGACTATAAAATGCAGATTTTAATGTTCGTTGGGGGGATCGTTCAGGGCGGGCGTTCGTCATCTTTTCTTTCTATTATTGCTACGAAAGAGTTCCAGGTGTCAAGACCTTTGACCAGAACACCCTTTGTTGATAGGAGCTGAAGCGTGTCGGCTTCGGCCCTGGCCCAACGCCGCAGCTCCGATCGCCATTGTTCAATGCTCGGCGCGGCTGGTGCCTTCCAGTGCATGGCTATGAGGCGTCTGTACAACACCAGTGCCAGCGCTATGCATCTTAGGGTTTGTTTCCGTCTTTTAAGGCTTGGACCTACACCCAGCAAACACAGCTCCGGGGTGGGGGACATTTCAACAGCTGTCCAATCAACAAGCAGTACTATTATGTCTTCCCATACTTTCCGGATTGGGGGGCATTCCCAGGTCATGTGGTAAAAGGTGGCTTCGGGAGTGGCGCATCTAGGGCATGTTTGCTTTGAGTGGGGGAAAATACGGGTTATTCGATGAGGTGATAAATATGTTTGATGTAAATAATTAAACTGGGTATAACGAAAACGCGGGTTGCGTGATACTTCTTTTGTCATTGTCAACGCCTGATTCCAAGCGGGTTGTGGTAGAGGCTCTGCTAGCACTGCATCCCACTTGTTCTTTGATTGTACTTGTTTATCTTCAGCGCAAGAAGTTAAGATTATGTATGCTCTTGACACATTTATTGAATCTTCTATGCTACCTAGCAACTCATGCAATCTAGGGGAGATATTTGGTTCTGAGTTTTCATTGCCCCAGCAAAACCTTAGTGTCTGGCGTACAGCTCCATATGCTATAAAGCTTCCGCGCCCCAGTTCATATTTATCAATTAGTGTATTGAAAGTTAGGAGGCGTCCTTCACTATAGATGTCGCCGATGGTGCGTATTCCCTTTTCTGACCAACTGTTCAGGCCAACTCTAGCTGCTATGTTGGCTATTTTCGAGATGGCCAAAAATGGAAGCCTGGGGGAATATTGTGGTGTTTTATTGTTCATGATCACATGGTGGCCCCATATCCAGTGCGCAATTTTCAGTAGTATGTTGCGTGGGTGTTTGGGGGATTCGCGATTCATCAAGTATTGTATTAAGCCCCTGTTCCCCAAAGACGAGTGGATCATCTGTGATTCAGCTCCGTCTGGACGGCTTAGCCAGGATGAGATCCATTGTAACTGGGAAGCTGCGTAGTACATTTCGAATCTAGGCGCTCCCATTCCACCCATTGTTAGTGGGTGGTATAATTTTGTTAGTGCCACTCGGCGTCTGCCGTTGCCCCATATGAGATTTATTAATAGGCTATTCAGAGGTTTAAAGAAAGAGGCTGGGAGAGTCAGTGGGAGGGCCATGAAGAAGTACAACAATCGGGGCAGGATCACCATCTTCGCTATGGCTACTCTGCCCAATGGTGATAGAGGGAGTGAGCACCAGAAGGGCAGGGAGCCTCTAATGGATCGAATCGCCTGCCCCAAGTTGCCGTCCCTGAGATCTCGTGCGTCGTGATATATGTTTACACCCAAGTATTTGAAAGTGGTGTAACACCATTTCAGTTCGCCAGGGTTGGAGGATAATCTGTGTGCTTCAGGGACAGGACACATAGGGAATATGCACGACTTAGACCAATTTACCTTGAGTCCGGCCAACGTGCCAAACCTGTGCAGTAACTTCAGCACTTCAGGTAGGGATTTTTGGTGATCTCGTAAGAAAATAAGTGCATCGTCTGCATATAGCGACACTATACGGTGTGTGTGGTCGTCTCGGATGCCCCATGCAGGGGCTACCGCTCGTAGGTGAGCTGCTAAGGGTTCGATTGCGAGGGCGAATAAAAGCGGGGATAATGGGCAGCCCTGCCTGGTTCCTCTCTCTATTTTAAACGGTTGCGAAATTGTGTCGCCCGTTTTGACTCTTGCAGAAGGGTTAGTGTAGAGTACCTCTATCCATCGGATGAATGTTCGACCGAAGCCCATACGGCGCAACGTCTCCATCAAGAAGGGCCAACCCAGCGTGTCAAATGCTTTTTCTATGTCCAGTGATACTGCCACTTGAGCATAGTCATCCGTTCGTGAGTTCGCCATAAGGCGCAATAAGTTTCGGATATTGCTAAATGTGCTCCGGCCAGGTATAAATCCAGCCTGGTCGTGATGTATCAGGTCCGGCATACATGGGAGCAAACGGTTGGCTAGCAGTTTACCGAGTAGCTTACAGTCTGTGTTCAGTAGTGATAGTGGTCTATATGAACGTACATCCAATGGGTCTCTCCCCGGCTTAGGTAGCACTGCTATCAGCGCTTCACGGCATGTGTCTGGTAATTGTCCACGCTCTAGCGCCTCCGTCAGCATCTCTAGATATGGGGTTTGTGTTTGAGTCGGGAACATGCTATAGTATTCAATAGGCAGTCCATCGTTGCCTGGTGCTTTGCCATGCGGCAATTGTTTTAGGGCCTGCTGTATCTCATTGATATCAATTGGTCTTTCCAGGTCTGCAACCTGAGCGGTCGTTAGTTGTTTCAGCTCGATAACAGTAAAAAACTCGCTCAGTGATGTTTCGGGTGGGGGGACGGGAGCTTTGTATAGTGTGCTGTAATACTCCTTAAAGGCTAGGTTAATATCGGCCTGTGCATTTACTATTAGTCCTGTTTCTAATCGGATGGCTCCTATGGGGGATTTCCGGCCACCATTGTGTATGAGCCATGACAGTAATTTACCCGATCTGTCACCCTCTGCGTGGTTACGAGCTATGTAGTGTCGATGGTCAAACAGACCTAGTCGTCTATCAGCTTCGTACCATTGTGCGCGCTTTCCAGCTAGTTCTGTGTGTGTAATCTCGCCCCTGGCGAAGTCTTTCTCAAAAGAATGTACTTCCTTTTCTAAGTTACTAAGCTCACGTGCTAGTGTTTGACGCGCGCCGACTGTTGCTGAGATGCATGTTCCTCGTATGACTGCCTTATGTGCGTCCCATTCTGTTGATCTAGAGCCCGTTGTCCCCTTGTTTTGGATGAAGTAAGAGGATATGTGTATGGCTAATTCATCTCGGAAAGGGGGGTCTTGTAACAATCGGGTCTGGAGGCGCCAAGTTGGGATGCATGCGCGCGGGCTGCCCCATCTGAAATGAGCGATGAGAGGGGAGTGATCTGAGATTACCCTAGCGGTGTAATCAGCGCTAGTGATCTTGTGGGTGATGTCTTGGGAGATGAGGATAAGGTCTATGCGAGTGTGGAGGAGGTGTACTGGGGAGTAGTATGAGTATTCGCGATCATGGGGGTGTATATGCCTCCAGGTATCTATGAGACGGTGGTCTACCATCCATTGACGCAGCATCTGCGAATTTTTGATTGCTTGGGAGGCTGCTATGGGGGGGTGTGATCTATCCGTATCTATATGTGGAACGCAGTTCATATCCCCGCCCCAGATACATGTAGAGGATAGGTCGTTTGAGAAGTGTGAGATTGTTTTGTGTAGGAATTCACTTTGTCCGACGTTCGGGACGTACAGTCCGTTCAGTGTTACTGGTTCCCCATCTAAGTGGCCTGTTAAATGTATGTATCTGCCCTCTATGTCAAAAACGCCGCGCCGCACAGTGTACGGGACCCCCGGGGCTATCCATATCAAAACCCCTCTTGCGTATGATGAATTTCCCGACCCGTGGACCTGCCCGCCCCACTTTCTTTCCAACCAGGGAATATCTACAGGGGTAATGTGCGTTTCTTGGAGAATGGCTATATGAATATTGTGACGCTTTAGGTGCGCGTGTATCCTATTGCGCTTTCTTATGCCCGCCATACCCTTAACATTCCACGTCATTATATTATATGTTGGTTCCTTTTTTGTCATGTTAAGTTAGGTTGTTGCACACCTATTTTTTTGTACAGTTGGGTCGATCCCGTGACGCGTCCAGAGACTGCTGTTAGTCTAGTGCGCGCCGCCCACCCACGTCTCCCCTCCGCCACCAGCGCCCGCCCGCCAGCCCCCCCAGTCCTACAAAACAACATTATCAAAAGAGAATAATAAAAATGAGAGCAAAAGAAATAATAGGCAAAAGGATATTTCGGGTAAAGCCCGGAGATAAACATAATGGCACAACTGGTGCCTAAACTGCAAACTGCGAAGTTAAGTTCCATTCGGGAGTGACTTGGTTGTCGGAGAGCGTGGTTTTGGTATAGCCGGGCGGGAACCGACCCGTCTCCAGGATAATTTTGTCCCTGCTCGGTCCAAATTGTAAGTACAACCGCTTTGGTTACCCTGTTAGTCCCAGTCAAGGAAGCTAGCGGCCAGATCCCATCCCAAAGAAACCACCAAGCACCGCTCTAGGCCGCATAAGGGCGGGAGGTCGCGTGTCCCAACGCCGGACTCATGTCTGTGGCGCAGTTCATATTCCCTCACGAGGTCTAGAGATCATCCGCAACGCGCGGTGTAAGGTCAGGGCCGGCCAGTAGGAAGGAGGAGGATGCACTTGATTCCCCTCCTGGGGATCCGCTGTCTGTAGCATCTGTGTCACTTCGGGTTTTGGATTGTGGTCGAGTGAAGGAGCTAGTTTCCCTTAATATTTGAGCTTGCTCTGATTCCATTTGCGATTTCGTTTTTTTTTCCTCCTGGAGCTGGGTGTTATCCAGTCCTCAGTTGTTGTCTTTTCCGTTGGCGGGCTGATCAAACCTTTGGCGTGAATCCAAGTCCATGCATCCTCTGGGGTAGGGAATATGAGCGTTTTCTCATCTATGGTGATACGCAGGCGGGCTGGGAACATGAGAGAATAAGTTATATTATTTTGTCGCAAGATTTGTTTGATCTTTACAAAGGTTGCTCTTCTACGTTGTACTTCCAGCGTATAGTCCGGGTATGCAGATATGTTATTATTTTCCAAGCTGATTTGACTGGAAGATCTAAAGTGTTGAAGAACAGAATCTCTGTCTCTGTGGTTAAGAAATCTAGCTATCATGGGTCGGGGTGGCGCTCCAGGCCGAGGGGGTCTGCCCGGTATTCTGTGGGCTCTTTCTATCATTGGTGATTTTGTGGCATCCTGAGTTTTCATTATTTCTTTCAGCCAGTTTTCTAAGAAATCCTCGGCTTTGGGTAGTTCCAATCGTTCTGGGATGCCAATGAATCTGATATTGTTACGTCTTGAGCGCCCCTCTGCTTCTTCAGCTCGGCGTTGTAGCTGTGCCAACTCAGTTTCCATCTGTTTGAATTTGCTTTTCATGTCTTTCATTTCCGGGTGAACCGTTTCTAGCGACAGTTCAGCATTATGCACTCTGTCAGACAGTTTGCGGTGGTCAGCTCGGAGTAGGGAGACCTCCAGCACTGCGGCATCAATTTTCCCTTCTAGCGAAGTTTTGGTTTCCATAATTGCCTGCATAATTTTATCAAATTGCTGGGAGTGTGCGCGTAGCGTCTCGCTCAGTTGAAGTTGCGTTGCCTTTTGCATGTCCAGTTGGCCCATGGAGGGGGGGGTTTCTCCCTCCGCAGAAGTCCCTGTTTTGGAATGCTTAGGCTTGACCATTGTGACCACTATGCGACCGGGGAGAATTATGCCGTATGAAATCAGCTATGTGTACTGGTGGGGCGAAGCAGAGCCATGCACGTCAAAGTGGGTGATTTTAGCGTTATCAGTGGTCCAGGCGTGGTTGCTTATTTTCAGGGATATTAGGAGTTAGTATGTTAATTTGTTGACTGAGGCCCTCCTCGTTGCAAGGCAGAGAGCTGAATGCCACTGGCCTGGTACAGGTGCGTTGGGTTTTTCACTTATTTGCTTGTGGCTTGATACTTTGGTGACCCAACGTGGTTGTTTTATGTGCGTTTAATTTATTCTGTGCCAGCGCTTTTTCATTCTTTTTTTTTTTTTTCTCTTTTTTATTTCTTTTTTTCCTTTATTCTGATTTTATTGGCTCCTCCTCTCTTTTTTATTTATGTATTTTTATTTTATTTTTTGTAAATTTTTTCCTTCTTCCTTTCTTTCCCACTCCTCCGCCTCTGCTTCCCACTGTTTTATCTTCTGTGCTGGGTGCTGGTGCTTGAGGGTCGTTGTCGCTGGCCCAGTGCCCTGCACGGGAGGAGAGGCCGAAGGTCCCCTCAGCCGGTCCGGTACACTCCACCAAAGGCACGCCGGGGCCCCCACTCCACCCGAGCACGCGTCCGCCGGCCGCCTCCACAGATCAAGGGCGGAGTGCCAGGGTGAGCCAGACGCCCGTTCCTGGCGCCGACACGTCCAAGGCCCGACCCCGCAAGGGAACACCGCCCAGTGCTCTCGCCGCAGCGTCACCGCACGACGCTGCTACCAGTTCTTGGTAGGGGGGCCACGTGGAGCTGTAGGGATGCTAAGCCATATCAGGGGGGGCTCGCTCACTGCCGCGCGCCCCCGTGTTTCTTGTTGCTCCGATGGAGCGCGGCCGAACCGGAAGCCGCGGCGTCCCCCAGGCCGCGCCCCAGCCAGCAGGCCCGCTCCCAGGGCCCACCGCAGTCCAGGCCCAACAGCCCTCGACCCCCCCGGCGATCCCACGGGGAAGCCGAACGGGGCGACCCGACCGCCGTGCCCACGTCTCGCCGGCCGCGGGAGGGCCGCCTCACCTCCCGATCCACAGCACCAGGCGCGTCTTGCTTCCTCGAATCCAGCAGTTGATCACGGGGCCATCCGCAGCTACTTCTGTGTCCTTGAGGGCTGCCCCCGGCACTGGGGGGGTAGCCTCAGCATTTTATGGCCGACCGGGAACCAGGGACCAGGATATTCGGCAAGAAGGAGGGCCGCGAGCGGAGCTCTTTTCTCAAGCGTCCGCTCCGGCCGCCATCTTGGCCACGCCCCGATATGTTGTAAGATAATGTTGGAATGTTTAAGGCTCTGCATTCTCCTTTGGACACCAGTAGCTCACGAAGAGAGAGCAGGTGGTATTAAGGAGGCCAAACTTAGGGGTCGTCTGGTTGTACTTCAAATAAACATTACTGTAAAAGCTCTGATTGTCGTTGTCTTCTATATGGCCCAATTAGGGAATTCCTACTAGTGTGCTCCGTGGAAGGAGCTGTCACTGCATTCAGCAAGGAATCTCCCTGAGTGCGCTTTACTTTATTTTGCCAAATTTGCAAAAACTGTTACAAAAATCCTGAAACACCTAATCCTAACCACAAAATATAATTAGTATTACAAATATTGTAAATTAAAGAAAAGGCATTTAAAAACCCATCCATAAATTGGAAGGGAAAAAAGATAACCTGCAACAAAGAAAAACATACTACGCCAAATAGAAAACAGTGTACGGTAAAGGTACATGTCTGCTAAGCAGCAGCTAATAAAAGAGGAAGAGGACTATGTGCACTGGACGATTTTATGTTTGAACATTCTTTGCTTTATGGTGTAGTTATGATGTAGTAATGTTCTTTAAAGGGCTGCATGCTGAGGCAGCAATATAAGGTTGTTGCATAGTGGTAGCATCGGTCTTTTAATTAAATCACAAGATGTTGAGCCATTGGCAGGACTCGATCCAGGTTCCTCTGTTACAAAGATGGCAACTCTGCCTGTAAGCCACATCTCCTCTCCAATTTACTTTCTAGTGGGGGCCTCGTTATATTGTGTTACACTACCGCCTACAGGTCTTGATCATTCTTCACAGCAAGGGAACACCAGAGGTGACAATATGCCTCTCCTCCTTTTGCAGCAGCTTGGCAGGTGAACTTTCAGGATGTGGTCTCTTGCATGCCAAAACTCCTGATCTGAAAAATTATGGCCCTCATTATGACAATGGCGGTAAATCCGCTTACCGCTGCGGTGACGACTGCCAACATACCGCCGCGGACTCAACACCCTCTACATATTATGACCACACACACCAAACCAACAGAATACTGCCACAAACACATATCCGCCAGCCCAAAGGTCAGTGTTAGTTTCTGTACTACCACCCATATCATTACGCCAACAAAACAACGCCCACCACATTATGACCCATGAATCACCACGGCGGACATTCAGTGGCGGTAAACCATTGGCGGTACACACCGGCGCAGTTTGAATGGCCACCCAAATACAAAACCACACCACATTGGCCAATACCAAAAACACACATCTGACACTGATACACACACCACACCCATCCAACCATCCACAGCACTATAAAACACACACCCACATTACCCACAACCCTTTATGAACACCAAAAACTGCCACGAGACAGACACGAATATCACAAAGACAACTATACACACACCACAAACACCCATTCATTCGTCACGCACCCCACATCCCATACCCCATCACATTAGTCAACACCCTCTGCACAACACACACACACCACACAACACCCATGTCTTCACTAAGGCACCCCCGTTTCACTGATGAGGAGTTGCACGTCATGGTGGAGGATATAATCAGGGTAGAGCCACAGATGTTTGGAGCACAGGTACAGCAGATATCCATTGCCAAGAAGATGGAGCTATGGCGGAGGATTGTCGAAAGGGTGAACGCCGTGGCACAGCATCCAAGAACAAGGGACAACATCAGGAAGAGGTGTAACGACCTACAGGGGAAGGTACGTTCTGTGACAGCAAGGCACCAGCTTGCCATCCCGAGGACTGGCGGTGGAGCCCAACCTCCTCCTCCCCCACAGCTCACAGCATTGGAGGAGCAAGTCTTGGCAATACTGCATCCTGAGGGACTCACTGGAGTAGCCGGAGGACTGGACACTGGTGAGTCAATATTTACTACTTATCACCCCCATACCTGCATGCCATCTCACCCCCTCTCCCTGACTCCCATCACTCCACTCTATTCCATACAGTGCACCTACATATGTGACCAACCCCAATGCCAAGCCCTGCATGCCATACCAATGCATGGACAGCCCTCCCAGCCCGGCATGTACACCCATCACTAGAGCATGCACAGCATGGAGTACCAACAATCACACAATACATCTATAAACAGCAAATATATACATGCAAGGATACAGACACCTATATTAATATATGCATGTATATTCATACACAATGTAAAGCAAATAAGCAATAAAAATGCATCACAGTAGAGCCTTTCTGGTGCTTCATCTTTCACCTGTCAGCAAGTCATTGACCCCGGTTTCACCGCAACGAGAAAGAGAGAGCTATACCCTCACAGGAAATATATCAGGCATTCGACGTCTAAATCCTGATTGAGGTCTCTGAATCTCCCACTGTCGCTCTGGGTCTCTTATGTATCTTAAACAAACAAGGAAAGAGCTTTCTGGAAAAAACCCTCCCGCTCTGCAAGAAATATAAAAAAATGCTGGCTATTATAGGTCAGCTTTGAAAGAAACACATTGGAACTTGGCCAAAATCCCAAGGTGTCTTTCCCAAAACTAAACCGTTCCTTGCTGTACCATAAACAATTCAAGTACATCCTTATCTTGCTGACTGGCTCCTCCATGTTATGCCCTAGCCCTTCTGTGAGAAAAGAACATGCAGAATAGAAAACACGTTGCTTAACATGCTTTATATGGAAAACTACTTGCATCTTTAACATGGTGGTGAAGCTAAGGATAAGCTGAATTCAAAATGGAGTATGTAACTGGTGACCGCTAATGTGATGGTGGACAGCTAAGCCAAGTGCAAAGTGGTGCAACACATAGTCAGTGGTCAAAACACAAATATCGCAGTGGTGCGACACGAAGTCAGTGGTCAAATCACAAATAACACTACAACAGCGACCCCAGGCCACACCTCACACCCAGGACAATCAGGGTCCTGGGGTCAGTGGGCACACCGTTCAGGGGACACTGGCCCTGGAGGATAGGGACACTGGGAGGACAGCTGTGTGCCAGGGGGAGGACAGGCTGAGGGAACCGACTCTCTAGGAGGCACTCACTAATGTCCTGGAGGCTTACCAACAATCCCAGGACAAGATGAGCCAGATTCTTACCATCATGCAGGAGAAAAAGTGGCTGCAGGAGGTACACCATCAGGCGATCAGGGAAGATTTGCAGGCCCTCAACGCCATCATGGTCTCCATAGCAGGGGCGCTGGCTGAAATGACCAACATCATGAGGGAATAGAGAGCACACCAGTGGGCCCCTCCCACTAGCCTGTCTACTGACCAGCCCTCCACATCTGCTGCAGCAAGTGGACACGAGGCCCAGTCACAGGACCCACAGGCTACCAGCACCCCTCCCCCTGCAGAAGGTGAACCACCCCCCAAATGTTCCCTTTAATCCTGACAGAAGCCAGAGACACTTGCCAAGACCAAGACCACCGCCAGGAAATGAGACCTTCCTGAATGGCCCCCTTGTGGCCCACCCGGTCACCTTGTCCACTGTAAGCTGCCTTTGCTCCCCTTCCTATAGCCCCTTGGACACTGGACCTGTGCTACAAACAAACTGGAACAATACCCTGGAATAAATCTCTAACATCACCCCATTCCATTGCACTTTTCCATTTATAATTTGCACTAAAATAAACACCCTTGAACACAACTTGAGTAATAGTGTTTTATGTGATGAAAATGTGCAATTATGGAAACAGTCACATCTTGTGCAAATGATCTGAACACTGTGATAGCATACAAATAATGACCTGTAGCTGTCTGTAGTCATCACCTCAGTACACAGTGGTTACAACACCAACATCTGCAAAATGAGAAGACATAGGTGACAGTAAGTTGAGATGAACAGGGAGTGACTGCCATCCTACTACAGCCACACAGAACACATCAATAGTCAGAGGAATGGTCAGTTACACTGTCTCACCTGTGTCATTGGAAGTATGTGTGTCATACATGCTTTGGCTCACATACACTCTGTCACACAAATACACTACACATAGAAGTACTCCCTTTTACACACACATACTCTGTGTTACGCACAACACTCACAGAGACATTGAGGACAAATTTATTTTGCATTTACAGCATGTTAGGTCAACATCCCAATGTGGTTTTGGGTTGATATTTTGAGGAATTTGTTATTTTGTTTACTACATTGAAGAACGTACTTAAATATAGCAGTGCACATATTAGCTTGCATGTGGTCTTTGCAATTTTAATTTTGTTACTAAAATTAAAAACGTCCTTAAATATAGCCGAATGTTCACTTGTTTTATCGCGTTTATCTTCATTATCTCGCAAGTATATTAATCACAGTTACCGTTCAGTTATATTGGCTTCATAACACACACACGCTCTCTCACATGTACACGCTCTCACGGACATACACACATTCTCTTTTATACACAATCAGTTTTTATCTCACATCAACACATCAACTTCTTTTTTTTGTTTTCTTCAATTTTTAATTCATACAGCACTCTCTTTCTGTTTTGCTCTTTCCCTCTTTCACACACTGCACGAACATTTACACATACAGACTGTCTCCCTCTCTCACTTTATCTTCCCTCTTTCTTTCACACACACACACACACACATATGCTGTCTTACCTATACAAGCTTTTATGCACATACATACATCGTTTTTGAAATACACACACGCTCTAAGTTACACACACGTACTCTGTGTCACCCACATCATTCACACATTCATATCGATTGTATTCGTCGATTTGACCATGTCAGCTTAATATTGCAGCGCCTGCTTTGACTTTTATGTTAAATTTGTACAGTTTCTGTTAGTATTTACCTCGCTGCCATTTTATGCTGACTTTTTGTTCTGTTAATTGACAAATCTCGACAGTGTTAGCGCAGTTTTTATTATACACTGACACATTTTAAAACCTTACCAATACAGGCTTAGTTGTGCCTGCTTAATATTTTGGTATGTATTGGCATTTAAAAGCCTACAAGTGCTAATGTCCACTTGTATTTTACTTCTGCACAGCTTGAAATAAGAGCAGTTACCGTTTAGCTGTGGCTCTTTAAAATGTATTACTTATTAACATCAAGGTAAAGCCCATCACTGACAATTTTGTTTTTGATCCTTAAAGGCATCTGCCGCTACTTTGTTGCAAGGGACAAAAGCTATTTAGCCACAAACAAAGACTCTCCAGTGGGCAGACAGGGGTCTGTAGTTTGTTGCTGTGTTGAGAAAGAGATCGCTTACCTTCCAAAGGGAGAGAATTAGCATAGCTATAAAGATCGATATCAGGAACCTAAACAGCATATGTGGGTCAGGATGTTGACGTTACAAGTACGCTAATTCGCTTTCCACTGAAGACAAGTGGTATTTTTCATGGATACAGCTTTGTTTTTTCAAACATTCACACCACTCCAGACTTTTTGGCCGTACCCTTCTCATTAACAACAAGGTGTGCTTGCATTACACCTAAGTGCTTAAAGTAGGCTAAACTTTTTTTTTAACCTTTAGAGCCAATTACAACTTCGTTTTCTTTTTAGCCAATAAGAATACACGTTTTTAACATTCCTTCATTTTTATTTGCTACTTTATTTAGCTTTTGTTAACTTTTATTAGCCTTGCTGATATTTAAACACTGTATCTTGCTAAAACTAAGCAGTCGAATTTTTTGGGGGTTCAGATTTTTGCAAAGCTAGAGATCACGCAAACCATATTGGTTGTTTCTTTTCAACTTCGGTAAGTGTTCTATATGTGTGTCTTTAAATTAACTAATTACTACTGTGGGAAAAAATTATATTGATTAAATTAGGTAGTTGTACAACTGCATGCCAATTTAAGCAGATTATTGTTATAAAACACTCTTTTTCTGTCTCTCATACACACTGTTTTGTTTTCATTTTCTATGTGTGTCTGCTGCTCTTTCACAAAGGTCTGCTCTTTTTCTCTCTCTCTTCCTCCCTTCTACACTAGTTTTGACAAAGCTGTGTCTCTTTAAACTTTTATTAGTCATTGCCACTGATTTTTAGTTGAAAGGTGCACTCTTAGCTTTTAACATGCATGTGTAACCTTTACATTCTATCGAAGTCAACTTAACTTGGCATAGTTTGTTATCGTGAAATTAGGACCACATCTATTCTTTAACAGTAAACGTTTTCCACACTTTTAACACCTTCTACTGTCGGCTCAATTTAACATTGCATTGGTATATATTTTAGTATATTTTATTAGTGTCCACTTTTGTTTTATCACGCTTTTGCACTGCTTTAACATAGCAGTATGTGCGTTGTCTTTTATCTGTTACCACAGCTTCAGTTTGTAATTTTATGTGCTTACATATAGCAGTGCACGTGTTACCTTTTATCTCCTGTTTGCACATTTAGATCTGTTACAAAATGTATACACATGCTTAATTATAACAGGGCGCGTTTATTATTATCTCATGTTTGCACTGTTGCTTCCATTTGTAAATTTAAAAATTTGCTTAAATGTAGCTGGAAACACATTTGCTTTCATTTCCTGTTTCCACAATTTTGATTACCTAGCATCTATATTAAGCAAAGTTTCCGTGCTAGTACATTAGTCCTCATAATACACACATGCTCTCTCACATATACACGCTCTCATGGACATATACACATCTTTTCTCGCACACAAAAGTGCTCTCTCTTAACAACGTACTCTGTGTTACTTACATAAGTCACAGAGACATTAAGATCGTTTTCTTTCTGCATTTACAGCATGTCAGGTCAACATCGCTGTGCGGCCTTTGGTTTATATTTCGTGTTTTTCGTTTTGTCACTTACTAATTTTAAGAATGTACTTAAATTTAGCAGTGCGCACAATAGCTTTGAGGTGGTGTTTGCAGTCTTACATTCCGTTACTAAACTTTAAAATAGGCTTAAATATAACAGTGCGTGCATTTGTTTTTATCAGGTTTGGGCTGTGTTAATTATTAGATAGCTCGCAGTTATAGTTTTCAAAGTTGCCGTGCTGTTACATTTGCTTCATAACACACACACGCTCTCTCACATATACACGCTCTTACGCACATACACACATCCTGTCTCCGACACAGAAGCGCTCTCTTTTACACACACGCACTCGCATCATACACATTAGTTAATATATATTCACAAACTTTTGGGGGACAGTTTTAAGTATGTTACTTTAGCCCCACAGTGTGCGCTTTGCCTTTATCTCCGATTTGCACAGTTATTTTCGAAAGTCATTTATTAAATGTGCTTAAATATAGTTCTGCATGCGCTGCTTTTTATTTTATGTTTACAAACTTTCTATTATTAATTACTTTGCAGCAATATCATGCACACCTTGTATACAGTTACAATGCAATTGATAACACACACACGCTTTTTCACACAGACATGCCCTCACAAACATCCACACATTCTCTCTCCAACACATACATTTTTTCTCTCTCTCTATAACACATACATTGTCTGTTTTTCTTTGTGTCTCACCCATCTCTCTTATCGACATAGCACTCTGTCTTTTTCTCTCTGTTTTGCCCTCCCTCTTTTACACACAGCACTATTTTTCTCACACAAACACTGTCTCTCTTTTTCATTTATTCTCTCTCTTTCTAAACAGATACATACACGCTCTCTCACACATACAAGATTTCACGCACATACATCCATCCTTTCTCTCATGCACACTCGCTCTCTTTTACACACACGTACTGGGTCTCACCAACATCAGTCACACAAACATTCACATAGATTTTATACTAATGTTACACCGTTAGCTTAACAGCGCAGTGTGCGCTGTGCTTTTCATCTCGTATTTTCAGTCTTTTTGTTTACACATTTTTAAGAATGATAAAACGTACATAAATAAAACACTGGGCGCATTAACTTTTATTTGGTGTTTGCAGTATTACTTCAGTTATTAATTCTAAAAACGTACTTAAATATAGCAGTGCGTGCATTTTTTTTTATCAGGCTTGCACAGTTTTGATTACTAATTAGCTCGCAGTTATATTATTTAAAGTTTCTGTGCTGTTACATTACCTTCTTTATACATACGCTCTCTCATATATACACGCTCTCACGAACAGACACACATCCTGTCTTCCACACAACCAGTTTTTATCTCTCTCATTTACACAGCACTCTCTCTCTTTCTCTCTCTCTCTTTCCCTCTCTCATACACAGCACTAACTTCTTCACATACAGACTGTTTCTCTCTAACACTTTATCCTCCCTCTTTCACAAGCACACATATGCTTTCTTACTTATACAAGCTTTTACGCACATACATACATCCTTTTTCAAATACACATGCGCTCTCTGTTACACACACATACTCTTTCTCACCCACATTACCCACAGAAACATTCATAAAGATTTTATTCTAAGTTTGGACCATGTCAGCTTAATATTGCAGCGCGTGCTTTAACTTTCATGTTATATTTGTACAGTTTCAGTTATTAATTCCCTCGCTGCCATATTATGCTGACTTTTCGTGCTGTTAATTGACAACTTTTGACAGTGTTAGCACAGTTTTTATTTTAACTGCCACTTTTTGAAACCCTACCAGTTCAGGCTTCGTTATGCCTGCTTAATATTTTTGTATGTATTGGCATTTTTGAAAGCCCACAAGTGCTATTGTAAACTTTATTTTACTTTCGCACAGCCTCAAATAACACCAGTTACAGTTTAGTTGTGCCTGTTTAAAATGTATTATTTATTAACATCAAGTTGAAGAACAACTTTGTTTTTTATCCTTAAAGGCACCTGACGCTACTTTATTGCATGGGACAACAGCAATTTAGCTACAATGAATCTGCAGTGGGCAGACAGGGGTCTGTAGTTTGTTGCTGTGTTGCGAAAGATATTGCCTAGCTTCAGTAGGAAGAGAATTAGCATAGCTATAAAGATCGATATCATGAACCTAACCATCATATGTGGATCTGGATGGTGATTTGTACAAGTTTGCTAATTCACTTTTCTCTATTACAAGTGGTATCTTGGATGAATATTACCTCGTTTTTTCAAAAAATCACACCACTCCACACTTTTGGATCAGTTTCCGTTAGTAATGTTATAAATGTTCCTAAATATAGTACTGTGTGCATTGCCTTTTTATCGTGCTTGCACATTTTTAGATTTAACATTGAAAATCATGGAAAACTTTTGCATTGCGCTATTTGTGTTTTATGTAAACTATACACAGCTTTAGATAAGAATTTTCACAACAAGTTTAAATACAGCATTCCACGCATTGCCTTTTCACTTCTATTTACCCTATTTTAAATAGTAATTATCTTGCTGCAATCTCAAGCGAAGTTTTGTGCTGTTACATTGGTCCTCATAACACACATACACTCTCACACATATACGCTCTCACAGACAAACACTTTTTTCTCTTCTAAACATACAGTTTTTTTCTTTCTCTTACTTATACACTGTGTATTTTTTGCTCTGTCTATCTTTAACTCTCTCATTCATACGGCATTTTCTCTCTTTCTCACACACCTTACTCACACACAGCACTATCTCTCTCACACACACACTGTATTTTCAACTTTATCCTCTCTCTCTTTTACACACATACACCCTTTCTTACACATACAACCTCTCACACACATACAGACATCCTGTCTTTATTCAGAAGTGTTCTCTTTTACACACACATACTCATATCACACACATTACTTATAGAGATATTTACATACTTTTCATTGAAATTTTTTACTATGTCACTGTCACATTGCAGCGTGCGCTTTGCCTTTATTTCCTGTTTGCATAGTTGTTTTTAAAAGCAATTTATAAAACATGCTTACACATAGCACTGCGTACGATGCTTTTTATACTATGTTCACACACTTTCCATTATTAATTAGCTTGCAGCAATATTATGCACTCTTTCATGTTGTTACATTACTATTAAAAGCACAAAAACATTTTTTCACACATATATGCTCTCACAAACATGCACACATTCTCTTTCTAACACATAGGTTTTTTCTCTCTCTTCATAACACATACACTCTCTGTTTTTCTTTCTTTTTGTCTCATTCATCTTTCTTATTCACACACCACTGTCTCTCTTTCTGTCTCTTATGCCCTTTGTCCTTTACACACAGCACTATTTCTGACACAAACACTGTTTCTTTTTTTTCATTTTATCCTTCCTCTTTCTTTAACAGATACACACACGCTATCTCACAGATACAAGCTTTTACACACAAACACATATACTTTCTATCATACACATGCGCTCTCTTTTACACACACATACTCTGTCTCACACACATCACTCACAGACACATTCCCATATATTTTATTGAAAGTATTAAACAACTTTGTAACACTGCATTGTGCGCTTTGCCTTTCATCTCCTATTTGCATAGTTATTTTACTAAATAATTTCTTAAACATGCTTGCATATAGTACTGCGTACATTAGCTTTCATCTTGTGTTTCCACACAATTATTAATTACCTCAAAGCAATAACATGCAAAGTTTCCAGGTTGTCATGTTCGTCCTAATAACACACACACACACACACACACATACATGCTCTCATGAACATACACACATCTTAAATCACACATATAAACTTTTTCTCACTCTCTTTCTTACATACACACTTATCAACACAACTTTAAATTTCAATATTACACATTCAACTTTATATCATACGTCTCTATATTACAAAACTCACTAAAGACGGCTTAACTTTTTATGTTGATTTATTGTTAAAATAAGCATTATCTCTCATACACATTTTCTCTCTTTTTCTCTTTCTTTCAAACACTCACACACCACTCTATCTGTTTCTCTCTCTCTCTATTCGCACACAGCACTCTTTCTCACACACATACACTGTCCCTCTTTTTCACCTTATCCTGCCTCTTTCTTTCACACACACACAAATACACATACTTTGTCTCAAACACACACACGCTTTCTCACACATACATACTCTCATGCACATACATATATTACCTTTAAAGCGAATTACAACTTTATTTTATTTTTAGCCAATAAAAATACATTTTACCACAGTTATTTCATTCTTATTCATTACTTTATCATTGCTAATATTTAAACATTGTATATAGCTAAAACAAACCAGTCTTCTTTTTTTACAGTCCTACAAATCGAACTATTAAGCCTTCTACATTGGTTGCTACTTAAAAACATAGGTAAGTCACTTATATATGTCTTTTAACTAATTAGTTACTACTACTAGACAAAATTATATTAATGTATTTATGTAGTTTAGCCATTTACATTATTCTGTATGTTTTAATGCATTGCATTTTATCTCCTATTAGCAGAGCTTTGGTTACTAATTTCATTAACATGCCTATTTCTATTAGTGTGTGTGTTGCCTTTTATTTGTGTTGGCAGAGCTCTAGTTACTAATTTCATAAACATGTCTAAATATCACTGAGGGGAAGTTGTGTGTGTTCAGCAATGTTTTATGTTTTATTTTTACCTGTAACGTTTAATGAATTCCTAAAGCTGCAAAACTACAAACAAGCTAAATCTACTTCCCTTCAATAGAATAAAAACAGCCAATTCCAAACAATTTTACCACACTCCAATGCAATACAACCCACTCCAGTCCAATCCAGCACAATGAACTCCACTCTAATACACACCATAACAATTCAGGCTAATTCCATTACAAACCACTACATCCTGACCCTATTTTACACCCTCAAGTCCAATACATAACATTCAGTACAATCCACAACACCACAAAATTTAACACACTCATTTTAATACACTACAGTACTTTCCATTCTATAACAATACACCCTATATCAATACAAAACATTATATTACATACAATACAATCTAGAATAATCCATCCCAATACATCGTAAATTAATGTACTCCATTCCAAACAAATACATCTCACTACAATCTACCATATACCAATACATAACACTGCACTCTATTGCATTCCAATCTAATCAAAAACACTGCAGTATAAGCCACCCTACTCTAATGAAACTCACCCCAGCCCACTCCAATACAACCCACTCCACTTCAATGATCTCACTCCCACCTGAATCATTTAAAACCACTCCAAACAAACCTAACCTACTGTAATCCAACACATTACATTCAAATGTAATCTACCCCGCACAAAACAATTCTAATGCTACCCAGCCCACCTTACTCTAATACAATACACTACAATCCATTCCACAAACTCCTATCTTCTCCAAATTAATGCATCCTACTCTAATTAAATTCACTGCATTCTAAACTAAGTTCATCTGTACCACTTCAATATAATACAATACAACACTCATAAATCAAACCATTGCACTTCAAACTATTCCATTCCACTCCTAATTTCTCATGTCAATACAATTCACCCACTCACAATCCAGCCTACTCTCATCAACCCAACACCAAATCAAACCACAATCTACAATACTCCACAATCTACAACCACATTCAAATACATTATACATTAATCCAAATCTACAACACTCTTATTTACCTCACTACACTCTAATCCACACTCTAACATAGTCTAAACCACTGTATCCTACTTTAGTGCACCACATTACGAAATAATACTATTCAACTCACCCCACTTAAATCTCCCTCATTTTAATACAATCTACTACAATCCCTCACACTACAAATCACAGCACTCCAAACAAATTCATGGTTCTATTCAAGTTCACCCCAAACAACTAAAATACAAACCACACCCCAATACATCCAACTACAATACAAAACAATATCTTTAAATCTATTTATTTTATCAAAATTATATATTTATAATTCTTTTTATCTTTTACAGGAAAAAAGTCAACAAAGTAAGCAACAAATGTATTACAGTTTTATACAATTTTAACAGCTACAACCGTTTACAGGAGAGTAACTAACTTTAAACAATTTAACAAAACCACATAGCATACTAGCACAATAATTAATTACAATACATACAACTGCTCCTTTTCAACCATTCCACAACCACCACAATAAAATACAGTATATCTAAAATACATTACAAACCCAGTAATTGTTTATAATTAACACATACACACAAAACAATAACATTTATATATTTAAAAAATAACAAATATTTATAAATAATATGAATTACATTCTAAAAGCTAGTTATCATCAAGGCCATGAAAAATGTAATATCAGTTCAAGGGGAAAACAATGCTACCAAATAGTACTTTTGCAATATTACATAACTACTATAAACTTGCACAAAACTGGGATCAAAATGATTTACACTATATTATGGATCTAGGAGATAAGTTATACACTCAAATTCTATTAATCATGAAATGCATATGCATCCAGATGATTTACCAAATTATATACAACATAATAATACAATATATTCACTTAAACTAGGAATACCTTATTATGGTGACATACTGCATTGTATTGACCCTTTATATCCTGATTTAAAAACTGCAATAAATATAACAATAAACCTGCATTCTGGAATAATACTGTGCATGAACGCATATACAATTTCAATTTTTACAAGTGCACATACTTATTTTATTTTTGATTCACATAGCCGAGATAGCAAAGGAATGCCTCATCCAAATGGAACATGTATTACTATTGAAATAATGAGCTTTGAAGGTCTAATTCAATATATTTACGAACTTACAAACAGTATTAAAGTTCCAAATGAGAATTATGTTGGTTTTGAACTAACTCCCATAAGTATAAATACAATTTTAAAAAAAACACTTCAAGATGCACACAGGAGATACAAAAAAAGCCAAGAAAATATTACTACCAAAAATTATTTGCACATCAGACACATACATATAACACAGAAAATGCTTTGTATACGGATATTGGCTTTAATAAGTTTACAGACTTAAATATAGCAACAACACCAACCTCTATATCACAAACAAATCTACAGACAATTTCATTTAATATTTTAAATAAAAAACACATTTGCACAGTCATTTAAGAGGAAACACAATATTTTGCCATTGGATAAATTAAACCCCTCTAAAAAAAATACATATGGACAAAAACAACATATGCAACTTAACCCCTTCGCTGCCAGGCCTTTTCCCCCTCCTGTGCCAGGCCCTTTTTTGCCTATTTGGGGCAGTTCGCGCTTAGGCCCTCATAACTTTTTGTCCACATAAGCTAACCAAGCCACATTTGCGTCCTTTTTTTCCAACATCCTAGGGATTCTAAAGGTACCCAGACTTTGTGGGTTCCCCTGAAGGAGGCCAAGAAATTGGCCAAAATACAGTGAAAATTTCGTTTTTTTCAAAAAAACTGGAAAAAGGGGCTGCAGAAGAAGGCTTGTGGTTTTCCCCCTGAAAATGGCATCAACAAAGGGTCTGCGGTGCTAAACTCAGCAGCTTCCCAGCTTTCAGGAACAGGCAGACTTGAATCCGAAAACCCAATTTTTCAACACAATTTTGGCATTTTACTGGGGCATACCCCATTTGTGCAATTTTTTGTGCTTTCAGCCTCCTTCCAGTCAGTGACAGGAATGGTCATGAAACCAATGCTGGATCCCAGAAACCTAAACATTTCTGAAAAGTAGACAAAATTCTGAATTCAGCAAGGGGTCATTTGTGTAGATCCTACAAGGGTTTCCTACAGAAAATAACAGCTGAAAAAGAAAAATATTGAAATTGAGGTGAAAAAACCATCAATTTTTCTCTACGTTTTACTCTGTAACTTTTCCCTGCAATGTCAGATTATCGAAAGCAATATACCGTTACGTCTGCTGGACTCCTCTGGTTGCGGGGATATATAGGGTTTGTAGGTTCATCAAGAACCCGAGGAACCCAGAGCCAATAAATGAGCTGCACCCTGCAGTGCGTTTTCATTCTATACCGGGTATACAGCAATTCATTTGCTGAAATATAAGGAGTAAAAAATTGCTATCAAGAAAACCTTTGCATTTCCAAAAAGGGCACAAGGTAAGGTGTTGAGGAGCAGTGGTTATTTGCACACCTCTGAATTCCGGGGTGACCATAGTAGCACGTGAATTACAGGGAATTTCTCAAATAGATGTCTTTTTTACACACACTCCTATATTTGGAAGGAAAAAATGTAGAGAAAGACAAGGGGCAATAGTACTTGTTTTGCTAATCTATGTTCCCCCAAGTCTCCCGATAAAAATGGTACCTCACTTGTGTGGGTAGGCCTAGCACCCGCGACAGGATATGCCCCAAAACACAACGTGGACACATCATAGAAAACAGCGCTGTTTTTAGCAAAGTGACTACCTGTAGATTTTGGCCTCTAGCTCAGCCGCCACCTAGGGAAACCTACCAAACCTGTACATTCCTGAAAACTAGAGACCTAGGGGAATCCAAGGAGGGGTGACTTGTGTGGCTCGGACCAGGTTCTGTTACCCAGAATCCTTTGCAAACCTCAAAATTTGGCTAAAAAAACACATGTTCCTCACATTTCTGTGGCAGAAAGTTCTGGAATCTGAGAGGAGCCACAAATTTCCTTCCACCCAGCGTTCCCCCACGTCTCCCGATAAAAATGATACCTCACTTGTGTGGGTAGGCCTAGCGCCCGCGACAGGATATGCCCCAAAACACAACGTGGACATATCACAGAAAACAGAGCTGTTTTTAGCAAAGTGACTACCTGTAGATTTTGGCCTCTAGCTCAGCCGCCACCTAGGGAAACCTACCAAACCTGTGCATTTCTGAAAACTAGAGACCTAGGGGAATCCAAGGAGGGGTGACTTGCGGGGCTCGGACCAGGTTCTGTTACCCAGAATCATTTGCAAACCTCAAAATTTGGCTAAAAAAACACATGTTCCTCACATTTCTGTGGCAGAAAGTTCTGGAATCTGAGAGGAGCCACAAATTTCCTTCCACCCAGCGTTCCCCCATGTCTCCCGATAAAAATGATACCTCACTTGTGTGGGTAGGCCTAGCGCCCGCGACAGGATATGCCCCAAAACACAACGTGGACATATCACAGAAAACAGAGCTGTTTTTAGCAAAGTGGCTACTTGTAGATTTTGGCCTCTAGCTCAGCCGCCACCTAGGGAAACCTACCAAACCTGTGCATTTCTGAAAACTAGAGACCTAGGGGAATCCAAGGAGGGGTGACTTGCGGGGCTCGGACCAGGTTCTGTTACCCAGAATCCTTTGCAAATCTCAAAATTTGGCTAAAAAAACACATGTTCCTCACATTTCTGTGGCAGAAAGTTCTGGAATCTGAGAGGAGCCACAAATTTCCTTCCACCCAGCGTTCCCCCACGTCTCCCGATAAAAATGATACCTCACTTGTGTGGGTAGGCCTAGCGCCCGCGACAGGAGATGCCCCAAAACACAACGTGGACATATCACAGAAAACAGAGCTGTTTTTAGCAAAGTGACTACCTGTAGATTTTGGCCTCTAGCTCAGCCGCCACCTAGGGAAACCTACCAAACCTGTGCATTTCTGAAAACTAGAGACCTAGGGGAATCCAAGGAGGGGTGACTTGCGGGGCTCGGACCAGGTTCTGTTACCCAGAATCCTTTGCAAACCTCAAAATTTGGCTAAAAAAACACATGTTCCTCACATTTCTGTGGCAGAAAGTTCTGGAATCTGAGAGGAGCCACAAATTTCCTTCCACCCAGAGTTCCCCCACGTCTCCCGATAAAAATGATACCTCACTTGTGTGGGTAGGCCTAGCGCCCGCGACAGGATATGCCCCAAAACACAACGTGGACATATCACAGAAAACAGAGCTGTTTTTAGCAAAGTGACTACCTGTAGATTTTGGCCTCTAGCTCAGCCGCCACCTAGGGAAACCTACCAAACCTGTGCATTTCTGAAAACTAGAGACCTAGGGGAATCCAAGGAGGGGTGACTTGCGGGGCTCGGACCAGGTTCTGTTACCCAGAATCCTTTGCAAATCTCAAAATTTGGCTAAAAAAACACATTTTCCTCACATTTCTGTGGCAGAAAGTTCTGGAATCTGAGAGGAGCCACAAATTTCCTTCCACCCAGCGTTCCCCCACGTCTCCCGATAAAAATGATACCTCACTTGTGTGGGTAGGCCTAGCGCCCGCGACAGGATATGCCCCAAAACACAACGTGGACACATTACAGAAAACAGAGCTGTTTTTAGCAAAGTGACTACCTGGAGATTTTGGCCTCTAGCTCAGCCACCACCTAGGGAAACCTACCAAACCTGTACATTTCTGAAAACTAGAGACCTAGGGGGATCCAAGGAGGGGTGACTTGTGTGGCTCGGACCAGGTTCTGTTACCCAGAATCCTTTGCAAACCTCAAAATTTGGCTAAAAAAACACATGTCCCTCACATTTCTGTGGCAGAAAGTTCTGGAATCTGAGAGGAGCTACAAATTTCCTTCCACCCAGCGTTCCCCCAAGTCTCCCGATAAAAATGATACCTCACTTGCGTGGGTAGGCCTAGCGCCGGCGACAGGAAACACCCCAAAGCGCAACGTGGACACATCCTAAATTTTGGAAAAAAACAGAGGTGTTTTTTGCGAAGTGCCTACCTGTAGATTTTGGCCTCTAGCTCAGCCGGCACCTAGGGAAACCTACCAAACCTGTGCATTTCTGAAAACTAGAGACCTAGGGGAATCCAAGGAGGGGTGACTTGCGGGGCTCGGACCAGGTTCTGTTACCCAGAATCCTTTGCAAACCTCAAAATTTGGCTAAAAAAACACATGTCCCTCACATTTCTGTGGCAGAAAGTTCTGGAATCTGAGAGGAGCTACAAATTTCCTTCCACCCAGCGTTCCCCCAAGTCTCCCGATAAAAATGATACCTCACTTGCGTGGGTAGGCCTAGCGCCGGCGACAGGAAACACCCCAAAGCGCAACGTGGACACATCCTAAATTTTGGGAAAAAACAGAGGTGTTGTTTGCGAAGTGCCTACCTGTAGATTTTGGCCTCTAGCTCAGCCGGCACCTAGGGAAACCTACCAAACCTGTGCATTTCTGAAAACTAGAGACCTAGGGGAATCCAAGGAGGGGTGACTTGCGGGGCTCGGACCAGGTTCTGTTACCCAGAATCCTTTGCAAACCTCAAAATTTGGCTAAAAAAACACATGTCCCTCACATTTCTGTGGCAGAAAGTTCTGGAATCTGAGAGGAACTACAAATTTCCTTCCACCCAGCGTTCCCCCAAGTCTCCCGATAAAAATGATACCTCACTTGCGTGGGTAGGCCTAGCGCCGGCGACAGGAAACACCCCAAAGCGCAACGTGGACACATCCTAAATTTTGGGAAAAAACAGAGGTGTTGTTTGCGAAGTGCCTACCTGTAGATTTTGGCCTCTAGCTCAGCCGGCACCTAGGGAAACCTACCAAACCTGTGCATTTCTGAAAACTAGAGACCTAGGGGAATCCAAGGAGGGGTGACTTGCGGGGCTCGGACCAGGTTCTGTTACCCAGAATCCTTTGCAAATCTCAAAATTTGGCTAAAAAAACACATTTTCCTCACATTTCTGTGGCAGAAAGTTCTGGAATCTGAGAGGAGCCACAAATTTCCTTCCACCCAGCGTTCCCCCACGTCTCCCGATAAAAATGATACCTCACTTGTGTGGGTAGGCCTAGCGCCCGCGACAGGATATGCCCCAAAACACAACGTGGACACATTACAGAAAACAGAGCTGTTTTTAGCAAAGTGACTACCTGGAGATTTTGGCCTCTAGCTCAGCCACCACCTAGGGAAACCTACCAAACCTGTACATTTCTGAAAACTAGAGACCTAGGGGGATCCAAGGAGGGGTGGCTTGTGTGGCTCGGACCAGGTTCTGTTACCCAGAATCCTTTGCAAACCTCAAAATTTGGCTAAAAAAACACATGTCCCTCACATTTCTGTGGCAGAAAGTTCTGGAATCTGAGAGGAGCTACAAATTTCCTTCCACCCAGCGTTCCCCCAAGTCTCCCGATAAAAATGATACCTCACTTGCGTGGGTAGGCCTAGCGCCGGCGACAGGAAACACCCCAAAGCGCAACGTGGACACATCCTAAATTTTGGAAAAAAACAGAGGTGTTTTTTGCGAAGTGCCTACCTGTAGATTTTGGCCTCTAGCTCAGCCGGCACCTAGGGAAACCTACCAAACCTGTGCATTTCTGAAAACTAGAGACCTAGGGGAATCCAAGGAGGGGTGACTTGCGGGGCTCGGACCAGGTTCTGTTACCCAGAATCCTTTGCAAACCTCAAAATTTGGCTAAAAAAACACATGTCCCTCACATTTCTGTGGCAGAAAGTTCTGGAATCTGAGAGGAACTACAAATTTCCTTCCACCCAGCGTTCCCCCAAGTCTCCCGATAAAAATGATACCTCACTTGCGTGGGTAGGCCTAGCGCCGGCGACAGGAAACACCCCAAAGCGCAACGTGGACACATCCTAAATTTTGGGAAAAAACAGAGGTGTTGTTTGCGAAGTGCCTACCTGTAGATTTTGGCCTCTAGCTCAGCCGGCACCTAGGGAAACCTACCAAACCTGTGCATTTCTGAAAACTAGAGACCTAGGGGAATCCAAGGAGGGGTGACTTGCGGGGCTCGGACCAGGTTCTGTTACCCAGAATCCTTTGCAAACCTCAAAATTTGGCTAAAAAAACACATGTCCCTCACATTTCTGTGGCAGAAAGTTCTGGATTCTGAGAGGAGCTACAAATTTCCTTCCACCCAGCGTTCCCCCAAGTCTCCCGATAAAAATGATACCTCACTTGCGTGGGTAGGCCTACCGCCGGCGACAGGAAACACCCCAAAGCGCAACGTGGACACATCCTAAATTTTGGGAAAAAACAGAGGTGTTGTTTGCGAAGTGCCTACCTGTAGATTTTGGCCTCTAGCTCAGCCGGCACCTAGGGAAACCTACCAAACCTGTGCATTTCTGAAAACTAGAGACCTAGGGGAATCCAAGGAGGGGTGACTTGCGGGGCTCGGACCAGGTTCTGTTACCCAGAATCCTTTGCAAACCTCAAAATTTGGCTAAAAATACACATGTTACTCACATTTCTGTGGCAGAAAGTTCTAGAATCTGAGAGGAGCCACAAATTTCCTTCTACCCAGCGTTCCCCCAAGTCTCCCGATAAAAATGATACCTCACTTGTGTGGGTAGGACTAGCGCCCACGAAAGGAAAGGGCCCAAAACACAACGTGGACACATCACATTTTTTTATAAAAAGCAGTGCCTACCTGTGGATTTTGGCCTGTAGCTCAGCCGACACCTGAGGAAACCTAGCAAACCAGTGCATTTTTGAAAACTAGAAACCCAGGGGAATCCAAGATGGGGTGACTTGCGGGGCTCTGACCAGGTTATGTTACCCAGAATCCTTTGCAAACATCAAAATTTGGCCCAAAAAACACTTTTTCCTCTCATTTCGGTGACAGAAAGTTCTGGAATCTGAGAGGAGCCACAAATTTCCTTCCACCCAGCGTTCCCCTAAGTCTCTCGATAAAAATGGTACATCACTTCTGTGGGTAGGCCTAGCGCCCACAAAAGGAAATGGCCCAAAACACAACGTGGACACAACATATTTTTTCGCAGAAAACAGAGGTGTTTTTTGCAAGGTGCCTACCTGTGGTGTTTGGCCTGTAGCTCAGCCGGCCCCAGGGGGGGGGGGGCAGAAATGCCCTAAAATAAATTTGCCCCCCCAACCCCCACCCTCCCCCGCCGGGAGCGACCCTTGCCTACGGGGTCGCTCCCCCTGCGTGACATTGGCACGAAAAAACAAATCCCCGGTGCCTAGTGGTTTCTGCCCCCTTGGGGGCAGGTTGACCTAAACTCAGCCAATCTGCCCCCAAGGGGGGCAGAAATGGCCTAAATACAATTTGTCCCCCAGGGGAGCGACTTTTGCCTGATGGGTCGCTCCCCATCTCTAAAAAAAAAAAACAAAGAAAAAAAAAAGAAAAAAAAGAAAAATTCCCCTGGCGCCTAGAGGTTTCTGCCCCCCCCCCGGGGGCAGATCGGCCTAATAATAGGCCGATCTGCCCCCCGGGGGGGCAGAAATGGCCTAAAATAAATTTGCCCCCCCAACCCCCACCCCCCCCCCCGGGAGCGACCCTTGCCTACGGGGTCGCTCCCCCTGCGTGACATTGGCGCCAAAAAACAAATCCCCGGTGCCTAGTGATTTCTGCCCCCTTGGGGGCAGATTGACCTAAAATTGGCCAATCTGCCCCCAGGGGGGCAGAAATGGTCTAAATACAATTTGCCCCCCCAGGGGAGCGACCCTTGCCTGATGGGTCGCTCCCCATCTCTAAAAAAAGAAACAACAACAAAAAAAACAAAAAAAAAAAATGGCCCTGGCGCCTAGAGTGTTCTGCCCCCCCCCGGGGGCAGTTCGGCCTAATAAGAGGCCGATCTGTCCCCCGGGGGGGCAGAAATGGCCTAAAATAAATTTGCCCCCCAACACCCCCCCCCCCCCGGGAGCGACCCTTGCCTACGGGGTCGCTCCCCCTGCGTGACATTGGCGCCAAAAAACAAATCCCCGGTGGCTAGTGGTTTCTGCCCCCTTGGGGGCAGATTGACCTAAAATTGGCCAATCTGCCCCCAGGGGGGCAGAAATGGTCTAAATACAATTTGCCCCCCCAGGGGAGCGACCCTTGCCTGATGGGTCGCTCCCCATCTCTAAAAAAAGAAACAAAAAAACCAAAAAACACAAAAAAAAAATTGCCCTGGCGCCTAGAGTGTTCTGCCCCCCCCGGGGGCAGTTCGGCCTAATAATAGGCCGATCTGTCCCCCGGGGGGGCAGAAATGGCCTAAAATAAATTTGCCCCCCCAACCTCCACCCCCCCTCCCCCGGGAGCGACCCTTGCCTACGGGGTCGCTCCCCCTGCGTGACATTGGCGCCAAAAAACAAATCCCCGGTGCCTAGTGGTTTCTGCCCCCTTGGGGGCAGATTGACCTAAAATTGGCCAATCTGCCCCCAGGGGGGCAGAAATGGTCTAAATACAATTTGCCCCCCCCAGGGGAGCGACCCTTGCCTGATGGGTCGCTCCCCATCTCTAAAAAAAGAAACAACAAAAAAAAAAAACACAAAAAAAAAATTGCCCTGGCGCCTAGAGTGTTCTGCCCCCCCCCCGGGGGCAGTTCGGCCTAATAATAGGCCGATCTGTCCCCCGGGGGGGCAGAAATGGCCTAAAATAAATTTGCCCCCCCAACCCCCACCCCCCCCGCGGGAGCGACCCTTGACTACGGGGTCGCTCCCCCTGCGTGACATTGGCGCCAAAAAACAAATCCCCGGTGCCTAGTGGTTTCTGCCCCCTTGGGGGCAGATTGACCTAAAATCGGCCAATCTGCCCCCAGGGGGGCAGAAATGGTCTAAATACAATTTGCCCCCCAGGGGAGCGACCCTTGCCTGATGGGTCGCTCCCCATCTCTAAAAAAAAAAAAAAAGAACAAAAAATAAAAACACAAAAAAAAAATTTGCCCTGGCGCCTAGAGGTTTCTTCCCCCCCTGGGGGCAGATCGGCCTAATAATAGGCCGATCTGCCCCCAGGGGGGGCAGAAATGGCCCAAAATAAATTCCCCTCCCCCCCAGGGAGCGACCCTTGCCTAAGTGGTCGCTCCCTTTGCGTGAAATTCACGCAAAGAAAAAACTCCCTGGTGTCTAGTGGTTTCTACCCCCCTTAGGGGCAGATTGGCCTCATCAAAATAGGCCAATCTGCCCCCAAGGGGGGCAGAAATGGGCAAAATATAATTTTCCCCCAAGGGGAGCGACCCTTGCCTAAGGGGTCGCTCCCCACCAAAAAAAAAAAAAAATGAAACAAAAAAAAAAAAAATGGTCCCTGGTGCCTAGAGGTATCTGCCCCCACCCCAGGGGGGGCAGAAAAGGCCTTCCCGAAAATATGCCCCCCTGGGAGCGACCCTTGCCCAAGGGGTCGCTCCCTTTTGTCAATAACAATAAAAAATAAAAAAAATCCCTGGTGTCTAGTGGTTTCTACCCCCCTTGGGGGCAGATTGGCCTCATCAAAATAGGCCAATCTGCCCCCAAGGGGGGCAGAAATGGCCAAAATATAATTTTCCCCCAAGGGGAACGACCCTTGCCTAAGGGGTCGCTCCCCACCTCAATAAAAAAAAAATGAAAAAAAAAAAAGAAAAAAAAAAAAAATGGTCCCTGGTGCCTAGAGGTTTCTGCCCCCCCAGGGGTCGCTCCCTTTTGTCAATTTCTACGAAAAAAAAAAAAATCCCTGGTGTCTAGTGGGGTTTCAAAAACCGGATTGCAAGCAATCCGGCTTTTGAAACCCTCTGAGGGACTTCAAAGGGAAGGAAATACTTTTCCTTCCCTTTGAAGCCCCTCCGGGCCTCCCAAGTGATTGAAAAAGAAATGCTTTTGCATTTCTTTTTCAATCGCGCTGGAAGCAGAGCTTCCAGCGCGACGAGGGAGGCCCCTGTGACACATCAGCGCGCGCGCGCGCGCTGACGTCACAGGGGGGGGTGGGGGGGGTCGGGGGTGGAAGGGGAAGGTCTTCCCCTTCCATCCCCGACTTGGGGGGGGAAGGGGGGTGCACGGGGGGCGCGCTAGCGCGCCCCCAAGTTCCCCTGTGCCATGGACGAGATGATCTCGTCCAAGGCACAGGGGAACTGTAGCCTTGGACGAGATCATCTCGTCCAAGGCACAGAAGAGGTTAACAAATAGTGAGTTAAACATTAAAAAAATCATGGAAACAACAAATAATATAATTAACAATTTCCATAAGGAAATATTTTATGGTCCAGAATACATTTGTACTATTTGTAATCAATTATGGCATAAACAATCATTTAAAAAAATAAACACCATTATCACAAATCCCACATTCATACAATGTAATATAACACCAAATCAAACAAACAATATATGCAGCACTTGTTATGCACACATTAACAGAAATAAAATACCACCCTGTTCATTTGTAAATGGGATGAAGCTTCCAAATATTCCAATACAATTACATTTGCATAATTTAGAAGAAAGATTAGTTTCACCAAGAATTCCCTTCCTCCAAATAAGAACTTTGCCTCGTGGCTTTCAGAAATCATTATCAGGTGCTGTAGTTAATGTACCTGCAGATGTTATGACCACAGTTACAATATTACCAAGGCAAATTTATGATGACATGACAATTCCTATAAAATTAAAAAGAAAATTAGCTTATAAATCGTATACACATTTTGAAAATGTCAGACCAAATAGAGTAAAACAAGCAGCATTATGGTTAGCAATACATAGTAACATGTTCAAAGAATATGGAACCACTGTTAATCCAAATTGGAAGTATATACCACAAGAAATAAATGCTTATAGTGAAACATCAGAAACAAATGATTATTCAGATACTTCCGATAATATAGCAGGTGGAAATCTAGATACTATGCTAACAAACGAAACTATTACGACTGATTGTATTAATGTATTACGTTTAGCACCTGCAGAACATAACACACCTAGAGGTTTATATGAAGACAAAGATTCTGAATTTTTAGCTTTTCCAACAATTTTTTGTGGAGAACGAAGACCCAATAATAAAAATAGACTTGTACCTGTACATTACAGTACAGTATGTCAATGGGAATTAAGAAGCTGTGATAGGAGAGTGGCAAAATCAATTACTAATATTTTCTTTAAACTAAACAAATTACATATAAAACAATTTCAAGGTAAAATTAACGTATCACTAAAAAACATTTTAACAATGGAAAATGTATAACTGCAAGAGACATAAAATATAATTTAGAACATATATTACAAAACAATGAAGGATATAAAATACTAAAAACTATTCACAGTTCTCCACTATATTGGGAACACTGCAAAAAAGATCTTTTTGCTATGATACGACAACTAGGAATACCAACATTTTTCCTCACTTTATCTGCAGCAGAAACAAAATGGCACCATTTAATAAATATACTGCTAAGAGTTCAAAAATTAAATGAATACACAGAAGAAGAGTTTGAAAATATGCCTTGGGAAACAAAATGTACATTAATACAAGATCCAATTACATGTGCAAGACATTTTGACTTTCAAGTTCGGAAGTTATTTAATTGCATTTTATTGCATGGAAGTAACCCTATTGGTAAAATAAAGGACTACTTTTACAGGGTAGAATTTCAACAACGAGGTTCACCACATGTCCGTGCTTTATTATGGATAGAAAATGCTCCACAGTATAGCGAAACAAACCTAAAAGAAGTAATTCCATTTATTGATAAATATATCACATGTGGTAAATCACAAGATCCACAACTTCAACGTTTAATACCACTACAAAAACATGCACACAGTAAAAATTGCCGACAGAAAAACAAAAGAACATGCAAATATCAATATCCTAAATATCCAGTGCCAGAAACTATGATCCTTGAACCTTTATCACTTGACCAAACAGATAAAAATTTGCAACAAAGCATTAAAAACATTCACAAAATTATGAATACACCAGAATTATTTAAAAAAAAATACATTTAGATATAGAACAATACATTATATCTATAAGATCAATGTTAGAAAAAATTAAAAAAAATTTAAAGCGAACACCAGCAGAATGCTATATAAATAATTATAATTCCATTCTTTCACAATATTGGAAAGCAAACATAGACTTACAGTTTGTATTAGATGCTTATGCTTGTGCTGTCTACATAATTTCATATATTAGTAAATCACAAAGAGGAATGAGCAAAATAATAGCACAAGCAGCCAAAGAAGTATATTATAATACCAATATAAAAGAACAATTGAAGCACATAGGCGTCAGATTTCTAAACTGTACAGAAATAAGTGCTCAAGAAGCTGCTTACCTTATTCTTCAAATTCCATTGCGTAAAAGTTCTCGGTCATTTATATTTATTAATACTAACACTCCAGAAAAAATAACATATTTAATGCGAGACATAAATACTATAAATTCTTTACCAGATACATCAACTAACGTACAATATGACAATACTATTGCAAAATATAGCAAGCGACCCAAAGCATTAGAAAATTGTACATTAGCAGACTATGCTTTATTGTATAATCATAAAAGCACAAGTAAGCAAACAAAAACACAAAATGACAATGAACATTTACTCACAGAAACAAATTTTTACAGCTCAGATGAAGAGGAAATTGAAATAAACAACTTAAATCACATAAAAGACAATATAAATATGGAAATAACCAATACGTTAATTACACGCAAATCTAAGAAGATTATACGCTACTGCAGATTTAACAAGAACAATGACTCTGAAAATTATTAGAGAGCTGTTAATGCTATACTATCCATGGAGAGAAGAGAACAAAAATTATTTTGAATAACAAAACATACTTTGAAAGATATATTCAAGTTAGAGATTTAAATAAACATCATGACAAGTATAACAAATACAATGAACTAATAACTCAATCAAATTTTAACATAAACAATGAAACAGCATTAACACCTCTATTATCACCAACAACTAATACTACTAACAACATAATACCATCTGATGCAATATCTACTGATCAACAATATCCTGAACATCAGAATTTGTATGACTTATCATTAGATTTAGGTGTTAGAGACACTACTGACGAAGATACACTATCTAATTCTGTCAAATAACAAATACTATAATGTCATGCGTAATTTAACAGATGAACAACTGAACTTTGTTTATCATCATCCACATTGGATCAAAAATAAAGAAACACCATGCTATACATTCTGTACTGGTGGAGCAGGAGTTGGGAAAAGCTATCTTATTACAGCACTTTATCAAACATTATTACATTATTACAATATTAAAGCTGATGAAAATCCAGTGAACATTTATATATTGCTTACAGCACCAACTGGAAAAGCAGCACATAATATCAATAGAAAAACACTACATAGCACATTTAAAATACCTGTGTCACAAACCTATACATATAAGCCCTTAGCTCATGAAAAGAGGACTATTCTTCAAAGTCAAACTACTAATAATTGATTAAATTTCAATGGTTGGGACAAATATGTTCAATTTTATACATAATAGATTACAAGAAATTAAACCATCAAATCAGCCATTTGGGGGTATCTCTAGTATAGCTATTGGAGACTTTTATCAATTAAAACCAGTTTTTGACACATATATTTTTGAAAATGCAAAACATTCATATGGACCACTAAGTACTAATTTATGGGTAACACATTTTAAACTATTTGAATTCACATAAATGATGAGACAACTAAATGACTTGCCATTTGCAGAATTGCTAAATCGATTAAGAGAAGGAAATCATACAGATATTTTACACAACGCGAACAACTGCCAGATAAAAGTATTATCAAAAATATACCATATATCATATCAACAAACAAAGAAGTAAATAACATAAATAATAACGTTTTGCAAGACCATATACAAAGATATCCAGTATTCACAATAATGTAATAATTTAACATTAATAAATAAATCATTCACATTTAAAAACAATCATTCCTTAGTAACTTTTTTATGTTTATCATTTTTAACAAACATCCCCTATTTCAAAAATTATATCCTTTCATTGTCCCTTTTTTATATCCTTTCCTTAGGCATTTATTTAACATTATTCACTCATTCAATAGTCTCAACATTCATCCATAACTCCCTTATTTCTTATTCCTTCTCCTATATTCATTCACACCACTTTTAATCGCATTCTAAATTTCAACCAAAAAGCTAAAATACATTAACACTTTAAAACCCTACAATATACAGCTATTGCTCCAAATGGTTTTAGTTCATTAAAATAAGCTAACACTGTTTCTATTATTTCTTTTACAGGAGGAACCTATAAAAAAAAGTTTTCATTGGAGGATAAGATACAGAACTAAAATCAATTACAATTAAAGGCTCAACCGACTACATCAAAATAACTTTATGGAGGGAGGCAACAAAATTCCCAATAAAAATTGGAGAATACATTAAAATTACACATGTAATGGTCCATGGATTCAATGAAGAAAAAATCTTAAATAGAACAAGGCACAGCAAACTTCAAGTAAGTTCAAAAGCTGCATAACCATACAAAATTAAACATACTAACCATAACAAAATGTAAAAAACAATGTTGTTAATACCCTTCTATTCATTTGAAATACTTGCACAAAAAAATAGAACAAATAAACCTACAGTACTAAAACCATCTATAACAGATGCCTCCACACTAGAAAACAAGCACATCTAGGGGGGCCTTAAATAAACCTAGCAGGCAACAATTTTCTAGCCAAAAGCATAATTATGGTGATAAAAAACATTGAATTACACTGCCAAAAACATCAATAAACCACTCTATAATAGCCATTAAATAACATATTTTAAGATCTACATCTAATCTGAAAATATGTGTCAGAAGGAAAGGGATTTTAATACATCTTTAAAACACTATTTGCACTTCTAATATTCACACTATCAAAACTTTTACATATTTACATACTTACTAAAAAACATAAGCATAATACCAAAATAACTTTAGCTAAAAATAAACACTTAGAAATATACATTGACAACTTTAAAAAAAAGGCAATTGCTGTAATTAAATATGTATCTAATATTTTCATATATTTTATTCACAGACTACAGAAGCACCACCAGAAAAAATAACAATTCACATATATGGAATTGAAAAAACAACTCAAGAAATAACAACACTAACAACACAAGTTCAAGGGAATGAAAACTTACAATCGATGGATATTAAAAATGAAACATTAATAGATTGGTTTATTATCAGTCCACAAGTAGAAAACTTGGCAGATGAACTAATAACACATTTACCAGTAACGTGAAATAATTTACAACAATGGCGTCATCAAAGACATTCTTCAAGAAATGTTCTCAATATAAACAAATAAATGAACATGCTTTATATTTATACCATTGTTTTTACTGCTATTCAAATAAAAAAAGTGCATCAATATTATAAAACTGCATATGTACAAAACTTGAATTAAAATGTCAATTAAAAAAAGGACCCAATTTTCTGAGATTACACTTAATTGTTGCTGAAAATATAATAAAAGATGCTCACAATACTATTTGTATTCTAATACAATAACATAAACAACACCAATAGCTCTAATGCTCACAAATGCAAGACCTATTGCATTGCAAATGCTTGTTTCTTCTGTCATCCTGTCCATGTGTGCATTAGCATCATCTGGTGGAAGAGCAGGGGCACCGGCGACAGAGGAAGCTGCATCCCACAGGACCCAGGAGGCAGTGTCCACCGACGCCGAGGGGACCAGTGGGACGGAGCGCGAGGGGGCACGACAGCAGAGACAGGCGGTAACAACACTGACTCTGATTCCTCCTCTGATGGAAGCTCCCTGGTGGTGGCAGACACCTCTGGGACCCCCCTAGCTACAGCCATCAACCCCATACCAGCACCACCCTCCCAGTAGCCCCCCACTGAGTTGCCCGTGCACCCAGGAGGGTGGGCATCTCCTTCGCTCCAGGCAGTCCCCAGTCAGCCTTGGTGCCCTCAGTGAGGCAGCTATTGACCTCCTGAAATCCATCTCTGTAGGGCAGTCAACCACAGTGAATGCCATCCAGGGGCTGGCATGCCAGATGCGCAATGCATTCCTGGAGGGCATCCACGGTGAATTGGCGGCCCAACAGAGATCATTTCAGGCTTTGGCCTCCTCCCTGCTGGCAGCCAGTGTCCCTGTTCCTACTGTATCCCCTCCAGCTATCACTTCCCAGTCCCAGTCACCTCAACCCCATCCCACACACACACACATACAAGTAGGAACACAAAACATCACACAAGAGTGGCAAAGACAAATACAGGCAGCACAATTCAGGCCACAAGCACTCACTCAAACAACAGACAGTTGCACACACAACAGCATCCACTGCCTCCACTGTCTCCCCCCTCCTCATCCTCCTCCCTCACAGTCACATCCGCACTCATACCTGCATGAACTGCATCAACAGCCACCACCACCATCCCCACACCAAGCAGCACACACACCTCACTTGCAGACACCTCCACAATATCAATCTACACATCCCCTGTGTCCTCTTCCACCTTGTCTGCCCCCCTCCTAACAGACACAAACGCACGCACTCATACTCCCAACAGCCATCCACCTCACATCAGCACACTGCTCATGCACCTGCACCCACGTCCAGCAGACGTACACCTCCAACAACCACTCCCTCAACCTCCACTCCCATCCCTCCTCCCTCATCCCCCCCACCGTCCCTAAGAAGCTTTTCCTTGCCCAACTTGACCTCTTCCCTCCACCTCCACCCCTGTCCTGCCCATAAGAGCAGCCCAGCACCTCAGCCAAACAGTCTGCCACTGCTCCCATCAAATCAACAGCTGCTGGCACGAAGGGGCCCCAGAGTGTGACGGTTGCCACTCCTACTATGAGCATACCTCTGCCTCAGAAATGAAGGACTAGGGTGGTGAAACCCAAGGGACATGAGACAGGGACAGTGGAGACACCTCCTAGTTGTGGAGGCAAGAAAGGGAAGGATCCCACTCCACCACCCAAGAAAGGGAAGGACCTCACTCGACCACCCAAGAAAGGGAAGGATCCCACTCCATCACCCAAGAAAGGGAAGGATCCCACTCCACCACCCAAAAAGGGGAACATTCCCACTCTACCACCAAGAGAGGCAAGAGGCCCCCTCCACCAGTAGTGGGCAAGGAGCCCTCTCCTCCAGCTGAGGCAGGCAGGGTAACACCTCCACCAGCAGAGGGCAAGGCGGCCTCACCTCCAGCTGAGGCAGGCAGGGTAACACCTCCACCAGCAGTGGGCAAGGAGCCCTCACTTCCAGCAGAGGCAGGCAGGGTAACACTTCCACCAGGATTGGCCAAGGAGCCCTTACCTCCAGCTGAGACCCAGTAGCCCTCACCTCCAGCTGAGGCACAGCAGCCCTCACCTCCAGCTGAGACACAGCAGCCCTCACCTCCAGCAGGGGGCATGTAGGCCACCCTCCAGGAACTGTTGTACAAGGAGCGCCCTTCAGAACCAGTGGGCGAGTTCCCCACTTTAGACACTGTGACCTTGCACTCCCCAGCTAAGGAAAACGGGCATGGAGCCCCCTCCAGAACCAGTGGGCAAGTTCCCCACCTCAGAGACTCTGACCTTGCATTCCCCAGTTAAGGAAAATGGGCATGGAGCCACCTCCAGAACCAGTGGGCAAGCTCCCTACTTCAGCTGAGGTGACCCCCCACCCCTCTTCCCCCTGAGGTGCCTGCCCATTTCCAACATGATGCCTCTGCACAGTGTAGTGTGGATATTGCCAGGAAACAAGTTGGGGCTTGGACTGTGCCCTACAGCAGTTTGCTATGTCATAATATGATGGGCGGTATTTTGTCTTCCATCTGGCTGTTGATGGCTGCCGCCCTGGTCAGTGGTGTTAACACCCTGGTGGTTGGTGTGGTACATTGGCTGTCTATGGGAATTATCATCGCCATGGTCATAATTTGGCGGTAATTACCACCAGCCAGTTGGCGGTATTACCGCCACTTTAACAGTTACTGCCATTGCAATAATGAACACCTAAATTATTTCTCCTTTCTAAGCATTTCTGATGCCCTATGTTTACAGCACATTGACCTTTGCTAAAAAAAAATTACATGTATTGCTGGATCACTTATTCTTTGTGCTCATCTAAAACACTGACTAAACATCAAATCAAGGCTTCTGCATGCCCTTGTTTATTTGTTATGCAGATTTGTAGAGCGCTCTATCACCAGTGATGGTATCCTAGCGCTGAGCAAGTGTAAGTTTAAGCACAACTAGGACCTTGTGGGACTACTTGAAAAGCCAGGTCTTCAGCTTCTTGCAGATTTCAAGAAGTTAGGAGGAGGCTCTTATGTGTAGCAACAGGTTGTGCCATACTTAAGGAGCTATGTAGAAGGCGGCTCGACCACTAGATCTGGTTTTCAATATGTGTGTAATTTGTGCGAGTAGGATTCCGGATGAGCAGAGATGTTTGGAAGGTTTGTGAAAGCAGATGTGATTACCTTTGTTGAGGTATGTGTGCCAGTGTTTTGTAGTGCCTTGAAAGTGTGGGTGAGGAATTTGAATTTTGCTTGTTTGTGAATGGGGACCCAGTGGACCTCCTTCAGGTGTGGTGTGACAGCGGCATGGGAGGTTGAGAGTGATTCTGGCTGCTGCATTCTGAATGGTCTGCATCTTTAGCTGCAAAACTTGTCATTATAGCTTGGCTAGAGTGCTCTGTTCAGTCCCGGAGTCAAGGAGCTGCAGTGGCTGCCTGTAGGACAAAGTAGCCGAAGCAGGTATAGAAAGTGTGGGATAGGGAGCGCTGTAGATGCTGGGGTGCATCTTCTTTCTAGCACGGTGACAAACTTTGAGAAGCCACACTGAGAGAACAGTGCATGTGGGTGCTTAAGGTTAATAACAACTTGAACACATTGACATGGGAGTCAAACCCATAGCTCAACACTGTAAAGGCATTCATTTCAGTGTTCCAGTATTGAGAATAAACTTAGCTAGAACTGGACATCATTGACCTAGCCATAAGCCATGGTCCTCACCCATAGTCCCTGTCCTGAAGAAATAGGGAGGAAGGAGCATCTACCTGTGAGTCGACATGCATTAGCCCATTCAAAGTATTCAAAGAGAGAGACACCTAACTCTGCAAATATGAGATGATAAATCTGTTGAACTTTGTGTTCTCAAGACGTGAACTGAACAAATGACACCACCAACTAGAACAGGCAGAAGAATCCAGATATATAACAACATTCACTACTAAGATATTGCTCGAGATACATATCAAACTTCACTTCTATAAGAGCGCTGCTTTGAGACCTTACGAAGAAGGGCTCTAACTTTAATTGATAGAAATACATGACCAAATCTCCAAGGTTGACAATCTTGGCTATTATTACTCCAGTATTGGAACTTTCATAGATTCACATGCTTGAATCATTCCCCGTGGTCGAGATGGGAGTCCCCGGTACCTTAGAAAAGATCATGTCTACCTAGACATAATAATAATAATAATAATAATAATAATAAAAAAGGCCTATGGTCTTACTGTTAAATAACTTCTCCAAGTCGTTATGTAAAAAAGGACCAAACTGCAGAGTCCACCAATCTGGTGATCCCACCCTCTAGAACCCTCCTGAAAGAAGCTCCAGTAGCGCAGATTGTCGTGCTAGGGAGTCTCCACTGAGCTCCGCTCTTTCTTTTCCAGTTTGGGATTAGATTTATCACCACAACTTACTTTATTATTGTCCAAGAGTGTTAGTTATATATTGCCTCTATCCTGATCACTCTGCAACAGAATGTAAGGTATTTCGTACCTTTTCTTCTAAAACTCTAAAAGATAGAGAGGGAAGACTGCTTATTTGGCTTCAGAAATTGAAAACAAGGAAAAACCCTGTCTCAGATTCAGTTAGTGATGAGTCTTCCTGGTGTTTAAAAAAGTCTCAGAAAAGACAAAGATCACCTCATTCAGAAAGGGGTTCAGAACAGCCCTCTAAAGCTGTGAAAAAGACCTCACAGGGGTCTGGTAAAGGCCAAAGACTATCAACATCACCTCATGAAGGAAAATCTTCCTCAGAAAAATCAAAACACCAGCCTTCTACTCAAAGAAGGTTTATAAACCTTCTTCAGAGCCGACCACACCTTCTCCAAAGGTAATTACTACTTTTAAAAAGCCTTCTTCAGCTCCTTCAAGTGACATACCGCCGACAACTACACCGTCGACATCCACTGTATCCAGCCTGTCGACCATTTCTTCCTCGTCGACGATGTCCACGTTGACGGTATCCAAGGCCAGACCGTTGATGCTGAAAATATAGTTGTCGACGCCATCGACGACACTACGATCAACGACCATTCCACCGATGACGGCATTGTCGTCAACTCAGTCGACAAGAACCAGAGATGGGTCTTCGCATATGGAGGCGACTCCATTGACGGCCTCACCATCAGCATCGTTGACGGTTGTCGACTATGAGGAAAATCAAGGTTTTAAATAGGAAAGAATACCTGTCGCCGCATGCCACGTCTCCAAGTAAAGTCACTCCCTTACTGCTGGCCCACCTATTGGATGAGGATTCAGATGATGATGGACCATTTGGAGCAGCTTATAATCCTTCTCAGCTTCAAGTCAAATATCAAGAGGACGAAGACTAATATGGCCAGTATTATGACAAACAATATTATTTTCCTCACAGGGACCAGGGAAGTGCACCAGAGGATATGGTGTGTGTTCCAACTTCCCTTATCACGGATCTCCAACGTATGTTGTCGGACTATAAAAAGCGATTTCCGTCAACACCCCAGGGAGAATCTCTTCCGACTCTACCTCATCCCTCCACCCCACTGCCAAGGACTACGCCTTTGCCAAGATCAGTAAGAGGTACCCTGCAAAGAGCTTTTGTACAGGTTACAGATTCCTCTGAAGATGAAAGTGAGGAAGGGGAGCTCCTGGACACACAATCGGAATGGAACAACTATATAATACCAACTCCGTCATCTCCATCACCTCCTCCTGTATATTCACCCCCAGAAGACTCTGGCGGTTTCCATAATCTGCTGGAAAGAGCAGCGAAAAGATTCGCGCTGCAATGCCATCTAAACAAATGGACTGCTTCCCCTATGATTTTAAGGAACCCTTTCAGAGAAATGTGTGATCCATGCCCATAGTAAATTACATTTGGGAGGAGGGTCTAAAAGTGAGAAATCAGCTATTGTCACTGCTGTCTTACCAAGGTTGAATAAAAAGTTGAAAGCCCCAGAAGACGCTCCAGCCTGCCTAACTGGGAATCCAAAACCAGACTCAGTAATAACTCAGGTGGGGCAGAGACGTTCAAATAATCCAACAGCGCCTATTACAGCACCTCCAGACAAAGAAGGAAGGAGGCTAGATAACATAGGAAAGAGGTTTTCCGCCATGTCTGGGCTTACAGTGAGAGCAGCGAATTCCTTGGCGGTTTTGGGCAGATATGACAGGCAGTTATGGGCTGACATCACTCCATATTTGGACCTGCTTCCAGAAGAGTCGAAGATGGAAGCAAAGAAGATCTTGCTGGAAGGACAACACACCTCGGCAGAGATCATTGACTGCGCAATGGATATTGCTACCACAGCTTTCAGACAGCTAGCAGGTGGTGCGGTGCTACGTAGGCAAGGCTGGCTTAAAGCCAATGCCTTCCGCCAGGAGGTGCAGAATAAGATATTGGACCTTCCATTCGATGAAGAGGCCCTCTTTGGCAAACACGTGCAAGCGATAAACACTGACACAGACGCCGCCTGATCACTCAGGACACTACAATTTAAGAAATTTCCTTTTCATGTTCCCAGAGGGTGAGGAGTATAATTGTATCGGGGGAGTTTTCAAAACTTTCCTTACCCCACCTATTCAACTCAACAGTTTCGGACACAATACTTCCAGAGGAAACTACCTCAAGCGTCCTATGCTGGACCACCTACTAAAGGTACAGCACGTCAAGGGAAAGACACAGGCCGTCGTCAATGACCAACTTCAAGCTCCGGCTACTTCCCCACCACCGATTCACAAGTTAGGAAGAAAAATGTCTAGTTTCTTTAAAAAATGGCAAGAGCTAACATCGGACCCATGGGTTTTAAAAATAGTGCAATTCGGCCACACCTTGGAATTCACCCAAATTCCACCATCGCACCTTCCACACACCTCCCTTCAAAAACATCTAAAACAACTCCAGTTAGAGGTCAGGACCATGTTAAAGAAAGGAGTAATAGAGAGGGTCCCTTCTTCACAGCAGGGGAAAGGATTCTACTCCTGATTATTTCTGAAACACAAGAACTGGAGAGTATGGCGCCCTATCCTCGATCTTCGAGACCTCAACAAGTATAAGCGCCAAACCTTTCGTATGGACACGTTACAGGAGATTCTCCTCTGTATGAACCACAGCGATTTTATGACAACCCTGGATCTACAGGATGCGTACTTTCATATCCCAATCTCACCTGCCCACAGGAAATTCCTTCACTTTACAGTAGCCTGCAGCCATTTCCAGTTCAAAGTTCTTCTGCTTGGCCTCAAATCGGCCCCCAGAATATTCACAAAGTGTCTAGCACCAGTAGCAGCTTGGCTGAGGAAGCAAAAACACCAGATTTTTTCATATTTAGACAACTGCCTCATAAAAGCGCAATCAAATCCAGCGGCTCACAAGTCAACAAGGGCGTGCATGGAGCTATTCGACAAACTGGGTCTCATGCTAAATTGGAACAAATCAAAGATCTTGCCAGCAAGAGTAACAGCGTTCTTGGGGGCATCAATAGATACAGTCAGGGACAAGGCCTTCCCAACATTAGAAAGACAGACAAAAATAAAGTCTTTAGTAACCAGAATTCAAAGAAAAAAGTTTCTTTCAGTACGCAGTTACAAATCGCTACTGGGGATGATGTCATCTTGCATTCACCTAATTGCATTTTGCCGGCTAAGGATGCGCCCCCTGCAAGAAGAACTGGATCTTCAATAGATGCAAAAAGTATGTTAATTCAACGATACTGTCACAGTGACTCCACGCATGAATGAAGCACTGCAGTGGTGGTCAGATCAGTCGAACATGGCAATAGGTCTTCCTTTTCTGCTCCATTGACCTCCGCTGGTCATTACCACAGATGCCTCTCTGGAAGGATGAGGTGCTTATCTACAGGACCTGCAGGTCAGTGGAAAGTGGAGGAGCTCTCTTTAGAAATATCACATCAATTTCTTTGAGCTAAGAACAGTCTTTATGGCTCTACAGGCTTTCATCCACAGGATAAAGCAGTCTGCTGTTCTTATAAGAATGGAAAACACAACAACAATGCATTACCTGAACAAGCCAAGAGGGACAAGGTCTCTTCTCCTATCTTGAGAATCTCAAAGTATTTGGAATTGGGCTATTCGACATGGAGTAACATTAAAGGCAGAACACCTTCCAGGCAGACAAAACAAAACAGCAGACACCCTCAGCAGACTAACATCCTCGTGCCATGACTGGGAATTGGATCAATGAGCCTTAGACTGTCTTCAGGGAATGGGGAAAACCCGACCTGGATCTCTTTGCGACGCCTCAAAACAAAAAATGCTGCTTCTATGCAAGCTGGGATCACCATCCGGGATCGTGGGGGAATGCCTTTTCGATGTCATGGTGCAGAATATTTTCTTATGCTTTTCCACCCATTCCCCTGATTTCAAGGGTGCTCGATAAACATCAAGAGGGAAGGTTGCAGGCTGATACTCATAGCCCCATATTGGCTTCGCCAACAATGGTTCTCGGAAATCCTGTTGTTCTCGGAGAAACATCGCATTCCACTGGAGGTCTCACCAGATCTCCTAACAATAAACGATGGCCAGGTCCTGCACCCGGACCCCAAATCACTAACATTTTCAGCCTGGCTCCTGAGCACAATGAGTTTGCCCATTTAAATATTCACCCAGAATGTGGAAGAGCACTTTCAAAGGCCAGAGCAGAAAGCAAACAAAATATACTCTCTGAAATGGAAAAGGTTTTGTTCATGGTGTCAGAAGGAACAATTGAATCTGCTATTGTCACCGCCAGAGGAGATATTGCCCTATCTCCTCCATCTGGCATCTTCAGGATTAGCTCACACATCCATTAGAGTGCACCTGGCAGCCATATCTCGGTTCAGGCATTCCCCAACATCTCCTTGTTTATCGTCCTCTAGGCTAATAAGACAGTTTCTGAAAGGACTCTTTAGAGTTTTTCCACCAGAAAGACCTCCTCCACCCTCCTGGCATCTCAATACCGTTCTATCCCAGCTCATGAAGCATCCATTTGAACCCATTCACGAAGCAGAATTTAAATATTTATTGTGGAAGGTTGCTCTCCTACTGGCTCTTATTTCTTCTAGACGTATCAACAAGATCCAAGCTCTTACCATCCTAGAGCCTTTCCTTCAGTTTAAACATGACAGAGTAATCCTTTGCACAAACCCAAAATTTGTTCCCAAAGTACCGTTGGACTTTCACATCAATGAACCTCTGATCCTTAAGACTTTCTTTCCAAATCCGTCATCTCTGGCAGAAAAGGCGCTTCACTCCCTGGACATCAAGCAATGCATGAAGTTTTTTTGGGAGAAAAACAAAAAATGTCATAAGTCTAAACAGTTATTTGTTGCTTATAGTACCCCACAAAAGGGCAAACCCCTATCAAAACAGGGCATAGCAAGTTGGATAGTATCTGCAATAAAGTTCTCTCACCAGGCAGCTGGTCTAACCCACTTCACCTCTTTAAGAGTCCTTTTTGTTCCTCAGTACGAGCACCTTCCATGGGATCTATCCCAACATCTATGGCATTGTTCGCAGGTGTACCCTTAAAAGACATTTGCAGAGCGGCCACCTGGAAGAATACACACACGTTTATGAGGCACTATTGTCTGGAGGAGATACCTCAAGAAGATGTGGTGGTTGGACAGGCGGTCCTGCGGCATCTGTTCCAGTAACGGTGAGCTATCCCTAACTCCCAACATCTTTTCCTGTTTGCTAGTGCACATTGCATGATCTGATGGTAAGGAGGGATTTTGCTTGGGAATTTAATGTTTTACAAACATGAATAATAGTGTTTATAAACTATAGCACCTTTGCAGGTTAGAATGCTTGTATGCTTTATAACATAACATGTATCTGTAGACAATTTTAATAACTTCTTCTCAATGCAATGTGATGTAAATACTGCTTTATAGTCTGATTCAAACATGTGAATCTATGAAAGTTCCAATACTGGAGTAAGAAAATAAGTTACTTACCTGTAACTATAGTTCTCCAGTATTGGAATCTTTCATAGATTCACATGCGACCCACCCACCTCCCAGGGGAAGCTCACTGTACTATTCTCAGTACAACCCTTTATTGATATGCACTAGTGCTTAGAAAATCTGAGGTACTGGAGCTTCTTTAGGGGGGTTCTGGAGGGTGAGATCACCTAATTGATGGACTCTGCAGTTTGGTCCTTTTGTACATAACGACTTGGAAAGGTTATTTACCAGTAAGGCAATAGGCCTTTTTTATTCTTCTTCTTCTTCTTATTATTATTATTATTATTTTGTCTAGGTAGACATTATCTCTTCTAAGGTACCAGGGACTCCCATCTCGACGACGGGGAATAATTCAAGCTTGTGAATGTATGAAAGATTCCAATACTGTAGAACTATAGTTACAGGAAATTAACTTATTTTCTTATGCCTTTTCACCCACTAAATTAACCGAATGCCGTCTCATCCACTGAATTAACCCCATGATGCCATCCATGTGGGACTTTGGGAAATTTTGCCACATGATACAATGATTCTGAAGCACTAAGTCGCATAATAGCATATGCAAGTTATGGTCACCGAAGCCTGGGAATGGGATATTCCCAGTCAGAAAGGAAGCCCCTACCATTGTTTGGACATGTGAAAGTTTTCAGCTTTTCTTATATGGAAAATATTTTACACTTGTGACTGACCATCGGGCTCTACTTGGCATATTTGGTATCCCTAAAGCCAATATACCCCCTCGCCCAATATTGAGAAGCGGGTTTTCTTCTACAAGTGAAAATAATCCACAGACTGGAAAAAGGATAAGAATCCTGCTGATTTCATGTCTTATTTTCCCTCAGAAAAATCGCTCATAACACCCTCCATTGCGGAGGGATATCTAAAATCCTTCTTTATACAGTCATACCCATGTGCCTTCACAAAGCAAGATCTACTACAAGCCTCTAAGCAGGATCCTAACCTACATGCTGGGGGAGATCTCACTGATTCACTGAGGTGGAATGAGTTTGAACAGATGTGCAAAGCACATCCAAAGAGTGTCATGCAACACCACTAGGCCTTTAAAAACATTAGAGGGGAATTGACTCTCCACACAAATGTCCTAGTATTACAAGGAACTCGCCTCATGATTTCTAAGATGCTCCAAGATCTGGTATTAAAACATGCGCATGAAGGGCAGAGAGGGGTGGTAGCAACCCAGACCCTTATTCATAAAAAAAGTCTGTTTTATCCAGCTTGATCAGCTTGTGGAAGGGAAGATAAGCATGTGTCACATGTGCCAAGCCCAGAGTAAAGATGGCCCGCCTGAACCACTTTCAAAAGGTGCATCAGCACAAACAGGGACAGTGCCCCATATTACAAAGAATCCACTGTCCCCTGGACAGCCGCGAACCTGCGCTGAGCCCAGGGCAGCGCATTCAATTGAAATACGGAGCACCTATTTAAAAAGTACTCCAGTTTCACAGTGCAGATGGCAACCTGCCTGCAGTTTCAAGAGGGGAGAGAGAGATCCCCGTGCAGGCAGGTGTGGCAAGTGACTGCACCTGCCTGCAACAGGATGTTTGAGAGGGTCCATGGGACCCTACTTCCCCCCACAAGAGGGCTGCCTTTAGGAGACACACTGAAAGTGTGCCATCCTTTTGTGGCACACTTCAGTGCGCCTCCTAAAGGCATGTTTGCATCCATGCCCATGTTGGTAATACGGCACGGTCGCAGGTCGCAGAGACAAAGTGATTCTCTTGTTGCATGGGATCATGCCCTCTTTTTTTCAATTCACCAGGATTTGTAAAGTGTGGCAAATCCCCTGTGAGGATCTTAAGGCGCAGAGGTGTAGGCACGGGGAGATTACGTGAATCACAGGAAGCTGAGCTAATGCAGAGACTCGAACATGGTTCCCCCAACTCCAAAATTGGCAGCTCAGGCCATTAAGCCACACCCTCTCCCAGTGTTCTTATGATAGCGCTGGGGCAACATGTGCTCCACCAATATCAGTATTTCAGAAGGGAGCGCACAAGTGTCTGTGGCCCCCTCTGTAATACCACTATGCCCTGGGGGTGTACATGCCTGGGGTACAATGTATTATACAACCTTCTATGTCTGCAGTTTCTACACAGGTGTGGAGAGAAGTGGCTGACTTTTTCAGGCAAGTTGCAACATTTACTTGCAGTCATTGATGAGTGATGATGTGACCAATCCTGCACTGAACAAGATATTCTCGTATATTGGCATTCCAACCACTGCAAAGACTTATAATGGCCCTCCATTCGCCATGAAAGAGTTTAAAGACTTGCCAAGGAAGCTTGGGCTTAAGGACTGCAAGAATACCCTCGTGGCATTAGGCAAATGTCCTAGACGAGCACTTTATGGGCACCTTGATGAAGGTTCTATAAGTTGCAAAGATCACAAAACAACCTCTAGCTGATGCCAGAGTCTACTTGCCTATCAAGACACTCCTCGGACTAGCTGATCTAATATTTGGAATAAAGATCCACTTGACTATTATCCAATCTACAGATAGCCTAAACTCCTGTCAAATTCAGTGAAGGGATGCAGATGCCAAAAAACAAGCTGAAATATTATGCTGACAATAATCATGGAGCCAGGCCTCAAGCCTCAAACAAGTACTGACAAAGTGAGGAGTCATCTCGGGGAAGATACATACTTTGAACCTTAGCCTTATGTGAGCTCTGACATCTGTGGCATCATGATTACGGCCTGGCAAGATGAGAAGACCACAATTGCAACTCAACATATTTTAAGACTCTACAAGGAGAAGAGTGTGAGTTGGTGATGACAGATGACTTTCAAGATGACTCTAGTGACTCTGGGACACTTGATGCTAAAGGGGAAATGCCGGGATGGGAAATCTTTTGCATGGCTTTGGCGAGCATGCTTCCCTGCCCTATTTTGGTCTCCTGGCAAGTCACTTGAAAGTAGTGCAGGTTTTCTTAATCTACCTCAGTGAACATGACAATCACATGTTTACTGAGCATATTTCTGTTTACATGGATTGAGGCCCTAGAGCTTTGCTATGAGGTCAAGGGGCATGTATAGTGCACCTTGCTTTTAAATAGTGGCTACTGCCCTTTCTACCCTCACTGTGGTGGATGACAGTGGGCCAGCATTAATCCATACTCGGGGGAACTGTATCCTAGGAGGGGTGGCCTACCGTCTCCCACCTGCTAGTCTGTGTGGTCTCCCTTACGTGGGTCCTTTTCATCTCTGTCATATGTGGGATGTCAGTATTGAGAACCAGTGCATTCACTGCGTAAGAATAGTGAGCCATTGTGTTTCATTTAATCCAGCTGGCATCTGTTCTCCTGGACATTACAGCTCCCTCGTGCCCATCAATATTCCTTGTAGAAGCATTGTGGGTTTGGATAGGCAGTAGCTCTTATCTGTATTTAGCTAAGACTACCTCTGCTGGGACAAACCCCCTTCCCTTTCTGCCGGGGTGCTGGTCAGGATCTCCTGGTCCTTTTGTGTTGTGGGATAGGCCGGACAGATACCATGAGACTTGGAGAGAGCCCTCCTTACTCGGCTTGAACATGCAGGAAATATGGCCCAGCATTGGAGAGGAAACTAGAATGCACAAGTAGGGGACCCTCTGATTGGTTAGCCTGTCATTCAGGGAATGATAAAGGTCTGGACTCATCCACCTGTAGGTTGTTCAAGAGTGTTCTAACAAGGCACCAGCAAGGGGTCGTTGAGGAATCCAAAATCCAGGAGTAGAATCCTGGGGTTAGATTGTCATTCTCCTTTCAGACTCGGGTATAGGCTTTGAACATAAGAAGGTGTCTCTCTGACAGATTACAGGTGAAAGGAATTTGACAGTCTGACGGAAGGAGCTCGGCAGCAGCTCATCAAGCAGCATCCCAGCAGAGAATGAGCTGCATCTGTGAGGCTTGTGGAGGCTATTGTCTTTGGAACACAAGGAGACTGTAGACAGCTGCTCAAGATAAGGAAACTTGCTGCTTGTTAGACCTGGCCCTCTTTGCAGGGTCACCCCCAAACCTTTTGCCGTCCTCCCCGTATGTTTTATGCTGAATTTGTTTTTGTTGGCCTTAGGACTCTGTGCGCTTTACCACTGCTAACCAGTGCTAAAGTGCTTGTATTCACTCTTCTAAACATGGTTTGATTGGCATATACCTAATTGGCATATTTAATTTACTTGTAAGTCCATTCTACAATGGTATACCATATATCCAGGGCCTGTAAATTAAATGGTACCAGTGGGCCTGCAGTGCTAAGTGTGCCACCTACCTAAGTAGCACTTGGAAATTTGTCCCAAGCCGGCCATTGCAGCCCCCTTGCTAAGCCTTAAACTCCACTTTTTTTTACATATACGTCACCCCTAAGGTAGGTCCTCTGTAGCCCATAGGGCAGGGTGCTGTGTAATTGAAAGGCAGAACATGTACTTTTACGTTTTACAGTTCCTGGTAGTGTAAAATTCCCAAATTCGTTTTTCACTACTGTTATGCCTAACCCTCCCATAGGATAGGATTCCTTATTACATTTAATAGGCTATAATTCCTAATTGAGAGGAGGTAGATATGGCATGTTTGGTACCTATGGACTTGTAATGATAAACCCTCTTTACTGGTAAAGTCGGATCGCCATTACAATTTTGAAAATGCCACTTTTAGAAAGTTGGCATTTTCCTGCCCTTTGTGCCTGCAGTCTGTCTTAGGTCACATGACTGGGTGTAGCTGACAGACTTTGAGAATTCCTCCCAGACAGTCACATAACAGTGGGATTAGGTGTGTCTCAATGGCCCATCAACTGGCAGGATGTTGTGGGGCGGAGCTGAGCACAGCCCTACTTACACCTTAATAGGCTGTGTGCTGTTTTCACACAAAAGGATTAAAGACCCTGTATTGTCACTGCAGCCAGCTTGGAGCCAGGGCAAGGGATGCAGGGAAGCCCATGCACTTTAAAGAACCTTTCCAGAAATGCCTCCGCCTTCCAGGAGAAGGACACAAGGATATTAAAATAGGACCCTCAGACCCACTCTTTGGAAGACGTTTCTAAAGACTGCCTGCTGCTGTGCACTCTGCCAGACTGCTGCTGTACCTGGAAGGTCTGCTTTTTTGCCTGGGGCTTGCACTGAACCCTCAGAGACCAGCCCTACTGTTGAGCCCTACATCTACACCTGCATCCGGGACTACCAGCAGTGACTCCAAGGGCTGGTTTGCTGGCCTCCTGTTCAAAGCCACAGGAATATAACGTTCCCACCATATTGAACCCACATCTGGACCCAGCCTGAATGAGTCTTGAACCCCTAAGAGGTGTCCCATCAGTCCTGTCCACTTGGTTGTGATGATAAAGATGCCCAGATGGCCACTTTCCAAAACTGAGAACTTAGACAAAATGTGGCCAAAAATTGCTCTGAGAACCAGGAGGAGACCCCACCCAACCTGCTTGACTATCTGCCTGAGGTGCTTCACCGGGTTGATTGACTTTGCAGTTTCTCCCACTTCTTCTGCATTTCAGCTGTCCTTCGCCAAAGGGGTATCCATGTGGAACTGTCTTCGGCTACAGCCCTCTGCTTCGTCCCAGTTAAGATTTTCACCGTGGCTTCACTCCACAGCCATCTGACAATGACGCTCCCTCCTTGGACACTCCTGCAGCCTTGCCCCGCTGAACTTCTCCCTTCTCAGACATTTTTCTTTCAAAATTTGTCTATGTCAGTAGGTAAGCACTGACCGGGCCCAATCTACTTCTTGCATCTGAAACACGCTCCATTGCAGTCAGCATTAACTTTCTACTTTGACCCGTCTCACTCAACCAGATGACCACAGTTGGCGCTTTGATCTTTTAGGTGCTATTTTGAACCTTGTACTTTATAAATTAGGTTAATTTAGTGACATTTTGTGATTCACCCTGCAAGGGACTGTTGCTGTGGCTTGACCTGGGCTACCACCTGAGCCCACCAACAACACAAATATTATTACAGTGAGCGCTCTAAGGAAATATTGTAAGCTCGGACTGCACTGCTGACAGTGGTCCTAGTATAAAAATGTGTACATGTTTGCAAAGTTTAACAATATAAGTCTACGTATGATGCTCCCAGATTTCTCTCTGGCTAGATGCAAATATTTGCAGAAGTTTGAAAGCAAGATTGATGATTCAAATCAAATGTTCACAAAAAATGCAACTAGTGAAAAAGTGTTTTGCTAAACTACTGTGAAATTTTAGATAGCATTTCTTTGAAGCATCATCTGCTAAAATGTGTTGATGCATGCTAGTATTCTCAAAAAATATTCATAATGGAAAATTAGTGCAACCAATTTAAACAAGATTATGGGAAACATGAAAATAAGCAATCTTTGGCAAGGCCAATAGGTATAACGTTGGTGGTAAGCCTTTTGGTTTTGTCAAAGCGTGTCTTGTTTTGACATGGTTTTTGTAAAACGTTATTGTTTTGGGAGCTGGTAGACCCTCACCATTATAATAAACATTGTCAAAAAGCAATAATATTTTTGGGTCTCAAAAAGTACACATTGCCACAGCAGTCTCTGGCACTGAACAAAACTACTTTGTGTACTGATATGCTCCTTGTGAAAGAACAGAATGCTGTCACTCACAGTGAAGCCAGTCTACAGACTGAGAGACATAATTTTAATAAAAACAAAAGATCTTCGTTAACTCAAGACCTAATTAGAGGCCCAATCCTTGAACAAAGTCACAAAAGTCCCCCATGATATATGCCATTGTATTAGTGCAGATTTACAGCGTTCATGAATAATTTACAGGAGTTGGCCAGGAAATCGTACTTCTAGAAAAAATTTGGGAACCACTTCTTAGCATGTGCAAATATGCATGTGTAGATTTGCTCATGTGAAAATCTGTTGAGCATTCACAAGCTCACTTTCCCTCCAACCACTTTTTTCCCCAACCGTGGAAGAAGTTTTATTACTGCCCTTGTCAGAAGTAAATTTCCAACCTTTCTCAGTATGGGAAAAGATCAGAGAAGAGATGGTGTAAACCCCCAAAACATGCAAGGTAGTAGGTTTGTTCAGACTCCAAAGCACATTCCAACCCCGGAACTATTGCTTAACGCCACCACCAATCTTAACATGTGGAACTGTGTAAAGGTGGCAAAATGCCAGAATTGCTAGAATTCAAACCCTACTATAGTATGAGCCCTGGCATAATCTGAGAGGCTATAATCAGAGCTCTTATATAATGAGATTACTGCCATAATTTATCTTCTTGCAGGACAAGTAGATTTATGAAGCAACCTATCCCATGGACAAGTAGATATTTTATTAAATTCCACACCCCTCACTATCCAGACCTGACATCACCTGAGTGGTCAAGGAAGGGTGGGCACTTCTATTGCTTTGGGTGGACCAGGGTTTGGGTTTGACCTGCTGAAACCGAATCACAGAAATACGAGTAATGATAACATTTATAAGTCTGTCCAACATGGTCTTTATAATGCAATACTGTGTTTTTTATAGTGCTTAGCATACTCTTTGGGGTCAGGACTTAGGCCTATAGGTTTATAGAGACTTGTTTTTCACTGTGTATTTTAGTTGTATGTGCAGTATATTTTTCTTGTGTGAATTAAAATACTTTTCTTTTATAAAGTACGGCACTTACTGGGCATTAATCCTATTAGCTGGAATTATGGTATTGTATGGTACTGTATTCTGAATGTCTAACCCACTTCACCTCTTTAAGAGTGAGCCTTGGACTACTCTGTCTTGCGTCCCTGAGAGTGTAGGCACATAGGCCCTACCTCCCACTTACCTTGGACTGGTCCTCCGACCAATCTATGACCCTTCCTGACCCGGCCATTTTGTTTGAGGCCCTGCCTTTCAGTCCTTTTTTCTGAGTACCCTCTTTGCTGCTCTGCCCAGTCCTTTTGTCTTTTGTGCCCGTTTTGTGCCTGATCTTTTGTACTCATTTTTGTCTTGCTTTGCCTTTTGTACTCATTTTTTCTCTGTGCCTGTTTTGTGATCATTTCGCTCTGCCTAGTCTTTGTGCCAGTAATTGTGCTTCCCCTCGCCTCCCCTTCTTCCTCGCTCTTACAGCCTCCATCTGCCTCCATCTTCCCCATCTCCTTACTTAATTCTCCTGCGTGCCTTCTGCCGGTGTTTTCCTGTCCCTCTCTAGCCCCGCCCCACGCTCTTCCCCTCCTAGGACCTACTGAATGGTGGCCACTGCACAGCTGCGCAGTGGTTGCGCAGCCAGCATGCCACAGTCAAGCTTATCTGTGCCTGTTCGCACCTGAACCATGCCGAGCGCCACGGATCCTGGTCTGTCCAATCGCTACAGCTCTGCTGACCTGCTAGCACTCAGCACCGAACGCCACCACCACTGTCCCTGCATCACATCGCATGGTAGGTCCTTTCTCTTATGCTCACTGCCGCTTCTCCTGCAGTATCCCCCCACATCACCCTCCGCACACATCTCACCCTGTGTCGCCTTCCTGTTCCTCAAACCACATCCCGCTGCAAGTACGCCACCGAGATCTGGGACCTCATTGACACCCACTCTTTGGACATCCTCTTCCTCGTTGAGACCTGGTTCAGCCCATCTTCCACCCTTGGCATCGCCATGGCCATCCCACCTGGATTCAAGTTCATCTGCTGCGACAGGCCGCACAAGCCAAGAGGAGGCCTTGCAATGATCCACAAGGATACCATCACCTGCACACGTCTTCAGATGTAACCAGCATTCCTCATGGAACACCTGAGCATCCAACTGCAGATCAGCCACTCTATGACCATCAAATGCATCCCTGGTTACCCGACCGACAGGACCCCGTACCACCTTTAGCAACCCGCCTCTCCATCAGATCCAATGACTTCCTCCTACTCAGCGACCTCAACATTCAACTTGATTACTCCACGGATCACAACACCGACACTTAGAAATCCTCAACAACATTGGCCTCCTGCAGCTTTTACAAGGCCTGACACATGCCGCCAGACACACACTCGACTCAATCTTCATGTCCAGCAACAAGATCATGTTCGGTCACATCTCCCCGCTCACATGGACAGATCACTCCAACGTACACTTCTACATCAGCACACCCCACCCCAACAAACCCAAACTGACCCTCAAATTCTGCCGCATCTGGAGCAACATAACAGAGGCAGACTGGACCCACACTCTCAGATCCAAATAACCAAGCCTATAGAAAGACCTACCCAACTTTGGCAATTTGATAAGAATGTGCTAACAAACTGGCCCCCATGAAACTAATCAGACATATAAGAACCTGTGCTCAAGCATGCTGGTACACCGAGGATCTCAGACTCCAAGCACTACTGTCAGCAGCTGAAAAGATGGATGACCAGCCGAGACACCTCCTCTAAAGACACCTACAAATCCGCTCTCAGAAAGTACCACACACAGATCAGACTTGAATCCTGCTCCAACACAGACCCAGAACTCTTTGACATTGTCAAGGAATTCACCAACCCGACGGCTGCCACCAACACTATCACTCTCTGGCAGATCCTCTGTGACAATCTTTTGGTCTTCTTTCACAACAAAGGTCTTGAGATCTACTCCAACTTTGTACCCCAACCCTCCATTGAGGACATTATCATGCAACCTCTCACTGCCACCTGGAGCACCCACCTCCTAACAAAGTGGAGTCCACTTACCACAAACGCCACCAGAATCATGCAGAGCACCCACTCAGGGCTCTCAGACCCCGTCCTCTCCACATGTACAACCTGGGAAGCACACTGATCAGCACCAAACTCACCACCATCATCAACTACTCCATCCTCAGTGCATACGTACCGGACATATGGAAACACACAAAGGACACCACTCGGCTGAAGAAACCCTAAGATAATCCTAAAGATCTCAGCAACTACAGGCCCATCTTGCTCCTACCCTTCCCAATCAAAGTCCTGGAAAAAGAGATCAACAAGCAGTTTTGCGCCCATCTTGATGAGCACCACCTCCTAGACTTCTCCCAGTCAGGATTCCGCAGCAACCACAGCACAGAGACTGCCCTCCTAACAGGAACATATGACATCCGCTCAATCATGGACAAAGGAGAAACCGCTGCACTCATCCTGCTTGACCTGTGGGCAGCGTCCTTCACCGTCTCTCATGGCACCCTCATTGCGGGACTTCAGGATTCCATAGACTTGTCCTAAGTTGGATCCCCTCCTTCCTCTCCAATAGGACACAATGTGTCAGTTTCTCCACTTTTTCTTCCAAACCCAAGAAGCTCATCTGCGGAGTCCCCCAGGGTTTCTCCCTCAGCCAGACCCTATTCAATGTTTACATGGCACTTCTCGCCCACATCATAAGAACCCACAGCATCAACATTATTTCATACACCAATAATACTACGCTCATCCTATCCCTCACCAACACGAACAACACCACGAAGAACAAATTCACCCAGTGCATGTCTGGTGTAGCAAACTAGATGCAAGAGAACTGCCTCAAAACCAAACACAGATAAAACAGAGATCCTGCTCTTCGGAAATAAGAACTCCCTTAGTGACTTTTACTATGGCCACCTGACTTGGGTCCTATGCCCACCACCACAGACCACACCAGAAACATTGCCACTATCCTTGACAACAAGCTCTCGATGAACAAATAGGTTAACGCCATGATCCCTTCCTATTATCACATACAAAGAATGCTTCACAAAATCTTCAAATGGTTGTCCATGCACACTAGACGCACGTCACCCAGGCCTTCATCACTAGCAGACTCAACTGCGGTAATATACTATGTGTCGGCATCTCCAGGCAGCCCACACAAAGACTCCAAATCATCCAAAATACCGGCACATCCTAGACATTCCCAGAAGCGCAAACATCACACTCTACCTCTCAGAACTGCACTGGCTATCCATCCAGAAGAGCTGCTAATTCAAGCTTTTCATCCACGCCAACAAAGCACCCACAATGCAGGACCAGCCTATATCAATGACCAACTCCATCTCTACGAACCTGCCAGACATCTATGCGCCACTTTTCTCTCCCTCACACAAGTCCCCCACATCCATAGAAAAAAAGACAGGTTGCCGCGCCTTCTCCTTCTTCGTAGCCAAAAGCTGGAACAAACTTCCTCTACATATCAGGACCACCACTGCTCTCCCCCCACTCCAGTAATACCTTGGCCCAAGGACATAAGTAGTTGATTCAACTGGAGCCCAGCAACCCCAGACTCCCAAGGTGCTCCAGGAAACCAGCTGTCAAAGATCAAATCTTGAAGACAGCTTGGACCTGCTGCAAAACAAACTATGGGCAACTTGCTATCTTGCCTAAACATCCCCACTCCTGTCTTTTCCATACCCCTCCCTTTACAAGTGCCTTTGTTTATAATGCTTCACACAAAGCACATCCTGTCACCCACCAACCCAAGATCAGAAGAAACATCTGGCTTTCTGAGTGCCTCATCGCAGTGATGGACTAACCAGAACTATATATATTTGTTGTGGGTGGTTGTGAGATAGTGAGCACTCTAGATGGCGCTGCACAATCCTCTTCCCAACCCGTGACAGACTTCTGGGCTCCTCTGTTCTAAAGAGAGCATGTGCAGTCACTAAAGGTTATTAACAACTTTTGCTGTCAGTCAGGTCATAGAATAAATCACCACACCCACACCTGCAGAAGAGGCCCCTTTTGACAGAAAAGCCCACACACAGATCACCTGTAAACGTACCTGCACATCTAGTTGTGTGTGGCTAAATATATATATATGTGTGTATATGTATGTGTGTATATATATATATATATATATATATATATATACATATAATGGTTCGGACCTAGTTTCTGTATGAAAAGTTTTTTTTGTTTTGCTAACTTTGGCACGATTTGAGGAATCTTCACAAAAGTTTCCAAGAAAATACAACGCTCACTTCAGCGTCTGTCTGGAAGGTTTTGGGATGATCCGTCAAGTGGAGGCCGAGAAAAAGGGGTGCCCCAAAACACTTGTTCCGCCATTCATTGATTTTGAACAGTGATAGCACAGAAATCACTGGATGGATTACACCAAATGTGTCAGACAGCTAGGGCCTTGTCCAGAAAGTGACCTTTTTGTGATTTGGTGTAAAGCTGTTCAGTAGTTTAGAGAAATAAAAGAAAATTCAAATTTGCATATATAGGGACGCAAAGGCTCCGTGAACCCTCCAGATCTTGTGCTGAGATCTGAGTGGCTGCCAAAACTTCAACAAGGAAGTGTTGGCAGCCATGTTGGGACTTGGCTTCAGCCAAGTCCCAGAAAAAAGTGTAAAAAAAAAAAAGGGGCCAGGGTAGTCACCCTGACCCCTTAGCTCTAGTTCTGGGGTCTCAGAGAGACTTCACCTCCTCTCCCCTCCCTCAAACAAGCAATAAATATATTTATTTTCTTATTTTTACTGTGATTTGCAGCAGATCCGGCAACATAAAAAAATAAAACAAATAAAGCGAAGCGTGGGCTCCCATCCTTCATCATTCTCAAGCCCCCGGATGGGCCAAGTCCCAGAGGCATTGTTAATTTTAATGCAGGGGGCTGCCTGGCCCCCCTGCAGTCTCGGGGCTATAATTATAAATAGTGCAGGGGCTGCAAATATGTGTGCAGGGAAGACAGATGAAAACATTGCTCCCACAAGCAGGGAGCTGCTATTAAAAACAGCTCTCTGCTTGTGGGAGCAATTCCAGCTAGGACTGCGGGGGCCTCGAGGCTCTCCCTGCAATCCTGTCACTCTCCCTCTCTCTTCCTTCCCATAATGGGATGGAAGAGAGAAAGAGAGAGATTGTCATTGCAGGGTCTCTCCGTGCAATGACTTCAAAGAGTAAGACCAGCAAGATGTGTAGTTTGAATGTCATAGTTACGTTTTGATGCAAAGCAGAACAGAGTCTCTTCAGACCTACTGGTAAAGATCTTAGACTGTTGCTCAGTAGGCTGATAGTTGAAAGCTTAGCATCTCAAGGCAGTGGGTATGTTTATTTACTAGTGTTTAGATTGTTAAACCTCCCTAGTAATGGAACATTCATGTCTCTTTTTTCTCGAAGTGTGTGGGCTTAATGTCATAGTTATGTCTGGACAAAGCACAATAAGAAGTCGAGTCACCTATGTCATAATGGTTACGGTCTCAGACCCTCACACTAACAGTTGAGGGTTCTAGTCCAGGTATGTCTTAGGTCAATACCCTGCTTTGATTTCTTTTCAACTTCAAATGTTTAAGGTTCATATAGAAAGGTGATCTCACTTATTTTTATTGACAGATACACTTTTATTTTCAATTTGTCATAGAAAATGTCATTCTACTTATATCATTCATCAAAACTTAAAAATCTCTCCCTCTCGTTCCCTAAAGTAACTTTAACAAGTGCCATTACCATTCACTGCTAATTACCCCACATATTACGGCACTGATGGCATCTCTGATAACATCACTGATACTGATACTATCAATGTAATATTTGCAGTAAAATGTTTGAGGAAAAACTGTGCATGGCAGGGGCATGAGTTATAGTTACCTTGGGACACCTCCACCACCGCTGCCCCGGGGATGACCCCGGGGACCACCACCACCCTGGGGCTTTGAATATAATCTTTGCGGGGGCCGTGCCCCTCCCCGTGCCCCAGGGCCCACCACCTCCCCAGGGCAAAAAGTAAAAATATGGAAAGGGGGGCAGTTTTGGGCTCCCTTTAGCCCTGTGGACCACCACCTCCCAGGGGCTATCTTCACGTTGGAGGGGGACTGCGCAGCCCCCTTCATGGGGTCTCTGATGGCCTTGGGGACTGCCAACCCCCAGGGCCAGCTCCTGCTATGTCCTTTGGGTGCCCACCCCCGGGACACAGCTGTTTGTTGTGGCTTAGCTGCAGCTTTGAAGCTGCAGCCAAGCCACAGCAAACACTTTGGTTTTTGACAGCAGGACCTGTCAAGCAGATCCTGCTGTCAAAACCCAAAGGTTTAATCTCTGTGAGATGAAATGCTTCAGCAAGCACGGAGCTGCTGTTAAAGCAGCCCCTTGCTAGTTGAAGCTTTGGCAGCGCGAGGGAAGCCATAAGACTTAACCTGCGGTGCCAGATAGCCCATGAAGGGCATTATTAATCATTAAAAATAAATAAATAAGTAGGGACCGCGAGGGAGCCCAGCAAGCCCATAAAGGGCTACAAAAAAAAAAAGAAAGAAAGTAGTAGCTCAGTGTGAAGGTTGCCAACACCTTCACACTGAGCATTCAGACTTCAGATCCAGCCGGACTCGCTTCCCTCTTTTTTTAATTTTTATTTTTTTTAAATGACAGATACTTTTTTTTTTAATTGTACGGAAATATTACATTCTAAGTATATCATACATTAAAGCCTAAAAAGCTCTCTGTCTCTCTCCCTCTCACTTTCTCTTTCTCCCACTCAGACACCTATGCACCCACTCACAGCCCCAGTCAGACCCTCATGCATCTACTCAGACTCTCACACACCCACTCACAAACCCACTGACAGCCTCATACACCCATTCACACACCCATGCGCCCAATGATGTACCCACTAAAATACTGATATACGCACTCTCACACCCACTCTCACCCCCCACATATACCCTCTCACACCTATTCTCAAACCTGGAGAGAACGCAGCCAACTTCCGCCACGCAGAGAAAAAGGGCTGTGCAAAACATGGGGTTGGGTGGTTACGGGGGGGTTCGCCCCAGAGTCTGGCTGCAGGCCAGGTCTTGTAGGCAACCTCCACTGCACACAGACGAAGGCCATGCATGATGCAAGGGTATGTGGATATACAGGGATGGCCTCAGGCCTGCCGTGTCGCCAAGCCCTGTGGCCAACCACCACCGCTGTGCGCGTCGGTGGTTGGATTAACGTCTAGTAATAAAAATGTATTTTCGTTAAAAAAAACTTAGAAATTTACTGAAAAAAACAAAGGTTACAGGGAAGTTAGGACATTATAGTTAGGCTCACATTTCAAACGTACAAAACACAGAAATTCACCAGTTAGATTTAGAGTTATCTTAAGTAACTATAACTCGTGCCCTAAGGTAACTATAACTTGTGCCCTCACCATGCACTGCTATTTATCTCACAAATAACGGCACTCATGATATCTTTGATAATATCACTGATATCAATGTAATATTTGCAGTAACATTTTTGACAAAAAAAACTGTGCATAGCGGGCCGCACTTTATAGTTCCCTTAGGGTACGAGTTGAAATGTGAACCTAACTATTATGTCCGTGTAACCTTTGGTTTTTTAAGTGAATATATGTACATATATTACCTATTGGCTGTCGCTAGCAGGTAGTTACAGTTAAGACCAAGTTTCCATAGAAAAAAAGAATTTTTTGACTTGCCTATATTTGTGGTGCTGTTTGACGAATCTTCACAAAGTTTTCCCAAAAAAGTGTGCCAGAGAATCTTGTGCATGGGAAGTTTCGAGGGGTGATTCATCAAACGGGAGGCCGAGAAAAAGGGGGGGGGGGGGGGGTCAAAACAAGTGCATTTCCCATGTTAATTTCTATAGGAGCTTTGAACACGACTATAGCCTGAATTGCTGGACAGATTTACACCAAATTTGGTAGAAAGGTAGCTTTCGGTACATAGATTGCACTTTTTGTTGTTTGTTGTAAATCCGTTCCGTACTTTGGTAGATATTAAAGGAAAACCAAATTTGTAAATCCAGCAGCGCAGATTCTCTGTGGAAAAGCAAGGGCCTGATTGGCTGGCCGCAACATGACAGAAAAGTTGGGGCCACCATTTTGTTTCTTGCATTGGCTGGGGGTGGAAAAAAATGTGTAAAAACATTTAAAGGGTCAGGATTACGGTATCCTTTGGTTTTGTCAGTGTGTATATATATATATATATATATATATATATATATATATATATAATTAACTTCATCATCTCCCTGTATTTTAAAAGCAGATTTCTAACAAATAAAAGAAATGGACCCCATGATTCATAGGTCTCTGTAACCTTATATATGCTGTTTAAGAAGAGCCCTGGTGGGTCCAGAACACTACAGAAGGTAGGCTAATGTAGATTTTCCTAGTAATTTATGACGGAAAGTCTTAATTTTTTTTTAAGACATAGAGGTGAGTATTATGCTGTCTCTAAACTTGCTTTAATAAATAGTAGCAGTCAAGACAACAATAAAAACTACATGTCCCATGAGGCCAATGGGAACAAAAGAAAAACAGTATAGCGTACCAGTCAGGTAAGAGGAACGGATTATTATACCTCACTTGACTGCAAGCAAAATAGAACATACATTTGCCACAACTAACATGAGAGTAAAAATGTCCTGAACAAAGTCCATCCAAAAAGATCCAGAGTAGGGAGTGGAAGACCATAAGAGGACCGGAGCAGGAAGCAGATGTAAACTTCAGAAAAGGCGCAGACAAAGCAGCCTTGTAAAGTCGGACATTTTCATGTGGTTGTAGAAGCTGGCATAGAAGAAACTGTTAGAGTGGGAAAACACAGAGTTAATACAATGTTGCGGAGGGATAATACACGCCTCTTTGTCTTTAATAAAATTAAGAAATTCCATCATAAATTACTAAGAAAATCTACATTTAATGGCAAGACCAGAGGCTCATAAGATACAGTAATAACATGTTTGGAATAAAAGGTTTGAAAGGTGGTATCGTTAGACCAGTCAACAGATCTCAGAATGTCCTCTAACCAAGAGCCCACCCAGAAGGCCTTGGAAGCCATAGCTCCCGAGCAGAATGGGCACCAAAAATGGATGTATCTATACTGGCAAGGGACATAATCCATTTTACGTAACGGGCAAGAGTAGGAGGAGATACGGATCTGTGAGGCTTTCTAAAGGAAATGAGGAGTTGGGTATGAGAGGATGTTACAAGATATACTGTTTTCCGTTCATAGACTTTAAGACAGTTCCCCACATGTTTGTTTTTTTTGGGAAAAAAAGGATAAAACACAGTACTCAAATTGTTTTTGGTACGTTTGCTAAATGTTGAAGAGAATGTCTGTGGGAGTAAAAAAGTGAGAAGAAATGCCTAAAACTTTTTATATCAGATAAGCCTTTGATACGAGATTAAGCACAAAAACACTGTCAATTTAGCTCAATGCATTTTTAGAGAACCAGAATCATTCTCTGGTCAGGAAATGAACAACTGTGAAACCAGGTTAACATCCCATAATTCACTATATTTTGGAATAGGAGCATTCGAAAATGTTACTCCCTTTAACAGACGACAGATGAGTGGATGTTCTCCAACTGCCTTTCCACTTACTTGAAAATGATTCATGGAAATTGCAGAGCGGTAAAGGTTTACAGTACGATAAGTCTTACCTGAACCTGCTTGGGATGTTAGGAAGTTAGCAATAAAAGAGATGTCTGTTGAAAAGGGATTAGTAGATTTTCCCACGCACCAGCTATTTATGTAATGGACTGCCCAAAGATTGTCTATCCAGAGAATGGAGAACTGAACGCTGTTTTTTTACGAAACTCTTGATTGAAAGGAACCAGCCAGCATCTCTAAACAATTGATGTGCAGTGAGGACTTCTGTGGAGACCGTGTACCTCTAGTCAATATTTGACCACACTGGACGCCCAAACTTTCAGGCTTCCATCGGATTCTAACACAAGAGCAGGGGCCAAGATGAAGATGGTTCTTCCATTCCAGGCATCTAAATGGTCTAGCCACCATTGAACTTCTAGTCTGGATTCCTGATCTGGAGCAACGGACTCCTAATAAGCAAGACTGTTGCACAGATGGCACATTTTTACTCTCCAGGAGAATGTTGGCTAGGTAGATGATTAATTGTATACCCTGGGACCTGAGGAAAGAAACAATAGGTTTCATGAGTTAGGTAAAGCACCATGGTGCAGAAGACAGTCCAAAAGGGAGAGAAGAAAACTGGTAGGTTTCTCCCTGCCGTTGAAACTGGAGGAACTTTCTGTGATTGTGATGAATAGGAATTGTAAGGTAGGCATCCTGATCATCCAAACAAACCATCCAATCGAACCGAAGAAGAGCATCTCAAAGATGAAGAATGGTTTCCATTTTAAAGTGGCAATAATGACAAACTGATTGAAGTGTTTGAAGTTCATGGCCGGTCTCATCTTTTTGTTTTTCTTTTGAACCAAGAAAACTGAGCTTAAGAAACCTGAAGGATGAAGGGAAGTAATTTGAATTGCTCACTTTCTTAACCTCTTAGCTGCTGGGCCGTTCCCCCCCCCAGTGCTGAGCCCTTTTTTGGCTATTTGGGGTAGTTTGAGCTTAGGCCTTCATAACTTTTTGTCCACATAAGCTATCCACGCCAAATTTGCGTCCTTTTTTTCCAACATCCTAGGGATTCTAATGGTACCGAGAGTTTGTGGTTTCCCCTGGAGGAGACCAAGAAATTAGCCATAATACAGTGAAAATTTCGTTTTTTTTTTAAAAAAATTGAAAAAAGGGCTGCCGAAGAAGGCTTGTGGTTTTTTCCCTGAAAATGGCATCAACAAAGGGTTTCTGGTGCTAAAATCACCATCTTCCCACCTTTCAGGAACGGGCAGACTTGAATAAGAAAACCACATTTTTCAACACAAATTTGGCATTTTACTGGGACATACCCCATTTTTACTATTTTTGGTGCTTTCAGCCTCCTTCCAGCTAGTGACAGGAATGGGTGTGAAACCAATGCTGGATCCTGGACAGCTAAACATTTCTGAAAAGTAGACGAAATTCTGAATTCAGCAAGGGGTCATTTGTGTAGATCCTACAAGGTTTTCCTACAGAAAATAACAGCTGAAATAAAAAAATATTGTAATTGAGCTGAAAACAACAGCCATTTTTCTTTATCTTTTACTCTGTAACTTTTTCCTGCGATGTCAGATTTTTTAAAGCAATATACCGTTACGTCTGCTGGACTCTTCTGGTTGCGGGGATATATAGGGCTTGTAGGTTCATCAAGAACCCTAGGTGCCCAGAGCCAATAAATGAGCTGCACCCTGCAGTTGGTTTTCATTCTATACTGGGTATACAGCAATTCATTTGCTGAAATATGAAGAGTGAAAAATAGGTATCAAGAAAACCTTTGCATTTCCAAAATGGGCTCAAGATAAGGTTTTGAGGAGCAGTGGTTATTTGCACATCTCTGAATTCCGGGGTGCCCATACTAGCATGTGAATTGCAGGGCATTTCTCAAATAGACGTCTTTTTTACACACTCTCTTATATTTGGAAGGAAAAAATGTAGAGAAAGATAAGGGGCAATAACACCTGTTTTGCTATTCTATGCCCGAGGCACAGGAAATGCCCCAAATCACAACATGGACACATCCCATTTTTTGACAGAAAACAGAGCTGTTTTTGCAAAGTGCCTACCTGTAGAATTTGGCCTCTAGCTAAGCCGGCACCTAGGGAAACCTACCAAACCTGTGCATTTTTGAAAACTAGAGACCTAGGGGAATCCAAGATGGGGTGACTTGTGGGGCTCTGACCAGGTTCTGTTACCCAGAATCCTTTGCAAACCTCAAAATGTGGCTAAAAAAACAAGTTTTCCTCACATTTCGGTGACAGTTCTGAAATCTGAGAGGAGCCACAAATTTCCTTCCACCCAGCGTTACCCCAAGTCTCCTGATAAAAATGATACCTCACATGTGTGGGTAGGCCTAGCGCCCGCGTCAGGAAATGCCCCAAAACACAACGTGGACACATCCCATTTTTTGACAGAAAACAGAGCTGTTTTTTGCAAAGTGCCTACCTGTAGATTTTGGCCTCTAGCTCAGCCGGCACCTAGGGAAACCTACCAAACCTGTGCATTTTTGAAAACTAGAGACCTAGGGGAATCCAAGACGGGGTGACTTGTGGGGCTCTGACCAGGTTCTGTTACCCAGAATCCTTTGCAAACCTCAAAATGTGGCTAAAAAAACACGTTTTCCTCACATTTCGGTGACAGAAAGTTCTGGAATCTAAGAGGAGCCACAAATTTCCTTCCACCCAGCGTTCCCCCAAGTCTCCCGATAAAAATGGTACCCCACTTGTGTGGGTAGGCCTGGTGCCCGTGACAGGAATAGATCACACAACGGTCAATGTTGGTCCTTACATGAGGCAGCTGTTGACCCTGGGGTGATCCATTCCTGACGCAGGCACTAGGTGTAGGCACTCAAGTGGGGTAGTGTTTTTATCAGGACAGGTGAGGAATCACTGGGTGGTAGGAATTTTGTGGATCCCAGCATATTCCTGTAGTTTGTGTGACAGAAATGCGAGAAAAATAGAGTTTTTATTCAACATTTCAGCTTTGCAGGGTATTCTGGGTAAGAAAACTTTGGGGAATCCACCCAAGTCACACCTCTTTAGTGTGTTTCTCTATATGGCCGCCGAACCTGGGACCAAAAACACAGGTTCCTGCCTTACAAAACCAGTTTGTTTTGCAATAGATAATCTTGATGTCTCCACAATACGATTTGGGCGGTGGAATTTGGGGCTGAACTAAATTGGGGAGCTCCCAAGAGAGCACTCTCTCTCTCTGCTTGCCGCCGCATTCACCTGCTCTCTGGGTTGGGCTAACCCACTATTACCCAGTTGCACAGACTGCTTGCGAAGGGACAGCAGGACTGTCCTCATCACCTCCCTCATAATTTACTGGAAGAGGAGTTATCGAATGGGACTCCTCCGACTGAAAAATCACTCCCAGAGTCTGCGCCATTGTCCTATCCCTCAGATGCTGTCTCAGTATCTGATGTCTCAGTCTCTGATCCTATGTCAGAGCTGTCCTCTATAAACCGAGTGACGGCAGCAGTCATCCATCAAGATGCCATCTCTGCTATTGGCTAAACTGTTGCTCTAAAACACTAGCCTACGTAGACAGTCACAAAATCGATGGTGTGTGTGAGATACGTGCAACAGTAGAGGCCACCTTACCTGCGCTTCTTCCCTCAATCAGCACGTTCTTTCAAGACGCTCAAAAAACACCTTGTCACATACCATTAGTCACAGTCTTTAGCACTTCCTGCACCCAGTCCAACAATCATTATTGGTGCTCCCACTCCCTCCTCCTCGGATTCCCTCATTCTCACCCAGCAAAAGTGCCCTTCATCTCTCCATAGTCGCCCTCCACCCCGCACATACATTTCATTTGTATTATAGCGCAGGTAATGGCTGACTTTACTAATGTACTCAGCTATTTACATAAAATACAGATTTGCTCTTTGCAGTAGGCATATAAACCTTCTGTGCTTCTTTATGGCACTAAAACTGCCACTAGACAAGTCTGACCCTTTTGTAGCAGAAACATAATCACAATACTTACTTGACTTTTTTATTGCTGCCTAAAAGCTACAGTTGAAAAGCGTCAGTTGAAGTAAGTGCATTGCTTTGAAGACGCAAGCTGCAACTGCAAGACAACTGGTGGCAAATATATATATATAAATAAATATATATATATATATATATATATATATATATCACTTTTATATGTGGGTCTGGTTTTCCTGGGGGCCGATCGCAGCCCCCAGGGAAACCACACACGTATTGACAAAAGTGATATATATATATATATATATATATAGAGAGAGAGAGAGAGAGAGAGAGAGAGATCTATCTCTCTCTATATATCTATCTACATAGATATATCTATAGATATATATATATATATATTTATACATATATCTCTATATATATATCTATAGATCCATCTATAGATATATCCATGTAGATAGATATATCTACATAGATATATCTAAATATATAGATTTATATATATATATATATATATATATATATATATATATATATATATATATATATATATATAGATCTATATTTTGTATAGTTGTTGTATGGTTTCCGTTTTCCGAGGGGGCCGACCTCCCCAAGTGAAATCCCTGGTGTCTGGTGGTGTTTCCTGGCCCCCGATCGCAGCACTTTCAGAAGGCCTCGTAAGAAAAGGGAGACTCTCTCCTTTCTTACGAGGCCTTCCCGAACGTGGGGAAGGCCGTTTGTGGCCGTTTTCCCTATTGCAAGGCCGCTTCCTGCTCCGATGGGGAAATCCACATAGTTATGTCAGCGCGCCTCGCGGCGCGCTGACGTCACAAAGGGGCGGGTGGGGGTAGGGGGAGACACGGAAGAGCTTCTGTGTCTCTCAGGGAACAAAACAAAAAAACAAAAAATCCTCGGGTGCGATGCACCCGAGGATTTATTAACCCCCTCCCTGGTGTCGGCCACTGGTCATGACCCGCACCAGGGAGGTAGTGCGGGTGTCGGCCAGTGGCTGACGCCCGCATTTAAAGGGGTAAGAGATTTGTAATTTCGTGGGAATTAGCATGGACATTTCGGCTGACAATTTGCGAGGAAGAGGCGGGGCAGATTCGAAAGGAGAGTCGTTAAGTACCACAGCATAACCTTGAACAGTGTTTAGTACCCAAGGGTCGGAGGTGATTGTCTGTCATTTGCTTTAATCAACCAACTACAGAAACTGGGCCAGAAGGAAGACTTACTTGCTGAGTGTGAAGACATGAAGTTCCTCTGGTTGTGACCTTGGAAACCACTTGACCTTTACAAATTGAACTGTGGTCGGAATGCTTGATAGTTTGAAGGAGTCTCTGTAATCCTGACTTCTGAGAGATCGGTCGATAAAGTGGCTCCTGCTTCTACCAGCACTGGCAAAAACCCGGTTGGAAAAACGTTCTTGAGGGACTGTTGTGCTTTATCCAGAGAAGAGAATGCATTAACATGTTTACTAACAGTAGTCTGTCAGCTTTGAGACCGGGATCCACAGAAGCAAGATTTGCAAGTTTGAGGTCAAGTTTTGGTAAAAGACGTTTGCGACATTCGTTGGTAATAGTGGAATTAGCATTCCCCAGAAGACAGAAAGCTCGTTGTATCCACATAGATAATTCCTCAGCATCAATATCCGCTTTGTCAAACCTGGCTGTCTCGGCAATATCAAAAATGCGTGCTAAATGACCAACAATGTCTAACAACTTATCTTGACAAGTGGACCATGCTTTGTTCACGTCTTTACGAAAGTTCTTGCCAAACAAGGAGAAAAAGGTCAGCATGTTTTGAATAAGTAGAGGGGTAGAGGTAATATGAATATGAAGGGAAGGTCTGGGGCGTTCAGATCTTAATTTAGCCCTTATTATCCAAAGGTAAACAAAGTTTGGCTGCAATATAATCCCCTACATGGTTTGAGGGGAGACACTCTGCAGAATTAGGATGATGGATGAGTTTGGGATCGAACATAGAGTGACCAACTGCATCTAAAATTGGTCTGGAGCGAAAAGGATCATGAGGAATCAAAGATGAGTTGGTTTTCTTTACTTGAGGCCCAGACCAAAAGTCTGAATCATCCCCTGCATCAGGATCATTGTTGATATCCATATACCCCATGCAGTCATCTGTATCTTCAATATTGTTAATGACAATCTTAGTATTGCTGTTTTCTAAAAAAAAAAAAAACATTTGCGGTTAACACCAGTAACAGAAGAATTCCCCTCCTTAGAAGGAGGCCTTGGAGGAACGTCGTGAAGAATCCCATGTGAGAAATCCTCACCAGTGTGAGCGCGTCTGACCTTATTTTTTCCTTTACATTTAATTTATAAGGAGATGAGTTAGAGGTTTGATGGACATTTGAACTGCGCTTAGAGGTGTTCCCACCATAAGCCCAATACAATCATAAATCATCAACAATAGAAATACTACTATGGAGTCAGTAGTTAGTACGCACCATGACCCATTTGGCCATGAATACCCATACCTTTGTATAAAGTTAAAATGTTTATTTTCCTACATTAACAATGCTAAAGTCGCGTAAATCAATCTCAACACAATTTGATAAGCATAGATGAAAAACACTGGTTGACCGAATCTTCTAAAGAATCTTCATTTTACAGGCACCTTAGTTACTAAATACTCAAGAGTAACAATGTAGATAAACAACAGGAACAACTGAGCATAAGAGATAGTATGCATTGGGGTTGCATGCAAAAACAATTCAACAACATCAATTTGGAAAAACATCTAGCACGGACTCTTTCAAAATAGCGGTTGGTACCTAGAAACAAAAAGACAATATAGCAAGAAAAACACAGCATTTGTTATACCCCTCCTCAAAAAGATCAGCAAGCTGTGATCATCTTTGTCGGTCAGCATCAGCAACAGACCATGAAAGGGGATGGTTCAGAAAGAGGGGACTTTAAGCTAGCTGAACAATCTGAAAGCAATTTCTAAAGATCAGCATTCGGCATCAAAGTTAAGCAAAAGTCATCAGGAACTTAAAGCTCCTCAATCAGAATGTCTGTATAAAGGAACGAACAAAGGGTAAGAGCCCGTCAACTTTCTCATCTGTTCGGTTAAGTTAAAATCATCAAGAGTACTTCCCACGTAGTGATTGGTTAGAAAATCATACGTTTACAGTTAGTCCAATAAGAGCTTATTTCTATATCTAAAATATATCTAAATTGTCTTTCACACATTGATGATTGGCTCCTCGTTGCATGTTCTCATCATTTGGTTTGTCAGGTAACAATTTTTGTATCATTTCATACTCTGGTCAGTGCATCCTTTGTTAATTCTTGGGAACATAGCTGTATTACGCATTACACCACAAAATGTATCTATCTAGGAACAAGACATTCTAGCAAGCATTTCTTATGAGACATCTGCTGACGTCTAGGTCAAACCAGTAAACAATACATGGATTAATTTCTCTAAGCGTTAGACTTGGCATCCTTGGCGTGGGTCTCCCCTAACTTTCCTAACTTTTTTGCCTCTGCTTCCCAGGTTTTTGATGTGTGCTGGACTCGGTTTTTGCTGTTTTTGTTAGCCTCGGCACTTTACCACTGCTATCCAGTGCTAAAGTGCAAGGGCTCCTATGTAAAATGTATGTGTAATTGGCTTTCCATGATTGGCATATTTGATTTATTAGTAAGTCCCTAGTACAATGCACTAGAGGTGCCCAAGGCCTTTAAATCAAATGCTACTAGTGGGCCTGTAGCACTGTTTGTGCCACCCACATTAGTAGCTATGTAAACATGGATCAGACCTGCCACTGCAGTGTCTGTGTGTGCAGTTTTAAACTGCCAGTTCGACTTGGCAAGTGTACACACTTGCCAGGCCTAAACCTTCCCTTTTCTTACATGTAAGGCACCCCTAAGGTAGGCCCTAGGTAGCCCCATGGGCAGGGTGCAGTGTATGTTTAAGGTAGGACATATACTAATGTGTTTTATATGTCCTGACAGTGATATACTGCCAAAGTCAGTTTTCACTGTTGCAAGGCCTATCTCTCTCATAGGTTAACATGGGGGCTGCCTTTAAATGTGATTAAAGCGTAGATTCCCTTTGGGAGCAGATAGACATGTGGAGTTTGGGGTAACTGAACTCACAATTTAAAAATACATCTTTTAGTGAAGTTGGTTTTGAGACTGTGTGTTTGAAAATGCCACTTTTAGAACATAGACATTTTCTTGCTTAAACCATTCTGTGTCTGTCTGTTTGTGGATTCCCTCTCTGAGTTAGTTTGACAGTTGGGATGTTTGCACCTCTCTCTAGACAGTTACACAAAGGGAGCTGGGGTGTAGCCTGCATATCCTGATGAGCCATCTGTACATGGAGGGACGGGAGGAGTGGTCACTCGCACCTGAAAGGGCTGTGCCTTCCCTCTCACAGTGCAGTCTCCAACCCCCTGGTGTGTGTCTGAGGCCTGGCCTGGGCCAGGCAGGATCTTACAAACAAGAAAGACTTTCCTTTGAAGAGGCCTAGTTTAAAGGCAGAAAGGAGTATAAGAAGATGACCCAACCCCCTGAAAATCAGATCACTTGTGGAATCAAGAGGAACCTCTGCCAAGGAGAAGAGCTGAGGAGAAGTGCTGCCCTGCATGTGACTGTGCTTTGTGGAGCTATCCTGCAGTTCCTGCTTCTGCCTGTGAACGGGGACAAAGACTGGATGTTGTTGTGCATTCCTGCTTGTGAAGAATCTCCAAGGGCTTGAACTGAGCTTGCCTCCTGTTGTTGAAGTCTCAGGGCCATCAAATACTTCCACTGCCAGCACTTGGACTCTCTGCTGAGACTCCTGCCCTGCCAAGTGGTGCCCTCTCCAGTTCCTGGGCCCTTGAAAGGTGAAGCTGACAGACAAAGACTGAAAATCCCCGCATAGACCACTGTGTGGGGAAATTTTCGATGCACCTTCTGTGACGCGGCTGATAAATGGCGTGCCGCCAGCTTTGCATCTGAAATCAACGCTCCACCTGCGTCCCATTTGGAAAATCAACGCAATGTGGCTGGAGAAACAACGCGCAACACCCGCTAACGGAGGCTGATAATGACGCAAACCCCACGCAGCGCAGTTTTGTGATACCGCGCAACTGTTTTTTCGACGCAACATCCCTGGTGCGTAAAAACAATGCAAAGCCTGTCTGGACCTGAGGTGCCTGTCCGGATCGACACATCGCTGTCTTGAGGGAGAGAAGAAACGACGCATGCCGACCCAACCAGAGGAGGAACGATGCGCTGTCTCGCTTGCGAGTGAGAAATAAACACATTGCTTGCCTTTTTCGACACTCACTCGCCTGTGCGGCTTTATTTGATGCTACCCAGGTGCTTTTGTGAAGTAACTGCATTCTCACTGTTTTCTAAGGATTAAGACTCTTATTCTTTGAAAATTCATAACTTGACTTGTGTATGTTGGATTTTTGTCATTTTGGTCTTGCTGTGTTTAGATAAATATTCTCTATTTTTTCCAAATCTGTGTTGTTTCATTTTGTAGTGTTTTCACTGAGTTACTGTGTGTGTTGGTACAAATACTTTACACATTACTTCTGAAGTTAAACCTGCCTGCTCGTGCCAAGCTACCAAAGGGTGAGCAGGGGTTAACTGAGGGTGATTCTACTTTACCCTGACTAGAGTGAGGGTCCTTGCTTTGAAAGTGGCTAACCTGACTGCCAACCAAAGACCCCATTTCTAACAGCAACCATTTTATAAAAAAAAATTGTTAGGACAGTGCAGCTTAATGTAAGGCTGTGCAACTAGGCCCAAACCTCGCTAACTTACGGCATAAGTTTATAAGGCAAATACATAATACATATCCATTAGTATGACATACTAGTACATTTTCTTTAATAAAACACTTCAGTTTAACCTTAACATACAATCAATCAGTACACTTCATGATTAGTGACGACCACTCAAGTAAGCACATTTTCCAAGTGGCACATTATTTCTAACTTTAATCACGTTTTATACAAATTCATTAACAGAAATACACGAATAATTTATTAGTAGAATTTCAGTGTTCACAATCCCTCCTCTGATGACTAAATATGTCATCACGCCAGCAATTTTCCCCAGACATTTTAGCTCTAGTAAAATGTATCCTCCTTAAATTATGTAAATCTTCTTTCCATTTTCACATTCTCCCTAAACAGTTTTTCCATTCTAATTTCTTCCTTCCTCTGATCCTTTTTCAATGTATTCCTTTAAGCACATTATAGAGTTTTCTTATTCCCCATGCTCCAATTATGTAAATTAAGATAATCAATATTATTTGTAATATTTTTAACAATTAATCCTTTTCCCATGTTCCCAAACCAATTCCTCACTGATGCAAATCCCTTTCCAACATCTTCCCAAATTTCAGGTTCTTGTAATTCTTTCAAATCAGCACTGTCATTAGTCAAATTAGTAATTAAGCTTCTAATTTCCTTGCTATTATCAGGTATATATGAGCAACAACGTTGCGAATTCAGCATCTTAAAAACTCCATCCTGTTTTGCTAAGAGAATATCTAACGCAAGGCGGTTCTGAAGAGTCATAGATCTTACCGCAGCCATTTCTGTATCCATTAGGATCATGGCTCTTGAAAAATTTGTCAGCGTGTTATCCACAATAGTAGACAACTTCTGAATCTCACTTTTGTCTAGAATGGTGTAACTCTTTAGGCAATTCACTCAAGCCCTCAAGCTGGAAAATCTTTGGTAAAACTATTTCCAAATAACATATACCATTCTATCCTCTTGGAAGATGGTAATACGCATTTGATAAACATATGAATAAACTCCTGGAATTGCCGGGTCTTGTCCATTCAACTAAATGTCCACTTGCTCTGAAACAAAAACACCTGCCTACATTCACTCGTTCCTACAAACGTTTCAGTGCTAGATTTCGGCCTATATATATATACAAAGCTTTCCAATGTGTTGTGCATCTAAAGCTAACCTCCCTTGTCCCTTTATGTCAGTAAATGCATGATCATTTCTAAATGTCCTCTTTTCTAATCCCTTTTCTATTTTCTCTTTTAATGCCTTTCTTCTATCATCTGTCTGATCTAAGAAGCTCTTTTCTATAGGTGTCAACAAGCATGTAAGGTTATTTCTATGTGCATAAGCTGTTGCAAACGTTAATGTAGGTTCAAAGAATCCTCCCACAAATTCTATGTTATTCTGTTTAGCTTCTCTACTCAAATATTTAATTACAGGGACAAACGAAAACACTAAGGCCCTCATTACAACCCTGGCGGTCGGTGATAAAGTGGCGGTAATAACCGCCAAATTATGACCATGGCGGTGAGAACTCAGATAGACAGCCACTTTACCACACTGATCGCCAGGGCGGATAAAACAGCCACCACGGCGGTAGCCCCCTCCAGCCAGGTGGAAGTCAATATTCCGCCCACCATATTAAGACCCTTGAAACCGCCACCTTTTCCGGGGCGGTACCAACGACATTAAAAGCCTGGCAGAAACACTGCACAGAAGGGAAAAGACTCACCTTTGGAGACACAGGGAAGAACCACGCCACCATGGAGCCTGAACTGCATATAATCCCGATGATTTTCTACGTCCTGCTCCACCACGAACACCAATGACTGCGAAGACGACCATAGTGAGTACAGCCGCCTAGCACACAGGGGAGGGAGGGAAGAAAAAGAGAGTGACACACACGGACAACACCCCTCCACCCCCAACACCATACACACAATCAGCTGCAGTAATAAAACATATTTACCCCGTGTCCCTGATGAATAATGCAAGGACAACAGGATTATGCAAATGTGAGTGTAATAATAACAACATAGTAGAAATACGAAAATGCAATGTAATGGTTCAAGGGACACTGCCTAGTCCATATTGTGCGTGGGCCACAGGGCCACAGGCTAATGTCCAAGGTACCCCTTGTCACCTGTACCAACACGGAGAGAACACTGCAGGGGCACCAGTTGGAAAAGAGGCAGGCACCTCAGGGCGATTGGGAATGGGGGGGCACCTCAGCCGGGAGATAAAACAAGACCACTGGTTCTGGAGGGGGCAACATACCCTGTGCTTGTTCCTGGGGAGTGCAAGGCCACAGTCTCCTGAGTGGGTAACTTGCCCACTGGTTTTGGAGGGGGCAACATGCCCTGTGCTTGAGCTGGAAAATCTTTGGTAAAACTATTTCCAAATAACATATACCATTCTATCATCTTGGAAGATGGTAATACGCATTTGATAAACATATGAATAAACTCCTGGAATTGCCGGGTCTTGTCCATTCAACTAAATGTCCACTTGCTCTGAAACAAAAACACCTGCCTACATTCACTCGTTCCTACAAAAGTTTCAGTGCTAGATTTCGGCCTCTATATATATATATATATATATATATATATATACACAAAGCTTTCCAATGTGTTGTACATCTAAAGCTAACCTCCCTTGTCCCTTTATGTCAGTAAATGCATGATCATTTCTAAATGTCCTCTTTTCTAATCCCTTTTCTATTTTCTCTTTTAATGCCTTTCTTCTATCATCTGTCTGATCTAAGAAGCTCTTTTCTATAGGTGTCAACAAGCATGTAAGGTTATTTCTATGTGCATAAGCTGTTGCAAACGTTAATGTAGGTTCAAAGAATCCTCCCACAAATTCTATGTTATTCTGTTTAGCTTCTCTACTCAAATATTTAATTACAGGGACAAACGAAAACACTAAGGCCCTCATTACAACCCTGGCGGTCGGTGATAAAGTGGCGGTAATAACCGCCAAATTATGACCATGGCGGTGAGAACTCAGATAGACAGCCACTTTACCACACTGACCGCCAGGACGGATACAACAGCCACCACAGCGGTAGCCCCCTCCAGCCAGGTGGAAGTCAATGTTCCGCCCACCATATAAAGACCCTTGAAACCGCCACCTTTTCCGGGGCGGTACCAACGACATTAAAAGCCTGGCGGAAACACTGCACAGAAGGGAAAGGACTCACCTTTGGAGACACAGGGAAGAACCACGGCACCATGGAGCCTGAACTTTATATAATCCCGATGATTTTCTACGTCCTGCTCCACCACGAACACCAATGACTGCGAAGACGACCATAGTGAGTACAGCCGCCTAGCACACAGGGGAGGGAGGGAAGAAAAAGAGAGTGACACACACGCACAACACCCCCCCCCCACCCCCAACACACAATCAGCTGCAGTAATAAAACATATTTACCCTGGGCCCCTGATGAATAATGCAAGGACAACAGGATTATGCAAATGTGAGTGTAATAATAACAACATAGTAGAAATACGAAAATGCAATGTAATGGTATTTACATATGTACAGTTCAAGGGACACTGCCCAGTCCATATTGTGCGTGGGCCACAGGGCCACAGGCTAATTTCCAAGGTACCCCTTGTCACTTGTACCAACACAGAGAGAACACTGCAGGGGCACCAGTTGGAAAAGAGGCAGGCACCTCAGGGCGATTGGGAATGGGGGGGGCACCTCAGTCGGGAGATGAAACAAGACCACTGGTTCTGGAGAGGGGGCAACATGCCCTGTGCTTGTTCCTGGGGAGTGCAAGGCCACAGTCTCTTGAGTGGGTGACTTGCCCGCTGGTTCTGGAGGGAGCAACATGCCTTGTGCTTTGTCCTGGGGAGTGCAAGGCCACAGTCTCTGGAGTGGGTGACTTGCCCGCTGGTTCTGGAGGGAGCAACATGCCTTGTGCTTTGTCCTGGGGAGTGCAAGGCCACAGTCTCTAGAGTGGGTGACTTGCCCGCTGGTTTTGGAGGGGGAAACATGCACTGTGCTTGGTCCTGGGGAGTGCAAGGCTACAGTCTTTGGAGTGGGTGACTTGCCCGCTGGTTCTGGAGGGGGCAACATGCCCTGTGCTTGGTCCTGGGGAGTGCAAGGCCACAGTCTCTGGAGTGGGTGACTTGCCCACTGGTTCTGGAGGGGGCATCGTGCCTTGTGCTTCTGATCCTGGGGAGGCTGGGGTTGGTGGGTGTCTTACCCAATGGTTCTGGAGGGGGCATCATGCCCTGTGCTTCTGATCCTGGGGAGGCTGGGTTTGGTAGGTGTTTTACCCACTGGTTCTGGAGGGGGCATCGTGCCTTGTGCTTCTGATCCTGGGGAGGCTCGGGTTGGTGGGTGTCTTACCCACTGGTTCTGGAGGGGGTATCGTGCCTTGTACTTCTAATCCTGGGGAGGCTGGGGTTGGTGGGTGTCTTACCCACTGGTTATGAAGGGGGCATCGTGCCCTGTGCTCTTGATCCTGGGGAGTGCAAGGTCACAGTCTCTCATCTGGGTGTCATACCCACAGGATTTGCAAGGGGCAAGCCGCACAGCAGCCCATGGAGGCAGGAGTATATACTGTCTGCCGGCGGTGATGGCTGCTCAGTGGTGGCAGTGCTGCTGCTGCAGCTGCTGGTGCGGGGAGGCTCCAGCCCATCCCCTGCAGCCTCAGACGGCTGCCCACTGGTGTGGCTGCTGCTGTTGGTGGTGGTGGGGGGAAGCTCCAGCCCATCCCCTGCAGCCTCGGACGGCTGCCCACTGGTGGTGGTGGTGCTGCTGATGCTGGCTGGGGGAAGCTCCTGCCTATCCCCTGTAGCCTCGGACCGCTGCCCAGTGGTGGTGGTGGTGGTGCTGCTACTGGTGGTGGTGTGGGGAAGCTCCAGCCCATCCCCTGCAGCCTCGGACGGCTGCCCACTGGTGTTGCTGGTGTTGCTGGTGGTACTGGTGGTGGTGGTGGTGGTGGGGGGAAGCTCCAGCCCATCCCATGCAGCCTCGGACAGCTGCACAACCATGGTTGGTGGTGGGTGCTCCGTCTGAGTCCCTGCACCAGGCCCCTTGTCCTTCCTGCTTGCTGGTGCTGGCTCCTTGTCTTTTCTGGCAGCAGCTGGGGCAGGCACCTTGCACTTCCTGGCAGCAGCTGGGGATGGCTCCTTGCCCTTCCAGGCAGCAGCTGGGGATGGCTCCTAGCCCTTCCTGGCAACAACTGGGGATGGCTCCTTGCCCTTCCTGGCAGCAGCTGGGGATGGCTCCTTGCCCTTTTGGGCAGCAGCTGCCTGGTGCCCTGGATCCTTTCCCACCCGATTGGGTTTGGAGACTACTGGGCCCATGGAATGGATGGCTGAGGTGCTTGCCTTGGTTTTTGTCACCCTGGTCAGATGTGAAGGACGGGGGAGGGAGGAGTAGGGAAAAGGTCACTGGTGGAGAGGAAAAGCTTCTTAGGGACACTGGGAGGCAAGAGGGAGAAGGTTTGGGAGTGGAGGAAGAGGGAGTGGTTGTAGGAGGTGTTTCTGCTGTGTTTGGGAGCAAGTGCATGGGCTGGATGCTGTTGTGAGGTGGATGGCTGGTGGGTGTCTGAGTGCTTGCATTTGGGTACTTTAGGAGGGGGGACAGACACAGTGGGAGAGGACACCGGGGACATGTGCATGGCTGTTGTAGAGGTGTCTGCCAGTGAGGTGTGTGTTCTGCTAGGTATGGTGGTGATGCTGGTAGTGGATGAGGATGTAGTGCATGCAGGTGTGACTGTAGACGCAACTGGGAGGGAGGTGAAGGAGGAGGAGGAGGGGGAGAAAGTGGAAACTGGATGTTGGTATGTCTGCATCTGGATGGTGTTTGTGTGAGTGCCTGTGGGATGATGTGTGGTGCTTGTGTTTGCCTGTGTCACTCGTGTGTTGTCTTGTGTGCATGCTCGTCTGCCTGTGTGCTTGGGATAGGTTGGGGTTGAGGGGAATGGGATTAGGAAGAGGAAGTTGGAGGGTGGAAACAGGGACAATAGCTGCCACCAGTGAGGAGGCCAGAGCCTGGATCGATCTCTGTTGGCCCGCCAAGTCAGTGTGAATGCCCTCCAGAAATGCATTAGTTTGTTACATTTGGGCTGACAGCCCCTGAATGGCATTCCCAATGGCTGACTGCCCAACAAAGATGGATCTCAGGAGGTCAATAGCATCCTCACACAGGGCAGCAGGGCTAACTGGGGCAGGGCCTGAGGTGCCTAGGGCTTAGGAGATGCCCACCCTTCTGGGTGAGCGGGCACGGGCAACTCGCTGAGGGGCTACTGGGAGGGCAGTGCTGGTACGGGGTATCGGATGTACCTGTAGCTGAGGTGGTCACAGAGGTGTCCGCCACAACCAGGGAGCTTCCATCGGAGGAGGTATCAGAGTCTGAACTGTCTCCGCCATGGTGCTCTCCTCGCCTTCCGTCCCACTGGTGTCCTCAGCGTCGGTGGACTCTGCCTCCTGGGTCCTGTGGGATGCAGCTCCCTCCATCGCCGGTGCCTCTGCTCCTCCGCCAGATGATGCTAATGCACATAAGGACAGGATCACAAAACAAAACGGGGGGGAGAGACAAAGGATACACTGGGTCAATGGCTGCATCAACACCACCGTTGGCGTACACAGCACACTCACACACAAGGAACAGCCCTACGCACTATGCATTGCACTACCAGTTATAATGCTAGCCACCAAGGCATGGGGAGGGGCACATACCGCCAATTGCAGCACACCTGGGACCCACAGAGCCCTGACCAGTTGTGGATGCCTATGAGCTAGGTAGCAGGATTATTACTTTATAACCCGGGCCAACATGTGACCTACTCTGCAATGTCAGCCCTGGCCTAGGGGCACCCACTGACACACAACCCCCACCCGGATACCACCCTACCATGCATAAGTTGTAATGATGGGCACTGTACTCACCCCCTTGTGGCTGCTGTGATGCCCTCAAGCGTCCATCCAGCTCCGGATAGGCCACCGCCAGTATGAGGGCCATCAGGGGGGTCAGGGTTCCACGGGCACACCTTCCTAGTTGGGAGGCCATCCCCAGCTGGGCCTCCGCCGTCTTCCGTGCCCAGCGTCTCAGGTCCTCCCACCGTTGACTCCCAGGGTCTGCACGTCCTTGGAGATGGCACACCCTTCTTTTGATGGGCATGACCTGCAGAGAAATACACACAGGAAATGGTACCAGACCGTCCTGCCTGTTACACTTATGGCCCACCATACCCCTTCACATCGCCATTTACACACACATGGCCCAGCATACAAGCTGTATGCCGCCCAGGGTACATCCACCCACCCCCCCCACACGAGGCCTTCACACACACCACTCCATGCATTCATGCCACATGCATTGTGCTCATAGTGTACTCACCTGTTGGTCTGGAGGTCCATAAAGCAGTCAGTACTGGGGTAGGACCCCATCCACCAGTTGCTCCAACTCCGCCGAGGTGAAGGCAGGGGCCATTTCCCCAGTCACACGAGCCATGGTAGGTTCCAGACACAGGTCACAGCAGCACATGCAGTATAGGTCCTCTCCTATGGAAGGTCAGGTGGCAAGTGAGTGATCAAATAGAAAATGGCGGTCACGTCTGCGGTAGTGCATAATGTTACTGCCGGCATACATCACCATTGGCCACTGTAGCCCATAGGGCCCAATGTTAACCAATGAGGAGTTGCACGGCGATTTCCGACCGCCTACCGCAACAGTGCACGACGTCAGCGGAATTACCTCACTTCCACCTGTCCCTCCACACAGGACAGGCAGACGCCATTTTGGTGGGGGAGGAGGCAGGGCCTGGATAATAACTGTTAAAAATTGAACATTCAGGAAAACAACACTTACCCATTACAAATTAACATCATGCATTGTACTGTTGTGGCTCCGATGTTCAGTTTGTGACCGGCTCCTCACTCTTTTTTCCCTTAGACTGCAACCGCTGTGGATGAATAGGAAAAGGAGACATACCCTTGAATACAGACACCTGATGGACTTGGCAACAATGGAAGACAGGCACATTATCCTCACCTTTAGACTGGACAGGGCCACAGTGCCACGGAGCTGTGTGCCCAATTTGAGCCTGACCTGATATCTGCTATCCGTCACCCCACTGGGATCCACCCCTCTTGTGCAAGTCCTATCTTTGCTCCATTTCTTGGCAACTTGTTCTTTCCAAGTGACAGTGGGCTTGGCAGCAGGAAGGTCACCACCAATGTTCTCAATAGTGCTGACAGGAGTGTTGTCTGCCCTGATTAAACACATGTGCAGCTACATTGTATTCCCCCAGGTGGAGGATTTTGGCCACAGTGAAGGCTGACTTCTATGCAATGGAACATATCCCCAATATAATTGGGGCAATTGATGGAACACACATTGCATTCTCCCCCGCCCCCAGCAAAATGAACAGGTGTTCAGAAATCGAAAGAGTTTCCACTTGATGAATGTCCAGATGGTGTGCTTGGCGGACCAGTACATCTCCCATATCAATGCTAAGTATCCAGGGTCGGTGCATGATGCCTTTATCCTGAGGAATAGCAGCATTCCAAATGTGATGGTCCAATGAACAAGAAGGATAATCGAACTGAGCTTTGGTCTCCTGAAGGCCAGGTTCAGGTGCCTCCATCTAACTGGGGGATCCCTGTGCTACTCACCCATGAAGGTCTGCCAGATAATCGTGGCATGCTGCATGTTGCAAAACCTTGCTTTGAGATGCCATGTGCCATTTTCTGCAGGAGGAGGAGGCTGGAGATGGCCGTGTGGCAGCAGTGGACCCTGTGGACAGTGAGGATGAGGAGGATGAGGATGAGGACAACAGAACTGTAGTTATTCGACAATACTTCCAATGACACATAGGTAAGACAGTGTTACTTCACATTTCATTATCATTATTTAGATTATCTTTGGCACTGGCATGCTGTTATTTCCCACTTCTATGCCCACTCACTGTACCCTTTGGCAACTAATTTCGCAGATGTTGGTGCCACACTATCGCTCCTGCTGTGATCACTGCAGCCAACTACAGGTCTTTCCTATTTGAACATTACTGTACATTTGAATTGCAATGTTTGAACATGGTTAAACGAATACATACTAAAAATAAGTTTGACATACTCCATACTTGAATTTTTTCAAAGAGTGTTTATTTAAGTGCTAAGAAGTAGAGGGGCAAGTGCATTGGGATGGGGTGATGATGGAGGAAAGTCCAGGGTATTGTTTCAGTCTATTTGTAGCACAGGTGCATTGTCCATGGGGACGTAGGAAGGGGAGCAATGCAGTTCAAGGTGCACAGGGTGACAGAATGAGACACAAGGGTGACAATCAGGAGAGTCTCATTTCCTGTCGGGGTCTTGGTAGTAGTCTCTGGCTTCTGCCTGGATCGCAGAGAACGTTTGCGGGGTGGTTCACCTTCTGCAGGGGGAGGGGTGCTGGTGGCCTGTTGGTCCTGTCCACTAGTGGCAGCGGCGGTGGAAGGCAGTTCAGATGTATGTCTAGTGGCAGTGGCCCGCTGTTGTGAGGCTGCCTCCCTCATAATGTTGGCCATGTCTGCCAGCACCCTTGCTATGGAGACCAGGGTGGTGTTGATGGCCTGCAAGTCCTCCCTGATCCCCTGGTACTGTCCCTCCTGCAGCCGCCTGTTCTCCTGCACGTTGTCCAGGATCTGGCCCAACGTATCCTGGGAATGTTGGTAGGCTCCCAGGATCTCTGCTACTGCCTCCTGGAGAGTTGGTTCACAGGGCCTGTCCTCCCCCTGGCGCACAGCACTCCTCTCAGTGTCCCTGTTGTCCTGTGCCTCTGTCCCCTGAACCATGTGCCCACTGACCCCAGGTCCCTGATTGTCTTGGGTATGAGGTGTGCCTTGGGGTCCCTGTAGTGGTGGACACATTGCTGATTGACGTGTCCTAGGGACAGAGGTATGGGTACGCTGGGTGGGTGCTGTGGTGGTGTTTCCAGATGGGGGGGCTCTGTGGTTGTCTTGGACTTTGTCTGGGTAACCAACTGTCCAGAGGTCCCTGGATGGGTCATCCAGATCCAGGCGACCAGAGTTGCTGTCATCACTGTGGGTCTCTTCAGTTGGGGGGCTAGATATTGCTGGCACCTCTTTACCGCTGACCAATAAACAAATTCAGCAAAAATTACTGACTATGGGAGATGCTTTATTAGAAGAAGTTATTACAATTGCTAAAAGTGTTGAAATGGCACAAGCTTCTTGGCTGGGATACTTGTGGGGGTGTAAATGCTGTGTTATTTTGAGACAGTTGTAGTCTGGTGGCTTCCTCCTGATGAGAGAAAGAGATAACCACATCAGCCAGGCCTTTGCAGTAGGTCAACACCATATCATCTGTTATGTTCACAAGAGCATTGGCAGGACCTGCTGGCAACCTCATTGCTGTGCCAATGAGGATCTTGTGCTGTGACAATCCTGTTTTCCTGTTGGGTGTGTTTCTCATAGACATCAGAACTAACGGTAGTGCATCTGACAATTTCAGATTCGTGGACGCACACTTTTTTTGCCATTCGTGATTTTAAGGTACTATTCATTTGCTCCACAAGTCCTGATGCTTCAGGGCGGTAGCTACAATGCAACTTCTGCTCAATGTTTAAAGCTGAACATAGCAATTTTATTACTTCATTGTTGAAGTGAATTCCTCTATCTGATTCTAAATAGATCGGGAATTCAAAATGTGGTATTAGCTCCCTAAGCAGTAACTTGGCTACTGTGAGGCTGTTGTTTCTTTGTGTGGGGTAAGCTTCAATCCAGTGACTAAAGATGCACACAATCACCAACGCATATCTTAATCCTCCACACAAAGGCATCTCAATGAAATCCATCTACATTCTGCTAAATGGATCTCCAGGTCTTCCAATGTGGCTCAAACTGACCACTGTCCCTTTTCCCATGTTCATCTGCTGGCAGATGAGGCATCTGTGGCAAACTGGTTCGGTAACCTGTCTAAATTTTGGATTAAGCCAGCATTGTTTAAAAGTCATGACCATTGCATTCCTCCCAACCATGCACATGACCATGGTAATATCTAGCTTGTGTTAACAAACTATTTGGCAGTACCATTTGACCTTCTCCCGAAACCCAAGCATCATCCTCACACTGAACACATTTCATTTTGTTCCAGTTCTTTTTTTCATCCTACATTGTCTTGTAACACTTTTAATTCCTCCAAAGTATCTATTACATGCAAACAATAATTCATATAAGTTTCTTCCTCAGGTAACAGTTCCCATTTGCCTTTGACTGATATACAGTTCAATGCGCACAACCTTGCGACTTGATCCACATATCCATTTCCCATTGACACAAAATCTTGTGATTTCAGGTGTGCACTGCATTTTACCACAGCGATATTTTCAGGCATTTGAATAGCTTGCAGTAACTCATGTATTATTTTACCATTTCTGACTGATGAGCCAGAGGAGGTCTGGAAATCTTTCTGTGATCACAGTTGGCCAAATCCATACTGACTGTCCGTGTAAATAGTTATGCCAGAAATTGTACCTACGGCATATCCTGCCCTCAATGTTTCTGTGTTGTCTCTTGAGCAGGAACTATCAAGAAAGACAATTTGGCCATTTTCTTCCAGTGGGATATTGTAGTGAATCCTAGTTTGTTTTAGCGGGATAACAGGAGTTAGCTTAGCCGTAGGCTTGTAAACTCGTGCCCCCATCACCCAGTGACTTTTAACCTACTTAGCTTGCTCTGTCATAGTCCATTTAATTATTTATTTCCTTTAAAATGGCGGCCTTGTTTATAGTTAGGCCACTTGTTATTGGTTCTATTATCAGTGTCATTGCGCCAAGGCGTCAAGATCAAGCACGAAAGACAAACATACAGTAGGCATTCACACTTAGGGATTTTCCCTCTCTATACTTTCGAGGGATTGTTGATATTAATTGCCGTCCCAAGCATGCCTGTTATCTATTGTTATGAATAACACTTATGTCAGGGGACCTTGTAGATCTGTATAAATACAACACACTTTCAGACAGATAATCAGAGGGATTCCGACCAGAGGGCATCGCCACCATCGCTGATACCGATGCTGCAGTCATCTTGACACTGATCCAGTCTTCGTGTCCCTGCGGAGTCTGAGATAGAGACCTCATTCCAAGGTAACGAGGGTTGGGGGCTCCTCTCATGGACACGGTTTTGGCAGATTAGGTTTAACGAACCCAGCTCTTCCTTTTTAGGTAGGAGGTTAGACCTACTCTCCTTATGGTATTAGGGCTTATTCCATCTTTTACATATACATATATTTTTATCTTATATTGCATAATGGTGGGGGTCTTTATAACAATGACTCTCCTCTTTACAATACTGTTGCTTGGTATATTCATTATCCTAATCATTGCAGTTCATGCAACTTATCACAAATTGCAGTTATGTTGAATAAAAACTATTATAACTTTACTGCATCTGTGTTATTGCCTTTGTTTGTATGAGACATTATAAATCTGTGAGAAAAGGGTAATTTCCGTTTAACCACGACAACCCTGAGATATTGTATTTTGAGTCCATGCGTAAGCGACTGCTACAAATCACCTTTTACTATTGTGTTTTCGGTGAGGTACTGCTAGTAAGCCGGTAAGGTTTGGACAACAGTTACAAATAGTTGTAGGAAGAGACGTAGTCACCTACGAACGAAAGTACTGTCATCCTGAGACCAGCAGTCTTGCTCAGAGCAAGAGTCCAAACAACGACATGGTGCCACCAACGATGGTGTTTAGGCACTAATTTACGGATACCCTGACTATCACTGTCTCACAGACAACAGGTACCCTCAGTACCATTATACGGAGACGTCCGTGGTCTTTGGGAGAATCCTCCTCAGCCAAACAGGTAACACCTGCTTAGGCTGTAGGTTGTTCGAGCTCGAACTCACAAAAGGAAAACTTCCCCTATTTTGGTGTTCCGCTTCTCTAAACAACTATGGCTAATACCATAGACATTCCTGCAAATGCTAGACATGCACTTACACAACATTTATTAGCGCATGGCCTTACAGAAGAGGGCGGGGAAGTTACTTTGATTATAGAAGCAACTGAAGCATACCAAACGGAAACATTTTATTGTTGGGTTGCCTTTCCTGAGGCTGACCAACGAACGCACACATTTCACACTTATGACATTGCGGACGTACCCGTAAGGTACGAAGCATACCAGTATCATGAAATATCGCTCACATATCAGGAGCATCAAAACTGGTTTGAAGGCGCCCTACCACATATACTGCGGCGGGTGAGGCTAGGTCCTTAAGTAATGAAGGGCCTACGTGGCCCATGTTTGCCACATATACACCTCACCCAGGCATACAGACTATGCCGCTTGTAGATTTAAGGATATTATATAATGAATTAGTGGCATTATATAGACGATTGGTCCAGTTCGTAATGCGAACATTGAACACTACACCAGCGCGTCCAGCACTGCCAGTAGCTGGTGGATATCAATTGGCTACTGGGATTAATCCACAAACGGTGCATACCATTATGGGTAAAGTGCCCTCGGATCGAGAAAAAATACCGTTCTGGATTGCTCAGAAAACAAATCAGCTGGAGGCTGTGTTCCCCCATACGGGGCCACAGGAGAAACATAGATTGCTCACTATGTGCTTGCCATTCGGGATGGTTCCCTCGGTTGATGAATGTGCCACTTGGGGTACAGTCTTCGCTGCCGTTTATACTACCATGCATGGTACCCCTACACTGGCCAATTTGCCAGAAGTATTGAAACAAATACAAAATGAGCATGGGGCTGCACCAGCCCTAGATCTGGGGATGAAATTGATGCGTAATTTTGACGCCGTCTCCTCGATAATATTGAGTAATAATAAAGGGGAAGCAGTAGCACTGGCGATACGCCAGCGTCTCCGGGAAACTCCACACCAGGAACAAGAGAGACAGCTACCCAAAATAATTTCTGATACCTATACTAGTATAGGACGGGATGGGCTGGGAGCCAAACCTAAAAAATTGGACATACCAAGTACCACCCATAAGGAAGGTACGAAGCAGGCACAAGAGGGCTCTAAGAAGCGCTGGGAAAAACAAAAAGATTACAAGGATAGGAGAAACAAAAGAGCTGATTCTCCTCATCCGGAGTACTCCGAAAGGAGATATAGGGGGTGATTCTGACCGCGGCGGACGGCAGTCGCCGCCCGCCAAGCGGTTCCCGCCGAAAGACCGCTCCGCGGTCAAAAGACCGCGGCGGTCATTCTGGCTTTCCCACTGGGCCGGCGGGCGACCGCCGAAAGTCCGCCCGCCAGCCCAGCGGGAAACACCCTTCCCACGAGGACGGCGGCTCAGAATGGAGCCGGTGGAGTGGGAAGGTGTGACGGGTGCAGTTGCACCCGTCGCGAATTTCAGTGCCTGCAAAGCAGACACTGAAATTCTCCGTGGGGCCCTCTTACGGGGGCCCCTGCAGTGCCCATGCCATTGGCATGGGCACTGCAGGGGCCCCCAGGGGCCCCGCGGCACCCCCTACCGCCATCCTGTTCCTGGCGGGAGAACCGCCAGGAACCGGATGGCGGTAGGGGGTGTCAGAATCCCCATGGCGGCGGAGCGCGCTCCGCCGCCATGGAGGATTCTCAAGGGCAGCGGGAAGTCGGCGGTACACCGCCGACTTTCCGTTTCTGGCCGCGGCTGAACCGCCGCGGTCAGAATGCCCAGCGGTGCACCGCCAGCCTGTTGGCGGTGCTACCGCCGACCTCCGCCATGGCGGTAATTACCGCCAGGGTCAGAATGACCCCCATAATCTCAGAAATAGAGATAACATTAGAACTCCAAACAGATATACTGTTTCACGTCCTTCTCGTTCCTTTCAGGACGCACCGGATAGACGTAGCGAGAGAGGGGGCCATCAAGATCGACGTCCGGAATACGTGAAAGAAAAGAAAGACTCGCCACAGTCTACTGTTAAAAAAGAAGAAAAGACTCCTCAACAAAAGCCACAATTTAAAAAGAAAAAAGTGGCTGCACTCACCATTAAAAATGCCAGTAGTATTGAGAACACTGTTGAGGAACAAGAAGTGGGCAGTGACTCTGTTGGACAGCGCGGCAGAGGTCACGATATGTCGCCAGAATCTGAAAGATCATCTGGATGCGACAGCAACTAGCGATTACATCGCAGTTGAAACGGCGGATGGCCGCGTACTTCCACCCGATCGGGTTTTTGATTTAACAATTCAGATAGAGGGAGACGTGGAACGCATTATTAGTGTAATATTCTGGGATGAACTTACTAGTGATATCCTGTTGGCCGAGAGAGACTGGCCACCTGAACATGTCCGCATGCTCCCACATGGGGAAGATGTCATTTTGCCTTCTTTTTCCGATCTTGTTCCGGAGACAGACAAACGAGCATTAGCTGCTGAATGGGCTTTAGCGCAGGCACCTGCATTATACCGTAATCATGTAGGATGGGACAAGGACTCTCCTTGCCATGTTATTCCCGTTTGGTCTACGCCACACCCGCAGCCACAATACCCTGTTAAACATGAAGCAAGAGCTCCAGTGACGGAGATACTGTCACAACTTGAATACCAGGGAGTAATTGAGCCCTGTACATCGGCAATGAATAATCCGCTATTTCCCGTTGCAAAACCTGATCATTCATATAGAATAGTGGTCGACTATAGGCACTTGAATAGTCATGCACGCACTTATGCTATACAAAATTCACACAGCACAGCGCTAATTAATAATATAGTGCGTAAAAAATACAAAACTACATTGGATATATCTAATGTTTTTTTCTGCCAGAATTTAGCACATGAAAGTAGAGACCTAAGTGCATTTTCCTATGGTTCTCAGAAACGCTTTTGTCGTTTACCAAAAGGCTATAAAAACAGCCCAGGACTGTTTTCGGCCCATGTCACATCAATCTTACAGGAGCTTGATTCCGAGGCATTATCATATGTGGATGATATCTATCTCACTGATGACACCCTTGACATTCATCTTGCCAGGGTCGATCGGATTATTTTGGGATTTGCCGCCTTCGGATATAAATTTAATTTTAAGAAAAGCAAGATAGCCTTTCTTAGTGTATTGTTCCTAGGATATGAACTATCAAACTAGGGGAAGAGCCTGGCCCCACACTTCCTAGAGAAGTGTGCTCAGCTACAGCCTCCGAACACGCTTAAAAAATTGCAGTTATTACTGGGTTTCTTTCATTTTGGCAGAACATATATTCCAGATTATGCTGAACGCGTAAAGCCACTATATGATTTAATTCAGCCCAATTATGCTAGCAGGCGATGGACAATTGAACACACACACATCCTAAGGGACATATAACGAGACATGCTAGAAGCTAGACACTTGTACACACGGGACAATAAAACTAATTTGGTCATCAGAATAATAGCTGGTGCCCTAGGATTTACCTATGTCACCTTTAATGAGGGTGACACAGTGCCAATAGCATACAAATCACATTTGTACTCCAATGCAGAAAAACGTTTTGCTCCTACTGAAAAAATTCTGACGGCAGTTCAGATTGCCGTCATAAAGGAGAGACCGCTTGCCCAGGGGAAACGCATTGTTGTTGTCTCCCTGGTTCCGGCCTTAGAGGCTGTCACTAAAGCGAGCGTTCCTAACGCTAAGGCATTGCATCCACGCTGGATTCAATGGGCAACATATCTGACCGCCACTGATGTTGATTATGTGTTTGACCCAAGACTTCAGACACAAGAATTTCTCCAGTATGAACAGGAGTACCCCGCTCCCTTACACATATTGCCAATAGACAGTTATGATACCATCATTTACACTGACGGATCGGCACAACTGGCTGTGGGTACTAAACATCAATACTCGGCAGCTTGCGCAGCCGTGTGCGGGGTAACGGAAGACGGAGTTTTTCATCCTCATAACACGTACACTCAGACCTTAGGGGACTGCACAGCCCAGTTGGCCGAGCTTAAGGCTCTTCTTCTAGCGCTCGAACATTCAGAGCCAGGAACACAGACTTTGATCGTCTGTGATTCGTATTACTGCGTCCAGTCATACAATGAATACCTCAATCATTGGATACTGAACGGGTTTAGAGATTCTAAAGGGAACACCCTTAAACACAAAATATTGTGGGGAAGGGTGGCTGATCTTAAGGATAAGCTGCCATGTGTCCATGTAGTTCATACATTGGGGCACCAACGTGTAGGAATACATGTTGCCGGTAATACATTGGCTGACGAAGCAGCCAAAGCTTCAGTAGCTACGGCTTCTGTGGCTGCAGTGACTCGTTCTCGGACGAGGTTGGATAATGAAATACTGATTGCCGTTAAAGCCTCGGCTGCAGGCAAGCCCCTTCCGAAAGGATACCTTACGAACTACACATATCATATCAGTGCACAGAATGTTGCTTTTGCAACAATTCCTGATGTTGGTGATCGAGTGATCCCAAATGAAGACCAGAGGTTGGAACTGATTACTGCTGCACATGAGGGTGTCGCTTCTGCACATGCTGGTATACAGGCCACTATCACCATTCTACAACAACGGTACTGGTGGCCTGGTCTATGCAGATGGACTAAACAGTATGTCCTTTGCTGTGACATTTGTCAGCAGATTAAGGGCTCGAATGTCAGACGCCCTCCGCAGACATCTCTCTTAGTGTCAGACAAACCACTCCATTGTGTGTACCTGGACCATTGTGGTCCTTTGCAACCTGATGGTGCATACAAATACATTTTAGTGGCTGTAGATTCCTGTTCTAGATTCCTGTGGGTATGGCCACAGCGGTCGGCTGACGCCCGGACTGTTATAAAAGATTTGCTGATCTTTATCGGTACATATGCGGTTGCAGCATTCCATTCGGAACAGGGCCCTGCATTTGCCTCTAAGGCTTTCAGGGACACCATGAGGACGATGGGTGTTGAACTCCATTACTCCTCACCATACCATCCCGAGGGAAATTCGGTCGTGGAGAGGTGGAATCATGATCTAAAGCAGTCCTTAACAGCTCGAGTATTAGGTTCAGGCCGTAGTTGGTTCCATCACCTATAAGGGGTCCAGAGAGCACTGAATAATCTGCCAAGATGGTCCTTGAGGGGCAAGTCTCCATATGAGGTTCTCTTTGGGACAACTATGTATGTTCCCGATCTTGATGCCCCTGGTATGGTGGCAGCAGAAACACCATTTGACATAAAAGAACGTCTCGCTGTTTTACAGGAGCTTCAACAATTCCGTGTTGATAAATCATCTGCAAACGCTGCCACCTTGGGAATAAGGGATTTGGCGAAAACTTCGACTGGCTGGATTCCTAACGTTGGGGATCTGGTTCGTGAGAAGATCGCTGTGAGGAAAGAGTTTGGTCCAGCATACAGAGCACCTGTACCGGTCTTGGGGATAAAAGGCACCAGGACTGTCATCCTTCCGCCATTGTCTGGTTCCAAATCAAACAGATTCATCTCCATTGATGACATCAAATTACACCATGTGGCCGATTCTTCACAGTAGACCAGGAGGTCCCTTGGGTGGTTCCCGATCCCCTCTCACTACCCAACAGGACATCCCTCTACATAGTAGGATGACCATCGCTACTACTGACTATGCAACTATGTCAGCTGCTGTTCCAGACACTTCCTCGACCATGGGGAGGGCGGAAAATTAACTTTTGTTGGTTCCTGTAACAACTTCGGAGAGCACACCGCTACAGGATTTGGCTGTATTTTACACTAACACTTCCACGACTGGTAACGTCATCTATCATGAACCTCCACGAACAGTGGATGGGAATTCGATGAGTCCTGTGTTTGCAGAGACTTCCTCTGGCTATTTTGTGGACATTGATGATTTTTCTTCAGATTCATCCTCAACTGAGACTGACAAATTTTCCAGAGATGGCAAGTTCTATCAATGGCTTAAAAATAACTATTTGATATATCCATGGAACTATCTCTGGTTCTGTTTGACATTTATTGCATTGTTTTTATGGATTGGTTTTGTGACTGTTTTCTTTTTACTAATTAATGGTCACTATATTGCTGATCGCTCCTCAGTGGAGCCTGTTGATGTAATTTTAACACCGCATCATTCATCACATAAGGTCCGACGTGATTTGTCCCCTGTCAATATTACAGCTATTCCAATTTCTGATGGGATTGTTTGGGACAAAGTTCTGTTCGATATATACGGGCCTACAGAGATAATTCAAATACCATACGTGTTCAAAATTTCTATGTCTGATGTTATTACACCTAATGTTGTCTCTGATGATTGGGATGTCCAAACAGTGGATTCCATGCTAACTGAAATGAAGGACTACTCCGCTTTTGGAAGTGATGATGTATATGATTTTACAATGAATTATGGTGAAATGTTCTGCTATAATAATTGGGGACATCACTACCTGCACCGTGCAACTAGATATAGGCCTCTTTTTAACTACACACAATGGGAACATTGTTCAACACCACGGGTGTGGAGTCCAAATTATTACAGTGACAAATTCACATACTTTTCTGGGCATGATACAACAAAAGCTGAATCTTATTATTTTAAATTACCTAAGACACACATTAGAAAACTGTTGCTAACAGATACAAAACTGATTTATTCAGATCCCTTTCTTTCCCGACTTTCAATTGAGGGTTATGAATATTGGAAGAACACTATCGATTTGAAGAGTGTATGGGGGACGCAAGATTGGCAGATACAGGGTAGGGAGGCTTTGTTTCGAGCTTGCTTAATTCCTGTGCAAATGATTTTTTTAAATGACACTGTTGAGCAGACATCATGTCTGGGATTAGCTAAGATAAAGGATCTAAACACACCCTAGTATCCCTACATCAATAAAATTTAAAGATTGGCAACACTTTCTAAATGTTTCTGAGGAAAGGCTGGATGCATTGGTTAAGGCTGGTGACTATAATTCTTCACTTTCCAGTCCTGGGGGATGGTTGGTATGGCCCACCGATACTGATGAGTGTCAAAGGCGTTTTTTGAACTCTTCAGGGGTTTTTTCCATTCATAGACCAGACCCTCGCTTTTTGTCAGGTCAGTATGCTGGTATAATTACAACTTACAGTGTGGGCAAGCTGTGCCAACAATGGGTACAAACGAACACCTTAACAGCGGTGAAACAACACCTGAATACTCTTTCTGACAGTATAGACCTGCAAGATTTCCTATTAGGTCCTAGAAAGCAACGCTCGAAACGGTTTTTATATGCCATGTATAATGAAATTTGGAAACTTTCTCAAATAGAGGCTGCTGCACGTTTACGGCAACTTGATAAAGAGAATTTAGAAAATACATTGGCTGTTGTTGACAATGGCATGAACACGCTTTCCAACAGGATTTATTCCCTGTCGAATATAGTGTCATCTGCTATTGATATCACTCAGACTGATTTGTCTCGGTTATATCATGGGCAAACACAGCTGCGTTCCATCATGCAGCTGAGTTGGGCATTACAGACGCTGAAAAGTGGCCACATTCCATGGAAATACCTTAATGGGAGTGAACTATTCGCTGCTTTTAATTTTTCCGGGGAACAAGTGACAATGGGTAAAAGAGAGGCTCGTTTCACCTTGCTTCAAGTAGAAAAATTAGATAAGTTGCCCTTCACGGTAGCAGAGAGTCCTTCAACTATCTGGCTCTTACACAGCATTATTAATTTACCGTTTTCAACGTTTCGTTTCTCAAGCTGCCTGAAACATCTTGTAGTGGGACGATATGAACGGCTAGGAGATAGCTTTATTAAGGAAGAGTGGGAGTTGCCCTTTGAGTATCGATGTCTGAACGGCGAATAAGAGGTCTTTCTTAGCGGAAGTGAATGTGAGACTAATGTTCGTCATTCCATGATATGCAAACAGGTGTCTCTTCACGGTCTTTGCAATGCGGGGGTCGCAAATTTGGCCTGTTTTCTGAAGGGTACTCCCGTCCCCTTGATTCGTTCAGTGTTTCATGTTCTTTCTAATGGGAGTTATGTTCTTCTGAGCGATGACAGCTGTTGCGGCTTGCGACCTGGAATTGCCTACGCAATCTCAGTCACGAAGGTCGTTACGTGTTGTGGCCATGTTTTGTTTCCCCCCACACGAGAGATACAAATATCTGAAATGTGGCCCCACATTGATACTATTAATGTGAACTATGACAAGTTGAGTAGACTGAAGGCGCTATTGTTTCAAAAACAGGTCACCTTGACATCCGCAAAAGAGACGTATGCTCTCCAGGTTGCGAGATCATCAGCCGAGATACAATCCCTTTTAAATACCGATTTCCCCATACACTTTGGAGAGTTGGTATCGAGAATATTCAATGCTTCAAGCACCACTGGGATTGTTAATTTCTTTAAGGCTGTCGGGTCTGGTTTCGTGTCCATCTTCCAGACTGTCTTCTGAGTCATCCCATCAGCCATCCATTCACTCTTTTCCAGTGTGTTTGGTGGCTTTCCAATTATTTTGGCTTTAATTGGCAGACTACTACTGCTATATTTTCTGATTCGCGGTGGTTGTTTTTTTCCAGCGACACAGAGCAATGGAGCCGCTCCCGTCAACCCCGCTGTGCCGTGAACGGATGGTTCGGATCTTCGGTACACCTTTGCTGGTGGAACTAGAGTTTGACTGGTCATTGTCATTCCGGCCTCTACTATGGTGTGTACAACCGGTGTTCTGCTGCATATGGTGTCTCTTTGAACATCTGCCTATGGTCTGTCTTGCTGTTGCACCAACATCTCCTGTGGACCACAAACTGCTGATGTCCCCGATGAGGGTTCATACACGGTCATGCCCTTTGAGACTGAGGTTGCTCCGCGAGGCCACCTATGAACCTTCTGTTATACAAACTAACATGGATGAGGACGCTGCAGCGAGTGTCGATACACCGATGAATATGGCTCACTTCTGCTCTGTGGATCCGTTTGTCCGTCCAGCTCTCAATTTCACTTCAGACGATGTTGACTCATTTTTAAGATCCTTGAATGGTGACTTCGATGATATTCTTCAAGATCCTGCATATAGCACATCATTTGGTGAATTAGCTTGCCAGTTCCCGGTTCTAAAAACTAGCAATTTAACTGAAAGTTTGCTATACTTGTCATGGTTGATATTAACATCTCTGATTGTTTTAAAAAAAGAAAAAAACATATTTTAACACACAGCATTTATTTTTGTAATTACGTACATTTTTTTAGCTTGAGTTTTTATTATCGTTTTTTGGCTTTTTGGTTCAGTAGAAACTTTTTTAGCGCCTGGGTTTCCTTACCTTCATCATACCTGTTACGGCAATGGGGAGGGTGTAGTGAATCCTAGTTTGTTTTAGCGGGATAACAGGAGTTAGCTTAGCCGTAGGCTTGTAAACTCGTGCCCCCGTCACCCAGTGACTTTTAACCTACTTAGCTTGCTCTGTCATAGTCCATTTAATTATTTATTTCCTTTAAAATGGCGGCCTTGTTTATAGTTAGGCCACTTGTTATGGGTTCTATTATCAGTGTCATTGCGCCAAGGCGTCAAGATCAAGCACGAAAGACAAACATACAGTAGGCATTCACACTTAGGGATTTTCCCTCTCTATACTTTTGAGGGATTGTTGATATTAATTGCCGTCCCAAGCATGCCTGTTATCTATTGTTATTAATAACACTAATGTCAGGGGACCTTGTAGATCTGTATAAATACAACACACTTTCAGACAGATAATCAGAGGGATTCCGACCAGAGGGCATCGCCACCATCGCTGATACCGATGCTGCAGTCATCTTGACACTGATCCAGTCTTCGTGTCCCTGCGGAGTCTGAGATAGAGACCTCATTCCAAGGTAACGAGGGTTGGGGGCTCCTCTCATGGACATGGTTTTGGCAGATTAGGTTTAACGAACCCAGCTCTTCCTTTTTAGGTAGGAGGTTAGACCTACTCTCCTTAGGGTATTAGGGCTTATTCCATCTTTTACATATACATATATTTTTATCTTATATTGCATAATGGTGGGGGTCTTTATAACAATGACTCTCCTCTTTACAATACTGTTGCTTAGTATATTCATTATCCTAATCATTGCAGTTCATGCAACTTATCACAAATTGCAGTTATGTTGAATAAAAACTATTATAACTTTACTGCATCTGTGTTATTGCCTTTGTTTGTATGAGACATTATAAATCTGTGAGAAAAGGGTAATTTCCGTTTAACCACGACAACCCTGAGCTATTGTATTTTGAGTCCATGCGTAAGCGACTGCTACAAATCACCTTTTACTATTGTGTTTTCGGTGAGGTACTGCTAGTAAGCCGGTAAGGTTTGGACAACAGTTACAAATAGTTGTAGGAAGAGACTTAGGGGGTGATTCTAACCTTGGCGGGCGGCGGAGGCCACCCGCCAAAGTTCCCCCAACAGAATACCGCTACACGGTCAGAAGACCGCCGCGGTTATTCTGTGTTTCCCGCTGGGCTGGCGGGCGACCGCCAGAAGGCCGCCCGCCAGCCCAGCGGGAAACCCCTTCCCACGAGGAAGCCGGCTCCGAATGGAGCCGGCGGAGTGGGAAGGGTGCGACGGGTGCAGTAGCACCCGTCGCGATTTTCAGTGTCTGCAATGCAGACACTGAAAATCTTTTAGGGGACCTCTTACGGGGGCCCCTGCAGTGCCCATGCCATTGGCATGGGCACTGCAGGGGCCCCAAGGGGCCCCAGGACACCCCTTACCGCCATCCTGTTCCTGGTGGTCACTACCGCCAGGAACAGGATGGCGGTGAGGGGGTTGGAATCCCCATGGCGGCGCAGCAAGCTGCGCCGCCATGGAGGATTCCTAAGGGCAGTGGAAAACCGGCGGGGGACCGCCGGTTTTCCGTTTCTGACCGCGGCGGTAAGAATGCCCTTGGGAGCACCACCAGCCTGTTGGCGGTGCTCCCGCGGTCCCCGGCGCTGGCGGTCAATGACCGCCAGGGTCGGAATGACCGCCTTAGTCACCTACGAACGAAAGTACTGTCATCCTGAGACCAGCAGTCTTGCTCAGAGCAAGAGTCCAAACTACGACAATATCTCTAATGTCAGGTCTTGCTTTTGTTGACAAGTCAGTTACTTTCAGACAATCATGTCAACCTCATTCAATTTGTCAGCTTCAGTATTTTCCTTGGGAAGTAAGGTTGCTAGGTTAAGCACTGTACACCTTTTCAGAGACACATTAGGAGAACCCAAAATTAGGGTTTCTTAATAGGTCAACCTGGAGTTTGTCAGGTGTTGGGTTTTGGTCCTAGTGAGCAAAACTTCAATGGAGCGAGGGATCATGACAGTTAAAGGATGTTCCATCACTATGCTCTCTCTCTGAGTGAGGGCCAGTCCAACCGCTGCTACAGAACGCAGACAGCCTGGTAAAGCTGCTGCAACCGGGGCCAAAGTAGTTGAAAAATAAGCTACTGGGCGGTGTACAACACCGTGGACTAGAGTCAAGACAGACAAGGAACATGCATCACGTTCATGACAGAACAACACAAAGGGTTTTGTGTAATCAGGCATTCCCAAAGCCGGGGCTTTGCACAGACTTTCTCTCAATTCAGTAAAAGCTTTCATACATGCCTGATCTAACACTAAGGGATCATTAATTTCCTTGTGGGTGAGTTTCTGCAGTGGTTTTGAAATAACTGTAAAGTTGGGAATCCATTGGCGACAATAACTCACTATTCCCAAACACATCCTCACATCTCACTGGGTTGCTACGGGATTCATCTGCAATATGGCTGTAACCCTTTCTCTGAAGATTTTTCTAATGCTTTCCTCAGTAATGTGACCCAATTATTTCACTTCTTTCTGACAGTACTGTAATTTGTCTGGAGACATTTTGGCCCTCATTTTAACCCTGTCGGTCAAATGTGGCAGTAGTACCGCCAACAGGCTGGCGATACATACTGCCACATTATGTGGCAACCCGCCACTTCTGCATTCATACCACCATGGCTTTATGAGCCGCAGGGCCGGAGATATTAATATCCGACCCTGCAGCCCACAGAATGCCGGCGGTGGTATTTTGAGCCTGCCTACCGCCATGGTTTCCATGGCGTTAGCAACACCACGAAAACCATGGCGGTAGGCCCTAGAGGTGACAGGGAATTTCTTCTCTGTCACCGGTAGCCAGCTCCCCACCCCCAACACACACCTGACACCCACCACCCAAACACCCATCCCCAGCCCCGATTCAAACATCCCCACCCCCTCCGATACACGCATTCACCACCCCAAACACACACACGCAGACAGGCACCCACCACACACCTGCCCTCACAACCACACACGCATTCACTTATTCACTGGCATACACGCATTCGTCCAGACATACTCACACACAGGCACACTGACATGCAGACATGCACTCACTTCACCATTCTTACACGTATTCTCCCACACGCATACAACCAAGCATACAACACAACACACACAGACACATTCACACACGCAGTCACACATTCAGACACACACACACAAAACACCCCCCACCCTCCCAACCCCTCTCCTGTTGGAAGCCTGACTTACCTTTGGTGACGAGGTCTTCCGGCAGGGAAGGGGTGCTGCTACCGACAGCAGTGCTCCGCCAGGCCATATTTCAGCTCAAAATACAGCTGGCGGCATTCTACTGGCAGGGCGGTGCTGGTGGTAGCAGCGCCAGGTCACCACCGTCCACCAGCATGAACACTGATAGATTTCCACCCTTATTGTGGCGGAATTCAGGCAGTGCTCATAATCTGGCAGATGGATGGTCGCCGCCGCGGTGGTATGGTGGAGGCCATCACTGTGGCGGTAGGCAGTAATTACCGCTAATGTTGAAATGAGGGCCTTTATGTTGTTCTACCCTAGATGATTTAGTAAGGCAATAGTATCATACTTGCATGCCTCTTTTGTCTTGGATGCAACCAACAAGTCATCAATGTACTGGACCAATGCCGATTGGAAAGGCAATTGCAATGATTCTAGATTCTTTTTCAGGATCTGGTTGAAGATGGATGGTGACTCTGAAAATCCATGAGGAATTCTACACCAACAGTAAACTTGATCCATAAATCTGAAACAGAAAAGAAATTGACTATCCTCATGAAGAGATACAGAAAAGAATGCTTTTGTCAGGTCCACCACTATGAACCCTTCAGCATCGCATGGGATCTGAAACAAAATCACTGCTGGGTTTGGTACTACGGGCAACATTTGATCACGATTTCATTTATTTTCCTCAAATCTTGAACAATTTGAAACTCCCCACATGGCTTTCGCAAGCCCGTTATCAGTGAATTACATGGGCTACTCAGCACTTCTTTCAAGACCCCTCGGCTTACGAATTCTTACAATAGGGTAACACAATTGCTTCAGAAACCTTATGGGTTTTTCCACTGACAGACCTTTCACTCTAGCAGCTACTCTTTCTTTCCCAGTTTCCCCGATTCACAAGCAAAATTCAGCCCGCAAATTTTACTCTTAACTGGCCATTGGGTCTGTCCTGGTGCACATAGAAATCGCCAGATCTCTCAATAGACAATTGAGGCAAGATGGCGGCCGAGTGATTCGGTCGTATTGTGCTCCCTCCCTCTAACCGGCCATTTGGATGTAGATGCCCCGCCCACTTTCGTTCCCGAACCGGTCACCAGCTATGAGTGTGAACTAGTTTCACATGATACGCAAGCTTATCTTGGCATTTGGAGTTCGCCTGCTTGTTTACGTGTTCGAGCGTGCTACATTCTCTGCTACATTGTTTCAGCGTGTTGGTGAGGAGGCGCGTAATACAGATGCTGGCGAGAGGATCAAAGGCGGCACCTGCTGGAGTTGGAGCTGGGGCCGCCGCGAGGAAGGATAGAACCCGTGGCTCTGGCGGGGCAGGAGAATGCAAGGTGGTGAGAGCCACTACACGGACGGCAGGTGAGCAAATAAAACAAAGTCAGCGTCTTTGGCAAAATTGGTGAGTGCTCCTCTAGGGAAATATTTTTAAATGAAAACACACGCTGATCTGTCAGTAAAACGGGAATAGACTACTGGCAACAGTATTGATATAGGTAGGATTGTGGAGTCAAATACAAATATATTGTCTGGCAATTGTGTGATTGAGTACAATGTGATTGTGTGAATCCTCACAAACAGTAAATGCTGATGTTCCCCTCACTCCTGTACGCATATATTTGTCCATGGAAGAAGAAGAAAATCTGAAACAAGTAACGACTCTGTTCCTAAAGACACCTTAGCCGAGGCAGAGGCACAGGCTCTGACACAGGCCCTGGTTCATGACCTATCATCATTAAATATGTGTGAGAAAGCATAGAAAGGCGAACAAACCCAGGATAAAAGGGGGCTGATCTAACAAAAATAGTCAAGATCTAAAATTGGGGGATAGATTTTTCTCTTTATCAGACCAATCCAGTTGGACTAGTGATGAAGCTATTGAATCCAGGGAAGGGAGCAGTCTGGCTTGGAAATCATCCTGGTCAGAAGCAGGCTCCGGGACCACTATGCGGGTGAGGATGAAGATGAGAAGTCTGAATGGGGAAAAGGGTCAGGTCAACCTGAAAGCTTTAAAGCGGCTACAGTTAGAAAAAAGGTGAAGAAGGGAATTTCTGGCTCAGGCTCACCTGTCCATCAAATTACCTCTAAAGCCCTACAATAGAATTATTCTTAGGCGCCTGGGCTTGGTGGTCTTGGCTCCTTGAGTGGCTATTTGTCTGATACAACCCAAACTTCTCTGGAGATGATACACCAGAGTATTATGGAGCATTAGGAGGAGACAAAAGCAGCTGAGAGCCACAGAAAACAATTGGCTTGCTGCAAAATGCAGGGAGCTATTTGACGGGTGGCTAAGACTTGTACCGACTTTGCAATACGTATAGAAGAGGCTGAAACCTGTATATCAAAATTGGAGGATGACACTGCAACGCAAAGGGAGATTCGAGAATCTTTGAGACGCCAAATGGAGGACACCCAGTGGAAAATGACAGATCTTGAAAACAGAGCTAGACAAAATACCCTTTGAGTCCTGGGGATCTTAGAGGACCTGGAAGGGGCAGACCCACTGAGCTTCGTGGTGAATCTATTTAAGGAAGCCTTCCCAGATTTAGCGCAATGGGATTGGGAGAAGGAAGTTCAGAGAGCCCATAGATTCCCATTTAAACTGAGGAAAATGGATACAGAAGGAGGGAAACCCAGGGTTATATTGATATGTCTTCAGAATTATCTGGCAAGACAGGCGGTGTATGATCTTGCTCGTCCGGATCGGAAACGTACTGCTCTAGGATGTGACTTTTTCGTCAGGCTGGATTATTGTCATGCCACGGTTGAAAGAAGCTGGAGGTTTAGAAAATTAATCCTACTGCTACAGAACAAAGGCTCTCAGGCCTTTTTGATGAATCCAGCCTAACTGAAAGTGATCGTTGGTGGCAGGACTCTCTTTTTTCTTTCGGATGTAAAGATTAAAGAGTTTTTGGACTCACTTTGATATCTTACTGAAATGACAATGGGGGGCGGGAAGACTATAAGGCTGCTATTACCATATTATGCCCTTTTTTCTTTTTTTTCTCTTTGCGGTGATACACAAGGGGTGGAAATATGATTTTGGTTATATGGTGGCGGGGTTTGTAGATCGGGGAAGATGTGAGGGGAGCACTAATCCATCAGGGGAAGGACCTGGTTGGTCCTGTGCCTTCTTATAGCTGGGGGGGTGGGAGGGAGCTCAGGGGTTAGGGGATGGGTCGGGATGCTGGGTTTGGGGGGTTTCAAGTGGTGCAAGGGTTTGGGGATGGGCTGGTAGGGAGAAAGGGGGGTTGTGGAGGTGGATTTGGAGTTAGGGGGAAACGGGTAAAGAAAGGGCAAGGAAAATAACTACATGATGGTATATAAAAAGGATGTTTTTATTGGGATTGTAGTAAAATGGGATGGCAAAAGTCGCTGGGGGATAAGTTATTTTGGAAAAGCAATTATAGCCAAACTGGGATATTTAGAGGAAAGAATATGGCACATAGGTTAAGAATATGTTCGGTCAACATATGTGCTTTGAATAATCCCCAAAAGAGAAGCAAGGAGGCTGTGGCTATAAAAGCAATGCAGGCAGATTTGGTCTGCCTGCAAGAAACCCATATCCCTTGGGGAAACACGAGGTGCTGAGAAGGTTAGGTATGACACTCCTAGCCTGTACACAGCAGACGGGGGCAAAACGGGGAGTGGCAATTTGAGCCAGAGATCTATATGTAGTCTAGGTTGTTTGATGATAGACAAAGGTAGCCGTTCGATCATTATAGAATGTAAAGCAGGTGCTGCTAGATTTACTCTTTGCACTGTTTGTGGTTCTAACTTTGACGCAGCTGAAATACTTGATGCGTTAAAACTTAGAATTAGCTTCTTGGCCGCTCCCTTTGGTGATGTGCGGGGTTTCAATATTCACCTTGAAGTTAATAAAGGGCTTACATCATCAGGTAGATATTATGGACGCAAACCCAAGATGTATAAGGCTCTGTGTGATTTGATACAAGGTCACGCCTTGGTGGATGTGTGGGAAAAACGTAAGTCCCTGGACCCTGGCTATACATACTACTTTTTCCCCCACAACAAGTTGGTACGCCTTGATTACTTTTTTATTTCACTAACATTCATTTCTGGAGCAGAGATAGAACTAACCCCCAGAATTTTATTGGACCATAATCCATTGTGTCTGATTATACGGTTGACTGAATTCTGTAGGCTGCGCCGTGTTTGGACGTTTGATAGGAAACTATTATGGGACCCATCCTATGGAGATCATATGCGAACATGGCTGATACAGTTCTCAGATGACAATAGAGACACTGCAGCTCCAAAAATAATCTGGGATGCATTAAAGGCTGGAATCAGAGGGGAGACCCTGAGTTTTGGCCTACATTTGCAGAAAAGGAGGGAGGTTGAGGCTAGGAGTTTAACTCAAGAACTCATGCAGGCTGAGAGGAAACTAGTACAGGGTATAAGAAAGGGAGAAGATACCAGCACCAATCAAGCTAAGGTAACAATACTCAAGGCAAAGGCCAACCAGCACCTTAGCAAGGCGGTAGTTGAGAAGTACCAGATTTATAGGGCCAAATGTTATGAGTATGGGAAAATCACGAGTAAAATCTTAGCTAGGCGGGTCAGGCAGAAGACCCCAAATAGGGATATAACACAGATGGTGGATTAGCAGGGGTGCAAGGTGGATAAGCCGGAGGATATTATGGAAATCTATGAGAAGTTATACACTGATGATGTACAACAACTGGTTGTGGGTCATGAGGGACCTGTGCAGTTTCTGAGTGAACTACAAACAGGTAGACTTACTCAGGAGGAGCAAAATCTACTGAATGCCCCAATGTCATTAGGAGAAATCTATGAAGCTATGAAATCCCTGGCCTCAGGAAAAGCTCCAGGACCAGATGCCTTGCCACTAGAATTTTTTTAAGTATTTTGGCAAGAGCTACACAAGGACATGTTATTAACGTTTGTAACGGCCCAGTTGGGGAAGATCACACCCTCCTGGAGATTAGCTACTATAGTAGTGTTATAAAAAAGACAGGGCTGCAAACGACCAGGGGTCTTATAGACCTATCTCACTGCTTAATTGCGACGGGAAAATATACGCCAAGATCGTTGCAAGTAGCCTGGCACGGGTTATTGTTCAGTTAGTATCTAGAACACAATATGGTTTTATTCCTGAGAGAGGGACTGTAGATCACGTTAGAAGAGTTATATCCCTGCTTGATCTGTCGGAAGTACAACAAACATCTTTGGGTGTGATCTTGTAGATGCTGAGAAAGCATTTGATCGTGTGGCTTGGCCCTTCCTAAGGGAGGTCTTGAGATAGAAGGGGATTAGGGAGGTTTTTTTTAACAGCTATTAAAGGATTGTACATAACCCCCAAAGCCCGGCTACGCATGGCTGGCTTAGAATTTGACCTAATATGTATTTCTAGGGGAACGAGACCGGGATGTCCCTGTTCTCTATTACTATTTTCACTAAACATAGATCCCTTCTTAAGTAAATTAGAAGAGTGCAAGGATATTACCCCAGTCATTTGTTGTGGGGAGAGCTATAAGGTGCTGGCATATGCAGATGATGTGGCGATAGTTGCAACTAATCCGGAGGTAGCGGTTAAGGAAATTGAAAAAGTGGCCAGTGTATTTGGAGTATATTCCGGCTATAAGCTGAATAAGGACAAGACTCAGATTATATGTTCTCCTCAGACTATTATTAGAGACAAGCGGGTTGTACCCGATGCTGTATATCTGGGGATAAGAATTACTGGTATAGCCGATCAAGTTGTGGAGCAGAATATGGCCCCAATGCTGGCCAAAATCAAGAAAGACTTAGATAGGATAAACCATCTACATTTATCTCTTCTAGGTCGTTGTAATGTATTAAAAATGAATATCCTCCCAAAAATACTGTATCTTTTTCGGGCCATCGACCTGGAATTTACTAAGAATTGGCTGACCAAATTGGAGAGTATCACAAACAGTTTTCTGTGGGGATATTCTAAGTCAAGAAGGGCGTTGAAGTATATGACACTCCCAAGATCCCGGGGCGGGTGGTCTGTCCCCTAGTTCACGTTATATTATTATGCGTGCGCTTTGCAGCACGCATAATATTTTGATGTTTTGATCACTGGAGAAACACAAGGGTGTTCTTATGCTGATTCTTCCTCGATCTATGAGATGATGCAGGGGTCAGAGGCTCAAGGGTGGCTTCAGAAGCACATAGAACCATGCTACTATAAGAAAACAAGATTCAAGGTCCTACGAGCAGCCCAGCTGATATGGCGGCAACTGAAGTGACGGTGTTCTATGGGAAGGATAAATAGTTACACACCAATGGCAGCACCTCCCCTCTCTTCCTCAATCTTTCACAGTCCTATAGTGGAGATCTGGAAGCGACAAGGAATAACTAGGATTGGTGATCTATGCGCCAGTATTACACTCAAGGCATTTACTGAGCTGAGCATCAATATGATTTAACTCGGTCCCATTTTTTTTTTATTCTGCAAATCTGAGATTTTCTCCATTGCCGTAAAAGAGAAAATCCCCTTATAGATGAGATTCCAATAATAGAAGCAGTTAGGCATAAGGTTAGGATAGGGGCGCTCTATAATCTGCTATCAGATAAGCAGACGGATGATATGGAGCTGCAGGATGAAAAATTGAATATTCGGTTTGGGAAGTAGGGAAATTGGGTGGAACAATCTATGGAAATAGCAGAAAGAGCATTTCTTGCAGCTAGCCTAAAAACACTATAAGACAATGTTAAATTTGTATTATACGCCGGCTAAAGTTTGTAATTGGGCCTGGGTCTGAATCGCTGTGGGGAACCGGAGGCGGAGATTGTTCACATGTTTTATGCCTGCTCTAAGTTGAAACCGCTGTTACAGGCAATTGAGCATTTCTTAGGGGATATTATTGGGGTGCGGGTCGTCCTTACACCCACATTGGTATTGTTGGAGGTGTTGGATCCCGAACAGATAAATGAGTGCTTGAAAAAAAGAGAAATATCTTCTCTTTATGGCCATGGCGATCTTGGGCCTGTGTATTGCCTCAGACTGGTTAAAGGCTGAGCCTCCAGCATTTGAGAGTTGAAGGGCAAGATTACTGGCCCTCCAGATTTTGGAGCTGAGCTTATATAGGCTCAAAGGCTGTAGAAAGAGACGCTGGGGTCAGTGGATTTGGTCAGCACTGAGCAAGTGGGTGGATGATACAATGACGTAAGTTGGGGTATTAGCTAGCTTTAATTGCTTTTTGGACTATGCTGTGTTGTCGGTGATATGTTTTGTAACTTTGCCATCCATTATGTCTTTGTTTTCTTATTGATTTACGGCTTGTTTATGTTTTTTTTTCCTTGAAGCTGGTAATGCTGTCTTGTCCAAAAATAAAAAAACAATTTTAAAGGAATCGCCAGATCTCAGTCGAAAACCCTTTCACTCCCTTTGACACACAATATGACTTATCGATCACGCCCGATCGACCAATTAGACAGAAAAATTACAACAAAAAACAAGTGTCTCATACACTTTCAATACTCCGGAGTCATAGACCACGCAGGGACGGTATACCAACAACCACATGGACAATTTTTTAGCACAAAGTGCCACACATGTGAAGTTCGACAACTTCCCTACTCTCACAATTCGGAGTACGCAAACTCCTTTAACAACTTCATCTGGAGTACGCAAACTCACTAAAACTCCCTAAATCCTCACAAACATCACAATTCACCTGCGATTTGTTTAATTTGTGCAAGCTCAAAACCTATCCATTCACTTTATCACTGAAACGCCGAGAGCATCTTTTAAACAAACACTGGTAAGCTCCTAGGTTCTGGGAAAGTCACTATGAATACTTAGGGCAACATTTTTTCTCCAATTTGTATCATTAAATATAAAAATCTTGACCTTTGCCAATCTCTCTTACCGGATATGCAAATTAATCTGTTCTCTCACGGATACTACCCATCTAACTCTCCTACCACTTCTGAGAAAAACAATTATTAGGATTGCCTCTTAAGGAGACAAACCATGTACAGGGCCGAAGGATGGGCTCCTAAGGAGACTAACCATCCTACACTGCTAACATCTTCTGTGAGCGTGTCTAACCTTATTTTTCTTTAATATTTAATTTAGAAGGGGACACGTTAGAGGTTCGATGGACCTTTTGACTGCGCTTAGAGGTATTCCCACCATAAGCCCAATACAATCATAAATCATCAACAATAGAAATACTTCTGTATGGAGTCAGTAATTAGTACGCACCATGACCCATTTGGCCATGAATAACCACACCTTTGTATGAAGTCAACATTTTTATTTCCCCATATTAACAATGCTAAAGTCACGTAAATCAATCTCAACACAATTTGATAAGCATAGATGAAAAGCAATGGTTGACCGAATCTTCTAAAGAATCTTAATTTTACAAGCGCCTTAGTTACTAAATACTCAAGAGTAACAATACAGATTAACAACAGGAACAACTGAGCATTAGAGATAGTATGGTATGGTATAGTATAGTATTTAGGTTCAGCAACTGAGCAATGGCAATTGTTAAGAACCCAGGACTTACCTTATCAAGCCTCTAATTAGCATTAGCATGTGGGGTTGCATGCGAAAACAATTCAACAACAACAATTTGGAAAAACATCTAACTGCACTCTGCCAAAGTAGCGGTTGGTACCTAGAAACAAAAAGACAATATAGCAAGAAGAACACAGCATTTGTTATACGTCTCCTCTTAAGGATCAGCAAGCTGTGATCATCTTCATCGGTAGGACATCTGTTCGGTCAGCATCAGAAAAGGACCATGAAAGGGGATGGTTCAGAAAAAGGGGACTCTAAGCTATCTGAACCATGTGAAAGCAATTTCTAAAGATCAGCATTCGGCATCAAAGTTAAGCAATAAGTTATCAGGAACTTAAAGCTCCTCAATCAGAACGTCTGTCTAAAGGAACGAACAAAGGGTAAGAGCCCGTCAACTTTCTCATCAGTTCAGTTAAATTAAAATCGTCAAAAGTACTTCCCACGTCGTGATTGGTTAGAAAACCATATGTTTAAAGTTAGTCCAATAAGAGTTTATTTCTATATCTAAAATATAACTAAATTGTCTTTCACACATTGATGATTGGCTCCTCTTCACATGCTCTCATCATCTGGTTTGTCGGGTAACAATTTTTGTATCTTCTCATAATCCGGTCAGTGCATCCATTGTTAGTTCTTGGGAACATAGCTGTATTACGCATTACACCATACTATGTATCTGTCTAGGAACAAGACGTTCTAGCAAGCATTTCTCATGAGACAGTTAAAGGACATCCATTGATGTCTAGGTCAAACCAGTGAACAATACATGGATTAATTTCTCTAAGCAAGCATTTTATTTAAAAAAATGTATTAGGAGAGTGCAGCTTAAAGTGAGACTGTGTAACTAGGCCCAAACCTCACTAACTTAAGGCATACATTTATAAGGCAAATACATAATACATATCCATTAGTATGACATACTAGTACATTCTGATGGATACAACTACCTGTGGATTCCTCACCTAATGAATTCTCCCAATGCGCCAGCATTCTACGGAAATTTTCTTCCCAGCTCTGCACGTCGATGAGGACGTCACTATTGCCCGACTCCCACGCGACTCCGTCTGACTTCATCGTGTCAATATGAGGACCTCGCCAGCGTGCTGACGTCAGTTCCCTTTTTTCCGTGCCTTCGAAGCATAACGGTTTTTCTCCTGGCTCTTGGGGAGCTACTGTTTCTCGAAGGTGTTACTTTGTTAAAATGTCTCCACCTCGTAAATCCGGTTTCAAGCCTTGTAGGGAGTGCGGGGGTCGCATGTCGGTGACAGACCCACATAATGACTGTCTGTGGTGTTTGAGTTCCGAGCACGACGTGGAGGAGTGTGGTTCGTGTCAATAAATGAACCCGAAGGCGCTCAAGGAGCGAGAGGCCAAGCTGTTTTTGGCCAAGGCTAAAAAGAAAGAGAAGCATAGGCATTGGAGGTCATCTTCAGGGAAGTCCTTGAGGTCGCATAAGAGATGGCGTCGACATGATTCCCGGCATCGGCATGATTCCCGGCACCGTTCGGAGAGAGACCGATCCCAGTCGAGGTCACCATCTACTCTGCGTCATGCGACGTGGGATGTCAGTCCGACGGTGACTCCTCAGTCTGAGAGCCGTCAGGCTTCTCCGGCACCGTCGGTCTTTGAGGTGGTCTAGCCTCACCAGAGTCCTTGCTTCTCGCCTGCAGCGCAGTCGGAGGTGCCTGATCCAGTGCCGACGCCGCAGGAGTATCCAGCATTCCCGGCTCCAGGAGCAGATCCGGCAGCATTCTTGAATGCTATGTTTAATATCTTTAGCTCCATGGCCCCTGGCGGTGCATCGGCTGGTCCCTCGGGTCCCTTGGCTTTTGGATTGGGCGTTCCGGCTCCATACAAGCCAATGCCGTTCATGCCCTGCTGTCCAGCAGAGGGTTCTAGTCCGGCGCCGGTGCCGTTGGCGTAGCAGAGGAGACCTTCAATGCCGGTGGCTTCTGTTGATCCGGTGGCGCAGATGACTTTGCCATTAATCCAGTCGACGCCGGTGAAGAGAGACCGTTTATCCATGGCGCCGATGGATCCAGCGTCGGACGAATCTGGAGACCGGGGTGTGTCTCCTGGGCCGCGTCAGCCGAGGTCGTCGACGTCGGCCAATTCTATGTCGACGCCGAGGAAAGAGGCCAGGCTGCGCTCAAGAAGAAAGGCTCTGAGGCTTTTGGAGGAGCAAGAGTATCGAAGGCAGCTCCTGGAGGAAGGTGAAATCGCTGAGCCCCTGGGGGACTTTCAGGGTTTGGACTCCGCGAGTGGTCTCTATACTTCCCCTGAGTGGGATTTAGCCTCGCCTGGGGAATTTACTGAGGAGGCTGCCACGTTCCATGCGGTGGTAAGGAAGGCGGCAGACATTCTGGATCTTCCGCTACCGGCAGCTGAGGTAAAGACGAATATTCTGATGGAAGTCTTGCATCCTGCTTTGGCTGCTGTGGAGCCACTCCTTCTGTTCAACAAGGTTCTCACAGAACCAATCCTGGAAGTCTGGAGGAAACCTGTACCTTCGACTGCTGTAAGCAGATCAGTGGCGAGAAGATATAGAGTGTCTCCTGGGGACCTAGGATTCCTCTCTCGGCATCCGACTCCAGAGAATCTGGTGGTTCAGGCTTCGTGCTCCATGCGTTCGGCTCCTGGTTCCTTCCCTGGGGCTCCATCGGACAGGGAGTCGAAAAGAATGGAGCAGTCTGCCAAGAAGACTCAGTATGGCCCTTAAGTCTGCAAATGCCACTTGTGTTTTGGGCAGGTATATTCATGCCCTGATGGACACGGCCCAGGCTGTGCTACCTGATTTGCCTCAGGATATGCGGGGTCTCCTATCTGATGCGCAAGCGGCAGCGACTCAGGTTATTCAGTCTGGGCTGGATACGTCTGACTCGGTGGCCAGGGCAATGGGCACATCCATAGTCACCAGGAGACATGCATGGTTGAGGTCTTCTGGATTTTCAGCAGATGTACAGATGACCCTGTTGGACTTGCCATTTGATGGGGACAAGTTGTTTGGTTCCAAAGCTGACTCAGCCTTAGAGCGCTTTAAGGAGAGTAGGGCTACCGCCAAGTCGCTACCGCCAAGTCCCTAGGCCTGCAGGCTTCTACGACCACCCCGTTTACGTCTTTTAGAAGATTCAGGGGGTTTGGACGAGGAACTTCCTTTCGGGGGAGACCCCAACCGGAAGGCCAACAACCTTCTAGTCTTCCCTATAGATCCTATAGAGGGCGGGGTAGGTTTAGAACGAGAGGGGCCACCCAGCAGCACCCTGCCTCTTCCTCTTCCTCTGGGGGGGTGCAACAGGGAAAGCAGCCTTAGTCCTCCATCCATTGCATCCCATGCTTCTCCTGTAGGGGAAAGGTTGTTTCATTTTCTCTGCATGTGGGAGTTGATCACATCGGACTACTGGGTCCTCAGTATTATGGGGAAAGGTTATGCCCTTCCTTTTCGGGAGTTTCCCCCTCCCATTCCTCCCCATCCATCCTTTTGCACAGAAGACCATCTCCTGTTGTTGCAGCAGGAAGTTCTAGTCCTTTTATTGAAAGGTGCAGTGGAGTTGGTTCAAGAGCAGGAAAGGGGTCAGGGTTGTTATTCAAGATATTTCCTGATCCCCAAGAAGGATGGTCGGTTGAGACCTATCCTAGACCTGAGGGTTTTGAATTGGTTCCTGTAGTGCTTCTGCTTTTATCTAGTTTTAAGCACTAACATAACACACCAGAAATGCACTTCTGAGTTCAAAGAAGACTTTTATTGTTGTTAATTCTTCCCCAACCACAATTTTTATGAATGACGAATTAGTAGCTTTCAAGCCCGCGTTAATCAAACAAAATATATCAGTTTGCAATATACACAGCAGGTTATATTTATAAGATATTGAATGCAAAGCAAAACAAATACTTCACCGTGTGGGAAACTATTTACAGCTTCATCTTTCTAGGGTCTGCAAGCTGATGACTCCCTGTCAGCCGCGAAAAAGAGATTCATCTACCCACACGGGATACTGGCAACGGGCGCCTCGTTCCAGCACGAAGTCAGGCAGATTCGAATCTGAATCTCTGCAGCCTGTGACATTCGTTACAAAGGTGTGCCCCCTCCTCTCAGACTCGGGAAAACTGAGCAAGTCTTTGGAGACTGGCCAGGTCTCCGAGACTTCTCCTCTTCCCAGGCTCAAGCGGAGAAAAACAACCAGTGTACCCTCTCTTATCATGTCTAGCCTACTGTGAGAAAAACATCTTGGTTCATCTTGTGCAAAAACACAGCTTGGAAAAATACAGCTTGGATTCTCAACTGCAATGTCTAACTCCACGTTAAAGGCAATAGGCAGCTAACCTAAATATCAAATGCAATGTCTAGTGTCATGTCAAAGCCAATAGGCATCTGAACTGAATATAAAATGCAATGTCTAATATCATGTCAAAACCAATAGGCAGCTGAGCTGAATACAAAATGCAATGTATAATATCATGTCAAAGCCAATAGGCAGTTGAGCTGATCATGTCAAAGCAAATAGGCAGCGGAGCTGAATACAAAATGTAATATATGATATCATGTCAAAGCCAATAGGCAGAATATCTAATAGCATGTCAAAGTCAATAGGCAGCTAAACTGAATACATCATGTCAAAGCCAATAGGAATGCAATATCAAAGCCAATAGGCCGCTAAACTGAACAAAACATACAGGCCCTCATTCTGACCCTGGCGGTCGGTGATAAAGCGGCGGCCAACCCGCCAACAGGCCGGCGGTCCAAAATATGCAATTCTGACCCTGGCGGGAACCGCCAACACAGCCCGCCGCATTAACACTCCGCCCGCCACGGCGGAACAAACAAACAGCGCGGCGGTCCCCGCCAACAGCCAGGCGGCAGACAATGTACCGCCCACCCTATCACGACCCACCAATCCGCCACCTTTTCCGGGGCGGGAGCACCGCCGATAAAAACGGAAACAGACTACGAACGGGAAAACGCTCACCTCCACATACTCCACGCGAGATTCCGGCAGTATGGAACCCGAGTTGCAGGTCATCCCCGCACTCCTATACCTGCTCCTGTACCAGGAGCACGCCCGGCGGCGCGGAAGACATCGGTGAGTACTGCACCTACGACACAGGGGAGGGAAAAGATTACCGGCACACACCCACCCACCCACACCCACTACAACACACACATCAATGCATTCCCACAGATCACTGTCACAACCCACAAACCCCCCCCTTCCGAAATAATGCAAAGACCAAAAGAAGAGATCTCAAACGGGCAGATATATTGAAAAATGGACAGCAGTAATCCAAATAAATAAATAAACTATGTACAAAATATATACAGCTACTAAATGTAGTCCAACCACTGTCCGTGGACCACAGGGGTCCTGAGCAAAGGGGCAAGGCCCAGTCCCACGACAAGAACTCCACGGAGAGAACACTGCAGGGGCATCAGAAAGAAAAAAGGACAGGCACCTCAGGGGGAAGGGAAGGGGGGGCACCTCAGCCACTTGAGTACACGACGCCAGATCCACGAGGGGACTCCATGACCATTGGCCATCCTGGGGAGAGCAAAGCCACAGTCCAAACAGTCCATACAGTGGGTGGCCTGCCCACTGGGCCATCCTGGGGAGAGCAAAGCCACAGTCCAAACAGTCCATACAGTGGGTGGCCTGCCCACTGGGCCATCCTGGGGAGAGCAAAGCCACAGTCCAAACAGTCCATACAGTGGGTGGCCTGCCCACTGGGCCATCCTGGGGAGAGCAAAGCCACAGTCCAAACAGTCCATAACAGACTCCACTGCCACTGGAGGAGGCATGTTGGCCAGAGGACATCCTGCAGCCCTGCCCGAGACAGATCCTGCCCTGCCACGTCTGCCAAAGGGCCAGCGGTTCCTGCCTGGAAGGGCCCAGTTCAGCGGTTCTTGAGACGGCGGTCCCCAGCGGAGCGGTGCTGGAGACGGCGGGGCCCAGTTCAGCGGTTCTTGCCTTGAAGGGCCCAGTTAAGCGGTTCTTGCCTTGAAGGGCCCAGTTTAGCGATTCTTGCCTTGAAGGGCCCAGTTCAGCGGTTCTTGAGACGGCGGTCCCCAGCGGAGCGGTGCTGGAGACGGCGGGGCCCAGTTCAGCGGTTCTTGCCTTGAAGGGCCCAGTTCAGCGGTTCTTGCCTTGAAGGGCCCAGTTCAGCGGTTCTTGCCTTGAAGGGCCCAGTTCAGCGGTTCTTGCCTTAAAGGGCCCAGTTCAGCGGTTCTTGAGACGGCGGTCCCCAGCGGAGCGGTGCTGGAGACGGCGGGGCCCAGTTCAGCGGTTCTTGCCTTGAAGGGCCCAGTTCAGCGGTTCTTGCCTTGAAGGGCCCAGTTCAGCGGTTCTTGCCTTGAAGGGCCCAGTTCAGCGGTTCTTGAGACGGCGGTCCCCAGCGGAGCGGTGCTGGAGACAGCGGGGCCCAGTTCAGCGGTTCTTGCCTTGAAGGGCCCAGTTCAGCGGTTCTTGCCTTGAAGGGCCCAGTTCAGCGGTTCTTGCCTTGAAGGGCCCAGTTCAGCGGTTCTTGCCTTGAAGGGCCCAGTTCAGCGGTTCTTGAGACGGCGGTCCCCAGCGGAGCGGTGCTGGAGACGGCGGGGCCCAGTTCAGCGGTTCTTGCCTTGAAGGGCCCAGTTCAGCGGTTCTTGCCTTGAAGGGCCCAGTTCAGCGGTTCTTGCCTTGAAGGGCCCAGTTCAGCGGTTCTTGAGACGGCGGTCCCCAGCGGAGCGGTGCTGGAGACGGCGGGGCCCAGTTCAGCGGTTCTTGCCTTGAAGGGCCCAGTTCAGCGGTTCTTGCCTTGAAGGGCCCAGTTCAGCGGTTCTTGAGACGGCGGTCCCCAGCGGAGCGGTGCTGGAGACGGCGGGGCCCAGTTCAGCGGTTCTTGCCTTGAAGGGCCCAGTTCAGCGGTTCTTGCCTTGAAGGGCCCACTTCAGCGGTTCTTGCCTTGAAGGGCCCAGTTCAGCGGTTCTTGAGACGGCGGTCCCCAGCGGAGCGGTGCTGGAGACGGCGGCCATTCTATGGCCAACTGCTCATTGCCTGGTGGTGCCCTCCTGGGCAGCGGGGATGGTGCTCCTTCAATGCCCACCTGGGCTGTGGGTGGTGGGGCCCTCCTGGCCATCTGGGCTGGGTCCTCCCTGGGCAGCGGCTATGGGGGTGGTGGGCTCTCCCGGGGCAGCTGTGCCGGTTCCTCCCGGGGCAGCGGCTATGGGGGTTGCGGGCTCCTCCTGGGCAGCTGTGACGGGTCCTTCATGGGCAGCAGGCCTGCTGCCTGACTTCTCCGCCTTGCTGCCCTTGCCCTCCTTAGTCGGGAGTCTGTGGCCCTTTCCTCCCTTTGGAGCTGTGGCTGTTGACGGTGGCTGGCTAGTGTCCTGGGGGGATATCGAATCCGGGCTCCGGCGGCGGCCCTTCCGCCTTCTGCTCCTCTTCCCAGGGGGTGGGCTGGCTGTCCCCTTGCTGCTGGGCAAAGATCCAGACCTGCGGGCTGGTGGGCTCCAATAGCCCTGCACCCTTGTCAAGGGGGCTGCAGGGCTGGTGGTGGCTGAGGTGCTCTTTTTACCCCGACGAGAAGGAGGGGGGGGCTCAGGGTCAGGAAAGAAGGTAGCAGTAGAGAGATAGATTTTCTTGGGACAATGGAGAGTGGTAGGTACAGTGGGTATGGGAGTGGAGGGAGAGGATGTGGTTGTAGGCGAGACAAGTTTGCTGTCTTTGGGTGCAGGTGCAGGAGCGGGAGGCTGTCGTGAGGTGGATGGCTGTTGGGTGGGTGGGTGGCTGCGTTTGTGTGGTGTGGAAGAGGGGGTGACAGACACAGTGGGAGAGGACACAGGGGACGTGTAAATGGCAGTGGGGGTGGTGACTGCACGTGTGCGGACTGTAGTGGAGGGTATGCTGGTGATGGAAACACTGGCTGATGGTGAGGTGAATGAAGGTGTGAGTGTAGACGTCACAGGGAGGGAGGAGGTAGACGAGGAGGTGGGGGTCACAGAGGTGGTAGTGACTGTTGGCATGTCTGCATCGGAATGTTGCTTGTGTGAATGTCTGCGTGATCTGTGGTGCTTATGTTTGGATGAGCTGCTCTTGGGTGTTGAGGTGTGTGCAGGCTGGTCTGATGGTGTGGGTGGGACAGGCAGAGGAACAGGAGACTGGGAGGAGGGAGTTAGTAGAGGGAGGCAGGAGACAGGGACAATGGCTGCCGTCAGTGCTGAGGCCAGAGCCTGGAACGATCGCTGATGGGCAGCCTGACCCGAATGAATGCCCTCCAGGTACGCATTGCTGCGATGAACCTCCCTCTCCACCCCCTGGATGGCATTCAAAAGGGTAGTCTGCCCAACAATGAGCGTTCGGAGGAGGTCAATGACCTCCTCACTGAGGGCAGCGGGGGTAACAGGGGCAGGGCCTGAGGTGCCTGGGGCGAAGGAGATGCCCGGCTTCCTGGCAGAGCGGGCACGGGGCGAACGCTGAGGGGCTGCTGGGAGGGCGGAGATGGTGCGCTGGGTGGCGGCTGTACCTGTAATGGCGGGGGGCACGGATGGTGCCACCCCCGCAAGGGAGCTCCCTTCCGAGGACGTGTCCGTGTCGCTGCAGGGTCCAGTCGTCCCCGTTGTGGAGCTCCCCTCGCCCTCCGTCTCACTGGTCCAGTCAGACTCTGTGGCATGGCCCTCCTGGGCCATGTGAGATGCAGCTCCCTCCTGCCCCGATGCCACTTCTCCTCCGCCTGATGATGCTGATGCACACAAGCACAGAAAGACAAACAAAAAGGGGGGGGAGAGAGAAATAAAGAGATTTTGAGTACATGGATCACCGGTACAGTTAGCGGACATGACAGACACAGATGCCCCCTGCACTAAGTTGCGCACTTGGGGTCCGCTACGCATTCCGTGGAACATGCCCTACACGCCTAGAGTTGACAACTGCACCCATGGATGACACGGCCCAGGGATGGCTGTACTGACACACTACTGAGGGTGGTGGCTGGGGACACAGGGGCTTAAGGGGGTGCCCAGCCTACAGATATCGCCCTGGCCTAGGGGGACCCACAGCCCTCCTCCCCCACCCAGACACCTCCACTGCGCGACAACAGAGTAGATAATGCTTGTACTCACCCCCTTGTGTCTGCTGTGCTGCCCTCACGCGCCCATCCAAATCAGGGTAGGCCACCGCCAGGATCCGGAACATCAGGGGGGTCAGTTGACGGCAGGCACCCCGCCTACGTTGGGAGGCCATCCCCAGCAGAGACTCGGCGGTCTTCTTGGTCCCGCGGCGGATGTCCTCCCACCTCTTGCGGCAGTGGGTGCCCCGTCGATGGTGGACCCCCAGGGTCCGGACTTCCTTGGCGATGGCACGCCAAATCCCGATCTTCTCATGGGCGCGGACCTATGTGACACGTACAGGGAGGGAGAAATACCACGTTCAAGTTTGTCTGCATTTTCGTTGCCAGTGGCCCAACGCCCCCCATCCCCGCCAGGCCCCCCGCCAGGCCCAACATGCCCCCCATCCCCGCCAGGCCCCCCGCCAGGCCCAACATGCCCCCCCATCCCCGCCAGGCCCCCCGCCAGGCCCCCCGCCACGCCCAACATGCCCCCCATCCCCGCCAGGCCCCCCGCCAGGCCCCCCGCCAGGCCCAACATGCCCCCCATCCCCGCCAGGCCCCCCGCCAGGCCCCCAAGCCAGCCAGTGGCCCCAAATCCATATTGAATTAAACTCACTTGTTGGTCTGGAGGCCCGTAGAGTAGCGCATACTGGGGGAGGACCCCATCCACAAGTTTCTCCAACTCTTCTCCAGTGAAGGCAGGGGCCCTTTCCCCAGGCGCAGCAGCCATTGTCCCTTCCAGACCGAGGTCACAGCAACACTTGCAGTATAGGTCCTCTCCTGTGAAAGTTCAAGTCGCGAGTGAATAAGTAGATAGAAAATGGCGGTCACGCCCGCGGCGGTGCGTACCGCGGCGGTGCGTACCGCCACCGCCGGCGCCCTTCGCCATTGGCTCCTGAAACCCATAGGCTTCAATGTTAACCAATGCGGCTTCGCGCCGCGGTCTTCGACCGCCGACCGCCGCGGTGTGCCACGCCAGCGCATTGACCTCACATCCCATTGTCACACTTCACAGGTCAGGCAGCCGCCATTTCGAGGGTCCACATGGCTCAATTTCAACTGCGTCACACAGGCCTAGGCCTTGCATAGCCACTCAGACACGCCATTCACTGCATAGAGAATCGTTTACTGTGCAAGCTGTGAGTACGTACCTGTGGGTTGCTTGACTCTGTGCTCCATGTTGTCCTTCCTAGGCACCGTCCGCTGGGTTTGGCGAGGAGACGGATGAATCCTCGCGTGTACCGACCGCTGGTGGACCTGTCGACAATGGAAGAACGCCACATTATCCTGACCTACCGGTTTGACCGTGCCACTATACATGAACTGTGTGCCCAGCTGGAGCCCGACCTGATGTCCCCCATCCGCCAACCCACAGGGATTCCCCCTCTGGTGCAGGTCCTGTCAGTACTCCATTTCTTGGCAAGTGGGTCATTTCAGACAACAGTGGGAATTGCTTCTGGGATGTCTCAGCCCATGTTTTCGAAGGTGTTATCCAGAGTGTTGTCTGCCCTGATGAAATACGTGAGGAGCTACATCATTTTCCCTGAGGTGGGCGAATTGGCTACAGTGAAGGGTGATTTCTACGCCCTTGGACATATTCCCAACGTCATTGGTGCCATTGATGGGACCCATGTGGCTTTGGTTCCCCCAAGAGACAGGGAGCAGGTGTACAGGAACAGAAAAAGTTACCATTCCATGAACATCCAGGTGGTGTGTTTGGCTGACCAGTACATCTCGCATGTAAATGCCAAATTCCCAGGGTCAGTGCATGACGCCTACATCCTGAGGAATAGCAGCATCCCTTACGTGATGGAACAGCTAGAGAGACACCGTGTATGGCTATTGGGGGACTCTGGGTACCCCAACCTGTCGTGGCTACTGACCCCAATAAGGAATCCCCGGACCAGGGCAGAGGAACGGTACAATGAGGCCCATGGGCGTACTAGGAGGGTGATCGAACGCACCTTTGGCCTCCTAAAGGCCAGGTTTCGGTGCCTGCATATGACAGGGGGATCCCTAATGTACTCACCTAAGAAGGTGTGTCACATCATCGTGGCCTGCTGCATGCTTCACAACCTGGCTTTGCGCCGCCAGGTGCCTTTCCTGCAGGAGGATGGTCGAGACGGTGGTGTTGTGGCAGCTGTGGAACCTGTGGAGAGTGACGAGGAGGAAGACGACGGTGCTGAAACAGACAACAGGGACAGAATCATTGAACAGTACTTCCAATAGGACACAGGTAACAATTCAAACATAATTTAGTAAATGTGAACTACTCTCCTGCATCTCTGCTGCCTGTCTATTTGCCCCAGTGTATGATGACTGAGTTGTGGCTTTTCCCTCCCTATTTCAGATCTGGGGTCCCCACTACGAGTCCTGTGCTTCGTTTCCCCATGGACTACAGCTTTGTGGCAGCTGTTTGTTGACTTCACTATGTACAAGGACATATTTGCAATGTCATGTCAATTACAATATTTTGAAATCACAGCCAGACTCCAGATAGTTTTGTGCAAAATAGGTGTTTATTTCAGTGCTCAAAATGGGATGGGTGGTTTCAAGTGGGTGGGGGCTATGGTGAAGGAATGTCCAGGGAAGAGTCCAGAGTAACAGTCACACAGGTGCATTGTCCAGAGGCCTGTGGAGAGATGGAGCATGGGCAGTTCAAGGATGGACAGGGTGACAATGTGGGACAGTGGGCTGACATCAGGTGGTATCCTTTGCTGGCGGGGGTCTTGACATCCTACTCTGTCTTCTTGCGAGATCTCAGGGCCCTCTTGCGGGGTGGTTCTTCTCCTGCAGGAGGTGGGGGTCTGGTGGGCTGCTGTTGTGCGGGGGCCTCCTGTCCACGAGCGCCGGCGGAGGTGGTTGGCTGTTCTTGGGCCAGGCTAGTGGCAGGGGCCCTTTGTTGTTGTTGAGTGTCCGTCCTGGTGTTGATTAGGTCCTGCAGCAGCCCTACCATGGTAACCAGGGTGGAGGTGAGGGCTCTGATGTCCTCCCTGTACCCCCGATAGTGTTCCTCCTGCAGTACCTGGATCTCCTGGAACCGGGCCAGTACCGTCGCCATCGTCTCCTGGGAGCGGTTGTATGCTCCCATGATGGTGGTGAGGGCCTCGTGGAGAGTGGGTTCCCTGGGCCCGTCCCCCCCCTGTCGCACAGCTGCCCTCCGAGTTGCCCTGTTTCCCTGGGCCTCTGCCCCCTGGCCGGTGTGCCCACTACCACTGCCCCCAGGTCCCTGTTGTTGTTGGGGTGGTGGGTTATCCTGGGTGCCCTGTAGTGGTAGACACACCGCAGATTGACGCGCCCTGGAGACAGAGGCATGGGCCCGCTGGGTGGGAGCTGTGCCGGTGTTCCCAGAGGGGTTTGGGTCTGTAGTGGCCTGTGCCTGTGTGAGGGGAACCGACTGTCCAGAGGTCCCCGATGGTCCGGGCTGGTCATCAGTGTCCAGGTCGACAGAGCTGCTGTCATCGCTGACGGCCTCTTGGGTGGGGGGTGTGGAGAATTCTGGGCCCTCCGTGGCGGTGTGTTGGTGGTCGGGTCCTGCAGGGGTATAGAGGTATGGTTATAGTTTCAATGTGTGGCATATGGGTGTATCTGTGGGTTCCCGTGTCCCCAAGTGCTGGCATTCGTGTGTGGGGGCTTTGGTGAGGGTGGCTTGTGGGGGGGATGTGTATATGCATTGGGCATGCTTTGGTGATGGGTGTCCATGCTTAGTGGACGCATGCAGGCCTAGGTTTTGGGATGTGTGGGTTGTGATGGTGAGACATTGGCAGGGAATAGGTGTGCTGGGGGTGGGGGTGAGGATGGTGGTGGGGGTGAGGATGGTGGTGGGGGTGAGGGTGGGGGTGAGGATGGGGGTGAGGGTGGGGTTCGAGGATGGGGGTGAGGGTTGGGGTATGATTTGGCATGCAGGTGGGGGGGAAGCAGTATTGAAGCTTCAACTTACCAGTATCCATTCCTCCGCCGACTCCTGCGAGGCCGTCAGGATGCAGGATGTTCAAGACTTCCTCCTCCCATGTTGTAAATTGTGGGGGTTGAGGTGGGGGTCCTCCGCCAGTCTTCTGCACGGCGATGTTGTGCCTGGATACCATGGAACGCACCTTCCCCCGTAGGTCGTTCCATCGCTTCCTGATGTCTTCCCGATTTCTGGGGTGCTGTCCCACAGCGTTGACCCTGTCGACAATCCTCTGCCATAGCTCCGTCCTCCGGGCAATGCTGGTGTATTGGACCTGTGTGTCGAAGAGCTGGGGCTCTACCCGAACGATTTCCTCCACCATGACCCTGAGTTCTTCGTCTGAGAAGCGGGGGTGTCTTTGGGGTGCCATGGAGTGGTGTGTATGATGTGTGGGGTGGAGTATGTGTAGTTAAGTGTGTTGAGTGTGGTGGTGTGTGTTGTTTTGTGTGTGGATATTGTGTGGGTGATGGTGTAGTGTGCCTCTGTGTGATGGTATTCTGTGTTCGCTGATGTGTCTCTCAGTGCTTCTTTCTGAATTTTTGGTCGTAGGGGTTTGTGGGTGATGTGGGTGTGTGTTTTATATTGTATTGTGTGTGTGGGAGTGGTGTGTGTATGTGTATCAGGTGTGTGGAATTCAAATCGTCCAATGTGGCTGAGTTTTGTTCGTTTGTGTGTATTCTGACCGCGGCGGTGTGTCCCGCCATTGGAAAACCGCGTTTGAAAGACCGCCGCGTGGATTCGTGGGTCGTAATGGCATGGGCGTATTTCTGTTGGCGTGACGGTGGAGGTTTGGTCACCTCCACTTTTCCGCCGACCGCTGGTCTGGCGGTCTGTTGTGGCTGTCGGATTTTCGGAGGTTTGGCTGCTGCGGGTCAGAATGACCGTGGCGGGTTACCGCGACCGCGGCGGAATTATGGAGGATTTCTGACCGGCGGTAGGCGCCTTTTACCGCCGAGGTCAGAATGACCACCACAATGTGCCACTGGTGAACATTGAGCAACTAATATGCGCAGTGGTGAAACACAAAGTCATTGGTCAAACAAAATTAAGCCAATAGGCAGGACAGTTCCTCAAACGGGAAAAATTCAAAATGCTGACTCTAGCACAGGTGATTTTGGCGTTGAGCAAAGAGGATTGGATGGTATCTGTTGACTTACAGGATGCTTACTTTCATATCCCTATTCTAAAGTCGCACAGGAAGTATCTTCGGTTTCTGGTGGGGTCGCAACACTAACAGTTTGAGGCCCTCCCTTTTGGACTTACTTCCGCACCTCGAGTGTTCACGAAGGTGATGGCGGTGGTTGCAGCAAATCTCAGGAGGAAGGGAATATCGGTATTCCCTTACCTGGACGATTGGTTGATCAAAGCCAAGTATCCGGAGCTCGTGCTGCATCACCTGCAGATGACAACCCAGTTGTTGTTCAATCTGGGGTTTTCGGTAAACATGCCCAAATCTCACCTGGAGCCCCTCTCAACGCCTCCTGTTCATAGGGGCAGTACTGGATACAACATTGAATCGGGCCTATCCTCCGCCTCTGCGGATTCAGGACATTCAGGCGTTGATTCCAATTTTTCAAAGTGGAGCGGTTGTTCCAGTCCTCAAGGTCCTTCGTCTGCTTTGTCTGTTCACTTCATGCATTCTGTTGGTCACTCATGCACACTGGCACATAAGGGCTCTTCAGTGGTGCCTCCGCAGGCAGTGGTTTCAGCACAGAGGGGATCTCGAGGAGTCAATAAAGATCTCCAGAGACACTGCAGCGGATCTACGATGGTGGGCTGCGGACGGCAACCTTTACCAAGGAAGGCCTTTTTCGCTACCACCACCAGTGGCCACGGTTATAACGGATGCCTCCACTCTAGGGTGGGGAGCTCATCTGGGGGACCTGGAGGTCAAAGGTCATTGGTCTCCAGTGGAACAGATGTTTCATATCAATCTGTTAGAATTGCGGGCGATACGTTTGGCTCTCAAGGCCTTCCTCCCTTCCCTTTGTGGTCAGTCGGTTCAGGTCCTGACGGACAACACTACCACGATGTGGTACATCAACAAGCAGGGAGGAGTAGGGTCGTACCTTCTTTGCAGAGAGGCTCTGCAGCTCTGGTCCTGGGCACAGGACCATCAGATTTGTGTAGTAGCAAATCATCTGGCCGGAGTTCTGAGCGTACGTGCGGACAGTCTCAGTCGGAACTTCTCGCCCGATCACGAGTGGCATCTCCATCCAGACCTGATCCTTCACATCTTCCGGATGTGGGGATTCCCTCAGGTAGACCTCTTTGCCACTCGGGAGAACGCACACTGTCCGTCGTTCTGCAGCCTCCAGTATCCGGTGCAAGGAGCGTTAGGGGACGTGTTTCAGATGTCCTGGTACGGCCAGTTGCTTTATGCGTTTCCCCCCATACACTTGATTCCTCGGGTTCTGAGGAAGATTCGCCAAAACCGGGCCCAAGTCATCTTAATAGCTCCGGATTGGCCAAGAAGGGCGTGGTACACAGACCTTCTCCACCTCTCACTGTGCCCTCCGCTCTGTCTCCCTCACAGGGCAGACGTCCTCTCGCAGTCGCAGGGGCAGGTTCTACCCCTACACCTCCAGAGCCCGCACCTTCATGCCTGGAGATTGAACGGGACAATCTGAGTTCCTTTTCTCTCCCGCCAGAAGTGGTGGGTGTTATTTTATCGGCTAGGCGACACTCCACCAAATCTATCTATGCTGGCAGATGGGCAAAATGTGTTGCTTGGTGTGGAGAGAAGCAAATTGATCCTTTACGGGCCCATTTGTTGGACATATTATTGTTTGCGTTGTCCTTGGCGCAGAGGGGTTGTGCAGTTGCGACTGTTAAGGGCTATCTGTCGGCACTGTCGGCCTTTCTGTGCCTTCCTGATCAACCCTCTTTATTTAAGTCCCCTATAGTTATAAGGTTCTTACCAATAGGTTTCCTCCCACTCCATTTATTATGCCTCAGTAGGATTTGAATTTGGTTCTCACATTCCTGATGGGTTCGCCGTTTGAACCTTTACATTCATGTCCATTAAAGTTTTTAGTATTAAAGACTGTTTTTCTCATAGCCATCACGTCGGCTAGGCGAGTGAGTGAACTTCAAGCGCTTAGCGTTAAACCCCCTTTTACTTCTTTTCATGCAGACCAGGTGGTGTTGCGGACCAGGACACGGCTTTCCTACCGAAGGTTGTTACACCCTTCCATTTGGGACAATCTATAACTCTCTCTTCTTTCTACCCTCCTCCCCCATCCATCAAAAGAGGAGGAGAGACTGCATCAGCTTGACCCGAGGAGAGCTTTAAGTTTCTACAGTGAGAGAATGAGAGAGTTCTGGGTGGACGATCAGCTCTTCGTCGGCTCCGTGGGGAAGAGGAAAGGCAAGGCTGTCCACAAAAGAACACTGTCCAGGTGGGTCATTCTTTGCATAAGAGTATGTTATTCCTTGGCAAAGAAGGTTCCTCCTGTTGGAATAGGAGCCCATTCCAACAGGGCTAAGTCGGCCTCTTCGGCCTTGGCTAGAAGTGTTCCTGTGAGTGAAATTTGTAAGGCCGCAACTTGGGCTTCCCTCCACACATTTGCAAAGCATTATTGCTTGGACTCGGAGGTTAGGAAGGATGGCCATTTTTGCACGGTCCGTGCTGCAGGATTTCTTGGTGTGACCATTCAGGCACCCGCCACCGAGTGCGGTACTGCTTTGGGACTCTATTCATTAGGTGAGGAATCCACAGGTAGTTGTATCCATCAGAAGAACAAGTTACTTACCTTCGGTAATGCTTTTCTGGTGGATACACTAACTACCTGTGGATTCCTCACGGTCCCATCCGCCTCCCTGTTGCCTGGTTGGTCTTATCAAGATTTCCTAGTGTTTATGTATATAAGGATGTGCATATATGTTTGATTGTATTTGTATGTATATGTACATATATGTGTGATATATATATATATATATATATATATTATATATTTGTATATTTTGCTGTTTATATTTGATTAAATGTTGTGTATTATATTTGATTGATGTAGTCATGTCAATTATGTGATGTCAGGTGATCACCTGTTCGCCTCAAAGGCACGTAAAAAATGGTGAAACCTGACGTCAGCACGCCGGCGAGGTCCTCTTATTGCCATGATGACGTCAGACGGAGCCTCGTGGGAGTCGGGCAATAGTGACATCCTCATTGACGTGTAGAGCTGGGAAGAAAATTTCCGTGGAATGCTGGCGCATTGGGAGAATTCATTAGGTGAGGAATCCATAGGTAGCTAGTGTGTCCACCAGAAAAGGCATACCAAAGGTAAGTAACTTGTTCTTTTATTCAGTAAAACACTACAGTTTAACCTTAATATGCTATCAATAAGTACCCTTCGTGATTAGTAGCGGCCACTGAAGTGGGCACATTTTCCAAGTTGCACATTATTTCTAAGTTAATCAAGTTTTATGCAAATTCATTAACACAAATACATGAATAATTTATTAGTAAAATTTCTGCGTTCACACCAGTCAAAAGTGCAGAAATATTTTTTCATTGCTGTTTGACTGAGCAGATGTTTAGTCTACTGTGGCCTTGCGCTTTCTGCTTTCTCCCGCAGATAGGGCCAAATTGGATAGCGAATTCCAACTGAGAAGAGTATTTTCAAACTTTTTAGTAACCTTGGACATTGGAACTGAAGGAGCTTGTGCCACAGATGCTTGGATAAAATCATTTTAATTATTATAAACTCTTTATGCTCTTCAACTTCAAAAGAGAAAGATTTATTTTACTCCATGGGAGAAAATGGCTATGAATATGCTGAAAGGTCTCAAAATATATTAATGTCGATATAAAATGTAAGGAAAAACAAGGGCAAAAGAAGGAGGAAGGAAAGGGTTAATCTTACAGTTCTGGCAGAAAGAACCTTCCTGTAGGTGGAGGCTGTGAAAGGAGGTGTTTATAGTTTTCTTGACTGCTGCTATTTATTAAAGCAAGTTAAGAGACAGCATAATATGAGCCTCAGATCGTGCCATAAAATTGAGGATGAAAGATCGACTGACAAACTCCCCTCCTCCCGCCCGCCCCTCGGCCCAGGGCTTGTGGCTGCTGCCAAAAGCTTGTCAGTAGAGAGAACCTGCAACTTATTGTGTGTCATCATGTAACAGAAAGACACTGGAAATGACATGAAGAATACAGTTCGTTATTTGAAAATACAAAAAACCCATATAAATTCAAGACCTAAAAACCTCTCGTGCAAATCTGGAAACGCGTTTTTGGTTGACTTATGACAAAGCGGGGTGCCGCTGCTAAATCTAAAGCCAACGCGTTCACCCAGTCCAGACCCATAATAAAAGAAGCAGTCTACTTTTGTGCTAGGAACCCTGCGATGCTTTAGCCCTTTCTCTATGTCTATGGAGTACGTTTTCTTTCCTGTTCACGGGTTTAGCTTCGACTGTGGCAGGCATGCGAGGAGTCTTAGAGTGAGTGCTTCCCCTACGGTGCTGCACTTTAAGCTATTTGTCCACTATACTAGATCTGGGGTGGGGAGAGATACCTCCTCGTTACAGACTAGGGCACCGGCCCCTGAGTAGGGGGCGCACAACCCAATGTCACCCACAAGACCCTGATCACTGTCTGGACTGATTGAAGGTTAACGTGACCTGGAAAGAAATGATACCTTGCTCGTTTTTTCCGTGCTTCGTTTTAGCGCCATCTTTGAATGGGGTAAGTCTCAGTGTGATAAATGAGCGTTAACTAGGCTTTTCACTTTTATAAGTATTGAATGCATGTTGCTCAATATATATCGTCGTGTGCATAGGAGGTGCCCGGATTGTCGGGCAGTGTTTCTTTTGAGACCCTGTTCTGTGGGCTTTTTTTAAAGCCTAAAGCTACCTAGGTCCTCTAGCCCAGGTCTATGAGCGTTCTGAAACTTGTAGTCTTGTGTATCTGGTTTTACAATCAGGACAGAGAGTCCCAAAATGGTCCCGATTATAACATTAGAATTATTGGTCTCAAAATGAGAACCAAAACATGGACCGAGTAAGTCACTTTTGTATGGACTTGGGAAATGTGAAAAAACACGTATTGTTTAGTTCTCGTAAAAATGTACTCCATTGCAGTTTGGCGGCAGGTAAAACACGTTATCGGATTGGTCATATCCTTCTATGCCTGCACAATTTGCAGCTTAATCTGTAGTTAGCGAGGCGAGTCAGCGATGGACTCAAATAGATCTAGAATTCCAATCAGTTCCCTGACGAGGCGCTATGAGTAACACCTACTATTTGCAGCGCTTAGAAACGGCAAGTTTAAATGCTATAAACTTGTTACTGTTAATACATAATGTAATCTAAGGTTCTAGAAAGTGTATACATTATCATCCTTATGAAGCGACATACATTAATGCTGAATTCGCAACGTACACTCACGCAATAGCATTTGACTCTTTCTCACGCGTAATGATTCCTGGCAAGTTTGTAATGTTGAGGGATCATGATCTTCGTAATGGCTTCTGAACAGGGCTTTGGGTAAAGTACGCTGGTTTATATTTGGACAATTTCTGAAAACATTTGATTACCTCAATCGCTTGAATGCGCCACAGACCCAAGAAGGCAGGGCTGAAGGGACCTGGATACGCAGAGCCCAGTCAAAGCTGTCAGTTTTTTGTATAGCGCATTTGTGATCAATCCATTCTTTTAGTGTGGTAATGTTTGACATTGCACCACTTTTTGTGTTCGATGCTGTTATCTCGAGCAGTGTTGCTTAGTTTTGATACTGTGTGTGGGGCAATAAAAGGTCTCTGCTCCCCAGCCACGGTTTCTGTCGAAACCCCTTTCAGAGGGCCATGGGGTGAGCAGGAGCTACTGGGCCAAACGTGGGAGTTGAGGCCTTTTACTTATGCTGTCCGGGGGGTCGACTTACTACGAATTTCAAGCAGCTGTGCCAAGTACTCCTTCAGTATTTGACTTCTTATTGGTAGTGCAGGTTGAGCGGTGCAAGGCTTCTTGGGGAGTGTGGTGGGGCATTGATACAGGAGGGTAAAAACCAGCTCACAACTCAAAGTACGTTCAGAATGTGTCCAGTCAAATACTGACATTTATGGCAAAAGTTTTATTTAACTTCCTACACAAAGTGAAATACAGCACTCACAAACAATACACACAGTCCCCTGAGGCTTGGAGCCCACCTGTTGCTTTCCATTTGTTGGTTTGCCTGGTACTCTTCTTTACAGACGCGTAATTCACCACTGCAGGCCTGACATCTTTTCTGTTCCTTTCTGTGGAGCAGGGACCAAGCACTGATTGATTCAACTTAATCAGTGCCCCCGACATGACTGAATTACTATTTTGTTCTTTTTAACTTCTAGTGCCCAGCAAACAGAAGGCATGTGTGTTAGACCTGTTAGCTCTTGCCATGGTTTCCCCTGTCTTTTGGCTTCTGACCTCCTGTTTGATCCTATGCTGAGTTTCGTTTTTGCTGGCTTTAGGACTCTGGGCACTTTACCACTGCTGACCAGTGCTAAAGTGCAAGCGCTTTCTGTCTAAAATTGTATGGGTGATTGGTTTATCCATGACTGACATATTTGATTACTAGTAAGTCCCTACTATAGTGCACCATGTGGGCCCAGGGCCTGTAAATGAAATGCTACTAGTGGGCCTGCAGCACTGATTGTGCCACCCACATGAGTAGCGCTCAAAACATGTCTCAGACCTGCCACTGCCTGTCTGTGCAGTTTTAAACTGCCATTTCGACCTGACAAGTGCACCCACTTGGTAAGCTCAAACCTTCCCTTTTACTACATATGTCACCCCCAAGGAAGGCCCAAAGCAGCCCCATTGATAGGGTGCAGTGTTTTTAAAAAGGTAGGACATGTACTGATGTGGTTTACGTGTCATCATAGTGAAATATTGCTAAATTTGTTTTCCGTATTGCAAGGAATATCTCTCCCATAGGGTAACATGGGGGGGTGGGCTTCATTGATACAGGAGGGTAAACACAGGCTCACAGCTCGAAGTATGTTCAGAATGTGTCCAGTCAAATGCTACCATTTATGACAAAAGTTTTATTTAACTTCCTACAAAAAGTGAAATGCAGCACACACAAACAATGCACACAGTCCCCTGAGGTCAGGGCTCTAGGCTTCAATAGGCAAGCCCCTGAGTCCACTTACCTCTCACTAGCAGTGGTGGGTTACTATAGGCAAGACAGGCAGACCTTAACTTCTAGTCCTGTTCACAGGCAGAAGTATTGCAGAGGTTCTCTTCTTCTCACAGTCCAACTGCCTACTTGAGAGTTGACAATTTTGGGTGGGCTCGGGCTCTCCCTCTAATAGTCGATTTCCAGACACCAAATGTTATTTATGGGCTGAGTCTTTGAAGTTTGTGATGGGGATCTGCTTTCTTTTCACATGTCCAATCCTCTGCTCTCTCCTTTCTCAAGTAAGCTGTCTGTCCCAGCAGGAGTGACACCAAATCTGGAAGCCCCTCAACACAGGCCATGAAAGTGCGTAGAAGTTCACACCTGGATGACTGCCACAGTGATATGTGTATCAAAAGGTTACCCGAGAGCCCGAGCCCCAGCTCCTTCCTTACATGTGCTCAGGTCCCTTGCCAGTAACTTCTCTCTGCAACAAATAGTACCTTTTGAATTGTACTGAAGAGCCCAGCTCTTCTTCCTTCAGGATATGTCCCACCCAGCTCACAGGAATGCAGCATTCCACAGATCTGTCTGCGGGATTCTTCTACCTCCACATGTTCCTCCAATCAGCACTGGGTCTCCCAAAATAGAAACCGGAATCTTCAATGTATTGTACTATTCACAGGCACACATACACCTAGCACGCACTGACACAAACAGTGCTACATACTAACTTGATGTAAGCCAATGGTGAATTAAACACAGCAGCTGAACTTTACATGAGTGAGCCTGTAGCCCTCACCCAAGTGATACAGGCAAAAAGGGCCTGTCCACTTCTACTGATCACTAGATGGTATCCTGCCTCCACCGCATTTATGCTGCTGACAGTAGCCTTTCACCAGTAAGAGGGTAGTGATTTGGGGTCCCCTTCCGGTCCAGTAAGACCATAGTCCGTGAGAGAGGCCTTTATCATGGAGTACCTTTGATGTGTTTTCAATGTGTTACTGTGTGTGTGTATACAAATACTTTACACATTGCCTCTGAGATAAGCCTGACTGCTCGTGTCAAGCTACCAAGGAATTGAGAAGGGGTTATCTTAGCTGTGTGATTCCCTTACCCTGACTAGAGTGAGGGTCCTTACTTGGACAGGTTGGAAACCACTGCCAACTAGTGACCCCATTTCTAACAGTATGAGTGGCAAAAATGCACCCAGCAGGGCAAACAAAGTTGCAAGGTTTTATTTTCTGTAGTTAACTTTTTTATTTTTATTTTGCCAGGTCTTCTTTTCTCACTTTTTATTTTATTTTTGCTTATGGGCACTGCTCTCAAATGATGACGATTATCTTGTTCTAAATATTGCAAAGCGGTATTATTTCTTTGTAATGTGTAATTTCTGAAACTATGTTTGAACACATAATTTTGCAGTACATTCCAATCAATGCCAATTCACCCCACATTAATCCACCCCACTCAGTCCATTCTACCCCAGAACAATCCAGTGCACCCTATTCCAATCCAAACCACTTACCCCAGTCCAATAAACGCCAAGCCTCCCAACCCACCCCCAAAAATCTGCCCCAATCCAACCCAAAACAATCTGCCCCACTCAAAAAATCTACCCAACTCCAATCCAAAACAATCTGCCCCACTGCAGTCCCTACTTCAATCCAAAACAATCTGCCTCAGTCCAATCCAGAACAATCAGCCTCAGTCCAGTCAAAAACAGCCTGCCCCATGCCAATATTCCCCACTCAATTCAAAACAATCTGTTCCATTCCAACCCCATACAATCTGCTCCATTCCAATCCAACACAATGGGCCTCCCTCCAATTCAAAACAAACAATTGGTCCCACTCCAATCCAAAACAACTGGCCCACTCCAATCTGCACCGCTCCAATTCTAAACAATTTTCCCCACCCCAGTCCAAAACAATCTGCCCCACTCCAATCCAAAACAATCTGCCTCACTCAAATATACCCCACTCCAATCCACAACAATCTGCCCCACTCCAATCCACCCCACCCAAACCCACAGCAATACTCTGACACTGCAGTCTACGACATACTCTGCCACTGAACTCTACTCCCCTCTACGACACTGTACTCCATTCTAATACACTCTTCATCAACAAATTCACTCTACTACACTCTACTGTACAACACTTCATGCCATCAACTTTTAGCCATGCTGACCAGCAACCACACTGGTGAACAGCATGGCAAAAACACATTGCTAATGTCAGTAGCTCTTGTACAGACGAGAGAGAGTTTGCAATGTTCTAAAACAGTAGAATGTGTTTTGTAGGAATGGATTGGAGTGGCACAGATTGTTTTGGTATTGTGACAGACTCCTTGATTAGAGACCAACTAGTGAGGTGCACAAATAATACCAGGGTCCAGGAAAAACTGCTGGTGAAAAATCCAGATTTGAAAGAGGCAATGCTATTATTGAAAGCATGGAAAGTACAAACAGTCGAGTACCGGAATTGAAAGATAATGGAATAATAGCACGACATCTCACTCACAGGAGCTATCAGCGAACGTGGAGAATGTGTGTGACAGATTGTGTGAAAAAAATGACAAAAGAGAGGAAAACTTTGGGCAATAGTAAGGAGCTTGAGGATACTAAGTTTAAATGTTACAGGTGTGGTAATCCTGGTCTCTCTTCAAATAGTGTTAATTGTATTGTGAAAAATTCAAACTGTAGAAAATGGCAGGCGAAGGGACATGGTGCTTGAGTCTGCAAGAGTGACCTCCTTAAATGTTGAAACTATTGCAGAAGGCGTGAACAAATTTGTGTTCAATTTAACACCTGGAATGAGTGAGTTGGACAGTGGTCCTGTGGTCATACCTGAGTGCTGCATAAAATGAATGGTACAAGTGTGAATGTTTTGGCAGATTCTGGCTCACCCTACACAATGGTGTGTCAGGAAAACCTTAAAAGGGATTTCAGCAACATTACTTTACAGCCTTCAGACATTAACCCTGGACAGGGAGGCCTTGGCAGTAGAGAGAGAGAGAGAGAGGCAGGGACTGGGGTTAGCACCCCATGGTGGCAGCAGTAACTTTGGTTTCAGGGAACCTAGGGTCAGGGAGGACTCTTTTGATTCCAGAAATCTTAGCAAGGTTGTTCCCCCATACAAGGTGGGGGATGACATCCAGAAGTGGTTTGCTGCTCTGGAGAGGGCCTGTAAAGTTCAGAAGGTCCCCCAGAGACGGAAGGATGCTATCCTTTGGTTCTCCTTCTCTGACAGGAGGAGGATGCTGATAACTACACAGTGTTGAAATCTGCTCTGCTAGAAGGATTTGGTCTCACTACTGAACAGAATATGATCAAATTCAGAGAGACCAAGAAAGAGTCCTCCCAAGATTGGGTTGATTTTGTGGATTGCTCCGTAAAAGATTTGGAAGGCTGGTTACGTGGTAGCAAAGTCAGTGACTTTGAGGGCTTGTATAATCTAATTCAGAGAGAGCACATTCTCAACAATTGTGTGTCTGATTTGATGCATAGTACTTGGTAGACTCAGATCTGACCTCTCCCCAAGAATTGGGAAAGAAGGCAGACAAATGGGTCAGAACAAGAGTGAGCAGAAAATCTCATACAGGGGATGACCAGGATAAGGAAATGGGTAAGTCTCAGGACAAGGGTGGGTACAAAGAGAAAAGTAAAGACTCCTAATCAGGCCCACAAAACTCCTCTGGGGGTGGGTCTAAAACCTCTTCCTCCTCTACACCCAGTAAAAAGCCTTGGTGCTATGTGTGCAGAAATAAAGGCCATAGGCCAGGGGAAATCTCCTGTCCTGGTAAAGGCCCTGAGCCTTACACCACTACTACATCCACTTCCACTCCCAGTGCCCCTAGTAGTGGTGGGACTGCTGGCAATATTCAGCCCAAAAGTGTAGTTGGGTTCACATGTAGGTCCATTGTGGAATCTGGGGTAGGTGTACAGACCCCCAAGACAGTTTCCGTCTCCCAGGGTGGTACGGGCATTGCCACCCTAGCTGCTTGTCCCTTTAACATGGATAAGAACAAGTAGCACATTCAGGTAAATAATGTGTTGAGGTTGAGGCCTACAGGGGCACATATGCCTTTGTCACCATAGTTACTGAAGAGTTTGTGTCACCTGCACACCACCTTTTTGGTCACAAGTACCAAGTCATTGATGTGAATAACTACACTCAGTCCCTACCCTTAGCTGTAATGCACTTTAGCTAGGGTGGCGTTACTGGCCCTAAACAGGTGGTAGTCTCTCCTAACCTACCTGTTGAGTGTCTCTAGGTCATTCCCTAAGAGACCTCAGATTGGGCTGAGGTGGAGGTCCTTGCCCATGCAGCCATGCTGGGCATACCCAAACATTTGCTCCCTTTACTCTCTAAGCAGACTAAAGAACAAAGTAGGGGAGGAGCACTGGAGCCTGGAATAATGGTCCAGGACACTCCTAAAAGGCAGGCAGGATACTAAATTATCCACTGCCCACCCTCCCATTAAGGATCCCATTCCTCTGAGGGAGGATAACACCCCCAAGGTGGAGCCTGTACCACAGGAGCGAAAATCTATCACAGCTGAGCTCCCAGGGGGTAAAAGTACACCTCTGTAAGGAACCTAAGACAGAAAAGCAAATCTGCCCTGTCTTAGAAAACGGGGAGCAGCCCTCCTGCCCTTCCAGAGAAACTTTGGTGCAGCAATCCTGCACCACCCCTAACACTCTAGGACAGGAAGCCTGTCCTCCTGTAGAGCCTGTAGGACAGAAACCCTGCCCTGCTCTACCCCAGGTAGGACAGCAACCTTGTCCTCCTTTAGAGCCTTTAGGACCCTTATTTTGTCCTGCTCTAGGCCTGCTAAGACAGTACCCCTGTCTAGCTTTACAACCCTTAGGACAGCAACCCTGTCCTTACATAGAGCCCCAGGGACAGTCATCATGCCCTGCTCCATCACTTTTACCACGTTTTATAAATAGGGAATCACAGGGTCTACAGTTTACTTCAGGCAGAAATAACCAAACAGGGTGGTTCACCTCCCCACAGGGGAAAGTACCACATAGTGGATGATAAGGGAGTAACTACTCTATTGCAGAGCTACTCTCCACTTATCACCACTTAGACAATAATGTCTAAACTGACCAAGGTTACCCTTATTCTCCCTTGGGGGCTTGGGGGGAGGGGTTGTATAGGAAAGTAACCTCTTTCTAGCTTGGTTACCCCCACTTTTGAACAGGAAGGGGGGTTGGGAGCTCACCGCCTCACATCCTAGCACAGTTCACCCCTTTGCATCCTGGTAAATGCAGTTCACAGTTAGGGCTTACTTGAAAATTATCTGTAGTTTTTCGCCAAAGTTAGTGCAGACATTGCTGTATATCTCTAGACACATGTTTCTGGGTTTAGCCCTTCATCAGTAGAGAGTAGAGAACAAAACAAATTCATCTGGGGTTGCTGGAAATGCTGCCAAAATCCTCTCAGGTCAAGTACCGCACACAGGTGCATCTCCAAAGCTCGTTAGCCCACTGGCTCAAGGGAGCCTTGTAAACAGGAAGGGGGGTTGGGAGCACTCTGCCTCACATCCCAGCACAGTTCGCCCCTTTGCATCCTGGTAAATGCAGTTCACAATTAGCGCTTACTTGAAAATTATCTGTAGTTTTTCGCCAAAGTCGTCGGTGCTGACATTGCTGTATATCTCTAGACACGTGTTTCTGGGTTTAGCCCTTCATCAGTAGAGAACAAAGAAAATTGATCTGGGGTTGCTGGAAATGCTGTCAAAATCCTCTCAGGTCAAATACCACTCACAGGTGCATCTCCAAATCTCGTTAGCTCACTGGCTCAAGGGAGCCTTTTAAACAGGAAGGGGGGTTGAAAGCACACTGCTTCACATCCCAGCACAGTTTGCATCCTGGTAAATGCAGTTCACAGTTAGCGCTTTTTTGAAAATTATCTGTAGTTTTTCACCAAAGTTGGTGCAGACATTGCTGTATATCTCTAGACCTCCCCACTTTTGGCCTGTTTGTCAGTGTGTTTGACTGTGTTCACTGGGATCCTGCTAACCAGGACCCCAGTGACTGTGCTCTCTCCTCTAAATTTGGTTGCTGGTAACTTTTTATCCCCACAATTGGCATACTGGTGCCCCCATGTAAGTCCCTAGTATATGGTACCTAGGTACCCAGGGGATTTGGGTTTCAGGGGATCCCTATGGGCTGCAGAAGTTATTCTGCAATCCCATACGGAGCCCATGCAAAGGACTCTGCAGGCCTGACATTGCAGCCTGCGTGAACCAGGTGCACGCATCTGGTTTCACTACAGGTCACTGCACTAGGTCACTGTAAGTCACCCCTATGGTAGGCCCTCTCAGCCCAGAGGGCAGGGTGCAGGTACCTGTGTGTGAGGGCACCCCTGCACTAGCAGAGGTGCCCCCACAAACTCCAGCTCCATTTTGCGAGACTTCGCGAGTGCGGGACGCCATTTTACGTGTGTACTGGACATAGGTCACTACCTATGTCCAGCTACATAATGGTAACTCCGAACCTGGGCATGTATGGTATCAAAAATGTCGGAATCATACCTCAGATCTTTTACAAGTATTGAAACTATGATTCCATGCACTCTGGGGGCTCCTTAGAGGACTCCCAGCATTGCCACCACCAGTCTTACAGGATTTCCGGGCAGCCCATCTGCTGCCACCCCTCAGACAGGTTTCTGCCCTCCTGCTGCTTGATCTGGTCAAGGCCAGAAAGGCAGAACAAAGGATTTTCTTTGGGCGAGGGAGGTAACACCCTCTCCATTTGGAAATAGGTGTGACTGACTTGGGAGGGGTAGCCTCCCCAAACCACTGTTTTGCTTTGAAGGGCACATTTGGTGCCCTCCGTGCATAAACCAGTCCACACCGGTTCAGGGACCCCCAGTCCCTGCTCTGGTGTGAAACTGGACAATGGAAAGGGGAGTGACCATTCCCCTGTCCATCACCACCCCAGGGGTGGTTCCCAGAGCTCCTCCAGAGTGTCCCTGGGTTCTGTCATCTTGATTCCAAGGTTGGCAGGGATCTCTAGGTGCATCTGAGTGGCCAGGCCAGGCAGGTTCTGTCAGAGGCTCCTCTGATACGTTGTTCCCTGGTTAGGTGACCAAGCCCCCTCTTTGAGCTATATAGGGTCTTCCTCTGGGGTGGGTCCTCCGATTTGGCTTGCAAGATTCCAGCAGGACTCCTCTGCAACCTCTGCTTTGACTTCTGGCTCCCAGAACCGCGACTGGACCCTCCAGGAGCCTACAAGCTGCAGATCCACGAGGAAGACTCTTCTGCAGCATTGTATCCAGAATTCCTGCCAGCTTTTCAACATTTCCCCAGCTGTGCATCCTCAGAAGACTGCAACTCTTCAGCCTGCACAAGACGAAGAAGGAATCTCCCTTGGGATGAAGGCCTCACTCCCCTGCATCCGAGGTACCTGGCTGCATCGACAACTGGCTGCGTGGATCTCCCCTCATTCTGAGTGGTGTGGATCCTGCATCACGGGTGGTGGTCCGGAGAGTTCCCCTTGGTCCTGTTTACCAGCTGTCGTACTTTAGTAGTGGTAAGTCCTTTCCACTCCACCCAAGACAGCACCCCATGCACTGCGTCCTTTGCAGCTGCCAAGGCTTGTTTGCTTCAACTCCAAGGGGAACTTCAGGCAATGTGTAGCACTGCGAGGTCCTCCGACGACATGGGAGCAACTTATGTGGTGCTGGGTGGGCTGCTTCAGCAAATTCTGTGTCCCTGTCCTGTGGGACACCTGTGGGTGCTGCCTCTGTGGGCTTTCTGCGACGCGGAGTGTCCCCTGTGACTCCCTCTCCTGGGTTAAGTCCTCCTGGACCTTGCTGGTCCCCGGCAGCACTAATTTTCCTCCAACCACGAGTTTGCCTTTGCCAAGGCTTTTTGGTGGAAATCCTTCACCGACACCCATTTACAATCCAGCTTCCAGCTTGGGACACCTTTTGCATGAATCGGGAACTCTTCTCCAACGTCTGTGCTGCAGTGCTGACCTGTCTTCCTTCTTCGTCGACCAACTCCAAAAGGTATCTCTGGGTGGGTAGTACAGACACTTCTGGACTTGGTCCCCTCTCTCCACAGGTCTCCATCTTCGTTAATCCATTGCTGATTTCTTGCAGGCTGTTCTGGGTGTCCTCTTTTTCTTCTTTTCATCGTTTGGGGTGGTTTTTGGGAAATCCAGTGTTTTACTCCTGCATTCCTGGACCTGGTATAAGGTGTAACTACTATAGGTAACCACCACCCAGGCCAGCTTTCTGCAGTTAGGCCCCCATTTCTCAAGATAAGGATCAGATACGTTCCTTTTTAGGCTTGACCGTACTTGATTCCAAGTTCAGCTGCAATTTTGCAAGTGTTGTTCAAATCATTAGGGAGATTCAAAAAAAGAGAACCAAGCTTATGGGGAGTGAGGAGTGTGAGACATCATTTTGTAAAGTTAAAAAGACCATAAGTAAACTGTAAACTTCGCACTTGTATAGTGCACTACTCACCCGTTAGGGTCTCAAGGCGCTGTACGCATACCGCTATGGAACCCCCCCTGGCTTTTCCCTGTGAGGTGCCCACTCCTGGGCACCCCCAGGGTGAAGCCAGGCATCCAAGCGCTGTTGGGGCCGTTGTGGAGATTAAGCAAGCTATTGCCCAGAGTGGGACCCATTAATTAGATTAGGCACTGAGGCGAGAATTATCTGGTTAAAGGGAATTGAGCCCAAGACCTGCCGAGGCAGGACTTGAACCCTGGTCCTGGGCCAGGTCTCTGCGTCAGGGTCTGCCGCTCTAACCATTGTGCCACACTTTTCCACTAAGTGAGATGCCCACACTGGGTCACTTTGATGCAATTATAAAAAACAATTGTTACTACTGATTGCAGTCTTAGAGGAATGGGTGCAGTTCTCTCACGGGTGATAGGAGGGAAGGAAAAAGGTGGTGGCCTTTGCCTCACCCTCACTTACGGGTGCAGAAACTCTGTATTCTGTTATCGAGAGAGAGAGGCATTGACCTGTCCATGGGAAATTAAACATTACCTGTGGGGCTTACCGTTTGCAGTCAGGATGGATCAGCAACTGCTAGGGTAGATTTTCTCTACCACAAGATATGAAGATGTCACTCCCTAGATCAAAAGATTTTTGGAGGGTATGACTGAATTCAGTTTTGTCGTAAGGCATTTATCTAGGGTAAAAAAAAAAAAAAAAAAGGTTGCAGTTTGCCTATCCAGATTGCCTGTGTAATCTAAGGGTAAGGGGATTGGATGTGCAGTGTATCAGTTTGGTGTGTGAGGATGCCATCAGTGAGGAAGAATGGAAAATGGCGAGGTGAATTGAAGGCACTTAAGGAGCTCCCAGTTAAAGGCTGGCCAGAATACAAAAATATCTCAGAACATTTGAGAGGTTATTGGAATGTGAGGGAGGAGTTGAGTTGGGCTGATGGACCTTCTTAGGAGAGAAAGGGTCATACCTCCAGATGAGAGAAAAGGTGATAATAACCCTGGCACATGAGGGTCATCTTGGGAGGAATGTGACTAAAACCCTGAGTAATGGAGGTGTACTGGTGGCCTAGTTTGGAGAGGCAGGTGGGAGGAGTAGTGAAGGATTGTGAATTATTTTCAAAGAATGACAAAAGTAAGGTGTGTCTAAGGCTCCTTTAGCTCCAGTTGAAATACCAGAGGAGCCTTGGAGAAAGCTAGGTTTGGGGTTTATGGGTCCTTTACTTTTGTTGCCATCAAGTGAATATTATGTCATATTGAAGGTAGACTACATGTTAAAGTTGGTGAGGATCTAGATATGTCAGTTCCTTGGACATCAGAGTGGTGATTGATTTTCTTAAAGAGGAGTTTTCTTGTGAGGGAATTCCTAATCAGGTGATCACAGACAATGGTGTTCGGTTAACTTCCAAGAAGATAAAGGATTTATTGAGTTTTCTCCATTGTATATCTCAAGACAGCATTGTATTCACCACAGGCATATGGTTTAGCCGAGTGCATAAACAAGATTATAAACTCAGGTGCTCAAAGGGCACTTAAGGTTCATGTGCCACTGGCAGTTGTGCTTTGTAGAATTTGCTGGGCACATTGCACCACTCCAAATAGTGTGACTGGCAGTCACCCTAAAATTGTCTGAGCAGGAGGGCTGGAAGCAATAATCTCAACTCGGCTTGGACGAATTGTTGGCGACCTGAAAGGAAGTTTGAGGCTAAAGAGTGTGACTTGCCGGAGTTGCAGAGGAAGTGCCAGTTCCGATACAAACAAAGGTACAATAGTAAAAATGGAGTGAAATAAGTGAAGTGGATTGTTGGAGATAAGGTGTTAATTAAAAATCCCAGATTTGCCTAGAAGGGATCCTCAATGTTTATGGGTCCATATGTGATATAGGGGGTTATTACAACTTTGGAGGAGGTGTTAATCCATCCCGAAAGTGACGGTAAAGTGACGGATATACCACCAGCCGTATTACAAGTCCATTATATCCTATGGAACTCGTAATACGGCTGGTGGTATATCCGTCACATTTGGGACGGATTAACACCTCCTCCAAAGTTGTAATAACCCCCATAATCTGTTATGAAGATTGTTGTGAGATTGGATTCTGGAGATGTCTGGAACATGTCAAGACTGGTGAAGTGGAATGGCGAGAAGATCTCTGGGGATTCCAAATCTGTGCTGTTAGTCATGATCAGGAAGTTCACAAGAGCAGTTAAGAATGTTTGTGAAGGTCAAGCGATGCTGGCTTTCATGTTACCGAGGGTGCACAGCTGAGTGTTTTGCTTCACTAATGACCAAGCTAAAACACTCATGCACTGACAAAAACCTCCGGAATGTGCTTCTTAGTCCAAAGAAGACATTTATTATTTCACTACGCAAGGTTCCTAAAAGGAGATTAGCATGCTGAAAGCACACGTTCAAAAATGGTTACAGCAATGAAATGAAAGAATGTACAAAGATTCTCCACTGCAACATAAACAGCAAATATATGTATCTATGTTATTATGCAAAGCAAATAATGAATTAAAAAATATGCATCACCATTAGAAAAGGGCATCACTGCTTCATTTCCCTCCTATTCAGCATCAGATCGCCAGATCCCAGATTCTATTGAGGAGAGAGATCAATTATCTTCACAGGGAGGATGGCACACTCCAGCGTCCTGGATGTGCCTGAGATCTGCAACCACTCTCTGTCCCTGGTCCATCTGGTCTCAGCCTCTTATACTTTGAACAAACAAGAGAGGAAAAGTTTAGAACATCCCTCTCCCTGCAGAAGTTTATTTAAAAAAATGCTGATTGCTTTAGGCCTGCTTAAAATAAAATTACAAGCAAATTAGGTATGCATTGTACACAGCAACATAATGAAATGACAAGAGCAATCACTATAAAGCAATGGAAGTGGGATTACTATTATAAACAGTTAAACCAGGCACATCTACAATAAAAAGACTGAAGCTTATATATTCTGATTGGGATAATAACTAATTGAATAGTGTCTCTAGGATAGCGAGTTAGTATAGAGTAAGATGGAAACATCATGAGTCCTACTCATGTAAAGGTACACGGTCCACCTGTAAAGTTTGCTGGAATTTAAGTGAAAGTGAGGTTCCCATATGAGAATTGTCAGCCAACTGGCAACTTAAACATGCTTAATGTGACTGGCAACAGTCATCAGGTGAAGCCATGTTGTTTGTTCCATTAGAATTGCAATCAAACAGGTTGATAGAACATCCATGGTACTCTGCATTATTCCCATGCAGAACTTTGATCTGTGAAGCACAATTAGTGCCAAATGGATCCATAGGTACCGCCCTTCAAAAGCAGCAGGGGTGTTGCGCAACGTAATTGATCAGTCAGGTTCAGGTTGGGGTTGCTGTTCCACCCCACCACATACGCCCGAAGGGAGACCACACGGAATACTCCGGGTCAGAGGCAAGTCGTAGTATGAACTGTAAAAGAAACAAGTATGATCTTTCTTGCAAATAACATTTGTCAGCTGCAATGTGCTCCTCTTTTCCTTTCCTTGTTTTATGATCAGCAGAACATTATTAAAGCCCTTCACTATAATTTCTGCAGGTTCTGGAGGACCATTTGGGGATTCCACCCACACCTTAGCATCAGGGTTTTTGTCAGTTGAACCAAAACCTCCCTTTCCTTGCACTGTCAGAAGGGCTGGTGCCGTCACCTTCCTCACCAATCCTCCATACTGGACTTATGACAAGTTGGGCAATTTTGTGAGCAAGTAGGTTAAGACCTGCAGATTCTGGTGTGGCTCTGTGACGAGCTGAAGCTCCAGGTTTTATTTCCCAGTACACAATGGTGTTGGTGGCCACACGTGGTTGTATCAGGGTTAACATTTGCATCAGGGCAGTTTCAGCATTTTGTAATGGTCTGTTATTTAAACTCTGGAAGGCTACAGTTAAATGCTCACTCCAGGTTTTCAAAGTCCCATCAGATAATTGTTTAGTCCAAAACCCCAGGGACACTCCTGTTCTTCTCTGCTTTTGCAACCTGCTCCACTCTACATATTGTCCCTGGATAGTTACATGCAACACAGTGTTTCCTTCCTGCACTGTCTACAAATCTAAACGCTGTTGAATTATTTATTTTGCCAAATCAAAAGCACACTGCTGCTCTCCACCCCATTCAAACTCATATTTTTTTCTTGTCACTTTGTACCAAAGGGTTCAAATTTTACTAAGATGAGGGTCATACTGTCTTCAAAAATCAAAAAATCTCATGAATTGCGGTGTCCCTTGCTTAGTGCTCGAAGTAGCAAACTCCAGAATCTTTTGTTTTACCTGTAGCAACATCTCTAAATGTCCTGGCCACATTTTACTCTGCAAAAGCTCTGTGAATATATTGTTAACATCCTTAACTTCTTAACTTCTTTTAAAGAATGCATTTAAACTCCTGCCAATTTCTGGGGACTACTCTGTATTTTTTGTCTAAATATTGGCTGTGCACGCACGCACTACGTTCTGCTCATGTAGCTCACACTGGCCCCCACCTTTTTTAACCTCCTCATTACTGGAATGTGAAAAATCAGATTTCCCTGTGACATCTTGGTAGATATCAGCCTTATCTTGTAATAACTTATTCTAACAAGACAATATAGTAACAAGCCTGTTGCTGTAATTTCTTTTTCTCAGCTTCTGTTTACACTTCTCTTGCATTTTTCTGTAAGCAGACAAAAGTATCCAAAACCTCCTGTCAAGAACAAAAGGGACATCATTCTGTTAAAAAAAGAACCTTTTTTAAACATATAGGTACAGTTTTTAATTCTGTTTTATCCAAGCACCCATCCCAAAACTTAGAAAGTCCTGATAAACAAGAAAACACATTTGCCAAGACATCATAAGGCATTTTAATTTCACATGCGTTTTCAGAAAAGGTTTTCAGTGCTTCCTTTAACTCTCTGAATAAAAACATATTTTCACTTTTAAATTGCACACTTTCAACTTCCAACCTCCTTTTAGACTGCAGACTGCGCTAAAATGTTTTGCTTCACTGAGGACCAAGCTGAAACACTCATGCACTGACAAAAAGCTCTGGAATGTGCTTCTTAGTCCAAAGAAGACCTTTATTATTTCACTACGCAAGGTTCCTGAAAGGAGATTGGCATGCTGAAAGCACACTTTCATAAATGGTCACAGCAATGAAATGAAAGAATGTACACATGATTCTCCACTGCAATATACACAGCAAGTATATGTATCTATATTATAATGCAAAGCAAATAATGAATTAACAAATATGCATCACCATGAGAAAAGGGCATCACTGCTTCATATCCCTCGTATTCAGCATCAGATTGCCAGATCCCAGAATCGATCGATGAGAGAGAGATCAGTTGTCCTCACAGTAAGGATGGCACACTCCAGCGTCCTGGATGTGCCTGAGATCTGCAGACACTCTCTGTCCTCGGTCCATCTGGTCTCGGCTTCTTATACTTTGAACAAACAAGAGAGGAAAAGTTTAGAACATCCCTGTCCCTGCAGAAGTTTATTTATTTAGAAAATGCTGATTGCTTTAGGCCTGCTTTGAAAATAACACATCGGGACTTGGCCACAGTTCCAAGGTGCCAATTCAAAACAAGTCTGTTTCCTGCCGTCTGAGTACATTCTTATCAGCCTAAGCCCTTGGTGGGATAAAACACAAAGAATAAAAACATGTGACCATTGTACAATGTGGAAAAATACTTGCAGCTTTTAACGTGGCAGTGTCTAATGCTAAAATAAAGTCAGTAGGCAAAATGAAGTTGGTGGTCACTAATGTGACGGTGTGCTGCTAAGCTAAGTGAAACCTGGAGTCCGTGATCATAACTCACATATTATTACACTGAGTCAGCATCCCTGAGGGAAACCAGTGTTGTAGAAGGATTATACTACATTAAGTTGTGGTTGGGGCTATGGGTATACATTTTTCCATATTTACATTGTTAGCACATCATGAAGGCTGCGTCAGCTTCCCAAACAAGTGTTCGCTGATAACACTGTACACATGCCATGGATCTTGAGCAAATGCAGGGGCAGAGCTCAAGAAGCACAGAATGCCTGATTTTAAAAGTGGTGATGTGCTAATGCAGGGACTATGACTAAAGTGCATTAATTTAACCCCTGATATGTCACTCTTGGCAGAGCTGACTCGAAAACTCTGTGCACATGTCAGAGCTACATAGGTTTCTTTCATGCTCATTTTTCATTCATTAGATTTCAACATTTGCATAGATGCACGATCGGTACATAATGAAACCTGGGCTCAGTTGTTGGCTCTGGGTATTTTATGTTTTTGGAAAACCTATAAACCATATTTATCCTTGTGATCAGAAGGGTCTGACGGACGTAATGGTAGGCTGCATTTGAAATCTGCCATTGTGACAAAAAAATACAGATGAAAACATTGTTACCAGTTCCTATTTTTTCTACTTATTTTCAGAATTTTTTTATTCCATTTATTTCAACAATTTGATTTTTTAGGAACACCTTCAGGCATCTACACAATTGACCCCTTGATGAATTTAGAATTGTCTCTACTTTTCAGAAATGTATAGCTTTCTGGGATCAGTATGGGTGCGGTACATGTCGGACAAGACACAGTTTTCTCAGAATATTAATTATGGCACAATTAGGCCTGGTCAAATTACTTAGAGCAACCTCAAATTGGTCTGTTCAGTCCAGGTTTTTGTGGTTTTAAGTTGTGCAGTGAGAGTGGAAGGTATTGTTGTATTAAATCTTAAGAGTACTGATTTTAAATGAACCGAGTGGATGAGTGGTGAGCGGAAGAAAATTATAGTTTTGTTGGCTTTGGTGTTCTTGGATCTGGAGAATGTTGTGTCTCCAATTATGGTGGACTTACTGGCGTCATAGCTACCAACCGGTCTAATGTAGCAAATGTTATAAGGGACAGAAGTGTTCCTTAGAGATCGTTTGAGATTGTTGCAGTTAAATGCAGTGTCAAGAACAGGACTTTACCTAAGAAGTGCAGGAATGTGTTTTATCATCATTTGTTGTATAACAGTGTTGTCTTCAGGTTTTTTTTTAAGGAGTGACTTTATTTGACAGTTTAAGGGGGCATGCATGTGTGGTATCTGAAAATGAGGGTCAGTGTGCAATGGACAAGGCCCTGTCTGTGAGTGAGACTGGAATGGCTCACTAGCAACACAAAGCAATGCCAATTTTCCCTCACGCCACCCCTGCTTACATCCTCCCCCTCATAGGCAGACTACCCTCTTACTCTGACATTTCATTGGCTCATGGGTAGCACTCACCAATCAGACTTACTCATAGGCAGCCAAGCAGGCACTCATACTATTCCTGTGTATTTGCATCCCATCCCTCTCATTTAAGGAGCTCAAAGACAGCCTGCCCTTCTTACTTTCACTCAGACAGACAACCTCGCTTAGACGATGCCAGCCTGCAGGTACCCACCCTATTCACCCACAAAATAGCATAATTCATAGCCTATGCCTCTTGCCATCACTCATAGGCAGTCTTCCTCTTACACTATCCCACAGACAACTCCCTTCTGCCCTTGCTCACAGTCCATCCCGCTCACCCACAAATTTACCTCACTTATGCAAAGATGAGTGTTTTGTTTCTCTTCACAAGGATGATGATAAAAGTGAGTAGCAATGCTTTTATTGCAGACAGATGTGTAGGTGCAGTGTGTGGGATGGAGTGGAGTGATGGGGGTGACGGTGTGAGATGGCATGCAGGTATGGGGGGGTGATATGTAGTAAATGTTGACTCGCCAGAGTGCAGTCCTCTGACAACTCCAGTGAGTTCCTCTGGATGCAGTAATGCCAAGACTTGCTCCTCCTATGCTGTGAGCTGTGGGGGAGAAGGCGGGGGTCCACCGCCAGTCCTCTGTGTGGTGAGCTGGTGCCTTGCTGCCACGAATGTACCTTCCCCCGTAGGTCGTTCCACCTCTTCCTGATGTCGTCCCTTGTTCTTGGATGCTGTCCCACAGTGTTCACCCAGTCCACGATTCTCCGCCATAGCTCCATCTTCCTGACAATGGATATTTGCTGTATCTGTGCTCCAAACAGCTGTGGATCTACCCTGACTATTTCCTCCACCATGACCCGCAACTCATCTGTGAAATGGGGGTGCCTTTGTGTGGTGTGTGTAAGTGTGTGGGTGTTGGGTACTGTGGTTGGGTGTGCGAAGTGGGGTGCATGAGGGATGTATGGGTGTATGTGTCTAGTTGTTGCAGTGGTCTTGGTGTCAGTCTGGTGGCAATATTTTGTATTCGTAAAAGGTTGTGGGTAATGTGGGTGGGTGTTTTATAGTGCTGTGGGCGGGTGGTTGTGTTGTGTGTATGAGTGTCAGGTGTGTGTATCTGGTATTGGCCAATGTTGTGTAGTTTAGTATTTGGGTGTCCGTTTTGAGCGCGTAGGTGTGTACCGTCAATGATTTACCGCCATTGAATGTCCGCCGTGGTGATTTGTGGGTCATGATTTAATTGAATTTTTTTAAAAACAATTTGATGCAGGGAGATACATGAAGTATCACACCTGGCATCCAGAATATTGATGGCAGTGCACCATTACACAATGTGTGCAGCCTGTGCCATTGCTTCTCTTATGGTCACATAGCTGAGATAGTTCTGTATAGCTTGAAGTGTGGAGTGCATGAGTGCTTGCTTCCATCAGAACTCTGTTTATCCTATTTGATATCTCTGCTTCCATCTATGCAGTTCAGGTAATGCCAGTATAACTGTACTGGGTCAGTTTTCTTTCTGTAGTTGATTTGGATTTTTGTAGATTGTCACCAATGATAATGTTTCTCTGTTTTTTTTAGGATTGGTGAACACCTCAATTAGGTGATGCCTTTGCCAGGTGCTGAGTTGGTGCACAGGCCCCTGCAGCTCTATCGTTATCTGCTCCGTTGTTGCAGACAACTGCCCTCCGAGCCCATGCAGCACCATTATAAACATGCAATTCGGCAGGTATGTCCGCACATCTAGAGTCCTTTTGGCATACAGAACTGACAGACCTCTATAACTGCTTGTGTATTTTAACAGCTTATTATCTGCCAAATACAAATGTATCTATTTTGCTTTCAAGATGCCTCCTCTGTTTAAGCTAAATTAAAGTTGCACTTTCCAGGCTGATGCTGATTTCCTGGCAAATTTGAGAACTTAAGAATTTATGTGGGTCTTCTGGCAACAAGAGCCTGATAAGACATCCTTTTGGAAGGTGGACAATTTCCCTCTGGTGAATATTCTTTCCCTCTGCTTGCTACTACCTACCAACAAAAACATGCACCACCACCATGCTTGGCTTGAGGGACAGGATGGGTCTTCTCCTTCAGAGCAAGCAGACCTTTCCCAGACTAAGGAATATATTTAATTCTGTTCATTGCATGGATGCCAAGAAACCTAGCAAACAACCTTTGAGATGTTAGTTATGAGCAGCATAAGTGAACGGTGAATGTTTCCCTGAGTTACTTCAGTGATTCACCAAAGAAAACGAATTCCTGATAAAGCTTTCCTTACCATGCTAGGTCTAAGGGCATTCTGTCCCTTTCAGTCCCAGCTGTCTGCCCCGTGTGCATCAGCTGATGAGGAGGGCCTTTTAGCTTGGCGAGTCAGGGATACATCTTATGAAAGTAAACTGGGTGCATAAAGAAGCAATAGCGGCACATATAATATAGCTGAATACCAAAGTATACTTGTACTTTGCCTTCATAGGGATATTCCTTGGGATTCTGATCCTGGGAACATTCTGTCCGTGTCATAATGTCGAATAAGTTCCATGGGATATAGAAGTAGGATATGTGTACACTTTGTAGGAAAACCTATTCTGCTGGTTTTAGAAGCCTAGGATTCAGACTCTGGGAAACACAGATGACTGGGCCAGAAATCCCACAGCTTCCCTGAAACCTAGAAACCTTATGTCTATTGAAATTATGCATAGGTTCCAATGGCTTCTGTATTTTTTTTAGGGTCATTTGTAATCTTGAACATAAATAAGGTGTGCATTTTTTAGCTGATTGTTGTGGCTACGTATTTCTGGAAATAATTTCAAGGGCCTTTCGCTTTTGAGGATACCTTTCGATGGAAAGCATTGACTGTGGATTCTGGTGTTGTTTTCTTGGGACACTTTGCTTTGCAAAATCAGTGTGGAAAATGACTGCCAGTCTAAATGGGACATTGTATGTATTTTCTCGTTCAAGGATTCAAATAGACTTAATTTTATGATGTTACTTTCACACATGTTCAAATTTAATAACTTCTTTGTAAAGTTTTTATCACAGATAATTAATCAGCATTGTGGCTATAGAGAATCCTCCTATGGCGAGGGGAGCATTACTTTTTTTAATAAAAAAATAAAATAAAAAAAAAAGCATGTCACATTTTTTAAAAGAAAATATTCAATGCTTCAGTGATGCACCCTTGTAGCAAACAGTAAAATGCAGCCCTGTAGCAACCAGTAAAATGCATTGACTGTGATGGCGGTTCCTGCCTTTATAAATGAAAACCTGCTTGGAGGTAATTTATTAATTTGATAGGCAGCCTCTCCACTATGGGGAGGAGTAGTTTACTTTCTTCTCCATGTAGGACCCACAGGCCGTCTGCCTAAACATAGATCAGCCCCTTAGTCTTATGTTTGATTAAAAACGGCAAGAAAATATTTTTAAACAAAAATATAAACAGTTTCCAACATTTGCTCCAATCCTTGAGAGAAGGTCTGCAGTATCCAGAATCAAGTAAAATAGTTAATACATTTGTAAAATGCAAAGTAAAAAAAAAAAAACGTCTTTTGGAAATAGAATTGGGCTTTTTGTTGATCACACTTTTAAAAAGGGTACAATAAAAAAGACAGTGCTGCTGACACTAAGCAGGGAGAGTGTGAAATGGCTTGTGGTGAGTTGCGTCCTCTCCTACCTTTTTATGTTAGTTTGTTCCTTTCTTTGCTGCTTTCTTCTTTTTCTTATTTTATGTATTTAATTAGGAGTTTTGTAAAATTCTGGTTGTCATCCTGAGATATCGTAGGACAGTTCAAGGTGTTGCTGTGTTCTAGAAATAAAACCGATAACATTTTCAGCATTTAACATGAATGAACTTTGGTTTATACAAAATTGTTTCAAATAAAGAATCATAAAATATAGTGCACAAGTCTTACATCCCTATGAGCTTTGTAGTTACCAGGTTCTTCCTGTAGTTCGTTGACATATTTCTTTGGGTAGTTTGATTCATTAGAACTCTAAATTTTTCAAAGTGAACAACAACAATTTTAACCTTTTTTTAAACAATTGTTTATTTCATATACATCCCGTGGACCACATTATGTGTTCTAGCTTCCACATAATGCTATTTAGTGGTATTGTCCATGTTTTTATATTGATTAAATAATTGAGAGTTCTGATGCATTGAAATCTAACTACTAATAATTCTAATCGATCGATATCTTAAGCATTGAAATTCTAAGCCATCAAAATCTATTTTCCAATTTTATTTACCACAGCTGTGTTGATCCTAGTTTGTGGCGAAACCTTTAATCTGAGGCTTTTCCCCCAAAATAAGCTGCTCTTCAACTTTCAAAAGTGCCTTTTAAGTTGCTGGGTTGATGCTAAAAGGTTTGAATCCCGAAGATTCTCTCTCCCTTAAATGCCAGTGCATCAGAATTCTTTATCATTTTCAACCTTATTATGAGAAAAACTATGCCTCGTGATTTGTAATCTAAATTGTGAAAGAGAAACATGTTTATTTCTACTGCACATTTGCCTAAATCTGCTGTATTTTATGACTATTATATCAATACAAAATTGAGGCATTATGAGCCTACATCAAAGCATTGCATTATATAATGAACATTCATTATGAAATAATCAACAAAACATGCATTTGTGAATGATAATAGCCACAAATAAATTAATAAATGAATAGCATGAGGAGCTCCAAACATGGGGAAAAAGCACATGTATCCTCAGATATCTATTGAAACATTACATTGAACCATTACCTAATGCTTTCCTGTTGGCCTCCACGTTGACCATAAAGATATTACGTTGATTACCAACTATTCTAATCATAACAAAGATCTTTGCTGCTTTTGGTTATGTTTGCGTGATATAGATACACGTGGATACATATTAAATTGAAGGATGGGCTTTAATTCAGCCAAACCCTATGCAAAGTGGGTTACCCCATCACATTATACATTAATGTCCACTGTCCCAAAATGTTGTGTTTGTCAGTTATTTTACCGAATTATGAAGACATTTTCATGCACACCATACAACCGATTCATTTTCCTCATGGTGCTAATTTACAGAAATTCCCAGGTAGTTTTTTTTTTTATCCTTTTCATATAAGAGGAGCATAGTGTTTTACAGAGTAAACGTATTGTCACAAAAGTCTTTCAAACATGGCATTGTGTACATGAAATTTATATTTTTTTATATTAACATTTAAACAAATAACTATCAGATTATCCATATTTACAATCTTATGCACAGAGAATTGAGGTTATGTGCTCAGAATTTCTAGGCTCTCTCTTCAAATTGAGAAGCTGGAATTAGACTCTCCAGGCTCCCCTCAGGTGGCTGTGGGAATGGCACCCAGGCATCCTTAGCCATGCACCTCTCCTTGTTTTGAAGTGATACAAGCACGAAACTGATAGGAGTATTTTGCCAATTATTATTCCTCCATAATGCTTCTCTCCTGTTTGTCATTTTAAGTAATGTATCACTGTACTCTTTGTTCGACAGAGTTTTCGGGTTCATGCAGACGAGGATGACCCTGAGCGGATTCAGCAAATCATTAAAAGGGCCATTGAGGACGCTGACTGGGTCATGAACAAAGTAAGTCTGGTGGAATCATTGCATTTACTTTCTTAGTTTACTGCCTAAGAGGTGACTTGTGATTCTTTTTTATGAGTTTCTTTTTTTAGGGTTCAACCTATCATCCTTACCTGATAAGTGCCTTGGCACAGGTACGTGCTCTTGAAGGCATGGCGTGGGTAAATAGCTGTTTATTTGAGCTGATCTCAGAAAATAATAATCTGGTGGAATAAAACTGTATATCTACATATACTGCTAGGCTTCTCCTCAGTACCAGAAACGTGGGATGTTTGCTTTTGAACTAAAGAAGCAAACATCTTAAAATCGAATTACTTCACAAAATGTATGTGGAACTTGGTAAGCCAGCAGGATCCAGGCTTAATGGACTCTGCAAAGGTTTACAAAGAAGGTGCTTGGAGAAAGGCAGAAACTACATCTGATATTAGACATGTATTTCTCTTTGTAAGGTTGTAGTTGATTTTTAAGGCAAGTCTTGAACAATTAGAAGGAGGTAGCCATAAATGTTTTAGGTGGGAGGGAGTTCCACATTTTTAGGGCATTGCACGAAGATGAACACGCCTTTGTGAAGTTTTTATTATACTCTGGAATGATATTTTCTTAGTCTTTGCTTCCATCATCTAACGTCTGTTTTTCACCAGGTATTTTGAGGTGGCCTTGTGTAATGCCCTGTGTGGAACACAGGTGTCTTGCATGTTCTTGGTACTTCAGCAGGCATTCAGTTCAAAGTTGTGAAGATGTAAGTGGTGATGTGATACATTTTCTTGCTCTGGAGATGAGGTGGGCAACAAAGCAGTAGGATGCTTTTAATGGTGCAATTCAGGTCTTGGTGATGCCCATCACATTAGTGGCATATTCAGGGCTGTGCATGACCATTGCTTGAACTAAGTTCTTCAAATCAGATCTGTGGAGGAAATGTCTAATATTCCATATGATTCTGTAATGGCAGTTGGCTTTTTTTGTGATGGACTGTATGTGGCTGTCCAGGTTGAGTTTTGAGTCTAGGATGACACTCAGGAATAATGCTGACGAGATTGATTTAGATTCAGTTCTTATTTTTGTTCAGATGTTAAGTCCACTTTCTCAGTAATTCACACTTTTGTTTCGTTGAAAGAACAAGGAACTCTGTTTTCTGGGTGTTGACCTGTAGTGTCAAATTTTCCATTCAGGTCGCTTTTCTGATGTGCATGTGATTAAGGGCAGGAGGCTATTTGGTCAGTCAATTTTCAGGTTTACCTGGAAATAACCATCGTATTTGTGAAAGGAGACACTGTTTTTGGAGCAGTTCACCTAAAGATTTACCATAAAGAATGAACAGGATGCAGGTATGTTGCCAATTTTGGCCTTCCCAAATCGGTTAGTAAGTAGAAGCAGGACTAGTACATAAAAGTGTCTTTGAAACTCATAAGCACTGTTAGAAAAGTGAAGAGGATAGCTTGGCCAGTTATATCAAGTGATGGGGATACGTAGAGTAGCACTAGGAGACCTGCATTTCCTTTGTCAAGATGTTGGATGGAGTGTTCTCTAATACAAGGAAGCTTGTTGCGACACATTCTCCTGATGTGATTGCAGACTGAATACTTTCTAGGAGCATGTAGTTGTTGTACTTGGATGGCCACACGTTTGAACTATTTTTCCCAAGAATGGGAGGCCAGTGATAGGTCTGAAAACGTGCCATTCAGTCCTTTAAGGTGTAGTTTATCTAAATTCCTTCTTTAATGTGATCAGTGCCATTCCCTTTCCTGAGTACAGTGTGTTCATTAGCAATGCAGTGGGCACATTTATTGCAACTGGATTCATCAAGCTAGTAGGTGAGAGTTGAGGAGTGTTGTTTTAGGAGATAGAATAGCTCTTTAGAAAGGTCTCTAGATTTATTTAGTCTGCTTTTAAGTAGTGCTTCTACAGGAGCTTTTAATACATGTGCTGTGAGATGCTCAGTTCTTTGTGGGTGGCTTCAGACGGGTGCTTCCTCCTTTTTGTTTCAGCTGTTCTCAAGATTTGCCTTGGACTACAAATAGAAGCTTTTTCTTGCTTATGGTAATGTCTTAGCATGAGGGGGGGAGAGATGTCCAGTATGCAACTAAGGTTGTGGTTGTGTTCTCTACCAAATAAGTTGGGCTCAGCGCATGGAGTTCAAGCAGCGTTTAAGGAGGTAACCTAAACACTTTGGGAGCAATGCTTTTGAGGTTTCTGGTAATTCTCAGGGTTTTCTTGGTTACATTGTCTTGCGTAGTAGATGTAGATGTAAATAAGAGGGAGTTGTAAATTATCAGACTGGTCTCATGGTAGAGCCTAGAGTGTGTATGATCTCCTGCTGGGCCATTATGAGGTTACTCATGGGGCCTTTTTCTGCACATGACATTTCAAGTACTTGATGAGGCACTTTTCACCCAGAAACGCAAGGCCGGCTTTAGGGCGGTGCAACCGGTGCAGCCGCACCGGGTGCTGACCGGGATGGGGGAGCACTGTGTTTAACAATAAGCTTAAAAAAACTTGCAATTTAAAAGCACCTGCTGAAAAGTTCCTTGTGTGTCTAGCCTTCAGGAAACAATTACAATTTCAAGATAACATTAGATTAATATTCTTGCTAAAGCGAGAGAGATAGAGCTTCGTCCAGTGGCAGTTTTGACTCGGCATAAAGTAGTGCAGAGGGTTAATATGTCTGATGCAAAGAACATAACTACATTTTAAGTGGCTAGCTGAGTGGATTAGTAAAGCAAGCCTTTACCAGCACTTAAAACCAATGAAACCTATGTGGTTGGATAGGTGAGTATTCGAGGGAAGTGTGTCTTTCACAAGAATGTTGAGGGCTGATCTGATGGATTCATTCTGAGTGCAAAACATTTTTCCTGGTGACACAATTCGTAATGTTGTTGAAGTGCACGTCTTTTGTGTGAGGGCAGGTGTGATTTATTGACTTATTTGTTTACCTTACTGAGCCAAGGACACCTGCCTTCTTGCGCCGATAAGCTAATAAAAAGAAATGGCCGCTACACCATTGAATAGGCACACACCTGCGTGCATGTAGGGAATGACACAGCCCCATGCATTTTTTTTTTTTTTTTTGGCCGATGTTACACAGTATCTATAAAAAAAACATTAGCAAAGCAAATTGGTCAATAAGGCAAAACCTACTGGCTTTGCCAGTGCTTATTAATAAAAATACATAATTGACTATTTTCTATGACGCCATGTGACAGCTGATAACACTTTCATTAGTTAATAACTTTCTATTTTTTCTTTTTGCAGTATAAAAAGGATAGGTAGATATTGGATACGTGGGACAGCGACGGAGTGATGGTGCACTATTCTTGAAGTAACCAAGAGCAAATAATCGCATATTTAAGAACATCCGATTAATCGCCCAAAAACATGGAAGCTTACATTCTTTCCTGTTCAAAAAAGACCTACTTGAAGATGTGCCTGGAGATGACATCCTACTATGTATTTTAAGCTGTTAATTTACAGAGGCAAAGACATTCGAGTGTGCATTTGCTTTATATAAGGATGGACTGTCGGCATCCAGTCTAGGGGCAGCACAGGCAGGCGAGGCCACATTACCACTGTTGTCTTCCTAATATTGTGATTCATGGAAATATATGAAGAGGATTGTTCAAGTGCTGATCTTGTGAACTTCAGACCTTTCCCCACAACAATTTAGGAGCATGATCATGGGAGATCTCCATGCAAAAACGGCATGTAGGTGCCTTATTTGCCTCCCGCAACTTTACGGCCACCTCCATCCAGAGCTACTGTAACATAAAACAAAACTGTACATTGGTGTACATTTTCTGAAAGTATAATCTGTTTTAAAGCATTACCTGAGACATCAAATTGGAAAACCAATGTGATGAGCAAGTAAAACAGTGGGTTGACACGTTAATGTCGATTTGATGTAAATGGACTGTGATTTGTGGCTATGACAAACCCTTGTGACTTTTCCTAAAGGAAAATTAATTCTGGAGTTCAGGAAATACTATAAAGTTGCAGAACTGGTATTAAGACTTAGTTTCGAGTCTCAGTAGACTGAAAATTGGAAACAATAGGGGCCGATTCACCAAGAGCCTCAGAGCCTCTGCGTTTGTGGTGGAGTCTACACAGTTGTGGCAGAAACTCTGCAATGAGACCCTGCAGTGGCAGAGGCTTTTTGTGGATCGGGCCCTACGTATCTGGATGGCCATGTTCTAATTTATTTAATTCACAACATATTTTACGTGTTGTCACATGAGTGTTTCTTTATCATCGGCACATGCAAAGTGATCACTCCAACCATTATAAACACATTTAATTGAAATTCTCCCTTCTGGAACAAACGGCAACTTTTGTAGAGGAGCAAAGGAAATGAATTTGCAGTATGCAAATCTAAAAACGTGTGCAAAAATTAAAAATGTCAAAGTAATCTTTTTCCCATAGCATGCAGTTAGAAAGAAGCTTAACGAAGAATACTAATGTAGTTTTCTAGCTACTGTAAACTCTGCAATGCTCAGTTGTTGAGACAACTGGATGGAAACTTTATCCTCCATGAATCCTTATCTTGTTTGAAGAGGAAACGGAAACAATCATCCATTTTTCCTTGTGTCCAAACTATTACTGTTCTGGATTTGGCAACCTATGTTCATGTACAACGACCGTCCCCTTTCACATCACCTTAACACATTCAGGTTTTTATAAAGTGCAGACTGCAGCCAGATTATCTGTGTAATATTGTTGTGGTCTTGGTCACACAGCAGCTGGAGGCGTTCAACACTCCTGTTATCCTACAACCTGCTAACAAGCTATGCAGTGTAATCCAGACATATTTCCTGTATGAATTTGTTGGAGCAGGGACCCCTCAATTTTGACACCCCAAAATTTTCCTCAACAGAAAGCTCACAATTAGATAAATCAAAGACGGTGTTAAACCTCAGTTTCACGAGGCAATGTGCCCCCAAGGTAAGGCACCTCCCAGTTCAACACAAATATTGGAAATACAGTCAGTTAAGTAAAAGGCTCTAATCAGTAACTTAGTTGTAGATCAACAAAATAGCTTAAAGGATTTATTTCAAATATTCATATTAAATGTGGTACAGAGTCAATGCCATGAAGGCTCTTCAGCAAATAGGACATTAGGAGAAGTCCAAAATCAAAATGATATTAAGTCCCAAGTGGGAAGTAAAAAAAGGAGAAAAACGGACAACATCCCGAGTAATATTCGAATAGTCTGTGACTCACCCCCAAAATTGATGGGTTTTAACATTTTTTTTTTCACATATAAAATTTGTTAATCTGCAGAATCATTGTTGCATGAAACGCGTTACTTTCTTAGCACATCAGAGCACAATTTCAGTAAACCTCGTATTGACTATGTCCATGACCCTTGTTCTTTTGACAGGTTCTGTGTTGACTAGAGGCATAACGCTGAGGCTTCATCTTCGACCTCAACTTTAAGGTGTACATAACGGACCCTTTGTTTCAGAGAGGTTTCGGCCCCCTTATTTTTGTTATGGTTGTTATTCTATTGAGTATTTCTGTGCGAGTGGGCTAAAATGAAATTGTAATTTCTTGATCATGCAAATCCGAAATTGCATTTCCAGATCATATAGTTTGGTGATTTTTGGGAGTGGGCAGCATTATATTGTTCTTATCTGGTCTAATTTTAACTATGTGCATTCCTTTAACTTTTAAATCATATGTTGTATTGTATTTTATTCTTCTTATACCAATTAAAGGGCCTGATTTACGTCTTGGCAGGGGGAATACTAGATCACCAATGTGACGGATATCACAACTGTGACAGATATTACGATCTTCATAGGGTATCATTTGATCGTAATAAGGCGGACGGGATATCCGTCACGTTTTTGATGGGGTATTTCCCCTCCGCCAAGACCTAAATCGGGTTCAAAGTATTTTTATTTGATTGGACTATTCCACTACATGAATAATAATTTTGCCCACTCTATATTAATGCCATCTGGAGATGGTGGAACAAACTAGATACATGAATAACAGCAAGCTACTAGGAATGAATAGAGTACGGTGAGCTAGTAGAAAGACTTTGAAGTAATGGTTGCAGTTTTTTGACTGAGCCTGTGAAGATTAATTGATGACAGTATTATCAATGACACTGGAAATAAGCAAATATGATTCTGTTTAACCACGTGCTGCAGAAATAACAGAGTGAAATGTGCAGGTGTGTAGTTAACAAGAGAACACACTCTTCTACACAACAAAGAAAAATCACTTTAAAAGCAGCAGTACCATATCACTGTACATGTGTAATTAAGTGTGAAACTACATTCTGTGCATTTTTAATGATGTACAAAAATATAAATGCACAAAATCCTCTACAACCTGTCCCCTCTGATTATTCTAAAACCACCAAAGCATATAATTGATCTAATTAGTCAGCAATTTTAACACAGTCTGCATAATTTTCTGTTTCTTTCGAGTTGATTCTTTCATCAGTTCAAGCTGATCTCTGGCATTCTCCAGGTGAAATTCTTCCCTTTTCCTCTTTGACGATCCTCTTTTCCCCTTACACCCACAACTTAAAAACAAATACTCAGAAAATATGAACAAGACAAAAATGATTGCACAAATTAATACAAGTATTACAGAGTTAGTATTGGCATAAACATACCCCCTCCCAGACTATGGAACCATTCACCAACCTTGCTAAACCCTTTTCCTATTTCAGTACACCAGGAACCTACTGTTTCACACAAGCCAATCTCCTCTGAAGCTTGAACTTCATGAGAAATTGTTAGTTACGTTTAGAACATCTGCATTAATAACCCTTCAGTAATCTGGTATGAAAGTGTGCCACTCCATAACCTCCAACACCCTGCAAAAACCACCTTCCTTCATAAGGCAGTTTTGAATAATCATAGTGCCCATTGCAGTTAGTTCAGATATATCTGCATTATAGCACCAGCAGTGTTAAAAGCAAGCCCATCCAGAAGTGTAGACAACTGTCTAATCTTCATATTATTAATAAGCGCACCTAGAGGTGGAATCATAGCACCTAATACGGTCCACCCAAAACCACATTTCACTCTTTTCAAGCTGACAGTGTGATTCATCCCCCTCACATGATAAACTCTAGGAAACACTGATAAAGATAGCACACACTGACCCAATTATGAGGCAGATTGAGCTAAGCAGTCTTACTGCACTCATAATAAATCCCTCTTTTTCAGAATTGGTTTGTTACCAACCAGGAAATCACCACTAACACCTCCTACAACCCACATATTCAATAAGCCTAACTATTGCAAGATTGTGCGCATCTTACACAATTCATCCTTTCTCTCATGCTCCATTCTCAGTCTTGGATGCACATTTGACAAACTAAAGGAGTCCTCAGCCTTAATCTGCTGTCTTGTCTTTTCGTCTTTCAAATCTCTCACAAATTTCACTCTTCTTTTGCTCTATTCCCTAACAAATTCTAGTTTTTCTTTAAACTGTATATATACTCCTGTTTAGTTTTGTGTTAATAATATGGTTAAATTATGTAACTGTATTACTAAATGTACCACATTTTAAACCATCATTAGCATCTTCTGCGACAGATAAGGCAATAGAAACACCTGCTTATTAAAAATGCTAACAAACATGCTATAAGTTAGACCACAGGACAATGGAAGTTGCATGTAGGTCGCTCCTTCGCCTTTTCACATTTTAGTATCGATGTTATCATTACATCCACTAACCAAACTTTCCCTATGTGTCAGTGTATTAGAAACAACATCATTATGTACCGTGGGTAATTCAACTTCTGTGAAGACATATCCCACTGGAGAGAGGAGGCACAACAATAAACCAATTAAGACCTTGAGAGTCATTATTCGGGAGATTAAAACAACAATTTTGCAAGATTTCCTATATGGCAGTTTCTCTCAAAAACAAAAAGTAACCAGGAGTTCCACAAATCAACTAAAATTTTCTTTACAACAATAATACAATTTTTGTTCTGCTTTTTGTTCAAGGTAATAATCAAAAATGAATAAAATGTTGGATAAACGGGCGACAGCTAACTCCAGCAGCCATTTCTGCACTTTCCTGTTAGGAGGCGGGGTCAACAACGAAGCCTCATTAAGGACAGTGACTCTCCCGCAGCACGGGACAGACAAATGCAGCATTACCTGGGGACCACTACAAACTCCAGCAACTATTTCTGCATTACCCTTCAGGAGGTGGGATCACCAACGTTAATTGGCAACAAAAGCCCTCAAAAGGGCAGTGACTCTCCTGCACAGTGGGACGGACAAACAAATGCCACACTACGTGGGGGCGACTACAAACTCCAGCATCCATTTTTGCACTTTCCCGTCAGAAGGCGTGGTCACCAACATTTATTGGCTTCAGAAACCCTCATAAGGACAGTGACTGTTCCCGCAGCGCAGGACGGACAAACCAACGCTGCACTACCTGATGGGCAAATACACACTCCAGCAGCCATTTCTGCATTTCCCTGTCAGGAGACGGGGTCACCAACGTTCATTGGCTCCAGTAGCCCTCGTAAGGTCAGTGACTCTCCTGCAGTGGGTGATGCATGCAGGTGTGCTCTGGCCATGCCCAGGCTAAGGGTAGGCCCGCCTTCCCCCCCCCCCCCCCCCCATCGTGCCTGACCGAGGCTGGGAAGGGCCACCCCTCTAATGTTTGTTCTTCGCCTTTCATGGTCTCTAGAAGATCATCTAATTTCATCCCTGTGCCAATACAGTCGCTCTTGTTCACCTATGGGCAAAAGAAGGGCTGTGGAGCCTCTGGTCTGGAAAGAAGACCAGAGAAGGCCCAAAGCTCTTCAGGCCGAATGCAGGTGTCCCTCCCTGCAGCTCTCTGGTGCTAAAGGACATTGAGGAAAACACCCTGTTAAGATCACTCCTTTGTTTACCATAATGTCAAAAGGCCTCATTAAACAAGTCTCAGGCGAATCTCCTGGCTCGGACATAGCTGCAAAAGGTGTGCCTGGGGAGGACTCAGAAATGCTTGTTTCGGTCCATGGTTCCCTGTCCCCTCAGGAGCCTGTAGTCATTGTGACTAACAGATTTGTGCCCCTTGCAGACATTGCGGAGGATGACGTCCAAGATGAGACACAACAGCTGGCAAATCCAGGGGAAATTTGGGGAACGCTAATTGTATGTGTGCTTTCAGGGGAGTTGCAAGTGCAGAGGAACTGCTTTTGATTGAAAATCTCCAGGATGACGTTAGTAGCTTATAGTCTCATGTGACAGACATAATGCGAGAATTAGGGAAACTGAAATTGTCCAAGAGTCTTTTGAGGGGCAATGTGCTAAATTCTATCGAAAATTACATGCACACAGCACTTATGCAACAACATCCAAACACCAGCACGCATATTCCTCAGATGATTAATATCTGACCACAAGGCGCTCCACACGCTATGCATACAAGGGTCAGGAAAGAGTTTGGATCATTAGTGCCAGACCCACCTACACGCGCATGCAGTTCACAGCCAATCCAATACTCAAGGGAGGGATTATCCTTGGGAGGACACTCTTGAGTAACTCAGTCTGGATTCCCAGCCGTATGCTTAATCAATGTTTTGAAGCTAGCTGTGGGGGCAAAAGAAGATGAGGGCTCACTCAAAAACAATTGCATCCATTTAATTATAACTGTACCTAAATGTTGTTCTGTAATCTATTCAGATATAGTTCAGAAGATGCAACAACCCCTTAATAGGAAGTGGGATTACATAGAGCTCAGTGTTAAACACTTGTCAATAGTTGAGGGCTTGATGTGCATTGGTCTGCACATAATTCCTTCCTTGGGCTTGCTAACGCGTCCCTTTATGTCAATTTTATACACATTAGGACTCGTTTTAGGCCAATGAATCTTTTGACCCAGTGGTGAGACACCGTAGGACGAGATAACTAATCAATATGTCAAGTAATATATCAATAAGGTCACTTATATTTATCACCACAATACACTTTACTTTGGATAAAGACATTGATTAAATTGTCGGCGCAACCATGACCCTTTAGTCATGAATAACCACACCTTTATTGGAGTTTAGTGAATATTATTCCCTATTGATTACAATCTAATAGTAGAAGTGTCAATCTCAAAACCAAGAAGCAAAAGAGCAAAATCATAATATGGCAGCTGTGATAAGACTTCGAAAATGCAAAGATCACAAACAAAAGAGCACCAACCTAAGATACGCATAGATCAGAGTGCATAGAATATCATATACATCTCAGTTCAGCATAGCACAATGTCAGTCACGTCTATTTGTGTCAGTCAAAGTGATCACCTAGCCTAGCCACTAATTAGCATCAGCATGTTGGACTTCATGCAAAATAATTTTGAACACAAATTTGGAAAACATCTGACTAAGGTCTCTATCCAAAAATACAGCAGTTGGTACCTAGAAAGGAAAAGCAAGCAGACAAGTTACAATAGTATTGTCATAATTACCCTCCTTGGAATAAGTCAGCATACAGGATCAGTCTTCGTCTTCAGGACATCAGTTAGATCGCCGTCAGTCTATTTCATCTAAGGGACAGGGGACACGTCCCTCATAAGGAGGAAAAGTGTAAGGGGCAGTCTATGGATGAGGATGGTTTTGTTTAAGTCTCAAATCACCAAACAGAGTGACAGAGTTTCTGGATGCAATCGATATAATTCCCTACCTAATTCTAACGACCCTTCTGTGTCATGAGTTTTTATCCCTTTTTCACAATACCTTCCCCCAAAATTCTATTGGATATTCGCTATACCCCACTATCTTTAAGCTATCAAATTATACATTAGGTAATCCAAATTGTCACCCCACGATAATTTATAACACTTTGATTGGTCTTCATAGTTGACGTCTTCGTAGGTGGCACATCCGGAGGATGTCATCTCCTTGGCACGTTCCTCAGGTCAAAAGTTCTCTTTTCCATGTCCAAATGTCCTTGAATATTTCTACTTTTGTTGCAAAACGTATAAAGTCCACTGTACAAACAGCCAATATGCGGATGGGAAGAAAATCATTATGGCTACATGAAACGAAGAAAAAAACAAATGCTGGGTCATGGCCCTTTGCGAGTCAGCACACTAGAAAAACAGAAAATATGCTTTAATATGAGATTTACACGGCTAAAACTTCGACTCACGCTAACTTAAGGCCTATAGAATTTTCAATGTAATATCGTAAATACTAATATAAGTTTGATTAATCATATCATAAACAAGTTTTCTCATTATTGTCATTAGTTCAGTTTATCATAGTCATGATTCAAATGTACGTTAAGCAAATAACTAAATTATTGTCGTTTTCTATGTGCAGCATTGTTAAGCATTTCACGTTAGCATATGTAATATTTAAACTACGCTCTCTCAGTCCCTCCTCTGATGACGCTCGTCATCACACAATCTTTCCTTTGACCTTTCATTTTTAATTTTTCACCTTGCGCATAATGCGCATCTCAACATCTTGGCCTTTACGTGAACGTTCCCAAATTTCATTAAACATTTTCTCTCTTTCACTTTCTTTATTTCTCCTGGTTCTTTTGGTCCAATTTCTCTTTATTTTGTCATTAATTTTGCATGCCCCCCACAATCCTAATAGACAAACCAGAACAATTAATGAACCCATCAAAATTTTTGCGAGTACCCCATTCCAAATATTGGTAAACCAGCTCCCAACTCTGGCAATTCCTTTTCCAAATTTTTCCCAAACACCAAGTTCTTTCAAATCCTTCAAATCTGTACTATCTCTAGTAAGGTTAGTAAGCATACTTCTAATCTTCTTACTGTTATCTGGTATGAATGAACAACAATGACGCTCATTGAGCATCTTGCAGACCCCTCCACTCTTAGCTAAAAGAATGTCTAAAGCAAGCCGATTTTGAAGAGTCATAGCTCTTTCTGCAGCAAGTTCAGTATCCATCAGGAGTATAGCCCCTGTAAAATTTGTCAGCATGTTATCCACTATAGTAGACAACTTTTGAATCTTCATAGAATTCAAGATAACCCCTACTGATGGGATTATAGCTCCAAAGATATCACCAATGACAGCCGCCACTGATTCTCGTTTTTGTCTAGGATGTTGTAGTTCAGACGTCTTAGGTATCTGTTTTAAGTCATCAATTTGGTAAATCTTTGGGAATACTATCCCCAAATAACATGTCCCATACCATCCCTTAGGAAGACGGTAATAAGCATTTAGCCCACAGATGTAATAGATTCCAGGAATCGCTGGATCTTGTCCATTGAGCATAAAGGTCCATTTACTCTGAAACAAAAACATATGCCTGCACTCACTCGTTCCTACAAACAAATTATCCTGTTTGGATTTTGGCCTATATATACACAAAGCCTACCTACGTGTAATGCATCTATAGCTAATTTTCCTTGTGTTTTGATTGCAGTGTAAGCATAATCATTTGCGTATATACGTTTCTCTAATCCTTTTTCTAATCTTTCTTTCAATGCTTTGCGTCTATCATCTGTGTGATCTAAGAAGCTTTTCTCTATAGGCGATAATAAGCAAGTCAAATTTTTGCGATGTGCATAGGCAGTTCCAAATGTAAGCGTCGGCTCAAAGAATCCCCTAACTATTTTTATATCATGTTCCTTAGCTAACTTGTTTAAAAATTCAATCACAGGCACAAAAGAAAACACAACATCCAGATTTGAATAAAAATATTGCTCATGCTCTTCATTATAGAATCTTGTTAGTAGCAAACTGCAACTAATTCCATAAGTAAGAGGGAGGCTGTGATATGTAACTCCCTCCTGCACAGACAAAGGAATTTTAGTACATACATAACAATCTTTCGCATCCATAGTTTGCACATACTCGTTTAGTAAGCGATAGAAGACATTAGTAGAAAGTTCCCCCTTTGCATTAGTTCCCTCATGCATGTGTCTTGCATCTTGCTCAAATCTCTCCCACGGTGTTAGTTTCAGGTTTTGAAGTAGCGTTAATAGTTTCTTTCTCTATCCATGGCATTCCTACAATCACTCCCACAATTATTACTGCACACACAACACCTATTATAAGTCCTAGCCAACCACACACTTTACTTCCCTTGCTACTACCTCTATTGTAAGCCATGCCTGTATAGAATCAGATAGTAGAGCAACAATCAACTAGAGGATAGTTCACATTCTCTTGCTTTCTGCATTTATTTACAGCGTCTTCACTCACTCCAGGACCTCTTTTTGTCAAATCAGGTTAGCAGCTTGTCGTAATCAAGTTTTTCAATAGTCAAATCTGGTTCTAGTGTCACTTTAGGTATTTCATAAAGTCTCTCTTTTCTTTCAATTTTCAGTTTCAGATTTTATCCAAGATTTCCTCAGATTCGCTCAAGTACCGTAGTATTGGCCTGGTACTTCTCGATCAAAACAGAAGGCTAAGAATTCTTGTTGCCATTCCGATGTGGTAGCATACGCCCATTCAGGACCTGTATATCTTCTGTTTGCAATTCTTTTTCGTTTCAGCCTTCGTTTACCCTGTTGTTCTCCCTCACTCAGTTCTTCCACTCAAGATGTATCGTTCTCTTCTATTATCGTGTCATTTGATACGTCTCTTATCTTGAACAGTGGTTTATCTGGCCAATTGTCACCTTTTTTGTCTTTTCTCGATGTGTTCTTTCAGAACGCTGAACAGCACCCTCCTCTTGTGATATGGTGTTTTCTCTTGATTGACCTGCAGCTGGTTCAGGAGACTCTGATACGTTCTTATTTCTCTCTACAATTTTTCCTTCTTCTTATTCTGATTCTGTGCCGGGTTCGAGCTCTAACCCGTATCCGTCTACTTCTGGGAGAACCTCTTCTTGACATAGTTCTCCTGCCGCCTCTACTGAGATAGGCATTCTGTCACCTCTCTGGGACTCATTGACTGTTTGAGGGACAAGGCTGTTCTCAGTGGGTTCTCCAGTAGTCTCAGTTTCTTCTTGACTGTTTTCTGGCCCTGAGACTTCTCTTTCTAAAGTTGTTGTGCCGGAAACTTCAAGTTCCTCTTCAACAGGACACGTTACCCTTTTCGTATGATTGGCATGTATCCAGTTGGGAACTCCGGCACATTTCACAGCAGTAGTAGTCGTCAATATTACTTGATATGGCCCTTTCCAACGTGGTTCTAGACACGATTTTCTTACGTGCTTCTTGACAACCACCCAGTCACCGGCTTGTAGAGAGTGGCCTGGATCGCCGCTAGGTGGCAACGTGTTAGCTTCCACCTGCTGAGAGAAAGAGCGAATCACATCAGCCAAGCCTTTGCAGTAATCCAACACCATATCATCTTTAATATTCACTAGTGCATTTGCAGGTACTGCTGGTAACCTCATAGCTCTGCCCATGAGGATTTCATGGGGGGATAGTCCCGTTTTTTTGTCTGGGGGTATTTCTCATTGACATCAGCACCAGAGGCAAGGCATCTGGCCACTTCATGTTAGTTGTTGCGCACATTTTTGCCATTCTCGATTTCAAAGTACCGTTCATTTGTTCTACTAGTCCTGATGCTTCGGGGCGATAGCTACAATGCAGCTTTTGTTCAATGTTGAGTGCGGCACACAGGAGATTAATCACCTCATTGTCGAAGTGTCTACCCCTATCCGATTCTATAGAAACCGGAAACCCGAACCTTGGTATCAGTTCCCTAAGTAGTAGTTTGGCTACTGTAAGGCTGTCATTTCTACGTGTGGGATATGCCTCAATCCAATGACTGAAAACACACATAATCACCAACACATACTTTAGTCCTCCACAAACAGGCATTTCAATGAAATCCATTTGCATTTTGTTAAATGGACCTCCAGCTCTTCCAATATGGCTCAAAGTTACCACGGTTCCTTTTCCTGCATTCATCTGTTGACAGATGACGCATCTGTGACAAGTAATTTCTGCGGCATGTCTAAATTTTTGGTTAAACCAATCAATTTTAAATAACCTGATCATGGCATCTCTTCCCAGGTGAGCCTGCCCATGATAGAGCCTGGCAAATTGTGACAGGAGACTGTTTGGGAAGACTAATTTCCCTTCCTCTGAAACCCATAAATCATCAGCTCTCTGTACACATTGCATTCTTTGCCAAGAGCGTTTTTCTTCCTTGCTTGCACGGCTTTGTAATGTTTTTAGTTCGTCCAATGTGTCAACTACCCGCAATGCTAAGTTTAAACATGTGTCATTTTCAGTTTGTGGTAACAATTCCCATTGCTCCTTGAACGATATACAGTTCAATGCACAAAATCTTGCGACTTGATCTGCATAGCCGTTTCCCATGGATACAAAGGGGGTGATTCTGACCCCGGCGGTCTTAGACCGCCGGGGCCAGGGTCGGCGGGAGCACCGCCGACAGGCCGGCGGTGCCCCGCAGGGCATTCTGACCGCGGCGCTTTGGGCGCGGTCAGTGCAGGAAAACCGTCGGTCTCCCGCCGGTTTTCCGCTGCCCGTCAGAATCCTCCAAGGCGGCGCAGCATGCTGCGCCGCCTTGGGGATTCTGACACCCCCTACCGCCATCCTGTTCCTGGCGGTTCGCCCGCCAGGAACAGGATGGCGGTAGGGGGTGTCGCGGGGCCCCTGGGGGCCCCTGCAGTGCCCATGCCCATGGCATGGGCACTGCAGGGGCCCCCGTAAGAGGGCCCCGCAAAGTATTTCAGTGTCTGCAAAGCAGACACTGAAATACGCGACGGGTGCAACTGCACCCGTCGCACCTTCCCACTACGCCGGCTCCATTCGGAGCCGGCGTCCTCGTGGGAAGGTCGATTTGCCCTGGGCTGGCGGGCGGCCTTTTGGCGGCCGCCCGCCAGCCCAGGGCAAATCCCAAAATACCCTCAGCGGTCTTTTGACCGCGGAGCGGTATTTTGGAGGGGGAACATTGGCGGGCGGCCTCCGCCGCCCGCCAATGTTAGAATCACCCCCAAAGTCTTGTGATCTAATGTGAGCACTGCATTTCACCACGGCAATTTCAAGAGGTAACTGAATCGCATGTAACAAATCCTTTATTTGTTCACCATTTTTTACAGGAGAACCAGATGAGGTCATAAAACCTCTCTGTGACCAAAGTTGGCCAAAATCATGTACAATTCCGAATCCGTATCTGCTGTCAGTATAGATAGTGACTTTCAAATTTACAGCTGCGTGGCATGCCTTTGTAAGGGCAATCAATTCTGCCACTTGTGCAGAAAACACTTTTTCGAGCCAGGAGGCTTCAACCATACCAGTTATGGTACACACCGCATAACCAGCTCTCAGTATTCCTGCAGAATCTCTTAGGCAGGACCCATCGACAAACATAATGCAATCATTTTCTTTTAACTGTGTGTCCTGTATGTCTGGACGAGGTTTGGTACACAGCTCGGTTACCTCAAGACAATCATGGTCAAATTCTTCCCCATCTTTGATTTCAGTATTTTCATTAGGAAGTAAAGTTGCCGGGTTCAGTACAGTGCATCTCCTAATCGTGACGTTTGGTGACCCCAGTATGATCATCTCATACGTAGTGAGACGTGCATTTGTCATATGCTGAGTCTTAGTTCGAGTTAACAGAATTTCAACTGAATGTGGAACCATTACTGTTGGAGGGTATCCCATGACTATGCCGTCACATTGTAAAAGGCTCTGACCAACTGCTGCAACTGCACGCAAACAACCCGGTAAGGCTGCTGCCACAGGGTCCAAAGTAGCTGAAAAATATGCTACAGGGCGGTTTGCATCTCCGTGGACCTGTGTTAAGACAGACAAAGAACAAGCATCACGTTCATGACAAAACAACAGAAAAGGTTTCTCGTAATCTGGTATTCCTAGTGCTGGTGCCCTGCACATGCATTCTCTCAATTCCATAAATGACTCAAGCTCTTCTTTTGACAAGGTTATGGTATATGGCTCATCCTTGATTTCTTTTCCTGTCAGTTTTATCAATGGTTTCGAAATGATCGAGAAGTTGGGTATCCACTGGCGTCAGTAGCCCACATTCCCAAAAACATCCTGACATCTCTTTTTGTCGTTGGGGGATTCATTTGCAACACAGCTGTTATTCTTTCCTTTGATATTCTCCTGGAACCCTTCTCAATCAAATGTCCTAAGTATTTCACCTCCTTCTGACAGTATTGTAGCTTTCTGGGTGACACCTTGTGCCCATTCTTTCCCAGATGATTCAGCAATGCGATGGTATCATATTTACAACTGTCCCTTATTTTGGACGCGATTAGCAAATCATCAATGTACTGCACAAGAGTTGAATTAAAAGGCAGCACCAGTGGCTCCAAATCCTTCTTCAATATCTGATTGAAGATGGATGGTGACTCAGAAAATCCCTGAGGAATTCTGCACCAACTGTACACCTTATCCAGGAATTTGAAACTGAACAAAAATTGGCTGTCCTCATGAAGAGGTACTGAAAAGAAAGCTTGTGATAGGTCTACTACGGTAAACCATTCAGCATCACAGGGAACCTTGAACATTATTACTGCTGGGTTGGGCACCACAGGGCAACATTTTATCACAATTTAGTTTATTTTTCTCAAGTCCTGCACAATTCGAACCTTTCCACAGGGCTTCTTTAAATCCATTATTGGAGAGTTACATGGACTGCTCAAGACCTCTTTCAGAACTCCCTGCCTGAGAAAGTCTGCAATTATTTGTGACACTTCGATAAGAACATCTTGTGTCATGTGGTATTGTGGCACTTGTGGGAACACTGCATTTGGTTTTATCTGTACTTTAACCGGTTCTACACCTTTTATCAATCCTACTTCTTTCCCAGTTAAGTCCCACACTTTCTCTGTTACTGTCCCTTGTAGTTCGACAGGCAAATCGATCAAAGTATGCATTGGGAATAGAGTAATCAGAGGGTAGTCCTCATTTGTTCCTGTTTCTTCCTCTAAAAATTGACTCTCATCTCCCTCATTGTCACTATTTGTCTGTACTTCAATTCCATCATTGGAACAGGTAATTGAGCATTTTGTCTTGCACAGTAAGTCTCTTCCCAGTAGGGATACCGGACTTGAATCACATACTACAAATCTATGTAGCCCCTGGAAGTTGCCAATCTCAACTTGCACTGGATCTGTAATCGGGTTGGTCAGATACTGATTTGCTACTCCAACCACTCGTATGGTACGCTCTGACAGAGGCAATCTCGGAACTTCCGCACTTCTGACTGTGGAGCGTGTGGCTCCTGTGTCAACCAGAAATGAAACCTTATACCCCATCACCTTTCCCTCGACATATGGGCCTCTCTGATCTACTTCTAAGGACGCTGGAAGCCTGCACTCTTCACTGTCTGAGCTATCATCTGACCAATCTTCATTCATGCCATTTTCACCTCGTAATGGGAACTGTTGTACAGTATTGTTTTGATTCATTACCTGGCCTGTGACCTGCTGAGGAAGCATCACCTGTTGCTGTCCCATCGGAGCCATTGGTAATTGCATTTGCTGTGTAGGCACCATAGGAATCTGCTGCTGTACTGGTTGCATTTGTATTGACTGAAAACGCGGCATTTGCATCTGCTGCATGGGCTGTACCCCTTGCATTTGCACCAGATTGTTCTGAAAGTTCGGGTTCTGATGTCTTATTTTTGGACCTCGCGAATTTTGTAATGCACCAACATTAGTACCTTGCTGAACAGCACCATATTCGGGCACTCCCGTTTCCAGTGCCCCACGTCCCCGCACACGTGACATGGTGACATCTTTTTCGCCCCTTGGATGTCATTTTGAATTACAACTGTATTCAAATCTGAACCACGGTTTACAAACCCTCTGCCTCGACCTCTCGGTTGTGCCTGAAACACACCATTCATGTGCGGTTGCTGCTGTATCATCTGTTGAACTCCATTTCCCTGTATTCCTGCCTGTGCAGCCCTTATCTGCATCACCATCACCTTTTCTTTCAACTTTTTCTGTTTCAACTCAATCTCATCACTGCAGTATTTCGCATACTGCAGCACCTCATCAATCGGCTTAGCTTGCCAACAGATCAAATGATTCTTAATCATCTGACTAACCTCTGGTCGCAACCCTTCAACAAATCTAAACACGAGATGGTTCATATCCTTTGGTTCAATTGTCTCATTACCAATGTAATGTTTGAATGCCTTTAACAATCTTTCATAATATGCATGTATTGATTCATAAACCTCTTGAGAGGTCTGGTCGATTTTCTGCCAATCAGTCACCTTGGGCGAAACCTTTTGTTTCAAAAACTCAATAACTTTATGATAATACTTCATCACCTCTTCAGAAGGTGCTCCCGTCACCTTATCCCTTGCTGGTTCTTTTATCGGCCAATCAACACCTCTCTTGCACTCGAGCCACAAATCAGGCGGAACAATGATTTCAAACAAGGTGTTCAAGTCTTCCCAGAGACACTTTGCAAGTTTCACAAACCTATCTGTTTGTTGATACCACTCGATCCGCTTTTCTCTCAATCTGGGATAATCGTTAGTGAAGGATAGAATGTCTCCTCTAGTCCAAGGCACATGAACTAAAACACCACCAGCTGTCTCTTTCATAGGTAATATTTTTACCAAATTCAAATCGGGTGAGGTCTTGGCTTGATTAGACCCTGGGCTGTCACCCTTTCCCTTATCTCTTTTCTTTGCCCATCGGCCTTCCCATTTCTCCAGTGCACCCCAAATTTGTGCGCTTTGCAACAGTTCTCTCAAATGTGCCTTCATTCCTGCAGATCTCATATGCTCAAAATCCTTTGTGTCAAAATCTAATCTGTAACTCCTTTTCAAATGCTTAGTGTTTCCAATATCAATATTGTATTTGTCTGCCAAGTTCGCTAATCTCTGATGTACTTTGCCTACTTCTTTGGTAATCTTAGGGCATAAATATCTAAATTCCACTTCTGTGTATGACTCCAATCTATGTACTCCCATTGTCCCTTCTACTAACTCAGCAGCTTGCGCCCCTACTCGTACAAAGTTCAGGTATTCATCCTGTTTTTCTTTCTCTGGTTCGACTGTAACCACTGCGGTCTTCTGTGAAGTATAAGTTTTTTCTAACCATTCATTTAACTGTTGAACTGTAAAACCTTGCAGTGAAATGTTCCCTGCATGCATCATTGGGGAATGTGAGGTGTTCGTGCTCATGGTTTGCGGAGTTAGAACTCCCAAACCTGCTTGACGCATTGCTTCGAGGGGTGCTCCTACTGGACTAAGGTCCATTAAGGGCCTAGGCAGTTCAATTACTTTTTCTCTGGGGGCCATTATCTGTGGAGTTCCCATGGACCCTCCTCTTATCGCCTCATGAGTCATCACTCCCTCATCAAACACACCCGTTTTACCCTGTGCATACAATGGCACTTGTGGACCGACAGTAATGGGTAACGTTATGGCGGCAGGTGTCTGACCCGGACCCAGACTTCTTGGAGCAGCAAATCCATAGGTCTGTTCCAATGTACCCGGAACCGGTACTAATGGTGGACCTGCTACAGAGTTGTACCCTGTTATCAGCTGTGGTTGTGGTTTGGGATATTAGTTTCGGAGTTGATTCAATCTGTATTAACTTTGGCTTCGTATATATATCGGGTCTGGCGGCACGATTAAATTTGTAGTTGTCTCAAGCATTGGGACGTCGGGGTAGATTCTCTGTATCTGCGGTGGAGGCTGCAACTGTATCGGTATGTCTGGTGCAGTGGGTACACTGTCACCATTCTGTATCGAAGCTATATCGCTAGTCTGTACCGTATCAGTAACTCCCTTTTCCTGCGTCTGGTTCCCAGGATCCAAGCTAGTACTTGGAGCACTGTTGCTTACTGCATATGGTGGCGGACGATCAAGTAATAATCTGTCCATAAATTCCTCGTCGTCTGAATCATCTTCCTCTTCCCAAGATCTTTTATTCTCTTTAGATTTGTACGAGTCTTTATCTGTTTTGCAAGAGGCTTTCATTCCCTGTGTCTCTTCTCCCTGTGTTATTGCTGGGAATAATTTCAATCCGTCTACAATTCCCCGTCTCCACATTTTGTTCTCATTATCCCACCTAGCCTCTGCATAAGATTTTTCTGCTCTTCTCAGTCTTCTCTGAAACCTTTCTTGTCTATGTTTGAGAGCCATCAAATCCCAAATTGCCAAAGCCTCATACTGAGCTGGTCTCAGAGGTGGTTTCTGTGTACTTAACATCCGCCTCAAATTTTCCAATACCTTTGGATTAAACGTCCCATGTTCTGGGAACGCTAAACATCCCTCTTTCTCTGTTAATTTGCACCATTGTTTCATCCATAAACAAGGTGCGACACCCTTCTCTTCCATAACTATATAAGCTGGAGTACCCTCGGGTGGTGTAGGTTCCCCATTGGTTGCAACAATATACACATCTCCTTTCAGAGAGCTCTTGAACGCTTTAACAAAATTCATTTTGCGATTCTCTGTTAGTTTTGTATTTAATCAGAAGTGACTTAGTTCCCAGGACACTCTTCACCCACCTTTCTCAACCTATTGCCTCTCACGGACGGCAGCCAATCCGTGCGCGACCCCTCTCGACGACTGACCTATCTCAGCGCGGCACCACTGACGTCACACTCACATACACACTGCGGCTGACAAAGTCTTGCGGCTTGTCTACTCCTCACTGAACCCATACAAACCCATACAACTAATGCAATTATTGCGAGAACCTTAAATGACAACACAACTCTGCCAGTTTACTACAGGAAGGGTAACACATTCGCTTTAGAACTTTACAGGCATTTCACTTGAAGCCTCGGCAGCTACTCTCTCCTTATCAGTTCCCACATACGCAAGCAGAATTCGACCCGCAAATTCTACTCTCGACTTGTCAATGACTCCTTCTAGTGCACTTTAGAATTTGTCAAATCTCCATCGAAGGTTTCATACACACATTATGACTCAAACTTGACTTGTCAACCACGCCCGATTGACCTATTAAACCGCACAGATTACAACATAAACCATACTTGTCCTCATACTCCGGAGTCTTAGACCTCAACAGGTCCGTACATAAACAACCAACCACGTGGATAATTTTGAGCACCAAGCGCCACACTCATATGAAGTACGCTGACTTCCCTACTCTCATACTGTGGAGTACGCCCACTCCTATTAACAACACATATTTTGGCCTAATTACACACGAATCTTCACAATCACCTGCAAAATGCATAAGCTAAGCAAGCGCAAAAACCCTAACCACATACATTATGGTGCCGAGAACATTCCCAACTCACTTAGGTAGGCTCCGAGATCCCGGGAAAGTCATGGTGAACTTAGAAACCCATCATATCTCCAATTTGCATTATCACAGAAAAACAAATTAAACAATGAATCTCCGTCCTACGGCCCCCAAGGGCCAAACTGTCGCTCTGCTACCAGAACTGCTAACGCGTCCCTTTATGTCAATTTTATACACATTAGGACTCGTTTTAGGCCGATGAATCTTTTGACCCAGTGGTGAGACACCGTAGGACGAGATAACTAATCAATATGTCAAGTAATATATCAATAAGGTCACTTATATTTATCACCACAATACACTTTACTTTGGATAAAGACATTGATTAAACTGTCGGCGCAACCATGACCCTTTAGTCATGAATAACCACACCTTTATTGGAGTTTAGTGAATTTTATTCCCTATTAATTACAATCTAATAGTAGAAGTGTCAATCTCAAAACCAAGAAGCAAAAGAGCAAAATCATAATATGGCAGCTGTGATAAGACTTCGAAAATGCAAAGATCACAAACATAAGATCACCAACCTAAGATACGCATAGATCAGAGTGCATAGAATATCATATACATCTCAGTTCAGCATAGCACAATGTCAGTCACGTCTATTTGTGTCAGTCAAAGTGATCACCTAGCCTAACCACTAATTAGCATCAGCATGTTGGACTTCATGCAAAATAATTTTGAACACAAATTTGGAAAACATCTGACTAAGGTCTCTATCCAAAAATACAGCAGTTGGTACCTAGAAAGGAAAAGCAAGCAGACAAGTTACAATAGTATTGTCATAATTACCCTCTTCGGAATACAGGATCAGTCTTCGTCTTCAGGACATCAGTTAGATCGCCGTCAGTCTATTTCATCTAAGGGACAGGAGGAAAAGTGTAAGGGGAAGTCTATGGATGAGGATGGTTTTGTTTAAGTCTCAAATCACCAAACAGAGTGAAAGAGTTTCTGGATGCAATCGATATCATTCCCTACCTAATTCTATTGTGAAAAATGGATAAAAACTCGTGACACAGAAGACCCTTCTGTGTCACGAGTTTTTATCCATTTTTCACAATACCTTCCCCCAAAATTCTATTGGATATTCGCTATACCCCACTATCTTTAACCTATCAAATTATAGATTAGGTAATCCAAATTGTCACCCCACGATAATTTAAACACTTTGATTGGTCTTCGTAGTTGACGTCTTCGTAGGTGGCACATTCGGAGGATGTCATCGCCTTGGCACGTTCCTCAGGTCAAAAGTTCTCTTTTCCATGGTCAAATGTCCTTGAATATTTCTACTTTTGTTGCAAAACGTATAAAGTCCATTGTACAAACAGCCAATATGCGGATGGGAAGAAAATCATTATGGCTACATGAAACGAAGAAAAGAACAAATGCTGGGTCATGGCCCTTTGCGAGTCAGCACACTAGAAAACCAGAAAATATGCTTTAATATGATAGTTACACGGCTAAACTTAAGGCCTATAGAATTTTCAATGTAATATCGTAAATACTAATATAAGTTTGATTAATCATATCATAAACAAGTTTTCTCATTATTGTCATTAGTTCAGTTTATCATAGTCATGATTCAAATGTACGTTAAGCAAATAACTAAATTATTGTCGTTTTCTATCTGCAGCATTGTTAAGCATTTCACGTTAGCATATGTAATATTTAAACTACGCTCTCTCAGGCTCATCAATCCAGTATAAATATAGCTATCCCCACTGCCGTGAGCAGACTCCCTCAGTCCCTCCCAACACTCCAAGTAAGAACATCCTGGGGGCCTCTCTAATTGATTCTCCCGCCTCCTACCTCAGAGCAGGGGGGTACTTTGGTTCAGCTCTTAGAAAGCTAGGAAGGGGAGATTGTGACCACCCCTAAGGGAAGAGAAGGAGAGGTGTGAGGAACATTAGTGGATAAGTGCTAGCCTGAAACTTCGACTCCTGTAGGAGACAATGACTTTAAAATTAGCAACATATATTATCCTGGAATGTCTCAGGCCTTAAAAACAAATTGGGTGATCCAGATTAGGGCAAGTTCATAGACCAATTCGATGTGTGCCTATTCCAGGAAAAGGGTGTGTGAGTTTTTAGGGCTGGTTTTTCGAGTTTTAGCATCCTTGCCCAACACAAACACATGGTACTGGCCTCCGATCCGGGGGATTACTAATATGGGTCCGGCTCACAATGAATGTAGATAGCAGGCCAATTGAGGTTGTTCCCCTGATATCCAAGGCATACGTGCAACTAGGAAGGAGGGGTCTTCCCTTTGTATGTATAACATCTATAACAGACGAGTTAAATGGGTGAGAGAATCACCAACTTTAAGGATCTTTTCTGCTCATAGGGCCAACCCTATATCCTATGACCCCTTAATTGTTGCTGGGGACCTAAATACTACTTTTGAGTCCTTGGCCAATCGGGGTGATGACCCAGGTGAGGACGAATAATGGGGAATCCCAGCCCTGGATATACCTCCCATTAAGAGATACACAGAGGTAGCCTACCAGATGCTGGTGTTCACTCTAACCCTTGGTCGTAAGGGCCGCACCAAATCAGACCTCAAGTGCACCATACATATAATTGGCTGGGGCACACCAGTAGGATAGATTACATTCTTGTATCCCTGCCTCTGTGGAGATCAGTGGTGGATATGCAGATTATCCCAAGGAAAGATAGTGATCACAATGCTATCCACTGTATGGTGGCCAATACCATGCTACATTATAAGCCCACTCCCTTATCTTTTATTAGATATATCAGCCTCACTAACAACAGAAGCACCATGAAATGCTCCCAAATTGTTGCCCAGACGGACATATTAGATAGGTTAAATGTGGACCTTCTGCCTGCCTTGGATGACCTAGATAAACTTTCTAATCCTTCAACAAGGAACCAGGATATCCTGGTCATCCACAGGGATTTGTACTCTTTAATCGGCAATCACCTCCAGAATGTATGTAGGAAAGCCAGTTCTAATTCTAGTTCCAAAGACACCGGGTTCAATAAAGACTGTAGAATAGCAAAAAGGGATCTACTGGCAGCCTTAAGAAGTGGAAATGGTGAACTCGTCAAGGCTAGCTGGACAAGGTATAAGGGTATGCAGCAAAAGGCCCAGAGACAGTGGGATGCCCTCCTACGGGACGTTATCTTTGATGCAGCTAAATCAAAGGAATCCACAATGTTTTGTAAATTAGTGGCTAATGGCAGATGGTCATCCCAAACCTTCAAGGCCAATCATGTTCAGCCCCAGACACGGTGGGAACACATCCCAGCACTTTACGACACAGCAGGGAAGTGGCAGGCAGTTCTTCAGATGTACCGAATTCAAGGAGGCCCGCCACCAGAGCCGCCCTTAGTATAAAGCTTGAGGTAATTATGACTGTAATTAGGAATACTATCCCCAGGAAAGCTGCAGGGCCAGATGGAATTCCTTGGGACCTCTTCATCGCACATAATGATACATGGGCAGTGTACCTGAACAAACATACCCAGGCAATCCTGGGGGGTGGTGGAGTGCAGAGATACCATACTCCTGGAAGGCTGCCAAAATAGTACCTATTCAAATGAAGGCCCCAGAGGATATACCTCAAAGTTCTAGCCTAATCAGCCTGAAAGATGCTTCACAGAAAATATTTGCAAGGCAGATTCTCTCCTGCCTTGAAGCTTGGATTGAGGGGACAGGTGTTCTATTTGACCTCCAGGCAGGACTTAGAAAGGAGGTGAGCACTATAGATCAGGTCTTTAAATTCATGTGCATATATGGGAAAACAGTGGCTATCCAGAAGGAACACTTGTATGTCATTTTTGTGGACCTAAAAACAGCCTTTGATTTAATTACCCAAGATAGTCTGTGGAAAACGCTAAGGTATGGGGATCCCTCGGCTGCTTCTTGACATCACCATGTGCCTGCATTCAGAAACGTTTGCGCATGTTCGGTGGGGGCAGCAAGGGGAGCTTACAGATATGATCAAAGTTAGGCATGGAGTACGCCAGGGGTGCATGCTGGCACCAACCCTTTTTGCACTGTATCTAAATGATGATATGGCTGCCATGGGGCAGTGCAGTAGTGACGTACCTGTGCTAGAAGGCTGTAAAATACCGATCTTGCTATTCGTGGATGATACCTTGTTGGTAACTAGGACTCCCATGGGTATCCAGGTTTTGATGAATCAGTATGCAGACTTTTGTTGGGATAGAGGACTAGTAATTAACCTGAGCAAAACTAAGTTCATGGTGGTTAATGCCCATAGATCTTTTAGACGGCAGATCATTTTGGATGGCACTAGCTTGGAAAAGGTGTCTGAATGCAACTACCTGGCTATTAGGCTCTCCTTTAAACATGTCTTGGCTCCCTCAAGTTAGGAAGAGTGCTCTTAGTTTGACCCATTGTGCTTCAGGGGTGTCACGATTATTCATCTCCTCTAAAACAAGACAGGTCTCACCAGTACTTAAAATCTATCAAACAAAAACAGTAGGGAGTACCCTATACAGAGCAGAACTTTGGGGACATGTGCAACCTATGCCCTTGACATCAGTTGAAAATGACTTTCTAAGATCACGTTTTAGCCTTTCAATGAGTACGCCCATTCTACCGTTGCTATGGGACAATGGTGTAAAACCCATCATTAGCAAGGCCAGACGTAGACCAATCACCTATTGATTGAGGTCAACTCCAGTCTTGGATAGTTACTACCAAGCCTTCAGAGACATTGTGGCCCTGGACAAGGGTGGGAGGATCAAGTGGTTCTCCTTCCTAAGGCTAATGTTAACTAACCTGGGTCTTGAAGACGTTTGGGGATTAGAGGCCCTTAAGCCTCTGCTCTTAAAGGCTCAGCTAAAAGAACATTACTGGACCTACATATGGGTCGAAGAGGTTAGTAATAAAAGCCCTGTTCACCTTGAAGCTGATTTTATTGACATCAAGTTGAACTGCAGATTTGAAGGATTCCTGGATCTCATCTCAGTACAGATGGCTAGAAAACTGTATATCCAGTTCCGCTTTCGTACACTCCCTGTTTTGACGTTCTCCCAAAAATGTAAGAGTGCAACAAGCTTGGATTCTGTATGCTTGGTTTGTTTAGGTGCAGATGAGACCCTTCTGCACTATTTCTTCTACTGCCCAGGCTATGCCTGCCTGAGGAAGAAGTGGATTATCCCATTCTGTAGACAACAAAGAATATCAAAATCAAAATCATAAGATTTTTTTTCAACTCTTTTAGTTCAAATCACACAGTTCATATTCTTAAACTATTTTCTTTATCTGGATTCTTTTCAGTATTCAAAATGATTCCCACTACTGTTAGTCTATGCCAGTTCCTTGTGGCTCTCCTTCTTCTGGTTCATTTAAAAAACAAAAACAAATTAGCAACAGTTTATTGGCCTGATGGTTTCTGTAGCTCACTCTTCTTCTTCATGGCACTGATGCTTAATACACTTGATCAGGGGAAGCATACTTTCTCTTTTGAATTCTTTCTTCCTTGTGTTTTAGCAACTAGGAACTCACTTTCACTGTTCGCTGAGTCAATTTCAATTACTTCAGGTTCTTCTTTGATTGATTTCAGTCTTTTATTCTACCAGTGCTTTATTTTGCAGCCTCTCCTTAGTGCCTTTGGTATCTTGACTCCTGCATCTTCACTTGTGACTACTGCTGAATTGTCTTCATTCACTGATGGACTTAAAGTATGATCAGCATCCTCAACTCGACTCACTGTGAACTGCTTTCTTCTTCTGGAGGTCTCAGAACCGAATATCTTGGGTTCAAGGAGTAACACTGAATTTCTTTTGTTAATGCTGTTGCCCAGTTTACATGGTGAGAAACAGATTTCACTATATCAACCAGACCTTTGCAGTAATCTAGTACAACGTCATCGGTCATTGAAACAAGTGTAGTTGAATGAATGTAGGCCTGTCTCATTGTTATGCTAATTAGCACTTCATGGGATGAAAGTCTTTTCATATGGGTTACTTCTAATGCGCATTAGGATAAGTGGAAGGACATCAGTCCATTTCAGAGTAGTGGATACACATAATTTAGCCAGCTTATTTTTTGATGGTCCCATTCATCATCTCGACTGTGTCTGATGATTGAGGACAATAGCTATGATGGAACCTTTGATCAATTTGGAGAGCTATACAAATCAATTTCAAAATTTCATTTTATAAATGGGAGCCACGATCCTTCTCAAGAGGTTGGCAGGCTAAAACAGGATATTGATTCCACCAATCAACAAAAGCTTGGCAACTGTCCTACCGTCTGAACTCTGGGTGGAGTAGACTACACCCCACTAATAGAATAAACAGGCAATCACAAGGATGTGTTAAGGCCATTGTAAACTGGCCTCTCAATTAAATCTGCATGATGTCTCATATATAGGCCCTCTGATTGGCCAGTATGATTAATAAGGAAAGTAGTTCTTTTTTCCTAATAATTGTTCTGACAAATTAAGTATCTCTGACACAAATCCTCTAAATTTGGAAGTTGGCGAATCCTTATTGAATCTCTCCCTGTATGTGACTTATTATGCAAAAGACTTAGGCCCATATTTATACTTTTTAAGCGCTGTATTTGCGCCGCTTTTTGACGCAAAAACAGCGCAAACTTACAAAATACAATTGTATTTTGCAAGTTTGCGCCGCTTTGGCGTCAAAAAATGACGCAAACGCGGCACTAAAAAAGTATAAATATGGGCCTAAGTGTTAGACCTGGCAGCCTTAAGGTAGTCTTTTCACAAGTTTTTGCTTGCCTCCCTCCATTTTTCTGATCTTGTTTTTGCTGGTATTAGGACTCTGCAGACGTTACCACTGCTGACCAGTTGTAACATGTTTGTGCTCTCTCCCCTCAACATGGTAACATTTGCTCCTACCCAAATGGCATATTTAAGTTACCTATACGTTCCTGGTAAAGTACACTAGATGTGTGCATGTACTGTAAATTAAATGCTCCTAGTGGGCCTGCAGCACTGAATTGCCACACAGGAGCCAAGGTTTTCCTCTGTGTTTCTCTTCCTCTGTGGGTTTGGTTAATATTACTTTTTGTGAATTATCCTTTATCTTTTTGGGCACTAGTTTTTTTTTCTCCACAAAATCCATGTTTCACAGAGGGAGAGTTGGCTGTCATTGTGGAAGTATACTGCTTGTATCATACTGTCAAGGAGACCAGATCCCTCGGGGCTTGCGCATGTCCCCAACATGTCCACCTCTTGGCAGCTCCAAACTCCACTAGTAATATAGCACAGAGTTAAAGAATGGCCAAGTGGGGGAATGGGTTGGGAACAGCGGGGAAGGAGACCTGTGGAAGCAAGAGTTAAACAACACAATTGCAAGATTAATCACAATGACTTTCAATACGTTTTGTTTCAATTAAACACTTATACTGAAAACATGAATGGCCTAAGGCTTTACTATAACTAGGCCTCAAGAATCTAGGTACCTGGAAATCAAGAAAAGGTTATACAAGGTTTTCATATGAACATTAAAGAATTAACATATTATATTTTTGCACCTTAAACGCTCTCCAAATAGTTCTTAGAGTAGTCACTGCATTGTAACAAGAATCAAAGAACACATGTTTTTTTCTCTGCATGAATGAACTGTACTAGATTCATGAAGAACGCGGCTACGTCACTCTCTAACTAGGAGTTCCAAGACTCAAATGTTCAGGAAATATTATGCACCTTAATCAAGCTTACACTGTTAGATTTCAATGTCTAGAAATGATTGCGCACTCTGCCGATCTGTATTTCAAAGGTTAAATGCCTGGAATGAATCGCGCACACACTTGCAGATTCGATTATCAGGAACCAAATGCCGTGAAGTGATCGTACACTCTCCAGATCTGAATGCCAAGAACTAAATGCCAGGATTGAATCACGCACACTGTTGCCGATTTGGACTTCACAATACAAATGCCATGAAATGATCGCACGCACTGCCGATCTGAATGTCAAGAAGTAAATGCCAGGATTGAAACACGCACACTTTTGCCGATTCGGACTTCACAACGCTAATGCCATGAAACGATTGCGCACACTGCCGATCCGAATGCTAAGAAGTAAAAGCCAGGAATAAATCGCGCACACTGTTGCCGAATCGGAATTCACAATACAAATGCCATGAAATGATCGCGCGCACTGCTGATCCGAATGCCAAGAAGTAAATGCCAGGAATAAATCGTGCACACTGTTGCTATTTAAGGGAGCCAGCCCAGCTCCACAAGCTCACTATTCAGTTGTCCCGGTGCAGAGCAGCAGCATTTTCCTGAGCTACCGTTCCGGAGGCCTACCTAGGCATTTCCAGGCCTGCCCTTATTTCCTTGGTGATCCTCAAGCAGGGCGATAAGGTGGAGGTTGGGTCAGGCCCCCAACTCAGTTTTCAGTGACATTCGAGTTTTGGGCCTAATTCTGAAATCGCATGTGCGATTGTTTTCCCTGGCATTTAACCTTGGCATTCAGGTCTGCAGTGTGCGCAATCATTTCATGGCATTTGCATCGTGATGTTCGAATCGGCAACAGTGTGCTTGATTCATTCCTGGCATTAAACTCTTGGCATGCAGGTCGGCAGTGTGCGCGATCATTTCATGGCATTTGCATCGTGATGTTCGAATCGGCAACAGTGTGCGCGATTCATTCCTGGCATTAAACTCTTGGCTTTCAGGTCGGCAGTGTGCGCGATCATTTCATAACTTTTGCATCGTGATGTTTGAATCGGCGAGTCATTCCTGGCATTAAACTCTTAGCATTCAGGTCGGCAGTGTGCGCAATCATTTTGTGGCATTTGCATTGTGATGTTCGAATCTGCAACAGTGTGCGCAATTCTTTCCTGGCATTAAACTCTTGGTTTTCAGGTCGGCAGTGTGCGCGATCATTTCATGGCATTTGCATCGTGATGTTTGAATTGGCGAGCATTCCTGGCATTAAACTCTTAGCATTCAGGTCGGCAGTGTGCGCGAGTATTTTGTGGCATTTGCATTGTGATGTTCGAATCGGCAACAGTGTGCGCGATTCATTCCTGGCATTAAACTCTTGGCATTCAGGTTGGCAGTTTGCGCGATCATTTTATGTCATTTTGCATTGTGAAGTTCGAATCGGCAACACTGTGCACGATTCATTCCTGGCATTAAACTCTTGGCTTTCAGGTCGGCAGTGTGCGCGATCATTTCATAGCTTTTGCATCGTGATGTTCGGATCGGCAACAGTGTGCGCGATTCATTCCAGACATTAAAACTCTTGGCATTCAGATCGGTAGTGTGCGCGATCATTTCATGACATTTGCATCTTGATGTTCGAATCAGCAACAGTGTGCGCGATTCATTCCTGACATTGAAAACCCTGGCATTCAGATTGGCAGGTTGCGCAATCATTTCATGGCTTTTGAATATTGACGCTTGAATCAGCAACAGTGTGCGCGATTCATTCCTGGCATTTAACTCTTGAAGTACAGATCGGCAGAGTGTGCGATCATTTCTAGATCTTGAATTTTTTAATGTACATTTTGATTATTAATTTGCATAATAATTCCTGAACAATTGAAACTTAAGACTCTTAGACAGAATGTGACGTTGTAGTGTTATTCATGATTCTAGTACAGCTCATTCATGAAGGAAAAAACATGTGTTCTTTGATCTTTGTTATAATGTTGTGACTATTCTAAGAACCAAATGGAGAGTCTTTAATATTCAAAGTGTGAGATGTTAACTCTGGAATGCTCATATGACAGTTTGCATAATCCTTCTTGATTTCCAGGTACCCAGATTTCTGAGGCCTAGTTATAGTGAAACTCTAGGCCATTCAAGTTCTCAGTATAATGTTATTTGAAAACAAAGCTTATTGAAAGTCATTGTGTTTAATCTTGCAATTGTGTTGTTTAACTCTTGCTTCCACAGGTCTCGTTCCCCGCTGTTCCCAACCCAAAACCCATTCCCCCACTTGGCCATTCTTTAACTCTGTGATATAATATCTAGTGGAGTTTGGAGCTGCCAAGAGGTGGACATGTTGGGAACATGCGCAAGCCCCGAGGATCTGGTCTCCCTGACAGTTGGGATGTCTGGTGCATGTAATGTACAATTACTGAAATTGTTTGTATTTCAGGACATCTCTGCAACATCCTCACTGGAGTTTGCATCTGTGTACACCGGCCTGCATGTGTAAAACAATGAAAATCACACAAAGGTCTAAACATTCTATCAGTCTGATTTTACTTTTTTAGGCTGCCCCAGTTATAGCTAAAGACACATATGTGGTATAACCCAGATCATAATTTTATATTGTATGCATTGTTCTCAGGACCAACCCCCCCAGGCCATTGTACCACCCTCTGCCACTTAAGACACCTCCTCTCCAGACCAGGATCAAGCCTTTGGTGAGGACTCCACTCCTGCAAGTCCAGATGATCAGGAGCCATCTGGTCTGTCTGCCCAGACAACTCCAATGAGTTGCACTTGGCCCATGCCTATACCTCCCACCCCAGCTGCAACAACACGTCAGCCAATGGATACCGCCACTTCCTGTTTCCAAGGGAACATCACCCCAATTTTGTGCCCCCAGTACTGGCTGCTGTTGAGACAACACCGGCACCAATTCCAGCTGTGCCAGGACCCAGTGGGATGGGGCACGCTGCCTCCAGGGCACAGGGTAATGGGGGTAGGTGTTATGGGAGGGAATTGGTGGACCAGGAAAGTGAGGCCACTGGTGTCTTATTCAGCAAGATCACTATAGACTGATTCTTGGGAGCATACAAGAGTCCCAAGACTTGATGGGCCAGGTCGTTAATGAGCTCAGGGAGCTCAAGGAGGTGCAGAGGGAGCTCATGTTGAAAATACGCAACCACAAAGACATAATGAGTTCCCTGACTGGGGTGCTTTTTGACATCTATCACCACATGTGCAGGGCTTTTCCCAGACTATCAGCCTTGTCTGTGGTCCTTCTACATCTGGACCAAGCACACCAGAGCCAGCCACAGTCAGGGAGGCTCTGCCACAGGAGACGATCATCCAGACCACCAGGAGAGGATGGCAAGACCCCCACCACCATTTCCAAGAGACGCAGATCCTAATTTTCTCAAGTGTGTCTCTAGCATTCACTCTGTGGGTTATTTCAGGGACACATTTACCTTTTTTGAGGACAGTTGTATTTTGTTCATTGGAATCCAAACTGTTTTTGCCTCTGCTCCTATACTTTCATCCACCATAATATACTCTCATTATTTGAAATACTTTTCTGTTCCGTTGTGTCATGCAAATAAATGATCTGGACACAAACTACAAGACTGTTTTTGTATTTATTGTGGCATTTCATTTTTCATGTCTGTCTTCCACCATCATTTTGTCAAATCTTTTGAACAATTATTTGCAAAGGAAAATTAGAAATGACAAAGGGGTAATGTGTTACCCATTTTCTTCAAAGCAAATCAAAATCCCAATGTATTGGTAACCTATAAATTTAGGTAACAAGACTTAGACAAAATCAGAGCGGAATTTCACAGACCAAGCCTAACTCCAATAGTCTGTGCCATTTAGGGGTGGACGCTCCATGACACGCCATGGAAGAAAGGGAATATTGCATGGGATCAAATATAAATAGGCAAACTATCATTAATGCATGACCTCAGTTGGAGCCATACATCCTATCCTCACAATAGGAATCCTACATCAATAACACCAATAGTCTACATCATGGCAATAATACAATTTGAGGCCACATGACCATTACAGGACACTGTGGCAGTACCTGGAGCAATGACACATCCACCATTCGGTGGTGTGCTAAAAAAAGGGTTCTCTCAGCTATGAGGCGACACATCAACAGCTACCTCCACTGAACACACATTCAAATTTTAGTAAGTAAGTAAACTTTGATTGATTCATTTCAATATAAAATGAAGTGTAAATAAAATTAATTAAACCATCTTGGCATATAAAAGCCACAGGGTCTCATTGCGCGTCGGTCCGTACCCCAGCCAAAAAGTCATGTCCTAATTTATGCAATAGTGCAGGAGTCGCATAACATGTATGAGGTGCCTTGTGCGGAAGGGAAACATATGCAAAAAATAACTAAAATACATTATTAAAATCCATGAGTTCAGAACCACTGCTGCAAATTGTGGGAGAGGTACTTTCCTCCTGTCATGGCTGAAAATCAGAGATCATGGCTGGGGGAATAGTGCGGACAAGGAGCTTTCTTTAGAGCCTGCTGACCACCTGCTGAACACCCCTGCAGGTATTTACCATATTGGAAATCGCTCAAGGGTCCTCAGAGTTTAAGCATGCTTTTATTGCTTCTCTGCAGGAACGCACCCCTGCCTAGATCCAGAATGTCCTGAGCTAGTGACGCTGTATATTTAAGGTGGATCTGCATATGCAAAAAGAGTGGATCACGCTTTCTTTTGAGTGGCCACACAACTTAAACGGGGTTTCTCCTGCTACCATTAGCAAGGGAGCTGCATGTGCATTTGTGGGGGAGAACTCCAAGGTGATATTTAAAAAAAGGTTCCCTTAGTCCTGCTACTGAAGGCTTCGCTCAAATATTGTTGAGGTTTTAGCTGATCGTAAGTATTTAGTGCCATCCATGCATGGGCACGATTTTCAAGGGAAGCCTTGTCCTCTAATGATTAAATTAGTTTTGACATTTTGCAGGTTGTCTTTTAAATGACTCCAGGGTGGGCATTACAGACCATAGCTGAGCCAGTCCCAGCTGGTTGATGGAGTCTTTGAGGAGTTTTCCGGCTGCTGAATGGGGTTTATTGATTCCAGCCAAATGTTATGGTTTAGGGTATTCCTTTCAGCAGACTGGAACCTGTAGCACATGATGACAAATGTTGCACATCTGGAAATCGTTTTTTTGGTGAGAACAAATTCTAACCTAATCTGGGCTGCCAAGGTGTAAATTGGCAGATTAAATATTTCCCTTTTGATGACCGTGTTGTACAGAGTGGTTGAAGCCCTCCCTAAAAGGGCATCCCTTCCGCATGACAAAGTTGAGAATATCTTCGCCCTAGCTATTTCCAAAATGGGGCTATAAGATAGTCTGTTGAAGTTCAATAGCTCAGTGGTAATGTCACCTGCCTCTGATGCTGAAACCTCTCCTGGCCGAGGGTTCAAATCCCGCCATGGGTGGTAAAAATTGTATTTTAGTGGAGAAGTGTGGCTCAATGGTTAGAGCGGCAGACCCTGAAGCAGAGATCTGGCTCAAGACCAGGGTTCAAGTCCCGCTTCGGCAGGTCTTGGGCTCAATTCCCCTTGACCAGATAATTCTCGCCTCGGTGCCTAATCTAATTCATGGGTCCCACTCTGCAACTCTGGGCAATAGCTTGCTTAATCTCCACAACGGCCCCAACAGCGCTTGGATGCCTGGCTTCACCCTGGGGGTGCCCAGGAGTGGGCACCTCACAGGGAAAAGCCAGGAGGGGTTCCATAGCGGTATGAGTACAGCGCCTTGAGACCCTAACGGGTGAGTAGTGCGCTATACAAGTGCAAATTTTAATGAGCACACTGAGCCCTGCGGCCAGGTCATGCCCTTTTCTCTTCATTTCCTCCCTGTGTGGCTTAAAGTTACCTTTGCTGTTGAATATAAGGCCAAAATATTTGTAGTCAGTGACTTCTTCGACATTTCTGGAGTCTAGGAACCAACTCATTTTGCCTCTTTTTTTTTGTTCTTCTGCAGCAATTCATTATTTTAGTTTCCTTGGTGTTAACTGTCAGGTCGTTTCTTAACGAGTAGTTGTAAGTGGTGTTCAGAAGGTGCTGCATTCCCACCTTGGTACAACTGATCAGCAGTAGATTATTGGCATACAACAAGTGTGTAAATGAGATGGTGCTGAGCTTTGTATGTGAGAAATGACAGCAGCCAAGGATGAAAGAGGTCATCCAGAAATAGATTAAAGAGCACTGGGGCCAAAATTCACCCCTGCTTTAGCCCTCAGGATGTTGGGCTGGCCCTGGAGAGGCTGGCCCCAGTGCCCAGCTTTATTCTGACCCAAGTGTCTGTATATACGTTTTCAATTTCCCTTAAAAGCACGGAGGAACGCCCCAGTCCTTTAGCTTATGCAATATCAAGTTTCGTGGGACACTATCGAAAGCTGCTTTGTCATCTATGCGACATAGATACAATGGTTGTTTGGTTGATTTTGAGGCTTCTAGCAGCAAGGTCAGCGCCATGATGTTTTTCAAAGTCCCAGTTTTTTTTTAGAACCTCGTCTGATTGATCAGGATGATTTACACGGTGTCAGCTCAGTCAAGGAGCAGTTCCAGTACGACGCCTGCATATTACTTCACCTCATTGTCAATGAGGGCTATCAGCCTGTAATTTTTGAGTTTTGACTTGACGCCACCCTTGAAGACTGATGAAATGATATACCCTTTCCAGGAGTGGGTTTGTGGCACCTGAGAGAGCACTGGTGAATAAAGGGGTCATGTACACTGCCCATTTTTGCTGGGTTGATCTTATAGATGGCGTGGGGAATTCCATTCAGACCAGGAGCACCTGCGAGTCTACCTTTTTGCCGTTTTATAATTTCCTCATCTAGGATTTGCTCCTCCTCTTGAATGATGGGCAAATGATTTGAATGGAATTGCTCGCCTGACTAGCACACCGATGCGCTGCCTAGTGAGTCTGCTGTTTATAAGGTTGTTATTAAAGTGAGCAGTAAGGAATAAGGCTCGGGATTTTTCAGACAGATTTGATCTGACAGACAGATCGCCAGAAGGCATTTGCATTGTGATGCTTTACGTCCCAGGTGACTTTTGCCCAGAAGCTGACCACTGTTTCCCTCTTTTTGGTCCACATGGCCCTTTTTAACTCTTTTTTTTTCTTACACCTGAGGTCAGATATGGAAACTTCATTTTGAGGGAGCCATCATACTGCTCTCAGACCTGTTATTTCTCTGCTCGCGCACTTGTTCTGACTTTAAATTGGAAAGCCAGTTGATGTTTGAGCTGTATGGGAGTTGATTTTAAGGCATGTTGTTGGGAGAAGGAAATTGTGAATGTTTCCCAGTTGCTTGTTGGAGAACGCTTGTCCCTATGAGCCAGCTTGCAGTGTTTTTTAGCTTCCTGTTCCAAGGAAACAATATTGGTTGCTGCCAATTTTACCTATCTTAGGTCAGATAGGGAGATTGTTCCCAGAGGGTCTGCAGTTGGTATGTTCTCTGGCACTGCAAGAGCAAGTTCCAGCTCCTGCAGCAGGTGGTCACTCTTCGTTGAATATTCCTACAAAATTACCATTGCAGACTGATATGTTCCGTATGTCACAAGTTGTTCTTACATTACAGGTTATATAATATGTAATGGTAAATTTACACTTGGTTGAAAAAGTAGTCAATCACATCTTGACATAGGTCAATTCCTTCTCCTCTTCATTGGGCATTTCAACACCCTCACACGGTGGCTGTTCACGGTCTCTCTTATCTGCGATTATTGGAATGTTCTGTTGCAGGGTGATGTTTTGTGAGCATGCAGCACGCACCCATGATTTGGCACACCCTATTGGGTGAGTAGAGGAAGGCTCCACCAGTCTTGTCCAGGCACCTAAACCTGGCTTTGAGCATCCCAAAAGCCTGCTCCACTGGCCTCCATGTTCTTCGATGGGCCTCACTGAAGTGGACTTCCTGGCGTTGTTGGATTTCTCAGTGATGCTTACAACCATGGTCTGTTAGGATAAGCGGAGTCTCCTACATGGAAGCGACATATCAATAAATTATCATATCAAGCCAATGTACCTTCCTCAACTGGGATTCAAGCAAATGATCCCCAAGTCATATTGCACTTACCAATAAGCCAGGTCCTCTCCGGTCCAAGTTGTGACATTTGCATGGTATGGTGCTTTTATGAAGTACAAATGAATCATGTGATCAATTAATTCATCTCAAGTGTATGTTGAAAGCGGGCACACACATTTGATATGTATGAATTGGATAAGAAGACAATGGAAGTTCTTCCGATTGCAGTAGACCTCTTCACTTGCGTGTGGTGGCACCAAGGCAATATGCGTGCCATCTGTTGCTCCAACCACATGTGGTAGTCCACCCAAGGCATAAAATTCTCCCTTCACTGTGGCCAAATCCTGTTATCCTGGGAACTGGATGTAACTGTTTATGTGTTTCATCAGTGAAGCAAGGACGTCCTGTAGCACACTGCTGAAAGTTGGTTGGAGCATGCACCCATATACTGCCACAGTGTACTAAAAAGAGCCAGTGGCCACAAAATGAAGTACTGCCATGGGTTTCACTATTGGTGTGGTTGCTGTTGTATTCCTATTGTGAGGAAGGAGATGAGGCTCCAGCCAGTGATACAAATCCAGGATAGTTTGCCTTTTTAACTGGAGCTTCTTAATGACGTCCCTTTCTTCCATGGTGGCAAGGTTTGGAAATGTCCAGAAGACCTGAAGCTGTTGTCTCCTACGCATGCCTGGGTTCAAACGTCTGCATGTATAGAAAAGAAAATATCAGCTTAAATGCCCACACCATACTTTGATGATCAACACACATTTCAAGTCTTGGTAACATTAGAAATGTTATTGTGTCATACATGTACACACATTGTTATCAACTTTTTTGAGCTTCAAAACTCTTTTTATCATTTATGTTTTTGTAATTATGTGCAAATAATACATTTGGAATGTATTATTTGCACTTTTTTTTTTAATATACTGTCAACTGAGGAATTACTTCTCCTGCGGCACTATTGATATCAAGCACAGCCACGGTTCACTTTTTAATGTGTCATAATTTGCCAAAAACAGTGTTGTTTGTATCTGATATTTGTATAGACACAAGCCTCCATTTTGAGTGCTGGTGACAGACTACCAATTTAAAACTATACAGCTTCATATCCTAAAATGGCGGCTGCCTGACCTTGTTGATTGGTTACCCGACACTCGTCGGTGGAAGTTGTCAGTGTAGTAGGTGGAAAATTCTATGCCTGACTGTGCCATGGGCTAACGTGTGTGACGGCTATGCACAAAAGCCAATGGATGTGCCTGTCTCTGTCACAGCGCACAGAACAAAAAGCTCACTTACTTCCTAACACTGCAACCAACAAGACCTCAGTTTTTGCTGTTCTCACCGAGCTCCGGGAGCCAGGATGCCAGGCAAAGCAGGTGACAGGGCCCCTGCCTTAAACACGGAAGAGCTGGAGCTCCTCTCCAGGGAGATCCTGTCCCTGTACAGCCAGCTATACGAGGACCTATAGGAACAGGTGCATGTATGATTGGGAAATGTTTAACTAAGTAACTGGTTCCCTTTTCGGCCACAGGCTAATTAGTCCCTTTTTGTGCATTGGTGAAGTGTTGTGATTGAAGTGTAGTGAACTGAATGATTTCACTGGAAACAGAATGCTGTTTGACAATGTTAGAAATGTCTGTACTTGGAAATGAAAAGTCAAGTGAAAGCAGCAGCAGAAATATATGTCCATGTAACTCACAATTCCAGATTTCATCAAACAAAGAGCAGGCTCCTTACTACCAGTAGCCAGTAGACAGTGTACCAGTAGTAAAAGTGAAAACATATAGCCCATGTCAACAAAGGAGAAATATTAAGTGCAAGAAGATTCTCTAAAGTTATGGAGTTGTCTGATGCTGTCCTGTCAAGTGGAATTACAGCACATATTGTAGAATGAAATTACCTGCATGGCTTAAATGTGTCATGGTGCCACATATGGGGAAAGTTATTTCCTATGCTGCAAGTTCAAATGACACATGCTCTCAATCATCCATACAAGTATGACACATTCCTACACCTACTTGTTCATACATCCCCCAGATCCATGCTCTCGCTGACACATAGCAGCCCTTCCATACTGCCCTTAGTCACTGTATGTGATGCGAGCTATGGTTTCTAGACTCTTAAGTCTAGACATGAAGCAAATTTAGCTGTGCATGGGGTTATGTGCAAAGAATGTACAAGTTGTTTAGCCTTTATAGCTCACAATATTTGCAACTAATCAGGCTTGGGTCTCACAGTGGGAAGGTTTCATGGCCCTGGCCTAGATGGTGTTTGTGACCTGGATTGGTAACATGAAGAGATAGAAAGTGTTGAGAGTACTCAACAGATCACTACAAATCAGTATTTCCTAGGAACCTCTAAATGTTTTCCAAAAAACTATACTTACTGTTTGGTGAATACATGTGAGTGATGCAAAACAAATTGGGTCACAGCACTGCTGACAGAAAATCACTCAAAACTTATTTTCTTGTTTTTTTCTGTCATCCATTCAGGTCAATGCCCATCAAAAGCGGGATATCTGGAAGGCCATCTCTAAGAAGGTGCGGACCCTGGGGGTCCCTAAGTGGTGCAGCCTGCATTGCCAGAAGAGATGGGAGGACCTTCCATGCTGGACCCGTAAGTCAGCGGAAGGCCAGCTCAGCTAGTCCTCCCAATGATCCAAGAGGGTACGCAGCACCCTGACCCCAATCAATGGCCTGCATACTTGTGGTGGCATACCCAGAGCTTGATGGGCAGTTGAGGGTCCAACAGCAGCATCAATGGGGTAAGTTATTGTCTGTAGGTATTTTTGTTAATCATTTTTATTTCCAGCAATGTTGTATGACATCAACATGATGGTTGACACACATCCAACACACATGAGAATTTCTTGAATTGTAAGTTCATCTGATGCTTTGTTTGGTGTATTGTTTTGTGTTAAAGGTTGCCACTAGATTCCTCATCACAAGTCAAGTACTGTTCTGAGAAGACACATGGCTGCATGCTATTAGACTTTTCATCCTTGGCGTGGTCTTCCTTAACTTTTTGCCTCTATTTCCCAGGTTGTTGATGTGTGCTGGACTCTGTTTTTGCTGTTTTGTTTCTCTGGGCACTTTACCACTGCTAACCAGTGCTAAAGTGCAAGTGCTCCTATACAAAATGTGTATGTGATTGGTTCATCCATGATTGACATATTTGATTTACTAGTGAGTCCCTAGTACAGTGCACTAGAGGTGCCCAGGGCCAGTAAATCAAATGCTACTAGTGGGCCTGCAGCACTGGTTGTGCCACCCACATTAATAGCTCTGTAAATATGGCTCAGACCTGCCACTGCACTGTCTGTGTGTGCAGTTTTTAATTGTAAATCAACTTGGCAAAGTGTACCCACTTGTCAGGCCTAAACCTTCCCTTTTCTTACATATAAGACACCCCTAAGGTAGGCCCTAGGTAGCCCCAAGGGCAGGGTGCAGTGTATTATTAAGGTAGGACATATAGGCCCTCATTACAACCCTGGCGGTAAATGCCGCTTACCGGCGTGCTGACGGTCGCCAACATACTGTGACCGTATACCGCTACGGGTATTAAGACCCACACATAGGTGGTCATTACAACCCTGGCGGACGGTGTTAAAGGTGCGGTAATACCGCAAACAGGCCGGCGGACAAAAAAAGGGAATTATGACCGTGGCGGAAACCGCCAACAAAGACAGCCACATTAACACTCCGCCCGCCACGGCGGTACAGACAAGCAGCGCGGCGGTCACCGCCAACAGACAGGTGGAAGACAATGTACCGCCCACAGTATCACAACCCGCCAATCCACCACCTTTTCCGGGGCGAATTCACCGTGGATAAAAACACGGCGGAAACAGCTTTTGCAATGGGAAAACGCTCACCTTAACACACTCCACGAGGAAGGAGGACACCATGGAGCCCGAACTACAAATACTCCCTGCGCTTGTCTTTCTGCTCCTCTACGATCACCATCTACGTAGGCGCCGAAGACAACGGTGAGTACTGCACCTACGACATAGGGGAGGGGGGAGGCAAAAGTCAGGGGAACACACACACGCACCACCCCCACCCCCACCCCGACCCTCACCCACTACAACACACACACACCAATGCATTTCCAAACAGCACAGTAACAACCCACCGCCCCCCGGAAGAATTGAAAGCCAAAACGAAATCAGTACAACCATTGTAATGTATCAAAATTGAGTATGCTCATATATACATACATATATACACATTCCAAATATATACATCACGATTAGTAGTGCAGTAAGTACACAGGGAGCACGTTGTATGGGCTATGCCTGGGTGGAGAGGGCTGGATGTTAGTTGGAAGGGGGCAGAGTTCAGGGAACATGAAGGACTGTGAATGCATGTGCCACATGGAAAGGGTAGGGATGGGGGCCACTCACATCGACGGTGCAGTTGGTAATGACTTCTCTTCTTCCCCTGTACATGTCATGTAGGTCAGCGCCCACCAGAAGAAGGACATTTGGCGTGCCATCACCAAGGACGTCCGGACCCTGGGGGTACACCAGAGACGGGGCACCCACTGCCGAAAAAGATGGGAGAACATTCGCCGCTGGAGCAAGAAGACGGCGGAGGCTCAGCTGGGGATGGCCTCCCAGCGTGGGAGGTGTGCCCGTCGCACCATGACCCCCCTGATGTTCCGGATCCTGGCGGTGGCCTACCCTGAGTTGGATGGGCGCTTGAGGGCATCACAGCAGACACAAGGGGGTGAGTACACTCTCATTCTGCGGACTTTGCGCGCAGTGGAGGGGTCTGGGTGGGGGAGGAGGGCTGTGGGTTTCCCTAGGCCAGGGCGAGTTCCATAGGCTAGGCCCCTCCGTAATGCTGGCCATGTGCCACTCCACCCCACCTCAGTAGAGTGCCAAGTACAGGTATACATGCCCCTGTGGCATCTATGTGTGCAGATGTCCACCATAGCCACGTAGGCCAGATCCCAGAAATTGCATCTGTAGAGGCGAAGTGCACGGCGTAGTGCAGGGGGCTGCTGTGTCTGTATTGTCCGCCAACGGTAGCGGTAAGCCATGCACTCAACCTGTCTTTCTTCTGTCGCCCCCCCCACCCCCCCCTTTTCTGCTCTCCCTGTTCTTTTGTGCATCAGCATCATCAGGCGGAGGTAGAGTGGCACCGGAGCACGAGGGAGCTGCATCCCACATGGCCATGGAGGGCCACACCACAGACTCTGAATACACCAGTGGGACAGAGGGCGAGGGGAGCTTCACATTAGTCACCGGATCACCAAACAGCGACACAGACTCGTCCTCCGATGGGAGCTCCCTTGTGGTGGCGGCACCATCTGTGCCCCCCACTTCTACAGGTACAGCCGCCACCTCCCCTACCAGCACCGCCCTCCCAGCAGCCCCTCAGCGTTCGCCCCGTGCCCGCTCACCCAGGAGGGTGGGCATCACCTTCGCCCCAGGCGCCTCAGGCCCTGCCCCAGTCACCCCTGCTGCCCTCAGTGAGGAGGCCATTGACCTCCTCAGGTCACTCACTGTTGGGCAGTCTACCATTGTGAATGCCATCCAGGGTGTAGAAAGGGAATTGCAACACGGTAATGCATTCCTGGAGGGCATTCATTCTGGTCAGGCTGCCCTTCATCGAACCCTGCAATCTCTGGCCTCAGCACTGATGGCAGCCATTGTCCCTGTGTCTAGCCTCCCCCCCTCCAACTTCCTCCACCCAGACCCAATCCCCTGTACCCCAGCCTATCCCAAGCACACCATCAGACAAGCATGCATACACCTCAACCCACAAAAGTAGCTCAGGCAAACATAAGCACCACACAACCCACAGGCACTCAAACAAGCATCATCCACATACAGACACAACAACATCCACTGCCTCCACTGTGTCCCCCTCCTCATCGTTTCCATCCTCCCTCCCAGTGTCGTCTACACTCTCACCTGCATGCACTACATCTACAGGCACTAGGACTCGCACCAGAACACCCAGCACCACACCCCCTCTCACCTGCACTCACCACCCCCACTACCATTTACACGTCCTCTGTGTCCACTCCCAGTGTGTCTCTGACGCCCCCTCCCAAAGTACACAAACGCGGGCACCCACACACCCAACATCCATCCACCTCACGACAGCCTCCAGTACCTGCACCTGCACCCAAATCACCTAAAGTTACACCTCCTACAACCACCTCCTCTTCCTCCACTCCCAGACCGCCTCCAGCTACCCATCCCAGTCTTCGTCAGCAACTCTTCCTCAGCAACGTTGACCTCTTTGCCCCCACCCCAACCCCTCCAATTGATAGGTCCCTTGGTAGCACCTCAGCCAAAAAAAGTCCAGTACCAGTGGTGCGTGTTAAAGGTGTGTGGAGTACACCGGCCACCAGGGCAGCCAGTGTGACACGGAGCCAAAGCACTGCCAGCCCACCCCCTGTAAAGCACCTTAAGTTGGAAAGTGGCCGACGGGACAGGGTGAGGACTCCTGGCAGCAAAACTGCTCACAAGGGTCCCAGGGGGAGTGCCGAGTCAGCTGTGACTCCTCCAAAGGTGGTGAAGGGCCAGAAGAAGTCTGCACAGTCTGGGAAGAGCAGCACGGCGGAGAAGGGCGCCATCCTCCCAGACAGCCGGGACGCCACCGCCAGCACTGCCGTCACTGGTCCGGAGACCACCGCCAGAGTCAGTGCCCAGGAGGGCAGCACAATCATCACTGGTCAGGAGACCACCGCCAGAGTCAGTGCCCAGGAGGGCAGCAGTATCGTCACTGGTCCGGAGACCACCACCAGAGTCAGTGCCCAGGAGGGCAGCACAATCGTCACTGGTCAGGAGACCACCGCCAGAGTCAGTGCCCAGGAGGGCAGCACAATCGTCACTGGTCCGGAGACCACCGCCAGAGTCAGTGCCCAGGAGGGCCCCGGCAGCCACAGCCCCGCTGGGCAATGAGGGACCGTCATGCCACACACCAATGCACAGGTCAGACAGCAAAGGCAAGCACCGCTGAACAGGTCTGGAGGACCGTAGAGTAGCGTGTACTGGGGGAGGACCCCGTCCACGAGCTTCTCCAACTCCTGAGCAGTGAAGGCAGGGGCCCTTTCCCCAGACGCAGCAGCCATTGTCTCTTCCAGACCGAGGTCACAGCAGCACTTGCAGTGTAGGTCCTCTCCTGTCGAAGATCAGGTATCGAGTGATTCAACAGATAGAAAATGGCGGTCATGTCCGCGGTGGTGCGTCTCATTACCGCCGGCGCACTTCATCATTGGCTCCTGGGACCCATAGGGTCCAATGTTAACCAATGCAGCATTGCGCCGCGGTCTACGACCGCCTACCGCGACGGTGTACAACGCCAGCGCAGATACCTCACATCCCATTGTCCCAGTTTAGAGGTCAGGCAGCCGCCATTTCAGGAGCCCACATGGCTTCATTTACTACTGCGTCACACATACCTAGGCCTACACTCAACACACATACAGGAAGAGTTTTTGGTTTGGTGTCGTGTTCTGTGTATCTGTGGGTACATACCTGGGAATTTGTTGACTCTGTGGTCGCTGTTGTCGTTCCTAGGCACCGTCAGCTGGGACATTTGAGAAGATGGCGGAATCCTCCAGTGTACCGACCGCTGGTGGACCTGTTGACAATGGAGGAGCGACATTTAATCATCACCTACAGGTTTGACCGTGCCACTATCCAGGAACTGTGTACCCAGTTCGAGCCAGACCTGATGTCACCAATCCGCCATCCCACAGGAACCCCCCCTGACGTGCAGGTGCTGTCAGTGCTCCATTTCCTTGCAAGTGGGTCTTTTCAGACAACAGTGGCCATGGTATCAGGGATGTCCCAGCCTATGTTTTCCAACATGTTGTCTGCCCTGCTGAAACACGTAAGGAGCCACATCGTTTTCCCTCAGGTGGACGATTTGGCTACAGTGAAAGGTGACTTCTATGCCCTTGGACATATACCCAACATCATAGGTGCTATTGATGGCACCCATGGAGCTCTGGTCCCCCCCGCAGGAGTGAACAGGTGTGCAGGAACCGGAAGAGTTATCATTCTATGAATGTACAGATGGTATGTTTGGCAGACCAGTACATCTCCCAGGTAAATGCTATGTTCCCAGGCTCTGTGCATGACGCCTACATCCTGCGGAATAGCAGTATCCCGTATGTGATGGGTCAACTCCAGAGGCACCGTGTGTGGCTATTAGGGGACTCTGGTTACCCTAACCTGTCATGGCTATTGACCCCCAGTGAGGAATCCCAGGACCAGGGCAGAGGAACGCTACAATGAGCCCATGGGCGGACTAGGAGGGTGATCGAACGCACCTTCGGCCTCCTGAAGGCCAGGTTCAGGTGCCTCCATATGACAGGTGGTTCCCTATTCTACTCACCAAAGAAGGTGTGCCAGATCATCATCGCCTGCTCGATGCTTCACAATCTTGCTTTGCGACGCCAGGTGCCTTTTCTACAGGAGGATGGTCCAGATGGCAGCGTTGTGGCAGCTGTGGAGTCTGTGGACAGTGATGAGGAGGAAGCTGAGGAAGAAGACATAGACAACAGGGAGTCAGTCATATAGCAATATTTCCAGTGACACACAGGTGAGAACCTTTTTTTTTACTATTACATTCACCTTCACACTTCTACCTCTATCCCGTCTGCCATTTAGTATCAGTATTTGGTAACTGAGTTGTACCTTTCCATTATGGTTTCACAGGTGTGGTTAGCAACGTGTGTCATCTGCTTGCATCCTTCATGGACTTGTGATGTGTGACATAGGTATGTTGGCATTACAATTGAAAATGCATTTTTACACTGTCATTGATAATACAAATTTACCTAATCACAGACTGACTCCAGATTGTTTTGTGCTTCAAGGGTGTTTATTGAAGTGCTCAAAAATGGAGGGGGGGTGTAAAATGGTGATGGGTGATGGTGGAGGAATGTCCATGGCAGAGTCCAGTCTATTGGTCACACAGGTGCACTGCCCATATGGGCATAGGAAGTAGAGCTGGGGCACTTTAAGTATGGACAGGGTAACAAAGTGGGACAATCAGGGTGGTCTCATTTCCTGGCGGGGGTCTTGCCATCTTGCTCTGTCCTGTTCCTGGATCTCGGGGACCGCTTGCGGGGTGGTTGTCCGTCTGCAGGGGGTGGGATGCTGGTGTGGTGGTCTTGTGGCGGGGCGTCGTGTCCACTAGCGCCGGCGGAGGTGGTGGGCAGTTCATTGTCCATGCTAGTGGAGTGCCAAGGTGTCCCTCATGGTCTTTTGTATGTCCTTCAGCACCCCTACGATGGTGCCCAGGGCGGAGCTGATGGTTCTGAGCTCCTCCCTGAACCCCAAATACTGGTCCTCCTGCAGGCGCTGGGTCTCCTGAAACTTGGCCAGGACCGTAGCCATCGTCTCCTGGGAGTGGTGGTATGCTCCCATGATGGAGGAGAGGGCCTCGTGGAGAGTGGGTTCCCTTGGCCTGTCCGACCCCTGTCGCACAGCAGCCCTCCCAGTTCCCCTGTGTTCCTGTGCCTCCGTCCCCTGGACCGTGTGCCCACTACCACTGCCCCCAGGTCCCTGTTGTTGTTGGGGTGGTGGGTTATCCTGGGTTCCCTGTAGTGGTGGACACACCGCTGATTGACGTGTCCTGGGTACGGAGGTATGGGCCCGCTGGGTGGGTGCTGTGCTGGTGTTACCAGCGGGTGGAAGGTCAGTGTTGGGTTGTGCCTGTGCAAGGGGAACCGACTGTCCCGAGGCCCACGATGGTCCGGGCTGGTCATCTGGATCCAGTTGGCCAGAGCTGCTGTCATCACTGTGGGCCTCTTCTGTGGGTGGAGTGGAGATGTCTGGACCCTCCTGTGTGGTGATGTTCCGTAGTGGTCCTGCAGGGATATAAGAGCAAGATTATTGCATGTGTGTGTGTAATGGTGTGCAATGGGTGGGTGTGCGTGTACCCCAGTGCAAGCATTCCTGTGTGTGGGTTTGTGTGATGATGGTTAGGGGGTTGTTATGGGTATGTGCAGTGAGCATGATTTGGTGAGGGGTGACCACGCTTAGTTGTGTCATGCAGGGCTTGGTGTTGGGATAGGTGGTTTGTGTTATTAGTACATTAGTGAGGATTTGGAGTGATAGGGGAGGGGGTGAGGGTGGGGGGGTGTGATAGCATGCAGGTAGGGTGGGAGATATGATAGTTAAGATTTGACTTACCAGTGTCCATTCCTCCACCGACTCCTCCGAGGCCCTCTGGATGCATGATGGTCAAGACTTGCTCCTCCTATGTTGTTAGTTGTGGGGGAGGAGGTGGGGGTCCGCCGCCAGTCCGCTGTACCGCGATGTTGTGCCTGGAGACCACGAATCGCACCTTCCCCCGTAGGTCGTTCCACCTCTTCCTGATGTCCTCCCGATTTCTTGGATGCTGTCCCACAGCGTTGACCCTGTCCACGATTCTGCGCCATAGCTCCATCTTCCTGGCTATGGAGGTGTGCTGCACCTGTGAGCCAAATAGCTGTGGCTCTACCCGTAGGATTTCCTCCACCATGACCCTGAGCTCCTCCTCGGAAAACCTGGGGTGTCTTTGGCGTAACATGGGGTGGTGTGGGTGATGTGTGGGGTGGTCTATGTGTTGATGTTTGTAGTGAGGTGTGGTGCTGTGTGGTGTTTTGTGCGTGGTATGTTGTATGGGTGATGGTGTTGTGTGGCTGTGTGTGGTGGGGTTCTCAATTGCTGTGCTCTCTGTCTCTCGGCTTCCTCAAAATTTCTGGTCATAGGGGTTTGTGGGTGATGTGGGTGTGTGTTTTATATTGTGTTGGGTGTGTGGGAGTGGTGTTTGTATGTGTATCAGGTGTGAGTATTTTGAATTGTCCAATGTGGCGGTGTTTTGGAGATGTGTGTGTATTTTGAGCGCAGCGGTGTGTACCGCCAATGGAATACCGCGGCTCAAAGACCGCCGCGTGGATTCGTGGGTCGTGATAGCATGGGCGTGTTTCTGTTGGCGTGACGGTGGAGGTTTTATTTTCGCCGGTTTAACACTGACCTTTGGTGTGGCGGACTTGTGTGGGTGTCAGAATTTCTGCGGATTCCGAGATGTGTGTCATAATAGCTGTGGCGGAATTCCGCGGCCGCGGCGGTGTATTGGCGGTCTTCTGCACGGCGGTAAGCGGCTTTTACCGCCAATGTTGTAATGACCCCCATAGACATCCGCCACTATACAGACACACACACAAGTCCGCCAGCCCAAAGGTCAGTGATAAACTGGCAGTACCAAAACCCACACTGTTACGCCAACAGAAATACGCCCACAGTATCAGGACCCATGAATCACCGCAGCGGTCTTTCAACCGCAGTAAACCATTGGCGGTACACACCGCCGTGCTCAAAATACACACAAACTAACAAAACTACACCACATTGGACAATTCAAACTACACACCTGACACATACACACACCCACACACTATAAAACACACACCCACATTACCCACAACCCTTTCAACAAAAAAAAGACTGCCAACTGAGAGAGAGACAAGCCAGGAGCACCCACTCAATCTGAGCCACAGAACACCAGCACCCATACACCATCCACGCACCTCAAAGCACACACCCCAACACAGCACCCCACACACCCTCACACATACCACTCACACCACATCCATGGCACCCCAAAGACAAAGACACCCCAGGTTCTCAGAGGAGGAGCTAAGGGTCATGGTGGAGGAAATCATCCGGGTAGAGCCACAGCTATGGAGATCACAGGTGCAGCAAGGAAGATGGAGCTATGGCGGAGAGTCGTGGACAGGGTCAACGCCGTGGGACAGCACCCCAGAACAAGGGATGACATCAGGAAGAGGTGGAATGACCTACGGGGGAAGGTGCGTTCTGTGGTTGCAAGGCAGCAGGTAGCTGCACAGAGGACTGGCGGTGGACCCCCACCACCTTCCCGACAACTAACAAAATGGAAGGAGCAAGTCTTTGCGATCATGCATCCTGAGGGCCTCGCAGGAGTAGCAGGAGGACTGGACTCTGGTAAGTCAAATCTTTACTATTATATCCCCCACCCTACCTGTATGCCATCACAAACTCCAACCCCTATCCTCACCCCCATCACTCCACCACCTCACATATACCCCATTATCACAATCCACCCATCACAAAACCAAGCCCTGCATGCCACACCAATGCATGCACACCCATCACAGACCTGCATGGACACCCATCACTAAAGCATGCACATTAGAGAGAATCACCTAGCCCACAAAATCACAACTCACACAAGGCAAAGCTGACAGGGCAATCACAACCATAAAGGGAAACACACCCATGCACAAAATGGCACATGCAGATATAATAACACTGCATTTACATCCCCACAGGACCCCCACTCAACGTCACCGGGAAGAAGGTGCCACCAACATCCAGTCCCCCCCCAGAAGAGGCCCACAGTGATGACAGCAGCTCTGCACGCCTGGATCACGATGACCAACCTGGCCCTTCAGGGACCTCTGGACAGTTGGTTACCCTGCCACAGTCCCAAACCACCACAGAGCCTCCACTCTCAGGAAACACCACCATAGCACCCACCCAGCGGGCCCATACCTCTGTCCCCAGGACACATCAATCAGCAGTGTGTCCACCACTACAGGGATCCCAGGCAACCCCACAAACCCAAGACAATCCGGGACCTGGGGTCAGTCGCAGTGGGCACACGGTTCAGGGGACAGAGGCACAGGACAACAGGGAAACAGGGAGGACTGCTGTGCGCCAGTGGGAGGACAGGCCCAGGGAACCCACTCTCCACGAGGCACTTGCAGGGATCCTGGGAGCATACCACCATTCCCAGGAGACCTTGGGCCGGATACTGACCAAGTTGCAGGGGACCCAGTGGCTGCAGGAGGGACAGTACCCGGGGATCAGGGAGGACCTCAGACACATCCACACCATCCTGGTCACCATTGCAGGGGTGCTGGCTGACATGGCCAACACCATGAGGGAGGCAGTGGCACACCAACGGGCCCCTAACAATAGCCACACCGAAGAGCAGCCCTCCACCTCCTCTGGCGCTAGTGGACAGGAGGCCCTGCCACAGGACCAACAGGCCACCAGCACCCACCCCCTGCAGAAGGAGAACCACCACGCAAAAGGTCCCTGCGATCCAGGCGAAGCCAGAGAACAGTGCCAAGACCCCGCCAGGAAATAAGACCCCCTCGAATGTCACCCTTGTGTCCCACTCTATCACCCTGTCCACATTGAACTGCCATTGCTCCACTTCCTATGCCCCCTTGGACAATGCACCTGTGATACAAAGAGACTGGACTCTATCTGGACATTCCTCCACCATCATCCCAGTCCATTGCTCATCCCCCTCCACCTCTTAGCATTTAAATAAACACCCTTGGAACAAATACAACTATGGAGTCTGTCAATTGATTGAGTTCTGCATTAGTTCTACAAGCTGTAAACATTTCAAATCATATGTACAGTAATATGTACATTGGTATGACCTGTAGTGGACAGCACTAAACAAACCAGGAGCCAGAGTGGGCCGCAGAGATCTGAAAATAGAGATGCCAAAGGGTACAGTAAGTGGCTATAGACATAGGGAAATCAGGCTGCCATGTCCAATGTCTAACACAAAACTGCAATGGAAAGTGAAGTTACAGTGTCCTACCTGTGTGTCACTGGATGTACTGTTGTATGAGTGAGCTTCTGTTGTCCACATCTTCTTCCTCTGCCTCCTCTTCCTCACTGTCCACAGGCTCCACCACAGCCACAAGACCATCTCCAGGCTCATCTTCCTGCAGAAAAGGCACCTGGCGTCTCAAGGCCAGGTTGTGCAACATGCAACGATGATCTGGAACACCTTGTTGGGTGAGTAGTACAGGGATTCACCTGTCAGATGGAGATACCGTAACCTGGCCTTCAAGAGGCAAAAGGTTCTTTCAATGATCCTCCTTGTTCGCCCATGTGCCTCATTGTAACGTTCATCTGCCCTTGTCCTGGGATTCCTCACTGGGGTCAGGAGCCATGAGAAGTTGGGGTAACCAGAGTCACCTGCAAATATTTGAGGGATACCTGTTAGACATACACTCACCCTTAGGACAACCCCACACCCATATACCTACATCAACTGGGTGGGGATCAAGGGCTCACCTATTACCCACACCTGGTGCCTCTGGAGTTTGGACATCACATATGGAATGCTGCTATTCCTCAAGATAAAGGCATCATGCACAGAGCCAGGATACTTGGCATTCACATGGGAGATGTACTGGTCCGCCAAACACACCATCTGCACATTCAGAGAGTGATAGCTTTTTCTATTCCTGAACACTTGTTCATTTCTCTGGGGGGCGGGGGGGCGTTAGAGACAAATGCTATATGTGTACCATCAATGGCACCAACGATGTTGGGGATATGTCCCAGGGCATAGAAGCCAGCTTTGACTGTGGCCAAATCCTCCACTTGGGGGAATACGATGTAGCTGCACATGTGTTTCAGCAGGGCAGACAATACTCTGGTCAACACATTTGAGAACATAGGCTGTGACATCCCTAATGCCATGGCAACTGTCGCTTGGAAGGACCCACTTGCCAGGAAATGGAGCACTGACAGGACCTGCACTAGAGGGGGGATACCTGTGGGCTGGCGGATAGCTGAAATCAGGTCTGGCTCCAATTGGGCACACAGTTCTTGGATCCAATTGGGCACACAGTTCTTGGATTGTGGCCCTATCAAGTCTGTAGGTTAGGATAATGTGTCTGTCCCCCATTGTCGCCAGGGGTCTGTACAAGGAAGGATGTCTCCATCTCATATTCCTCCTCAGTGGTTGAAGTCTAGGGAGAAAAACAGTGAGCAGAGTGACATATTTACATATCTATTGAATTAATGATGCATCTCTTCCTTTACAGAAACAGTATGTGGATTCGAAAGTCAGTTGATGTGCCAATATCCGCTGTGATGCTGTTAGGTGCCATGCCCTGTGCCCCCCTGAAATGGCGGCTGCCTGACCCCTGGGAGAGACAAGTGGAATTGAGGTAATTCCACTGGCATTGTGCGGCATAGCGGATGGCGGTCGATGATCGCTGCGCAACTTCGCATTGGTTAACATTGGGTCCTATGGGTTCCAGAAGCCAATGGTGATGTCGGAGGAGTTGGAGAGACTGGTGGATGGGGTCCTACCCCAGTACACTTTACTCTATGGTCCTCCAGACAAACAGGTCAGTGCACTGTGAGCATGATGCGTGGGCCATGAATGTATGGAGTGCTGTGTGTGTCAGCCTCATGTAGGGGAGGGACTGAGGGGTCCTAGGCAGAGTGCTGCATGTATGGAGGTCAATGTCTGTGCGTAAGGGGATGGGAGGGGTTTGGTGGGCCATGAGTATGACGGTCCAGACAGTATGACTAATCCTTTTTCTGCTGCCTTTTGCCTGCAGGTCAGCGCCCATCACCAAGGAGGTGCAGACCCTGGGGATCTTTGACAGGTGGAGCATACACTGCCGCAAACGGTGGGAGGACCTGCACCGCTGGGCAAAGAAGAGGGCGGAGGCCCAGCTGGGGCTGGCCTCCCAACGAGGAAGGGGTGCCCGTCGTACCCTGACCCCCCCTGATGTTCCGCATCCTGGCGGTGGCCTATCCGGAGTTGGATGGGCGCTTGAAGGCCTCACAGCAGCCACAAGGGGGTGAGAACAGATTCAGATTCCTGACTTTGCACGCGTTAAGGTTTACCTGGGTGGGGGATGTGGGCTGTGGGTGCCCCTAGGCCAGTAGCAAACATGGCAGGGTAGGTCCCTTGTTGGGCAGGCTCTGAAGCACTCCAACCCCAATAGTGTTAGTGGCCATCTACTACTGGGCAGGGTCCTATGGGTTTCAGGCATGCAGCTAATGGCGTTAGGCATTGTACCCCATGGGCTGGTGACTAGCTGTGTAACTGGTAGTGCATGGCCTAGTGCATAGGGCTGCTCCTCTGTGTGTTGTGTACGCCGACGGTAGTGGTGTTTCTGGCATTGACCAAGTCTATCCTCTGACTCCCCCCCCCTTTTTGTTTTGTCATCCTGTACTTGTGTGCATTAGCATCATCTGGCGGAGGGGCAGAGGCACCGATGACAGAGGGAGCTGCATCCCACATGGGCTTGGAGGCCGAATCCACCGACGGTGAGGGCACCAGTGGGAAGGAGGGCGAGGGTAGCACCACGACGGAGACAGGAGGGGACACTACAGATAGCGATTCCTCCTCCCATGGAAGCTCCCTGGCAGCGGAGGACACTTCAGTGCCCACCCCAACAACAGGTACAGCCGGTACAGCCACCACCCCGTACCAGCACTGCCCTCTCAGCAGCCCCTCAGCGTGTTTCCCGTGCCCGCTCACCCAGGAGGGTGGGCATCTCCTTCGCCCCAGGCACCTCAGGCCGTGCCCCAGTCAGCCCTGCTGCCCTCAGTGAGGAGGCTAATGACCTCACTGTTGGGCAGTCAACCATTTTGAATGCCATCCAGGGTGTCGAGAGGCATTTGCAGCAAACAAATGCATACCTGGAGGGCATTCACTCTGGCGTGGCGGCCCAACAGAGAGCATGTCAGGCTCTGGCCTCCACACTGATGGCAGCCATTGTCCCGGACTCCAGCCTCCCCCTCCAACTTCCTCTACCCAGTCCCAATCCCCTCAATCACCACCTATCCCAAGCACACCTTCAGACCACCAATCACCCAAATCAACACACAGAAGTGGCTCAGGCAAACACAAGCAACACACTTCATCTCACAGGCACTCACACAAGCACCATCCCCATGCAGACACACCAACATCCACTTCCTCCACTGTGTCCCCCTCCTCCTTGTCGTCCACCTCTCTCCTCTCACACCTGCATGCACTACATCCTCATCCACTACCTCCATCACCAGCACGCCTATCACTACACACCCCTCATTGGCAGTCACCACTCCCACATCCATGCACACGTTCCCTGTGTCCTCTCCCACTGTATGTGTGACCCCTCCTCCCAAAGTACACAAACGCAAGCACACACCCACCCAACAACCATCCACCTCACAACAGCATCCAGCTCATGCACCTGCACCCAAACACAGCAGACTGACACCTCCTACAACCACTCCTTCTTCCTCCACTCCCAAACCTTCACCCTCTTCCCACCCCAATGTCCCTAAGAAGCTTTTCCTAGCCAACATTGACCTGCTGTTCCCTACCCGCCTACCCCCCGTCCTTCACCTCGGGCCAGGGTGGCCAGAACCCAGACCAGCACCTCAGCCACCAAGTCCACGTCTGCTGTGGTTTCTGCAGCTGTCAGAGGCTGTAAGGGGGCACCCGTCATGCCAGCCAGTGTGCCACCAACCCCTGCCACGGCCAAGAAGATTCCGCCACCTGGCAAGGTCAAGAAGGGGACAGCATCCAGCAAGGAGAAGGAGCCACAACCACCCAGGAATACCACATCAAAGACTCCAGCTGGCAAACCCAAGGTGACACCACCATCTACCAAGGGCAGGAAGGGGCACAGAACACCAGCCAAGGCACTTCAGCCGTCCGATCCTGCAGGTGAAGGCCTGGTGGCTACCAGCACAATCGCCAGCACCGCCACCTGCACAGCTGCAAGCACCGCCGCAACCACTGCCACCAGCACTGCCAGTAGCACCACTGCCAGCAGCAGCAGGCCCAGTGGGCAGCCGTCCGAAGCTGCAGGAGAAGGGCTGGAGCCTCCCACAACCACTGGCAGCACCCCTCACCAGCTCCGCACTCCCACTAGTTTGCCGCCTTAGGCGCCAAAGGATGGAGTCTAGCCCTGCCTCCATGGACTATCATGCAACCTGTTCCCTGCAGATCAGATCTCATGCCTCAGACACCCAGGTGAGAGACTGTGACCTTGCACCATCCAGGATGAAGCACACTGGGCACAAAGCCCCCTCCAGAACCAGTGGAAGAAGGCATCCACTCCCCCCCCTCCTTGGCAGGATGAAGTACACTGGGCACAAAGCCCCCTCCAGAACCATTGAACAATTGCAATGTTTTAGTCCATTCCTTTTGCCCTTTCGTTATTCCTGAGGGTTATGGGGTGTATATGTAATGTTGTTGCATCTGTTTGTGTGTATGGTGTTGGGGGTGAGGGTTGGGGTGGGGGTGTTGCATGTGTGTGTCACTCTCTTTTTCTCCCCCCCTCCCTTGTGTGCTAGGTGCAATACTCACCGTGGTCGTCTTCGCCAGCGTTTGTGTTCCTGGTGTATGAGGAGGTACACCAGCATTGGAAAAATGTGCAGCTCGGGCTCCATGGTGTGGTGGTGCTTCCTTAAGTGTCGAGAGGTGAGTCATTTCCTTTCAATGTACTGTTTCCGCCGTGCTTTTGATGGTGTTGGTACCGCACCGAAAAGGTGGCAGACAGGCCTGTTGTAATGCTGTGGGCGCCTGGTTGTTGCCGGTTACCGCTGCGGTGTTTGTTGCTACCACCGTGGAGGTCAGAGTGTTAAAGTGGCTGTCTGTGTTGGCGGTAAGCTCTGTGGTCATAATTCCATTTTTCTTTACAGCCGGCCTGTTAGCGGTATTACCGCCGCTTTATCACCGACCACCAGGGTTGTAATGAGGGCAATAGTAATGTGTTTTATATGTCATGACAGTGAAATACTGCTAAATTAATTTTTTCACTGTTGCAAGGCCTGTCCCTCTCATAGGTTAACATGGGGGCTACCTTTAATTATGATTGCATTGTAGATTCCCTTTGGGAGCGAATAGATATGTGGAGTTTGGGGTCTCTGATCTCACAATTTAAAAATACATCTTTTAGTAAAGTTGATTTTGAGATTGTGTGTTTGAAAATGCCACTTTTAGAAAGTGAGCATTTTCTTGCTTAAACCATTTTTGTGGCTCTGCCTGTTTGTGGATTCCCTGTCTGGGTCAGTTTGACAGTTGGGCTGCTTGCACCTCTCACTAGACAGTGACACAAAGGGAGCTGGGGTGTAGCCTGCATATCCTGATGAGCCATCTGTGCTAGGAGGGAGGGGAGGAGTGGCCACTCAAACCTGAAAGGGCTGTGCCTGCCCTCACACAATAGAGTCTCCAATCCCCTAGTGTGAGTCTGGGGACTGGCCTGGGCAAGGCAGGATTTCACAAACAAGAGAGACTTTTCTTTGAAGTAAGCCTACTTCAAAGGGCAAAATGGGTATAAGAAGGGCATCCAAAACCACAGACTTTAGAACACTTCTAGAAACCAAGAGGAACCTCTGCCTGGAGAAGAGCTGAAGAGCTGAGGAAGAAGAGCTGCCCTGCCTGTGACTGTGCTTTGTGGAGCTATACTGAAGTTGTTGCTCCTGCCTATGCTAGAGGACAAAGACTGGACTTTGTGTGCCTTCCTTCTTGTGAAGAACTCTCAAAAGGCTTGAATTAGAGCTTGCCTCCTGTTGTTTGAAGTCTCAGGGACAGCAAAGACTTCTCTCTGCCAGCACCTGGAGCCTCTGCTGAGACTCCTCCTCTGCCAAGTGGTGCCCATCCAGTTCCTGGGACCCTGAAAGGAGAAGCTGGCAGACCAAGAGTGAGAAATCCACGCACCGACCGCCGTGCGGGGAAAAGATCGACACAACTCCGATCCGTGGCTGAAAAATCGATGTGCCGCCGGTTTCGCTGCTGAAAATCGCTGTTCGCCTGCAGCGCAACTGAAAGATTGACACATGTGGCTGGAGAAACGACGCGCAGCATCGCTGACGGAGGCTGGTGAGATCGCAACCCGCGCTGCTTGCTTTTCGGATCATCGTGCAGCACGATTTCCGACGCAAACATCGCTGGGTGGGTGTGTAAAAACGACGCAAGGCCTTCCCGGGCCCGAGATTGTGGTTCGAATTGATGCATCGCTCTCCTGCGGAGAGAAGAAATGACGCACGCTGCCTTGACTGAAGGAGAAACGACGCACAGTCTCGAGCGTGTGTGATATCGACGCATCGCAAGCCCTTTTTGATGCACACTCGCCAGTGCAGGATTATTTTTGACGCACCCAGGTACATTTCCACACTAACAGTGTTAGCGTTGTGTTTAAAATTACATGAAGACTCTTTTTGGTTTTTAATTGATAACTTGACTTGTGTATTGTGGATTTTTGTCACTTTGGTCTTGTTTTGTTTAGATAAATATTTTCTAAACTGGTGTTGTGTCATTTTGTAGTGTTTATATTAAGTTACTGTGTGTGTTGGTACAAATACTTTACACCTAGCACTCTGAAGTTATGGCTGCCTGCTTGTGCCAAGCTAAAAAGGGAGTGAGCGGGGGTTAGCTGAGGGTGATTCTCTTTTACCCTGACTAGAGTGAGGGTCCTTGCTTGGACAGGGGGTAACCTTACTGCCAACAAAAGACACAATTTCTAACACATGCGAACAAAGGAGTAACTGCATTTTCTCTATGTAATGAGGGAAAGCTCCACCACAAATGTTTATGGGTGATGAGGCTCGATTACTGGTGACATGGCAAAATGCGCACTTATGATACAGTTGATGTATCAGACTTGACATTAGTAAGTTGGTTCTAGGACAACATGATAATGAGCATCTGCACCAAAAGGAATGGAAATGTGTACAATGGCATCATCCCCTTTCTGAAACATGTTTGAAACCTGTTTTCACAGGAAAATTCTAGTCAGTTCATGTGAACAGTAGCAGATTGTCATGAAGCCTTAGTGCTTCACAAATGTGCATGTAAGCCAGTCTGTGTCACACAACATGAATTTGTATGCCAAACTGTATTGATTGCAGCAGACAGCAATACGTCCACATTGGTGAGAGAGTTACACGTACACCAAACAACATTTTGATGTCCTTAGTACTGTCCAAAAGAGAAATTAATGATGGGGAGAAATGTGATACTTAAAGGGGCATTTGCAGATGAAAGGTTACGTCACATAGGTGTTGTGGTATCCCATCTTGAGAAGGCCATATCTGTCCCAAAACATGGCTCTTTTGGAAATTAGAAATTATTTTAGCTCTGTACTGCAGTGAGTTTAAACTGTCTCAAGGCCTATGTGTTTAGTCTTTCTGTTGATGACCTTTGTCATAGAGTGAACTACAAGTGGATAAGAGACAAAGGCATACATGATGTAGGAGCTAGCATGAGGAATTTCTAAACTTTGAGCAAATGTTGTGCAATCAAAGTTCACATTCAATTGTATTTACACAGATACACTCAAACTCTTTTATCTGTTTTCAGCATCATCTGTGCAAGGCGAAATTGACAGCGCCCACATGGTGGGGAGAAAGCTAGCCACTGTTGCTTGGGTGTGGACACCACAGACACTCAAGGACCTTGTGGTATGGAGAGTGAGGGGACTGGCATGGAAGCCACCAGCGACAGAACATCTTCTTTGGAGGCCTCCAATGAAGACCAGTCCCTAGTGCTGGCGGACTCCGGAGTGACTGTTACACTTGCATCATTGTCCGCCACCCACGTTCTGATCCCTACCCTACCTTTTTCTCCCCCCCCAGTTGGCCGTAGCTGCCCCATAAATGGGGTGGCATCACCTTTGCTGCAGGCACCTACCCCCGTCCTGGTGTCCCAGGCTGCACTTAATGAGGAGGCTGTAGATCTTTTGTAGACTATTGCTGTACGCCAGACTACACTACTGAATGCTATCGAGGGGCTCAGTGGCCAGAACACTCCGATGCTGGCTTACCTGGATGGTATTCATAGTGCCCTGTCTGGCCTACATTGGTCATTCCAGGGTCTGGCCTCCTCACTGACTGCAGCCTCCCACTCACTCCAACCTCGTTCCCCAACTGCCACCTCTTCCCCATCCAAATCCCCTTTACCCAGCCCTATCCAGAGTACACACACACAGCTTTACACGTATACCCACCAACACACACAAGCAGCACATCCTCACAAATACTTCAAAAAACACAGACAGACACACATACTGACACCACAAGCACACCTGCAGTCAGCACCCCCCCCACAATCCAAGCACCCACATACCACCAGCACACCTGCAGTCAGCACACCCTCAACACAAACACTCACACACAGCACCAGCACACCCACCACAACACAAACACCCACACACACCACCAGTGCACCCAGTTAGTACACCCACTACTACACACAATCAATCAATCAAAGCATTTGTAAAGCGCACTACTCACCTGTGAGGGTCTCAAGGCACTGGGGGGGGGGAAATTCAGGGGGTGCTGCTACTGCTCGAACAGCCATGTCTTGAGGTGTCTCCCGAAGGTTAGTAGGTCCTCTGTCTATCGCAGCTGGGTAGGAAGAGTGTTCTACGTCTTGGCAGCAAGGTGGGAGAATGATCTGCCACCGGCGGTTGTTCTGTGGATGCGTGGGATGGTCGCGAGGGCAAGGTCAGCAGAGCGCAGCTGTCGGGTTGGTGTGTAGAAGGAGAGGCGTCTGTTGAGGTATTCTGATCCGGTGTTGTGCAGTGCTTTGTGAGCGTGGGTGAGGAGTTTGAACGTGATTCTCTTGCTGACGGGGAGCCAGTGCAGTTCTCTCAGGTAGGCTGTGATGTGGCTGTGGCGGGGGATGACCAGGTTTGGGGCGTGCAGAGGTGTTCTGAATGCGTTGCATTCTTTTCTGGAGCTTGGCTGTGGTTCCTGCATAGAGGGGGTTGCCACAGTCCAGTCTGCTGCTTACGAGGGCTTGGGTGACCGTCCTTCTGGTCCCGGTGGTGATCCATTTGTAGATCTTCCGAAGCATGCAGAGGGTGTTGAAGCAGGAGGAAGAGACTGTGTTGTCTTGCTGAGTCATTGATAGCGATGAGTCCAGGATGAACCCCAGATTGCATGCGTGGTCTGTGCGGTTCCCAATGTGGCAGGCCACCAGGAGTTGTCCCAGGCAGAGGAGGTGGAGCTGAGGATGAGGACCTCAGTTTTGTCAGAATTCAGTTTCAGGCAGCTGTTCTTCATCCATTTGGCAATGGCCTTCATTCCTTTGTGGAGGTTGGTTTTGGCGGTGGCGGGGTCCTTGGTGATGGAGAGGATCAGCTGGGTGTCATCGGCATATGAGAAGATGTTGAGGTTGTGTGATCGGACGATGTTTGTGAGCGGAGACATGTAAACGTTAAAGAGGGTCGGGCTGAGGGACGACCCCTGGGGTACACCGCAGAGGATCATTGTGGCTTCAGAGCGGAATGGAGGGACTTTCCATTCCACACACACCAGCACACCCACAGACACAACACACACCACCTCCACAACAGACACATCCACACAAACACACATACGGCACACAACCATCCACACTCACCCACACAACAGACACCCAGTAAAAACACAAAGGTAAACATACAGCACATATACTAGACCCACAGGCACCCACACCTTCAACAGACGCATGCACATCAGACACTACCACTCTCTCTACTTCCCAACCCGAACACCCTGCCAACCACCCTAACAAGTTTCCCAAGGAAGACATTCTTTTTTCTCTGGCCCTGAACCCTTCCACATCCCAAACCACCCCTCCCCAGTGTCTTTTCACCCCTTCCACATCCCAATACACCCCTTCCCCATCCCAAACCACCACTTTCAAATGTAAATTCACCTCTCCCAAATGACTTTCCATCCCTTCCACATCCCAACCCACCCCTCCCAAACCCAAGGACCCCTGCCTACCCAGAAACATCATTGAGGTGCCTGCTCTCTGCCCCATAGACGCCCCTTCCAGAGGAGGGTTTATTTTGGCAGTGACTTTAGAAGGCAAGTTGTGTACATGAACCCACACTGTGGACTACTGGCCTAGTGCCTTTGTTTTTTTCTGTACAGTTTTATTTCATTTACTTATGAGAGAGTTCTCATTTCTATACAGTATTTTTCTTTTCAGATTATGTTTGACCTGGCCTTATTTAATGACTGTTACTAATAGTTTGCCGATAATGCTATTTCTGCTAATGTGTGTGCCATGCACATACTCACATTTCTGACAGTGACAAGCACAGGTTGTATATTTTAGATATATATTTTTTCAATGCATACATTAGTGTTGTACTTTTGTGATGGACTTGTTAATTTGGTGCAAGCATTCATCTAGTTACTGGAAACTTACACCAAAATTGTGTATCTATTATTGTGACTGGAGAATGCATGTGTGTTTATTTTGACATGATGTGTCAACAATATATGCACATATGCATTATGTACACAGGGAGCCTGGCACTTTACAGTTAAATGACCTCTAATGTTTATCATATATTGCACACACCAAGGGGACATGTGACCTTCATGCATCTTTGCCATGTTTGCAGTTTAGAGGTAAGATTAGTAGTACATTCTGTGTACACTCACTTATAGCATGTTGTAGTGCAATTGCTACGTTATCATGGGATTGAGTAGATCCTGTTGGGTATACTGTTTCCATTTATAAGTTTGAATTTATTGGGAAATTACTCCACACACATATGGGGACACATTTCTATTTGTGATTGCTGTGACTTTTTGTGTACGTGTCCATTGCCATGAACTCAGGGGCATATTTATACTCCGTTTGCGCCGAATGTGCGTCAAAATTTTTGACGCACAATCAGCGCAAACGTTGCCCCATATTTAAACCCTGACGCCCGAGCCCGCAGATGATAAAAATCCGCAATGTGCGCCATTTTCTGGATGCGGCAACCCGCCCTGCGTTAATGATATGCAGGGTAGGCGTTCCCGTCCAAAAAACGACGCACACAGCCGTGCGTCGTATTTATGCTTCCGGGCAAAAAGGACTCTCGGCCGGGAGGCGGAGCAAAAAAATGACGCAAAGCCCGATGTGTGTCAAAATTTAACGCCTGGGTCAGGGCAGGCGTTAAAATGGGGCAAACACACCTGTATTTAATCAGAACACACAGAACAAACAACAGAGCAGCAGAGCAGCAACAGGGAGACATGGAGGTGATTTTTATCCAGCGTGCACGTAGACGCAGAGCCCTGCAGCAACAACAGCAGCTACAACAACAACAGCAGGGACCCCAAAGGCAGCGCAGAAGGCAGGAGAGGATATTCCGCCCAAGAACAATCCTGCACGGCCTCAGGGAACACGACATCATACAGAGGTACCGGTTGAACTGGCAGGCCATTCAGCAGCTCCTGAGAAATATTGAACAGCAGTTGGCCCCCACTTTGGTGACACCCCACACCATCCCAACAGAAACAAAGCTGCTTGCCGTACTTCACCTGCTGGCAAGTGGCTCGTTTCAAACAACTGGTGCCCTGGTTGGTGGAATATCACAACCATCATTCTCCGCATTTCTGCCAAAAGTACTGGATGCCATCATTCGCCTGACACCCCTCCACATCTGCTTCCCTAACACACTGCAGAAGCAGCAGGAAACAAAACAGGGGTTCTACGCCATCAGTGGCTTCCCACACGTCCTTGGTGCAATCGACTGCACACACGTACGCCTTGTGCCACCTGCTGCAACAGAACACCTCTACCGCAACAGGAAGCACACACATTCAATCAACGTGCAGGCCATAGTCGATCACCAAGGATTGATCAGCAACATTGTGGCTAAATATCCTGGGAGTGTACATGACGCATTCATCTTCCGTCACTCTACCATCAACCAACACTTCCAGGATGGACGGTATGTCAATGGACTACTTGTTGGTAAGTACAAAAATCCAACTTATATACACACTGCACAGCAACCCTCTAGGACACACAACACATACACCACAATAGCAACACCTAGCCAGGAACACACTGAGGTACTCACATCACTAGCCATGTTTCTGAAGTCACCATTGAACCTGTCACACATTGGAATTTACTGTACAGCTTAATGTGAAGGCATTAATGAGTGTGGTTGCCTAAATGTCACCTTGCAAATTGTAAGTGTCAAAATAACCTGTACATTAATACATTGCATAAGTCTTAAGGTATGGGATGTCCAGGGTACTTTCATATGAACGTGTTAACTACACTTTCATTTTTAACTCTGCATGGAACTATCATCTCACCCCCAGTGAAGACACACGGACACCTGTATCACAAGTCACAATGCTAGGGAGGGCACACTGTACTGAAAATCCCAAAACATACTGCTGACAAATGGTTAGCTAACAAACACTTGCTCAGCCAAGGAAAAAACTCAATGCAAAAGTTTTAGCCTACAAGTATAGGTTGTCACATTAGTACACAAAAGAGTCACAGACAACACAAGACAACTACTGCCATCAAAGGTCTGTACAAGAGTGCCTCCTACATCTACATGATCCCATTCTGTATTTTTCTTTCAGCTGATCAGGGGTATGGCATCCAGCCTTGGCTAATGACACCATTTGGGAACCCGACTACTGCCGCAGAACGGGCATACAACGACGCCCAGAAGAGGACACGCAGCATTGTTGAGCGGACCTTTGGGATCCTCAAGTCAAGGTTCCGCTGCCTTGACAACACTGGCGGTAGCCTACTATATTCCCCAGAGATGGTCTGTAGGATCATACTCACTTGTGCCATATTGCACAATATTTGTGTAAAAAGGAACATTGCCCTCCTCGAACCAGACCCAGACATGCCTGAAGACGACGAAGAGGAGGATGCTGGCCTGCAACAGGAGGGGGAACAACCAAACACGGCTGCTGGAGTGCCTAGGCGCCAACAGATTGTAAATAATTTATTTTCATAATTTCTTATATCACCACTTATTGCACAATTGTAAATAAACACAGATAACAAACACCACATCATGGTTTGGCCTATCCATTTCTGCCCACCTTTAGTTTGAAATTGCTGAAGAAGAATGTCGTCTCATTGAGCAATAATGACATAACACTCATCACACAAAAAATATGCACCACAAATGTCTGCACAGAGGCTATGATGTTTCATGATACATTACCATCCACAGAGGCCAAAAGGAGTACAAATGTGGCAATGACACATGCCTGATCCAGACACCTGTGACATTCTCTCACTCAGCACAAAAATGTAGCTCATTTGAAGTCTCATTACACGTGTTCAGTGACAGGGTGGGACCATCCATGTGTAGGTGACCATGTCCTCAATGGCTTCTCTCCATTTTTGCTACAAACAATGCCCAATTGGAACAAGATTAGCTGCCACTAACTCATGAGGAGACCTGGAAGTTACAGTGACAACATACACCCAGACAGTTGATAGTGGATCTACATTGGACCACACATATAAACATGTGCCATCCAATCAACCAAATATTTGCAAGCAGCCGATCACAGTAGTGTCCCAGTTGGAACCTAGCAGGAAGAATGAAACATGCCACAAAACCAGGTAATGCATAAAGGGCCACATACATCAAAAACCTATTTGTCATCAGCACATGAGGAACGCCGAGATTTAGCAAAAAAGTTCAATGCAAAATGATATGTCAGATCGCTCCAAATAATCAATAGGGCAAACGTCAAATGGGCAAATGGGATTATTGAATGGCTAACAGTGAATCATACCCTATGGCCTTTCATGAGCCTGCTGCTTCAGGTTTAGCATAACATAATAAATGAAAGGCGTGGATAAATTAGCAAATCTGGAAGGGCAAACCCTGGGGTGCTGGGGGCCTGAGTCCACCTCTACCGCCCCCCAAATATACAAGAATTATGTACATGTGAAGTAAACACATGCATAAGGCGCATTTGTGGCCTACATGTGAAATGTAAAACACATATAAGATACACAAAATCATTATTAGGACATGGTTAGCCCCATAAAAAGTGTAAGTGACAATTGCACTACCTGTTTGACTATAGATAAATGGATTACCGTGATAAATGTGGACACATTGTTGCTAAGGAATCCATCCTGGTATCCCATTCATCATTTGAAATTAGCCATCAGCAATTACCCAAAATATGTGTAGAAATATGGGTAATAACCATTTTGAGCAATCATTAATATTACACTGTGAATGCCTTCTATACATCCAATAAGGGACATGTGTCATAGCTAACCACAAATGTGTATCACTTAGCACCGTTTGGTCATGACAAAATTCCTTTCACAATTCGACAAAATTAGGAAATTTTTGTCAAAATGTGTCATATTTCCACGCATACAGCATGGGCGTCATCATTTTTTGACGTACAGGAGTGCACATAATGCAGAGTCAAAAAATATCATATTAAAAATAATAGATTAATAAGCTGCATTACATGGCCACTATATTTTCTATGATGCGTCATATTTCCACGCATACAGCATGGGCGTCATGATTTTTTGACGTACAGGAGTGCACAGAATGCAGAGTCAAAAAATATCATATTCAAAATAATAGATTAATAAGCTGCATTACATGGCCACCATATTTTCTATGATGCGTCATATTTCCACGCATACAGCATGGGCGTCATAATTTTTTGACGTACAGGAGTGCACAGAATGCAGAGTCAAAAAATATCATATTAAAAATAATAGATTAATAAGCTGCATTACATGGCCACCATATTTTCTATGATGCGTCATATTTTCACGCATACAGCATGGGTGTCATAATTATTTGACGTACAGGAGTGCACAGAATGCAGAGTCAAAAAATATCATATTAAAAATAATAGATTAATAAGCTGCATTACATGGCCACCATATTTTCTATGATGCGTCATATTTCCACGCATACAGCATGGGCGTCATAATTTTTTGACGTACAGGAGTGCATAGAATGCAGAGTCAAAAACTATCATTAAAAATAATAGATTAATAAGCTGCATTACATGGCCACCATATTTTCTATGAAGCGTCATATTTCGACGCATACAGCATGGGCGTCATACTTTTTTGACGTACAGGAGTGCACAGAATGCAGAGTCAAAAAATATCATATTAAAAATAATAGATTAATAAGCTGCATTACATGGCCACCATATTTTCTATGAAGCGTCATATTTCCACGCATACAGCATGGGCGTCATAATTTTTTGACGTACAGGAGTGCACAGAATGCAGAGTCAAAAAATATCATATTAAAAATAATAGATTAATAAGCTGCATTACATGGCCACCATATTTTCTATGAAGCGTCATATTTCCACGCATACAGCATGGGCGTCATAATTTTTTGACGTACAGGAGTGCACAGAATGCAGAGTCAAAAATAATTTTCATATTTGGTTCTCATATTTGCCAGCGAATTACATTTCAACTCTAGAACTGTAAACTCAGCCTCACACAAATGTAAGGGAACAATGTAGAAATTATTTTTGACTCTGCATTATGTGCACTGTTATGCGTCAAAAAATATGACGCACAATCTGTATACGTGAAAATATGACGAATAACAGAAAAATAAAAACGGCGGCCATTTTATGCAGGATGTGATGTAATAGGATATCCTGTTTACAGAATCTGTACTGTGAGTGTACTTTCACTTTCACTTTGCAGTCTCAGATTATTCTAGACTGTGTGGCTGTGTGAAAAGTGTTGTCCTGTGTTTTAGTGCTTTTGTGTCCAGTGTACCTTCTCTATTGTGCTTTTGTAATCATTGTCTTGTTGTCTAATATTGTCTGAGTCTGTTTTGTATACTTTTGTCAAATCCAGTGTTTCTTTTTTTTTGTCTGTGGGAGTCTGTTCTGGGTAGTTTAAATTTGGGGTTAGTTGGGCTATTTTTCTTAAGTTTTCTTTTTCCTTCACTACTCTACCTTTCCCCATTTCCCCCTTTTCCTTTTTGTTCAACATTTTTCACCTTTGTAATTGTAAAGATGTCAGGTAGGCCACGGCTTTCCAGGATGGATGAGGAGGAATTGGGGGGATTTATTTGGCTTGTTTGCCATTTCCTCCCACTCATGCTGGAGGCTGGGGGCCGTGTGATACAGGGGTATCACACGGAGGCACGTAAAGTCCGGTGGGGGAAGGTGCCCCATCACTTGGTCCGGGTCTACGGTAGCATGAGGAATGACCATCAACTCAAGCACCGCTGGGCTGATCTGATATTCAGGGAGCAGGATCTGCTGGACCACCTGGGAATCAGGATTGGTGGCCATGTTGGTTAGTACAAATCAATTACATGTGAATAATCGAAAGCTGTGTGGGGACATGTGATGATTGTTACCCAATCTGCTAGATAAGTAGCTGACTGTGTGTAATGCTAGGGAAACCTACTGGGTAATTGTTGCACAATGTGTAGGAAGACAAATGCTAGCAGTCAGATAGCTCATGTTTTCAACACATACCGGATGCCTGTAGCTGTATGAAATGTAGTGTTGCCTTTGTGTCAGACAAGCGACACGTTAATGCCTCTATTTGAACTCTACAGGTCATAATTGCCAGTGAAAAAGGGATGTTGAAACATCATACCTACATATGTGGTCGCCATAGCTAGACAGAAATTTGTAAAACCATTATGATGCTGTAAATGAGTGGTGCCTTCACGTCAATTGAAGTTAGCTATGTTGTCCACACATATGTCACATGTGTGTCTGGTTGGTGTGTGTTGAAAATGACCACATAGCCTGTTTGAGTTTGAGGGGTCATGCAGTCCTCAAGTAACCAGCTTTTGGATGTCTCTCTGGGATGCACATGATGAGATGAATGCACCCCGATATTGTTGGGGCATACTAATGGAGGTGTATCTTTGACACAACATGACTGTCCTGGCCACTGCATGTGTGTAGTATGGTGTGTAACTGTAGCAGGAGACTCCTCCAATGTAAATGTTGATTAAGAAATCTTCCATGCAGTATGAGCATGTGTCAAAGTGTTTCATTACGCATGTCATATTCTCACATTGTCATTGTCATTGTAACTGCAATTGTTTGTCAGTGCACGGAGTCTGAGTATATTCTTCCTTCCATGCTTTACAGGTGGACCTGCACCGTACACCGTGGGAGAGGTGGCTCATTTTGAGGACCCCGACACCTACAGTGAGTGTGGCATGAGTGCTATTTTTATTGTTTGCTAGTGATGCATGATGGACTACTGTGTGTTCAACAGAATTCAAGGTTTGATGCGCTGCCCGTTCATTAGTATTGTTGCATTAGTGGGATTTCAAATATCACTTCAGTTTCTGTAGACCAATGCTTATCCATCTCTCAGATTTAGGGGCTGTAGGTCATTCCAGTCGGCCCGCTATGGGGAGTGGGATGAGCCATGTGGAATACACTGGTTAATGTAAGAGTTGCTCTGGGACTTGGCTTGGACTGAGTCTGCATTTCAGACTGACATTCTCCCAGATAGCTTCTGCAAAAGGCTTGTCTTAAATATGCAGCTTCCTAGTTGAGGATGGACTGAGTACACTGTAGGTTGGATCTTCCGGGGGCATGTACTTCCACAAGTTGAACTAGAAGTGTGTGGGACTAGAGTGCAATGGTCTAGGTGTTCATTATACTCATGATCATGGGTGTTCTTGCTCCTCTGTGTGTGTGTTTAAATATGCCTCACTGGTAGTATGTGATGTTGGCCTAAGTCAGTGCATTTTGACATGTGTGGACCTTGGATAGGACAATGTTTGGCTGACTCCAAATTGTTGCTAGCCCTTCATTGGTGTTGTGTGTGGAGGCAAATACTTGTTGACCTTTCTATACACTCCTGGGTGTGCATTGAATCTGGGATTGTTGGTTGTTCGTCCCACCCCACCCTCAAAGACTGCCATGTGATTGTGAATAGGGTACCTAGGACTGTAGCAACCAGTATGTTACACATACTTGTGACCTTTTGCAACTTTGTTTAGAACCTAGTGTACACATTCGGTTATGGCACATGAGTTCAATATTTGCAAACAACAATTTACAAATGGCATTGAGTGAGGGTTGTGATAGTTATCACATAGAGTGACATATGTAGTGAAGTCAGTATGCGGAAGAGGTTCAGCCATAATGTCAGCTGCATTAGCCATTATTTGGATGAGAAGTTTAGGCAGATGTCACCCATCATGTAGAGACATGGATATGCTAGGTGTGAGATGGCCTTTTGTATGCAGGCTTCACATGTACTTCCTCTGAGACTTTCAATGAACTATGTTGTGACAATCGCTGTAACAAATACAGTACAAGTAATGTGCAATTGACCCATTGTGCTATTCCACCCAATGCATTTCCTATGGTAAATAGTTGCCATATCTCTTCGCAGCTGCAAACATGAGTGCTGCAGAGAGACACCAGTTTGAACGGCGTGCAATGCGATACCGGCACATCCTGCAGGTGCAGTCGGGGTTCAGGAGGATGGCCCGCAAATACCAAGCCGATCGGGCCTCCGGGGCATGGTGGGCCTCACCACAGGGTGGCCCTACATTGCCCACAACAGCCACCACCACCACATCCACCAGGTCTCCCCAAGTGGCCCCAGCAACGGCGGGGACAGTTGACCCTGCCTCGTCAGCACGACCTGGACCCAGCCATTTCCAACACGCAGGACAGTCCAGTGGGCATACAACTACTGCCACACCGTCCACCTCGGCCAGCACACAGACTGCAGCAGCCCCTCCTGTAGACCCAGCGGCATTCCTGGCATTAAGTCGTAAAATGGACAAAGTTATTTAAAAGGTGGACAAGCTAAGCCAGGATGTGGCATATATTAAGAAAAGGGTTCGGTCCATCAGGCGGACCTTACGGAGGGCCAACCTCTAGGACTTTTTGCATGTTTTACATTTACCCCTCCCCTCTCTCCTCTTTCCTTTTTGTACTGATAGTTGGGTTTTGGGGATTAGTGTTAGGTTAGTGTAGGTTTTTAGCTTAGTTAGTGTTAGGAAGGAGGGTGGGGGGTCCTTATTCTTTCTATTTTTCTTTTTTGGGTGGGTGGGTGGGGGTCAATGTTGGGATTCCTGTTTGTTATTAAAAACAACAACAACAACAAAAAAAACACCCAAAAAATATGATTGTTTAGGATAGTATAGTATGTGTGTAGGTTAGTATGTTTTGTCCTGCATGTGTCTTGTCTCATAATGGTGGGTGGGGGCTTGATGTTTAGATCGATTCGTTATATGTGTAGAGTAAGTTTAGCTTAGGTTAGTTAGGGACAGTTGTGGGTTAGGAGTAGTCAGGTTAGATTAGTGTAGGTATGACTTTTCCCTTAGTTGCCTCTGGTGTGAATACATAGGAATAAACATATAGTTAACCCTTTGCATTATGCGTTAACTGCTACTTTATCATGGCCTTGACATCAGTGTAGGTGAATGTTTTTCTATGACATTGGTGTCCTATGCTACCCACCACAGAAAATGGAGGTTTAACATGGCAGCTACGCCTGTGCTAACTTGGTAAGTATCCACCATTTGGGAGACCCACCATTGGTAGTTTACATCGATCACCAAGGATTTGTGTTGATGAGTAGGTATTCTACATCACAAAGTGTGCTTCCAGACTTGGTATTGTGGGTAATTTATTAGGTTGGACTGCAGTGTGATGTTCAGGGAGATCTTTGTAGATGAGGTGTTGTTAACACTCTTGTCTTGTTGCCGTCATTGCTGACATAGATCATGTGTGTAATAATTCAGCATGACTTCCCTTCATGGAAGTATACTCAGAAAGGGTGATTGATGCAGTGTTTATTTGTGTTTGCTTAGATTATGCTGCATAATTTCATGTTTTAGTATTGCATGGTGCCTACATTTATCAGCCACCATTAGTTGACTTGAATTGCTATAGATGGAGCATTATTCTGTCCAACACAGCATGATTGTGTGTGGTTTGTCCCTTCATCAGTTATTCTCCTCAGGATGGTAAGGCTATGATGCAATCCTGGCCACTGCACAGATGTATCATACTACATGATGTCAGGACAGTTGTATTGACAAGCTACATGGTTGTCACACAGGCACTTTAGAGTTATCTACTGCACAGTTGATGTGTCAAATAACACAGAGACATATTAGGTGTGCAAGTGCTATTTATTGATAGGTGCTGTAGTGCAAAATGTCCATTGTCCATGTTTGCTGAGTCCGTTCTGGTGCATTCTTACATGGTGATCCTACAGAAGGGGTGTGGCTGATGCTCCTGACATGCTGGGGTGATGTCACAGACAGTGCAGAGGGGCAGGATTTGCTGAATAGTAGGAGAGAGACATTCACTGGCAATGGTGACAAGTCATACAGTGGTTAGCAGAACAGTCATTGAGTGTAGTCGTAGTGAGACTGGCATTTGACAAAACGTAGGACCTTGGTCAAAGTAGGCCATGGTGCAGGGACTAGTGCTTCCGGGTACTCTTCCGTGAGAATGTGATCTGTTCCATGTCTTCTTCTTCTGATGTGTGTGTTGCCTGGTTTGTCCTTGTTGTTGTTGGTTGTGAAGGGGCAAAACACACCTCAGTGTTAGAAGACGTGGAGTCAGACATCCCAGGGGCTGCTCCCTGTAAAGTTCTTACGGGCAGTACTGCTGCAAGGAGGGCCTGCTGGTTTTTGAGAATAGCAGCCACATCACGATGGTAGGAAGCCAGGTCGGCCCTGAGGGGTTCAATGTTGCATTCGTGCACGCGTTGACTGGATTGCAGTTGTAGGTGTTGTGTCAACTGTATTACAGCTGTGCTGATTTCCTTCTGTGTTTTCGCAAGCTCCTGCAAGAGAGATGTTAGGGCTTGCATAGCAGCTGCCTGATCTGCAAATGACGTCATGCACGAACGCACCCCCTCAAGGCTGGCTGCCATATTTTGCATCCCCACCCGCACCTCCTTGGCCAGCTCCCGCTGTACACCAACTACAGTTCTTTCAAAGCTGGTGCCAGTGTCGTCAGAGTCCTCAGCTGTGTTGGAGCTGGCAGGTCTTACAATTGGGGTGGTGGGTGGGTCTTCTGTGATGGCTGCTTGTTCTGTGCTCCTCCTTGTGACTGAAGGTGGGGTCTGGAGGCTTTCAAGGACCTTTTGGATGGTCTCCTGGGAAATGTTTATGGGCTCGTCATCCATGTCTTCAGGGAAATCAGGGACAGGCATATCGGCAGGAGATCCATGTTCCTCTGCAATGAAACAGGGTACAATTAGTGTGTCTGTGTTGTGACAATTTTGCCGTAACATGCAAGCCTTTTGATGACTTTACTTTGTGCTCTGGTTTGGTATTGGTATCTGCTGTCCTTCATATGGGCATTGCTATAGGCCTATGGCCCACCTGTGTGTCACATGTATGATATAGAGTTATCAGACTTGTCTGCCTAATCGCCTCTAGGTGTTGCTTTGTACCAATTAGGGAATAGCCATCTTTTTGTCCTACTTGTCCCTCCGTGTATATCTATTCTTATGGTGAGACCTTTTGTCGCGTGGGCTCTCATTATCCTAAATGAGACTACTGGATTTCTAGGCAGCAGGATCGATAACGGTGTGGGGGACTGAGTATGACCCACTTGTAAAGAACTCTGTCACCCTAAATCCGTTTTTTGCTCTGGCTAACTAGCAGTGCCTCATTTCTCCCACGGGGAAGAAATGATTAGGCAGCCGAGTGCATGACATCTTTGGAACTTCTCAGGGAAGTCGTGGTCACTCAGATCCAAACCAACTCTCTTATTTACAATATGATCTCATATACAAATGACAAAGACAGTATAAGTTTTATATAATGTTTTCATAAAACGACTGTATTTTAGATAATAAGGTGTGAGCCGCAATAACCAGAACAATACAACATAGTAGGATTGAAATAGTCACCAGGAGAGTGAAACATAAGAACAAAGCTATCATAGTGCCTAACAGTTTCTACTCTCCCTCTGCTTGTTCTATTTAGAGCACAGCATGTTAAGCTTCTAGCTTGCCTTTCCGAATCACTGGGGAGACATCAGCCCTCATACCTGAGCAAAGGCCTGTGATCTGGTTCAGCATCTGCAACGAGGCAGTCAGCGTCTAGTTGTGGTTCTCTGGTCGGAATCTCCCTCTTGCGTGTATTGGGACAAGGAAGTGATTTTATAACTAACATGTCATCGTGATCACAAAATGTCCCTACGCAGGAATGCCAAATCTAAACTCCTACCACGTCTATCGGCAATGTACCAGACTGTATCCTTGACTGAAGCACAGAGTGAATATGTTATGGAGAACTCCAGTGCTGAAGTAGGCAAAACAGTGTGATATGAATAAAAAACAACACCGTAGAACTGGCTATTTGAAAAATAACAGTACGAAGCCTAATAAAAAGCATTTAGAGCAAAGTGCACAGAGGCTCTAAGCTGTCAGCAAATGAATTAAATACATTCAGGGCAAAGTGCACAAAGGCCTAAAGCCTGAAGCTAATGCGCAAAGGATACGTAAAACTAACCACACTACACTTTCACTGGCTGTGGGTGTTGTGATTGCCCTGGCAGCACACTTGCCTCTCAGGACCTGCCCCAAAATCTTTTTATTCACATTGACCTAATTGTAATTGTTATGTGGCATATCCTATGCATGGCAATGTTACGATGTGATATGGATGTAGACATTGTTGATGTTTCCAGCTGATGTTGGGTAATGTATGTTTAATTGGATTGCCCTGTTTATCGTATCAATGTCCTATTTGGTTCTCAGACTGTGCAGGTGTGTTTCAGTGACCATTTGCATGTGTCCCCTCCTCAATGTTGTTGTCTGAGCAGTATGACATTAGTGATGTTGCCTTGTTAGCCAGGCACGTGAGGGACCCTGACGTATGCAGCATGTGTGTGTGCCCTTAGTGCTGTGTGGCTCCTATTGCTGTTTACTTTGGCTGATGTATGTGTCAACTATGGGCATTGGCATTTGAGTGTACTGGTGCCTTTGTCTTATTTCTGGAAATAGTTGCAGATGTCATCCTCACCCCCTAATTTAGGTATGTATGTTCCATGGGGAGGTTCCTGCCATTAGCTACTATAGCTGCAAAGAGATCAGAGGTGTTAGTGTCAACTGTTGTCGCAGTTACATTGCAGTTGTTGTTTTGGCTACTGGATTACTGATAGGGACCTAGTTGAGGTAGGATCTATTTTGACTGACGAGTGCCTGGATGTAAGCCTGACGTAGTGGCCTTCCCACCTGTCGCGGCTTTCCCTTAGCTCCATTGTTGTCATGACAGGATGGCCCCATGGGACTGTTGTTGGTGCTGTGTTTTGTCGTGCCCCAGCTTCTGTCTATGCTGGGCATGCCCCCCTGCCGTGCCCCTTTACCCATGCCACTTCATATATATGCTGACTTACATGCATTGTGTAGTAGGTATTCCCCACCCCGGTTGCAGTTATCATTATTGCATTATAATTCCCCATGCGACTTACCCTGCATGTGCGTTGTCTCGTGGTAGTCTGCACTGTCCTGTCCTTGAATCCCTGTGACGATCTCCTCAGGGATGACGGCTGCGACCATCTCCTCCATGTGGTCCAGGGCCTCCTGGTGTGCTGGACTCCCACCTCCAGTCTGCAGTGCTGCCTTCCTGTTCCTGGCCATTTTTTCCTTTGTCCTACGTTTGCAGTCATGCCAGCGTTTCTTACACTCGGTGACTGTTCTGCGTTCTTCAGCCACACTGTTGATCTTGTCCACAATTTGTTGCCATATGGCCTCTCTCCTGCTGATTGGCAACTTAGAGGTGATGAACAGTTGGTGCTGGTGTTCCATCACCTCTTTAACCAGGATCTCCTGCTCCTCTGCACTGAAGCGACACTTTCTTTTTTTTCTATATATGTCTTGGTTCCTGTATGGATCATCCTGGCTGGTTCCTGGTCTGCTGTCATCTTCCTAGGGTCTGTTGTGGCATCTGGGATCCATTTTGGCTCTCCTCTGCTGAAAGGGCAGTGTTCGCGGGTAAATTTGACGCTATTGCGTCAAAACAAACGGCGCTTTCCGGGTTGCGCTGTCGTAAATCGACCCACAGTCATTTGCGTCACGTTAACGTTGGTTTCCTTTACGACTTGACACCGCTGTGTGCGTCCCGAAATAATGACTCCCACCTGTTGGTTGCGCCGCCGTGCGTCAAAGTATAAATTTGACGCCCGCATGGCGCATCGAAATGGCGTTAGCCGGCGGTAATTTTTTTGACGCAAAGTATAAATATGGCCCTCAGTTCGTACCAGATTGGTGGGTGCTATGAGTTGAGTTTGATACAATTTTCTTAGTACATTGCACATATATGCATTACACATCATTATAGTATTGTTTGCAAAACATTGCAGGAGTTCAGTGCTTTTGTACAGCAATAATTCAGACGATGACATATATAACAGTGACCTTCTGTTGAGTTTTTCTGTTGAGTTTTATCCTTTTATCCCTCCCAATCTGCCAACTCATGTGTGGGGGTTTAGTCGCCACAGTTGTGTCTGTGGAAATACACATCGTGATTGGCAAGGTGAGAAAAGGAGCTGGAGTCCCGCTGCCAGCTGCTTTTGCCTATGGCACTGTTGATGCGGGTGCAGATTCTTGGAGGTGATGGCTGATTTGCCTATGCTTCTGCTAACATCTAAATAGGGTGAGCAGACCATCATGGCAGCAGATTGGTTTTCATATGGAAGACCTAAATCAGGCCCTAAGTCTGGTAATGTATACTTATACTAAGGAGTGATCCAAATGGTTTGATAATTCTTTTTGTAGCCCAACATTTTCCACCTTCTTTTCTCATCCTTTGGGGCTTCCTCGTGGAGGACCCTCAATTCACTCAAGAAAATCTGAATTGGATTCAATAGGAACAATGTGTATTTTCAAAATTTCCACAGAATTCTTACTTGTTTTATTGTGTTCTGGCTCTTGAATTGTAACTTGTTCATTTTCTCTCACCATTTCATTCTAAAGTGCACAATATCTGTCCAGCTGGTACGTATATTTATTTCCAAGTGTGACCATAACTTTTTCAATCTTGTGTGCAGCTCACTTGTCCTTTGCAATTTCATTTGTTTGCTGTATTGCTTCCAAAAAATCAAGCATGTGGGAACTGTTCCTGATGGGAGTTCCAGAGGATGTCCTAAAACCCTTTTGTGACAACTTTCCAAAGTCATGGACCACTCCAAACCCATAATGGCTATGTACATTGTTACATTCTAACCCCCACTAATGCTGAAGTTATATTCAGCAGTTTTGATGCTTCAAAATGTCAGAAATGGTACATATTGCATAGGCAGGCTTCAGTGCTCCATGATGGTCTCTCAAACAAGAAACATCCCTTAATAGAATCAGAATAACATTTCAAGGGATTTTTTTGTAAATTTCTGGTCTTGGCTTGGTACACAATTCTGTGACACTGATGCAGTCTTGCTTTGGTTCATCATCGTTATCATCATTACTTTCTCTGTCTGGGACAGGAAGCAGCATTGCAGGATTAACGAAACCACACCTATGGATTGAAATAATAACAGCTGCCACTATGACTTGTTAACATCTAGTCAGTCTGTTTGCCATGTGCTGAGTCCGTGTGTGGGTCAGCAAAATCTCAACTAAATATGGAGCAAATGCAATTAATGTATACCCCATCACAATTCCTTCACTTTTCTCAATAGCACTGTAAGTAGCTGCAATCACTTTCAGACAGCCTGGATCAGTTACTGGATCTAAAACAGATGACAGACAGACACTGGCCTCATGACTCCGCGTTTCTGATGAGGACTGAAAGAGCACACCCCCCTCCCTTATGGCAGAAAAGAAAAAACTCCATATTGTAATTCCAAGGGCGTGTTTATTAAAGAATTTTTCTCTCAATACCCAGAAGACATCTAAACATCTGTCATCAAAGGGTACGGGATCTCTGATTTCACTGTGTGTTAGCCTTAGTAAATGCTTTGCAATCAAGGAAAAGTTTGGAATCCACTGGTGACAATAGCCAACAATTCTCAGACACATCCTCATCTCCCTCCTGGTGGTAAGCAGATTCTTCTTCAGAACTGCAAAAACATTTTCTTTTGAGGCTTTTCTTGCTCCTTTTGCAATGTTATGAACAAGATAAATCACTTCTTTTTTACAGTACTATATCTTTGTTGGAGAAACCTTATTATCATTGTCAGCTAGAACGCAAAACAAAATTGACTATCCATATGCAAAGGAATAGAGGAGAGTGCCTGGCATATATCGATGACTGTATAACATTGTGCATCTGTTAATCTGGAACAAAATTACAGCAGTATTTGGTACATTCAGACAACATGGAATCACTATTTTATTTTAACAAACTTAATTCATTTTTATACATCTGGAACAGTTACATCATTCTTCCACTTGTCTTCAGTGTGACCTAGCTTGTAATAGCAGGAGCAAAACTGTCCAGAACACAAAGTGAAACAGTGTTGCTACTAAGTAGAAATAACTCATCCCCCCACCACTCTGGAGGCACAGAGCACTAAATCAAACTCACAGTGTTTGCCCCTTTACAACTAACCTTCCCAATGTTCCTCTGTGTTTCGTATGCTCTAGGGGAAGGATGCCTACTCGGCGATGAGGGTCCATATTGACTCTATTTTCCGAGGCAGGTGGTGGTGGGGGGGGGGGGGGAGTATGCCCATCCTCAGAGTTTCTCCGGAGAGGGCAGTATTGAGGGGCTATTAACTAGGCGCAGCTCATCCACTAGAACCTCCCAAGCCCACTTCCCTTGTCCCAATACCATGTTCTGCTTCATATCTCAGGAGTCTGCCCTCGCAACTCGCCCACTTTTCCATCCCTGCACCATGTGGATCTTCTAGGACCTCTGGGGGATTTCCAACATCTGGTAAATTCCCGTTTAGCTAGAACGAAGGCCAGGTCTTGAAATTTGCTAGTGATTTTATTCTTAGCGCGATGAGGATACCAACTCAGAAGGCAATGGCCTGGGGCACAAGGTATTTCTTTTTCCAATATAATCGTAAGCGCCCCAGTATCCCCCAGCCAAAACTCACTCAGCTCTGGGCATGTCCACAGCATGTGTAATAAGCCCACATGCAACTCCCTACATCGTGGGCAGGCCGCATCAGCTATTTGGAAATGTCTATGAATGTGTTCTGGGATTAAATATGCTCAGTGTAGTACATAGAAATGTATAAGTTTGAATCGAGCATTTCTTGACACCTTGGGAATTCTCTGCACTATCTTGTGTCAATTACTCTCATTTATTGGATTGCCCAGAGCCTCTTCCCATCTGTTTCTAAGTGTCATTAGGGGAGGGTGTACATCTGCCCCTATGGCTCTGTAAAGGCATGTGATTGTCTTAAAAGCTCCAGAGGACCGGGCTATATACCGGGCAACTGGTATGCAATGGAAGCTCAACCGTTCCGTTCCACCAATGTTCCCAAATCGCTGCTGTAATCGCTCTATGCATAAAGAAGTCGCTCCCGAAGTTCCTCAAAGGGGAGAGGTTCCCCAGTGCGATAGAGGTCGCCCACAGTGGTCACCTCTGCTGCTTCCCATTCTCCAAGGTCCATTCAATCCCCAACATGTGGGAGTTCAGTAGCACTGTCAGAGGTAAGTTGGACAAGTAAGGGGTTTTGGTATGCGTCATCCGGAGACAACGTATCCACAATTAGGCATTCACTTTGAAAGCCCTTTGCTGCGGTGGCAATGGGTGCTGCACTTAGGTTAGCATCTGTATGAGCTTCTTTTTCTTGGGCAAAAAGGGGCCTACTTTCCAGCCAGGTGTGCACCTAGTCACCAGCCAAAGCACTAGCCACTGGATTTGTGCCACCAAATAATATGATTCAAAGTCTGGTAAACTGCCCTCAGCCGTTGGGTGTTTCAAAATAGCTAGGGCAACTCTTCGGTTACCCATGCCCCAGAAGAAAGCTGTAATCATTGCGTTCAGATCTCTGAACATTGGTTGGGGTATACAGATGTGGAAAGCCCTGAAGAAATAAAGGAGCTGCAGGAGTGCCACCATCTTCAATAAGGCTATTCTGCCCATCAACAACAGTGTCCTCTAAAAGTCAATGCAGGACCTTAGGGAAAGGATCTCTACCCCAACATTCCTTTCCAGAAGGTCGGAGTGATCCCATTGGATGTGCTCAGTATCCCTCAGGGGATGATTGCCTGCAGCCAAGGGGAAAAGACGGGACTTCTGTCAATTTACACGGAAACCCAACATGGAATCAAAGTGTTCCAACATCGCTCTCGCTCCAGCCAGATAATTTCCTGTGTCTTGAAGGAACACCAAAAAGTAGTCCGCGTACAGGAATATGTGATGCCATTGCCTGCCACCTTCAAGACCCCTGTAATGGGCTCCAGTGCATGCATCTGCCGCCAAGGGCTCCATGGCCAGGGCAAAAGGCAAAGGGGACAAGGGGCACCCCTGCTGAGTACTCTTTGCCACTGCATCGCTATCTGAGATTGAATTGCCAGTCCGGACCCGTGCCCTGGGGTTTGTGTAAAGCAGCCTTGTCCACTGCACAAAGCCCCACCCAAGCCGCATGTGGTGAAAAACGTCATAAAGATACTCCCATTCCAGGCTATCAAATACTTTCTCAATGTCGACTGAGAACACTGTCTCTGTTGTCAAGTCCTCCCCATTTCCATGAGAGTTAAAGGCTGTATTGCGGCTGGGTATGAAGCTGGCTTGGTCAGCATGAATGAGCTTCTTCATATGCGGAAGGAGCCTGGTTTCCAAGATCTTACTCAGGATTTTATAATCTACATTCAACATGGACAGCGGTCTGTATGCCGTCCTATCATATGCCGGCTTCTCGGGTTTTAGAAGAGCGAAGATCAGTGCTTCCATCAAAGAAGGTGGCAGGGTTTCTGCAGCTCTTGCCATCTTATACAAGGCCTCCAGTTTTGGGGCCAATTAATCTGAATAGGTCGCATTTAATTCAACTGGAAGTCCATCCATCCCAGAGGTCTTACCCCTCGCCAGAACCCTGATTGCTGCCTTGATCTCCTGTATCGTGATCTCTCTCCCTAACTCGTCTGCCTAACCTGGGGATAAGTGTGGTAATGGCAACCCCGTCAAAAAAGCCTGAACTCACTGTGAGTCATGTTGCACTGCACTACTATACAGTCCGGTGTAATATCGGTAAAAGCAGGCGTTAATCTCATCTTGCCTATATACGCAGTTGCCTTCCTTCATTTCCACCTGTAGTATGGGGGTACCCCTCTTTGTCGGGTTTGCCGGCCAGCAATGAACCTGCACAGTCTCGCTCTGCATGTGTGCGCTCGATATAACCCTTGTAATCGAAGCACAGCAGCCATTTAACCTGAAACGTCACCTCCTCCCTGTGCTCCAGTAGGGACTGATTTAAGTCAGGTTGTTTGGGATGTCGTTTCTCAAGGTCCCTGAGATCTGATTCTGCCTGTAGAATCTCAGTCAGTAATGTCTGCCTTATCCCTATGGATGATGATATACAATGTCTATGTATTACTGTCTTAAAGGCATCCCCACTCTAGGTGGAAGGAGGAAGCAGTTCCCATATTTTCTTCAAAATACTGCTGTATCCTAAGGGTCTGGTGCTCCAGCTATTCTGGTTTTAACCTCCACATGGGAATCCTGGGTATAGGCTGATCCCAATTTAAGTTCAGAAGAAGAAAGTTATGGTTGGAGATCGTGTGTGCTAGATATTCAGAATGTGAGACTTGGCTATGGATGTTTGGCATACACAGGAAGGTATCTAGTTGAACATGCAACTTGTGCAGTCCAGAAAAAAGTAGTATTCCCTCACTAGGGGATGTGTTTGTTTCTAAGAGTGCACCAAGCCCCATAGTGTCTGCCAGTCCAAGAATGCCCTGGCTAAGATAAACGTAGGCGAGTCTGTCAGTGGGGGTGATATCTGACAAAATACATTAAAGTCCAATGTCGATTGTGTAATGTATGGTGCAGGGGTGCCTGAGAGACTTGCCAGGAAGGACCTCTGGTTAATTATGGTGAGATCCCACCCCTCCAATCTACCCGTTATGAGTACATATAGACGCTCCGGGCCAACCAAATGTTTAGTTAACTGTGATAGCTCTCCCGCTCTCACCCAAATGAGGGTTCCCCCCCCCCCACCCACCAGCAAAGGCCAAGTACTTAGTGTAGTAAAGCTGGCCTCTCCAGCGCCGCTGGAGGCCCCCCCCTGTTTTTTTGTTAAGTGGGTCTCCTGGAGGAGTGGCAATTTTATGCGCTACCTAATAAGATATGCTAGGACCTTGTACCTTTTTGTCATGGAATGCATTCCTCTGATGTTCCGTGAGAGTAATTTATATGACATGGGTGTCGCCATTAGTAGTGAACTGTGAGTTTTGATTGCCCCTCTCCTTCATACCCTTATTGTTGGTAGGGTGTTCAGCGAGGTCCTTGTGTACAATGTTTATCCAGCTGTGACTTTCCCGGTTCCCCCTGTAACTTACCCCAACTTCAACACAATTCCCTGCCCCCAGGACAAGCTGTGTTTGTCCCCTCATCCAAACAATTACAAAGTTAAGCAGTTTCTGCAGGTGCCCTGCAGAGTATGAAAGTCAGGGCAGGTACAAATGGCGAGACAACCTCTGCCCTCAGGCCTCCCACCCAGCCCATACAAGAAGAGTCTATGCAGTAGTGCAATCACCCCGTAATGACAGTTCGCTTCCATGTTTCGATGTCCCTGGCATATAGTTATGAGCATTTCAGTGCCCAACTGCCCTCAGCAGGTTCCCACCCCCACCCTCCCACTATATAAAGTCTTCTGAATTCCCAGGTGTTACATGGGTTAATTGCAAGCTGGATGTTTCAGAATCACTAGGGATACTATCTGAATCAGACCCATCTGCAGGCCCAGCTGCCAGCGGGGATGTCAGCGCTTGGCCGGTGCCGCTGAGGGATGCCACTGTGTCCACCACCCACCTCCTTTCCAAATGGGTTTTTTCTTTAGTTGGAGCAACCACATCGGCAAGCTTCCTATTAGTATGGCCTCTTTTGGATTTGTGAATTGTCGGAGGCTGCGTGTACCACTCGTCCCCAGCTGTGGGTGGAGGTCCAACCAATTCCAGAACTCTTGTGGGAATTAAAGAAGCAGGTGCCATGCAGGGAACAGCATACCATATTGTAGTCCCAGTTGCCACGGTTTCTGCTTAGCTCATTGGAACGTTGCATATTTGCTCTGTACGTTACATGAGAAGTCAGGTAGATATGCACTTTGCTGTTGTTTACTAAGCGGTCACTCTTTCTGCGCGCTTGACTTAGAATGTAGTCCCTGTCTTTGTAAAAGAGTACCTGGGCTATTACTGGCTGGGGGCGCCCCTGGGGCCGGTGCCCGCGCCAACACTCTTTGAGCCCATTCGAGAGCGAAGAAGGAAAATAGATCCTCCTCATTCAGCTCCATTTTGATCCAGTTCTCCAGGTAATTGGTCATGCTGGCGCCTTACATTTTTTCACGTAAACCCACCACTCTGGTAATGTTCCGGTGGGGTCTGTTTTCCGTGTTCTCTACTTGTGGCTCTAATACGCTAATCTTGGATTCCCTTGTGGTAAGCTTTCCATTCATGGCTGCCAATGCAGGAGAAATGCCAGTTAAGTCAATTTCTGCTGTAATAACTCTCTCTGCTAACCAAAGGTGATCATCCCTAAGCAGTCCGAGATCCACTCCCAGGGAGTCGATTTTGGTTTCAAGGATTTTGCAGGTGGCTGTTATGGCTTGAAGAATGTCCTGAAGTGTGGGGTGCCTGGGCAGACCCGCCACTGTCTCTGAGGAGATGCCACCCTGCAACCCCACTAAGGAAAGGTCCTCTGCTCTGTGGGCTGCATTGATTGTGACAGTCTTATCATATTTCTTTGCCACTTTGTCCATGGTGAGGTTCCAGGTGCAGCCAGACAACCGGTGAGGAGTATGCCCCAGCACAACCAGGTTTCCTTAGCGATGTCACAGGGATGACAGTGTTCCTCCAGCGAGCCTGCACCCTTCGTTAGTATGCAGCACGGTGTACTGCAAGGTGTTCTACCAGGCCGCAGCCCCAAGCAGCTGCCTATGTCCGACCGCAAACCTCCCCAGGACCGGGGTGAACGATCCTTGCTGTGGTAGGAATTCACGGAGGCCGATAGGATTCTTCATTCTTCACCTTTCTCTCGTGCCTCCACGGCGGTCCGGAGAGCAGAGAGGACCCGCTTGTGTTTCACACTCATCCGGCCCTACTGAGCCTTGTATGGGCTGCTCAGGCTGCACACTCTTTATGAGGAGGACTGTCTCTCTGCATGTATCTTCCATGTCACCTCATCAGATCCTGATGTGACCCACTTGGGGAAAATATCCTGTAGGGGCCCTCTCCAGTTCAGTAGGTGCCGTCTCACGAACCCCTGATCTGAGCTCGCAGACTATTTGGGGGATGGCAGAGTTTTCGCTGGTCCAGGCTCTCCTGGGATTGACGGTTTTCAGCACCTCATGGCTAGAAAAGGGCTCTCCCGCATTCCAGCCAGTGGCTTCATGGGGTCCACGATTGTTTGTGCTGCAGGCCTCCCGGTCCTATTAAGACCCCAATGCTCAGCTCCCTGCATCGAGCGTGGTCTTCCCTGCACTGCACAACTTTTGAGCCAACTATAATAGGTCAGGTCCTAGTGTCTTGGTTAGCGCCATTCCCCCGATGGCCACTCTGAGTCCTAGAGCGGATGCTCCCTGCCGCCCTCCTCTCCTTTACAGGCCTCTCCTGTTCCACTCCAGTGGGGCCTCTGCTAGTTTGCAGCTCTGGTGTGTCGCACGGTCTGATTTGGGCCTACCTGGATTTCGGTCGATGTATGCGGGGAGGGCCCATGATCCTCTAAGTTGCTGGCCTCCAATCCGGCACCCATCTCTCCGTTGCAGTCAGGGGAGATCCGGGCCCTCTGTTTAACAGCAGTTTCTCTGGGGTCTCCTTCAGTTCTGCCACCTCTGCTTCGTTGGTGTTGTGACTTTCACTGTGGGCCCCTCTCCCCTCGCTTGTCCGGCTTCACTCAATAAATCAATCAAAGCATTTGTAAAGCGCGCTACTCACCCATTAGGGTCTCAAGGCGCTGATGGGGGGGCTGCTACTGATCGAACAACCAAGTTTTGAGGTGTCTCCTAACGGTAAGTAGGTCCTGTGTCTGTCGTAGGTGGGTGGGAAGAGTGTTCCACGTCTTGGCAGCGAGGTGGGAGAACGATCTGCCGCCGGTGATCGTTCTGTGGATGCGTGGGACAGTGACGAGGGCAAGGTCAGTGAAGTGAAGATGTTGTTCGGGTATAGAAGGAGAGCCATCTGTTGAAGTATTCTGGTCCAGTGTTGTGTAGTGCCTTGTGAGCATGGGTGAGGAGTGTGAACGTGATTCTCTTGTTGACGGGAAGCCAGTGCAGGTCTTTCAGGTGGGCAGTGATGTGGCTGTGGCGGAGGATGTCCAGGATGAGCCGTGCGGAGGCTTTTCTGTATGTGTTGCAGTCTTTTCTGGAGCTTGGCCGTGGTTCCTACATAGAGGGCGCTGCCGTAGTCCAGTTTGCTGCTTAGAAGGGCTGGGATGGCCGTCCTTCTGGTTTCAGTGGGGGTCCATTTGTAAATCTTCCGAAGCATGCAGAGAGTGTTGAAGCAGGAGAAAGAGACGGCGTTGACTTGGTGAGTCATTGATATAGATGAGTCCAGGATGAATCCCAGGTTGCGTGTGCGGTTGGTGGGTGTCGGTGCGGTTCCCAGTTTGGCAGGCCACCGGGAGTTGTCCCATTCGGAGGGGGTGGCGCTGAGGATGAGGACCTCAGTTTTGTCAGAATTAAGTTTCAGGCATTTGTTCTTCATCTCATTCTCTCCCTGCTGGGGCTTCGCTGTTCAGGGCGCGTCCACAGCCTATTCCATTGCGCGCAGGCCACATCGCCCCTTATGTCACAACATGGAATCACTATTATATTCATTTTTCTGCTATCCTGCCTGATTCTCCATTTACTACACAGACTTTTAATGCCCATCATGGGAGAATTGCAGGGACTACTAAGTACTTCCCATGAATTCCATGTTCAATCATTTTCTCAGGAACCTGCTTCATTCCATCTGCCTCTTTTGAATTTTTTTTTTATAAATCCTACTTCTTCTCCTGTGAAATCCTATACCTCTTCTTCTACAGAATGTCTTAAATCCAGAGGCAGATCATTGTTGGTCAGAACTGGGAAGAAGCAACTGTAACTCTTTAATCCTGTGATTTAATTTAACACTGAATCTTCATATTGGGTCTCAATTGCAACACCATACAAAGTAAATAAACTACGCAGTTCATCTTCCAAAGCAAGTCCTGCTGAACAAACCAACAGGACTCGAATCACACAATATGAACTAATGATTATTCTCCATTGATCCTATTTTAATAGAGATATCTAACCTGGTTAACGATCTGTTTTTTGCTGATGCCTAAAACTGGGACTTCTTTTCCCAAGTGGGGTAGGTTTGGCACCTCCATAGTATTAACCGCAGAGCGGGTAGCTCTCATATCTAGCAAGAAAAATACCTGGTTGCCGTTGACTTCCTCATTAATATATGGGCTACTTTGGTCTATCTCCAGGACTGCTCCAAGTAAGCAATCCCTCTTCTGACTTAAGCATAAGCATTGGGAATTAGTTTCTGGTGAAAACTGAGTGAAATCATTACTCAGAACAAATGGATTCTGCTGATAACCTGGACTGTAAAGAATTGTATTACTCACGTTTTGCTGTAATGCTGGAGCTGTGGGCATATTCATACGAACCTGCTCTTGATGTTGCACATTATGTACAGAAACTGGTTGGGCTGGGCCAATGTGTCTGCACCTGCTGCATCTGGGGAACAAAATCAGTCTGGATTCAGTCCTGGGCAACCAGGATCATAGGCACCCTTTGCAGTTACCTCTGCCTCTCTGTTACTGCCACTATGTCCTTGAATGGCATCCCCAGCTTGACCCTTCTCTCCTCCAGGGCCACCGTCTTTCTTCCAGGGCAGCTTCCTCTCATGGATCTCTATGAGGCTGGGCTGTTAGGTCATAGGGTCTCCTCACTGCAGAAGACCTCATTTCACTCCCGGACAGGAAGTTGATCTTTGATCAAATTGTGGGGAATCCACTCTCCCCTTCTTTTTCCATGTGATCTCCATCCTTCTGCTCATCCCCATTGTCAGCAGGGGTGATCTTATTCCAGCGGAACTTGGACCCTCCTGGATCCTTCTCAAGCATTGAGGGCTTTCTCAAGATCCTCTTTTGAGGCACTATTGTCTGGAAAAGTTTTCTTTCCCTGCACAAGGTACTTAGGGTAGCCAAGTCGATCCCCCTGGTCTCCATCTTTCAAAACTTTTCATACAAATTCTACTACTTCAGGAAAACATTACCTGTACACAATATCCTAGTTCTTGTGTTGCCCGTTCAGGAGACAGATTCTAATACCTATACACAGCACTGCATCAGAACTGTGCTTCCAAAACAGTATGGCTTTATTATGTAAACGGTGCATTGACCCTGATGGCACTCCAGCCACAACTGTCCAGGGACAAATACTGTGTACAACATGCAGCTTTGCTGGTGCTAATTTTCCAGTTTCTGAGGGGATTGCCATCTACACTGCAAGCCGACTCCTGACATTGTCTTCAGGTATAGGGCTGGGGCAAATTCCTTAGATTGGACTAGGCAGAATGGTACACCCGCTATGCTGTCAGCGTAGTCTTAAGGTTAGGTGGGAACCTCTAGAACATTTAGAACTTCTAGAACACATTTACCATTGCTGGATTATTCACTGTCTTCAACATGTTTATTGTGCTGGTTACTTTGCTTTGTTTCATCTCCCTAATTATATCAGCTCATTTGCTTTATGCAAGATTAAGTTTGTTTCAATAAATATATTGAAAACTCAGTTTGTATATCTTTTGTATTTTCTCCTGGGCACGCATGATTAGTACAATGAAAGGTTGAGATCCGTTTCCACGACTTGCCTGAGAAGTGAGAGTGTCATGTTTATGTTGCTGTATTCGCCTTCTATGCTTGTAGGTTCAGGTGAGGCACTATGAGCTGGCAAGGAATTGGGCCGGCATTTTCTGAATGTGTGGATGGGCTTAAGGCCTGATTTAGAGTTTAGTAGATGGGGTTACTCCCTCACAAACATGATGGATATCCTGTCTGCCTTATTACGATTGTATTATATCCTATGGAAATTGTAATACGGTCGGACGAGCTATCAGTCATGTTTGTGATGGAGTAACTATCTGCCAAACTCTAAATCAGGCCCTTAGTCTCCCATATCTGAAGTTCTGCCATCCTAAGTATACAGTTATATTATCTTAGTAGGAGCCATAAAACAAGTTTGGTTACTATGACCCGGCTTGGGTGATGACCAATTTCGACAGGACGGAGGTACAGAGGGCCAAAGAGGATAGTTTGGACAGTTACCTGGTCACTAGAGAGTTTTTAAGTTGAGTCCTATATTTTACAGGACAACTGCCATAGACTTTAATGGAATGGTCTTGATGCTGAAGATACAGGATGAAAATATACTCAAGGATGCTCTGGTTGAGGTGTGGTCGATGGGGGTGCCTTTGTAGTGAGTCCTTGGTCCTCGGGTGATGTGGAACAACTTTGGCCAAAGAGGTCGGGTTCCCCCAAAGTCCACTTTGATGTAGTAGCCAGGAAGTCAATACTAGGCTACTGGTCTCCTTGCACCGCGGTTGGGGCGAAATCCTTTGGAGGTGGCTAGTGTCCCTCCTGGGTGTCAAATCTGGACTCTGATGGCCCTCCCAGATCCAGTAGACTGGGGTTCAACTTTTGGCCATGGAGGATCTGTCATTTCAGGCTCCTGGTGGCAGGTAGTGGCAAAAATTCTGCAGTGGGTACCAACTTGCCTATTTGAGTTTCTTCAGCTCTTTTATCCCTGGATCTGGTTCCAGGGCATCAGCCAACTGATCCTTGGAGTCACTGCTTTGATGTGGAGCAAGAAATCAACTTTTACTGTTGCCACAGGCACAGTCCAGACTTCACAAGCGCAAAGTATAGCAGGTGCAATCATTTCAGCAGCGCAGCCTCTCCTCGTACAGTTTCAAGGGCAGCTGGGCCGTCCTTAAGTCCTTTCTCCAAATCCAACATGATCTGAGGGGCAGGGTGCCAGGGGTGCCATATTTATCCCAGGAAAGTGCCCTGAGGGGACCACGTGGTCACTAACCAATTGGCTACTAGGTCATCTACCTTCTTGAGACATGTTTCCTTGAATATGTGGCATCTGGCTATCCCAGGGTGCACTGTCTTGGCCACTCTCAAGATGTCAGGACCCCTCTTCGGTCATCAGGAGCTTGGTAGTCCACCCTAGAGTTGTGGCTTCCTGAGGGCTACATGCCCATGGGAAAACCGGTTTGGCCACTGGGCTTCCATCTCTGTCCCTGTCTCCAACTTGTCTACATGAACAAAAGGCAGCATGCTCAGGACTGTTATCACCATTTTCCCTTCAAAAGTGGCTTTCCCTTTTAAGCTTGCCATTTAGGCTATCACCCTGAGTGGCCACCCTGGGAGAGGAGGTCACATCTCACTCTGCGGCAATTGCCTTTGTTCCTAAGCCTGGGAGTCGTTCACACGTCTCCCCAGGTAGGCAGAAAGCTGTCTGTGGGCCAGAGCCTTTGTGAAGCCACTAGACTAGTTGGGACACAGAGTGGTAACCTTCTAAAAGTTGCAATACTTCAATTGTGACATTAAATTCGAACTGGTCATCAGATCAGGTTTAATGCCATGATTAATCTGATATCTTATGGTACCCAGCTAGATAGTGCCATTCAGGATTTAGCCAGGCTGAGGTGCCAGCTGGTAGTCCTGTGTTAGCCATTTGGGCTACTAACTTTTAAACAGAAAAACAATATTTTCAAAATGTTTCTGTTAAGACATATGAAAAAGATATGTCTCATTTAACAATATATAGCTCCCTGCCCTAGAGCTCCCTAGGCATTCCTTAGGGGAGACTTACATATAGGATTAAGGAAAGTGGTGGCTTTGCCATTTGTTTAAGTGGCAAGGTCAACCTAGTAGTGTAAAGGCTACCCTTCCAGTCTGCAGTAGCAGGCTGGGAGCCATTTTGTCCTTTGTCACAATCAGGGTGGCAGAAATAGTGCTGCAGCCCTGGGTGACACTGTCTTACGAGCCCTGGGTACCATATATTAGGGACTGATAAGTAAGTCAGCATTTGCTAATTGGGTATAGCCAATTTGACATATATTTTTTAAGGGGTTAGAACAATGGCACTGAGGTTTGGTTAGCAGGCCTCAGTGCACTCTCAGAGTCGAAAAACCAGCAGCATCAGTCCAAAAATGTGGGAGTGAATATGCAAAAAGAGGCCTTTCCTTACAGTATTGCATTTAGTGGTACGCTATTAACATTTTGCTAAAAGGCAAGTATTTTGGCATTTACCTGATCTCGTTGTGGGAAAAAGTCATCTAGTTGTAGCCAAGCCGGCCAGGCCAGTGTTTGTTTTTGGATAAAGTGCTGGACCTTGAAGTGGGGCATTATGGAATATGTGCTTATGACAGCACAAATATTCATCAATAAAGCAGGTAATGCTGTAAAATATTTTATGTAATTCAAAGTGTTCACATTAGGTTTTGTTTCACAATAGTTCCAGAAAATATTTAGGGGCCAATTTGGGGTGAAGAGAACAGATGTGAGGGCATGTGTACCAAATGTTTTAAAGTTCCACTTGGACGAGCCTTACATTGGGCTATGTTAATATGCAATGATCTTCTGCAAAAGAAAGCACCTATGACAACACGGTAATATGCTGAAAAGCTGTACCAATGTTTTCAAAGTTTCAAGCATTTTCTTTGCATTTTGCCTAACCTGCCTTTCACAGGACAATGTAGTACCGCTCTAGGAGTCAGGGTAGATAAAGAAAATGGAAGGGCGGAGACAGTGTAACAAAAAGTAGTTAAAAGGTTGGTGTACCTATTCAACAGCGAAGAAAATAATTTCTAATCTTCTCTGTGTTCCCCCTGGCCATGTGACCCTATTCATTGTCCTCATATGAGGCCATTGCAGGTGTTTTACAGTTTCAAATAGCTGGGTTAATAAAAGGGAGGTGGGTTACCATTAACAAATGTTTCCAGACACAGACTTTGCTTCAATTTTTGCTTCAATTGCACCAACAAGACTAACACACTTGAAATCAGTGATTTGTAGGTGAAAGGTTCAGGACTGGAGACACTGCCCTACTTGGAGTGTGGTGATCAGTGTAAAGGTGAGGGTATGGAGGCTGCAGACAGAGCACAGCATGGGCAAACGCTGAGCCACATAGAATTCACAGAACAGAGGGAATATCCTTTGCCCCGTGGCTAAAACTACATATTCAGAAAATGAACTGTTCTTCTCATAAGCACACAACAGTGGCGGTTTCTTCATTAGGGCGGCAGGGCTCCACCCCAGCTTCAATTTTGCATTAAAAAAAAATGTTTCCCCAGCTTCAATTTCTGCATCAAAAAAAATGTTTCATACATTAAAACTTCAAACAGTGTGACCCTCGCTCTGCGCGAGGGTCAGGCAAAACCAGGTACTCTTGAAAGACACGTGCTGCAGTGCATGTGCTGGCCGTCGCAGGATTTATAGGGGTTACCTGATCTCAGCCCTGGCCTCCGGCAGCCTACAACACTGTAAGGTACTGCCTCTTATGAAGCACTGAAGCCTCGGTCAAAGAAAACAGCCTGGGCACTTTAGCATAAGCCCTGGGTTTCTAAAGCTGGCTGTCAATCAGCAAGGCTGTGTAGCACTGCAGCCCTTCATCACAGGGTGGGTGGGAACAAGGCTCCATGGCCCCACCTCATTCTGGGAGTAGCTGGGAAAGGTTTGCGGTGTACACGAGGCTGGCTGACCACGACGTGATGTGCATGCAGCGGCGACGGGAAAAGGTAAGTATTTGACTTTAAAAACAAATGTTATTCCCACCATCCCCTGCCTCGCTCCATCCCCCCTAACCCCTCCGTCCCTCCCCTCGCCCGCCTCTCCGTTTCAGATTTGTGGTACGGCAGGTCAAATAGCAGACTATGCATTTACCATTAAAACACCCCATTGTCATTCAGATTTTAGTTAAATTTTACTGCCCCATTGTACCATTTACCAATTATATGTCAAGGGTATGCTTAGATATGGAAAAGAAGACACCCTGCAGTTTTTCCAACACAATCTCAACCCGCATGATTGTGGACTTCTCAGGAATGGCCATAACTAATTGTTAATCACCAAGGGCCAGATGTAGCAAACGTTTGCGACTCGCAAACGGGCCGATTCGCAATTTGCGACAGTGCAAAATCGGAAATGGGATGCAAAAAGCCCATTTCCGACTCGCAAAAAGCAATGGGACCCGTTTGCGAGTCGCATCCGTTGCGACCCGCAAATTGCAAGTCGCAATTTGCGAGTCGCAAACCTTATGCAATTGCAACTCGCAAATTGCGACTAGTCGCAAAAAGCCCAGTTTGCAAGTCGCATTTACCACTAACTCAGAGCAGGTGGTAACCATTACCAAAGTATAAAAGGGGACCCAGAAGGCATCTGGCTTACTCAAGATGGCGGAGATATACCTGATAGCAGTGAGGAGGAGAGTCTACGCAGCCCAGCAGAGGAGGAGGAGGGGCCACAGACAGGAGAAGATATATAGAACCAGGCAGACTCTTTTTCAGCAAACTGAAGAGGAGATCTATGACAAATACCGCCTTAGCAGCGCAGCCATTCTAGAATTAATAGATTTACTGAAACCACAGCTAGAACACCAGACTCTGCGTGGCTGCGCCATCCCTACGCATGTGCAAGTGCTATGCGCACTGCACCTCTTGGCCTCAGGGAGCTATCAGGGGGTCATTGCCGTGGCAGGTGGGGTATCCCAAAGTGCAGTGTCAAGGTTCCTCAGGGCATTCCTAGATGCCTTAGTCACGCACATGTCTCACTTCATATACTTACCAAGGAATGAGGCAGAAATTAACAGCACCAAGCTGGACTTTTACCGCATTGTCCTCTTTCCTCATGTCATAGGGTGTGTAGATGGGACACACATTCAAATATGCCCCCCTGCTAATCTGGAAACACATTTTCCGCAACAGGAAGTGTACCCACTCACTCAACATACAGGTTGTTTGTGATGCCCATTATGTCATCACGGACATCGTAGCTAAGTTTCCTGGCAGTACCCATGACTCATACATTTTTAGGCATAGTGGGATACATCAACGCCTGGAACGTGGGGGATTTGGAGACGGTTACCTCCTAGGTAGAGCCACAGACACTTGCAGACATACACACAGGTCACTGTGCACGACAATCTGGACTTCCTGACCGTGTACTTTTGTGCCCAACAGGTGACAGTGCATATGCTCTCAGGCCTTGGATCATGACTCCGTTTTTAACACCCAGAACTGAATCGGAGAGGCAATACAACAGTGCGCATAAGAGGACCAGGAACCTGATCGAGCGCACCTTCGGACTGCTGAAGGCAAGATTCAGATGCCTCCACCGCAGTGGAGGCGCCCTCCAATACACCCCTATTACCGCTTTCAAAATTGTGGTCGCATGCGCCATCCTCCACAACATGGCCACCCGACGTGGGCTACCTCTCACCCCTGCAGACCCAGATCCTGATGATGAAGAGCAAGAACGACCACATCGCCATCATGGGGATAGGAGTCTAGCTAATCAAGGCAGACTGAGACGGGACCACATTGCAACGCAATATTTTGGACGGTACGTGTCAACTCCCACCATACTCACCTATTAACCATTTGTTAAGTGGAACAAAAATAACTGTTTTATTAATGTCATGAAGAAACTATATACAAGTTGAAATTGTCCATGGGCAGGAAAATGCCAACCAGTCATGTGGCACATTAACGCCATGTGCCACATGAATCTGTCCTGGCTGTTATCTATGATCTCCTGCCCCTCCTGCCAGCCTGGCTGGTCCCTGCTGCGTCCATGGTGCTGTGCCTACCACTCCTCAGCACCCTACTGTGAGTGGCAGAGACACTGCTCACTGTTGAGCCCTCCTCCCAGGTGTATTTGTTAACTTCCTGGCTGTGATGCCATCATCATGTGCCAGGAAGTGTTTCCAGAGTGTTCTGGTATGCTTTTTTCTGGCATTCCAATTTGCGACTCCTTGGGGGCAGCGGGAAACCGGCGGGAGACCGGCGGGAGACCGCCGGTTTCCCTTCTCTGACCGCGGCTAAGCCGCCGCGGTCAGAATGCCCCGCGGGGCACCGCCGGCCTGTCAGGGTCGTAATGACCACCTAAATTCCATTTGGGCAGAATAAACATCTTAATTAAATTTATCCTCCCGAGAATCGTCAAAGGGAGCTATGCCCATTTTTGTAACATGGCTTTACATTCAACTAATAACTTCTGTGCATTCCTATCCACTAAATCCTTCAGATTTTGGGTCACTAAAATGCCCAGGTACCGTATTTCCTGCTTATTTGATATTGACCCTACGTCCATATTCCACTGCATGGTTTCTGTTTTCCCCACATTGATCCGATACCCTGATACCCTTCCAAATTGTTCGGCCAGATCTTTAACTGTATTAAAAGCTACAGGCAGGTTATTAGTATATATCAGTAAATCATCCGCATATAAGGAGATTTTCTTTTCCCAACCATTGCAGCAAAAGGGCGAGATTAGGGAATTTTGTCTAATTTTTCTAGCAAATGGTTCAATATATAAATTAAACAATACCGGCGACAGGGGGCAGCCCTGCCTAGTACCTCTTGAAATTGTTATGGAGTCCGTAAGATTCCCATTCACCAAAATCTTAGCACGTGGCGATGTATAGAACTGGTCAATAACCCCACAGAACTTGGATCCTAAGTTGGCCCGCCTCAAGATTGATTTCAAAAAGTTCCAATTTACTTGGTCGAAGGCTTTCATTGCATCTAACATAATAATTGCCAATGGCGCCCCAAACGTTGTAGCCATATCTATTGCCCCAATCAGTTCAAAAGTTAATTCATGCAGATATCTGCCTTTAGAAAAGCCTTTTTGATCTGTGTGCACTAAGTTATTAGCTATCTTACTCAACCTATCTGCTAGAATCTTAGCTAGTAATTTATAATCACTGTTCAGCAATGATATAGGCCTGTAAGAAGCACATTTCGCTGGATTTTTATCCGGTTTCAAAATTAAAGAGATCACCGCCTCATTCCATGAAAGAGGAATGTTGTTACCAGATTCCAGAATCCCCCCAAACAACTCAGTCAATACGGGGATAACTGAATCCCCTAATACCTTATAAACTTCCACTGGGATACCATCTGGACCCGGCGCCATCCCCGACTTACTACTAATCAAGGTTCTCCTAATTTCCTCAGCCGTTATTGGAGCATTCAATGCTTCCCTCTCCTGTAATGATATCCCTAAAGATATATCGGCCCCCATCCAATCCGTTACCATGTCTTCATCCACCTCTAACTCCTCTGAATACAATTGTGAAAAAAAAAAAATCGAAAAGCCGATTCTATTGCCGCCTCATCCGTTCTTTTTTCTCCTGAGTGCTCCACTTCAACCTCCTTGATGTAATTCCTAACACAATCTGTTTTGCCTTTCCAGGCTAATAATTTCCCCGCATTTTCCCCATACTCAAAATGAGCCAGTTTGCTTGCCTCCGATTTCTTTTTAATTCTTCCCTGTAGTATCTTCTCCAGCTGACTCCTCAGCCCATCCAAGCTGGCCCTCAAAGCCTCAGTCTCCCCTGCTTCTATTATTTCAACTTTATATTTTCGCATTTCCTGCTCAATCGAATTGATCTCGTCTCTCAGCAGTTTGTTTTTCTGGATAGAGCAACTCCTAATCTCCCCACGAATAAACGCTTTAAACGTGTCCCACACTACTGATATTGGGACGGAGCCCAGATTTACACTAAAAAAGAATTCGGATTCCTTACGCAACTTTAACAGCACCTCCTGATCGAATAACAAGGACCGGTCAATCGTCCACCGATTACTAAAACTTCTCTGCCGCAAACTCATATTTAACACCACCGCAGAGTGATCAGATAGGTGCGAGGGCAGATACGCTATATTCTTCACCTCCTCTCTTAAACGTGAATCTAATAGAAAGTAATCAATTCGAGAGGCGTGTCTATATTTCTTATTAAAAAAGGAAAAATCCCTGCTATTCCCCGCCCTTTGTCTCCAAATATCGCACAGGCCAAGTTCCTTCATCATCCTCCTTAAATATTGTTGCGATTTAGGCGTGCCTCGAGACTTGCAGTTATGCCTATCCAGCTTATTATCTAATACCACATTGAAATCACCCATCAAGATAACCGGATCCGAAAATTCAAGAAGCTGAGAAAAGAGATGTTTCAAAGGTTCTATATCATCGCAGTTGGGGCCATAGTAACCTGCTACGATCAGATTACAACCCCCAAAATGTATTTTAACTATCACCCATCGCCCTGCTGTATCTGATCTGGATTCCAAAATTGCCCCACTCCCCTGCTGTGAGTGTTTAACTAAGATTGCCACCCCTTTGTTATGGTAGTTATGTTCTGTACATGAAAATGTTTGGACCCACCTCAACCTTTGTATAATGTTAGGACATTCTGCCTTTGTTAAATGCGTTTCCTGCAAAACCACAATTTGCGCCGGAGAATCCTGCAAATACTGTAATATTCGCTCCCTTCTTCCTCGCACCCTCAAGCCATTAACATTCCATGAAAGGATTTGCAATGATATATTCTTCACCCCCTGCCTTCTCTCCCTGCTAGCTATCGATCAATCTTAGGAGACAGATTACTGGGTTGAAAGAGGCCCTGCTTTTTTCCCCCCTCTCCCTCCCCCACCCTGAACCTACCCGCCACTCCCCGCACCCTTCCCCTCATACCCCACCCGTGGAGAACCCCCCCGACTAAGGACCAAAATGATCCCAATTTTTAGAGCGTCCCCGTGTTCCTGGGGGAACTCAAACTTTTAGATGCAACCTTATTTAGTAGACTGCCCATTTTTTAACACTACCAATAATTCATCCGCCTCACTTATGTCTCTGATATTATACATTTTGTTATTATACATTATCCGGAGGAAGGCTGGAAATTTCAACTGAGCTGAGAACCCCAAAGATTTGAAACTCTCCAAACGTTTCCCCAGCTCCCACTGCCTATCCATAGTAACCCTGGATAAATCAGACCTGATCTCGAAAACAATATCGTTCACTCTTAAAGATTTTTGTTTCAACGCTCTAGATAAGATCTTTTCTTTCATCTGGTATGTCAAAATATTTATCAACATTTTCCGAGGTCTACTACTGTTCATTCGCAGCTTGAAAGGGTCTCGATGGATTCTCTGAATCTCCTTTCCGATTTCTTCCTCAGACTCCTCCAGATCCACTGCTGATTTAATTAGTGATACAACAAAGGCCTTAAGATCGTTACCCTCTACACCTTCAAAAGTTTTAACTTGTTTCTTCTCGAGTAATTTTCCAGTTGCTCAACCCTATTTTTTAACGCCAATTCGCTCCCTTTCAGTGTTTCGATCTCACCCTTATGTTGTGCCAATTCCTCCTTCATACCCCCCATCGCTTCTTCCAGGGCCTGTGTTCTTTCCATTACGCCATCAATTTTTCTTTCTAAAGTAGCACAAACCTCTCTTATCTCCCCTTGGTTTTCCTCTGAACTCGCAAAACCCTTTTTTACATCCTCAGAAATGGACACAATTAACGCCTCCAATGAAGAGCTCAATGAAGGGGAGATAACAGGAGCAGCTTGAGGAGATTCCACAGCTATCAACTTAGATACGGAGTCTTGAACTTTTGCGCGCGTAGCGTTTGGGATCATAGCTTGTACTGGGGCCATCTGTTCCTCTCCTGGCGGTGGCAGGGGGGGCCTCGCCCACCCCCTGCCCTCGCCATCAGCATTATCCAACTGCCTGGTGGTAACCTCCATTGCCACTCTGTCCTGACCAGGGGTTAGCTTAATTACATCTGGTTTCACTTTGAAAAAAGACCTTAGGGAGGGCGTCAACTTATCTCTTCCCTTAAGCTTGCTTTCCCCCACCTTCCTCACCACAGTCCTTCCTCCTTCCCCAGATTTAGATTTAGATTTTTGTTTTGCTGACCCCCTTTTGTCTCCCTTCTCCTCGGCAGTCACAACCAAGTTTTCCCGGGGCCACTGATCAGTACCCTCCACTCTTGTTAAGAAAAGCGGGGGGAAGGGGGATCACCCCCCCCACACTGCCTCACCGTGTTTCTCCTGGCTTCCTTCACCAAAGTTTTCTTAAATTGTGCCCCTTGCCGTGTCTTCTCGACTGTCACTCCCCAAGAGCCGCTATTACGGCTACCACTGCCGCTATTCCCCCGAAGGGGAATTCGCGCCACTCCTTTTCGCACCCGGCGCAGCTCCAGCGCGGCCCGGCGCCACCAGACAGCCCCCGCTGCCCTCCAGTCTGCTTCTATCTCCAAAAAACGCGGCGTGCACATCCGTGTGCCTGCGGCCGCAATTCGCTTCGGCAGCCGTGTCCTACCGCATCCTACCGCGTCCCCCTGGGAACCGGAACCGCCCTAGCGCGCTGCGTGAACGCCGCAGCCCGCCATGTTCTCCCCCCGTTTGATTGTATTGTATGCTAAATTGATTTATTTATTTGCAGCTGCACATATTTTGTACGTTTGAAAAGAAACTTTCCGATTGCTTGTATTTTTAGGTATACCGTTACCGGATTTACATTTGTTTAGAATGCTTCTTCTTTTTTTTTTTTTTTTAAATATAGCGGTATTTAGTATGCTGTCTGCGATTCGAACATTTCTTTACAATGATGGAACCCCAGATCACTTTACAAGCAAAACGCACATATTTAAGCAATTAATTTTTAAATGGCATTCAACTTTTATCTGTCTTAAAAGGCCAAAGGCTGAATCATTATCCAGATGAGCTGTCTTCTCTCCCACGTCAAGCGCACGCCTGCAAAGTGTCACTCACTGGGGCTTCTTCTCACGCATACACCAGGCAGGTCTTCAGGTGTGTCGCACCTGCCTTGAATAGCTCTCCAAAGTGTTTGAAATGCTCATGTAGATATGTGATCCCACCCACCATATTGCAGTCATCCTAGCCCGGCACATCTGCTTCACCTCAGCACGGGGCCACATGTTTCAAGAGAATATGCTTTTAGGCACTCTGGAAATAGTCTAAGCCATGCAAAATGAATGCCTATACATACGGTTTTTACATTTCAAGCTTACAGTTTTTTCATTTTTATATTCTTACTATGTTTAAATCACCCCCCGTTTATCAGTAAATTAGTACTTTAAAAATCCCTTGCAGAGTAGACAAGTTATGAACATTGCTTGACTCTTTTCCAGGACACTTGCATATGGTGCTGTATTGCACACATACGAAGCACAGCTAAAATAGCCTAGACTCCATAACTAATTTCATTCTTACTGGACAGCTTTGGTCAGAATTCGAATGTAGCATGGCAGCCCGTGGCTTACTAGGATTCAGCTTGGCCATCTAAGAAAAGGGCACCTATTCAGATTACTTACTGATTTGTTCTGAGAAACAGTAAGTCACCCTGTGCTTTTTAATTATCTTTCGAGACTCTTGAGATTTGTATGACTTCTTTTTAACTGTTTTGTACTGATGATGTTGTGTCTTATATGCTTTTAGGGCATTTTTGCAGAAATAAAGCTAAATTGAATTCTTGAATTGAAATCACCCCGTGACCACTTCAGAGCACTGCTTTTTGTGGGGGAGAAGCCCCCGAACCTACCTTATCACGGTCAGGCTCGCTCACTATGCTCGCTCGCCACCGGGCACTCATCCAGAACATTTACGCCCCACCACTTTCAAATGTCACCAGCCGCCACTGGCACACAGTAAGAAAGAGTTAGGGACAGGTCATACAACTGGGGAGCCCACTCCTTTCTCACTGAGTGGGCTGATGGCGGGTGTGTCTGCTTATTTCCTGTTTACCTTTTGGAATAAGGGGACAGAGCTGTCTGCGCCATTAGTGGCCTTCTGGAGTGCAGTGCCTTTGTCACGTGTGGAGTGTGTGTGTTGTACCATATTCATACACAAGGTATGGGAATATGAAGGAGTTTGTCTATTTACCTCCTCACAAACAGTAATGTAAATACAAATTCACTAAACCTACCACTCACACAAGAGCTAATTTAGAAGCTTGGTATGAGCCCATCAAGCTCAGTTGGTGAAGAAGGCCACTCAGGTACTTGATGTAAAAAATAATCCAGTTTAGCTACAAGACGTATACATCTTTCTTTAACACTTTCTTCTGACTTTAAGTGTTCAGAATGGGGGGAAAAAATGGACTGACCAGCGACCTTGATAATTTATGGATGTTGGAATGTTGGAATAGGGGGGCTTTGTTAAACTTGCTTTAAATGTCAATTAAATGTTCTTTTACTCCCCCATCTTTGATTTACATTTGCATCGGGCCAGCATGATCTTGCCCACTGCTGTATTTGTGCTGTATTTCAAACATGATATAAGTATTAAGGCACATGGGTTTGATTGATCTGAAAGTCTTTAACTTAAGGCCTTCCTGAGACCAACACGGTAGCATGCACTGGTCATGCAGAGTGTATGCATGACTTAATAAGAGGAAACCCTTAAAATTCAAACTCCTCATATGAGTTGTTTGGTCAGTTCTGTAGAAGTGGTCTCCCTGGTCAGTTCAGCGTTAAAGACATTTTCACTGAACAAGGAGTTGCACACCACTGTAGCTGAGAAGATACTGAGATCCAGACATAGATTCTGTCTGACTGCCTCCCTCCTACCAGGCCGGGGACTGAACCTGGATCAAGATTCCTGCCGGAGGCTCAGCGCGGTACTCTGCTAGACGGCCTCGAGGAGAAGGGCTAGTCTTTGCTGGGAGAGGGGGGTTGATGGATGGCAGTCCATGAAGGGGAGCCTGCCTGAAAGAAACCCATGAAGCCCATCTCATTGATGTTGGGATTCCTATCGGAAAAAGAGGCCATAAAGCTGCTGGTCCAGGTTCAGCAACCATCTTTACTGCCTTGGACCCAGGAAGAGGATTAGTTACTGCTAGGCCATGTGGTGAGCTCCTCTTGTCCAGGACCTTACCAGCATGCCTGTAGTTGTCTCAATGAGACATTAAGAATAATCTTAGTCTCATCTCTGAGCATGGAGATTGTTGGAGAGGTAACTAGATGAGGTATTGCACGGTTCAATAGATGAACTTGCAACTTAGTAGTGCATCATAACTTACTACATAAATTGGCAATGTGTTTTTTGGTGTGGATGAACTTTTTGACACCTTGACAAGTAGAAAGCTTTGGTAGCCTATTTCATAGTCTAACAAGATCCAACAATGCAAATCTCTAATGAAATGTGCGCCCAAGGAGTTGCAATGAGTGTGGCATGAGAATTGGTTAATTATGGAAAACCCCACAACAAGCATCATTTCTAACTTCGACCATTGGTGGTAAACTGGTGTTCTAGTGTTACAGCCTTCGGCGAGGCACGTGCAGAGATCTATAGCGTCGGTAGAGAATGTATGATGGGAAGTCATGCATGATCATGTTATGTGACCTCATGCAGCAATCATCTTGGTTGTTGCCGGTGTGTAAGGGCAACACTTATCAGAGATCACCTGGGTGGAGAGATGCTCGAGAAGAATGCACAAAAAGGGAGCAAATTAGTTGAATAGCGATTATGTTTGTGTACTAACCACGTTACTTTCTGAAATTTCACCGCTTGCATGTATTTTGAATGATTGTTTCATAATGCATAGCATTTGTTCGAGAGTAGAGTATGATGAGCAGTTAATGAAGAGTGGAATATAAACTTACTTGAGGAACGATTCTGGCATATCAATTACCCTCTTATCCTCCACTTTCAGAACCTAATATGGCAGCTAATAATTTAAATATAAATCCACGCAAGACATTTCTTACCACATTCTGTGATCCTTTAATTCACTGGGACGAATGGAAGGAATATTTTTTAGACCACACAAATACTCTGGATGACTCTCATTCGTACACCAGAAAGGAAGAATATTTTGATCTAGTTCTTAGGGCCTGAAAGTCTATGAGTATTTAGACAGATTCTCAGAGCACAGATTGCACAGAATAGTAGTGTTTTAATGATACATTGTCTGCTATTAATACATATTATAGCCCTAAAAGTATATATGATGTGTCCATAGTATAGTATATGGTGATACAAAAGAAATTGGCAAAGAAGTGTACATTTGGGAACATTCATGGTGCTTTAAACTTGGACCAGTTTGTTATGCACACTTTTAATCCTTCAATCCACTTAGCAGGCGTTAAAAAATGCAGATAAAATTGACGCAAAGGAATCTGAGATTCCTGTGCGCAATTTTTTACGGCTCCCCTAGTGCTGAAACGCTCCGTTGCATACATTATGCTGGGTGCAGGCATAATGTGGCGCAATGCAAGCATTGCGCCCCTTTATAAATATGGCGCAGCCTTTTTGACCTTGTTGGGCCACATTTGCATAAAAAGAAATGGTGCAAATGTGGCGCATGGAGGCGCTACGGGCTCTTAAATATGCCCCTGTGGTGCAAATGTATACTTTTTGACGCTTACCGCCGGCTAGCGTCATTCCTGAGCACCAGCCGGGTGCCATATTTATGGAATGCCACAAGCTGGCGCAAAGCTTGGACTAGCGTCTAAAAAAAGACATTAGCCGGGTGGAGGTGGCCTATTGAAAAGGATGTTGTGTGTCAGAAAATACGCTAAGCTGGTTAGAGGCAAAAAAAATGCCGCTAATCAGCCTTGGGTCTTTTTCTGACGCACAACCACCCAAACAATGACTCCTGTCTTATTAAAGACAGGAGTCATGCCCACCACCCCAATGGCCAGCCCAGGGGACCAGTGTCCCCCGGGCCAAACCATTCTACCCAGTCCCAGGCAGGGGGCCCCATGTTAGGGCCCCGAAGTGCAATAAAAAAAAAATACTTATCTGAACTTACTAGGGATGGGGTCCCCCATCATGTGGTGTCCCTCTGCTGTGGGTGTTCCTGGGACTGGTGGTGGGCATCTATGGGCTCATTCCATGGTGTTTTACCACGGAAATGGGTCCACAGGTCCCTTGACGCCTGGTCAGATCTAGGCATTAAATAATGGCTTCCCGTACTCCAGGTGCGTCGTTTTTGTACAGGAGTATATGATGCAAGGTGGTTTCGCGCATCCTAAAAATGTCGCTAACTCCAATATTTTGACGCTATCCAGTATTGTGCTCGCACATTTAATTGCAGCAACCCCGTGTTTCAAAGGAGAGCTTTGGGCACCGGCACGTTTATGATTTACAAATTAAGCACTGCCTCTAGTGAAGATGATTCAATAGATAATGGAGACGTCCTCAGCGAAAATGTTGTAGAGAACATTATAGATAACATCGGATTAAAGAATAGGCCACCATACTTTTTGGACAATGGGTCGAGTAGGAATTCATATGGTGGAAAAATGTAGTTCTCCTCGCAGCATTATTGATGAGACTATATGGAGGGAAAAATTGTGGAGAAATTAGGAACCAAACCGTTGGAATCGAACCTTAGACCAGTGAGTTATAGTGGTATAGGAATCAGATTTTCATCTATAAAAACGTGTCAAACGATGCACTACTTATTAAAATTTTGATGGTAAAATGATCTTAGTTCTTTTATCCTCACATATGTCAAAAAGGAAATAGGGTCATGAAGTTTCCTATGCTAAGTAGGTCTATATGGTTCACTGTTTTAATGTGTTTTAACAGGTCAATGAGGACTAAAGTCTGCACTGTCTCTCAGTTTATAAAACTACAGGCATATAATGTGACGAGTTATCTGGAAAAAGGGTAATTAAATCTGTCTTACAAAATGATCTTCTTTTCAACACGCCATACCGATTAGTTTGGGGACATTTAGGTCGCTCCTGACAAATGCTTACACTATAAAAGGCATGAAAATGCCATGAAAATTTACGAACATACAACTGAACCTACTTACTATACTGATCTACCTGTGCAATTCATCAAGTAACCACTAGATGGGCCTCGTGCACAACATTTTATTTTTCATTTCTTCACTTCCAGTTCTGGTCCACAAGAAATGCTGTGTTCTGAATGGCTGAGACGTAGGGGGAGAATCATCCGGTTCTTTACAATTTTGCACTTAGCACCTTTGCCCTTTTCATGTATTTACCAAATGTACATAATAGACGATACCTCAAATTACATTAATGTCTTTAAATATTTCCCTGTGCATGTGGAAGCCTCTGTTTTTTTTAACAATGGGTGTGAATTGTGATATGGCTCATTATGTCGTGCGGTATCGTATGCGGAAAAATATGTTTGCTATTGGACACAGTGTATTGCGTGGTGGGAATTAGGGGGAGGTGAGTGCAGCAAGGTAGAGAACTGCAATTAATGCAGGACTTTAACTTGTGGATTTTATTAATATATTTTGTTGTTTTGTGCCACAATTGCGCGCGAGCAACATTTTCACTGACTTTTTAAAGTTTTATGTTTAATTTAATTTCTTATGCTCCTCCCACTTTGGAGGAGGGTGAGGTGGATTTAGTAGCCTCGCTCCCTAAGGAATGTGTGTGTGTGTGTGGGGGGGGATCTTTCTTTGCCCACCCCACCTTGCCCTTGGGCTATGGGAGGTAGTGAGGCTTGGGAGGCGGAGGCTCGTCACCTCCCCTCCCCCCCATCCCCCCCCTACCAGCAGCAGCAACTGCAAAACCTGAAAAATGAAACGATGATAGACCATGTTTAATATGGTTTTATTTTTCTTGGGGGCGGGGCCATGGGGGATGACAGGCAAGAGGGGGAGTGGTGTGCACTGTTGTCAGTGCGCATGTGACTTTGGCCGGCTGTCTCAGGATTGCCAAACCCACATGCGCACTGAGCTCTCTCCAACCCGACCTGCTTTTCCGGGTTGGAGACAGCAGGTACAGTCTCCCGGTCTGCCATGGAGCACACGTCGAGGGCGCTAAGGCAAATTCCGACGATGCTGTCATGCTGCCAGCAGCATGAGAGCAGCATTAGGATTGGCTGCAGGGCAGTCTGGGAGACTGTATCTGAGTGGTGCCTGAAGAGCGGCGATGCAGCAGGCAGGTTTTCTTTTTGTTGTCTTTTTGTTTTGTGTCCCCCCACTACCAATTTGCCCGACACCAATCGCAACTGTAGTTGGACAAGGAGGGAAAAAGCGGCCTAACACCACAAGTTTCATTTACAGCTCACCAGCACTGCCTGGGCCTAGTGCAGAGGGGTGGGGAGTCTCTGGTTGCCCACTGCCTAACCTAGGGGCGGGTTGTATTAGGCAACTGTAGCAGTATGTTCCTGTGCTTACCTAGGGTGATTTTGTAACACAACCTTGCATTTCATGATAGTGTTTGGTGGAGTACAGTCCCCCCTCCAATTTGACTAAGGGCACAGGATGTTTAAAGCATGTTGTTTCCCACTATGCTCAAGGGTGGCTGGGTAACGTACTACACACACTTGCCCTGCCCAAAGTTAGGGTAGTGTGTTGCCAGTTTTTTTTAACGAAATCAGAATTTTGTTAAAAATGTACCACCTGATACCACCCACCCTCCTAAACGGTGGCAGATGGGGGTAAATTCAATCCTGAACTAACCTGTGCCTCGCAAAGAATATTTCTGGCTTTTTGTTTTCTTCCAAATGTTTGGGACAAAACATACAGTAGGAGTGTGTCATTCCTTCACTATGACTAAGTACAGAGCAGAGGATATTATGGCGGAGTAGTCCTGTAATAAACCCTCATCACCTTGCTCAACAGCTTGGGGTACCTATTTTTTACCAAACCCTCCCACATGAGCCCTTTGCGGATCCTCCTCATTCTACACTGTCCAGAGGTACTCTGCGGCGGCTGGCATGGAGGCAGGATGAAGGACAGGCAAATGTGGTGTTGGTGCGTGTGTGCATGCAAGGAGAGTGTTGTGTGTAAATAAAAAGGAAAAAAAACACCTTACTTGCTGCCCAGCGTCCTCCTCAGACCGTCTCCTCAGGCTCCAGCAAATTCCCTTAAGCAATCCTGGCACTGCTTTCATGCTTGTAACCAGCATGAAAGAAGCATCATGATTGGAGGAAGCGACCTCTCTCAGTGCTCTTAAGAGCACTGAAGGCCTGCGCTTTCTCTAACCTAGCTGTCTTAAGACAGCCTGGTTAGAGAAGTTTAAAGTGTGTATGTCTGGCTGGTTGTCGTCACTTTTAATCTCAAACAAGAAAAATACTACAATTACCAGAATTCCCACTAGAGGATGAAAGGCAGTGTAATTAACACTGTTATTGCTAACAGACTTGACACCGTGAGCAAAGACGCAATGGGTGAAACGCGTTGGTGGAGCATTGATTTTAAATAAATCTATTTGGATATCTGATTATTTGTTTATCTATTTTGGAGGATACTGGTCATATCCTAACGCTGGCACCAGCAGTCAGAGCCTTGTTATTATATATATATATGAAACTTTCATTCACTGAAAAAAAAAAAAGTTAAAGCAACATTATAGTTAGGTGAATTTGTCAGTGAGAACATTAATGTTTTGAACTAAATAAAACACAGAAATTCACCAGTTATAGTTAGCAGACCTAACTATATTTGTACCCCCAACATTCACAGTGTTTGACCTCACAGGACATCACTCATGACAAGTTCTATGACATCACAGATGACATCATCCACTGAGTTTGTTTGGCGATGATGCACTGCTAATTACCTCCCATATTACATCACATGTGACATTCTAGGACATCAGTGCAACATATGAAATGACATTATTGATAACAACACTGTGCATGGCGAGGGCACAAGTTTTAGTTACCTTAAGGCATGAGGTATATTTACATGAGATAAATATAACTGGTGAATATTGGTGGTTTTGTAAGTTTTAAATGGTATGCTTTAACTGACATTTTCACTTAGCTAATTCCTTACTATTTTTTGATTTTACTATAAAATGCCACTTTTTTGTGCAGATCTGTGTGCAGAGAAAAAAAAGTTAATGAGGGATGAAAACCTTTGAGAAATTTTGCTTGCAGCCATTGCAAAAAATGCCAAATGAGTTTCAAACTTCGCATGAAATTAGAATTTTACTCAGAAAGTGTGGTTTTTCCTTCTTTGGTCTAAACCTGTTCAGTAGTTTTTTAGATATTTTTCCTAGTGAAAAATCTGTAGTGGGCTTGATGGGTTTAACACTCACCTTCATTTTGTCAGTTGAACAGTAATTTGGTTATTTACTTATATCTTTTTCACATTAACAAAAATGCTTGAAATTTGGCAATCCATTATTATGTTGAGATTACTCTTGATATGTTCAAATTAGTGCAGATCCCTTAAGGGGGGTGGGCAGCTGAAAAGGAGGAGGCAGAAAGTCACAGCACAGTGTGATGAATCTGCACAAAGTTTGGCAGAAGCTTGGTAGCACTGTTTTTTTATTGGCACGTGAAGTTTTGCGCCGATCCATCAAGGGGGCAAGGTTAAAGAAGAGGGGGCAGTACAATATTAGTTCATGTATAACTAACGTTTTGTTTGATGAATCTGCATCAAATCTGCCCCAACAGTGGAGGTAAAGTTAATGGAGGAGGGGGTCCTAATCATTTTTTATTTACTGTGGCACCGTCGGAAGGATCTGCACAAAATTTAGAATATTGAGCCTACTCTTGGTTTCATGCAAGCCCATCAAGAGGTGTGGCAGAATTAGAGGAGGGACACAGAAGAGTTTATTTGCCAACACATTTGGCTGACGTTCACAGGTATAGCTTTCTTTTGGTTATGTCAAGATTTTAGGAGATCGGTTAAAGGGGAGGCAAAGATAAATTGTGACTGTCCTTAGCCAATTCAAAGTCGTCATTACAAGATGTAGGTTGCAGAAAAAAAACATAGGGGCATATTTATACTTTTTCACGCAAAACTGCGCTAACGCAGTTTTGCGTGAAAAACTTAACCGCCAGCTAACGCCATTCCAAGACGCCGGCCGGGTGTCTTATTTATGGAATGACACAAGCCCATGCAAAGGGTGGGCTAACGTCATAGAAAATGACGTTAGCTGGGTGGGGATGGTGGTATTTGAGATTGGGTTTTGCACCCAAAAATGACGTTAGGCTCGTTAGAGTTAAAAAAGATTACTCTTACCTGTCTAGAGTAATTTTCTGATGCAAAACCATCCATACCACGACTCCTGCCTTAGAAAAGACAGGAGTCATGCCCAGGGTCCTCTGTCATGGCCATTGCCCCCAGTGCCATGGAGGGGGGCCCATTTCAGGGCCCCCAATGAAACTTTAAAAAATTAGACAAAAAATGTACCCGTACTCACCTACACTTATCTGGAATGGGGTCCCACATCTTCCGCTGTCCCTCTGGTGGGGGTGTCCCTGGGGCTTGGGGAGGGCACCTGTGGGCTTTTGACATGGTGTCTCACCATGGAATGGGCCAACAGGTCCCCTAACGCCTGCTTTGACCCAGGTGTTAAATAATGGCGCTAAGCAAGCTTAGCGCCATTATTGAGGCCCGCCTCCCTCCTGTGCACCATTTGTGCAAGGCAGGATAAATAAGGCGCCTGGAAATTTGAGTCATTTTTTGCCCGGGAACGCCTACCTTGCATCTCATTGACACATGGTAGTGTTCCACAGGCAAAAAATGACTTTAACTACAATATTTTGGTGCTAGACATGTCTAGCACCAAAATATAAATATAGAGTTAAGTTTGCGTTGAATTAGCGTAAAAAAAAAAAAAAAACGCGAATTCAGCACAGAGAATAAATATGCCCCCAAGTGGGCCAATTAACCAATTGTACGCAGAAATCTGGGCGTTAGAATTAGAAAATGTGAAAGGAAGAAGAACATGCGGTAGGCGTGAGCTATGTGTTTAAAATGGGGTTTCTGGTTGGCTAGGGTATGCACCTAAGCCAGGCAGAACCCACTCACTCTAGTCAGGGCAAGGGAGTTACACGTCCAAGAGTGGCTCGCGCACCGTTTCGGGTGCGGCACCGGTAGAGCAGGAGGAAAGGCTCATCGGAGGCCCCTGCTCCACTTTTCATTTTTGGGCATCTGCACCGAGGACGAGGGCAGCTTCCTACACCATGAAGGGCACACAGGCGGAAAGGGAGTTCCTTTCCTCCGGCCACTATCTTAGGGGTGCGAATGCCCCAGTAACTTATTGTTGGCATTTTGGTGCCCCCCCCTGTGGAAGGGCCAGTGGAGGCCCGGGGGGCCCCCCTGAGATCGCGGGCCCCAGGAGGGGCCCGTTAGGTGCAACAGAGAGGGTTCCGACTGCCCCTCTTCCCAGGAGTCAAACGTGGCCCCTGTTTAGCACACAGGTGCGCCGGGGCCCCACCTTCCTCTTCCAGGCACTATGAGTGCCTTTATCTCAGGAAACAGGTACTTTTGGGGCCATGTGAGGGTGATATGCTCCATACCTATTTTTGCTAAGGCTATATAGGTGTTCTACATGTTCCTTTTATGGGCATGACCTGCTGATATATGTTTTTCCTGACTTGCCATAGATTCGCTAATGCACCTTTTGTGGATATTTATGAGGTGTTCATAACAAGCACATATATTCCTTTATTGTAATTCCTGACTACTGTTTATGTTGCAGAATCCTGAGTACTTACGTGTTCCATTGTGACAACTGCTTATTCTTGCAGAGTATTAGTAACTTGTGTAACATTCTGACAACTGCTAAGTTAGCAGGGTATTACTGACGTGTAATGTTTGGTCTAATTATGTTCTGTGCAATACAGTTTATTTTTACATAGCTCAGCGTTGTGTTTACTTGAGGTGTACATATTGCGTCATGTGTGTTGTGTGTGTTGTGCAAACGATTTACACATTGCCTCCGGGTTAGGCCTGACTGCTCGTGCCAAGCTACCAAGGGGGTAAGCAGGGGTTATCTTGGACGTGTAACTCCCTTGCCCGGACTAGAGTTGGTGGGTTCTGTCTGGCTTAAGTACATACCCTAGCCAACCAGAAACCCCATTTCTAACACTGTGTAAATCTTAAACAGGGCCATATTGGTGATTGTGATAGTGTGGCATTTCAAAGTAGGATGCAAGTGCCGGCACTGTCTTAGGGTTGAATGGGCACTGTTTAGACACATTTGTAAGGAAAATACCTTTATGAGGTAAGCATCCCACAAACTGTTGGAGAGGACTGGGTTCGCTTAGTACACTCCCTAGCATTGTCCAAAGTGGGGCTGATTTTTGTTACAGGTGTTTCAATTACCAGTCCTACCCTGCTTCTAAGCCATGGGTTCCCTGTCATAGGCAAATAATTGATATCACACATGATAATCTATAATGTTGTCTCTCTCTATATCTCCTTATTGTTCTTCACCCTTTACTCCTCCAGTCCTAGTGCCCTCCACAAATATCCCACTTCATAATATTAAGTCTCATGAAGCTGTGATAAATACCATTGTTGCAGGCGGTTTTGTAGGTAAGGAGTTTGCAGATTCTGCATTTCTGGATAGCCACTGCTGTGTCCGCAAGGTAACCTGGAACCCAAGAGCATCACTCAAATAACAGGAGCTCAGGATACCTCTACCAGTGGAACACAACTCCTCTTAGATGGTACAGAAACTGGGCTAATGGGTGCCAGATTTAGGTAAGGGTTTAGATGAATGAATCAAAGATGCACAGAGGGAGATCACAGTTGACGAACTGGTTGAATCCCAGAATTAAGAATAATGGCTCATAGCATATGTAGAAGTAACAGAACTCTGGCACCTGTGGTAACAAGGATCTTGAAATGTACCAAAAAGAGGAAAACTTTCAACTGGACTCATTAGACAAAATACATAAAGTCAAATTGACAACATCTGTGGGAGGAAACTCAAAAAGGAAAAGGCCAATATAAAGAACTGGTGAAACACAAAAGAAAACGATCAAGAGGTACACAAGGAAAGGATCTGTCATACCCCACAACCAAAAGACATTTACAACATACTTTTTATACAGATATACAGAAATCACAACAATGTCCAATTAATCCTATCTGCCTAACATTTATAAAGGCAAAACAATGAGCTACTCTTCTAACTAGCATAGGCTACCTTACTCCTAAACCGAGATGGAAAACATGAAAGTACATTTCGAAGTCAACATTATGATAACAGTGAAAGACTTTTGAGCAGCTGAGGCCTACCTGCAGTCAGGACAACATCATTAAGGCACATTTGGTTAATGTAAATGTACTATGGATAAAATGATTATACTTCGATCACACAAAGTATGGTTTCATTATACGTGTTTATCCACTCATTAACACACAGATTAACATATGAGTAGTAAAGACTATAAACTATCAAATGTATGCTTAGTAAGAAGAAATTGTGGAACTTGGACTGCCAAAGTTTACCATAATGAGGCCAAAATTGAAAGGATGAAGAGAGTTTAGTTGTTGGTAACATTGATGGAAGCAAGACGAGGGCCTGAAATCCTACAGTGCACCACACTATACCCGGAGCTCCCCGTGCACCACAGCGCCCCAAGAGGGAGCAACAAGGTGTTACTTTGTACTACAATGCCACTTGCTTCCCCACTGAATGCCAGAGGTTCATCACAGTGGCACAAACAATAAGGAACACATTTAAGAAGCCCATAGCGCCACCTTAGCGTCATTTTTGTGACACTAATGTGGAGTTAGGTTGGCAAAATGCAGCACCACATTTACAAATATGGTGCAATACCTACAACCCTGAGCTATGAGACATGATGTGGAAGAACAGAAACTGGGCTACAATCTTTGTCCTTTTTACAGCAAAATGGTGGCCATCTTAAAAAATAATACAAAAAAGTGAATAGATGCAGAACTGTGGTAATATTTTACATGAAATAAATGGGAAACTAACATTTATTAAAAGCTTTACATTGCTCTTACTCATACATCTCATGAATGACTCCAAGTGGTATAAATAAGCACTAAGGATAAATGTTCTCTATGAAGGAGTTGGCTGGCCTCTGCTCCCAGTGCCGACCTTAGTGTGGTGTGACCAATGCTGTCAGAGCACAAGCTTGAGGAGGCGTCCTTTGAATGACAGGCAGAAGCAAGATAAGAGCAGCCCATAGAGATCTTTTGAGTGGCTGGCACTGTTCAGGGGATATTTAAAACTGTGTGATGGTTACTGCATTTGATGGAAAGACCACGGCAAAACACAATGTGTAATATGCAAATCCCATTTTTTTTTTCTATGCCGATAGCTTATGGGTTACTGATTTTGTCAAAGAGATCCTTTCGTTACTTGGAGTCCATAAGTTACAATCCTTCTAATATGGTGTATTGTGCTATGAACTGGCATCAAAGAGCAGTATGTGAATTAGAACCTTGTTGTTTTCCTCAATCTTTCATTGTTATAAGACTGCTAAAAATTCTTCCTTTGGGTAGTAATAAAATGTGATTAGTATGACACCCCCAATTATTGTGTTATGTTTAATATACTGAGTTTAAGGGGTGGATTTGCTAAAACTCTGGGCCTTTTTTGTACCTTAAAAGTGTCACAAGCCTGGTGCAAAGTGCACAATTTATTCCCAAATTGTATTGTAAAGTAGCCCTAAAGTATCACTGTGCACTACAAGGAGACATACCATGGGTGGTACATGGCCTTTCCCACCAGCCACATATGGGTTTTGATACTAATCCCTATCTACTAATTTTGATAGAAAGGGATTTGCATCAAACATTACACCTCCTCGAGGTAGGTATCAATTGGAGTAAAGATTTATTTTCTCCAAACTTTTGCAACTTTGCATGTGTGCTACACATGCCCACCTCACATCCAAAGTGGTAAATTGTTAAACTTTGTCAAAAAATTAAATTTCATGCCAGAAGGGTATCCTTCCACTATGGTGCATCAGTTAGGTGTTCCGTGGGTGGTGCATGGGCATTCCTATACATTCACCTATAGATTTTGAAGCAAACCCATTTTTACAAACACTTCTAGACATGGGTTTGTACCCAAATAGTATGCCTGTTTGAGGCTGGCGTAACAGGGAGAAATATATTTATTTGTCCCCCTTATTTCCACTTTGCATACATTTGTGTGCTGCTCTCTGCTCTTTAGTCATTCTCTGTTCTTCCTTCCTTCTCCAAATACCCTGTTTTGGTCTGGATTTTGAGACAACCTTAGTTGTCTCAACAAGACTACTGTTTTCTAAAATAATAATACTTAATAAACATACATAATGGGGTATTTGGTCAGCAGGCATCATCCGTTGGTCAGTTAAACTTTCATATAGTTTTGCCTCTGGCCAATACACCAAATGGCAACGGGTCAGCCTACATTACCCAGTGGTACCCTTAACTTTGAATGACAGCACAAACCCAGTGTATATTGTTCACATCCATTTAAAATAGTTCCTTTCTCTTCAGTTTCAAAACTGGTTCAAAGTGTGTTTTTTAAATGTATTTTTTATTTTGACCTTAAATGCGTTTTTCTTTTATTTTGCCTGCGCTTCGGGTGCTCAGTTAAATGGGTACTTATTTTTCTCATGCTTTTTTAAGTTGATGTTATAAAACGTTCAAGCGACATTGTAACATTCTAGCTAACTCCTATTTGAGTCCTTGGTTAGAAAGTGCTTGTCTCCATGCCAACAATAAAAGCATCACTAGTAAAACAGTCACAGTGCTGAATGTTTTTTAAATTAACATTTCTTAGAACAAGCATATGGCAGTCCTATTGACTTTGACCACGCTTGTTCTCCTGCCCATTTGTTTAAAGGAACTGTGGGAGGGAGTTCATGGATATCAATTAGCGATGGATATCAATTAGCGGTGGCTATAGAGAACAGCTGCTGCTTCTGGCTTGCAATTTGGTACCTCGTGCATTGCTCTTGCTATCACTTGTCACACACTGCAGATGTAAAGCTAGGAATAGAAAATAAACAGAGCTTTGGAAGCAATGTTTTCTGTAAACTTTGTCAAATTATAGGATTGTATGCCAGAAGGGTATCCTTCCAGTATAAAACATAGGCTTGACATCAAATACCCACCCTTGCGCTATGCTGCGTCAGGTAGACATTCCATGGGTGGGGCACAGACATTCCCGTGCATCCACCGATGGATTTTGAAGCAAATCCACATCTACAAAGACTTCAAGAGATGGGTGTGTGCCAAAACAGTGTGCCTACCTGAGGCTGGTGTAACGAGGAGACAAATTTCTTTATTTCTCCTCTTCATTTCCTCTTTGCATATATTACTGGGCTGCCCTCTGCTCCTCAGTCATTCTCGCTTCTTACTTCCTTTGCCAAATACCCTTTCTAGGTCTGTCCTTAGAGACAATTTTAGTTGCCTCAAAAGACTATTGTTTTCCAAAACAATAATATGTAATAAATGTGTTCCCCTTGTTCTGGCACATGCTTGCAATGCAATTTTAAAAAAGCACCACCTTGCCAAGGCCAGACCTATAGGCTTTGACAATTCTTGTTCCTTTCATCGAAGCGACTCCAGCCGGTTTGTTTATAGGAACTGTCAGAGGGAGTTCATAGACATTTTAAATATGTTTATTAAGTTTTAAATGTTTACACAATTAGGAGGAGAGGAGAGGCAGTCACGGCAGGATAAACAATAGTGGAACAGACAGTTCTCATGCAACAACATAAACACACTGAAATCCCACCACCTGACTCATAAGAACACTTGGGTCAATTTTTACTACAGTCTGTCCTGTTTAATTGCCACATATCTTTGGATAAGCGTGTTTATTGGCACCAGTGAATCGCAGCCCTAGCAGGCAAGATTTGGGGTCTGCTGCGAGTGTCAGGCCTGTTATTTCCGCTACCTCCTCTGTCAAGCCCCTCCATTCCCTGTATATATGGGCGCATTCCCATACCATGTGGTGGAAATGCGCTCCTGAGGCGTCACACCGCGGGCAGGTCGGCGTCGACCCAGGGAACATGCGATGTATCCTGGCTGGGGATAGGTATGTTTGATGCGTGTAGTTGAATTGTGTGTAGCGAAACCTGGAATTTCTGGACACCCCCCTTATGTGATAGAGGGCTTTCAGCCACTCCTCTTACGGGATCGGGTCGGTGAGGACTGCATTCCACCTGTCCCTTGGTCTCTCTTGGTTGAGCTCGGAGGGCTTGTTCAGAGTTTTGTACAGATTCGTCACTATTTTTGTTTGGTTATTGAAATGCAACATGTGGTGAAGTGTGGGAGAGCACTCAGGTTCCGCGTTCCCCGTAGCCCACGTCTTTTGGATCAGGTGGGCAATTGCATAATAGGACAGAAATTGTCCGGGGTTCACTGCTGTTAAGGCTTGGATGGCTTCGAATGTCATCAGTTTCCCGTCTTCGAAGCAGTCCCCGACCGTCATTATCCCGGCCTCGGTCCAGGTCTTGAGTGTGTGTGAGCCCACCGCATTAGCGCAGTCTGGGATCCATTCTAGTGCTAGGAGTGGCGAGTATGGGAGTGTTTTATGGCCCTTTTGTATGTATCTTTGCCAGCATAGTTGCGCTACCTCCATAAGCGGATTGCCGGGGGTCCCCTTTGGTGTCTTATTCATTAACCATGTAATCAGCGGTGCCCCGTTCAGCCGCGCTAGAAGCCATTTGGACTCCGCCTGTGTTGGCCTGTGCAACCAGTTCAATATCCACTGTAGTTGCGCAGCTGCATAATACAGTTCGAAGTTAGGGGTTCCCAGTCCGCCCGCATCAAGCGGGCGCTGCAGGGTGGCGAGTGCAACCCTTGTCCTGCCGCCTCCCCATATTAGTTGCAGTAATACTGTGTTCAGGTCTTTGAAAAAACTCCTGGGGACCCAGATGGGCAGCGCCGCGAAGTAGTATAATAACCTAGGCAGCAGCAGCATGTTTGCCACCGCCACCCTGCCCAGGGGCGACAGTGGGAGTTTAGTCCAGAATCTTAGTGACCCCTTCATGGAGGTCAGCGCCCTCCCTAGGTTCCCGTCTCTGAGGTCTTCTTTTTTGTGGTATATATGTACCCCCAAATATTTGAATGTGTCGAAGCACCACTTCAGGCAGCCAGCCGTGGCGTTCTCTTGTCTTGCCGGGGACCATCTGGTTAACGGAAATATACATGATTTGTCCCAGTTTACCACCAACCCCGATAAGTCCCCGTACTTAGTTAGCAGTGACATTACTAAAGGAATTGTCTCAGGCCCTTTTCGCACATATATTAACGCATCATCTGCATACAGCAATATGCCGTGATACAAACCGCTCCTAACCACCCCCCATCTCCTCTGCGCAGCACGTATACGAGTGGCCAGCGGCTCCATTGCCATGGCAAACAACAGGGGGGACAATGGACAACCCTGTCTTGTGCCCCTCGTGATTGGGAAACTATCTGATATGACCCTGCCTGTTTTTACCCTGGCGTGTGGTTTGGTGTACAGTGTCTGCACCCACTGTATAAAATTCGGCCCTATTCCCATGCACTGCATTGTAGCAAACAGGAAGTCCCACTCCAGAGTGTCAAATGCCTTCTCAATGTCTAGCGATAATACCACCTCATCATGAGCCTCCGGGGGAGTATCCCCCAGTACTCCTAGGAGCCTGCGGATATTTAAGAAGGTGTTGCGTTTTGGGATGAAGCCATTTTGGTCTTCATGTATCACAGTGTGCATTAGCAGGGTAAGCCTGTTAGCGAGGATCTTGCCTAGAATTTTACAGTCTAAGTTCAGGAGTGATAGTGGTCTGTAGGATTTAACATCGGTGGGGTCTCGTCCATCCTTGGGGAGAAACACCACCATAGCCTCTCTCAGTGGAGAAGGTAGGGTTTTATTGACCCATGCCTCTTCAAACACTTTCATCAAGTGTGTTTTCAGGTGTATCGAGGATGTGGAGTAATATTCTATTGGGAGTCCGTCCGTGCCTGGGGCTTTATTCCTGGGCATCTGCAGCACTGATCTGTCGATTCCCTCCATTTTAAGTGGGGCGTCTAGTTGCTGCCTGTCTGCTAATGATATTTGTGCCATGGGAGAGTCCTCCAGAAAGGACCTCAGCTGCAGGAGGGTGCATGTTGTACGTTTGGTGTATAACTTAGTGTAGTACTCCCTGGAAGCCCCATTGATTTCATCCTGCGTAGTGAACATTTTACCTGCGTGCCCTTTTATGGACCCAATCTGGGAGTGTTGCCGGTTCTCGCGGAGAAGCCACGCTAGCATCCTACCAGACCTGTCTCCCTCTGCATGTAGTCGCAATAAGCGATATTTATGGTCGTGTTTTCGGAGGCGATCGTCTGCTTCATTATATTTCGTTCATGCCTCTTTCAGTGTTGAGTAAGGAACCACTTTGTTTACCACCGCTTTTTCCAAGTCTCCCATTTCCTTCTCTAGTTTATTTATTTCCGTGTGCAACGTGCGCCTAACTCTCCAGCTAGTTGAAATGCAATACCCTCTTACTACGACCTTATGTGCCTCCCATTCCAATGCTCTGGAAGTGGTTGATTCCTTGTTTATTTCTCAGTACTGTTTCACCGCTGCGTTTAATCCCTCTCTAAACGCTTGGTCCTGTAGGGCCTCCCCCTGCATCCGCCAGGTGGGGATCTGCGAGTGTCTCCTGCCCCAGTTCAGCGTTATTCTTAGTGGAGAATGATCGGATAATGTTTTAGCCAAGTATTCTGCCTTGTTTGTCAGGGCGCAGATAACCCGGGTCCCCCACATAGTGTCTATTCTTGTGTGTACCTTATGAGGTATTGAGTAGAATGAATATTCTCTCCGTTGAGGGTATTTCGTGCACCATAAATCAAATATACTCATATCCGCTGCCATCCGAGCAGGGGGCTTCTGTGCTGTTCTGTTTGGGTTTGCTTTTGGGGCACTAATGGACCTATCCAGCTCTGTATTTGGGATGCTGTTAAAATCGCTTCCCCATATGGCTGGGGATTCGGGGTTCACCAATAAATCTGGGGTGAGTGTACCCAGGAATTCAGCTGTAGCACTATTAGGGGCGTAAACTCCAACTATTGACAACTGTCTGCCGTCCAGGACCCCCTCTAGTGCCACGCATCTGCCACCTTTATCGATCGTCTGGTGAGTTATAACAAAGGGAACCCCCCTTGCTATCCAAATCAGCACTCCCCTGGCGTATGCCGAAAACTTAGTGCTCACCAGCTGACCACCCCATCTTCCGCGCAGCTCACATAGGTCAGCTTCCAGACAGTGTGTCTCCTGCAGGATAGGTATATCTGTGCCCTGTCGTTTAAGGCAATCATGTACCCTGTTTCTTTTGCTTGGAGCCCCCAACGCTCTTACATTCCACGTGATTATATCATATTGGTGTGCAGAGAGGTTTGCACTTAGCGCCATTTCACATTATGTATGGTTGCCTCCCATCCCCCCAGACCAGGTGTATCCACACGGGTCCCCTCCTGCTCAATCAACTGTGTCCACCTATGTGTCTGCGCTAGCAATATTTCCTGTATCCTGTGTTGACCTTTTGAGTTCAACTTAACTGTTGATCCCCCTACACACCCACTACTCACACTCAATGTAAAACTTTTAACTAATAACAAACTACTAATCCCGCTAACAAACAGCAAACTTGGTGTCCATTCGAACTCCTGTGGGGCAGCCACATTAGTGACCAGATGTGGCCCGTATATATGGCCCACACTCTTCCGCAGCCGTTGGCTGCCTATACTGCTGGGCACCCCCGGCCCCCCCGCCCCACCCACCCGGCCGCCAGAACCAAACAATACCGTCCATTATACAGTCAAGGCCGCTCGAGGCCCGCGGCAGCATTCACCAGCACGTGGATAGGTATGGATTCGGCATGGGCTCCTCAACCAAGTTGTCACCCCCCGCAGCCGGGGGGGGTGGAGGGATGGAGGGAAGGGGGGGGAAGGGGGTCAAAGAAAGAAGAGAAAAGAAGGAGGGGGGGAAGAAGAGCGGGAGGCTGTCCGCGTTTACAGTTCGTCCGCCACTCGAGGGGTGAGCTTCGGCCCCGCAGGCGAATCCGTGAGACCGGATGCCAAGCTGATCGAATCAGAGTCCGGGCTATCCGCCGAGATCTCACTCAGAGCCGCAAAAGTGTTCTGCGTGTGCAGTGGAGTGGCCCTCAATACTTTTGCCCTTTCCTCCGCCGCCTGCTCCTCTGTGGGCTGGCCTTTTGGCCTTCTCTTGGAACGCTTCCGCATTGGGGCAGTCAGCCATTCCTCTCTGTCCTCCATTCCGGATTGGGATCACGCCAGGCCCTTGGCGTGCAACCACGTCCAGGCATCCTCGGGGGATGTAAATACATGGACACGTTCATCCGATGTGACTCTTAGCTTTGCAGGGAATAGCAGTGCATATTTGATGTTGTGTTCACAGAGGTGTTGTTTGACCCTTACAAATGAATTGCGCTGTTTTTGTACTTCCTGTGTGAAGTCTGGGTAAGCGTTGATTTCTGAATCTTCGTGTCTGAATGGGCCTTTGCTGTGGAATAGCTGCAAAATTAAATCGCGGTCCCTATAGTTTAAGAATCTCGCTATTAGAGGTCTCGGTGGCTGGCCCGGGGCCGGGGGGCTCCCCGGTATCCTGTGTACTCTTTCTACAGAGAAGAATTTCGACGGGTCCCGTTCAGCACTTCCTTGATCAGCCATTGCTCCAGGATTATTTCTGTGCTCTGTTCTGCTAATTTTTCGGGGAATCCTATAAAGCGCACGTTGTTTCTCCGTGATCTGCCTTCAGCCTCTTCAACGCGGCGCCAGAGTGTTTTTACCTCTGCGTCCAGCCGCTGTATTTGTTTTTGGTTAGCCAAGACCGAAGGGTTCATTTCCTTTATCTCCGCCTCCGCTGACTTTACACTTTCCGCTAAGTTACGGTGATCCACTCTTAGCAAATTTAGATCTTGTGATACTGAATCGATCCTGTTCTCCAGGGAAGTTTTAGTGTCCATAATTGCTTGCAGTACTTTTTCGAACTGGGTTGAGTGGGTTTGCAGAGTGGTTTCCAATGCTTGTAGGGTTGGAGCTAACTGCTGGTCATCTGTTGACTGCCCCTGTGTGTGTCGGTCCTGGTTTTTCGTGGATTTGTTTCTTGCAGCCATGATGTGCGTCAGGCGAGCGGCTCGCTGTGAGCGGGGCCGTGTATTCACGCAGCTGCTGTTTCGTGCAGAACTCCGGTATGGCCTTTGAGGACAGCCGGTCGATCCTCCCCTTGCGACGCTGCCAGCTCAATCCTCCGCGCACGACAAGTGGGGGGGGGGGGGCAACAGGTGGCCACCGCTCCAGGTAGCCCGCAATCTCCCCTCGTTCGCAGTACTCACAAGATGGGGGGGGTCCCGTCCAGTCCCCCTGGGCCGTGGACCCCGTTTGCTTCTCCCTAGCGGGCGTTACGGCCTAGCATATTGCACAATCCTTTTGTTGAGTGCCCTGTCCCTCTGCCGGTTAGTCGCTGCTATCTGCTCCCAGAAGTTTGAAAACTCCGTGCTCTGTTGGGTCTTGAGTTTGGCATCTGCTGGCGGCCCGCTGGGTGACCCCTCTGTTCCGCCCGGGGGGGGCCCGAGTCTGCCCCTCTCTCCAAGCGTCGCCGCGCTCCACAATCCCCACCACCAGTAGGCACAGGAGGAGGGGGGAGGGGGAGACGCGGCAGTCCAAAGCAATCAATGCCAGGGGGGAGGGGGGACGGAACCCCACCCTAATCCAACGCCAACCGCGCCCCACGGGGCGTGCCTCACCCCCAGCCGGCGGCTTTCACCGGCGCCCCCACCTCCACTCAAATGGGGGGGGGGGGGCACAATCAGGAGTGTCCCTCTGCAGCCTCCCCTCGGGTCCCTCACCTCCCGTTGTCCTCGCCGCTGCACCCGCCTGGTCCCGGGCAGCCAAACGACCGCCGCCCTCGATCCGTCTTCTGTGGGGGAGGGGCGGCCCACACGCAGGTCAACACCTGCTATTTTCCCTGCTTGCAGGGGGAGGGGGGGTGGCACCCCTTCGTCCTCACCCCCCGCTCCAGCCTGTATTGTGCCTGGGGGGTCTGCCGCCTCGCGGCGAGCGGCCTCCTGGCTCTGCCGCTCCGCCTCGGGTGCGCTGCGCAATCGCGCCCGTCTGTCTGCCGCGGCACGCTCCTCCACTCGAGCCCGGCGCAGCGGCGGCGGCTGATCAGAGGTCCCGGGGGTCGCCGGGTGCCTGAGCCGGTCCCCGCATCGTCCGCGCCCTCCTCAGCGGCCCGGGGGGCACCCACAGGATACTTTTTTGAAAGGCACGGGCCGGAGCTCCGAGTCTAAGCTCCCGTCCCGGCCGCCATCTTGGCTCCTCCCCGAGTTCATAGACATAAATTAGCAGTGGCTATGGAGAATAGCTTCTGTTCCTGGCTTGCAGTTTGGTAGCCCTTGCACTGCTCTTGCGTCCTACTGTCTCAAATGCCACAGAAGTAAAAAAAAAAAAAGGTCAGGAACAGAAAATAAACAGAGGTTTGTAATCAATGTTTACTTCTTGAAGTTCTCACTCAAGCCCTTCCTTCAGCACCTGTCTTGGAAATATGAGGCTGCTCACTGCTTAGGGCCAAGAACATCTTTGATATCTATCTTGTCATTAGTGTTCTACTGATATTTTGGGGTTACTTTGGCAACCCCAAACATTCTGGTTACTTGACATCCTTGATGGGGTTACTTCCTGTAAGTGTTCTACCAGACTAACATGAGTAAACAAACTATCCAAAAATATTGTGGCCTAAACATGGAGTAACACAATACTGTGAAAATAATTATATACTTGTTAGTATTTAATAGTCTTACTTCTTGATATATGCATCTTGATGATCTCCACATCTCAAGGTCAGTTAAGTTTTCTTATGTGGATTTCAGATGTGGAGTTAACAATAGTAAATCTATACTTACTTTTATATACTAACCTTTGTGATATTTATTACCGTCTCCGCATCCTGCTTGAGGTGTGTTGGGAAAGTGTGCTTGGTGTGAGCAGGTATGGATGGAGATGGCCACTGTAAGCCTTTCCTGAGATCGCTGATCACAGTTTTGTGACTTTGTGGTCATCTGAAGAAAGTGTGTCTGTGCCTTTGTGTAACTGTGTGTGTCAATTCATGTATATATTAACAATAAACCGATATAAGAGGTTAGCCCAAGTTCAAGGAGACATTAGATTCACAGCAACTTTGACAATTTACTGCATTCCATTAGAAACATCACTCCTTGGAAGAATCTATGAATGGATATCTTATTTAGGAAACAAAGTTTCAGAACTACAGACAGTTTGCCCTCTAAGCTATAACTTCAATGTCATGACCTCTTGTCAGCCTGTCTGTGATTTCGAGTCTATTGCTGCCAAACTAACCTTTGTTTGTAAGAATGCATGAGCAATGGTTGTTGCAAGAGTACTGAGCTCTGTTCTGTGATAGATAGAGGGTTCCTTTATCATTCCCTAAATAAACCCCACTCATTTTCATTGGACGGCCTAAAACCATTCTTGCTCAGTTGGCCCCAATAGTGTTCTTGATCTCCTGGGTGTAAAGATGTGTGTGGATCCATGTGCAACGAATGACCTGCCACCAGGTATTTGTTCATCCACCTTGAAAGTGGGTCTCTTGTATCTATGCAATTCTGAGACTTCATCCACCCTCAACCTTTTTGTTGCTTCTTCATAGAGTACTTTCTAGCTGCCTTAAAAATTGACCTTCTTGACTCTTTTCCATTAAACCTCTAACACCATGTGCACATATTACCTGGGCAAGAATTACTTACATTATATCAGCCTCTCTCTTTTACTCTAAATGGTCAAATTGGGTCAACAATCATCACGATTAGTGCGCCTTGGTAAATATCCAATCTCAGACCCATATGCTCTGAAGCAGCGATGTTGACTACAATTATATGTTTTGTGTTTGGTTGTGCTTGTGTGTGCTCAGTATTGCATGCATGTGGACATATTCTAAACATCACAATTGTAAGGCCTTTTCAAATTTACTCATCTATATATGGAAACCCAGTTGATAAGAATGGTCAGGCTACTCTCAACATCCCATTTCCATCAGCTACAATGTAGACCAGGATTGTCCATCATTGCTCCATCCATGACAGATTTTCAACATAACCACTATGTAAATTATTCAAGTTTAAATTAATTGAATGTGCATTTATCTCAAGTGGTATATGGGTTTCATTGTTACTTTTGGAATCAGATCTGAACTGATCTGAAAGTAGTTGCTCTCCACCTGGAGCAGCACAGTGGCCAAAAACCGATGGACTAGAATGCAAAATCAGCAATAGCTAATTGCTGAGACTTTTGCAAGCTTTTTATCCATCTCATTTTGTTGTTTGGAAGTGACACTTAAAGTGTGATGGGTACAAAACATATTTTCTTGTTGTGACCTATTGCTGGAATCACTTGATCATAAGGTTCACAGAACCCAGTGTCCATTTAGAGTTATGTGGTATTTATTATATGACCCACCTTACCAGGGGCGGCTCCTCCATGAGGGCAGAGGGGTATTGCCCCCCCCTTGCCAGCAGCAGCAGCTGCAAAACCTTTACAAAGAAACAATAATAAACAGTGTTTATTATCGTTTCCGTATAAAGGGGCGGGGCCACAAGGTGACGGGTCCCCCTCAGAGCGCATGTGTTGCTAAACACAAATGCGCACAGAGCTCTCTGGCTGAGCACTCCCAGCCAATCCTGATGCTGCTCTGAGTAGCGTCAGGACTGGCCGCAGGGCAGGCTGGAAGCCTGTACCTGCCTGCAGCCAGCAGAGGAGCGGGGTGCAGCGCGGCATTCAGGTACGTTTTTTAAAAAGTTTATTGATATTTTCTCCCCTTCTGACTCCCCCCCGCGCGTGCCTCCCAGCCCTCTTTAACACCCGCGAGCCGCCACTGCACCTTACCCCTCGTTAGAGGCCATTAATCATCTGTCCTTGACATTAAATGAAGCAATGGAGACAAAAACTCGTCTGGTTCAGTGTGATTTGAATGTGCATTTCGACCAATATCTAGATCTCTTAAATATGCTGGATATCGAACTGGTCATTCCTTTAAGTACTGATGGAAAACAGCTATCACAACGTGGTCGGAACCACTCATATCTTTACCACGCAGGTTTTGCAATGCATGCGTCTTTACAACGAATGTGTCTTTACCAAGCAAAGGACATTTTTACGGTTTAGGGTGATACTTAGGTTTTGATGAAATAGAACAAGCTAAAAGGCCTTTTTGGTCACTGCTGCCCAGAACTGGAGCAATCTCCTAGATGTACGCCAAAAAGAAAAGAAAAATAACGTAGTTGAAGGAAGAAGCTTAAGACCTGGTTGTTTCCCTATACCCAGGGTTGATTATGGACAGCTTCAGTCAGAAACATGTGGATGACCTGTTTTAACATCAAGAAATGTCCAGAGTGGGCCTAGTGTTATCTGTACCATAGAATCAAGGTCACTTATCACTTATGAGGATTGACAAGGGTGAAATCTGTCTGGGGTTACTTCTGCTTCTCCTTAAGAGAAGCATGACCTGGCAGCGTGGAATGGACTGTTCCTACTGGAGCAGCACCGAGGCTGATGTTAATATGTTTCCACCCAGCGTTCCCCAAAGTCTCCCAATAAAAATGGTACCTCACTTGTGTGGGTAGGCCTAGCGCCCGTGACAAGAAATGCCCCAAAACACAACGTGGACACATCACATTGTCCCAAAGAAAACAGACCTGTTTTTTGCAAAGTGCCTAGCTGTGGATATTGGACTCAAGCTCAGCTGGCACCTAGGGAAACCTACCAAACCTGCGCATTTTTGAAAACTAGACACCTAGGGGAATCCAAGATGGAGTGACTTGTGGGGCTCTCAACTAGTTCTGGTACCCAGAATCCTTTGCAAACCTCAAAAGTTGGCCAAGAAAACACTTTTTCCTCACATTTCGGTGACAGAAAGTTCTGGAATCTGAGAGGAGCCACAAATTTCCTTCCACCCAGCGTTCCCCTAAGTCTCCCGATAAAAATGGTATCTCACTTGTGTGGGTAGACCTAGTGCCCGTGAAAGGAAATGCCCCAAAACACTACCTGGACACATCAAATTTATCAAATACAAGACTACTTGTTTTTGTGGGGGGGAGGGGCACCTGCGTTCTTTGTCCTGGTCTCAGCAGCCATTTAGGGAAACCTACCAAACCCAGACATTTCTGAAAACTAGACACCCAAGGGAGTCCAGGGAGTTGTGACTTGTGTGGATCCCCCAATATTTTCTTACACAGAATCCTCAGCAAACCTCAAATTTAGCTAAAAAACAAAATCACATTTTCCCACATTTCTGTGTGGGATCACTGCAACAGGACAAATTTCCTACCACCCAACGTTCCCCTCAGTGCCCGTTAAAAATGATACCTCACTTGTGTAGGTGGGCCAAGTGCCTGTGACAGGGAAGAGCCACAAATATGTTGAAATTGAGGGGGAACCAAAGTGGGTCCATAAAGGGCAGTTTGAAAAAAAACATTTTTAGGCTGACAAGTGCAGCAGAATTTTTATCGATATAGATGAGAGTGCTGGGTGGTAGGAATTTTGTGGATTCCTGCAGATTCCGGAAGGTTCCATCACAAACATGTGAGAAAAATATGTGATTTCCAGCAAAGTTGGAGGTTTGCAGGGCATTGTGGGTAAGAAAATGGTGCAGGCGCATGTGAAGCACACCATCCTGGAATCAACCAGCTGTTTAGTTTTCAGATGTGTGTAGGTCTTGTGGATTTTTCTACATGGCAGCGTCCCAAAGTCCAAAAAGTGCAGCCCTCACCATTCCAAGTGGGACAATTTTGAGAGTTAACTAAGCTCTCACGGCCCACATGTAAAATCAAAACCCCAAATAATCAAATGTCCTCTTGCTTGCCACGGGATAAGATGTTTTAGTGTGCGGGGAGAGAGCTGAAAGACTGTTACCCCCTTCAGTTGGGGTGGGGGCATAACCAGGCCCATACTGGTTGGTAGCCACCACCGCACTATTTTTTTTTCTTTTTTAAATTCCCTGACATCTAGTAGACTTTCTGCCCCACCCCCCAGGTGTGGATCGGGGGTATTTGCCCCATCTGCCCACTGGTGGGCAGAACAACTTTGGCCCCATTTATTTGGGATGGGGGTATGGCCATACCCCCACCCTCTTATTTTGAAAATAAATCTTCCCTGGTCTCTGGTGGGCTTTCTGCCGCTCATTGGGGGCAGATAAGCCTTCCAAAAATAGGCTGATCTGCCCCCAGTAATGTGCCCCGATGGGGAGCGACCTTTGCCCAAGGAGCTGCCCCCCCAAACAAAACACACACACCAATCCCTGGTGCCTAAGTGATTTCTTCTCCCCCCCCCCGGGGGCAGATCGGCCTAATAGAAATAGTCTGAACAGCCGCCAAGGGGAGCCGAAATGGCCTAATATAAATTTCCCCCCCCCCCCCCCAGGGGAGCAACATTTGCCTAAGGGGTCGCTCCCCCTGCATGAAATTGGCGCAAAAAAAAAATCCCCAGTGCCTAGTGGCTTTTGACCCCCCCCCCCTTGAGTAAGTATCACAAAACAAATTCCCTGGTGTCTAGTGGGCATTTCTGCTGCCTGATCGCATAGCGATCGGGCAGCAGAAATGCTTGCAGAGACATGAAAGGAAAGGAAAGGAAAGGCCTTTCCTTTCCTTTCATGCCTCTGCCTGCCCCCTCCTCCCTAGCGGCTGAGCATTTCTCTTCCGCATCGCGCTGGAAGCATGCTTCTAGTGCGATGGGAGGTGACCTCTGATGAGGTCAGCACACGATCGCATGCTAACGTCATCAGACGTCACTGGAGGGTTAGGGGGAGGGGGTCTCGGGGGTAGAAGGAGAACAATTCCCCTACCAGCCCTGCCCGGGGGGGGCGGGTGCTTCGGGGGGAGTGCCAGCACTTCCTCCGAGGGCCTAAACCAGGACATAGTGGTTACATCTGTGGTGCCTCAGCGCCGCGCGACCGGATGTAACCACTACGTCCTTGGCGGGGAAGGCTTTAAGAATAATCCATGCCAGATTATCATCATAACTACTAATTATGCAATTTACTGCCATTTATATTATTTGTATGTACATTTATCACATGTGGATATTATCTGGCATGGAGTGGTCTCCACAGACCAAGATTTGACAATCCCACCATAGTCTCTAGCTCTGTTTCCTCCTCCCCGTTAATTGAACCAATACTGATCTGCCAATGACTTGGTTCCTTGCATTCTAAAAGGGAGGCATTATGACATAATGGTTCCTGCTATGCTATGAAGGAAATATGCATGCATCACACCCTGGTGGCTATGGATAACTAATAATCAGTGCACAGACTGGTATCCTTAATTAACTTATCCTTCTTTCCAGAGAATTCAAGCTTTCACCAATATCTTGTGCTACCCCATTAGCTAGACTTTGCTTTTCAGCCAACAACACTTTGCATCCTTGGGCTGTGGTGATACCCAATGCTGTGCAGGTTCCTGCCCACTGGAATTTGGTCCATTGTTAGTAGCGCTGTCTCAATTGCCCCTGATTTTGCCTTCAGAAACAGTGCAAGGATTTTTAGTACTCTTTTTTAATAGAATATTTCCAGCTGGAGCACAGGGAGTATTTTTCGTTAGTTTTTGTACCCCCAGTATGTGGTGCTCTAAGTCTGCTATTTCACCTTCCTCTAAGGAAGCACAGCTCGTTTGCTTTTTATACTAGCTTCACTTCTTCAGTTTGGGTAGGATTACCATATGGCTCTATGTCACCAGGCCACTATGGTCCCATCATTACCTCCGTGCCCAACTCCCTCACCTCGGTCTGTACATTACGTAAAATGAGCCTCACTCCGCAGTAGCTTCCATACCCATTTATGGATGTGAAAAAAAGACTAATACTCCTCTAAATATAGTCCTTCTACACTTTCTCTTGTTGTAAATTACCCCCAAAAAACTGCTCTTCCCACAGAACTTTCTGTTTTTTTTGCTTCTTTGCTTTGGAGTCAATTCCCATAAACGTTCGCAGTTGCCTCACTTAACTTCTGAGGTTACTCATGTGGAGCCAGAACTACGAAGGGGCAGTTCTTCTGGTTATGTTTTCTGAAATAAATTGAGCCTTCTACACATCTGTTAGATGTTTTAGAGCTCTTTTTATTTAGTTCCTACAAAGAGATATTTGTGTAACAGACTCCCTATTTGTTACTTAGGGGATTTCCCTGAAACATTTAGCTTTTTGCTTCCATTTTTTTGCTGATTCTCTTTAGGTGGCCTTAGGACTCTGGGCACTTTCCCACTTTACTGCAGTGGGAAATGTGCACGCCCTTCCTAGACATGCGAGGAAGGGGTGCTTACATGATTGGTTGAGGTGCTGTACCAAGGAGTGTCCTGTAAAGAGGTACACCGCATTCCAGGGGCAGGTACGGCCATGGCTACTGGTAGGACACTGCTATGATTGTGCCACCCACCAGAATGGCCTGACAAACATGTGTTAGCCCTGACCATGCAGGCCTGAGGAGGTGCAGTTGAGCTTGCACTCAGGGTGGCATTTCCCACTCACGGTCAACCGTGAGTAGGCCTTACGCTACCCCTAGAGCACCCCCTGAAGGGTGGAGCAGGTGGTAGGTGGAGGACAGGGCAGGTACACAATGGTGTTCCATGCCCTGGCAGTGAAGAAGCCTCATGTGGATTTTCCCTTCCTAGGAGGTCACTAGACATTGGGCCTCATCCCAAGGAGCTATGGCATTGGTAACTTTCCATGTGCATGCAGAAATTGTCTGCTGCAACTCAAGTCATCGCGCCCCAGATGTTGTGCCTCATTCCAGGGACGTCCGGGATTGGTCACTTTTCGCGTGGAATCAGAATTGTTGGTGTAACTGAAGTCATTGAGCACCAGATGTTGTGCCTCATTCCAGGGAGGCACGGCATGTGGTAACTTTTCATGGGTAATCAGAATCATCTGGTGCGACTCAGGTCATTGCGCACCAGATGTGCCTCATTACAGGGAGGCATAGAACTAGTGACACTTTGTGTGTGACCAAATTGTCTGATGTGACTCAAGTCATAGGGCACCAGACGTTGTGCCTCATTCCAGGGAGGTGCAGAATTGGTAACTATTTGTGTACTGGAGTGCCTGGCCTGGTTGAACACTATTGTGATCACTGTGTGTCCTACAGTGACCCTCCCCATGCTTTGCAGGCCTGGGCCCACGCCGGAAGGCACAGTATGGAGACCTTTGAGTGAACTTCACGAGTGGTGGCCAAACCTTCATTTGACGACTGCTGCCTTATCAGTCTGCTATCTATTCTATACCACCACATTTCCTCCGGGACCCTGAATAAGTATGACTCCGGCTGTGATCTTCCTAGTATCTGGGGAAAAGTTGCTTTCATCTTTTTGTTGGGGGGTAGGGGGTGGAGGGGTTGTAGAGATTGGTTGAAGGGTGGAGGGAGGTTTGGGCCCATGGGGTCTGCAAGTACAGTGACAACTGACCTGTCGGATATCAGTGCACCTCATTAGGGTGCTGAGAGTGAGTGCGTGCTATTCGAGTCTGCCTGATATTCGTGGCACCGTGTGGAATGAGTGTGTGGGAGTGACTGCCTGTGATTGACTACATTGCACGGTGGTGTTACCGTACAAGTTGTTTGCGTGCCAAAAGATTATCACAGTTGATACTGGTTCTTACCTCTGCGGCCTAGGCTGTGGAGCTATTTATAAATGCTGGAATTATCTGTGTGTACACATTGCTGTTAACGTTGTGAACTGGGGTGCACCCTAGAACTGTGTGACACTGAATTGGAATACTTGCTGGGGTGGATCTCATGCTGACAATGTTTTGCAATGTTTTGCACCGCATGAGGGTGCGGAGGGGGAACGTAGGATACTTCCCAAGTGTACATATTGCTAATATTGTTTTTAACACAGTTGGGCCTAGTATAGCCAGTGATATTTCTAAGTCTGATTTATGCCCAGATATATATGATGTTCATGTTATGTTAACTAATGTGCATGTTGAATACAAACTTTCTTTTCATACAACTCATGTGAAGTCTCTTTTGTAATGCTCAGTGTATTTATTGTGCAAGAGTGCTGTGCTAATGCTTAACCCATTGCCCCTTTGATAAGCCTGACTGCTCAGTACCAAGTTACCCAAGGGTGAGCGGATGTTAAACAGAGTGTAATCACCCGCCCCTGACGAGAATGGTAGTTTCTGCCTGGCTAGGGCCTCGCCTCAGCCAACCAGAACGTGCCGCCTCCAACATTTGGCCTTCAAGCGGTGGGATAGGACTTACATTTGCTCAGCATTACATGGTAACTAAGTGCAAGCCACGACTTCACATAGGCAAAAGTGTTCCTCTGTTCCTGAGGTGTACTTGAAGGATGGATTGACCTCGGTGTCAGTGATTGTTGTTCCCTATAGATCTCTATTTTGGCTCCCGCTAGATTGCCACCATGCTTGGGGTCCTACCCAAGGGGGACTTGTTCGAGTTGGCCGGTTTGGACCTGTATGCAGTGACTCAACTTGAAGGTGTCTGCCAGGAGAGGTGGGTGCTTGACAGGAGGTGCTACAGTGGAGGATCTCCAGGAAGCCCTGAGAGCATGGGAAGAGGCTCACTGTTGGAGGCGGCACGCTCTGGTTGGCTGAGGCACAATCCTAGCCAGGCAGTCCCTGCCACTCCCGTCAAGGATGGGTGATTACACTCACTGTATAACCTGTGCTCACCCTTTGGTAGCTTAGCACAGAGCAGTCAGGCTTATCACAGAGGCAATGTCTAAAGCAAAGACAGTGCTTTCCCCACCACAACCACGCTGCGCAGCAGAAATGAGACCTCACACACTGAATATATTAAAACATAGTATTCAACACACACATTATCAGCACAACAGGGTTATGATGTAACTCTGGGCCTATCCCTAATTAGCAATAGAAGTCACGATGTGAGGCCACTAGCTGTGTGTACACATGAGTAAAACAAAACATTACCTCCCCGTATCCACATAAGGTGCCAAACATTGTCAGCACAAAGCCCACCCTAGAATTCCCCACAATTAGTGTAACACATAAATTCAGGGTGCACCCCAGTTCCCAATATTAGCTGCAAACAGTATATACAAGGTTTACAGCACCTTCACATATCACGGCGCCGGACTAGTAAGAAGTAATACCAACTGTAAAGACTTGCTGACAGGATAAACGTGACCAGCAGCACCACGGTATTACCTTCGCATTCACCTGCACTCTCTCCCGCACATTCCCTCTGCACTGTTGTGCGGTGCCACAGGCATCAGCCGGCGTCTGCACAACTCACTTGTACACTCTCACTCCCAGCACCCTAACACGGTGCCCTGACATCCGAACATGGATGCCACTGTGTTTGCAAGCACCCTAGGTACTAGACTCCCCTTCACCCAACCAGCTTCAGCAATTCTGCACCTCCATGAACCAAAGTTTGCATCAACCGCTACCTGGTTACTAGGCCGCTCACGGCTAAGGGCCTGATTACGATCTTGGCGGATAGAATACTCTGTCATGGATATTCCGTCTGCTATATTACTATCTCCATGATATATGCTGGGATCGTAATATGGCAGACTGGATATCTGTCACATTTGTGACAGGGTAACCCATCCACTAGGATCATAGTCAGGGCCTAAGTCACAATTTTCAGGGTTAAGATGGGGGGAAAGGAAAGATACCAGCCTGTAAACAATTCAGGAGGGGACGTTTGGGCTCCTCACAGGAGGTTCACACAGAGGTCTGCAAAACACAGGTGGAGGGTCACTGGGGCCGAAGTAAGACACTGAGGTGCCCAGCCAGACAGTTCAATGTCACCAAATAGTTTCCAATTTCAGCACCTCTGGAACAGAGAGTCTCCATCAGAGCTTGTTGACGTGGGTTGTCCTCAACACTTCCAGTTGCACACGACAAGTCACTAGGCCTGCACCTCCTATACCAGGAGATGCTGCGCCTGGTTCACGAAGACTCAAGTGACCCCTGACACATACAATCCCACGTGAAAAGTGCTCAGTGCTGTACCTCCACAAAAAGGAGGCACAATGTCAGGGGTCCACTGACTGGAGTCACCCTGACCATTCGTTCATTCATACCAATTCCCATGGTCCCTTCTTGGACATCGGCAGCAGTCTGATGCGTGATGTCTTGAGCTGCACCAGACAATCCTGGACTCTCCCACGAAGGATGTAAATCTTGCACCCCTCTAGGAGGTACAACGTCTAGCACATGATGACTTGAGTCGCACTATATCATACAGTCACACTCAGAACTTGGTTTCCGTACCTCTCTGCAATAAGGCACACTGTCTAGTACACAAGGGCTTGTAATAACACCAGACTCCCTGGACACACACTTTAACATAAGCTCAGTCATGCCATATGAGGCCAAGTACAGTACAAATCAGTTTGCACCCCCACCTCCAAGGGTTGCAACCAAAGAACAAGGCACCTCACACAATGAGCATGCAACTGAGGCTCACATGAGAGAAATGCGACACACAAGACAATAGCAGACCCCGTGGTGTCCTGCACCAGGGGGATCCTGTTCACATCAAGAATACGTTTCAGCGTGAAGTGGTCCCCACGATGAAAGGCCACTCACCTCAAATGTGGGCATTGCTTGGCAAGCTCCTCACCACACAATTCAGATCTCCAGACACAATATTTAGGCCACTCTAATGCCGCTGCTGCCAGGTGAAGTCCAGCATTCAAAGTAGATGCAGCAAAGGGCACCTCTCTCCATATATTACCGGTCATCGATGTAAGTTCCTCTCGGGAGGTCTTTGATGTCCCTGAGACCTCAGAAAACAGGGGGCAAGTCAACCTGCCTTTCAAGAGTTTCCTTTGAGATGCTACACAGCAGCAGGCAATCAGCCCCAGGCCAGTCTCTAAGCAGGAAGGGGAGTGTGGATTTCCTCCTTGGACATTTACCCTTCTGGGCACAACAGACTAATCTAGCAGTGTGCCCACATAGGGCAGCAGCACTGGTCCTGCGTTGCCATAAAGGTTACTCTCCCTTGCAGATGTTGAGTACCCCTAGTTATACTGGATGGTTCCTCTGAAGTTAGGGGTGGTTCAATGGGTTCTCCTTTGAACCACAGATGTGTCCCCTAAATTTCCTCCCTGTCCTCCTTGAGCCTCTGGAATGCAGCCATGCTCTTGCTCAGAGACGCCAAGTGTCAAAAACCTCTCCCCCCAATTTATCCATCCTGGCCTCAAATGTCAGGGATCTGTCATGCTGGGTGCCCAAATTTTATAGCGGTCTCCTGGGGAATGCACAGATGTGCTCTACCCCGTGACCCATGGAATGAAGCCTAATTTAAAAGACACCATAACTACTTCAGAACCTAGAAATGCCCACTTCCCAGAAGTGGCATTTCTAGGGCATCAATGACAAACCATCTTTCCCATCAGAAAGGGTTTGTCATCCTGAATCCAATGATACTAAACATCATGAGGCTGCTTCCCTGCAATCCACTATTGCAGCCAGACTTAAAAAGAATTATTCACCCTTTCTTATGGGCAGAGCAGCTCTCATAGTTAGTGCGAACATGCATGGGTATTCGGTACTCCCTGGGGCACATATGCCCTGACGCACTTCCATACCTGCCGGAGCATGTGGGCCACTTTCGTTAGTGCTACTGCAAAGGTGCACGTGCGCCAATACTGGCCTGTTCTTTCAGGCTCTGTTCCTATATGAGGGTACCCCTGCGCAATTGTGCATACCCTGGCAAGTGATGCCAACTCCTGTACATACATAGGAAAACCACCAGGGTGCAAGCTTCACACCCAGACGAGTGTTACCAGTTGCCACTTACACATGGCAACACCTATGTGCAAGGAGGCACATGCTGGCAAGTTGTGCCAGTCTAATTTTAACATATGATGCCTGGATGCAAGTAGGCACCTCAAGGCCAGCTATGCCAAGCTCCCCGTATATATATGAACTACCCACATACACATGGACACGGAAAGGGCCCGTGGGCCTGGCTCACTATATGATCCAGCACCCCTTGACATGGGTGCCCCTATTGGGAAGCTGTGCCGGGTGCAATATACATGAAATCCCCATTGTGTAAGTGTGCACCCACTGGCCTTGTATGTTAGGTTCAGTACATCTGAAGGCCGCATGACCTCTGTGCACACCCTGGTCCCTACCATGGCAGGACCCACATACACTGATGAGCACCACCTCCCCTTCAGAGGAGGACATGCGCCCGGACTTCCACCCTAGCCATACAGGGAGACAGTGCCCATGGCCCACAGCCACCAGCAGAGGATCAGCCCACCCTTATGGATGCAGCTGACCCCTCCTTTCAGGGAGGGGACACCCACATGGGGGTGCTTCCCTGCTCAGACATGGTACACCTAAATATCAGCCCTGCCAATGGGACCCTCCGGGGAAGGCATAAGGCAGATCAGAGTTGGCCGCCGCATAGGGGCTGCCACCCTGAGCGCAGGCATGGTAGCGCCCCTGCAGGCCTCCTCCATAGGCCTAGGACATGGTTTACGGGGTCCTCTAGGGGGTGGCATTCCCAGTGCACATCCTCCTTAGTAGCCAGGGCCTTACCCATCCGGGTATGTGATATACCTGTTTTACGGGCCCTCCTGGGTAGAACACCTCAACCATATCCCTACACACCCCTTTCTATCATAGGTAAGACAGGCGCACCCACTTTGCCACTGCCAGCCAGTGGGGGAAGTGCCCAGAGTCCTTAGGTCACACACAGAGAGTCAGCAAAGACTGGGAGAAAAACACCAAAAGTTTCCGGAAAATTCCCCTCAGTAGAGCCATGTCCAACACCAACCCAGAAGGGTCAGTGAACAGTGGGAGACATCCTGAATGTAGGGAGGGAACAGAGCTGGCACTAGGGTTCACAGATTGACTGGCGGTGGACGGGGGTAGCCCCTGTCCTTTGGGACGGAGGGTCTCCTCACCTACGAGTAGCATTGTGTTCTCCAGGGGCATGTCATATGAAGAGCTGGAGGACAGAAGGGAAGAAAGGATGCTGAAGTTAGAACTTGTCTGACAAAACAAAGAGCAGGTCCTGGCCAAATTGGAAAGCGAGCAGAACCTAGCTGGAAAGAGGCTAGCCAGACAGGAGAAAAAGATGTCCCATGAGCTTAGTCTCAGAGAATCGAAGATACGGTCCCAACTGTAGTAATAGTGGCAGCACACCTGCTGCATCTGACAGTGAGAGGGGAGGTCGCATCTCCAAATAGTTAATACCACAGTTCTTGTTGGTGGGGACATCAATAAACGGCTGGCAACCTATGAGGCAACTTAAACAGTGCACGGGGTCCCAGAGGAACTCAAGAGAGGTAACTTGCGGTGGTTCTTGCCTAAGGTAGGGAGAGATGCCCTCCTTACACCAATAGGAAAGGGCATGGTGAGCTACCCGATCAAAAAAGCCATACTGGTCAGCATGGTTGGGGGAGTGATCCAAACCATCTGTCCCGAATAGGAGGGATTTCTTACTCTATGCTGGAAAGACATTGGGTGGGGAGGGTGTCCCTCATTTGGATGGGCAAGCTATCTCCTTACCATAGGTAATTCCCCGTGGAGCTGAGTGATAAATGAATCTCATGCTCCTTCTCAAGGTGAGAGGGGGTCAGGGACGGGCCAAAGCCCAATAGGTCCCATGTTCCTTCTCAAAGGGATGGGGAAGTCTGGGATGGGCCAGTGCTCACAAAGTCTCATGTTCTCTCTCAAAGTGAGGGGGGTCGGAGGCAGGCCAAAGCCTGGGATGCATCATGTTCCTTCGCAAAGTGAAAGAGGGGGGTCAGGGTGGGCAAAAGCCCAGAATACCTTACACCCAGCCCCTGGGACTGGTGGATCCCTAAAGGGAGTGCCAGGTGGGGTAGCTGGCCAGTGCCGGACAGAACTCTGCCGAAGGGGGTCCCCTAGTAGCAGGGGGTGTGAGGGGAATGACTGGAACTCATAAACCATCAGTTCGGGATCTGGGGGGTACCCTTTTCAAGAAGGGGAGCAGGGGAAAAAAAGACCTCACCCGTAGCCAGTCCCAGGGTGTAGACTAGAGGACTAGGTGCAGTAAGCCTGTGTTGTCCAACCTTTTTATCGCCGCGGACCGGTAAATGTTTGATAATTTTTCCGTGGCCCGCTTGTCCCATTGTGTGACAAGCGGGCCACGGAAAAATGATCAAACATTTACCGCCCGCCACAGTGGGGCGGCCCGGTGCCGATTGATCCACGGACCGGCACCGGTCCGCGGCCCGGGGGTTGGGGAACACTGCAGTAAGCCATCCCTGGTTGGGTCAGTAGTGAAGGGGAAGAAAGGTGCAAAACATCTGGGGCCACCAAAGGCCGAGCTCCTTGGGTGGCTGAGTACTGGGCTATGGATGCTAGTGGCTGTTGGCACCCTTGGCCTGGTGCTGTTCTAGTGAACTAAGGTGGCCCAGTGGTTGGGCCCGGAGTACCACCCATGGGGTGGAAAGGGGCCACACCCTAGGGTGGGCCCTGAGGGCGGCAAAAGGAATCCTACTGGGATCAGTGGATCCTACTGGGAGGGGGGTGCTACCACAGTGGTAGGCTATCATCCATGCTCTATCACCCTGAGCCGGGTGGTTTATCAACGGACTGATTAACCACCCAAGCTTTCGGCTGGGAGGGGTCATGTTGGACATGGCCCTTCTAAGGGTCTTTCCCTGAAACTTTTTGCTTTTTCATACTGTTTTTTTGTGCTGACTCTCTTTGCATGGCCTTAGGACTCTTGGCACTTTCCCACTGTACTGCAGTGGGAAAGTGCACATGCCTTTCTACACATGCCAGGAAGGGGCACTTATGTGATTGGTTGAGGTGCTCTACCCAGGAGTGCCCTGTAAAAAGGTACATCATATACCCAGGGGAGGGCTGGTACAGCCCTGGCTACTGATGGGACACTGCACTGATTGTGCCACCCACCAGAATAGCCTGTCAAACATGTCTTCTGCCTCACAGTACAGGCCTGTGGAGGCGCAGTTGCGGTTGCGCTCATGGTGGCATTTCCCACTCCGTGGCCACCCGTGAGTAGGTCTTACGCTATCTCTAGAGCACCCCCTGAAGGGCAGAGCAGGTGGAGGGCAGGGCAGGTACACAAGGGTGTTCCATGCCCTGGTAGGAAAGGACCCCCCCCGACCTGCACATGGGTTTTCCCCACCTGGGTCGGCTCCTCCCGTAGGTTTTGCTGATTCTCTCTTAGTGGCCTTAGATTGGGAAAGTGCCCAGGGCCCTAAGTACAGTGGGAAAGTGTGCATGCCCTTCCTACAAATGTTAGGAAGTGGCACTAACCAGTGTGCGCGCACTTGTACAAGGGTGTTTTAATAGGTACTGAGCCTGCCACTGCAGGCCAGTGTATGGGCTCTTACCCAATGGTGGTTTAACATGTACTGAGCTTGCCACTGTAGGCCAGTGTTTGCACACATTCACAATGATGTTTTGATATGTACTCTTCCTGTCACAGCATTTGCCCCTTTGGGGGCTCTCAAACTTGTGTCCAGCATGCCGCATTAGGCTTCAGGGTGGGCAAGCAATTGAATAAGAAAATGCATTTTTTTCTGTTAATAAATACAAGTGAGCATTAACTCTTCATCATGTCTGATTTGAGTTGTATGGTATATTCTCACGTAAGATAGCGGCTGTAATGAAGAAGAAAGATGAAGAGGTAATGCCTGGTTTATTTGCTGGTAATCTTCCTTTCTCAGAGCCTTAGTCTTGCTATTCCAATTCTAATTTGTGCCTCCCATCCTTCACAATCCAGGCATTTAGTCTTGACACAGGAATATGCATATTTATTCATCCAGCTTGGTATGTTCAGGAGGTGCTTTAGGAAATCAATGGTGTTATAGGAAAGGGTTGGCTCACAACAAGGTCAATTGTAGGGCTATTGTTTAGAGGAGTAGTCGTCTTTTTTCATTTCCATAAGTGGGTATGGAAGCTGTTGCGAGTTGCAGCCCACCTCACATAATGTACAGATTGGGACAAGAAAGTCAAAAGCTCAGAGTAATTGCAAAATGTAATTGCTGTCATGTGAATTGGTTCAAGTGAGGCAAACCAACACAACAGCATACATTGTTTTGTCTATCAAAGCACTGGACTGGACTAGGAGTATTGCTGTGACCAAATCATCTGACAAGCGTAGCTTTGCTTCTCCTGAAATAGTAGTAAACATGGAACATATTCTGTTTTGCATCTATCTGTTCAAGTGTGGATGCCCAAGGAGGGCAAGTAAATGAGTGCTTAACTCTGTACACAAAATGGCCGACAATAATAACAGCATGTTTCATAATAATCAGAATTTTATGTGGATCATTCTAAACTGTATTAAACTGAGATCATTTGTTAGAGCAATTCATATTTTTAGAGCCATTTCTTCTTAAAAATATGTGAAGGAAAATGGTGGACTAAAATATGGCTGAAAGGGGTGGATGCTGGTGAACAGAGGTCACCGGTAAGGCCTGCACAGAGATTTGACATTATTAAGGCTTTGCACTCAACTGGCCCCATCTTATGAGGTTACCTTTCAGCAGTTCTGTTGTTTTATCCAACAGCAGAGATGATATAGCGACCTGCTGGGCCACGTTCATAACAGGAACAGTGACACTACGGTTCCCAGCATGATTACTGCGGGTACTTAAAATACAAATCAAAGCTCTCAAGTTTCTCAGTTCCATGCATGAGTAGCTCATCCTGCCCATGTTTTTGCTTTCCATTCTGGGCAACGGTGCTGGAACTAGAGGTGCAGGAGGTGCTGCAGAACCCTCAACTACCCTCTGAGGATTTAAGCTGAAAAATCATTAATAACACCCTTTGAAATGCTCTTTTTCTTGCAGTACTTGCGGATTGTTCATCGGACGACGTCATACTAAAAAAACTGCTGTTAATTTTCCTTACATAAAAATCCTTGTTTACCTAAAATGAGAGGATATCAGTGTGAAAACTTGTATCCACATTTATGTAAATAAAAACATTATCTTATTTTTGTACTTCAAAGTATACCCACAGCAGGGAGGTGCAAATGTGGCCCATGGTCTCTTAATCCTGTATGCAAATCATGCCATATTTATTTTTCTCTGTAGGCAAATTGTATCTCCGTTTTAATTGTCTTATTGTAATTTAAAATCCTCAATAGCACACCCAATACTCACTCCAAAAGGTTGCATACAAAAAGAGACTCCAAGAGATGGAGGGGGTCCAAGGGCACTAGCTTCCTGTATAAAATGCCTAGTTCATAAATGTTTATGTGGGGACTTTGCCGGGGGACATGGACCCAAGTCCTCCAAAGAAGAAATAAATTGACAAAAAATGGAAAAGTCCCACTTAAGAAAGTCTTTGTTTAAGGTCCTAATGCCATAAATTTCAGAAGATTCAGGTAGACATAATTTCAGGATGCGTTGTTGTTAATCCAATATTTACTTATTTATTGTGTATGAAAAGAACAAAATATTCCCAGAATAGGATACATCAGTAAATGGATCCAGAGAGAAAACAACAGGGTCAGCCAACACGTGTTTCGCCCCAACAGGCGCGTAAGCCGGGGCTTTCTCAAGGCCTTTGGATAAAGTTCAGCAATATAAGACAGTTGTTGCAAAGAATCGTGTCCGTCTCCTGTAATAAAACGGGACCGTTTTTTTACAGGAGACGGACGCGATTCTTTGCATCCTGATGTTCTTTTCAGATTAATGAAAATACCTAATCATGTACACAACAACTGTCTTATATTGCTGAACTCTATCCAAAGGCCTTGAGAGAGCCCCGGCATACAAAATAAATAAGTAAATATTGGATTAACAACGACGCATCCTGAAATTATGTCTACCTGAATCTTCTGAAATTTATGGCATTAGGACCTTAAAAAAATACTTTCTTAAGTGTGACTTTTCCATTTTTTGTCAATTCACTCCAAAAGGTATTAAGGATTTATATGTCTTTTATCGTAATACTTAAAGTTATTTAGAACAGCACAAACATAAATGTGTGCGAAAACCTATTTTCATCAGGTATTACTATTTGCAAGTTCAATTAATTTATCACTACACTTGAATTCGTGATGTAACTTTATACTACTTGGTAAACTCTATTTGGTAAAATTGTATCGCTGCATGCAGAAAACGATATCACATTCCCACACGTAAAATGCTGGGGCTAAATGTATAGATATAAACGTGCACAAACCTTCCGTGCAATCTGACAACCTTAGAGGCCCTGAAGCAGGCATGTCAGAGGTGACAAAACCCCTATTTGGCTTTGGCGTCTGGCCCATCCTTTGGTACACTTAATCCTTCCCCAATTTTTCAAACAGCACAATTCTGTGGTAAAATATGTTTTGCATTGCGGAGAAGCTTTATGGAACACTGATTCCATTGGACACACTGTCCCTCTGTGGAAGAATTTTCATAGCTCAATCAACCTTCTTCTGGTTTATTATGTTTAAAAAAAACGACAGTATTTGTGATGCTCTTACCTCTCCTGTCACAGTACTTAGGATGTCCTCTATGTTGGAGGTGGCTCACTAGTTTAGAATTAGGGAATGTGTAAACTGACTTAAACCAGAAACGGAAATGCTTCTTGGCATGATTGGGAAAAGAATGTGAAAAAAAATAATTTTTCGAGCAAAGTTACTTAAGAGCTCTCATTTTTTATTGTTCAACCAACAGAATTATGTAATTCTTTTTCACATTCCTGTGGCAATAACACAAAGAGAATGAGCAAAAGAGAGAGAAATTCTCCTCTGAGGCACAATCAATTTTCTGTTTCTTCTGAGGCAGAGAACAGCAAACAGAAGGAAACATTTTCTCAATAAACATACTAACTTGGAAAAACTTGTGGAGGTGAGAATATAACCTTTTAACGTTGACGTGAAGGTTTACAGCAGCTTACCAGTTGATGCTCAGACACCAGAGTCCCTCAGAGCAGTCATGATTAAATACCCCCGTAGGTTGTGAACGTGATAAAAATATTGATCTGCTCCTAGCAAACCTAAGTAGACCATCAGTAGCTCTTTCAATAATGTTCTCTCTGCAAATCGTAATACGCTGCCACACAATCCTTTAGCAAAATGTTGCATAAATGTGCTCCAAAGTGCACCTTTCGCCACTACTGCGCTCCCAGAGTAGGCTGCGGCTACGCTTCACTTTATTTGCTAAGCTCGTTCTTTTGAATCACACTAGCATTAGTCTCTGTTTCTATTCAGTGAAGTGACATTGATGGCCAGCAACCCCACTGTGAAAACTGTTCCATGACCACTGATCCTGGGACTTGTAGTCCTGATTATATGATGGAATCAACAGGACTACACATCTCAGAATGCAAAGACAAAAACATGGACTGGATCAGTGCTTAATTTGTGCTTGTTGTTTCCGGTGCTGAGCACCGGCACTTATTCTTCTGCCTCAAACATTTGCTGCGAGCAAAAGACACATCTGGGAAAGACGGAGGAAATGAAAAACGAAAAAGATTCACAAAGGGAGAAAGCAGAAAGCTGCAAGAGTGAGCTGAGGGGGGCAGGGAGTGCCTTTAAATGGATTGAAGAGGCCCAAGATGGCTTCAGGATTACGCTGCCTCAGTATTCAGTGCTCCCACATTTAAATCCAGCAGCCGCGTGTTTAAGAGGAGAGCTCTGGGCACCGGCACATTTTTATTTACAAATTAAGCACTGGGCTGGATAAGCTACTCCTGTTAGGACCTGAGAAACTCGCAAGCTTAGCCGAAGCTAGATGGAAATCAGTGTCATGAAAAGGGCCTGATGACAGCTATCAGGAGCACACTCACAACCTTACCACTTACCTGAAATAGCATATTTTTGAGGGCCCTGTGTTAGCCGTGCACTGGTGACGCACAGACGACGTTCGACAACGTCCTCCGCATTGGCTGCTCGTACCGGGGGCCATTCAGCCAGCCGGGCCAGTCACGTAGCCATGGGTCCTGGCCAGTTGTGCCCGCTTCCAGCCTGGTGTGGTTGATTCCATCTCTCTCGTGCTTTCATGGAGACAGATTTATGAAACGGTGCTAAGTGAAACGCGTAGTAATCTTCGAGTAATCCTTTCAAAGGGAATCTAGGCCGCCCCGACTTTCACCTGCGCCCGCCCGCTTCTAGGTGCCCTCCGGCTTCTAGGTGCCCTCCGCCGCGTACCTGCGGAGCTCACAGGACGCCGGGGAGAGGGAGGGTCAGCCGTTGCTTGTCATTAATGCTATCAGGTCGAGTCTGTGTAAGAGAGAGGCTAACCTTAATGCTAGACAAAAAATATGCAGAAATCCATGAATCGCACAGGTCAGCATATTTTAGGATGTTCAGATGTACACGAATCAAAGATTACCTTCTTTTTCGCCATGTCCAGTAGTGCAGTGGTAAGAAATGGCTATCTGTCACAAGTCGGTGTATTACAAAATAATTAATAAATAATTAACTCAGAGATACATATTTTTTTACTTCCCCCAACTAGATTTTTTTTCATATGAAATATTCCCTTCTTCTAAACCCCTTCTGAAATAAGGGTATTAGGGTGAGTTTTAAAGCCTATTTGTACACATAGGCCTTTTGTGACAGTTAGTGTGGATGCACAGGGTGTGTTTTCAGATTTTTATGGACATATGCATGGCATTGTGGGGACACCATGCAAAGTCATCCTTCCCTGTTTTGCGATCGGCTGTGATGCTCAACCGTCAGCCGGCTTTGCTTGTGTTGCAGCTCTGCCAAGTACTACGCATCAGGGGTAACACTAACGCATTTTAGTTTTGTGGTTTGCATCACCACGCTAAAGTGCAAATTTACACATTTATAGTGCCTTCTAAACAGACAAGCTGGAGACAGGAGCTCTGCTATAATTAGGACTCATTGAGCAAAGCAGCACGAATCACAAGTGTGTGTCAGACTGACTGCACAGTGTGCAGTGCACTGCTGCCCTGTTGAAATGAGTTTGTTGTGAAAAGTAAGTTTACATGATTATAATCTCATTATCCTTAAAAATACGTTTAATTTACAGTGTCATGTCACTGCCTAAGCCTGTTACAGCTCTGCTCACCCCTCTCCTCTGGGTGCACCTCATGACGCAGAAAAAGAAGGACCAACATATATTCATATATCATTTAACCAAAATCATACAATGCAGTGTGATTTTAGTTAAAAAAATAATGTACAAGGGAAATTGTGCCCTCGCAGTAGTTCGTCAATATTATAAACAGGCTTAATTAATCATGAAGAATTGAAAATTGTAGTAATCCGTCATAATTGCAAATGTGTGCTATGATTTCTTGTTGAAACTGTTGTATGCTTAGCTTAAATTTAGTAGAGGCTTTGGCCTAGTCGCTTGACCTCAAATTCAACTGCATGGTTTTTCACTTTTAAAAGAACATTATTCTGTATTTTTCTAGTAGAGATGACTAATACACTTATCTCCAAGGTTTCGTGCTAGGCCGGTTTCATCCCCTCTGATCCAAGGTTAGTCTGCAGGTGCAGACAATAAGAATACTGATATCGAAATAATTGGCAAACCTTGTTACAACTTGTGTTCCAAGGCTCCAAGGACAATGTATGCATAAAAGAGTACTAGGAGAAAGACACTATTCATTGGTCAAATTGAAGCCACACTATGAAGCCTCCAATGAAAGACCCTGTTGAATTTGGAATGTTTCTTACTTAAACCCACCGGACAAAGAGAAGTCAGCCATTTTCCTTGATGCCATCTTTGAAGCCAAATGCTAGACACCATCTTGGACGACATCTTGATGTCCTTTTCTCTGTTCCAGAGAAAGAGACTTTAAGAATTCTCACCCTAGAGACTTTAACTTTAACTTGCCCCGTCTTGCCCATGCAGTAACTTTGCCCTTTCTCCTTGCTGCTGCAAAGAAACTTGCCCTTAAACTTTGCCCTTTGAAATCTGCCCCATGCTGATCGAACCGGTACCTGAAGGACGAAGACTTTCTTGAATGCTGATTGTACTTGGTAATTATGAAAGGATAATTGTATTATGCATTGTGTTTTTCCTTTTAGGTACCAACTGCTATTTTTATAGGGCCCAAGCTAGAAGTTTTCCAAATTTGTGTTGACTAAATTCATTTGCATGAAGCCCCACATGCCTATGCTAATTAGAGACTAGTCGAGGTATTCATCTAATGCACCACGCTAAATTGAAATCTTGTTATGCTGACCGATGTATGAAATTAGCCAAATTCAGTTGCTTATACTAGTGATTTGTATTGCCATAACTGAATGCATTATAATTCAGATTTTGCGTAGATTACGTTTCTTCCGCCGCTATGGACAGCTAGTAATGTTCATATACATATATCATTTAGTTTTGAGACTTATATACATTGTGTTAGCTTTGTTAATATAGGGAAATAAATTCACTAACTTTTAATAAACTGGTGTGGTTATTCATGACCGAAAAGTCATGGTGCGTCGAAATACCAACTGTCATTGATTCCAAATGTGTTATTTTGATCTATTAACTTAGTATTGGCTATCGATTACAATAGTCATTGATTATTGATTTAAGTGACCCGACTATTCTAGGATGAGGAGAGTCCAACTCGGCTACCTCAGGGGTGCTACTTTTATAAATATTGTTTTTGTGGTTTTTACTCTCTTTTTCTGCACCGGTGCCCGGTTTTGGGGGCACCTGGTATTTCTCCTTTTACTTTTTATTCAGCAGCCATTAAGGTGCCATTTTCCGGCAGCCATCTTGGTTGCCGGTCTAGTTGTTGGTGCTGGAGCCAGGTCAGGCCTCCCCCATGCTCTTTTTAAACGTGGGCAGCCACCGGCACCAGTAAGTACACTCTGCATTTTTGGAACGTCTATCCTATTTCAGCCTTATTGCCTTATAGAGATTTAACAGTTTAAAATAAGTTATAAAGCCTCTTTCTGCTATTTAGTATTTTTACTCTTTTTACTGTGGGTCGATCTGCTGTTGGGAACTTTTAACCAAAATACTCAGTTTTTTCAGTCCTCAGGGGTGCTACTTTTATAAATATTGGTTTTGTGGTTTTTACTCTCTTTTTCTGCACCGGTGCCCGGTTTTGGGGGCACCTGGTGCATCTCCTTTTACTTTTTATTCAGCAGCCATTAAGGTGCCGTTTTCCTGCAGTCATCTTGGTTGCTGGTCTATTTGTTGGTGCTGGAGCCAGGTCAGGCCTCCCCCATGCTCTTTTTAAACGTGGGCAGCCACCGGGACCAGTAAGTACACTCTGCATTTTTGGAACGGCTATCCTATTTCAGCCTTATTGCCTTTTAGAGATTTAACAGTTTAAAATAAGTTATAAAGCCTCTTTCTGCTATTTAGTATTTTTACTCTTTTTACTGTAGGTCGATCTGCTGTTGGGAACTTTTAACCAAAGGACTCAGTTTTTTCAGTCATCAGGGGTGCTACTTTTATAAATATTGGTTTTGTGGTTTTTACTCTCTTTTTCTGCACCGGTGCCCGGTTTTGGGGGCACCTGGTGCATCTCCTTTTACTTTTTATTCGGCAGCCATTAAGGTGCCATTTTCTGGCAGCCATCTTGGTTGCCAGTCTAGTTGTTGGTGCTGGAGCCAGGTCAGGCCTCCCCCATGCTCTTTTTAAACGTGGGCGGCCACCGGCCACCGGCCACGCCGCTGGCGCGCCAAAGGCGCGCCTAAGGCAAGCCCATCTGCGCCCTGACGAGCCCAGGGCCCAGAGATGCTGCTCGTTTTAGGTATTCAGCTTCACATCTTTATGCTTTTAGAAACACCCAGATATGTTCCACTCCTGTAGGGCCTAACCTGTCGTCTGTGTGTCCCCCCTGTTCTAGTTGTTCTTGGGCTCCCAATTTCATCTCGCCTTCTAATACCTCCTCCCATCAATTAGGTAAGCTATTACTGCTTAACTGCCGCTCCCTAGCGGCACACTCCTTCCATATTCACATGCTCCTTGAAGAGCTATCACCAGATGCCTTGTTTCTCACTGAAACCTGGCTCAATGGAGATTCTTCAGCAGATTTATGCAGTACCTTACCCCCTAACTATTCTATAGTTAATTTAGACACACTTCATATGAGAGGTGGCGGTATAGCTATTATTCACAAAATCTCCATTAAATGCTCAACATTCCCACTGGAAATTCCAGGATGTGAAAGTATGTTCTTCTCTCTGCACTTGTCGTCTACTTATACTTTCTCAGGAATCCTTCTCTATCGCCCCACCCCCCCCGGCCCGTGTGGAGTCTTATTAGAAGTTATCCCGGAGGCAGTGGCCAGTTCTATTGGGAAGGCCTCTAACTTAACCGTCCTCGGCGATTTTAATATCCACCTAGACAATCCTAACTGTTCATCGGCTAAATCATTATTAGCCTCTTTTACCTCTATGGGTATGGACCAGCATGTTACTGGTCCAACTCACACGAAAGGCCATACTTTAGACCAATTTTTTAGTAATATCCCTAATCTTACCTTCTCCTCCTCTCTACCTCTACCCTGGACCGATCACTATTTAGTGTCACTTACGTTTCCCTATGATGCTCCTAGAGAGACACAGCCCAAGTGCACCACAATGGGTCGTGCTTGGTCGAAGTTGGTACCTAGCACTTGGCATATGGCACTCTGTGCTTCTCCCTTAGCGAGTGACCATGCCTCCATTAATACGGTGGACCTGTTTAACAAATGGATTTCTACCTCTTTAAACTCAGTTTTGCCTTGCAAACTGAGGGTGAAAAAACCTGCTCATAAGTCTAGTCCCCGGTTTTCGTCTTCTTTATTGGACCTTAGAAAGAACTGTAACAAATTTGAGAGAATTTGGAGAAAAGATTATAATCCTTCTGCTAACGAAGCCTATAGATCAGCTATTAGATCTTACCATCATAATATTAAGGCAACACAAGCTCTATATTACAGCAGTAGAATAGAGAACTCGTCCACTTCTCAGAAAGAAATCTTTCAGATCTTTAAGGAGCTCACTATACCCTCTATGCCGCCCTCCCCGGTGGAAGCTTCTATTATGCATAGTAATGTATTAGCGGCTCACTTTCAAGACAAGATTAACAAGATATACTCCGGTTTTCCTCCATCTCCCTCTCAGAATAATCTCATGGGGCAGGAGATGAATTCTACTACGGGTATGACCAAGTTAACCAATTTTTCCCCCCTCACAGGTACTCTGATTGGGAATTTTCTTGCTAATATCAAATCGGGTTCTCCCTTGGACCCGGCCCCTCCTTCTATTCTTTTGAAGGCAGCAGATATTGTTGTTGGACCTTTGACAGAAATCCTTAATAATTCCTTGTCCGCTGGTATTCTTCCCAGTTCCCTCAAACATGCAATCATAAAGCCTCTCTTAAAAAAACCTAAGCTGGATCCCTCTGTCTTGGATAATTATCAACCCATTGCCCTTCTTCCTATATTGACAAAAATTCTGGAGAAGCACGTGAACCTGCAATTGACCAGGCATCTTGAGAGCCACGATCATTTACATCCTTCTCAAATGGGTTTCAGAACCCATCACAGTACAGAATCGGCACTCCTTACTGTAACTGAATCTGCTCGGCAACTTCTATATCAAGGTGGTCATGCTGCTATTATCCTCCTTGATCTTAGTGCAGCATTTGACACTGTCGATCATACTCTTCTCCTTGATAGACTTTCCAAGATAGGGTTAGGAGGTCCAGCACTTGCCTGGCTCTCCTCCTTCCTCACGGGAAGATCCTTTCAAGTCTTGGATCGCTCTTTTTTGTCTGACGTCAGGTCTCTATCTTGTGGAGTCCCGCAAGGTTCATCTTTAAGCCCCACCTTGTTTAACATCTATCTGTCATCCTTGGCCACAGTAGTTGCTCCTTATAACCTCTCTATGGTCCCTTATGGTGATGACACGCAATTGGTGGTTTCCCTCTCTAGTAGTAGGGACCCCCCTCTGCCAACCTGGCCGACTGCATGAAAGATATTGGGGACTGGATGACCCTGTCGAAACTGAAATTTAATGACAGCAAATCAGAGGTAATGATTATAGGTAATGGCGCCCCTACCGCCCCTCTGGCTATGTACTCTGAGGCTTTTAACAGCCTGCCTCCTCCAATAACACAAGTAAAAAGCCTCTGCTTTCTGCTTGACCCACGCTTAACTATGGAGCCACAAGCTAAAAGAATCTCCTCGATCTGCTTCGGCTTAATTAGAAGTGTCAGGAAGATTCTTGGCCTTCTGCCATTCGCTGCCAGAAGAATTCTTGTACAAGCCCTAGTTCTCTCCCGCCTGGACTACGGGAACTCTCTATATCTTAGTTCTCCAGATTATGTAATAAAGAGGCTGCAGGTTACGCAGAACGCGGCAGCTAGACTTCTCATGAATACCCCAAGGCATCTTTCCGCTAAACCAGCACTTGCAGCTCTTCATTGGCTCCCGATTAAGCAGCGCATTCAGTTTAAAGCTCTGTGTCTTGTTCACAGAGCCTTACACAATAAGGGTCCCCTTTCCCTTAGAAAACGTTTCTTTCTTCACTCGCCCCTTAGACCTCTTAGATCTCGTTCTTCTCGACAGGTTTACATCCCTTCGGTCAAGAGATCATGGGGAGGTAATTCGTTCTCCATCAGGGCTGCTCGGCTCTGGAATGCCCTGCCCTTTGAATGCCATCAGGAATCCTCTGAACTTCTCTTTAGGAGGAAGTCGAAAACCATTCTCTTTCCCAGTTAATCTGCTTCCCCTGGCTCTTCCGACATTCATGGTGTACTTTAGCGCTGGGATGCCCCCGGGTAGCCATGCGCTCTACAAATCTATAAACTAAACTAAATTAAAAGGTTCACCGACCTCCAACGTGTCCAGGTACAGGTAATTTATAAGGGCGGGACACGTTATCACACCTGGCGGTGTCGCGTGGGCTCTCATTATCCTAAATGAGACTACTGGATTTCTAGGCAGCAGGATCAATAACGGTGTGGGGGACTGAGTCTGACCCACGTGTAAGGAACTCTGTCACCCTAAATCCGGTTGTTGCTCCGGCTAACTAGCAGTGCCTCATTTCTCCCACGGGGAAGAAATGATTGGGCAGCCGAGCGCATGACATCTTTGGAACTTCTCAGGGAAGTCGTGGTCACTCAGATCCAAACCAACTCTCTCATTCACAATATGGTCTCATATACAAATGACAAAGACAGTATAAGTTTTATATAATGTTTTAATAAAACGACTGTATTTTAGATATTAAGGCGTGAGCCGCAATAACCAGAACAATACAACATAGTAGGATTGATATAGTAACCAGGAGAGTAAAACATAGAAATAAAGCTATCATAATTCCTAACCGTTTCTACTCTCCCTCTGCTTGTTCTATTTAGAGCACAGCATGTTAAGCTTTCAGCTTGCCTTTCTGTATCACTAGGGAGACGGACACACTCATACCTGAGCAAAGGCCTGTGATCTGGTTCAGCATGTCAGCGTCTAGTTGTGGTTCCCTGGTCGGAATCTCCCTCTTGCATGTATTGGGACAAGGAAGTGATTTTATAACTAACATGTCATCGTGATCACAAAATGTTCCTACGCAGGAATGACAAGTCTAGACTCCTACCACGTCTATCGGCAATGTACCAGACTGTATCCTTGACTAAAGCACAGAGTGAATATGTTATGAAGAACTCCAGTGCTGAAGTAGGCAAAACAGTGTGATATGAATAAAAAACAACACCGTAGAACTGGCTATTCTGTAAAATAACAGTACGAAGCCTAATAGAAAGCATTTAGAGCAAAGTGCACAGAGGCTCTAAGCTGTTAGCAAATGAATAAAATATATTTAGGGCAAAGTGCACAGAGGCCTAAGGCCTGAAGCTAATGCGCAAAATATACGTAAAACTGACCACACTACACCCTCCCCTTGTCGGTAGCAAGTGGTTCCAACAACATAAAAAAAAAAAAAAACATGACCTAAATTTAAACCCAACATTTCGACAAGATGAGAAGACAACAAAGTCATAAATTTAGGAAACATGTGACAATAGAGCGAATTGCAATATAGTGTCAATTTAGTCGGGAGAGAGAGAAAAAAAATCCAATTGTCAAACAGAAGCAACAGAACGTAGAAGCTCCTCCACTTCGAGATATGTCAATATCGGAAGATCCACGCCACAAAGTACCATGGAGCAGGTGTGTTCCAAAGCCCCAAAACCATTCAGGGCGGCACCCCGTGTAGTGCCACGGAAAGAGACAAAACCATCTTCCTCCAGGAAGGGAATCTCATAATCCGATTCACGAAGCAAACGCAACCGCAGTGCACAAGTCTGGGAATGAGCCCTAATCGGTAACATCAACAGATCAAGATCAACCACTGGAGAGCGCTGCAGTGAGAGACAGAAAGCCAGTGCATGTTCAAACGAGCACCAAAGGCACCGAAACACGGGTTGCACACAATCCAAAACCGGTCGGAACGACAAAGACCAGTCACACTCCAAATGAGCCAGGAGTGTTGCTCCAAAACGCTGCATCATGCGTTCACGACACAGCTGCGCTGACGGGAGCAGCAATACAGGATCTCGTTGCGGCGGGACAGCCATTGCGAAAAAATAGCAACAATAGCAAAACTCCAGCAAATAAAGCCAAAGTAATTGGGAAACCCCCAAAAATGCTTCCGAAAATAGAGTGTATAGCCGAAGGTATCAAACCGAATACGGAAGAGAAGGTGTGAACGAAACCAACACCAACGGCTTTGAAAAAATGAGCAATACCAGCAGTGCTAGATGCATTAAATATACGTCCCACAAGTTCACCGAAGTGACTCGGAAAGTTAGTATTCAAAAGGGACTGTATCTCCGCCGATGACCTTGCCACTTGAAGTGCGTAGGTCTCGCTAGCAGATGTAAGGGCCACATGCTTTTGAAACAATAAAGCTTTCAGCCGACTCAACTTGTCGAAATCAACCTTGGAAGTAGCAATATGAGGCCAGATGTCCGCTACCTCCCTAAATTCAGTAGGGGGAAACAACACATTCCCGCAGCACGTAACGGCCTTGTTGACAACGACGATGTAAACTATTCCGGCACGCATGCCACAGCAGCGTTCGCTGTTAAGAACAATGTAACTGCCGTTAGAAAGCACCTGGAAAGTGTTTTTAATTACCGGGACCGGAACTCCCTTCAGATACCAAGCTAAGTTAGCAATCGAAGCATTACACGCTCCGTGCAAGGACAGCTGTTTACAAACCATGGAATGGCTAACAGAAGTTTCGCAGTCGCTACCGCTAAGAAAAACTTCCCGCAAACCATTAACACATCTGTACTGAAAAGGAAGCTCCCACACCTCGTGTATGTAACTGTGACCCAATAGTTCATATCTACCCACCGGAATGTGCTTCAAACAAGAAGTAAATTGCAGAGTGGAGATAGGCAAATTAATAACCCCATGAATCAACCACTCAGCTGACGGAATCTCAGCCACCGTAAAAGGCAGTTTCTCCAACTTTTCAATATTTAACATAACATACGTCGCTTCCTTCTTAGCCATCAATTGTTGTTGACGAGTTAAATTAAAGGAGAGAAAGATCTCTCTGGCACGAATGTGCTGCCATGGAATGTCGCGCCGCACCGCGCGGCGCGAGCCGAGCGTTCGGCACAAGCCGCGCGTTCGGCTCGGGCCGCGCTTCGCGTCTCTAAGACGCGGCGCGCCCCGAGCCTTTCTTGCACCTTGCGAGGCCCCAGGACTTACTAGGGGCCTCGCGCTGCGCTCTCCCTCCGTCTTGTTGGGGTCTCCTGACCCCTCTTACCTGTTTGGGGACTCCTCTTTCTTCTTTTCTGTCTTTCTTTCTTTTTGGGTCTGTTTTCTCCTCTGTCCTTTATGTCTTTTCCCCTTCCCAGGTTACCTCTGTCTTCCCAGCATTCCTCCTTCCCTATTCTCTATGGTTTCTGTTCCAGTCTATTCTATCTACTTTTCCCTATGCAAGATGGTGTCCTTTTTCTTCCTGTGGGTCACTTCCTGTTTTATGGTATTTAAGGGTGTTTTTTCTTTCCCTCTTTGCGCTGCAACACTGCAACTGTTTCAGTTAGTGTCCTCGCTCCTGATTTCCTAGCCCTTGGCTCTGGATTTCGCCATTTCTGTGTTACGTCAGTTCCTTTGATTCCTGTTCCTCTGTTCTTGTTCCAGGAATCCCCTGCGAATCTTCTGGGAGGTTTTTTCCTCTTCTTCTGAAGGGGTTTTTTCCCTCTGGCGCTACTTTCTCACGGTCACGGTCTGTCCTTGGCGTTTCCTCGCCTACAGCACCGTGGCTACCAGAAAGAGTCGCCCCTTTTTGGGACAAAGTCGAACCCTCAAGATCCACGCCTCAAGATCTGCAAACTCCAGGCGCAAGCAGCACGTGAGTCGTGACAGATTGCAGCGCCTAACCATCCCGACGTCTTCTAACACCATGGAAGACACTGTGGTAGCTGCTGCGGATCCGGATCAAGCTCTGCTAACTACAATTCAGCAACAAGCTCAAGAATTACAGCAACTACGCAGTGAGAATGCTGCGCTGCGACATGCCTTGGCCTTCCGTAGTGGTGATGTCCCGACGCTCTCTGCCTCTACCCATCGTTTTTCGGGTGAACCAACCAAGCTGCGAGAGTTCCTTGACTCCTTGACAGTGTACTTTGCCTTCCGACCCACCCAATTCTCCCATGACAGAACAAAGGTGGGTTATCTCATCAGTGCCCTATCTGGTCCTGCCTTGGCCTGGGCAACCCCGATGGTATCATCTAACGATCCGGTATTGTCGGACTATTCTGCCTTTGTGAACCGTTTCAAGCTGATGTTTAGTCGTCCGGGATTGGAAGCTTCAGCAGAAGAGGCCTTATGCGATATTCATCAAGGTTCACAAGAAGTCCTTCAATACATTACACGCTTTCGTCAACTAGCGGCAGAGACCACCTGGGTGGAACGTACTTTGGTGACTTTGTTTCGTAGAGGACTCAAAGAAGAGATCAAAGACGAACTAGTACATTCCACCAGAGTGGAGGATCTTCGTGGCCTGATGGATCAAGCCCTCTCCATCGAGTATCGCCTTCAGGAACGGAGAGCAGAGAAGAGAAAAGGCAGAGGGTCTTTTCAACCAAGCACCTCACGAGTTTTTCCACATCGTTCTGAGGAACCTCGCCCTCCTGTCAGAGACACCGAAGGAGAACCCATGCAGGTGGATACAACTCGAGGCCCTCTCTCCCCTAGCGAACGAGAAGAAAGACGAAAGAAGGGGTTGTGTTTATACTGCGGATCTGCCGGCCACATACTGCGTACCTGCCCAGTACGTCCATCAAGGCCATCGGGAAACGCCGCTTCCCGTCCTCTGTAGGAAGGGAGGGGACGGGATTAGCAGCCATACCTTCCATCAGTTCTTTCAACGACAATACCACATCCTTGTTCACTTTACCAGTAATGTTACAATTACCTGATGGCCGTCTAGAGAAGACTATGGCACTACTAGATTGTGGAGCTAGTGGCATTTATATGGATAAGAAGTGGGCCACCACTCAACAAGTTCCTATACAACCTAAGGAGGTTCCAGAACAAGTTCACACGGTGGATGGATCTTTGATATCATCGGGTCCAGTAGATACAACTACCCTGATGCTAAATCTACAGATCAGCAACCATCAGGAACACATTTCCTTTGATCTTATAACTTCCCCCAACCATACCATCATTCTTGGAATCCCGTGGTTCATCAGACATAATCCATATGTGAACTGGGCTACCCGGACGGTTTCCTTGTCTTCACAGTTCTGTCACGAGCACTGTTTTGCTTCAGACAAGTATTGGTCGCCTAAGAGGTCAATTATCACGGAGGGCACCACCGGTTCGACCATAAATACAGTCCAAGGAGTTCCTGAACACTATTTGGAATTTCAAGATGTCTTCCAAAAACCTTCCAAACCTGTGTTACCTCCACATCGAGATTACGATTGTGCTATTCCCTTGGAACCTGGCACTATCGTTCCTTTTGGCAGGATGTATTCCCTCACGGAAACTGAAAAGGAAGTACTAAAGGAGTATTTGGATGAAAATATTCAAAGTGGGCTTATTGTTCCATCGTCTTCTCCGGCTGGGGCTCCTCTCTTTTTCGTACCCAAGAAGACAAAGGACCTTCGCCCTTGCCTGGATTTTCGAGGCCTGAATAAAATAACTATTAAAGATCGTTATCCTTTGCCTCTCATAAGGGACATTTTAGAGGCAGTCAGAGGGGCTCAACGGTTTACCAAACTAGATCTACGGGGAGCCTATCACCTCTTACGCATTAAAGAAGGAGATGAGTGGAAAACGGCCTTTAGGACTCCATTTGGTCATTTTGAATACAGGGTAATGCCTTTCGGTCTTACTAATGCCCCGGCAATTTTTCAGAGATTTATGGACTCAGTATTCTCGGATCTCCTGAATCAGACAGTTGTAATCTACCTTGATGATATTCTTATTTATTCCAGAAATCCCAAACTCCATTCTTCCCATGTTAAACAAGTCCTTCAACGACTCCGGGCACATCAACTGTTTTGCAAACCCAAAAAGTGTGAGTTTGACCAGACGGAAGTCAAATATCTAGGATATCATTTAAGTACCACCGGAGTAGCCATGGATCAAGAAAAGGTGCAAGCTATCCTAGATTGGCCTTCTCCATCTTCCATTAAAGAAACACAATGCTTTCTAGGATTGGCGAACTTCTATCGACAATTCATCGCAGACTTTGCTAAACAAACTAGCCACATAACTCACACTTTAAAGAAGGAAAATCTTATTAAAGGGTTTGTCTGGACTAAAACTGCTGAAACAGCTTTTCAAGAATTAAAGAAGGCATTTACACAAGCTCCCATCTTAAGACATCCAGATACCAACAAACGATTTATTGTCGTCACCGATGCTTCTGAAAAAGCCATTGGTGCCGTTCTACTCCAACAACAAGAAGACGATGGTCTTGAACATCCTGTTTTCTATTTGTCTCATATACTCTCTATTGCAGAACAACATTACTCAGTATTGGAAAGAGAATTGTTGGCTCTGAAAACAGCTTGTATTGAATGGAGGCAGTTTCTGATGGGTTCCAAGGAACCTTTTGAAGTGAGAACAGACCATCGAAACTTACAATGTTTACGAAATTTCGTATGCCAAAATAGTCGTCAAGCTCGTTGGGCCTTCTTCTTCAGCCAGTATGATTTCTACATTACATATATTCCTGGCTCCCAAAACATTCTGGCTGATGCTCTATCGCGTCGTTATCCAGATTGTACTCCTGTCCCAGCTCAACCCCTACTGGAACCTAGTAAGATCATTGGGGTAGCCCAGTCTTTTCTGGAGGAGGTACAACTAGAGTACCCCAATCTATCTGATGATGAAATAGAGAACTTAAGGCCTCTTTTACATAAGAGACAAGGATACTATTATTATCACGATCTGTTATTCATCCCCACTAACAGAGTGAGAGAAAAGGCATTACAAATGTGTCATGATTCACCGGTTGCTGGTCATAGAGGCATCAAGGCCACACAAGAACTGTTATCACGATTTTTCTGGTGGCCTACTTGGAAAAAAGATATTGAAACATACGTTCAGGCTTGTCCCACATGCGCTCAAGTCAAGATTCCCCGAACCAGACCTGCGGGTTTACTCCAGCCCTTGCCGGTTCCGCCAACTCCATGGCACACCATCTCCACCGATTTCATGTGTTCGTTACCACTCTCAGCAGGAAACCGGGTAATCATGGTCACTGTGGACTCTTTTACTAAGATGGCTCACTTCACTGCCTTGAAAAAACTACCTACATCCCAAGAATTAAGCCAGATATTCATTGAACATATCTTCCGTCTTCATGGACTTCCTCATACTCTTATATCTGATAGAGGTCCTCAGTACATTTCCCGGTTCTGGAGGTATTTTTGTAAGACACTAAACATCGATAGAGCTCTGTCATCGGGCTTCCATCCCCAGACCAATGGACAGACCGAGCGTCTGAACCAGGGCTTAGAACAATACCTTCGTTGTTTTTGCAACTCAACTCAAAGCAACTGGAACACTTATCTCCCTATCGCTGAGTTCTCTTATAATAACTCAGTCCATAGTGCCTCCAAGACCACTCCTTTTTTCTGTTCTTATGGTTTTCATCCTACCACTTTTCCAACTTCTTCTCTGTCTCCCACTCCCTTACCCGCTATTACTCATTTTTCCAAACGTCTTCTACAAATCCATAGACTGATTCGTTCTAATCTCTTACACACCAAGAGATATATGAAGAAAGTAGCAGACAAGAAACGTAGGGCAACTCCGGACTACCTTCCACAGGATAAAGTTTGGCTTTCTTCTAAATTCTTACCCTCACGTCTTTCTCAGAACAAATTCACACCTCGCTATTACGGGCCTTTCCGTATTCTTCAGTTGCTTAATCCCGTCACTGTCCGTCTTCACTTGCCTCACACATGGAAGATTCATCCAGTCTTCCATGTCTCCCAACTCAAACCTTATGTACCAGATCCGTACTCCCGTCAGTTTTCCTGTCCTCCTCCTGTCTTAGTGGATGATGTTCCTGAATATGAGGTTCAGGAGATTTGTGACTCTCGTCTTTTTCACACCCGTCTGCAGTATCTAATTCATTGGAAGGGTTATCCTCTCAGTGAATGTTCTTGGGAAGATGCATCTTCTGTTCATGCTCCTCTTCTGACTCAGCGCTTTCATCGTTTATTTCCTTTCAAACCAGGGCCTTCGGGAGGGGGGCCTACTGTCGCGCCGCACCGCGCGGCGCGAGCCGAGCGTTCGGCACAAGCCGCGCGTTCGGCTCGGGCCGCGCTTCGCGTCTCTAAGACGCGGCGCGCCCCGAGCCTTTCTTGCACCTTGCGAGGCCCCAGGACTTACTAGGGGCCTCGCGCTGCGCTCTCCCTCCGTCTTGTTGGGGTCTCCTGACCCCTCTTACCTGTTTGGGGACTCCTCTTTCTTCTTTTCTGTCTTTCTTTCTTTTTGGGTCTGTTTTCTCCTCTGTCCTTTATGTCTTTTCCCCTTCCCAGGTTACCTCTGTCTTCCCAGCATTCCTCCTTCCCTATTCTCTATGGTTTCTGTTCCAGTCTATTCTATCTACTTTTCCCTATGCAAGATGGTGTCCTTTTTCTTCCTGTGGGTCACTTCCTGTTTTATGGTATTTAAGGGTGTTTTTTCTTTCCCTCTTTGCGCTGCAACACTCTCTGTTTCAGTTAGTGTCCTCGCTCCTGATTTCCTAGCCCTTGGCTCTGGATTTCGCCATTTCTGTGTTACGTCAGTTCCTTTGATTCCTGTTCCTCTGTTCTTGTTCCAGGAATCCCCTGCGAATCTTCTGGGAGGTTTTTTCCTCTTCTTCTGAAGGGGTTTTTTCCCTCTGGCGCTACTTTCTCACGGTCACGGTCTGTCCTTGGCGTTTCCTCGCCTACAGCACCGTGGCTACCAGAAAGAGTCGCCCCTTTTTGGGACAAAGTCGAACCCTCAAGATCCACGCCTCAAGATCTGCAAACTCCAGGCGCAAGCAGCACGTGAGTCGTGACATGGAATGCGACCCGCCTTCAAGGTCTGAAGAGTCCAACCCAGCTGCATGATAGATCGTGTCTGACTCTGCCCATGATATAAAGAAGACATGTCTGATTTTATAATGTCAATAGCAGAAGAGACAATGCTGTCAATCGTGTAAACACGGTCAGAAAGGGTATGCATGCCATTATCAACAACAGACAGAGGCCCTCATTCTGACCCTGGCGGTCGGTGATAAAGCGGCGGCCAAGCCGCCAACAGGCCGGCGGTCTAAAATATGCAATTCTGACCCTGGCGGGAACCGCCAACACAGCCCGCCGTATTAACACTCCGCCCGCCACGGCGGTACAAACAAACAGCGCGGCGGTCCCCGCCAACAGCCAGGCGGCAGACAATGTACCGCCCACCCTATCACGACCCACCAATCCGCCACCTTTTCCGGGGCGGGAGCACCGCCGATAAGAACACGGCGGAAACAGACTACGAACGGGAAAACGCTCACCTCTACGCACTCCACGCGAGATTCCGGCAGTATGGAACCAGAGTTGCAGGTCATCCCCGCACTCCTATACCTGCTCATATACCAGGAGCACGCCCGGCGACGCGGAAGACATCGGTGAGTACTGCACCTACGACACAGGGGAGGGAAAAGATTACCGGCACACACCCACCCACCCACACCCACTACAACACACACATCAATGCATTCCCACAGATCACTGTCACAACCCACAAACCACCCCCCTCCGAAATAATGCAAAGACCAAAATAAGAGATCATAAACGGGCAGATATATTGAAATATGTACACCAGTAATCCCAATAAATAAATAAACTATGTACAAAATATACACAGCTACTAAATGTAGTCCAACCACTGTCCGTGGATCACAGGGGTCCTGTGCAAAGGGGCAAGGCCCAGTCCCACGACAAGAACTCCACGGAGAGAACACTGCAGGGGCATCAGAAAGAAAATAGGACAGGCACCTCAGGGGGAAGGGAAGGGGGGGCACCTCAGCCACTTGAGTACACGACGCCAGATCCACGAGGGGACTCCATGACCACTGGGCCATCCTGGGGAGTGCTAAGCCACAGTCCATACAGTCCATACAGTGGGTGGCCTGCCCACTGGGCCATCCTGGGGAGAGCAAAGCCACAGTCCAAACTGTCCATACAGTGGGTGGCCTGCCCACTGGGCCATTCTGGGGAGTGCAAAGCCACAGTCCATACAGTCCATACAGTGGGTGGCCTGCCCACTGGGCCATCCTGGGGAGTGCAAAGCCACTGTCCATACAGTCCATACAGTGGGTGGCCTGCCCACTGGGCCATCCTGGGGAGAGCAAAGCCACTGTCCAAACAGTCCATACAGTGGGTGGCCTGCCCACTGGGCCATCCTGGGGAGAGCAAAGCCACAGTCCAAACAGTCCATACAGTGGGTGGCCTGCCCACTGGGCCATCCTGGGGAGAGCAAAGCCACAGTCCATACAGTCCATACAGTGGGTGGCCTGCCCACTGGGCCATCCTGGGGAGAGCAAAGCCACAGTCCAAACAGTCCATACAGTGGGTGGCCTGCCCACTGGGCCATCCTGTGGAGTGCAAAGCCACGGTCCATACAGTCCATAACAGACCCCACTGCCACTGGAGGAGGCAAGTTGGCCAGAGGACATCCTGCAGCCCTGCCCGAGATAGATCCTGCCCTGCCACGTCTGCCAAAGGGCCAGCAGTTCTTGCCTTGAATGGCCCAGTTCAGCGGTTCTTGAGACGGCGGGGCCCAGTTCAGCGCTCCTTGCCTTGAAGGGCCCAGTTCAGCGGTTCTTGAGACGGCGGGGCCCAGCGGAGCGGTGCTTGAGACGGCGGGGCCCAGTTCAGCGGTTCTGGAGACGGCGGGGCCCAGTTCAGCGCTCCTTGCCTTGAAGGGCCCAGTTCAGCGGTTCTTGAGACGGCGGGGCCCAGTTCAGCGCTCCTTGCCTTGAAGGGCCCAGTTCAGCGGTTCTTGAGACGGCGGGGCCCAGTTCAGCGCTCCTTGCCTTGAAGGGCCCAGTTCAGCGGTTCTTGAGACGGCGGGGCCCAGCGGAGCGGTTCATGAGACGGCGGGGCCCAGTTCAGCGGTTCTTGAGACGGCGGGGCCCAGTTCAGCGCTCCTTGCCTTGAAGGGCCCAGTTCAGCGGTTCTTGAGACGGCGGGGCCCAGCGCAGCGGTGCTTGAGACGGCGGGGCCCAGTTCAGCGGTTCTGGAGACGGCGGGGCCCAGTTCAGCGCTCCTTGCCTTGAAGGGCCCAGTTCAGCGGTTCTTGAGACGGCGGGGCCCAGTTCAGCGCTCCTTGCCTTGAAGGGCCCAGTTCAGCGGTTCTTGAGACGGCGGGGCCCAGCGGAGCGGTGCTTGAGACGGCGGGGCCCAGTTCAGCGGTTCTGGAGACGCTCCTTGCCTTGAAGGGCCCAGTTCAGCGGTTCTTGAGACGGCGGGGCCCAGTTCAGCGCTCCTTGCCTTGAAGGGCCCAGTTCAGCGGTTCTTGAGACGGCGGGGCCCAGCGGAGCGGTTCTTGAGACGGCGGGGCCCAGTTCAGCGGTTCTTGAGACGGCGGGGCCCAGTCCAGCGCTCCTTGCCTTGAAGGGCCCAGTTCAGCGGTTCTTGAGACGGCGGGGCCCAGCGGAGCGGTGCTTGAGACGGCGGGGCCCAGTTCAGCGGTTCTGGAGACGGCGGGGCCCAGTTCAGCGGTTCTGGAGACGGCGGCCGGTCTATAGCCAACTGCTCATTGCCTGGTGGTGCCCTCCTGGGCAGCGGGGATGGTGCTCCTTCAATGCCCACCTGGGCTGTGGGTGGTGGGGCCCTCCTGGCCAGCTGGGCTGGGTCCTCCCTGGGCAGCGGCTAAGGGGGTGGTGGGCTCTCCCGGGGCAGCTGTGCTGGTTCCTCCCGGGGCAGCGGCTATGGGGGTTGTGGGCTCCTCCTGGGCAGCAGGCCTGCTGCCTGACCTCTCCGACTTGCTGCCCTTGCCCTCCTTAGTCGTGGGCCTGTGGCCCTTTCCTCCCTTTGGAGCTGTGGCTGGTGACTGTCTCTGGGTGGTGTCCGGGGGGGATGTAGAAGGCGGGCTCCTGCGGCGCCCCTTCCGCCTTCTGCTCCTCTTCCCAGGGGGTGGGCTGGCTGTCCCCTTGCTGCTGGGCGAAGATCCAGACATGCGGGCTGGCGGGCTCCAATACCCCTGCACCCTTGTCAAGGGGGCTGCAGGGCTGGTGGTGGCTGAGGTGCTCTTCTTACCCCGACGAGAAGGAGGGGGGGGCTCAGGGTCAGGAAAGAAGTTAGTAGTGGCGAGGAAGAGTTTCTTGGGACAATGGAGAGTGGGAGGTACAGTGGGAATGGGAGTGGAGGGAGAGGATGTGGTTGTAGGTGAGTCACGTTTGCTGTCTTTGGGTGCAGGTGCAGGAGGGATAGGCTGTCGTGAGGTGGATGGCTGTTGGTTGGGTGGGTGGCTGCGTTTGTGTGGTGTGGAAGAGGGGGTGACAGACACAGTGGGAGAGGACACAGGGGACGTGTAAATGGCAGTGGGGGTGGTGACTGCACGTGTGCGGACTGGAGTGGAGGGTGTGCTGGTGATGGAAACACTGGCTGATGGTGAGGTGAATGGAGGTGTGAGTGTAGACGTCACAGGGAGGGAGGAGGGAGACGAGGAGGTGGGGGTCACAGAGGTGGTAGTGACTGTTGGCATGTCTGCATCGGAATGTTGCGTGTGTGAATGTCTGCGTGATCTGTGGTGCTTATGTTTGGATGAGCTTCTCTTGGGTGTTGAGGTGTGTGCAGGCTGGTCTGATGGTGTGGGTGGGACAGGCAGAGGAACAGGAGACTGGGAGGAGGGAGTTAGTAGAGGGAGGCAGGAGACAGGGACAATGGCTGCCGTCAGTGCTGAGGCCAGAGCCTGGAACGATCACTGATGGGCAGCCTGACCCGAATGAATGCCCTCCAGGTACGCATTGCTGCGATGAACCTCCCTCTCCACCCCCTGGATGGCATTCAAAAGGGTAGTCTGCCCAACAATGAGCGTTCGGAGGAGGTCAATGACCTCCTCACTGAGGGCAGCGGGGGTAACAGGGGCAGGGCCTGAGGTGCCTGGGGCGAAGGAGATGCCCGGCTTCCTGGCAGAGCGGGCACGGGGCGAACGCTGAGGGGCTGCTGGGAGGGCGGAGATGGTGCGCTGGGTGGCGGCTGTACCTGTAATGGCGGGGGGCACGGATGGTGCCACCCCCGCAAGGGAGCCCCCTTCCGAGGACGTGTCCGTGTCGCTGCAGGGTCCAGTCGTCCCCGTCGTGGAGCTCCCCTCGCCCTCCGTCTCACTGGTCCAGTCTGACTCTGTGGCATGGCCCTCCTGGGCCATGTGAGATGCAGCTCCCTCCTGCCCCGATGCCACTTCTCCTCCGCCTGATGATGCTGATGCACACAAGCACAGAAAGACAAACAAAAAGGGGGGGGGAGAGAGAAATAAAGGGATATTGAGTACATGGATCTCCGGTACAGTTAGCGGACATGACAGACACAGATGCCCCCTGCACTAAGTTGCGCACTTGGGGTCCGCTACGCATTCCGTGGAACATGCCCTACACGCCTAGAGTTGACAACTGCACCCATGGATGACACGGCCCAGGGATGGCTGTACTGACAAACTACTGAGGGTGGTGGCTGGGGACACAGGGGCTTACGGGGGTGCCCAGCCTACAGATATCGCCCTGGCCTAGGGGGACCCCCAGCCCTCCTCCCCCACCCAGACACCTCCACTGCGCGACAACAGAGTAGATAATGCTTGTACTCACCCCCTTGTGTCTGCTGTGCTGCCCTCACGCGCCCATCCAAATCAGGGTAGGCCACCGCCAGGATCCGGAACATCAGGGGTCTCAGTTGACGGCAGGCACCCCGCCTACGTTGGGAGGCCATCCCCAGCAGAGACTCGGCGGTCTTCTTGGTCCCGCGGCGGATGTCCTCCCACCTCTTGCGGCAGTGGGTGCCCCGTCGATGGTGGACCCCCAGGGTCCGGACTTCCTTGGCGATGGCACGCCAAATCCCGATCTTCTCATGGGCGCGGACCTATGTGACACGTACAGGGAGGGAGAAATACCACGTTCAAGTTTGTCAGCATTTTCCTTGCCAGTGGCCCAACGCCCCCCATCCCCGCCAGGCCCCCCGCCATGCCCCCCGCCAGGCCCAACATGCCCCCCATCCCCGCCATGCCCCCCGCCATGCCCCCCGCCAGGCCCAACATGCCCCCCATCCCCGCCAGGCCCCCCACCATGCCCCCGCCAGGCCCAACATGCCCCCCATCCCCGCCAGGCCCCCCGCCATGCCCAACATGCCCCCCATCCCCGCCAGGCCCCCCGCCAGGCCCAACATGCCCCCCATCCCCGCCAGGCCCCCCGCCATGCCCCCCGCCAGGCCCAACATGCCCCCCATCCCCGCCAGGCCCCCCGCCAGGCCCCCAAGCCAGCCAGTGGCCCCAAATCCAGATTGAATTAAACTCACTTGTTGGTCTGGAGGACCGTAGAGTAGCGCATACTGGGGGAGGACCCCATCCACAAGTTTCTCCAACTCCTCTCCAGTGAAGGCAGGGGCCCTTTCCCCAGGCGCAGCAGCCATTGTCCCTTCCAGACCGAGGTCACAGCAACACTTGCAGTATAGGTCCTCTCCTGTGAAAGTTCAAGTCGCAAGTGGATAAGTAGATAGAAAATGGCGGTCACGTCCGCGGCGGTGCGTACCGCGGCGGTGCGTCCCGCCACCGCCGGCGCCCTTCGCCATTGGCTCCTGAAACCCATAGGCTTCAATGTTAACCAATGCGGCTTCGTGCCGCGGTCTTCGCCCGCCGCCCGCCGCGGTGTGCCACGCCAGCGCATTGACCTCACATCCCATTGTCACACTTCACAGGTCAGGCAGCCGCCATTTCCAGGGCCCACATGGCTCAATTTCAACTGCGTCACACAGGCCTAGGCCTTGCATAGCCACTCAGACACGCCATTCACTGCATAGAGAATCGTTTACTGTGCTAGCTGTGAGTACGTACCTGTGGGTTGCTTGACTGTGTGCTCCATGTTGTCCTTCCTAGGCACCGTCCGCTGGGTTGGGCGAGGAGACGGATGAATCCTCCCGTGTACCGACCGCTGGTGGACCTGTCGACAATGGAAGAACGCCACATTATCCTGACCTACCGTCTTAACCGTGCCACTATCCATGAACTGTGTGCCCAGCTGGAGCCCGACCTGATGTCCCCCATCCGCCAACCCACAGGGATTCCCCCTCTGGTGCAGGTCATGTCAGTACTCCATTTCTTGGCAAGTGGGTCCTTTCAGACAACAGTGGGAATTGCTTCTGGGATGTCTCAGCCCATGTTTTCGAAGGTGTTATCCAGAGTGTTGTCTGCCCTGATGAAATCCGTGAGGAGCTACATCATTTTCCCTGAGGTGGGCGAATTGGCTACAGTGAAGGGTGATTTCTACGCCCTTGGACATATTCCCAACGTAATTGGTGCCATTGATGGGACCCATGTGGCTTTGGTTCCCCCAAGAGACAGGGAGCAGGTGTACAGGAACAGAAAAAATTACCATTCAATGAACATCCAGGTGGTGTGTTTGGCTGACCAGTACATCTCGCATGTAAATGCCAAATTCCCAGGGTCAGTGCATGACGCCTACATCCTCAGGAATAGCAGCATCCCTTACGTGATGGAACAGCTACAGAGACACCGTGTATGGCTAGTGGGGGACTCTGGGTACCCCAACCTGTCGTGGCTACTGACCCCAGTAAGGAATCCCCGGACCAGGGCAGAGGAACGGTACAATGAGGCCCATGGGCGTACTAGGAGGGTGATCGAACGCACCTTTGGCCTCCTAAAGGCCAGGTTTAGGTGCCTGCATATGACAGGTGGATCCCTAATGTACTCACCTAAGAAGGTGTGTCACATCATCGTGGCCTGCTGCATGCTTCACAACCTGGCTTTGCGCCGCCAGGTGCCTTTCCTGCAGGAGGATGGTCGAGACGGTGGTGTTGTGGCAGCGGTGGAACCTGAGGAGAGTGACGAGGAGGAAGACGACGGGGCTGAAACAGACAACAGGGACAGAATCATTGAACAGTACTTCCAATAGGACACAGGTAACATTTCAAAGATAATTTAGTAAATGTTAACTACTCTCCTGCATCTCTGCTGCCTGTCTATTTGCCCCAGTGTATGATGACTGAGTTTTGCCTTTTCCCTCCCTATTTCAGATCTGGGGTCCCCACTACGAGTCCTGTGCTTCGTTTCCCCATGGACTACAGCTTTGTGGCAGCTGTTTGTTGACTTCACCATGTACAAGGACATATTTGCACTGTCATGTCAATTACAATATATTGAAATCACAGCCAGACTCCAGATAGTTTTGTGCAAAATAGGTGTTTATTTAAGTGCTCAAAATGGGATGGGTGGTTTCAAGTGGGTGGGGGCTATGGTGAAGGAATGTCCATGGCAGAGTCCAGAGTAACAGTCACACAGGTGCATTGTCCAGAGGCCTGTGGAGAGATGGAGCATGGGCAGTTCAAGGATGGACAGGGTGACAATGTGGGACAGTGGGATGACATCAGGTGGTATCCATTGCTGGCGGGGGTCTTGAAATCCTACTCTGTCTTCTTGCGAGATCTCAGGGCCCTCTTGCGGGGTGGTTCTTCTCCTGCAGGAGGTGGGGGTCTGGTGGGCTGCTGCTGTGCGGGGGCCTCCTGTCCACTAGCGCCGGCGGAGGTGGTTGGCTGTTCTTGGTCCAGGCTAGTGGAAGGGGCCCTTGGGTGTTGTTGAGTGTCCGCCCTGGTGTTGACGAGGTCCTGCAGCAGCCCTACCATGGTAACCAGGGTGGTGTTGATGGCTCTGATGTCCTCCCTGTACCCCCGATAGTGTTCCTCCTGCAGTACCTGGATCTCCTGGAACCGGGCCAGTACCGTCGCCATCGTCTCCTGGGAGCGGTTGTATGCTCCCATGATGGTGGTGAGGACCTCGTGGAGAGTGGGTTCCCTGGGCCCGTCCCCCCCCTGTCGCACAGCTGCCCTCCGAGTTGCCCTGTTTCCCTGGGCCTCTGCCCCCTGGCCGGTGTGCCCACTACCACTGCCCCCAGGTCCCTGTTGTTGTTGGGGTGGTGGGTTATCCTGGGTGCCCTGTAGTGGTAGACACACCGCAGATTGACGCGCCCTGGAGACAGAGGCATGGGCCCGCTGGGTGGGAGCTGTGCTGGTGTTCCCAGAGGGGTTTGGGTCTGTAGTGGCCTGGGCCTGTGTGAGGGGAACCGACTGTCCAGAGGTCCCCGATGGTCCGGGCTGGTCATCGGTGTCCAGGTCGACAGAGCTGCTGTCATCGCTGACGGCCTCTTGGGTGGGGGGTGTGGAGAATTCTGGCCCCTCTGCCGCGGTGTGTTGACGGTCGGGTCCTGCAGGGGTATAGAGGTATGGTTATAGTTTCAATGTGTGGCATATGGGTGTATCTATGGGTTCTCGTGTCCCCAAGTGCTGGCATTCGTGTGTGGGGGCTTTGGTGAGGGTGGCTTGTGGGGGGGATGTGTATATGCATTGGGCATGCTTTGGTGATGGGTGTCCATGCTTAGTGGACGCATGCAGGCCTAGGTTTTGGGATGTGTGGGTTGTGATGGTGAGACATTGGCGGGGAATAGGTGTGCTGGGGGTGGGGGTGAGGATGGTGGTGGGGGTGAGGGTGGGGGTGAGGATGGGGGTGGGGGTGAGGGTGGGGTTCGAGGATGGGGGTGAGGGTTGGGGTCTGATTTGGCATGCAGGTGGGGGGGAAGCAGTATTGAAGCTTCAACTTACCAGTATCCATTCCTCCGCCGACTCCTGCGAGGCCGTCAGGATGCAGGATGTTCAAGACTTCCTCCTCCCATGATGTGAATTGTGGGGGTTGAGGTGGGGGTCCTCCGCCAGTCTTCTGCACGGCGATGTTGTGCCTGGATACCATGGAACGCACCTTCCCCCGTAGGTCGTTCCATCGCTTCCTGATGTCTTCCCGATTTCTGGGGTGCTGTCCCACTGCGTTCACCCTGTCGACAATCCTCTGCCATAGCTCCGTCCTCCGGGCAATGCTGGTGTATTGTATCTGTGTGCCGAACAGCTGGGGCTCTACCCGAACGATTTCCTCCACCATGACCCTGAGTTCTTCGTCTGTGAAGCGGGGTTGTCTTTGGGGTGCCATGGGGTGGTGTGTATGATGTGTGGGGTGGAGTATGTGTAGTTAAGTGTGTTGAGTGTGGTGGTGTGTGTTGTTTTGTGTGTGGATAGTGTGTGGGTGATGGTGTTGAGTGGCTGTGGCTGTTAGTTTGTGGATGCTGGTGTCTCGCTCTGGCCTTCTTTCAGAATTCTTTTGCGTAGGGGTTTGTGGGTGATGTGGGTGGGTGTTTTATATTGTATTGTGTGTGTGGGAGTGGTGTGTGTATGTGTATCAGGTGTGTGGGATTCAAATCGTCCAATGTGGCTGAGTTTTGTTCGTTTGTGTGTATTCTGACCGCGGCGGTGTGTCCCGCCAATGGAATACCGCGTTTGAATGACCGCCGCGTGGATTCGTGGGTCGTAATGGCATGGGCGTATTTCTGTTGGCGTGGCGGTGGAGGTTTGGTCACCTCCACCTTTCCGCCGACCGCTGGTCTGGCGGTCGGTTGTGGCTGTCGGATTTTCGGAGGTTTGCCTTCTGCGGGTCAGAATGACCGTGGCGGGTTTCCGCGGCCGCGGCGGTGTTATGGCGGTCTTCTGACCGGCGGTAAGTGCATTTTACCGCTGGGGTCAGAATGACCACCAAAAAAGTCTGCAGCAGATTTTCTCTATCAATCTGTCTTAACCGGGCTGCAGCCTCCTGCTGGGAAAGTTTCCAAAACTCATTATACACTTCGTATAAGAACCTTTTTCTCCGGGGCACCTTGGGACCTGACAAGAAATCTTGTAAATCAGTACCATTAGACAGTAACTTGAGGTGTGACTTAACTGCACCCAGCGTGGAGTACTTCAACCATTGTTGACAAAGTTTCCCCACACTGTATGTAGTTATTATATCTGCATGTTCTGGTGAAATCTAACGAGGGTCTGCCCTACTAGTCCTGAACCCCCCAGAAGAGGTAACAAAACGTTGATGACACTGATTAGTGTCTACAGGCCACAATAACCACCCGCCCGGATGTAACGATGAGGCGTTAAGCGTACCATTCTGGACCCAATGCGTAAATTCACTAAAAGTAGCATTCACATAGTGCTGCCAGTTATTTAATTTAGAAGGGACAGGTATTCTAGGCAAAGTCAATTCTCTAATCGACGCCAAGCCCAAACAACTAGTCTGTTGTACTGTGTCATTGAGGAAAATCATTTGCACAGGGATAATGCATGCTCGAAATAATGTATCTCTGCCTTGCATCTGCCAATTTTTCGTACCCCAAACACTTTTCAAGTCAACAGTCTTCAACCAGTATTCATATCCTTCGACCGAAAGTTTAGATACAAACGAATTAGAATACAGTAATTTAGTATCGGTCAACAAAATTTGCTTATTAGAATACGGTGTCACTTTAAAATAGTAAGACTTAGCGTTTCGCTGATCATGCCCAGAAAAATATGCAAATTTATCATTATACGTTTTCGAACTCCCTTGTGGAGGAGTCGAGCAATGTTCCCATTGTACATAATGAAAGATGGACTTAGGGCTACTCGCTTTGTGAATAAAGTGGTGTCCATAATAGGTGTAGCAAAACATATCACCATGATTATCTTTAAATTGGTAAGCATCTTCATCGTCATAGACAGTATAATATTGCAAATCTTTTAGCATAGCATCTACTGTCTTCACATCCCAATCATCAGAAACAATGCCTGGAATAACAATATCATTCATTGATAACTTAAGAACATACGGTATTTGAATCAATTCAGTGCGACCATATATTTCAAACATTACTTTATCCCACACAATTCCATCCGGAATTGGTATTGCAGAAATGTTCACATTGGATATGTCTCTTCGAACCATATGAGACGAAAAATGTGGTCTCAACACAGTCTCCACGTGCTCAATGTCTGATCGATCAGGAAGAAAATGACCATGTATTACCAGAAAAAAGGTAACCACAAATCCCAACCATAAAAAAATAGTCAGTACAGCCATAAAAAGCCACAAATAGTTCCAAGGAACAACAAAATATGTACGTTTAAGCCAACTTAGTAGCTTACGTGGACCTCGGATTGAAGACAGCGAAGACGAAGAGCTGGATACAGCCGCATCCGCGTCGTTGAAGCAGCCAGAGGCAGTTCTCGCAAAAGGTGCAACAGTGAACAAGGAAGCTGATGGAGGTTCTCTCCTAGGTACGCTATAAATCACATGTTCAGAAACATCAGTAGAACGTACAGCAACTTGAGAAAAAGAATCGATATCAATCGTCGACTGTGGAACAATCGCAAGATCATCTTCCACCCTCCCCAAGCTCGGAGAGGAAACATGGTCGGTGCTAATCACCTGCAGCGGGACTTCTTCCCCAGTAGTGAGAGGGATGCCGGAACTACTGGGTGTCCCTCTTGTTCTGCTGTGCAGAATCGGCCACATGTTGTAACTTGACATTATCAATGGAAACAAAACGATTTCCTTTGGCCCCTTGCAGCGGCGGCAAAATCACAGTTCTCGTGCCGCTCACCCCCAACACCGGGACAGGTGCTCGATAAGAAGGACCAAATTCTTTCTTTACTGCGACCTTTTCACGCACTAGATCCCCAATCCTGGGTATCCAACCAGTAGGTGTTACTGGCTCATCCTTAATTCCAGAGGAGGCAGCACTTGCAGAAGAGTTATCTTCACGGAATTGTTGTAAATCCTGCAAAACAGTGACACGATCATTTATGTCAAAGGGCGTTTCTGCCGCCTCCACACCAGGACCATCTAGATCAGGAACATACATTCGTGTTCCGAACAGGCACTCATATGAAGTACGACCCCCCAGTGACCTTCTAGGCAAGTTATTAAGTGCTCTCTGTACTCCATACAGGTGGGCTAGCCAACTACGACCCGTACCTATAACCCTGGCTGTTAAGGATTGCTTTAAATCACGATTTAAATGCTCCACGACAGAATTTCCCTCGGGATGAAATGGAGACGAGAATTGGAGTTGGACCCCCAACGAAGCCATGGTGTCCCTGAATGCCTTAGAGGCAAACGCAGGGCCCTGGTCCGAATGAAAAGCCGCAACTGCAAATGTATCGACAAAGATACGCAAATCTTTAATAACAGTCCGAGCGTCAGCCGAGCGCTGTGGCCAGACCCACACAAATCTGGAGCACGAATCTACTGCAACCAATATGTATTTGTATGCACTATCTGGTGTCAGTGGACCACAATGGTCCAAGTACACACACTGTAATGGTCTATTTGATATCAGAAGAGGAGTCTGCTGCGGGCGTCTAGCCGACGATACTTTAATTTGTTGACAGACGTCACAACAAAGGACATACTGCTTTGTCTCCTTATAGAGACCAGGCCACCTATAACGGGCCTGTAAAAGCGAAATCGTGGCAGCCACACCAGCATGCGCAGATGCCACCCCTTCATGCGCTGCAGAAATTAATCGAGGTCTCTCAATCTTATTCGGTAACTCACGTACACCAACGCCTGGAATATTAACAACAGCATTTAGTGCACTACTCAAGCAGTAACTATATTTAGAAGGGAATCCTTTAGGAAATGGCGTGCCATCAGCCGTAGCTTTTATGGCAGCCGAAATCTCTATGTCTGGTTTTGAACTCGAACGAGTTACCGCGGCTACAGTGGCGATAGCCACTGCCGACTTTGCAGCCTCATCAGCCAAAGTATTCCCAGCAACGTGTATTCCAACGCGCTGGTGTCCAAGTGTATGTACAACATGGACTTTAGGAAGCGTCTTTTTCAGACCCGCAACCTTACCCCACAACAATTTATGTTTAATGGTGTTGCCTTTAGAATCTCTGAACCCATTCATTTTCCAATAATGCAGATATTCATTGAAGGATTGCACACAGTAATAGGAGTCACAGACTAGCAAGGTCAATATCGCCGGCTCTGCATGCTCCAACGCTAACAAAAGAGCTTTGAGCTCAGCCAGCTGCGCCGTGCAATCTCCCAAGGTTTTAGTATAAGTATGTCGGGGGCAGAAGACTCCCCCCTCCATAGTCCCGCTCACCACCGCACAAGCAGCAGAATACTGTTGTTTAGTCCCAACCGCCGGTTGCGCAGAGCCATCGGTATACATGACCACTTCATATTGGTCAATAGGTAATGTGCCAGCAGGAACCGGGTACTCTATTTCATATTGAAGAAATTCTTGAGTCTGCAGCTTAGGGTCAAATATATAATCCACATCAGTGGCCGTCAAAGACGTAGCCCATTGTATCCACCGCGGGTGTAAAGCTTTCGAATTAGGAACACTCGCTTTTGTAACAGCCTCCAAGGCCGGAATTGGGGAAACGACAATAATGCGTTGGCCCTGTGCTAGCGGTCTTTCTTTGATCACAGCCATCTGTACTGCAGTGAGAATTTTCTCAGTCTGTGCAAAACGTTGTTCTGCAGCAGAATACAAGTGGGACTTGTATGCTATCGGGACTGTCTCCCCTTCATTAAAGGTGACATACGTAAATCCAACAGCCCCAGGAATCACCCTGATGACCAAATGAGTCTTATTGTCCCGTGTGTGTAAATGTTTAACCGCTAAGAGATCATTCTGCAGCTCTCGCAGTATGTGTGTATGCTCAATCGTCCAAAATCTACTTGAAAAATTCGGGCGAATCAGTTACACCAATATCAGCAAAACCCACAACAATGCGCGATACGCGACTGAGATGTTGTAGAATCTCATCGTCCGTCAAATAAATGTCATCAACATATGATAACGCCTCAGGGTCCAACTCGTGCAGAAGTTCAGTCACACGAGCCGAGAACAGTCCTGGGCTATTCTTATACCCCTGAGGTAAACGACAAAACTTTTTCTGAGAGCCAAACGCACTGAAACTGGTATAGTCCCGACTTTCGGGTGCTATATTCTGGCAGAAAAATCCATTCGAGATATCCAAGGTTGTTTTGTATTTTCTTACGCACTATATTATTCATAAGCGCAGCGCTATGTGAATTCTGTATTGCATATGTGCGTGTATGACTATTCAAATGTCTGTAATCCACCACTATCCTATAGGAATGGTCCGGTTTAGCAACCGGAAATAAGGGATTATTCATCGGCGAGACACAAGGCTCAATCACACCTTGGTACTCCAATTGTGTAAGAATTTTCCGAACCGATGCCCTTGCTTCAAATTTAATAGGATATTGCGGCTGTGGCTGAGGTTCTCCTTTAATGGGAATGACATGATAAGGTGATTGTTTATCCCACCCCACATTATTTCTATATAGGGCGGGGGCTTGTGCTAGAGCCCATGATTTACCATATGACTCCGCTAGTTCTCTCGGAACAAGTGGTGAAAAGGAAGGCGCAATAACCTCCTCCCCAACTGGACAGTCGCGAACAAAGTCAGGTGGCCAATCTTGTTCCGCCAACAGGACATCATATGATTTCACCATATGGTCCCAAAAGATGGCGTGTACAACGCGGTCAATGTCCCCTTCTAATCGTAGAGTCACAAGATATACTTGATCAGGATCAGAGACTCGCATATCCGCCGTCTCGACTTGTATGAAGTCATCAGTTGCTTTCGCCTCCAGATGCTCTAGAAGACTCCGGCGAACTATTGTGACCTCTGCCGCGCTGTCTAACAGCGCTAACGCCCATGTCTTGTTCGTCAAGAGAACTCTCTTCTTGAGCAGCATGTCTAACTGAGACTGCTGCCACTTTCTTCTTTTTAAACTGCTGTTTTTGTTGCAGCGGTTTCTCTTCTTGTTTAATAGAAACCTCCGCTGAGCGTTGTGAATCCTGTCTCGGTTTCACGTACTCCGTCCTCCGCTCTGACCGCCCACCTCTCTCACTTCTTTTCTCCGAGGAGTCCTGAAAGGAACGAGAGTGGCGCGTATCAGTATATTGATATCTATCAGGCGTCTTCAAAGTATCCCTATTCCTGAGATTATACTTATTTTGTGGGGTCTCCGGTTGCGGAGACTGCCCACCATCTTTCTTAGGTGTTTGCTGTTTCTTATCCCAGCGCTTTTTCGCACCCTCAGGTTGCTGTTGCTTAGAATTATCATTATTATTTTTAGCCTGCAATTGTGGCTTCTGCGGTCGAGCCCCTAGGCTATCACGACCAATACTAGAATATGTTTCAGCTATTATTCTCGGAAGTTCCCGCTCCTGATTAATCTGCGGAACGTCCCGAAGACGCATTCGCACTGCTAGTGCTACAGCCTCCCCCTTGAGATTACTCAAAATAATAGAAGAAACTGCGTCAAAATTACCCATCAATTGCATGCCTAAATCCAAGGCAGGGGCAGCCCCATATTCATCCTGAATTTGTTTAAGAACCTCCGGCAAATTAGCCAAAGTCGGTGTACCGTGTGCTGTAGTATAGAGAGCGGCAAACACCGTGCCCCAAGTATTACAAAGATCCACCGTAGGAACCATCCCATACGGCAAACACATCGTCAAAATTCTATGCTTATCCTGAGGTCCCGTATGGGGAAATACTGCTTCCAGCGTATTAATTTTTTGCGCCAGCCAAAATGGAGTCTCCTCACGTTTAGCCGGTACCTTGCCCATTACAGAGTGTACAGTGGCCGGATTTATTCCCGGCACCACCGCATGTGGGTGAGCTGGAGCAGCACGCGCTGCATTAGTATTTAATGTCTGCATCACAAACTGAACTAATCGTCTGTACGTTGCAGTTAATTCCACATATAAACGACGCACTTCAGCCACTGCCACATTTGCCACTCCAGGATATGGTGTATATGTAGCCAATAAAGGCCAGGTCGGACCATCATTACTCAACGGACCTAACCGTACTGGTGTTACTGAATGTGGGAGGGCGCCATCAAGCCAATTATGGTGTTCTTGATAAGATAAAGGTATTTCTAAGTATGCATAAGCCCTGTATTGTCCAGGGACATTCGCAACAGTATATTCGTGAAAAGTATTTGTACCCCCATCAGCTGCTGGAAATATGACCCAAGAATAAAAAAGTTCCGTTCTATAGGCTGCATGGGCGTCCACCACAAAAGTGACCGGACCCCCCTGGACCGTCAGTCCATGTGCTATCAGATGACCCGTGAGCGGAAATCGCATATTAAGCGGTATATTTACTACAACTGGATTCACCATTAGTATAACAATAATAGCTCTAGGACAGAGAAGGCACACCAATATCGGGGTATTTCCTTTCAAAGTTCAAGCTTGAACAACCAACCACTCAGTAATAGGATGTACCCAACCTGTGGTGGCGGAAACCCTCAGCCCCACGGACGTCTCCGCATACGGAACCGAGGAGTCAAAATATATACGAGACCGAGAGAGTCAGTAGGACCCAAACATTAGAGCCAGACCAAACGTTGGCGGCGCCATGTCGCGTGGGCTCTCATTATCCTAAATGAGACTACTGGATTTCTAGGCAGCAGGATCAATAACGGTGTGGGGGACTGAGTCTGACCCACGTGTAAGGAACTCTGTCACCCTAAATCCGGTTGTTGCTCCGGCTAACTAGCAGTGCCTCATTTCTCCCACGGGGAAGAAATGATTGGGCAGCCGAGCGCATGACATCTTTGGAACTTCTCAGAGAAGTCGTGGTCACTCAGATCCAAACCAACTCTCTCATTCACAATATGGTCTCATATACAAATGACAAAGACAGTATAAGTTTTATATAATGTTTTAATAAAACGACTGTATTTTAGATATTAAGGCGTGAGCCGCAATAACCAGAACAATACAACATAGTAGGATTGATATAGTAACCAGGAGAGTAAAACATAGAAATAAAGCTATCATAATTCCTAACCGTTTCTACTCTCCCTCTGCTTGTTCTATTTAGAGCACAGCATGTTAAGCTTTCAGCTTGCCTTTCTGTATCACTAGGGAGACGGACACACTCATACCTGAGCAAAGGCCTGTGATCTGGTTCAGCATCTGCAACGAGGCAGTCAGCGTCTAGTTGTGGTTCCCTGGTCGGAATCTCCCTCTTGCATGTATTGGGACAAGGAAGTGATTTTATAACTAACATGTCATCGTGATCACAAAATGTTCCTACGCAGGAATGGCAAGTCTAGACTCCTACCACGTCTATCGGCAATGTACCAGACTGTATCCTTGACTAAAGCACAGAGTGAATATGTTATGAAGAACTCCAGTGCTGAAGTAGGCAAAACAGTGTGATATGAATAAAAAACAACACCGTAGAACTGGCTATTCTGTAAAATAACAGTACGAAGCCTAATAGAAAGCATTTAGAGCAAAGTGCACAGAGGCTCTAAGCTGTTAGCAAATGAATAAAATATATTTAGGGCAAAGTGCACAGAGGCCTAAGGCGTAAAGCTAATGCGCAAAATATACGTAAAACTGACCACACTACAGCGGTGCTGCGGCGGGCTGGGCAGCGCACAGGTGTATCCCTAGAAACTGACCTGCAACAGCTATGAAAGCTTTAAAAATGTGTCTGTTGTAAAAAAAAAGAATAATAATTGCACCTTGTAGCGGACGTTTCAGCAGGATGGGGCTTTTGTTTAATCCTACGAATGTATCCAGATATCATTTACTGGTGTGAAAGCATTGGAATATTACCGTACGAATAGCATCATACTATTTGTTTGATAATTCTGGTCATGTCACAGTACAGTGCATTCTTGAACTCGTAGTTTTGATTCATATTTAAAATGTAAGTTTGCACTAAAAAATGCCAGCAATGTGTGACATCCCCCCACCCCCAATCTTACTGACCAAACTATGCCCCAGAGCCTGTGCTCATCCTGTCCCGCCTGGCCAAAGAACACACAGCTCAAGTGGTGAAGCGCTGCCCTGGCAAGTTAAACAAAATAGATGGGAAATATAGGCCCCCGTTTTAACACTTGCAGTAAATCCTGCTTACCGCCACGGTGACGGCCGCCAACATACCGCCGTGGTGGCAAATATCGCTTCCTCATATTATGACATACACACACCAATCCGACAGAATACTGCCACATACACAAATCCGCCAGCCCAAAGGTCCGTGTTAAACTGTTGGTACCAACACCCATACTTTTACGCCAACAAAACAATGCTCACCACACATGACCCACGAATCACCACAGCGGACATTCAATGGCGGTAAACCATTGGCGGTACATACCGCCGTGCTCAGAATGGACACCCAAATACAAAACAACACTACATTGGCCAATACCAAAAACACATACCTGACACTCATACACACACCACACCCACCCACCCACAGCACATTACCCACAACCCTTTACGAACAACAATTACTGCCAGGAGATTGACACAAACAGCACAGAGACAACTAGACACACACACCACATACACCCATACATCCCTCACGCACCCCACATCACACACCCCACCACATTACTCAACACACTCTCACCAACACACACCACACAACACCCATGTCCCCACTAAGGCACCCCATTTCACTGATGAGGAGTTAAGGGTCATGGTGGAGGAAATAGTCAGGTTAGAGCCACAGCTGTTTGGAGCACAGGTACAGCAGATATCCATTGCCAGGAAGATGGAGCTATGGCGGAGAATCGTGGGCAGGGTGAATGCCATGGGACAGCACCCAAGAACAAGGGAAGACATCAGGAAGAGGTCGAATGACCTACGGGGAAGGTGCGTTCCGTGGCAGCAAGGTACCAGCTCACCATCCAGAGGACTGGCGGTGGACACCCACCTCCTTCCCCACAGCTCACAGCATGGGAGGAGCAAGTCTTGATATTACTGCATCCTGAGGGACTTGCTGGAGTAGCAGGAGACTGGACACTGCTGAGTCAATATTTACTACTTATCACCCCCCATACCTGCATGCCATCATACCCCCTCACCCTCACTCCCATCACTCCACTCCATCCAACACACTGCACCTACACATTTGACTAACCCCAGTGCCAAACCCTGCATGCCAAACCAGTGCATGGACAGCCCTCCCAGCCCTGCATGAACACCCATCACTAAAGCATGCACAGCATATGGAAACTAACAATCCCACAATACATCACCATACACAAACAAAGGTGGCAGGGCAATAGCAACGATAGAGGGGAAGCCAGGGATGTACAATATGTCACAGACATGAAGCATAATACATCACTTACATCCCCATAGGTGCCCCAGCCAATGTCAGCGTAGAGGAGGTGCCACGACCATCCAGTCCCCCAGCAGAAGATGCCCCCAGTGATGACAGTAACTCTGGACTTCAGGATCTGGATCAACAACCTGTCCCATCAGGGACCACTGGACAGTCGGTCACCTCAGCCCACTCACAGTCCACCACAGAGCCTCCCCCATCAGTATCCAACACCACTGCACCCACCCAGCGTACCCACACCTCTGTCCCCAGGACACGTCAATCAGCAGTGTACCCACCTGTACAGGGACCCCAGTCCACACCTCGCCCCCAAGACAATCAGGGACCTGGGGTCAGTGGGCACACTGTTCAGGGGACAGAGGCACAGGGCAACAGGGACACTGGGAGGACCGCTGTGCGCCAGGGGTAGGACAGGCCTAGGGAACCGACTCGCCAGAAGCCACTCACCGAGGTCCTGGGAGCCTACCAACATTCCATGGACACTATGGGCCAGATCCTTGACAACGTGCAGGAGAACAGGCAGCTGCAGGAGGAACATTATCAGGGGATCACAGAGGACTTGCAGGCCATCAACACCACCTTGATCTCCATAGCAGGGGTGCTGGCAGACATGGCCAACATCATGTGGGAAGCAAAAGCAAAGCAGCGGGCCCCTACCACTAGCCAGTCCATTGACTAGCCCCCCACTTCTGCTGCAGCTAGTGGGCAGGACGCCCCGCCACAGGACCCACAGGCCAGCAGCACCCCTCCCCCTGCAGAAGATGAACCACCCCGCAAACGTTCCCTGCAACCCATACAGAAGCCAGAGACATTTGCCAAGACTACAGCCAGGAAATGCGACTCTCCTGATTGCCCCTTGGACACTGGACCTGTGCTACAAACAGACTGGAACAATACCCTGGTGTAGGAAGGTGGCTCTGTATGTAGTATTTCAAAGTAAGAAATAGTATGAACAGAGTCCAAGGGTTCCCCTTAGAGGTAAGATAGTGGCAAAAATAGATAATTCTAATGCTCTGTTTTGTGGTAGTGTGGTCGAGCAGTAGGCTTATCAGAGGGTAGTGTTAAGCATTTGTTGTACACAAACAGGCAATAAATGTGGAACACACACTCAAAAACAAATTCCAGGCCAATAGGTTTTTATATAGAAAAATATATTTTCTTCGTTTATTTTAAGAACCACAGGTTCAAGATTTACAAACAATACTTTAAATGAAAGGTATTTCACTCAGGTATCTTAGGAACTTTGAATCATCACAATAGCATGTACAGTTTTGGCAAAAATGACAATAAGCTATTTTAAAAATGGACACAGTGCAAAAATCAACAGTTCCTGGGGGAGGTAAGTATTTGTTAGGTTCACAGGTAAGTAAAGCACTTACAGGGTTCAAAGTTGGGTCCAAGGTAGCCCACCGTTGGGGTTTCAAGGCAACCCCAAAGTTACCACACCAGCAGCTCCAGGCCGGTCAGGTGCAGAGGTCAAAGTGGTGCCCAAAACACATAGGCTTCAATGGAAATAGGGGTCCCCCGGTTCCAGTCTGCCAGCAGGTAAGTACCCGTGACTTCGGAGGGCAGACCAGGGGGGTTTTGTAGGGCACTGGGGGGGACACAAGTAGGCACAGAAAGTACACCCTCAGCGGCACAGGGGCGGCCGGGTGCAGAGTGCAAACAGGCGTCAGGTTTGCAATAGGTTTCAATGGGGAGACCCGGTGGTCTCTTCAGCGATGCAGGCAGGCAAGGGGGAGGGGCTCCTCGGGGTAGCCACCACCTGGGCTAGGAAGATGGCTGCCTAGGGGTTGCTGCTGCACTGGAGTTCGGTTCCTCCAGGTCCTGGGGGCTGCGGGTGCAGTTTGTCTTCCAGGCGTCGGGTTCCTTGAAGCAGGCAGTCGCGGTCAGGGGGAGCCTCTGGATTCCCTCTGCAGGCTTCGCTGTGTGGGCTCAGGGGGGTCAACTCTGGCTACTCACGGGCTTGCAGTCGCCGGGTAGTCCTCCCTGTAGAGTTAGTTTTCCGCAGGTCGAGCCGGGGGGCGTCGGGTGCAGAGTGGAAAGTCTCACGCTTCCGGCGGGAAACGCGTGGTCTTTAAAAGTTGCTTCTTTGTTGCAAAGTTGCAGTTCTTGTGAACAGGGCCGCTGTCCTCAGGAGTTTCTTGGTCCTTTTAGATGTAGGGTAGTCCTCTGAGGCTTCAGAGGTCGCTGGACCCTTGGGGGCGCGTCGCTGTTGCAGTTTTTCTTGAAGTGGGGAGACAGGCCGGTAGGGCTGGGGCCAAAGCAGTTGGTGTCTCCGTCTTCTCTGCAGGGCTTCGGGTCAGCAGTCCTTCTTCGTCTTCAGGTTGCAGGAATCTATCTTCCTAGGTTCTGGGGGCCCTAAATACTCAATTTAGGGGTGTGTTTAGGTCTGGGAGGATAGTAGCCAATGGCTACTAGCCCTGAGGGTGGGTACACCCTCTTTGTGCCCCCTCCCTGTGGGGAGGGGGGCACATCCCTAATCCTATTGGGGAAATCCTCCATCTGCAAGATGGAGGATTTCTAAAAGTCAGAGTCACCTCAGCTCAGGACACCTTAGGGGTTGTCCTGACTGGCCAGTGTCTCCTCCTTGTTTTTCTCATTATCTCCTCCAGCCTTGCCGCCAAAAGTGAGGGCAGTGGCCGGATGGGCGGGCATCTCCACTAGCTGGGATGTCCTGTGGCGCTGTAACAAAGGGGGTGAGCCTTTGAGGCTCACCACCAGGTGTTACAGTTCCTGCAGGGGGAGGTGTGAAGCACCTCCACCCCGTACAGGCTTTTGTTCCTGGTGACAAAGGCACTCTCCCCATGTGGCCAGCAACATGTCTGGTGTGTGGCACGCTGGCAACAACTAGTCAGCCCACACTGGAAGTCGGGTATGTTTTCAGGGGGCATCTCTAAGATGCCCTCTGGGTGTATTTCACAATAAAATGAACACTGGCATCAGTGTGCATTTATGGTGCTGAGATGTTTGATACCAAACTTCCCAGTTTTCAGTGTAGCCATTATGGTGCTGGCGAGTTTGTGTATGACAGACTCCCAGACCATATACTCTTATGGCTACCCTGCACTTACAATGTCTAAGGTTTTGCTTAGACACTGTAGGGGCATAGTGCTCATGCACCACGCCCTCACCTGTGGTGTAGGGCACCCTGCCTTAGGGCTGTAAGGCCTGCTAGAGGGGTGACTTATCTATGCCATAGGCAGTGTTAGGTTGGCATGGCACTCTGAGGGGAGTGCCATGTCGACTTAGTCATTTTCTCCCCACCAGCACACACAAGCTGGCAAGCAGTGTGCATGTGCTGAGTGAGGGGTCTCCAGGGTGGCATAAGACATGCTGCAGCCCTTGGAGACCTTCCCTGGCATCGGGGCCCTTGGTACCAGGGGTACCAGTTACAAGGGACATACCTGTATGCCAGGGTTGTGCCAATTGTGGAGACAAAGGTACAGTTTAGGGAAAGAACACTGGTGCTGGGGCCTGGTTAGCAGGCCTCAGCACACTTTCAAATCATAACTTGGCATCAGCAAAGGCAAAAAGCCAGGGGGTAACCATGCCAAGGAGGCATTTCCTTACACCTGGACTATCCTCCACCATCACCCCATTCTATTGCACTTTTCCCTCAATTTCATAGCACTACAATAAACACCCTTGAACACAACTTGACTATTAGTATCTTATGTGTTGAAAATGTGCATTTATAGAAACAGTCACATCTAGTGCAAATGATCTGAACACTGTGAGAGCATAATGACCTGAAGCTGTCTGTAGTCATCACATCAGTACACAGTTGTTATATCACCAACAGCTGTAAAATGACAAGCTAGAGGTGACAATAAGTTGAGATGCAAAGGAGTTAATGCCATCATGCTACAGCCACACAGAAAACATCAATAGTCAGAGGAATGGTCAGTTGCACTGTCTCACCCGTGTGTCATTGGAAGTATTGACGTATAACTGATGTTCTGTTGTCCTCATCCTCACTGTCCTCAGGGTTCACTGCTGCCATGGGGAATCTCCAGTCTCCTCCTCCTGCAGAAAAGGTACATGCCGTCTGAGGGCCAGGTTGTGCAACATGCAGCATTCCACTACTATCTGGCAGACCTTACCGGGTGAGTAGCACAGGGATCCACCTGTCAGATGGAGGCACCTGAACCTGGCCTTCAGGAGCCCAAAGGTCCTCTCGATGATCCTTCTGGTTCGCCCATGTGCATCACAGTAACGATTCCCATCCCCTGCCCTGGCATTCCTCACAGAGGTCAGGAGCCACGATAGGTTTGGGTAGCCAGAGTCACCTGCAATTATTGAGGGACAACATTTAGCCTCACACAATGCTGTGGGGATGACACCTGAAGGCATATACTAACATACAGAGGGTGGGGACCCTAGCTCACCTATTAGCCACAACCTGTGCCTCTGTAGTTGGGCCATCAGATTTGGGGTGCTGCTATTCCTCAGGACAAAGGCGTCATGCACCGACCAAGGATACTTGGCAGTGACGTGGGAGATGTACTGGTCCGTCAGGCACACCATTTGCACATTCAGTGAGTGGAAACTCTTATGATTCCTGAACACCTGTCCATTCTGGAGGGGGGGGGGAACAAAAGCTATACGTGTCCCATCAGTCACCCCAACAATATTGGAGATATGTCCCATTGCATAGAATCCGGCCTTCACAGTGACCAAAACTGCACATGTGTTTCACCAGGGCAGGCAAAACTCTTGTAGCATGATTGAAAACATTGGCTGTGACATTCCTGCTGCCAAGCCCACTGTCACTTGGAAAGAACCTGTTGCCTGGAAATGGAGCACTGATAGCACTTGCACAAGAGCGGGGGATCCCAGTCGGATGACGGATAGCTGAGATCAGGTCAGGCTCCAATTGGGCACACAGCTCTGTGATTGTGGCCCTGTCCAGTCTATAGGACTGTCCTCCAGTGTATAATGTGCATGTCCTCCAGTGTAGCCAAGTCCACAAGGGGTCTGTACACGGGGGTTGTCTCCTCCTCCTATTCATCGGCAGTGGTAGGTATTTAATGGGCACAAGAGTGAGTCGGCTGTTACAATTTGAACAATGGAACCACCACCTCAGTGTACATAGTGCATTTATGTGAAGGAACAGTGGGAATGGCGAGGTATGTGCTAACTGTGATGCAGTTAAGGTTGATATGATCATTGTCCACCACCATGAAATGACGACCGCCTGCCCTGTATGTAGGGACAGGTGGAAGTGAGATAACTCCGCTGACGCTGGGCGTCCTGGCCGAAGGAGGTCTTGCACCGCTGTGCAGTTCCTCATTGGATAATATGGGGCTGGCTCTATGGAGTACACTGGCCAATGGGGATCAGCGCCGGCGGTGACGGTGTACACTGCTGCGGACGTGACCGCCATTTTCCATCAGATTCCTCACTTGTTCCCTAACCTTCAACAGGAGAACACCTACACTGCGTGTGCTGCTGTGACCTGTGTCTGGGACCTACCATGGCCTGTGTGACCGGGGAAAGGGCCCCTACCTTCACTGCAGAGGAGTTGGAGCGAATGATGGCTGTGGTCCTACCCCAGTACGGACTGCTGGATAGGCCTCCAGACCAACAGGTGAGTACACCTTTGACACAATGCATGTGTGAAGGATACATGGAAATGTGTGTGCAAGCATCGTGTCATCGGGGAGATGTCCTCTGGTGGTGTACATGGACGGTGCCAGGCGATGTGTGTGCCAGTGGTGATGGAAACAGAATTGGTGGGCCATATGTGTGACAGGCTGGATTGTATGTGTAATGGTGTCCTCCTGTCTGTATTACCTCTGCAGGTCAGCGCCCATCAAAAGAAGGGAGTATGGTGTGCCATCGCCAAGGACGTGCAGACCCTGGGGGTCTATGGCAGGCTGAGCACCCACTGTCAGAAACAGTGGGAGGACCTGAGACGCTTGGCACGGAAGACCGCGGAGGCCCAGCTTGGGGTGCCCTCCCAAAGAGGAAGGGGTGCCCGTCGGAACCGGACCCCCCTGATGGCCCGCATACTGGAGGTGGCTTACCCAGAGCTGGATGGGCGCTTGAGAGCATCACAGCAGCCACAAGAGGGTGAGTGCAGTGGGCGTTATAACTATAATTGGTAGGTGGCATGGGTGGTGGGTGTGAGTCAGTGGGTGCCCCTTAATGCCAGGTCAGATATTGCAGCGTGATCCAGCTCAAGGATAATGGGTGTATGGCAAATGCAGGCAACCCAGCTTGTTAGCATTCCATGTCTGTCAGGGCTTTGTGGGTCCCAGGAGGGGTGCAGTTGGTGGTGTGGCCCTCATCTTGCCGTGGCATCTAGCCAAATCACTGGCAGTGTAATGCATAATGCTCAATCCTGATCCCTGTGTGTGACGGTGCTGTGTATGCCAACTGTGGTGTTGGTGCAGTAATTGACCCAGTGTTTCCTTTCTCTCTTCCCCCCCTTTTTTCTTCTGTCATCCTGTCCATGTGTGCATTTACATCATCTTGCAGAGGAGCAGGGGAGCACCACGGCAGAGACACGAGATGACAACACAAACTCAGATACCTCCTCCGATGGAAGCTCCCTGGTGGTGGCATCTCTGTGACCACCCCAGCTGCAGGTACAGCCGCCACCCCCGTGCCAGCACCACCCTCCCAGTTGCCCCTCAGCGAGTTGCCTGTGCCTGCTCACCCAGGAGGGTGGGCATCTCTTTTGCCCCAGGCACCTCAGGCCCTGCCCCAGTGAGCCCTGCTGCCCTGAGTGAGGAGGCTATTGGCTTCCTGAGATCCATCTCTGTAGGTACATCAACCATTGTGAATGCCATCCAGGGGCTGGCATCCCAGATGCAACAATGCAATGCATTCCTGGAGGGCATCCACAGTGGATTGGCAGCCCAACAGAGATTGATTCAGGCTCTGGCCTCCTCTCTGATGGCAGCCATTGTCCCTGTTCCTACCGTCCGCCCTCCAACTACCACTTCCCAGTCTCCTTAACCCCAACCCATCCCATGCACACATACAGATGAGCATGCACATAAGACAACACACAAATTTGGCACAGCAAACACAGGCACCACACTTCATCCCACAAGCACTCACGCAAACACCAGACAGTTGCAGACACATCCACATCCACTGCTTCCACTGTCTACCCCTCCTCCTCCTCCACCTCCCTCACAGTCACTTCCACACTCACACCTGCATGCACTGCATCAACATCCACCACCAGCATCATCACACCAAGCAGCACACACACCTCACTAGCAGACACTTCCACTACATCCATCCATGCGTCCCCTGTGTCCTTTCCCACCCTATCTGTCCCCCCAAAGGACACAAACGCAAGCACTCATACACCCAACAGCCATCCAGCTCACATCAGCACACTACCCATGCACCTGCACCCAAGTCCAGCAGACATACACCTCCAACACCCACTCCCTCAACCTCCACTCCCATCCCTCCTCCCTCATCTCGCCCCACTGTCCCTAAGAAGCTTTTCCTTGCCCAACTTGACCTCTTCCCTCCCCTTCCACCCACCCCTGTCCTGCCAGTAAGAGCAGGGTCCCAATGACCGAGCCCAGCACCTCAGCCAAACAGTCCACGTGGACAATGGAGGCATCTCCTAGTCGTGGTGGCAAGACAGTGAAGGATCCCACTCCACAGGCCAGGAAGGTTAAGGATCCCACATCTCTTGCCATGAAGGGGAAGAAGCCCTCAACTCCTGGCATGAAGGGAAAGTAGCCCGCGCCTCCTGTCATGAAGGGGAAGAAGCCCTCAACTCCTGCCAGGAAGGCTAAGGAGGCCACACATCCTGCCATGAAGGGGAAGAAGCCCTGAACCCCTGCCAGGAAGGGTAAGGATCCCATACCTCTGGCCATGAAGGGGAAGAAGCTTTGACTCCAGCAGACGCTGTCAGGGTGACACCACCACCACCAGTGGCCATGGAGCCCTCGCCGCTAGCTGAGGAAGTGCAGCCCACCCCTCCTGCATAGGCTGCGCAGGAGGCACCTTCACCTGCTGACACAGTGCAGCCCTCACCTCCAGATGAGACAGTGCAACCCTCACCACCAGTGGAGGGCATGTAGGCCACCCTCCAGGGACTGCTGTACAAGGGCCCCCCTCCAGAAGAAGTGGGCATTTTCCCCACCTGATTGACTGTGACCTTGCACTCCCCAGCAGAGAGAAATGGGCATGGAGCCCCCTCCGTAAGCAGTGGGCATGTTCCTCACCTGAGAGACTGTGACCTTGCACTCTCCAGCACAGAGAAATGGGCATGGAGTCCCCTCCAGAAGCAGTGAACATGTTCCCCATCTGAGAGACTCTGACCTTGCACTCCCCAGCTGAGAGAAATGGGCAAGGATACCCCTCCAGAACCAGTGAGTAGGTTCCCGTATTCAGCTGAGGTGCCCCCCACTCCCCCTGAGGTGCCTGCCCACTTGCAAACTGATGCCCCTGCAGAGTTCGATCCGGATGATGTCAAGAGTCGAGTTGGGCCTTGGACTGTGCCCTGTGGCCATGTGGGCCCTTGGTACTTTGGACTGGGCATTGGCCTTTTGTGTACATTTGTACATATCTGTTTTTCGTACAATTGGTTCATTTGGTAGCTCTTCACAATCAATACATTCTCATTACTGCATTCTTGTTGTCCTTGCATTATTATGACGTGTGTCGTATGTCATTGTTTTTCGTCTGCAGCTGATTGTGTCTATGGTGTGTGTTGTGCGTGTGTGTGTGTCACTCTCCTTTTCCTCCCTCCCTCCCTTGTGTGCTAGGCGGCTGTACTCACCATCATCGTCACCGTTGGTGTTCCAGGTGGAGCATGACGTAGATGAGCATGGGGAAGACTTGCAGTTCCGGTTCCATGGTGGCTTTGTCCTTCTCTGTGTCTCTGATGATGAGTCTTTCGTCTTCTGTGATGTATTTCCGCCAGGCTTTTTATGGTGTTGGTACCGCCCCAGAAATCTTGGCTGTTTCCTGTGTCATGATATGGTGGGTGGTACTTTGTCTACCACCTGGCTGTTGACGGCTACCGTCGTGGTGAGTGTTGTTAATGCCCTGGCGGTTGGTGTGGTACATTGGCTGTCTATGGGACCAAGCTCTGCCATGGTTATAATTTGGTGGTAATTACCGCCAACCTGTTGACGGTATTACCGTCACCTTATCACTCACCACCTATGTCTTAATGAGGGCCATAGTCTTTTACATTAATGTCACAAAACCTTCAATTGGTTAATGCAGTCATTGAATTTTGTCCTAGTTGGCACAGTGGTGTATTGTGACTTCTATACTATAGTCCTACGAGGTCCCAGTATGCAACTGAAAGCACTGTGAATATGCACGCTGCTTTAAAATGGTATTACGCATAGTATAAAACAGGCTGCAGCAAAATGTGCAGAGAGTATGGGTCATAATTACAAGAAACTGGCGCATTTTCTTGCATCGCCCCTGCCCCAACCAAATGACACCATGAGTGCAACATATTTACAATACGTTGCACCATGGTGCACGTTAGGCCATCTTTGTGGTGCTTTGGGGTGGTCTGATATGCCCGCAGTACCTTGCTTACTGTGGTGTCCATTGAGGCTCATCAAGCTTCTGCTTGCTAGTTTGACATATTCAGGCCATACTCAACCTTCCTATCATCACATTTTCTTGGGGCGCTAGTGGAGTGATGTTCCGATGTTTGAAGTTAATGTATTCCACAGATGTTATGAAGTCGTGGCTAGCGAAGTTAGGAGTTCCCTGTTTTGACAGTAATAGGGATGCTCCATATTGAAAAGGTGTCTTCCCTTGCTGGTATTACCTGCCCATGGCTTCATAAGATGGCCCTCTGCATGACTGGAAGTTGTGTGTATTCATTCATAATTTCTTATAGGTATGTACCTGCTGCTGGGGGCTCAAAGAAATCTAGTACAACTACTTTCTCACTCCGCCTCTGTAGGAGGCTGGCCTGGCTTTTAGTGGGTACCAAAGGTACTTACACCTTGTGCCAGGTCCAGTTATCCCTTATTAGTAGAGAAGAGGTGTTTCTAGCAGCTTAGGCTGATAGAAAGTAGTTATGGCAAAGCAGCTTAGGCTGAACTAGAAGACATGCAAAGCTCCTACTATACCACTTATATCATATGCACAATATCATAAGAAAACACAATGCACAGAGCTACTAAAAATAAAGGTACTTTATTTTTATGACAATATGCCACAAGTATCTCAGTGAGTACCCTCAATAAGAAGGTAAGTTATGTACACAAGTTATATGTACACAAACCCAAATCAGGTAAGTAAGAGCAAGAAAAGTAATGCAAACAGTGTAGAATTACAATAGGTTGCAATAGGAGAGCATAGGTATAGGAGCAACACAAAGCATATACTCCAAAAGTGGAATGCGAACCACAAACGGACCCCAGACCTATGTGAGCTTGTAGAGGGTCGCTGGGACTGTAAGAAAACAGTGAGGGTTACCAAAATACCCCACCTCAAGACCCTGAAAAGTAGGAGTAAAGTGCACCTACTACCCCCAGAGAGCACAAAAGTTGTGATGGGGGATTTTGCAAGAAGAACAAACACCAGCAGTGCACTGACAACGGATTTCTGGACATAAGGACCTGCAAGGCAAGGGGACCAAGTCCAATAGTCGCAACAGTATCCAGGGGGAGCAGGAGCCCAGGAAACCCCGGATGAAGGTGCAAGGAAGCTGCCTCTGGTTGGAAGAAGCTTGGAGTTCTGCAAGAAAGAAGACGACTAGGGACTTCTCCTTTGGAAGACGGATGTCCCACGTCGCAATGAAGCTTGCAGAGGTGTTCCCACGCAGAAAGACTGCAAACAAGCCTTGCTAGCTGCAAGGGTTGCAGTAGAGGTTTGTGGGTGCTGCTGAGGACCAGGAAGGACCAGGATGTCGCCTTTTGGAGGGGGAGACAAAAGGGGCGCTCAGCAACTCAGAGAGCCCTCACAGAAGCAGGCAGCACCCGCAAAAGTACCCCAATACGCACTTAGCAGAAGAGTGAACAAGAGTCCACGCGAAGTTACAAAAGGGGGTCCCACGATGTCGGAGGACAACTCAGAAGGTTGTGCACTGCAGGACGGACTGCTGGGGACCCAGGCTAGGCTGTGCACGAAGGAAATCCTGGAAGAGTGCACAGGAGCCGGAGCAGCTGCAAATCACGCAGTACACAGCTTTGCAGTCTGGCGTGGGGAGGCAACGACTTACCTCCACCAAACTTGGACTGAAGAGTCACTGGACTGTGGGAGTCACTTGGACAGAGTTGCTGTGTTCCAGGGACCACGCTCGTCAGGATGAGAGGGGACCCAGAGGACTGGTGTTGCAGTCTTTTGGTGCCTGCGTTAGCAGGGGGAAGATTCCATTTCTTCGGAGCTTCTGGTGCAGGGTGAAGGCAGGGTACCCCCAGAGCATGTACCACCAGGAAACAGTAAAAAAAGCCGGCAGGATTAGGCGCTACAATGTTGCTGGTAGTCGTCTTGCTACTTTGTTGCGGTTTTGCAGGCGTCCTGGAGCAGTCAGCAGTCGATCCTTGGTAGAAGGTGAAGAGGGAGATGCAGAGGAACTCTGGTGAACCCTTGCATTCGTTATCTGAAGAATTCCCCAAAGCAGAGACCCTAAATAGCCAGAAAAGGAGGTTTGGCTTCGCAAGGAAGGAGGATTGGCTACCAAGAGAGGTAAGAGCCTATCAGAATGAGCCTCTGATGTCACCTGCTGGCACTGGCCACTCAGAGCAGTCCAGTGTGCCCCCAACACCTCTGTTTCCAAGATGGCAGAGGTCTGGGACACACTGGAGGAGCTCTGGGCACCTCCCCTGGGAGGTACTGGTCAGGGGAGTGGCCACTCCCCTTTCCTTTGTCCAGTTTCGCGCCAGAGCAGGGCTGGGGGATCCCTGAACCGGTGTAGACTGGCTTATGCAGAGATGGGCACGATCTGTGCCCATCAAAGCATTTCCAGAGGCTGGGGAAGGCTACTCTTCCCCAGCCCTTCACACCTATTTCCAAAGGGAGAGGGTGTAACACCCTCTCCCAGAGGAAATCCTTTGTTCTGCCTTCCTGGGCCAGGGCTGCCTGGACCCCAGGGGGGCAGAAACCTGTCTGAGGGGTTGGCAGCAGCAGCTGCAGTGGAAACCCCAAAAAGGCAGTTTGGCAGTACCCAGGTTCTGTGCTAGAGACCCGGGGTATCATGGAATTGTCATCCCCATATACCAGAATGATATTGGGGTGACAATTCCATGATCTTAGACATGTTACATGGCCATGTTCGGAGTTACCATTGTGACGCTATACATAGGTAGTGACCTATGTATAGTCCACGCATGTAATGGTGTCCCTGCACTCACAAAGTCCGGGGAATTTGCCCTGAACAATGTGGGGGCACCTTGGCTAGTGCCAGGGTGCCCACACTAAGTAACGTGGCACCCAACCTTCACTAAGTGAAGGTTAGACATATAGGTGACATATAAGTTACTTATGTGCAGTGGTAAATGGCTGTGAAATAATGTGGACGTTATTTCACTCAGGCTGCAGTGGCAGGCCTGTGTAAGAATTGTCAGAGCTCCCTATGGGTGGCAAAAGAAATGCTGCAGCCCATAGGGATCTCCTGGAACCCCAATACCCTGGGTACCTCAGTACCATATACAAGGGAATTATATGGGTGTACTAGTATGCCAATGTGAATTGGTAAATTTAGTCACTAGCCTGTTAGTGACAAATTTGGAAAGCAGAGAGAGCATCACCACTGAGGTTCTGGTTAGCAGAGCCTCAGTGAGACAGTTAGGCATCACACAGGGAACATATACAGGGCACATACTATGAGCACTGGGGCCCTGCCTGGCAGGGCCCCAGTGACACAAGGACTAAAACAACATACATACAGTGAAATATGGGGGTAACATGCCAGGCAAGATGGTACTTTCCTACAGCCTCTCCCCGAGTTCTGTCGTGCAGAGAGGAACTGGCTGCTGGTTCATTGACATAGTCAGCATGTTTTCAGAGTTTGTTCTAATTGTGTTTAGGAGAGGAACGCTTACCATTATAGTCAGAACTTTCTTTATGACCACCTCTGTGGCTCTCATATTTAACCCGTTTACGGCAGGGCCTTTTTCCCCTCAGTGCTGAGCGTTTTTTAGGGTTGAGCGTGCAAGTGCACGCGCTAGCACCTGCATCTTGCTTGTGAGACTCTGTTGTGTAGAGTAAAGGGCTTGGAGCCCGGCTGCCGCTTACCACTTGTTGGCCTACATGGCACTCTTATTTACAGCCTCGCAATTCATCACTGCATGCCTAGCATCATTTACGTTCCTCTTTGTGGAGAAGGGACCAAGCACTGATTGATTCAACTTAATCAGTGTCCGTCCGCTGCTCCCGACGTGATTGAGGTACTGCTTTAAAAAAAAAACTTTTAATGCCCAGCAAACAGAATGCTTGCGACTTTCAAAAACGTGCCCAGCAGAACAAATAAAATTGCAAAGTTTTATTTTTTATAGCAAACTTTCTTTTATTTTGCCAAATCGTATTTTCTCACTTTGCACTCATGTATTTTTTTTATTTTTTTGCTCGTGGGCATGTGTAATTTCTGAAATGATGCTTTAACACATAATCATGCAGTACACCCCAATACACCCCAGTTCATTCCGCCCCACTATAGTCTACCCCAATCCACTCCAACCTCACCCCACACAAATCCATCCCACTCCAATCTAAAACCACTTACCCCAATCCAATCCACTTCAACCCACCCCACTCCATACCTCCCAATCCACCCCAATCTAATCTACCCCATTCCAATCCACCTCACTGCAATCCAAAACAACCTGCCCCACCGCAAAACAATCTGCCCCACTCAAACCAAAACAATCTGCCCCACTCAAATCTGCCCTACTCCAGTCTAAAACAATTTGCCCCACTCCAATCCAAAACAATATCTCCACTCCCATCTACCATACTCCAATCTGCCCTACTCCAATCCAAAACAATGTGCCCTACTCCAATATGCCCCAATCCAAAACAATCTGCCCCACTCCAGTCCAAATGAATCTATCCCACTCGAATCCACCCCACTCCAGTCTGCCCCACTCTATCCAAAACAGCTTGCCCGGCTCTAATCTTCCCCACTCCAGTCTGCCCCACTCCAATCCAAAACAAACTGTCCCACTCCAATCCGCCCCACTCCAATCTGCCCCACTCCAATCCAAAACAATACGCCCCACTTCAATCCAATCCATCCCACCCCAATTCACCCCACTCCATCTCAATTTACCCCACTTCCATCCAATCCACCCCTCTCCAATCCAAACCACCCACTCCAATCCAATCTACCCCACTCCAATCCACCCTAAATCAATCTGCTCCAATCTAATCCACCCTACTCCAATCCACCCTACTCCAATCCAAAGCAATCTTCCCCACTCCAGTCAACCCTACTCCAATCCGAAACAATTTTCCCCACTCCAATCTGCCTCACTTCAATCCAAAACAACCTGCCCCACTCCAATTCATTTTAATTTGCCTCAATTTAATCCAAATCAATCTGCACCATTCCAGCCCACCCCACTACAATCGAATCCACCTCACCCCAGTCCACCCCACTCCATCCCAATTCACCCCATTCCAATCCACCACAATCCACCCCACTACAATCCAGTTCATCCCACACCAATCTAATCCACCCCAGTCCAGTGTACCCCACTCCAATACAGTACACCACATCCCAATCAAATCCACTCCACTCCAATCCCATCCACCCACCCCATCCAATCCACCCCAGTCCAATCCACCACAGTCAATCCTATCCACCCACCCCACCCTTAACCACCCCACTCAATCCAATCCACCCCACTCAATCCTATCCACCCCACTCAATCCAATCTACCTCTCCACTCCACTCCAATCTGGTCCACACAAATCCAATCCACCCCACTCCAGGCCACCCCAGTCCAATCCACCACACTCCAATCCTATTCACCCCATGCAGTCCAATTCACCCCACCCCACTCCAATTCAATCCACCCCTCTCCAATCCAATCCAACCCCTCCAATCTAACTCACCCCACCCCAATCCAATCCACCCCACTCCAAACAACCCGCTTCACCCCAACCCAATCCAATCCACCCCACGCCAATCCAATCCACTCCACTCCAGTCCACCTCACTACAATCCATTCTGCCCCAATCCACCTCACCTCATCCCAGATTAGTCCACCCAACTCCAATACAATCCATCCACCGCACCCCACTCCAATCCACCCCACCTCAATACAATCTGCCCTACACCAATCCACCCTACTCCAGTACACTCAAATCCAATCCACCCCAATCAAATCCAACACATGCCATTTCAATCCAATCCAACCCACCCCACTCCAATCCATCCCACTGCAGCCCACCACAACCCAATCCAATCCACTATACCCCATTTCAATCCACCCCATTCCTATCCAGTCGACCCCACTCCATCCACTCCACTCCACTCCAATCCACCCCACTGACTCCAATACACCACACTCGTTCCAATCCACCACACTAACTCTAATTCACCACACTCCACTCCAATTCAACCAGCTCTATCCCAATCCATTCCACCTCACCCTATCCCAGTTCAGTCCACCCCAATCCAATCTATCCAGCCCACCCCTCTCCAATCCACCCCACTCCAATCCAATTCACCTAACTCCAATCCAATCCACTCCACTCCAATCCAGTCCACCACACTCCACTCCAATCCAGTGAATCCAATCTACCTAACTCCAAGCCAATCCACCCCACACCAGTCCAATCTAATCCACCCCACTGCAGTACAATCCACTCCAGCCCTATCACTCTGATCCAAACCACTCACCCCAATCCAATTCACCTCACCCCATTTCAATCCACTCCACTCAAATCCAATCCACCAAACACCAATCCACCCCACATCAATCCACCTCACGCCACTCAATCCACCCACTCTAATCCAATCCAATCTACCCCACTTCCTCAATCCACTCCAACCCACTCCATCCTATTCCACCCCACTCCACTCCATGGCAGTCTCTGTCACTGAACCACTGAACTCTACTCTCATCCACTCAACTCCATGACACTCTCCTTTACAACACTCCAATAAATTCACTCTACGACACTCTAATCCCCCACTCCACTCTGACATTCCACGCCCCTAACATTTAGCCGTGCCGAACAGCAGCAATTCTGGTGTACAACATGGCAAAACATATTGCCATAGTCAATAGCTCTTGTAAAGGGGAGACGTATTGGCTTTGCCAATGCTTGTTTTCTATTTGGGTTAGTTTGCGCTTAGGGCACCATAACTTTTTTCCACATAAGGTATCCAAGCCAAATTTGTGTCCTTTTTCCGAACATCCTGGGGATTCTAAAAGTACCCAGGGCTTGTGAATTCCCCTGTAGGGGTGGAGAAAATAGGCAATATACAGCTACATTTAAAGTTTTGGGGGAAAAATAGGGGAAAAGTGCTCTGGATAAAAGTGTCTGTTTTTTTTGCCATAAAAATAGCATCAACAAATAGTTTGCTGTGTTAAAGTTACCAATACAGAACTGAATAAAAAAACTTATTTTTTCACCACAGTTTTGACATTTTTGAAGAGGTAGCCCACTTTTCCTATTTTTGTGCTCTTAACCTACATTCATTTTGTGGTAGTGATCCAGAAAAGCTATAGATTTCTGAAAAGAAGACAATATTCTGACTTTAGCAATGGGTCATATCTGTAGATTCCTCAAGAGTTTTCCAAAGAAACTAACTGTTGAAATACAGAAATACTGAAAAAGATCAGGAAAAAACAGCCATTTATGACAATGTTTCCACCTGTAACTTTTTGCCACAATGGCCGATTTACAAAAGCAATAAACAATATGTTTGCTAGACCCTTCTGGTCGCAGGGATATATAGGGTTTGTAGGTACTCTAAGAACCAAAGGTACCCAGAACTAACAATGGAGTTGCACCACACTTAGGGTTTTCATTGTGTACCAAGAATAGACCAAGTATAAATATGTAAAGTGAAAAATGGGTACTGAGGAAACCTACATATTTCTGAAATGGGCACAAGGTAAGGAGTTTAGGAACAGTGGGTACTTGTATATCTCAGAATTTGTGTGCCCGTACTAGCATATGGTTTAGAGGGTATTTTCTAAAATGTCTTCTTTCTCACACACTGGCTTACATTTGGGCTGCATAAATGCAATGAAATCAAATTGGTAATAACAAATGTTCTACTATTTTGTTCTCCCACATTTCTTTCAATAAATATGAAATTCAGTGTGGGGTGACTTGCATGGCTCTCACCAGGCTTTTTTTTTTTACCCAGAATCCATTCGGAATCTTAAACTTTGACTAAAAACACATTTTCATCACATTTCTGTGATGGAAAGTTTTGGAATCTGCAGGGAGTCACAAACTTTTTTCTACCCATCGTTCCCCCAAGTCTCCTGATAACAATGGTATCTCACTTGTGTGGATAGGCCTAGTGCCTGTGAGAGGAAATGGCCCAAAACACAAGATGGATACATCACATTTTTCCACTCAAAACTGACATTTGTTTTGCAAAGTGGGTTATTGTGGATTTTGGGCCCTAGCTCAGCCTGTGGTTAGAGAAACCTAGCAAACCTGTACATTTTTAAAAACTAGGCACCTAGGGAGGTCAAGGATGAGGTGAATTGCATGGCTCACACCAGGTTTTTGATTTACCCAGAATCCCTTGCACACTGCAGAATTTCACTAAAAACACATTTTCCTAATATTTCTGTGATAGAAAGTTGTGGAATCTGTTGGGAGATATAAACTTCCTTCCACCCAGCATTATCCTAAATCTTCTGATAAAAACAGTACCTCACTTGCATGTGTAGGCTTAGTGCCCCTGACAGGAAATGGTCCAAAACGCAACATGGATACATCAGATTTTTCCACTCAAAGCTGACCTGTTTTTTGCAAAATGGGGAGCTGTGGATTTTGGACCCTAACTTAGGTGGCACCTAGGAAACCTAGCAAACCTGCAGATTTCTGAATACTGGACAACTACAGGAGTTCAGGGTGGTGTGCTTTGTATCAATCCCATGAGTTTTTTTTTTACCCACAATGTCCTGCAAACCTCAGACTTTGCTTGAAATTATGCATTTTCCTTATATTTCTGTAATGTAAACTTCAGGATTCCGTAGGAGTACACAGAAGTTCTACCACCCAGCATTACTCCTCTTGTGTCAATAAAAGTGCTGCCCACTTCTATGGCTGGGCCTAGAGCCCACGATAGACAGAGATCAAACCAAGGTCAGTCAGAGCCCTATTGACCTTGGTCTGATCCGTTCCTGTTGTGGCAACCAGGCCCAATCACGCAACTAGCACAGCTTTTTTATTAGCACAAAAAGGATAATGCTGGGTGGTAGGAATTTTGTGGATTCCTGCATATTCCTGGAGTTTCCATCACATAAATGTAAGGAAAATGCATGAGTTCAGGCAAAGTTTGATCTCCTTTTCGCATCAGAAGTCTTTCCAGGTATGCCCTTTGATTTGGATGGTTGACAACAAGATGAGGCTCATTTGATGCTTCTCTTTAATGATTTCAAAAGCTTTCTTGCAGTCATTCACAAGACCATGTGCACTCATGTCCCTGCTTCGTCAGTTCATGAAGTGGTGTGCTCACTGTATCTGCAGGATCAGATTGCATGCTTCATTCTGAGAACCTCTGACCAAAGAATTTGAATTAAGCTATGTAAAAATCACATTTGTCTGCACTGAGTGTGAGATATTGTCAGTACCCCCCTCAGAGGGCCGCAGGGCAAGCAGTAGTTACTGGGCCAGCCGTGGGATCTGAGGCCTTTTATTCCTGATATCCCGGGGCCTGGCCTACTATGGATCCTGAGCTACTGGGCAAAGTATCCCTTCAGCATTTGACTCAAAGTTAATAGCGTGGGTCAAGCAGTCAAAGGCTTCTTGGGGGAAGTGGATACAGGGAGTGAACACTGGCTAACAACAATAATTGTCCCGTCACATACTTACTTTGTATGAAAAAAGAATGTTTATTTTACAGCTGCCAACACAACGGGAAATATGACATTCACAAACAACAACCACAATGCCCTGAGGTCAGGCCTCTAATGTTTCTTTAGGAGATTCCCAGTCCCTCCTTGCTCTAGCAATAGTAGTTAGTTATTTCTCATTAACTATAGGCGATATTGAGGCAAAGCCCCACTGGTAGTCTGATTCTCAGGAATTCCACTCCAACTTTGTACTAAAGTCAAAAGTGTTCTTGCGCCACCGCAGTATTTGGCAGGCAAGTTCCCCCAGGGCCAACTGGTCTGAAATCAGTCTCACATGCACCTTTAGGTCTGTAGAGCCCAGAGTCACTGAGCGTGTGCCAGGTCTGCAACAGCTGTCTACAGTAAGTTTTCAGCATGCAGCCCAGGCTCCTCAGCTTCAGTTGTGCAACTCTAGCGACTGGAGGTTCTCTGGGCCATATTTATACTTTTCGACGCACAACTGCGCCAACGCAGTTGTGCGTCAAAAAATCTAACGCCGGCTAACGCCATTCTGAAGCGCCATGCGGGCGCCGTATTTATTCAATGACGTTAGCCGGCGTTAGCTGGCGGCGCTGCCTGGTGTGCGTCAAAAAAATGAAGTATACCAGGCAGCGCCGGCGTAGGGGAATATGGAGCTTGGGCACCAAAAAATGGGGCACGTCAGGCTGAGGCAAACATATCGCCTCAACCCGATTTGCGCCATTTTCTTCGACTCCCAACCCCCATTGAAATGACTCCTGTCTTAGCAAAGACAGGAGTCATGCCCCCTTGCCCAATGGCCATGCCCAGGGGACTTCTGTCCCCTGGGCATGGTCATTGGGCATAGTGGCATGTAGGGGGGCACAAATCAGGCCCCCCTATGCCACCCAAAAAAAAAAAAAATTACTTACCTGAACTTACCTTATGTTCCCTGGGATGGGTCCCTCCATCCATGGGCGTCCTCCTGGGGTGGGCAAGGTTGGCAGGGGGTTCCCTGGGGGCATGGGAGGGCACCTCTGGGCTCCTTCCGAGCCCACAGGTCCCTTAACGCCTGCCCTGACCAGGCGCTAAAAAACTACGCAAAAGCGGCTGGACGTCATTTTTTTTGACCCGCCCACTCCTGGGCGTGATTTTTGCCCGGGAGTGTAAATACGGCGCACATGCCTCGGAGTCAATTTTTTAGACGGGAACGCCTACCTTGCATATCATTAACGCAAAGTAGGTGTCCACGCTAAAAAATTACGCAAACTCCATGGACTTTGGCGCTAGACGCGTCTAACGCCAAAGTATAAATATGGAGTTAGTTTTGCGTCGGAATTGCGTAAAAAAAAACGACGCAATTCCGGCGCAAACAGAGTATAAATATGCCCCTCTGTGACTTCTCCACAATAGTTAGGTTATGGTCCTTCCCATGGTGAGTGTTGGGGGAGGGGGTGGAAGTAGTATGAAGATCTCAACGCTGGTCCTCAGTTACAATGCAAGTCTATAGGACTTCCTAAGGTAGCCTCTCTCCTCTGGTGATGATCCTGACCAGGTCACACTTCTTTCTTAGCCCATTGGCCCACTCTGGCATAAGGGGCATAAGTATAACAACAGAGGGTCTGGGTGTTGGCAGGATGGGCCATCCTGGCTTAATGGTGGGACGAATCTGTCCCCTACCACACTTGCATTTCAAAGCCACTGCTGCAGCATGCAATCCATGCCACAACATATACACACCATTGACACTGCACCCACACTGACAAAACAAACAACACAACTACACACTCAGTTACACAAACACACTCACACATATGCACAACTACACACATCAGGACAACGTCGGCCAAACAGCACTCACCTGAATGTGTCAAATGGCAACATATCATACACAACAACATCGGTCTCACATGCAAGTGGCACACATACAGGCACAACCAAGTCACTCACTTGAGCTCCTTCCACCTCAACCAACAAATTGCATCACATACACACATACACGTACTGACTCACACACACAACTCGCAGCACAACGTGACAGGTCCCTTGGCAATGTGCACACATGGATACAATAGACAGGTGTGAAGGTACTGTGATTATGGTGCCAGCATTCATTTGCCGATGAATACTGGCACCATAATAACAGTTGTTTATCTGTTCCAGTGTGTCCCCACCCGTGTCTGACCCACTCATATCCCCAACATATGCAAGTCACAGTGATTTAAAAAAATTACTGTGACATGTATAAGCCTGCAGTGGTCCCGACCTCCCATGCAGTGCCCACCCAACATATCCTGGCAATACGGCATCCCTACCTTCAAGGACAGGGGGAGGGGGTTGTGTTTTCTCCATCGGTCGGTGGCAGCAGAGATGGCAGGTATTGCCCAGTCCTGTCCAGTTGAAGACGGGGATAGAATGGGGACCAAAGGTGAGTTTTCACCTCTTTTTCCCCTAATCCGCCAACTCAAACATGCAGGTCGGAACCCCACTTTTTTCTTGGAGGTAAGGCTCATACAAATCTGCATGACGGAAAGGGTGTCTGGGTTCCCACCAACATCCCCTTTTCCCTCTCCCCCTGTCGATGTGGGCAGTATTTCTTGGTGGAGACAGTGGTTTGAATGAGGGCTTTCGTCTATGAGACCCCCAAAAATCTAAATAGAGCGGGCAGAACATCACAGTGGCGGACCGATTTCCAGTTGAAAAGTCAATGGTGGGACTGTTACCTCCAAGATCTTACCCAGGTCCTTAACCTGTACAAATTAAAGATTCTTCTAGGTCCTCTTGTGAAAGTAGAAAAGAGTTGGTTCTCCTTAAAGGATTACTTCATTACTAATGTGCAATTCAGAGTCTAAGGGCCAGATGTAGCAAAATAAAAAATTGTGACTTGCAAATTGCGAGTCCTACCGACTCGCAATTTGCAACTCGCAAAAGTGCATGCAGAAATGTGTCTCAGACACCTTCTGTGACTCGCTATGGGGTCGCAAAGACCCACCTCATGAATATTAATGAGGTGAGTCGCAGTTTGTGACCCCATAGCGAGTCCATGCACTCACAGGGATGGTGGCCTGCTGAAGTCAGCAGACCGCCATGTCTGTGACTGCTTTTATAATAAAGCAGTTTTTTCTTTCTTTTTGCAGCCCGTTTTCCTTAAAGGAAAACGGGCTGCAAAAAGAAAAACGTCAGAAACCATTTGGTTTCGGTTTTTTCAGAGCAGGCAGTGGTCCAAAGGACCACTGCCTGCTCTGAAAAAAACATTTTTTGGGGCATTCACAAAGGGGAAGGGGTCCCATGGGGACCCCTTCCCTTTTGCGAATGAGTTACCACCCACTTCAAGTGGGTGGTAACTGAGAGTTGGTTTGCGACCGCATTCGCGGTCACAAAGCAACTCAGCATGGCGATGCAGTCGCAAATAGGAAGGGAACATCCCTTCCTATTTGCGAGTCGCAGCCTCAAATTGCGAGTCGGTACCGACTCGCAATTTGAGGTTGTGCATCACGTTAGGCCTTTTGCACGCCGCAAACTGCGTTTTTCGCAGTTTGCGACGCGCAAAAGGCTTCCTACATCTGGCCCTAAATTCTTAATCGCATGTGTTATCCAGAATAGTTTTCTGAATTTGGAGCAACTAACCATATCAGTTTCCTAGTAAGAAATACTTTGATATAAGGAGGAACTTATTCTCTATAGAGCTTCAGATCTAAGACGGACTCCATCACTACAACTCTTGTGGGACATCTACTTTGTCTTGACTCTGCGTGTGATTTTGATGTAATACAAAGTTGCATCCCAAGCGGTGCCCACAGTCTGCACGTACTGTTCACCTCCTCTATCGTGGAAGACTAAAGGACCTCTGAAACTCAAAGAAGCACGTCTTGGTGCCTGCACTGCGTACGGAATGTGGATCATGACAATATGTGTCACTGATTTAACTTAATCAAGAATACAATGATAAGTCACTGCTCATGATACCGGCATCTTACATTATTTCTGTCACCATTGGTCATCTCTGCACAGGTCAATATGCATTGTGGTCATCTCTGCATAGGTCAATATGCATTGAGACACCTCTACTAATGTTTCTTTAAAGGTGAAACCAAAATAACAAACTTTTGCTACATTGTCAGAATTACATGTCAAAATCAGGCACTCACTGCTCTATTGTTTTTTAATTTGTAGGCCCTCATTGGAACCAAGGCATAGTTAAGGATGCGTTCATTGAGTTGCAGGTAAATACTAGCCTTTCAGTTACGTGCCTAAAAACTCACTTGTATCTCCGATGACGCACTTGTATCTCCGATGACGCAAGTTGTTGTCTGGTTCTCGTGGCAGTTAAGGGATAATGATAGAGCCTTTATGTGGTGAATGACATGCCAAACATTCTTTTGCTGCAAACACAATTTGTTGTACTCCCTTCCCCCTGGCGTTTCATTGATCTCTCTCACGGAGTACGTTTAACGTTTTAAAAAATGCACACTTTTGACCCATTTCCTATCACCCTCTAGCGCCCTGTGACTATAGCCCAGATTCTTGTTCGTTTGAAAGATTGTCTTTGAAGGACTCAGGTAATAATTACAGCTCTCTGTTTTCACGACCTGGCTGCCCACGAGTTTAACCTCTGGTATAAGTGTACATGTGTGTTTGGCTGCATGCATATGAAAGCAATCAAACAATCCCTGTCCAAATGCAGTCATGGATATAGTTGATGCATGCAAAATAACAGCCAGTAATGGCGATCAGGCCCTCCTTCTAGATTTTTCATTCCTGTTCCACAACATCATAGACCAGATATAGTCCATTGGAAGTAATCCATGCTAAAGGGTCAGGATAGCCACTGGCCATGCAAAATATTCCCATCTAGATTCACGGTATGTACTTCATCACATGTATACATTAGGAACACCAGTCATGGGTCATGCCCTTGTCCACGCTTCCAAACTCTGCTCCATACAGTTGTGCAGTCCTGGAATGTTAAGATTTCATTGGTCCCTTCATTATCCTGTGAAGACTGACAATGAATTATTCTTTATCTTCCTAATGCAGTTTCCTGTTTGTATGAAATCATTGTTTGTGGGATTATTTGAATAGCACAAACCTAGCTGTGTAACACGGAAACGCTCTTTAACTGATTAAAAGTCATATTTTTAATTTCGTATTTATAGGTTTGACTTGGTGGTGCTATACAAGAATGTCCAATGAGATCAGTTCGTAGAATTACTGTGCCACTGGTTAAGGAAATGGGTTACGACTCAGGAGTGTAGTTTTCATTTTTCACCTGCTGAATAGTTAGTTATACGTTGGTTTCACTGGTGGACCTCTGGTGCTGGTATAAAGGTTGCAGCTTGAACTGAGCGTACTTTCTGCACCTGTTGGGATAGCAGTGTAACGCTTACAAGGTTGTGGATGGCTGGTTTTGAAAGAAAGCCCTTTGTGTTACAACTTTCTTGGTATTGACATGAATAATTGCACGAGAGCAATTATTAGCACGTAAATTGAACAGAAGGAGATAGTTAAGCTAGACAATGATTTATTGCTGCTACTGCCGGCGTTTTGAGTTGTGAGCCCGTGTTCACTAATCTGTATCCACAGCCTACGCCCCCGCCCAGTGCTTAATTTGAGCCAGTGGTTTCTGGTGCAGGGCCCTGGCACTTATTTTTGAGGGCCTGGACATATTTTTCTGCATAAGGCCTTTTCTGTGAGCAAAAGGCAAATATGGGAAAGCCAGAGAAAAAAGAAAAATGATCACAAAGGGAAATGCAGAGATCTGCAAGAGTGAGCTGAAGGGGCAGGGAACGGCTGTAAATGGCTTAAAGAGGCCCGAGGTGGCTTTAGGATTACACTGCCTCAGTGTTCGGTGCTTGCACATTTAATTGCAACATCTGTGTGTTTCAGAAGAAAGCTCTGGGCACCTGCACATTTCTATTTGCAAATTAAGCACTGCCCCCGCCACCCACCAAAGAAGCCTTAGACTGCTCAGACCACTTAGTCCTGAGAGTCAAGTGCAGAAGGGGCACTTGCCCAGTTACTTAGAATCCACAGTAAGTCGGGCCCAGGACATCAGGATTGAATGGTATCAACCCCCACTGGCCCATTAACCCCTGCCTGCCCCTTTTCCCTCCGAAAGGGGTTCTGACAGTAACAATGCATTTTGAAATAGCCAGATGTTGTCATATAGCAATTGAAAAAAAATCATTATTTTCTGATTAACTTCTTCAGAAAGGTATACATTATCCTTAAAATGACTAAACAACAAATGATGTACTCATATACATTTGTTATTACCACACATATTTTAAAACATTATAATATAAGTAAGATGTACTGAAAAATGTTAATAACAAAAGTGAAATATTGGAAACATGAAAACATTTCCTGCTTGTATGGTGCATGGACAATTCACTAGGTTTTTAAACCTGGGCCCTAGCTTCATTATAGTCTTATATTTTCATGTTCCAGCTTTCAAACATATTATTTTTTGACATTTGACAATACCATTACCTATACAAGCATGTTTTTATTCTTTAGGCTGCTAATAGTTGCTTGTATGCACTAGAAGTTTAACACAAAGAGCTCTCATTTAAAACCATCAGCCAGCCACAAATTGATATGGGTCACATCACTTTCACAACACATATGCTCAAAGTGTTCTCTGTTCAACCATATATTGTTTCTACCAGTATCAGTGGGCCACCAGTGAAATCAGCAGTTAGTTAATTACCATGTGAGACATGAAAGCTCCACTCCCGAGTCATGACCACTGTTCCCTGTAGAGCACGCAGCTGCACAGCCACCCAGTCCATACAAATGCCACACACAGAAATATTTGGAGCATGCACACTTTGAGCCGGTGGTTTCCGGTGCTCAGCACTGACACTAAGGTGTCAACACCAGTACTTATAGCAGTCTGCCACATGGTGGCACTGTCGGTCCAATTTTGAGTTGAGCACAATAACACTTGTTTAATAATTCAAAATACATTAATAATGATGAATACCTTCTGCCATGCTATTCTTAAAGCTTTGGATGGCCTGGAATAATCTGAATTGGCAACCTAGTCGGATTGTGATGGTTAGTAGTTTTTTGGTTCTGTCATTGGCTGTGCTGGCAGGGGCAATGTGTTATGCAAGCTGCAGTGGCCTCCTGGCAAGGGCCCTGGCACTTTTTCTTACAAACTAAGCACTGGCACAAAAACTCACAAGTCAGAAAAATAATGCTATCAGCTTTAGGGGCACCATTATTATTTTTTGTCCAATCCCTAAACGCTTTCAGAACCAGCAGGTCCTTTTACATTTGTTACAAAGGGTGAAACGAAATTAGGGAAACAAAAGTAGCATAAACTCTTTCAATAGTTATGCAAAAAATGTTTTCCTTTTTCATATTATAAATGTTTTTTTCTAGATAATTTGTCCTCAGATTATAACCAATTTTAACAAGCAAGAAAATGCACCCGATGTCCAGTTTACTGTGAAATATGCAGGATGAGTATTTTTAAATATTAAAATTGATTTCAACATAACATCCTTGTTTACTAATCAACATCATCATAGTCTTTATTCAGTTTATAAATAGAACCACAAAAGACAGCAACAGAAAACATTATGAGAATCACATATGTAATAAAATTTTACGTAATTAAACAGCACTAGATAAAAAGTTAGCCCAAAACTAGTTGGCAGGTAAAAACATTAAATAAAGCCAGGCAAGTCATACTTGGGCAAAATGAATTCTAGCTAGCAACGGTACAATAAAAGATTTACAAAGTTTTTTCATAAAAAGAACAAAACATTATATAGTGCATAGTGTCCTGTGTTGAAACGTCACAGCTACAGGGAGTAAAAGTAGAGTTGAATGAGCTACCGCAGGGAATGACCAACAGATGATGAATATAATTTATCTTGAGAGGGGTCGGGAGAAAATGATGGTGGTTTCACATATCATCAGTTAGATAAGGCTCAATAAAGGAGGTAGCCTGTACTATAAAATAAGCTCTAACAGAGGTTTGTCTAACACTTTTCTTTCACTCTCTTTAGCTTTTAGAGCCCTAAAGGTGGTCTTAGTCCAGACAGTATCACATGGGACTACTCATTTGGGATTAATAAACATTTCAGGCCCACCTGACTTACTAACACTTTCTTTTATATAGTTTAACCAAGGTATGCTGGACACACGATCAAGAGCAAGACAATTCGTAAGAACGAGACAATTACAACTTTTTTCAGAGCGTAACCAGACCAATAACCTTAGAAGAACAGGCCGCATCCGCAAGATATCATTTAAAAACCTTAGACCAAGTTCTTTGTGGATAATAAATGATGGCGGGCTATGAGAAATGCATAAACGCTTTAAAAAAAATGTATTCTCTGCCATCATTAAATCCAAGAGGTTAAAATAACTCCAAATATCGCTGTCATGGGCAGCAGTGAGGATACACTTGGATTTATAGATGTCAAAATTGACCTTGATGGATTTGTGCCCCAACCTGTTTGAGAAGTCAGAAACAGAGCCAATACTCCAAGTGTGCATTGAACTTCTGGCTGTAACCAAGGGGGACCAAGCCATGGATGATTCAACACCTAAATAGGGAAATGTAGGACCGCGGCTGACAAGATTGCCATGTTTCCGATAAGTCCTTGACTTAGTAAAGCTGGGGCTAATGACCATAACATAAGATTGTGAGAAATTAGAACTAAGGTGCACTAAAGAGTTGAGCAAGCAATCCAGTCCCAACACGGTTCTAGTAATAGTCATCTGCATAGAGTAGAACAGGGATCGAACGCTTAGCGATCTGGGGCATATCTGTACTACCCTTGATGAGAATCTTCTCTAAGTTATTGATATAAAAGGTAAAAAGAAACAGGGGCAGGATTCAGTCTTGTCAGACTGCTCGGTTTAATTTAAAGTGCATTCCCCCAGAGACCCAAATCGAACAGAAGTGGACATATTAAAATGAAGGTCACACAAGAGTGAAGTTAGGTTGGGTTCCACATCGAGACTCAACATAATGATCCATAATTCCTCTCTACTGACACCATCAAATTCAATACTCAGGTACATAAAGGCCAAATGTAGGGCCCCTTGCTTAGCCACTGTATAGTTGTTGATGATAAGATAAAGATTGAGATATTGATCAACCGTCTCTAGACCAGACTGAAACATGTTTTGGATATCAGGTAAGATACTATTTTCACAAGCCCAATCTACTTGCCTATTCAAAACTACCTAGCTGAAAACCTTGATCATAGACCAGATCAAAGAAATAGGTCGGTAGTACTTAGAATCAGCACAATTTCTCCTTTTGAAGATAGGTACTATGATTGAGTGAGGCCACGACTTAGGTATGAACTGATTAGCAATGCCCGTGCACCGAGGGTCCCTGCTCTGGTATAGTAGCTCGTCCAGGGAAATTGAACAATTAAGAATAAAAATAATAGAGCTACTCTTCAATTATACTACAAGGATATATATATATTTAGAAAGCCGCAAGTGAAAACCTAATCAATATGTATCTGATAGGTATGTCAAAAGATTATTGTTTCACAATTTGGACGCAGGATGCGATAATTGAGTTTGATATCAGTGGGCATCGTTCTCGTTTCTATTGCTGTGAGTGACAATCTAAAGGACTTGTACCCTCAAAGGAGTTAAGATAACAGTACAGATATTACAACTGGAGATAATTCGGTATATTGCAGTTCCTGTTATCCCTAGGAGACTGCTGGACTTGGATACAGGTCAATCAAGATGTGTTCCAATAAGAGAGTACCATAAAATATTGCCTCATAAGAAATCATCTACAGATTACAATTCCCTCCATAGTGTGTGTGAAATGCAAAGACTCAGGAGAGGAAAAGTCAATGGCACTTTGTTGCTTGAAGCACCCTTGGAAGCAGGGATGCAAGTTAAAATCACCAGCTAAAACACTGAAACTATTTTCTGAACTGGATTTGGGTAAATTATCAAAGAAAGTTCTAAGGACAGGAGCTGGGCCAGTATGTCCACAATGGGAAAAAACATTATAGAAATTAATTCTAAGTAAACAAGGAAAAATATGTAATGTCAGGAGGAGAGCAACTAGACTGGGTGACCTAGCATGAATCATTTTGGTTTTATATGCTAAGGTCAAAGAGATCAGAATTAAAAGACTGCCTCTTGGGCTCCCTTGAGATGAAGGGAAAGCCCGGACAAATAAAAACAGAAGAATTTCCATTAAGATGGAAGTTGGTGTCAATTTCCCAAGTTTCTTGTGAACATACTGTTCTATATATACTGTTTAGATCCCTTTTGTTAGAAATCCTAGCAATATTCCAGCTCAGAAGAGTAAGAGAGTCCAGATTTCGCGAACACAGCAAGGACTCAGTCTGACAGAAGGAAAGACTCCCGTTAGAAGTAGAACTCAGTCAGCCATTGTCTTGCAAAGAGGTCAATTGTGCAAATCTATTAAAAATAGGAATACTGCTTTGCAGATATTCCTATGACTAGGAGCTATGAAGGCAAAAGAAAATACTTGAGATGTGTTGAGCCCCAGATGACAGGAGGGGGGTGGCTTATAAAAATAACCTATAAAGAGAGGACAAATTCCAACAGAGGACTCAGTGCCTATTGGTAAATGGGATAACAAAAGGCCTGCGGTTAGGGGATTGTCAAAGTCCACTACCACACATCTAAAGATTTTAGTTGGGAACCTACCCAAGGAGCCCTCCTGGCCATGACATATAGGCCCTCATTTTAAAGGCAGTCACCGCGGCGGTAGACGGTTATTAACGCCAATGTAATAATGAGGGGCATAATGTACCAATTGCTTATTTAACCAGTGAACCACTTTGTTTTTAGCTGAGCAAAATTTTCCATAGCATTTGGGGCAAGTGTTGGAAAAGAATGACATAAGGAGTTGCTGCAGAAGGCAGACCATGGTTATTAGGCACCATGTGTGAAGCCCAGGAATGGAACACATCATTACTATGGGGCTCAATGGGACTAATTCCAGAGACAGGTGCAGGAGGGAGAGACAAGTCGGGACGTTCACTTGGGATATGTAAGGTGGGTAAGGTGGACTGCGATCCTGAAACAGAGTTAAGTCTCTGAATATTCCTACTTTTGTACTGGCTACAGCCAAGTGCCCTAGAATTGTTAGAATTCATTTTTGAATTGCTTCGTTTCTTTTACACGTGTAAGTTTGAGCTTTTGTTGTCTCTGAACGCACTGTCTATCACATATGTTATCTTATGTTTATTTGTTTAGGTAAAATAAGCCTGGTTCCACGCCATAGGCTTGCAGCTGGTTTCTTTCCCTAACTGGGGCATTGTATTCATTATAATTGTGTGTTCAAATAACTAACTGACCTCGTCTGTGGTATTTTGGGGAGGGAAAGGCTGATATCTATACCTTTGAACCACGTAATCCTTTGAAGGGTCTCAAGAATGTGGGGAGTCAGGCAGCTGCAGAAGGGAGGCAAGGACAAAGCTGGGAATGGAACCAGTGTGTGGAAACTGATTAACTCCTTAAAATATCTGTATGACGTATATCATTATTTACACATTTTATGTATCCTTTGATGTATGAGTATAAATATCACTGTTAAACGCTTTATGCTAGCACACTTTACTTCGGGCCTGGGATGCCAGTGGTAAACCTGTCCTCTTTGCTGCAGCAAAAATAAACAGACCTTTGGTCATTGATTTTTCACTCCGGCTCTCCGTGTCAAAAACTCCTTTGTAAATGCATTTGTAAGTATCTGCAAATATGTGCATTTGACAATTTGGCGCCCGAACAGGGACCTTCCAGTGGATATCTTCAGTAGCTCTGTCACGAGACGTGCTGCCAGTGGGGGGACGCCGTTCCGGAGGTGTAGATTCCAGGGGCCCCTGCACAAAGACTTAGTTTCAGAAGCAGCTGCATCTTATCCACCGGGCAGGTTTCCCCCCGCTTTCTCATGATGTCCCAGCGAAGTCCCTGAAACATCGGTGTTTATTTTGACGGATTAGTCTGACACGGGCGGCCGGAGAGAAATCCAGGAAAAAGCAGATAGTCAGGTAAGACTGTTCCTCGCTGGCTATTTGTCTGCTTTAACTTGCATTTGAGAGAATAATTGTTTTTGGATAACTTATCATTTTTGAGAATGATTAGTTCTTGGTAAATTTGCATTTGTACAAGGTACCATTTGACAATTTGTATTTTGGATAACTTATCATTTTTGAGAATGATTAGTTCTTGGTAAATTTGCATTTGTACAAGGTACCATTTGACAATTTGTATTACATGAGTTTTTCTTGTTTGAGTAATTTGCCCAGGCCTGGAGCAATTTGTAAGTTGGTAAATATTTGAAAAAAGGGTTTTTTTTCCTTTTTCGGTGCACATTTGAAAAAGGTTTTCTTTGGTGCATGTTGCATTTTGAAATTTGATGTGTGTGTTGCCTTTTGAATATTTAAAAAGTTAGATATGGGAAATAAGAAATGTTGGCAAGGGTTATGTCTTTGTTTTCGCCGAAATCATGTGCCACGTTTAGATAAAAGGCAACCGATCCCAAAAGAGGGAACACCAGGGTGGGACATGTTAAAAGATTATGGTTTAGAGAACAATTTGTATAACAGTATATGGCGCAGATATACTAGACATTGTCCTGACCTCCAGTGGCCAGAGGATGGATCTTTTGATTTAAAGAAACTAACCTACCTACAGGAATGTTTGTTTCATAAAAAGGCTAGACAACATATGTTTGAGGTGTACAGAAAATGGGAAATGGAAGCCAATAAAAGAAAAATTAAATCAGATAAACTGATAGAGAGGGAGAATAGGAGAACCATTATGCAAAAGGCCGCCCTTTATCACCAGTCCCAAACCCAGAAAGGGATTGAATCTGAAGATAGAGTCCATAGGGCTCAGGTGGAGGGAAGTTATGTATCAAAGCCAACAGAAACCAAACATGCATTAGAGGAAGATGAGGTAATGCTACAGCTATTAGATAATAGCCCTACTGCACCTCCACCTTACACACCCCCTGCAGTAGCCCAACCTAACATGGGGGCACCGCAACAGCAGCAAGGGCAAGGACACAATTTGGGAAATCCAGGTGCACCACTACAGCAGCATGTGCCACAACCACCACAGCCTCTAGCCCAAGCTACCCCAATAGTCCAAGCCCAAATCCCTCCACCACCTGCCCCACCACTACCAGCCAGCACTGCAAGGTTACAAATAATGTCCCCTGCCCCTAATACCCCAAATGGACAACGTCGACAGTGCACAGCCTTACACTCACTTTCACCCATATGGGGCACACCTATTAAGTCGATTTCGCCCCCTAGTACCCGCTCCACTATTGGGGATTGGGAAAAACGGGTTATCAAGAATCAGTCAGAGAACTGGATGTCAGATCCTATTTACACCCACACCGATATTATGGACACAATACAACAGATGTCACATTTTGGACAGCAATTAGCACTGCTGTATATGATTGAAAAATTGGAGAGGGATTGGAAGTCTTGTATTACAGATTCTACCCCTCTCCCTTATGAACAAGAATTAAACCAATTATGGCGGGACAGTAGGGCCTGTATTCTTGATAGTAACAGTATAAATGAGGGAGTACGCATTTGTGTCATAGCCAGGGAAGATGTTCTAAATAGATATGACAAGGGGTACCCAATGAGGGAAGTGCACCCTGATATGCCCACTGCAGCTGCAGTTGCAGCAGCAGCTGCCGCCGGACAACCAGCTCCCGGGCCGGTGGCCCAATTTGTCCATATACCATGGAAAAGAGAGGAGGTAATGGCTATAAAGAAAGACTTGCCAGACCCTCGAAAGAATCCAGCTGGATTCTATCGGGACCTTAGAATTGCCATTTCCACCACAACCATGACACTCAAAGACATTGACTATTTTTTTGGTGTTTTATTGGGTCCTGAAGTTTGGCATAAAATTAGAAGAGTAGATGATGCACCTACTTTGGGAAATACATGGGGGGGTTTAGAAGCACGAGAAGCACAAAGGGCACCAGGAACCCTGCCGCATCAGGATATTTTAGATTTACCTAACCGGATATTGACTAAGTTAGAAACTGTTATACCTCTTCAGACTGTGGATTGGGGAAAACTTGCCACTTATAAACAGAAAATAGGTGAAGATGTCCCAGATTATTTTACTAGAATTGAACAAGCTTTCATAGATTTTAGCGGTCAAGACCTCGCCACCGTAACAGGTGTCACACTATTTGTAGAACGCTTTGTTAATGGCCTTCTACCTGAAATATCACAAAAATTAAAAGCAACAGAGAGTTCGTGGATGACGAAGGGACAGGCAGAGATTTTGCAGATGGCGCAATACTATGAGAGCAGGTACAAGGAAGAATTAGAAAAGAATGAGAAGTCAGTAAAAGAATTGAAGAAAAAGGTATTATTACAGCAGGCATACCCTCAGCGGGATACAACCCCTCAGCAAAGGGGTGGCCCACCAAGGGGACGGGGAAGGGGTCGAGGCCGAGGTGCATCTGCACCACCCCAAGACCGCCGATTAAATATCAACCAATGTGCCTACTGTAAGCAGGATGGACATTGGCGTGATACTTGCCCATTACTGGAAGGAAGACAAAGTATATCACTTCATAGAGGGAACGCGGCAGGTAATGCACGAGGACGAGGAAGAGGTAGAACTGATCAGAATTCGCAGAATGAGAATCAGGTCCCGCGTAACACTAATATTTTTGACAATGCATTTGAACGACAATATTATGCTGATGATTTCTTTTCTGAATCCTACCACTATTAGGACGGCCACAGACAGGGCCAGGGGCGAGTAAGTATTCCTGTAGATCAAAATGGTCCCTACATTGATGTAAAAATCGAAGGAGAGGGCCATAAGTTTCTTCTAGATACTGGTGCCACCAGAACATCTATTGCACATTCTGCAGTCCCCGGGGCTCCCCTGTCTGGGCTTCATACCACATCAATTGGGATTTCTGGAATCCCCGTGGTGAGCCCCATCTCAACACCAATGAGAGTAACTGTAGGCCCATTTACAGTACACACGCCACTCTCTTTAACATCAGGTTGCAATGAAAACTTGTTTGCATTAGATTTGTTAAAGAAATTAAATGCAGTTATTCACTGTTCAATGGATGGTGTCTATGTAACTATGGATAGTGTTTCCCCAACTCGGTGCATGTTCTCACAGGAATACGACTTACCCCCAGAGCTAAAAGAAATAGACCCTCGCTTATGGGCCAAAGGCAAGAATGATGTAGGCATTATGGATATCGACCCTATTGTAATAAAAATCAAACCAGGTGCCCGGTTACCTCGTGTTCCTCAATACAAATTACCTAAATCAAGCGAAAAAGGGCTCAAGGCAGTCATATCTGATCTTGTGCATGCAGGTGTCATAAAGGAAATAGTGAGCAGCCCATGTAACAGTCCAATCCTTCCTGTTGTAAAGAAACGAAATGATGCTAATAGATTAGATGGTGAGCAATCATGTACTGATAACACGGTATATCGATTAGTTATTGATCTCCGAGAAATTAATAAAATAGTAATTCCCCAGTTTCCCGTGGTCCCAGACATGAATAGTCTTTTCACCATGATCCCACCCTCTGCGTGTTTTTTCACCATAATCGATTTGAAGAACGCGTTCTTTAGCATTCCAATTGCCGAAGAATCTCAATATTTGTTTAGCTTCGCGATTTTTGGTAGATCATTCGCGATGACAAGAATTCCACAGGGATTTGTTGAGTCCCCGAGCATATATAGTCAATGTCTTAAACGTCAATTAGACCAATTCAATCCACCTACAGGCTCTGCATTGTTGCAGTACATTGATGATATTTTAATTGCCTCAGATTCCATGACACAATGTAAGACTGATACTGTTGCATTATTACATCATTTAGCACCTCTGGGCCATAAGGTGTCCCTTCCAAAATTGCAGTATTGTAGAGAGGAGGTCACCTATCTAGGACACCTCCTCTCTAAGGAGGGAAGGAGATTACATCCAGACAGAATTAAACTGGTTCATACAATGACTGCACCACGCACCCCTTCTGAAGTCCGAGCATTTTTGGGATTTACATCCTTTTGCAGACAGTGGATTCCAAATTTTTCACTTATAGCAAAACCATTGACTGCTCTGACACTTTCAGATGTGCCCTCTCCTGTACCTTGGACTGACAAATGTGAGGAGGCTTTTCAAGATTTAAAAAAGGCGATGTGCTCTGCTCCTGTATTGGGTAATCCGGATTACAGCAAACCATTTGTTTTATTTGTGCATGAAAAGCATGGCTGTACATTGTCTGTTTTGACACAGGACCAAGGTGGGAGACAACGCCCTTGTGCATACTTCTCTTCCACCTTGGACACTGTGGCGCAAGCTTTGCCTACTTGTCTTAGAGGAGTGGCTTCTGCAGCAGCTGCGGTGAAACAAAGTGAAGGGTTTGTTGGTGGCAATCCGCTCACTGTGATGGTTCCTCATGCCGTTGATATTTTGTTAAACAAGACACAGACGCAGCACCTCACCAGTGCTCGTCTAACGGGTTACGAATTAACATTGTTCAGTCCAAATATTACTTTGAAGCGGTGCAATGTCTTGAACCCAGCTACGTTACTACCCCTCCCTCAGGACAATGTGGAATTTGATCATAATTGCATTTTTGCCACTGAGGAAGAAACCAAGGGACGGGTAGACTTAACAGACACTCCCCTATCTGACCCACAGGGAGAGCTGTTTGTAGATGGGTCTTGCTTCAAGTTACCAGATGGTACGACCACTGCAGCCTATGCCGTCACCACAGTCAAAACAGTGGTTGAATCTCATAGAATCCCGCAAAATTCGGCACAGGCTGCAGAATTAATTGCCCTCACCAGAGCTTGTGAAATAAGTGAACATCTTAGTGTTAACATCTACACTGATAGCCAATATGCGTTTGGAGTAGCTCATAATTTTGGGCGACTCTGGGCGAATAGAGGCTTTATCACGTCACATGGCACTACCATTCAGCATGGCAACTTGATTGTGACACTTTTGACTGCTCTCAGCCTGCCCCGTCAGGTCGCAATCATTAAGTGTAGTGCCCACAAAAAAATTACTGATGATATAGGACGAGGAAATGCTTTTGCAGATGCTACAGCGAAAGCAACAGCACGAGCACCATTTGACAATGCATATGTTGAGAGTAGCATCAAGGGAGAGCCCCAGTACGAAGTATTAGAAAATACCATGCAGTGTGTGAGAGATATTCAAGCAGAAGCAACAGCAGAGGAAAGGGAACAGTGGGAGAAGAACGGTAGACTAGACAGTGAGGGTTGTTACACAGATGACACAGATAGAAGAAGATGGATGTTACCTAATTGTTATGTACACGCTATGGTTACTATGGCCCACAGTCCTGCACACATCAGTGCCCAAGGCATCAAGACAACTTTGGACCATGTTTGGAGTAATCCTCTGATATCCAAAGCTGCTAATAATCTGGTTAAAAGTTGTATGGTGTGTGCAGTGCACAATGCAGGAAAAGGGACCCCTACGCCCCCTGGCCACTTTGCCCCTCCTGATCTCCCCTTTGAAGCTATACAGATGGATTTTATCCACATGGAACCGTGTAACAAACTGAAATACGTGTTAGTGGTAGTATGCATGTTTTCAAAATGGATAGAGGCCTACCCATTAAAAGACAATGGTGCCCTCTCTACCGCCAAAATATTACTAAAAGAATATTTTCCTAGATACGCCTTGCCACGATTAGTCTGGAGTGACAATGGCAGTCATTTTTCTAATGAGGTAATGGAGAAGGTCTGTACCGCCCTTAACATCAAACATCGATTTCATGCTGCAAATCACCCACAATCAGCGGGCCTTGTAGAAAGGTATAATTACACCTTGAAGAGCAAAATAGCTAAGATTTGTGCTGAGACCAACTTAAAATGGCCAGATGCTTTGCCCCTAGCATTAATGTCCATCAGGATGACTGCCAGTAGCAAGTCACGATTATCCCCCTATGAAGTTGTCATGGGGAGGCCAGCCAATATCTGGGGGGTACCACGACCAAAGAAGCTTTCTGAAGTGCAATATCCTTTGTTTGTAGATTACTGTAAACAATTGACTAAAGATTTGCGTTTGATCCACCAACAGGTCAAGGCCAGCCTACCGACTCCTCTTGAAGGCCCTGGTCACCCTTTTAAGCCAGGGGATTGGCTTATGACAAAGAATTTTCAAAGAACCAACAGTCTTCAGCCCAGGTGGCGGGGGCCAGCCCAGGTACTGCTTGCAACACAGACAGCGGTGAAAGTGGAAGGAAGGAAAAACTGGATACATGCTAGCCACTGTAAGCGTGCACCAATTCCACTACAAAGTACTCTAACAGCAGAATTACCATTGTCTCCTGATTACAGAGAAGTAGGGAGACAGGAAACACCTCCACAGGTTTCAAGTGCTATTTCTGCTCCTGAGGTGACGCAGCAGCCCAGTGACGAAGAGTTGCTGTTTGAAGATCAACAAACTCATCGATACAACCTGCGTCCTCGCCCATCCAAATGAACAGAATTTTGAAGGTGCGTAAGGTGGTGACCCCTACGAAAAGCTACATTTACATCACCCTGATAGCTCCTAGCTTGAAATTGCAAACTGAGGTCTCTTCTGAATGGCCAAGGAATCCTTTGCTCAGCAGAATACGGCACGCCTGCCTTCGTGAAATACAGTTCCCCGCTTTCACCGCCACCGGCATTTCCGATGCCATTGATGTACCAGCATTAAAACGAGCTATCCTCACTGTTGTTACGCACACTTTGGGCGACGAGGTTGTAAATGACTGTGATGACTAAAATTCCAGCATGAACACGGGTGACTAGCCTGTGCAACGACACCAGAACATTGGTCAGAACAATTGTCTCAACGAGAACACAAGTATAGTGGGATGCAGCTTGTGCAACGCTATTCAAGCAGTGGGTAAATGGAGTTAACAGTTCTGTGACTGGCGAGAAAGAAAAAACCAAGTACCAGTTCTACGGAAGCGGCCAGCCATTAGGGTTGGTGCGGTTTGTAGTCCCAGCGGTAAAAAAAGGTGCCCTTTTTCTGTTTAATACCCAAGCACATCACTGATCTGGTTGAAAATTGCTGGCCTCCGCCCTCATTTTACTGAGACACTGAACGAAACTGACAAACTATACTGAAGACTAACTTTGAAGTATCGCGACTTACTCACTGGGAGTTGAGACTCACCAGGAGTTAAAACTTGAAAAGGAGAAGCTAAGGGACCTAGGATCAAGCCAACATCTATTGTCCTGTATTTGAGAAAAAAAAAAAAAAAAAAACTTGTTCATGGACCAACCAGTGCAGCCTAACTGCTAGAGTGGAAAGCACGGCGGTGCTGAACCCTAGTGGGTGTGAACATTGAAGGAAAAATTCACTTATCTGTATCTATACGTATATGATTATTAGTATAGTGATATCAATATTTTGCATTTACATATTTGGTAATTGTGTGAGTATATTTTTGAACACGCGTAGGCGGTTGAGACGAGTAAAACGGTATCATAGAAAAGTTGTAGGACCAAGGAGAAGAGCACAATAAAATTATGAAAATATATCCATTTGGCAGGACAAATATCCCTCTAGAGAATAGGGAAGAGTGGCCTTATAACTATTTCTACAAAACAATAATGAAGTACCTAGTGACCCTTATGTTAATATGTATAATGTCCAGTGGTGTTGCATCATTGTTGCAAAATCCTACCTTACATCCATTGATAAAGGTTCATGGAAAATTAGCGGAGACATTAAGTCTCACTGACTGCTGGATTTGCCGGCACTTGTCTAGACACCCCGAGGATCCTATAGGCCTTTATGAAGTACCAGTATCACCAAGCGAATATGAAAGAGGGGAAGTGTGTCTTGTACCAAATACCACTTGGAGATGTGACCAACAAGAATATCAATGGTACCCTAGGTGTGCGGTGCTCCCTAATACCCAGGCAGAATACAAGCTCTCCCCGATGCCTGGAGAGAATGCCACACTTAAAATGTTTCCCATATGTTTTGGTACCTATTTTTATGGGCAAAACCCAGAGGCAAAATACATGGGAAAGATCCCTCCGGAACAGTGTGTTTACACTTTGTTATTTGATATAAAAACAGGGAATTGGGATCTTGAAGGAGAGGAGAAAATAGATAGAAATTGGACAGCATTAATTAATGGGACTCATCAAAATTACACTGTGAATTATTGGAACCTGACTGTGGGAGAAAATGAGATTCTAGTAGATCCAGAAGGATTGTTATATGATCCCTCCAGAGAACAAGATAGAAATGGGAAAAATTCACCTGTAATATTGTCCCGGGTTTTCCTTGGCCCCCTCTGGACGGCTAGATGTTCATATGTTGCACCCTGGGCAAATGTATCATTGCTAAATACAATCTGGAAAGATTACAAATATTGCAATAATTCTGAGCATGACACCCCAGAGGGTGTAGGATTGCCTCGAATAAAATACAGCATTATAAATTCACAAATCCAGGGAGGCATGTACTTCGTATGTGGAAGAACTGCATATAAAGTACTGCCTCTAAACTGGGAAGGGATATGTTCACTGGCATATTTGGCACCCAACATTACTGTGATATCAAATATATCATCTTCCCAGCCCCTTAACATGGGGAGTTTTGCACATAGGTACAAACGAGGGACACCCATACTGGAGGAGCGAAAGAACTGGGTATTTCAAGTATTACATGTTCTTATTCCCAGATTTGGAATTTTCGATTTACAACTGGCAATGATGAATATGTCAGCTGAATTAGCCATTGCATTTAATGCCACCAGAGAGGCCATAGGAAGTATACAGATAGAGATAAACTCTGCAGCCCAATTGGCGATACAAAATCGGCTTGCCCTAGACTTGATTACAGTACAACAAGGAGGAGTATGTGTTTTAATCCAACATCAGTACCAGCAAAAGTGCTGTTATTTTGTCAACAAGTCATCAGAGATAGAATTGGATATTGGGAAAATAAAAGAAGCAGTACAGGTATTTGAAAAGGGGGACCAATATGAAGGAGGCGATTGGAGTTTATCATGGTTATGGTCTTGGTTTGGGGGGTGGGGCTGGTTGTTTAAAGACATACTTTTTATAATAATAGCTATTGTATTAAGTTGTTTATTAGTGCAGTGCTTACCTGCTCTCTGTTCCTGTTTAAAATTGTGTAAACTTCCGCCAGTGAAAATACTAGAAACCAATCGAGCTATGATGCAGAGAGAAGAGATAAATTCCCTAATGGCTATTGACCCCACTGTCCTCACTACAGATACTGGTTGCTCATACCCATCGGTTGTTTATGTCCCCATGAATGCAAATTTCAATGAAGTGGGAGTAAAATTCAACATATATGAGGAAATTTAGAACTATTCAAACGTTGATTATGTTCAGAAGAAAAAAAACTCAAAAAGGGTCGATTGTTAGAATTCATTTTTGAATTGCTTCGTTTCTTTTACACGTGTAAGTTTGAGCTTTTGTTGTCTCTGAACGCACTGTCTATCACATATGTTATCTTATGTATATTTGTTTAGGTAAAATAAGCCTGGTTCCACGCCATAGGCTTGCAGCTGGTTTCTTTCCCTAACTGGGGCATTGTATTCATTATAATTGTGTGTTCAAATAACTAACTGACCTCGTCTGTGGTATTTTGGGGAGGGAAAGGCTGATATCTATACCTTTGAACCACGTAATCCTTTGAAGGGTCTCAAGAATGTGGGGAGTCAGGCAGCTGCAGAAGGGAGGCAAGGACAAAGCTGGGAATGGAACCAGTGTGTGGAAACTGATTAACTCCTTAAAATATCTGTATGACGTATATCATTATTTACACATTTTATGTATCCTTTGATGTATGAGTATAAATATCACTGTTAAACGCTTTATGCTAGCACACTTTACTTCGGGCCTGGGATGCCAGTGGTAAACCTGTCCTCTTTGCTGCAGCAAAAATAAACAGACCTTTGGTCATTGATTTTTCACTCCGGCTCTCCGTGTCAAAAACTCCTTTGTAAATGCATTTGTAAGTATCTGCAAATATGTGCATTTGACAGAATGGAGCATGGTACCTACAGGCTGGGTCGATCAAGCAGCAACCATTGATCTTCCACTCAGCCCAGTAGGTTTGGAGAGAAGAGACTCCTTCCTTAATGACTTACTTGACGAAGGAACATTAAAGAGGCCCGTGAGTTTGTTAATAGTGTCCTCTGGATTTGCAAGTATGCGTTCACATGTTTGGAAGGTAGAGGCAATAAAAAATCCTAGTCTTGGAGTCAGTTTGACCATAAGTCTTTCAACTATTACATTACAATTCTCTGTGGGTTCTGGGCAGGGTAGAGGAGCAAAGGAAGAGTGATCTGTGGCTAATTTACTCATAGGAGCTCTATTAGGCATTTTTTTTCTGGCGGTGATGGAGGGGGAGGTAAAGGTCCTCTCAGTGTAGCCCGCCGTTCTTCAGGACTGAAATAACTAGAGGGGCCACCAGTATGAGAATCCTGGGAACCATGACAAGGGGGAGGATCTGTCGGGACAAACAAACTATGGGATCTTCGGCAACCTGCACCAGAACCAATGCCTAACTCAGCCTATGTAGAAGCCTGAGTGTCAAGTTTAACCTTCATAGCTCTGATTTGCTCAGTAATAGCCCCCACTGCAGAAGTGAGGAGCATCATATTGTTAGGTCCATTATGAGGACATTTGACTTACTCCTAAGCAAGATTTAGTTTCCGATTCCCCATAGTGGGGTAAGAAGAATATCCAAGGCCAAAAAGCAAAAACTAAAAGAGGGGGCCCGGTCTGGCCTCAGCTGGCGGTGGGACCGCTCCTGGCCCAGTCTTCGCCTTGGCATGTGCCTGCACTCATCCCGTGCAGTGGAAGACACTCCTTGCTGGGGGATGTGGTGCCACACCAGCAGCAGCTGCACGGTAACAAACAGCACCTATGCCCCAGGACACACTAGGCACTTAAAAGCGGGAGATTGGCCAGAGTCTCCTCCTCCTGGCTACAGGCTCATTGATGGCTGCTGGGGGACATGGTCCTTCCCCAGCAGTAGATACGCGGAACCGAACAGCGTACTTTATTTACATTTTATGTTTTAACTCATGGTCATGTATGCATGGCCATATATGCAGTGTCTACAATTAGTGAATACAAGTAGGAGAGTATGGTGGGAATATATAGGCATCAGACACAACTGCCTCTAGAGAGAGCAGAAGGTTATGATGTATGTGTATTTCATGTTTAGATTGTGTTGTGTGTTGCAGAGAAATGACAGAGGGGTTCTGAATTTGTTTTTACAGATAATGGAACTTGTGTTTTTTTACTGAGGTCCTTGAGTTGGACTATAAACGAACAAACTTTACAAAATGGTATAGATGATGAAAAGCTATTTGCAAAGTGCTCTTTGATAAGTGGAAGTTTCCTGCCCCATAATAGAAACTGAGGATATTTCATAAATAGAAGTGCAGGGTTTTAATTTTTTTTGCACACTCCGAATGAAAGAAACGTGTAAAATCTAATATGCCATTGCATTCTAGATCATGTAGGAAAGTGCCCTTTTTTAACATGGTCACCCCCACGTTTTGCCTGGTAATTGATGCAATTTTGACTGAAGGTGCACTGGGTTCCTGCTAACCAGTTTCCTAGTGCCAGATCAGCTTCCCTAAAACTGTGCAAATGCTTTCCAATCGGCCATACCTTTGTCACCCTTGTAAGTCCCTAGTAAATGGTACCCTTACTACCTAGGGCATGGACCCAAAAAAGGGTCGCCAAGGGCTGCAGGCTGTGTTGTACCACCCTCAGGCACCCCTTCCCCCCACCTAGCACAAGCAGACTGCCATTGCTAACTGCGTGTCTTGGTGCATCTAAAAGTGAAAACACACCATGGCACATAGCCTGTGTGCCATGTCCCCTAACACTGCACATAATATATGTAAGTCACCCTTACAGCAGGCCTTACAGCCCTAAGGTAGGGTGCATTATATTTAGGCCTGGGCAGAGTACGCGGAGTTGTGCTACGCGGAACTCTGTGAAGTGCTGAAAAAACTCATCAGCACTATGTGGTATTTCGCAAGCAACGGAGTCCATTTTTAGCGCCAGAAGTTTCTCCCTTGTTAAAAGTCAGTGTGAACGGCATCACATGGAGTGCTAGAGGGAGCTGGTTCTTTCTGCTGCTTAAGTAGATTTTGGAGAGCAGAAGCTTTCTAAGTGCAAGCAATTTCAACTAGCCCTGACCCCCTGCATTCTGAAATCTCGCTGGGAGGTGGCATAGCATGCAATTTCTCTCATTCACTAACGTAACATCGGCGAGACGTGGTAGAGAAAAAACTCCCCTCCTCATCGCATAGTTGTTTGGAACTCCTCACTCTGTGCGGAGTGGGCAAACCTCTGCAAACTCCGCCGCCAAAACAGACTTCTTCACCCAGCCCTAATTATATTACATGTGAGGATGTATCTGCAACAGCACATATGCACCTGCTATGTCTTTGTCGATTATCAGACATAGGCACTCATTACAAGTTTGGCGGTAATTACTGCCAACCTCAGTGCAGTCTGCCACCAAAAGACCGGCATGGACGCGGGAACGTGGGAAACTTACCGCCGTAATACGACCCCAAAGGCACAATCCTCCAGAATAGAGCAAGGTATCTGACCCCGCCAGGCCGAACAATGGCAGGAAACAGGCTGCACAGAATCCGCCTTCGCCATACCAAAAACTAAACTGCCCTCCCAAATACAGAAATCAGCCCAGCGGTTGTGCAACGGCAGTACGCCATTGGCAAAACGGACCGCCGCAGCCACCAAACGGACTCACCAACAGCAACACTTCACATTGGTCAATTTGAAAACCCCACACCTGAGACACATACTGTACATCCACTTCACACATCCACACCCCCCACTATAAACACACACCCACAATACCCACAATCCCTAGCTATTTCTACCTGCTGCCACACAACTACCGGCCAACTAGAAAGGGACACCACAAACTCAAATCAAGTTTTTGCACACCCCACACAACATATAGCTCACAAACACACAACCACGCATCCTACAACTGCACCTACGAATATCACCACACCTGTCACCAACTCACCCACACACTCCACTACCACAAACAACACCACCGCATCACAGCACACATCTCCCCAGACAACCCACTATTGCACCCCCAAGGTACTCCCGTTTCACTGACAGTGAGTTACAGACCATGGTGGACGAAATAATGCGGGTGGAACCACAGCTGTTCGGTGTACACGTTCAGCAGACATCTATAGCCAGGAAGATGGAGCCATGACAGAGCATCGTCATCAGGGTGAATGCAGTGGGAAACCATCCACGCACAAGGGACGACATTAGGAAGAGGTGGAACGACCTTCGGGGGAAAGTCCAGGCAATGGCATCACAACACCAGATTGCCATACAGAGGACTGGTGGTGGTCCCCCACCACTTCCCCCCAAGTTGACCAAGTGGGAGGAGAAGGTCATAGCTATCCTGCATCCGGAGGGCCTCACTGGACTCACTGGAGGCCTGTACTCTGTTAAGTCAAAGACACTCCCCTCTCACCACCTGCACCTGAAAGACATGTCACCCCCTTCCCCTGTACCGAACCCAAGACACCCTATCCCATATCCATCCCACCCCAACAACTATCCACACCCATCCCCTGCATGACCACGCACCACACTAACACCTACCCAACCAATGTGCACACAACCACCAGTCCCTGCATGTAATGCTTGAAACACAAGTCCCACAATGCATCACCCATCCCACTAATTCTATGCACTGCACCCATCCCAATGGGAGTCCTGCATGCAGATGTATGGGGATGTTAGCACAAGAAACTAGTGGCAGATGTTGACAGTGAAATGGCAATGACAGGACAGAGACAGAAGCAGAAGGAAAGTCATGCCACTGCTAATGTGTGCAAGCAATGCACATGTGCAATGTCCACCATCAACAACTAACTGACTGTCAATGACATATCCCCTGAAGCTGTTGAACACTACTGCCACCCAGCTAACACACAGTCAAACACTCTGCAGGACACACCTATGGCAGCCGCCATAAGGTGCCAGGAACTGCCAGTCCCACAGTAGAAGAAGGCCCCAGTGATGACAGTACAGCGGGATGTCTGGCTCTGGACGAGCAACCTGGCCCATTGGGAACCTCTGGTCAGTCACCCTCCAGAAGCCCCACCAGACAGACCCCCACTACACAGCCACCACCAACAGCTGTGTCCCAATGCCCCCAAACCAGTGTCCCTGGCCCAGCCACCGTGTGCAGGGACTGGAGTCACCACCCTTCACCAGGCAAGACGATGATGGTCCTGGTGCAAGTGGGAGTGGGGTGACTGTAACAGGGTCCCAGGCACAGGGAGCCCGGGCCAGTGGAAGGCCATCTGTGGGGCAAGGAGGGGAGCCAAACCAGGGTAGTGACTGGCCGGGAGGCCATTTCCCAAATCCTGTCAGCATACCAACACACCCAGGACAGGATGGGCCAGATTCTACCCACTTTGCAGGAGATTCAGAGGCTGCAGAGTGAACACAATCAGGAGGCCATGGAGCAATGGCATGCCCTGTAGCCATGACCCAACCCACCACCAGGAAGTGATCCCTTCTTGAACTGTCTCCCTTGTGTGCCACTGACACACCTTGTTGACTATCTGCTGTCCGTGCTCCTTTTCCCAATGGCCCATGGACTCCGGACTTGTGCTACCAACAGCTGTGAACACCAAACTGACTATTCTATCTGACATCTGCCCACTCCTTTGTATTTCCCCATCCCTTATTTTGCTGCACTTAATGAAAGCTGTACATTCACACCCAATGTATCTGTTCTTTATTCATAATGCATGCATGTGATGTATTACTTTCTCAATGTCAAATGTTAAAACAGTACCAGAAATTGGCTAGTGCGAATGTCTGCAGGTATGTAACATTCTAAATCTGAGAAATGGCGTCCTGACACTTGCACCAGGAATGTCCTAATCCTCCTTGTACACAGCATGGCAAAGGGTATCCCACCATAGGAAGACCTATGAGGAACAGATATGTAGCATACATTTAGGTACCGTTTGTTCAATGACACATGTACCTGCTTTGTGTTGGACATCATTGCCAGAGTACTGTCACTGCTTGACTGACCAGTATTACCATTTGCCAGTTGCACTGCACAACATTTATGCACTCATATATACAGCGTTGCAGATTAGTACAACTGAGGGCCGTCTACTTCAGCTAAGGTGACCTCCACCCACATTGTGATAGGTTGGTGTGCAAGTACTGAGGAGAAAAATGGCCCACACCCTCTATCCACACAGCATGTCCCAACAGTCCATACATGTGAAGGCAGGAAGCACATCCAGGAAAACAAAACTTCTGTGTGTGAACTACCTTTGGGAGTCATCAAATACATGAAGCAGTAAGGGGTATGTGACAGTTCACATATTGCACCACACATACACTGCTGTGTCTCCAGCACTGGTTGTACATTCACAATTGTACACAACTCTACGTAGGAAATGTTGTGGGAAACATTAGGCAAAATGTACATTCAACTCCTTGGAAGTATAGCTGAATGAGCTGAGTTCTGGAGTCCACATCATCCTCCCCTTCTTTGTCCCCTCACCTGCCACCGGTGGATCAGGTTGCTCCTCCTCTTCCAGTAGAGGTACATGTCTCCTTAGTGCCAAGTTGTGCAGCATACAGCAGGCCACAATGATCTGGCAAACCTTGTCTGAGGAGTAGCACAGGGATCCACCTGACAAATGCAGGCACCTGAATCTTGACTTCAGAAGGCCGAAGGTCCTCTCGATAACTCTTCTTGTCCTGCCATGTGCCTCATTGTAGCGAATGTCACCCCCTGACCTGGGATACCTCACTGGTGCCAACAGCTAGGACAGGTTTTGATAGCCTGAATCACCTCGGAAGAGTAGGAATACATAGCACATGTCAGCATTGTGTAGAGGGTAAAGAGCAAGAAAGGCAGGTTGTTAGCTACAGCACTCTCACATCTCACTCACCCACAAGCCAGGCTCTCTCTCCCTGTAGTTGAGCCATCAGGTGTGGGACACTGCTGTTCCTCAAAATGTAAGAGTCATGCACAGATCCAGGGAATTTGGCAATCACTTGGGAGATGTACTGGTCTGCAAAACACACCACCTGTACATTAATGGAGTGATAACTTTTCCTATTCCTATACACTTGTTAATTTACCCTGAGAGGAATCAATGGAATATGGGTGCCATCTATGGCACCAATCACATGTAGAATCCATACAATGACATAGAAATCAGATTTCACAGTGGGCAAGTCAGCAGTTTGGGGACATTTGATGTAGCTGTGGAGGTGTTTCAGCAAGGCAGTCAGGACATCCCTTAAGATGTTACTGAACATTGGCTGAGACACACCTGCTGCCAAGGCGACTGTCATCTGAAATGACTCAGTGGCCAAAAAATGTAGCACAGATAGTACTTGCACAGTAGGGGGGAATAGCATAGGGATTACGTAGAGCTGGCAATAGATCTGGCTCCAATTGGGCACACAGTTCACGTATGGTCATCCGGTTCAGACGGTAGGTCAGTATGATGTTTAGTTCCTCCATGGTTGCCAGGTCAACTAGGGGCCGATACACCAGTGCATTCCTCAGCCTCTGCAGGGGTCGGTACCTAGGGAGGGACAACATACATATTTCACCACACCAATACATTATGGGTGATGTCAAAGCACACACAACTGCACAAATGTAGCCTTCTCATAATGGAAGGGTTGTATGCACCTAACACGTGACAATCGACATGTGAACACGGTGCTATGGAACCTACAAATGCAGCTAACTGATGCCACACATCACATATGGCATGTTTTGCTGTGTTTGACTGGTGTGCCTAACATGTACAGGAAGATATGACAGCATGGAGGGCGCGTAGAGATTGCACTCGATTATATTTTACACTTAAAATGGTGGTCTGCTGTCCTACATGCTGAGGACAGATGGAAGTGATATGACTCTGCTGGCGTAAGTCGTCATTGCGTTAGGCAGTTTGTTAACATTGGTATCTACGTGGAACAGGGGCCAATCATGATTGCCGCCGGCGGTGACAGTGCATTCCCCTGCGGTCTTCACTGCCATTTTGATTTCCATTAACTACTTGACTCCTGCACTCACCACGACCACAACTCCACTGCATGTGCTGCTGTGTCCTGCTTCTGATCACGAAGATGGCACGCGCTACAGGGTAGAGGGCCCCAGCCGTCACCTAGGAGGAGCTGATGAGGCTTGTGGATGGGGTCCTAACCCTGTATGCCACGTTGTATGGGCGACCAGAGGAGCAGGTGATTAGATTAACAGTGTCCTAGCAGTGAGTGTGATTGCTTGGGTGCATGTGTGTGTGAATGTAGGATTACCAAGCATGTAGGAGTAGTGGAGTAGGTCATCAATGTGTACCTGTAGGAAGATGATGGAACGTATGTCCGTCTACTGTCAGTGCAATTGTACCCTATGCCAGCATGCGTGTGGTCAGTCTACATTAATGTGTATTCCTATATGTCTCCCATGCCGGTCAGCGCCCATCAGAAGAAGGGGTTATGGCGAGCCATCGCCAAGGACATGTGGACCCTGGTGGTCTATAAACGGCAGAGCACCCACTGTAGAAAATGGTGGGAGGACCTGAGATGCTGGGCCCAGAACACCACGGAGGCCTAGCTGGGGACGGCCTTCCAAAGAGGGAGGGGTGCAAGTCGGACCCTGACCCCCCTAAAAGCCCGCATACTGGCGGTGGCCTACCCAGTCTTGGATGGGCGCTTAAAGGCATCACAGCAGCCACAAGGGTGTGAGTTCTCACACTGTCCTGCATGCCAACTGTATTGGGGGAATGGTAGGCAATGTGGGGAAAGGTTGCTGTTACAGTGACTCGTAGGTGTCAGGGTATGCAGGTCTTCAGCTTCTTGTCAAGGTTACATTACCTTGTTGTGCAGGGTGCATGTGTACCCAGGTAAGGTAGAAATTAGATAGTACAGTCAGTCAGGTAGTGTTCCTATTGTCTTGCTAAGTGACAGTGGTACTCAATACATCTGAGCATTAAATGGATACCTCAGTTGGAGTTGCAGGACATGTGCATTGAATCTGTAGGGCACCACTGTCAGTGTAGTGTACTCCAGAGAGGCAGGTGTAATCCCTATCATTGGTACATTCCTGTAGTGCAAAGGCTATGATAAGGTGAGCTCTGAAACTGAAGTGTACTGCATGTGTGCCTACCTGCATCATAGTTGTGTTGCCCACATCCCTTTCTTTGTCTCCCCCATTTCTGTTTTCTTGTGTCCATGTGTGCATGACCATCATCAGGCGAAGAAGCAGAGGCACTGGTGAGTGGGGATGTTGCAGCCTGCGTGACCCAGGAGGCACAGTCCACCAATACTGAGGGAACCAGTGGGTTGGAGAGCATGGGGAGCACCACGGGGGAGCCTACTACCACTGGAACTTCAAACTTGGATTCCTCCTGCGATGGCAGCTCCCTGGTGGTGGCGGACCCCTCTGGCACCACCCCAACGACATCTTCGCCCACCACCCCCCCACCAGCACGGCCCTCCCAATAGCTCCCCACCGAGTTTCCCGTGCCCGCTTGACGCAGGCACCTCAGCCCCTGCCCTAGTCAGACCTGCTGCCCTCAATGAGGAGGCTATTGACCTCCTGAGGACCATCTCTGTGGGACCGATAACCATTGTGAATGCCATCCAGGGGCTGGCATCCGGGTTGCAGCAGTGCTATGCCTACCTGAAAGGCATTCACAGTGCCTTGTCTGGCCTCCAGAGATCGTTTCAGGCTCTGGCCTCCTCTTTGACAGCAGCCAGTGTCCCTGGTACCTCCATCTCCCCCCAATCACCTGTGCCCCAACCAGCAGCTCTCTCCCCTCACCCATCCCAAGCACACAAGCCAAATGGCATGAATTAAGAACAACACACACCCCACATAAGGACACACAACACCACATGTCACACCGCAGCCATGCACACACTCAATATACAGATGCAAACACAACAACAGCCACGTCCTCCACTGTCTCCCCACCCCATCCTCCCTTAAAGTGACCACACACACCTGCAATCACTGCATCCTCACTCTCAGATCCTGCCCCCATTGAAACAGTCACCACAACAGCAGTCACCCAGGCATGCACCCCAGACACCACACCCACACCACGACAACAACCATAACAGACACCTGCAGCACACACATCAGACATGTTGACACCACCACAACTTACATTCATACAACCTGTTTGTCCTCTCCCACCCTTTTTCACCCAACTCCTCCCAACACACCCACATTCATCCACCACACACAAGCAGACTGAGCACCCACCTGCATCCACGTTCAGCAAACCTACACATCCTACAACCACTCCCTCTACCTCTACTTCCACGCCTTTCCCGCGTTGACCTGTTTGAACCTCCTGGCGGCCCACCCCGTCTTGTCTCTGCACGTTCCCGTGTCCTCCCCAAACCCAGTACCTCAACTTCAGGTTCCTCCCTGGACCTTCCTTACAGTTCCCATGTCCCTTACCACTCCAAGAAAACACCTGTCAAGAGGCCTGATTCCGCTACCACCCACGGTTCTCCATCAAGATCTAATACCAAGCTCCTCCTCCCAAGCCGAAAGCAAAGCCACCCCCTCCAAAGGCAAAGCCCAGTCCCCCTCTTCATGACCAGAGTCCCCACCACCAACCCCTCCCCCTGCACCCTGAGGTGCCTGCTCTATTGATGCCCCTGCCCTGTGGAGACCATGGTCATGTCAGGAGTCAAGTTGGGCCTTGTTGTGACTGTTTGGACGCATGGTCATGGACCTCAGAACTGCCCAATGGGCCCATTTGTAAATAATTCTGGATTCCCCTTTCATATTTTACATTTAATATATCTGCCCAACCTGCACAGTTGGTGCACTTTGATCAAGTTGTCCTGTGTTTCACTATGGCTCCCTCGTGTGCACAGGTATGTGCATCGTTGTCCCCATCTGCACATGTGTACTGTGCTTGTGTGGGTGCATCACTTCTATTTTTCACTTTTGCCCCTGTCTGTATTTGTGTGTGCATTGATGTTTGTGTGTTGATGGTTTTGGAAGTTGCTATGGATGGCATATGTGTGGGCAATTGGTTGTGATGTGTGTTCAGTTGTTGTGCATGGTGTGGGTGGAGTAAGTGGTATGGATGATGGCGTCATGGTATGGTACCAGTGTATGTGTGGATGGCACTTGTGGTTGTGTGCCGTATGTGTGTCTGGTATGCCATCTTCTGCCTGGTATCTGTGTCGGCTGTGATTTTGTGATCAGTTTATGTGTGGCTGGGTATGAGTGTTGTGACGTGTTTATGATTGGTGTTGTTTGGTGTATGAGTGTCATGTGTGTAGGGCGTGGTGTGTATTCTGGTTGTGTGTGAGTGTAATGTGAGTGCACATGTGTGTGTATGTGTGTATGGGTAGGGGCGTTGGTGTGGGTGTGTTTGTGTCTGGGTGTGACAGTTGGTGTCGGGTGTGTGTGTGACATGTGGGTTTGTAATTGTCCCCGTCCCTCCCTTGCGTGGTAGGCGGGGTACTCACCATTGTCTTCTTCGTTGGCGCTGTATGTCCTGGAGGTGGATTGCAAGTTCCAACATCGGGCAGAACTCCAGTTCACGCTCCTTGTTGTAATCGGCCTCCTCTGTGTCCCTATGGTGAGTGTTTCCTTGTATACTCTTCCTTTTCACCAGGCTTTGAGTGGAGGTTGGCCCGTCCCGGAAATCGTGGCAGTGTGCTGATCCCTAATATGGTGGGAGGGAAGGTCCTTTCCACCGCCCTGTAGATGGCATCTGCTGTCGTCGGCCCACACTTGCGGTACAGGCGCTGTACTGGGTGTGTACTGGCCTGTTCACCGCCACAATCGTATTACGGCGGACTGCACCGCCAGCCCGTTGGCGGTTGGAACACCACCGCCGGCATAACGGGCCTGTGTCTGCCTGACTCGTAATGAGGGCCATAGTGCGTGAATAGGGAAGCCATTTTAAGTACATGTGCTGGACACTGGTCAGTACAAGTTCCCCAGTTACATGATGGCTTCACTGAAAATAGGGATGTTTGATATCAAACATCCCATAATAATAAACCCTCACTGATTTCAGTGATGGATTTATGAATACATGCACCCAGAGGGCACGTTGGAGTTGCCCAATGAAAACCTACCATCAACCCATGTGCTGGCTAACTCGTTTTAACAAAAGACATGTTTCTGACCCCCAATGGTGCGAGCCTTTGCGCTTGGGTCGACAGGAACAAAGCCCGCTCTGGCAGGGGTACTAACAAATTGCTCCTAACTTAATGATTTGCAAATGCATTCCAAGGCAGGGCACTTCAAAGAAGCCCGCTGCACTTGGCATGCAGATCCAGCTTCCTTTTGAAGGGAGATGCAAACCCCCCTGCCCCAAGGCCCATTTGGTGGGAAATTTATTATTCAGAGAGGTGTGTCCATCCCTCAGGTCAGTCCCACCCCTAACGTGAGTTGGCTGATGTGGACACAACATTTAGAAATCTGCCATCATGGTATTGGCAGAATTAGGAACTCTGCAATAGGGTGATTCCCACTTCCCCCATAAAGTGGTCATATAGGGGTTGTAGTGACCACATGGTTAAGTTGCCCATTGGCTACTACCCTACACTCCCCTGGGTGCAATTCAGTATTTAGGGGAGCCGCTGGCACCAGAAAATCAGATTCCCGCAAAACTATGAAGAATAAGGACACCAAAGATCCGCAAAAGCAAAGACTGAGGAAGAAGCACCTGACTTGGCCCCAGCCCAGCCGGCCTGTCTGCTGTTCCCACCGATTAGTGCCAAAGTCATCTCATCCTGCAAACTGTGGTGCCTCCAAAAGCCTGGGAGGCCTGCCTGCCTTCAGCAAAGACCCAGGAACTATAGTGGAGCACCGGAGCTGCTTCCCTGCATCCTGCAGACACCCCAAGAGAACTGAGAGGACTCTGGCCCTCTGAAAACCTGACACATGAAAGCACCACTGCACCCATGCTGCCTAGCTCGAGTCAAAGTGGCCCAATGGTGCCAGCATGGACACCCGGCCCTCTAGAGACAAAGCCCACCTTGGATTTGCCCACTATAGACTCACCGATGCTGCCTCTGTTCGCAGGCCCTATCAATCACGAGTGCTCCTGGTGGAGAAAACCTGACACCCCAAGACACCTCTGCACCCGTCGCCACTGGCCCGTGGAGAAGAGGACCTATGGTGTCCTGAAGTCACTGCGCATCTAAAGATTTGAACTCACTTGTGAGGTCACCTCAGCTGTACTCCCAGTCCAAACCTGCAGCCTCTTTTCAACCGGACCAATCCCTATTGTCTAACATTGGGCACTGACGCCATACTACACCTCTGCACCCGGTTGCTCCACTGCCTCCTGGTGTGACCTGTTGGTGTGGCCTTAACCTTTGCCCAATACTTACCTTAAGTCCAGGAGATTGGTCCCATCAGTCGCTGTAATCTACCTGTATGCAGTACTTGTTTTTCCTCCATAGTAAAACATTGCCATGTCTGAAAAATGCACTGTGTTGGCTTTTGAAACCTAAAAGTATTTCTCTTGCAAAACCTACTTACCTGATCGTATTAATTCTGGTGCCTAAACATACATAAAGAAACTTGTTATTTTTGTAAATTGGTATGATCTCCTTATTGAGTTATGTGTCTCATTTATTGACTGTGTGTGTATTTGCAGATGTCTAGCACTCCACTCTGATAAGCCTAAGGCTGCTCAACCACACTAACCCCTAAAAGAGCACCCTATGGCAGAACCATGTATGGCTTAACAACGCGGTCAGAACCACAACCGCGTCTTCAACACGCATGCCATTACCATGTGTGCCTTTATGACGAATTTTGTTGTTAAAGCATGCTTAGTAAAGGTATATGTGGTAACCCCATGCGTGGTTGTGTGAAACAATCCCCCCCAACCTCCTCGCCCCGTCCTAAACCCTAAAACCAACCCTGTCCTAAAAACGACCCCACCCTGTCCCAAAAACGACCCGATCCCCCGCCCACTCCCTAAAACCTACCCTGCCCTGTCTTAAAAACTTCCCTGACCCCCTGCACTAAACCCTAAAAGCTACCCTGCCCTGTCCTAAAAACTGCCCCACCCTTTCCTAAAAACGACCCCAACCCCATGCTAAAGCCTAAAACCTACCCTGTCCTAAAAACTACCTAACCCTGTCCTAAAAAACTACCCTGACCGCTATCCCTGCCCTAAAACCTAAAACCTACCCAGTCCTAAAAACTACCCCACCCTGTCCTAAAAAGGCCAGCCCCCACCCTTAACCTTAAAAGCTACCTTATCCTAAAAACTACCCCACCCTATCCTAAAAACTACCCTGACCCCCGCCCTAACCCCTAAAACCTACAGTGTCCTAAAAACTACCTCACCCTATCCTAAAACTACCCTGACCACCCAACTTGCCCTAAAGCCTGAAACTTACCCTGTCCTAAAAAATACCCCACCCTGTCCTGAAAACTACCACACCCTGTCCTAATAACTACCCCGACCCCCTGCCCTAAACCCTAAAACCTACCCTGTCCTAAGAACTACCCAGACCCCCACCTCAAAACCTTCCCAGTCCTAAAAACTACCCCACCCTATCCTAAAAATGACCCCCAACACCTCGTTCTCAACCCTAAAACCTACCCTGTCCTAAAAACTACCCTGACCCCGCCCTCAACCCTAAAACGTACCCTGTCCGAAAACTACCCAGACCCCCACCCCCACCCTAAACCCTACCCTGCCCCGTTCTTAAAACTAGCCTGACCCACACCCTAAACCCTAAAAGCTACCCTGCCCTGCCCTTAAGCCTACCCCACCCTGTCCTAAAAACTACTCAAACCCTCTGCCCCACCCTAAACCCTAAAACCTACCCTCTCCTAAAAACTACCCCACCCTGTCCTAAAAGCTACCACGAACCCCACCCTAAACCTTAAAACCTACACCTTCCTAAAAACTACCCCACCATGTCCTAAAAACTACCCCAACCCTCGCCCTAAACCCTAAAACGTAGTCTGTCCTAAAAACGACCCCACCCTGTCTTAAAAATGACTCTGTCCCCCCGTGCCCACCCTGAACTCTACTACCCTACTCTGTCCTAAAAACTACCGCAACCCGGACCCCCCACCCTAAAATCCTAAAAGCTACCCTGCCCTGTCCTAAAATCTACCCCGCCTTGTCCTAAAAACTACCCCAACCCCCCACTCCTGCCCTAAACCCTAAAACCTACCCTGTCCTAAAAAGTACCCCACCCTGTCCAAAAAACTACCCTGACCCCCACCCTAAACCCTAAAACCTACCCCACCCTGTCCTAAAAACTACCCAGACCCCTACCCTAAAACCTACCCTGTCCTAAAAACTACCCAGACCCCCGTCCCCACCCTAAACCCTACCCTGCCCTTTCCTTAAAACTACCCTGAACCCACCCTAAAAGCTACCCTGCCCTGTCCTAAAACCTAGCCCACCCTGTCCTAAAAATTACTTCATCCCCCACCCCGTCCTAACCCTAAAGCTTACCCTGTCCTAAAAACTACCCCAACCCCCTTATCCCCGCCCTAAACCCTAAAACCAACTCTGCACTGTCCTAAAAACTACCCCAACCCTCTGCCCCACCCTAAACCCTAAAACCTACCCTCTCCTAAAAACTACCCCACCCTGTCCTAAAAGCTACCCGAACCCCACCCTAAACCTTGAAACCTACACCTTCCTAAAAACTACCCCACCATGTCCTAAAAACTACCCCAACCCCCGCCCTAAACCCTAAAACGTAGACTGTCCTAAAACCTAGCCCACCCTGTCCTAAAAATTACTTCATCCCCCACCCCGTCCTAAACCCTAAAGCTTACCCTTTCCTAAAAACGACCCCAACCCCATGCTAAAGCCTAAAACCTACCCTGTCCTAAAAACTACCTAACCCTGTCCTAAAAAACTACCCTGACCGCTATCCCTGCCCTAAAACCTAAAACCTACCCAGTCCTAAAAACTACCCCACCCTGTCCTAAAAAGGCCAGCCCCCACCCTTAACCTTAAAAGCTACCTTATCCTAAAAACTACCCCACCCTATCCTAAAAACTACCCTGACCCCCGCCCTAACCCCTAAAACCTACGGTGTCCTAAAAACTACCTCACCCTATCCTAAAACTACCCTGACCACCCAACTTGCCCTAAAGCCTGAAACTTACCCTGTCCTAAAAAATACCCCACCCTGTCCTGAAAACTACCACACCCTGTCCTAATAACTACCCCGACCCCCTGCCCTAAACCCTAAAACCTACCCTGTCCTAAGAACTACCCAGACCCCCACCTCAAAACCTTCCCAGTCCTAAAAACTACCCCACCCTATCCTAAAAATGACCCCCAACACCTCGTTCTCAACCCTAAAACCTACCCTGTCCTAAAAACTACCCTGACCCCGCCCTCAACCCTAAAACGTACCCTGTCCGAAAACTACCCAGACCCCCACCCCCACCCTAAACCCTACCCTGCCCCGTTCTTAAAACTAGCCTGACCCACACCCTAAACCCTAAAAGCTACCCTGCCCTGCCCTTAAGCCTACCCCACCCTGTCCTAAAAACTACTCAAACCCTCTGCCCCACCCTAAACCCTAAAACCTACCCTCTCCTAAAAACTACCCCACCCTGTCCTAAAAGCTACCACGAACCCCACCCTAAACCTTAAAACCTACACCTTCCTAAAAACTACCCCACCATGTCCTAAAAACTACCCCAACCCTCGCCCTAAACCCTAAAACGTAGTCTGTCCTAAAAACGACCCCACCCTGTCTTAAAAATGACTCTGTCCCCCCGTGCCCACCCTGAACTCTACTACCCTACCCTGTCCTAAAAACTACCGCAACCCGGACCCCCCACCCTAAAATCCTAAAAGCTACCCTGCCCTGTCCTAAAACCTACCCCGCCTTGTCCTAAAAACTACCCCAACCCCCCACTCCTGCCCTAAACCCTAAAACCTACCCTGTCCTAAAAAGTACCCCACCCTGTCCAAAAAACTACCCTGACCCCCACCCTAAACCCTAAAACCTACCCCACCCTGTCCTAAAAACTACCCAGACCCCTACCCTAAAACCTACCCTGTCCTAAAAACTACCCAGACCCCCGTCCCCACCCTAAACCCTACCCTGCCCTTTCCTTAAAACTACCCTGAACCCACCCTAAAAGCTACCCTGCCCTGTCCTAAAACCTAGCCCACCCTGTCCTAAAAATTACTTCATCCCCCACCCCGTCCTAACCCTAAAGCTTACCCTGTCCTAAAAACTACCCCAACCCCCTTATCCCCGCCCTAAACCCTAAAACCAACTCTGCACTGTCCTAAAAACTACCCCAACCCTCTGCCCCACCCTAAACCCTAAAACCTACCCTCTCCTAAAAACTACCCCACCCTGTCCTAAAAGCTACCCGAACCCCACCCTAAACCTTGAAACCTACACCTTCCTAAAAACTACCCCACCATGTCCTAAAAACTACCCCAACCCCCGCCCTAAACCCTAAAACGTAGACTGTCCTAAAACCTAGCCCACCCTGTCCTAAAAATTACTTCATCCCCCACCCCGTCCTAAACCCTAAAGCTTACCCTGTCCTAAAAACTACCCCAACCCCCTTATCCCCGCCCTAAACCCTAAAACCAACACTGCACTGTCCTAAAAACTACCCCAACCCTCTGCCCCACCCTAAACCCTAAAACCTACCCTCTCCTAAAAACTACCCCACCCTGTCCTAAAAGCTACCTAGAACCCCACCCTAAACCTTAAAACCTACACCTTCCTAAAAACTACCCCACCATGTCCTAAAAACTACCCCAACCCCCGCCCTAAACCCTAAAACGTAGACTGTCCTAAAAACGACCCACCCTGTCTTAAAAATGACTCCGTCCCCTCATGCCCACCCTGAACTCTACTACCCTACCCTGTCCTAAAAACTACCGCAACCCGGACCCCCCACCCTAAATCCTAAAAGCTACCCTGCCCTGTCCTAAAACCTACCCGCCTTGTCCTAAAAACTACCACAACCCCCACTCCTGCCCTAAACCCTAAAACCTACCCTGCCCTAAAAAGTACCCCACCCTGTCCAAAAAACTACCCTGACCCCCGCCCTAAACCCTAAAACCTACCCTACCCTGTCCTAAAAACTACCCAGACCCCTACCCTAAAACCTACCCTGTCCTAAAAACTACCCCACCCTGTCCTAAAAACTACCCAGACCCCCGTCCCCTCCCTAAACCCTACCCTGCCCTGTCCTTAAAACTACCCTGAACCCACCCTAAAAGCTACCCTGCCCTGTCCTAAAACCTATCCCACCCTGTCCTAAAAATTACTTCATCCCCCACCCCGTCCTAAACCCTAGAGCTTACCCTGTCCTAAAAACTACCCCAACCCCCTTATCCCCGCCCTAAACCCTAAAACAAACACTGCACTGTCCTAAAAACTACCCTCACCCCCGCCCAAACCCTAAAACCTTCCCCACCCTGTCTTAAGAACTACCCTGCCCAGTCCTAAAAACTACCCCGAACCACCGCCCTGAACCCTAAAACCTACCCCACCCTGTCCTTAAAACTACACTGCCCCGACATCTCAAAAACCTACCCCACCCTGTTTTTAAAAGTACCTCCACCCGCCCCAGCCCCACTTCCCCGGCTGCCGCGTTCCTCTCCTGGCTGTTCCTGCTGCGTGCCTGAACCACGCATATGCATTGTGCCTTAACCATGCATTTGGGTGGTTCAGGCACATGTGTGGTTCAGGCAAGTGTGGTAACGCTTGCGTGGTTACGCTACATGTTGCTCTGGCTGCGTAGAAAAGACAGTTTCCCTCTTCTATTTACTTTAACTTAGTTAAATTCAAATACTTAAAAAACTAATCATTCTTAATTTCACCATATGAACCTAAAAATCTTTTGGCAGACTCGTGATAGACATTAGCCCAACTAAAAACTATCTCATACGTTTAGGTAGCAATCTTTTTGTGCATATGTTATATCCAGAAATTTTGGAATATCACCACAGAAGTTAGCTACTGAGGGTACAAGCATCAACTTTAAACTTGTTTTTTGTGTACAATCTATTAGAGGCAACACAGGAAATACTGAATTGTGTTTCTTGAAGTTTAAAAACATCTGGATGGACCTGCCTTTTTCCACGCATTTACCCTTCTTCTGCATCTTAAGCAATACCTGGCGTACAATGAGAAAAGTGCACTCACAAACATTTTATCAGCGCACAAGGAGAACAATTATTAGAGGGAACATTGGTCATAACACTTGTCTTTCTCAAAACCACCACTAGCAAAGTAATTCTGAAGACTAACCTCATGTACAGAATGTAGCATGAATGGTAGAAGTACCACTAAGTCAAACCTCAAACACAGAATGCAACAATGACTTTGGGTCAGACTTATGAAAAGGATTTAAGCACCTCAAGAGCTTTTCAGTGTTCCCCAGCTACTTTTGCGGTATTCAAATAACACTAGATGCAGACATAAAAAGTTAACAGTTAAAATATACCATGCCAAATGGAACTTATAGTGCCACCCACAATTATTTAAATCAAAACAGGAAGGTGCACTAGGGCACTAAAGACTGTTGGACGTGGCCCTTTTTGCAGGGTCATCCCCAAACTTTTTGCCTCCTTCCTCCTATTTTTTCTGACAAGTTTTTTTGGCTTTAGGACTCTGGGCACCTTACCACTACTAACCAGTGCTAAAGTGCATATGCTTTCTGTGTAAATTGTATTGGTGATTGGTTTATCCCTGATTGGCATATTTGATTTACTAGTAAGTCCCTAGTAAAGTGCACTAGAGGTGCCCAGGGCGTGTAAATCTGATGCTACCAGTGAGCCTGCAGCACTGGTTGTGCCACCCACATGAGTATCCCTGTAAACATGACTCAGACGTGCCACCGTAGTGTCTGATTGTGCAGTTTAACCTCCAATTTGTCCTGGCAAGTGTACCTACTTGCCAGGCCTAAACCTTCCCTTTTTATACATGTAAGGCACCCAAAAGGTAGGCCCTAGGTCGCCCCCTGGGCAAGGTGCAAGTGTATGTTAAAGGTAGGACATGTATTGATGTGTTTTACATCTCCTGACAGTGAAATACTTCCACATTCAGTTTTCACTGTTGCAAGGCCTATCTCTCTCATAGGGTAACATGGGGGCTGCCTTTAAATATCCGTAAAGTGCAATTTCGCTTTGAGAGCAGATAGAAATCTGGAGTTTGGGGGTCTCTGAACTCACAATTTAAAAATACATCTTTTAGTGAAGGTGGTTTTTAGATTGTTAGTTGGAAAATGCCACTTTTAGAAAGTGGGCATTTTCTTGCTTAAACCATCCTGTTTGTAGATTCCTTGTCTGGGTCAGACTGTCAGTTGGGCTGTTTGTGAATCTCCACTAGACAGTGACACAAAGGGAGCTGGGGTGTAGCCTGCATATCCTGATGGGCCATCTGGGCTGGAGTGGAGGGAGGAGTGGTCACTCACACCTGAAAGGGCTGTGCCTGCCCTCACACAACACAGTCTCCAACCACCTGGTGTGCATCTGGAGCCAGGCCTGGGCAAGGCAGGATCCTGGAAATAACAGAGATTTTTGTTTGAAGTTGGGCAACATCAAAGGCAGAAATGGGTATAATTATTGGGCCCAACCCCCCAAACTTTAGATTACTTCAAGGATTCAAGAGGAACCTCTGCCAGGAGAAGAGCTGAATAGCTGAGGTGAAGTGCTGCCCCTGCCTGTGCTTTGTTGGGCTGTCCTGCAGTTGCTGCTTCTGCCTGTGAAAGGGGACGAAGACTGGACTTTGTTGTGCATTCCTGCTTGAGAGATATCTCCAAGGGCTTGGACTGAGCTTTCCTCCGCAAAAGGTTCACCAAGCAGTCTCTGTATCTGCATGTTGTGGACTCTAGATTGCCAGAGGGTGCCATTCCAGTTCCTGGGCAGCTGGAAGTGAATTTCTGATGGAATCTTGTGAAACGACACTGGACGACTCCTTGAGACTTCGCTAAGGAAGCCGCTGCACAAAGCCCGCAATGCCGCCTACACCTGGATCCTTGGATCTTGCAGAGGCACGACGACGCAACTGTCACAAAAAAGGCCCAATGTCGCTGCATCTGCTGACGTCTGCACAAACTTGTGAGTTGGAGTGTCGTACACCTAACGTTCATGGCACCTCACTCCGTCACAGCACCCGTGACCTTGTGATGTGATCGCACCCCTGTGAGGTTGCCCCGCAGCATCTTGACTTCGCTGGACTTCGACTTTGCCGGAGGTGCCCAGAGACTGACTCCTCGCAACCGACGCCGCCTCACTTCTACCACTCCGCAGCAAGGACCTGACGCCTCTTCGTGACGCCTCCGCTCCTTCGTCCCGCAGCACTGGAACTGACGCCCCATCGGATCCAGTGATGCCTAACTCCCCGACTCCATGCATCGGCCTGTTTTCCACCCGTTATGCTAAGGTACTGTACCCGGGGGTCCATGTGACTCCATAAATGGCACCAGTGGCGTCACTTTGTAGAAAATGACTCCATCTCAACGTCGCTTTAACATCAGATTGCAGCATTTGTGCCTCTAGGCACTATTTTGATGTTTTTAATTGCAACAGTCATATTTTTTAATTGTGTATGGTGGATTTCTATCGGATTTGGTCTTGTTTTATTTAGATAAATATTGGCTATTTTTCTAAACCTGTATGGGGTCCATTTTGTAGTGTTTGGATATATTACTGTGTGTTTTCATACAAATACTATACACATTGCCTTTGAGATAAGCCTGACTGCTTGTGCAAAGCTACCAAGGTGATGAGCAGGGGTTATCTTAAGTGAGTATCTCCCTTGCCCTGAATAGAGTGAGGGTCCCTGCTTGGACTGAGTGCAAACTGACTGCCAACCAGAGATCCCATTTCTAACAAAGACCAATTCCTTATGAGTCTACTCAGGAAAAACAAAACACAATTGAAACCTCAAAAGTCCGCAACAGCACAAACCGTTGGGGAGAAAGTTTTGGAAGGGTGGTCAAAGGGGATGATCCATCAGAGGTGTTCGTAATGTGCACATTTGATAAACTATCTACAGTGGATCTAAATGGGAATAATTGGCATAACCATTGAGCATCCTGAAATTCTGACAAGAGAACAATATTTGCAAGACCTGGTTTACTCTGTTGAGGCAGAAAACAGGAAATTCTATAAGAACTTGACTATCTTTTGGATGTTATTTTCTATGTATCAATGACTATGGAAGGGGATCCAAACAGGATGGTGTGTTTGTTTTCACATGTGTGCACCACAACTTACAAGTGCACTAATATTACAGGTTGAACATGTGGTCAGCCAAGTCATACAAAAAGAACCCTTTAAGTCTCAGTTGAGCACTTCAAAAACCTTCTCACAAATGCACAAAGGCCATGGGAAAGGACAGTGGTGTCTCACCACTGCTTGAAAAGTAAAAGACAGAGGGCCTGATTACAACTTTGGAGGAAGGTGTTAATCCGTCCCAAATATGACAGATATGCCACCAGCTGTATTACGAGTCCATTATATCCTATGGAACTCGTAATACAGCTGGTGGTATATCAGTCACATTTGGGACAGATTAACACCTCCTCCAAAGTTGTAATCAGGCCCAGAGTTCTAATTTAAAGTATTCCAGGAACAAGTAACTGGCAGGTATAACCGCACTCTGATGCATGCTTGGCGGTGACTGGTTGGATTTCTAGTACACAGGGTGCTAGAGGGCAAGAGATAAGTAAAAAGTGTGAATTTTCAAAATAGTGAAACGTAATGTGCGAAAAAGCACCAAGAAACGCCAAGGGTTATAGTAGGTACAACATTTTATTTTATAACAACCCGTGAAGCAGTTGCTAATAGTATTGCAAACAGCAAAAAACTGTTTAGCAAAAAAACTGTTTGAAATCTGGAACATTAAAAATAAGGCCCCACTCAAACTCTGGAATTTGGAACATTAAAAATAATACACAACTCAGACGCTGCAATTTACTGGAAAATCCAACACTCTTGTAAGGTACTGTTGGTTCCGCTCCTGCACAGAATCCATAATTCTTCCTACTAGAGATGACCTGAAAATGCAGGCCAATTCAAGTGGGTCAGCCTCACAGCCATTATGAAACATCTGTGCTGCATTCTGTACTGTCTGACACTCAGCACTACTACCCTGGGGGCTTTCTAGAATCCAAGGAAAAACCTTGACCTGAATTTCCTCCTTCCTACGTTACTGTAACCACATCACCTCCGTACCCCATGCACTTCTAAACCTGAGTGCCTTGGTAACGGCAACCTTCAAAGTTCAGCCATCCGCATCTCTTCAGCATCTACCTAAGCTCTCTTCCTGGATTTATTCAATACTGCAGCCCTGGGGTTGTTTGGGGTATGACACCCCCAAATGAATGCTTTCTTGGCTTGGTAGTTGGTTTTGGGTGCCCTTAGTCGGGTCTGGTATGGCTGTGTTGGTTTTTCTCATTGTCCTGATTTCACTCAGAGAGTTTATCTTGTTAGTTGTTTGCATCAGGAACATATATAGCATTCAGTTAACTTTAACTAAAAAATAGCTAATTAGCTAAGCTGCACTCACATAAGTGCTCTTCAGATGGATACAAATTTACTGCTTTTTGAATTTCACAAACATTGGCAATATTAGGCTTGGAAAGCTGTGCCATTCTCAGAGTTCCAGGCATACCACTGGCAATCAAACACCCAAAAAGTGATGGGATGAATGCTTGTAAATAGGCTAACCATTGGCAGTTGCTCAAGATGGCATTCCGAACCATAGTTTTTGCCCACTGTGCCACTCTAGACGGAGGGCCTAATTTAGGGTTTGACAGGTAGAGTAAAGTCTGACAGGGTGTACGAGGACTTTACGCAAACCACCCTGCTATGATTCTACCCGTTAAATTAAGAGATGTCCGCCAGCAGACATCGCCATATATGGGTTCCTGTCAATATAGGAAGAATTTGACGGATGCTTTATCAAACATGAAGGCCTGCTGTCAAACTTATCCAGGGTTTTTTATTTAAAAAAAAAATCTCCCAAAGCAGGAGTTTGTTTTTGCAAAATGAAATTCATGACCCCCACGCCATGGGAGTTTTCTCCAATGATGTGGGGGTAATTTTTCTTTTTTCACTGTTGCTCACAACCAGGATATCCCTGGTGGTGATGAATAGTGAAACAAACCGACCATCCACTCTAAATAGGGCAGACGGTAGATAGGCTTGTCTCCGATGGACCATACTCGGCTGGACTGTCTGAGGTAGTTTTACACCAAGAGAGTACATTTTACTCTATCAGCCTAAACCCTGCAGTCTGCCTGACTCAGAATCGGGTGGACAGACCTTGACATGGTACTCCTTCATTGGTGCAATGGAGTACTGTCCATCAAACTCTAAATCAGAGCCAGAGGATCCCCTAATACAAACCAGTACTGACCCTGTACATCATGGAAAAAGTCTATCCTGAACCTTAGTCATTTCATCCAGTCACCCTGACACCCACTGCTTTTTTCAGTTGGGATATTTCAGATTTACACCACTCGAATCCCACTGACTACGCCCTTGCTTCAGCCTTACTTGCTTCAACTCTACAAATGGCAAACTGTTCACTGCAGAGTTGAAGATTCAGAATGACACAATGTCATTCTGGTTATCACCATGCTTGGCTGCTGTGACAGAGTCGATGACAGCAAACCATCTCAAATGCAGACTTAAGAAAGGCTTCTCACTCAACATTATTTTTGATTCACCCACTTTCTTTCCCCTCCTTTTCCATATCTCCCTCCTAACAATGTTCTGTTTCCTGTACTCTTGGCCTACTTTTCTTTGGGTTTGTGCCTCCTCTTCCGTAATTCTTTGCCCATCATTTCTTGGCCTCCCTCACCCATCTATATCTGCCTACCCCCCTCCTTGACTTTTCATTCACCCTCTAGTCTCTCTCCCTCTTTTTGTATCTTTACACTTCTGCCGACTGCATGTCCTCCTTTAAGTTTTTCATCTCTCTTCAACCTCTAGTCTCACATTTTCTCCCATCCTCCCCCCCCCCCTCCTTTGTACATCCCCCTATCTGTAACATCTCCTGAATGAAAGACTAGGAACCACATACAAATGCTGTAGTGAAAATCACCACCAATGTTCTTAGACTTGTAAAATGGATTCAGTTTGGATCTGCTTTGGCTTTCCCCAGGGTTTGTGTCACAGCAGCTTGTTTGTCTGGATTAAATAAATGGAGGCTACATAGTAGGCTACACATTTTTCTAATGAAATGTACAGTGTAGGCAAAACATAATGGCCAGGTTATTGCTACACTTGACACCATGGAATCATCTTATGTCAGCCCTCATGATCAGTTGTATGATGGAACCACGCATGCGGCAACCACGCATGCCTGAACAACTCGGTCGGAACAACGACTGCGTTGTTTCCACGCATGCCTTTACCACGCATGCCTTTACAACAATTTTTTGTTGTAAAGGCATGCCTAGTGGCAACAGAAGTACCCCGACCCCCATCCCTTAAAAACTACCCTGATACCCCCACCCACCCTGAGTCCTAAATCCGACCACCACCCCAAAAATAAAACAAAAACAGAATTACACCGACCCTGCCCCTAAAAACAGAAGTACCCCGACCCCCCACCTTTAAAAGCTACCCCGATACCCACCCACCCTAAGACCTAAAACCCACCCCCACCCTAAAAAATAAAACAACCTAACCCCTAAAAACAAAATTACCCCGACCCTAAAAACAGAAGTACACCGACCCCCCACCTTTAAAAACTTCCCGATACCCCCACCCACCGTGAGCCCTAAAACCGCCCCACCCCAAAAATAAAACTACCCAAACCCCCAAAAAAACAAAATTACCCCAACCCCCCACCCCTGCCCCCCAAAATTCGACCCACCTGCCTGCCCTGAATACAAAATTACCCCAACCCGCTACCCCGCCCCCAAAAACCCGACCCCCTAAATACAAAATTACCCCAACCACCATCCCTAAAAACCCGCCCGCCCTAAAAACAAAATTACCCTGACCCCCGCCCCTAATAACCTGCCCCCACCCGCCCTAAATACAAAATTACTCCAAGCCGCCACCTCTGCCCCTAAAAACCCAACCACCCACCTCTCATGAATACAAAATTACTCCAACGCCCGCCACGCCCCTAAAAACCTAACCCCCCACCTACCCTAAATACAAAATTACCCTGACCCTCACCCCTAAAACCTGCCCCCCACCCGCCCTAAAAACATAATTACCCCAACCCCCAAATACAAACTTACCCTGACCCCTACCCCACCCCTAAAAACCCGACACCTCCCGCCCACCCTAAATACAAAATTGCCCCGACCCCCACCCCTAAAAACCAGCCCCCCTATCCCTCTAAATAGAAAATTACCCCGAACCGCCCAACCCCGCCCCTAAAAACAAAATAACACCGCCCTAAAAACCATAGTCCCGAGCCCCCACCCCATCCCTCAAAAAAAAAAAAATAGCTTAACCACCCCAACCCCTTCACCCCCCACCCCTAAAAACTACCCCAGCCCCACTTACCTGACCGCGTCCTCTCTCGATATATCTTCCTTTTTCTCTGCCTTAACCACGCACGGGCGTTGTTGAGCACATGCGTGGTTAAGGCAGAGAAAAAGGCCTGCGTTGTTCAGGCAAGCGTCGTTCCTCTTGCGTGACAACGCAGGCGTGGTTCCAGACGCGTTGTTCCGGATCTTTCCCCTCATGACCTTGCACTGCCTTCTAGAACTGGGACATAATGCACTCAAAGCAGTGTGCCTAAAACACTGACAACTTAATCAGTAGCCTCAAACGTCTTCCAACAAAAAATTCAGATTCACCTCTCTAGACAAACTCTAAACGTATGTTTAACACAGTGAGAGATTTTGAATAACTATGTGCATCGTTTTCTAGTATTTTGTTTACTTTCTGGAATGTCAGCAGCATTTAAATTGTTTACAATTGGGAATTTGAAAGTAAGTAGACATCTAATTAGTTTGTTCCATGTTGGTTTTAAGAAAATGCAGTGCACTGTGGAAGGTGTAGCCTTTGTTTCCTTCGAATGACCAATACATTTGATAACAATGATAACGATGATTTGTGTAGGGACATTCGAGGGCTTCAAACATGAACCCGATCATAAAGTGATTTGCACATTGTTAGAAATGGGGTCTTTGGTTGGCAGTCAGGTTACCCCCTGTCTAAGCAAGGACCCGCTCTCTAGTCAGGGTAAGTCACACACAATCCAAATTATCCTGTGCCCACCCTCTGGTAGCTTGGCACTGAGCAGTCAGGTTTAACTTAGAAGGCAATGTGTAAAGTATTTGTGCAATAAATTATGCAATAGCACAGTATAAACACCACAAAAATACACCACACAAGTTTAGATGAATGACTGGTTAAAATAAGGTCAAAACGATAAAGATTTGATAAGTACAAGTTGAAATATCCCTTTTATAATGATAAGATGAGGTTTAAGTTCTTAAAAGCAACAAGTGTCTCTTGCAAGCACAAAGTACCTAGTTTGCGTCTAAATTATCTGCACTGGACTGCAGAGAAGGAAATGCGATTCCGGCAGGCTGTGCGTCGATTTTTGCCGCACAAGGAGTTCTTTGTAGAGATTAAGGGGGTCATTCTGACTTTGGCGGGCGGCAGACGCCGCCCGCCAAAGTTACCCCATCGAGAGACCACTCCGCGGTCAAAAGACCGCAGGGGTCATTTCGACTTTCCCGCTGGGCCGGTGGGTGACCGCCAAAAGATCGCCCGCCGGCCCAGCGGGAAAGGCCCTGCAACAATGAAGCCGGCTCCGAATGGAGCCGGCGGAGTTGCAGGGGTGAGACGGTTCAGTTGCACCCGTCACGATTTTCACTGTCTGCAATGCAGACAGTGAAAATCCTTGTGGGGCCCTGTTAGGGGGCCTCTGTACTGCCCAGGGGCCCCACGACACCCGTTCCCGCCATCCTGTTCCTGGCAGTAAAAACCGCCAGAAACAGGATGGCGGGAAGGGGGTCGGAATCTCAATGGCGGCGCTGCAAGCAGCGCCGCCATGGAGATTCAGCCCAGCCAGGGGTATTCCGGCGGGAAACCGCTGGATCCCCGTTTCTGACCGCGACTTTACCGCCGCGGTCAGAATGGGCTCCGAAGCACCGCCAGCCTGTTGGCGGTGCTTGGAATGAGGCCCTAAGTCTTTTTGGCCCTGAGACTTCAAGAAACAGAAGGCAAGCTCAATCCAAGTCCTTGGAGAGCACTTCTCAGCAGAGCCAGAGGGCAGCAAGGCAGTAGGGCAACAGCAAGGCAGCAGTCCTTTTCAGGAAAGCAGTCAGGTGAGTCCTTTGGGCAGCCAGGCATCTTCTCTTAGCAGGTTGCAGGTTCCGGATCAGAGTTCCTTACCAAGTAGGTATCTAGTCAAGATGTGTCTGAGTTGGTAGGATCAGAGACCCGGTTTAAATACCCAAATGTGCCTTTGAAGTGGGGGAGACTTCAAAGAATAGCTTAGAAGTGCACAAGGTCTCCTTTCAGTTCCATCCTGTCTGCCGGGGTCCCAGTAGGGGGTTTGACAGTCCGTTGTGTGAGGGCAGGCCACTGTCCTTTCAAATGTAAGTTTCAGGCCATCCACCCTCCCAGCCCAGGAAGACCCATTCAGTATGCAGATGTGTGCAGGTGTGACTGAGTATCCTGTGTTTGGGGTTGTCTGAATGAAATGCACAAGGGAGCTGTCAACCAACCTAGCCAGATGTGGATTGCAAGGCACAGAAGGATTTAAATGCAGAGAAAGGCTCACTCTCTAAAAGTGGCATTTCTAAAATGGTAATATTAAATCCAACTTCCAACAGTCAGCAGGATTTTGTATTACCATTCTGGCCATACTAAATCTGACCCTGTTACTCCTTTTAGATCAGAATCTACCACTCAAACAGTATATGAGGGCAGCCCTAATGTTAGCCTATGAAAGGAGCAGGCCTCAAAGCAGTGAAAAACGAATTGAGGAGTTTTACACTACCAGGACATACACAGGTATCTGTCCTGCCTTATATCTACACAGCACCCTGCCCTATGGGTTACCTAGGGTCTACCTTAGAGGTGACTTATATGTAGAAAAAGGGAAGTTTAAGGTTTGGCAAGTACTTTTAAATGCCAAGTCGAATTGGCAGTGAAACTGCACACACAGGCCTTGCAATGGCAGGCCTGAGACATGGTTAAGGGGCTACTTATGTGGGTGGAACAATAAGTGCTGCAGGCACACTAGTAGCATTTAATCTACAGGCCCTGGACACATGTAGTGCACTTTACTAGGGACTTATAAGTAAATTAAATAGGCCAATTCGGTATAAGCCAGTGTCACCATGTTTTAAGGGAGAGAGCATATGCACTTTAGCACTGGTTAGCAGTGGTAAAGTGCGCAGAGTCCTAAAACCAGCAAAAACTGTGTCAAAAAGAGGAGGAAGGCAGGCAAAAAGTTGAGGGTGGCCACCGTAAGGCTTTCAGGCCTAACACACATGTAAGGTGGAAATGGCTAGACTTACAAGAGCAAATTCACAATTTTGCAATTCACAAAAGGTATATTTCCACTTGTAAACTGATTTGATCACATATACCCTGGTGTGCTGTTACTTTAGGTGGGAGTAAATCTGCTCCCATGGGTGAAAAGGGGGATCCCCGGACTTGGATGCTCTTCAAAGATTGAGGATACGAGCAACTAAAAGAGTTTGTGGTATTTACAAACATTTTCATTCCCTATTCACAACCGGGTAAAAATAGAGGCTTATTCCTGGCAAGGGTAGCATCTGTTTCTAGGGTAGGAGTATGTCAGGAGCAATCCTAATTAGGTAGGGTGTAGGGGAAGAGTTTTCTCCAGTGTGACAAATACTTTTTCTACGAAGACAATTGAGGATTTTGCAGTTATACTAATGAAAATTTCTGCATATATGTACAACTGTACACTAGATTCAATTACACATCCACATGGGATCAAATGATGGAATAGGCATACAGAAAGGGAAAGCAACATTTACCACGCAGTCTTCACCACGTAATATCTTTGCTTCCAGTCTTTACCACATGTGCCTTTACCATGCATAATGTAAGTAGAGGTAAGTATGATTTCTTTTATGAAAAAACTCCTCGTAAGTAAAATGAATTAATTATATATTTGATTAAAAAAAAGAATGCAAGGTCAAAAGGGAACTAGGGGGTTAGTCTCCCCCATAATAAGAGTATTACATTATTAACTTACTGACTGAGAATTTGATATTAATATATATGCAAAAGTGTTAGGTTTGGGGCCCTTATCTCCCATTATAAGAGTATTACATTGTTAATATATTTCTTAATGAATTAGAGGGTAACAAAGTGAGTATTAATTTTTATTTTAGAATATGGAGGCTTGGCTGAAGTTTATCCCTCCAAAATAAAGGGTTTGATTATGACTTTAGCGGTCCATGGACCGCCTTGGGGGCTGTCTGACAGCCATTGGCTTGGCAACCGGACCACCCTATTACGTTGCATTTAGCCCCATAGAGGAAAGACTGCCGTGGCCCGCCGGCACCACCAGGCAGCGCAGACCACCGCAGCGGCGAGATAGGCTAATGAGGCTGTCAGAGTCATTGTTTCCGCCGGCCAGATTATGATGTTGACTTCCGCCAACTTGACTGTGGTGGTCTAACCTCCCAATCCCAGCTGGCGGAAACTGAGACATTAAAGAAAGAAACTCAACGGCAGGCAGCGTCACACATCCTGTGCTGCAATGGAGCCACAGCTGCTGCTCATAGATGGAGCACAAAATCCCTGCTGCAGTGGACACAACCTGCAGTAAGGCCACACACCTTCCCATGTCCCTAAACTCAAAAACAGAGCGACGCACTGCCATCTACATGGTATAGGGGTTATGCTATGTGGACCAAGTACAGTTGTCATTGTGTCCTGGGTCGGAGACGTTCACAAGGAATGACCCATTCACAGCCACATAAGTGTACAGAGCATTGTGTCACACAACAGCAATACCACATGAACATCGCACATATTTAAACTGCAACACTCACATTGCTCACGTACCTTGGACTGTCGTGAGATTGAGGACTCATATGTATGGATGTGTTATTCAACACAAATAGCATTCCATGCAACATCTCACTAATGGACCCGCACATATCACCAGTGCCGGCCTTAGCGCTGATGGTGCACGGTGCAACATTGTTTGGCACCTCCCCAAAGACAACCTCTGCCACGGATTGCCTCACTGCCACCCTTTAACAGTGCCCCTCAAAACTCTGATCTCTCTCCAGGCAAAACCTTAATCACCAGAATTATCTTGAGATTTTTATTGTTGCCTGAAAATTGCTCGAAGCAAGCAATGCTGCAGCAGGTGCTTTTAAAATCATAATATACTTGGAAACATAGCGCACACACTCAATATCAGCACCCGGGGCTGGGGCTTCGGTCACCCCACTCTAAAGCTGGCCCTCGATATCACCCACATTGCAACAAAATGGAAGGGTAATGAGATGAATAATATTTTCTAAGACAAATATCCAAAGCTCACAATGTAAACAATACCTGCACAATAAGGATGGGGCACCAGGGGCACTCCAGGAGGAATGCTGCCCTGGGACACATTTCACTTTGCACATACCCCTAAAACACCATTTGCACAGGAACTGGCCCTTTATGTATCTCAGGGACAACCAATAGTAGTGCCAAGTGACAAGTGACATGCCAATCTGCAAAATGTGTAAGTGCAAGTCACACATGTAGATGACATAGCTGGAAGGTACACACATCAAATGAACGCATGGTCAGTCAAATGGAAAGGAGGCTAGCACAATTGAACACCCTCTATGTGTGGAGAAACAAACTCTAGCTTTCACACATGAGACAAATGTCCCCCAGTCTACATGAGACAAATGTCCCCCAGAGGACACATCTAACATAATACATGTTGACTTTGGCCAAGCAATGATGGAAATCAAAACACAATGTAATGACACACCAATTGGATTACCAACAACATATCCATCCAGTGAACATCTACCCTTGTCCTGGGTGACACGGCACTGCCCACAAATGCAGATCTTGCCAACCACAGCAAATGGATCAGCAATCAGGGTGAAACACACACATCTGTAGGCATACAACACAAATTACTCAGGAACAACATAAAGGTATATAAGTAATTGCAAGACAAATGTGTACACAAATAGCAACACCTTAGGTTTATTAATTGTAAACCCAGTCAGTCCATATGTTAGTTCATGCATGGTGTTGTGCACCAGCTTGACTTTCATCACTGCCAAAGAACCTCCACAGGAAGGGGCATCAAGAGGACATGGAGGCACCTCAGGGATCAATCTTGGGTGGGGTGGTGTCGAATTTGGGATGGTTGGGTTTGGGTTTGGATTTGGGAGGGTGGACTTGCGTCTTAGGAGGGGTAGTCTGGGAGGTGTGTGTTACTTCGGGGTGGGAGGGGTATGGGTGCTTGCAGGGGGGCAGATGTGACAGGGGAGGACTTGGATGTGGAAGATATGGGTTGGAATGTGGGTGGGGACGAAAAAGCAATCTCAAAAAGGAAACTCTAGTTGGGAAAATGGTAGGGTCTTCAGAAGGGATTCGGGTTTGGGAGGTTGAGGGAGTGGTTGTCTTGCATGTGGGTGTTGATGCTATTGGTGTGTGCATGTCTGAGGTATTCAGGGGGGGCTGTGAGGTGGAGGTGCTGGATGATGTGGGAGTTGTGGCTGTGTGTGGGGGTGTTGAGGTAGTGTCTGGGGGTATGGTGGATGTGGTGTCTGTGTTTGTGGGTGGTGGGGTGATGTCTGGGGGTATGGTGGATGTGGTGACTGTGTTGGAGTGGTGTATGGGGGTATGGTGGATGTGGTGGCAGTGTGTGTGTGTGTGTTGGGGTGGTGTATGGTGGTATGGTGTCTGGGGATTGTGGGCTTGTGGGTGTTGCAGTGGTGTCTGGTTGTATGGTGGGGGTGGTAGATGTGTCACTGGGTGTTGTGGTGGTGTCTGTGGGTATGGTGGTGATGTAGGAAGAATAGGAAGACATCATATACATCACATACATACAAACATAATACAAACATTGTAGGCTAGAGATAGTTGTAAACCAATGTAAGTAGTGAAAAGCTTAATACATGACATGTTAAAAAAGACAGAATGTGGGTTCAATAGAAAAGGCAGGTCATATTTAGGACAAACAAACACTTATTACTTAGGAAACGTATACACACGCTGCATTGTTAAGTTAGCTGTGCTGAAACACACAAGAGGCTCAAACCACATTAGAATGAGAGTTTTTCTTTGGAGCTGCACCAACTGTCGCTTTCAGAATCTTCACTTAGCACGAACAGGGTGGAACATCCTGCCTTAGCACAAGGGTCCTAAAAATTACAAGTCATTCATATCTTGGTGAGGGGAACTGTGTAAGGGTCAGATAAGCATTTACACAAGGCAGGGCTACCGTGAGCATCATGTAACATATAATCACTTGTCGTGCCGAAAGATAGAGATGCTGAATGACGTCAATGTTACTTACCCACCCATGAGGCGACCAATAATCATGCATGTGCTCTTTTCAAGAGGTGCCTCTCCACTATTATCGTATCTGTATTGCTTGTTCTTGCTTACATCAATGATGAACTTGTGACCATAGTTTTTTGTGTTTTTTCCAGTATAAATACCACTGCTTGTGAACTAGAACTTTGAACTTCAGTCATGGCCTCTATGTTGAGACTGCCTGTCGTTCCCAGCTGAAAATCGATTAAACCTATATTACTTTGTCAAATTGATCTGGCTTATTTTATTAACAGATTTCCTTCTAACAGTGGTTGTGATGTGTGGGTCGGTGGGAGTGGTGTCTGTGGGAATGGTGGTTGTTGTGGCATGTGTGAGTGACTGTTGAGTGCTTGCACGCCGGTATGTCTTGTATTGCTTGTGTTTATGTGTGCTGCTTGTGTGTGTTGAGGTGGGTGCGTGCAGATGTGTCTGCATGCTTGGGACAGGTTGGTGCGTGCAGATGTGTCTGTGTGCTTGGGACAGGGGAATAGGGAATTTGGATTGGGAAGAGCTAGGTGTTGGGGGGAGGATTGTAGGGGGCAGGTGGCTGCCATCCGTCAGGAAACCAGAGCCTGAAACGATCTCTATAGGCCAGACATGGCACTATGAATGCCTTACAGTGCAGGTAGTCTTGTTTTGCAAAAACGGACCAGTATAAATTTGGCATGACACATGTCTTCATATTGTTGAGGTCACAATATCATCTGTTGCTAGGGTGCCTGTGCCATACCCAAGTACAATGTTATAGTCTAAGGAAATGGATATATTGAATATATTGACTTCAGAAATCTACTCTACAATATCTAAACATTTGAAAGAAGCTTAAGCAAAGACCATTGTATTTGTCCAAAGTGAGTTTATGTTATTTAGTTTCAACCTACAGCTCCAGAGTTTTAAGATCACAGATCCAGATGATGTGCTGAAATTGCTCACATAGCAAACACAATGCACTTGCCGATGTTGATGTGTTATTTTTACTTTGACAGTATGACCAATGTGTTGGGCTCACAATCCCTGTTGGTTGAATGCTGGGCTTATTTAATCCCCCGTGGAAAGGCCCTGTGCCCAACCGTATGCTGGAAGCACAGCTCTCGAAGGAAGTTGGGCAGAGGGCCTGGCTGCTGGGGAATGAATGAGAGAAAGAAAGCATTGGGAGAGAATGAGAAAGAAGAGAATGAAAGAAAAAAGGGGAGAAAGAAAGACTGGGAAAAGAGAAACATAGAGAAAGGAAAGAATGAGAGAAAAAAGATATGAGAAACCAGAATAACAAAGAGAATGAGTATATTAACTGAAGGTGGCCAAGATGGTGACTACACAAGCTGCATAGTACAGAGTTCCGCGGCTCTCGGCCCCCAGAACAACATCCTGTCACATCGCTGCAGCCCCCCACTACCTGCATGGTTGCAGACTTCCCCCCGATGTGCACCACCAGGCTCTAGGTACCCTTGCTAGAGCCTGGTGGATCTTTCAGGCTATGGGGACTTGGTTGGCGGGAGATGTGGCCTGCGACCTGCGGTGTAGGAGCGCAGGCCTGACGGGCATGGATTGCGGGTGAGCCTCACTGAAGGGAGGCAGCATGACTGCTACTACACCCAGCTACGTTGGCTGCTGTGGATCGAGTGCAGCCGTGCAGCACCAGAGTCGCCATTGGCACTACAGCTCCGGCCCCATCTTTCTGCAGTGACGAGACACAACAGAAGTCCTTGGAAAGCTGACTTCCTGGACGCTCTTGTTTGGGTGAGTGACCTGCAGGAGAGGCCCTGTGTCTCAGCCGTAGACTCCTCTCCTCCCTCACCAATACAGACTGGGGTAACCATTGTCACACTGCTCCCTTCCATGGTCTCTTGCTTTTCCCTTCCTGAACTGGAGGCTTACACTGGTCACCTTGGCCTCTGAATAATCATGACATCTCCCACAACGGGGACACTCAGGGAACAGGCACTGGGGTCTCAGCAGTGACAAGGTGGGGCTCTTCCCTATCCTATACACATGCAGGCCAACGCTGGTGCTCCAAGACTAAGACCAGAGGCTGGAAAGACACTAGGTGATTCTGCTGCACATCCGCCTTCTACCTTCTTCACTGCATTGACGCAATTATCCCCTTTGGAACACTGTAGTGGGTCTGGGGAGAGAGTGTCTCTCCTGGGTGATATTCAGCAAAGCTTGGGTGTTGGAGTGCTCCTCTCCTTCCCCGCCCTTAAGACTTCTAAGATTTGTGAGCTGTGACAAACCTTGGATTGTGCAAAACTATTAATGCATAGGGCGTAACATGTGGAGCATTTTCAGAGGCCATCCCATGGCATTGCCCGTCATCATGGCATACTGCCACCATGGTCCATCCCAAGCAGGATGGAGTGACGGTGGTGGCACCTGGCCCAAGGGAGGCAGCAAGGAAGGGGAGCGGCAGCACCCTCCAGATGAGCCACTGGGCAACCATCTATCAGCAGAATCACTGCCATGGTGAACATCAAAACCACCCTGGAACCAAAGATCAACGATCTGCAGATTGACATGGGCCTCATGAGAGAGGATCACAAGAAACGGATGTCAAGTCCATAGAATCTATTCTAGCCTCTCTCGGCCCATCGGTCTCTGATCTAGCTCACACATCAACGTCTGCAAGAAGAAGTAGCATACCTCTGATGGCGCGAAATCGACCAGGATGGTAGATCCTGTTGCAACAACATACGGACAGTGGACCTCCTGGAACATGTAGAAGGCCACAGCATGGAGCTGTACCTCGAGGACTGGTTCTCAACGACCATCCTGCAGGGCAAACAGGCCACTTTCTTCTCTGTCAAGTGCCCGCACAGAATGCCAGACACGCCACCACCCCATCCCCATTGGTTGCCCGCCTATTCAGTTACAGAGATAGGGACCATACCTTGCAGGTCACCCATGCCAGAGGTGGAGAGCTCTTAAGTTAATATTTTCTGAGACTACACCCTAGAGGTGCAATGAAGTAGGTCCTCCTTTATGGCTGTGAAATGGTGCCTCCGAGAGCATGACATCAAATACACACTCCAGTTCCCTGCAAAACTCCAGATCATGCAGGGGGACAATGCCATCATATTTGCCAGCCTGGAGGATGCATGGTGCTCGCTGCAGTGAAAGGGCATCACAGCCCCACTAGTGAAGTCCTCCAACTCCCCCCCCCACAGAGTGAAAGGTACAAAGACGCCATAGATCCCCCAGCACACACTACCCAATTGGGCCAACAAAGGAACAGGCAGCCAAGGAAAGGGTACAGGTGGCTGTGGAAGTGGAGCAATGTGTGGCGACTCACTCTCCAGCTGGCACAATTGGGGGGGTTCATGGGTATGAAACACCAGGCACTGTCCTAACCTTGGTAGATGTATTTTCTCATGTTTCACTGGTTCTATATGTCTGTGGTCGAAGGGGCATGGGGAGGTTTGGGGGGAGGCAGGGACCCGTGGGGTGATGCCAGAGATGTTGCACTCTTTCCTTTCATGCTGTTACTGACCTGGAATGTTAGGGGGTTCGCAGGTTATGTGAAACATTATTGAGTGCACCAGTACTTAAGTAGATGCAAAATTCAGTTTACACTGCTTCAAGAGACCCATCTCATTGCCCAGGACCTCAAGAGTATGTGCAGGCTCTGGCGTGGCACATAGGTAGGTACCACCTACTCTCACTACACTAGAGGCACCCCCAAATGTGCTGCACACTACTTCAGATCCAGAAAGGAGAGGCACGGTCCTAGAGGAAGACCTAGATGGCTCCCCAGTGTCACTAGTCTCCCTGTATGCCCCCAACACCAATCAGGGCCTTTTCCTGCGATCCCTCACCTCTGCTCTGATACATAACCGTGCTGGTGGGAGATTATAACTGTGTCCCAGATCTAGACAAAGACTGCTCGCCACCTGAAACACTGGGCTTCCCACACACAGGTGCTGGATGTCTGGCAAAAACTTCACCCTACATCTCAGGAATATTGCTATTACTCTAGGTTACATGATTTGCACACCAGAATTGATATTTTTTATGGCAGTCCGGAGGTGCTGGTGAATCTCTTCCGACCACTGCCCATTGCAACTCCAAGTTTCATGGGTCCGGGGATGTTGTCATATCCCCACATGTAGGCTTCCCGCTGAGGCCCTGTGCAACATGGCCTTCCGTGCTACCCTATCAGACCACATTACCACATACTTTAACAAAAATTAAGGCGCAGTCTCTTTGGCGCCAACTGGTGCTGGGCAGGGATCTTCACTCCTTGGAAAGGGACATCTGGTGATATGAGTGGATGTTACCGGATGACAGGACAGCAGTTGCTCCCTTAGCATGGGCACGTCTTGCCTATATGACGGCTGTAAACCAATTGGCCAAATTGCATTATAACGGCTACTTGACTAGGAGGCACGTTTAAGGTGACAATGCCGACAGATGACTGGCCTGGCTCATCCGGTCTGACTCTCCCCGGGTCCCTATCACTGCTATTCACGGTGAGGGGGCTCAACCCACAACACCCAGGATGCCATCAACAATCCTTTCTGCTCTTACTATACCAAACTGTACACAGCTCCTAGATCGGTAGATGCAGCTCAAATTAAGTTTTTCCTAAATGGCATATGTCTGTCACACCTGCAGGCTGAACAACGGGCGGATCTCGAGGCACCCCTGACTGACACTGAAATACAGATGTGAGAAAATAAATGGCGTGCAGTAAGAGCCCTAGAGGAAATGGGTGTCTGATCTAATTTGATTCTGCTTTTCAACCAACATTGACCCCCCCCACCACTTGTTGAAAGTATTTAGGCCCGTATTTATACTTTTTGACACTAAACTGCGCTAACGCAGTTTAGCGACAAAAAGTTTAGCGCCGCCTAACGCCATTCTGAAGCGCCTTGTGGGCGCCGTATTTATTGAATGGCGTTAGCCGGCGCTAGCAGACCGGCGCTGCCTGGTGTGCGTGGAAAAAAACCACGTACACCAGGCAGCGCCGGCGTTGGGGAAAATGGCGTTAGGGCGTCTTAAAATGGTGCAAGTCAGGTTGATGCAAAAAAATCGCCTCCACCCGATTTGCGCCATTTTTAACGACGCCCAGGCGCCATTTACATGACTCCTGTCTTAGTAAAGACAGGAGTCATGCCCCCTTGCCCAATGGCCATGCCCAGGGGACTTATGTCCCCTGGACATGGTCATTGGGCATTGAGGCATGTAGGGGGGCACAAATCAGGCCCCCCTATGCCAAAAAAAAATATTAAAAAAATAAAAAATGATACTTACCTGAACTTACCTGAATGTCCCTGGGATGGGTCCCTCCATCCTTGGGTGTCCTCCTGGGGTGGGCAAGGGTGGCAGGTGGGGTCCCTGGGGGCATGGGAGGGCAGCTGTGGGCTCATTTTGAGCCCACAGGTCCCTTAACGCCTGCCCTGACCCAGGCGTTAAAAAGAGGCGCAAATGCGGGGTTTTTTGCCCCGCCCACTCCCGGGCGTGATTTTTGCCCGGGAGTATAAATACGACGCATTTGTGTCGCAGTCATTTTTTTGGACGGGAACGCCTACCTTGCATCTCATTAACGCAAGGAAGGCGTTCACGCAAAAAAATGACGCTCTTTCCTCATACTTTGGCGCTAGACGCGTCTAACCCCAAAGTATAAATATGGCGTTAGTTTTGCGCCGAATTTGCGTCGAAAAAAATGACGCAAATTTGGCGCAAACAGAGTATAAATATGCCCCTTAATTCCTACTCCATGGGTATACTTTCTGCCTCCATCCCAGAAGCGATACTGGTTGTCCTGCACAAGCCTGACAGCAGCCCCTTATCTGTGGGCTCATACAATCCCCTTTCCTTGTAAAATTTGCATGATAAGATTCTTGGTAAGGTGCTGGCTACCCGGCCGGTCCCCATTGCACAGCACGTAATTCACCGAGATCAGAATGGGTTTATACCCGGCAGGAGCACTTTCCTGAACCCCCACCACTTGTTCATGGTAATGGACTGGGCATGATCCACTGGCAATACCACGGGATTGCAATGTTGGACACCGAAAAGGCGTTCTACACCCTTGTATGGGAATATCTGAAGGAAGTCCTCAAAAGAATTGGTATAGGCCCCTGATTCCACAAATGGATTGATTTATTATACAGTACAGAACCCCCCAGGGTTAAAACTGGAAGCACTATCTCTGACACATTCAATATTGAACGTGGCACCTGCCAGGGATGCCCTTTATCCCCTATAATATTTGCATTGGCTGTGGAGCTACTAACGTACACTCCGGGCATGAGCAATGGATTGGGGACTCAGAGGTAAGTGACCGTCGGCATGTAGTCTCCCTATATGCCGAAGATGCCCTGGTGCACCTATGCAATGATTTTGCGACTCTGCCCGGCTTAATGACGTTCTGATGTGTACTTGATATGTCAATGTTTAACTATCAAGTTATGTTTTGGTAAACATATGTTTCTCTGATAAGCTGGAAGTAATATTTTCTGTTGGCAGATAGGGCATAGTAAAATGCTAATAATATGTTCAGTAATAGTTCACTTCAATGATATTTGGAAATTGTCTTCTGTATGTTTAATGAATATATTACAATATTGATTGATAGGTGCGTAATAGATAGGTGGATATTTCTATGTTTAAAAACTACTGCAGGATGTTGATGATTACAGTCTTTGGAGTATTATTGCCAATTTGCAAGATTATGGAAATTTAAATATATATCAGTTGAAGTTTAACATGAACACAAACATTTGTATTAGCTCTGATGTGTTGATAAATGTATTAATGTGTCTTTATAAAAATACACAATACAGATTTTATTTCAAACAGTAACTTCAGATAACACAAATTATAAAAATAATAATAAACACCGGATAAATGAGGACACAGCAAATATGTGTAAAGTATGACATATTTGTGTGTGCATACATGAAGTTGACTTTCATTCTCAGCGTAAAAACATGTATGAAAATATTGATTATAGAAGAATAAAAACTAGTCAGTGCTCAAAAATCAATCTTAGTGCTAAAATTGCTTTTCACAGTGTCCTGTTTCAGAGATATGCACTGTCCAATGAAGGCAAAAGCCTTGCCCTGCACTTCCTAGAGACGTGTGCTCCTTTGCAACAACCAAACACCATAAAGAAACTACAATCAGTGTTAGGCATCCTAAATTTCGGTAGAACATACCTACCAGACTATGCATAGTATATTAAACCGTTGTATGAATTAATTCATTCAGATTTTTTTTCCAGCACACATTGAACATCTAAGCACACACAAATACTCAAATCATTACAGACTGAACTGCTAGCATCTAGACACTTACACAGTCATGTAATACACTGGCTACACTTATGTCGCCTTCAACTAAGGTGAACCAGTGCCTATTGCATATAAATGGCATCGCTAAAACATAGTACAAATGCTCTTTGAGAAGCAGTTCAAGCATTTTGCTAACACCCATTGTAATTGCCCAGGAGGAGTGCCTGCTTAGTGTGTGCCTGATGCTTTCTGCAGTGGCTTGTCTCCATAGTTTTATACATATACACGTTTTGCTAGTTGCTACAAATGTTTACATAAGAATACTGTAGCTACCGAGGTGTATGCCATGGCCAAACATTTTTTAGAACTAGTGCCTTAAATACTGTATGCACTTAAATATTTTTTGTTTAACAGCGATATAAATGCGGAGAGATAAGTTTGGAATTGTGCTTCAGAAAGCCAGAGATTCACATGAACTGCTAGTTCTCTCATAGGGGGTTTCCGTGTATAGTCATAAGCGTTGAACAGTTCCGCCCGCCTGCGGGGACCCTGGAGCACTTTTTCCAATAAAACTTCTTAAGTGTCCATGTTCGCCTTACTTCAGGAAGGCCTGCCAAGTCACTTAAGAATGTCCATATGCAGCCTAGAAGAAAGGCTACAGTGTCTAAAATTCTTCATCCAGTTTGCTCTAAAAACTGACAAAAATAAGACACATGCATTCAAATGCCTGAAAGAGTTGAAAACTTTTGCAGAAAAAATCCTTCACAAATCTTTTTATATTGCAAAACAATGATGAAGGAGTGCAGGGCAGTGTAGCCCATAGGCTGCCATTATTAATGAAGAAAAAGGGGACTGTGACTTTAAGAAAACCCAGTCCTCCAGTATCCCATCATGCCTAGAGAGAGGCAGTTACCTCCGTTCTTTTTTCTGGCTCCTGCTGACAGGACCCTGGAGCATTGAGCTCGACCTATTTAGGTTTTTTCTTCTAAAATACAGTGAAAATTTTGGTGACAACTACTTCACTCAATGTCTTTTGGCTTTCTCTCTTGATTTTTGTCTTTTTCTGACTGGAATTAAGGCTTTTTCCCCAGTAAAAGTGCCTTCTCTATTTGACAAATGTCCACGATGTGACAGAAACAGACTCTCACGAGGTCTGTATCATCTGCCTGCCGTGTTCATACATTCCTCCCTCCTGTAACATCTGCAAATCATTTTCCAGATGTACCCTGCGTGACAGGGAGAAGATTTGCCTTCAAGGGAGAGCAGAGAGGTGACGCCAGGAAGCCAGTGGGACCTCTGAGCCAGGTAAAGGTCAGTCTTCCACCAGAGCTTTTCCCTCAGCCTCCAGTGAACGTGGAAGGTCTTAGAGGCGCTCTTCTGTTAGAAAACGCTTACGGTTCCGGTCGACGTCGAAAGGAGGTACGGTGCCGACATGCTTGCCGTCGAAGTCTGGCTCGACGTTGCACAAGCGTCGCCGCTCGACTTTAAGACACCGCACGACATTGAAGACTCCACAACACATGACATTGAGGAGCATATCGACGTCGTTGGAATTGACGTCGAGGCGAAAACGCAGATTTCGCATTTCAACGCCGAGGTCCCACTCAACGTCAACACCTAGACATCGGAGAGAAAGATCGACGTCGATGACTCCCTCGACTTCGAGGAGACAGAAACGGAGAAGGATCTATCCATCACCGGATTCACGCCATTCCCTTTCTCTGGTGCTTCTTCCTTCGTCGCTTTCTCCTCATACCTCTCCTCCAGCAGCTGCTACGCCTCCTCTTCATTCTTCACGAAGTCTGACTCTGCTGCGGCCGGCTGCTCCGGTTCTTCCAGCACCCGCGCCGCTTTTGGTGCCTCAAGTGCTTATCAGTGCCCCAGCTCCCAGACCGAGCTCAACATCATGCCACCGATCTCGTCATGGCCATCAGTCATCAGGCTGCTCAAGGTCAAGACATTGCCCCCACAGATCTAGACATAGATCAAGATCACGTGCCCATCAGAGAGATTCCTCGTCCTCTACCAGAGATTACTCACCTACATTAATATATTCACCTCCACCTCGTTCCTCACCGGTTGATGAAATAAATACCTTTCATGAAGTTCTGGTACGAGGTGCGACAAAAGTCAACATTCCGATGGCTGTCCCTACTCCATCTACTTCTACATCTAGTATTCCTTACCCCGGCTACGACTAAGTCTGCTTCCTCCAGACTACACAAAAAGTATCGTCCTCCAGAGCAAGAGCCTTTGTTTCTGTGTTCAGACCCTCCACCTGATTCGGTGGTAATACTGGATGCCCACAAATCCCATGCTACCTCTCCGTCTTCTGCCTCTCCTCCTGACAAAGAGAGTAAGAAAGTGTATTCAACAGGTCGCAAAGTCTGTAGTTTGGCCGCAATCTGCATGAAGACAGCAAGCGCAACAGCCCTCTGGGGCAGACATGATAGGGCCTTGTGGGATTCCCTACTCCAGTTTGCAGAACACCTCCTGAGAGATCATAGGGAGGATTTTTTGGAGATCGTCCAAGAGGGTGCCATGGTCTCTAACCAAATCATTAGTGCAGCGGCGGACTCTTCCTTGCTCCCTGTACATACATTGCATACATACTGCCACGGAGTAACGCTAAGGAGACATTCATGGCTGCGTCTAACATCACTGAAGCCGGATGCTCAGCAGTACATTCTGAACCTGCCATTTTCAGGTTCCACTCTATTCGGCTCTCACGACGACGATGAGATGGCAAGGATGAAGGCTGAGGTGGACACATTGAAGACAGTGGGTCTTGAAAAACCCAAAGAACAACGAAGGCCCTTCCGACCTTTCCAACGTTGCTATTCTACTCAGAGGGTTAAAACTCCTCAGTGGCTCCCTGCAAGATCTCACCAGCAATTCCAAAGATCTTACCAGCCTCAGCGAAAATCACAGAGAGGACGTACGACACATCAGCCCAATCAGGGTTCTCAACAACCTTCAGCCTCAAAACCATGGAAGTTTTCTTCCCCCGAGTCCGTTACCCACTCCGGTGGGGGGAAGCGTCACCAATTGCCTGGCAGAGTGGCAACGAATTACAACAGATGCTTGGGTCTTGAACATTGTACAAAATGGATATTGTCTCAGGTTTTCCACTCCGCACCCAAGCATTCCGCCGAAATCTACCACTTCTCATCCCGGCCTTCTAAAGGCAGAAGTTTCCATCCTCCTCGGAAAGAAAGCAGTGGAACCCGCTCCCTTCAACCAGCGGGGAAAAGGCATTTACTCAAAGTATTTTCTCATTCCAAAAAAGGACAAGAAAGAGTTCAGACCCATTCTAGACCTAAAGATTGCCAACAAATGGATCCAAAAGGAAAAGTTCTGGATGCTGGCCTTACACCAGATATACCCCCAGATTCATCAAGGGGACTGGCTTTGCTAAGTAGACCTACACGATGCCTACTGTCATATCCCCATCGCGAAAAGGCATCGGAAGTTCCTGAGATTTGTTGTGGGACAAGATCACTTCCAATACACCACCCTACCATTCGGTCTCAAGTCAGCACCCAGAACTTTTTCCAAATGCATGACTGTGGTGGCAGCACATCTCCGAAGACATCGGATCTTCATCTATCCATATCTGGATGACTGGCTAATCAAGGCAGTAGCCCAACTGCATTTCGAGTGGACATGCAATCTCCTTTATCGGCTAGGGCTTTATGTCAACTATCTCAAGTCTAAGACAGTTCCTGTCCAGAAGTTGCACTACTTAGGAGCTACCATAGGCACACTATAGGCAAATTTGTGTCCCTCGGAGGAAAAACGCTTATCCATTCTCCAGAAGTGTTGTGCACTACAAACTATGCATCGCCCAACAGTGCGCACAGTCTCCTCACTTCTCGGCTCCATGGCCTCCTGCATCTTTCTGACACCCAACACTCGCCTCCACATGCGACGTCTTCAGGAGTGCCTGGAGGACCAATGGAATCAACTGTCTGGAAACTGGGAAGACCGAATGCTTCTGTCCACCCACACAATCAGATCCCTCGCTTAGTGGTGTTCTTCAACCAATCTCCTAAAAGGGATGCCTTTCCGCCCAAAGCCTCCAGCACAGACTATCGTGACAGATGCCTCTCTCCTCGGATGGGGGGCCCATATGAGGGGTAGCCTCAGATTGAGAGAGTGCATTACTCACTGCCTAATTAATGCAGCTTCCTCCTTAACAAATATACGCAAGTGGGTGTGGGCCTCTGGTTCTGACGCCGACCGAGGTTCAATCTCCAAGTAGGTTTGTTGCAATCAAGTTAAGTTTGTTTCAAGAGATTTTTGCCTGAAAACAAACCCCAGTAAGGATTTCATTGGTGTCCAAGAAGTTAGTTAGCTGAGAGGACAGGGCCTCCCTAAACACTACATCCTCAAGCATGTACATAGGAAGCCTTTGAGTGGAAACTGTTGAAAAGGTCCTGTCCCAAAAGAGACTCATCATTAAGGGGCTATGATAGGAGATATCACAGCCTCTATGGTCAGATGAGGCGATGTGGGGGGCAGAATTGAGAGTGCACACTATCCTGCTCACGTGAACAAAAAATGTGTGCACCAGAGAATAAACAGAATGAAGACAAGAGGTATGATTGTGAGGTGCCAGGGATAAGGCAGATTCCAACAGCCACGCCAACATGTCAGAATCTCGGCATTGAGAACTGTCTGCACCCAAGGAAGTGCAGGATGAGACCTATCAAGAGACAACTATTAAAGTCCCCGCCCAGCAACCATGGAGTAGGGGCTCATTCCATTTGAGGCATAAATACAACCTATGACTAGTGGGTTTCCATCCTATTTCCCTTAATGTAGAATAAACCTACCCTCAGCATCCATCACCGACCTATAAACTACAAAGAGAATCCATAGAACAGCCTTCCCCCCAGCATTGGTGAAATCGTTCGTAAAATGCACTTGCCTTCACCAGTGTTGCTGCAATCTAGACCCTTGTTCACTAGTTGTGTGGGACTACTGAATTAGTGCTATCTGTGCGGTATGTCTCTTTAAGTGAATCCCATTTCCCTGTAATTTCAAGTGACAATGTTGTATTGATTTAATTGAGTTCTGGGGAACACCAGATATGCAGTGGTTTAAATTAAAGCTCTCTGGATGCCCCCCACCATGTCATTCACCACTCTTGTCAAGAAGGAGAATTATGCATAAGTGCACTTCCAGCTTGTTTAACCCCTCAGGTGCCCAGGACATAACGGTTATATCCTCGTTAGTACCGCTCAGGTGGCGAGGACGTAACTGTTACATCCTGCTATGGGCCCTCAGGAGCCTCTCCCCAATGGCCAAGCACCTCCCTCCCCTGGGCAGAAATGGAAGGGGAGTCACTTACCCTTACTCCCCTGACCCCCCTTCCGGACCTCCCCCCGTGGCATCTGATGACATTAGCGCGTGATCGTACTGACCTAATCAGAGGCTGCCCCCACAGCGCTGAAAGCTGAGCTTCCAGCAGGGATCGGAAGAAAAGCATTTCTCCAACGATAACGTGGAGGGGTGAGAGTGAGACATCAAAGGAAAGGAAAGGCCTTTCCTTTGATGGCTCTCTCAGCATTTTGCGATGCGATCGGGCACCAGAAATGCCCACTAGACACCAGGGAGTTTTTTTTATTTTGTTTATTATATCTGCATAAGGGGAGCGGCCCGTTGGGCAAGGTCCGCTCCCCGGAGGGGCAAATTATTTTTAGGCCTTTTCTGCCCACCTTGGGGGCAGACACCACTAGACACCAGGGATTTTTCATTTTATTTTTTTAGATGAGGGGAGCGACCCCTTAGGCAAGGGTCGCTCCCCTGGGGTGTCCAAATGTCAGGCCATTTTTCTTAGGCTGAAACCACTAGACACCAGGGATTTTTGGGGGGGCAAATTTGTTTCTGCCCCCTTGGAAAGGCCGAAATCTTTAGGCACCAGGGATCATTTTTTTTGTTTTATGTTTTTAGATGTGGGGAGCAACCCCTTAGGCAAGGGTCGCTCCCCTGGGGTAGGGGGTCGCTCCCCTGGGGGGGAAAAATATTTTTATTAGGCCAATCTGCCCCCAAAGGGGGCAGAAACCAATAGACACTAGGGATTTTCATTTTTTTGCATCAATTTCACGCAAGGGGAGCGAACCCCTTAGGCAGGGGTCATTCCCCTGGAGGGCAAATTTATTTTAGGCCATTTCTGCCCCCCTTGGGGGCAGATCAGTCTATATTTATTAGGCCAATCTGGCCCCAAGAGGGGCAGAAACGACTAGGCACCAGGGAGTTTTTTGTTCGCCTATTTCACGCAAGATGAGTGACTCCTTAGGCATGGGTCGCTCCCCTGGGGGGGAAATTTATTTTAAGCCATTAGATCAGCCTATTTCTATTAGGCTGATCTGCACCCAGGGGGCAGAAATCACTTCGGCACTAGGAATTGGTGTGTGTATGTGTGTGTTTTGTTGGGCTAGGGTCGCTCGCCATGGGGGCACATTACTGTTGGCCATATTTGCCCCCCTTGTGGGCAGATTGGCCTATTTTTGGAAGGCACATCTGCCCCCAAGAGGGGCAGAAAGCCCACCAGAGAACAGGGAAGATTTTTTTTTTTTTAAAGTGGGTGGGGGTATAGCCATACCACCACCCCAAATAAATGGGGCCAAAGTTGTTCTGCCCACCAGTGGGTAGATGGGGCAATTGCCCCCAATCCACTCCCTGGGGGGGACAGAAAGCCCACTAGATGCCAGGGAATAAAAAAAAAAAATAGCGGGTGGTGGCTACCACCCAGTATGGGCAAGGTTATGCCCCCACTCCAACTGAATGGGGTAACAGTCTTTCAGCTCTTCCCCGCACACTAAAACATCTTATCCCACGGCAAGCAAGAGGACATTTGATTATTTTGGGTTTTTGTTTTACATTGGGCCATGAGAGCTTGTCTAACTCTCAAAATCGTCCCACTTTGAATGGTGAGGACTGCACTTTTGAGACTTTGGTTCACTGCCATGTAGAAAAATCCACAAGACCTAGACACATCTGAAATCTAAACATCTGGGTGTGTCCAGGGTGGTGTGTTTCACATGCACCCCGCACCATTTTCTTACCCACAATGCCCTGCAAACCTCCAACTTTGCTGGAAATCACACATTTTACCCAAATTTATGAGATGGAACCTTCCCGAATCTGCAGGAATCCACAAAATTCCTACCACCCAGCATCTATACCGATAAAAAATCTGCCCCACTTGTCAGCCTAAAAATGTTTTTTTTCAAACTGTCCTTTTGGACCAGCTTTACTTCCCCCTCATTTTGGACATGTTTTTGGCTCTTCCCTGTCACAAGCCCATCTACACAAGTGATGTATCATTTTTACCGGGAGACTGATGGGATCGTTGGGTGGTAGGAAATTTGTGCCGGTGTAGTGATCCCACACAGAAATGTAGGAAAAATTTCCTTTTTTAGCTAAATTTGAGGTTTGCTGAGGATTCTGGGTAAGAAAACACTAGGGGATCCACGCAAGTCACACGTCCCTGGACTCCCTCTGGTGTCTAGTTTTCAGAAATGTTTGGGTTTGGGTTTGGTAGGTTTCCCTAGATGGCTGCTGAGCCCAGGACCAAGAACTCTGATGTGTCCAAGTAGTGTTTTGGGGATTTTCCTGTCACAGGCACTAGGCCTACTCACACAAATGAGGTACAATTTTTATCGGGAGACCTGGGGAAACGCTGGGGAAACAGATTTCATAACTTTGCAGCACCAAAATGTGAGGTTTTGTTTTGCCAAATTTTAAGGTTTGCTAAGGGTTCTGGGTAACAGAACCTGCTGAGAGCACCACAAGCTATCCCATCCTGGGTTTCCCTAGGTATCTAGTTTTCAGAAATGTCCAGGTTTGCTAGGTTTTCTTAGGTGCTGGATGAGCTAGAGGCCAAAATCCACAGCGAAGTCCCTTGCTAAAAACAGGTCTGTTTTCTTTGGGAAAATGTGATGAGTCCACGTTGTGTTTTGGGGCATTTTCTTTCACGGGCACTAGGTCTACCCATACAAGTGAGGTACCATTTTTATCGGGAGACTTGGGGGAACACTGAGTGGAAGGAAATTTGTGACTCCAGAACTTTCTGTCACCGACATGTGAGGAAAAAGTGTTTTTTGCCAAATTGTGAGGTTTGCAATGGATTCCGGGTAACAGAACCTGGTGCGAGGCCCACATGTCACCCCATCTTGGATTCCCCTAGGTGTCTAGTTTTCAGAAATGCACAGGTTTGGTAGGTTTCCCTAGGTGCCGGCTGAGCTAGAGGCCAAAATCCACAGCTAGGCACTTTGCAAAAAACACGTCAGATTTCAATGTAAAAATGTGATGTATCCATGTTGCGTTTCCCGTCGTAGGCAGTAGGCTTACCCACACAAGTAAGATACCATTTTTATCAGGAGACTTGGGGCAAAACAGAACAGAAGAACAAGTGTTATTGCCCCTTGTCTTTCTCAAACTTTTTTCCTTCCAAATGTAAGACAGTGTGTAAAATAAGACGTCTATTTGAGAAATGCCCTGTAATTCACATGCTGATATAGGGACTTCCGGAATTCAGAGATGTGCAAATAACCACTGCTTCTCAACACCTTATCTTGTGCCCATTTTGGAAATACAATGGGTTTCTTGATACCTATTTTTCACTCTCTATATTTCAGCAAATGAATTGCTGCATACCCGGTATAGAATGAAAATCCATTGCAAGGTGCAGCTCATTTATTGGCTCTGGGTACCTAGGGTTCTTACTGAACCTACAAGCCCTATATATCCCCGCAACCAGAAGAGTCCAACAAATGTAACGGTATATTGCTTTTAAAAATATGACATCGCAGGAAAAAGTTACAGAGTAAAACGTGGAGAAAAATGGTCGTTTTTCTCATCTCAATTTCAATATTTTTTTATTTCAGCTGTTATTTTCTGTAGGAAAACCTTGTAGGATCTACACAAATGACCCCTTGGTAAATACAGAATTCTATCTACTTTTCAGAAATGTTTAGCTTTCCAGGATCCAGCATTGGTTTTACCCATTTCTGTCACTAACTGGAAGGAGGCTAAAAGCACAAAAAATAGTAAAAATGGGGTATGTCCCAGTAAAATGCCAAAATTGTGTTGAAAAATTTGATTTTCTGATTCAAGTCTACTTGTTCCTGAAAGCTGGGAAGATGGTGATTTTAGCACCGCAAACCGTTTGTTGATGCTATTTTCAGGGGAAAAAACACAAGCCTTCTTCTGCAGCCCTTTTTCCCATTTAGTTTTTCAAAAACAACTTTTTTGCTGTATTTTGCCTAATTTCTTGGTCTCCTTCAGGGGAACCCACAAACTCTGGGTACCTCTAGAATCCCTAGGATTTTGGAAAAAAGGACGCAAATTTAGCGTAAGTAGCTTATGTGGACTAAAAGTAATGAGGGCCTAAGGGAGAACTGCCCCAAATAGCCCAAAAAAAGGCCTGGCACCTGAGGGGGAAAAGGCCTGGCAGCGAAGGGATTAAGACAATCATTGTTTAAGACATCAACATTCAAAGAAAGACCACAGATGTCACTTAGGGGTCACCAAGGGTCGCAGGTGCAACTCCTGGCTTGCCCTTGGGGACCCCTGGCACTGCATTTGCGACCCCTGGCTTCAGAAGTGACAAAATCAGTGCCAGGAGCAAAATGGCAGTGTCCTTACAGACGTCGGGTGAGGCTCCTTTCTCGTTGTTTTCTCTCATGTTTTTATTACACTAATAGTAAATAATGTTTAATTATTTTCTCTTGGTGTAATAAAAATCCAGTTATCTGGACTATGGCTCTCTCTGGCAGCTGAGGTAAGTAAAACATGCTTTTAAATGCATGTTGAGTGTGTTCTTGAGGATGAGTGTGTTTTTGCGTGAGAGCGTGTGTAAGTGTGAATTGTGTATGTGTAAGCATGTGTGTGAATGAAACTGAAGGGCAAAGAGCATGTGATGTCACTTCCACTACCCCTGGCATTTTGGTGAACTGACGTTCATGAGAAAGACATCTAACAAAACATAAAACAATAACTAGCTGGGAGGGGTTGCTACTGAAAGCCAGTCCAAACAAGAGGAGAACATTGTAGCACATTCCAAGAGGGTTAGTGGGACACTTTGTCTGAAGCACTCCTATAACGCAGAAGCTCCCCCCTACTAATGAAGAGCATCCAGTGCAGCGTGGGCTACCAGGAAGTTGACTAGCAATAGGTAAAGCTCCGCAGGGAGGACCAAGGGTCGAGCACCCCTCAGTGTGGTGAGGCACGTGAGCCTCAGGCTCCCAGCGCTAGGGGGCCGACCCTTACAAAGGATGGAAGAGGGAACCTAGAATGAGATAGAGGAAGTGGCCCTCAAGGTAGGTAAACACAGGGACACATAAACCTCAGTACAGTGGTTCCCAACCTTTTGACTTCTGTGGAACCCCACTTTACCATTACTGAAACCCGGGGACCCCCACTAAATCATTATTGGAATCCAGGAACCCCCCACAGAGTCATTACTGAAAGCTGGGGGCCTTCTCTGTTAATACTATTTAATTTGTGAAGCAGCCATGGACCTCCTGAGGAGGCTTCTTGGTGTTTGCTGCTGAGACGGGGGCCCACCCTCTGTCCAGGCTCGACATTGCAGGACTATGTGTTGGCAACGTCCATTTGAGGCCTCGTATTTGTTCCACTTCGAGACACCATCAGTCTTGAGAGGAGGAACCCTAACCATCTGCTCAGGCTGCTGCTGGGTCCTCAAATAAATATGCCTTCTGGTCCATGAATGCCTAGAGCCAGGCAAACAACAAAGATTACTGAGTATCAAGTTCACAGTGTTTCTTTTGGACTCCCAGGAATGATGCTTGCTGAAGCTTTATGGTCAAGCGATAGTTCGGGAAGAGCATAATACGATTATCTTCCTTTGCAAGTGTCCTTTCCTGTCTCACAACTCAAATGAAGACATCTTGGTCAAAAAGTGAAGGGTTCCTGTAACCATGGGGTGCAGAGGGTGTGCCTGGTTGGGGTTTGTGAGCGAGGACACGATGGTGGATGCACTCAATGGAAAAAAAAATAGACCGGCTTGTGGTGATGTCACTGGAGGAACATAGAACACATCTATGTCACACATTTCACAGATGTCATCATGTTATCTAAATGCATGTCCCTGCGCATTAGGTTTCACCAGGAAAGTAATTGATTGAAGAATTTCCCCAGAGTGTCATTATTTGTTTAACAAGTTAAGCATTTCTTGGGAAGCATGCTATGGTCAACATTGAAAAGTCTCCAGCTGAGTTAATTGAATAAACGTTTCTGCTACTACTACAAAGACTCTGTATTAAAAGGTCTCCAGCTGAGTTAATTGAAAAAGCTTTTGTACTGAGACCATTCTGATGGAGAATTTATTTTTGAGCTTTGTATTTCACTTTGTGTCAATTTCATGCCTACAGGAATACACATAAGATAAAGTAGCAGCCTTTAACACTCAGGAGTGTCTCCTGACCTATTTTGGCCAGGTAATACACTCCCTGCGCGCACACCACCACAAAGCCGTGCCCGTGTCTCCCCCTCCCCGCCCTCGCTGCTTCTAGGGATCGAGGCCCTCCGGGACCCGATCCGCTAGAGTGTCTATCTGGTTCCTCGGTCTTCCTCTGCTCTCTCTCTACTCTTTTGCTTTTTTTACAGCCTCTACTCTTGGCCTGTTTTCTGCTTTTTACTTTTTGCCTCCTTCCAGCCTTTTACTCTTTGCCTCTTTTCTGCCTTTTTACTCTTTGTCACTTTCTATGCCTTTTGCTCTTTGCCGCTTTCTCTGCCTTTTGCTCTTTGCCGCTTTTCTCTGCCTTTTGCTCTTTGCCGCTTTCTCTGCCTTTTGCTCTTTTCCATTTTTTCAGCCTTTTGCTCTGTGCCATTTTTTCAGCCTTTACTCTTTTTGACTCTTTTTCTATAATCTCTGGCCTTTTTGCCCTCTTTTCATTTTTGTGCCTTTTTCCCCGCTCCTTTCCCCGCTCCCCCTGCCCCCGCTCCCCCATTCGCCCGCTCCTCCCACCTCCCAGCTGCTCCTCCCTCCCCCCTCCCTTCTTAATGGCGGTCGCTGCGCGCTAAGGTGAGTGTCTCCTGACCTATTTGGCCAGGATAATACACTCCCCGCGTGCACAGCACCACCAAGCCGTGCCCGTGTCTCCCCCTCCCCGCCCTCGCTGCTTCTAGGGATAGAGGCCCTCCGGGACCCGATCCGCTAGAGTGTCTATCTGGTTCCTTGGTCTTCTTCTGCTCTCTCTGCCTCTCTACTCTTTTGCCTTTTTTACAGCCTCTACTCTTGGCCTGTTTTCTGCTTTTTACTTTTTGCCTCCTTCCAGCCTTTTACTCTTTGCCTCTTTTCTGCCTTTTTACTCTTTGCCACTTTCTCTGCCTTATGCTCTTTGCCGCTTTCTCTGCCTTTTGCTCTTTGCCGCTTTCTCTGCCTTTTGCTCTTTACTGCTTTTCGCTGCCTTTTGCTCTTTGCCGCTTTCTCTGCCTTTTGCTCTTTTCCATTTTTTCAGCCTTTTGCTCTTTGCCATTTTTTCAGCCTTTACTCTTTTTTTACTCTTTTTCTATAATCTCGGGCCTTTTTGCCCTCTTTTCATTTTTGTGCCTTTTTCCCCGCTCCTTTCCCCGCTCCCCCATTCGCCCGCTCCTCCCACCTCCCAGCTGCTCCTCCCTCCCCCCTCCCTTCTTAATGGCGGTCGCTGCGCGCTAAGGTGAGTGTCTCCTGACCTATTTTGGCCAGGATAATACACTCCCCGCGCGCACAGCACCACCAAGCCGTGCCCGTGTCTCCCCCTGTCCCCCCTTGCTGCTTCTAGGGATCGAGGCCCTCCGGGACCCGATCCGCTAGAGTGTCTATCTGGTTCCTTGGTCTTCCTCTGCTCTCCCTGCCTCTCTACTCTTTTGCCTTTTTTACAGCCTCTACTCTTGGCCTGTTTTCTGCTTTTTACTTTTTGCCTCCTTCCAGCCTTTTACTCTTTGCCTCTTTTCTGCCTTTTTACTCTTTGCTGCTTTTCGCTGCCTTTTGCTCTTTGCCGCTTTCTCTGCCTTTTGCTCTTTTCCATTTTTTCAGACTTTTGCTCTTTGCCATTTTTTCAGCCTTTACTCTTTTTTTACTCTTTTTCTATAATCTCAGGCCTTTTTGCCCTCTTTTCATTTTTGCTCCTTTTTCCCACTCCTTTCCCCGCTCCCCCTGCCCCGCACCCTCATTCGCCTGCTCCTCCCGCCTCCCAGCTGCTCCTCCCTCCCCCCTCTCCCCTCCCCCTCCCTTCTTAATGGCGGTCGCTGTGCGACCGAGGCGCACCAGAGGCAAGCCCGTCTGCGCCTGGACCGCGCCCAGTGCCAGAACCCCTGGACCTCACAACAGCCACATCTCCAACCTCCGCTACGATGCCAACACCCTCCGCACACTCATTACTGGCCATCACACCACCTGCTTCCAGGCCTCCCCAAAGAACACACACGGACCTTTCTCCTGCCACAACTGCAGCTTCACCTGCACCAGAGCCCGCAAACCTCCCAGGACCAAGACCAACCACCTCCGCTGCATACTCCTCAACACCCGCTCCGCACGCAAGCACGCCATCGAGCTCTGGGATCTGCTCGACTCCACCTCCCTGGATGTAGCCTTCCTTACCGAAACCTGGTGGAATGACTCCTCAGCACCTGACATCGCCATAGCCATTCCCGACGGGTACAAGGTCTCTGGCAGAGACCGCACTAACAGAACCAGAGAAGGCATAGCCATCATCCACAAAGCCACCCTCGAAGTCAAGACCCTCCTGGATGACTCCATCACCTCTGCCGAACTCCTGCACTTTCAAATCCACACCGACCCCAACACCACCCTCAGAGGAACGCTCATCTATCGACCTCCAGGACCCAGGGCACCGTTCAGCAACGCCATCGCCGACCTTGCCAGCACCCACGCACTCGCCTCCATGGACTACATCCTCCTCGGGGACCTGAACTTTCACCTCGAAAGCAACAACGACATCAACGCCACCACCCTGATCAACAACCTCACCAACCTCGGCTTCAGACAGCTCGTCAGCGTACCCACCCACTCAGCCGGTCACACTCTAGACCCCATCTTCTCCACAAGTGACCACGTCACCTTCAATCACACCACCGAACTCTACTGGACCGACCACCACTGACATCGCCATAGCCATTCCCGACGGGTACAAGGTCTCTGGCAGAAACCGCACTAAGAGAACCGGAGGAGGCATAGCCATCATCCACAAAGCCACCCTCGAAGTCAAGACCCTCCTGGACGACTCCATCACCTCTGCCGAACTCCTGCACTTTCAAATCCACACCGACCCCAACACCACCCTCAGAGGAACGCTCATCTATCGACCTCCAGGACCCAGGGCACCGTTCAGCAACGCCATCGCCGACCTTGCCAGCACCCACGCACTCGCCTCCACGGACTACATCCTCCTCGGGGACCTGAACTTTCACCTCGAAAGCAACAACGACATCAATGCCACCACCCTGATCAACAACCTCACCAACCTCGGCTTCAGACAGCTTGTCAACGTACCCACCCACTCAGCCGGTCACACTCTAGACCCCATCTTCTCCACAAGTGACCACGTCACCTTCAATCACACCACCGAACTCTACTGAACCGACCACCACTGCATCCACTTCACCTTCAAGAAACAAACCGAACACCGCTGCACCGAGCAACCACCCCGCGGACGCTGGGGTAAAGTCACCGAAGATCAGCTAACCAACGCCCTAGCCCAGAAACCACCCCCTAGCCCCACTGATCCCGACAGCGCCGCCCACAACCTCAAGCTATGGATCGACGACTGCGCCAACCACCTTGCACCACTCAAGAAACCCTCCAACAACCATCTCAACAAAAAATCCCTCTGGTTTACCAGTGACCCCCAGGCCTCCAAACGCAACTGCCGTAAACTCAAGCAAAAGTGGCTCCTCGAACGCACAACAAACAACCACACAGCACTCAAGCACGCCACATGCAGCCATCACCAACTCATCAGGCTAGCAAAAAGATCCTCCTTCAAAACTCGCCTAGAAAACAACGCTCACGACTGCAAAGAACTTTTTAACATCGTAAAAGAGCTCTCCAGCCCTAGCGCCACTGTCAACTACATCACCCCCTCCCAAGGACTATGAGACGCCCTAGCCACCGCCTTCCACCGAAAAATCACAGACCTCCACGACAGCTTCGACACCCTCCACACCATGGACACACCAACCCCGCTCCCCACGAACTCCACCCGCTCCAGCCGCCTGACCTCCTGGACCATCATCGACGATGACGAAACTCGCAAGACCATGAATTCCATCCACTCCGGATCACCGTCAGACCCCTGCCCACACCACGTCTTCAACAAGGCAAACACAGCCATCGCACCACACCTACGGAAGGCCATCAACATCTCCTTCGAAACAGCAAGATTCCCGGAAAGTTGGAAACACGCCAAAATTAACGCCCTACTCAAAAAACCAAAGGCGGACCCCAGAGACCTGAAGAACTTCCGGCCCATCTCCCTGCTCCCATTCCCGGTGAAGGTCATTGAGAAAATCGTCAACGCTCAGCTCACCCGTTACCTCGAAGACAACAACATCCTCGACCCCTCCCAGTCCGGCTTCAGACTTAACCACAGCACCGAGATTGCCCTCCTCGCCGCCACAGATGACATCAGAAGCCACCTCGACAATGGAGAAACATCAGCCCTCATCCTCCTAGACCTGTCAGCCGCCTTCGACACTGTCTGCCACCACACTCTGAAAATTTGCCTCCTCGAAGCAGGGATCCAAGGCCAGGCCCTCGACTGGACCACATCCTTCCTCTCCGGCAGAACCCAGAGAGTCCGCTTCCCCCCGTTCCAATCCAAAGTCTTCAACATCATCTGCGGCGTACCCCAGGGCTCATCCCTCAGCCCGACGCTGTTCAACATCTACATGGCCCCCCTCGCACAAGTGGCCGGCCAACACAAACTCAACATCATCTCCTACGCCGACGACACCCAACTCATCCTCTCCCTCACCAAGGACCCACACACCGCCAAAACCAACCTCCACGAAGGCCTGAAAGCCATCGCCGACTGGATGAAAAGCAGCCGGCTGAAGCTAAACTCGGACTCGTCAGCAGCAGGCTCGACTACGGCACTTCCTGTTACCCTCCAGGACACTGCCTTCTTCAGTGCAAAGAGCCTTGTGGCTGGTACCATCTTCCTGTCTTGCCATTTAAAAAGTGGGGAAAGTGAGGAAATGCTACATAAGAACTGCGTCTTGTGGCATGCAAATCTGATTTGCGCCATGCAAAGATGAGTTGCATTATGGCACGTTGCACCTAGATGCTGACTTTGCATTCTGGTTGGGCTGTGGAGCGCCATATTGCAAATATGGCACATCCATGAGACAAAAAAGTTGCTTAATGCAGCGCTGCATCAGCTTTTGTATATCATTTGGAGCCGCTGTCAATGTTACAGCCCTTTTCCCCACTGGCCCAGCGGGGAAAACATTATATGGCCGGCAGGGGGGGTATTCGTGCTGGCGGTCTTCTGTTGACCGCCAGCGCAGATCTCAGTGGTTTTAACCAGCGATATCGTAATGAGGGCCTACATTTCAAGAGCTGCAGCAGTTCCACCACTTCGAAATGAGGAAAGTCAATGACGAAGTAACCAGGAGTACGCAGCGCAGGGCATTCTGCCACCAGCTGATGGTGGATATCCCTTATTTGCCCCACTCTAAATGACTACCTTAGTCTCTTATTCACTTACTTGCTTTTATGAAAAGCCGGCTATTTCCTTAGTGCATAAAACTTTGCAAGCTGCCACAAACTCCCAGTTGCGAGGGAGAATTTTCATTTTTCATCAGCAATTGAGACTGTAATCCACTGTGCTACAGGATTTCAGACAGAATACTTAACTCTTAGGTACTTGATGCTAGATAAATATATCGGAACTCATTTGTCATGTTATGCCATCCATAAAATAACGCTTTCTTCCTTCAGTGGTAGCAGACATATGCAGGGCAGCTCTTGCCTATAATAACTTAATTTTAGCTGTTAAATCTTAACTTTTGGACAGGGTGTTATGTGGAATGGAAATGGTAGGGGCCTGCTAAGGTGCATGGCCTAAGAAGCATAATGACCATTTGTAAATGGCATAGTGTTGGACCTGGTCCTTTTTGCGTGGTCATCCCCAAACTTGTTCCCTTCTTCCTCCTAGTTTTTCTGACCAGTTTGTGTTGGCTTTAGTACTCTGGGCACTTTACCACTGCTAACCAGTGTTAAAGTGCGTATGCTCTCTGTCTAAATTGTATTGGTGATTGTTTATCCATGATTGGCATATTTGATTTACCAGTAAGTCCCCAGTACTAGAGGTGCCCAGGACCTGTAAATCAGATGCTACTAGTGGGCCTGCAGCACCAATTGTGCCACATACATGAGCAGCCCTGTAAACTTGTCTCAGACCTGACATTGCAGTGTCTGTGTGTGTAGTTTGAAACTGCCAGTTCAAACTGGCAAGTGTGCCCACTTGCCAGGCCCAAACCTTCCCTTTTACTACATGCAAGTCAACCCTAAGCTAAGCTCAAGGCAGCCCCATGGGCAGGACGCAGTGTATTTAAAAGGTAGGACATGTACTGGTGTGTTTACATGTCCTGATAGTGAAATACTGCCAAATTCGGGTTTCACTATTGCAAGCCATCTCTCCCATCGGTTAACATGGGGATTGCCTTCAAATATCTTGTAAGTGCAGTTTCCCATTGGGAGCAGATAGAGATGTGGAGAATGGGGTCTCTGAACTCACAATTTAAAAACATGTTTTGGAAGAATTGTTTTTTAGATTTTCAGTTTGGAAACGCCACTTTTAGAAACTGGTTATTCTCTTGCTTATCCATTCTGCGCCTCTGCCTGCTTGTGGAATCCATGTCTGGGTTAGACTGACAGTTGGGCCGTTTATGAATTTCAGTGACACAAAGGGAGCTGAGGAGTTTCCTGCATATCCTGATGAGTGTCCTGGGCTAGAGTGGGGAGGGAGGAGCTGACACTTCCACCTGAAAGGGCTGTGCCTGCCCTCACACAATGCAGTCTCCAACCCCCTGGTGTGTGTCTGGGGCCAGGCCTGGGCACTGCAGGATCTTTTAAACAACAGAGTCTTTCCTTTGAAGTTTACCTACTTCAAAGGCAGAAATGAGTGTAAGTAGTGGACCCAAAACCCCAGATTTTTAGATTACTTCTGGATCAAGAGGAACCTCTGCTAAGGAGAAAAGCTTGATGCTTGAGGAGGACCTGCCACTCTGCCTGTCACTTTGCTGCGCTGGCCTGCCACTGCTGCTTCTGCCTAAGAGGGAAAGGACTGGATTTTGCTTTCTGAAATTCTGCTTGTGAAGTGTCTTCAAGGGCTTGGACAGAGCTTGCCTCCTGTTAAGAAGTCTCAGGGACAGCAAAGACTTCTCCTACCAGTCTCTGGATTCACTTGCTGTGGATCCTAACTCGCCAAGTGGTTCCTATTCCAGTCTCTGCGCCCGTGGCAGTGAAAGCTGTCCTAAAAACAAGAAGAACCTGGTATTCCAACTCCGGATAACACCAGGACCAACGCCACTGCCTGACTCCACAACACTGCCTACTCCGGGAGTCGTGGTCTCCACTGGAGTGCAACGACCATGACTGACTTCGGAAGCCCTACACCACTGCAGCCCCGCTGATGTCCCGTACCTCTATGAGTCCTGAGTGCTCTGTCACCAGTGTCAGTGACAACTGACTCCGCAGTGGCACTTGCAGCCCTGTGGCAAGACTGCGACCCTGAGAGGTCGCCCACTGCATCTTGACCTGCCGGATTCATCTACTCCCACTGATTGTGAGGAACCGATGCTTCGCACCAATGCCGCATCACCTCCCCTGATCCGCAGTAAGGAACTGATGCCGCACTGGATCCAGCAACGCCTCAACCACGCCTCCTTCCCCCCTCCCCACCCCTCTGACTCCATACACCAGGTTGTTTCCTAATTTTCAAAGGTACTGTACTTGGGGGTCTGCGCGACTCCGTGACTAGTGCCATTGGTGTCAGATTGTTGGGAATGACTGTCACGATGCTGTGATAACACCAAACTAAAGCATTTGTGTTTCCAAGCACTATATTGAAGTTTAGTCTTTGAAAATTCATAACTTTGCTTGTATATGTTGGATTTTTGTTGTATTGTTGTTTTACTCAGATAAATATTGCCTATTTTTCTAAACTGGTGTTGAGTGATTTTATGGTGTTTTCACTATGTTACTGTGTGTGTTTGTACAAATACTTTACACATTAGCTCTAAGATAAGCCTAACTGCTTGTCCCAAGCTACCAAGGGGTGAGCAAGGGTTATCCTCTGTGTGCATCTCCCTTACCCTGACTAGAGTGAGGGTCCAAGGTTGGACAGAGTGCAAACTGATTCCCAACCAGAGACCCCATTTCTAACATTTCGACCCCCAATTCCATGTAACTATTGACATGACATATATCTGTTGACTACCATCCTGCACTTCATACATAGAACCCTTATTTACAAATAAAATAACTAAATCAGCAAGCAACAAGCTATTTAGAAATATACAGCTACATTTGAGTCAATTAAATGGGTCCATTAACCCATTGGGTGCCCTGGACATAACGGTTACGTCCTGGGCAGCAGCCTTGGGTGAAGTGGCCTTGGGGGAAGCGCTGGGCTTTTCCTTTCCTTTCCTTTTCATGTCTCTCTGAGCAATCCTGCAGCAGGTTCGCATAGTGATCGTGCCTCAGGAATGCAACTAGACACCAAGGATGTTTTTTTTTTAGGAAATTGGCAAGGGTCACTCCCCAAGGGAGGGCATTTTATCTAAAGTCATTTCTGCCCCTCTTGGGGCAGATCAGCCCATATTAATTAGGCCGATCTGCTCCCAGGGGTGGCAGAAGCCATTAGGCACCAGGGTTTTTTTTTTAATGTTTATAAGGGGAGCGGCCCCTTAGGCAAAGGTGTTTACTAGGCCTGTTCTGCCCCCTTCCCCTGGGGGCAGATAGGCCTATGTTAATTAGGCTGATCTGCCAGCAACCACTAGACACCAGGGATTTTTTTTTTTTACATTGATAAGGGGAGCGACCCCTTAGACATGGGTTGCTCCCCATGGGGCAATTTTTTATTAGGCCATTTCTGCCCCCCTTGGAAGAAAGCCCACCAGAGACAAGGGAAGAGTTTTTTGTTTTTTTAAAAGGGTGGGGGTATGGCCTTACCCCCACCCCAAATAAGTGGGGACAAAGTTGTTCTGACCACCAGTGGGCACTCCCTGGGGGGCAGAAATCCTACTATATGCCAGAGAATCAAAGAAAAATAGTGGGGTGATAGCTACCAACCAGTATGGGCCTGGTTATGCTCCCACTCCAACTGAATGGGGTAACAGTCTTTCATCTCTCCCCCCTCACACTAAAATATCTTATCCCAATGGCAAGCATGAGGACATTTGATTATTTGGGGTTTTGGTTTTACATTTGAGCCATGAGAGCTTGTCTAACACTCAAAATCGTCCCACTTGGAATGGTGAGGACTTCACTATTTGGACTTTGGGACGTTGCCATGTAGAAAAACCTACAAGACCTAGACACATCTGAAAACTAAACATCTAGGTGAGTCCAGGGTGGTGTGCTTCACATGCACCCGCACCATATTCTTACCCACAATGCCCTGCAAACCTCCAACTTTATTTGAAATCACACATTTTTCCCACATTTTTGTGATGGAACCTCCCAGAATCTGCAGGAATTGACAAAATTCCTACCACCCAGCATTGTCGCATCTATACCGATAACAATTCTGCCCCACTTGTCAGCCTAAAAACACTTTTCTCAACCTGCCCTTTTGGACCTGCTTTGGTTCCCCGTCATTTTCAACATGTTTTTGGCTTTCCCCTGTCACAGGCACTTGGCCCACCTACACAAGTGAGGTATCATTTTTACCAGGAGTCTCAGGGGAACGTTGGGTGGTAGGAAATTTGTGCCGGTGCGGTGATCCCACATAGCACAGAAATGTAGGAAAAATGTGATTTGAATCTAAATATTGAGGTTTGCAGAGGATTCTGGGTAAGAAACACTGAGCGATAAACATAAATCCCACCTCCCTGGACTCCCTCAGGTGTCTAGTTTTCAGAAATGTTTGAGTTTGATAGGTTTCCCTAGATGGTTGCTGAGCCCAGGACCAAAAGCGCAGGTGCCCCCTCCCCCCCAAAAAAGTAGTTTCGTATTTGGTCATTTTGATGTGTCCACGTAGTGTTTTGGGGCATTTCCTGTCGCGGGCACTAGGCCAACACACACAAGTGAGGTACCATTCTTTATGAGGCGACCTGGGAGATCGCTGGGTAGAGGGATTCCCGAACTTTGCAGCACCGAAATGAGAGGAAAAACTGTTTTTTTTTGCCAAATTTTGATGTTTGCTAAGGATTCTGGGTAACAGAACCTGGTCAAAGCCCAACAAGTCACCCCATCCTAGATTCCCCAAGGTGTCTAGTTTTCAAAAATGTATAGGTTTCCTATGTCTCCTGTTAGAAATGGGGTCTTTGGTTGACAGTCAGGTTACCCCCTGTTCAAGCAAGGACCCTCACTCTAGTCAGGCTAAAAGAGAATCACCCTCAGCTAACCCGTGCTTACCTCCTTCGTAGCTTGACAGAACAGTAGGCTTAACTTCAGAGTGCTAGGTGTAAAGTATTTGTACCAACACACACAGTAACTTAATGAAAACACTACAAAATGACACAACACAGGTTTAGAAAAATAGGAAATATTTATCTAACCAAAACAAGACCAAAATGACAAAAATCCACAATACACAAGTCAAGTTATCAATTAAGAAGAGTCTTTATGTAGTTTAAAACACACACTAACACTGTTGTAGTTAGTACCTTGGGTGCGTCAAAAATAACCCCGTACGGGCGAGTGTGTGTCAAAAAGGGATTGCGATGCGTCGATTCCACTAACTAGTGGGACCCTGCGTCGTTTCTCCTTTTGTTGGGTCGGGCGCGTCGTTCCTTCTCTCTGCAGGAGAGCGTTGGGTCAATCCGGTCAGCACTCTCGGGTCCGGGCAGGCCTTGCGTTGTCTTTACATGCCCAGTGGTGTTTGCGTCGGAAATCCAGCCGCACGAGGATTCGAAAACCATGCAGCGCGGGTTGCGATCTCCCAGCCTCCGTCAGCGATGCTGTATGTCGTTTCTCCTGCTCCGGGCGTCGATTCTTTGGTTGCATTTCCGGCGAGCGTCGATTTTCAGCTGCGGAGCTGGCAGCTCGTTGTTTCTTCAACCGCAGATCAGAATCGCATTGATCTTTTCCCCGCACAATGCTCTGTGTGTGGATTTCCTCCTCTTAGGCTGCCAGCTTCTCCTTTCAGGGTCCCAGGAACTGGATGAGCACCACTGGGCAGGGTAGGAGTCTCTTCAGAGACTCCAGGTGCTGGCAGAGAGAAGTCTTTGCTGTCCCTGAGGCTTCAAACAACAGGAGGCAAGCTCTAAATCAAGCCCTTGGAGATTTCTTCTCAAGATGGAAGGCACACAAAGTCCAGTCCTTGCCCTCTTACTCTGGCAGAAGCAGCAACTGCGGGATAGCTCCACAAAGCACAATCACAGGCAGAACAGCTCATCTTCCTCAGCTCTTCAGATCTTCTCCAGGCAGAGGTTCCTCTTGTTTCCAGAAGTGTTCTAAAGTATTTGGTTTTGGATGCCCTTCTTATACCCAATTTCTCCTTTGAAGTAGGCCTACTTCAAAGTAAAGTCTCTTTTGAATGTGAAATCCAGCCTTGCCCAGGCCAGGACCCAGACACTCACCAAGGGGTTGAGACTGCATTGTGTGAGGCCAGGCACAGCCCTTTCAGGTGTGAGTGACCAATCCTCCCCTCCCTCCTAGCACAGATGGCTCATCAGGATATGTAGGCTACATCCCAGCTCCCTTTGTGTCACTGTCTAGTGTGAGACGCAACCAGCCCAACTGTCAAACTGACCCAGACGGGAATCCACAAACAGGCAGAGTCACAGAAATGGTATAAGCAAGAAAATGCCCACTTTCTAAAAGTGGCATTTTCAAACAAACAATTTCAAAATCAACTTTACTAAAAATTGTATTTTTTAAATTGTGAGCTCAGAGACCCCAAACTCCACATGTACATACGCTCCCAAAGGGAATCTACACTTTAATCAGATTTAAAGGTAGCCCCCATGTTAACCTATGAGAGGGACAAGCCTTGCAACAGTGAAAAACAAATTTAGCAATATTTCACTGTCAGGACATATAAAAACACATTACTAAATGTCCTACCTTAACCAGACACTGCACCCTGCCCTTGGGGCTACCTAGGGCCTACCTTAGGGGTGTCTGACATGTAAGAAAAGGGAAGGTTTAGGCCTGGCAAGTGGGTACACTTGCCAAGTCGAATTTACAGTTAAAACTGCACACTCAGACACTGCAGTGGCAGGTCTGGGACATGTTACAGAGCTACTTAGGTGGGTGGCACAACCAGTGCTGCAGGCCCACTAGTAGCATTTGATTTACAGGGGCTGGCACCTCCTGTGCACTTTACTAGGGACTTACTAGTAAATCAAATATGCCAATCATGGATAAGCCAATTACATACACATTTTGTAAAGGAGCACTTGCACTTTAGCACTGGTTGGCAGTGGTAAAGTGCCCAGAGTAACAAGAATAGTAAAATCAGAGTCCAGCACACATCAGCAACCTGGGGAACAGAGGCAAAATGTTAAGGGAGACCACACCAAGGATGAAAAGTCTAACACATGTCCCCCCCAGCTGAAAGTGGGGAGCAACTACCCAACCTCATGGGAGTTCTCATCACTAAGGCGGAAGAACCTGGACAGACCATCAGCATTGGCGTGCTCTGTACCAGGACGGTGTTCCACCATAAAGTCCATCCCCTGTAAGGAAATGGACCATTCCCTGTAGGGAAATTGGATTCTCACCCCTTATCTGCATTAACCATCTGAGGGGCATGTGGTCGGTCTGAACTCGGAAGTGAGTCCCAAACAAGTAGGGTCTTAGCTTCTTTCGTGCCCAGACCACAGCAAACTATTCACGTTCTATGGCACTTCACCTACGTTCCCTGGGTAGTAACCTCCTGCTAATGAAGGCTACAGGTTGATCTAGGCCCTCTTCATTAAGAGAATGAGAGTACTGCTCCAATACCATGCTCTGAGGCGTTCTGTTTGCACAACAAACTCCTTGGAGTAGTCAGGTGCCTTCAGTACAGGTGCTGTGCACATGGCAGCCTTCAGGGTGTCAAAAGCGTTCTGGCAAGCCTCTGTCCAGATCAACTTTCCTGGGTTGCTTCTTAGAAGTCAACTCGGTTAAGGGGGTAACAATGGTACCATATCCCTTGCCAAACCCCCTGTAATATCCTGCAAGACCTAAAAAGGCTTTCACTTCAGTCTGGGTCTTGGGAGGCTCCCAAGCCAGAATTGTGTCAATCTTAGGCTGTAGGTGTGCCACCTGGCCACTCCCCACATGGTGTCCTAAGTACACCACAGAACCCTGCCCTATTTGGCACTTGCTCGCCTTAATAGTGAGGCCTGCCTTCTGCTGGGCATCTAACACTCTCCAGAGGTGTTGCAGGTGCTCCTCCCATGTGGAACTAAACACAGCAATGTCATCCAGGTAGGTGGCACTGAACTCATCCAGCCCAGCCAACACCTGGTTGACCAACCTCTGAAAGCTGGCAGGGGCACTCTTCATCCCAAATGGCATCACTTTAAATTGAAAGTGTCCATCTGGGGTAGAGAATGCTGACCTCTACTTGGTCCCTTCAGTTAAGGCAATCTGCCAGTAGCAGATGTTAAATCAAATGTACTGAGGTAGTTGGCAGCTCCCAACCGGTCAATTAGCTCATCAGCTCGGGGAATGGAGTGTGTGTCGGTCTTGCTGACCGTATTGAGTCCCCGGTAGTCCACACAGAACCTGAGTCTTGGAGTGACACCAGGTGCAGCAGCCTTTGGGACCAATACCACTGGGCTGGCCCAAGGACTGCCGGAGTGCTCAATAACCCCTAGGGCAAGCATTTTGGATACCTCATCCTTAATGCAAGCCCTGACCTGTCAGTCACCCTGTAAACCTTCTGTTTAATAGCCGTACTGTCCCCAGTGTCCACATCATGTGTGCACAAGTGTGTGACTCCTGGGATCAGGGAAAACAGTGAGGAAAACTGTCCCAACACGTGGCGACAGTCACCTTGCTGCTCCTCAGTCAGGGAGGGGTAGAGGAACACTCCCTCCACTGACCCATCTGTTTCTCCTGTCAACAGGTCAGGAAGAGCCTCACTCTCCTCCTCTACCCCACCATCTGTCGCAAGCAGCATGGACAGTTCAGTCCGCTCAAAGTGTGGCTTGAGGCGGTTGACATGCAGGACCCTTAAAGGGTTCCTTGGAGGACGCAAGTGCACCAGGTAGGTGACTTCACTCTTGAGCTCCACCACCTCAGATGGCCCAGTCCACTTATCCTGGAGCGCCCTAGGCTCCACTGGTGCCATCACCCACACTGTTTTGCCCAGGTTGAAACTCGACCAGAGTGGCATTCTGGTCATACCAGCGTTTCATATTCTCCTGGTTCTCCTGAGCCAGACTCCTGAAGCGGGCAGTCTGGTTTCTCAAAGCTAGCATGTAACTGAATTCATCCTGGGGGGGTTTACTAGAAGCTTTTTCCAAAGCTTCCTTAACCAGACTCAAAGGTCCCCTCACAGGGTGGCCATAAATCAGCTCAAAGGGACCAATCGCTTTTGAGGCACCTCCCTGTAGGCGAACAGAAGGCATGGCAAGAGGACGTCCCACTTCCGCCTCAAGGGCTCTGACAGGTCCATGATCATACCTTTCAAGGTGCGGTTGAATCTCTCAACTAGACCATGACTTTGGGGGTGGTAAGGGGTGGAGAACTTGTAGGTTACCCCACACTCCTTCCACAGAGACTTCATATACGTGGCTATGAAATTGGTACCCCTATCAGATACCACTTCCTTAGGAAACCCCATGCGGGTAAAAAAAAAACATCAAAGCACAACCCACCACAGGGGAAGTGATTGATCTCAAAGGAATGACTTCTGGGTACCGGGTGGCATGGTCCACCAAGACCAGGATAAACCTGTTGCCCATGGCTGTCTTGGGATCCAGAGGCTCCACAATGTCAATTCCTACCCTCTCAAAGGGAGTACTGACAACAGGCAAAGGCTGGAGGGGAGCCTTACATTTCCTCCCACTCTTGCCACTTACCTGGCAAGTCTGACAAGACCTGCAATGTGCATCTGAGTGCCTGCGCATTAGGGGCCAGTAAAAGTGGTTGACAAGCCTTTCAAAGGTCTTGTCCTGCCCCAAAAGTCTAGCTAAAGGCACATCATGAGCCAACCGCAGAAGTAAGGCCCTGAAGCACTGAGGTACCAACAGCACACAGGCTGACCCAGGCTCAGGAACCTTAGGCTCGTTATACAGGAGGTCATCCCCCCAACAGATCAGGTGTGATCCTGGTCCCTTGCCAGCCACCTGGTCTGCAGCCTGCTCCCACAAACCCTCCAAAGTAGGGCTTGTCTTCTGTGCTGCACAGAATGCTTCCCTGGTGGGCCTCCCTTCCTGCTGCCACTGCGACAGCTCAGGGACCTCCCCCAGTTCAGCCACCTGTTCCCCTGTAGGCTTCGGGCGTCACCCTCAGGCTCCTCCTCCTCCCGGACCGTGGGAACTTCTGGGGCCGGTTTCCTGCACCCCCGGCCCTTCCTCTTCTTGGCGGTCGCCTGGGCCACTGTTTCAGGCTCCATGGGCTCTTGATTACTCTGACGGGGTGCCATTGACCGGGTGGATACGCATACCCACCCAGGCAGAACCAACATTTCCAAGTGAGACCTGTGTTCCACCTCCTTCCAAGGGGAATCCTCCTGGTCATTACCTAGCAAACAATCAACAGGCATGGTTGGACTCACAGCTACCTTCAAGGAACCTGAGACCCCCCTCCCCATTCAAAGGGAACCTGCGCCACTCTGCACAGGCGCTCTGAGATGTCCACTGCAACTACTTGGTGAAGTACACAGGGATCTATCTGCTCTTCAGACACCAGCTGACTCCTCACTTTAGTCACGCTGGCTCCTGTGTCTCTCAGAGCCTCCACCCTCTGTCATTAATGGTCCCCCATTGCCTGTACTTCTTAGTGTTTTCAGGCACTAGCGTTCTCTGGACCATCTTACTGTCCCCTAGTGAGACAAGGGTCATCTCAGCTGGTTCCCACCCACCTGAAACCAACTCCTCCCCAAGCGCTACACTGGCCAAACCCTGGGACGGCGCACCAGTGGGTGCTGGTGTATTTTTGGGGCATTTGGGGTCTCCCCCTCACATGACCCACCTGGTCACATGCGTAGCACTTACGTGAGTGACCACCTCCCACTGGCTTCCCTTTGGAGAACCATTGCTTCTTTTCACTGGGGGTTGGGAATCCTTACCCTGGGAATCAGTTTGGGGCCCTTTAGAGAACTCCCCCTGCTTACCCTTACCCCCCCTTTCTTCTGAGAGGGACCCTGCCCACCCTTGGTGTGGTCTCCCCCATACCTCTTTTGGACCCTAGTGCTCTCCCAGCGGTCCGCTTCCTACGCAAGCTTCCTGGGGTCAGTCAGCTTGCTGTCAATCAGGTGCTGGCGCAGCTCTGGAAAACATAAACTGTACAAGTGCTCCCAAGCAATCAGATTGTAAAGCCCCTCATACGTAGTTACCTTACTGCCCTTCACCCAACCATCCAGTGACCTGCAATAAGAATCAACACATTCCAACCATGTTTGGGATTCCTTCTTCTTGTAGGATCTAAACTTATCCTTTTACTGCTCAGGGGTGAGACCATACCTTGTGAGTAGGGCATCATTCATGCTAGAGTAGGTGAGACTCTGAGCATCCCCTAAGGCTGTCAGTGTATCCCTCCCCTCTACCTCAAAGTGCTTCCACAGACCTGCCCCCCAATGAGCTTCCGGGACCAGATTCATGTGGAGAGAAGACTCATACTCCTTGAACCACAAGTATATGTCATCCTCCCTCTTGTAATCCTTCACAAGGTCTTTAGGAATGTGCACCCTCCTCTCAGGCTGCACTGTAGGATTGCTGCCACCATCTCTACTGGACTGGCTTCTATGATCCATCTCTCTCAAGCTAAGCTCATAATCCATTGCTAACTTCCTCTCCTCAATGGCTATCCTTCTCTGCTCCAATTGGTACTACCTTTCTGCCTGTCTGTCCTGTAACTCCTCAGGTGTCAGACCCTTAGATGAGACACTGCTACCTGCCCTGGAGACCTTCTCCCTGGACATAACAGGCCCACCTACAATACCATTGTGTATGGAACACTCTTCCTCTCCCTCCTCATCTCCCTCATCCTCTGTGTGCCCTTCAGTGCTCTTGGCTGTCACCCAGGCCCCCAGCGCCTTTTGCAGCTCCTCCTTCCTGGATGAGCTCTTAATGGGACAGTCAAAACTTTGACAGAACTGCTTCAACTGAGCCTTGGTATAACTCTCCAATTTCTCAAGGTCAAAGTCAGCTCCAACTGATGCATCTCCAGCTTGGGACATGATGAAAATTCAAAAACAAGTGCAAAGTCCAAAGGCAGAAAAACAAGTTCCCAAATGAAGTTTCAAAGAAAGTCAATCAAGGAATCAACGAAAAAGTGGAAGTAGAACAAAAACAGTCCCACAGAGAAAAACAAGAATCACAAGACAAGTAGTATGTGGTCACATAGTGGTCTGAACTCAAACAGTAGTGTACACTTAATCACTATATGGCAAGTACAAATACAAGTCCAAATCCCAACCGCTGATCACCAATGTTAGAAATGGGGTCTTTGGTTCACAGTCAGGTTGCCCCCTGTTCAAGCAAGGACCCTCACTCTGGTCAGAGTAAAAGAGAATCACCCTCAGCTAACACCTGCTTACCCCCTTGGTAGCTTGGCAGAGCAGAAGGCTTAACTTCAGAGTGCTAGGTGTAAAGTATTTGTACCAACACACACAGTAACTTAATAAAAACACTACAAAATGACACAACACAGGTTTAGAAAAATAGGAAATATGTATCTAAACAAAACAAGACCAAAACGACAAAAATCCACAATACACAAGTCAAGTTATCAATTAAAAAGCAAAAAGAGTCTTTATGTTTAGTTTAAAACACACACTAACACTGTTAGCATGAAAATGTACCTTGGGTGCGTCAAAAATAACCCCACACGGGTAAGTGTGCATCAAAAAGGGCTTGCGATGCGTCAATTCCACTCACGAGTGGGACCTTGCGTGGTTTCTCCTTTCATCGGGTCGGGCGCGTCGTTCCTTCTCTCCGCAGGAGAGCGATGCTCCGATCCGGTCAGCACTCTCGGATCCGGGCAGGCCTTGTGTTGTTTTTACACGCCCAGCGGTGTGTGCGTTGGAAATCCAGCCGTGCGATGATCTGAAAACCACGCAGCACGGGTTGCGATCTCCCAGCCTCCGTCACCTCCAGTGCACTTTACTAGGGACTTACTAGTAAATCAAATATGCCAATCATGGATAAGCCAATTACATACACATTTTGTAAAGGAGCACTTGCACTTCAACACTGGTTAGCAGTGGTAAAGTCCAGCACACATCAGCAACCTGGGGAACAGAGGCAAAACCTTAAGGGAGACCATACCAAGGATGAAAAGTCTAACATTTCCCTAGGTGCCGGCTGAGCTAGAGGCCAAAATCCACAGCTAGACACTTTACAAAAAACAGGTCAGTTTTCTTTGCGAAAATGTGATGTGTCCATGTTGTGTTTTGGGGTACTTCCTGTCGCAAGCACTAGGCCTACCCACACAAGTGAGGTACCATTTTTATTAGGAGACCTGGGTGGAAGGAAATTTGTGACTCCTCGCAGATTCCAGAACTTTCTGTCACCAAAATGTGAGGAAAAAGTGTTTTTTTGCCATATTTTGTGGTTTGCTAAGGATTCTGGGTAACAGATCCTGGTGAGTGCCCCACAAGTCACCCCATTCTGAATTCCCACAGGTGTATAGTTTTCAAAAATACATAGGTTTGGTAGGTTTCCCTTGGTGCCAGCTGAACTAGAGGTCAAAATCCACAGCTAGGCACTTTGCAAAAAACAGGCCAGTTTTCTTTGGGAAAATGTAATGTGTCCACATTGTGTGTTGGTGCCTTTCCTGTCGCGAGCACTAGGCCTACCCACACAAGTGAGGTACCATTTTTATCAGGAGACTTGGGGAAATGCTGGGTGGAACGAAATGTGTGGCTCCTCTCAGAATCCAGAACTTTCTATCACCGAAATGTTATGAAAAAGTGTTTTTGTTTGCCAAATTTTTAGGTTTGCTAAGGATTCTGGGTAACAGAACCTGATCAGAGCCCCACAAGTCACCCCATCCTGAATTCCCCTAGGTGTCTAGTTTTCGGAAATGTATAGGCCTGCTAGGTTTCCCTAGGTGCCAGCTTAGCTAGAGGCCAAAATCTGCAGCTAGGCACTTTCCAAACAACACGTCCGATTTCAATGTAAAAATGTGATGTGTCCATGTTGCATTCCTGTCGTGGGCAGTAGGCTTACCAACACAACTGAGGTACCATTTTTATCTGGAGACTTGGGGAACACTGAATAGCAGAACAAGTGTTATTGCCCCTTGTCTTTCTCTACATTTTTTCCTTCCAAATGTAAGACAGTGTGTAAAAAAGACATCTATTTGAGAATGTTCTGTAATTCACATGCTAGTACGGGGAGTCCGGAATTCAGAGATGTGCAAATAACCACTGCTTCTCCACACCTTATCTTGTGCCCATTTTGGAAATACAAAGGTTTCCTTGATACCTACTTTTCACTCTTTATATTTAACCAGCAGACGTAATGCTATATTGCTTTTTAAAATCTGACATGGCAGGAAAAAGTTACAGAGTAAAACGTGGAGAAAAATGGCTGTTTATTTACCTCAATTTCAATGTTTTTTTTTGTTTTCAGCTGTTATTTCTGTAGGAAAACTTTATAGGATCTACAAAAATGAACCCTTGCTGAATTCAGAATGCTGTCTACTTTTTAGAAATGTTTAGCTGTCAGGGATCCAGCATTGGTTTTACACCTATTTCTGTCACTAACTGGAAGGAGGCTAAAAGCACAAAAAATAGTAAAAATGGGGAATGTCCCAGTAAAATGCCAAACTTGTGTTGAAAACTGTGGTTATCTGATTCAAGTCTGCCTGTTCCTGAAAGCTGGGAAGATGTTGATTTTAGCATCACAAACCCTTTGTTCATGCCATTTTCAGGGAAAAAAGAAAAGGTTTCTTCAGCAGCCCTTTTTTTAATTTTTTTTTTTTTAAAACTAACATTTTGCTGTCAGGTAATTTCTTGGTCTCCTCCAGGGGAACCCACAAACTCTGGGTACCTCTAGAATCCCTAGGATGTTGGGGGAAAAAAGGATGCAAATTTGGCATGAATAGCTTATGTGGACAAAATGTAATGAGGGCCTAAGCGCGAACTGACCCAAATAGCCAAAAAAAGGCCTGGCATATGAGGAGGAAAAGGCCTGGCAGCGAAGGGGTTAAAGGTATGTCTTTGCCCCCTTTTTGTTTTTGTATATGTAAGTGGCCTGGAAGGGGAAATTATTTTGGTTGAAGCTGATCACTCAAAAATTGTAGATAAGGACTGTGCCCTCCTGCTGAATGCATATGATGATGTCCTGCTGTCTAGGACTGTGAACGCTTTAGAGCACCACTTGACTAAATATATCAGTTGGTTGTTTTTTTAAATGTATTATAGCTCAGAGGAGAATAATGCTATTTTAATTCACGGCACATTACCATTTATTGCATTTTATAAATTGTTTTTTATTTAACTTGTTTTTAGCTATTGATTGAATGCTGTTTTGTTGCTGATGTACACTTTTTAAACAATGGTATGGTATAATGTATGTCCCTTTACATGTTTTGTGTGTATATTTACTGTGCTTTGTGTTATTGCTGTGTGTATATCTTTTATGATCTTCTTGGAAGGATTGAATGAAGATTATTGAATTTAATAGATGTTAGAAATGGGGTCTTTGGTTGACAGTCAGGTTACCCCCTGTTGAAGTGAGGACCCTCACTCTAGTCAGGGTAAAAGAGAATCACCCACAGCTAACTCCTGCCTACCCCGTTGGTAGCCTGGCAGAGCAGTAGGCTTAACTTCAGAGTGCTAGGTGTAAAGTATTTGTACCAACACACACAGTAACCTAATGAAAACACTACAAAATGACACAACCCCAGTTCAGTAAAATAGGAAATATTTCTCTAAACAAAACAAGACCAAAATGACAAAAATCCGACATACACAAGTCAAGTTATGAATTTTTAAAGATTAAACTAAAAAATGGCGCTTAGAAACTCAAAATGCTTAGATGAGATGTTAACACGGCGTCGTGACGGAGTCGTTCCCAACAAGCCGACACCAGCGGCGCTGGACACGGAGTCGCATAGACCCCCAAGTACAGTACCTTTGGTGACGAGTGAAAACAAGTCGATGCGCGAAGTCAGGGATCGCGGTGTCTGTGCGAAACGTTGAATCTGCGCACTTTAAGCGGCGTCGGTCATGACATGGTGCGGCGACTTCCACAGAGTCACGGACTTCAGCGGGGCTGCAGCGGCATCGGGCCTGAGAAGGTCGTCGCGTTCCAGTGAAGATCATGGAGCCGGTTGCAGGCGGTGTCACCGGATGCAGCAGCGGCGTCGGTCCGAAGTCGTCCGAAGTCGATTTCCTTGGATTTCCACCAGCTTTCCTTTCAAGGGCCCAGGGACTGGATAGGGCACCACTTGTCAGAGCAGGAATCTCTCCAGAGACTTCAGGTGCTGTCAAAGAGAAGTCTTTTCTGTCCCTGAGACTTCAAACAACAGGAGGCAAGCTCCAAATCAAGCCCTTGGAGATTTCTTCACAAGATGGACGGCACACAAAGTCCAGTCTTTGCCCTCTTACTCTGGCAAACGCAGCAACTGCAGGATAGCTCCACAAAGCACAGTCACAGGCAGGGCAGCTCTTCTTCCTCAGCTCATCAGCTCTTCTCCAGGCAGAGGTTCCTCTTGTTTCCAGAAGTGTTCTAAAGTCTGTGGTTTTGGGTGCCCTTCTTAAACCCAATTTCTCCTTTGAAGTAGGCCTACTTCAAAGTAAAGTCTCTTTTGAATGTGAAATCCTGCCTTTCCCAGGCCAGGCCCCAGACACTCACCAGGGGGTCGGAGACTGCATTGTGTGAGGACAGGCACAGCCCTTTCAGGTGTAAGTGACCACTCCTCCCCTCCCTCCTAGCACAGATGGTTCATCAGGAAATGCAGACTACACCCCAGCTCCCTTTGTGTTACTGTCTAGTGGGAGGTGCAACCAGCCCAACTGTCAAACTGGCCCAGACAGGGAATCCACAAACAGGCAGAGTCACAGAAATGGTATAAGCAAGAAAATGCTCACTTTCTAAAAGTGGCATTTTCAAACACACAATCTTAAAATCAACTTTACTAAAAGATGTATTTTTAAATTGTGAGCTCAGAGACCCCAAACTCCAAATGTCCATCCGCTCCCAAAGGGAATCTACACTTTAATCAGATTTAAAGGTAGCCCCCATGTTAACCTATGAGAGGGACAGGCCTTGCAACAGTGAAAAACGAATTTATCAATATTTCACTGTCTGGACATATAAAACACATTACTATATGTCCCACCTTAACCAGACACTGCACCCTGCCCTTGGGGCTACCTAGGGCCTACCTTAGGGGTGTCTGACATGTAGGAAAAGGGAAGGTTAGGCCTGGCAAGTGGGTACACTTGCCAAGTTGAATTTACAGTTAAAACAGCACACACAGACACTGCAAAGGCAGGTCTGAGACATGATTACAGAGCTACGTATGTGGGTGGCACAACCAGTGCTGCAGGCCCACTAGTAGCATTTGATTTACAGGCCCTGGCACCTCTAGTGCACTATACTAGGGACTTACTAGCAAATCAAATATGCTAATCATGGATAAACCAATTACATACAATTGACACAGAGAGCATATGCACTTTAGCACTGGTTAGCAGTGGTAAAGTGCTCAGAGTTCAAAAGCCAACAGCAACAGGTCAGAAAAAAATAGGAGGCAGGAGGCAAAAAGATTCGGAATGACCCTGCATAAGCAAAAAAGTCCAACAATAGAACTAACTAAAGATATCACATTTATTGAACATCTTGGATTAACAATCTGGCTGACCTAAATCAAAAATCATATCCATCAGTACAAAAAATATAGTTAGGGCAGTGGTGTGGCATCAGAGAGGGTTAGCTCTTTGTCCTATCTAGGAGTCAATTTTAAGGATAATCAAAATTGGGGGCCCTTGATGTTGACAAAAATTAACAAGGGCATCTTGAGCTTTGCTAGGATTAAGGACCTCATACCTTGAGTGTGGGAAACATTAAATATAGTATTCTACAGGTTGAAGAAAATGTAATTTTATTACAACATTTTCATTCCATTATGAGCTTTGCATAGAGTTTGTTGTTTAGAGTTTGGAGGAGTGGGAGCACTGCTGTAAACTGTGATTTTCTCTGCATTATTCACAGTACGTTTACACCGGCTGAACCTCTGCTGGCTCCACTGCCGTTAACCTTTGACCTGGAGGCTCATCCACCAGAGGGCCGCCAGGTCACAGGCATGTAAACCCCACTCTTTTGAGAATGGGACTACCAACACTCATTTTCTCTCCTGTGTCCACCAGGAGCAGGGAGAAAACTCTGCACACCGGGATGCTTTGTTTTTCAGTCAGAGAAAGCAAACTCCTACTATGGGAGTTTGTTTTCCCGAACAAATACACTTGCTGGGCAGATGCTTTACACGTGGAACCATCTCAGCAAACCTTCAATGCTGTAAAGGAGGTCGTGGCAAGCCCAGAGATCCCCTCCAGGTAGTCGGAGATTTCTAAGTTGGTTGAACACACAGACCACCTACCAAAGTCAAAATAAGGCCCAGAGTAGGATACAATAAATTGTACCATATATGGTTTTGGGAGTATTGGTATGGTTAAATCACTTTGCAGGGATGACTACACCTTGCAATCAATATTCCCACTTCCATTACCTGGCTAAGAGAGTAAACTCTACTCATTCAAAAATAAAATTGCTCTCTTTCATTCATTTGCATGCAGGATTGGGAAGCAAGCTTATTAACCAAGCCAACTTCTAAGGCTATGGTGCAGATAACTCATGGGCTAGTTAACACAAAGAAAACGCTGGCTAAATTTAAATTTACACTTTTCCAGGACTTGTTTTCTGAATGGTAGAATATCTAAACCAATGTCTATTTGTGACTGTGTGGCTGAAATTTGTACTGTCCTCTTTGCACTTGTTTTTCTTTTGTGCAATGGATGAGGTGCCAACAGGCTCTAAGATTCTGCAATTATACAACTATGTTTTAAATTTAAAGATGCTAAAGATGTTTTTAGCTTGTTTTTCCACTTTTCTTTCACTGGATTGAACTAAGCATCACTTGAGGTTACACATAATATTGATGATTAATCACGAATTATGATATTTGAACTATCAGAAGCATTATCTCATGTTTTATACGTGTTGAGCATTCCGAGATGAATCATGATGTATTTTATTGCTTATTGTGATGATATGACATGTTATACGGTTGTATGTTTTTAAAGTTTATTAAACCGAAAGCATAATTTGATGCTATTCAAGGGATAAAGTGCCCCCTGCAGTACATGATAAGGATATTGCAAGTCACCAAGCAGTTCCATAACCATATAGAGGAATGAGTCCAAAGGCCAAGTTAATTTATAAGGTAATAGAACTCCGAGTGACTTGCAGTATCCTTATCATGTACAGCACAAAGTACTTTACCCTAAATAAACATGGTACACCATCATCTTTCCCACAAACCGCTTAAAACCTTGCAAGCGAGAGCATGTCTGTAAACATGAAGAATACATATAAAACCACTAGTGCAAAAACTGCCTGATATTTGTGGTAAGCAGATATTAGAAACAGTTCAGTATGTCACTTTAAAAAAAAAAAAGCTGCCATAGCTTTGAGCGTATAGGAACATGCAAAGATTCTGATGTTTCTATAATTATCTAAGGAATGCAAAAAATAATCATGTTCTGTCTGCTAGTCAATGTAGGGTAGAAAAATAGAGCACAAAAAAGAAAAGCAACGCTGTTCCATGACCTGAGCTGCCTTTCACCTCAGCCGCTGGCTCTGGCAGCCGCCTTGTTACATCAGAACGTGGGTGCAATAACTTATTACAGTGGAATTCTGAGTCTTTTGTTTATTATCAGTGTCTGGGTGGGTCACAAATCACCGACTGTAAAGAAATTAATGACAACCGTTTATACAGGGATTGCCCAATCCCATGTATTATATAACATTATTAACCTTGGCCAATCGCATTAAACATGTTGGCATGGAAAATGAAGATAAAATATGATGACAACAGCTGCATGTTAAGTAATTTGTGTAGCTCATAATAATCCAAATAGTCAGCTCCATTTAGGTGGCATAAAAGCTATTTGCCCAATACAAAGAGTAGGGCATTGGAGATAGGACCTGTGGTTTTGGTTGTTAGAAATGACATAGCAATGGTATAGCATTATCGCCTTAAAACACATCTACCTGAAGATGAACTGGCAATGAATGCTGCACATTACTAGCCTGGGACATAAACCACAGTGTGTTGTCAGCAGGCGGTGGAGGAATATAATTAGGAAAGATGATGGTGCATTGCAAGGGGCATTACACACACCTGCAGCTCCCGCGGTGGGGGCGCCCTGCCTTCTTTCCCAGGTTCAGGCCTAATGTGCTGCTCCTGTCCAGGTTTTTTCTTTGGGTTATGGGACTTGTAATCCTGCTTATTCCATTATAAAAAATCCTCAGAATTCAATGGTGAAAACCTGTACTAGAGCAGTACATCATGCATGGACTTGGGAAATTTGACAGCTATTGGGAGGGAGAGGGCCTACTTGACAAAAGGAAAGGGACACCCTGTAAATAAACATATAATGATTACAAATAATGTTGAGGGAAGCCACCTGGATGGGCCCCTTCACTCTGCAATACAAATTTTAGGGGACAGTATAGAGCCCCTTCAAGGTGAAGCCCTCTGGGGCACCTCCAAGTGGAGCCCCAGCAACCCACTTGCGCTAATAGTTAACACAATCTGGCACTCTCCAGGAGCAGGAGAAGAATTGGTTTCAGTGTCTCTGCTGCTGTATTCCCATCTGCGGGGCAGGGCTGAGGAAGAGCACAAAATTATAGGCCATCCGAAGGCCTGTGTCTCATTTGCAGTTTGTCTTGGGCATTGCCACCCACAGACTGGTGCCAATATATTTGAGCATCTGTAGCCGGGACCCTTGGCAGACCACTTTCCTGAGTCCTTCCTTTTGTTGGAAGGCTCCATCTATTGCTGCCTATACTACACATTTATTTTCTTCATGGGAGGCTTGCACGTTTTAATCACGCTCTTCATGTTTTGCGCAAAGGAGGCTTACATGGTTCCTATCATCCCAACTTTTGCCAAAACCTACTGACTTAGGCAGTGTGGTATCACTTTACTGGTAGCACTATAGACTACCGCTTTGCTTTTGTGTGGCCATGAAAAAAAATGTGATGGCTATTGTTGTATTTGATAGGCCCACCCTGAGACTGTCAGAGTTACTGGGTTTTTACTGAGTGATTTTGGTCATGTTCTGAGACGTAACCAGTCTGTGGGTGCCTTTGAGTGTGGGTCTAAACACCAGTCACCGAATCTTGAGTAAGTGTGCTGCGCTGCCATCTCTGAGCTGAGACACCCTTGCACAAGTACATACAGTGCACAGGGCCCTAGGTATGTGTTTGTTATGCTAACTAATGGTGTATCTTCAAGCGCCCACACATAGCCCTGTTGTGCCAGAAGCTGCGTCAATTAGTAGACATTATGGTGTTGACACACAACCTATCCCAAATAGAGCACAAACTCAGGGCAAATGGTCTCCACTAACACAGACTAGAAAATCTGCGATTATATTCCTGCAATTTAGAGCCTTTAAACAGGTAATAGTTATAATGATAATGAGTACTGTGGGGTTCACTGCCTGATGAACATGGGGATGCAACACCATCTGCCAGCATGGAAGGGTCAGTGATGCATGGAAGCCCACTAAGGATATTGTCATGTGTGATGTATCCTCAGCAAAGGCTATACCACTCCTGCCCTATGTGAAGGAGAGGAGGAAGGAGGAAGGGCCGTTTGGGCAATGGACTTTTTGGGTTGTGTGTTTATGTTGTGATTTGTACCTACCGGTTGACAACTTGATGAATACAGGCTTTGTACAATTTATAAGAAATCAATAGAAGAGAATTTAGTAAAAATAAAAAGTTTTTTTTTTACTGAGTTGCTTGTGGAAGTGTGGATTTCAATTCGAATATGAATTACACATTTAGATAGGCATCTGCTTACAAACTGTTTAGGAAAAGAGATGTTTTATTTAAAGAAAGTATTCTGAGATCCCACACATTTTTATTGTCTGGCTTGACAGAGCAGCTTGCACCAGACACTTATATGAAAATCACCAGGAGAGGGGCTTTGGCTCTACCACAAGTTGGGAGCCAGTAGTACAAGTTTTGTTTGGGAAGAAGTTGTGTGCATCCACAAAAAAAAGTGCTTGCCCTCCACACAGCTGTGATCATTTTTAGGTCTAGCATAGCAGCACGCAAGCACTGCTTTTCCGACGTGTTAGTATCTATGTGGGCTTTTAACCACACCTACCTCAAGCCCACCACTATCACTCGCTCATGTCTTGCCTTTCAAAAATCCTTTGTCATCATTGGTAAATGCTTTACGTTTGTCCCTCCATGGGGCAGTTTTGTTACCACCTTGGCCATCGACCCTGTTACATGGATAATTGCACATTTGCCGATATGTTTGACTTTGAGCTAACTTCTTTTTCCTTGTGTGTGTCTCCTTCGCGCTCACGCTCATGGCAGCCATGGTGCTTTGAATCAGCTCACTTATGTCAACTGTTTTACTTTTAATTTTTCCTATGTATATGGTAAGAAAGGTCCAGTTAAGAATTTACAACACCAAAAGCTCTAACTTGAGCAAACGCGAGACCCATTGCATTGTAAATGTTTGTTTATTTATCCAGCTGCCTGAGGTTGAACTGTTGAAAACGTTTAGGAGCACACACGTTTTAGATAAGTAGGTAATTTATGGTGTTTTAATTTGGCAACAGCGCAGGTGTTAGGAGGCCATTAACATACATGGATTTTTAAGTCTGGCTTCACAGTGCAACTGTCATATGACTTTTTAATCTACACCAAGTTTTATTTTGCATTCTTTGCTTCCACAACATACAATGCTATCTTCTTGTATTTCTTCACATTACTATACAACATTATTTTAAAGCCAGACATATTAGCATTGCCAGTGCTTGCTATTTTGATGAATTCAACGAATATATCCGTCATCGAGAATTAGGGTCAAGAAATGTACCTTTCCCCTTCTTATCTATGTTGTGTTCTCTCCCATAACAACACTCTCATCACCTAATACGACCTCAAGAAACCCTCCTGCCTGTGCCAGCTTGGCTCCTGCTGTCGGGACCTTAGCATTCGTATGTGTAATAGAGTCAATCCGGTTATTTGCAATCCACAAAGAGCTACATAATTTTTTTGGGCTAATCAACATTTTTTTGCATTTATTTATTGAGGTTTAGAATCATGCTTTTTACATTTCATGCCTTAGCACTGAACACGCTACAGACAGAAAAGACACAGGCTTGCTGTACATCACAGGTCACAAGTAGTATTGGCATAGTCGCTGTGCATAACAATGGCATTTGCGCGTGGCAACAGAATCTATTCCCAACTGAGCAAAGTGTTTGATTCTAAAAACAGGAATGCAAGTTGAAATACAAACATAGAAAACGCGCAGTGATGTGATAACAATGTCCAGCGTGTTGGCGGGGGTGCCAGGTCATCCGGACCGAACCCCGGACGTCCGACGTCCCATGCGGCTGACTGGTGGGGTACATGCGGCGTGGCCGCCGGGAGCGGGGAGCCCGATCCAAGTGTCCGCTGCGAGTTCTGGCTGATCAACAAGTCGCCGGAGAAGGCCGTCAGGATGCCTTTGACCTACCAGGATGTCACTAACCCTGTAATTTTCAGAGCTTTACTTACAGCAAACACACCCACCCAATTTTCGGATTTTCAGGCACCAATAAAGTTGGTCTCTGAGCATACTTACGTCGGGGAATTCTCTCTTTGGTGCAATGCAGGAAGCAAATATTTATAAATTCAGTCTGAGGTTTTGTTCTTAGGGCATTTATGACTAAACGTCTGTGCCGGTTACAGTTTAGTTTATTTACTCAAGAGTTGCTGGTGTTTCCCCTCGTTATCCTCTAACAGTCTAAACCTTTGTCATCCTAAAATACTTGCCCAATATTGGGTTAGAAAACGGTCCAAAAACGCCCTGACCTGCCCCCAAAAACATCATTAGAGACACGAATGCAAATACGTCTAACGAAATTGCGCATGCGCAGGATGACAGCGCGCACCTTCCTTGTGGGCAGGACAGTGTCAGACACCAGACTGCCACGACTGGAAGATCAACTACACAAGCGACCTACATGCAGGATTTCTTATAGAAGGAACTAGACGTTGTGGCTCAGAAACGGAAGATTCGATAACACACCTATATTTACACAGAGAAAGGCATTTCTTGCCAGCATAGATTTATCAAGTGGTTTGGGTCTCCAGATGTGTGTTCACAAGGACTCCAGGCGCTGTAAAGGGTACGCAGCATGCAGTTTTCAAAGGAAGGTGCACGTCCTGCATTGAAGGTCCGTGTGCCCACAGGAAGAACAATGATTGCAGGACTTGTATGTGTGGCTGTGATATGCTTTTGTCCCTTGGAGAGACTTTCAGTGCATTAACTTTTCTAACACAATCCTATTTGTTATTGTACTGAAGGAATAGGAATAGCATTGAATTTTTCCCATCACTGTGATAAACGTCTGAGCAATTAAAGGCGACATTCATTTCTAGTGGACATTCATTTTTAGTTGTACACACTAAAATTGAAGGTCACTCTGAAAATAGGAACATTTTCCTACAAAGTTCATCAACATATCACAAAGAAATAAAACAAGGAACCCAGGCCTTCCAGTCTTTAAACTCTGAGGATTAATGCTTTAACTAAATTTGCTCTTTACTGCACTAACTGTAATGGGCAAGCACTGGTCCAGCACAGTTAATTCTTTGACCACTCTTCAGATGTCGCCGTTGATGGGCCTGGCGGAGGTCCTGCTTCTTATGGACAAGCTGTTCCCGAAAGAGGTGGGTCTTTAGCTCTGGCCGGAAGTGGAGTGATACTTGAAGGGGCAGGTATTCCAGAACCTTGGTACATTGTTGAAGGCTTCTCTTCTGTTTTTCTCTTTGCCAATCTTCATTAGGCCTGACTTAATTTGTCTTTTTTATGGCGTGAGGTTGCCTAGGGCCAAAATCTCCTATTCCAGCTGGTATATATGCACGAAAAAATGGGCAGTAGAAGTTATTGACCCCGGAATGGAGAATAACGCGAGGACCTGGAAACATGAGGTTATTTTCAACATCTCCAGTTTCTTTATCACTATCATCATTGATTGCACTGGGTGCACAATCAAGCATGCTAACATCAGGTCCGATGGTTCAGGACGAAGGATTAGTTGGGTAATACATACAGAGCCCCAAGTAGTTGTTGTAGTGCTACCCGTCCATGCAGCCTGTAATGAGGGCATTGGTGTTCAGTTTGTCAATTTCAATTCTACATGTGTTGCATTTCTACCTCAGAAGTAGATTTTGTCTGCCAGGTATAGTGGCTTGTTCTTGAAGGTGATGCAGGGAGGCAGTTGGAGCCAGTGGAGTTACAGGAGGGTGGAAGTGGTCCGATCCTTGAGTCTGGCAGTTGGGAGAGGTGTGGCTTTCAGTTAAGCTCGATATGTTTTAGGGATGCTAGAGAGCAGGGAATAGCTAAGGTCCAGGTAGGAGAAGACTGATGCTTGAACAGCAGTTCTAAATTTAGTGCCTAGATGCTATCTTGGTTCTGCACTGAATTGAGAATTGTGTCATCCTGTCTGTGCCAGATCCTTGGGTGACACACAACAACACCAGTGCTGGCCCACAAATTCCTTCACCTTCTTGCAACCACTACCTACGACAAGTGCAGCACACAATCGCTGACTATAAAAAAGGAGGCAGCTAAAATCGGGCAAGGAAAACAAACAACAAAAAACATGCAATCTATTGGAACTGATTAGAGTTTGGCCGGCAGGTTATTCCATCACAAACATCAGGGACATCTCACCCGCCTTATTGCAAGTGCATTATAAACTATGGCACTATTAATAGGGCAGACAGGACACCCGTCTTACCTATCCACTAAACTCTTAATCATGCCCCATATTTGCAGTGGCAGTGAAACACCCTGAAAATGTGGATCTTTCTCTATGTCCTTTTAAAGTGTCTCATTGAGAACTTTAACAAGAGACAAAGAGATGGACATTCAGGTTTCTTCAGTGATGTAGCATGGGTGCCATGGGCCCTAATGCAAGAAAAAGAGAAATTGATGGTGATTAAATTGAAATCAGCAGAGACAGCAAATCGGAGCCCGCAGATGATATTGAACAATAGTGGATTGCAAGGTGTGCAATAGCAGGTAAACAACGTGCCTCAGTTTGGAGGTAGAGGACATGATGTTTGGATAGATCACAGTGGTAATGTGATTGATGGGCAGTCAATTAAGAAAATTCAGCCATATCACACATGCGGAAATTTCAGACACTGGAGACAGGAGTGCTTGTATAATAAATGTGAATATTTTGGTGCAGAATGGCATTGTTGCTCGGACTGTTGGCAACAATCAGGTTGAAATTCAGAGAATTCAAAGACCCCGAGTCCAAACTGTGGCTGTCCCTACAGGACTACAGCAGATGTAGGTCCCACAGCAGATGTAGGTTCTAGAACAGATGCAGGTCTCTCGGCAAATGTAAATTCCACAAGCCCCGATGACACAGCAGCAAGTGATTGCTCCTCAGCAAAACATGAATCAGAGAGCAAATGCAAATGTAAATCAGTTGATAACACAGTTGCTCTTAATTGATTTGAGTGATGAGTTTTCCAAAACATTTAACAGTGATAGTTCTGATGATGAAGATTGCATGTTAACAACATCCTTAGAGGTAGATCAATGTGATCCCTATGTAAATGCCAGTGTTATGGGACACGTTTCATTCCTGGTTGAGACTGGAACTATATTTTCCATTGTCAGAACTGCAAAAGTACCAAATGTACCCTTGTCAGGAAGAACGGTTCAGGTGGTAGGAGTAGCAAATCAACAGTTAACAAACCCAATTACAGAACATATCCCAGTCAAAATAGGGTCTTTTGAGGACCGGCACCAATTTGTGGTTTGCGATTCAATTCCTGGGAGCCTATTAGGTCGTGATCTATGGTTTAAGCTAAATTGTTACATTAGCTGCACACTCAATGGAATAGCAATTCAAACAAATAGTGATGAAGAAATGCCCTGTAAAACTGAAGAACTGTCCTCTCTTGTTAGAAATGGGGATTCTGGTTGGCTAGGGTATGCACCTAAGCCAGGTAGAACCCACCACTCTAGTCAGGGCGAGGGAGTTACACACCCAAGATAACCCCTGCTCACCCCCTTGGTAGCTTGACCCGAGCAGTTAGGCTTATCCCAGAGGCAATGTGTAAAGCGATTGCACAAGACACGTGACACAATAAATAAACCACAAAGGAAACACAACACACGGTTATATAAAAATCAACTGTATTACATAAAACATCATTTGACCAAACACAACATGTATCAGTAATACCCTGCTACACAAGTGGTTGTCAGAACATCACACAGGTTACTAGTACTCTGCGAAAGCAAGCAGTAGTCAGGTAAACATATAGGATACTGGTATTCTGCAACACCAGCAGTAGTCAGGTTGGCATTATCAGGAAAAGGCACATGTCAGAATAAACATAATATCAGTGTTTCTAAGACACAAACTTAAATGTATCTAACATAAAAAAAATCCCATCTGGCACATTAGGTTCACAACAACATTACCTTCCTCATTCATGTAATGCAGGGCCGGAAATACGGTTGTCAGCAGTAGCCAGTAAAAACAAGCTAATCCATTAGGGCATGACGTATCCTAAGTGACGTGGACAGTCACCTCCATAGAGGGACGGCAGAACCGAAAGGGATCACACCCAAGCAACCCCCTGCACGAAGGACTCACCAAGCGACCCCGTACTTCTTTTGTACGAGGTACAGGGAGTGAAATATTCCATGCAGGCAGAGGAGCTCCTGTGCTCTTCTTACTGTCAATGCAGTAGACTCTTGGTCACGCTCTCTTTCTCTGAGCAGCCGAGAAAAAGTAGGTGTGGGCAGGACCCGATTTCTTCACTGGTGTGCTGCGATGAAGGTGGAGGAAGACAGGCTGGGATGGTGGTGCCCGTAACCCCTGGCAGTACTCTGGGCAGGTGAGGAGTTCAGGGGGAGCAGCACTGGTGGGCTCTGTGAGGTGGCAGGCGCTCAATTGTCCTGGGAGCCCTGAAGCCAGGAGGAGCAGGGCTCATGGATGACCGGACGAAGTCCGGGGCTGGAGTTACTCGTAGGGGTAAGTTGTTTCCCGGTTGCGCTCTCCTCTCCTTGAGTGGTTAGGAAATGGTCGTTCCTCGGAGTCCGTTCCAGTATGGGCCCGTTGAGGCACAGGGGGTGCCTAGGAGAGCGCACTCGTCATGCTCACTCCCCAGGCTCCTCACACCTGCTCTAACTCACAGAGAGGGGAGGAGAGGGGAGCTGATCCACAGGATGATGTAGGGGTGCTTCCTGGTACTAAAGCGGACATAAGTGTTTTTCATACACTTGGAATCTAGAAAACAAAAATAAAACGCTCTTCACGTGCTGAGAATACAGGAGAAATCAAACAAGGAGCTGCCCACAGTCCTCTCCCCGCGCTGGGCTCTGAAGAGGCACTCAGGGGGACTGAGGCAGGCGGCAGCGGACAGGGAGACTAGCACCCAATAGATAGGCAGGGGCCAGTGGCGGCCCGTCCTTTAGGGCAGAGGGGGCCACGCCCCCCCACCTTTTGCCCCTCATGAAGAGTGTCTGTCAGGCTGAACAAAGGTCAGCCTGACAGACACTCTCCATGTTCAGCTCAGGCAGCCAGGAGCAGACATGCGCGATTTGCTCACACTCCTGGCTGCCTGAGCTGAACTTTGCTGGGCTGAGGAGGTCACAGCTCCTATGGGCGTGACCTCCTCGGCTCAGCAAAGGTGCTTCGAGGGCCTCCCCTTGGTGACGAGGAAAGCATCACCAATTGACACTCTCCCTGGGTGCTTCACGTTTAAGCCCTGAAGTGCCCAGGGCGAGTGTCAATCAGTGACACTTCGTCACAGAGTGGGGTGGCGTCAGCAGTCTCACTGACCCCATCCCACTCTGTGACGAGGCTGGGACCTAAGGTCAGCCAATGAGGGAAGGCAGCAGTCCCAACCCTCCTGGGACCTGGAGGCTGAAGGTAAGTGTGTGTGTATGTATGTGTGTGATGTTTAAATTGAATGTTTGGTGCACGCGTGCATGTTTGAGTGTTATGAGTGTTGTTAATGGATGTGCGTGCGTGTGTGTGTGAAACAATGAGTGTGTGCGATCTTTCAAAATGAATGTTTGGTGCGTGAGTGCATGTTTGAATGGTATGAGTGTTGCTAATTTATGTGTGTGCGTGAGTGTCTGTGAGTGAAAGAATTAGTATGTGTGTGTGTGTGTGTGTGTATCCCGCCCGCCCCCCTCCCTCCTAAAGCTGCCGTCCGCCACTGGTAGGGGCAATCACCACAACCAGTCCAGCACAGCCAGTCCACTTCCAGCCTTGTCGGCAGCTGGTCAGCAGGGCAACAATCAGAGAAGTGATCCTGATCATTCTTTTGTGCCACCTAGGAGACACCAGGCAGCAGGGCCACAACCAGACGGGCAGTCCAGATGAGTCCTTTGTGCAGTCCAGTAGCCTCTCCTGCAGAGGTTCGGTCCCAGCTCCCAAAAGTGCTCTGAAAACACCCCCTGTACTTATACGCATTTTGCGCAGCCTCCACAAAAGGGAGAGAAGGGGCTCTAACCAGTACTAACTAGTTCCAGGAGTGTCCCCTCTCTTCTCTTCTCCAGCATTGGCTCCAGACATCAGTGGGGGGGTAAAAAAGCCCTTTGGTTGAGCCCAGGGCACAGGCTTTTCAATTCAGATGTGCCCCACCTCTACTTCTCCCAGCCCAGGAAGACCATTCAGTAAGCAGATGCACTCTTGTGACACCTCCACCCTCACTGTGTACAAGCAGTCTGAAAAGTATGCACAAAGCCCAGCTGTCACTCTTCCCCAGATGTGGCTTGTGGTCAAGCAGCAAAACACCCCAGTCAAAAGTGGCATTTCTATAATGGTAATAAGTAAGCAGCATTTCTCACTACCATTACAACCATACCAAACATGCTTACGCTACCCTTCATAGATCAGACAATACCAATGTAATCCTATGAGAGAAGCAGCACTCACAATAGTGAGAAACCAAATAGGCTGTTTGTCACTACCAGGACATGAAGAACATAAAGACACATGTCCTGTGTTTTACATACACAGCATCCTGCCCATAGGAGTTATGGGAGGGTCCTCACCCTCCCTCAAACCCCTCAATCTGGGCTTCTGCACCCCCCTTGGCGGAGTAGTACTGCCATACAGCAGACTTGTTGGACACTGGTTCCAGTCGTCCCCAAGTTCTCCTGACACTAGGGGATCCCCTTCAGTGGATGGCCTCCCGGTACATACTAAGTTCCCTCGCTGGGGCCCCCTCTGGGTACTCTCCAGGGTCTGTGGCTAGGCAAAGGACAATCTAGAACCTGCACCCCCCACTATGGGACCTGTCTGGGCTACTCTGAACCTCCCCGCCCTCGGCTGGGGGGAACCTGAGCCACTTCCTTTAGCATCACTCCAAAGTGCCTTTCCAGACCCTCTAGCACTCAGCCAGAGTTCTGCCTCCCTTGCAAGTACCCTGGGGTCAGAGAACGTGCTCTCCAACAGATGTTGGTGTAGCCCTGGAAAACAACAATGGAACATGTGCTCTCTGACAATCAGAATGAACAGCCCTTCAAAAGTTGTTGTTGTGCTACCCTTCACCCATCCTTCTAGTGCCATGCAGCAATACTCCACAAACTGCCCCCAAGACTGGTGGGACCACTTTCAGCTATCCCTGAACCTCAACCTGTAGTTTTCATGAGTGAAGCCATAACTTTTTGTCAGTGCCTCCTTTATGAGGGTATGCACCTGCCTGTCATTCCCTTCCAAGGCCAGTAGGGCATCCCTTCCCTCTTCAGGAATATAGCTCCCCAGGCCGGTCCCTCAATCCTTCTCAGGAATCTTGCACAGTCGTAGAGCCTCTTCATACTCCCTCAGCCACTGATGTATGTCTTCCCTCTTTTTGAACCCAGGCACCAAGTTTGTGGGTATATGGGGATTGTCCCTGACACTACAGTCAAAACTGCTGCCACCACTGGACTCCACCTGCAATGCTGGTGAGTTCAGGTTGTCAGACTGCGCTCAAAGGCGAGACTTTCCCTGGAAATGGCCGTTTCAGCCTCTGCCATCCTATCTTGGACTAAGGCAATCTCTACCTCAGCCCATCTCTTCTCCACAGCCAGCTGTGCTAGCTGCATCCTCAGGTCCCTCTCTTCCCGCTTATCTCTGAGCTCCTCAGGCAAAAGGGAATGGGAGGTGACACTGCTCCTAGAACAAGACCCAGTAAGGGACTCCCAATCTATGGGGTCCTCTCTCTCTACTGGCGTCCCTCGCCAGTCATCTTCTCCCTCTGCTTCAAACTCTCCAGGGTCACTGTCCCCCTGGGGTGTGGACTGGGGACCCTCCCACTCAGAGTCCTCACTAAACTCAAGGTCCTCCTCAGGGTCACCCTCAGAACCATCACCCCCACTGGTCCTCCTTTACAGTTGTTTCCCAGTGTGCCTCTTCAAAATTAAACAGGGTCCATTGAATGCCCCCCATAGTGGATTCCCCACTTACAGGTATGCCCCCCTCCCTGCAGAATCCATTTAACTCCCCTAAATTGTAGAGCAACAGGTCATCTAGGTCAAAGGTAGATTCCATTTTGATAAGGTAAAACACAAGTGTAAAACAGCAAAAGTCCCAAGTGCAACAATATGAAATGGGTTAAAAATAAAAATGACTGATTTGAGGGACTGGGAGAATTAAAAAAGTAGAACATGTATTGATCTGAGTGCAATTTGTGGTGCAACAATGAGTCACAATGGTATTGTGCAAGCGCAAGTCCTATACTCACTGCTGATCACCACTGTTAGAAATTGGGTTTCTGGTTCCAGTTTGGGCCTGCGCAGGCACAGTGGGAGCCTAGGATAGTGCACTCATTGTGCTCACTCCCGGGGCTCCTCGCACCCGCTCTACTTCATAGAGAGGGAAAGAGGGGGGCCCGTCCACAGGATGATGCAGGGGCGCTTCCTCGTGCTAAAGAGGACATAAGTAAGGCACTCTTCATGTGCCTGGAATATAAATTCACGGAGAAACCAGCACCCAACAGGTAGGTAGGGGTGATCACCCCAATCAGTCCAGCACAGCCAGTCCACTTCCAGCCTCAGGGGCAGCTGGTCAGCAGGGCAACAATCAGGGAAGCGATCCTGATGAGTCCTTTGTGCCACCTAGCAGACACCAGGCAGCAGGGCCACAACCAGAAGGGCAATCTAGATGAGTGCTTTGTGCAGTTCAGTAGCCTCTCTGGCGGAGGTTCGGTCCCAGTTCCCAAAAGTACTTTGAAAATGTGGGGGAAAACCCCCTGTACTTCTACTAATTTTGCACAGCCTCCACAAAAGAGAGAGAAGGGGCTCTAACCAGTGCTAACCGGTTCCAGGAGTGTCCCCTCTCTTCTCCAGCATTGGCTCCAGACATCAGTGGGGGGGGTAAAAAAGCCATTTGGCTGAGGCCAGGGCACAGCCTTTTCAATTCAGGTGTGCCCCACCTCTGCTTCTCCAAGCTCAGGAAGACCATTCATTAAGCAGATGCACTTTTGTGACACCTCCACCCTCACTGTGTACATGCAGTCTCAAAAGTATGCACAAAGCCCAGCTGTCACTCTGCCCCAGACGTGGATTGTGGTCAAGCTGAAAAACACACGAGTCATAAGCACAGAGAAATGCCTACTTTCTAAAAGTGGCATTTCTATAATGGTAATAAGTAAGCAGCATTTCTCACTACCATTACAGCCATACCAAACATGCTTACGCTACCCCTCATATATCAGACAATACCACTTAGGCATATGTTAGGGCAGCACTCACAGTAGTGAGAAACCAAATAGGCTGTTTGTCACTACCAGGACATGTAGTACATAAAGACATAAAGACACATGTCCTACCGTTTACATACACAGCACCTTGCCCATAGGGCTAGCTATGGCCTACCTTAGGGGTGACTCATATGTAGTAAAAGGGGAGTTCCAGGCCTGGCAAGTAAATTTAGATGCCAGGTCCCTCTGGCAGTAAACTGTGTACACAGACCCTGCGATGGCAGGCCTGAGACAGGTTTGACAGGCTACTTCAGTGGGTGGCGCAAGCTGCGCTGCAGGCCCACTAGTAGCATTTAATTTAGAGGCCCTGGATACATGGATACCACTGTACAAGGGACTTTTAGGTAGATTAAATATGCCAATTAGGTATAAGTCAATCATACCAAGTTTAGGAGGGAGAGCACATGCACTCTAGCACTGATCAGCAGTGATAAAGTGCTCAGAGTCCTAGAACCAACAAAAAGAGGTCCGAAAAAAAGGAGGAGGAAGGCAAAACGTTTGGGGATGACCCTGTAGAAAGGGCCAGGTCCATCATCTCTTATCACATTGTCCCATGATTACAGTTAAAGATTTACCTGAGGAGTTGTAAGGGATAGTTATGGCAAATGTCTGGGATTTTTCAGGAAAAGAGATAGGACTCATAAGAGGAGTTGAGCCAGTTAAAATCACAGTAAAGCCAAACAAAGTGTATTTGAGGATACCGCCTTATAACATGACCCCAGAAGTAATTGCTGGAATAACTCCCATACATGAAAACTTCATTGAACCAGGTGTTCTATTTTAGGACTGGGGAAGCCCAATGGAAAATATCCCATAGTCCAGGATTTGAGAAAGGTGAATGAGACTGGTGTTCCATGTTGTCCTGTGGTACCGAATCCAACAGTGATTTTCTTCCAGATTCCCAGTGAGACAGAATGGTTTCGAATATTGACCTATGTCAGGCATTTCTTACTTTCTCCTTCTGAGGACAGCCAGTCCTTCTTTGCTTTTAAATTCGTAAGCCGTATTTTCTCATGGTATCGTTTGCCTCAAGAGTATACAGAGTCACCATCCATTCTTAATTAGATTTTGAAAAATAATTCAGAGTCCCTTAATATGTCTTTTCATTCAGTTTTGGTGCATTACATTGATGTTTTGATGGTTGCACCAAACACACATGAAGCCTGTATGAGAGATATAATTGGCCTGCTAAATCATTTAAGAGAAAATGGAAATAAAGGTTCTGCAGCAAAATTACAGTACTGTCAAAAAGAAGTGAAATATCTAGGTCACCACATAGAGAAGGGTGCAAGAAAGGTGACCCAAGAGAGAATTTCAACAATTGTGCAGATGAACCCTCAAGTGACTCTGAGAGAGAATGCTTTTGGAAATGGTTGGGTACTGCAGCCAGTGGATTCTGGATTTTTCTCTTTTGTCCAAGTCTTTACTGAAAGTTGACACACAAGAATGTGTCTGATCCCGTACCATTTGATGACACATGCATGAAAGCATTCTCCGAGCTGAAAGAAAGCCTGTGCCAAACCCCAGCTCAAAGGAATGCCTGATTACAACAAATGTTTTTCTTTGTTCTGTTGAGAAAGAGATGTTTGCGTGCTTTCTGCTTTGATGCAGTTACAGGGAGGTGCCAACAGGCCTGTGGCTTATTTTTCTAACACTCTTGATCCTAAAGCTGCTGCATTTCCCGTCTGTTTAAAAGCCATAGCCGCAGTGGGTGTCAGCACTGGACAGTGCAAAGGCATTGTCACGGACCATCCACTGAATGTTTTTGTGCCTCACTCTGTTGAAGTTCTTTTGACCCGAACAAAAGGCCCAGTATTTGACTCATATTATTTTGGGATCCCATAAACATAACATTAAAATATGTAATGTTCTGAATCTGGCAACACTTTTACCAATTACTACTGAAAATGTAAATGACTGTGAGGATGAGGTGAAGCATGTCTGTTTTGATGTGACTGAACTTTGCACCAAAACAAGACCTTATATTCAAGATACCCCACTAGACTAAAACAATTATGTCATGTTTGTTGATGGCTCCTGTTTAAGAGATATTGATTGAACTCTGAGAGCTGATTATGCAGTTTGCATAGTCTCAGGAGTGAAAGAAGCGTCATGGCTTCAAGGAGTTTTGTCTGCCCAAGTAGCTAAATTGGTTGCTCTTTCTAGAGCATGCTGTGCATCAGAACAGCTAAAAGTGGCAATTTTCACTAACAGCCAGTATAGTTTCGGTGTCGTTCTTGACTTCAGATAGTTGTGGTCCTAGAGAGGTTTTATGACCTCTTCTGGATCACCTATCTGAAACGGTGACAGGGTTTACAAACTATTGAAAGCATTACAGTTACGGTTGAAAATTGCAGTTGTTAAATGAGCAGCACATCAAAAGTCAAATGATTACATCTCGTTGGGCAATGCCTCTGCTGACCGAATGGCATGTTATTGTGCTCTCCATGGTACATCCTTTAATGAGGAATGGAGCAATGGAAGCAGCACCAATGAGACAAATCAAAGTTTCTTCATGGCAGCAATTGATAATGAATTGAAGCGATTTAAGTTAAGAGGTTGCAGGAAGGAGTGACAGGAGAAGAACGAAGAGGATGGAGTGGAGCATGTTGTGTTCAAAGGGATGAGGCTGATGTTTGGGTTTCCAGTTATGGAAAAGCAGTGTTGCTAAATGGCTTGCTGTCTCTGATGGCTAGGTATTTTCACGGACAAGCACATATTGGCAGAGATGCAATGATCAGAACATACAGGCAAACTTTGTAAAACCTGCGATTCAGATTGTTTGCAGAAGCACTGTGTCCCAGATTTGTGAAACGCCAACAAATGAATGTAGGGAAATGCACTGTGGTTAACCTAAGTCACATAGGTAGATCATGAGGTCCTTCCAACAGAATGCAACTTGATTTCATTGAAATGCCTGTGTGCAATGGATTGAGCTATGTTTTTGTGACTGTGTGTGTTTTCTCTTATTAGATAGGAATTTACCCAACTCACAGAAATGTCAGCCTTACAATTGCAGAGCTACTTTTTTAACTTGAAATTACTTTAGAATTGAACTTTGAAATTACATTGCCGCTTGATAAACATTATTTGCTGGAAGTGCTAATCAGTGGTTACTGGATGGTTTATCATTAGAGATATTTGAACATTTAGTAGTGATTTCAAACATTTGCAAGTAGAACATTTTGATTAACCTCCTAGAAGATCAAGAACTTTGTAAATAGGTGCAAAGACTTTGAAATGATTTTTAATTTTTTTGTTTTTGCTTTGCTTCAACAAGGAAAAGAAAAGATGCAGTAAAACAATTGAGAGCCTCTTTTGCATTTTTGATTTTGACTCTAAGGGAAATGTGTTTTTTAATGTATATTACAGGCTATTGTATGAATACATTGAGACTATGGAGGTGTGTGATTGTTATGTTTGCACATGGATCCATTCATCAGTTCAGGAAGGAATCACATATCACAGCTTGCCACTAACATATGGAAGTTCTTGCAGTCTGTTACTAACATGGTAATTTAACCAGGAGTATATTCAATACTTTGGTTCTAATTATGATCTTGTGTTTTCTTTTGTGCCTATTAATCAGCACTGTTGTAGTATCGCCAACATGAAAAACATTGACACCGTGGGACTTTTGGAACCGCATATGTACAAAAAAACAATTTAACCTGCATTCTTACTCCGGTAGAAAAGGAGTTCATTGGTCAAGAAGATGACAGAAGAAAAGCAATGAAAATAAAGATAGGAAATGTAGTAGTTTTACAGGACTGGCAAAAAGATGGTGCACATTTTAGAGGCAGCAATTCACAAGGGCACTTAGCTTTAGACTGGCAACATGTGGGAAAACTGTGTGTATATATAGACCTAAATCAAAAACAGACACACATTTCGTAGGTACTAGTGAATTCAGACACGTATTTTTGTTTAAGAGAGTTTTGACTTTCATGTTAAAAGGACAAGACTCTGCTATACTGGGTGTTTATTTCATTTGTGGAAAGAATGCCTACTACAAGCTGCCGGAATGCTGGCATGGCACATATTACCTGGGAGTAGTATTTCCAAAAATCTATCATGTGGAAAATTTGGACAATCCAGTCTGAAAAGAGAACTCAAATTCCAGATTGAGGATAGGAGCTAGTGCAGTAGAGATTACAGGAGATATATTTGGTGCCATCATTCCATCAGTTGGTGTAATCTTGAACAATATCAAGATTAGGAAGTTGTCAAAAATAATAGATTAAGGGCCACAAGTTCGAAATTTCGGATTTGCGACCCGCAAATTGCAAGTAAGATCTACTCGCAATTTGCGAGTCGCAAATTCGAATGTAGGATTGTGTACCTGACACCATCTGCGTTTCACAAGGGGGTCGCAAATGCCCACCTCATGAATAATCATGATGTTGGTCGCATTTTGCGACCCCCTTGCGAATGGCGGCCCTCACAGGGATGGTGGCCTGCTGTGGACGGCAGACCACCATGTCTGTGACTGCTTTTCAATAAAGCATTTTTTTTGTTTTTGTAATGCAGCCCGTTTTCCTTAAAGGAAAACGAGATACATTACAAAAACAAAAAATGAACCGTTTTTGTTTCATGTTTTCAGAGCAGGCAGTGGTCCGTAGGACCACTGCCTGCTCTGAAAAAATGTTTACAGTGACATTCACAACGGGGAAGGGGTCCCATGGGGACCCCTTCCCTTTTGCGAATGAGTTAGCACCCATTTGAAATGGGTGCAAACTGCAATTGGTTTGCGACCACGTTCGCGGCCACAAAACAATCCTACATAGCACTGCGAGTCGCAATTAGGAAGGGAACAACCCTTCCTAATTGCGAGTCATAAGCCCATTTTGCGATTCGGTAACCAGGTTACTGAATCGCAAAACTGGGTTTGTGCATCTCAAAGTGCTTTTTGCATGTTGCAAACAGCGAAATTCACTGTTGCGACATGCAAAAAGCTACCTACATGTGGCCCCTAAATGTCTACTGACTATGCTGGAGCTATGCTTTTAATGGATACGGAGATGGTTGCTGTGAGATCAATGGTTTTGCAAAATCCACTTGCGTTAGACATATTATTGGCAAAGGAGGACGGAGTCTGTGAAGTTTTGCATGCACAACATTGTTGCACTTACATACCAGACAATAGTAAGGAGATAAGGATTTATCTCTAACATCACAAATCTGAAAAATGACCTGAAAGGATTAGAGGCTACTGGTGCCTGGGAGGCAATAGGTAATGGATTTTCAACCATTGGAAAGTGGTTTGGAAACTTGGAAAAGGGAGCAGTAGGAATGATCTTGAAACCTGTGTTGATTGTGACTTTGTGTGCCTTAGTTGCACTTGGATCTTGCAAACTATACAAACTATGGAACGAGAAAAGAGCTAAGAGTAGACAGAGGAGAGATTGAAATGGAGATAATGAGGAGTGTTTATTATTCAGATCTCAAGAACACTGAGAATTACAGCAGACCAAAATGTCAACAGACATCAAGACTTTGATGTGTCTCATTGAAATGAGAGTGTGTCCTTTTATGACAGGCAAGATTATCATCAGAGGAGGGACTGTAGGAGTGTAAATATTAGTAATGCTTTTTGTGGCCCAGACATCAGCAAAAGGCAAATTATAATTCATGTTTAGCAGCCTAACGTAGAAAGCTGCACTGACACGTATTTTAAAAGTGTTCATGTTTTCATTTGTATTGGTCACAATTGTGTCCACTGGATTTAACAATGAGCTAACAAAAAATAAATGATGCCAAAGTATATTTTAGACATTAGATTAACTCTGAGCAGTAAAACAAATTTGCATTGTTTATGTTTAATGTGTAATTTACGAGTTTAAATTGACATGCACATAAAAATAAAAGCACTCCTCTGTCATATCTAATGTGATGCATTAATAAATTTTGCAGTTCATAATGAAATATTGTATTCTTTCTGATGCATATTATTAATGTTGAATTTATAAGTTTGCATATTATTTGAGTTTATTAACACATTTATTAATGCATTTACATTTCTTGTGTTAGCATAACTAGGCCTCCAGAACTCTATTTTAACATATATTTTTCCATTAGGTTCCATTCCCATGAGTAGCAATAGGCTCTTTTATTTTAGTGACCCTGGTCTGTAATGTTTAGGCCTGTGGACTTAATGAGGTTAAATTGTTTGGAATAACATGCAGATTAACATGGGAGTGAGACAAGTCCATTGTATACCCTGGGAAGAAATTGGATTGTTGCGAGTGAAAGTAAATTGTAACAGAACTGTTTGGATTCACACTTAAAGAGGAGATCGCTTCAGACCAAATCTGAGAAACTATCAGACTGCTGCAACCTGAAGAGTTGTCGTTAATTTCATTGGACATTGCCTCTTTTGCGTGAAGTGGGGCCACTGAACTGACAAAACAAGATGAACTATGTGTTTTTAGGTATGAATGGACTTTGAAAGTTTTAGAAACTCTTGCAGTCTTCCCTTGGCTTTTGAGGTCCCTTGACTCTGTGCAGCTCTTTCTCTGTACTTCCATGATGATGCTTCTGACTGGACTTTTCTGATGATCTGCTTGCTTTGCTGATGAAAAAGTCTTGAATGCTGACCTTAGGAGAGGTATATCTCCCTGCTGATTGCCATTTCCCTTGACATGTTTTTCTTTTTCTAGAATAGAAGCTAGCATGCTAATACTCACCTATTCTATTTTTCTAGTTAGTCTTCTGTAACCCTAGATAGATTATTTTCCAAATATTTATTTCCTCTTTTGCATTTTTCCCACATGTCAGCCCGTCCCCACATATACATTTCCTAATTTGGTTAGTTGTAGGGACAACCCATGTCCATCCCTGAATTGTGAAAGTGTACTCTGCTTAATTTGGCTTGAGAAATGCTAACACAGTCTGATCTGAGATATATTTCTGTTTCCCAAATAATCTCCTTCATGATATGTATTATTCTTCTTGAATGCTTAATTGTGATAATGCTAATTTGATTAAACTTGTTCCGCCATTTTGGGCAGCCAATGGTGTTTATCTATCTTTATAATCTAATTTTGTGCACAGTCTTCATGACATTAGCTTTCTCATTATACAATAAAGCTTTGAAACTTTTCATTGATTGGAGTTTTCCTTCCGTGGCCACATTGATCACGGTGTCTAGATTGTTGGGATGGTGCTGAAATAATTGTGTATGGTTAACCACACTTCTTACTGGGTCAAAATGTTTGTTGACCTCAGTGAAGGGTTTGATTACTGTGAAGGATGAAAGAATGCGTTAGCAAAAGTGACCTTCCTTCTATAATTGGGGTACAGTGGGTGCTCATTTGACTCGGACCCAGTACTATGGCACCTGCTGTGCACAGTATGGACGAACAACTGTGTATTACTCCCTCTTTGTCCCCATCCTGCACATAGTGACAAAGCTATCAATGGGACAGCAGGAGCAGTGGCACCAAGGTCCAGAGTGGGTGGGGCCCAGAGCTTCAGTTTGCCCTGTGCTGACTTCAATTATTTAACAGGGTGCTCACTCAGATTGAGACAGAGTCAGTAATGACTGGGAGAAGGATGTAGAGGAAATGGAGATCCCGCAAGGAAGGTCTCAGTGCTTCCAGATTGGGGTGAAGCGAGTGACATTAAACAGAGGCAGCTCTATACATGTATGAGACTGCTGCTCATCATGACCTGAGCTGCCTTGTAATTGGATGGTTGGAGAACCAGCATCCAATTACAGAGTAGTTTACATCAAGCCAGTGCTGGTTTGAAGGCATCAAGGTGGAGATGCTTTTGCTATTGTAAAAATGCTTCTTGCTATATCTAGATACACGTGTATATATCTTGAATTATGAAGCAATGTGCTCCATTGTACCTCGGTGTAGCTTTTTCCTCTTTAAGATCCCCACCAACCATAGTAAGAGTTGATAGGTCCTCTTATGCACCAGCCTTCTGTGGCCTATCCCCCTCCTTAAGCACCAGTATATGATGCATTAGCCCCCATCCCTGTACGCAGGTGTCTGGCATGTGCCCCACTTGGTCACAGATTAGCCTGAGCCTCCCTTACATTCAATCGGCATAGATGCTGGGAGTTGGGGTGCCAGGAGTGCTGCAGCACTCCCAAAATAACCATGCTGCAATTCAGAAGGCAAATGAGTAATAATGATGCCTTTAAATTTCGTTTTTATGTTGACACATTTGTGGTGCATTCAATGACAGGGATGAAATGTCAGGCTATGTCTTATGACAAATTGCTGCTTGTTCTTTTTACATGGCAATAAATAGGTCTTTACTTTTCTTTCTCTAACTGTAGTTTGTAAAATGAACTACCTGGCAATCTTGCTGGGGTCAAAGGAGTTTGACCAGGAATGATGTAGATGTCAGTTTTTTTCTAACACCCAGCACAATTTAAATACCTGTAAATAAACTGTACAAACATTTCAAAGTATATCAGTAGATAGGTGTTAGAAATGGGGTCTTTGGTTGGCAGTCAGGTTACCCCCTGTCCAAGCAATGACCCTCACTCTAGTCAGGGTAAGTCACACCCAATCCAAATTATCCTGCACCCACCCTCTGGTAGCTTGGCACTGAGCAGTCAGGCTTAACTTAGAAGGCAATGTGTAAAGTTTTTGTGCAATAAATCATACAATAACACAATATAGCACCACAAAAATACACCACTCAGTGTTTAGAAAAATATATAATATTTATCTGGATATTTGCAGGTCAAAACGATCAAAGATGATATAAGAAAATGTAAAGATATCACTGAAAAGTGATATAAAGGGGGTGATTCAGACTATGGCGGACGGCTGAGGCCGTCCGCCATAGTACCGCCGCCAAATGACCGCACCGCGGTCAAAAGACAGCGGCGGCCATTCAGACATTTCCTCTGGGCCGGCGGGCGCTCTCCAAAAGAGGGTTTCCCACCATGAACAGGATGGCGGTAGGGGCTGTCAGAATCCTCATGGCGGCGGAGCGCGCTCCGCCGCCATGAAGGATTCCCCCGAGCAGCGGTAAGTCGGCGGGAGCCCGCCGACTTGCCGCTTCTGACCGCGGCTGAACCGCCGCGGTCAGAATGCTCGTGGGAGCACCGCCAGCCTGTTGGCGGTGCTCCCGTGGTCGGTGGCCCTGGCGGCCACCGGCCGCCAGGGTCAGAATGACCCCCAAAGTGTCTTAAGTCTTTTAAAAGCAAACAAAGGGCCTGATTCTAACTTTGGAGGACGGTGTTAAACCGTCCCAAAAGTGGCGGATATACCACCTACCGTATTACGAGTCCATTATATCCTATGGAACTCGTAATACGGTAGGTGGTATATCCGCCACTTTTGGGACGGTTTAACACCGTCCTCCAAAGTTAGAATCAGGCCCAAAGTCTCTTTCAAGCACAAAGTACCTGGTTTGAGTGAAAAATCTCTGCAAAGGGCCGCAGAGGAGGAGAAGCGTGGAAACAAAGGGGTGTGCGTCGATTTCTCAGTCCGCACACAGTCGATGCGTCATTTAGTTTCCACGCAGGGACGGCTGTGCGTTGATTTCCGGCACTCGGTCATGGATCCCCTTCGGGTTGTGGGGTTTTCAGACACCCCGGGGTCTGTGCGTGGAATCCTGGGCTTGTTGACAAGCTCTGCGTCGTTCCGGTGGGCGGTTCGGGGAAATTTCTCCCTCACGGCAGGCGCTGCGTCGATTTCCCCTCTGGAAGTCGGGCGGCGTCATCCCAGGTCGGCTGTGCGTCAACCTGGTGGGCCGTGCATCAAAGTTCCGGTTGCACCGCAGGCGCTGCGTTGATCTTTTCTTTGTGAAGTCGAGCGACGTCGTCCCGGTTCGGCGTGCGGTGATTTTTTCATCGCGGAACAGGCTGTGCGTTGTTTTTAGCAAGCTGTGCATCAAATTTTTGCCGCACAATGAGCCAGTTGCAAGAGAGAAGTCTTTTTGGTCCTGAGACTTCAGGGAACAGGAGGCAAGCTCTATCCAAGCCTTTGGAGAGTACTTCTTCACCACAGCGAGGGAGCAGCAAGGCAGCAGGGCAACAGCAAGGCAGCAGTCCTTCACAGAAAGCAGTCAGCTGAGTCCTTTGGGTAGCCAGACAGTTCTTCTTGGCAGGAGGCAGGTTCTGGTTCCAAGTTTCTTCTTCAGGAAGTGTCTGAGGTGGTAGGGCAGAGGCCCTGTCTTATACCCAAATGTGCCTTTGAAGTGGGGGAGACTTCAAAGAGTGGCTTAGAAGTGCACCAGGTCCGTCTTTCAGTTCAATCCTGTCTGCAAGGGTCCTAGTAGGGGGTGTGGCAGTCCTTTGTGTGAGAGCAGGCCATCCACCCTCCCAGCCCAGGAAGACCCATTCAAAATGCAGATGTATGCAAGTGAGGCTGAGTACCCTGTGTTTGGGGTGTGTCTGAGTGAATGCACAGGGAGCATGACGTAGATTGTAAGGCACAGAAATATTTAAGTGCAGAGAAATGCTCACTTTCTAAAAGTGGCATTTCTAAAATAGTAATATTAAATCCAACTTCACCAGTCAGCATGATTTTGTATTACCATTCTGGCCATACTAAATATGACCTTCCTACTCCTTTCAGATCAGCAGCTACCACTTCAATAATGTACGAGGGCAGCCCCAACGTTAGCCTACGAAGGGAGCAGGCCTCATAGTAGTGTAAAAACGAATTTAGGAGTTTTACACTACCAGGACATGTAAACTACACAGGTACATGTCCTTTCTTTTACCCACACAGCACCCTGCTCTAGAGGTTACCTAGGGCACACCTTAGGGGTGACTTATATGTAGAGAAAGGGGTGTTTTAGGCTTGGCAAGTACTTTTAAATGCCAAGTCGAAGTGGCAGTGAAACTGCACACACAGGCCTTGCAATGGCAGGCCTGAGACAAGGTTAAGGGGCTACTTAAGTGGGTGGCACAACCAGTGCTGCAGGCCCACTAGTAGCATTTAATCTACAGGCCCTGGGCACATACAGTGCACATTACTAGGGACTTATAAGTAAATTAAATAGTCCAATTTGGTGTGATCCAATGTTACCATGTTTAAAGGGAGAGAGCATATGCACTTTAGCACTGGTTAGCAGTGGTAAAGTGCGCAGACTCTAAAAACCAGCAAAAACAGTGTCCAAAAAGGGGAGGGAGGCAGGCAAAAAGTTAGGGGTGACCACCCTAAGGCTGTTAGGTCTAACGATAGGAAAGCACAAATGAAGGACAATTTTGTGGTTCTGAAATGTGATGAAAACAAAGATTTTAAGAGGATCAAAAGAAATCAAGACACTTTACTTAGCGATGTGCAAGTGATAAATATTATTATTGTTTATATGCTATGGTGTTTCTCAGTAAAACTGCATGCCAGTGCGAATTTTGTGACCATGTCAATGGAAAATGTGCTGTCAAAGTGATAGAGTTGCAACAGTATGCACCAAAATGTACAAATAGCTGCAAACTCACTCTTGCCACATCCCTGTGAAATGGATGTGGCTCATTTGCTTCACTTGATCTTTGTGGGATGCTTGGATGATGCACAATCCCTGTGACTTCAGTGATGTAACATTGAGGGCAGCCCCCTGACTCTAGAAATTGTTCCAGTGCCTCTGCTCGCCTGTGTCCCCTTAAAACGCTAAACTGGCTTGGGCCCGGAGCCCTTTAAGTTACTGCCTAGCTACATACAGTCTGGCTTGTGTGCCTCCCTTTATGTCTATGTCTAGCTTGCACATCTTTATTAGGGTCGAGCCTGCAAGTACATGCGCTAGCACATGTGTCTCACATGCAAGACACTGTTGTGTTCAGAAAAGGACTTGGAGCCCGCTTGTCGCTCACCATTTGTTGGTTTATGTTACACTCTTCTTTACAGCCTCATAATTCATCAAGGCATGTCTGGCATCATTTCTGTTCCTCTATGTGGAGCAGGGATCAAGCACTAATTGAGTTCAACTTAATTAGTGCCCATCCGCTGCTCCCGACATGATCGAGGTACTATTTTGTTCTAACTTTCAGTGCCCGCAAACAGAAGGCTTGAGACTGGCAAAAACGTACCCTGCAGGACTAACAAAATTGCAACATTTTATTTTTTAAAGCTAACTTTATTTTATTTTGTTAAGTCGTCTTTTCTCAGTCTCCACTCGTTTTGTTAGGTCGAGACTTGGCAGCACATGCGCTGTCTCTGTGAGACATGCTGTTTTCAGTATAGGGGCTTAAGCCATGCCCACTCTTGCCATTTGTTCTTTGTTGTGCATATCTTAAATGCTTCACTTTTATTGGTGCAATGTGCTAAATGTCCCTCCTTTGCTCGCCCATGGATAATTCACTAAGAGAACATTTTTGTTGGCCATCCCACTATGGGCCTTATTTCGACCGCCGCCATGACGGTCAGACCGCCGCCATAGTGGCGGTCCAATCGCCACATTACGACTGTGTTGGAGCCGCCATGGTCAGACCACCGACACTGCCAGGTTGCTGCCAGCCGACAGCCTGGCGGTCTAAATCCGCCAGGGCAGTGCTGCTTTCAGTGCTGCCCTGGGGATTGCCCTGGGAATAGCCCTGCCATGCAAAGGCTGGCATTTAAGGGGTATCGGGAGCCCCCAGGGACAGCTGCGTCACGCTTTCCACTACCCGAATTATGGGTAGTGGAAAGCGAGCTGGGTGCTGCTGCACCTGCCACACCGCCACATTGGCGCCGGCTCAATTCCAACCCGGCATCAATGTTAAGGCTCTGTTTCCACCCGCTGACCATGCATTGAACTCCTAATAGGGCCAGCGGTGTTCTGCCTCAATGACTGTCTACTGGCTGCATGAGTTTGGTGGGCAACGACTGAATGAGGGCCTATATGACGCTTCCTCCAGCATGTGATGGGCCCGCCTCTCTCCTCCTATCCGGTTTCAGTTTTCTCTTCAATCTGAGCTGTCATTCTTTCTCCTTGCGGTTCGGGCCATGGTATATGTTGAATGGTATGTTTGAGTCTCGCTTTCGTTTGTGTCTCTCCTGCACGTTCATGCTCATGGCAGCCATCGTGCTTTGAATCGGCTTGCTTATGTCACCTGTTTTACTTTTCAGTTTCAATTTATGTGGCAAGAAAAGTCCAGTTAGAAATTTACAGCTCTAATAGCTCTAACATGAGCAAACGCGAGACCCATTGCATTGCAAATGCTTGTTTTTTCTGTTCCATGGCCGGTGTTGTCAAAAGATGACAATTAACTTGTTAGAAATATGCGAGACCCATTGCATTGCAAAGGCCTGTGGTCTCTTACCCCTCACTCTCCTCCACCCTGTAGCCAGGGTTCCTCCACTCTCATCTCACAATGCTGCACAAGACGGGGCACTTGTCACAACTGGTAGTGTCATAATAGCTACCTTACAATTGCAGCCTTAATTTGAATTGTTAAAGAGGTGAATTTGGACACTGCAGATTCAAACCATGTATACGACTGTTTTGCTCGTTTCCAGCTCCCCATACCCAGTTGCATTCTGGTAGCTGTGTTTTTTTTAAATATATCAGATGTACTGAAGATCCCACAATTCTATTTCAAGTGGGATTGGATTATTGCAGGGCTGGCGGTTCAACCCTAGAAGAGTGCAGTGTCTCCCTGTGCCTCACACACACACACACACAGAGACACCTCAAGGGGTGTTGAGAAACAGTAAGGTACGGAGAGCGGTACAGGAGACAGTGTGTCAGAGAGACAGCATCAGAGAACAGGAGAACGGAGCTCAGAGCGGGAAAGAAAAAACGTGTACAGCCTACGAATCACGACGATTAAACTTGAAAAAGGAGACAAAGGCGGAGGGAGGCAGAGTAGATAAAAAAAAGGAATGAGGACGCAGAAAATAATACCATCTAAAAAATGAATTGAAGGTGGGGTCGGGTCGTGCTCCTCCCCAAAGAAACAAGGATAAGGGAGGAAATAGGGTGATGAGGGGATAAAAGAAACTGAGTCAAATGGGAAGACGCAGTGCGAAGGGACGATGGAGATCTGGGTGCCATCCCTGATGCAGTAATTAAGAAAGTAAACATAACCAAGAGACAGGAAAAGAGAAGAGACTGAAGTGGAGGTAAAACGGATTAGTACAAAGCTTGTAGAAAAAAAATGGGGAACCCATTTTCAAAATAGTGGCATTTACTGCTTAAAATCAAGCATGTAAAAAGCAATTTTGAAAACAAATCAATTGGTTTCGCCAAAATGATATGTTCCATCCATCTTGAAACATTATACAAAACAGTTCGGGTGATAAGGATTCTCGGAATGGATAGTCTTTTAAATTGTACTTTTTTTTTTAAGAAACCACATGCAACCGAATTGATGAGGCCAAGCTGGGGCATTTAGGTTGACTGAGATTTGTGAGCTCTCTCTGATCTTCTTCGCAACAAACCAGGGAGTAGGATGTGCTGAAGCAGGTCTTAATTAGAAATTATTAATGAATGCTTAAGTATTTGGAATAATGACTTATGTACAAAATTAAATAACGTAGAAAAATAATGTGTACGTTTGAAAATGTGACCTCGAAGAATGGCCATCAGTGCTCACGAAATGTAGTAAATTAATTATTAATTCATATAAAATATAAAAAATGTATTAGCTGAATGTAGTAATATGTCATATTAAGTGTTATGAATTATGTTCTTGCTTATTAGTTGTAGGCCTTAACTTAGCGAGTGTCTTGGCCTAGTTTGCCAGGCCTCATGCAGAGGCTGTATTTCTTAGCGTTTAATGAAAAGTGCTGACAGAGTGAACTGACTGTGAAATGCTCATGGTTTTAATTAAATGCTTAACAGAAGCCTTCTAGGGGAACCTATGGACAGGAGATGAGGTCTCTCGCAAAGTAACAAATCGTGTGTAAAATGTGCAAAGGGTTCTTTCCCAGGAAGCGAACAATGAAGACACTTGACTGGAGATGAAGATGCAACACATTCGATACCTGACGAGCCGGATGATGAGAACATCGTAAAGCGGAGCAATCAACAACATGTGAAGTGTGAAATATTAGAATTCATAGATTTGGTATATGGACACTATTGGACAGAGTAATAACGTGCGATTAATTGACCAATTCGAAATTTGGGGATAGTTTGGGTAACTTTGATATAACAACGTGACAGAGGGAACTTAGACAGATTGCGAGAATAGAGATTTAAAGTGACGGTGGGAGAAGAAGAGATTTGAGCTTCTGACATTGGGCTCATACTCTCTGACTGAGAGCCTGATGTTTTAATGATCGATTGATGACCTGAGGACGAAGACTGATTCTGCTTGCTGACCCATACGGTGGAAAGGCAGATATGACAATGACTGAATTGCATTTTTGTGCCTTTTCTTTCTAGGTACCAACTGCACTATCTTAATACTTTCTTTAGGTAGATGTTTTCCAAATGTATGTTCTAAATTGTTTTGCATAAAGCCCCACATGCTGATGCTAATCTGGGTTAGTTGAGGTTATTCACATGACGACTGACGAATTGCAGAGACAAAGGGCTGACGGACTATTTTGCTGAACTTTATGGATAGTATATCCTTGCTGAAATTGGTTTTACTAATGATTTGTGCTGATGCTTTGGAATGCCTTTTGATTCAAGCTTTGATTAGATCATGTTTCTTACGACTTGTTGATTAACATGCATCATTTATTTTGTCTGATTTGATTTGGTGACTAAGCTACATGACTTTAGTATATAAGGGAAATCAACTTACTAAACTTTTAATAAAGGTGTGGTTATTCATAGCTGTAAAGTCATGGTGTGAAAATTACTGACTCCATTGATTATTGATTTGACTAATGATTATTGATTATTGTGTGTTGATTATTGTTTCTGTACTGGAACTATGGTAAGACCACCTTAAACAAATCAAAAGGTTCATTGACCTATATGCGTCCCCTTGTACGTTTACTTATTAAGGACTAACGCGCTAACAGTTATGGTAGCAGACTGATGGTTTGTTTCTTTAGGGGGTTGCCATAGGTGTTTGGGACAGAATGACAGGTGTTAACAGTTATGGTGGGGAGACCAATGGTTAGTCTTTTTAAGAGCTTGCCATAGGTGTCCAGAACTGAGTGACAGGTGTTAGCAGTTGTGGTAGGAGACTGATAGACAGGTGCCCCTAGTTATGGTAATAGTTTAAAGATTGATCAGTTAGAGAATACAGTATTATTGAGATTTGGATTTTGTTTTTCCAAATGGCATGTGTAGAGAAAATGATGTTCCCTTTAGCACAGGAATGACTTTCCCAGATCCTGGATTCTACTAGTAGTATTGGGAAGTCGTCAAACTTCATATGTGTGTGGCGATTTGTGCTAAAAAATTGTCCATGTGGTTGTTGATGTACGGACCCTGCGTGGTCTAAGAATCTGGAGTATATTGGAAAAGTGTATGAGACACTTGGTTATATGTCGTAATCTGCCTGGTTTAGTAGGTTGATCGGGCGTGGTCCACGAGTCAGTGTGCATGTTAAGGGAGCAAGAGGAAATTTCAACTGAGATTTGGCGAGTCCTATGTGCACCAGGACAAGTCCCACTGATCAGTTGAGAGTAAAATTTGCGGGTCGAATTTTGCTTGCGAATCTGGGAGACGGAGAAAGAGAAATAGCTACATGAGCAAAAGGGCATCAGTGAAAATCCGTAAGGTTTCTGAAGCGGTTGTGTTACCTTCCTGTGGTAAATCAGCAGATTTGTTTTTGATTATTGGGTTTTGATTAGTGCTCGCAATAATTGCATTAGTTTTGTTTGAATTGAAGTGTAGGAGGACGAGCCGCAAGACTTTGTCAGCCTCAGTGCATGTGAGTGCGACGTCATTGGATTGGCAGCCTTCCGTGAGAGGCAATTGGTTGAGAACGTGGGTGAAAGGAACCTTGGGAGTAAAAGTAATTTCCTGATTTGATTTTGAATACACAAAAGGGTAGAAAAGATGAAGTTTTTCAAAGCATTGAAGAGTGCCCTAAAGGGAGATACTTACATTAAAGCGATTGTAGGAGAGCCTACTCCGCCAGAGAATACACAGGCTTACATTGTAATGGAGGAGCAAGGTGTAGCGCCATGACTTTTGTTAAAGCAGTGGTGCAAATTGACAGAGAGAAATGGGAGCTTAGCATTTCCAGAGAATAGGACATTTAATTTGAGAATTTTGGAGCAATTGCGGATGGCACTATGTGAACCGAAGCCCCTCCGAGACCAGCACAGTTTGAGCATTTAGCAGTTTGGGAGCTGGTAGCTAGACAGCTACGGCAATTGAAATTCGAGAGGAGAGTAAGAAAGGTAGAGAAGTCTTTAGCTGAGGCTAAATGGGATTGGGAGCAGGAAAGGTGGAGAGCAGAGACATTACAGGGAGTTAAGTTGTTTCCAGCAATTACGCAGGAAGGTGAGTCGGTAGGAAATAAGGCAACTAGAAAGTCTAATAAGGGTCAGCCTGAGAGTAAGGAAGCAAGAAAGTCTCCCATAGTAGAGGACTCTGATGCTGAAGATCTGGTTACACAGATACTGAGAGATCAACCATCACCGTATGCGGTGCATGATGATGGTCCGAGTACTAGTGTTGATGCAACAGCCCGACACAGGCAATGGGAACAGTGAGCCTAGTGCAGGTTAATATTAGCCAGATGCAGGGTGTGGTGCAAGGACCTAATGTGTTGACTACTCCAGTAGTTCAGGCACAGATGCATCCGTCACCCATACAAAGAATTTATCATGATATGCCTGTTTTAGAGACTACTTCAAACTTAGTGGTGCCATACCGAGCAAGTGGTTCCAAGACCACTTTGGTTCAGACTGAGCCGACTCCGATTTTGTTGCCCCAGGTAGAGCCGCAGGGGATGCCGAGGCTTACCCCAATGACAGGGACACAGTCAGACTTGACTCTGGTTATGAATCAGAGTATGGGAGTTACTCTCCCACAATGTTCAGGTGCCAGAGCAGCCCCAGAGGCAATATCGCTGCCAATTACTGTTGGTCCAGCGGTACCATTGTTTGCACAGAAGAAGCCAACTATGAATGAACAAGGAACGATGTCTCAGAGTCTAATGAGGAGGGGACTAGATGAACAAGTGCAGGTAGTCTCCTCTATGGGTCAGACCTATGATGGGTCAAGATCATTGTTGGATCTCAGTCCACTTGCTGCACTTCCAAATACTGCGAATGGATCTAGTGTAGGTCAGAACCTGAAGTTATTGACACCACATACATCAAATGCAGTGGTGCAACAGGTGCCACAGATGAATGTGGGTAACATTTAGTTACAGGGATTGACAGCTCAGCAGTTGACCGAATGGCTAGACAAGTTGAATACCCCACAGAATACTTTTAAGGGCGAAGAGCAGATCAATTGTGTCAGATTGAGCATAGAAGTGGGTGAACTAGTTGAAGGAACAATGGGGGTAAATAGATTAGAGTCCTACACAGAGGCTGAATTGAGATACTTATGCCCGGAATCACAAGAGAGGTGGGCAAGGTACATCAGAGATTATCAGACTTGGCAGAGAAGCATGGCATAGAAATTGAGAAAACAAGGCATCTGAAGAGAAGTTAGAGATTAGATTTTGAGGCAAAGGATTTTGAACATATGAGGTCAGCCGGAATGAAAGCACACCTTAAAGAACTATTGCAGAGTGCTCAGGTTTGGGGAGCATTAAAAAAGTGGGAAGGCAGATGGGTGATGAAAAGAGACAAAAAGAAACAATATTCTCTAGAGGTGCTAGAAAGTGTACATAAGGACAAGGATCCGGTAAAGATTTTACCAATGAGGGAAATCCCAGGGGGAAATTTCCTTCATGTCCCTTGGAGTAGGAGTGATATTCTGTCATTCACAAAAGATTATCCAAAACTGAGGGAAAAGCCAGTAGAGTGGTATCAGCAGACAGACAGGTTCGTGAAGCTCGCAAAGTGTTTATAGGATGACTTGAACACCTTACTGGAGATAGTGGTTCCAGCTGACTTGTGGGTTGAGTGTAAGAGAGCTGTAGATTGGCCAACAAGTGAACCGGAGAGAGATAAGAATACAGGTGCACCATCTCCTGAGGTAATGAAGTATTACTATAAGGTGATTGAGTTCCTAAAGATGAAAATTTCACCCAAAAACATTGATTGGCAAAGAATTGACAGGACGGTGCATGAGGTGAAGAAATTGATACATGCGTACTACGAGAGATTGTTGAAGGCATTTAAGGAGTACAGTGGCAAGGAAGCATTCGAACTGAAAGACATGCTGCATTTTGTGTTTAGGTTTGTGGAAGGACTGAGACCTGAAATAGGTCAGATGATTAAGAGTCATTTGATTTGCTGGCAGGCAAAGCCGACTGATGAAGTGTTGCAGTATGGGAAATACTGTAGTGATGAGATTGAGTTGAAGCAAAAAAAGTTGAATGATAAGGCGATGGTGATACAGATTAAGACAGCTCAAACAGGAGTGCAAGGAAATTGTGTGCAACAGATACAACAGCAGCAGGGACATGTCATGTTTCAACCTCAGATGAGAGGTAGGGGTCGTGGAGGCAATATGAACCGTGGTCTGAATTTGAATACTGTAGTGGTTCAGAATGATGTGCAGGGAATAAAGAAGCTATTACCGTGTCACATTTGCAGAGCCGTGGGACCCTGGAAGCGGGAGTGTCCAATCATGGTGCAGGAAGGTGTTGTTCAACAAGGTAACAATGTCAATACATTTCAAAATGTAAAAGGACCGAGAATGAGAGGTCTAAATCCAAATTTTCAGAACAATGTGAATCAAGTGCAACATTTTCAGCCCATGAAGCAGGTGCAAATGCCGTGCACAAGTATCACAATTGCAGCCAATGCAGCAGCAGATTCTCATGGTACCTAGACAGCAAATGCAGATACCTCAAGCCCTGATGGAGCAGCAACAGATGATGCTTTCCCAACAGGTCACAGGTCAGAGACAAGACAGAAGTAATAACGCAGTGCACCAATTCCCGTTACACAGTTAGAATTAAATAAATAGTGAATGGATGAGTGATAGTTCGGATGAGGAGCATTGTGTGCTTGTGACTTCTTTAGAAGTAGATCAGAGAACCTTGCCTCTCACATCCATATGTGAGAGGCAAGGCTATGGGTCACAGAGTCTAATTTCTGGTAGACACAGGAACTACACGCTCTACTGTGAGAAATGCAGAAGTTCCGATTTTTCCCCTTTTAGGAAGAACAGTTCAGGTTGTGGGGGAAGCGAATCAGTATTTGACAAACCCAATTACTGATCCAGTGCAAGTTGAGATTGGCAATTTCCAGGGACTGCATAAGTTTGTAGTTTGCGATTCGAGTCCGGTATCCCTACTGGGAAGGGACTTGCTGTGTAAGACAAGGTGTCTGATTACTTGTTCAAATGATGGAATTGAGATCCAGACAAATAGTGACAATGAGGAAGACCCAGCCCCAGAAACTACAAATGAGGAATACCCTTTGATTGAGTTTTTCCCGATGTTCACAGTGAGAGAGCTTCATTCTGGTTTGCAGGGAACAGTGCAAGAAAACATGTGGGATCTGACAGGGAAAGAAGTGGGTTTAATCAAGGGAGTGGAGCCGATTAAGGTTACCTTGAAGCCGAATGTAGTTTTTCCACAGCTTCCCCAGTATAACATGATACAAGATGTCCTGACGAAAGTGGCTCAGATAATTGCAGATTTTGTGAAGCAGGGACTTTTAAAGTAAGTGTTGAGCAGCCCATGTAATTCACCGATAATGGGTTTGAAGATGCCATGTGGGAAAATTTGAATTGTTCAGGATTTGAGAAAAATAAATGACATTGTGGTCAAATGTTGTCCCATAGTGCCCAACCCAGCTGTAATAATGTTCCAGATTCCATGTGATGCAGAATGGTTCACAGTGATTGATTTGTCACAAGCGTTCTTTTCTGTGCCTCTTCATGAGGATATTCAGTTTCTATTCAGTTTCAAATTCCTAGATCGAGTCTACTGCTGGTGTAGACTTCCTCAAAGGTACACAGAGTCACCTTCCTTGTTTAATCAGATCTTGAAAAATAATTTGGAGTCATTAGATTTGCCTTTCCAATCGATTCTGGTGCAATACATTGATGACTTATTGATTGCATCCAAGACAATGGACGAGTGTAAGTATGACTCGATTGCCCTGTTGTATTATTTGGGATGGTCATAAAGTGTAACCATTGAAATTGCAGTACTGTCAGAAAGTAGTGAAGTATTTGGAACACCAGATTGAAAAGGGATAGAGGAAAATATCCAGAGAGAGGATTACAATGATATTGCAGTTAAACCCACCGACTACACAGAGAGATGTTAGAATGTTCCTGGGAATGGTGGGCTATTGTCACTAATGGATTCTGAATTTTTCAGAAATGTCAAAGCTATTGCAGAAGCTGACTCATAAAGATGTCACAGCCCCCATAATACTAGATGAAGATCAGATGAAGGCGTTCCCCCAGTTGAGAGAGAGCTTGTGAAGAGCTCCAGCGTTGAGTATGCCTGACTACACGAAGCCTTTCACATTGTTTTGTCATGAGCGTGATGCATGTTCATTGTCTGTTTTGACCAAGGTCCATGGAGGTGCTGATCACCCAGTAGCATATTTTTCAGCTACTTTGGACCCAGTTGCAGCAGCCTTACCAGGTTGTTTGCGTGCAGTTGCCACAGTTGGTCAGAGTCTTTCACAGTGTGAAAGAGTAGTGATGGGATATTCCCTGACTGTAATGGTCCCTTACTCGATTGAGATTTTACTGACAAGGATGAAAACCCAATACTTGACTGGTGCTAGGCTCACTAGGTATGAGACAAGTATTTTGGGTGCTCCAAACGTGACACTGAAAAGATGTACAGTGCTGATCCCGGCAACTTTACTTCCAAGTGATACTACTGAAATTGAGAAAGAGGAAGATGTTGAACATGATTGTCTCAAAGTAACTGAGTTGTGCACAAAACAGAGACTTGATATTAGAGATACCCGATTGGAAGAAAATGACCAAATTGTTTTCGTTGATGGTTCTTGTCTGAGAGACAGTACAGGTTCACTGAGAGCAGGATATGCAGGGCCATATTTATACTTTTTGACGCCAAACTGCGCTAACGCAGTTTTGCGTCAAAAAAATTAGCGCCGGCTAACGCCATTCTGAAGCGCCATGCGGGCGCCGTATTTATTCAATGACGTTAGCCGGCGTTAGCCGGCGTTAGCCGCCGGCGCTGCCTGGTGTGCGTGAAAAAAAACGACGTACACCAGGCAGCGCCGGCGTAGGGGGATATGGAGCTTGGGCGCCAAAAAATGGGGCAAGTCAGGCTGAGGCAAATTTTTCGCCTCAACCCGATTTGCGCCATTTTTTTCGACTCCCAACCCCCATAGAAATGACTCCTGTCTTAGCAAAGACAGGAGTCATGCCCCCTTGCCCAATGGCCATGCCCAGGGGACTTCTGTCCCCTGGGCATGGTCATTGGGCATAGTGGCATGTAGGGGGGCACAAATCAGGCCCCCCTATGTCACAAAAAAAAAAAAAAAAAAAACACTTACCTGAACTTACCTTAATGTCCCTGGGATGGGTCCCTCCAGCCTTGGGTGTCCTCCTGGGGTGGGCAAGGGTGACAGGGGGTGTCCCTGGGGGCATGGGAGGGCACCTCTGGGCTCCTTCAGAGCCCACAGGTCCCTTAACGCCTGCCTTTTCCAGGCGCTAAAAACCGTCGCAAAAGCAGCTGTACGTCGTTTTTTTTGACCCGCCCACTCCCGGGCGTGAATTTTGCTCGGGAATGTAAATACGGCGCACATGCCTCGGAGTCAATTTTTTAGACGGGAACTCCTACCTTGCATATCATTAACGCAAAGTAGGTGTCCACGCTAAAAAATGACGCAAACTCCATGGACATTGGCGCTAGACGCGTCTAACGCCAAAGTATAAATATGGAGTTAGTTTTGCGTCGAAATTGCGTAAAAAAAAACGACGCAATTCCGGCGCAAACAGAGTATAAATATGCCCCGCAGTGTGCACAATTACAGGTACTTTAGGAGCTTCCTGGCTTCGAGGAGTGTATTCCACTCAAGTACCGGAATTGGTCGCTCTTACTAGCGTGTGCCATGTTGTTCGTGCGTCAGAGCCTTAATAAGTAAACTTACAAGGAGACGCGTCTAGGTCGACAAACTTTTGGACTGCGTTTGGAGACTTCCCAGTACAAAGTATTTTCCTTACGATCATTAACCCAAAATATCAATAAATAATCAATAATGACAATCACTAATCAATGAACAATCAATAAGAAATCGAAAATTTTAACACACCATGACCTTTCAGCCATTAATAACCACACCAGTTTAATTTAGTGTTAGGATATTTATTTCCCTATTAGTTACAATCTAATATCATGTCTATTAATCTCAACAGCAATAAACTCATTAGAAAATACTACCGCTTAGCAATCAGGGCACAACTTAATCAAATGCATAGACAATATTCATTCAATATTAATGCACATCATTTATCTGAATCAACTTAGCAGCGTCTCATTAGTACATGAATCAACAAAGCAAGATCTCAATCATTTGTCTATTTGCACAAGGTATTAGTGACCACCTTAACTAACCTTGAATTAGCATTAGCATGTTGGTCTTCATGCAAAATATTTAGTGAACACGAATTTGGAAAACATCTAAACTAAGGCCTCTATCAAATTAACAGTTGGTACCTAGAAAGAAAAGGCAAACAGACAATCACAATTTGCATCAGATAGTTACCAATCCAACAGATCAGAAAGCAGCGTCAGTCTTCGTCCTCAGGACATCAGTTGATTCACCATCAGCAGAGATAGGACGGGCAAAGTCTCAAGATAGCATAGCTAAGGAACGATAACTTCCCTCAGATGGAGGAGAAGTTAGCATCAGGCAAGAATGGGGTAGAGGATGGTTTTAAAGTGACAGGACAACTAAACTAAAATATATGGCAACTATCAAAAAGTCACTCTAGCAAAAGTCTCATAGCAAAAGGAATGGCAAATGGCAAATGGTAAAAGTAAAAGTGTAAGTGTAAGTGGTCCCGTTTTCCCTCAGGTCACGCCGTTAAATCAAAACTGTCTAACTATTCCCTAATTCCTCATTTGATAAAGATTGGTGCATCATTATCCCTGACCAATAATTTGGTAAGCACCTTGCTAGAATTTTCCACAGTTCACGGTTCGCACATCACGGATTGGTCCACGTTATTGACGCTTTCAACGGTTGGAATGTCAGGTAGAAAATGTTACACTTTGCCCTCCAATCAGTTTCTTCATTGTCTTCTCCTAGTACGGTTAACCTTGCACCTGTTACAAATTATACTGTTGCATCTAGCAAGAACATCGCCTTGAGCAAGCCAGTTCTCATGAGAAAGAATTTACTACGGCTACACACATATAACTCCTGGAAAAGTACAGCTTCGTGTCCTTCAGGGAAAAACAGCACACTACACGTTAGAAAATGCAATTCAATATGAGTCCAAGCAGCTAGGCCCAAGCCCTCGTTAAGTTAATGAAGCAAATTCTTAACACATAACCCTAATTATGATATACTAATACAAATTCAAACATTATTGCATAATAATTCAGAATTAACAAGCCTTTTCATTAGTCTTCGTATACATTGGTGACCACTCCCCTGTGGGCACATTTCAAATGTGTGCATTATTTTCTATGTTAACACATTTTCTATGTAGCTTCATCACACAATATATTGCAAGCTTTTCGTATTAATACTGCTTTTAAAAGACACACTACAATAATCCCTCCTCTGATGATTCTTGTCACCACACAAAACTTTTCCCCACAAACTTTACATCAGTTAAAATTCTGTCATTTCAATCTCTTCCCTTATTGGCTTCCCCTTTGATTTTTCCCTAAACAATTTTTCTCTTTCCATTTCTTCCCTCCTCCTATTATTTTTCGCCTTATTCAATTTTATTCTTTTACTAATGTTACATGCTACCCACAATCCAAATAGACAAGTTATAACAATCAATATTCCCTGTATTATTTTAGACAATATCCCATGCCCAGTGTTGCTAAGCCATTTCCCCACTGAAGCAAAACCCCTTCCAACCTTTTCCAAAACCCCAGATTCTTTCAATTTCTTCAAGTCTGTACCATCCTTAGTCAAATTAGTAAGCATACTTCTAATCTCATTACTATTATCTGATATATATGCACAACAATGATTCTCATTAAGCATCCTACAAACTCCGCCATTTTTCGCTAAAAGAATGTCTAAAGCAAGCCTGTTTTGAAGAGTCATAGCCCTCTCCGCAGCAAGTTCAGTATCCATTAGGGGTATAGCTCCTGAAAAATGTGTCAGCATGTTATCCACAATAGTAGACAACTTTCAAATCTTTATCAAGTTCCTACTGAAGGAATTATCGCCCCAAATATATCTCCCACTACACCAGCAGTAGACTCTCTCTTTTGTCTAGTACGATGTAATTCAGAAAATCTCAGAGACTTCTTTAAGTCATCTAGTTGGTATACCTTTGGGAAAACTATTCCCAAATAACATGTCCTATACTATCCCTTTGGAAGACGGTAATAACCATTAAGCCCACATTTATAGTAGATCCCTGGGATTGCCGGATCCTGTCCATTTAACATGACTGTCCATTTACTCTGAAATAAAAACACATGCTTACATTCACTCATTCCCACAAACACATTGTCATAGTATGAGTTCGGCCTAGATATACAAAGCTTCCCTTTGTGCAATGCATCTAAAGCTAACTTCCCTTGCTCTCTAATTGCACCATAACCTTCACTACTAGCAAAAGCTCGCTGCTGTAATCCTTTTTCTAATTTACCCTTTAATGCTCTCCTTCTATCATCCTTGTGATTCAAAAAGCTTTTCTCTACAGGTGTGAGCAAGCATGTCAAATTATTGCGGTGAGCATAAGATGTACTAATTTCCAATGTCGGCTCAAAGAACCCTTTAACTAAATTTATACTATAGTATCTAGCTACATCACTCAAATCCTCTATCATAGGCACATGAGAAAACACAAAGTCAATATTAGAATAAAAGTACTGGATCTCCTTCTGGTTATAAAATCTTGTTAGTAACAGACTACAGCTTATCCCATAGGTTAGTGGCAAGCTATGATAGGTAACCCCTTCTTGTACCAAGATAGGAATCTGTGTACACACAAAGCAATCCTTCGCATCCATTGTATCGACATATTCACTCCGCAGGCGATAGAAAACGTTAGTAGAAGTTCCCCTTTTGCATTAGTTCCCTCATGTAAGTATCTCTCATCCAGCTCAAACCTCTCCAAAGCTGTTAGTGAAGTAGTTGTGTCAGGAACTGACGCATTGTTAGTCGCAATCTTATCCATTAGCGTCATACCCACAATCACAACCACAATGAAAAACACACTCACAACGCCTAAACCAACACCCAAGTATTTACAACGCCTACTCCCTCTATTCTCCTGCCTAGTATTATCCATGATCTGTAAAGAATCAAAAAGTGAAGAATGGTTATTTAAAAAAACAACAGAGGATAGCTAATAATTCTCTTCCGCAGCAAAGTTAAAACAAGCAAAATCTTCTTTTAGCAATTATTTACAGCTTTCAATATCACTCCCAGGATCCCTTGTCAATTCAGGTTAGCAGCTTGTCAAAATCAGTTTCCAAAAGTCAATTCAAGTTTTCAAAGTCTCATCTGGTAAATTTCAAGTCTCTTTTTCTCATTTTCAATCTTGTCTCGAATCTTTACACCATTTTTAGTTTCCTTCAGCCAGACTCAGGTGCCAAAGTACTGACCTGGGACTTCTCGATCAAAACAAAATGGCAAGAACTCCTGTTGCCATTCGGCTGTAGTTGCATACACCCATTCAGGACCTGTGTACCTTCTATTTGCTACTCTCTTCCTTTTTACCTTGCCATCACCTTGCAACTCTCCTTCACTTAGATCTTCCCTCCTTGTTGTATCTACTTCTTCCTCTGTGGCACCTTCAACAACCACTTCTCTCCTCTTTACTTGTAATTCTGGCCACTTGTCTCCTTTCAGTGTCTCTTTAGTCTTTGGTCTTTCCTGTGACACCCCTTCTTTCTCTCTTTGCTCTATGGTGTTTTCGCTTGATGGACCTGCAATCTGCTCAGGAGGAGTCTGGACACTCTGACTCTCCTCCTCTTCAACTCCTTCGCCTTCTGGGTCTGTCAAGTGCTCTGGTTCATTCTCATAATCGTCTACTTCTGGGAGAACCTTCCTCTGACTAGGCTCCCCTGGTGCCTCAGTTGAGATAGGCTCACCGTCACTGCTCTGGACCTCTTCTCCCTCGTCTCTTACTGGAGTGACCAAGCCGTCTTCAATGGGCTCTCCTTCTGTCTCAGTTCCCCTCCGATCACTCTCCAGCCCTGAGACTTCCCTGTCAGTTGTTGGTAGTTTCAACAACTCAACTTCCTCATCAGTTGGACACGTCACCCTTTTCATGTGACTGACATGGATCCAGTTCAGAACTCCTGCACACTTCACACCAGTAGTAGTTGTTAGCATTACTTGCTAAGGTCCCTTCCAACGTGGCTCCAAGCAAGTCTTCCTTACGTTTTTCTTGATGACAACCCAGTCACCAGCTTTCTGGTTGTGTCCGGGATCATGAATCGATGGCAGGGTGGTAGCTTACACCTAGTGAGAAAAAGAGCAGACCCCATCAGCCAGACCCTTGCAGTAGTCCAACACCATATCATCCGTGATATTCACAAGAGCATTTGCAGGCACTGTGGGCAGTCTCATAGCTCGACCCATGAGAATCTCATGCGGAGACAGTCCTGTCTTCTTGTTAGGTGTATTTCTCATTGACATTAACACTAAATGTAATGCGTCGGGCCATTTCAAATTCGTAGCTGCACACATTTTCGCCATTCTCGACTTCAGGGTACCATTCATCTGTTCCACTAGTCCTGATGCTTCAGGGCGGTAGCTACAATGCAACTTCTGCTCAATGTTCAATGCTGCACACAGTGACTTAACCACCTCATTGTTGAAGTGACTTCCCCTATCTGATTCTAAAGAGATCGGGAAACCGAAACGCGATATCAGTTCCCTACGCATCAATTTTGCTACTGTGAGGCTGTCATTTCTACGTGTAGGGTAAGCTTCAATCCAATGGCTAAGGACACACACAATCAACAACACATACCTTAGACCTCCACACACAGGCATCTCAATTAAATCCAATTGCATTCTGCTAAATGGACCTCCAGCTCTTCTAATGTGGCTCAAATTCACCACTGTCCTTTCCCCGCGTTCATCTGTTGGCAGATGACGCAACAATGGCAAATCACCTCTGCAGCTTGTCTAAACTTTGGGTTAAACCAGTCAACCTTGAACAACCTGATCATGGCATCCCTCCCAATGTGTGCTTGGCCATGATAAAACCTTGCAAACTGTGACAAAAGCCTGTTCGGCAAGACCATTTTTCCTTAGTCTGAAACCCACAAATCGTCTGGTCTTTGTATGCATTGCATCCTAATCCAAGAACGTTTCTCATCTTTGCTGGCACGGTCCTGCAACAATTTAAACTCTTCTAACGTGTCAATCACCCTCAATGCATAGCCTGTGCACATCTCATTTTCTTTTTCAGGTAACAATTCCCATTGATCCTTGAACGATATACAGTTCAATGCGCAAAACCTTGCGACTTGATCCGCACATCCATTTCCCATTGAAACAAAGTCTTGTGACTTCAGGTGTGCACTGCATTTCATCACGGCAATTTCATGAGGTAACTGAATCGCATGCATCAACTCCTTAATTCTTTCACCATTTTTCACTGGCGAACCAGAAGAGGTCAAATAACCCCTCTGTGACCACAGTTGGCCAAAATCAGGAACAATTCCAAATCCATATCGACTATCAGTATAGATAGTGACTCTCATCTGAGCAGAGACATGGCAAAGCCCTGGTAAGAGCTACCAACTCAGCTACTTGAGCGGAATACATTCCTTGAACCCAGGACGCTTCCAGGATACAGGAAATCATGCATACAGCACATCCGGCTCTCAGCAGTCCTATTGAGTCCCTCAAACATGAGCCATCAACAAAGATAATTTGGCCATTTTCTTCCAATTGGGTATCTTTAATATCAGGTCTTGGTTTGGTGCACATTTCTGTTACCTCAAGACAAAGATGTTCTACATCTTCCAGATTTTCAACCTCTGTATTTTCACTTGGAAGCAAAGTTGCCGGATTCAACACTGTACATCTCTTTAACGTTACATTTGGTGACCCCAATATAATCGTTTCATATTTGGTCAAGCTTGCATTAGTCATATGCTGTGTCTTCGTCCGGGTTAGGAGGATCTCAACTGAGTAAGGGACCATGACAGTTAAAGGATGTCCCATCACTATGCCTTCACACTGTGTGAGGCTTTGTCCAACTGCTGCTACTGCACGCAGACAACACAGTAAGGCTGCTGCAACTGGGTCCAAAGTAGCTGAAAAATATGCTACTGTCGGTTTACATCTACATGGACCTGTGTCAAGACAGACAAAGAACATGCATATCGTTCATGAAAAAACAGAACAAAACACTTTGGGGGTCATTCTGACCCTGGCGGTCAGTGTTAAAGCGGCGGCCAACCCGCCAACAGGCTGGCGGCCAAAAAATATGAATTCTGACCCTGGCGGGAACCGCCAACACAGGCCGCCGCATTAACACTCCGACCGCCACGGCGGTACAAACAAACAGCGCGGCGGTCACCGCCAACAGGCAGGCGGCAGACAATGTGCCGCCCACCCTATCACGACTCACCAATCCGCCACCTTTTCCGGGGCGGGAGCCCTGCCTATAAAAACACGGCGGAAACAGACATCTCCAATGGAAAACGCTTACCTCGACACACTCCACGCGGAATCGGAACAGCATGGAACACGAACTCCACTTCCTCCCAGCCATTGCCTTCCTGCTCTTCTTCCAGGATCACGAACCTCGCCGCAGACGACAACGGTGAGTACTGCACCTACGACACAGGGGAGGGGGGAGGAGGAAAGGTTACGGGCACACACATACGCCACACACGCACCCCCACCCTCACCCCCACCGAAATACCTACACACCTATGCAGATAAAAAAGTCAGAGTGACACCCCTAACCCCCCCCAAAAAAAAACAAAGACAAAAGGCAATGAATGTAAAAGTAGAACCATATTATTGCAACAATAAAGTATAGCGACCTTAGCAATATATGAAGAATGAATACACATCTAGAACCATATCCATACAAGTAGCAAAAGTCCGGCCCAGTAATTTAAAGTCCAAATGTCCGTGGGCCAATGTGCAGCAACACATGGGCAAAGCCCACACACGAGATCGAGTCCATTGGAGAGAACACTGCTGGGGCATCACTAAAATAAAAAGACAGGCACCTCAGGGGGAAGGGAAGGGGGGGCACCTCAGCCACATGAGTCCACGACACCAGATCCACGAGGGGCCTCCATGCCCACTGTGCCATCCTGGGGAGTGCAAAGCCACAGTCTCACAAGTCTCTACAGTGGGTGGATTGCCCACTGTGCCATCCTGGTGAGTGCAAAGCCACAGTCTCACAAGTCTCTACAGTGGGTGGATTGCCCACTGTGCCATCCTGGGGAGTGCAAAGCCACAGTCCATCAGGTGGATTACAGAGACCACTGGTCATGGAGGAGGCATGGTGGGCAGAGTGCGTCGTGAAGGCCTGCTCGACACAGAACCGGGACTGCCAATTGCCCAGTGGTGCTTGACAGGAAGGGCCCAGCGGAGCGGTGCTTGACAGGAAGGGCCCAGCGCAGCGGTGCTTGAGATGAAGGGCCCAGCGGAGCGGTGCTTGAGATGAAGGGCCCAGTGCAGCGGTGCTTGAGACGGCGGTGCCCAGCGGAGCGGTGCTTGAGATGAAGGGCCCAGCGCAGCGGTGCTTGAGACGGCGGTGCCCAGCGGAGCGGTGCTTGAGATGAAGGGCCCAGCGCAGCGGTGCTTGACAGGAAGGGCCCAGCGGAGCGGTGCTTGACAGGAAGGGCCCAGGGGAGCGGTGCTTGACAGGAAGGGCCCAGCGCAGCGGTGCTTGAGATGAAGGGCCCAGCGGAGCGGTGCTTGAGATGAAGGGCCCAGCGGAGCGGTGCTTGAGATGAAGGGCCCAGTGCAGCGGTGCTTGAGACGGCGGTGCCCAGCGGAGCGGTGCTTGAGATGAAGGGCCCAGCGGAGCGGTGCTTGAGATGAAGGGCCCAGCGCAGCGGTGCTTGACAGGAAGGGCCCAGCGGAGCGGTGCTTGACAGGAAGGGCCCAGCGGAGCGGTGCTTGACAGGAAGGGCCCAGCGCAGCGGTGCTTGAGATGAAGGGCCCAGCGGAGCGGTGCTTGAGATGAAGGGCCCAGCGGAGCGGTGCTTGACAGGAAGGGCCCAGCGGAGCGGTGCTTGACAGGAAAGGCCCAGCGGAGCGGTGCTTGACAGGAAGGGCCCAGCGGAGCGGTGCTTGACAGGAAGGGCCCAGCGCAGCGGTGCTTGAGATGAAGGGCCCAGCGGAGCGGTGCTTGACAGGAAGGGCCCAGCGGAGCGGTGCTTGAGATGAAGGGCCCAGTGCAGCGGTGCTTGAGACGGCGGTGCCCAGCGGAGCGGTGCTTGAGATGAAGGGCCCAGCGGAGCGGTGCTTGAGATGAAGGGCCCAGCGCAGCGGTGCTTGACAGGAAGGGCCCAGCGGAGCGGTGCTTGACAGGAAGGGCCCAGCGCAGCGGTGCTTGAGATGAAGGGCCCAGCGGAGCGGTGCTTGAGATGAAGGGCCCAGTGCAGCGGTGCTTGAGACGGCGGTGCCCAGCGGAGCGGTGCTTGAGATGAAGGGCCCAGCGCAGCGGTGCTTGAGACGGCGGTGCCCAGCGGAGCGGTGCTTGAGATGAAGGGCCCAGCGCAGCGGTGCTTGACAGGAAGGGCCCAGCGGAGCGGTGCTTGACAGGAAGGGCCCAGCGCAGCGGTGCTTGAGATGAAGGGCCCAGCGGAGCGGTGCTTGAGATGAAGGGCCCAGCGGAGCGGTGCTTGAGATGAAGGGCCCAGTGCAGCGGTGCTTGAGACGGCGGAGCCCAGCGGAGCGGTGCTTGAGACGGCGGTGCCCAGCGGAGCGGTGCTTGAGATGAAGGGCCCAGCGCAGCGGTGCTTGACAGGAAGGGCCCAGCGGAGCGGTGCTTGACAGGAAGGGCCCAGTGCAGCGGTGCTTGAGATGAAGGGCCCAGCGGAGCGGTGCTTGAGATGAAGGGCCCAGCGGAGCGGTGCTTGAGATGAAGGGCCCAGTGCAGCGGTGCTTGAGACGGCGGTGCCCAGCGGAGCTGTGCTTGAGATGAAGGGCCCAGCGGAGCGGTGCTTGAGATGAAGGGCCCAGCGCAGCGGTGCTTGACAGGAAGGGCCCAGCGGAGCGGTGCTTGACAGGAAGGGCCCAGCGGAGCGGTGCTTGACAGGAAGGGCCCAGCGCAGCGGTGCTTGAGATGAAGGGCCCAGCGGAGCGGTGCTTGAGATGAAGGGCCCAGTGCAGCGGTGCTTGAGACGGCGGTGCCCAGCGGAGCGGTGCTTGACAGGAAGGGCCCAGCGGAGCGGTGCCTGACAGGAAGGGCCCTGTTCAGCGGTGCTTCTCACGGCGGGGCCCTGTTCAGCGGTTCTGGTCACGGCGGGGCCCTGTTCAGCGGTGCTCCTCACGGCGGGGCCCTGTTCAGCGGTGCTTCTCACGGCGGGGCCCTGTTCAGCGGTTCTGGTCACGGCGGGGCCCTGTTCAGCGGTGCTCCTCACGGCGGGGCCCTGTTCAGCGGTGCTTCTCACGGCGGGGCCCTGTTCAGCGGTGCTTCTCACGGCGGGCCCTGTTCAGCGGTGCTCCTCACGGCGGGGCCCTGTTCAGCGGTGCTTGAGACGGCGGGGCCCTGTTCAGCGGTGCCTGTCTTGTGTTTCCAGTGAACCACACCTGGCCAATACTTGCCGCTCAGTCTGCATCAGACCTTTCCATTGCGGGGCCCTCCTGTGATGGAGTCCTGGGGCCCTGGCTCTCCTCCGATACCCCCGGAATGGGGCTGGTGGGGCCCTCATGGCCAGGTCAGCTGCTCCCTGCCTTTTGCTCCTTGCTGCCCTTGCCCTCCTTGGCAGACTGTCCGTGGCCCTTGGCTCCCTTACCCGATGTGGCAGGTGATGGTGCAAGGCTACCCTCCTTGGGGGCAGGCGTATCAGGCCTGTCGCGCCTGCCCTTCAGTTTTTTGCTCCTCTTCCCAGGGGGGGGGGCTGGCTGTGCCTTTGCTGCTGGACGATGTCCCAGCCCAAGGAAAGGGCGGACTCCAAAAACCAGGCACAACGTTCTTGGGAGTTGCTGGGCTGGTGGTGGCTGAGGTGTTTGTGGAACTCTTACGGGATGGAGGGGGTGGGTCAGGTGAGGAAAAGAGGTCCACTTTAGAGAGGAAAATTTTCTTTGGAGCCATGGGAAGGGTAGCTGGAGTGGGTATGGGAGTGGAGGAAGAGGATGTGGTTGTAGGAGAGTCAAGTGTGCTGTCTTTGGGTGCAGGTGCATGGGCAGGAGGCTGACGTGAGGTGGATGGCTGTTGTTTGGGTGCCTGCCTGCGTTTGTGTGGTTGGGAAGCAGGGGTGACAGACACACTGGGAGAGGACACAGGGGACGTGTACATGGCAGTGGGGGTGGTGACTGCACGTGTGCGGACTGGTCTGGAGGGTGTGCTGGTGATGGGTGCAATGGCTGATGGTGGTGTGCTTGCAGGTGTGTGTGGAGACGTCACAGGGAGGGAGGAGGGAGACGAGGAGGTGGGGGACACAGAGGAGGTAGTGACTGTTGGCATGTCTGCATCTGGATGTTGCTTGGGTGAATGCTTGTGTGTCCTGTGGTGCTTATGTCTGGATGAGCTGCCCTTGGGTGTTGAGGTGTGTGCAGGCTGGTCTGTAGGTGTGGATGGGATAGGCAGAGGAACAGGGGAGTGGGACTGGGTGGAGGGAGTCAGAAGAGGGAGGCTGGAGACAGGGACAATCGCTGCCGTCAGTGCTGAGGCCAGAGCGTTGAACGATCGTTGATGGGCAGCCTGACCCGAATGAAGGCCCTCCAGGTATGCATTGCTTTGATGCACCTCCCTCTCCACACCCTGGATGGCATTCAAAAGGGTAGACTGCCCAACAATGATGGTCATCAGGAGGTCAATGACCTCCTCACTGAGGGCAGCAGGGGTGACTGGGGCAGGGCCTGAGGTGCCTGGGGCGAAGGAGATGGCCGGCTTCCTGGCCTTGCGGGCACGGGCCGAAGGCCGAGGGGCTGCTGGGAGGGCGGAGCTGGTGCGCTGGGTGGCGGCTGTACCTGTAGGATCGGTGGGCACGGATGTTGCCGCCACCGCAAGGGAGCTCCCTTCCGAGGACGTGTCGGTGTCGCTGACGTCTCCACGGGTCCCCGTGGTGGAGCCCCCTCGCCCTCCGTCTCACTGGTCATGTCGGAGTCCGTTGCATGGCCCTCCGGGGCCATGTGAGATGCAGCTCCCTCTTGCGCCGATGCCACTTCTCCTCCGCCTGATGATGCTAATGCACACATTCACAGAAAAACAAAGAAAATGGGGGGGGGTGGAAAACATAAAGACAAGTTGAGTGCATGCATTGGGGACACCGTTGGCGGAGAGGACAGACACAGAAGCCCCCTGCACTACGCTGCGCACTTGGGGTACACTACTCATTCACTGGGACATGCCCTACAAGCCTATGGGCGACAACTGCCCACACAGTATACACTGGTCCATGAATCGCGTTACTAGGCACCCTACAGAGGTGGGGGGCGGGGGCACAGGACCATACCTCACGGACGGGCCTATCCTACAGAAATCGCCTTGGCCTAGGGATACCCACAGCCCTCCTCCCCCACCCAGGCACCTCCACTGCGCGCAAAATTGCTGAATGTGCTGGTACTCACCCCCTTGTGTCTGCTGTGATGTCCTCAAGCGGCCATCTAAATCGGGGTAGGCCACCGCCAGGATCCGGGACATCAGGGGGGTCAAGGTACGACTGGCACCCCTCCTAGGTTGGGAGGCCATCCCCAGCAGAGCCTCCGCGGTCTTCCTGCTCCCGCGGCGGATGTCCTCCCACCTCTTGCGGCAGTGGGTGCCCCTTCTGGTGTGGACCCCCAGGGCCCGGACGTCCTTGGCGATGGCATGCCAAATGTCAATCTTCTGATGGGCGCTGACCTGTGTGACATATACAGGGGGGGAAGAGAAACATCATCACTTTTCTGCATGCTCGATGTGAGTGGCCCCCCCTCCACAACCTTGCCATGTGGCACATGCTCTCATCTGTCGTGCCATGCATTCGTCATTCGCTGCCCTCCCCTCCATCGTACATCCTCCCCACTCAGCCGAGGCATTGGGCACTATGCATTGCCCCCCATGTACTCACCTGTTGGTCTGGAGGCCCGTAGAGTAGCGCATACTGGGGGAGGACCCCGTCTACGAGCTTCTCCAACTCCTCGGAACTGAAGGCGGGGGCCCTTTCCCCAGTCGCAGCAGCCATTGTCACTTCCAGACCGAGGTCACAGCAGCACTTGCAGTATAGGTCCTCTCCTGTGGATGCTCAGGTCTCGTGTGATCAAGCAGAGAGAAAATGGCGGTTACGGCCGCGGCGGTGCGTGCCGCGGCGGTGCGTACCGCGGCGGTGCGTACCGCGACCGCCGGCGCTCACCGCCATTGGCTCCTGAAACCCATAGGGTTCAATGTTGTCCAATGCGGCTTTGCGCAGCGGACTGCAACCGCCTACCGCCACAGTGTGCCACGCTTGCGCAATGACCTCACTTCACATTGTCACACTTCACAGGTCAGGCAGCCGCCATTTCAAGGGCCCACATGGCTTCATTCCTACTGCGTCACACATGGCTAGGCCTTGCACCGACAATCATACTAGCCATTCAATCCCGAGAGATTCGTGTACTGTGCATGCTGTGGGCACTTACCTGTGGGTTGCTTGACTCTGTGCTCCATGTTGTCCTTCCTAGGCATCGTCCGCTGGGACTTGCGAGGAGACGGAGAAATCTTCCCGTGTACAGACCGCTGGTGGGCCTGTCGACAATGGAAGAAAGACACGTCATACTCACCTACAGACTCAACCGTGCCACTATACATGAACTGTGTGCCCAGCTGGAGCCAGACCTGATGTCACCCATCCGCCAACCCACAGGGATTCCGCCTCTAGTGCAGGTGCTGTCAGTACTGCATTTTTTTGCAAGTGGATCATTTCAAACTACCGTGGCCATTTCATCTGGGATGTCTCAGCCTATGTTTTCAAAGGTGTTGTCCAGAGTGTTGTCTGTCCTGATGAAATACATGCGGAGCTACATCATTTTCCCTGAGGTGGGTGACTTGCCTACAGTGAAGAGTGATTTCTATGCCCTTGGACACATTCCCAATATCATTGGTGCCATTGATGGTACCCATGTGGCTTTGGTTCCCCCAAAAGACGATGAGCAGGTGTACAGGAACCGAAAAAATTATCATTCGATGAATGTCCAGGTGGTCTGTTTGGCTGACCAGTACATCTCCCATTTAAATGCCAAGTTCCCAGGGTCAGTGCATGACGCGTACATCATGCGAAATAGCAGCATCCCTTATGTGATGGAACTGCTACAGAGACACCGTGTGTGGCTAATTGGTGACTCTGGTTACCCAAACCTGCCTTGGCTATTGACCCCAGTGAGGAATCCCAGGACCAGGGCAGAGGAACGGTACAATGAGGCCCATGGGCGTACCAGGAGGGTGATTGAGCGGACCTTTGGCCTCCTGAAGGCTAGGTTTAGGTGCCTGCATATGACTGGTGGATGCCTAATGTACTCACCAAGGAAGGTGTGTCATATCATCGTGGCCTGCTGCATGCTTCACAACCTGGCTTTGCGACGCCAGGTGCCTTTCCTGCAGGAGGATGGTCCAGATGGTGGTGTTGTGGCCGCTGTGGAGCCTGCGGAGAGTGAAGAGGAGGAAGACGAAGAGGACGACACAGACAACAGGGACAGAGTGATACTGCAGTATTTCCAGTGACACACAGGTAATAATCTACTCCTGCATTGTATTATATCTGTAACTGTAGTGGCTCTCTACTGTCTGACCTTTCACCCCAATGTATGGTAACTTAGTTGTGTATATCACTTCCTATTTCAGTGATCTGATCCCCACGGAGTGCCCTCTGGTTTTTTTCCCCATGGACTACCGCTGTGTGACACTGGTATGTTGTCATCACAATGTAACTAGAAATGTTTTGTTGGTTATATCGAATACATTTGGTTTAAATAAATAGATAGCAGAATCCAGTTGGTTAATGTGCAATAATTGTGTTTATTGAAGTTTTCAAATAGGTGTATAGTTCAAAAAGGGTGATGGGTGATGGTGGAGGCATGTCCATGGCAGTGTCCAGACTGTCGTTCCTACAGGTCCATTGTCCATATGCCTGTGGAAGGTGGAGCAGGGGCAGTTCAAGGTTGGACAGGGTGAACAAGTGGGACAGTGGGATGACATCCGGGGGTTTCCGTGCATGGCGGGGGTCTTGACATCCTACTCTGTCTTCTTCCTCGATCTCAGGCCTTTCTTGCGGGGTGGTTCTTGTTCTGCAGGGGGTGGGGTCCGGGAGGGCCGTTGCTGTTGTGTCGGGGCCTCCTGACCACTAGCGCCGGCGGAGGTGGTGGGCTGTTCTTCCTCCATGCTAGTGGCAGGGGACCTTTGGGGGGCCACATGGTCCCGCAATGTGGTGACAATTTGGTTGAGTGCCACCACGATTGTACCCATTGCGGAACTGATGCTGCGCAGTTCTTCCCGGAACCCCATGTACTGGCCCTCCTGCATGGCCTGGATCTCCTGGAACCTGGCCAGGACCGTCGCCATCGTCTCTTGGGAGTGGTGGTATGCTCCCATGATGGTGGTGAGGGCCTCTTGGACAGTGGGTTCCCTAGGCCTGTCCTCCCTCTGTCGCACAGCAGCCCTCCCAGTTCCTCTTTGTTCCTGGGCCTCTGTCCCCTGGACGGTGTGCCCACTACCAGTGCCCCCAGGTCCCTGTTGTTGTTGGGGTTGTGGGTTACCCTGGGTGCCCTGTACTGGTAGACACACCGCTGCTTGACCTGTCCTGGAGACAGAAGCATGGGCCCGCTGGGTGGGTGCTGTGCTGGTGTTTCCTGAGGGGGGTAGGTCTGCTGTGGCCTGTGGCTGACTGAGGGTAACCGACTGTCCAGAGGTCCCCGATGGTCCGGGCTGGTCATCAAGTTTTAGGTCGACAGAGCTGCTGTCATCACTGGGGGCCTGTTCTGGGGGTGGGATGGACAAATCTGGACCCTCCTGGCCGGTGTGTTGGCGTTCGGGCCCTGCAGGGGTAAAAGAGTATGGTTATTGATTTTGTGTGTGCCATGGCGTGCGATTTGTGGGTGCCCTTGTCCCCCAGTGCTGGCAGTCCCATGTGGGAGGAGTTGTGAGGGTGGTTTGTTGGGGGGGATGGGTATGTGCAGTGGTCATGCTTAGGTGATGGGGGTCCATGGTTTGTGTTGGCATTCAGGGGTTGGGGTTGGGTTGGGTGGGTTGTGCTGGTGAGACATTAACAGGGAGTATGTGTGCTGGGGGGTTAGGGGTGAGGGTGGGGGTGTGGGTTGGCATGCTGGTGGTTGGGGGGGTGAAGTAGTTGAGATTAGACTTACCAGAGTCCATTCCTCCGCCTACTCCAGCGAGGCCCTCAGGATGCAGGATGTTCAAGACCTCTTGCTCCCATGCTGTGAATTCGGGTGGAGTGGGTGGGGGTCCGCCGCCAGTCTTCTGCACAGCGATGTTGTATCTTGACACCATCGACCGCACCTTCCCCCGTAGGTCGTTCCAGCGCTTTCGGATGTCTTCCCGATTTCTGGGATGCTGTCCCACAGCGTTGACCCTGTCGACGATCCTTTGCCATAGCTCCGCCTTCCTGGCTATTGTGGTGTGCTGCACCTGTGTGCCGAAGAGCTGGGGCTCTACCCTGATTATTTCCTCCACCATGACCCTGAGTTCTTGGTCCGAGAACCTGGGGTGTCTTTGGGGTGCCATGGGGTGGTGTGGATGAGGTGTGGGGTGGTGTTTGTGGTGATGAGTGTGGTGGTGTGTGGTGTTTTGTGCGTAGATGTGGTGTGGGTGATGATGTTGGGTTCCTGTGTGTGTTGTGCTTTGCGTTCCCTGTGCTCTCTCTCTGTGTATTGCGCCTTGTCTCTGAATTTTGATTTGTGGGGGTTTGTGGGTGATGTGGGTGTGTGTTTTATATGGTGATGGGTGTGTGGGTGTGGTGTGTGTATGTGTATCAGGTGTGTGTATTTCGAATTGACCAATGTGGCTGTGTTTTGTAAAGGTGTGTGTATTTTGAGCGCGGCGGTGTGTACCGCCAATGGAATACCGCGGTTGAAAGACCGCCGCGTGGATTCGTGGGTCGTAATGGCATGGGCGTGTTTGTGTTGGCGTGACGGTGGAGGTTTGGTCATCTCCAGTTTATCGCTGACCGGTGATGAGGCGGGCTTCCGTGGATGTCGGGTTTTTGGCGGTTTGGCAGTTGTGGGTCAGAATGACCGTGGCGGTTTACCGCGGCCGCGGCGGTATGATGGCGGTCTTCTGACCGGCGGTAAGAGCCTTTTACCGCCAGGGTCAGAATGACCCCCTCTGTTTGTAATGGAACATCCTTCGCCACTAATCATTTTGACACCCACATTTCTGTCCTAAACATCACTGTTCTCAAAGAGGTTCTGTTTTACTTTAAAGACGCTGCCATCCCAGTAGCCTGTGACATTGATAACCCTACATTCTTTAATACACCACATACAAACTGCAAAGGCCACAAAGGTGATGGAGTTAGCTTTAATCTTAACAGAGCATTCCAAACCAATCATTGCTGCCATACTAATGACACCCCTTAGTTTCTTAGACATTCATTCCTTTTCAATCATAGCCCCCTTGAGAGCTACCATTTTAGCACACTATGGACCCCAAGGGGCCACTGGTTATTTCTATGAGAACCTTTACAATCTCATTGACTTATTGCTCACCTGGGGACTTCAATCCAACCTCACCATCTGACTACAGAACTTTGGGGGTCATTATGACCCTGGCGGAAGGCGGAGAAGCGGCGTTAAGACCGCCAACGGGCTGGCGTTTTCTTTTTTTTTTTTATTATGACCATGGCGGTTACCGCCATGGTCATCCGCCGGTTCTCCGTTCCGCCCGCCGGGCTGGAGACCAGGGTCTCCAGCCCGGCGGCCGTCACTATACCGACGGCGGTATTTTGACCCGGCTTACCGCCGTGGATTTCCTGCGGTTGGAACCGCCATGAAATCCATGGCGGTAAGCACTATCAGTGCCAGGGAATTCCTTCCCTGGCACTGATAGGGGTCTCCCCCACCCCCAACGCCCACCCCGACTCCCTCCCCTACAGCCCCCACCAACCCTGCCACCCCCCAAAGGTGGCAGGGCCCCCCTCCCCACCCCGACCCCCAACATCACAGAACTCACACAACATGCATGCAGGCACCACCAACACACACACCGACATACATGCCTACATCCACACACACAGTCAGACACGCACACCCACATACAAACATACACGCACACATCCATACAGACATACCCACAGACATACACGCACTCATTCCCAAAACACGCAACACCCCCGCAAGCATACACGCACTCAAACACCCCCTCACATACACACACGCACACCCCCATGCACGCACACAACACCCCCCTCCCCTCACAGACGATCAACTTACCTGGTCTGACGATCCTCCGGGAGGGGACGGGAGCCATGGGGGCTGCTCTGCTGACACCACACCACCAACAGAACACCTCCACGCCGAATCACAGGACATGATTCACTGGGCGGGATTCTGTTGGCGTGGCGGTGGAGATGGAGCAACCTCCACTTCCCCGCCGCCCGCCAGTATGGCTGTTGGCGGCTCTCCGTCCGTAAAAGGACGGAGAGCTGCCAAAGGTCATAATAGGCCGAGTGGCAAACCCCCACCACTGGCGGTCTTCCGCACGGCGGTCCCTCGGCGGTCCTGGGAAAAGACCGCCGAGGTCAAAATGACCCCCATTGTCTTTTCCAACACACTGTCTAATCACTCACTACTTAACACAGACTCCTCACCTACACAGAGGTATGATAAACCTTTAGAACTCATACTCCTTTCTAACAAGCTAACCTTTCCTCTCTGAGTGATCTCTCCTGGTCATGAATTGATACATTTTGGTCAATACAACTCCTACCTCAAAGCCCTTTCTACTTTCTCAAAAAGGAAGCATACTCCTGACTCTCTGCCTCCTTTGCCCACACCAAATACATATTAACCTTACACAACATACTTTTAACTCACCATCCATTGAATGAGTTTTCTCCTGCCAGTGATGTAAATATTTCATAATTCATTTGTGATTGCCCTGTAAGCACCCAGCAACAAAGCCAATATGCCTGACCTTTTTACTTTTAAACCACATGATTTGCTATAGTCTTATATGGGGTTGTTCTGATTTTGTGGTTTAGGATGTGCAGTTAGGTGCCTCTGAACCTTATGCAAGTAAATTAGAGAAAACAGTACACATGCTTTGAGAACAACGGGTACTGTTTTGATAAGTAACCCTGAGTTTGTTAGCATCTACTCTTTCATCATTTATATGCTGATCTCAAAGACTGGCAGACCGGTTCTTTGTAAAGTGCCCTCCTCTATAACTATATTATGTATCCTGTCAGCTTGGATTTTATTTACTACTTCTCAACCATGCACACACCACTCTTCTTTACAGTGCAACTGTCTGCCAAAGCTTATTGTAAATGCATAATAGAGATTTAACAAACAGTCTAGACAGAAGAGCTTATGCTTTGCCTCATATGTTGATTTGTCTCTACGGTCATTTGATTGTGCTAATCTGTTTATTAGGTACATTTACTGCAGTGTATGGATATTGAAGTATCTATTCACTGTACTGGTGGTGTAACATTTATATTTTCTTTTTAATTGCTATGTCTTTTCTAAAACAAGCTCACGTTTACATTACTGAACCTTTACTGGACCTAACAAGAACACTGACATTATTACTTGTGGTGGTCTATCATCCATCCCAACTAATAATCCATTATCTAACACTGACGTTCAGCGGCGGGATCCAGAATTTGCATTTAGCAGTGCCACACAGGTGTTAGATTGGAAATAAAAAATCCTTAAATTGAACTAAAAGCAAAAATGTATTTCGATTTTAATCTGCACCAATTCTTTCATTGGGTCAGAGTTTCCAAATTGTTTTTTTATTCCAATTTATGCACCTTTAAAAATCTAAGGGAACATGGAATTGGATCTGGCTACCCTGACAACTTACAGTGGTGGAGTTGTGGTGTCTAAAAGGTTGAAGGGGGGATGATCCCAAGAAAGGGAATTCAGCCCCTCCTCATGGGAAAGAAGGGCACAACATGGATATAAAGAAGTTCTCATAAGGGCTCAATAAGTATACTCAAGAGAGAGATTCCCATGCCTCTTCCAAACCCAAGCTGGAGAGGGGTGCAAGGGGAAGAAACATTTTGACCCCATGATGGCTGGGTTGTCCCCGGACTAAAACAAGTCAGGACATAAAATAAGAAACTGCAGTCTGTTCTAAGAAGTTCCCCACAGGTGGGCGATCCCAATGTAATGCAAGTGCAGGAACTGGGTTGGAAGTTTGCCGAGGGGAAAGCAGGGATTGAACTGAAGCCAACTTAGTTTCCATGGGTTGGGTGGATGTTGAAGTCCTGGTTGCCTTACCTCCCTACTTGGTGAAGTGCAGGTAATGACCAACCATCAACTCCACCAACGTAGAGGCTTTGAGGGATACAGGAGTCAGTATGACCACAAAGGTGAACCAGCTAGTTTCCCTTTAGCAGATTATCTCAGAGGTTCTCCATAGGTTAATCAACACTGACAATGAAGTGAAATTTCATCCCATAGCAGTAGTCAACTTTGAGTGGGGAGGGGTTACTGGCCTGAAGAAGGTATCTGTGAGCCCTGCAATTCCAGTGGAGTGTCTGTTGGGAAATGCCCTAGAATCATCCACTTGGATTGAGGCAGAAATGAAGACTCACACAGAAATGTTAAGTCTGCCCAAGTTGGTGTGTGTGGCCACAAGAGCCCAGACAGTCTGTCAGGGAAGTCAAGGGAGCCTGTAGTCTGGAAAAATGGCCCAGGTTCCCACAGCCAAGAAGAAGAGCATGAAGCTTTGGAAAACAGCCCCAAACCCTCCATTGGCCCAGAAGGAATCTGACCCCCAAAGGGAAGATCTGGAGCCTAAAGGTGAAGAAATGCGTATTCTGAGACCTGGCAGAACTCTCTGAGTTGCATGGGGCACACACATCATTCAGGTAGGAATTCTACCTAGCACAGAAAGAGTGTCCAACCCTTGAAGGCCTTTGGCGCCAGGATGAAGTCCAGGAGCTGGGGGATACCAGTGGAACCCAGCATTCCTCTTAAACCTAACCTGTCATATCTCCTTGGCTGGGTATTTGGGGCAGACCAAAACCTTGGACAGGTTGGTTAGCCACTTCTACTGGCCCTAGATGTTTAAGAAGGTCTGTCACTCCTGCACCACCTGTCAGGCCAGTGAAAAAAGGAGAGCAACTCAAAGCTCCGCTGATCTTACTACCCATTGTGGGGACACCTTTTGACAGGGTGGGTATTGACATTGTCAGGACCCTAGACCCTAAAACAGTCTCAGAGAACAGGTTCATGGTGGTGGACTATGCCCCTAAGTAACCTGAAGCCATTCCTCTGTGCCCCTGGTGACCAGGTCCTTGCTTGGGATCTTTAGCAGAAAAGGGTCTCCTAAAGAAGTCAGATGGGGGTAAACCTCATGTTTGTTTATTTGATGGGTATTTGGGATTAATGTGCAGTGACTTACAAGTTCATCAACCAATGGGCTTGTAGAGAGATTCAACAAGACCCTAAAATGCATAATCATGGTGTTGTCTGAGAAACTCAGTAGAAACTCCACACAAAGTGGTATGTCCTACTCTCATGCCTTTTATTTGCCTACAGAGAGGTACCAGAAAAGGAAGTGGGCCCGTTTGTGCTTTAGTATGTGCATCCTGTGAGAGGACTCTTAAGTCTTTTCCGAGAAAGGTAGGAGAAAACGCTCAAGGAACTCAAACAGGGCATTGTGGAATATGTGCTGGGCCCGCATTCCAGCATGTCTGAGTAGATGAAGAGGGCTAAAAAGAACTTGGCAGACAGCCAAGATCTGGTCAAGCAGTGGTGCGACCAAAGAGCAACCTTGGTAGAGTATCACCCAGGTAAAAAAGAGGATTGTGGAGCATTTGGCTTGCACAGCACTTCAGGATATCTGGACATGGCCTTATAGGGTACTCGAAAATATGGATGAGTTCACCAACCTGGTGGACCTTGTCACCTCCAGACGTTCCCACTGGGTAATCTATGTCCCCCGACGAAGCTTACTTTGACAGGGCAAGCATGACCAAGATCATGGTCACCGATGGAGGAAAGGAAGAGTAAAACGAGCCTCTCCCAAACCTCCTGTCCCCGAATGCTAAGGATGGTTCAGTGGAAGGAGTAGAGCTTGCCCATACACTAACAGGGCAGCAGCAGCAGAGGGACTGTCACCAATTGTCATGGCAGTTTCTTAGATTCCTGTCACTGACATCTGACCTGCCCAGCAGTGTGTTGTTGACTTTGCTGTCAAAAACAAAATGTACAGGTTGTCAGGCAAGATGAGGGCCAAAATCGAGGAAGAAGTTTCCGAAATGTTGTCCCTAGGGTGATTGAGCACTGTAGTGGTCCCTGAGCCACCCCGACGTGCTGGTGCTGGTGCTCGAGGGACACCAGAGCTCAGGGTGTAATTCAGAGGACTGAATGACACACTCCCCATTCCAGCCTGATGAGCTCATCAACTGGTTGGGGGCTGCCAAGTATCCCAGCACATTTGATCTGACTTCAGGGTACTGGCAGATTGCACTAACTGAGGGAGCTATGATGAGATCAGTATTTTCCACTTCTGAGGACCACTTCCAATTGAAGGTGATGCCTTTTGGATTGAAAAATGCCCCTGCCACTTTCCAGAGGCAGGTGAATAGGGTAATGGAAGTTCTGGGCTAGAGACCTTTCGTGCTTCAAGCCCAGTAACAAGCCAGAAAGTGCCAAATGGAGCGGGGGTCTGTGGTGTACCCGGGTTACCAAGTTGGTGGGGGACGTATGCAGACACTCTAGCCCAAGAGCCAGACAATCATGGATTGGGAACCTTCCAAACCCCAGACTCAGTTCAGAGCTTTCCTGGTTCTGACAGTGTACTACAGAAGGGTTGTCAAGGAGTATGGTCCCACTGTAGCTCCTGGAACAGCTGACTTCAAAGAAGAAGCCAAAGAAGGTAATATGGACTGAGGAGTGTCAGAAGGTCTTGACAACCTGAAAGACGCACTGTGTACATCACATATACTCAAGACATCAGATTTCAGCAAATAGTTTTGGTCCAAACAATGCTTCAGTTCATGGGATTGAGACAGTGTCATCACAGCTAGTTGATAAGGGCATTTATAAATCATTTGCCTTTATTAGCATGCAGCTATTCCCCAGTGATCAGCTTTGGAGTGCCACAGAGACGGAAGCCTTTGCTGTCATTGGGTTACTAAAGAAGCTGAGGCCCTACTTCTTTGAGATTCACTTCTGGATTCAGACTAACCAAAGGCCTCGCAGGTGACTCATGCAGATGAAAGGGGAAAACCCGAACTGTAGAGGTGGTCCATGGACTTTACAGTAGAGCACAGACCTGGGACTGACCATGGCAATGCAGATGATCTTTCCAGATTCTTCTGCTCAGATGACAGCTGGCAAGGGAATGGTGAGCTGGTCATCACTTTTCATCTGAAGCATGTAGGGAAATGCCTCTTTTGACATGATCACCTCCATTCCTTGACTGATGCTGCTGTTTTTTGACCCTGTGCACTGGACTCTGCTGACCATGCCCCAGTGTGTGTGTTTCGACCCCTAACACATGCCTGCTGGCATACTTATCTTACCCAGTGTATGGCATTAAGTGTACCTAAGGCCGGTAAGTTAAATGTCACTAGTGTACTGCAGCACCCATTGTGCAACCCACTACAGTGACAGTGCAAACATGAACACAAGCCTACCAATGTAGCCTGTCTGTGCAGTTTTAAAATTGCAAATTTGACCTGTCAAAATATCCAATTTTTAAAGGCTTATTCCCCCCTTTTAAATATTAATGCCATCCCTAAGTAGGATGTAAAGCCCCTGTGGGAAGGTGTATGGTATATAGATTTTGGGCATGCAAATGTTTAATGTTAAAAATGTCTTTACAGTGACAAAGCTCCAAAAGCTATTTTGCTGTAGCAGGGTTATCTGTTCCATATGAAAGCATGGGGATACAATATTAAATTTAACAATCTCATCTCTCCCAAGCAAAACAGCTACAAGCGTAAATTACTGCAAAGTTGAATTTTTATTGATCATTTTGAAAGTAACTTTAAAAAAACGTATCCTTCCCTGCCTAAACCCTCAAGAAGCCCCTTTGCATGAGGTTTCAACTGTCACCGAGGGTATTAATAGCCCCTTTGATGATATATGACCTTGTTCCCAGAGCTGAGGCAAGGGTCGTGGACGCAGAGAGTTGTTCTGCACTTCTGACAGAATGACTACCTGGGCAGTGCCCTGAAACTTAATTAACCTCTACGAGACCTACACTGTCATAGGCAAAAGTTAGCTGGCACTTGGACAGGGCAGGATCCAATCCCAGTGGGAAAGGACCTACCCCCAGAACCAGTTTTGAGTGACCACATAGGAGAGGTTGCCAATTTCCCTGGTCATACCTCCAGATTGGGCGCTAGAACTCTGCACAGGTTCTGCCATCTTGGTTTTAGGTAGAGAAGGGCACTGAGATTTTTTTTCATGTAGGGTACATAGGAACACAAATGTGGGTAGGGTTGCCAGTGGAAACCTTTTTGCTATTGCTTAAGGAGGGTCCAGGAGTCATCCTTACCCTTAGGCTAGAAATAAATGTGACACTGCAGGCACCCTCTTCACAACACTACTGGACCTATAGAAGACAGAAGAAGGATTGCCCCTGCTGTTGAGACCTATGAGGAGACCTGCTCCCACTTCTGGTCATGACACAGAAGTGGTCTCCGACTGGCCAGTTGACTGACCTCCTATTAAGCTACTAGGATACAATAAACTTCTAGAATCCTTTTCCTGAAAAGCCCAGTTGACAAGTTCCTACTGGACCTGCCCTGAACCCTGCTGGTGGCTTCTGCTGCAGTGAGTCTTGACACGCCAAGTGCTGTTCCTGAGGTCCTGGGACCCCTGACTGTGTCAAAGTGTACTCCTCCTAACATCCAGAAAAACTAGGACTTAGCAATGCTTTGGCTCCAAAACCCTCTGGGCAACTGGGGGAAACTTGCCAAGTTACCGCTAGGCAAAAGATTCAGGTTGTTTCTGCTTGCAGCTTTTCCATAGCTGCAATTCCATTACAGAGGGACATTACATAGACTGTGTCCGACCTTGTGGAGCCCTGTTTGACTATAGATTGCAGCCTTGTCCCATTGGAAGAATCTCAGCTCTAAAAAAGGGACTAGTCTGAACCTAGAAATCTTCACCAGGCGAAGACACCAAAGGTTTTCAAACAGCGAGGGACCTCCCTTTGCCATGAATTTTGAATTTCTTCTACTCAGAGCTTTCCCACCAAAAATTAACGGCTTCTTTAGGACCTCCAGTTCAGAGACTAATAGCCAGATTTAAGGGAAAATGAGGGCGTCGCTGTGCCAAATTTGGCAGCGTCGCACACCGCCATTTTCACAACGCAGCGATGCGATGTATTAAAAAGAATACGGCGCATGCCGTATTGCCCCAAGCGCCGAGGTAGAATTTGCTGCCGTGCGCCAACGCAGCAATCTTTGCACCATTGTGCAAGGACGGATGCGTTGAGGGGGAGATTGTTTTTGTGCAGGAAGCAACACCGTCCTGCACAAAAACAATCTTAAATGGCAATTTGCTGTTTTTATGTGTGCTGCAAAATGCAGTACACATAGAAAGAGCAACAAACAAGGAGAAATGAAAGCATTTCTCCTTGTTGCACCCTGCTAACACCACCCGTGGGGTGGCAGTAGATTTGGACGCTGCCTCAGGTTTATGAAAACTCGTAATTCTGGGGCAGCATCAAAATGCAATGGGTGATGCTGTGGCACGCCCACAGCAACACCCATAGTACGCCCCTTCCACACAAAGTGCTGCGTGTGACGGGCCGTATTTACAAGGTGGCGTTAAGCCACAAAAAGTGGCTTCACAACACCTTGTGAATATGGTGCAGTGCATAGCTCCACCGAAGAATCACTAAAAATGATGCTCCTGTGGCTCGAAGGGCTCTTAAATATGTCCCTACGTGAGAAGGTAAGAGATTTGAATGAGACAAACATGACCTGTATCTGACCTGTGGCCTCAAATTGCACCTTTGTGCTGGTCCAGTGCAACCAGATGATAGCAGTTGTTGCACAATGCTTTGTGGCTCTACCTTTACATTTAAAGTTTAAGCATTCATATCTCTGGCTCCCTTACTGGATGTTTGGCATTTTGGTGTTATTTTGTTCATTAAATTATCTTCTATTTTTTTTAATTGAGTGGGATTTTTATTGTATTGCATTTTCAACTTTTAACTGTTTTGGAACCTCTAAATGCTTTGCACATTGTCTTAAGTTAAGCCTGCCTGTTTTGTACCATAGCTATCAGAGGCTGTGCTCAGGTTTACAATACTTAAGCCTTCACTCAACCTAAGAAGAATCATGGGATTATTGCTAGTAGTGGACACCATCCACCCTAACCAATATTCCTCTTTCTCACTGTATATATATAACAGTATAGGTCTGAACAAATTTATATCTTAAAAAATTTATCTCTGGTGTACAATCGTCACAACCTAAAAAGTAAATGAGTGCCGAATTGCAGAAATATAACTAGAGCAAAGGAGGGCTTACCTAAAAGCAAGTCATGCTCATGAGGCATGTGTAACATTATTGAAGGGAAAGTACTGCTGCACGGTGCAAGTGAATCGTGGCAGATCCAGGAAAGTTAGTATTACAACCACTTATTGGTAACACACTGCTGGAGCGGGGAACTCATTTAAAAGACAGTTTACGAGAAAATCAAGACCAACTCATCAGGGAAATCCCCACTTCTTTTAACTCAGGTATGTTGATGGAGATTAACCAGGAGCTGTACATCACATTATATTTATCATGATCTCTAAATTCTAAGTCCGTCAATAAAGAGATGTTGATATGAGTTAGAGGGTTTTATTCTTCAAATCTTTTAGTAGTTCATCTTTCTTATGGTCTCAATATCAAGATTATTAATCTCAGTCATAACAATTCTGTAATCAATACGTAGTCAGTAAATCACAATAAAATTGCAATAAGTGCATTCCATAAAGGAAGGAACGCCTAATCAAGAATGAGAATACAAGTTGTCGGTTTCAGAAGCCATAAAGAGCCCTGTTTCAAAAGAAATCAAGTAAAACATAAAGCATCAGCATCAAAAGTTAGCTCAGAATTCAATCAAAGCAGAACTTCTCATGAAGAGAGATTCAAGAAACTTGGTAGAGTCTACGGCATGAAAAATGGCAATGGGTGAGCAAAGCGCTAGAATGGAAAGGACAAAATCAATGGCGTTGATGCTGTTGCTGATGTGCCCTTGCTCTGACAATCTGAAGCTCCCCTACTCTAGGATCACACACTATTATAGACAGAAATTCAATGTTGCAAAACTTGTTTCTCTTCTTTCTTCAGTTGACCAATCAGTTTTCAATTTGCTCATGGGAAAATATTCACTCCTGGTCTTCTCACAGGAACACAGTTGTCTTCTGGCACCAACTTCTAAGGCCACAACTCTGTCTTATTGTTTAATTATTTCATCTAGTTTCTCACGATTTATCCTCCTGTCCTTCAACACATCATGTGTGAACCTTCATATCAATCTCTCTAAATAACAAATCTAACAGTAGTCTTTAGAAGTAGAAACATCTGTAGAAACAGAAAGAAACCATTTTGCGCAACAACTTTTCATTGTGAAAAACAAGTCTTTTTCAAAGGTCAAGATCAAGCCTTATTCTGATTCTACAGTTCTTTTAATTTAGTCTGTTGTGATATGGCAGCATCTTAGCCTTTTTAGGCATAATACGTTTAAGTATGGTTGCCTACTACACTGTTTGCATTTAACACATGTTTTAAGTAACATTAGCTTTACACACTATTTTAGCATTTTTTTCTCAACAATTTAAAACACCACCTCAACACCATTTGATGGTGAGGGAGTGTGTCATCTTCCTGTTATGGAATAGCTAATTACATACACAAGCGAGATTCAAACAACACTAGCATGAGTGCGACCCAAAGCACTGATTACACTTTGGAACTGGCATTGCTGTATAATGCGGACTGCATACTGATGGGATTTTGGGAAACACAATGAAGTCTTTCACCAGCATTACCATGCATTAACACGGCCTCAAGAACTTGGTTAAGAAGCTCACTGAAGGTGGTTTGTGACACAGCTGCAACCCTTGCCACTATTCCTTAAAGGAGCTCATGGGACAAAGATGTGGCACACACAAATACTTGACCAGAGGTGGAATTGCAGGATGGCAGTCTACCTTAACTTTTTCAAGTAAAAAGAAAATTGTTTCTTTATTGAAGTGGTAACATCTGATCGCTCCTTGTAAGTCATATGTGGATAGTAAAGGCGATCCTTACATCTGAGTACACGTATACCTTGAGCAGGTACTACAGACTGCTGCAACTTAACTTATCTGCTCCTCAGGGGCATGGCAAAGAACCTGCAGTGCAGATCCCTCACTCTCCAGCAGAGCTAAGTGTATACCACAACTCCAAAATCATAAGAAAATACAATAGATTTGTTACGTATTTCGGCAGATATATAGTGTAACTTACTTTTACTTTCTAGCATCAGAGCGTCCGGAAGGACGCTATAAGTAATGGTCTCCCCGGTTGCCTGTGCTCGTCTTCTTACTGGATACAGTAGCGCCGCGGGAGGATAAGAACGCGGTTTTCCAAGGAGTTTGATTTATAGTGGGCTTTACACGCAACGGTTTGAGCAGTTCAGCAGAATTTTGGGACGGCACAATACGGGATACCAAGATATAGTTCGATTGCTATGGGGATTCAAGTCCCTTCAACTATTGTGGAAGCCCTGATTAAGACTTTGAGAATATTTGTCTCATAGGACGAAACACGTGTTGGCTGTTGTTGCATTATGGATATTGTTTTCCAAGGACGGCTTTTGTTGCCCTGATGGACTCTTTCATTTCAAGATTAAATTGAACCTTTGCCTACTAATCCCGGTCCGACTTATATTTGATGATTTTGAACTAAATATCAAGTTCTGAAAAAAACTTACATGGAGGACTGAACTTTGATTCATGAGTACCCTGACATCTGTTTGTCACTGTTTGGTTTCTATCAGAAACATTGGAAGAGGGAGGAAGATCCTCCTGCCAGGAGCAGCGTGCATTTAAGAATGTTCTAATTTTGATGTGGTGATTCACTGTGAGCGCTGTTTCCTATGACTCTCTTCCTTCTCGTACAATATAGTGTAACGCTGTTTTCCTGTAAAAGTACTACAAGCGCAATGAGACAATCTGCTGTCATAAATGAGAAAATGCACAGGAATTACAAAAAATACTAAAGTGAAGTAGCAGTACTTCATATCAGAACTTGGCATTATCACACTCTATGGGCCACCATCAATCAGGACTTCAGTTTCCTTCAGGACCTGTCTTGCTCTTGTTCAGTATGTGGTCCCCATCTTCCTTTCACATTTTGGCATCCTTTTTTGTTACCTCATATCATCATTTTTTCTCTAGACATCCCTTGTGACATCAGTACTTTTATTCATAAGTGATGTAGTCATGTTTGTTAAAGGTTGAACTGATGTCACCTTCATTACATTTAACCATGTCACTATGTGATGTAAACTTACCCTAGTCTTTCTTTGATTTGCCTCTGTAATGCTTGCATCAGTAGTTAACATTATAGCATTTGATTCATGCACATTTTACTCACCAGTTTACACAAATCCATTCAATAGACTGCCATATTTTTTGTCCTACTGTCTTGTAGTTTGTTTTCTTGTTTTAAGCTTGCTTGTTTCCTTCATTACGTTCCTTTTGGATGTATTTTCTTAGTTATCCTACTGGACCAGATTTACAATGTTTTAGTGTGAATGCTCACATGATGCCAAGCCACAAAAACTATTTTGTGTCAAAAGTTGAATTATCATTGAGTAGCATGGCACCAAGCCACTGATATCCCAGGCAAAGTGTGTTGAACAGCACAAATGGCCCTAGGATTCCACACAAATCCAGACACAGTAAATTGACACAAATGGGCTTTGATTGGAATTCTACCACCAAATACTACCAGTAACAGTAACTGTGAAAACTGAATATTCAATTATATGTTTTCGCACGTAGAACCCATAATTTCTGCAAAACTAGAGATTCAATGTGGCTTACCCTTAGAGCAGTGGCAGATGGTGATCTACTAAAGTGGTGAACACATCATGGTATTAGATTTTCTATCTCTAAATAATTTGAAAGGTACACTTCTAGTAGTACTTTGTGGGGTAACTCTGTACGCCTCCAACCATTTCCTAACTTGCACCTCCCTGTCCTTTCCAGCATATCTTGTCACCTGGATAGCATCCTTGAGCATTCTATTCAATCTCTCCACCATATCATTTGTTTCCGGATGGTATCATTTGCATATTTTATGCTAAACAACCCTTTTCTTCAAAAACAAATGTTGGACCTGGCCCTTTCTGCAGGGTTATCCCCAAACGTTTTTCCTTCCTCCTATTTTTGTTGAATTTGTTTTTGTTGGCCTTAGGACTCGGAGCACTTTACCACTACCGCTGCGCAGAGCAGCATTAACCGCTCATGAGAACCACCAATGTGCAGCACCAGCATGCCTGTCTGATACGCCCGACTGCTCTTCATGCCACGCCAACAGCCTCCCGTTATGCCCTCCTTGCTCCTCGTGACCCTCTTCAACATCAACAGGACTCTAGGTGCAAAACTTGAGAAGGTAAACCTTCAGTGGCTCTAACCTGGGACAACACAGTCAGCCTGACTTTGACCTGGTCCACCATGATCAAATAGCTGCAGTTGACACTTTATACTGTTAGGCGCAATATGGCAGAATTTTCTCTAAAAAAATCATAACTTCGGTTCTACTGATTGGATTTTTGTCGCTTTGGTCTTGTTGTATTTGTTACATTTTGCTCTTTTTTCCTAACCTGGTGTAGGATACTTTTTGTTTGGTGTTTCACTGTTTTACTGTTTGAAGAATTGCACAAATACTTTACACACTGCCTCTAAGTTAAGCCTGTCTGCTTAGTGCCAAGCTACCAGGGACTGAGCACAAGTTAATTTGGGGTTTGCTTATCTCATACCCTGACAAGCATTGTGGTTGCTGCTTGACCAGGGCTCACACCCTAGTCAGCCAGGAAACCAATTTCTAACAATGATGTAATATAGTCAACCTTTTGCACAACTTGACCTGACTAACACAAATTCAAGTGAGCTGTCATGCAGAATTACCCTTGCTGAAAGGACCTTTAGAGATGAAATTAATGATAGAATAAGGAAGAAGAAGGAAGTTCTGAAGGAAGGAGTGAGGGGTGAGTCAAAACAAGGGAGTGAGAACATTGAAAGGAAAGAAATACATTCAAAGTTAAATTTGGATTTGGCAAAGGGAAACTATGCATCATTCATGAAAGGGATTGTGACTGCAGAAATGGTGGTTTGGAGTGAAAAAGATCAGAATTACTTGGAGAAGGAGCCAATATTAACAGCACATGAAACCCTTATAAGGGGATTATGTGTGTGACTAATTTGCTTATTTCCACTTGCCACATAATTGCGTGGATGGTTCTGTGCAGCCTTAGTCTTTCAAAATATATATCATACCCACAACCTACGTAGAGAGGACAATACTTATCTAAGGAGAAGCAGGCATAGCTTTGAACAAGTACTGAGAGATAGCTTTAGCGTTATAATGCTTTCCATAGGAATAGCTTTAAATCAAATCAAATCATTAACATTTGTAAAGCGCGCTACTCACCCGTGCGGGTCTCAAGGAGCTAGGGGGGGGGGGGGTTACTGCTGCTCGAAAAGCCAGGTTTTGAGGAGTCTCCGGAATGCGGAGTGGTCCTGGGTGGTCCTGAGGCTGGCGGGAAGGGTGTTCCAGGTCTTGGCTGCCAGGAAGGAGAAGGACCTCCCACCCGCCGTGGAGCGGTGGATGCGAGGGACGGCAGCGAGCGCGAGGCCAGAGGAACGGAGGAGACGGGTGGGGGCGTAGAAGCTGAGGCGACGGTTGAGGTAGTCCGGTCCCTTGTTGTGGAGGGCTTTGTGTGCGTGGGTGAGAAGACGGAAGGTGATCCTTTTGCTGACTGGGAGCCAATGCAGGTGTCTCAGGTGTGCGGAGATGTGTCTGTTGCGGGGTACGTCGAGGATGAGGCGGGCCGAGACGTTTTGAATACGTTGCAGGCGTTTTTGGAGTTTGGCGGTGGTCCCAGCATAGAGGGTGTTGCTGTAGTCCAGGCGGCTTGTGACGAGGGCGTGGGTCACGGTTTTTCTAGTATCGGCGGGGATCCAGCGGAAGATCTTGCGGAGCATTCGGAGGGTGAGGAAGCAGGCGGAGGACACGGCGTTGACTTGCTTGGTCATGGTGAGAAGAGGGTCCAAGATGAAGCCGAGGTTGCAGGCGTGGTCTGCGGGGGTCGGTGCGGTGCCGAGGGCCGTGGGCCACCAGGAGTCGTCCCAAGCGGACGGGGTGTTGCCGAGGATGAGGACTTCCGTTTTGTCAGAGTTCAGCTTTAGGTGGCTGAGCCTCATCCAATCAGCGACGTCCTTCATGCCCTCTTGTAGGTTGGTCTTGGCGCTGGCGGGGTCCTTGGTGAGGGAGAGTATAAGTTGGGTGTCGTCTGCGTAGGAGGTGATGATGATGTCGTGCTTGCGTACGATGTCGGCGAGGGGGCTCATGTAGACATTGAAGAGTGTCGGCCTGAGCGATGAGCCTTGAGGTAACCGCCGCAGATGATCTCGGTGGGGTCTGAGCGAAACGGTGGGAGGTAAACTCTTTGAGATCGGTTTGAGAGGAAGGAGGCGATCCAGTCCAGGGCCTGGCCTTGGATCCCGGTGGAGCGGAGGCGAGTAATTAGGGTGCGGTGACAGACGGTGTCGAAGGCAGCCGAGAGGTCGAGGAGGATGAGGGCGACTGTCTCACCGTTGTCCATCAGGGTTCTGATGTCGTCTGTGACTGAGATGAGGGCGGTTTCAGTGCTGTGGTTGGTTCGGAATCCGGTTTGTGAAGGGTCGAGCAGGTTGTTGTCTTCTAGGAAGGTGGTCAGCTGTTTGTTGACGGTCTTCTCTATTACCTTGGCGGGGAAGGGGAGGAGCGAGATGGGGCGGAAGTTTTTTAGGTCGCTCGGGTCAGCCGTAGGTTTCTTTAGTAGGGCGTTGACTTCGGCGTGTTTCCAGCATTCGGGGAAGGTAGCAGAAGAAAATGAAGAGTTGATGACGGCCTGGAGGTGCGGGGCGATGATGTCGTCGGCTTTATTGAAGATGAAGTGAGGGCAGGGGTCTGATGGGGCGCCGGAGTGGATAGAGTTCATGATGGTTTTGGTTTCTTCAGTGTTGATGTGGGTCCAGTCGTTGAGGGTGATGGTCGGGGGTGTGGGTTCGGTGATGCTTGGTTGGGTCTGGTGTCCGAAGCTGTCGTGGAGGTCGCTGATCTTGCGATGGAAGAAGGTGGCGAGGGAGTTGCACAAGTCTTGTGAGGGCGTGACGGCGTTGGTGTTGGCGTTGGGGTTGGAGAACTCTTTGACGATGCTAAAAAGTTCTCTGCTGTTGTGGCTGTTTTTGTCCAGTCTGTCGATGAAAAAGTTCCTTTTGGCAGCGCGGATCAGGTGGTGGTGTTCTCGGGTTGCGTTTTTGAGGGCGGTCATGTTGTTGGCGGTATGTTCCTTGCGCCAGGCCTTCTCGAGGGCGTGACAAGTTTTCTTCGATTCTTTGAGGGTGTCAGAGAACCAGAGAGGTTTTTTGGTGATGGCCTGTTGATGCGTGCGTCTGAGGGGAGCAAGGTTGTCTGCGCTGTTGGAGATCCAGTTCGAGAGGCTGAGGGCTGCGTCGTTGGGGTCGGTGGTGAGGGTGGGTTGGTTGACGGCGAGTGCGGAGAAGAGTTGCTCTTTGGGGATTTTGTTCCACTGTCGACGAGGGATGGGTTGAGTGCGGAGGTGGCGGGTCTCGCGTCGGAATGTGAAATGGACACAGCTGTGGTCGGTCCAGTGTAGAGCGGAGGTGTGGCTAAAGAAGACGTGTTTGCTGGCGGAGAAGATAGGGTCAAGCGTGTGTCCGGCGATGTGGGTGGCGGTGTTCACCAGTTGCTTGAGGCCGAGGTTGGCGAGGTTGTCGAGCAGGGCGGTGGTGTTGGGGTCGTTGTTTTGTTCCAGATGGAAGTTGAGGTCGCCTAGGAGGATGTAGTCCGGCGAGGCGAGGGCGTGCGGGGAGATGAAGTCGGCGATGGAGTCGCTGAAAGGGGCGCGCGGTCCGGGGGGGCGGTAGACGAGGGATCCTCTGAGGGTGGTCCTGGGGTCGGTGTGAATCTGAAAATGCAGATGTTCAGCAGTGAGAGGGGTGTCTTCGGTGGAGGTGGTGACACTGATGGAGTCTTTGAAGACGATGGCGATTCCTCCTCCTACTTGGTTGGTGCGGTCTTTTCTGGAGATCTTGTAGCCTTTGGGGATGGCAGTGGCGATGTCTGGGGCCGAAGAGGCGTTCATCCAGGTTTCCGTGATGAAGGCGACGTCCGGTGCTGTGGAGTCCAGGAGGTCCCAGAGTTCAACGGCGTGCTTGTGGACAGAACGAGCGTTGACCAGGATGCACTTGAGGTGGTTGATGGCGCGAGGGCTGGTGGTCGTGGTAGTTGCGTGGTGGAAGGTGCGTTTGCAGGAGTTGCAGGCGAAGGGTCCATGGGTGCGTTTAGGGTGAGCTTGGAAGCAGGTGTTGGAGCGCCCTGGGTTGAGGGCGTGGAGGGTGGTGGGGTCGTAGCGGATCAGCGGGGTTTGGGAGAGCTGGGGACCAGGGGTCGTGGCGCTGGGCGCGGGCCAGGCATGGACGGGCGCAGACGGGCGCAGACGGGCGCAGACGGGCGCAGACGGGCGCAGACGGGCTTGCCTCTGGTGCGCCTCCAGCGCGCCAGCGGCGCGCCCGCTGCGATTGGCCGCCATAAGAGGGAGGGGGGGAGGGGTCAGCTGGGGGTGAATGGGAGCTGGGGGGCGTGCAGGAGGTCGCGGCGGGAAAGCGCGAGGGAGGGGGGACAGGTAGAGTGAGAAGAGCTGGGGGAGGGGAGTTTAAGGGTGGAGGGGGTGAGTGTTAGGAGGTTTAGGAGATTAGGGAGAGAGATAGGAGTAGGGTTGGGAAGATAGGGGAGGGGGGTTGTAGAGGTGGGTGAGGGTGAGAGGTAGAGTGAGAGGATAGGAAGATAGGTAACAGAGGGGGTGGCGGGAAGGGGGGAGAGATAGAGAAATAGATAGATGGAGAAATAGGTGGAGAGATAGAAAAATAGGTAGATAGGAGGAGGTGGTGAGTGAGGGAGTTAGACAGTGAGATAGAGAGATGGGTAGATTGGTAGATAGGAGGAGTGAGGGAGACAGATAGCGAACGGGGTAGATAGGGGTGATAGAGAGGGGGAGGCGAGTGAGGGAGGGGGATGAGGCAGGAGCAGGAGGGCAGGCGCGGGAAGAAACAGAAGACGGAGGACGGAGAAAGCAGAAGAGCAGAAGACTGAAGAACAGAAGAACAGAAAAACAGAAGAACAGAAGAACAGAAGAACAGAGGACGAAGGAGCAGAAGACAGAAGATCACAGAAGAAGATACCGAAGACGAAGAGGCAGGAGACAGAAGATCACAGAAGACGAGGAACAGAAGGCAGAAGACCACAGAAGAAGATGAAGAAGAAGAGAGGCGACAGGAGAGGCTGAGAAGCACACAGAAGAAGAGAGAAGACGGGTAAAATAAGAGTACAGAAGAAGATTACAGAAGAGGAGCGAGGAGGAAGAACAGAGAGGAAGAAAAGAAGCAGGAGAGAGGGTGAGTAGCGCGGGGCAGGGCGAGGGGCTGGGAGGTGGGGGGTACTTACTGTGAGGTGGGTCTCAGGAACCTGGAGGAGCTGGAGGAGCTGCAGCGGCAGGGGGAGCGACCTACCCTTGGGTCAAGGGTCGCTACCACTGTCGCGCAGCGGCCGCCATAAGAGGGAGGAGGGGGGGAGGGGTCAGCTGGGGGCGAATGGGAGCTGGGGGGCGGGGCGTGCAGGAGGTCGCGGCGGGAAAGCGCGAGGGAGGGGGGGACAGGTAGAGTGAGAAGAGCTGGGGGAGGGTGGTTTAAGGGTGGAGGGGGGTGAGTGTTAGGAGGTTTAGGAGATTAGGGAGAGAGATAGGAGTAGGGTTGGGAAGATAGGGGAGGGGGGGTTGTAGAGGTGGGTGAGGGTGAGAGGTAGAGTGGGAGGATAGGAAGATAGGTAACAGAGGGGGTGGCGGGAAGGGGGGAGAGAGAGAAATAGATAGATGGAGAAATAGGTGGAGAGATAGAAAAATAGGTAGATAGGAGGAGGTGGTGAGTGAGGGAGTTAGATAGTGAGATAGAGTGATGGGTAGATTGGTAGATAGGAGGAGTGAGGGAGGCAGATAGCGAATGGGGTAGATAGGGGTGATAGAGAGGGGGAGGCGAGTGAGGGAGGGGGATGAGGCAGGAGCAGGAGGGCAGGCGCGGGAAGAAACAGAAGACGGAGGACGGAGAAAGCAGAAGAGCAGAAGACTGAAGAACAGAAGAACAGAGGACGAAGGAGCAGAAGACAGAAGATCACAGAAGAAGATACCGAAGACGAAGAGGCAGGAGACAGAAGATCACAGAAGAAGATACAGAAGACGAGGAACAGAAGGCAGAAGACCACAGAAGAAGATGAAGAAGAAGAGAGGCGACAGGAGAGGCTGAGAAGCACACAGAAGAAGAGAGAAGACGGGGAAAAGAAGAGTACAGAAGAAGATTACAGAAGAGGAGCGAGGAGAAAGAACAGAGAGGAAGAAAAGAAGCAGGAGAGAGGGTGAGTAGCGCGGGGCAGGGCGAGGGACAGGGAGGTGGGGGGTACTTACTGTGAGGTGGGTCTTAGGAACCTGGAGGAGCTGGAGGAGCTGCAGTGGCAGGGGGAGCGACCTATCCTTGGGTCAAAATGACGTGGAAATTGGAACAATGTACACTGTAGTGGATAGGCTCGCTAGTAATACTGCAGGTGCACTAACAGGTATTAATACATTATTGCTTACTACAGGAGCTATGGCAATGCAAGATAGGTACAAAAGAGGGCGGAGCTTGTAAACTGCTTCACTTAAGACAAAACTGTGCTTTTATCCCAATGGCAGGTACCAGGTTGACAATTATGTGAGCAACACCACGAGCATCACTCATATAGAAAAAGAGCTAGAAGAGACTGGTGCTTGGGATGGAATAGTTTCTTTGATTTGTTCAAATGGAAAAAGGATTGTAAAGATAGTTGAGTGGTTTGGAAGTGTAGCTGGAGGAAGACTTAAATTGATACTAATCCCTGTCCTAGTAATAATAAATGGAGCAGCATGTGTTCTCTTTATTAAGGGTTTTGGATCCTATGTTCTCTCTATTATGGGTTTTGGATATATTTCATGAAAGGGAAGGGCAAATTATGTAAAAAAGAAGCTGTCAGCAACGAATAGAGGAAAAAGAAAAAATGCTGATGTTGAACTGGAGGAGAAAGAAAGTCATCTCTACAGCAACATGAAGGAGCCTGAAGACTCCAGATGAAAGAATCACAAGCTGATGACATGTTTTATAGAAATGCTGTTTAGAAGGACACATTTTAGGATGATTCTAGGGCATCATTAGAGGGTGGTTGATAGAGTTGTTTTTCTGAAATTCAAATGCATCACACTAATAAAAATCTAGATCTCAGGTGACCTTAGTTGTGTGTGCAAAGGTGGGTTTCCTGTAGGGGCAGATTTTGCATTTCAAATCTTTACGCACATTATAAAGTACCAGGAGTTTAGATGGAGCATTGATCTTCTAACATTGAAGCCTATTATCTTAACCATCTTCACTTCTGAGGAAAGAGCCCCACACACTAACATTAAGATCCCCCAACTCAAAAAAACCTGTTCAACTCCAGCCTCTCTGGAGAATAAACTGATAGATGTGTCTAGATAGTCTAAAGGTCCAGGGTAGATATCCTTGGTGATCGAGCTTGTCAAGAGATCATCTGGTCCACCCAATTCTAGGGTGCTAGGAACTTGCAAACTGGCCAATCCCCGGTTCAACTTTCAAGACAAATACCAACTCTTTTTAGAGCACTGATAGGGCTCATTATTTACAGTGTATTTTTTTTATCGGGCTTCCGACAGATCTCACCTATGCTGATTAAAGGGTTTACCCCAAATCTGCCTGTTCATCTTCTTGCAACATGTTGATGACTGCTCATTTATTGCAGAGCATTACTCCTGATGACGGTCTGTAAGTGTTCCTTTTCAAAGATTTCTTGGCTCATCATCCTTGCTTTCAAGTTGCAGGCCCTTATGGAAGGGCATGACTGTAGGCACATCAGCGCCCTCTGGGTCATCTGTGATACCAAGAATCTGATGACCCTCAGAGTGAGTACACACCTGGTGTGTTTCATTGTTACAGATGAAGATGAGAAAAGAAAGGTTATCCCATCTATATTTTTTACCTTTGTCTCTCAGAAAGTTGGTTGATTTTTCTGAAGGTGCATTTTAGGAGCATGGGGGGGACAGGTTCTGATACAGCCAAAGATTTGTGCCTTTAAAGGAGATGGCACCTATTATCAAGGCTGCTTCTATTATATCCTCATTCTGTTTGAAGTGATGCACACGTCAGGATGTCTTGAGACTATCCAGAGATCTTGAAGGTCCCCCTGTTTTTGATGTCTTATGTCAAGTTGAATGTCAGATTCCAGCATCTCTGGTAGGACATGTTTGAATAGTCTTTTGATATGGTCTAAAATGTCATCCTTCTCTGCATTATGTGCCAGGCCCCTGATTCAGATGATTGATCTCCTTAATCTGTTTTAGAAGTTTTCAAGGTGACATTGTAGGTCGATGTTTTGATCTTTCAATTCTAGATCCTCTTGTCTGAGGACCTCCGATTCCTCTACCCTGGCATCCCCTGAGTTCACCAGGGTGGGCATTTGCCCCAGATCTGTCACCTCATTTTACCTCTTCTTCACTTATTACACAGCATCCTCATGTAAAGCAGCATAGTCATCCCTATGTTTGTTTAACTGTTCTTCCCTGAAAGAGCAAGTAAGAGCAGCTTTGGAGAGACCATGAGTTCTGTGGAGAGGTCAAGGCTTTTGTCGCTGCTCCAATATGGTCTTTTGAGGGAGCCCTGTTGTATGTTTGGAGAGCATTTCCTCTATGGTGGTATCCTCTTTGTTCGTATGCATTCTCCATGTTTGTTTCAAAGCCTTAATGGGTTAGCGTTGGGTCCCTTGCAATTCTTGCACCCCTAGAATTTCTGTCAACAGAAAGGCCATAGTTTGAACCAAAGATGGCGTTAAGCCTCTGTTTGACGCGGCAATCTGAAGTAAGGCAGCTCCCAAAACATCAGAATATCAGGAAAACAGTTAATTAAGTGAAGGGCCTTTTCAAAAACTGAGTCCTAGATCAGGGAAAAAAATTTAAGAGCTATATTACAAAATTCGAAAGATGAGATACAGAAAGATTGCCCTGTTGGGTCCCAGCAATTAAAGTATTAGCAAAATTAAAAGCATTCTAAGTACCATATGATCAGCAAAATCAATAGAGAAACAGACAGCATTCCTAGTAGAATTGGAAAGCATTTTGGCTCTCTCCAAGAAGCGAGAATTTTCATAGAACAGAAAAAAAAGTTCAAATTCATCATGGCGTGAGCAAAATTGTCAAAACTGCAGCAAATCAGAGTACAATTTTACAACACCTCATAATGCGTTAGCACCTGCGCACTGCCCTACTACATGCATATTGATTCTGCCAACTCAATGCAAAGGTCATCTGGAGAAGGAAGAAAAAAGTAGATGCATAAACAACAGCAAACTACTATAAATTATTAGGGTACAGTGAGCTAGCAGAAGGACCTTGATCCAACAACAAGAGCAACAGCAAATGAAAATAAACAGACATAACACTGCTTGACTGTGTGCTGCAGAATAATGAACAATGAAATGTGCAGCCGAAGGCAACACAACAGTCATTTTGCACTAGATGGCTACTGGGCCTAAATAGAGACCTAGTTTACAAGGGTATATAAAACACACTTCTACATGTCAAGGAAAATTGTTTCAAAGGCAAGTGTATACGCGTATTTTAGAGTAAAACTACATTCTGCACGTTCTGCACAAAAACATGAAAGCACAGAAATCTTTAACAATGGTAAGGACCCTTGTGGAACTTATTCCCCTCTTATCTGTGCATGAGTTGTCTTGTCGACACTGAACCTGCGTGTGGGTTTGTCTTCTTGGGCTTGGCTACTCAGGGGTCTGGAGTCATAGTAGCAAATGCCATCAGATGGTTCTGTTAAGTTGCTGTTATTCCCCTATATACCCCCTACACACACAGGCCTGTTGGCTTACTTAAAAGGTGCTTAGCATAGACTGGGCCTCTGTAGGTTCATGCTCCAAGTTCCCTGTCAGCTTTGACCTTTTTCACATAGCTCTATACATATGTGTGTGTGCTTTGTGCCTAAACAGACTTCCCAGTATGTGGGTGTGGGGCACCCTCTGTTAGCTTGCTTGGGTCCTCTGCTTGTTCTCGTTCAGACGAATGGTTCTCGTTTGGAAGATGGTTTGAGAAAGGATTATGGGGTAGGTTGGCTTCAAACCCCTGTGAGCATACGCTGCCGGAGAACTTACTTGCTGGCACCCACCCGTGTTCTGTCGAGCCTCTGGCAGTAGCTCATTGCTTGAGGCAGTGGATGAGTTTTGGGTCTCACAGAAATGAAGGTCTCTCCGGGCGCAGGTCACTCCTCTCGTTGTCACCCAGGGGGAGACTCTCGCTGCTGGTTCGCTATTGGTGCGATGTGATGAGCAAGGCCTCCATTTGCCTGCCAGCCACCTGCGCCCCATGCTGGGGCCCAGACCACCACAGGCAAATGTGTCCATGACCACAGAGACACTATGGTGGTGCTAGTCTATCTATAGAGGATGGTTGCCATCTTCATGCGTCCAGCTATCCCCTCTGGCTCCAGCCGCGCGGAGATCCAAGGCGCAGGACTGTCATCTTGGCTTTGTCTGTCTAATCCGACCCCAGGCTTTCCGGGAGGCCCTGGTAGGGGTGGGGCGGATCAGGGGTGTGGTCCAGGATCCCTGTAAGCGACCATCCCAATGAGACAGATGTACTGCTGGTCCAGGATGGTGGGCTTGAGGAGTCCGGCATGGTATTGCAGGTAAGAGGTATCACTCTCTTGCTATCATAGCTGTTCCCCACTGCCATCTTGACCACACACCGAAAAATCTAACTTTTAGGCCCCTTATTACAAGGTTGTCTGAATAGTGCGGGGTATTTACCAAACGAGGTAAATACTATTAACCCAGGGTGAGGTATTTACCAGATGCGGTAAATGCTCCCTATTCCCTATCTACAGAGCAGGAAAACATACAAAATCATTTTTTTACATACTAAATTCCTCATTTTCGCTTTTTTGTCCAAGACGCTGATCCCCCTCACCCCCCCCCCCCCCCCCCCCCCCCCCCCCCCCCCACGCCATCACACCTGTTAATTAAATTGTTTCTTGGAACAGCTGCTAAGTATTCCTGCTACGGAACATGCCTTCCTTGGTTTTCAATTGAACCTCTCTGATAACTGGGACATGAGCCAAATTTGCAGAAATCTTCCGGGACGGCTGCTGGAAAACCGGGACGCCTGGTCAAGGGGAATCAGGGTATAATAGTTATCACACAACTCCTAATTCCGGTCTTTTTGCAAACTCGTGTATGCACAGGGATCCTAATTTAACCCTATACTCGTAAGGAGGGCCTTAGAGGCAAAATTGTCACCCCAAACAAATTTGTGAGACGTGTTCTGCAACCTACACTCCGCAAAGTTTGGAAAATTTCACATCCTTTGAAAAGCCCAACATTAGGAAAACTTTGCAGTTTGGGTATCAGCTATCCCAAAAGCAAAGTAAATAGGGTGCAGGGAAGGGTTCGAGAAAGCCGGAAGAGTCAGGGGTTGAAGAATGACAGTAACGGTGAGAGAGGCAGTGAATGAAATCCAGCTCCCCCCACGCGCACAGAGCTAAAAGAAAGTAATTGTTCAAGTTTACACGCAACGCCCAGCATTTCAATCACTGGCTGCTTTTGTCTGGTTACATCTCATTTCTTCTGTGGCACTTCCTGGCAGCTTAATTAATCAGAAAACATGAACATTAAGCCACCCCTCCACGTCCGTCTGTACTCAGGGTGGGGTCGAAATACAGCTTGCTCGTCAGTGGAACTGGCACAGAAACGCCAGCACCAGTCTTGCATTCATCAGGAAGACATAACACTAATCTCAGGAACTGCGCAATTTCTTTTTTAAATTGTCCCCCTGCATTCAGTTGCTTGTACAAGGGTTGGGGGTGGGCAGGATAAAATAGGCGGTGAACAGGCCTGGCTTCTCTCCCCTTATGAAGTGATAAGAAGATTTATTTAGTTTTCATTTTTATGGCAGCATAGAGCAAAAGACACAAGAAGAAAACATGCCACCCCCTCAAAGTGGTGGCCATAGGCTTCAAGTGAAAATGTTAAAAATACAAAATTAACCATTGCATATCATTTCAACATTGGTGTTTCTTTCCATGAGGCAGGTGTTTTCAGAACGTATACTGTTGAAGCACATCACAGAAAAATATGACCGTGAATGCCCTCCAGGTAGGTATTGCATTGCTGCATCTGGGCTGCCAGCCCCTGGATGGCATTCACTATGGTTGACTGCCCTACAGAGTTGGATCTCAGGAGGTCAATAGCCTCCTCAGTGAGGGCAGCAGGGCTGACTGATGCAGCGCCCGAGGTGCCTGTGGTGAAGGAGACGGCCACCCTCCTGGGTGAGCAGGCACAGGCAACTGGTTGAGGGGCGACTGGGGGTGCGGTGCTGCTACGGGGTTGGTGGAAGAACTTTATTGCTATGGTGGTCCCAGAGGGGTCTGCCACCACCAGGGAGCTTCCATTGGAGGAGGAATATGAGTCAGATGTCGTAGCTCCTATCCCCTTCATGGTGCTCCCCTCGCCCTCCAAACCACTGGTCCCATTGGCATTGGTGGACTCTGCCTCCTGGGTCCCGTGGGCTGCAGCTCCCCCACTTGCTGGTGCCCCTGCTCCTTTGCCAGATGATGCTAATGTACACAAGGACAGGTATAAGAAAAGGAGAGATGGTGGGGGAAAAAAGAAAGGGAGCACAGGGCCAATCACAGCAACAACAGCACATATGGCATACACATCACAATCACTCACTGGGACTAACACTGTGCAGTATGAACCACAATGACAAACCATTACCTGGGAACAACAACAGAAATTAACCCAAACACGATCATCTGAACACCTACTGGGACTCACTAAGCCATGTCTGCCATGGTATGCTGGCTACTTGCCATTACCAAATATACATACCACCCTGCATTGCTAAGGAGGACTCCACAAGATTAGTTAAACCGGCATATTGGGGCATCCACTGAATAGAACCTTGCACACACACACCATGGCAGGCAAAAAAAGCGTGTGCTCACCCCCTTGTGGCTGCTGTGCTGCCCTCAAGTGCCCATCCAACTCAGGATTGGCCACTGACAGTATGCCGGCTGTTAGGGGGGGTCAGGGTCAGACGGGCACCCCTCCCTCTTTGGGAGGCCGTCCCCAGCTGGGCCTCCGCGGTCTTCCGGCCCAGCATCTCAGGTCCTCCCACCATTTCCTGCAGTGGGTGCTCCACTGGCTATGGATCCCTAGGGTCCGCACGTCCTTGGCAATACCACGCTACAACCCCTTCTTCTGATGGGCACTAACATGCATAGGGAACACAGACAAATGGACACCATGAATTCAACCCTCCATTCAGTAACAGAAATGGCTTACATTCTGCATAGATCTCACATCTAACCCACTCATGACCTGTACCTCTGCATACACATTGCATGCAGCAAAAATACAGTCCACATATGACACACTGCCAGCACACACATACATCTTCATACAGCCATGTTACATCCAATGTACCCGTAAGGTACTCACCTGTTGGTCTAGAGGCCCATACAACTGCCCATACAAGGGTAGGAACCGATCCACAAGCTTATCAGACTCCTCTGATGTGAAGGCTGGGGCCTTTTTCCCTGTTGCACAGGTTATCACGGGTTTCAGACACAGGACACAGCAGCACACGCAGTGGAGGTGTTGATCTGTAGAGAGTCAGGAATCAAGTGAAGTGGGACAGAGAAAATGACGGTCATGTCCGAGGGGTGAACACCGTCACCACCGGCGTTGATCATTATTGGCTTCTGTGCTCCATATACCTCCATGTTAACCAATGAGGTGTTGCACGGCGGTGCAGTCCGCCTTCCGCCATGACGCCAAACGTAGGTGGAGTAAGGTCACTTCCACCTGTCCTTGCACACAGGACAGGCGATTGTAATATCCTGATGCCGGTACTCAGGGCGGACAATGTAATGTGCGTCATAGGTACCAATGGTACACACCAAGATAATTCCAGTCTACTACAAACATACATGCATGCTCTGTGTACTGTGATATTGTGTGTCCATACTTCCTGTAGTCACACCCATCCCATGTTTGGTTTACATAGATACCTACCACTGTGGAGGAGGAGGAGGCAAGCACCCATGTACAGACCCTAGTGGACTTGGCTACACTGGAGGAGCACCACATCATTATGACCTATCGTCCGGACAGGGCCACAATTACTGAGCTGTGTCAACAATTGGAGCCAGACCTGATTCCTGTTATCCGTAGCACTACAGCATTACCCCCTACAGTACAGGTATTGTCTGTGCTCCACTTCATGGCAAGTGGTTCCTTCCAGGTGACTGTGGGCTTGGCTGCAGTAATGTCACAGCCAATATTTTGTAATGTGCTTGGAAGAGTATTTGCTGCCTTGCTAAAACACACGAGCAGATACATTTCATGCCCCCAGAGTGAAGATTTGCCCACTGTGAAGGCTGGATTCTACCCCATGGGATACTTACCACATGTGACTGGGACCATTGACAGGACTAATATTGCCTTGGTCCCTCCCAGGACAAATGAGCAGGTCTACAGGAATAGGAAAAGTTACCATTCTATAAATGTCCAGATGATGTGCCTTTCTGATCAATACATCTCCCACGTCACTGCAAAGTTTCCTGGATCTGTGCATGATGCCTATGTGTTGACAAATAACAGCATCCCACAGTTGATGACACGACTACAGAGGCCCAGAGTGTGGCTCATAGGTGAGCTTGAGTAATCACCCAATGTATGTCACTGTATGCCACCTGAGGTTGTACTCTGTGCCATTGTACATGAGTAATGTGTGTCCCTCACTACTTCCAGGTGACTCTGGCTTCCCAAACCTGTCCTGGCTGTTGACACCAGTGAGGCATCTGAGGACAGGGGCAGAAATCTGGTACAATGAAGCACCTGGGCGTACCAGGAGGGTTATTGAGCGTACATTTGGTCTACTGAAAGCCAGGTTCCGGTGCCTCCATGTAACTGGTGAATCCCTATTCTGTGTCCCTAAGAAGGTCTGCCAGATTGTGGTGGCTTGCTGCATGCTGCACGATTTGGCACTCGGACGCCATGTGTCCTACCTGCAGGAGGAGGGGGAAGTCAATGCACCTGTGGTAGCAGAGGACACTGAAGACAGTGATGAGGAGGAGGAGGATGTGTACAACAGGACACATATGATCCAGCAGTACGTCCACTGACAATCAGGTAAGACTGTGCTTCTGTTCATACCTCCATTACAGTTCAGTGCTGTGTGGCTGCTGTGTTGTGCCAAGCACTACCTTTACGTCTAAAGAGACTGTCACTTATGCTTTCCCTTTTTGCAGATGTTGGTGTGGGCACCACTGTGTATTGATGTGATGACTACAGACTACTTACACACATTTCTTCGATGGATTCACACATTACAGGTCATTTGTACAGGATAATGCAGTTTAAGACATTGCATGTTGTTTTATGATAAAGCACAGAAACTTTAGTTGTGTTCAAGGGTGTTTATTGAAGTGACAAAAGGGATGGGATAGTGCAATAGAGTGGTGCGTGATGGCTGACGTAAACATCAGTGTAGTGGCCCAACCGGTTTGTTGCACAGGTCCAGTGTCCATGGGGCCATAGGAAAAGGAGCAATGGCAGTCCAAAGTGAACAAGGTATCTCAGTGGCACACAAGGATGACATTCAGGAGGGGCTCATTTCTTGACAGTGGTTTGTGTCTTGGCAACAGTCTCTGGTGTCTGTCTAGGTTGCAGGGAACATTTGCTGGGTGGTTTACCGTCTACACTGGGGAGGGTTGCTGGTGCCCTGTTGCGACTGGCTTCAGCAGATGTTGTTGGCTGGTGAATTGCCTGGCTAGTGGAAGGGGCCCGCTGGTGTACTGTGGCACACAGCTAACCTCCCACTGGGCCTGGCTCCCTGTGTCTGTGTCCCCTGAAGGGTATGCCCACTTCCACTTACAATAGGGCCTTGATCGTCTTGCCTGTGTGATGTTCACTCAGGTCCCTGTACAGGTGGGCACACAAGTGATTGACGTGTCTTGGGGACAGAGGTTTGGGGATGTTGTGGGGCTGCTGTGGTGTTGGAGTCGGATGGGGGGGCTGTGGTGGACTCGGTGTGGGATGTGGAATTTGACTGACCAGTGGTGCCAGATGGGCCAGAGAGATCATCAGGATTGGGACTTCCAGAGTTGCTGTCATCACTGAGGGCATCATCTGGTGGGAGACTGGGTTGATGTGGCATTTGCTCATCACTGACATAGGCTGGGGTACCTTTGGACATGTGAAAAATTCGTTACAGTCATTGTCTGTTACATATTCAGCATTTCTGGCTTTACCTATGGGCTGTGCGTTGTCCTCCCACCTTTGCTTAGTGTATGCTGGTGGATTGTGGGATTGGTAGTACTACATGCTGCCCATGCATTACTGTTGTGTGTGCACGTAGAGCATGGAGGGGTGTGCTTGCAGTGGGTAGGGCATGCAGGGGTACACCATTGAGGGTGGTTCTGGGGATGGTTCACTATATGAGATGGAGTGTTGTGAAGGGGGTCACGGTGAGGGGGTGACATGTCATGCAGATATCGGTGGTGGTAGGGTAGTAATGGTGACTTACCAGTATCCAGCCCTCCATTGACTCCAGTGAGGCCCTCATGAATCAGACTTTCTCCTCCCATGCTGTCAACTGTGGGGGAGCAGGTGGGGGTCCACCGCCAGTCTTCCTGATGGCAACTTGGTGCCTGGAGGCCACTGCTAGCGCGTTCCCCCGTAGATCATTCCACCTCTTGCAAATGTCATCCCTGGTGTGTGGATATGTTCCCTAGAGTTCACCCTGTCCATGATCCTCTGCCATATCTCCATCTTCCTGGCAATGGATATCTTCTGGACCTGTGCACCGAACAGCTGTGGCTCTACCCTGACGATTTCCTTCATTATCACCTGCAACTCTTTATCTGTGAAACGGGGATTCTTCTGTGGGGACATGCCTATTGTGTGATGTATGTAGTGTGTGTGTTGTGCACAATGTGATAGGTATTGGGGTATGGTGTGTGGTGGGTGATGTGTGAAAGGTGAATAGGTGGCTGTGGTTTGTATGTGCAGTTCTTGTTTTATCTTTTGCTGGCAAGGTGCAGCAGTATTTTTGTGTTTGAAAGGATTGTGGGTTGTGTGGGGGATGTTTTATGGTGCTGTTGGTGGGTGTGTACAGTGTGTATATGTGTCAGGTGTGGGTTTTTCAATCTGACCAATGTTGGCTTCTGTTGGTGTTGGGTACCCAATTCTGCTGCGGCGGTGTACACCGCCAATGGCTGACCACCGTTGAGTGTCCCCTGTGGTCCATAATTTGGAGGGCCGTGTATTGCTGGCATAGCAGGGAGGGTGGTGGGTCTGGCAGTTTTTTTGCCTCCGTTGGGTCTGCTGGTTTCTGTCGGTTTTGTGTTTGTGTGTCATAATCTGGCGGGTGGATTTCCGCCTCCACGGCGGTCTGTTGGCAGCCGTCACCACAGCGGTCTTCAGAAAAGACCGCCAGTGTCATAATGACCATCTATATCTTTACCCAGAAAGAGTCCTTTTTGTGATCTGGTGTAAATCTGTTCAATAGATTTTGGGAAATTAATGTTCAAATATTTTGCATATTTCATGCCACTGTACCACTGCAGATCCACCACAGAGAGCTGTGATGCTGCAACCTCAAACAACCCAATCTGATTAGCTGGATTCAACCTGAAGAAACAGTTGCGCCACCATGTTAGAACTCAGGGATTTGTCTCCGTGTCCAAAAAAACAATTTAAAAAACAACATAAAGGGACAGATCATGCTTTGTGAACAAATCCCAAGCCACACATGGCCATTGTCCATGGCCCGAAGCAGGGTTGCCCACTAATTTCTGCACTGTGCACAGCCTTTGGCTGTGTGCAGCGCAGGATTGATAAATTAAGGTACGGATAAAAAATTAAAACTTTTAAAAATAAATTTACTGGAAAAAAGGCCAAAGTGAAAAGTGACATTTCAGTTTGGTGAAAATGTCAGTGCTATGTTGTATCTGACATTTTAACCAAACTATGACATCACTTTAACTTTTTTTTTTTCAGTGAATGTGTGTGCATGTATGTGTGTGTATAAAATATTTGTTTTTTATTGCTCTGGCTAGCAAGACAGTTAAAGGTTCCTCTAGGCCCGACCTAAAACTACAAGGACAGCTCCTGAGGGGCATCACGGTTGTGGAATCAACTCTGATTGAATGGGGCAGCAGGTCTGGCTACCTGACCAATAATGAAGGTGGATATTCATTGTAATTGGCAGGAAGAGTTAGTCCAAGGTTGGTTGAACAGAATACAGCAATGTGCTCCTATTACCCCTCTCCATAGTTTCTTGGAAACTGGGCTTTGTTTTGAATTTTTGGATGGCTTCCGTGTATGCAAAAGGAATGGTTTTGAGTTACACATGATCATAAAATAATTGTGCATTTACCCTTCAGTAACAACAGAGTTACCAGAAAAGGAGTGCCACAATTCAGTTTCCTCCTTCCCTGTCTCACTCGTCTTTCTGCATTTAATGAGGTTCACAGTTTTAATGTTGTTTGTTCTAGAACATAACACTTAGCAGAGTGTCCTGGTGAGTCAGCACTGCCATCGGGTGGCAGTAGCAAGAATACATATGAAGATTCTAGATGTAGCTGCTTTCCCTACCTGCCTCTGTTTTAGTGGATCACCAGCCTGGCTAGTTCCACCTTCTCAGGTTTTCTTAGCATCTATGTTGCTGATGCTCTGTCAGTGGTGTGGTCACTCCTTACCTTAGTCATTAGGTTGGCCAAGAATGGGCGTCATCTCTTGATCACCAAGCTGTGCAGCATTAGGCTTGCCTGCAGCAGGCCAAACGTCTTCGGTAAAAGCTGAAGATCTCTTTATGCAAAGTCATGAAGTGCTGTTGCATTCCCAAGATGAATCGTGTGTAGATGGTACACAGTCTCTTGTGTTTCCTGCTGGCAGGATTGTGGTAGACTATCATATGCCATGGCTGCAGTGGATTTCCACTGCCCCTTTTTTATAAGCTTGGGAGTAATGAGTGGTTGCTGATGTGTGTAAATACTGTATTGGTGTTGCAAGGGAGTGTGACTGACCAAGCAGATCAAAATTCATGGATCTGCTTCCTCTCATTAGTCCAACTACTCTACTTATGGTGTAGTGTCCAAATTCCCTAATTTTACATTCAACTTTGATTGCTGAGATGTGTTGTGTGAAGTGGAGAGAGTATGGCACTGTGTCTGTCTCCCCTTGCACTGGCACCCTCTATGCTGCTTTGTGCCATGCTCCATGCATGTGTTCTTGTGCAATAGGGTACTTTTCTAGTGCAAAATACTATGCTTAAACATGGTGTAAGGCATTTCCAGGTTTGTATGTGTGCTGTAAGGTGCAGCACACAAGTTGGAAATGTTTGGAGAAAAGAAAACGTTTATGCCTACCCAGGGAAGGCATAAATGTCTGGTACAAATCCCTGTCTACCTTATTTAGTAAAAAAGGCTTACATCAAAGACCATGCGTGGTTGCATGGGAATGCCCTTATGCCACCCACGGTAAGCCCCCTGGAGGCAAAGTAGCACATAGCAATATTTTGCATTATTTCAGGGCTACTTTCCAGTCCATTGTTTTGTGCTGAAAAGTAAATCCCTATTCAACATTTGCACCAGTTTGTGCCACTTTTGTGATGTAAACCCAGCGGAAAGGGTTTGCAAAACTGGGCCTTTCATTTCAGGGTCTTGCCATGAGTCAAGGCATTCCATGAGGACATGAAAATCTCAGCAGAGAAGCAAACTCTGTTGTTGATGCACTTCCCCAGTCTATGTAGAGGTGAGTAATTGGTCCCTACTCCTATCTCGATACATCTTGGGACTCAGAAACGGCTCAGCATAGACCAGACAGAGACAGCTGCTGTGGGTCACATAAAGGAGTATGCTTTGACAGGTAGGAGAGGCTCACGCATCAACTAAATGTTGAAGCTTGCATATCCCTTCCTGTTCTAGTAGGCACGGGTGAGCAAAGGAGTCTTCTTGAGAGTGAAGCGAGTGCAGTCAATGACCCCTATTTCTTTAGTGACAGTATTTGGCTCATAGATGTCTCTCTGGGCTTCTGAGATGCATTGTGCTGTGCAAAGATTGATGAAACAGAATACTATACTTCGTGTGTGCCTTGCACTTAAACCACTTGATTGCAGATGGATAACTGTCAGTTGCGTCTTATATGTGTCTACGTAATGAACCTCTGCCATCGTATTATTTTTCACTCAGAAGGCTTCAATTTGCTGACATGACAAAAAGTATTTCAGTACCAATGTGTTTGTCATGCAGATTCCTAGTATTGATGACTTTTTTAAGGTGATATCTCCAGAAGCGGCTTCTGCATAATTCAAGGGGAGGGATGGGGGAAGGGGACGGAGATGAGGTAAATTTTTTTATATATATATATACACATACATATATATATATATAGCACTTACCTTGTCTCCGTCCCTGCCACCTCTGCCGCCTCGCGTTCCTCTTCTTCTGATGTCCCAGCAGTCACTGCTGGGACACAAGCACAGGCTTCCCAGCAATCCTCGTGCTGCTTTCATGCATTACCTAGCATGAAAGTCACGCCAGGACTGGTCTGAGCGGCATTGACTGCCGCTCAGACACATCTCTGGGGTCTGTGCAGTTTCAGCAGCCTGGCTGTTAAACACAGCCAGGCTGGAGAAACCTAAGTGCGCATGTTTGTTTGGCCATCCTCAGGCGGCCGGTCAAACACACATGCGCACTTAGGTGCACTCTCCCCTCCTCCCATGGCTCAGCCCTGCCCCTCCCTGCACTGCTGGCTATGCCAGAAGCAGAAAAATAAAACAATAGCAAACTTATGCCCTGTATTGTTTTATTTTTCTGCCTCTGAGCAGACAAATAAAATGATAGTAAACTATAGTTTTATTTTTCTGCTTCTGTCTCAGCCGGTGGATCGATGCTCCTTCGCCATAGTGAAGGAGCCACCCCTGGATATCTCTATGAACAGTCCTGTTTCACAAATTCATGAAATGGTCTCCTGTGTTCGAATCCCCCAGTTAATCCGAAATTCTGGTAGGACTACTTGTAAGTCAGATGGCTGCACAGTACCAAAAATGCAGCATTTTGATTTGTTCTTAGCCTGTCAATATCTACCCAGGAGATTCATAGGTAGTACCTCAGACAAGCCTCATTGCATTATCAACCTACGTATCACTAGACCTTCCCATAAGAGCTGCGAGTGAAGATCACAGAGTTCTGATAAAGGACTAGAAACTTTACCTATCACACAGAATGTACCTACACTTGGATACGTGCTGCTGGAGAAGACAGCTCTAGAAATATTCACTTTTCTGTACCGAAGTCTGAATATGTACCTGAAATGTTTCCTACCTTTGCTGCTAGAAGTTCCCTAAGCAAATGAATACCCGAAAGCATTCTTTTCAATATGTTATATGTAAATATATGTATTCAAGGTGTTCCCAGTCAGTGAAAATTGTTTAGTCATTGTTTTGCCTGATGCACAATGTTCATTATTTTAGCATATATTTTAAATAATATTAATATTTTGATATATCCGTTTACGAAGGATACAAAAAGACATTTTTTATGACAATAAATATATATATTTTTTTAAATATTATTTACCATTTCTTTACATCCTTTATTCACATTCTGCCTGACCCTCTCACCTCTCTGTACAATGTGTTTTTGTGCATTGTTTAATGCCACCAAGTTTTCATTTTGTATTTCACATTGAGCAAAAGATTGCGCTATGCACATTTTGATTATTACAAAGCACACTCTATGGGACAGGAATTGAAATATGTAGCACCATAGAAGACTAACATGGCATTATTACTGTGCGGTTGCAACTTCTCCACCGCCCGCACAACCAAGAACCACTGTACCTTGTGTGGTCCCATGGTACCCTGCACTGCAGGCCGTAAGTTTCTTTCACCTGGGGCTGCCTTCCCTTGTTCTCCTATGCTCCTAGCTGCTGCTTCTGGCTCTCAGTCAGGCTTAATTAGGAGGCAAAGTTGCAGGAAAGTAGCCTCTTCCTAGCTTTGTGACCCCCACTTTTGGCCTGTTTATCAGTGTGTTTGACTGTGTCTACAGGGTTCCTGCTAACCAGGACCCCAGTAGTTATGCTCTCTCCCTTAAGTTTGGTTGTTGGTTACTGTTAATACAGTATTTCACCCACAATTGGCATGCTGGTACCCCCTTATAAGTCCCTAGCATATGGTACCTAGGTACCCAGGTCATTGGGGTTCCAGGGGATCCCTATAGGCTGCAGCATATATTTTGCCACCCATAGGGAGCCCATGGAAAGGGTTCTGCAGGACTGCAATTGCGCCTGCATGAAAAAGGTGCAAGCACCCTTTCACTGCCATTTACACTGCATCAGGTCACTTATAAGTCACCCCTATAGCAGGCCCTCCAGCCCTGAGGGCAGGGTGCAAAGTACCTGTGTGTGAGGGCACCCCAGCACTAGCAGAGGTGCCCCACAACCCCCAGGACCATTGTCCCAGACTTTGTGAGTGCTGGAATGCCATTTTACATGTGTACTGGACATAGGTCACTACCTATGTCCAGCTACATAATGGTAACTCCGAATATAGGCATGTTTGGTATCAAACATGTTGGAATCATACCCCAAGGCTTTTTCAACCATTGGTTGTATGATCCCATGCACTCTGGGGGCTCCTTAGAGGACCCCCAGTATTGCCATTTTAGCCTTCTGAGGTTTTCCAGGCAGCCCCAGCTGCTGCCACCTCACAGACAGGTTTCTGCCCTCCTGTTGCTCAAGCTGCCCGAGCCCAGGAAGGCAGAACAAAGCATTTCCTTTGGGAAAGGTGTGTTACGCCCTCTCCCTTTGGAAATAGGTGTTACAGGATGGGGAGGGGTAGCCTCCCCAAGCCACTGGAAATGCTTTGAAGGGCACAGATGGTGCCCTTCTTTCATGAACCAGTCTACACCAGTTCAGGTGCGAAACTGGACAAAGGAAAGGGGAGTGACCACTCCCCTGTCCATCACCACCCAGGGGTGGTGCTCAGAGCTCCTTCAGAGGGTCCCAGGGTTTTGCCATCTTGGATTCAAGGTTGGCAGGGAACTCTGGGAGTATCTGCATAGCCAGTGCCAGCAGGTGACATCAGAGCCCTTCCTTGATAGGTGCTTACCTGGTTAGGTGACCAATCCCCCTTTCAGCGCTACTTTAGATATGTCCTTTAGGTGGTTCCTTAGATTTGGTTTGCAAGACTCCAGCAGGAATCTTCTTCATCCTCCAGTTCAACTTCTCACTGAGGAAACTGCATCTGCACCCTCCAGGAACTCTACAAACTGCAACAAAGAAGCAAGACTTCTTCTGCAACATTGTATCTTCAGCTCCTACCAGCAACTGCAACTGTTTCCCAGTCGTGCATCCTCTGAGGACAGCCTGTCTTCAGCCTGCACCAGAAGAGCGAAGGAATCTCCCTTGGTGTGAAGGAGTCACTCCCCTGCTTCTGCAGGCACCTACTGCGATGACGACTGGTGGCATGGCTTCCCTCTCCTGCTGAGCTGTATGGATCCTGCATCACAGGTGTTGGACTGAAGTCCTGATGTCCTGACGGTCCTGAGATCCTACTGTCCAACTTTTGTGAAGGTAAGGGCTTGCGTCCCCATGCAAGACAGTAACCCAGTGCTCTGCGTGTTTTGCAGTTGCCAAGGGTTGTTGGCATCCTTTCAAGAAGTTCTTTGTGCACCCTGCAGCTCCAGCACTCTATCCTGTGATGCACATCTTCCTGATTGGTTCTCCAGCGGCGTGGGAGCCTTTGTTGTAGTGCTGCATGGGCCTCTTTTTGCACCTCGTTTGTCCCCATGCTGTGGGACTCCTGTGCATGCTGCCTGTTCTTCTGTGGGCTCTCTGAGTTGCTGAGATCCATCTCTGACTCCCCCTCCTGGGTAGAGTCCACCTGGTCCTTCCTGGTCCCGGGCAGTGCCATTTTTCACCAACACGGTTCTTTGCGTGTGCCAAGGCTTGTTGACGGACTCCAGTGACGCAAACCAGATTGCAATCTTCCATCCGGCGTGAGACATCATCTGCACCAACCAGGAACCTGAATCCATCTTCTTGGGTGCAGTACTGACTGTCCTTGATCACCAGTGGTTCTTCTTTTGCACCTTCATCCAGGTTAGCAGCGGCTCCTGTTCTCCCTGGATTCTTCTGTGCTTCTTGGACTTGGTCCCTTTCTTCCACAGGTCTTCAGGTCCAGAAATCCACTGTTGGTGTCTGGTGGTCTCTTCTGGTTCTTGCATAATCTCCTTTCTCGTGTTTCTGTGTGTTCTAGGAAAGTTACTGTGTTTTACTCGTGCTTTCCTGGCCTCTGGGGTGAGTGCTAGTACTTACCTTTGATGTTTTCTAATACTCCAAGCACCCCTCTACAAACTAAACTTCCCTAGGTGGGAAACCGACATTCGCATTCCACTTTCTTAGTATATGGTTTGTGGTCCCCAAGGCCTATTTTTAACCATTGTGATTTTCACTAATTGCACTGTTTTCTTACTGTTTTCATGCCTATTTCTGCATACTACTGTATATAATTTGTGTATTACTTACCTCCTAAGGGAGTATAGTCTCTAAAGTATTTTTGGTATTTGTGTCACCTAAATAAAGTACCTTTATGTTTGTAACACTGAGTATTTTCTTTCAGATGTGTGAGGACATTGTGACTACAGTGGTATTGCATGAGCTTTGCATGTCTCCTAGATAAGCCTTGGCTGCTCAGCTACAGCCACCTCTAGAGAGCCTAGCTTCTAGACACTGCCTACGATTCACTAATAAGGGACAACTGGTCCTGGTATAAGGTATAAGTACCTTAGATACCCACTACAAACCAGGCAAGCCTCCCACAAAAGCATAAAACATTTATAGAGCACACAAACAATAATAAAGGTAAACACAAGAAAAGTTCCAAACCAATTTGGAAAAACAGAGTACATTTTAATAAGTAAAATGAGACCAAAACAACGCGCATCCAACCAGTAGAGCCGGAGTTATTGAATTAAAGAATTTGGGACAAGTACAGCACCTAAAAGTCCAAGTGCCATTTACTGTCATTGGAGGAGCTCAAACTAAATCTGGTCAATGGTCCAAGATCTGGAGTGGCAGCTTTTGAGGATCAGGTACTCACTCCTGAATAGGCAAGCACGGCTCAGGCAGGTCCAGTAGCAGGTCCAGGCAAGTCCAGTTCAACAGGTCAGCGGGGCAGTTGCATGGGGGGCTTCTGGACCTTGTTGTGCCCCTCAAACAGAAGGGCAGCCGACTGACCCCTGTAGTCTCTCAGGTAGCCTAGCATGAAAGGGGAAGATCCAGTGTTCCTCCTCAGAGAGAAAGGCAGTCCTCAAGCAGCAAGGCAGCCCTCTGGTAGCAGCAGGACAGTCCTCTGATGGCATGGCAATCCTTCTTCTGTAATGTACACAGGTCCAGGAGTGTTCCAATGAGTGGCAGAGGAGGTCCAATATTTTTACCTGGTGCCAGCCTTAGTGTCAGAGAGGGCATCCTGTCCTGTCCCCACATCTACTTCTGGAAAGTTCTTCCCTTCTACTGTCAAGGCTTCACACTGTCTCTGATGATAATAGGCTGGTGTCAGGGTCCCTTGAGTGTACAGGAGGCAAGTACTTTGAAGTGTATGTGGGGCAGGGCACAGTTCTGCCCCCAGAAATCCTGGCAGGATGGGCCATCCTTCCCACACCTAATTCTCTTTAAGCCCTTCCTGCCAACACCTAGTCCTCTTTCTCTCACAGGTAGGAAGGAATACACAAACCCCAACAATAGAACCATTCAAAATCATGTGAAACCAGGATACTGACAGAAGACACAAATGGTTAGGACAAGAAAATACAAACTTTCTAAAAGTGAAATTTTTAGTATGTGACTTAAACTCAAACTTTAGCATTAGAGAGATTTTTAAATTGCAATTCATTTGAGTGTAAAGAGCATACCTTTATTTGGTCTCAAACCAAGGGCCTCATTTCGAGTTTGGTGGTTTCTAGACTCGCAGTGGTGGTTGGACCGTTGAACTCCTGGAGGTCCGACCATAATATTTTAATCCTGGCGGTCAGCCCGCGAGGAGACAGCCACCACCACTGGGATCACAGATCCCGATGGGGTGTTGACAATTGTTGTGGTCAGCCCCAGCAGTGCTCATGGCAGCACCGCCATGCTGATCATGACTACACTTTCAATGGCATGGAAAGGCTGGCAGAAAGCCAGTGCTGGGGCCACAGGAGGACCTCTTCACTGCCCATGCCTAAGGGCCTGTGGCATGGGCAGTGCAGGGGGCCCCCCTGCCAGCACCTTCGGAATGCGCACTGTCTGCTGTGCAGTCAGTGCACATTCCAAGGGTGCTGGTGCGCGATGGCATTGGCCTCAGCTCTCTAAAGAAGTGGAGGCCAATGCCACAGCGCTATTTTCACTGGGCTGACTGCTGGAAACGTAGTAATATGAAGTTTCTGCTGGTCAGCTCGGTGGAAACATCTTAATACAACAGGGGTTGAGGCCAATTGCATGACAGCAGCTTCACCCCCGTGGCCTTGGCGGTCTGGCGGTCAGACCGCCAAAGTCATAATGAGGACCCAAGTTATCTCTTATTAAACAGAAGAAGGTAACCAAGTGTTAGTCAATGGGAGAGATAGATAAGATAATTGTTAATTAATTATTTAAGTATTAATTATGTAAATTGTTTAATACTTATGTATTTTAGTTATATTTTAGGTGCGCGTTGCTAGGTTTGTAGTGGTATATGGTGGGAAGGTAAGTAATAATTAACAAATAATTGTGAATATATTATTTGATTATTAATTATGTAAACTGTCTAATACTTATACATATTAGATATATTTTAGGTGCAGGGTGCTGGATTTGAAGGCGTATAAGGTCGGAAGCTGAGTAATAATTAACAATTAATTATCAATTGGTAATTAATTATTTAATTTATTATCAATTATATAAATTGTACTATATACATATTTTGGTTTTATATAAGCTATGGGCTGCTATGTTTTTAGTGATATAGGCTGAGAAATTAATTAAGCAATAATTAAATATTTATTTTTCAATTTGGAAGTATTTAATTAATTAATAATTATGTCACTTGTTTTATTTTTTTAAATAAATAAATATATTTCTTGTTAATTAATAATGTTTACATTAAGATTTTAGTATTTTTTTCTAAATTAATAGAGTCATTCAAATATGTAATATATTTGAAGTGATGTACTTTCCCTACTGTTGCTTAGCCTGGGATATGAATAGTAAATTGAACCCCCTCCAAAGTTCAACGGTTTCCTTACTGTTGCACAGACTGAGTGGGAATGGTAAATCTTACCCCTCAGAAGTCCAATGCTTTTCCTACTTTTGCACAGACTGAAGTGGGAATAGTAAATCTTACCCATCCGAAGTTCAACATTTTCCCCATTGTTGGGCTGTTTATAGTGCGAATAGTAAATATAACAACTTGGAAGCCCAACATTTTTCCCTACTGTTGTGCTGTTTGGTTTAGGAATAGTACATTTAATCCCTCAGAAGTCCAATACTTTCCCTACCCTGCAGTGACTATAGTAAACATAACCTCCTCCAAAGTCTACCGCTTTCCCTACTGCTGTTTAGATTGGAGTTTGAATAGTAAATATAGCCACTCCAGCACTGAAACAGGAATAGTAAATCGAACCCCACCAAAGTCCTATGTTTGCCATACTATTGTTTTAACTGGAGTAGGAATAGAAAATGTAACCCCTCCGAAGTCTAACACTTTCCCCACTGTTACATCATTTGGAATAGGAATAATTAACCTAACACCTCTGAAGTCCAACACTTTGCTTAGTGTTGTGCTGTTTGGAAAGTAAATAGTAAATTTAATGAATCTGAAGTCCTTCACTTTCCCTACTGTTGAACAAACTGGAGTGGGAATAGCATATCTAATGTTCCCAGACTCCAATACTTTTCCTAATATTGGTTATAAGTATTTTGTATTATATTGTTTTAATTTTTTTATTTTATTGCTTTTTATTCAAATTTTCCATTATAGTTTTTGTAAATCTGTTTTTTTGTTTTTAATTTTTTATGTTTTATTTATTTGGTAGTTTATTTAATATTTTGTAATTGAGGTGTTAATATTTTTAAAATTTTAAATAAATATATCAGCAGCAACATCATTGCAAAGACAGGGCACTCACAGTATTTGCTGGTGAGACTCGGACCTGTTATACCCAAGCGTTTCAGCAAAAGCCTTGCTAAAAAATGTTGACCACATTGAAAACAACCATTTTATATGTGACATAGACATGCAAAAGTGAAAAAACATAAACCATGGACACTAGCGGTTCATTTCACAGATGCCATTTTGGAATAGTTGCTCTGGCTGAATATACATTTAAATAAAAACATGCATAACATTAAAAATACAATTGTTTAATAGGTAACTTCCTGATTTAATTATTAGACAATTAATAATATATATGATAAATAAATTCATAATTTACAAAATAAAAATGTTCAAACCCAAATTGCAAAGAAAATAATAATCCATTATGGCAGAGTTCATCCAAATATACCAATATAACACAATATGTGATGAAGTTCCTCAAAAATACCACAGCAAATACACAACATACATTTCTAAAATCAAAACAAATAACAAAATCGAAAATCGCTGGCGTGTGAGCAAACAACTTGCATTAATCAATTCAACAGTAATGTCAGTTTGCATATGTACTCGCTTCAAATCAAATTCTCCCTTAATGTGTATAACTAATTGCATAGTACCTTAGTGTATCATGCCCCAGTGGGCAAGCATTTGGCCAGAGCATATCAAATATATGATACATGGAATGCAATGTATTTTCTGAGAAATTTCAATCAACATTTACTTGAACGCTAAAGAAGTCTTAAACAAAGTAAATCATTTCAGCCATAATATTAATCTTATCTCATTCAATGTCTCTCTGCAAGCATTCTATCATTCAATGCTTTCAGTACTGCTCCCTGAAAAACATCTACAATCCTGATTAAAGTATCTACACAAATGTCTGCTTTTAAAACTTCAAAAATTATGGATGCACATAACTTGCATGTTCAGCCTAAATGTACATTAAGTTCTTCATCCAAATTCAGCCCAGAAGGGAACATTGGCCCTCATTCTGACCTTGGCGGGCGGCGGAGGCCGCCCGCCAAAGTCCCGCCGTCAGGTTACCGTTCCGCGGTCGAAAGACCGCGGCGGTAATTCTGACTTTCCCGCTGGGCTGGCGGGCGGTCGCCTTCAGACCGCCAGCCAGCCCAGCGGGAAAGAGGCTTCCACGATGAAGCCGGCTCGGAATCGAGCCGGCGGAGTGGAAGCTGTGCGACGGGTGCAGTTGCACCCGTCGCGTATTTCACTGTCTGCGCAGCAGACAGTGAAATACATGTAGGGGCCCTCTTACGGGGGCCCCTGCAATGCCCATGCCAGTGGCATGGGCACTGCAGGGGCCCCCAGGGGCCCCGCGACCCCCCCTACCGCCATCCGGATCTCGGCGGTCCGACCGCCGGGATCTGGATGGCGGTAGGGGGGGTCGGAATCCCCGCGGCGGTGCAGCAAGCTGCGCCGCCGTGGAGGATTCAATGGGGCCGCGGTACACTGGCGGGACCCCGCCAGTGGTGCCGGTCCGACCGCGGCTTTACCGCCGCGGTCGGAATCCCCATTGGAGCACCGCCGGCCTGTCGGCGGTGCTCCCGCGGTCCTCCGCCCTGGCGGTCAAAGACCGCCAGGGTCAGAATGAGGGCCATTGTCTCCAAGTTTAGAATGTACCTCGACTTCCTTTGTCTCAGTTTAAGCTCACTACCTCCACCCTGCATGCTTTCCTTTACACTGTCATTAACAAAAAAAAGTAGCAAACTGGCATCACTATTATATTTATCATGGGTGTTGGTGATTCTCTTTCTGTATGGCTATAAGATGTTCCAATATTCATTTCTTAGCTTGATGAATAGTGCTCCTTACAAATCAAAATCCACAGAGACATAGTAACACATACACACCGTAAACAAGTTTGCATGTTTGCATGTGAGGAATTTATTAATGTAGATTGGCCTGTTTGAATATTGTAAAATGTAGAAGACATCATGTTTGCTTGATTTACAGGCTTTAGGACTCCCACAGATGTAAAACCTCTTATTGTCCAAACCACATTTCATGTTTGTGTTGGTAACTTCAGACTTCATCCAGTCTTTTCAATTTGTTTTTTTACACAGCTGTAGATTGTTCATTATACGTGGTGATAAACCTCAATGTATTGTCTGTGCTATGAGCTTTACGCATCCCTCAACATAGCTCTTTCTTTATTCAGAACCCATGTAGGATACCCTCTTGCTCTAAATCTTATAATCATATTGTCTTGTTTGATCCTAAAGTTTTCAACACTAATGCAGTTTTATTTGATGTGTAGCAGATCTCCATATGGAATACTTCAACTTGATAGGATGGCCACTAATAGCGTGAAGAACACTGTTTATAGCTGTTTGTTTTTGGTAAAAGGTAGACTTAAGTTGTGGGGTAACACATGCATCTCAAGATCAAGAAAGTATTCTTTATTGCTACTGATATCACAAGTGAACCTCAGATTCCGGTCATTATTATTGATCACCTTTACAAAATCTTTCATGGAAACTAAATCACGGGTGAGATTTATCCAAGGCAATACCTGAAGAATCATGTTGAAAAACACTGATAGCATAAAGAAGCCTTATAGTACCTGCATGTCACTAGTTTCTACTGAGATTCTGCTGTCTTCCTGGAATTGATTGCATCCCTGATGTATTTCTTTGCCTTTCACTTCCTTCTAGGTTGCTACCCATGGTATGAATCACAGAGGGAAAATACCAACTAAGCACTACTTCCTTCACTGGAGAGGAGCATGACTTTGTTTATAAGACTAGCTATCGTAGGGCTATTTGTGGACTGGTTTAACACACAAATAATATTTTTATTTTAGGTGCCTTACCATAGGTTTGAAGTTCAAAAATAAGTGCTATGCCTCAAAATGTTAATACTAAAAGATGTTGCTCGTAAAAGCATGTGTCAAAAAGTGTATGTGTGTGAGTGTCTGAATCTGTGAGTGTGTGTGTGTGGGGTGTTCTGCACTGTTTGCTTTGGTGGCAGATATATCTTGAGGTGCCATGTGCTCCGGTGTCTTTGGGAAAGTCTTAAGTTTTCTGCTTATCACTCCCATTTTGCTTTGACTAATACTGGTGGTTACTGACTCTGACTGTGCTCTGGGCTCTGCTAACCAGGCCCAGGACCAGTGCTCTGTTTAAAATGTACATGGCAATTAGGCCTAACTATAAATGGCTCTAACAACCTACCTGTAACTCCCTATATGGAAGGGCATGTAGGTTACGGGACCCCAGTGGAGTAAAGGCACTTATGGGTGTCTGTTGTTATTGTAAAGGCAGTCCTGCCTTTCAGGCTGCTTTTAAAATAAAAGTAAGTTCAAATTCGACTTTGGAATTAAAATTACTTCCAAAGTCTCAAACTACATTATGTTTACATATTAGTCACACCTAAGGTCTGCCCTAGATGCACAAACAGTAGAGTGCCTTGTAATCATAAGCAGGGACATTATAAAAATGTTTTATATACACTGGTGAGGGAAAAACTACCAATGTTGTTTTCCCCATTGTAGTACATTAGCTTCATAGGCTTCATAGGCTAACATGGGAAGGCTTTATTTAGAACTAATAGGTCTATCTTTTGATATGAGTGAGCTACAACAAATTATTCAAAGTGTTAAAATAATAGTTAAAATAAACCCAACAACTTGCTAATGTTAGATCTATCATAAATATTACAGGGAAGGAGTTTTAGAACTCTTTCCTAAAGTTACCTAAAGTTAGCCCTATAGCAGCCTCTCCTGAATCTGATGAGGTGTGAAGGGGCTTATTTTGAGAGAAAGGAACAAGCTGCTGGGAGAAGAATTGCAGCAGCAGATGCCAGAGCAGGAAGGGGGCAGGGTGGCTGAACTGGTCTTCAAAGGGGGGGAAAGACAGGTGGACAGAAACCAGGCCTCCCCCATTTCCTGCACTCCCAGCAAGGTGGGAGCCTCTCAAATTCAATTAGGAGAGGGGCTCAAAGGGGAGTGTAGGGAAAGGTTAGCCACACCTGAGGGTGGGCTTTGTACACCTGATCTTCCAGGAGAGATTTTCACTATCTTGAATCTTTGAGAAACAGTGCTTTTTGGGACAAAAGGGTGCCACACTTCCCAGGAAGTCCTCACAGAGAGTGGCACCCTGTATCCTGTTGGTCAGGGGTGCCCACTACTTACAAGCCCAATAACATGGATAAAAGTGGGAGAGCTGCTGAGCAACTCAGATCCCTGCCTGGAAATATCAAGAGAAGAAAGACTGTCCTGCTGAACACCTGGCCTGCACCCAGTCGCTGCTCACGCTCATTGAAACAGGCGGGTCGGCGCACATGGGGGGGCAATCGGGAAATAAATTAAATAAAAAATTACAAATTATTTTAAAAAAACACTTACCTCCGCTCCTGCACCACTCCTCTGCCTCCTCCCATCTCGCTGCAGGCAGGAACAGGCTCCCAGCCTGCCCTGCGCTAATCCTGACGCTGTTTTGAGCAGCGTAAGGATTGGCTGGGAGCGCCCTGGCTGGGCACCTGTGCAGGCTCTCTCCAGCCCAGCAACCATGACCGGCCAAACACACATGCGCTGTGAGGGGGAGTACTGAGCACCCCCTCTCACTTCTCGTCACCACCCTTGCCCCGCCCCTTTTTCTGAAAAAAACGATCAAAAACATAGTTTATGATCATTTTTTTTGGAAAAAGGTTTGCAGCTGCTGGCAGGCGAGGCTCCTCTGCCGTTATGGAGGATGCGCCCCTGTCTGCACCACAGGTGGACTGCACTCATAAAGAGTGTGCCTACTACACACTTTGGCCTTCACAAAAGAGGACTCAATAGGAGCCTTCAAAAGTCATGAATGTCAGTGTTGGAATAGAAAACACTGTACTTCTGTAGTTTTTCCTTCTACCCTTTCTCCCAGCTCCTCAGCTGCTCATCTGCAATGGCTAAGAGAGCGATGATAGGGTGAAACCTGTCATATAATTCAGGATCATGAGTGACTATTTGAGTTATTTATACCCAGCTTACTGGAGATCCTACCTTTATCAGCAGCCCAGCACAAGATCGGCCACTAAAATTTTCTGAAAGTGCTTCTGCCAGCAATATTAGAAATACTTGTGATAAAATGAAAGACATGAGTAAGAAAATAAAATCCCATTAAAATAAATTGTTCATTAGAACCATTGTGAAAAATACCTAGTTGAACATTTATCATGAAGTCCATCTGTTCTACTTTGTCAAATACAAATGTTTCAGTGGATAATGTTTCCTAGCCACCTTCCTCAAGACCTCACCGCTTTATACAATAGTTGAGAATATGTTAATTCAAAATCAGGGGCGGCCTCTCCGCTACGGCAGAGGAGCATCGCCCGCTGCTGAAAGCAGAAAAATAAAGTAATAATAAAATTATTTTGTTATCTCTTTATTTTTCCGCTCTGTGAGGGTGGGGTGCGGCCAGCCACCCACCTCTCACCAGGGAGGAGGAGTGGTATGTGCACTTCTAAGTGCGCATATCAGTTTGGCCATCCGTCCGAGACAGGCAAGCACTCCCTCCCTAAGCGACATTTCAGCCCTCTCAGGCCTAACCCGGTGCTTCTCTCATGCTGGTACCAGCATGAGAGGAGTGTCGGGCTTGGGTGAGGACAAAGACAAGAAGAATCATCAGCCGAACACCGAGGCAGCAGGTAAGGTTTTTTTTATTATTGGTTCCCCCAGCCCTGCTCCACATGTTGCCCCTTCCCCCATAACCCCTCCCTCCCTACCTGGCAGCAGGCGCTACTGTTCGAAATATTCTCCATCCTTGCGCTTCTCTATCCACAACACTCCTTACTATACCTCAGTTTGATAGCGGATCTATGCTTTTAGCCACATGCATTGTGACTCACTTCTGTTTGATATCTTTTAGGGCCAGTAAGTATTAAAAATACAGTTCTCTTGTTTTTAAAATACAGTTCTACTGTTCGAAATATTCTCCATCCATGCGCTTCTCTATCCACAACACTCCTTACTATACCTCAGTTTGATAGCTGATCTATGCTTTCAGCCACATGCATTGTGACTCACTTCTGTTTGATGTCTTTTAGGGCCAGTAATTATTAAAAATACAGTTCTCTTGTTTTTAAAATATCAAGGAAACACATTTCTCGCCTATTGCTTTAAACTGCATGTGTACTACATGCTAATAAGAACATAAGTCAAAGAAGCCCTTGACTTCCTTGGTCTTGTTTGTCGCTGCCCCCCTGCTGCTGTTCAGATGACTGGACTGCTCTGGTCAGGTGACCACGAAGCAGTCCCTGAGCCCTCCTTCTCAGTCCTGCTGTGGGGGCCATGCCTGTGATCATAATTAATATGGTTTTCTTTTTTCTTTTTATTTCACAGATTCTCTAGTATTTCTACTTTGTTATTCAGTGGCTTGGTGGTTATTTAGTGGTTAGTTTTCCTGTATCATTTCTTTAGTTTTTCTGTTGTCTGTGCTTCGGCCATCTGCAGCTGGGCAGCTGCCTTGGCTTCCCTGGTCGGGTGACTGTGCCCCAGTCCCCAAGCCCTCATGTTGAGTCCCACTGTGGGGGCCTTGCCTGGGATCGTATTTACTTTATTTTTATTTCTACATTTTTTTTCACAGATTCGCTAGTATTTCTACTTTGCTATTCAGTGGCTTAGTGGTTATTTACTGGTTATCCTTCCTGTATTCTTTAGTTTCACTGTTGTTTGTGCTGCCACCATTGCTGCCATTTTTCCCACCAGTTTTCCCTGCTTCCTACTCTCCCGCCTCTCTGCCAGCCCCTGATTTCATTGCCCCCCCCAAGCCATCGACACCGAACACTACATCTTCCTCAGAGACCTCAATTTCTACCTTCAACACCCAAATGACACCAACACCACCAACCTAATGGAAAGCATGAACAACATCAGCCTAATCCAGATAGTCACCAACTCAACACATATCACAGGACACACGCTAGACACCATCTTCACAGCCAGCAACAGAATCAGATACAGCCACACAACTAGCTCACCTGATCAGACCACACCATTGTCCACTTCACCTGCACACTGGCCCCCAGCCACTCCACCAGATCAGCCTGCTGGAACAGAATATCCGAAAGCCAATGGACTAACACTCTCAACTCTCCCCCGACACCTCCTTAGACATCTAATAATCTTTTAAAACTTCATCTCCTGGATATCTGATAGCGCTGTCAGAGTTGCCCCCAGCAAACCTTACAAATCCAACAGACCTGCCAAACAAGTCAGCTGAGACACCCTGGAACTAAAAACCTCACAACACAACTGCAAACAACTGGAAAAGAAATGGCACACCCCCAGCGTCAGAAAACAGCATCACCCCCTCAAGACCTCTGTGATACCATCACTGACTACTTCCATGACAAGATCTCCACCATCTACAGGAACTTCACACCCCAACCTGCCACCACCAACACCCTCAGCCTCCTAGACCCTACAGACGCACCCAGCTGCCAGAAGATCACCAGATGAAACCAGTTCACCACCCAAAAGACTGTCAACATCATGCACTCCATCCACTTTGGATCTCCTGCGGACCCATGCCCTCACCACATGTTCAAGGCTGGAATCAACACAATCCGCAGCAAAATCACCAACATCCTCAACACATCCATCACTTCAGCCACCTACCATAATGATTGGAAACACACCAGAAACAAACCCCTCCTCAAGAAATCTTCTGCCAACCCCAACAAGCTCAAAAACTACAGACTGATCTCCCTACTTCCCTTTCCTGCCAAAGTCTTCGAAGAAGGTGTCAACCAGAAACTCACGGAATACCGAGAGAACAGCAATCTTCTAGACACTACCCAAACAGGCTTCCACTACAACCACAGCACCAAAACCATCCTCATTGCTGCCACAGAGGACATCAGAACCCTCCTAGACCAAGAGGGATCAGCTGCCCTCATCCTCCTCAACCTCTCTGCTGCTTTGGACACCATCTCTCACCACACCCTAATCAAGAGGCTCCGCCAGATTGTCAACCAAGGCGATGTCCTCAGATGGATCGCATCCTTCCTATCCAACAGAACCCAAAGAGACCTTCTAAGTCCCTTCTAATCAAAACCCAAGAACATCAGCTGCGGCATCCCCCCATGGCTCATCCCTTAGCCCCACCCTCTTCAACATCTACATGAACCATTGGCCAACATTATCAGGAACCACGGGCTCAACATCATCTCATAAGTTGACGACACCCATCTCATCTTCTGCTCATCATCTTGTTATCTAAAGACCTCTCCACTGCGAATGCTGACTTCCACCTCCGCATGACCAACTGGATGAACACAACTGCTTCACACTCAACACAGACAAAACAGAAGTCATGATCTTCAGAAGCACCACCTTATCAATGGATGACTACCCGTGGGGATGCCAACCTGCGACCCAACCCCCACTGCCACGGTCCAAGCCTGAAACCACTGCATTATCCTGGACAACAAACACACCATGAAAAGCCAGATCAATGCAGTCGCCTCTGCCTGCTTCCTCACCCTCTGCATGCTATGCAAGATCTTACTAGCTGCCTAGATTAGGGCAATGCTCTGTACACCGGAATCACATAGAACATCATGACGAGACTACAAATCATACGGTGGATAGTTTAACAAACACTGTAACATTGTGTAAAGTTTACTATGATTAGGAACCAACTAAATATCTCTCCTATGCATTATTTCAACAACTATTTTCATACCTTCTTTATTCCCCCTTCTTCTTTCCATACTTCTTTCACTACATAGATAGATGTTCCCCATTCTTTACACCCACCGATTGTACAGTGCTCCATGTCTTTGTAGCTGAGTATGTGCCTTATAATATAAGCATAAATTGCAGAGCTTTAACATACTGAAGGAGCCTCAAAAGAAAGGAAATTAGTTTGGGAGAGTAGTAGAACTGTCCTGGGGTCCAGAAACTGTTGTGTCATCTAATTGGTAATTGGAACTTTTATGATGGTCCGGAATCCATGTGGATACCTTCAGTAACATTAGCTGTCTTTGCAGTGGATCCTTGTGGTGAAGGAAATGAGCTTCAACAATGATTTTGAGTAAAGTTAAGATGGTTGTGGCATACAATGATCAGAGTATGATAGCTCAAAAGAGAAGAAGCATGTAGCAGTACAGAAAAGCTTGGAGATTATCACAAGATGATGCTTGATTAATAAATGTATTTTGGTTCATGTGTAATGAAAAATGACAGCACTGTGGTAATGTTAGGGTTTGCGGAATGGATGGAAATGAAAGAAAGGCACAATCTCTAGATTGAGTGCATCCTGGGATATGAGAGTTTTCAAGTCACTCATTATCCACATAACACTAGAAATATTAGTGGGTGCCTATTTATATATGATATTATACTCTTTCCTAAAAGTTAGCACGGTCTTCACAAGTGCTGACTGTGTCTGATTTCCAAAGCCAACTCCACACTCCATCAAAAAATCCTTGACTGCTGCGCCTTGCTGGCCTCTGAAGGTCAAGTAATTTCAGTCCCTATGCAGCAGTACTCAGACCCTGGGTACAGCAAAAACAACAAATAATTCTCACAAGAATTTCCCAATAGCTCAGAGCCTCCCATTTCCTCCAGAGTTGGAGATAGAGATCAAATTTTACTAATACCTTGGTTGCATAGAAGTTAGCATATGGTGACTAATTAACCTTCATTTAAAACACCTAATAGTGAAAATAACACAGAAATTAAAATGTGCTTGTCAGAATTGTGGTGGACAATGTGGCCTACATTCCTATTTGACATCATGTTTTAACATGATATTATGCATTTATTTTTGAGTAAGCTAGAAACACAAATTACCACTGAGTATTTTTTTTAATTAATATCAGAATGAAAGTCATAAATGAATATGAATTAATGGTACTTATAATGATTTAAATGGATTTTAATAATGTGAGTTACATGTGTGCAGAAAAATAAATGCACATTTAAACTTTTTCTAAAATGTTGTAAATAATCCTTGCAGTAAAATGATTTGCTTTGCAAGAAATGGATTGTGAACAACCAGGCACTAAGCCACCTCCAGGCAGGGTTCAGAGACAAGGTCAGCACTATCGACCAGGTTTTCCGCTTTGCTACCATAAAGTGGAAAACTGTAGATGTGGATTCAGGTCATCTCTTTGTGGCCTTCGTTGACCTGAAATCCGCTTTTGACCTTGTCTCGCGTCCTAAACTGTGGGAAGTTATGAGCAAAGCTGGAGTTCCCCGCTACGTGCTTAATATAATTAGAGATCTTTATTCAGGAAATTGTGCCAGAATACGATGGGGAATGGCAGGTGAACTGACTTCAGCGTTTCCCACAGATCGTGGTGTGAGACAGGGTTGTGTACTTGCGCCCACTCTGTTTCTTTTATTCATCAATGCATGTATTCCCTACCTTTTGGATTGCTCTAGTGATGCCCCTATTATGGGAGGTCAGAAGATTCCATGTCTTCTATTTGCTGATGACACCCTGTTACTATCCTGAACAGCCATGGGCCTTTCAAGTTTGCCTGCGAGGTTTATGGAGTTTTGTAAAGATCATGGCCTGGAAATGAACTCACTAAAAACAAAATACATGGTGTTTGGAGACAAAAAGTATAAAATGAAAAGATCTGTTCCTTTAGAGGGTGCCTTATTGGAAAGAGTGGGCACTTGTGATTCTCTAGGTGTTAAAGTAGAAGACTCACACAACTGGTATGCCCACCTCCAGAAATCATTAATGTGTCTGAAACAAAGGGCGGGTGGCATTGTGAGACTCACAACCAGATCCCCTAGATTTGCTCTGACTCCTGCTCTTGAAATATATAAATCTCAAGCCAGTGGGGGGGCTTTGTATGGTGCCGAGCTATGGGGCCATTGCAATCTGGAGGACTTGGTAGGGGCGGAGAACTTGTTTTTAAAGATGTTGCTAGGAGTCCCTTCAAGCACCCCTTCTTTGCCTATCCAAATGGACCTAAATCTTTTTCCAATCAACCAGAGTGCCACATTAAGGCCACTACTGTCCTGGATTTGTTTGTGGTCATCAGACGCTCTTATTCCATTTAGATTTGGGTTGATCAATCTGGTGGGCACTAATTTTAACACTAGAATTAAGTGGTGTGCCTATGTTGAACGGTCCTTATTTCATTTTGGCTTGGGGTCTTATTGGAAGGATCCCTCTTCTATTCCTAAAAATGCCACCCAGACCTTGAAAGATGCTTTTTGGCTTAAAGTCCAAACTGCGCAATTGGCTGAAGTCGTGCCCTCTTCTATGACTGACAATTTTCTCCAATTTAAATGCCATTATGAGTTTGAGCTCTTCATGGATGCAGCATTCTCCCCAATTGCGCATGCCCTTTACATTAGATTTAGAATAGGGTCTCTTCCTCTGCGCTCTTTAACTTACAAATGGCCCAATTCAATCAATAGGTCCAAGTCATGCCGATGGGCTGTAAGAATGAAGAGACTGATTCCCATGTTCTTTTTCAATGTCCTGCATATTGCAAACAGATGGTTCTTTGGATTATCCCTTATGCAAACAAATGGGCTTTAGGAACTGCTTACCTGCTTTGAGAGTACTCAAGTCAGATTCATCCGTACAAATAGTGTGCCCTGTAGCAACATTTTTCAAATCAATTTGGCGTTTTAGACTAGGGATTTTAAAGAACAAGACTCAGTAGTAGATATTAGAAGCAGGCATTATAGCGTACAGTTGCCGTTTATAAGTGTATGGTCATCAGTTTAATGTATTTATTACTCAGCTGAGGTTGCATGTCCTTTTAAAATTTTATATTTATGGTAAATTTTTCTAGCCACTGTTTTGAATTTTCCTGTTTTTAAAGTTTGTTTTTAATCTTACCTGTTCTCCTTTTTATATCCTCTCCTCTGGATTGTTTTGTACTGTACTTTTATGGTATATTTTTACAGAAATAAAGTAAAGTGAGTGAGTGAGTGAGTGATTTGCTTTGCCCCTGTGATCGAACTGTATGGTGGGCAATAGGTTTTATAAATGTATTAATTGAATTAATGTGTATGTAGGCTTTCTTAGCTTGACAGGGCCTGAAAGGTTTATTATGCAGCAGTAGAGGAAAATTACTTGCTTATTCTGTTCCCTTTGACCTGAATTCTTTCTTTAGGTTAGTGATGTGATGTTGAATGTCCTATTGTGTTGAAGATGAAAAACATGTTCCAATGTTACCATGTAATCAAGCTGTCGAACAAGACAGGAAACTTATAATTTTCATGTGAGAAATGTTTAGTTCATCCTGTGTACCATGAGAAAGAATTTTGAAGTATTAATCAACTAAAAAAAATTAATATTTTGTTGGAACTGTATCAAATAATTGAAATGACTAAGCGCTTTTCCTGAGAAAATCCGGATTAGTCGAAGGTGACAGAGGCAACCATTGGATACCGAAAATTGGGGCATATTTATGAGCCCCTAGGCCACCTTGTGCCACATTAGCGTAATTTATTTTTACACTAATGTGGCCCAACAAGGCCAAAATCCTAGCGCCATATTTTCAAAGTGGCGCAATGCGTGCATTGTGCCACTTTGTAACCCTTTGCGCTACATTATGTCGCCGCCAGGCATAATCTATGCAAATGGGGCGTTCCCCCGTTAGGGGAACCGAAAACATTTTGCAAGGAAATCTAAGACATTTCCTTGCGTCATTTTGTATGCCACTTTTAACGCCTGCTCAGAGCAGGCGTTAAAAGGGGGCTTCCATTATTTAAAATGGGCTGCTATGTACTCTGCAGGAATAGCACCAATATTTTGGCGCTACTCCTGCAGAGTACATCAATAGCGTCATGAAAAATGATGCTATTGCCCCCTACTCTAAGCCATGGTGCACTGTATTTTAACTACGGCGCATGCATAGTGATGGTAGGGGGGGCGTTAAGGGGCACAGGGAAAGTGGCACTGCATTTGGTGCAGCGCCACTTTCCATAAATCTGCCTTCTTGTGTGTAAGATGAGCCCACCTGAAGGACCAATTGAAATGCCCATGGATATTTGTAATTAGTGAGGAACTTTGGAACTTGGTATCATTCTGCTTCTGCCTAGAGTCTACTACTTGTCTCTCTCTGCTAGAGACGGTCTTGGAGTGCTGATGATCCCAGAAGTGGTGCTGCTCTCTGCTTCTTCTGGACCCATTTATCCCTTAGCTATCTTCTGAAGAATAAAGTTATACTTTCTAATTGTCCTTGCTTATGCTGTTCAGTACTAATGTGCCCAACTAATTCTGAACTGCTAATCTGTTTTACGTGCAGCACATGTTCTGCACCGTCCTGATGCTGCTGTCTACTGATGTTGGGAGAAGGTGAACGCTCTGTCAATGAAACTTCCCTGTCTGCTGCTCTCTGAGGAGGGTATGAGTAAATGTGGTTTCTTATTTCCTTTCCAGTTTAGAGAATTACACCAGCATATTTGTAAAGAGAGTAACCCTAGTTAGATGATTTTAAAAAATTATTTTTGTCCTTTCTTTCACCTTTGCCTACATGTGTAGCCTGTTCCCACACATGCAAGTCCAAATTTGTGTTAGTGATAAGGATGGCCCAGCTCTGAGATTGAATGGTGTTAATTTAAATTTGTTGATTCGCTGATGTCACCACCATCTCTTTGAAATCTGAAATGAATGTGCATTTTGTTGTTTTGCTAATTTAAGTTATTCTTTAGGAGTGTTTAACAATATTGATGTTTAGTAGGCTAAATCTCTATAGATGTTTCGGTCTGCCTATGGTTTTCATTTATGTTTATAACTTAGTTTTGTGCACCATATATGTTACAGTGATTTTGGGATTGTAATAAAGCTTTAAACTTTATTCAGGTTTGAGTTTGATTTAGTGTTTAAATTGTTAATGATGTCTAGAGTTGTTTATGGTTTATGTGATTGACTTGTGATTGAATGAATTTGACTACTACAGTCTTCACTTAGTCCAAGAAACAGTCGACTTCTAGTGGTGGGATAATGTATTGTGGTTATGATGTCTTACCAATGCGCTTGTGGTTTCCGAACCCAAGGCTGCAAGAAGACTTTCACGAGTGCGCTAGTATTGACATTCACTATAGACAAAAAGGCAGTGCATATCTCAGCTTCAGTCATAGAATTTGATGGCATTTGGCGGCAAATGAATTGAAAAGAATGTTCAAGCTGTTAGATAACAATTTAGGCAAACATACCTGTGAGGGCATCTGGAACGGCATAATCAAGAATGGCATTTGGGGAACAGTTTTTAAAACGCAGACTGGCTCTCCAAAATGGTGGGGTTCAGCTGTCATGTTCATTTTGGCCTCAGGGAATCTCTTGCGGTACAAAGGATTTCAACTAGATGCCTAAAAAAGTAAACAACGAGGAGAGGAGAGTAAAAAGAGATGGTGGTGTGAAATCTATTTTGCGGCTTGCTGCTTGTCTGGAGGTTGCCTGCCCCTGTTGCTGAGTATCACACATCTGCACTCAGTTTAGGGGGTGTTTCTCCTTCAGTGCTTGAGACTTTCCACGTTATTGGTGGGGGACGCTAAAGGCTTTGGTGTGCTGATTGGGAATGTCGATTCTTCGCGGCAGTCGCACTATTGGTGATGGGGGTCCTCTCATACCAACACCTGGCTCAGGGTGCACGAGAACCAGGGGTGCTGACACTGACTTGGAGCCTGCACTGGAACCAGTACCCCCTGGCAAAGCACCCCAAAAAGTGCCCAAAGCAGCAAGGGCATACAAGGAGATCAACAAGCCCTATGACCCTGTCCAGCAGATGGAAATGCCTAGAGCTAATTGGGCTCCTACAGTGGAGGAGGCCATGGTTAATAAGGAACCTTAAACGGCTACTAAGGGATTCCAGGGCAATGTCTGCAGTAAAGGCCAGGCCACAACCAGCATTGAGAGTACCCCATGTAGGCGTGCAACCAAACATACCTTTTTTTTTTTTTAAAGACATTTTTTATTGTTTTCATGCGAAATAGCAAAAACAGAAATATCAACAATAGCCATCATCAACGATGTTGCAGAGGGTGGCAGCCGGTATATTACTAGCAAACTACAGTGTAATACCCCAATTAACCTCCATAATGAACACAGGATGAAGAACCCAGTCAGCCCTCGAACAATCAATAAGGGTCCCCTTACCCCTCAAGAAACATAATTAGTCCCCATCCGTGGTGGCAGAGTCCTCTGCATCTGCTGAGGTTGAGGGCCCTCACGGTCCATCAAGACAGCCAGAAGGTCTACCCACAACCCCAGATTGTCTGCAGCCTTTTTATCACATCTACACTGCTTCAGTTGCACCTCCTGTGCCACTGCCCACTCAGCCACATCTGCACCACACTGGGACCTACCTGACCCATTCAAGTGATGCCCCCTGGCATTCACCAGCAGTAGTAACTAGTGCAAGAACCTAAACACCAGCTTCTGCGTTTTCTGCATACCTATGTCACCTAACAGGCAAACTGCAGGGTTCGCAGCAATAGGACTCCACACCAAGGTCCTCACCCAAGCCACCACACTCATCCACAATGCATATACTGCAGGACATGTCCACGCCAAGTGTAAAATATAGGCTACGGAGGCCTGGCATATCGGACAGCTAACCTACCTCCTAGGATCCATTTTATATAAGTGCTCCAGTGTCATGCACGTGGAATGTAGAAAAGTAAAATGTGCAAGTTTAAATATGGCATTGTTAGATATGAACTTCACCTACGCACACATTCTCCACCACAGTGCAGCTTTAGTATGTATCCCCAGGTCGCTATCACATGCCGCATAGGTAGGGTTTGGAGTGTGAGACTGATCGTCTGCGATGGCTTTTTATAGGAGAGAGACAAAGTGGAGGGCCCCCTTCCAATTCAAACAAGTTCTGAAAAGTGAGTGACGTGTACGGTGCACCAGGGAAGGAGGGCCATATATCTCTGACTAGCATGCTGCAGGTACTGCTCTGACCCTAAGCAAAAGCTGTCCTGGGTTACTTCAAATGTAATAAATTCTTCATTGGGGAACAAGTTCCCCAGTGTCTGGCAACCACACTCTCACCAGGCAGGCACATCCACAGATTCCTCCAGCACACAGAGTGCTGGCAGGTCCCAAAGAACTAAGGGCCAGATGTAGCAAGAAACCAAATTGCGACTTGCAATTTGCGAGTCCGTGTACTCGCAAATTGCAAGTTGCAATTTGGTATGCAGAAAGGTGTCTCAGACACCTTCTGCAACCCGCAATGGGGTCGCAAAGACCCACCTCATTAATATTAATGAGGTGGGTCGCAGTTTGCGACCCCATTGCGAGTATGGGCACTCACGGGGATGGTGGCCTGCTGGAGTCAGCAGACCACCATGTCCGTGACTGCTTTTTAATAAAGCAGTTATTTTTTTCCCATCTGCAGCCCGTTTTCCTTAAAGGAAGGATACCCCTCCCCATCCTGTAACACCTATTTCCAAAGGGAGAGGGCGTAACACACCTTTCCCAAAGGAAATGCTTTGTTCTGCCTTCCTGGGCTCGAGCAGCTTGAGCAACAGGAGGGCAGAAACCTGTCTGTGAGGTGGCAGCAGCTGGGGCTGCCTGGAAAACCTCAGAAGGCTAAAATGGCAATACTGGGGGTCCTCTAAGGACATTGTGACTACAGTGGTATTGCATGAGCTTTGCATGTCTCCTAGATAAGCCTTGGCTGCTCAGCTACAGCCACCTCTAGAGAGCCTAGCTTCTAGACACTGCCTACGATTCACTAATAAGGGACAACTGGTCCTGGTATAAGGTATAAGTACCTTAGATACCCACTACAAACCAGGCCAGCCTCCCACAAAAGCATAAAACATTTATAGAGCACACAAACAATAATAAAGGTAAACACAAGAAAAGTTCCAAACCAATTTGGAAAAACAGAGTACATTTTAATAAGTAAAATGAGACCAAAACAACGCGCATCCAACCAGTAGAGCCGGAGTTATTGAATTAAAGAATTTGGGACAAGTACAGCACCTAAAAGTCCAAGTGCCATTTACTGTCATTGGAGGAGCTCAAACTAAATCTGGTCAATGGTCCAAGATCTGGAGTGGCAGCTTTTGAGGATCAGGTACTCACTCCTGCATAGGCAAGCACGGCTCAGGCAGGTCCAGTAGCAGGTCCAGGCAAGTCCAGTTCAACAGGTCAGCGGGGCAGTTGCATGGGGGGCTTCTGGACCTTGTTGTGCCCCTCAAACAGAAGGGCAGCCGACTGACCCCTGTAGTCTCTCAGGTAGCCTAGCATGAAAGGGGAAGATCCAGTGTTCCTCCTCAGAGAGAAAGGCAGTCCTCAAGCAGCAAGGCAGACCTCTGGTAGCAGCAGGACAGTCCTCTGATGGCATGGCAATCCTTCTTCTGTGATGTACACAGGTCCAGGAGTGTTCCAATGAGTGGCAGAGGAGGTCCAATATTTTTACCTGGTGCCAGCCTTAGTGTCAGAGAGGGCATCCTGTCCTGTCCCCACATCTACTTCTGGAAAGTTCTTCCCTTCTACTGTCAAGGCTTCACACTGTCTCGGATGATAATAGGCTGGTGTCAGGGTCCCTTGAGTGTACAGGAGGCAAGTACTTTGAAGTGTATGTGGGGCAGGGCACAGTTCTGCCCCCAGAAATCCTGGCAGGATGGGCCATCCTTCCCACACCTAATTCTCTTTAAGCCCTTCCTGCCAACACCTAGTCCTCTTTCTCTCACAGGTAGGAAGGAATACACAAACCCCAACAATAGAACCATTCAAAATCATGTGAAACCAGGATACTGACAGAAGACACAAATGGTTAGGACAAGAAAATACAAACTTTCTAAAAGTGACATTTTTAGTATGTGACTTAAACTCAAACTTTAGCATTAGAGAGATTTTTAAATTGCAATTCATTTGAGTGTAAAGAGCATACCTTTATTTGCTCTCAAACCAAGGGCCTCATTTCGAGTTTGGTGGGTTCTAGACTCGCAGTGGTGGTTGGACCGTTGAACTCCTGGCGGTCCGACCATAATATTTTAATCCTGGCGGTCAGCCCGCGAGGAGACAGCCACCACCACTGGGATCACAGATCCCGATGGGGTGTCGACAATTGTTGTGGTCAGCCCCAGCAGTGCTCATGGCAGCACCGCCATGCTGATCATGACTACACTTTCAATGGCATGGAAAGGCTGGCAGAAAGCCAGTGCTGGGGCCACAGGAGGACCTCTTCACTGCCCATGCCTAAGGGCCTGTGGCATGGGCAGTGCAGGGGGCCCCCCTGCCAGCACCTTCGGAATGCGCACTGTCTGCTGTGCAGTCAGTGCACATTCCAAGGGTGCTGGTGCGCGATGGCATTGGCCTCAGCTCTCTAAAGAAGTGGAGGCCAATGCCACAGCGCTATTTTCACTGGGCTGACTGCTGGAAACGTAGTAATATGAAGTTTCTGCTGGTCAGCTCGGTGGAAACATCTTAATACAACAGGGGTTGAGGCCAATTGCATGACAGCAGCTTCACCCCCGTGGCCTTGGCGGTCTGGCGGTCAGACCGCCAAAGTCATAATGAGGACCCAAGTTATCTCTTATTAAACAGAAGGAGGTAACCAAGTGTTAGTCAATGGGAGAGATAGATAAGATAATTGTTAATTAATTATTTAAGTATTAATTATGTAAATTGTTTAATACTTATGTATTTTAGTTATATTTTAGGTGCGCGTTGCTAGGTTTGTAGTGGTATATGGTGGGAAGGTAAGTAATAATTAACAAATAATTGTTCATATATTATTTGATTATTAATTATGTAAACTGTCTAATACTTATACATATTAGATATATTTTAGGTGCAGGGTGCTGGATTTGAAGGCGTATAAGGTCGGAAGCTGAGTAATAATTAACAATTAATTATCAATAGGTAATTAATTATTTAATTTATTATCAATTATATAAATTGTACTATATACATATTTTGGTTTTATATAAGCTATGGGCTGCTAGGTTTTTAGTGATATAGGCTGAGAAATTAATTAAGCAATAATTAAATATTTATTTTTCAATTTGGAAGTATTTAATTAATTAATAATTATGTCACTTGTTTTATTTTTTTAAATAAATAAATATATTTCTTGTTAATTAATAATGTTTACATTAAGATTTTAGTATTTTTTTCTAAATTAATAGAGTCATTCAAATATGTAATATATTTGAAGTGATGTACTTTCCCTACTGTTGCTTAGCCTGGGATATGAATAGTAAATTGAACCCCCTCCAAAGTTCAACGGTTTCCTTACTGTTGCACAGACTGAGTGGGAATGGTAAATCTTACCCCTCAGAAGTCCAATGCTTTTCCTACTTTTGCACAGACTGAAGTGGGAATAGTAAATCTTACCCATCCGAAGTTCAACATTTTCCCCATTGTTGGGCTGTTTATAGTGCGAATAGTAAATATAACAACTTGGAAGCCCAACATTTTTCCCTACTGTTGTGCTGTTTGGCTTAGGAATAGTACATTTAATCCCTCAGAAGTCCAATACTTTCCCTACCCTGCAGTGACTATAGTAAACATAACCTCCTCCAAAGTCTACCGCTTTCCCTACTGCTGTTTAGATTGGAGTTTGAATAGTAAATATAGCCACTCCAGCACTGAAACAGGAATAGTAAATCGAACCCCACCAAAGTCCTATGTTTGCCATACTATTGTTTTAACTGGAGTAGGAATAGAAAATGTAACCCCTCCGAAGTCTAACACTTTCCCCACTGTTACATCATTTGGAATAGGAATAATTAACCTAACACCTCTGAAGTCCAACACTTTGCTTAGTGTTGTGCTGTTTGGAAAGTAAATAGTAAATTTAATGAATCTGAAGTCCTTCACTTTCCCTACTGTTGAACAAACTGGAGTGGGAATAGCATATCTAATGTTCCCAGACTCCAATACTTTTCCTAATATTGGTTATAAGTATTTTGTATTATATTGTTTTAATTTTTTTATTTTATTGCTTTTTATTCAAATTTTCCATTATAGTTTTTGTAAATCTGTTTTTTTGTTTTTAATTTTTTATGTTTTATTTATTTGGTAGTTTATTTAATATTTTGTAATTGAGGTGTTAATATTTTTAAAATTTTAAATAAATATATCAGCAGCAACATCATTGCAAAGACAGGGCACTCACAGTATTTGCTGGTGAGACTCGGACCTGTTATACCCAAGCGTTTCAGCAAAAGCCTTGCTAAAAAATGTTGACCACATTGAAAACAACCATTTTATATGTGACATAGACATGCAAAAGTGAAAAAACATAAACCATGGACACTAGCGGTTCATTTCACAGATGCCATTTTGGAATAGTTGCTCTGGCTGAATATACATTTAAATAAAAACATGCATAACATTAAAAATACAATTGTTTAATAGGTAACTTCCTGATTTAATTATTAGACAATTAATAATATATATGATAAATAAATTCATAATTTACAAAATAAAAATGTTCAAACCCAAATTGCAAAGAAAATAATAATCCATTATGGCAGAGTTCATCCAAATATACCTATATAACACAATATGTGATGAAGTTCCTCAAAAATACCACAGCAAATACACAACATACATTTCTAAAATCAAAACAAATAACAAAATCGAAAATCGCTGGCCTGTGAGCAAACAACTTGCATTAATCAATTCAACAGTAATGTCAGTTTGCATATGTACTCGCTTCAAATCAAATTCTCCCTTAATGTGTATAACTAATTGCATAGTACCTTAGTGTATCATGCCCCAGTGGGCAAGCATTTGGCCAGAGCATATCAAATATATGATACATGGAATGCAATGTATTTTCTGAGAAATTTCAATCAACATTTACTTGAACGCTAAAGAAGTCTTAAACAAAGTAAATCATTTCAGCCATAATATTAATCTTATCTCATTCAATGTCTCTCTGCAAGCATTCCATCATTCAATGCTTTCAGTACTGCTCCCTGAAAAACATCTACAATCCTGATTAAAGTATCTACACAAATGTCTGCTTTTAAAACTTCAAAAATTATGGATGCACATAACTTGCATGTTCAGCCTAAATGTACATTAAATTCTTCATCCAAATTCAGCCCAGAAGGGAACATTGTCTCCAAGTTTAGAATGTACCTCGACTTCCTTTGTCTCAGTTTAAGCTCACTACCTCCACCCTGCATGCTTTCCTTTACACTGTCATTAACAAAAAAAAGTAGCAAACTGGCATCACTATTATATTTATCATGGGTGTTGGTGATTCTCTTTCTGTATGGCTATAAGATGTTCCAATATTCATTTCTTAGCTTGATGAATAGTGCTCCTTACAAATCAAAATCCACAGAGACATAGTAACACATACACACCGTAAACAAGTTTGCATGTTTGCATGTGAGGAATTTATTAATGTAGATTGGCCTGTTTGAATATTGTAAAATGTAGAAGACATCATGTTTGCTTGATTTACAGGCTTTAGGACTCCCACAGATGTAAAACCTCTTATTGTCCAAACCACATTTCATGTTTGTGTTGGTAACTTCAGACTTCATCCAGTCTTTTCAATTTGTTTTTTTACACAGCTGTAGATTGTTCATTATACGTGGTGATAAACCTCAATGTATTGTCTGTGCTATGAGCTTTACGCATCCCTCAACATAGCTCTTTCTTTATTCAGAACCCATGTAGGATACCCTCTTGCTCTAAATCTTATAATCATATTGTCTTGTTTGATCCTAAAGTTTTCAACACTAATGCAGTTTTATTTGATGTGTAGCAGATCTCCATATGGAATACTTCAACTTGATAGGATGGCCACTAATAGCGTGAAGAACACTGTTTATAGCTGTTTGTTTTTGGTAAAAGGTAGACTTAAGTTGTGGGGTAACACATGCATCTCAAGATCAAGAAAGTATTCTTTATTGCTACTGATATCACAAGTGAACCTCAGATTCCGGTCATTATTATTGATCACCTTTACAAAATCTTTCATGGAAACTAAATCACGGGTGAGATTTATCCAAGGCAATACCTGAAGAATCATGTTGAAAAACACTGATAGCATAAAGAAGCCTTATAGTACCTGCATGTCACTAGTTTCTACTGAGATTCTGCTGTCTTCCTGGAATTGATTGCATCCCTGATGTATTTCTTTGCCTTTCACTTCCTTCTAGGTTGCTACCCATGGTATGAATCACAGAGGGAAAATACCAACTAAGCACTACTTCCTTCACTGGAGAGGAGCATGACTTTGTTTATAAGACTAGCTATCGTAGGGCTATTTGTGGACTGGTTTAACACACAAATAATATTTTTATTTTAGGTGCCTTACCATAGGTTTGAAGTTCAAAAATAAGTGCTATGCCTCAAAATGTTAATACTAAAAGATGTTGCTCGTAAAAGCATGTGTCAAAAAGTGTATGTGTGTGAGTGTCTGAATCTGTGAGTGTGTGTGTGGGGGGTGTTCTGCACTGTTTGCTTTGGTGGCAGATATATCTTGAGGTGCCATGTGCTCCGGTGTCTTTGGGAAAGTCTTAAGTTTTCTGCTTATCACTCCCATTTTGCTTTGACTAATACTGGTGGTTACTGACTCTGACTGTGCTCTGGGCTCTGCTAACCAGGCCCAGGACCAGTGCTCTGTTTAAAATGTACATGGCAATTAGGCCTAACTATAAATGGCTCTAACAACCTACCTGTAACTCCCTATATGGAAGGGCATGTAGGTTACGGGACCCCAGTGGAGTAAAGGCACTTATGGGTGTCTGTTGTTATTGTAAAGGCAGTCCTGCCTTTCAGGCTGCTTTTAAAATAAAAGTAAGTTCAAATTCGACTTTGGAATTAAAATTACTTCCAAAGTCTCAAACTACATTATGTTTACATATTAGTCACACCTAAGGTCTGCCCTAGATGCACAAACAGTAGAGTGCCTTGTAATCATAAGCAGGGACATTATAAAAATGTTTTATATACACTGGTGAGGGAAAAACTACCAATGTTGTTTTCCCCATTGTAGTACATTAGCTTCATAGGCTTCATAGGCTAACATGGGAAGGCTTTATTTAGAACTAATAGGTCTATCTTTTGATATGAGTGAGCTACAAAAAATTATTCAAAGTGTTAAAATAATAGTTAAAATAAACCCAACAACTTGCTAATGTTAGATCTATCATAAATATTACAGGGAATGAGTTTTAGAACTCTTTCCTAAAGTTACCTAAAGTTAGCCCTATAGCAGCCTCTCCTGAATCTGATGAGGTGTGAAGGGGCTTGTTTTGAGAGAAAGGAACAAGCTGCTGGGAGAAGAATTGCAGCAGCAGATGCCAGAGCAGGAAGGGGGCAGGGTGGCTGAACTGGTCTTCAAAGGGGGGGAAAGACAGGTGGACAGAAACCAGGCCTCCCCCATTTCCTGCACTCCCAGCAAGGTGGGAGCCTCTCAAATTCAATTAGGAGAGGGGCTCAAAGGGGAGTGTAGGGAAAGGTTAGCCACACCTGAGGGTGGGCTTAGTACACCTGAACTTCCAGGAGAGATTTTCACTATCTTGAATCTTTGAGAAACAGTGCTTTTTGGGACAAAAGGGTGCCACACTTCCCAGGAAGTCCTCACAGAGAGTGGCACCCTGTATCCTGTTGGTCAGGGGTGCCCACTACTTACAAGCCCAATAACATGGATAAAAGTGGGAGAGCTGCTGAGCAACTCAGATCCCTGCCTGGAAATATCAAGAGAAGAAAGACTGTCCTGCTGAACACCTGGCCTGCACCCAGTCGCTGCTCACGCTCATTGAAACAGGCGGGTCGGCGCACATGGGGGGGCAATCGGGAATTAAATTAAATAAAAAATTACCAATTCTTTTTAAAAACAATTACCTCCGCTCCTGCACCACTCCTCTGCCTCCTCCCATCTCGCTGCAGGCAGGAACAGGCTCCCAGCCTGCCCTGCGCCAATCCTGACGCTGTTTTGAGCAGCGTAAGGATTGGCTGGGAGCGCCCTGGCTGGGCACCTGTGCAGGCTCTCTCCAGCCCAGCAACCATGACCGGCCAAACACACATGCGCTGTGAGGGGGAGTACTGAGCACCCCCTCTCACTTCTCGTCACCACCCTTGCCCCGCCCCTTTTTCTGAAAAAAACGATCAAAAACATAGTTTATGATCGTTTTTTTTGGAAAAAGGTTTGCAGCTGCTGGCAGGCGAGGCTCCTCTGCCGTTATGGAGGATGCGCCCCTGTCTGCACCACAGGTGGACTGCACTCATAAAGAGTGTGCCTACTACACACTTTGGCCTTCACAAAAGAGGACTCAATAGGAGCCTTCAAAAGTCATGAATGTCAGTGTTGGAATAGAAAACACTGTACTTCTGTAGTTTTTCCTTCTACCCTTTCTCCCAGCTCCTCAGCTGCTCATCTGCAATGGCTAAGAGAGCGATGATAGGGTGAAACCTGTCATATAATTCAGGATCATGAGTGACTATTTGAGTTATTTATACCCAGCTTACTGGAGATCCTACCTTTATCAGCAGCCCAGCACAAGATCGGCCACTAAAATTTTCTGAAAGTGCTTCTGCCAACAATATTAGAAATACTTGTGATAAAATGAAAGACATGAGTAAGAAAATAAAATCCCATTAAAATAAATTGTTCATTAGAACCATTGTGAAAAATACCTAGTTGAACATTTATCATGAAGTCCATCTGTTCTACTTTGTCAAATACAAATGTTTCAGTGGATAATGTTTCCTAGCCACCTTCCTCAAGACCTCACCGCTTTATACAATAGTTGAGAATATGTTAATTCAAAATCAGGGGCGGCCTCTCCGCTACGGCAGAGGAGCATCGCCCGCTGCTGAAAGCAGAAAAATAAAGTAATAATAACATTATTTTGTTATCTCTTTATTTTTCCGCTCTGTGAGGGTGGGGTGCGGCCAGCCACCCACCTCTCACCAGGGAGGAGGAGTGGTATGTGCACTTCTAAGTGCGCATATCAGTTTGGCCATCCGTCCGAGACAGGCAAGCACTCCCTCCCTAAGCGACATTTCAGCCCTCTCAGGCCTAACCCGGTGCTTCTCTCATGCTGGTACCAGCATGAGAGGAGTGTCGGGCTTGGGTGAGGACAAAGACAAGAAGAATCATCAGCCGAACACCGAGGCAGCAGGTAAGGTTTTTTTTATTATTGGTTCCCCCAGCCCTGCTCCACATGTTGCCCCTTCCCCCATAACCCCTCCCTCCCTACCTGGCAGCAGGCGCTACTGTTCGAAATATTCTCCATCCTTGCGCTTCTCTATCCACAACACTCCTTACTATACCTCAGTTTGATAGCGGATCTATGCTTTTAGCCACATGCATTGTGACTCACTTCTGTTTGATATCTTTTAGGGCCAGTAAGTATTAAAAATACAGTTCTCTTGTTTTTAAAATACAGTTCTACTGTTCGAAATATTCTCCATCCATGCGCTTCTCTATCCACAACACTCCTTACTATACCTCAGTTTGATAGCTGATCTATGCTTTCAGCCACATGCATTGTGACTCACTTCTGTTTGATGTCTTTTAGGGCCAGTAATTATTAAAAATACAGTTCTCTTGTTTTTAAAATATCAAGGAAACACATTTCTCGCCTATTGCTTTAAACTGCATGTGTACTACATGCTAATAAGAACATAAGTCAAAGAAGCCCTTGACTTCCTTGGTCTTGTTTGTCGCTGCCCCCCTGCTGCTGTTCAGATGACTGGACTGCTCTGGTCAGGTGACCACGAAGCAGTCCCTGAGCCCTCCTTCTCAGTCCTGCTGTGGGGGCCATGCCTGTGATCATAATTAATATGGTTTTCTTTTTTCTTTTTATTTCACAGATTCTCTAGTATTTCTACTTTGTTATTCAGTGGCTTGGTGGTTATTTAGTGGTTAGTTTTCCTGTATCATTTCTTTAGTTTTTCTGTTGTCTGTGCTTCGGCCATCTGCAGCTGGGCAGCTGCCTTGGCTTCCCTGGTCGGGTGACTGTGCCCCAGTCCCCAAGCCCTCATGTTGAGTCCCACTGTGGGGGCCTTGCCTGGGATCGTATTTACTTTATTTTTATTTCTACATTTTTTTTCACAGATTCGCTAGTATTTCTACTTTGCTATTCAGTGGCTTAGTGGTTATTTACTGGTTATCCTTCCTGTATTCTTTAGTTTCACTGTTGTTTGTGCTGCCACCATTGCTGCCATTTTTCCCACCAGTTTTCCCTGCTTCCTACTCTCCCGCCTCTCTGCCAGCCCCTGATTTCATTGCCCCCCCAAGCCATCGACACCGAACACTACATCTTCCTCAGAGACCTCAATTTCTACCTTCAACACCCAAATGACACCAACACCACCAACCTAATGGAAAGCATGAACAACATCAGCCTAATCCAGATAGTCACCAACTCAACACATATCACAGGACACACGCTAGACACCATCTTCACAGCCAGCAACAGAATCAGATACAGCCACACAACGAGCTCACCTGATCAGACCACACCATTGTCCACTTCACCTGCACACTGGCCCCCAGCCACTCCACCAGATCAGCCTGCTGGAACAGAATATCCGAAAGCCAATGGACTAACACTCTCAACTCTCCCCCGACACCTCCTTAGACATCTAATAATCTTTTAAAACTTCATCTCCTGGATATCTGATAGCGCTGTCAGAGTTGCCCCCAGCAAACCTTACAAATCCAACAGACCTGCCAAACAAGTCAGCTGAGACACCCTGGAACTAAAAACCTCACAACACAACTGCAAACAACTGGAAAAGAAATGGCACACCCCCAGCGTCAGAAAACAGCATCACCCCCTCAAGACCTCTGTGATACCATCACTGACTACTTCCATGACAAGATCTCCACCATCTACAGGAACTTCACACCCCAACCTGCCACCACCAACACCCTCAGCCTCCTAGACCCTACAGACGCACCCAGCTGCCAGAAGATCACCAGATGAAACCAGTTCACCACCCAAAAGACTGTCAACATCATGCACTCCATCCACTTTGGATCTCCTGCGGACCCATGCCCTCACCACATGTTCAAGGCTGGAATCAACACAATCCGCAGCAAAATCACCAACATCCTCAACACATCCATCACTTCAGCCACCTACCATAATGATTGGAAACACACCAGAAACAAACCCCTCCTCAAGAAATCTTCTGCCAACCCCAACAAGCTCAAAAACTTCAGACTGATCTCCCTACTTCCCTTTCCTGCCAAAGTCTTCGAAGAAGGTGTCAACCAGAAACTCACGGAATACCGAGAGAACAGCAATCTTCTAGACACTACCCAAACAGGCTTCCACTACAACCACAGCACCAAAACCATCCTCATTGCTGCCACAGAGGACATCAGAACCCTCCTAGACCAAGAGGGATCAGCTGCCCTCATCCTCCTCAACCTCTCTGCTGCTTTGGACACCATCTCTCACCACACCCTAATCAAGAGGCTCCGCCAGATTGTCAACCAAGGCGATGTCCTCAGATGGATCGCATCCTTCCTATCCAACAGAACCCAAAGAGACCTTCTAAGTCCCTTCTAATCAAAACCCAAGAACATCAGCTGCGGCATCCCCCCATGGCTCATCCCTTAGCCCCACCCTCTTCAACATCTACATGAACCATTGGCCAACATTATCAGGAACCACGGGCTCAACATCATCTCATAAGTTGACGACACCCATCTCATCTTCTGCTCATCATCTTGTTATCTAAAGACCTCTCCACTGCGAATGCTGACTTCCACCTCCGCATGACCAACTGGATGAACACAACTGCTTCACACTCAACACAGACAAAACAGAAGTCATGATCTTCAGAAGCACCACCTTATCAATGGATGACTACCCGTGGGGATGCCAACCTGCGACCCAACCCCCACTGCCACGGTCCAAGCCTGAAACCACTGCATTATCCTGGACAACAAACACACCATGAAAAGCCAGATCAATGCAGTCGCCTCTGCCTGCTTCCTCACCCTCTGCATGCTATGCAAGATCTTACTAGCTGCCTAGATTAGGGCAATGCTCTGTACACCGGAATCACATAGAACATCATGACGAGACTACAAATCATACGGTGGATAGTTTAACAAACACTGTAACATTGTGTAAAGTTTACTATGTTTAGGAACCAACTAAATATCTCTCCTATGCATTATTTCAACAACTATTTTCATACCTTCTTTATTCCCCCTTCTTCTTTCCATACTTCTTTCACTACATAGATAGATGTTCCCCATTCTTTACACCCACCGATTGTACAGTGCTCCATGTCTTTGTAGCTGAGTATGTGCCTTATAATATAAGCATACATTGCAGAGCTTTAACATACTGAAGGAGCCTCAAAAGAAAGGAAATTAGTTTGGGAGAGTAGTAGAACTGTCCTGGGGTCCAGAAACTGTTGTGTCATCTAATTGGTAATTGGAACTTTTATGATGGTCCGGAATCCATGTGGATACCTTCAGTAACATTAGCTGTCTTTGCAGTGGATCCTTGTGGTGAAGGAAATGAGCTTCAACAATGATTTTGAGTAAAGTTAAGATGGTTGTGGCATACAATGATTAGAGTATGATAGCTCAAAAGAGAAGAAGCATGTAGCAGTACAGAAAAGCTTGGAGATTATCACAAGATGATGCTTGATTAATAAATGTATTTTGGTTCATGTGTAATGAAAAATGACAGCACTGTGGTAATGTTAGGGTTTGCGGAATGGATGGAAATGAAAGAAAGGCACAATCTCTAGATTGAGTGCATCCTGGGATATGAGAGTTTTCAAGTCACTCATTATCCACATAACACTAGAAATATTAGTGGGTGCCTATTTATATACGATATTATACTCTTTCCTAAAAGTTAGCACGGTCTTCACAAGTGCTGACTGTGTCTGATTTCCAAAGCCAACTCCACACTCCATCAAAAAATCCTTGACTGCTGCGCCTTGCTGGCCTCTGAAGGTCAAGTAATTTCAGTCCCTATGCAGCAGTACTCAGACCCTGGGTACAGCAAAAACAACAAATAATTCTCACAAGAATTTCCCAATAGCTCAGAGCCTCCCATTTCCTCCAGAGTTGGAGATAGAGATCAAATTTTACTAATACCTTGGTTGCATAGAAGTTAGCATATGGTGACTAATTAACCTTCATTTAAAACACCTAATAGTGAAAATAACACAGAAATTAAAATGTGCTTGTCAGAATTGTGGTGGACAATGTGGCCTACATTCCTATTTGACATCATGTTTTAACATGATATTATGCATTTATTTTTGAGTAAGCTAGCAACACAAATTACCACTGAGTATTTTTTTTAATGAATATCAGAATGAAAGTCATAAATGAATATGAATTAATGGTACTTATAATGATTTAAATGGATTTTAATAATGTGAGTTACATGTGTGCAGGAAAATAAATGCACATTTAAACTTTTTCTAAAATGTTGTAAATAATCCTTGCAGTAAAATGATTTGCTTTGCAAGAAATGGATTGTGAACAACCAGGCACTAAGCCACCTCCAGGCAGGGTTCAGAGACAAGGTCAGCACTATCGACCAGGTTTTCCGCTTTGCTACCATAAAGTGGAAAACTGTAGATGTGGATTCAGGTCATCTCTTTGTGGCCTTCGTTGACCTGAAATCCGCTTTTGACCTTGTCTCGCGTCCTAAACTGTGGGAAGTTATGAGCAAAGCTGGAGTTCCCCGCTACGTGCTTAATATAATTAGAGATCTTTATTCAGGAAATTGTGCCAGAATACGATGGGGAATGGCAGGTGAACTGACTTCAGCGTTTCCCACAGATCGTGGTGTGAGACAGGGTTGTGTACTTGCGCCCACTCTGTTTCTTTTATTCATCAATGCATGTATTCCCTACCTTTTGGATTGCTCTAGTGATGCCCCTATTATGGGAGGTCAGAAGATTCCATGTCTTCTATTTGCTGATGACACCCTGTTACTATCCTGAACAGCCATGGGCCTTTCAAGTTTGCCTGCCAGGTTTATGGAGTTTTGTAAAGATCATGGCCTGGAAATGAACTCACTAAAAACAAAATACATGGTGTTTGGAGACAAAAAGTATAAAATGAAAAGATCTGTTCCTTTAGAGGGTGCCTTATTGGAAAGAGTGGGCACTTGTGATTATCTAGGTGTTAAAGTAGAAGACTCACACAACTGGTATGCCCACCTCCAGAAATCATTAATGTGTCTGAAACAAAGGGCGGGTGGCATTGTGAGACTCACAACCAGATCCCCTAGATTTGCTCTGACTCCTGCTCTTGAAATATATAAATCTCAAGCCAGTGGGGGGGCTTTGTATGGTGCCGAGCTATGGGGCCATTGCAATCTGGAGGACTTGGTAGGGGCGGAGAACTTGTTTTTAAAGATGTTGCTAAGAGTCCCTTCAAGCACCCCTTCTTTGCCTATCCAAATGGACCTAAATCTTTTTCCAATCAACCAGAGTGCCACATTAAGGCCACTACTGTCCTGGATTTGTTTGTGGTCATCAGACGCTCTTATTCCATTTAGATTTGGGTTGATCAATCTGGTGGGCACTAATTTTAACACTAGAATTAAGTGGTGTGCCTATGTTGAACGGTCCTTATTTCATTTTGGCTTGGGGTCTTATTGGAAGGATCCCTCTTCTATTCCTAAAAATGCCACCCAGACCTTGAAAGACGCTTTTTGGCTTAAAGTCCAAACTGCGCAATTGGCTGAAGTCGTGCCCTCTTCTATGACTGACAATTTTCTCCAATTTAAATGCCATTATGAGTTTGAGCTCTTCATGGATGCAGCATTCTCCCCAATTGCGCATGCCCTTTACATTAGATTTAGAATAGGGTCTCTTCCTCTGCGCTCTTTAACTTACAAATGGCCCAATTCAATCAATAGGTCCAAGTCATGCCGATGGGCTGTAAGAATGAAGAGACTGATTCCCATGTTCTTTTTCAATGTCCTGCATATTGCAAACAGAGGGTTCTTTGGATTATCCCTTATGCAAACAAATGGGCTTTAGGAACTGCTTACCTGCTTTGAGAGTACTCAAGTCAGATTCATCCGTACAAATAGTGTGCCCTGTAGCAACATTTTTCAAATCAATTTGGCGTTTTAGACTAGGGATTTTAAAGAACAAGACTCAGTAGTAGATATTAGAAGCAGGCATTATAGCGTACAGTTGCCGTTTATAAGTGTATGGTCATCAGTTTAATGTATTTATTACTCAGCTGAGGTTGCATGTCCTTTTTAAATTTTATATTTATGGTAAATTTTTCTAGCCACTGTTTTATTCTGTTTTGAATTTTCCTGTTTTTAAAGTTTGTTTTTAATCTTACCTGTTCTCCTTTTTATATCCTCTCCTCTGGATTGTTTTGTACTGTACTTTTATGGTATGTTTTTACGGAAATAAAGTAAAGTGAGTGAGTGAGTGAGTGATTTGCTTTGCCCCTGTGATCGAACTGTATGGTGGGCAATAGGTTTTATAAATGTATTAATTGAATTAATGTGTATGTAGGCTTTCTTAGCTTGACAGGGCCTGAAAGGTTTATTATGCAGCAGTAGAGGAAAATCACTTGCTTATTCTGTTCCCTTTGACCTGAATTCTTTCTTTAGGTTAGTGATGTGATGTTGAATGTCCTATTGTGTTGAAGATGAAAAACATGTTCCAATGTTACCATGTAATCAAGCTGTCGAACAAGACAGGAAACTTATAATTTTCATGTGAGAAATGTTTAGTTCATCCTGTGTACCATGAGAAAGAATTTTGAAGTATTAATCAACTAAAAAAAATTTATATTTTGTTGGAACTGTATCAAATAATTGAAATGACTAAGCGCTTTTCCTGAGAAAATCCGGATTAGTCGAAGGTGACAGAGGCAACCATTGGATACCGAAAATTGGGGCATATTTATGAGCCCCTAGGCCACCTTGTGCCACATTAGCGTAATTTATTTTTACACTAATGTGGCCCAACGAGGCCAAAATCCTAGCGCCATATTTTCAAAGTGGCGCAATGCGTGCATTGTGCCACTTTGTAACCCTTTGCGCTACATTATGTCGCCGCCAGGCATAATCTATGCAAATGGGGCGTTCCCCCGTTAGGGGAACCGAAAACATTTTGCAAGGAAATCTAAGACATTTCCTTGCGTCATTTTGTATGCCACTTTTAACGCCTGCTCAGAGCAGGCGTTAAAAGGGGGCTTCCATTATTTAAAATGGGCTGCTATGTACTCTGCAGGAATAGCACCAATATTTTGGCGCTACTCCTGCAGAGTACATCAATAGCGTCATGAAAAATGATGCTATTGCCCCCTACTCTAAGCCATGGTGCACTGTATTTTAACTACGGCGCATGCATAGTGATGGTAGGGGGGGCGTTAAGGGGCACAGGGAAAGTGGCACTGCATTTGGTGCAGCGCCACTTTCCATAAATCTGCCTTCTTGTGTGTAAGATGAGCCCACCTGAAGGACCAATTGAAATGCCCATGGATATTTGTAATCAGTGAGGAACTTTGGAACTTGGTATCATTCTGCTTCTGCCTAGAGTCTACTACTTGTCTCTCTCTGCTAGAGACGGTCTTGGAGTGCTGATGATCCCAGAAGTGGTGCTGCTCTCTGCTTCTTCTGGACCCATTTATCCCTTAGCTATCTTCTGAAGAATAAAGTTATACTTTCTAATTGTCCTTGCTTATGCTGTTCAGTACTAATGTGCCCAACTAATTCTGAACTGCTAATCTGTTTTACGTGCAGCACATGTTCTGCACCGTCCTGATGCTGCTGTCTACTGATGTTGGGAGAAGGTGAACGCTCTGTCAATGAAACTTCCCTGTCTGCTGCTCTCTGAGGAGGGTATGAGTAAATGTGGTTTCTTATTTCCTTTCCAGTTTAGAGAATTACACCAGCATATTTGTAAAGAGAGTAACCCTAGTTAGATGATTTTTAAAAATTATTTTTGTCCTTTCTTTCACCTTTGCCTACATGTGTAGCCTGTTCCCACACATGCAAGTCCAAATTTGTGTTAGTGATAAGGATGGCCCAGCTCTGAGATTGAATGGTGTTAATTTAAATTTGTTGATTCGCTGATGTCACCACCATCTCTTTGAAATCTGAAATGAATGTGCATTTTGTTGTTTTGCTAATTTAAGTTATTCTTTAGGAGTGTTTAACAATATTGATGTTTAGTAGGCTAAATCTCTATAGATGTTTCGGTCTGCCTATGGTTTTCATTTATGTTTATAACTTAGTTTTGTGCACCATATATGTTACAGTGATTTTGGGATTGTAATAAAGCTTTAAACTTTATTCAGGTTTGAGTTTGATTTAGTGTTTAAATTGTTAATGATGTCTAGAGTTGTTTATGGTTTATGTGATTGACTTGTGATTGAATGAATTTGACTACTACAGTCTTCACTTAGTCCAAGAACCAGTCGACTTCTAGTGGTGGGATAAGGTATTGTGGTTATGATGTCTTACCAATGCGCTTGTGGTTTCCGAACCCAAGGCTGCAAGAAGACTTTCACGAGTGCGCTAGTATTGACATTCACTATAGACAAAAAGGCAGTGCATATCTCAGCTTCAGTCATAGAATTTGATGGCATTTGGCGGCAAATGAATTGAAAAGAATGTTCAAGCTGTTAGATAACAATTTAGGCAAACATACCTGTGAGGGCATCTGGAACGGCATAATCAAGAATGGCATTTGGGGAACAGTTTTTAAAACGCAGACTGGCTCTCCAAAATGGTGGGGTTCAGCTGTCATGTTCATTTTGGCCTCAGGGAATCTCTTGCGGTACAAAGGATTTCAACTAGATGCCTAAAAAAGTAAACAACGAGGAGAGGAGAGTAAAAAGAGATGGTGGTGTGAAATCTATTTTGCGGCTTGCTGCTTGTCTGGAGGTTGCCTGCCCCTGTTGCTGAGTATCACACATCTGCACTCAGTTTAGGGGGTGTTTCTCCTTCAGTGCTTGAGACTTTCCACGTTATTGGTGGGGGACGCTAAAGGCTTTGGTGTGCTGATTGGGAATGTCGATTCTTCGCGGCAGTCGCACTATTGGTGATGGGGGTCCTCTCATACCAACACCTGGCTCAGGGTGCACGAGAACCAGGGGTGCTGACACTGACTTGGAGCCTGCACTGGAACCAGTACCCCCTGGCAAAGCACCCCAAAAAGTGCCCAAAGCAGCAAGGGCATACAAGGAGATCAACAAGCCCTATGACCCTGTCCAGCAGATGGAAATGCCTAGAGCTAATTGGGCTCCTACAGTGGAGGAGGCCATGGTTAATAAGGAACCTTAAACGGCTACTAAGGGATTCCAGGGCAATGTCTGCAGTAAAGGCCAGGCCACAACCAGCATTGAGAGTACCCCATGTAGGCGTGCAACCAAACATACCTTTTTTTTTTTTAAAGACATTTTTTATTGTTTTCATGCGAAATAGCAAAAACAGAAATATCAACAATAGCCATCATCAACGATGTTGCAGAGGGTGGCAGCCGGTATATTACTAGCAAACTACAGTGTAATACCCCAATTAACCTCCATAATGAACACAGGATGAAGAACCCAGTCAGCCCTCGAACAATCAATAAGGGTCCCCTTACCCCTCAAGAAACATAATTAGTCCCCATCCGTGGTGGCAGAGTCCTCTGCATCTGCTGAGGTTGAGGGCCCTCACGGTCCATCAAGACAGCCAGAAGGTCTACCCACAACCCCAGATTGTCTGCAGCCTTTTTATCACATCTACACTGCTTCAGTTGCACCTCCTGTGCCACTGCCCACTCAGCCACATCTGCACCACACTGGGACCGACCTGACCCATTCAAGTGATGCCCCCTGGCATTCACCAGCAGTAGTAACTAGTGCAAGAACCTAAACACCAGCTTCTGCGTTTTCTGCATACCTATGTCACCTAACAGGCAAACTGCAGGGTTCGCAGCAATAGGACTCCACACCAAGGTCCTCACCCAAGCCACCACACTCATCCACAATGCATATACTGCAGGACATGTCCACGCCAAGTGTAAAATATAGGCTACGGAGGCCTGGCATATCGGACAGCTAACCTACCTCCTAGGATCCATTTTATATAAGTGCTCCAGTGTCATGCACGTGGAATGAAGAAAAGTAAAATGTGCAAGTTTAAATATGGCATTGTTAGATATGAACTTCACCTACGCACACATTCTCCACCACAGTGCACCTTTAGTATGTATCCCCAGGTCGCTATCACATGCCGCATAGGTAGGGTTTGGAGTGTGAGACTGATCGTCTGCGATGGCTTTTTATAGGAGAGAGACAAAGTGGAGGGCCCCCTTCCAATTCAAACAAGTTCTGAAAAGTGAGTGACGTGTACGGTGCACCAGGGAAGGAGGGCCATATATCTCTGACTAGCATGCTGCAGGTACTGCTCTGACCCTAAGCAAAAGCTGTCCTGGGTTACTTCAAATGTAATAAATTCTTCATTGGGGAACAAGTTCCCCAGTGTCTGGCAACCACACTCTCACCAGGCAGGCACATCCACAGATTCCTCCAGCACACAGAGTGCTGGCAGGTCCCAAAGAACTAAGGGCCAGATGTAGCAAGAAACCAAATTGCGACTTGCAATTTGCGAGTCCGTGTACTCGCAAATTGCAAGTTGCAATTTGGTATGCAGAAAGGTGTCTCAGACACCTTCTGCAACCCGCAATGGGGTCGCAAAGACCCACCTCATTAATATTAATGAGGTGGGTCGCAGTTTGCGACCCCATTGCGAGTATGGGCCCTCACGGGGATGGTGGCCTGCTGGAGTCAGCAGACCACCATGTCCGTGACTGCTTTTTAATAAAGCAGTTATTTTTTTCCCATCTGCAGCCCGTTTTCCTTAAAGGAAAACGAGCTGCACTTGGACAAAAAACCGAAACCTTTAGTTTCGGTTTTTTTCAGGGCAGGCAGTGGTCCATTGGACCACTGCCTGCCCTGAAAAATGTTTTTTTTTTCCAATCACAAAGGGGAAGGGGTCCCATGGGGACCCCTTCCCATTTGCGACTGGGTTACCATCCACTTCAAGTGAATGGTAACTGCGATTCCATTTGCGACCGCTTTCGCGGTCGCAAATGAAATTGAATCGCATTGTGAGTCGCAAATAGGAAGGGAACACCCCTTCCTATTTGCGAGTCGGAAATGCATTTTGCGAGTCGGATCCGACATTTCTGCATAGCAAAGAGGCTTTTGCGTCTCGCAAACGGCGTTTTTCACTGTTTGCAAGGCGCAAACGCTTTGCTACATCTGGCCCTAACTCCTTAGCAAAAGGAGCCCTCTGCAGCACCAGTCTCATGGTCTGTTCTTAAAAGGATGCTGTGTGTATAATTGAGTATGGGACCCAGGCCACATTCGGACCCCACCCGCCATCAGAAGCTGGGGAAGAGACAGGCCCCTTGCCACATCCTGCAAGAGGAACTTCTCCCAGGTACCCTCTCCTCAACCCAATGCGTAGTGTGATGGATCTGAGAAGCCAAGTAATATTGCTCCAATTTGGGAACAGCCAGACCCCTACTTCTAGTGGTTGGAACAAGTAGTAACTCACCACTCTACTACGTCCCCTGCCCAGATCAGCAAGGTAAGGAGGAAATGCAACTTCCCAAACACTGAATGAGGAAAAGTGTCAAATGGGTGCTGCAGAGAATAAAGACATTGTGGCAAGAACACCATCTTGGAAACATCCACCCGACCCACAAGGCTAAGAGGTAGAAAATTCCAAAACTGCATGGAAGACTGGAGGCCCTCAGTGATTCTCTCGATATTGTACTGCAAGCGTTTCTGTTTCATGTGGGCCACCATCACCCCCAACTATCAGATTTGGAGGGGCAATTCCAGCAACATTTCTGGGTCATGGGTGATCAACATCCCTAGAGGAAACACCAGTGATTTCCTGTGATGAATGTTAAGACTTGAGATCTCTGCAAAGGCATCCAGGTAGCTCAACAGAAGGAGAAGAGACTGCTTAGGGGCCGAGAAAAGGGTGTTGTCAGCATACCGAGACACCAGATGATTAATACTCCCAACTCAAATCCCCCATCCAGCCATAACATGTTGAATCTGAATGGCCAGCAGATCCAGGGCCAGAGCAGAAATGAGCAGTGACAATGGGTAGCCCTAACATGTACCCCTACCCACTAACCATGGATTAGAGCATACCTTACCACTGGCACCCGACCGTGGGACTGGTGTAAAAGAGACGCACCCAAGCTCTTGCCAAACCCCATTGCCTCTACCATCCACATAAGGTAATACCGGTTTACTGTATGAAAGGCTTTGGCAATGTCAATGAAGACAACAGCCAGTTCTTCTTCTCCACCCTGCATCTATTGCAGGACATGCATCAGCCGCCATGGGGTCATGGAGGTACTCTGACCTTGTACAAAACCACATCAGTCCTCGTGAATCAACTGTGACATCACCAGACATAACAGAAGGGACAGTGCCTTGCACTTTTGTATCCATGTTGATCATTGTAAGCAGTCAATAGGTGGATGGGCAGATTCGGTCTGACCTGGCTTGAGCATCATAGAGATGCAACTTTCCCACATGGACAGAGGCAGCACACTAGAGTCCCTGGCCTCCAAGTACATCTCCCAATAAGTGTTGAGTAAGAATGGGGGTAAAAGCCTGGAGAAATTCGGCAGGTAAACCATCACTGCCAGGTGCTTTCCCCATGGGCCACTGCCAAAGCGCTGTCCCTATCTCTTCCAGGTTAAAATTGGCATCCAGACCTTGAAGAGTGGCTACCACCAGCCACAGAAGCAGCAAAGAGGTCAGAATTGTGGAGATGCACTCTGGGTCAGGCAGGTGCATATTCTGAAACACCTGCTCCAGGTGAGACATGAGGACATCGACTATGTCCCCCTGTGTGTAAATTTGTACCTCTGGGGGACCTAAGTTGGAGGATAGGGTGGGGAGGAGATTCTGGCCAAAAGATCCAGGCCATAAACTGCCCAGAGCTAGTTCTCTTCTTAAGAAGTTGTTGATACGGTTTTAGGGTGTATTTCTCTAACCTGTTCCTTGCCTCAGCAACCTTTTGTTAAACCAGCAACTCCACTTGCCACCCCCCTCTTCATCCTAGGGAAGCCGTGGACGGTCAACAGCTCATCCTCCTTGTGAATGAGTTTCATTTGCAACATGCGCCTCACCCCTCAGGTGAGACCTATACAACTCCACCGGATTACAGCCTTCATTTCCTCTCATTCGGTTGACTGGCAACATGTCAAGTACCAGTTAACCTTCTCCGCTGCTTTGCAAAGATCATCTCACAGCAGATTCACCTCAATGGATACATCTGCAATTTGGCCCTCAAGTGCCGTTACAGAGGCCTGTATCACCTCCAGAAGGTCAGCACGTGATGGCTCCTCCTGGTGTACCCTGGAGAAAGCTCTTGGGTTGCTGGTCAATCTTGACAAGTGCATCTGTGGGTGTTCTTGTAAGGGATAGTGTATTGGATGATAGTATTCTCGTGCTGCTGTCTCTGGAGCCTATCCTTCCCCATAGTCAAGATGAGGAGGGGTGATCATTCTGTGGGAAGCTCCCAACAAAGTCCAGACCATAGATTCCTCCCAGGCCCACTCGCCCAGGTAGAAGTTACCACCCAGGAGGGGAAACTCCTTGCAAGAAAAGGCAGTTGGGTGATTCCCAGGAACCACAGTCGTAGCGCTGGCAAGCAGGGGCCACCTGTAGTTCAATGAAGGTAGGAAAACAGTAGCACTCAAGAAAATTACCACATTGTAGCTGCAGAGGGTCACATGTAGCAGTCACAAATCAGGATGGTATCCCCCGTCACAGTGCTAGTAAATTATCCACCCCTTGCCTCCACGTGTTAGCTCCACATAAAGGCTTACAATGATGATCAGAATGTCCACACAACTCTCCGCTGCTGTATGGTCCGACCAGGATACCTGCAGTGTCAACTCTCCAGTAGCCCTTGGGTGATCAACAATCCAGAGCATACCAAGTGGGCCCCCTTGCTGATCCACTCCTCGAACACTATGGGCTGAGGCCTCTGCCTTGGTGTCCTCCTTTGGCGAGCGCCGTCCTTCTGTCTGCTCGTTGTTGACTGCTGCAAGACTCCACCTAGGATCCTCCAAATACCCCTGTGTAGTTGGGCAAGCCCACCTATCCTTCAGGGGTCCGTCCTTCTGCTGACCTCGGAGCCCCCTCAGTGTTTCTCTGGCACACCTGCCAGTGTGAATGGGCACCCTACCACTGGGCATCAATTGCAGGGCCCCCAAGACCTCCACAGCAGCCCCACCAGGCTGGCTTCAAGCATGCCCTGCCTCAGAATCATCACAGGCCTCCTTCTTGCTACCTGAGGCCTGTGTGTATGCCTGAGCATACCTAGGAGCAGACTCCACAAGGCCCCTCACTCTTGTCATCACGAAGGTTGGAAGGGTGGGTGGTTCGAAGGAGCCCTCAAGCGTGAGCCTGCAGGTTGCTGGTCTGGCTCCCCTTTCTGCCAACGCACATTCTCGGCCTGCAGTACTGCAGGACTCGACCCGCCCAGCTGGCCTGGGTGCCACCAGCACCAATGGGGCACACCCCTGACAACTTGCATGCCCCCTGAGCAGAAAAACCATGATACAGTGCAGATGCCCCTGTTAGGCTCCAGAGGGCTGGATGTCACAGCCTGACCAGGTCCCAGGAATAACAGCTTTCAGGTCTCACTCCACACCCTAGCTCTTCAACTGAAGCCGAAGGTCGCTGAAACACTACTCCCGCGGAGTCAGCAAGTACGAGGAAGAAGGATCATGCATAAGAGGCATGATTTAGTGCATAGTTTTGGGAAGTTGATGTAGGATATTAAAGCAGAGCGGTGGAGCTCCCTACTGGCATGTCCTGTCAGCCATCCAGTTTGGCTATGCCCCCAAACATACCATTTGTTACACACAAAAAAGGAGCTTCTTATGCAGAATGATCTCCCACCTACCTCCATATAAAAGACAATGGTGGACTTTTTTTAATCCTAAAGTCCTTGGTCTCTTGTTACCACAGTTCCATCTGCAGAGTAGTAACTGGCTAATCCTGCAAAGCCACAGTAAGTGGAATATGTTGCTTGTAAAACTATGGCATCTGCTGATTGTGGTATGACTGGGGTGCTTACCAATGTCATTAAGCATACCATTAGGAATAATGGGCCCAGTGAAGTAGATGTTGCTGCATGAAGTGCACAAGTAGCAGCTGCTAGAGGTTTACGACTTAATAGTCCAATAAAAATGTTTAAAGACAGGGTGTCACAGGTCAATGTGGGTAGGCAGCGTAGTCTTAGCAAACAGAGCCTTCGGATTGTCCTCATAACAGTGGGGACATTGGAGGAACCAACGAGGATAAGCTTCTCTGCAGTCCAAGGGAATAGAGCTGACCCCCACCAATTAATTTCAGCCAATGTGTGAGTCTCCAAAATCCCAGTCATGCCTTGTTACTAGAGGCAATATTTACAGTCTAGATTAGCCTCCAGAGTCTCCTTCTGATGATAAGGCAAGACACACTATTCAGGTGGCTCCCCCTCTGTAACATCTATTTACAATATAGACCAATTACATAGGGAAGAATATGAAAAGGACTCACTGGCTTTAAAAATTTATCACCTTAAGACACAGGTGGTACTGCGTAAGATGTCTAAGAACATGGATGTATTTGGTTGTTTGAATGCTCCAGCCTTGTGGAGTCAACGCAAGCAATCAAACATCAAGTTGGTCAGATGAACTTAAATTGCAGGAAATGTCATAAAAAATAAACAATATTGTTATACAGTTCCTACAAACTGAATAGGACTGCATATTAGGTCAACCTGAACTACAGAATACAGGGGAGTAGTCCACATATACTATCAGAAAATGTTGACACAATTCCTATCTGGCTCACAGTTCTCAATCTAAACCCCTGACATTTTCTGTGTACCAGATGGTGTCAGCAACCTTTGACATGACCACTCTTATTCCCAAAGAAATCGAGGAAACAGATCTTTCCTTTCATTGTTACTCCTGTATGCCCAAGGTAGACACAAGAGAGATACGAAATGGCTTTTCCAACATTTATTGAAACAATCATTGTCTTGTAGAGAAAGCATGAGCTGCGATTATTATGCAACTGCAATAAAGTATTGTAACCAGCATTATGAGAATTGTGAGAAAGATAAACAATTCAACCATGGTACATTTACTATGTTGTTATACTCCTATCTGCTACCACCCAGGCCATTAAGAGCATAGCACGAGTACCCTCTGCAGATCCATTAGAGTAGCCTGATCCCCTATACCTGGGTATGGTGTGCAAGGAAGGTGATCTGATGTAGTGCAGGCTGTTGTCTTTTACAGGATAGAGTCAGCAGGGCTGCATCTCATTCACAGTGTACCACGTTCCATAATAATTCCAGCAGATGTGCTCCTCTGCCGAATGCAGCACAGAGGCAGTTGATATAATAAAAGCACTGTTCATATTGCACTGTGTCAAAGATGCAGAACTGATGCGCACGCTTGTCTGGAGCCGCAGAGCCGTCTCGAACCGACAACATAACACAAGGGTGTCATGTTCTATGTACCTAGCCTTGGACAGTGTGTACAGACTACATGGCAGCAACGGTTACTAGGAATAAGCTGCATTTACGGTATCTTTGTGTTATCATATGAACGTATAAACATGTAAAAAGTCACCACTGGAAAAAGATGTCAAGGTAAAATATGAAATCTGGAAGGGAGACTCAGCGCGGGCCCTAATGTACTTCACTACAATATTGAGAATCACACATGGTAAAACAACCTCCATCTGCTAGGGATCACCGAGGGGAACAAAGTGGATAATTGGGGGATAATTCAAGAAGCTATATCGTTCCCTTAGTAAGACAGTCATTCCCTCAGCTCAGTTACTGGGATATTGATTGTCAGGTACATAGGGCTCACTGAGTTTCCTTTCAAAAGCTGAGCTAGGGCAGAGCAGTGCAGTATTCCTGTGCTATCTTGATTGACATTTGGTGAACATATTAAGTGCTGGAGCAAGGTTTTACTTTTTATCTGTTCTTCATAGAACATCTTCCAGTACTGATATGTTTTTTGCACGTTATAGTAGTATTTCTATCTTGAGTTTTGCAGCTAATCCAAGGATTATCTTTGATCATAATCCATTGTTCCAACATGCTATGGCAAGTAACCTCCAATTTCCCTGCCCCACGTCACTGGACCTTTGATCGTAAATTGCTGATGGATTCAGCCTATATTAGTTTTAAGTGTCCATGTACCAGTGGATTTATTAATTTTGATAGAGACTCTACAAAGCCAACAATTGTCTGGGATACTTTAAAAGCTTTTGTTCGCAGTCAAACTCTGAGCTATACTATTCAAAAGGATAAAGCAGAAAAAGTGGCTGAGGAACAGCTGTGGAATACATTGTTCCGACTAAAAGTTGAGTACCCACTGTGTGGTAGAAAGAAGTATCCTCTATATAGTTTATCCCAAAACTTTATACAGCGATATCCTTGTGGATGATATCAAAAACATGGAATAGGACTTGTTTGAAGCTTCAGATGAAACGTTTATCCTGTTTTGACAATAGTGAGAAAATGGGGTGTTATTAGCTTTTCAGGTAAAGGACTAGAACAATGTAAGTCGATTTTGGGTAGTAGAGACTCAACAGGGAAAACTGTAACAAAGGGTGCTGACATTTTGACTGCTTTCCATCAATTATATTCCATCCTTTATGAGGATGATTGTATGGTTTCTCAAGAAAAAGTCTAGCTATCTTAGGACAGCTAGTGTTCATTAAGGGACAGCCCAGCAGTAGGAATTGCTAGATCAACCAATAACAAGGCAGAAGATAGAAAGAGCTATCTCTCAAACAGCAGCTGGTCCCTCTTTCATTTCTACTGAATTCTATTAAACGGTTTTTTTTTTAAATAATAATTCTGCTACTGCATGCCCTAGTCAACTCCTCCACTTTCTTAAGTTCTGTATCATTACTATGTTGGTGTGGGAGAAGAACCAATATTGCAGTTCTCCTAAAGAAGGATAATTGTATCTCATTGGCCTATTTGTCCTTTAAATTCATATACAAAATGTACACCTAAAAATTATACGTCTCACTACTGTTGTTACCTGACTAGTCTATCCAATGCAGCATGGATCTATAACCTCATGGGACACTACTTTTCGCATTGACCTAGCCATAATCGCTGTTTAGGTTTTAAGTGAACAGAAGAGACCCACCGGGATTATGCTATTGGATTCTGAAAAGGCATTCAGCAGGGTCTCCTGGCAGTACTTATGGTCTGTGATGACACTAAAGGGCTTTGGTTCATGTTTCTCAACAGGAAACAAGGAGCTTTACTCCTCTGTCACTGCTAGGGTGGTCTGTTTGGGGAGCCTCTCCGAAGTAATACACATTAATTGTGGTACAAGACAGGGGGGCCATCTTTCCCCACAGCTATTTGCTGTTCACTTGGACCCCTTTAGCAAAGTGCTAAAATCATCAATATAAATTCCGTTGTTACAGCTGCACAAATGAGAGTTTAAGTTCTTAGCGTATGTGGACAACATAGCAATGTTGACATCTTCTCCAATGGAATCTCTTCCAGTAATTGAACGTGTTACACTGTTGTTTAGGTAAGTCTCGGGATACAAGTTAAATAATAGGACTGAAATTCTAGCAAATGCATCTCCAGAAACTCTAAATGTTGGAAGGTAAGTTTCTTCTGCTAGATATCTACGTGTTCATATCTCCCTTAATATGGAAGCTATTAGTGCCCTTAATTATGATGCTCTACTCTTGGTTTCTCTGGCCACATGCAGAGAATGAGACGGACTTCAATTGGGGCTAATAGGTAGATGCAATGTTATTTTGACTGGTTATCTCTATCTGGTTAGGTGCATTCTCCTTTTTTTGTAAAGGTTTATTTAAGGAGGTTGAAGCCAGTTGGCAGAAATTCACCTGGCAATGTAAAAAACCTCAATGTCCCATATGCTAATTGCAGCTGATCCGCAGGGGGTGGAGGGGTTGTTGCACCGCTGTCACTCTGGTGCTTTTTTGTCTCTTTCATTTTAAGACTCACAGATGTACTTAGTCCACGCATATGAGACCTGGGCAAACTATTTCTTAATTACCTGGTTTTCTGTCAAGTTATCTTACCTGAGAAAGGTTTGGCAGACATGGCCTATTTTAAACACACACGTTTTAAAACTCTTCTTGCTATCACAAGATTTGGCAAGCTATTTGGTCCATGTGCCGCATATCAAGGTTTCATCAATGTACATCTCTTGGGTTTAACCCTAACATACCCGTTGTTTGCCCATGTGTGACGGGGATAATGTCAGCTTAGATGAAGTTTTACCCTGGCCCTTCTCTTCTCCTCAGCAACACAAGATGCACCTGTCTTTTTCTTACAGACTACATGGGACGTCTGTCCCTTTAAGACATCTAGACGTGAGGAGGGGCTTGGCCTTGAGTGTGACACTGATTAGCCCCCAGATGAATGGTGGCTGGAAATTGGAAGGACAACGAACCCGGAAGGAAAGATTGCCGACAAGAGAGGGAGAGAGGAGCACCAAACAGAGACACTGTGGGAAACCAGCAAAGGACTAGACCGACTGGCACAGGACGACTCAGGAGGCTCCAACAGGATGAGAGTTGGTGGAATAAGCCGGGAGGCCACCGTCCCCTTGGGTTGCCCCACCACTCTCCCGGAGGAGTGTGGCTAACCCAGGTACATGGGCATCTGCCAGGACAAGTGGGAGGGTGAAAAACGGGTAGTTGTGAAGAGGGTAAACCTGTCGCAAAGAGACAGGCTCCACTTCTATTTTTAAAGATAGGAATGAGCCTCGCATGCCACATTTTCAAGTAAAAGAAACTAGCATGAAAACACGCTGACGGCATAGGGAAAACTGTGATTATCTCCCTCACACCCACCCCCATAAAAAATAAGACAATACTAAAGAGTATACACTTACCTGTGTTTTTTTTCCTCTTCTGTCCGAGGGGCTTGACAACCACAGTGGTGCAGTCCGGTCGAGACTAGAGGGGTGAGGAAGAATGGAGAGGATCATTACGAACCAAGCCACAGAGGAGCAAAGCATGAGCTGTACATAGAGAAAATAAAGAGACCCATAAGTAACCAAACAAGGCGTAGATTACTTTATTTATCCATCTACTTAGCCATTTGCCTGCCCATGTGACAAGTGGCAAGCCAGATAGGAGTGCTGACCCCCGTCTGCTACAAGATGGAACAAGTTGTACATCAATTATGCGAGGGCCAACGGAAATTGGAATGGGCCCTTGAGAAACACATGAAGCAAGCGGAAGTAGACCGGACTGTATTCGCCAATGCCATTCGTTCACAAGGGGACAATCTCACTAAAATGGCAGAAGGCCAGTCTCAGTTGTTCGCTGGCATTGACTGTTCACGAGGACCCACAGTATCAGGGGCTATGGTACCGCTACAGAAGTATGTACCCAGGGAAGACCCAGTGGCGTTATTTCTGAACGCTGAGTGAGCTGCTCCTGCCAGCGCCTGGCCAACCGAATGATGGCCCTTCTATTTATCACCGTTGCTTACGGGAGAAGCACAAGTGGATATCAGATTGTCAACCGGGATGGGACGACAGGTCATGGGGAGGTGAAACAATTTATTATGGATCGTTTAGGCATAGATGAAGAAACCCACAGACTGAAATTTAGGAAGGAAAGAGGTACACCCGAGGATACCCCAAAAGCCTTATTTTATAGGATAAAAGGCGCAGCAGATCACTGGCTTAACCCCTTGGAATTAACAAAGGAAGAAATCATGGAAAAAATCTACCTTGAACAATACTTGGAAGCATTACGATTTCAAACGCAAAAATGGTTAGAACAACATGCTGAGTTGACTCTCGACCATGCAGTAGAAATGGCCACTTCCTTTGCACGCGCCCAGTCTCGAGGCTATTTCCCTTACCCTGAAAAGATTTACAAGCCTTTACCCCTGTCCAGTCACAAGTATGAGAAAAAAAAAACACCAATGAAACTTCCAAGATTAGGATAGGGAAACCTGAGCCTGTGGTAAACCCTGGTCCTCAATGCTATGAATGTGGGGAGTGGAGCCATATCGCCCGATTCTGCAAAAGACGAAAAGAGAAGGGGGATGAAGAACCCATGGACATCGGGTATATTCCCAGGAATGTTCTCTATGCCCAGGCCCTCTTTATTATGTGAGTTTATTGATAAATGAGGCAATCATAACCACTTTGTTAGATTCCGGCTGCAGGCAATCGGTAGTCAGGAGGGAATGAGTACATCCTTCCCAAATAATTCCAAACAAAAAAGGTGGGGATACTTTCTGTACATGGTGACACCAAGGTATACCAAGTCGCAAGACTTAAACTCTCCAGCCCCTCAGGGGTGAGTAGCATAGTCAAAGTAGGGGTTCTACCTTGCCTCCCTGGACATCTCATTTTGGGTACAGATAATCCCCACTTTCTTGAGTTGTTGTTGGGAAACCTTTTACAGAAAAAGATGATCCAGACACAGCAAATCACGAAAGAGTCTTTTTGTTCTCTTCTTTCCCCAGAACCATGGGTACTGGACAAAAAGGTTTGCAGTGGCACAAGTTAATGATAGCACCCTTCAGAATGCTTGGCAAAGTGCCAAGAGTAACTCAGACTCCTCTACTTCCACATATCCATATTTCATCATACAAAAGAGCCTCCTTTACCAATTAGGGAAGGTCACTGGTACCCCTCAGTTGTTGGTTCCATTAGGATATCGTGACCAAGTCTTGTTTTTTGCACATTCTCACCTTCTAGCCGGTCACTTTGGAATTGAAAAGACCAGCCAGTCCATCCTGCAGAATGTTTATTGGCCTGGGATATGTGCACAGGTCAAACCATATTACCAGGAGTGTGCCATATTTCAGAAAAAGAACTCCTATCAACCACCCCAGGTACCATAACCCCTAGTTGGAAAGCCATTTGATCGTATTGGTATGGATTTAATAGGACCCCTGCCCAGGTCCACACAACGTTTCCAATACGTCTTTGGAATGGTTGATTATTCTACAAGGTATCCTTAGGCTATTCATTTACAAGTGACCATGCCAAAGGTCATTGCCCAACATCTTATAGTAGTGTTTTCTCAGATGGGATTTCCTTGTGAGATCCTTACAGATCAGGGAACTCCCTTTGTTTCTAAAATAATTAAACAAGTTTGCAAACAGTTAAACATAAAACATCTGACCACTTTTGTTTACTATCCCCAGACAGATGGCCTTGTTGAGAGATATAACGGGAGCCTCAAATTAACTCTAAAGAAGATGCTGTCTAGTGATGGGAGAACTTGGGACCAGTTACTCCTGCTTGCCTTGTTTGTCTTAAGAAGCCAGATCCAAAGTAGTTTGGGGGTCTCTTCTTTTGAGTTCCTCTTTGGGTGACGACCATGTACTCTACAGTAAATAACAAAAGAAGCATGGGAAAAAGACTCAGAAGATGAGGCCTGTTCTCTTTTGGAGTATACTAGACAGCTCAAATGCCGTTTAGGGAAACTAAGAGCACTAGCCCATGAAAACCTAGAGAAATCCCAACAAAAACAGAAGTACTTCTATGAGAAGGGTAAACAGTGGAGGGAACTCACTGTAGGAGATTGGCCTCTGATCCTTCTACCCAACTCTGCTGCTAAAATGGAGAAAGAGTGGCAAGGACCCTGTGAGATAGTTAAGAGTGTAGGAAGAGTCACCTACGAGCTACTCCTCCCCAAAACGGAAAACAGTTATATCACATTAACATCCTAACAAAACGGTTAGGGCCTCCTCCCAAGACTGTACAAATGGTGAACTCCGTAGATAAGATAAAATCTACTGTAAGTGATATCGACATCAATAATTCCCTATCCAAAGCAAAAAAAGATTAAATTCTGACTGTACTATCAGATTATATAGACATTGTTTCAGATCTGCCCGGTAGGACTAACCTCGCTATGCATTCCATAACGCCCCAGGAAGGTGTTGTGATCAAGCAACGACCATATCATATTCCTGAGTGAGGTGTCTTGTTCTCCAGGCAGAGGTCACACAAATGCTTAAAATGGGGGTCATTGTCCCACCCAAAAGCGAATAGTGTTCGCTTATAGTACCCATCCCAAAACCGGACAGCAGTCTATGGTCTTGTATTGACTTCCAGGCAGTGAACAGAGTTTCCAAACTAGATGGATACCCCCTACCTAGAGTAGACAAGATGGTCGAGAGGCTTGGAGAAGCATGCTACGTAAGCACTATCGACTTGATTAAAGGCTATTGGCAGATCCCGTTAAACCCAGCTGATCAAGAGAATACAGCCTTTGCTACCCCTAATGGGTTCACCACTTCACTGTCCTCCCCTTTGGGTTACATGGGGCCCTGCCACCTTCCAGAGACTCGTGAACAGCCTACTAGCAAAACACCAGGGATATTCAGCAGCTTATAGTGGTATTCAGCAAGACATGGTCAGAACACCTTGACCATCTTACATCAATTCTATTGGAATTACAACAGGCCCACCTCCATATCAGTTTAAACCTCAATTTCAGGAGGCAATGGGTCCCTGAAGTAAAGCACCCCTAGCACATCAAAAATACAGCAAATCCAATCCACTCAATGATTGAATTCTATAATAATATAACAGGTTTAATATAGAAATTCAAAAGGTGCGGTACAGAAATAATAGAGGGAAACTGCAATTAGTCAGTGCCTTAAAGGCTCTAATTGAACACAGCATACTGAGTAAAGTGCAAAGTCAAAATAATTGTAAGTCCCGGATGAGCAGCAAAATGGTAGAGAAATTGGGAAGCATCCCTAGTAGCATAGGAAAATCTACTGGCCCACCCCGAAAATCAATGGTTTATATAGCAAATCTTCACATAGGAATACATTGAAAGTGCTAAGTCATCACAGTGTGAGCAAAATAATTACAGCTCCAGCACATCAGAGCACAATTCTAATAAACCTTATAGTGCCTTAGCATCTAAGCACTATCCCACTATGTGAATATTGATTCTGCCCACTCTTTGTGAATGTCATCAGGAAATGGCTAGACAAACTAGTTACATGGTCAAAAGTTTTTTTTTTTTGCGAAGGAATCAAATACAGAGAGCCAGAAAAGGACCATCAAACTAGTAAACTTATTTAGGAACTTTTCTTTGTGGACAGCAAGAACCAAGCCAGTGGAAATAAACAAACATGACTCTACTTGACTGTGTGCTGCAGAAATAATGAACAAGCAATAAACAGTGAATGTGACATCTATTTTTAACATGGCGGCACCCTGGCCTAAATTGGTGCCTAGTTAACAAAAGACAGAAAAACACACTCTACTACATCATAACAAAATCGCTCCAAGTACACTAGCAGTACATCATTGGATACATGTAAAATCAAAAGTAAATATATATTCCACATGTTGTTAATAAAGCACATAAGTATAAACTGCACAAAAACTCTTACATTTATCAGTAGAATTTAAATGGAAACTTAAGAACTAGTCTTCAATTCATAAGGCACACACAACACTCATTTCAGAGGTAGTTCAATTTATATTTTTGAGTCTACCCTTTAAAGTTGTTTCTACAGTTTCTCATAATGGATTGAGGGTGGGCAGGATAAAACCTGCAACACCATACATCTCATGTGTCATCAACAATGTAATATGTGAGGCCATAGTCAATGTATCATAGCAGTGCAAGTTTTTGGTTTTAAAACACCAGTTGTTCTATTATTAGAATACTTACGTATAACTCCTCTTTATTCTTTGCTTTTTTCCAGTAAATGTCTATGTTTTTTAACATAAAGTAAAGTCTTTGGCTGTGCTCATTAGGAGGCTCGCTGCAGGGCTTATGCATAACATTCCTTGGCGGCCAACCCCTGCCATGCACGGCCTTCGGCTTCTCCAAACAATTGCTATTGTGCATGTCTACCAAAGTTGTGATTATTTTAAACTCTTTAACCCATCAATCAATTTCCATCTTCCTCTTGGTTTCTTGTCAACTATGATTTACGATATTCGTAGTCTGCGTGTAATGGAAAGAGCACCAGGAGCTGGAATTTTAACAAATAGCTTCCTTGTATGCAAATAGGCTTGTTAAAGTCTTCTGTTACACATCAACTTGAAATACAAGTGCATTTGCCATTCAGCCACAAAAGAGTTACTGGAAAAGGAGTGCCACTAATTAGTTGGTTCCTTCCCTGTTTCACACTGCCTGCTGCATTTTAAAAAGTTCACAGGATGTTGTTTGTTACAAAGCATAACACTTAGGGTGCATTTGTGAGTCAGTTCTCCCATGTTTGCATTGGTTGCATCAAAGATACATCTGATGAGTCCCATTATCTCAATCCGTTCAATAAATGGTTATAGATATAGGTGACTGTCTCTGCTTTGGCCTGGCTAGTTCAACCCATCTCAGGTTGTTGAAGTAAGCCTCAGCAAGGCCTACTAGTGCAAGGGGCTCACCTTTCTCTGTACAAAGTCCTCAGACCATGTAGGAAGAAGTTGGCACAGGAACTGAAATAAAAGACAAAGGGGGTCATTCCGACCCTGGCGGTCCATGACCGCCAGGGCCGGGGACCGCGGAAGCCCCGCCAACAGGCTGGCGGTGCTTCCTGGGCCATTCTGACCGCAGCGGTAAAGCCGCGGTCAGAAAAGGGCAACCGGCGGTTTCCCGCCGGTTTACCCCTGGCCCACTGAATCCTCCATGGCGGCGCTGCGTGCAGCACCGCCATGGGGATTCCGACCCCCTTCCCGCCATCCTGGTCCTGGTGGTAAACACCGCCAGGAACAGGATGTCGGGAACGGGCGTCGTGGGGCCCCTGGGGGCCCCTGCACTGCCAATGCCACTGGCATGGGCAGTGCAGGGGCCCCCTAACAGGGCCCCATAATGATTTTCAGTGTCTGTCTAGACAGACACTGAAAATCGCGACGGGTGCCACTGCACCCGTCGCACACCAGCAACTCCGCCGGCTCCATTCGGAGCCGGGTTCATCGTTGCTGGGGCTTTCCCGCTGGGCGGGCAGGCGGCCTTTTGGCGGTCGCCTGCCCGCCCAGTGGGAAACTCAGAATGACCGCCGCGGTCATTTGACCGCGGTGCGGTCTTTTGGCGGTCTCCGCCCGGTGGGCGGCGCCCGCCGCCCGCCGGGGTCGGAATGACCCCCAAAGTTTATTGACCTCATGAGGTGGTACTACAGTTCAAACAGCACCCTTAGGTAATGTCTGAAGTAGCACACTGAACTGAGAGAGCATGGCCCTTTTATACCCACGCAGGGGCTAAAAGGAGGTGGTACAATTATAGAAGCAAGACTTTTACACATGTAAAGTCATGTGGAAAATGCACAGTCGACAGGTAGGAGGAGCTAATAGTTTTCAAGGTCTAACAGCTGCAGACCTTACTGAGCATGTGCGAAAGTGGGAGATGCTAAATATAACTTGTCACTAGACAGATTTCAAGAGTAGTTAACAGAAAGGTAGGACAGAGCATATGGTGAGCACATGGCAGCATGTGACATAGAAAATGGCTGCCATGAATACAAAATGGATTCCGCGAAATGTTCACAATAGTTACAAATACAGATGTCTTCTGCTAATGCTTAATCTAATCGCTGCTAAAGTACAACAGACGACCCTTTCAGCATTAGCTGAAGACATTCGTCTTTCTGGGATAATCTAAATATGCATCTTGTATATTTATGCTCATCATTTCAGCTATTTCCTTATCTAACATATGTTGTGCTTTCATTTCTGTAATATTCTTTTGGTAGGCAGACAAGTAGTAATACACATGGAGCAGAACATTGGACCACACTGAATACAGATACAGCATGTGAAAAATATTGCAATCATTATACACAGGATAGTCAGTAGTTTCCAGCCCCAGGCGGAAACAAGAGCCCAAAACCATCCAGAAAAAGACCAAGTACCATTCTCTGTGTGGATTTCTGCAGCAATTTTATGCAATTTAGATATTGCATCATATACTGAAGGTGAGTGATCGGGAATGAAAACACAGCAACTACTACTGATGATGCGACCTGCACCACCTCGGTCAGCTAATATCACATCTAGGGCCAGATGTAGGTAGGTATGAAATTGCGAGTTGCAATTTGCGAGTCCTTCTGACTCGCAAATTGCAACTCGCAATTTGCCATGCAGAACGGTGTCTCAGACACCGTCTGCGAGTCGCTATGGGGTCGCAAAGACCCACCTCATTAATATTAAAGAGGTGGGTCGCAATTTGCGCCCCCATAGCGACTATGGGCACTCACGGGGATGGAGGCCTGCTGGGAACAGCAGACCTCCATGTCCGTGACTGCTTTTAAATAAAGCAGTTTTTTTTTTCCAAGTGTAGCCCGTTTTCCTTAAAGGAAAACGAGCTGCACTTAGAAAAAAAAAACGAAACCTTTAGTTTTTGATTGTTTTAGGGCAGGTAGTGGTCCCTTGGACCACTGCCTGCTCTGAAAAAATATTTTTGGGTCCAGTCACAAAGGGGAAGGGGTCCCATGGTGACCCCTTCCAGTTTGCGAGTGGGTTACCATCCACTTCAAGTGGATGGTAACTGCGACTCCATTTGCGACCGCGTACGCGGTCGCAAATGGAATTGCATACCACTGCGAGTCGCAAATAGGAAGGGAACACCCCTTCCTATTTGCGAGTCGGAAATGCATTTTGCTAGTCGGTTTCGACTCGCAAAATGCATTTCTGCATAGCAAACACACGTTTGCGACTCGCAAACGGCAATTTTCGCCATTTGCGACTCGCAAACAGTTTGCTACATCTGGCCCCTAGTACCATACGATTTTGGAGCGCTACAATCCTCGCAATTTGGAGCTCCTCAGTAATATTCCCAAGTGCCAGAGCTGCCTGATTGGTAACAGCTTCCACAACCCTAGTCAATCGTCTCACTTTCCTACTGTTTAACGCAGCACCCACAAAGGGGAACAATCCTAAATTAAAATCAACATATTGTTGCAGGCTATTATCCGTTTGGTCTACCTCATTTGTACTTATTTCCCTTTTATATCTATTGTTAATTATGTCATTGAACAGTTTTAAATCTCGGTGATATGATGCAGGGGCCAAAAACACAGGGGGTAATAGAAAAGATACATAACACACACCTGACCACCCAACAGGTAGTTGGTAATATCCATAGTTACCACAAACAAAATATGTATTATGTGAAGCTGTAAAACTACTATTATTTACACCCTCAATAGTTAAAATCAAGGTACAATTGCTTATCCCTACTGGGATTCGCCCAATGCTACGTATACATAAATCTGCTTTAGTTTTTGTAACAGAAATCACAAATTGTTCTTTCTTGTCAGAGTCTCTTATATTTGTGAAGACATATGGTATTGAAACATTGTCCGGTTGATACTCTTCCCATTCCCATTTAGTTCCTTTGGCTTGGGGATACCCATCTTGGTAGCATACTTTATTAAGGCGAAAAAGAAGTCCGCCCTCTGTACGTTTTCCAGATGCAAACAAAAGCGTGTACCAAGCTTGACAAGAACCATTGTGTGAAAACGGAAGAGGAATGAAAGGTGTTCCTCCTTTCTTTTGATGCGCAGGTATCATTCCACATACCCAACAGTTAGTAGTATTTGTAGTATTATGAGTATGATGCAACATCTGAATAAAAGTACTATTGAAGTACGATTGACAGTGCTTCTGCTCCTGATAGGGAAGCGTAAAGTAATAGTGATCCTCTGGTACTGGAGTAGTGGCAACAAAAAACTCACGAACAGGAGCCTTCTTTTCAACAAACCAGGTGATTGTTGCTGTAACCACCAAAACAACAACAAACCCCATAGTACTAATGATCAGTTTGTTATTCATTTTAGCAACAGTGATAATCGACCCTTTCAGAAATGGATTAAAAAAAATCGTTGGAGCTCTTATCCCTGGGCAGCTGCTGATTTCTTCACCACGGGCCAAGACGGGTGTCACTACTCTAATGCATGGCTGATCTCCCCCCTTGCCACATTGGCTCTCCGTTTCACTAACCCAGGGCGGTAGCTCAACCAGTTTATTTAAAAACAAAATTCAGATTCTTTCCTCGGTCTCAAATTATATCGTGACACTCCAGAAGTCGTATGGTCCGGGAAGACCTCTGCAGATTCGTCAGGTGATATAGCACGGCCTTTCTCCGTAGTCAAAATCTCTTGATGATCGGTCAGCACAGCAGGTTTCACCAAAGTAGGTAGCACTCTCTTGCAGTGAGTACTATGGACCCAATTCTTTCGGTTCGTCACTCGAACTGCTGTCCTTGTCGCAAGGAGCACCTGTTCTGGGCCTCGCCACCTTGGTTCCAAGCTGCTTGATCTTTCAAAAGACTTAATCATCACCTGGTCACCAGGTCGGAGTTCATGGCCTTCACCTGTAGATCTGTCAGGAAGTGCTTCTCGAACCTGTTGATGAATAGAAACCAAATTGTCGGTTAACTGTGCCAAATAATCGTTCATCAGGACAAGAGGTACATCATATACAAATTTTGGCTTAGGAACTCCCCAAATATTCATTGGCCTCCCGAATAAAATTTCATGGGGGGTCAGGCCTGTTCGAGAGTGTGGCACTGACCTAATAGACAATAATGCCAAAGGTAATGCATCCGGCCAAGTTAAAGATGTGGAAGCCTGTATCTTCGCTAACTTCAGCTTCAAAGTAGCATTACACCTTTCCACCAACCCTGCTGATTGTGGGTGGAAAACTGCATGGAACTTCTGTTTGATCCCTAATCCTTTCAGGACATACTTAATAACTTCCCCAAGAAAATGAAGTCCGTTATCACTCCATAAAAGTCTGCAAACACCAAACCTAGGGAAAAATTCTTTCAAAAGCACCTTCGCTGTGATAATGGCAGTATTATCCTTTGTGGGGTACGCCTCTATCCATTTACTGAAGGCACAAACCACCACCAAGACATACTTTAAATTGTTGCAGCGTTCAAGCTGAATATAATCCATTTGTAGAACTTCAAAAGGTGCTGTTGGTGTAGCAAACCCTCCGGCAGGAGTACGTGTCCCTTTTCCAGGATTGTATTGTAAGCAGATCAAACAAGACTGTACTACTCTCTTAGCTGTACTGGAAATTTCTGGATGCTCCCAAACTTGCGTAAGCAACTTCGTTATTGTTGAAGCTCCAACATGTGCCAGCCCAAGTGCCATCTGAACCATAGGTTGTACAAAAGCTATAGGCAATTTCCATTTATCCATCTGCTTATTCCGCCAACAGCCCTCATCATCCAATTCTCCATCTTCACACCATTGCTCACGTTCTTTCACAGAAGCAGATTTCTGTATATCTAATACGTCTTGTCTACCATTATGCCAACGTTCAGCTTGTGACTTCACTACATACATAGAAGTAGTACTTCGCTGCATCGCAGTCTCACGTGCTACGCGGTCTGCAAGAGCATTACCTTGCCCTATCTTATCGGTCACTTTCTTATGTGCACTACATTTCACAATAGCTAGTTTCTTTGGATATGTCAATGCAGTCAAGAGGTTATGCACTAATTCTCCGTGCATTATCTGCATCCCATGGGATGTGAGAAAGCCTCTCTCCTTCCAAAGCAAACCAAAATCATGAGCCACTCCAAAAGCATAGCGGCTGTCTGTATAAATGTTCACACTTAAGTCAGTACTAAGCTCGCATGCTCGTGTCAAAGCTATGAGTTCAGCTGCTTGAACTGACTCCTGTGGTATACGAGCTGTCTCCACTACCGTGTGTATTGTGGTGATTGCATATGCAGCTGAGGTCGTACCATCTGGCAACTTCAAACAAGACCCATCAACCCACAATTCCCCGTCTACATCTGGAAGGGGCGTATCTTGTAAATCAATACGACCCTTTGTCTGTTCTTCGGTAAGGAATATACAATCATGTGTTTCTTGTGACTGAGGCTGAGTCACCGGATATGGCAACAAAGTGGCTGGATTTAGTGTTGCACATCTCTTCAGTGTAATGTGAGGAACCAACAATGTCAACTCATATCCCGTTATACGGGCGCTAGTTAAATGTTGTGTCTTTGTTTGATTTAAAAGATCACCAACCGCATGGGGTACTAACACCAACAGCTTATGTGACAAAACTATCCCTTCACTCTGACGTATTGACACAGCTGTTGCGGCAACTGAACGAAAACACCCAGGCAACGCTCGAGCGACAGGATCAAGTACTGCTGAAAAATATGCACAGGGACGCTGCTTATCGCCATGTGTCTGTACTAAAACTGACAATGCACATCCATCTTTCTCATGTACGTAAAGTGCAAAAGGCTTCATGTAATCTGGAGTACCTAACACTGGTGCGGAACAAAGGGCTTGTCGCAGCTGCCTGAAAGCAGTCTCACATTCATCTGTCCATGGGAGGGGTATTGGAGTATCTTTAGTCAAAAGTGCTAGCAAAGGTTTGACAATGTGTGAAAACCCTAATATCCATTGCCTACAAAAAGAAGAAAGACCAAGGAATGCCCAAACATCTTTTTGAGTAGAGGGTACTGATGTGTCTAAAATTGCTTGAATACGATCTGATGTCAGTGCACGGCCCTCCTTAGACAAAAGGTGACCTAAATAGCTTACCTTTGGTCTACAATATTGCAATTTCTTTCGTGACACTTTATGATGGTGTGAAGCAAGAAAAGAAAGTAAGGACAAAGTGCACTTTTCACATTGCTCAGGGGTATCAGCCGCCAACAAAATATCATATTGTATGAGAGCCACACCTTCAGGCAAAACAAAAGAATCAAGTTGTTGTTTTAACGCTTGCCTATAAATACTTGGACTCTCCGTATAGCCTTGAGGAACTCTGCAAAATCTATATGATCGTTTATTCAAAGTAAAACCAAACAAATATCGGCTGTCAGGATGAATAGGGATCGAAAAGAAAGCATTCTTCAAGTCTATCACAGAGAACGTAGTTGCTGTCGGGGGAACCAAAGTGAGGAGTGTTGTGATGTCAGATACCACAGGATATTGTGGTATCACAATCTTATTGACTTCTCGTAAATAAATAATGAATCGGTAAACCCTAGTATCATTATCCTTTTTCAGAATAGGAAGAATCGGACTGTTACAAACATTATACAGAACTTCCTCAACAACTCCAACTGAATTAAGATCATGCACAATTCGTGTGAATTCTTCTTCACCCTCCTGTGAAATTTTGTATTGAGGCAAACGTGGCAATACAGCTCCCTCCTTGACACTAATATGTACCGGTGGAATAATCATTTGTCCCACATCAGTATGTGAAGTAGCCCACAAAGTACTAGGGAGTGAAGCTAATGCAATATCCTCTTTAACAAGACAAACTCTTTCCATCACAGGATGATTATTATTTAAAATAACACGCACCCCTTCAGGAGAGCATCGTATTGTAGCCCTGAAATACTTGAGCATATCAAGACCCACAATATTGTCTGGTGTATTTGGAGAAAGCAAAAATGGACATGGAGCAGTAAATTTATCAACATGGAATGCAAGTGGTTGTGACAATGGGCTAGGGGAAGGTGTTCCATCGAAACCTATCGATGTAATGGTTAAGCCAGACAGGGGAGCCCTTGGAATCAATTGTTTAGACAAGGCGCTATGAGTAGCTCCTGTATCAACCAGAAACTGATCAGTAGAACCCAAAACATGTGCTGTAACATAGGGACCCCTCTGATCTACTGGAACTTCAACTGATTCCTTACCCCATCCTAGGCAATCCTATGCATAAGCAGAATCTTGGAAATCAGGCTGCACATGGTCAGACATCTGGTATTGGTTCCGTCTATCAAAAGTGTTAAACCCATCCTGCCCTCGTACATTAGTATCAACCCTAGCATGATCATTCGTGCTTCTTCTAGGTCCTGAATATCCTGAGCGATTTCTCATTTGTCCCCGACCACGTGAACACTGCTGAACACGTAGTGCTGGACAATCGGCAGCCCAATGCCCAAATTTCTTACAATACGCACACTGATCAACAGACAAATTCAAACGAGTGTAAGAAGAACCATAAGATCCACGTCTACCTCTATCACTACCTCTAAAAGGCGGACCATAAGCTTGAGCCAACATAACCTTCGTCTTTAATTCTTTAATATTTTTGTCCTCACTACCTTTTGCTTCTAATTCCTGACGTTCATAATACTGAGCCATAGTCAAAAGAGAAACCGGAGTAGAGGTAGTCCATGAACTTTCACTAGCTTTTAGACGACTAGCTATTCCTGGTAACAGATTTGCAACATATTTATCAACAAACAAATGTCTGCCAGTATCATCTGACAATAACTGACCGCTAAAATCATGAAATGCTTCTTCAAAGCGTGTAAAGAAATCAGAGACCGATTCATCTGCCTTTTGCTTACAAGACGCTAAAACAGTCCAATCTATCTTTTAAGGGGGAATAATCGTCTTTAACTTAACTAATATGGCTGCAGGAAGATCTAGAATCAACTGATATGGCTTTGCGCAGGTTCCCTATCCCCGTCCATTTGTTCTAATTCTTTCCATGATGCCCCAAAAACTGCACGATCATCAATTTTACGAACAGTTCTCCAAATTTCTGGCGGTAATATCAATCCGAAAAATAAATCAATGTCAGCCAAAGTCATAGTACAAGAACTAATTGCTCCCTCAACTTCCTCATAAAAGGCGGCTGGATTTTTCCGCGGGTCAGGTAATGCTGTTTTAAGTGCCATTACATCTGCCCTATTCCAAGGAGTATACACCCAATTATAAATAAAATAACCCTTAGCATCAACAGAAGTTTTATCATCACTTGTACCCAATCCTTTAGGAGGAACATACAAAGGCGCGGCCTCCCGCATTGGTTTCGCGTGAAGTATCATAGTCTTATCTGTTCCGAAGATGGAAGCTTGCACCCCTCCGGTCTGAGATGTCCGTGCAACTACGTCCACAGCCCTTTTCTCCTCTTGCAAACGAACTGCCGTAACACATAATTTCACCAACCGCCTGATTGCATCAGCCACCTGGGAGAAAAAAAAAAGACCATCACGCATTTGCTTATGATCAGCTGCTACATCATCGGGCTCTAACTCAGCAGAATATTTCCGATATAGTTCAATAACTTCTGAGCCAAATGCCTCAGTAAAATATAGCTGCTCCTTTTCCGTCCACCCTTTCATGTTGTCTAAAAGTTCAGAAGCAGAGACAAAGCTACGAATTGTTTTACGAGCAATAGATCTAAGCTCAGACGCACGGTCAGCAGGCAACATAGAGCGACAGTCTTGCATCTTCTGTTGCTCTGAACTGGAGACCTTAGCTAACTCATGAGGGGCAGAAGGTACGACATACGGAGGTGGAGGGTGATCTAGTAACAATAAATCATCATGTGGTTTATTAAGGATAGGATAGAGAGGTTGCCTAACGGTGTATTGGCCAGTTACCTGCAATTTACATTCTTTCTCTTCTAGCTCCTTTAAGTCATTTATTTCTTTCTTTCTCATTTCCAATGCTTTCACATATACATTCTTCCGCTGCTCTTTCTCAAGGAAGGCTTGCTCACGCTTCACTCGTCTAGGCACTTCTTTCTCCCAAATTCGTACACAGTCAAACATATCTTGTCTAGACTTTCGCTTACACATACATTGTTCCACATACTCAATCTTTCGCAAATCAAATGACCCATGCATAGGCCAACGTAACTCAGGATCCGCACAAGTGTATTTATTTCATAATGTGCTGTACATTATAGAAGAAAGACCATGTTTAACATACCTATCTCTATTTGGTGTCCCCTCTGTGGGTGCCGGTTGCGATTCTTCCAGTCTCAAATTGGTACCATTACAAAAGCAACACATCCTACGAAGTGCGCTAAAAACAGGCATGCCAAGAATAGTGCAAAATATGCAATATTATAATCAAAGTAGCACTTCAGGTGCCGTTCAAATCAAAATTAAATTGGAGAAAATTCTCCTCATTACCTGCCTATATAAATTGCAATTTATATATCAATTCAAAGGACACAAATTGACTAGTCACCCAAAACACGAGAGCCACAGTAAGTAGTGCTACACTACATTACCAAACAAAGGCAACAAAACCCACAGCAAGTGCCGTAAAACGGCTCTTACCAATCACAGGGTGTCCAGGTTCCAACTGCCAAGTTCTAAAATCGACCAAATGGTCACTGCATGACGAATGAACAAAAAGGATCTCAGTCGAGGACCGGCGCCACCTGGATGGTCAAATCAGAAAGAAGGGAAAAACGCCGTGGTTGCCAAGACTTGGGTCTCCTCAGGCATTGATCGTCCGCAGCGAGATCCCAATCCTTCGTTGCGACCAATCCGTTGGGCATCCGAGTCACCGATGAGTCCCTGTTCGGGCGCCAATTTGTTGAAGTAAGCCTCAGCAAGGCCTACTAGTGCAAGGGGTTCACCTTTCTCTGCAAAAAGTCCTCAGACCATGTAGGAAGAAGTTGGCACAGGAACTGAAATAAAAGACAAGGTTTATTAACCTCATGAGGTGGTACTACAGTTCAAACAGCACCCTTAGGTAATGTCTGAAGTAGCACACTGAACTGAGAGAGCATGGTCCTTTTATACCCACGCCTGGGCTAAAAGGAGGTGGTACAATTATAGAAGCAAGACTTTTACACATGTAAGGTCATGTGGAAAATGCACAGTCGACAGGTAGGAGGAGCTAATAGTTTTCAAGGACTAACAGCTGCAGACCTTACTGAGCATGTGCGAAAGTGGGAGATGCTAAATATAACTTGTCACTAGGCAGATTTCAAGAGTAGTTAACAGAAAGGTAGGACAGATCATATGGTGAGCGCATGTGACAGAGAAAATGGCTGCCATGAATACAAAATGGATTCTGCGAAATGTTCACAATAGTTACAAATACAGATGTCTTCTGCTAATGCTTAATCTAATCGCTGCTAAACTACAACAAGGTTGTCACAACATACTTGCTGTAGGTGGTCTGGCAGTGGTGTGACTGCCCCTTTCTTCAGTCTTTGAGTTGCCCAGGACTGGAGTCATTTCTTGATCACCATGTAATGAAGCTTGAAGCACACCCCAAGCGGCCACATGTCTTAAGCGAAACCTGAAGCTCCTGTAAGTCAGAAAGTGCAATTTCAGGATGACACTGGCAATCCAGTGATGCATCATGTGTGGAAGGGACATGGTCTTATCTCTTTTAGTTCCTGTGGCAGTTCCGTGGTAGAGTGTCATCCACTATGACAGCATCAGATTTCCACTGCCACATTTTGGCTAGCTTGAGAGTAATGAGTGGTTGCTGATGTGTGTGCATTCTCTATATTGGTTGTCCAAGGGAGTGTTACTGACCTCGTAGATCAAAGTTTATGTATCTGATACCTCACTTTAGTTTGGCAACTCTACTGATCACATGGGGCCAAATCTACTACTTTTACAAGCAATGGAGTGGAGCAAACAAAGTTGGTGTACTGTGTTGAGTGAACTACAGGGAGGGAAACAGCGCTATAACTATTAAGATATGGTGCAGTATCTCTCTCTCCCCCTGCAGTGGCACACTTTACGCTGCCTTGCACCATACACAGACCTTTCCATCACAGTTCAAGTGTGTATGAGTGATGTCTAGCATAGATTTTGTATTTGAAGGGTACGTTTCCAGTGCAAAATGAAATGGTTGGACATAGTGTAAAATGTTTACTATGTTTTCAAATTTGTATGTGTGCTGTCCATTACAGGACATGTACAAAAGAAGAACAGTTTGGAGAAAAGAAAACTTTTCTCCAACGTTACTATTACCTCGAGCAGGCACACATTTTTGGGGGCTATCCTGGTCTACCTTTTTTAGTATATTTGGACTTTACATCAAAAACCATATGTGGTGCATGGCAATGTGAATATTGAACCCATTAGAGAGAGTACTATAGCAGAGCATCTTATTAAGGACACATGAAGAAACTGCAGCAAATATGCCTGATTTGGAGATCTGCCCATTAGAAATTAAAACCTTAAACTAAAACCCCAAGAAAAATGTCTATACCTATGAGGGATAAACCACCATGGATTGGGAGCGCAAATCATCAGCCTCGTACTTTAGGCATTGCAGCTAGTGAGCCGGAAGATGGGTCTAGGGAACTTTACATAGAAACAACTGATACTGCCAGGAAGGTCATTACCCCATGGGAAACAGTAAATGGTTACCCCCCTTTAACAAGCTCTTCATTGGACTTGACATATCTGATGATATAATGCAAAGAATGCATCTAACTAAAACTGTAGACGTAGTGATGCGTTGCGAGCCTGATGAAGCAATTGTTGATGGGCCCGACAGTGGTAGTTTGGGGTTTTTCTCAAGAGATTCAGGCCTCCTGGATATTCCAGGCCAAAGCACCCTCACTAAGGAAAGTTGAAGAGATATCAATAAACAAAATCTTATTATTTCAGAAGCTTTAAGTGTTTTGGATAGAGTACTGAACTCTATGAATGCTTCTGTTACTGGAAAAATCCTTTGGAGGAATGGGCATCTTTAGTACCAACAAGCCTCCAAGTGTTGACTAACTGAGGTTGCAATTCAAATTAAGCTGATATTTAATAGTGCCATGGCTGAATCATCATCAGCAGTTGTAGGAAAGTGGAGATTTATGCCATGAGGCTGGTTAGGCTTCACTATGTCTCACAATACCTCAAAGAAGGTCCTTCGGATTCACACTAATACATTCTTAGCTCAGTCCTGGCAGTGTGGCAAAGAGCAGTCACCCTTTACTAGAGGAACATATGTTAAGAATTTCAGACTTGAACAAGTGTAGACGGGCCTGTTCTAGGCCCAGTCTTCCCCCAGGCACTCACCAGGGCGTGTCCCACAAGCCCTAATGCAGGCTGGTTCCCGTAGTTTGTGTAGCAGTTCGACGTCCTGCACTCCGGGTGCTGCAAAGTGCAGGTATAACACCAGGCGATTTTACAGCCCTTCTCAACCAATGAGGGCTAATGCAGGCTGGTTCTTGTAGCTTGTGAAGTAGTTCGGCATCTCATGCAGTGGGAGCAGCAACACGCTAATGTAGCGCAAGCGATGGCACAGCCCCCCCGGCGGCCCCTCCTGTTTCTATGAGAGCTAATGTAGGCTGGTACCTGTGGTTTGTTAAACAGATTGGTGTGCTGCGCTGCAGGTGCAGCAACCCGCTAATATGGCACCAGGCAAAGTCGCAGCCCCCTCACCGCCCATCCTCCATCCATGAAGTTTCATCATTCTGGTTCCTGTAGGTGGAAAAGTAGTTCAGTGTCTCGGGCTCATTCCACCTCCACATAAACATTAATGGGATTGGATGGACCATGGAGGCAGCAATATGCGCTGGTTGCCCCACATCCTAACACATTCCCCTGTTCCACCCCTTTAGATCTTCCACTGTTCCATCACACAATGAGCCAGAAAATAAGCTTCTGAACTGAAGCCGGGGAATAAGCACGATTGGCATATTTTTCTAATGTGTTCATAGATTTTCTTTTATGCAAAGATCAGAAGAGCCTCAGAAGATCCCTGGACCGACCACCTGCCCAAACCATCTGACATCTCCAGACACGCAATGCCGCCTCCCAAATCCCCCACAGTGTCATTTTGCATAGTATTTACTTTAAGTAGTTATATTTGCCTGACTCCTCACTTGAAGGTTTTGTTTTCTCCTTGCTGCCGTGAAACTTTTTAATCAATACAAAGAAATTCTGCTGTATAATGATTCACTGACAGGGGAAACTTTAAATCTGTAGGACTTGCAGTGCATTTATATTTTGAAATACAAACACTTTCATATAAGAAAATCTAAGGTCCTGATCTGCTTTTGTAAATTAATTGTTTGTTTCTCAGTTGTAAATACATGCATTTTAAAAGTACTAGCCCGCCAACCCCTGCAAAAACACCAAGCTACAGATGGCCATCGCATCCCTTGCCGTTATAAGCTCCAGCACACACATATATGGAAATTAGGGACACATTCAATGACGTGAGTTGAAGAAGAAATTAGCATCTGAGCCAAGGATGGTGGGGGTCTATTGGTGGGATGGAGAAGGGCTCCTCACTGCTTGCTCTTGCCCCAACTCCAACGATAAACCACCAAAGAAGTACATCTTACCACACAATTACCAGACCTGCCAGCGCCACTGTGTGTTACATGATATTGACTCCTTTCACACGGTCACAGGTGAGAGCCGGATATCACACCTGGGAAAACAGTGTAGGTTAGAAACCCCTGCAGAGAGCGGGTTTCCAACTCATTGTGTGGAGGTAGAGCACAGCCATGTCCATCAGGGTTTTTGCAACCTCCCCAGGACATCAGCGCATCCTTGGAATCCTCTGTTAGTTTTTTTGCTGGGGGAGGGGAGGGATGGGGGCTAGAGTAGCCTTCGACTAAGTGACCTGAACAAAGCCACACCCCCTACCCCTGGCCCTGCCCACTCAGACGCACTCCGTGGCTGAAAGCCCCATCCTTTCCCTGGACCCCTCCCCACCACAATTTCTCTTCTCACACAGCGGGTATTTTCGTGAAGTTGGCAGGTCTGAGTTACTGCATTCTCATTATGTCACATTGTAGCAAGACCCAGGAGATGTAAATAAAATGGAAATATCTGGTTAAGATCACTGCTGTCGTAAAGAATACATTCTATATATGTATCTTGTACTGTCCGATCAAATTTTTTGTTGTTTTTGTTGATTTTAATTACAGTTTGCTTTGCAAACCACAAGGCTGACCATGAGCCTGAACACTGCTGAGCAAGGTATATTTTGGAAAATGTACATTGTTAACATTATAATAAGAATAAAGTACTGAAAAGCTACTAAATAACTTTTTTTTAATAGAAGTATGTGTACGTGAGTTAATTACTAGTAAATATTAGTGTGCTGTTTCCGCTCAGCTTGGATTGGTTGCCCATGTTAGATTGTTTTCCAGGGTTTCTGTTTTGTGCACCGATAAAAATGTTTGATATGTCCTTTTCCACATAAATTCACTGATACAAGTTACATTAATATTATTGCAATTGAAATTAAATTCATATGATGTGTAGAAATGTGTTTGTTTACATTTGTTAAAGTCTCTTCTGCTGCCCTCTTCTGTGATCACTAGTTCATTCATTCGCAGAAAGTTTTATTGGTAATGTTTCTTATTAGTTAGAACATCTCCGGATGGCATTAGCATAGAAGATGCTGAAAAATATTTTCTGAAAACTGGGATGGTGCAAATGTGTTAAGCTAATGACATATTGTTTTATGTGTTCTGATTTGCCAAAAATAAATGTTATTCAGGCTCACCCAACTTTTATTTAGTAATTTTCCTATTTTGCTATGCAAAAAGTCTGTACAAAAAACCCTTGATTTTTAAGATGAGCCAGAAAGATTTTCCTGAGCTTTCCTACACCACTAGGGATGTTGACCAATTTCTTATGATTTTGCTGCACATTTGGGACTAAGAAAAGTTCAGATATTTGCACACTCTGCCTAACTTTGCATCTGAGTGCATTCATGGCATTGACTCTGTACCACTTTTTCCTGAATTCTGTAATAAAACCCTTTACCTTTTCATTGATCTAGACCTCCAATATTGAGTGGGCCCCATTCATTTTGAATACTCTGCTGGTTGATGGGGAGTTGCTTTGACGTGCAAAGTCAAACTGTGGGAGAATCGTATGACGTAGAAATTATGGGGTGTTTAAAGTTTTGGGGTACAGTTTTACTCCCACAAATCTGGGTACCAGAGGATGGTTGCACATTAAAGGGCACCTCCTCTTTCGAAATACCCTATTTATTTCCTTGTATCCATATAACCAGATCCTGGAAGATAGTGGATTTTCTGGTGGTACACTAGGTGTCAAGATTTTGCTGAGAAGTCTGATTTGAGAGTTTCAATTGGTAGTTGTGCTGATGCATTATTCCTAGTTGTGAATTTTGTTTTACAAATAATTAACTCTCTTATTTGTTGCTTCCGGTATTGAATTTGTTGAAATCCAAGATCTTGAGATATTGTGATTTACTTGTTTGTATAAGTAGTATGTAGTGCAAGGTGCTGCATGCATACATATAGGGGTTCTGAATTAACACATTTCTTTCAGGATTGTGTGGTTAATATGGTGCATGAAGTTCACTCCTAAGAGTACTGGAAGCAGAGCATCAGCCAGAGAGGACTGCCCCTAGACGGGGGTCTACCTAATGTGAATTGTGACTGTGAGGCGGTGCCACGGAGGGGGCTGTTCTTGTTGGTGTTGATTTTTTAGTTGCAAGATTTGTTTTACCTTAACCTGATGACTTCCTTCTTATTTAGGTTGAGCAGACATTGCATTAGAAAGGTAATAAAATTGTTTTTGTTCATTTATGAAGAAGTCGTGCTGTAATTGGTTTGTCAGCTAGGGAGCCCTGCTAGGATTGGTGGACTTCATCACAAAGCCATACCGTCGTTGGTCAGTTACTGACAGAGCCACGCTTTGATAGGTTGGCCTTTGACAGAGCCACACTGGCATTGGTTGTTGTTTACCAGCTTGTTCTGTGTGATTTTAGATAATTATGAACCAAAAACTTGGTAATGTATTAAAAAGGCCTAAGGGGCTTCTTATACCTTATAATGAAAGTCAGAAAATACCAGATGAGGGAACGCCTGCATACAAAATTATGATAGACATTGAATTCTATAAGGGTACCTTGATTTCTGAATAGCATGACTATACAGCTTCTTACAAAGACTAACAATTTCCTTTATAGGGTACTTTTAACATTAGTAAGCTAGATTTCTTGATACAAACAATGAATGAGAGAAAAGCGTTGCCTAGACCCACACAATTTGATGCACTAAACATATGGGATCAAATGGAGACATAGAAGGAAAGGAAGAACATGACAAAGCAAATCACATTGTTTAGAGAGCAAATGGGATTGAAAAGAGAAATGTTGGAGGGAGGATAGTATGGAGGGTGTGAGATTTCTCCCTACAATAGTTAAAGAAACTGACAATAACAATAATACAAAGGATAAAAAAGAACAGAATCAGGATAGGGAGGAGGAGGATCATTTTATTGATGAAAATTTGAATTACAGAACTTCTTCATATACTGACAAGGAACAGGGAACAGGAACTAGTCCCAGTAGAAAAATTAATATGGGTGCCATGGTGCAGATACAGGCATCACCTACAACTGTGGTTATTACAATAGTGAGTGTCCCACCAGAAATTGCAATGAAAGTAGCGCCAGTTACTAACAAAGTTACCCCAGTTGTTTCTCAAACTCAAAGTGATCCACTTGTTACTACAATTGCATTGTACAATACCCTAAATGTGGGGACTATTAATGTTCGCCTTTTGAAAATCGAATTTGGAGAAATGTTACAAGGGACACTTGAGTTGAATAGATCATAGTCATACAATCATGACAAAATGAGGTACATTTAATCAAATAAGCAGCCAGATGTACCAATAAAGCACATGATAAATAGGAGGAACAAGCTGATGAATATGAGGTTGACACCAGTAAAATGAAAAACGTGAAGAAAAATGACAAAATGAACACACAATGAAATAAAGGAACTGGGCTTAATGACTTTGAGAGCTCATATTAAAGACCCAATTGAAAAGACAAGGGAAAAGGGTGACTTAAAGAAATACAGAGAACTATTAAAGAAGGGAAATGCAAGTAAAAGAAGGTTACAGAGAGAAGGCGAATGGGTTACTTAGTGATTCAAAATTGGGTATAGGAATGGTTATGGAGGTTCGTTTGAAAGAAGTACATGGGGGCAATCTAGTGCCTCTACCATGAATGAGACCTGATTTTTATGCTGTTACTATGAATTTTCTAAAATTGAAAGAGGAATTTCTGGAAACAGTACAAGGAAGTTAATAAATTGACAACAATTTTCCAGATGTTGTGGACTGATTTGAATGAATTGTTCGAAACTGTGAGCCCTTGTGATTTATGGTCTGAAAATAAAGCAGCTACAGCTCGGCCAACTGAATAACCAGCTAGAGTTGCTCTGAATCATTCTCCTTTTGCGGAGCCAATAAATAAAGATTGGTAATTGAACATTTGAAATAAAGGTGCCTGAAAAAGATATATTAATTGGTCAAAGATTTTGAGAACTTCACTGGAGCCTAAGTAGTCAGTGCATATTTATTATGAAAAACTCATGCAGATTTTCAAAAGGCTCAGCTGAATTGATGATCCCAAGAAGGATGGTGTTGGTGGTTTTGTTTCTGTTTTTATTATGGGTTTGCATCCTGAGGTTGAGTTGTCATATACAGAAGAGTGAAATGTGTTAGCAGACAGGGAGTGTAGATGACATTTTGAAAGTGACCAAATACATATGTGATTGGTTTGATAAGAAAAAGTGAATGAAGGAGAAGTTCCTGGTTGCTCAGACAAAACAAATTGAAAAGAGTGCCCAGAATCTGTTAATGGGTTCAGACATGGGTTATTTTAAAATTGGAAATGCTGGAATGAAAGGGGTGACACAGGTGCAAGGTGTGAGACGATGAAATGGACAAATGCATATACAGGGTGGTGTACAAAGTCTTTGCGAAATGTCACTGCAAACATTTGGAGGTAGATGTCATAATACAACCAGTAACATTATGGGGGTTATTCCAACTTTGGAGGAGGTGTTAATCCGTCCCAAAAGTGACGGAAAAGTGACGGATTTACCACCAGCCGTATTACGAGTCCATTATATCCTATGGAACTCGTAATACGGCTGGTGGTATATCCGTCACTTTACCGTCACTTTTGGGACGGATTAACACTCCTCCAAAGTTAGAATAACCCCCTATATGTTTCACAACAACAGGTCGAGCTGCCACTGGCCACACAGAGCCCACAGGAGAGACTGCCACTACCCCCATGGATGAAGCCCTCATTGATTAAGATTCTCCTGGACGCCTGTTCGTGGAGGATGGTTGTGGCCCATCTAGGCAAATTGGTCAGACACCAACAGCAAGTTTCACTGTGGCCACTACATTACCTCCCAGCCTTTGTTGCCTCTACATCACAGGCAGCCATTAGCCCCCCAACCTGTGTCCCTAGGACAGTTGCAACCATCTTGTGCCCCCCTGTCCAGGATCCTGAGTCACAGCACAACACCTATGATGATCCTTGAACCAGTGGGAAGGTGCACCCTGTGACAAGGGCAATGGGGGAAGGGTGCGAGAAAGGGATGCTGTCGGCCAGAGGTGTGAGGTCACTGGGGATGCTCCTGGCCAGGACACCAACAGCCACGTCTTGGGGGGTCTATCAGGAGTCCCAAGGCGTGATGGGCCAGGTACTTAAAGAACTTTCGGAAATGAAGCAGAGGCAGTGGGACTTTCATTGTGAAATGCGTGAACAGTGGGAGGCTCATAATACCAACATGGCCTCCCTAACAGGGGTGCTGAGGGACATTAACACCACCCTGATCAAGGATCAACAACACCACGCTACCCCTTCCTTTGGTGCATCCACATCAGGTCCTTCGTCAGTGCCAGCCACTGGACGGGAGGCCCTGTCAGAGGAAGAACCTACACCAGACACCCCTGCCTCTGTAGCAGCAGGTCCCCATCCCACCATGCAAGTGGGGACGTCCGGCAACGAATCCAGGAGGTGCGGATGGCAAGACATCCACCACTGCCAGCAATTGACTTCTTCCAAAATGACCTCCTTTGTGTGCCACACATTTACTCTGTTGACTGTTCTTCACCTATCTTCCATTGTCAATGGGAGGAGTACACTGGACTTTGGACTTCCAATGTTGTGGAATCTACTCCAATTATTTCATCCTCCACGGCTGAACCCTTCACTTATCTTTTCCATCATGCCCAAAATGTATATTATTCACAAATTTTCAATAAATCCACCTATCACAAAGTCACTGTCTGCTTGCTTCTGTTACACGTTTTACTATGTAGAGATGCAAGACCAATGTGAAGCAAATTAGGAAGACACCAGATACTAATGCAAGGAGGGATATGTTACAGGTACAGAGTCCTGCTAAGGCTTACTACCAACACACACAAACACATTGCTACAAGTGTCTGGTCACACCAAACATTTTATGTCACTGTACAGCACATAGGCTGTTGAAATGTCTGGACTGTCATAGCCAAGAATGGCTGCCTCATATTATGTCAAGGTACACATACCAAGGTACAGCCCCACAGACCACGGAATACAGGGACTTGTCAGACATTGTCCTGTAGAATAGGCACACAGAAAAGTGAATGGTGTCACCAGGTCACCAGCTTGAGCCTTACCCCATACCACACCAACTAAATCCCACATCACATAAACCAAGGTACAGTCAGAGGGCAGTACAACAGTCCCTGATCACAGGCCCATCATTATCCAATGACCGTGCATATGGTGGTATAACACAAACATATGTCATTGTTGTGGCACAGGCACTGTGGCCTGCAATGATGAGACACGTCTACAGAAACATACAAGTCATACAAGAATAGTGTTTAGCCTATGTATAGGGTGAATGCCTTACTTGCAATTCATGACAACATATGTCATGCCCACATGATCACACACATGCTGCAATCAGCCCAGCACAGCACACTAATCAAGTCCAATGTGCACTTCTGACCTTCCACCCGAACACTGTTCAAGCCGCCTTGGCATAGGTCTCATACACCCCAAATCTGTGATCTACATTACTGGAACAATCCATTTACACTTCGTATGTCAGAACTGCATCAGATACTTGCCAATGTCACAACTCTGAAATGCCCACATGACGATGTAATGATGAAGATACCTGTACAAAGACAAAACAAAGAGTATAGGCTTGAAAACATACCTGTTACACAAATCACATAGCAAGCATCTGGAAAGGAAATTATATTGCAATGAGACTGACACAAAGAAAGTGGGTACATCAAGGTGGGGATTTGTCAAAGGCTTACTCTTCAATCAGCATTTGGCTGAATATTGCTCTCTGTTGTTTTCAAAACACTCAACTCGTACAGTCACTGTCATTACATCAGATGATGTACTTACACTCATGAAAAGTAGCTATTGATGAGATGTTCCTACAAGTCAGCTCCTTCCTCTTCACCACTGTCATCCTCACTTGGCATTTCAGGAATCTCACCCGGTGGCACTGCAGTCTGCCCCTCCTCTGGAATGTATGGGATATTCCTCCACAAGGTGATGTTGTGCAGCATGCCACACTGATCTGACACACTTTCCCAGGTGAGTAGAGGAGGGATCCACCTGTCTGGTCTAGACACCTAACTCTGGCCTTCAGGAGCCCAAATCCCGCTCCACTACCTGCTGTGTTCTTACATGGGCCTCATTGAAGCGGACTTCCCCTGGCATAGTTGGATTCCTTAGTGCCATCAACAACCAAGGACAGTTGGGATATGGGGAGTCTCCTGTTAAGGAATGGGACATTTGTGCAACAATGAGTCACTCACTTTATGATTGTTTCACCAGATATTGCACACACACAATCAAGACAGATGTGACTTACCAACCAGCCAGGCCCTCTCTGGGTACAGTTGTGACATCAGCTGGTGTATGGTGCTGTTCTGCATTACGAAGGAATCATGGACTGTACCCGGATAACGGGCACACGCATTTCAAATGTATAGGTCCGCCAAACAGACAACTTGCATGTTGATGAAATGAAAGTTCTTTCTGATGCGAAAGACTTGCTCATTGGCCAAACAAACATGTGTGCCATCAAAGGCCACCACCACATGTGGGATGCGTGCAAAACCATAAAAGTCAGGCTTCACATGGGCTAAATCCTGATGTTGTGGAAACTGGAAGCAGCTGTCCAGGTGCTCAACACTGTTGTGAGGACATTGCTGACAGGACATCTTTCAACACCAGAATAAACATAGGTTGGAACATGCCAGCTGATAGGACTATTGTATGTTGGAAGGACCCTGTGGCCAAGAAGTTCAATACTGACATGACTTGTACAATGGGTGGTATGCTGCTTGGAAAACTAATAGCTGGCATCAGATCCGGACCCAACTTTCGACATAAGTCCGTTATTGTTTGCCTATTCAGACGGTAAAGAAGGATAATGTGGCATTCTTCCATGGTCTGAAGGTCTGGCAGTGGACGGTAGACAGGAGGTTCTCACATCTTCCCACTCCCTGGATTCCTATGTATGACAAGACATGATTTGTAACAATAGCAATTGTGTCCACAGCAACGCACATGATGCATGTCAATTATATCACGTGACAAGGCATTTCTGAAGAGGAAAACATGGCAATCAGGACACGTCACACCTGCATATAACACAAGGATCACATGTGCCTCCCATGCTTTCCACACATGTGTCCACAACTTGTATCTGGACCAAACTGAAAGATGTGCAACACAATTACCCCTTGAAATGTGAGTGGTAATACTTACGACCAAAAGGACCGTCAACAGGAGTGGACTGTTACCTACTATTAAATGCCATCTGCGCCCTGCTACAATGGTGTTTGAGTAGTAGGACCTACATGACAAGACAGGATAAGCATGTTTGTGAGCTCAAAAACATTTTCGGAGGTGTGAGGCAGTTTCTAAAGCACAAAACAGCATTTTAGGCCGCCCCAATTGTGGCTGCCTGACTTCCTCCACTGGACACTAGGAACCGCCGCGACCACCGGTGGAAGTCGTCATGGCAGTTGCAACTGCAGCAGACACAGCCATAGGCTAACATTGTTGCCAGTGGTGGTTGCAGGCCAATGGCTGTGTCCGTCGGTGGTGATGACCGCATGCGTGGCTGGTGTGACTGCATGTTCTGCAAATTCACTCACTTCACTACCTGAGCTGCTGTGTATGCCTCTGGGAGCAATCATGCCATGTCCAGCACATGATAGGGCCCCTGTTTTTTCTCCAGAGGAGCTGGAGTGGCTAGTGGATGAGGTCTTACCCCTGTATGGACAGCTCTATGGTGAACCAGAGGAGCAGATAAGTACCTCATTTGCACAGTTGTCTCAGTACTTCATCATCCTTTCCTTCCTCACAGGCTACAATGTGGCCATGTGTGCCAGTTTGGCTACTCATGTGCCTGTTGTTGAAGTCTGCATGGCATCAATGAGATGGACAATGAGCAGGTATTGATGGCCAGTGCTATATGTAAAGTTAAGTCACATTGTTTTGGGTGAGGCTTTCGGGGTCCCAGATCCTCCTTGTATTAGATGCACATAACTAGGCGAGGAGACATTTCTGCTATCCACTGGCATCTCTTCCCTCATAATTGTTGTTTATGTCAGACAACATGTATGTGCATGACAGTATGAGCTGAGTATGCATGTTGTATAAATCAGTTGAGAGTCATGTGAGCAATGTGTGTGGTGCCACAGCGATTTCTTGACACATCTGCCCTTTCTAAACTGTTGTTTGGAAAGCATATCATGAGCCACTCTGCCCTTCTGGTTGCCACACATACCACATGCCAAATAGCTGTTGGCTACATGATGTACTGTCATGCATGGAAGTGATGGGAATGAAGTGCTATGTAGGGTCTGTCAGCTCAGCCTGCAAAGACCAGGGCCTGTCACATGTATCTCTCAGTATTAGTCCTAGTCCAGACTAGAGGCAATGTGGCTATGCAACTGTGGCACTGTGTCCACTCCCCATACCCCAGCAGATCCTGTAATGTAGCCAATATCAGGCTCTGGTGGCAAATCCTGCCCAGAATGCCTCATTCCTTCGATTAGATTAGAAATGGATACAGAAGTAAGCCAATAATCGAGTCCATATGTGCACTTAGCATCATTGTCAATGTGTGTCTTTGACTCATGACACATCCCTTACTCCCACAGCCCTGTTGTCACCTTCACACAGGCCATATGTGTCCTGTACAGGCTTATTGCACAAATGGCAGCCCCACAGTGCAGACAGTGTGTCGATCCCTGGATGGTCATGATATGTGACTCAGTAGCTTGGTCACATAGCAGAAACTGTACAATGCATGCCTTTGTTTGTTGGATGCCATCTCTGTAGGAAGGACACATATGTCCAATGGACTATTATGTGGTATATGTACATAGCACAGAGCCCCACCCCCTGAAGTGGCACAAGTCTGCATTTGTAATGGCACATGTCCACACATGGACAGGGAAGGCACTTTTTGTACCCACCATGCAGTCCCTTCTTTGTTACTCATGTGTAATGTTTGAGTGTGTACTCTGGCAGTTGCCTGTAGGTGCTGTGTGCAGAGAGACATTCTCATAGAGTGTGAATGTATTGTTCTATTCATGTCTAAGGAGTTTGCCCTTCAGAAGCCACATAGGTGTGATGTGTTTCATAGTGGCTCACATCACAGTAGAGGTTGCTAGAGCATGGGTTACCTGATGCCAGTAAGTTTGCTTTGTCATTGTAGGGCCTTAGCAGGTTAGCGGGTTAGTCTGCGGATGGAAAAATATATGTCTGTAGTCATGTCCCTGTACCTATTAGCTTGTATTTGTCAAACGTGGGCAGTATTGACAAATAGGAAATTCCTAGCTTTATGTTACTGAGATGTGTGTGACAACCATTTGTGATGAAACTTGTGATCATGCTCTCTTGAGTTGTCCTTTGCATCCATGCAGGTCCACTCCAATCAAAAAACATTTATAAAGCGCGCTACTCACCCGTGAGGGTCTCAAGGCGCTAGGGGGAGGGGGTTACTGCTGCTCGAAGAGCCAGGTCTTGAGTTGCCTCCGGAATGCAAGGTGGTCCTGGGTGGTCCTGAGGTTGGAGGGGAGGGAATTCCATGTCTTGGCCGCCAGGTAGGAGAAGGATTTCCCACCTGCCGTGGTGCGGCGGATGCGAGGGACGGCGGCGAGTGCGAGGTTGGCGGAGCAAAGTTGACGGGTGGGCATGTAGAAACTGAGGCGACGGTTGAGGTATTCGGGTCCCTTGTTGTGGAGGGCTTTGTGTGCGTGGGTGAGGAGCTGGAAGGTGATCCTTTTGTTGACGGGAAGCCAGTGCAGGTGTCTCAGGTGGGCGGAGATGTGGCTGTTGCGGGGTATGTCGAGGATGAGGCGGGCGGAGGCGTTTTGTATTAGCTGCAGACGTTTCTGGAGTTTAGCGGTGGTTCCTGCGTATAGGGTGTTACCGTAGTCCAGGCGGCTCGTGACGAGGGCATGGGTCACAGTCTTTCTGGTGTTGGCGGGGATCCAACGGAAGATCTTTCGGAGCATGCGGAGGGTGAGGAAGCAGGAAGATGATACGGCGTTGACTTGTTTGGTCATGGTGAGAAGTGGGTCCAGGATGAATCCGAGGTTGCGTGCGTGGTCTGAGGGGGTTGGTGCGGTGCCAAGGGCTGTAGGCCACCAGGAGTCGTCCCAGGCGGACGGGGTGTTTCCGAGGATGAGGACTTCCGTTTTGTCTGAGTTCAGTTTCAGACGGCTGAGTTTCATCCATTCTGCGACGTTTTTCATTCCATCTTGCAGGTTTGTCTTGGCGCTGGTGGGGTCCATGGTGAGGGAAAGTATCAGCTGAGTGTCGTCAGCGTAGGAGGTGATGTTGATGTTGTGTTTGCGTACAATGTCGGCAAGGGGGCTCATGTAGACATTGAAGAGAATCGGGCTGAGCAAGGAGCCTTGTGGGACGCCGCAGATGATCTCGGTGGGGTCTGAGCGGAACGGTGGGAGGTAGACTCTTTGGGACCGGTTGGAGAGTAAGGAGGTGATCCAGTCCAGGGCCTGTCCTTGGATACCGGTGGAGCGGAGGCGGGATATTAGGGTTCGTGGCAGACGGTGTCGAAGGCAGCCGAGAGGTCGAGGAGGATGAGGGCGACTGTTTCTCCATCGTCCATCAGAGTTCTGATGTCGTCTGTGACTGAGATGAGGGCAGTTTCTGTGCTGTGATTGGCTCGGAATCCAGACTGAGAGGGGTCAAGTAGGTTGTTGTCTTCAAGGAAGTTGGTAAGTTGCTTGTTGACGGTCTTCTCTATGACTTTGGCAGGGAAGGGGAGGAGCGAGATGGGGCGGAAGTTCTTCAGGATGCTGGGGTCTGCCGTAGGTTTCTTCAGTAGGGCGTTGACTTCTGCGTGTTTCCAGCTCTCGGGGAAGGTGGCAGAAGCAAACGAGCTGTTGATGATGGTCTGGAGATGCGGGGCGATGAGGTCGTCGGCTTTGTTGAAGATGAAGTGTGGGCAGGGGTGCGAGGGGGCGCCGGAGTGGATGGAATTCATGGTAGCTTTGGTCTCTTCCGTGCTGATGTGAGTCCAGGCGTTGAGGGTGATGGCTGGGGTTGTAGGTTCAGTGGTGGTTGGCTGGGTCTGGTGTCTGAAGCTGTCGAGTAGGTCGGTGATCTTACGATGGAAGAAGGTGGCGAGGGAGTTGCAGAGGTCTTGTGAGGGCGTGATGGCGTTGGCGTTAGGATTGGAGAGCTCTTTGACAATGTTGAAGAGTTCTTTGCTGTTTTGAGTGTTCTTGTCCAGTCTGTCTGTGAAGGAAGTTCTTTTGGTGGCGCGGATCAGTTGGTGGTGTTCGCGGGTGGCGTTTTTGAGGGCAGACATGTTTTCTGCGGTGTGGTCCTTGCGCTAGGCTTTCTCGAGGGCGCGGCAGTTTTTTTTAGATTCCTTGAGGGTGTCTGTGAACCAAAGAGGTTTCCTGGTGTTGGTCTGTCTTGGGAGGCGTCTGAGGGGTGCGAGGTTGTCCGCGCAGTTGGTGATCCAATACGTGAGGCTGAGGGCTGCATCATGGGGTCGGTGGAGAAGGTGGGTTGGTTGTCGCTGAGAGTGGAGAGAAGCTGTTCCGTGGGGATTTTGTTCCAATGTCTGCGTGGGATGGGTTGTGTGTGGAGGTGGCGAGTCTCGCGTCGGAAGGTGAAGTGGACACATCTGTGGTCGGTCCAGTGTATTATGGAGGAGTGGCTGAAGGATACGTGGTTGCTGGCGGAGAAGATGGGGTCGAGCGTGTGTCCGGCGATGTGGGTGGGGGTGTTCACCAGTTGCTTGAGACCGAGGTTGGCGAGGTTGTCGAGCAGGGCGGTGTTCCAGGTGGAAGTTGAGGTCACCGAGGAGGATGTAGTCCGGCGAGGCAAGGGCGTGCGGGGAGATGCAGTCAGTGATAGAGTCGCTGAAGAGGGCGCGTGGTCTAGGGGGTCTGTAGATGAGAGTTTCTCTCAGGGTGGTCCTGGGGTCGGTGTGGATCTGGAAGTGCAGGTGTTCGGCGGCGAGGGGGGTGTCTTTGGTTGGTGCGGTCTCTCCTGGAGATCTTGTAGCCGTCGGGGATGGCTATGGCGATGTCGGGCCGAAGAGGCGTTCATCCAGGTCTCAGTGATGAAGGCGACGTCCGGTGCGGTGGAGTCCAGGAGGTCCCATAGTTCAATGGTGTGCTTGTGGACGCAGCGTGCGTTGATCAGGATGCATTTCAGGTGGTTGTTGGCGCGTGGGCTGGCGGGCGGGGTGGTTTCGCGGTGGAAGGTGAGTTTGCAGGTGAGGCATGCGAAGGGTCCATGGGTGCGTTTAGGGTTGGCTTGGAAGCAGGTACTGGAGCGCCCTGGGTTGAGGGCGTGGAGGGTGTTGGGGTCGTAGCGGTGCTGTGGGGTTTGGGAGTGCTGGGGGTCAGGGGTCGTGGCGCTGGGCGCGGTCCAGGCGCGGACGGGCGCAGACGGGCTTGCTTTTGGCGCGCCTTTGGCGCGCCAGCTGCACGCAGCCGCCATAAGAGGGAGGAGCGAGGGAGGGGGGGAGGAGGGGTCAGCTGGGGGCGGGAGGGTGGCGACGAATGGGAGCAGGGGGGCGGGCCGAGCAGGAGGTGGCGGCGGGAAAGCGGAGGGGGGGGTCAGGTAGAGGGGAGGGGAGAAAAGATAGGGGAGGGGGGATTACAGAGGAGGAGGGGAGTCAGGAAGAACAGAAGAGGAGAAGAGAGAAGAGTCAAGAGAGAAGAGAGAAGAGTCAAGAAGAAGAGTAAAGAAGAAGAGGAGAGAAGAGTCAAGAGAGAAGAGAGAAGAGTCAAGAGAGAAGAGAGAAGAGTCAAGAAGAAGAGTCAAGAGAGAAGAGTCAAGAAGAAGAGTCAGGCAGAAGAGGAGAGACCTGAGAAGCAGAGGGGAAGCGTCCAGAAGATGAGGAGAGGCCACAGAGGAAGAAAAGGAACACGCAGAGAAAAGTACAGAAGAGGAGAAGAACACGCAGGTTGGGGTGCAGAGGAGAAAGAAGAACACAGATGAAGAAAGAAGAAAGAACACCCAGATCGGGGTGCAGAGGAGAAAGAAGAACACAGATGAAGAGCAAAGCAGGAAGAGAACGCGGTGAGGAAGAGGAGAAAAGAAGAACACAGATGAGGAGCAAAGCAGGAAGAGAACGCGGTGAGGAAGAGTAGAAATGAAGAACACAGAAGATGAAAGAACACGCAGGACGGGGTGCAAAGAAGAACACAGATGAAGAAAGAAGAAAGAACACGCAGGTCGGGGTGCAGAGGAGAAAGAAGAACACAGATGAAGAAAGAAGAAGGAACACGCAGATCGGGGTGCAGAGAAGAAAAGAAGAACACAGATGAAGAGCAAAGCAGGAAGAGAACTCGGTGAGGAAGAGGAGTGGGGCCGAGGAAGAGCAGAACACGCAGCAAGTGGGCTGCAGAAAAGGAGCAGAGAGCGAAGGGAAATGGACAGCAGAGGTGCGGAGAGAGGTTGGAGGAGAGAGCGGAAGGCAGAAGACAGAAGTACAGGAAAAGAGAGGTGAGTAGCGCGGGGCTGGGCGGGGGGAGTACTTATGGTTTTAGCAGGTCTTGCTGGGAGGTGTCAGGAGTCTGGGCTGGTGGAGCTGCAGCGGCAGGGGGAGTGACCTACCCTCGGGTCAAGGGTCGCTGCCAATGGTCACTCCTATCAAAAGAAGGGATTATAGAGACCCATTTCCCAGAAGGTGCAGACCCTGGCGGTCCACAACCGGCGGAGCGCCCACTGAAGAAAATGGTGGGAGGACCTGAGACGCTGGGCCCAGAAGATTGCGGAGGTCCAGCTGAGGATGTCCTCTCAATGTGAGCAAGGTGCCCGTCGGATCATGACTCCCCCCTAATGGCCCACATTCTGATGGCGGCCTATCAGGAGCTTGATGGGCATTTGAGGGCAGCACAGCAGCCTCAAAGGGGTAAATATAGGGCATATTCCTGACTGTCACATTGCCAAGTGAATGAGTTAGGTTCGGATGGCTCGTCCTGACAATTAGGGATGACCCATGTGTCACACAGTAGATGAGTGATTGCTTGTGTAGGCATGTCATGTGGTGCATACTGATGTGCCTTGCCCATTGGCCCAGGGACCTAGGACACAACTGGGTAGAATCTACAAACCGCTTGCTCTGCAGGGACGACATATGCCTGCGTACATTGATCAAACAACAACTGGTTGTTGATGTAGTGTGAGTAATTTCTATGCACCAGACCACTACTCCTCAATGTTACAGGCCAAAGGTTTTAGGTGATGGATAACTGTCCTCAGCCATGTGTGTTGGGAAATGTGTATATAGGCATCAGCCACCCAGAGGCTAGTTGTCTTCAGCGTATGGCATGTGTTGGTGCCTCACTGCAGTCTGTAATGTGAAGATGTCCAATACTCATGTGACAGAACTCACATTGTTCTTTGGATGCAGCTATAGGTCAATACTTTCCCTTGCTAAATAGGGAATGTCCATGGACATGATTTATGTGCCATCACTGTTGCTAACATTCCTTGTGCCTACATGTCAGCGTGTGTCCATTTCTCTTTTCAAAAACATTTCTAAGCTGTTGTTTTCATGCTTAATCTACCTATTGTGATGGGATGTCTGCATGGCAATCTGAGTGTGGAATAATTACAATTGGGGTACATTTAATGTTGTGGCACAGACAGCAGTGTGTCACCATTGTTTATTGGCTGACACATACCCTCATCCATCAGAGCATGTCATTTGGCATGTACAACAGCAGTAGCAATGAGGGACATGACAGGTAGGCCTAGAGTTTAGAGCCACAATGTGAATATCTATGCGGTTGATGTGGCATCATGTGGAAAAGTGCACTACACATGTGCAATAGGTAAGGTTTGTGACCAGCCTGTTGGCATGCATCAGGGAGTAACTTGCAGTTATGTCGGAATTACTTTTGTTTGGGTACAAGCATTCATGCACAGACAGACATCTGGGTCTGCATGACCATAATGGAGACAATGATGTAGCTTTGAATTGGGGAAAACATGTTCCAGGCCTTCAACATGTAACTGCAAATCTCTGAGCCTCTCCAACATCTACGGACTAATGGCCTCTACTGATGCACTCAGAGTTTGCCATTGTAAGGGGTGCCAGACAGTGGTGATTGTTCTGGAGCTTGCTGATTCATTGAGTTGTGGATTTTAGGGACATATCTCCCTGACATATTGCACATGATGTATACAGTGTCCATTTCCATGCCACATATGTGGCCTACGTGGGCAACATTAATACTGCCTCCATGACTATTGGGACAAATCTCACTTGGTGAACATGGATAGTGGAACTGCTTTCAGTGTGACTCCATGTCACCTTCTCCAGGCTATTGTACTTTTGTCATCAACATGGCAGGATTTTAGAGCATCATTTATTTTTGTTGAGTCATCATGTATGTGACAAATAGATGTGTGTATGACATTGTGTGGGATCTGTGGAGATGCCTTTGGCATTGGCCTACTATTGTATGCCAACTGTTAACTGAGGTCTGCTCCATGAGGCAAAGCTTTGAGGGTGATGGGGTCTCCTACTTGTTGAATGTTAATTGTGATTGCACAACTTCAGTCATGCAAATAACATAAATATTGTGTCAAAAATATAGTTTACGAAAATATCTGCCCCTATCCTTTTAATCGTAAGGGCAAAAATATTGAAAAAAATATTGTTTCACACTAGTATCATTAGAAAGATAAAAAAATATTGTTTCTTTATATATATATATATATATACACATACATATATATATATATATATATATATATATATATATATATATATATATATATATATATAACCTATTGGCCATCACCACTAAGTAGTTATAGTTAGGACCATGTTTCCATAGAAAAAGTTTTTTTAAAATCTTTTAAATCTATATATATTTATGCGTATATATATACAAATATATATATATATAAATATGTAGATATATATATATATATATATCTATATATATATATATATATATAGATATATATATATATATATAAAACCTAGTGGCCATCGCCACTAGGTAGTTATAGTTAGGACCATGTTTCCATAGAAAAAGTGTTTTTTTACGTGTCTGTATCCTTGGCAGCATTTGACGAATCTTCACGAAATTTTCCCCAAAAAGTTTGCGGTGATTCTTGTTGCACGGAACGTTTTGGGGTGATCCGTGAAGCAGGGGCTGAGAAAGATGGGGGTCAAAAAAGTTGCGTTTCCTTTGTTAATTCCCATTGGACTTTTAGACACGTCTACAGCCCGAACCACTCGACGGAATTACATCAAATTTGCAGAAAGCTAGCTTTTGGTACACAGATTGATCTTTTGCTTCTTTGGTGTAATTCGTTCAGTAGTTTTTGAGAATTTAGAGAAATCCAAAAGTGTATATCTCTGGCCGCAGCGACTTTGCGATTATTTTGCTAAGAATTTGAGAAAATTCAAACATTTTTGCAAATAAGCGTGCGAAAAGACGTGTTGTAATTGGCTGACCGCAACCTGTCAAGAAATTTGTGCCTGTCATTTTCTTTCACGGGACTCGGTCCCCGGGGATGAGATTCCAAAATGAAAGTGGCATCAGGGATCAGGGTGAAGGTACCCTGACACCAGGGATGTGACATAGGTGTGTTTCAGTGGCAAATTATGAGTTTGAAATAATTTTTCAACGCCACATGAGATATTCGTGAAGATTCACAAACTGAAAGAAACATCACAATCAGACACTAATTCATTCACTCACACATGCACTCAGAGACTCAGGCGCCCACTCACACACTCACTCAGACTCTCATGCACCCACTCAGACACACTCATAGACTCACACACCCACTTTCAGAACCACTCAGGCACTCACATACCCATTCACTGATCCACTGAGAGAGACACGCTCTGTGGCCAACCTGCACTGTGGCGCGGGGTTGGGTGGTTATAAAGTCTTGGCAGCAAGGCCTGGCTACAGGCAAGGCCTTGCGACTAACCCCCGCCGCACTCAGCCGATGGCCGTGTGTGGCAGGGGTTGGAAAAATGTATAGTAATTAAAATTACTGTACTTTAAAAAACCATAAAAATTCACTGAAAAAAAACAAAGGTTATAGGGAGGTTATAGTTAGGTACTGAATGTACTTGTACAAAACCAAAGAAATTCAGTAGTTATAGTTATAGTTCTTTCAAGTAACCATAACTCACTCACTAAGGTAACTATAACTCACGCCTTCAGTGTGCACAGCTAATTACTATAATTGATAAGATCTTGTATGGCATCTTTGATATTATCATTGCAAAATTTGCAATAAAATTATTGATAAGAAAACTGTGCATGGCAAGGGCGTGAGTGAGAGTGAATCACCTGTTGCTGAAAGACCAGCTAGAAAGAGAACACCAAACAGAAAATATGCATCACCTGAATTGGTGTATCTAGCTACAATTTAAGAAGAACAATCAGTCAGAGAATTACAGTCCAATAAATTGTTGCCATTACAGCTTAGAAAGTGAATTTGAAAATGAATTAGAGGAAGAAGAACCACCCTGAAAAAATCTAAAGACTGTGAACACTAAAGGGCCTATTTAAGAGCCCCTAGGGCTAACTTATCGCCACCTTATTGTCATTTTGTTTTACGCTAAGGCGGCGCTAAAGTGGCATTTTTCCCTGCACCATATTTACAGAGTAGCACAATGCATGCATGCATCCTAATATTCCTTCTATAGGTGTAGTAGTGAGTAATGTGAAAATTACACTTTATCAACTTTGGGGGATAGACTGCCTTGAATGCAGCAGGAGCACTTACTCAAATAAACTCTAAACTAATGACTATTAGGGCTGTGGTTACGCAGAACTGGGAAGGAAGGCGGTGTTTGTAAAGTACTAAAAATTAAAGGGTGCTCCACCTTAATTCCTGATAACAATACTTCCAATAACTGTTTTTTTTGTTTGAATCTGTTTATTGAAGTTTTTCAATTTTACAATACAAAGATGTATCAAGTGGTTGGTACCATAGTACACAGCGAGTATCATGATGACGTGCAATCTTGTCAATATGATATGTTAATCATGCAGTATTAATTGATACAGGTGAATCACAACGATATGTACATATCAGAAGGACAGTATGCTATGAACAGCACTAGATCCTAGGTCTGAAATCAGATCAAGTATGCACATTACATATACTCCCATAACAAATAGAATCCCATTTCCTGTAATAAAGAGTAGTGAAGGCGGGTTTTCAATAATAATATATCTGACATTAGAAGCAGATCCATATGATTTGATAAATATATAGTAACAAAATCCAAACATAACGTCTTAACAACCTCTTTGCATGTTTTCATGTCACCCATCCTGCTTTCTTTCATATCTGACGTTTACTATGCAACATATGTGCTGCTAATGTGATAAAAAAGAATGTCTGTCAGGGGGGTCAAAATGGACATAGTAGGTGCTGTCATTCTACAGCTGTAGTCTGTGCTCCCAGGGGGTTGATTATTGTATCGGGCTTCCGCTCATTGCAAGCAAATAATTAGATTGCATACTGTGTATGATATTGTCCCAGTAGCAAAAGGTATTTTCTCATTCTGAGTGTGCCTTCTCTAGGGTGTAGTGGTATGCTTTCTGCTTGTGTCCAGTTAAGCATCAAGCTTTCCCAGGCTGTGACTGCCAAAGGTTCCAGGATTTCCATCTGTGAGTGATGAGCCGTTTAGCCACTTTGCAGCCCAAGTCCAGGAAGAGGGTGGTCGCCCTTTTCCTTTCGCTACTGCTGAAGAGACCCAGGAGACATACCTCTGATTGATGCAGGTCAGGTCGTTTAGTGCAGTCAGATACTCTGGAAGTGATGGTGGTCCAGTATACATGTAAGCAGATGCAGGCCCAGAGCATATGTAGTAAATCTTCACCCACTAGAAAGCAACGCTGGCAGGCCCCGTCCCCCAGGTGATAAAATGTATTTATGTTTGCCGGTGTGAGATAAGCCCAGTGCATTATGTATAGTTGAATAAGCCTGAAGTAGGCATTACATGGTACATGTCGCGTGCTTTCCAATAGGGCAGACCATTCCCTTTCAGTGCAAGGAGGTGTTAAATCAACGTCTCAACTGTATCATAAGGGAAGGAGCTGTAGAGGAGTATGGCATGCGGAGCGAGTCAGCAAACCAGTGTGTCAGGCATCTGCCCCTGCCCATCACATACAAATACTGGATCGTAAGATGCACAGGTGGCTTCACAGACATGTCCCTCAGTGACTCCTTGGTGAAGTGAGTAGGGAGATATGAAGCAAAAACTGTCCTGGAGGTAGACCATCCTTCTCCATGAGCCTCTTGTATGTTGAGAATGCCCCATCTCTATATGGGTACCCTAGTGTGTGTACACCTGCTGTGTGCCATGGTGTTAATTGGTTTAGAGTCATAGGGCCCCTAGGCCTTGGTGTGTACAACAGTGCCAGTCCTGGTGCATAATGGATCACATGTTTAGTGATGTGTAAGCATGTTCAAAAGCAGCGACATGCAACCCCCAGCAGTAATGAGTCTGGAGCCCACGTCTTTATGCAAGGGTGAAACAGGTGTAGAATGGTGGGCAGTTCCCAGCTAGGTAAGGATGTGGCTGTGTCTAATAGGTACAGTCCTGCCATCCACTTGGTTATCTATTGAATCAGAGTGGCATGATAGTACTGCTTGAATTGGGGAGCGGCCAACCCCCCTTTATCCGAGGGTGCGCAAAGCTTCGCCAATGACAACCTGCATCTCGACTTGTGCCAAATAAATTCTCAGATCTGTTTGTTAAATGTACTGAAAAATATTCCCAGGATTTACACAGGAAGATTTGTAAAGAAATACAAAAGACGGGGCAAAATCACCATCTTCAGCAATGCCACTCTCCAGCCACTCCCAGTGGCAGTGTGTTCAAGAAGGCCATCTGTGCTCCTAGTGATGTTGCCCTCAAAGAGGTCGGTCATGCAATGATACACCTGTATTCCTAGGTATCTGAATGTGTTTTGCTGCCAAGGTAATTGTGTTCCAACAAGAGTAAAGCAAGCGTCAGGAACATCCGAAAGAAAGGGGAACAGGCATGATTTCACCCAGTTTCACACAATACAGAAAGGGTAGCAAACTGGCTAGGGTGTGACCGATCATATCGTGAATATTATGTGTCCTTTATATAAAGCAACATATCATCTGCACATAGAGATATTGCAAGTATCCCATCTCCCAGAAGGATGCCCCATTGTGCCCCCCCCCCATTTCGCAAGGCCAGTGCTAGTGGTTCAACTGCCAATGAAAATAGTAGTGGAGAAAGGGGTCAGCCCTGTCTCGTTCCCCTGTGTATAATAATGACATCTGAAAGAAGGGGTCCGGTCTTGACTCTAATTAAGGGGCTGGTATATAGCGGTTTCTCTAAGCCTAGAAAGCAGGAGCCTAAGCCATATCACAATAGTGAAGCAAAGAGGTATCCTCAATCCAATGGATCAAAGGCTCTTTCAATGTCTAAGACCAGGCACCCAGCACGAGGCCATGCATGTTGGGCATAAGTCATGACTCTAAAGAAGTGACACAGTTGTAGGAGACCTTGTGTGCAGGGACAAAACCATTTTGGTCTGGGCGAACTAATAATGGACCAGGGGAGCCAGTTGCTTCACAAGTATTTTTGCCAAGATAATATAGTTGGTGTTGAGCAGGGCCCTTGGTCTATAGGAGGCAACAAGTAGTGAATCCCTGTTGGGTTTTGGCAAGAAAATGACAAGGAAATGACCGTCGCCTCTCTTTGGGTGACAGAGAGGCTACCAACAGATAGGGCCTCATAGTACTTTGACAGTAGGTGAGGAGCTAAGTGGGCTGCATATGTTTTATACAGTTCTATTGGTAAACCATCAGGGCCTGGGGATTTACCAGTGGCCAGTGCAGCTATTGCCTCCTTAGTTTCTATCAGCGTGATAGGTTCACCTAGGTCCATCCATTGGTTTATGTTAATGCGAGGCATCAATAGGTTGTCTAAGAAGGAATCATAAGCTTCCAAACTTGCTTCCTTAGTAGATTGATACACCTGTGTGTAATGTAGTGTGAGTTCTTCGTGGATAGCATGCTGTGTATAGAGGATAGAAGCCAATTCAGAGAGTAGTGCTGTGTAGGTTGCTGGGGTTGATCTTGACATATAAGCCATGTTAAGAGTCATCCAAGTCTATCAGCTGTGATATGTGTGTTGGCTGAGTGTGTGGCATAGTTAAGGCACTGCAATCTTTCTAGTAGCGTAATATGTTCATGCCTCACTGCCTTCAACTGCCCCGTTTCTCTGTGCTCTTTAGCTGCTCTGTTCTCCAGTCCCAACAAGGGGTGTATTCTAACTTAATTATGTCCCTTTAAAGGAGGCGCCTCATAATCCCTTGTATGCCTAGACAGTGTCCCCGCACTGTCACTTTGAATGCGTCCCATTTTTTTAACTTAGAAGAGGCGGTGCCAGCATTATGTTCAAAGTAGCCCCTAATCTTCAAGGAGGCTCTGAATGATGGGAACTCCAGCAGTGCAGGCTGTAAGCACCATGGGGGATAGAAGCGGGCAGCTGACCATTGAACTTGCAGAATTAGGGGGTTGTGGTCACAGTGAGTATGTCCCAATTACTCTGTTTGTGTAATAGAAGGAAGTAGTGATGATGAACAGGCAAACCTGTCAGTTCGAACATGTAATTTATGAGGCCAGAGTAAAAGGAATACACTATTATTTCTGGATTTCAGAACTACAACACATCAACCAGCCACCAGTGATGTAGCCATTCTGTTAGCATTTGAGCATTGGATGATGCAGCTGTGCGTGGTAGTGAGGGGAAGAAATGGTCGAGGGCGGTGTCCAGTATGCTGTTAAATACCCACCCATGAGCCACGGTATATAGCTCCATCTTGAGATCGTGTTTGAGAGGATATGGAAAAAAGTGGGTTGGACTGAGCTTAGGGCATATATGGAGCCCAAAAGTAGGGGTCTGCCATCTAGGTGGCCCGATACTATGACATACCGACACTCCGGGTCTGAAAGCCTGTCCTCTGACACAAATGGGGTCTCAGCCTTGACCCTCATGAGCGCCCTATGAGTATAGGTGGAGTAGTTGGTAGCAAATACCTGACCTCGCCATCGCCGCTGCAGTTTAACGCTTTCAGCATTTATGAGATTAGTTTCTTGTAGAAGTGCAATGTGGGTGGAGCAGCGCTTCAGATAGGAGTAGGCCGAATAATGATGTGAAAGAGTATGCATGGCGCACACATTCCATGTAAATATGTTAAAGCAAGTCATGGCTGATGGTGTATGTGGTCCACGAACCGGGCGTAGCGTAAGGTACCCAAAAGAGAGTTTTGCATAGTGTGTTCACAAAATACTTGTAGTGGAGGTTTGGGCCAGGCAGATTTATGGGTCATTACATAAGCTTCGTGTAACAACATTTAACTATGAATTCCAGTAGAGCAGAGGAACAACGTGTTTCCACACAAACTGTGAGAGAATCAACCTCAGTAGGAATTAATCAGTCATGAGAGAACTGATGGGGGAAGGGCTAGGCAGCCAATGTGATTATACCCCGTAAAATTAAGAAGATTTAGGCCCTCATTACAACTTCTGTGGTCTTTTACAAAGACCGCCGAAGCCGCGGGTGCCAGACGACCACCAGTGCTGGTGGTCTTCCGACCACCATATTATGACTACTGAAGGATTTCCACCACAATTTGGGTGGAAATCCATCAGCAGTCGTGCTGGCATTCGGCGGCGCAGAGGTGGTTCCACAGCCGTCACTGCCATGCCAAAACAGACTCCACCCACCGTATTATGAGCAGTAATACACGTGGTGGTGTCCTGATGGTGGGGGGCTGCCCGGCTGTGGAAGCGCAGGGTCCCATTCCCTGGCAGATGACCTCCTTGCTGGACAACTTAAGTCGATCATCCGACAGGGGATGGGGGTTGGAGGGTGTTGTGTGTGCGTGTGTGAGTGGGTGTATGTCTGCATGTATGAATGTAAGTGTGTATGCGTTTGTGAATGCATGTGTGATTGTTGAAGTGAGTGCGTGTTGGTATGTTTGTGGTGCGAGTGAATGCCTGTATGTAAGTGTTGGTGTATGCATGTATGTGAGTGTTGGTGAATCCTTGTATGTAAGTGTTGGTGAATGTGTGTATGCGGGGTGCATGTGGGTGTGTGGGTGTGTGTGTATGCAGGGAAGGTGGTGTTGTAATGGAAGGGGGGTGGTGGGGTCATGTAATCGAAAGGGGGGTTTAGGGGGTCGTCTGCTGGCGGCAGGAAAGGAATTTCCTGTTACCGGCAGCCTTCCGGCCAGGGTTTTCATGGAGGTGCTACTGCCGCGGAAACCCTGGTGGAAAGGCGACTCATAATACCGCCGGCGGTCTTCAGAGGACCGCTGGCCTAGAGGTGCTGTCCTCTGACCCGGCTGTCCTACCGCCCTGGTGTTACCAGCGGAGATGTCGCGGTTTGGCAGAGGCCAAACTACCACACTTGTAATATGGCAGTCTTCACTGCCAGCCCGTCGGCGGTGAGATCTTCGGACCACCAGGGTTGTAATGAGGGCCATAATCGTGGTTCTGTATTAGGAGTACCAGCACCCACCACAGAGGATCACCGATGTACCTGCCAGTATAATGCTGTTTATCTAAAAGCAGTTCGGGTATCTAGCCTACCCTGGAGGCCCTGTCTTTCTCTAACTGAAGAAAACACATGGCATTTACAGTGTGCCCAATCTAACATATATAGCATAAGTGAGTTATATGTTACAATGGCGGTCATCACAACTGGTATCCCTGAGTTCACAGGAGGAATGACAGCCGATAGTGTTACAGCATTAAAGATATCAAATAATTACATCAGATGTTTGTGGCGTGGTTAAGGAACCATCTTCGCTCATTGACTTGCTCATGTCATCATGTAAGTCTGATCCCCGGCCAATCGTCGATTAGTACTGCAGTGTTTTGCAAAGCTTGTCACCTCTCTCTTATGATCTGCTCCAGGATGGGTACAGCTGTCATTCGGGAATTGCCCTGTTGTCGGGGTTGGTTGCTTTGCCATCGTGAAGATGAGTTGCCTTGGGTCCTTACACCCATCCGTGCATAACGTCCATCTGTTGAAAGCCCTGATGCCTCCAACCAATCCCATGTACCTTCTGGGGAGTTGAAGAGCAGCATCTTCCCCTCCCCCATCACTGTCAGTCTTGCCGGAAAGAGGAGGGCATACCTGATGTTAAGTCCACAATGTCAGCGTTTTGATTCCAGAAAGGAGCTGCGGCTTTTCTGCACCATGATAGTGTCATTATTTTGGCATTATCTACCAAGATCACCTGTAACTTTTGTGTCTCACGTAGTACAGCATCCATGACTTTATAGTATAGTAGGTGAAACAACAATGGTTTGGGGCTAGCACCCAGTGGTGGTCCATGTTCTGGTACTCAATGAGCAGGCTCCACCGGGAAGAATTGTGAGTAAGTGTCTGTGGGTGGCAGTCATCTCAGCCATTGTTCCATGTATGTGACTGCGTCTGACCCCTATAGTAATCCCACCACACGCATATTATTGTGGGGGGAGCAGCCATCCACATCCTCCATATGGAGCTTCAGGACGTTCACTTGGTCTGCCATAGGGCGCATTGAAGATTCAAGTTTGCGAGTCTTCGTTGCAGCTCCCCAACCATCAGTTCAGCGATGTGTACCTTAGCCACCAGTTTGTGGTGATCTGCGTGTAGCAGCATTAAATATGTCTTGACTGCATGAGTTTTACTTTCCAGGGATGTGCACATGGTTTCCAATGCAGAGCCAATATTATCTACAATCGGAAGGACAATGGGGAAGTGGGAGCCTCAGTAGGGTCATTGCTATCTGGCAATTTGTCATGTTCAGCAGTGGATTTTGGGGGTGCAGTACGTGTACCTGTGCGTGGGTGTCCCACTGTGACATCGATCTTCCTGTAGTCCAGCTGGGTGTGATTGTACAGTTCCAACTGTGACCCGCTTGCCAACACTAGACAAGAGGACTGTTTTGGAAGCAAGAGCAGTTCCAGCTCACCAATTGTGTGGTAATGGTTGTTAGATTTTTCATCCTTGGTGTGGTCTCCCTTAACTTTTTGCCTCTATTTCCCAGGTTGTTGATGTGTGCTGGACTTTGTTTTTGCTGTTTTTGTTACTCTGGGTACTTTACCACTGCTAGCCAGTGCTAAAGTGCAAGTGCTCCTATACAAAATGTGTATGTAATTGGTTTATCCATGATTGGCATATTTGATTTACTAGTAGGTCCCTAGTAAAGTATTCTAGAGGTGCCCATGGCCTATAAATAAAATGCTACTAGTGGGCCTGCAGCACTGGTTGTGCCACCCATATTAGTCTCTGTAAACATGGCTCAGACCTGCCACTGCAGTGTCTGTGTGTGCAGTTTTTAACTGTAAATTCGACTTGGCAAGTGTACTAACTTGCCAGGCCTGAACCTTCCCTTTTCTTACATGTAAGGCACCCCTAAGGGAGGCCCTAGGTAGCCCCAAGGGCAGGGTGCAGTGTATGGTTAAGGTAGGACATAAAGTAATGTGTTTTATATGTCCTGACAGTGAAATATTGCTACATTTGTTTTTCACTGTTGCAAGGCCTGTCCATCTCATAGGTTAACACAGGGGCTACCTTTAAATATGATTAAAGTGCAGATTCCCTTTGAGAGCAGATAGACATAAGGAGTTTGGGGTCTCTGAGCTCACAATTTAAAAATATAGCTTTTAGTAAAGTTGATTTTAAGATCTTGTGTTTGAAAATGCCACTTTTAGAAAGTGAGCATTTTCTTGCGTAAACCATTTCTGTGACTCTGCCTGTTTGTGGATTTCCTGTCTGGATCAGTTTGACAGTTGCGCTGGTTGCACCTCTCACCAGACAGTGACACAAAGGGAGCTGGGGTGTAGTCTGCATTTCATGATGAGCCATCTGTGCCAAGAGGGAGGAGAGGAGTGGTCACTAACATCTGAAAGGGCTGTGCCTGCCCTCACAGAATGTAGTCTCCAACCCCCTGGTGTGTGTCTGGGGCCTGGGCTGGGCAAGGCAGGATTTCACAAACAAGAGAGACTTTCCCTTGAAATAAGCCTACTCCAAAGGGCAAAATGGGTATAAGAAGGGCTCCCAAAACCACAGACTTTAGAACACTTCTGAAAAATAGACACGCCGCTGGCTTCATGGCTGAAAATCAAAGCTCGCCTGCAACGCGACCGGAAGATTGACGCCCACGGCTGGAAAAATGACATGCAGCATCGCTGACGGAGGGCGTTGAGATCGCAACCCCCGATGCGTGGTTTTCGGATCATCGTGCAGCTCAATTTCTGAAGCAAACACCACTGGGCGTGTAAAAACAACGCAAGGCATGCCCGGATCCAAGAGTGCTGACTGGATAGACGCATTGCTCTCCTGCGGAGAGAAGAAACGATGCACACCGACCTGACTAAAGGAGAAACGACGCAAGGTCTTGATCGTGAGTGAAATCGACGCATCCGAATACCTTTTTGATGCACACTCGCCCGTGCGGGGTTATTTTTGACGCAGGTACATTTTCACGCTAACAGCATTAGCGCTGTGTTTAAAATTTATGAAGACTCTTTTGGCATTTTTTGTGATAACTTGACTTATTTATTGTGGATTTTTGTCGTTGTGGTCTTGTTTTGTTTAGATAAATATTTTCTATTTTTCTAAACTTGTGTTGTGTCATTTTGTACTGTTTTCATTAAGTTACTGTGTGTGTTGGTACAAATCCTTTACACCTAGCACTCCGAAGTTAAGCCTAATGCTCGTGCCAGGCTACCAAGGGGGTAAGCAGGGGTTAGCTGAGGGTGATTCTCTTTTACCCTGACTAGAGTGAGGGTCCTTGCGTGGGCAGGGGGTAACCTGACTGCAAACCAAAGACCCCATTTCTAACAGGTGGTCTTCTCAAAAGGCAGATTGGCGATAGCCATATAACAGGTGGTATAGTCTGCGTGATGATTTATTTGGCTAGAGTACCTGGTGATTGTTGTAGGTCCAGCACAGCGGTGGAAGCCCCTGATGCAGAGGAAAGGGGTCATTTGCTTGAGCTTAGCAGGATCCCCAGATGCAGCAGCACAAGCAGCACTGTTAGCAGCAATTGAAGCAATGAATTTTAGTTATTGTAATGAAGAAAGTACAGCATCAGTGGCAAGCTTGATTGCCAGAGGGGGTCATTGACTGTACTAATTTGAAGAGGGCCAGGACCTGACAGGCGTTCCCACCATACATCTATATTTATGTGAGACAGGCTTTGCAGCCATAGAGTGGGTTGATTTTCAGGCTCCCCACGGTGGTGCAATGTTTTTTTAATATGCTTCAGCGGCGTGCTTTCAGGCACATTCTTCATGTCAGTGCAAGTCAGGAGCAGCAGTGGGGAGTGCTGACTTGAAGGCACACCTGCACCAGAGTAAGTCAACTGCAAACGGGCACCAATAGCAGGGAGATGGACTCCAGGAACTGCACGCAACCGCCTCCATCCAGACCTGAGGTCAGCTGAGCCCCAGTCAGCCCGTCTCATAGCCGACCCAACAAGGCCCGGCAGTCCCCCACTCACTGGCTGTGACCAGGTCCCAGGGACCACCTTGTACAGTAGGCCTCGCTGACTGCCAGAAATCTTCGGGGCATCCAGATGTGCCACGAGGCTCTCCTCAGTGCTCCACTCTGTGCACTCTCAGACGGCCATCCACCTCTGGGGCACACCTTTTAGGTCTCCACATTCCACAATGACAGAGGGGGCTCTCGGGATAGCATCCGCACCCTAAGGGCCGAAATCCAGGCCTTGAGATGCCGCAGATGTGGGTGCCGGCGTCAATTTAAAGTCCCTCCCGGTGGCAGCTTCAACATTCCAGTCATTGTCTTGGGTGGGGAAGGTAGGGAGGGTAGTCAGTAGTGTGCAATGTTGGGCTCAGGATAGGATAAATACCGGATAATCAGGTTATTTAGCGGAGCTCGCTTAACGCATGTCCACCAAGATCATTGACCAAGCCACACCCCCTCCTCCCAATAACTCCTATGTCCCAAAGCTAACTAATATTTCTTGCAAGATTCAACCTTTTGAAGACAATGGCTTATAGGAAGCTGTAGGATCCTGGATTGGTGAAATAGGGAAAAGTTTTAGTGAGGTTGGTGAATGGTTTAATTCTTTTGGAGGGAAGATTTTGAGCATGATATTAACTTTAATAATTATAGTGATTTGTGAAATGACTGTGTTCCTTTTGTTAAAATGTTCTCAGTGTTTGATTGAACATTGCACATATAAGAATACAGAAAAATTGTTAAAAACGAAATGGTCTGAAACCTATGAGAATGAGGATACTAACGATCATGTGTACAACCAGTTAAAGTTGGGGAGGAGAATTCAAGACAGAAGGAGAACGTGATGCAAGCCAAATGAGCTCCTGCTAAATTAATTAAGTTATATTGATTGTTTTAGTGATTGTAGAATAATCAGCGGGGGATATTTTCAAATTGTTTTTCAGGGTTTCTATTTTGTGCAACAATAAATATGATTAATTTATTTTTTAACGGACTGAATTAACATAACTGCAATTGAAATTAATTTCATGGGATGCATACAAATGTGTTTCTTAGTGTGTTTTAGTTATGCCATTTTTTCTATGAAAACATTATCTTGGACAAAATGTCTTCCCACAGGCTATGCAGAGCACAGTCAAGCCGTTGTGTAGTCATTTAGTTCCATTGTTATGATTACATTGCTTTCAATGAACTTTTCCCTGTTCTCTATGACTTGGACATTTGTCAAGTTATCTTACGCTGCCTTTCATTGTGATCGCTAATCGATTCATTCACTGAAGGTTCTATTCGGATGACTTTAGCATATATGATTCTTGTACAATATTTTTTGAAAACTGGGATGTTGCTTATTTGTTAAGGTAATTACATGTATTATTTTACATGTTCTGATTTGCAAATTGTTTTTTACTTAGATTGACACCACAGGTATTTAGTAATTGCCCAAACTAATTTGTTATGCAAGAATTGTCTATAAGAAAACCTTGATTTGGGAGATTTTCCAAATTTTTCATATGCTGCTAGGGATGCTGTGTGATTTCTTATGATTTTGCTGTTCACTAGGGAATTTCAATATTTTCACTTTTTTACTTACTCTGTATAGCTTTGCATCTGATAGCACTCAAGGCATTGGCTCTCTACTGCCTTTTTTACTTCTATAAAACACGCCTTTACCCTTCTGTGATCTACAACTCAATCATTGAGTGGGCCCGATTAATTTTGAACTGTTTACTCTGCTAATTGATGTTGGGGAGTTCCCTTGATGTGCAGTGCAAGATCAACCTAGGGGAGAACCGTATGTGGTAGAAATTATGGAGTGTCTAAAGATTTGGGGTACGGTTTTGCTCCTACTCCTGCACAAGTGTGTGCAGCCAGACCAAGGGGTATATTTCAAGCATGTACCCTTCTGTTTTGGTGGGTGATGCCAATGTTTGTGTAATCGTTCAGTCCTAACATATTTTCTTGATGTGATGTATATGTTAATATTCTGTGATGTGTATGCACTGTCTGTCCAACTTGGTAATTCCTTTTTATATTTTTAGCTCCATTCTGTCTTTGACTCTCTATTTCGGTTCTATCTGCTCTAACGTTGAGAATTATGACAATGTAGGGCAGAGAACGCTATGTAGATGGTAATATGCAGCCATATGGAAGATGCTTTATAAATGCACATCAGTGGGAGGCATTGTGAGCGTGTAAAAGTGTCTGCACTTTTTCACTTTATGCCAGAGATTCCTACGTTTGCACAGGAGGTGAGTTAGGAGGGACATACTTTCTTTCACTATTATGAAGACTAGGCCATCTGTATTAGAAGAAGCACCTCAAGGCCTCTAAATGTTTTCAACATGTAGAGTTTAGGATGCAAAGCGGCGGACTAGTGTAAAAAAAATTATGACGCTAGTCCCCCTGTTTACCGCCATGGTGCACCGTATACTATACTTTTCTCCAATAAACACATATACATAAAAAGAATACCCTTTTGCTCAACCTAACAGGAGACATAAGGAGGTTAAATGAAAATAAAATCACAATCAATAGAAACAAGACCAGTACCTTTGCAGCACTTGTTAACAGAAATTTGTAGCAAAGTAGATTTCCAGCCAGTTGTAATCCACATCAATTTAGTGTATTCACTCCTCGTGCACAGGAGAGCAAATAACCCCTAACCATCAAAACACCACTATCGCCTAATTTATTTATTTATTCCACCCTACTAGTACACATACTCCTTTTGCACAGAAACTTCAGTGGAACACTGGAACTCAGCAATTAATTCAAATGTGGTCACTCATGAATGGAGACAAAAATCCAAGCTAGGGATAGTGAGAAACATTGTCTCTGAAAGAACCCCTTTTTATTTAAACCATCCTTTGCTACCAAAAACTGTGGGCACGAGCTGTAAACCTAAAAATCTGCACTTCAACACTGCACCCTGGCATTGGGTGGATCAGGGACCACCGTCAGGCGCTGTGAACCTCAAATCACAGATTCAATGTGTGTCCCAGTGACAGGGGTAAAAACAGTGGTTTGAAATAGAGTCAAAAACAAAAATGACTTACTCAATACGTGGGTTCTAGAGCAGAATTTATAAAAACAAAAGGCCAGTTCATGTTTTAGTTTTCAAACTGCAGCTGCAGAGATTCTCTGACCTACCTGACAGCAGGCATTGTGATTTCATAACTTAACTATAATAGCTTATTACAGTTGATCCACTGCATCATTTCTTTATTGCTGGTGACTAGAGGTGTCACAACATGACTACAATAAGGAAATCAGAGACTGGCTTTTATATGGGGACTGAAGGCTCCCACACTGGGGTTATTTTTCAATATAATAAGTGGCGGTGCCAAAAGATCTCTCAGAAGCCCACAGCCAGGGCTGCCAAATGGCAGATTTGCCAAATGCCAAGGTTGCATAATCTCGATTCAGTTTCATACCTCTATCAACCACCACGATGCACTCCCTGCCATTTTATCTCACTCTTGCAGGTTCTTTATCAGCCCTGCTTTATCTCTTAATTACTTTTTTTATGACTTTCTCTTCCTTCTTCTTCCCACATTTTGGTGGTCATTACAACCCTGGCGGACAGTGTTAAAGCGGCGGTAAGACAGCCAACAGGATGGCTGTAAAAACTTTGCAATTACGACTGTGGTGGAAACCGCCAACAAAGACAGCAAATGAGTGTAACCATTAGAATATATTAAAATCCAGTACGCAAATATATACATATATACACTATTAACAAAATATACACCAAGAATAGTAGTCCAGGTATTGCACCATTTATAGTCCGTGGACCACTGGGCCCAAAATGCATGGGCGAGGCCCACACTCGATACCAGATCAAAACAGAGAGAACACTGCAGGGGCATCAGATAGAAATACAACAGGCACCTCAGGGGGAAGGGAAGGGGGGGCACCTCATCCGGATGGGTGCACAACACCAGATCCACGAGGGGGCTCCATGCCCATTGATGTATCCTGGGCAGTGCAAATCCACAGTCTCTCAAGTCTCTACAGTGGGTGGTTTGCCCCCTGTTCAATCCTGGGGAGTGCAAAGCCACCGTCTCTCAAGTCTCTACAGTGGGTGGTTTGCCCACTGTTCAATCCTGTGAAGTGTTCAATCCTGGGGAGTACAAAGCCACAGTCTCTCAAGTCTCTACAGTAGGTGGTTTGCCCACTGTTCAATCCTGGGGAGTGCAAAGCCACAGTCTCTCAAGTGGATAACAGTCCAGAGTGCTTCATCCTGTTAAGGACAGACGGAGTGGATGCATGTCTCCACTGGTTCTGAAGGGGGACTGGTGCCCAGAGTGCTTCATCCTGTGAAGGACAGACAGAGTGGATGCATGTCTCCACTGGTTCTGGAGGGGGGCTGGTGCCCAGAGTGCATCACGCACCCCGTGACGGTCCCAGTTGCGTCAGTGCCCCTGCCGCTCAATGGCTAGCGGTGCTTGAGTTGGCGGTGCCCTGTTCAGCGGTGCTTGAGTTGGCGGTGCCCTGTTCAGCGGTGCTTGAGTTGGCGGTGCCCTGTACAGCGGTGCTTGAATTGGCGGTGCCCTGTTCAGCGATGCTTGAGTTGGCGGTGCCCTGTTCAGCGGTGCTTGAGTGGGCGGTGCTTGAGTTGCCAGTGCCCTGTCCAGCAGTGCTTGAGTTGGCGGTGCCCTGTTCAGCGGTGCTTGAGTTGGCGGTCCTTCATTACCCAGCTGGGCTGGGGCTGGCGGCCCTTCATTGGGCAGCTGGGCTGTGGCTGGCGGGGCCCTCCTGGGCAGCTGGGCTGTGGCTGGCAGGGCCCTTCTGTGCAGCGAGGATGGGGCTGGCGGTGGCCTCCTGTGCAGCGAGGATGGGGCTGGCGGTGGCCTCCTGGGGAGCGACGATGGGGCTGGCGGGACCCTCCTGGGCAGCGACGATGGGGCTGGCGGTGGCCTCCTGTGCAGCGAGGATGGGGCTGGCGGTGCTTCTGATGCTTCACAGTGGGGGGACTGGCAGTGCTGTGGCTCCGTGCCACACTGGCTGTCCTCGTGGCCGGTGCACTCCACATACCTGTGACTACAGGCACCATTGGTCCCGGAGATGTTGTGGCTGAGGTGCTACTTCGGGACCTATGAATTGGACAGGGGGGTGGGAGGTGGGAAATAGGTCAGGGCTGGACAGGAAAAGTTTTTTTGACACACTGGGACGGGTAGCTGGAGGGGGTTTGGGAGTGGAGGAAGAGGTGGTGGTTGTAGGAGGTGTACATTTGGTGGCTTTGGGTGCAGGTGCATGCGGTGGAGGCTGTCGTGAGGTGGATGGCTGTTGGGTGGGTGTGTGCCTGTGTTTGTGTATCTTCGGAGGGGGCGTCACAGACACACTGGGAGAGGACACAGGGGACGTGTGTATGGTAGTGGGGGTGGTGACTGCACGTGAGCGGGGTGTGCTGGTGGGTGTGCTGGTGAGGGACGTAGTGGCTGTAGAGGTAGTGCATGCAGGTGTGAGTGGAGACGAGACTGGAAGGGAGGAGGGAGACGAGGAGGAGGGGTACAGAGTGGAGACAGTGGTTGTTGGTATGTCTGTATGTGTGTGATGCTTGCGTGAGTGCCTGTGGGATGTGTGGTGCTTATGTTTGCCTGAGCTTCCCTTGTGTGGTGAGGTGTTTGCAGGCTGGTCTGATGGTGTGCTTGGGATAGGCAGAGGTACAGGGGATTGGGTCTGGGTGGAGGAAGTTGGAGGGGGGAGGCTAGACACAGGGACAATGGCTGCCATCAATGCTGATGCCAGAGTTTGAAAGGCTAGGTGAAGGGCCGCCTGACCAGAATGAATGCCCTCCAGGAATGCATTTGTTTGTTGCAACTGTCCTTCTACACCCTGGATGGCATTCAAAATGGTAGAATTCCCAACAGTGAGGGACCTGAGGAGGTCAATGGCCTCCTCACTGAGGGCAGCAGGGGTGACTGGGGCAGGGCCTGAGGTGCCTGGGGCGAAGGTGATGCCCACCCTCCTGGGTGAGCGGGCATGGGGCGAAGGCTGAGGGGCTGCTGGGAGGGCGGTGCTGGTAGGGGGGGTGGCGGCTGTACCTGTAGATGCGGGGGGCACAGATGTTGCCACCACCACAAGGGAGTTCCCATCAGAGGACGAGTCCGTGTCCCTGGTTTCAACTCCTGTCCCCGCTGTGGTGCTCCCCTCCCCCTCCGTCCCACTGGTGAATTCTGCGTCCGTAGTGTGGCCCTCCATAGCCATGTGGGATGCAGCTCCCTCGTGCTCCGGTGCCACTGCTCCTCCGCCTGATGATGCTAATGCACACAAGAACAGGAAGACCACAAAAAAGTGGGGGGGAAACAGAAGAAAGACATGTTGAGTGCATGGATTACTGCTACCGTTGGCGGACAAGACAGACACAGAAGCCCCCTGCACTACTTCGCGCTCTTCGGCTCTACAGTGCAATTCCTGGGAAATGGCCTACAAGGCTATGGACGACATCTGCACACATAGATGACACAGGTGCATGAATAGCTGTACTTGGCACTCTACAGAGGTGGGGTGGGGGGTTACAGGGCCATGCCTTACGGAGGGGCCTAGCCTATGGAACTCGCCCTCGCCTAGGGAAACCCACAGCCCTCCTCCCCCACCCAGACACCTCCACTGCGTGCAGAGTCAGCTGAATGAGAGTGTACTCACCCCCTTGTGTCTGCTGTGATGCCCTCAAGCGCCCATCCAACTCCGGGTAGGCCACCGCCAGGATCCTGAAAATCAGGGGGGTCATGGTTCGATGGGCACCCCTCCCACGTTGGAAGGCCATCCCCAGCTGTGCCTCAGCCGTCTTCTTGCTCCAGCGGTGAATGTCCTCCCATCTTTTATGGCGGTGGGCGCTCCGTCTGTGGTGGACCCCCAGGGTCCGGACATCCTTGGCGATGGCACGCCAAATATCCTTCTTCTGGTGGGCGCTGACCTACATGAAATGTACAGGGGAAGAAGAGAAGTCATTACCAACTGCGCTGTCAAAGTGAGTGGCCCCCATCCCTACCCTTGCCATGTGGCACATGCACCCACCGTCTTTCATGCACGCAGAACACTTCCCCCTTCCTTCTTACAACCAGCCCTCTCCACACAGGCATTGCCCATACAACATGCTCCCTGTGTACTTACCTGTTGGTCTGGAGGACTGTAGAGTAGCGTGTACTGGGGAAGGACCCCATCGACGAGCTTCTCCAACTCCTCCGATGTGAAGGCAGGGGCCCTTTCCCCAGACGCGCAAGCCATTGTCTCTTCCAGACCGAGGTCACAGCAGCACTTGCAGTGTAGGTCCTCTCCTGTCGAAGATCAGGTATTGAGTGATTATACAGATAGAAAATGGCGGTCACGTCCGCGGTGGTCACGTCCGCGGCGGTGCGTACCATCACCGCCGGCGTACATCGTCATTGGCTCCTGGGACCCGTAGGGTCCAATGTTAACCAATGCAGCATTGCGCCGCGGTCTTCGACCGCCTATTGCGATGGTGTACAACGCCAGCGCAGTTACCTCACATCCCATTGTCCCACTTTAGAGGTCAGGCAGCCGCCATTTCAGGGGCCCACATGGCCGAATTTCCAACTGCGTCACACATACCTAGGCCTAGTCTCAACACACATACATGCCACATTTTGTGTATGATTGGTGTTCTGTGTAGACTGTCGGTACATACCTCTGAGTTGTTTGACTCTGTGCTCGCTGTTGTCCTTCATAGGCACCGCCGCTGGGACATGTGAGGAGATGGCAGAATCCTCCGGTGTACCGACCGCTGGTGGGCCTGTCGACAATGAAGGAAAGAAATTTGATTATCACCTACAGGTTTGACCGTGCCACAATCCAGGAACTGTGTACCCAGTTGGAGCCAGACCTGATGTCAGCAATCCGCCACACCACAGGAATCCCCCCTCAAGTGCAGGTGCTATCAGTGCTCCATTTCCTTGCAAATGGGTCTTTTCAAACAACTGTGGCCATGGCATCAGGGATGTCCCAGCCTATGTTTTCCAACTTATTGTCCAGAGTGTTGTCTGCCCTGCTGACACACATGCGGAGCTAAATCGCTTTCCCTCAGGTGGAGGATTTGCCTACAGTGAAAGGTGACTTCTATGCCCTTGGACATATCCCCAACATCATAGGTGCCATAGATGGGACCCATGTGGATTTGGTCCCCCCCCCACAGGAGTGAACAGGTGTACAGATATCGGAAGAGTTATCGGAAGAGATGGTATGTTTGGCAGACCAGTACATCTCCCATGTGAATGCCATGTTCCCTGGCTCAGTGCAGGACGCCTACATCCTGCGGGATAGCAGCATCCCTTATGTGATGGGTCAACTCCAGAGGCACCGTGTGTGGCTATTAGGTGACTCTGGTTACCCCAACCTGTCATGGCTACTGACCCCAGTGAGGAATCCCAGGACAAGGGCAGAGGAACGCTACAATGAGGCCCATGGGCGAACTAGGAGGGTGATCGAGTGGACCTTCGGCCTCCTGAAGGCCAGGTTCAGGTGTCTGCATATGACAGGTGGATCCCTATTCTACTCACCAAAGAAGGTGTGCCAGATCATCGTGGCCTGCTGTATGCTTCACAACTTGGCTTTGCAACGACAGGTGCCTTTTCTGCAGGAGGATGGTCCAGATGGCGGTGTTGAGGCAGCTGTGGAGCCTGTGGACAGTGATGAGGATGAAGCAAAAGAAGAAGACATGCAGAACTCAGGGATCCAGCAATATTTCCAGTGAAACACAGGTGAGAATACATTCCTGCCTACTACATGTACTTTTACACTTCTACCTCTTTCCTGTCTGTCGTTTTCACCCAGTGTATGGTCACTGAGTTGTTACTTTCCCTTACGGTTTCACAGGTGTGGGTCCAAACGTGTCTTATCTGCTTAGATTCCTCATGGACTAGAGCTGTGTGACATAGGTATGTTGACATTACTATTGCAAGAACATTTTGTCACTGTAATTGCAAATACTCTATTTCGAAATCACAGACAGACTCCAGATCTTTTGGTGCTTTAGGTGTGTTTATTTAAATACAAGATATTGGAGGGAGAAGTTGAATGGTGAGGGGTGATGGCGGAGTAGTGTCCATGGCAGAGTCCAGTCTATTAGTCTCACAGGTGCATTGCCCATATGGGCATAGGAAGTGGAGCTGGGGCAGTTTCAATATGGACAGGGTGACAAAGTGGGACAGTGGAATGACAATCAGGGTGGTCTAATTTCTTGCCGGGGGTCTTGGCATCGTTCTCTGTCTTGTTCCTGGATCTCAGGGACCGTTTGCGGGGTGGTTCTCCGTCTGCAGGGGGTGGGGTGCTGGTGTGGTGGTCCTGTGGCGGTGCCTCCTGTCCACTAGTGCCGGCGTAGGTGGTGGGCAGTTCATCGTCCATGCTAGTGTCAGGGGCCCCTTGTAGTGCCACAGTGTCCCTCCTGGTGTTGAGTACTTCCTTCAGCACCACTACGATGGTGCCCAGGGTGGGGCTGATGGTTCTGAGTTCCTCCCTGAAGCTCAAATACTGTTCCTCCTGCATCCGCTGGGTATCCTGAAACTTGGCCAGTACCGTTGCCATCGTCTCCTGGGAGTGGTGGTAGGCTCCCATGATGGAGGAGAGGGCCTCATGGAGAGTGGGTTCCCTTGGCCTGTTCGCCTCTGTCGCACAGCAGCCCTCCCAGTTCCCCTGTGTTCCTGGGCCTCCGTCCCCTGGACCGTGTGCCCACTGCCACTGCCCCCAGGTCCCTGGTGTTGTTGGGGTGGTGGGTTATCCTAGGTTCCCTGTAGTGGTGGCCACACAGCTGATTGACGTGTCCTGGGGACGGAGGTATGGGCCAGCTGGGTGGGTGCTGTGCTGGTGTTTCCTGAGGGGGGAAGGTCTGTGGTGGCCTGTGCCTGTGTGAGGGGAACCGACTGTCCGAGGCCCCCGATGGTCTGAGCTGGTCATCTAGATCCAGGTGGACAGAGGTGCTGTTATCACTGTGGGCCTCTTCTGTGGGTGGAGTGGACATGTCTGGACCCTCCTGTCTGGTGACGTTGGGTAGTGGTCCTGCAGGGGTGTAAAGGCATGATTATTGCATCTGTGTGTGTCATGGTGTGCAATGGGTGGGTGACTGTGTACCCCAGTGCTGGCATTCCTGTGTGTGAGCTTGTGTGATGATGGTTTAGGGGGGTGTATGGGTATGTGCAGTGGGCATGCTTTAGTGATGGTTGTCCATGCGTTGTTTTTGCATGCAGGGCTTGGTGTTGGGATGTGTGGTTTGTGATATTGGTACATTTGTGAGGAGTTGAAGTGATAGGGGCGAGGGTGGGAATATGTGATGGCATGCAGGTAGGGTGGGGGATGTAATAGTTAAGATTTGACTTACCAGAGTCCATTCCTCCACTGACTCCTGCGAGGCCCTCAGGATGCAGAATCGCCAAGACCTGCTCCTCCCATGTTGTTAGTTGTGGGGGAGGAGGTGGGGGTCCGCCACCAGTCTGCTGAACCGCCAGGTGGTGTCTGGAGACCACGGAACGCACCTTCCTCTGTAGGTCGTTCCACCTCTTCCTGATGTCCTCCCGATTTCTTGGGTGTTGTCCCACTGCGTTGACCCTGTCGACTATTCTTCGCCATAGCTCCATCTTCCTTGCAATTGAGGTGTGCTGCACCTGTGATCCAAATAGCTGTGGCGCTACCCGGACAATTTCCTCCACCATGACCCTGAGCTCCTCCTCCGAGAACCTGGGGTGTCTTTGCCGTGCCATGGGGTGGTGTAGGTGATGTGTGGGGTGGTGTGTGTGGTGATAAGTGTGGTGATATGTAGTGGTGTGTTGTGTGAGGTGCGTGGAAGTTGTGTGGGTGATATTGTTGTGTGTCTGTGGATGCTAGTTTGTTGATGGTGGTGTCTCTCTCTGGCCTTCGGTCGTGAATTGTGGTCGTAGGGGTTTGTGGGTGTGTGTTTTATATTGTATTGAGTGTGTGGGAGTGGTGTGTGTATGTATCTCAGGTGTGTGTATTTTGACTTGTCCAATGTGGGGATGTTTTGTAAGAGTGTGTGTATTTTGAGCGCGGCGGTGTGTACCGCCAATGGAATACCGTGGTTGAAAGACCGCCGCGTGGATTCGTGTTTCGTGATAGTGTGGGCGTATTTCTGTTGGCGTGATGGTGTCGGTTTTGTTTTCGCCAGTTTATCACTGACCTTTGGTTTGGCGGACTTGTGTGGGTGTCTGACTTTTGACGGATTCCGAGATGTGGGTCATAATAGCTGTGGCAGAATTCCGCGGCCGCGGCAGTGTGTTGGCGGTCTTCTGCACGGCGGTAAGCGGCTTTTACCGCCAATGTTGTAATGACCCCCTTTGTGTTTTCTCTATCTTGCTCTGGGTCAAAGTCTTATGAGAAAAAATTTGTACAAAATTCCCAAAAATGTGCTGGTGGATTCCACCTGCAACCACTGGCTCAAATAAAGCACTACTCCTGTGTAATAATAAAGTTATTGCAGTTGATTTGTGGCATCACAATTCATGATGTCAGAGCCTGCAGAGTAGGAAAGACGTGTCAAGAAGCATATGTTCAACAATCAGTGAAAGGGAGAGCTGCCTTTTCAGCTCGTTCAAGCTACTTTTTCTTGTAAGTGAACACTCAATGGAGAGGAGATATGGATGCAAGTAAGTTTATTTTGAACAGCTGGAGTTCATTACACAAAAGCAGGAATCTCTCTGAATGTAAAACCACCATCTGAACTACAGCGGTTTCGGAAAGTGGCTGACATTAAACTGCTTATGGCAATTCCAGGCATTTAATACTTTTGGATGAAGGCTTATGATGTGAATATGTATTGTATGCAAACAAATACCCTCTGTTGTACATTAAAAGGATAATGGAAATCACCGCAGAGTTTCAGGACACATAAAGAAACTGAGATTTTGGCCTATTCACAGAACTCCTCAGTGATTTACAATCTCCTAATAAAATATGGCAGAGCATAGTTTGTAGCATATATAAATTGTTGACAGGTAACGTTTATTCAGGCATTCAGTATTTGAGGTTATTGTTACTGACAAACACTCCTTGTCTTCTACAGCTTAGAATCTCTAGTTTGCACATAGATAACTCGCACATCAGCAGTGTTCCTGAAAGAAAAGCTTTTCTTGAGACTGAACAATATTGCACCTTTCTTTTCTTCTAAGAATACTAACAAGTGATATAGCTGATTAGGTTTCCGAGCTCAATCACAAGAGGACCCTTCAAGCCAGTGCAGAAACTGACTTCCTATCAGTGTGCATATGTCCAGGAATGTAGCTTTCCTATAAGTCCTGCAGGAAGTGTCTGAGAAAAGTATAATGTATGTTTGTATAGGTCACAAGTGGGTTCTGGATTTTGCTATACTGAGACACTTACAAATAAAGTTTCAACTAATAAGCAAATTTAATTGTAGATGGTTTCTACAGAGTGCTTGTATACAGCTCTTCAAGTTAAAAAGCTTTACTTTTGTGTTAATACCTGATCTAAGAAGATCCTGTGGAAGCAGAGGAAGATCAGTCAGTGGTGGCCTCAACAGTTTGAACAGGTACAACACCATGGCTTAGATTCTACTGCCCCTTGTGTGCACGCATTTAACTTTTAACATTTTTGAAAATGTTGACACTTGTGCACGTATTAGGAACAAAGGGCCAGATGACGAAAGCTTTTTAGCGGTCGCAAATGGTCTGATTCACAAAATCGGGCCGTTTACGACTGCTAAAAAGCAGTTTGGCATGTTCTAATGCAAAATTGTGATTCGGTATTAGGAAGGGGCATGTTTAGGGCATCCCTTCCTAAATCCGAATTGCAGTGGTATGGTTGAATGTTTTGCGACTGAAATGTGGTTGCAAAACACTCGCAGGTTACCACCAATTCCAAATTGGTGATAAACCGTTCGCTAAGGAGAAGAGGTCCACAAGGGAACCCTTCCCGTTCATGAGTGTCTGTAAAAGGAATTTTTAAGAGCAGGCAGTGGTCCTATGGACCACTGCCTATGGACCACTGCCTACTCTTAAAAAATTAAAAGAAAACTTTTTTATTTTCTTTTTTTAAATGCAACTCTTTTTCCTTTAAGGAAAACGGGCTGCATTAAAAAAAAAAGATTGCTTTATTTAAATGCAATAACAGACATGGTGGTAGGCTGACCCTAGCAGGGCACCATCCCTGTGATTTGTGTGCGATTCCCAGTGGGTCGCAAAGCAAGACCTACCTCATGAATATTAATGAGGTAGATCTATTTTCGACCCACTGGGAATCGCAAATGAAACTCAAACGAGTTTCGAACATTTGAAATTGTGATTTCCTAATTGCGATTTGCATAGTATCCCATTTAGGAACTTGCAATTCAAAACTTACCTGTCTCTGACCAAAAGTTACTTTGGCTGTGTCTGTACTTCTCCAAATAACAATGATTTCTGTATACATAGAAAACCAAAGAATCAAAACAGAGAGCAGGCCTCACTCATCCACCTATACATTCCTCTCCACCACATAAGCACCCACCCAAGAGATCTCTCTTTAACCTACTTGTCACTCATGCCTCAACTGTACATCCTCAGTGTGTAATGAAAGCTTGTGCTAATCTGCCCTGCTGAATCTGCTCGCCAGGAAATGTAAAATTGCACATGCTGTCTTCTGCATGAGAGGGAAGCTTGCTTTCCTATTGCCATGTGTACCTAGGGTTGCTACCAGGCCGGGTTTATACTGGCTTAACCAATAGTTTAAGATCTCTGCCATAATTAAAGTGAAGACGGACATAACGAGCATATTAAAAAATAATACAGACATAAAGGGTGCATAGGTATCATGTCAAGGCCTTTGCAGCACCTTAAAATGTGAATAGATGGCTGGTATTTTTCTCTGGAAAAGGTGGCAATCCTAGCTGTACCTGTTCAGTGAGTAAGCTTGTACTGTTGCTGGCAGATCTGTGGAAGTCCTCTGAAGGGGATACCTTGCTCAGTTGCTGCCCTAGCTGATCTGTCCTCTGAAGGGAAGAAGCATGCTCTGTTTCTGTCCAAGGTGTACTTGTTCTAGGAAGAAGCGTTATTACAATGCCCTATGAAGCAGGGACTGTTTCTCTATATTTGACAATGAGATACCAAGACCTTTGGTCCTGCGGAAGGCACCTTACCCCAAAATAGCAATATTCAATCACCAAGACATGATGAAGAAAAAGAGCAGGGTCTACCGATCAACCCTTCTTCACCTATTCCTGTGGTAGGAACACTATTAAAGCATTTCAGTTCACTCACAGATAATTTTAATTTCATTTCGGTAGACTGTATCAGGGAACTTTCTGACTGCAACACCGTTGAGATAGGGGGTCATTCTGACCCTGGGGGCCGGTGGCCGCCAGGGCCACCGACCACGGGAGCACCGCCAACAGGCTGGCGGTGCTCCCGAGGGCATTCTGACCGCGGCGGTTCTGCTGCGGTCAGAAAGGGTAAACCGGCGGTCTCCCGCCGGTTTACCACTGCCCTTCAGAATCCTCCATGGCTGCGGAGCGCGCTCCGCAGCCATGGGGATTCTGACACCCCCTACCGCCATCCTGTTCCTGGCGGGTCTCCCGCCAGGAACAGGATGGCGGTAGGGGGTGCAGCGGGGCCCCTGGGGGCCCCTGCAGTGCCCATGCCCATGGCATGGGCACTGCAGGGGCCCCCATAAGAGGGCCCCGCAAAGTATTTCAGTGTCTGCTAAGCAGACACTGAAATACGCGACGGGTGCAACTGCACCCGTCGCACCCCTGCAACTACGCGGGCTCAATTCTGAGCCGGCGTCCTCGTTGCAGGGGCATTTCCTCTGGGCCGGCGGGCGCTCTTTTGGAGAGCGCCCGCCGGCCCAGAGGAAATGTCTGAATGGCCGCCGCGGTCTTTTGACCGCTGTGCGGTCATTCAGCGGCGGTACCTTGGCGGACGGCCTCCGCCGTCCGCCAAGGTCAAAATGACCCCCATAGTGTTTCCAGCGTTATTACTACAACCCTTTTATAACCAGGACTCACTTGCACACAAAATATTATGCATCCCACAGATTAGGTATTGACACATAATTTGTGCATATATGCAAACAGATTATGGGGGTGATTCTGACCTCGGCGGTAAAATGCCCTTACCGCCGGTCAGAAGACCGCCATAACACCGCCGCGGTCAACCGCCACGGTCATTCTGACCCATAACGGCCAAACCTCCAAAAATCCGTCCTCCACTGCAGCCCGCCACATCGGCGGGCAGCGATAAACTGGAGATGACCAAACCTCCACCGTCACGCCAACAGAAATACGCCCATGCCATTACGACCCACGAATCCACACGGCGGTCATTCAAACGCGGTATTCCATTGGCGCTACACACCGCCGCGGTCAGAATACACACACATCACCAAAACACAGCCACATTGGACAATTTGAAAAACACACACCTGATACACATACACACACCACTCCCACACAATCAACCAACTATAAAACACACACCCACATCACCCACAAACCCCTGCGACCCCAAATACTGAGAGAAGGAGAGAGAGACACAGCAGACAATCCAAAGGAAGACACACTGAGGCACACTACACCATCACACACACCACATAGTAGCACAAAGCACCACTCACCAACACACTCCTCATCACATACACCACCCCACACCTCACCCACACCACCCCATGGCACCCCAAAGGCATCCACGATTTTCGGACCAAGAACTCCGGGTCATGGTGGAGGAAATCCTAAGAGTGGAACCCCAGCTCTTCGGCTCGCAGGTGCAGCACACCAGTATAGCCAGGAAGGCGGAGCTATGGCAGCGGATCGTGGACAGGGTCAACGCGGTGGGACAGCATCCCAGGAATAGGGAGGACATCCGCAAAAGATGGAACGACCTACGGGGGAAGGTCCGGTCGATGGTCTCGAGGCACAACATTGCGGTCCAGAAGACTGGCGGCGGACCCCCACCCACCCCTCCCGAATTTACATCGTGGGAACAAGACGTCTTGACCATCCTGCATCCTCAGGGCCTCGCAGGAGTAGCCGGAGGAATGGACTCTGGTAAGTCCCATCTCAACTACTATATCCCCCACACCCCACCAGCATGCCAACCCACACCCCCACCCTCACCCCCAACCCCCCAGCACACATCCTTCCTGACAATGTCTCACCAGCACAACCCACCCATCCCAACACCAACTCCTGCATGCCAACACAAACCATGGGCACCCATCACCTAAGCATGACCACTGCACTAACCCCTCCCCCCCACTAAATACCCTCACAACACCTCCCTCCAGGGAATGCCTGCACTGGGGGACAAGGGCACCCACAACACGCATGCTATTGCACACACAGAAACAATAACCAAACTCTCTTACCCCATGCAGGACCCGAACGACAACACACCAGCCAGGAGGGTCCAGAAGTGTCCATCCCACCACCGGAACAGGCCCACACTGAGGATAGCAGCTCTGTCGACAGTGAACCTGATGACCAGCCCGGACCATCGGGGACCTCTGGGCAGTCGGTTCCCCTCACCCAGACACAGGCCACACCAGACCCGACCCCCTCTGCCGACACCAGCACAGCTCCCACCCAGCGGGCCCATGCCTCTGTCTCTAGGACAGCTCAATCAGCGGTGTGTCTGCCACTACAGGGCACCCAGGCTAACCCGACACCCCAACAACAACAGGGACCTGGGGGCAGTGGGAGCGGGCACACCGGCCAGGGGACAGAGGCCGGGGGAAACCGGGCAGCTCGGAGGGCTGCTGTGCGACAGGGGGGGGAGGAGAGGCCCAGGGAACCCACTCTCCAAGAGGCCCTCACCACCCTCATGGGGGCCTACCACCACTCCCAAGAAACGATGGCGACGGTACTGGCCAGGTTCACTGAGATCCAGGCACAGCAGGAGGAACGCTACATGGGCTTCAGGGAGGAGCTGAGAATCATCGGGACCGCAATGGGGACCATCGTCCTGGCCCTCCACAGGATAGAGGACGCATTGCGGGACCATGGTGCACCACACAGGGCCCCTGTCACTAGGCCGGACCAGGAACAGCCTACCACCTCCGCCGGCGCTAGTGGACAGGAGGTCCCAACACCTCGACAGCCCCCCAGAACCCCACCTCCTGCTGAAGAACAACCACCCCGTAAGAGGAGCCTGAGACCAAAGAAAAAGACAGAGTAGGATGTCAAGACCCCCGCCAGCAGGACATACCCCCTCAAGTCTTCCCACTGTCCCACATTGCCACCCTGTCCAACCATGAACTGCCGATGCTCCATCCTTCCACAGGCAAAAGAACAATGCACCTGTGAGACTGAGAACTGGACTCTGCCATGGATATTCCTCCACCCCCACCCATCACCCTTAGAATCACATGTACCGGTATCTAGCACTGTAAATAAATCACTTTTTGCACACAAACCTGTTTTGAGTCATGCTGTATTATTAACAAAGGGATAACATATTACTGTTCAATTTCTGTCCTGTCAATTAGTCATGACAACATACCAATGTCAATACGCTGTATTTCATGGGCGAACCAAGCAGAAGTCAGGTACTGAGTCAGACAGCACTGAGAAGGGAAGGGAAAGGCATAAATTAATAAAAAACATCTGTGGGGAACTACAGAAAGTATAGATGCAGGAGGCTAGAAGCAATTGTGAAATGGCGTGGGTGATTCTTACCTGGGTGTTACTGGAAATACTGTTGTATCACTCTGTCCCTATTGTCTGTGTCGTCCTCAGAGTCTTCCTCCTCTTCACTCTCCACAGGCTCCACGGCTTCTACAACACCACCATCTGGACCATCCTCCTGCAGGAAAGGCACCTGGCGTCGCAAAGCCAGGTTGTGAAGCATACAGCACGCCACGATGATATGGCACACCTTCTTTGGTGAGTACATTAGGGATCCACCAGTCATATGCAGGCACCTAAACCTGGCCTTCAGGAGGCCAAAGGTTCGCTCAATCACCCTCCTTGTACGCCCATGGGCCTCATTGTAGCGTTCCTCTGCCCTTGTCCGGGGATTCCTTACTGGGGTCAGTAGCCACGGCAGGTTGGGGTAACCAGAGTCACCTATTAGCCACACACGTTGTCTCTGTAGCTGCTCCATCACATAGGGGATGCTGCTATTTCGCATCACATACGCGTCATGCACTGACCCTGGGAACTTGGCATTTACATGGGAGATGTACTGGTCAGCCAAACAGACCACCTGGACATTCATCGAATGATAATTCTTTCTGTTTCGGTACACCTGCTCATCGTCTTTTGGGGGTACCAAAGCCACATGGGTCCCATCAATGGCACCAATGATGTTGGGGATATGTCCAAGGGCATAGAAATCACCCTTCACTGTGGGCAAGTCACCCTCCTCGGGGAAAATGATGTAGCTCCGCATGAGTTTCATCAGGGCAGACAACACTCTGCTCAAAATCTTTGAAAACATAGGCTGAGACATTCCAGATGACATGGCCACTGTGGTCTGGAATGACCCACTGGCCAAAAAATGGAGGACTGACAAAACCTGCACCAGAGGGGGAATCCCTGTGGGTTGGCGGATGGGGGACATCAGGGCTGGCTCCAGCTGGGCACACAGTTCATGGATAGTGGCACGGTCAAGTCGGTATCGAAGGATTATATGGCTTCTTCCATTGTCGACAGGTCCACCAGCGGTCGGTACACGCGAGGATTCCTCCTTCTCATCCCAAGTCCCAGCGGACGGTGCCTAGGAAGGACAACATGGAGCACAGAGTCAGCCAAACCACAGGTACGTACAGACAGCTTGCACAGTTAAAGAATGGCAATGGGTTGAAAGGCGTGTATGTGTGGCAATGCAAGGCCTAGGCCTGTGTGTCGCAGTCAAAATTAAGCCATGTGGGCCCTTGAAATGGCGGCTGCCTGACCTGTGAAGTGGGACAATGGGATGTGAGGTCACTGCGCTGGCGGGGCACACCGTGGCGGTAGGCGGTCGAAGACCGCGGCGCAAAGCCGCATTGGTTAACATTGAAGCCTATGGGTTTCAGGAGCCAATAACGAAGTGCGCCGGCGGTCGCGGTACGCAACGCCGCGGTACGCACCGCCGCGGACGTGACCGCCATTTTCTATCTGCTTAATCACTCGAGACCTGATCATCCACAGGAGAGGACCTATACTGCAAGTGCTGCTGTGACCTCCGTCTGGAAGATACAATGGCTGCTGTGACTGGGGAAAGGGCCCCTGCCTTCACGTCTGAAGAATTGGACAAGCTCGTGGATGGGGTCCTCCCCCAGTATGCGCTACTCTACGGTCCTCCAGACCAACAAGTGAGTACCCCGGGTGCTAATGGAATGGGCTATGCCTGTGTGGATTGGGGTGGATGTAAGTTGGTGGGGTGGGGTGGGGGGCGAATGAGGAGTGCAACGCCCGACAGATGAGAGCATGTGCCATATGGCAAAGTGGGTGGGGGGGGGGGCAATTACATCTAACATGCAGGCCATTGATGATTTCCTCCTTTCCACCCTGTACATGTCTAATAGGTCAGCGCCCATCAGAAGATCGATATTTGGCGTGCCATCGCCAAGGAAGTCCGGACCTTGGGGGTCCACAACAGACGGGGCACCCACTGCCGCAAGAGGTGGGAGGACATCCGCCGCGGAACAAGGAAGACCGCAGAAACACTGCTGGGGATGGCCTCCCAACCTAGGAGGGGTGCCAGTCGCACCATGACCCCCCTGATGTCCCGGATCCTGGCGGTGGCCTACCCTGAATTGGATGGGCGCTTTAAGACATCACAGCAGACACAAGGGGGTGAGTATCAGCACATTCTCCTATCTTTCTGCGCAGTGGAGGCGTCTGGGTGGGGGAGGAGGGCTGTGGGTGACATTAGGCCAGGGCGCTTTCTGTAGTGTGGTCCTCTCCCTTAGGCATGGCCCTGTGCCCCCGGCCCCCACCTCTGTAGGGTGACAAGTACAGCCATTGAAGGTCCAGCATCTCCCATGTGCGCGTTTGACGTCTCTTGGCCTGTTGTCTTAGTCAGTATTACTGAGTAGTGTACCCCGAATGCGCGGCTTAGTGCATTAGGCACCTGTGTCTGTCCTCTCCGCCAACGGTGTTGACATTGCATGCACTCAACCTGGTCTTCTTTTTTCTCCCCCCACCCTTTCTCTTCATCTTCTTGTGCATGTGTGCATTAGCATCATCAGGCGGAGGAGATATGGCATCGGAGCACGAGGGAGCTGCAGGACACAAGGCCCCGGTGGGCCCAGGAACAGACACCGAGGGCACCAGTGATCCGGAGGGCGAGGGGAGCACCACGACGGGGACCGCTGGTGAGAGCAGCGAAAGCGACACGTCCTTGGATGGGAGCTCCCTAGGGGTGGCGGCAACATCCGTGCCCCCCGCCTCTACAAGTACAGCCGCCACCCAGCGCACCAGCCCCGCCCTCCCAGCAGCCCCTCAGTCTTCGCTCCGTGCCGCTTCGCCCAGGAAGGCGCGCGTCTCCTTCGCCCCAGGCACCTCAGCCCCTGCCCCTGTTGCCCCTGCTGCCCTCAGTGCGGAGCTCATTGACCTGGTAAGGACGCTCATTGTTGGGCAGACGACCCTTCTGAATGCCATCCAGGGTGTGCAAAGGGAGGTGCAACAGAGCAATGCGTACCTGGAGGGCATTCATTCGGGTCAGGCTGCCCATCAACGAGCGTTCACTGCTCTGGCCTCAGCACTGACGGCAGCCATTGTCCCTGTTTCCAGCCTCCCTCTTCTGACTGCCTCCAGCCTGTCTCTGTCTCCTGTTCCTCAGCCTATCCCATCCACACCATCAGACCAGCCTGCACACACCTCAACACCCAAGAGCAGCTCATCCAAACACAAGCACCACAGATCCCGCAAACACTCACCCGAGCAACACCCAGATGCAGACATGCCAACAGCCACTGCCACCCCTGTGTCCCCCTCCTCCTCGTCTCCCTCCTCCCTCCCTGTGACGTCTACACTCACACCTGCATGCACCCCCACATCAGCCAGTGCTTCCATCACCACCTCACCCTCCAGTACAGTCCACACTCGTGCAGTCACCACCCCCACTGCCATGTACACGTCCCCTGTGTCCTCTCCCACTGTGTCTGTCACCCCCTCTTCCAAGACACACAAACGCAGGCAGCCACCCACCCAACAGCCATCCACCTCACGACAGCCTACAGCACCAGCACCTTCACCCAATGACAGCACACCTGACTCTCCTACAACCACCTCCTCTACCTCCACTTCCATCTCCACTACTCCTACCCTTTACCTTGGCCCTAAAAAACTTTTCCTGGCTAACCTTAACCTCTTTCCCCCCGATGACCCCCCCCATCCATCTCCAAAGAGTCCCAAGAGCACCGCAGCCACCACCAGCCCAGCTTCGGGTGTCACTGTTGTGCCTGGGTTCTGGAGCCCACCCTTTGCCAGCAGTGACACATCGAGCTGCAGCAAGGACACGTCCAGCCCCCCCCCCGGCAAGAGGACCCGCAAAACCAAGGACCGCCGTGCGAGGACTGACAGGGCTGCCCCCAAGGAGCAATGTGCGGCCACTTCACCACCCACACCATCTGGGGGAGGCAAGGGCCCGAGAGCCCGATCAAAGGAGCGGAGGGGCAGCAGGAGCGCGGAGAAGGTGGACCCCACATGCCACATCCCAGCTGGGAAGGAGGACACTAAGGAGGCCAGGAGTCCGTCCCCGAAGGGTCCAGATACGTCACGGTCCGAGGGCGACTGAACAGGGAGTCCAGGCCAGGTCTGGCTCCCTTGACCTGCTGGATGGGCACCGCTGAACAGGGCCCGCGGTGCAGACGAGCACCGCTGAACAGGGCCCCGCCGTGGAGATAGGCACCGCTGAACAGGGCCCGCGGTGCAGAAGAGCACCGCTGAACAGGGCCCCGCCGTGGAGATAGGCACCGCTGAACAGGGCCCGCGGTGCAGAAGAGCACCGCTGAACAGGGCCCCGCCGTGGAGATAGGCACCGCTGAACAGGGCCCGCGGTGCAGAAGAGCACCGCTCAACAGGGCCCGCCGTGGAGATAGGCACCGCTGAACAGGGCCCGCGGTGCAGAAGAGCACCGCTCAACAGGGCCCCGCCGTGGAGATAGGCACCGCTGAACAGGGCCCGCGGTGCAGAAGAGCACCGCTGAACAGGGCCCCGCCGTCTCAAGCACCGCTCCGCTGGGCCCCGCCGTCTCAAGCACCGCTCCGCTGGGCCCTTCCTCTCAAGCACCGCTCCGCTGGGCCCCGCCGTCTCAAGCACCGCTCCGCTGGGCCCTTCCTGTCAAGCACCGCTCCGCTGGGCCCCGCCGTCTCAAGCACCGCTCCGCTGGGCCCTTCTTCTCAAGCACCGCTCCGCTGGGCCCCGCCGTCTCAAGCACCGCTCCGCTGGGCCCCGCCGTCTCAAGCACCGCTCCACTGGGCCCTTCCTCTCAAGCACCGCTCCGCTGGGCCCCGCCGTCTCAAGCACCACTCCGCTGGGCCCCGCCGTCTCAAGCACCGCTCCACTGGGCCCTTCCTCTCAAGCACCGCTCCGCTGGGCCCCGCCGTCTCAAGCACCGCTCCACTGGGCCCCGCCGTCTCAAGCACCGCTCCGCTGGGCCCTTCCTCTCAAGCACCGCTCCGCTGGGCCCCGCCGTCTCAAGCACGGCTCCGCTGGGCCCCGCCGTCTCAAGCACCGCTCCACTGGGCCCTTCCTCTCAAGCACCGCTCCGCTGGGCCCCGCCGTCTCAAGCACCGCTCCGCTGGGCCCTTCCTCTCAAGCACCGCTCCGCTGGGCCCCGCCGTCTCAAGCACCGCTCCGCTGGGCCCCGCCGTCTCAAGCACCGCTCCGCTGGGCCCTTCCTCTCAAGCACCGCTCCGCTGGGCCCCGCCGTCTCAAGCACCGCTCCGCTGGGCCCCGCCGTTTCAAGCACCGCTCCGCTGGGCCCTTCCTCTCAAGCACCGCTCCGCTGGGCCCCGCCGTCTCAAGCACCGCTCCGCTGGGCCCCGCTGTCTCAAGCACCGCTCCGCTGGGCCCTTCCTCTCAAGCACTGCTCCGCTGGGCCCCGCCGTCTCAAGCACCGCTCCGCTGGGCCCCGCCGTCTCAAGCACCGCTCCGCTGGGCCCTTCCTCTCAAGCACCGCTCCGCTGGGCCCTTCCTCTCAAGCACCGCTCCGCTGGGCCCTTCCTCTCAAGCACCGCTCCGCTGGGCCCCGCCGTCTCAAGCACCGCTCCGCTGGGCCCCGCCGTCTCAAGCACCGTTGATGGTTCATTGTGCCCACCATGCCTCCTCCTTGACCAGTGGAGACTGTCATCCACATGATGGACTGTGGCTTTGCACTCCCCAGGATGGTCCAGTGGGCAATCCACCCACTGCAGAGACTTGAGAGACTGTGGCTTTGCACTCCCCAGGATGGCACAGTGGGCAGCCCACCAACTGTAGAGACATTGAGAGAATGTGGCTTTGCACTCCCCAGGATGGCACAGTGGGCAGCCCACCCACTGTAGAGACATTGAGAGACTGTGGCTTTGCACTCCCCAGGTTGGTCCAGTGGGCAGGCCACACACTGTAGAGACATTGAGAGACTGTGGCTTTGCACTCCCCAGGATGGTCCAGTGGGCAATCCACCCACTGCAGAGACTTGAGAGACTGTGGCTTTGCACTCCCCAGGATGGCACAGTGGGCAGCCCACCAACTGTAGAGACATTGAGAGACTGTGGCTTTGCACTCCCCAGGATTGAACAGTGGGCAGGCCACCCACTGTAGAGACATTGAGAGACTGTGGCTTTGCACTCCCCAGGATTGAACAGTGGGCAGCCCACCCACTGTAGAGACATTGAGAGACTGTGGCTTTGCACTCCCCAGGATTGAAAGGTGGGCATGGTGGCTCCTCGTGGATCTGGCGTCGTGGACTCATGTGGCTGTGGTGCCCCCCCCTTCCCTTCCCCCTGAGGTGCCTGTAGTTTTTACATCTGATGCCCCTGCAGTGTTCTCTCCAAAGGACTCAGGTCTCCTGTGTGGGCTTTGCCCTTGTTTCTCAAGACTTTGGCCCACGGACATGCTGAATTGGTAGGATGTGCAGGACTTGGTACTTCAGTCATACACTGATGTGTATGTCATTAGTTTTGTTGTGGATATCTTTCATGGTTGTACGCTAATTTTCTGGAGTTTTTTGGTACATAAATATTTATTCCAAATATGATTATGTCCTAGCATTTTTCAGGGGTGTTTGGGTGGTGTCACTGTGACTTGGTGCTCTGCATTGGTGAGTACATGATTGGGGGGGGGGTCGCATATGTGTGTGCCCGTAACCTTTCGTCCTCCCCTTCCCGTGTGTCGTAGGTGCAGTACTCACCGTTGTCGTCTGCGCCGGACTTCGTACTCGTGGTAGATGAGAAGGTAGACGAGAGCAGGTATGATGTTCAATTCGGGTTCCATGCTGTCCTCCGTCCTCGTGGAGTGCGTAGAGGTGAGCGTTTTCCCGTTCGTAGTCTGTTTCCGCCGTGTTTTTATCGGCGGTGCTCCCGCCCCGGAAAAGGTGGCGGATTGGTGAGTTATGATAGTGTGGGCGGTACATTGTCTGCCGCCTGCCTGTTGGCGGTGACCGCCGCGCTGTTTGTCTGTACCGCCGCGGCGGTCGGAGTGTTAAGTTGGCGGGCTGAGTTTGCGGTTCCCGCCAGGGTCAGAATTCCATTTTTTGGACCGCCAGCCTGTTGGCGGGTTGGCCGCCGCTTTAACACCGACCGCCAGGGTTAGAATCACCCCCTATGTTTGGTAATTACATGTAGACTGCCATTATTCATTCTCTTGATACAAGAAACCCCTGCGCTAATATTGAGCTAAAGCACACAGCACAGTGGTTTGACGAGTACTACATTATGAAAACATGATTACTGGAACAAAGAACACCACTCTAAAATGGTGACATTCACCGCAGTAATACTGGGAGTCAGTCCTTTCTCCCCTCAGCCTTATTTCAGCTGGTGTATTAATGGTGCAAAAGTTGGATACAAAATCTGCACAAACGTGAAGAAGTTCTGAGGCTACACAGAAGACAACAGACAGAGTGCAAGTGCAGCCCTTCTGGACAATGCACATTTTAATTACCCTTACAGACGATCTATAGAGTCAGGAACGGAGGCTCAGATTATGCTTCTTTTACTTTCCTGCAAAATTAAACAGTAGCCAATCAAAAACACCTAAACATTCAGAAAAGCTACATTTCCCTTGATCATTATCTAGAGCTCCATATTCCAGCCACCAATCAGAGAGCCACATAAATACACCAAACAACATGAGTACTCCTCTTTCTCTTCTGCTCAGCAGCTGGGGTAAGTACACCTCATTGTTTCTTATTGTGATTGTTTATGGTCTATTACTGTATTTACTAACTGTGTTGCATAAGGAGCTTGTTCTGATCACATGCACAGCTTGACGCTCGTGCCGTCTTCCCGAAGCAGTGCAAGTTGGCGTCTGCTTCCTATTATTGGTCTTTTATGGTGCTTGGTTGTTGTTAGCGAATAGTGGTATTTGTAACCAATGACTGATGTTTGAGTGGCGAGGGGGCGGAGACTGCACATCCACCCCAATGCACAGGATGGTTTTCACCAGCCGGCATGGTCCTCTCAGTGTTGCCAGATTTTGAGATCCATCCAAAGCCCAAAGCTGTCCAAGTACAAGTACAAATTCAGCCCAACACAGACCAGTATCAGCCCAAAAACCAACCCAAAGATGCAACTCTTAAATTATGCAAAAATAGCCTTCAGAATTTTTTTCTAAGTCTAAGGGTCGGGGCGGGGCCCTGAACAGTGGCACATGCAGAGTTTCCTTTGCTCTGCTGCTCAGTGAACAGAGTGGGACTGGATTAGAGTCCTTCCAAATTAATGCACGAGTGAATGTGCGCTGCTAATGCAATGCTGCAATTAAATATGGTTTTACTAATTGGGCACTGCTCCAGCCTCAAACAATGTGCACAAAGGGCAAAAGAAAAGCCCACAAACCAGGTCCCCGCCAATTGAGTATTTTTCCCGCATAAATGTGAAAAATCTCTCACATTTGTGTGGGAAGTAGCCCAAACTGGCGGGTGCTTGCAAATCCCAATTGGGTTACTTCTAGTAGCGTCACAGCATTGGGCTGTTTTTTCAACTTGCTGGGATGAGTTATCAGGCACTGATAACACCAGAAACAACATGTTCTTCCCCAAAGAGATAGGGTACTACAATACTTAAGGGACTCACCAGGGCAAATATTGCTCCTGCAAGAGACTCATTTACTGAGAAATGAGTGTGTAAAGTTATTTAAGACACAAAGGTGGGTCCAAAAGTGTATCTTTACTGAACATCATTTTTACATTAATGGTGTGGCTATATTATTTAAGCAGCAAGCCAACATAGTAGTCTTAGACACAAGATCGGATTCAGAAGGACGTTGGGTTATAGTTAAAGTACAGGCTGGTGGTAGGGAAATTACATTGGTAGGGTTTTATGGTCCGAATAGTGATGACATAGAACCACTTAGACTGATGTTTTCACAGTTATCTGAGTTCCCTGATCCAATTATAATGGCGGGAGACTTTAAAGTAGTTTTAGATAACAATCTAGATAGGTCAGACAAATGTAGAACCTTAGGAACACCGAAGTCTCAGCAATATTTGAAAGGGATGATGAAGGAATTTGTCTTGTGTGATTTATGGAGGCAGAGAGTTGGGAACAAAAAGGATTTCTCTTTTTTCAATAAAAAGTATAGACACTCCTCCCGCATAGGCTACATTTAGCTAGACATGAGGCTGGGAGATCTTAGGATAACTTAGTATATCTGCCAGCTCATTTTTCATATCATGCAGCTGTTTTGTTAGAGATTACTTTTATTCAGGAGACAAGTAGTAAAAGATGGACATTAGATCACTCATTACTATTAGATGATGGGGTTGTATTATGCAAGGAGACAGAGGTCTTCTTTAGAGTTAATGTGGGGTCTGGCCAGTTGCCAGTAGTTTGGGATACCTTTAAAGCAATCAAAAGAGGGCGGATTATGAGCATATGTAGCTATAAAAATAAGCAATTATGGAACGCAGTAAGCTACTTAGAACAGGATATGTCCAGGTATAAGCGCCAGTCGGTGGAGATAGGTGAAACTGAGGTCTTGAGGAATAACTTGGATAAATTAAAACGACTGTTGGAAGATGTGCTACAAGTTAGAATCACAAAAAGGTGGGAAGCAAGTAAATTGGCCCTCTTTGAATATGGCGAGAATGCGGGGAAGCTGTTAGCTTAAAATAGTAAATCAGACCAAGTACAGAATTATATGAAAGAAATCGAAGTGGACCAGTCAGAAGAGAGAGTAATGAATAGCAAATCCATAGAGGTGGCCTTTCAAAAGTTTTTCATTCAACTTTACACAGAAGAGTTAGAGGTGGGAGAGGAAAAGGTAGACGAATGGTTGGGGCTGGACATACTCCCTGGTATTACACAGCGGGAGCAGGCCCCCCTGAATAGACCTATTACCTCAAAAGAGATAAGAAGAGTTTTAAATGGGAGCAAGGGAGGGAAAGCCCTTGGTCCAGATGGTATCCCGGTGGAATTAAATAAGGTGTTGGGGGACTCAATCATTCCAGCCATGGCGGAACTGTTTGGAGGGATTCTTTAAGGGGAATCTATATATCAACTTCATGGAATGAGGCAATTATTATTACATTAATCTTAAAACCAGATAAAAATCTGGCAAAATGTGCATCATATAAACCCATATCATTGTTGAACAGTCATTATAAACTATTTGCCAAAATATTAGCGACTAGGTTAATCAGGGTAGTGAATAGCCTGATACAACCTGATCAGAAAGGTTTTTCTAGAGGAAGATTTTTGCACGAATTGACTTTTAATCTGATTGGGGCAATAGATTTGGCTACTTCCTTTGAAGTCCCTATGGCGATTATTACTGTAGATGCAATGAAGGCTTTCGATCAGGTCAATTGGAACTATTTGAAATCAATCCTGAGACGCAGTCTGTGAGATAACATTTTGCAGGGCCATTGATCAGATTTATAAAGTCCCCTCGGCTAGGGTACTAGTAAATGGAAATCTCACAGGATCCTTTTTGACCACAATAGGTACTAGGCAGGGCTGCCCCTTGTCTCCCATATTGTTTAATTTGTATATAGAACCATTGGCCAGAAAAATCAGGCGGAACTCAATAATTTCTCTTTTTAGTTGCAAAGGCTGGGTGAAAAAGGTACCCTTATACGCGGACAACCTCCTTGCATATACTCATGAGTTAACTACAGCTCTCCCTGCAGTATTAGACATAGTAGAGAAATTTGGCATAATATCAGGTTACCGGGTGAATGCTGAAAAGACAGAAATATTGTCCTGGAACCTGAAGGAAAACTCGTCCCGTGGAAAGAAAGAAGTGAGGTACTTAGGAATAATAGTGACACATGATATTGAGCATCTGGCAGAAATTAATCAAAAAAAGCTGTTGGTGGAATGTAATGGGATAATGCGAAGATGGGCATACCTTCCCGTGTCTATACTTGGAAGAGTCAACTTGGTTAAAATGGTAATCTTACTCAAGTGGAATTTTTTGTTTTTTACTATCCCTCTTACAATGCATAAAGGATACATGAATAAAATTCAACAGGCCATAAATGCCTTCATATAGGGGCCAAAGGGCCCAAGAATATCCTGGAAAAAGCTGCGCAGAAGGAGTGAGAAAGGAGGTTTGGCTTTGCCGGATCTAAGATACTACGCTTGGGCATTTCAACTTAAAAATTCAAGGATGTTATTCACATATTCAGACTCCACAGTGATCAGTGTAATGTATAAGACCATAGTTATGACTGTTAGAGGGGCATCAAGACACTTCTTACACAAATTTGAAGATCCCAAGTTTTTCAAAAAGGTCAAATTGAAGACATTGTAATATCTCGCCAAGTGTTGGTACAAGTTAAGACTACCAGTGAAAGCAAACTACTACAATCAAAATACTCCCATCTGGGAATCCCCGGGTACACCAGAATGTTTCAAAGATGTTCTTGCCCTCCCAATTAAAAAGGTGGGAATAGAAGTCTGGGTGACCTTTTCTGTGAAGGAAACTTGCTCTCATGGCAGGAGCTAATGGAGAAAACAGGGATATCCCTGTCCAGGCTGAAGTTTTTGCAGATAAAATGGTCAAAAGGGGTTCAGGGGGGTTAAGGGGTGTCAGGGTTCAGTAAACATTTTAGAAGAGACCCTTCCTGTGTTTTCCTCTGTCCTAAAATAAATTGCCGTCTGGAATTGGGAAATCGTGGAAGGATTAGATGGAGACTTTAATCTGCCTACAGACTTTTGGGGGGACCTTATATCAAGGGAGATGGTGGAAAATATCTTTGTCAACTTTGTTTGAAGTAGTAAAACCTGCTCCACTAAGGAAAAAACACCTCTTCTCTATACAGAGAGCTTATATTTTACCTGATAAGCTTTCCAAAATAGAAAAAGGAGAGGTAGTGAAATGCCTTAAATGCAGGTTAGAAAGGGCAACCCCCTGACACATTTGGATTGGCTTAAAACTCTTTTCATACCTCAAAAATGGAATTGGAAGCAGGAGGCTTTAGGAAGTAAAAAGAGAATCTTTGGGCTCCTCTGGCAGAATGGAGTGGTAATTAAAGAGGCATATTTAGATCTGGTCTGGGAGTAGGTAACTAATGGTAAAACTTGGGGGTAAGGAAGCCCAGATGTCCAATGATTATACACCATTCTCCAGGATCTCCTACCTGGTAGTGGTTTTCCCTCCACAGCAGAAGGTCATATGAGAGCTAAATGGAGCCCCTTGGCATGGGCCATCTCTGTTCCTTGAGAGGGTGTGAAACATTTAGAGCTGGTTTAGAGGCTGAGGTGAATGAGGACAAAAAAATACAAAAAACATGTTCTTCCCCTCCAGATTCAGAGAGGACAAAGGAAGAAGATTCCACATAGCCATTTAAAAAAGCGGGGCTGCAGGTTCGTCCACCATACCTTTACAGGTGAGAACTATTCCAATTTAGGAGTTTTCTTTGGGGGGGAGGATATATCTTTACCAAGATAAATGGCAGGTGATTATGCAGGTTCATTTGGTGTTGGACACTGTCCGGCAGTACCAACTGGAGTTCTATGTGACTCCTCAGCAAGCTTCCCCTCCCACCCAATTGTGTTTTTTCCAACAAAAATAGCACTTCATAGATTTGGAGGTTCAATGTCTCCTAGACAAAGATGTGGTTTGTCTTTCACACCCTCATCCCTGGAGGTTTGTCAGTACTATCTTCCTAGTGGCAAAGAAGAGTCAGGGTCATAGACTAGTTTTGAACCTTCACAACTTTATTGTCTGGATAGTTTACATGCATTTCAAGATGGAGGGAATCTATCTTTGAATGGTTTTGCTTCAAGAAGGGGAATGCCTAGTACATCTCGAGGTAAAGGATGGAAGTTTGTGACAACCTTTATGGCCCTAGACAAAACACAGTCCCCCCTCAAAAGACATAAACAATGATGTTGCACCTATATTGGACAGTTCTCCTTCTCCAAGAGTTAGGCTTCATGATCAATGCATCCAAGTCAGTGTTGGTACCGCAAAATGTGTGGAATTTCTGCGATTCCAGATAGATTCAGTGAAAGCCCAATTGATTGTGTTTCCCCTCACAGAAGGAAAAGGCCATCAAGAAAGAATTGAGATCAGCATTATCCAAACAGAGTGTATCCTTGAGGTCTCTAGCCAGGGGGCTGCTAGCCTCTTCTATTCAAGTAATATTTCCAGGCCCTTTACACTACAGAACTCTGCAGATTTTGAAGATCATGCATTTTCACAAAGGGTACGCAGAATGGAGTTTTCTCTCAACAGATGCGAAGATGGAGTTGGATTTTGCCCTAAAAAAATGCAAAGACCACCACCATGTGATGGTTGGACCAGAGGGAGGCTTGGAATGGCTGAGCCATTTTCACACAACTTCCAGAGACAGTGATAGAATCTGATGCCAGTAGATGGGGCTGTGGAGCGAGATGCAGCCCAGTGTCCATTAGTGCAGGTGGTCCCAGTTGATGCATTATCTACACATAAATTGTCTGGAATTGTTAACAGGGTTGTTTGCCATATGGGCATTGTCTCCCTACAACACCAACTGTTGCTTATGGTTGAGGATGGATAACAGTATATCAACAAGTTGGGCAGAACGAGGATTTTTCTCACTACCACCTACAACACTGGATTTTGGTGGTTGCAGAATACCTGACAGGTCAGAAAAGTGAAATAGCAGATTGAAACTCATGTTACCTGACTGACAACAGTGATTGGATGTTGTGTAATCTGATGTTTCAGTCTAACAGTCTCACTTGGGGTTTGTGTCACATAAATCTGTTTGTATCATGGCAGAACAAACAGTTGCTGAGTTATTTTTAGTTGGAGACCATGTCCCCTAGTGCAGGGCATGGACACCTTTCTCCAGAGTTAGTGCCTGAACCACCTTTTGTGATGATCCAGAGAGTGATCGCTTATCTCTGGCATCAAGTTACAGAACTGTTCCTTGTGACTCCTTTGTTTGAGAGCACATCCATGTTTTCCGGGACTCCTGTTGATGTCTTATGATTGTCTGCTGTGACCTCCAGTGTTCCAAGAGTTCCTGAAGGATTTTAGCAGTCTATCTCAGTCTCTGATTTTGTTAGGCCAACTGTCTCTGATGGAATGAAGAGTTTCAGGGAATGTTGGACCTTGTCAGGCCTTGCGCAACAGAATAACTTCTATGTCAGACAGTCTTAGTTGGACAGTACTCATAAAAGATGTTCTGCAGCCTGGCACACACATCAGCTTTGCGTCACGTAGGGGCCAGTTGCTTTACGACACATTGGCCCTCATTACAACCCTGGCGCTCGGTGATAAGGAGGCGGTAATACCGCCAACAGGCCGGCGGTAATAAATTATGTAATGAAATTATGACCACGGAGGAAACCGCTCAGACAGACAGCCACTTTAACACACCGACCGCCAGGGCAAAATCAACAGGCACCACGGCGTTAACCTCCAACAGTCAGGTGGAAGACAATGTACCGCCCACCGTACACTGTATAATGACAGTCCAATCCGCCACCTTTTCTGGGGCGGTACCAAGGACATAAAAAGCCTGCCAGAAACACTGCACAGAAGGGAAACGACTCACCTCTGAACACTCAAGAACCACGCCGACATGGAGCCTGAGTTGCATGTCTTCCCCATTCTATTCTAACTTCCGCTCCATTACGAACACCAACACCGGCGAAGACGACCATGGTGAGTACAGCCGCTTAGCACACAGGGGAGGGGAGGAGAAAAAGAGAGTGACACACAAACGCAACAAGCAACACCCCCACCCCCAACACCACACACACAACCAGATGCCGTAACATAACATATACACCCCGTACCCCTCAGGAATAATGTAAGGACAACTACTATAGTGTAAAAAGGCTGTAATAAGATAAATGTAGGTGAAAATTGTGCATCCAAATAAAAAATTATATACATATTAACAATGCAAGGGACACTGCCCAGTCCTCAATGTCCGTGGGCCACAGGGCCACATCACAAATTCCAAGGTCCAACCTCACTCCTGCAACAACACAGAGAGAACACTGCAGGGGCATCAGGTCGAAAATAGACAGGCACCTCAGGGGGATGGGGAATGGGGAGACACCTCAGCCGGAAGATGGAACACCACAGTAGGTGTTGGTGTATGGATATGGTGTGGGACCTAAGGGTTAGTATGTGTCTAACAGTTGTCCCTCAATCTTTTCAGGTGACTCTGGTTACCCCAACCTCTCATGGCTACTGACCCCTGTGAGGAATCCCAGGAGAAGGGCAGAGGAACATTACAATGAGGCACATGGGCGAACAAGAAGAATAATAGAAAGGACATTCGGCCTCCTGAAGGCCAGGTTTCGTTGCCTCCATCTAACAGGTGGATACCTGTACTACTCACCCAAGAAGGTGTGCCAGATCATCGTGTTGCACAACCTTGCCTTACGTCGTCAGGTGCCATTTCTGCAGGAGGATGAGGCTGGAAATGGGCGTGTGGCAACAGTGGATCCTGTGGACAGTGAAGATGAGGAGGCAGAGGATGAGGACAACAGAAGTTCTATAATACGACAATACTTCCAATGTCACACAGGTTAGACACTGTAATTTCACTTTACATTGACAGTTTTGTGTTTGACATTGTCACTGGCCGGCTGATTGTCCCACCTCTATGACCACCTACTGTACCCTTTGGCATCTCTATTTGCAGATATTGGTGCCCCACTATCGCTCCTCGTGTGTTGACTGCAGCCAGCTACAGGTCATTCCTATGTATACATTACTGTACAGTTGTCTTGCAGTGTTTAAAGCTTGTTAAACAAATACATAGTTCAATCATTTGACAGACTCCATACTTGTATTTATTGAAATGGTGTTTATTTAAGTGCTAGTAGAGGGGGATGTGCAACGGGCTGGGGAGATGGTGGAGGAAAGTCCAGGATAGAGTCCAGTCTGTTTGTATCACAGGTGCATTGTCCAAGGGGGCATAGGAAGTGGAGCAATGGCAGTTCAACATGGACAGGGTGACAGAGTGGGACACAAGGGTGACAATCAGGAGAGTCTTATTTCCTGGTGGGGGGTCTTGGCAATAGTCTCTGACTTCTACCTGGATCGCAGGGACAGTTTGCGGGGTGGTTCTCCTTCTGCAGGGGGTGAGGTGCTGTTGGCCTGTTGTTCCTGTGGCGAGGCGTCCTGTCCATTAGCGGCAGCGGAGGTGAAAGGCTGTTCATCGGTTTGGCTAGTGTCAGGGACCCGCTGGCGTGCCACTGCCTCCCTCATGGTGTTGGCCATGTCTGCCAGCACCACTGAAATGGTGACCAGGGTGGTGTGGATGTCCTTCAAGTCCTCCCTGATCCCCAGGTACTGTCCCTCCTGCAGCTGCTGGGTCTCCTGCAACTTTCCAGTATCTGGCCCATCGTCTCCTGGGAATGGTTGTATGCTCCCATGATGTTGGTGAGTGCCTCCTGGAGAGTCGGTTCCCTGGACGTGTCCTCCCCCTGTCGCACAGCAGTCCTCCCAGCTTTCCTGTTGTCCTCGGCCTCTGTCCCCTGAGCAGTGTGCCCACTGCCACTGACCCAAGGTCCCTGATTGTCCTTTGTTTGTGGGGTGGACACACTGCTGATTGACGTGTCCTGGGGACAGAGGTATGGGCCCGCTGGGTGGGTACTGTGGTGGTGTTTCCTGAGGGGGGGTGGCTCTGGTGTGTTATGGGACTATGCCTGGGTAATCGACTGTCCGGAGATCCCTGATGGGCCAGGTTGGTCATCCTGATCCAGGCGTCCAGAGCTGCTGTCATCACTGTAGGCCTCTTCTGGGGGGGGGGGCTGGATGTTGCTGGCACCTCCTCTCGGGTGACTTGGGTGGGGGACCTGTGGAGATGTAAATGCAGTGTTATTGTTTCTGTGTGTGTCATCTTGTGCATGGGTGATGCAGTGTTATTGTTTCTGTGTGTGTCATCTTGTGCATGGGTGTGTTGCCCTCTATGGTTGTTATTGCCCTGTCAGCTTTGCCTTGTGTGAGTAGTTATTTTGTGGGCTAGGTGATTCTCTCTATTGTGCATGCTTTAGTGATGGGTGTCCATACAGATCTGTGATGGGGGTCCGTGCATTGGTGTTACATGCAGGGCTTGGTATTGGGAGGGGTGGGTTGTGATGGTGGGGTGTGTGGGAGGTGGTGAAGTGATGGGAGTGTGGGTAAAGGTGGGGGTATGTGATGGCATGCAGGTAGGGGGGTTATAGTAATTGAGATTTTGCTTACCAGAGTCCAGTCCTCCTCCTACTCCTGCCAGGCCCTCAGGATGCATGATTACCAAGACTTGCTCCTCCCATATTGTTAGTTGTGGGGGTCCACCGCCAGTCTTCTGTACAGTGAGTCGGTGTCTTGCTGCTGTGGAACGCACCTTCCCCCGTAGGTCATTCCACCTCTTCCTGATGTCATCCCTTGTTCTGGGGTGCTGTCCCACGGCGTTGACCCCGTCCACGATTCTCCACTGTAGCTCCACCTGTGATCCGAATAGCTGTGGCTCTACGCAGATGATTTCCTCCACCATGACCCTTAGCTCCTCCTCTAAGGACCTGGGGTGTTGTTGTGGTGCCATGGGTGTAGTGTAAGTGGTGTGGGTGAGGGTGTGTGGGGTGATGTGTTGGGATGTGTGATGTAAGGTGTGTGTATGGTGTATAGGTCATGGGGGTGTATGGCTGTGGTCTTGTCTGTAGTCTTGCTATCTCTCTTGTGGCAATTGTTTTTAGTTGTAAAGGGTTGTGGGTAATGTGGGTGTGTGTTTTATAGTGGTGTGGGTGTGGTGTGTGTGTATGTGTGTCAGGTGTGTGTAGTTTGAATTGTCCAATGTGGTATTGTTTTGTTAGGCTGTGTGTATTTTGAGCGTGGCGGTATGTACAGCCAATGGTTTAGCGCCATTGAATGTCCGCTGTGGGGATTCGTGGGTCATAATGCTGTGGGCATTGTTCTGTTGGCGTAACGGTGTGGGTTTTGCTACTGCCAGTTTATCACTGACCTTTGGGCTAGCAGACATGTGTGTGTGGCTGTATAGTGACGGATTGCTATGTGTGGGTCATTATATGGTTGGCGGTAATCCGCTGCGGCTGTGGTATGTTGGCGGCAGTCAGCATGGCGGTAAGCGGTACTTAGTGCCAATGTCATAATGAGGGACAATATATTTATGTATAATGTCCATGGATCTGATTTAGATCTTGGCGGAGGGGTTACTCCGTCACAACGGTGATGGATATCCTGTCCATCGAAATTTAAACCCCAATGTTTTCTATGGGATTTAGATTTCGGCAGATGGGATATCCATCACTGTTGTGACGAGTAATCCCTCCACCAAGATATAAATCAGGCCCAATGTGTTAAATTTAAATCTGTAAATCTGTGTATTAAATTATGTATTTTGTGTGTGTGTGTGCGCGTGTATATATATATATATATATATATATGTATATATGTATATATATGTATATGTATAGCTGTATGTCTATACATATAAATATACATAAATATATACATATCTACATATATATTACCTAGTGGCAGTCACCACTAGGCATAGTTAGGTCTGCTTTTCCATAGAAAGGGTGTTTTTTGGTTTGCTAATAACTTTGGTCCCGTTTGACAAATCGTCACAAAACTTTCCCAAAAAAGTTAATCCACCTCAGCTCCTTCCTGCAAAGATTCTGGGTGATCCGTCAAGCAGAGGCCATGAAAAAATGCAAACTCCCCATACATTTTCCATCGACTACTTTGAGTTTAAGAAAGGCTACAGCAAAAACTGCTGAACGAAATTACACCAAATTCAGCAGGAAGCTAAATTTTGGTCTGCAGACTAGGGGGCATATTTATACTCCGTTTGCGTCGAATTTGCGTCGTTTTTTTCGACGCAAATTCGACGCAAAACTAACTCCATATTTATACTTTGGCGTTAGACGCGTCTAGCGCCAAAGTTCATGGAGTTAGCGTCATTTTTTGGCGTGAACACCTCCCTTGCGTTAATGAGATGCAAGGGAGGCGTTCCCGTCTTAAAAAATGACTCCGAGGCATGTGCGTGGTATTTATACTCCCGGGCAAAAATGACGCCCGGGAGTGGGCGGGGCAAAAAAACCCGCATTTGCTCCTCTTTTTAACGCCTGGGTCAGGGCAGGCGTTGAGGGACCTGTGGGCTCTGAAGGAGCCCAGAGGTGCCCTCCCCTGCCCCCAGGGACACCACCTGTCACCCTTGCCCACCCCAGGAGGACACCCAAGATGGAGGGACCCATCACAGGGAAGAAAAGGTAAGTTGGGGTAAGTATATATATTTTTTTTTTTTGTGGCATAGGGGGGCCTGATTTGTGCCCCCCTACATGCCACTATGCCCAATGGCCATGCCCAGGGGACATAAGTCCCCTGGGCATGGCCATTGGGCAAGGGGGCATGACTCCTGTCTTTGCTAAGACAGGAGTCATGTTGATGGGGGATGGGCATCGTAAAAAAATGGCGCAAATCGGGTTAAGACGATTTTTTTGCCCTGACTTGCCCCATTTTTAGACGCCCATATGCCATTTTCCCCTACACCGGCGCTGCCTGGTGTACGTCGTTTATTTTCACGCACACCAGGCAGCGCCGGTCGGCTAACGCCGGCTAACGCCGGCTAACGCCATTCAATAAATACGGCGCCCGCATGGCGCTTCAGAATGGCGTTAGACGGCGCTACATTTTTTGACGCAAAACTGCGTTAGCGCAGTTTTGCGTCAAAAAGTATAAATATGTCCCTAGGTCTTTTATGATTTGGTGTAAATCAGTTCAGTAGCTTTTGAGAAATTGAGGGTAAAAGATAACTGTATATTTTGGCAATTAGGCTTGCAAGAGTCTTGAGAGACTCTTGCAGGAGCACCAATGTAATAATAGAGTGTTCTGATTGGCCCAGGGCACTTTATTTCGCTTTCGTCATTTCATTCCTGTGGGAGCCAGACTCCTGCGAAAGCAAACGCTATGATTGGCTGCAAGCAACATGAGAAAAAAATTGCTGGCAGCCATTACTGGACTTGGAAATTTAGGCCCTCATTACAACCCTGACGGTCAGTGTTAAAGCGGCGGTAATACCGCAAACAGTCCGGCGGAAAAAAAAAATGGAATCATGACCCTGGCGGAAACCGCCAACATAGACAGCCACTTTAACACTCCGACCGCCACGGTGGTAGAAACAAACACGCGGCGGTAACCGCCAACAGACAGGCGGAAGACAGTGTACCGCCCACCATATCACAAGAGGCCACCTTTTCCAGGGCGGAACCAACGCGAATAAAAACACGGCGGAAACAGTACACAGAAGGGAAAACACTCACCTCTCCACACCCCACGAGGAACCAGGATGCCATGGAGCCCGAATTGCAGATACTGCCGATGCTGGTCTTCATTCTCTTCTATCAGGAGCACCAAAGACAGCGGCGACGACCACAGTGAGTACTGCACCTACAACACAGGGGAGGAGGGAGCCACAGTCTCTCAAGTCTCTCCAGTGGGTGGTTTGCCCACTGCTTTATCCTGGGGAGTGCAAAGCCACAGTCTCTCAAGTCTCTCCACTGGGTGGGTTGCCCACGGCTTTATCCTGGGGAGTGCAGAGCCACAGTCTCTCAAGTCCCTCCAGTGGGTGGGTTGCCTACTGCTTTATCCTGGGGAGTGCAAAGGCACAGTCTCTCAAGTGAATAACGGTCTCCACTGGTTCTGGAGGGGGCCTGGTGCCCAGAGTGCTTCATCCTGCCAAGGATTGAGGTAGTGGATGTATCTCTCCACTGGTTCTGGAGGGGGCCTGGTGCCCAGAGTGCTTCATCCTGCCAAGGACTGAGGTAGTGGATGTATCTCTCCACTGGTTCTGGAGGGGGCCTGGTGCCCAGAGTGCTTTATCCTGCCAAGGACTGAGGTAGTGGATGTATCTCTCCACTGGTTCTGGAGGGGGCCTGGTGCCCAGAGTGCTTCATTCTGCCAAGGACTGAGGTAGTGGATGTATCTCTCCACTGGTTCTGGAGGGGGCCTGGTGCCCAGAGTGCTTCATCCTGCCAAGGACTGAGGTAGTGGATGTGATTCTCCACTGGTTCTGGAGGGGGCCTTGTGCCCAGAGTGCTTCATCCTGCCAATGACTGAGGTAGTTGATGTATCTCTCCACTGGCTCTGGAGGGGGCCTGGTGCCCAGAGTGCTTCATTCTGCCAAGGACTGAGGTAGTGGATGTATCTCTCCACTGGTTCTGGAGGGGGCTGGTGCCCAGAGTGCTTCCCCCTGCCAAGGACAGTGGTAGTGGATGTGATTCTCCACTGGTTCTGGAGGGGGCCTGGTGCCCAGAGTGCTTCATCCTGCCAAGGACTGAGGTAGTGGATGTATCTCTCCACTGGTTCTGGAGGGGGCTGGTGCCCAGAGTGCTTCATCCTGCCAAGGACTGAGGTAGTGGATGTATCTCTCCACTGGTTCTGGAGGGGGCCTGGTACCCAGAGTGCTCCACGTGCAGTGTGGCCAGTACAATTCACTCACCTGGGTGTGCGTGGCACGACATTGGCGAGGTACAGGTAGCATGATATGCCATGGAGGCAGCGACATACCCCACACTGCTGAAGCTTCGCATTACACCTACAGGTGCCAACAGTGATGACAGTAATGCTTCATGGAAGCTGCCCAGGGTCCTGGAACTCACCACCAGCCTCGGACGACTGACCATTGTGGATAGGAGGCATGTCAGCGGTGGTGCCACTGTCCGAGGATGTCGCGGGGCTGCTGGCGGTGCTTGCGGCGGTGTCTGTTATGGCGGTGCTGGCAGTGCTGGCGGCGGGGTCTGTGGTGGCGGTGCTGGCGGTGGGGTCTGTAGTGGCGGTGCTGGCAGCGGTGTCTGTGGTGGCGGTGCTGGCGGTGTGGTCTGTGGCAACAGGGCTGGCGGAGGGGCATGTGTCAACACCTGCTGAGGGAGAAAGCAGGATGTCTCCTGCAGCCTCGGACAGCTGCCCACTGGGGAAGAGGCTGGGGACTGTTGCAGCGGCGGTAGACCTGCCAGAGTGCAGGTGGCGGTGTTTGCCGCCGTACAGGTTGGCGTGGACGTGGACTGAAGGTGTGACACTGGTCCCTCAGTCTGTGCCACCATGCCCTCTCCTGACCTGCCCTTCTGTTTTTGGCCTTTCCCCACCTTGGATGGTGGCGCAGTTGTCTTGCCCCTATCCCCTTTCGTTTTTGCTGACCCCTTGGTGGCTAGTGGTTTCAGCTTCTCCCTCCGGGATGTGGGCACCTTTTTCACCTTGGCAGGTGGCGGAATGTCCTTGCCCTACGTGGCACACTGGCAGCCCTAATGGTTGGCGCACTCCATGACCCCGCAGTTGCTGGCACCACTGTGCCTGAGAATGTGGTGGCTGAGGTGCTGGGCTGGGACCTGGAAAGCCTGGCCCCAGGGGAAGGACGGGGTCGATGTAGGGAAGAGGTCAATGTTAGCCAGGAAAGGTTTTTTAGACACACTGGGACGGGTAGATGGAGGGGGTTTGGGAGTGGAGGAAGAGGTAGTGGTTGTAGGAGGTGTACATCTGCTGAATTTGGGTGAAGGTGCATGGGCTGGAGGCTGTTGTGAGGTGGATGGCTGTTGGGTGGGTGTGTGCCTTTCGTTTGTGTACTTTGGGAGGAGGGATCACAGACACACTGGAAGAGGACACTGGGGATGTGTGAATGGTAGTGGGGGTGGTAATTGCACGTGAGCGGTGTGTGGTGATGGGCGTGCTGGTGATGGAGGTAGTGGCTGAGGATGTAGTGCATGCAGGTGTGAGTGGAGACGAGACTGGGAGGGAGACGTGGAGGAGGGGGACACAGTGGAGGAAGTGGATGTTGGTATGTGTGCATGGGCATGTTGCTTGTGTGAGTGCCTGTGGGATGTGTGGTGCTTATGTTTGCCTGAGCCACTCTTGTGTGTTGATATGTGTGCATGCTGGTCTGATGGTGTGCTTGGGATAGGCAGAGGTACAGGGGATTGGGTCTGGGTGGAGGAGGTTGGAGGGGGAGGCTGGAAACAGGGACAATGGCTGCCATCAGCGCTGAGGCCAGAGCTTGAAATGTTCTCTGTTGGGCTGCCTGACCAGAATGAATGCCCTCCAGGTATGCATTTGTTTGTTGCAAATGCCTCTCAACACCCTGGATGGCATTCAGAATGGTAGACTGCCCAACAGTGAGGGATCTCAGGAGGTCAATAGCCTCCTCACTGAGGGCAGCAGGGCTGACTGGGGCAGGGCCTGAGGTGCCTGGGGCGAAGGAGATGCCCACCCTCCTGGGTGAGCGGGCACGGGACAGACGCTGAAGGGCGGTGCTGGTAGGGGGGGTGGCGGCTGTACCTGTTGATGCGGTGGGCACAGAGGGGCCCGGCACCTCAAGGGAGCTCCCATCAGAGGAGGAGTCGCTGGTCTCTGCTCCTGTCCTCGCCGTGGAGCTCCCCTCGCCCTCCGTCCCACTGGTGGCTTCAGACTCCGTATCTTCACTCTCCAGGGCCAAGTGGGATGCAGCTCCCTCCTGCTCCGGTGCCAATGCTCCTCTGTCTGAAGATGTTATTGCACACAAGAACAGGGAGACCACAAAAAGGGGGGAAAGACAGAAGAAAGACATGTTCAGTGCATGCAACACCACTGCCGTTGGCGGACACAACAGACAGGGAGCAGTCCTCTGCACTACGCCATGCACTTATAGTTCCTAGATGTTTCACATACCCATGGGGTACGAGGCCTAAGCCCAATTGCTGCACACCTGGAAGTCACAGGAGCCTGACTAGGTGTAGATGGCTTTTACCACTAGTGGGGTTGGGGTGCCACATAGCCTGCCTTACAAGGGACCTTGCCTACCAAGATCGCCCTGGCCTAGGGGAGCCCACTGCCCACCTCCCCCGCCCAGACACCTCGTAAAGCAACGCAGAGTCAGCTGAATGAGAGTGTGCTCACCCCCTTGTGGCTGCTGTGATGCCCTCAAGCGCCCATCCAACTCCAGATAGGCCACCGCCAGGATCTGGAACATCAGGGAGGTCATGGTGCGACAGGCACCCCTTCCACGTTGGAAGGCCATCCCCAGCTGGCCTCCGCCGTCTTCTTGCTCCAGCGGCGAAGGCCCTCCCATCTTTTACGGCAGTGGGTTCTCCGTCTGTGGTAGACCCCAAGGGTACGGACGTCCTTGACGAGGGCACGCCAAACAGCCTTCTTCTGGTGGGCACTGACTTAGAGGAATGGGACAGGGTGAAAGGACATTACTCACCCGGCCGGACCGTCATACTCATTGCCCACCAGTTCCCACCCATGCCATGATGCACATACACTCACCATCTGCACATGTAGGCCTCAGCCCCCCATGTATCTTCCAGTCACACCACTCAAAGCAGACATTGCCCATTCAGTATGCTCACAGTGTACTCACCTGTTTGTCTGGAGGACCGTACAGTTGCGTGTACTGGGGAAGGACCCCATCCACTAGTTTCTCCTACTCCTTCGAAGTGAAGGCAGGGGCCCTTTCCCCAGACACTGTAGCCATTGTCGCTTCCAGACACAGGTCACAGCAGCACTTGCAGTGTAGGTCCTCTCCTGTTGAAGGTCAGGTATCAAGTGAGTGAACAGACAGAAAATGGCGGTCACGTCCGCGGCAGTGCGTACCATCACCGCCAGCGTACATCGTCATTGGCTCCTCGGAACCATAGGGCTCAATTTTAACCAATGCTGAATTGCACCGCGGTCTTCGACCGCCCACCGTGACGGTGTAGAACGCCAGCGCAGTTACCTCATATCCCCTTGTCCCACCTTACAGGTCAGGCAGCCGCCATTTCAGGGGGCCACATGGCATTAATAATAACTGCGTCACACCTATCAAGGCCTGGAATACACACAGTTACAGGCACATTGCGGATTAATACATTTCTGCTAATGACATTTTGTGATACCTCAGTGGTGGCTGACTCTCTGCTCGCTGTTCTCCATAGGGCACGTCTGCTGGGGCAGGTGACGAGATGGCGGCATCCTCCGGTGTACAGACCCCTGGTGGACCTGTCGACAATGGAAGAGAGACACATCATAGTCACATACAGACTTGATTGTGCAACAATCCAGGAACTGTGTGCCCAGTTGGAGCCAGACCTGATGTCAGCTATCCGCCATCCCACAGGGATACCCCCTCTAGTGCAGGTCCTGTCAGTACTCCATTTCCTAGCAAGTGGTTCCTTTCAAACAACAGTGGTCATTGCATCAGGGATGTCCCAGCCAATGTTCTCTAACGTGTTGTCCAGAGTGTTGTCTGCCCTGCTGAAACACATGAGCAGCTACATCGTGTTCCCTCAGGTGGAGGATTTGCCCACAGTGAAAGGTGACTTCTATGCCCTGGGACATATCCCCAACATCATTGGTGCCCTTGATGGGACACATTTGGCATTAGTACCCCCACGCAGGAGTGAACAGGTGTACGGAAACCGAAAGAGCTACCATTCTATGAATGTGCAGATTGTGTGTTTGGCAGACCAGTACATCTCCCATGTGAATGCCAAGTTTCCTGGCTCAGTGCATGACGCTTACATTTTGAGGAATAGCAGCATCCCTTATGTGATGGGGCAACTGCAGAGGCACCGTGAGTGGCTAATAGGTGAGGCCAAGGACCCACTACAGTGTGAATAGGTGTCTGGGTATGGGTTTGTCCCTAAGGGTTAGTGTGTGTCTAACAGTTGTCCCCAGTGAGGAATCCCAGGACAAGGGCAGAGGGACGATACAATGAGGCACATGGGTGAACTAGGAGGGTGATCGAACGCGCCTTCGGCCTCCTGAAGGCCAGATTCCGGTGCCTTCATATGACAGGTGGTTCCCTATACTACTCACCAAAGAAGGTGTGCCAGATCATCATGGCCTGCTGTATGCTGCACAACCTGGCTTTGCGATGGCAGGTGTCTTTTCTATAGGAGGATAGGCCAGCTGGTGGTCTTGTGGCAGCTGTGGAGCCTGTGGACAGTGAAGAAGAGGAGGCAGAAGAAGAGGATATCGACAACCGAAACAACATAATCATGCAATACTTCCAGTGAGACACAGGTAAGAAGATGTCACTGCCTCCCACATCTCATACTATTGTTGGAGCTGGCATAAGTCTGTCATTTTCACTGAGTGTATGGACCCTGACTTGTCACCTTGCCTTTCCATTTCACAGATGTGGGTCCCACTTTGTGCCCGCTGCTATATTTCCTCCTGGCCTACAGCTGTGTTACATCGGTATGTGCACAAGTAAATTGACATTGCTATATTCCATGGTTATTGCAATTACAAATTTGTGAAAGCACAGACTGACTCCAGATTGTTTTGTGATTGAAGTATGTTTATTTCTGTGCTAATAAGTGGAGGGGTTGTAAAATGGGCTGGGGGGATGGTGGAGGAATGTCCATGGCGGAGTCCAGTCTATTTGTTTCACAGGTGCATTGTCCAAAGGGGCATTGGAAGTAGAGCAATGGCAGTTTAAGGATGGACAGGGTGACAAAGTGGGACAGAAGAGCAACATTCAGGGGTGTCTCATTTCCTGGCGGGGGTCTTGGCAATGTTCTCTGTCTTGTTCCTGGATCTCAGGGACCATTTGCGGAGTGGTTCTCGATCTGCAGGGGGTGGGGTGCTGGTGTTGTGTTCCTGTGGCGGTGCCTCCTGTACACTAGCGCTGGCAGAGGTGGAGGACTGTTCATCATCCAAGCTAGTGCAGGGGCCCCTTGTTGTGCCACTGTGTCCCTCCTGGTGTTGACAAGGTCTTGCAGAACCCCTGCAATTGTGACCAGGGTGTTGTTAATGGACTTCAAGTCCTCCCTGATCCCAAGGTAGTGTTCCTCCTGCAGCAGTTGGGTCTCTTGAAACTTGGCCAGTACCATTGCCATCGTCTCCTGGGAATGATGGTAAGCTCCCATGATGTTGGAGAGGGCCTCGTGGAGAGTAGGTTCCCTGGGCCTGTCCTCCCCCTCTCGCACAGCAGTCCTCCCAGCTTCCCTGTTGTCCTGTGCCTCTGTCCCCTGAACCGTGTGCCCACTGCCACTGCCCCCAGGTCCCTGATCGTCCTGTGTTAGTGGGGTTGTCTGGGTTCCCTGTAGTGGTGGACACACTGCTGATTGACGTGTCCTGGGGACAGAGGGATAGGCCCGCTGTGTGGGTGCTGTGCTGGTATTTCCTGAGGGGGGAGGCTCTGTGGTGGCTTGTGACTGTGTCAGGGGAACCAACTGTCCTGAGGTCCCTGATGGGCCGGGCTCGTCATCTTGATCCAGTTGTGCAGAGCTGCTGTCATCACTGTGGGTCTCTTCTGTGGGGGGACTGGATATGTCTGGCACCTCCTGTCCGGGGACATTGGATAGGGGGTCCTGTAGGGGTGTAAAAGTATGATTATTGCATCTGGGTGTGCCATTGTGTGCAATGGGTGAGTGACCTTGTACTTCAGTGCTTGCATTCTTGGCTTGGTCCTTGTGTGATAGTTGGTTTGGGGTCTGTGTGGGTATCTGTACTGGACATGCTTTGGTGATGGGTGTCCATGCACTGGTGTTACATGCAGGGCTTGTTTTTGAGATGTGAGGGTTGTGTTGGTGTGGTATCTGTGGGTTGTTGAGGTGATGGGTGTGAGGGCAAGGGTGGGGTATGTGATGGCATACAGTTAGGGTGGGGTATGAAGTAGTAAAGATTTGCCTTACCAGAGTCCAGTCCTCCTGTTACTCCTGCAAGGTCCTCAGGATGCAGTATTGCCCAGACTTGCTCCTCCCATGTTGTTAGTTGTGGGGGAGGAGGTGGGGGTCCACCGCCAGACCACGGAACGCACCTTCCCCCGTGGGTCGTTCCACCTCTTCCTGATGTCATCCCGTGTTCTTGGATTCTGTCCCACTGCGTTGACCCTGTCGACAATTCTGCGCCATAGCTCTATCTTCCTTGCAATGGAGGTGTGCTGCACCTGTGATCCGAATAGCTGTGGCTCTACCCGGACGATTTCCTCCACCATGGCCCTGAGCTCCTCTTTAGAGAACCTGGGGTGTCGTTGAGGTGCCATGATGTGGTGTGGGTGATGTGTGAGATGGTTTGTGTTGTGATGTGCGAGGGGATGTGTTGGTGTGTGTTGTTTGAGGTGCATGGATGTTGTGTAAGTGATGGTGTTGTGTGCCTGTGGATGCTGGTGTTGCTTAAGGTAGTGTCTCTCTCTGGCCTGCTTTCAAATTTCTGGTAGTAAGGGTTTGTGGGTGATGTGGTTGTGTGTTTTATATTGGATTGGGTGTGTGGGTGTGGTGTGTGTATGTGTATCAGGTGTGTGTATTTCGAATTGTCCAATGTGGTTGTGTTTTGTATATGTGTGCAGCGGTGTGTACAGCCAATGGTTTACCAAGGTTGAAAGTCCGCCGCTTTGATTCGTGGGTCGTGATAGTGTGAGCGTATGCTTGTTGGCGTGACGGTGTCGGTTTTGTTATCGCCAGTTTATCACTGGCCTTTGGTGTGGCGGACTTGTGTGGGTGTCTGAATTGTGGCGGATTCTGAGCTGTGGGTCGTAATACTTGTAGCGGAATTCCGCGGCCGCATCGGTATGTTGGCGGTCTTCTGCACGGCGGTAAGCGGGTTGTAATGAGGGCCTTAGTCCTCTGTCCCAAAGTTTGAAAGCAAAATAATATTAGGTGGCAGGTAGGGATACCCTGACCCCCTATGCCCCATGGGAGGGATCGATTTGCTACCCTGGGACTGAAAAAGAAAATAAATAGCAAAAACATTACGCAATTCTGCAAGACTCTTGGGGAATTGAAAAAAATGGTGCCACGTTTAAATAACTTATCCCCAGGGGTGCCTTCCCTCGGGGCTGATTTCATAAAGGGCAGGGGGCTGTTTGGCTCCCCCTCCCTCACCCTCCAGAGGCCCTGGGGAGCCCATCTCTGGGGGTGATTTTTGTGAAAATAGGGGTGGGCAGCGAGCCCCCCAGGGCTGAACATTATTTGTGGAGGGAGGGGGGACAAGCCCCAGGGCAGAAATTTTGTAAAATGGGGCAGGGGCCCCAGGGCCTCCCTCTCCAAGCCTGAAAAGACGCTGGGGAGCCCACCCCTGATTACTTTAAGGAAGGGGGGCTGTGCGCCCCCCTCTGAGCCATTAATGGCCCCAGGGACCCTATTTCCCTGGTGCTGGCTCAGTAACTATGTCTCGAGAAAAAACAATCCAGGACATAGCAGTTTCCCTGTCTGCAGCTGCGTGGACAGAGGAGCCTGTGTTTGCTCTTGCTTGGCAGGAGCATTTTCAAATCTCCTGCAAAGTGGGAGCAAATACCAAGTCCGCTCCTAGCTGGCAGTAGCTTCAAAAATACTCCCGCCCGCTGGGAGATGATCTTTGATCTGTTTCCCTGCCCGCAGTGAAGTGGACAGGGAAACATAAAAAGATTGCTCCCACTTGCAGGGAGCAGCATTATTAGCTGGTCTTTGTGAGCGGGAGCAAAGTGGGCTCCTGCTGTAGGCAGGGAGCTGGCCGGGCCGCAGGTCCTTGGGGCCCCCCTGTGGCCCTCAACTACACTATGGTGGGTCTCCTGGTTAGGCACCAGACAACTCATTTTTAGCTTATCATGCCACCAAGGGGCAGTGCCCTTGGGGCGGAAATCAACCCTAAGAGGGGGGCCATGAGCCCGCTTCCTCCTGTAAAATGTCACTGGGCCCCTGTGGATGGGGTCCCCAGGGCTGAAATCGGCCCGGGAAGGGGAGGGCAAGCGCACTCGTCTCCCTACAAAATGTTTTCAGGCCCCAGAGGATGGGGTCCCTAGGGCCTAATTCGGCCTGGGGATGGGGACGCGCACCCACCTCCCCCTGCAAATGTTGTCAGGCTTCAGATGAAGGGGTCCCGAGGCTGAAATTGGCCCGGGGAGGGGGCAGCATGCCTCCTCTCCCTAATAGTGATGGGTCTTGGGGCAATGCGATCCCCATGGCCAAAGTCAGCCTGGGGAGGGTGGCTGCTTTTTCCCTCCATATGAAAATTATGCCAGGCCCCACGGGGTGGTGTCCCTGGGGCCAAAATCAGCCTGGGGATGGGGGGAGCCGTATGCAACCTTCTCCTAAAAATGGTGCTGAGGGCCCCAAGGCCAAAATCAGCCCAGGTAGGGGTGTCAAGCGCATCCCTCTTCCCCTGAAAGGAATGCTGGGCCCTGGGGAAGATGTTACCTGGGGACAAAATCAGCATGGGAAGGGGGGCACACATGTTCTATCCCCTTTATTTAAAAGAGTGGTCCAGGAGGATGGGGTTCACAGGGCCTAACAAGGCTCGGGATGGGGCCACATGGCCTTCTCTCCTTTATTTAAATAAGTGGCCCCACGGTGGGATATAGAGCACCGTCCCTTAAAAAAATATGCAATGCTGGGGGTGGGGTCCTCAGAGCATTTAAGGCTCAGAAAGGGGGGGCTGTGTGGCCACTTCCCTTTATTTTTAGAAATGGCCCTTGGTGATGCAGTCTCCAGGGCCTAACAATACTCGGGAGGTAGGTGGCATGGCCCACCTCCCTTTTTTAATTAAAAAACAAATGGCCCCAGGGCCAGTGCCTATGGCCAACTTCCCACTGAGCACGGCTAATGGCCGTGCTCAGTGTGGGGTTGGATGTGTGGACGGGGGGGTTGGCTGCAGGGCCTGGCCACAGGGGGATTGCATTTACGAATGGTAATTAAATATTACTTTATGTTAAAAGAACCCTAAAAATTCACTAAATGTGCTATGATGTCATAGAACTTGTCATGGGTGATGTCATATGTGAGGTTATAAGCAGCGAGTGGTGGGGTGCAATTTATAGTTAGCGCTGCTAACTATGACTGGTGAATTTATGTTTGTTTCAGTTCAAAACGTTAATTTTGTCATTGACAAATTCATTTATGATGTTATTTTGACCTTTGTTTTTCTCAGTGAATTTCTAAGTTTTTTTCAATAAAAACAGATCTTTTATCACACCTAACTATAACATTACTTTAACCTTTGTTGTTTTTAGTCACTAAACATAGACATCGATGTAAATATAAATAAAGATGTAGATATAAATATAGATAATAATAATAAGTATATATATATCTTTGCAGCATTTATTAAGGCCATGTGGTCTCTGATGCAAAGCCAAAAAGGACATTTTATATGAGCAAGGTGGTTTGTTCATGCAAGAGTTGTTTTAAATGTTAGTGTGTGACACTTACTTAAAGGTACTGTTAGCATCAGAGAGTGCTAGCAGTTGCGTCCCCTGTCTTTGTTCCAAAAGGAGTGTGGGTATAATGTAATAATAATATGCTACGGGTTATCAATACAGTGTTGAATGCATCAGTGACCAGGGCCCAGAATTGTCAAGCTTTTGTGCAGGGCAGCAAAACAACTTGCTGTGATGCATTACATCCATAGGAGACACCCATCCCCATGTGTTCGGCAATATTAATGGCGTTTGTGAAGAATATAAATGAATTGCCAGAATTGCCATAGCCCTGAAAAACTCCTAAATGCCTGCTGTTTATTCAGGACATGACAACATGTATCTGCGCCAGTTACTAAACTAAAATCGCTTTCAGGTATGGACAGAAAATAATGTGGGCAAGAGATGGCTGGATGTAATGGCCCAGCTTATGTATTTCAATAAGAGACACTCACATGCTTTATAATTCATAATCAACTTGAAGGATCAAAGTTAAAAGTGTGCAAGTGATGATGAGAACAGCAATTTCACCTGGGTTTCACCCAGGGCACCTAGTCACTACCATTGGGGACCACAGGAGGAGCCTGAAGGCCTCTGCAGTCCCAGCTGTCTCCCCACCTCCTGCCAGAGCCAGCAGCGCTGTCACAGAGAGGAAGCTGCTAAAGGTGCAGCTCCCTCTCTGTGAGAGCAATAGTTTCCTCTGTTTTGGGAAACAGACTAAACCTCCTCTCCCAGCAAGTGAGAGCTGTTTGACAGTTGTCAAAGGTCTTGCCAAGTCAGAGTAAGCAGCTATGCCCCGGGGTGGGCACCCCAGGACATAGCAAGAGCCAGGCCCTGGGGGTAGTGGTCCCCAGGCCCCTCATTGGCTCCACAAGGGAGGCTGCATGACCCCGCTCCAACTTAAATAGCCCCGTGGAGGTGGTGTTCCCCAGGTATGCAGTTTGACTGAGCGCCCCCCGCATTTGTTGACAACTTGTGCACCAGGAAGGTGGCAGTCCACAGGGCTGCAGCGGGGGCTGGGTGGTTCCCCTGAATTTTAAAAAATGTGTTCCTCCGGTGAACTGGCAGTCTCCAGGGCTGGAAGAGGGCCAGGACGGCCCTCCCATATTTGTTGACAGTTTGTGCCCTGGGGAGGTGGTGGTCCCCAGGGCTGCATCGGGGGCTGGGCGCCCCCCCCATTTGTTTGAAAATTGTCCACGGGGCTGTGGCATTTAAAAAACATTAGCCCTAGGGCTGTGGGAGGGCCAGAGGGCCCCCGCATACAAATTTTTAATGTCCCTGGGACCTGGGACATTGGACACCACTTCAAAGTATGCCACATCACTGTATACATTGTACCCATTCCAGTTTACGCCACTCCAGTCTACACCACTTCATTGTATGCCACTGCACTATACGCTACTCAACTGTACGCTATTCCAGTTGATGACACTCTACTGTACACCACTCCACTCTACACTATTCCATTGTATGCCATTCCACTATATGCTACGCCGCTTCAGTGTAAACTATTCTACTGTACATCACTCCATTCTATGCTAGTCCATTGGATGCTACACCATGCCACTCCTCTATATCCTATTTTACTCTACTGCACTCCACTGCACACTGCTCCACTCTACACCATTCTGCTGAACGCCTCTCCACTCTATTGTATTCTACTCTATGCTATTCCACTCTACACTATTGTATTCTACACCACCCCACTGTACTCCACTGTACACATTTCCACTGTACGCCACTCCATTCTATTGTATTCCATTCTATGGTATTTCACTGTATCCCACTTCACTATACGCCACTCCACTGAATGCTTTTACACTCTGTCCTGCCCCACAATGCACCACTCCAGTCTAAACCTCTTCACTGTACACCACTCCACTGTATGCTACTACACTATACACTGTTACACTTTACACCATTCCGCCGTACACTAGACTATATGCTATTACACTCTATGACACTCCACTGTACACCGCTCCAGTCTACGCCCCACCACTCTATGCTATTCCACTTTATGCCACTCCACTGTAGCTACTCTACCATTCACCACTCCAGTATACTCTTCTGCACTCTACAAAACTCTATTACTCTACATGCCGCTCTACTCTACTAGACTCTACTTCACTCTATCCCTGTATACTCCACTGTCCACATTTGAACTCCATGCCCATACACTCTATTGTACAACAACCTACTCTACTGTACGACAATTTCCAACACTGTACAACACAGCACTCTACTGTATGAAATGCCACTCTGATTTATAACAGTTTCCTCGACTGTATGCTACACCACTTCAATGTATGCCACCGCCACCTACACTAATCCACTGTACCCTATTCCACTCTATGCCATTCCACTGTACACCACTCCACTCTACGCTGTTCCACTCTCTGCCACTCCACTGTTCTACACTCCACTATAGAGCACTCCATTGTATGCTATTCCACTGGATGTTACTCCACTTTACGGTAATCCACTCTATGCCACTACTGTGTATGCCACTTCCATCTACGCTGCTCGATTTTATGACACTCTGCTCTGCTCTATGTAACTCCACTCTATGAAAGGCTCCCACACTTCACGGCGCTCAACGACATTCTACTCCACTTTATCCCTGTACACTCCACTGTCCAACTCTATGCCGTACACTCCAATGTACAACACTCTATACCACAATATGACACTTTTCTATACAAAACAGCACTCCACTCTACTGTACGAGACCCCACTCCAGTTTGTAACAGTTTACTACCGACGCTATGCAAGTGCGCTCCACACCATGCCTCTCCACTCTACAACATGCGAATACACTCCATTATACTTTACTGTACACTATGTTACACCTCTCCACTCGACTCTACTCCATTGTACGAGATTTTACATCACTCTATGCTACTATACAACAATTCACTCTATGCAGCTCCACTGTTTCATACACTACTGTACTCTATGTGACTCCACTCTCCAATACTCTACTACACTGCATGCCACTCTTGGACACTTTACTCTTGCCTATACCCCTTCACTCCACTCTACAACACTGTAGTATACTGTATGCCACTGTAACACTGTACTCCAATCTACTCTAAGATACTGTAGTCGACTATGTGACACTGTATGCAACTATTTGTATGCCACTGCACCCCACTTTACTCCACTGTTCTCTGACATAGTACTCTACTCTATTCTACTACTCATCTATACACCACTCCATTCTACGTCACCCAGTGCCATTGTACTCTATAACATTGTATACCAATGCATGTACCACACTCTACAACTCTGTACCGTACTGTACATCACTCCATTCTACAAAAATCAAATAAACTGTATGCCACTCTACTCTACTGTAGTGTACACCACTATCTAGTACTGTGTGACACCCCATTACACTCTACTGTAAAACATGGTACTCCAATTTATGACACTTTACTCAACTGCACGCCATGACACTCAACTCCACTCCACTCTCCTGCACTCAATGCTACTATAGTGTACAGCACACCACTCCACTATATGACACTTTACTCCACTCTGCACTACACCAGTCCAATGTACTCCACTCCACTATACTAAACTCTACTACACTTTATCCCTTTCTATGCCACTGTACTATACTCTGCTGTATGCAGCTCCACTCTACAACACTGATCTACACTCTATGTCACTCTACTTCACTCAATGGCATATACTCTACACCACTGTATAATACCGTATGACTCTTAATGATATGCCACTCAACTTCTCTCTACGATACACCACTCCCCCATATGACATGGTACTCCACCCTACAACACCCACCTCCACTGTACTATATGGCACTCCGCTTTATGATACTCCACGCTATGACACTCTACTCCACCCTACTTGACTCTAAAGCACTCCACTCCACTCTACTGTCCTGTTCGACATGCCATTCCACTGTACTACTCACTGCTCCAGTCTACAATAATTGACTCCACTCTAAGAGACACTATGCCACTACACTATATCACTCTTTACTACACTGTATGATATGCTACTACTATTTACTCTACTCCACTTGATTCCAATTCAACAATACTCCAGTATATGACAATAGAATTCACAACACTCTCCTCCACTGTACTGTACGACACTCCACATAACAACTATCCACTTGTGACACTGGGTTGTACAATTTGAAACACATTTTTATTTTATTTTTTTTAAAAACATTGAAATTCGATGAAAAATTCAAAAGTTAGAGCTTAGTTATAGTTAGAAAAACCTATTTTTCCTATACAAATAAAGTTTAAACTACACAAACTTTAAAAAGTCTAAAGTTATAGTTGTAACTTTTATTTACAATTTACCCATCACCTTCAAATCAGCATTTCATTAGGAAAATGTACTTCTAAGCAATCTGGGGTCTAATTTAATAAAAATAATAAAACTAAACCTTTAAAATCCTACAGTCAGGACTCAGAAGGAGAGGGTCTGGTTACTCCATATTGCATAGATTTTGTAAGTAACACAGGGTGGGCCTGGTTCAAAAAGGTAAAGATACACTTTTGGCGTTAGCTTACTGTCCCATCTGTAACTTTATGAGTAGTAAGTTTGCAAGTAGTAAGTAATCACGATCACTTTAAAAAGAGTTACTACTACTAGTTAGTTACTACTTATAAGGTTACTACCCGTAAAGTTCTGGTAGTTCAGTTAAACTGCAAGAGTGAACTTACACCAAAAATGAAACTTTACCTTTGTGAATCAGGCTAGATGGTGCAAACTATTATTAACTATTGTGGAACAGACATTGCTCTGACTCTGCACTATGGTGATGTTATCCCTTTCATGCCTGGGTCGGTAAGTGGGTCTGGCATGGTCTATTGTCAAGGTAAGAAGGTTCCTCAGTGAGTTGGTGGCGCTTTTCACCACACCTGCCCCGTCAAATGTATGATCAACTTATGGTGTAAGTTCGTAAGTCACACCATAGTATATCATACAACCTGGCGGAAGAGGGTTAGCAGTTTGATGAATGAATGGGAACAGGGAGTTTGGGAAAGGTGTGTCAAAGACAAACACTGCAACAATATTCATCAGGTTGGTGAGCAGTACATCATCATCATCATGTTGTGGGAGGAACTGAATGAATGACACAGTTCAGTTAATAAATGGGTTGTAAACAGTCTTTCAGCCCCGGAGACCCACGGTATTATCTAATTATTCTGTTACCTAAGTTTGAAAAAGACAGACTAGGGAGTGGACCCACACAGTTCTAAAAATTATGATTGTTAGGAAAAGAAAAATGATACTGTATATAAATGTAAAATTTGACAGGGCATCTGCATTGTTCTTCTCAGAGTATCAATCTTGGGTGCATGGCTGAACCGGCCCGGTAAGGTAAGCAGAAGTGGTATGGAGCTTTCAGGCAGAAGAAGAAAAGGCCTGTGGATTGCAAAACAGTAAATGTCAAGGCGAAGGTAAGCTTCATGAGGACCAAGAGGCAGAACAAGAGCATAAGCTGCTGGAATCATGATGCATCTGCCATTAACTGAGATTTAAGAACTATATTACAATCAATCCCAGAGGAGTAGCTACATGTACATGGCTGAACAATCTCAGAATTGCCATAACATTTAGCTGAGTGCATCCATTCTGTGGCATATATCCAGTTACAGTCCCCTCAACTACAACCACTTAACTAGAGGAGTTTAATATTTGAGCCAGCACACTCCTCAACATTTCCCAAATAAATGGACCCCTCTCTAGTCCACAGGGCTGAGTAGGCCTCTTTGAGTCATGTTGGTTTCCCTTTGAAGTAGATAGTCATTCTTCATAACTTCTTTCTTCTAGCTGTTGAGGTAATCCCACCCTGACTCCGAGTCTCAACTCGGTCCCGACCCAAATGAGATTGAGAGAGATACACCTGTAGAATACTGCTGTTGATGAAGAAGAAGAGCAAAAGAATTTGAGGAATTTGTGTAGATTTGATAACCAAACTAACTGGTCTGGGCTCTGAAGAACCCACAAAATGTACAGTAAGGAGTGGACCATGTAAGTAAATCTAGCTAAGAGTGACAGGGACAACCACATCATCAGGCAAATTAGTTGAACAACAGCCTCACTGTCTGCCACCACATGAATTATCATCATTCACACTCAATATAAAACCTGTTACAGTCATGATGGTACACATTTGTCTATTGCATTACCTCTTTTCCCATGGAAGCAACAAACAAGGGCAGCCTTCTAAATTAATGATCTTTACTGGGGCAGCCCAACTTGGGAATGGAAAAAGAAGGATAGGGACGGGAGGCATTGTCTTCATGTCCTTTAAGTAAATGGGGAGGCTTCTTATGTGCACACTGGTCCAACTCCAATCCAGTCCATACATGTGAATAAATTGTGGGGCTGTATGAGTCAGACACCAAATTTCTAAATGTTCCTCTAGTTATATTCATATTTACTTGTTTTCTGATAATGATAATATGAAAGTTCTATTGAGGCATACTCAGTTGGGGAAGCAAAGTTCATCCTCAGACTCAGGGGGTTCATCCAGATGTTTGTCAGCTAACACACTTGAGTCTGACTAATTGCCCTCATCCTCCTCCTGTGCTGTTTCAGGAACAGTGTAATCTTTTGGTATGAAGTGTTGGTTCATTTTAATCATGGTCAATCTTCCCATATTGTCAGGCAAGGGACTGGTCTTTCTGACTGTGACAAAGGTGCCAGCTGCACTGAACACACACTTAACAAACACCCTGGCTACCAGACAAGCAAGATACTTTATTGGAGCCTGCTGAGCTCTGGCCATTGGCCCATCTTCCCATAGCAGTAGACAATGGCCCTCATTATGTACATGGAGGTTCAGACCGCCATGCCAGCGATGGCGGAAAAGACCGCCACCGGCATGGCGGTCTGAACCACCATATAAAAAACACAGAGAGGGACGCCTCTGGCAGCCCTCCGCCACCGCTAGGCTACCGCCGACAGGCAGCCTGACGATGGCGGATAACATTATCTGAAATGGCAGCGCTGCAAGCAGCGCTGCCCTCCGGATAATGTACACTGATTGCCCCAGCCTTTCCCTGGCGGGTTTCCCCGGCTGGGAAAGGCTGGTGGAAGGGGTGCTCAGGGGCCCCCGTACAGTGCCCCGTCGCGAAGGTCACTGCCCGAATTCTGGGCAGTGACCTGCGCGACGGGTGCTGCTGCACCGGCCGCACAGCGGCATTGACGGCGGCTCCATGTGTAGCCACCGGCAATGTACCGGCAATGCATTCTGTTTCCGCCCGCCGGCTCAGCAGAATGTTCATTATGCGGCCAGCGGGGACCCAGGGGGGCTGGCGGTCAGTGAAATGACCGCCAGCATGAACACGTGGTAAACACCGCCGTGTTCATAATGACCCCCAATGTGGTTTGATTGAGATAGACCTCTTTTGAGTCGTCTAGATAGTTTGAACCATCTTCTGAATGGTCATTGGTGCTGCCACATGCTCAACCTCTGTTGCCTTCGCCTCTGCACTTGACTTAGGCCCTGCTACTTAAAACCAAGCCATTGCAGAGGCTGGGTCCAATTCTTCTGTTGCTGGTGCTGTTGCTTGTATTGGCTGCTGTGAGACAACAGCACCGCCCTTGCTGGAGGTTGAAGGCTACAAACCAGAACGTGTGCCCGGGACTCAAACTTCCAGCCACTCTTCTTTCCGGTCTCTCATTTGCTCAAAAATCAAAGGGAAATGTAAATGTAAAGGGAATTAAAGTTGCCAGTACTTTTTTGTACCCTGGATCAAGTATTGTGACACAGATGTACTCTATGGAGGACACAGTGTATCTTTCCAGTCTTGTAATAACAGGAAAGTGAAGGATTAAGCTCTCAACCTATTCATACGCTTCTTTGCTCACAACTGCAAACCTTTGCAACACTTTTTTTAACTGATCGTGCAGCTGATGCAACAATGGGATTGCTTGGCTCATCGTACTATGCTCCTAGCTGATTTCCCATGTGAAAGCCTCAAAAGGCATTTGACTAGCCCCCGCTCGTCCATCTCCATGGTCATGATTTTCCCAGTTGCATCCCCTCCGCTTTGAAGGATATAGTCTGTGATTGGTCTGTATTGCTCAAAGAGACCTACAACATGTAGTAAGTTGAGTTCCAACATGATGGCACCTCCTGTATGAGGGCTCTAACTGGTACACTATAAGCACCCTGAAAGATCTCAACTGCTTCCTTGCTTTCTGCAGGTGGCCAGCATGTTGCTGACTATGTCTTTTTTCTGAGAAAGTCCTGCACAATCAGATTGATGTAATGAGCCAAATAAAGGACCCTGAAATATACACCATCTGCCATGGTATTGACTATATTACTTCCATTGTCCATAGCAACAAATCCAATTTTGAGACCTTTGGGTGACAGCCATTCAAAAACCTTGCTGTTAAAGTCTTCCAGGATGTGTGCAGCTATATGAGATTTCTCCTTTGCAAACATCACTACAGTTGCATGCTGCTGAACACCCTTAACACTTTCTTCAGTACCGAGACCTGCAGATAGATGTTGCCTAAAACCCCAACAAAAGAGATCCACTGTGTAGTGATACATATGTAATTACTTGCTTGACAACTAGTCTCAATGTCTGTCATCAGGTTGATAGTGTGAGCAGCACTCTGCTGCAAAACTTGCCTAACCAATTGCAGCACATCATGACAGAGTGCTGGAACAGCAACTCTGGCAAATAGGTCTAGATAGGAATCTTCCATTTTCTGCAGATGGCTGCTACAAGTTCTAAAAATCCCATTCCTTCCACAAAAGAAAAAGGGAAGAGGTCCAACGTTGACATTTTAGCCTGCTTCCCGCTGTACAAACTTGCCATTGGGTTGTTGCATTCGTAGGACCCATCATGTCTAAACATGCCCATAATAGTAGCTTGATTTTTTTTAAATCCTTTTTTCCCCTATCTCCTCACCACCACCATCAACAACTACCCTTTTAAGGTGCTCCTCTCACTGGATTGCGTGATTTTTTTGAGGGGGATTTTTGACCTCCAGTACCATACTATGAACCAGGCTTACCTCAACGAACACTTGTGTGTGAAATGCAGCATATTACAAAGTTATTCTTCTGCTTACTAATCGTAAAGAAGTCCCAAACTGGGGAGGAGAACTTTTTTAGCGTGTCACTGCCAACTGGAGGTAGGTAGGTGTGTTGTTTGCCTCTCTGCAGTGAGTTCTTTGACTGAGGTAGGTCTCAGTGGGGGGCCTTACAAATATGGGCGCTTGTGGTGGTTGTGGTGTAATCAGTGCACATCCATCTGAGCAGGTTGGTAGGAGGGGTAATCTTGGTGTCCTCTGAGCTGCCTTTCATAAATGGCTTGTCCCCATCACTATCACTTTTCATAATTCTAAGACTTTCAGGAACTTTCTTTTTCCCTTGTCTCTTGTGGTAGGTCTCTGACTCGCCCGGTGCCCAATCCATGTCCAGATCATCAGACGAGGGGCTTGGAGAAGATGGTGGAGTATCCTTTCTTTTACTCGCTGGAGATTGGGAAGCCAATGGTTCAAGAGCTACATCTTGCTCAGCAGGAAGCTCAACCTCCTGTTCTCCTACTGCAGGGAGAACTGTTGCTGGCTGTGGCACCTGTTGTCCTCTTTGATCTGTTTCCTGCAACTATTAGGCACTTTGCGGCTGAGACAAATCCAATTCAGACTCACTGCTTGTCACCATGACTGCAGTGGCTGCCTCACTGAAAGACATGGGTTTTTGCTTAGGTTGGGGTGTTGCTGTTGATGCAGGAGTGCTGCCCCCAGCTTGCTGCAGAGAGCACAGTGTGGCAGGCAACCATGGGGCATATTTAAGATCCCCTAGCGCCACCGAAGCGTCACTTTTAGTGTCCCTTCCTGCACATAAACAATCATTTCAAAATGATGCTTTGGCACTTCTGGAAAATGGAATAATACTTAAAAAATAATGCTGGTGTGCACTTCTGGAAAATGGAATAATCCTTTAAAAATAATGCTGGTGTGCACCTGTGGCAGACAGAGGGTGCAAGGGAAAATGCATGGGTAAATGGAATAATGCTTAAACAATGAATTCTGGTGTGTGCCTCTAGCAGGTGAGGGGTGAAGGGAAAAATTACATAATCCTTAAAAATTAAGGCTGGTGTGCACCTTTGGCCTAAGAGACCTGTGGCAGGCGAGGGTGGAGCAGGGAGAAATGGAATGATTCCTAACAAAATTTATGCTGTTTAGTGCCTACGGCAGTCAGGGTGTGTAGGGGAAAATGACACAATCCTTAAAAATTAATGCTGGTGTGCATCTATGGCCTATGAGAACTATGTCAGGCAGTGGGTGCAGGCACAAATTGAATAATTCTGAAAAGAAAAGTGAATGCTGGTGTGCACTAAGGGTCTAGGAGACCTATGGCAGGCAAGGGGTGCAGGGAAAAATCAAATAATGTAAAAAAAAGTAATTGCTGGTGTCTCACTAGGGGCTATGAGAAAAATGCATACAAAATATAAACACTGTCCACATATACTACAGTGATCCTCAAGCACATTAAACAGATATCAGGGAAAAAAGTAAAAAATAAACAAATAACTAAAAGGCATAGCCCTCTTCTTTCAATGTCTCTAGAAAATGACTTTGAAAACTGGAAAAAAAGGATTTAATACACTGACTGGCTACAAAAAATGGCTGCCGGCCACATCTTTCAATAACAGCAAGCAAGAAAGCAAGGACAACAAAGACCTCATGCAGGACTATGGCAAAAGCACACTGGCTGGCTACACAAAATTGCCACTGGTCACATATTCAAACAACAACGAGCAAAATGCATTGACAACAAAGAACACATGCAGGCCTATGGCAAAAGCACACAGACTATAACCCTAAATTGCCACCTGCCACGTGGTCAAATAACAACAAGCAAGGAAAGATGGACAACAAAGAACACATGCAGGCCTGTGGCAAAAGCACACTGACTACAACCCAACATGCCTGCTGGCCACAAGTTCAAACAACAACAAGGAAAAAGGCATGGACATCAAAGAACACATGCAGGCCTATGGACACTACCCACACAAAATACCCACCGGCCACATGTACAGAGAACAAAGACAAAACCGTGGCCTAGGGCTAACACACATGCATCCACCCACACATACTCACATACACACTGGCTAGACAAAGGAAGCATGGTAAACAAGGAACAAAAACACTACCATTAATTCAGCAATGCCAAAAGTAAAAATTAAGTCAGCTGTAAAATATTTCCAACAAAACAAATCCTCCCAAGGCATCAAAATATTATTACCCTCACCAAACAAAATACACTTTTGACAAAAAACAACGTGAAATACAAAAAAAAATATTTTGTGTTTAATCCAATGCCATGCCTGGCCTAAATCATGGATGTTTTAAAACAACGTATACCACAGAAATAATTGTTTAATGTTCCCAATGCCTAGTACTGACAGGATGGCCTGTGACTAGACTATGCCAATTGGTAAAATACATGAATAGTGCAAATTTCACAAACATGGAGAAAACATATTTAACTGTGCAACCTTTTTTCCTCATAAAAGCTATAAAACTGAATGCAAAAATAGGCCCCACTGCAACTCCAGGCCATACACCACATTCAAATATAAACATTGAATAAGAGGTACAAGTATATACTGGTACATGCCCTCTATCAAACAACACCTGTATCCAAAAGTTATTTCACTTACTTGTTGTGATGTCCTAAAATGCAGCGGCAGCAGGTTTTGCAGACAAAAGTACCCAGGAGATGGACAAAGCACTGAGAGCAGTCTTCGGAACAGGAGGAGGAAATTGGAGTCTCTGTGGCATTCCCTTGTTGTAGAATAAAAAGCAAAATAAAGACAATGTTTTCCACACTGAACAACTATCTGAGCCATCCGTTTGAGTAGAATAGTCACTCAAAAATACATTTTCTAGTTGATTTAGCTGCTTCTTGAATAGAAAATCTACTCGAGAAGCTGCTATGACAGCTCGTGACCGCCGGCATAAGAAGGCTCTATGGTGAGCGGAAATTGTGCCAGAGGCTGGCCAATTTCACTCACAAATGCGCCTTTTCGAGCCTTGCATTGTTCCGGTGAACACTGCGAGGCTCGAACAACAGAATAATTTCAGTTCCCAAATTTTATCAATTCCGTGAGCGGAATTATAATTCTGCCCGGGCCTACAATGAACATTATACAATAATTTGTAAAAAAGAAAGACACCTTGAAGAAGAAAAAGAAAGATTTGAGCAGCAAAATTATGATGTAAGTAAGGTGGACGAAAGATGACAGAGAAGTGAGGAAAGAAGAAATCATGAAGAAGATAGAGAAAACAAAAAACATTTAAAAATACACAGTAGAAGTCAAATACTTGAAGACTGTAAGGCATACCTAAATAGAGGGATGTAGTGTTATGTCCAAACAGTTGGGTGTGGCTTCACTCCATGTGTACCAGTTCTGCATGTAGGAAACCTAGTTGTGGAGATAAAAATGGGACCCTCTGACCCATTGTTCGGGTTAATTTATAGACCTGCTGAAGGACTCTCAGGGGACTGCTTGCTGCTTTGGCCTGCTGTGTACATCATAAGGCTGCTTTGCTGCTTTGCTGCTTAAGACTGCTCTGAGGACTGCTTCGCTGTACCTGGAAGGACTGCTGGCCTACCTGAACTTGAATCCATAGAGGCCTGCTCTGCTGTTCCACTGATGAACCCAGGACTACCAAAGTGACTCCAATGGCTAGTTGTCTAGCCTCTTGATCAGAGGTCCAGGTACAGAAAAGGCTCCAACCACCCTGAACCCACACCTGGACCCAGCCTGAGTCAGTTCTAACCCCCAAGTGATGCACCTCCAGTCCTTGGTCGTGACGCTAAAGTTGCTCAGGTAGCCAAAAACCAAAGCGTGGGGCTTAAAAATGTTTTGGCTAAACCCTGCTCTGAGAACCAAGAGCAAACTAGGACCAACTTGCTATTCTATCCACTCAATGTGCATCGCCGGCCGGCCTGAATTTGCAGCAGTTCTTCTCCACAGCAGCAAATCCTGTTCAGAGGTCCTTCACCAAAGTGGTATCCGGCCTTGTGGAACTCTCGTTGGCTACAGACTCCAGCCTCATCCCGCTGGAGATTGTCGACTTCCAAAAGAGTGACTAAGAAAATCTTCACTGCAGGTTCGTCCTGCAGCTCCTTGATGGTGCTCCCTCCTCGGACACCGCCTGCAGCCTTGCCCCACTGAACTTTACCTTCTCGGAACATGTTCTTCAAAGTTTCTTCAAAATAACTTTTTGTATCGACCTGCACTCCATTGCGGTCAGACATATTTTTGGACTTTGACCCAGTCTCACGAGACTAGATGGCCACGGCTGGCGGTTTGATCTTTAAATTGCTAGTTTTTACTTTAAACTTTAAAAATTCAAACTAATGGGATTTTTGTTGTTTTGGTGTCAAACAATTTATTAAAATGTAGTCTACGTTTCTAACTTGGTGTAGGATTTTTCTTGTGCTGTGTTTTCACTATATTACTATTCGTGTTTCGCATAATTGCTTTACACATTGACTCTAAGTTAAGCCTAAACTCTTTTGTGCCAAGTTACCAGAGAGCTAAACACAGGTTAATTTAGTGATTTTTGTGATTCACCCTGACAGGGAGGGTTAACAACCTACTCTATCAACAAAACCAATTTCTCACATCATCCCTTTACTCTTAACCTTTAACTTGTACCCTAACGCCATACCGTTAACCCTGCACCCTTAACAAAATCTACCCTTTAACAGCAATCCATTCATCTTGTACTCCAAATACCTAACACTGCACCAAGCCCATATATGTTAAACTCCTAAACCCTGTTCTCTCAAACCCTCCTCAAACAGAGCACATGGTTGCTCAAGAATCTAACTATATATATATATATATATATATATATATATATATATATATATTTTTTTTTTTTTTTCCATGCAATATAACGCAATATAACCCTTAACCCTCAACTTGAAATCCTTAAACCTATACCATTAGTCCTGTACACGAAACCCTAACCAATACCATTAACCCCATACCCTTAACCCTATAAACGTAAACCTGAACGTATAACAGTTAGAGATATACTGTTAAAGAAGTGCATAGGTGAGGGATTGGATGTTATGGCCTATCTCCTTAGCCCATTAATCCTGTGCACGGTGTCCAGTGAAGAGGTGTTTAAAAACTCTCTTCGGAGTTCATACATTTTTGCAGCAGATACTTTGGGAGTGTTCAGCCTTTCGAAATATTTATTTTTAGAGCTAATAACTGAGAAGCATATTCCGCGTTTTGATGCAATACTCTTTCCAGAAAATAGAAATATGTAATAGAAACATACACAAGTGCATCCATTTAAGAGGGCTTTTAGAATAGGAGGGTGTGCACATTGATATTTACTCTGAAACCTTCAATGTAGCCCAATTAGTCCGTCTGTGGAATTTCCCAAAAATATGACAGGGCGAAAGAGAGTGGAACCCCCGGCGACTTCTGCAAACGCTGCACAGTAAATAGAGCAATAAAACGAACTCGTACATTCTCTTCCTGTCAGAGACAACCAGTCCTTTGATACCTTCAGGGAGCGAAACCAGGCCATCCACAATCCACTCACATCAGAGCAGCAGTAAATGGGAACAACTAACTTCTGCAATGGAAACATGTTCTTCAGTCACCTCCTTTCTGGAGGGGGTTCTCTCTACTCACCCTCTCTGGGGAGAACTGCATCACCAGGGCCTAAAATAAAAAAAAGGATTTTGTTTCAGAAGTGAAGCAGTTTCTTCAGTCTTTAAGCTCTTTGGGGCACTGCATTGGTACTAACAAGTACTAACTGGTAAAGCATCTAAGAGTTTGGGGAACATTGCCATGAAATCCCATAGTGAAGGGTAACTTTTTTCAGCTGTTCATAATCTGATGGGTAAAGTGTGCTCCCACATACAGATATTATTGGACTGTTTTGCCCTCTCAAGTTCCCCTCTGTATTGAATGGGCAACCAATGGAAGGCTTAAGTGCTTTTGTACGTGTAAGATGAACATTGATGCACGATCTGAATGGTATGAAGGCTCAAACGTGAATTGCATGGTAGATCCACACAAGGGGTGTTCATAAAGCTGTCTTTGGGGTTGAAAAACTCTCTAGCTGTCAGTGAGGCAGAAATTACCTGACATTACCTGGCAGACATCAGCTTCAGGTTCGCTCCAGGACACCTCCCCGGAAGTAGCGGTGCAATGCACAAAAAGTGCAATTTGATTGATTTACTTAGTTATTAGCATCCTCGCATTACCTAATAGTACATACTGGATCAGATGCTTCTGGCTATATTGTAAAATGCCAGCGTAACAGCTCGGCAATTCCTAGGAGACAGAAAAACATGCATCTGACATCATTATACAATGCATCTTGAAATATGTTGCACTGTAACTCCCACACGCCTGTTAAAATAAGTTAGGGAAGGGAAGGGCCGAAACATATTGGTAGAGGCAGAGCAGGACATTAATATCATGATAGCTGCCCACAGTATATTGCGTTTTTAACCCTGTCGGGAACCTCATAATAAAGATTAGAGTGGATACCCACTGAGACAGTTTTAAAATTCTAACTGCTGTAGCAGATCCCTGAACAAAAATGTTGCTTTTCCAAAACTCACCCTTTCTTCTGACTACATCCATGTCTTGGAAAGTTTTTCATTACAATGTAAGACAGGTAAAATAACAAGAAATAAATCTGATTGAGTTTCAGAATTCACCGTCAAATGGAAATCTATGAGCTGTTCCTAGACCTAGATTAAAAAACTTGCCAACCAGGGTGCATATTCAGCTTCCTGAAACATGAAGCACGAAACACGAAAATATTCTAACTCAGTGTGGGATGTTTTGTGTACGAAAATACTCAGAACTTAATTTGCTGGAGTACTTTGGAAGACATTCACACTGTAAGGGTTAATAAAATATGCAGTCTCTTACAATAGCTTATAGACAGGTTAATAGTGGTTTCTGGTTTATGCAAAGCTAAACAACCGTGAATCAAATATTTAACGATTTCTTGTTTAGATCTTGATTTAGGCAGCTCTAGCTGTCTCTCTAGCAGATCTACTGACTATTGTTATAAATAATTAATAGTTACCTAGAGAGGTCTTGGGTCTGCCCCTTGCTCACAATTTGATAGCTTTCTTGTCTGTTTGAGCTCCGATTTCCTGATTGGAAGGTTTTCCTTCCAGTTCTTCCATCCTCAGTGTTTTGCTCTCAAAAAGTTTTTATTGATTAAGTTGTATCCTTTCAATGCTGATGTTAGGGAACTTTTCTTCCTTTTTCACATAACTTGCACCACTCAGCATTCATGGCTTGTTGGAGTGGAAGGCCAATGTGCTGTGTGAATGATTCAGAATTATTGGGAAACACGCCTTTTTGATGTAACTGGTGTTTCTTTTGGGTGTTGCTGTTTTTAATTCGTGCCTTATGTATGCAGTTGTTGTTTCACTGGGTATTACAACAGTGTACAGAAACTGGAAAATGCAGAATGGAAAGTATTGGCAAATAGCATTCACCTGACCACAGTCAGACACGCCTGACTCTCCTTAACACTTCAATCAAATACATTCAGCTCACAATCATTGTTCTGCATGCTTTGCCTCGGACTATGTGACCATGTGGACACCACGACTTATACACAGCCTTCAGGAGACATAGCATCACACTGAAAAGTAATAGGAATTTCACTGAGGAGGCAACATCTCTTGTAGCTACTTTTGTTATTGATCTTCACATGGAACTACATGGTTTGCCACCAAATGCCCTCTGTTAGAAATGGGGTCTTTGGTTGGCAGTCAGGTTACCCCCTGCCCAAGCAAGGACCCTCACTCTAGTCAGGGTAAGTTACACACAATCCAAATTATCCTGTGTCCACCCTCTGGTAGCTTGGCACTGAGCAGTCAGGCTTAACTTAGGAGGCAATGTGTGAAGTATTTCTGCAATAAATCATGCAAAAACATAGTATAACACCACAAAAATACACAACACAGTGTTTAGAAAAATATAGAATATTTCTCTGGTTAAATGCAGGTCAAAATGATCACGTTGAGATATCACTTTAGAAAATGATAAAAAGAGTCTTTAAGTCTTAAAAAGCAACAAGTGTCTCTTGCAAGCACAAAGTACCTGGTTGTGTCTAAATTATCCGCAAGGGGCTGCAGAGGAGGAGATGCGTGGAAAACAGGGAGGCGTCCGTTCATTTCTCCGGGCGCACCCAGACGATGCATCGATATTTTTCACGCAGTCAGGGCCTTTCGTCGATTTCCGGAGCATTTGCTCATCCTTCTTCTCACTCTCCCTGATTTAATCTTGACCCAATCTCCTGGTTTAATCCTGAAATCCTTATGAACTGTAATATTTTCTCGACCAATGTTGGTTAAGACTCGTCTCTCAATCAAATTACCCATGCACAAAGGTTTAAGTCAACCAACAGGCTTTCTATCCCTCATGAGCACAAACGGTATCATACCTGTATTTAGGTTTTCAGTGGTACAATACGCCCAGACTAGCTCCGAGATTACAACCTCTACATCCAATCTGTTAGCTATTGCTAACTGTAGACCCCCTTTGATCATGCGATTAGCACGTTCCACAATTCCATTGGCACTGGGGTAATTTAGGGCTGTGCGTGAATGCTTTACACCACACAACTCCAAAAAAACTTTAATTTCATTAGAAACCAATTGAGTACCATTGTTAGTGATCAAAACTACAGGATAACCCTCCTCAGTAAAGACTTCTCTCAAAACACTTATGGTTGCAGACGTTGTGACCTTAGTCATGAATTTGACAATCAGCCATTTAGAGTGCACATCCACCATTTCCAGTGCAAAATTTGTTCCCTTACCAATTCCTGGCAAGGGTCCAATAAAATCCAGGAAAACACTATGCCATGGTTTGCCCTGATCAGATATACAGCCACACTTGGTCTGTGTGCCAACTTTCAACTGCTTTTCACTTTGTATGCATTCAGAATACCGCTCAACCCATCTCATCCATGCCAGGCCAACAAAACTCCATTCTTAGTCTGTTTTTAGTAATCGTTTGCCCCAAATGTCCCTCATGGGCAATATAAAAAAAAAAATCCGTACACGTGCAGGTGGAACTATTTTATCACCTCGCAACACCATTGTACCATTTGTCGCTGATAACTCATCCAACACTTTGCTATAGGGCCTTGCTAACACTGGAAGAGTGCTTTCCCTCCTCCTTCCTTTAATACATTGTCGTCCTCCATTGCCAAACACCAATACATTTTATTTACAATGCCTTTACTCCACTGGGTGACTTCAAGCACACATGCAACTGCTCCTTCTTGCTCACACCCTAACACTTTGTCTTGATCCACCAGTTGCCAATCTAGGGCTAAGCGTGACATGCAATCAACTTGTACATTCTTCCAACCAGGAATGTACTCAATGTTGTAATTATATTCCTGCAAAAGAGAAGCTAATCTGGCTAGTCTTGCCGATCCTTTACCAGTTCCTCCAGGTGAAAGAATCGTTAACAAGGGCTTGTGATCAATGCGCAGTGTGATGCTGCTGCACCAAACATAGGTCCGAAAATACTCCACACCCCATGCTGCAGCTAATGTCTCTCGCTTGATAACCACGTAATGTCTTTCAGTAGCTGTTAAAGTCCGGGAAGCAAAGGCAACAGTCTTCTCAGTGGCTCCATGCATCTGAGACATGACTGCACCAATCCCAATCACACTAGTGTCAACAGTTATGATCATTTTCTTCCTGGTGTCAAAGGATACCAGAATGTCCGCATTACACACCTCCTTTTTAATCTGTTGGAAGCACAGTTGCTGAGCCGCACCCCACACAAAATTAGCTCCTTTACGTAACAGTATCTTTAAATTTTCTGTTTTAGTAGCAAAATCCTTCCCAAATTTGGAGTAATATTCGATCAAGCCCAAGAAGGACCTCAGTTGTTCCTTGTCTTGAGGAGCTGGTGCAGACCTAATGGTGTCTAACAAATCTTTCTTTGGTTTGATCCCTTCTTCAGACAATGAATGCCCAAGATATTCCACTTCCTTCACCAGGAACTGAAATTTTTCCTGTCTTAAAGTCAAACCATACTCTGACAACCTTTCCAAGATTATTTTCAGAGTGACATTGTGATTAGCGATAGGGTCTCCAAAGACTAAAATATCATCTTGAAAAAACATTATATTATCCAACCCTTTAAAAATCTCACTCATCATTCTTTAAAAAATGCTGGCAGCAGATTCTAAGACGCAGTGAGATCTTTAGATGCAGGATGCAGTCTTATTTGATGGTACGCATGTTTAAGGTCCAATTTTGAGAAATACTTGGCACCTTCAATTAACAAAACTAACTCATTGATATTTGGCAATGGAAAATTATCAGTGACAATATTTAGGTTCAATCCCCTCAATTCCACACAAAATCTCACCTTTCCATCTTTCTTTTTAGAAATAACGACAGGTGACAACCATTCTGAAGCCTCCACAGGTTCAATAACTCCACTTTCCAACATTTCCTTGAGAAGTTCTTTAACGTCCCCCCCTAACTGATACCGGCACTTTCCTGACCTTATGGTGTACAGGGATAGTCCCCCGTTTCAATTTGATTTCATGGACATAACCTTTCAACTCACCCATTTCTTTTTTAAACACATCCTTTGCCCCACATAAGATATCTGCCAAGGAGATATCATTAACAACAGTAACATGGCTAGGAGCACAAGGATTTAAGACAACGTGGAGATCATATTGATGTTGCCAACCCAGAATGGGAGGACCGGATTCTGCCACATACTTTTCCTGTGACTTTTATTTCCTTGAATGCTTTTTCAGTAAGCATATAACCCACAATATCAATCTGTTCTCCTTGATAGACTCCAGGATTGATATCCTTAGGTAGCAGTCTAGCTGAAGGCCAATTTTGGGAAAACAAACTATTCGGTAAGATGGTGTACAAGGAACCAGAATCAACCATTAACTCCACTGGCACATTCTAAATGATAAAATCTGCCTTTGGCCTTTGCATTGGTTCCATTCCTACCACAGCACTGTAAGTTTCAGACCCATATAAAACTCTCTCAACTTTGTCACACTTAAATGTGTCCCCTGCTTCATCATCTACCATGGCAACTTTTCCCTTATTTAATTATTTCTCTTTGTAAACTCTGTCAAAATGCCCTTTAAGACCACACCTCTGACATTTCTTCCCTACAGCAAAACACCCCTTCGATTCAGAGGTGTGATATTTGCTACCACACTTAATATACATTTTGTTACCAGCTCTGCTATTGCTAGAAAAGGAATTGCTGTACTTGCCCCAGGATGATTTAGTAGCAACAGCTACATCACTCTCAATCGATGCTACTTCTTCAGAACCTTTAATCTCTCTCCTTTCCATTTGCTTCATACAGAATTCAGACTGCTCAATGACTTTTGCAATATCTATGGTATCCTTCAAGTTAGGATCCTTCGCTGCCCACAACCTTTCTTGCATTTTCTTACTCCTGCATTGTACAATGAGCTGATTTCTGATTAGTTCTTCAGTCATCGCCCCAAACCTGCACTTAACATATAGCTCTCTCAAACGAGCAACTAATTCATGAACAGATTCACCGGCTTTCTGAGGCTGCGTATAAAACTTAAACCACTGCATAACAACATTTTCAGTTTTGGCAAATCTCAACTCCAACCTTCACCTCGCCTCCACAGATACATCCTCAATTGGTTGTCCTGTCTGATCTACAGCCTTTGGCAAATATTTTAATACAAGGTGACCCTCTTTGCCTAAAGAACTAAGTAGAATGGCTCTTTTCCTATTAAAAGAAAAACTTAAACCATCTAACGCTTCAAGATAATTATCAAACATATCTATCCACTTCTCCCACTCTATTGGTGGACTCCCCGGTTGCATAAAAAATTGTGGTGGAGAATTAACAGCTGTGGCCACAATATCTATGACTACACTCTTTTTTTTTTTTTGTAAATCCACTCAAATTTTAAATTTAAAACAAATAATACTTTAAGAAGTTTTGCGTCCTCCTTCCTCACTTTCCTAGTCTTTGATCATTCTTCTTTTTTTTTAAGGTGTGCCTATCACCGCAGAAGGCACAAAAAGAAACAAAATAAAGTTTTAACGGTGCTTTGCTTCAATCACAAATGCCACTGTAGAGTACGCCTGACTGCAGTGTGGCCACAGCAGTTATTTCAAACGTGCTTTGCCGTCAACTCAAATGCCGCTGTGTAATGCAGGAGTTTGCCTGAGTCCAAAATGGCCACCAGTGATGTTTAAGAGCATCGTACAACGTTTGTTTCTTTTTGAGATCGAGCTTCTCTCTCCGAAGCACCGATCGTAGATGATAAGCTACGATTATTTCACACTGAACAGACGCTGCTCGTAAACAGGGTTTGCGTTTGAGGCAAAGTTACCGTCTAACAGCGACTGCTTGAATGGTAGGTCACAAGCATCCACGCTGAGTCTCCATCGCACGTCGTCGTTCCTGCCGACATCTTGTCGCCAAAAATGAGGTGATATAAGTAGGACTCCGTTTCAACTACGTTCAGGATGTGTTTATTTAGGAAGAACAAATTCAAGCGTGGTGCTCTCTCTCCCGGTCAGCAGGCAACTTCCGGCAGAGAGAACACTCTGTTAAACATTCTGACGGCCAGTTCTTATCAGGCACAAGGTCGTCGGAACACCACAAAGCAGATTACAACACAGGCGCTGCGTCAACTCTTCTCGCAGGAAGTTGGGCTGCGTTGTTCTGGGTCGGCATTGCATCGATCTAGTGGCCCGTGCGTCGAAGTTCCGGGTGCAACGCTGGTGCTGCATCAGTCTCCACTCGGGGAGCCCGGCTGCATCCTTCCAGTTCAGCGTGCACTGATTTCCTCACTGCGATACAGGGTGTGATTTCTGGCAGGCTGTGCGTCGAATTTTCACAGCACAAGGAGTTCTTTGCAGGTTGAAGTATTTTTGGCCATGAGACTTCAAGGAACAGGAGGCAAGCTCTATCCAAGCCCTTGGAGAGCTCTTCTCAGCAGGACCAGAGGGCAGCCAGGCAGCAGGGCAACAGCAGGGGAGAAGTCCTTTGCAGAAAAGCAGTCAGGTGAGTCCTTTGGGCAGCTAGGCAGTTCCTCTTAGCAGGTTGCAGGTTCTGGTGCAGAGTTTCTTTCCCAGGAAGTGTCTTGTCAAGAAGTGTCTGAGTTGGTAGGGTCAGAGGCCCTGTTTAAATACCCAAATGTGCCTTTGAAGGGGGACACACTTCAAAGAGTGGCTTAGAAGTGCACAAGGTCCCCTTTCAGTCCCATCCTGTCTGCCAAGGTCCCAGTAGGGGGTTTGGCAGTCCATTGTGTGAGGGCAGGCCACTGTTCTTTGACATGTAGGTGTCAGGCCCTCTACCCTCCCAGCCCAGGAAGACCCATTCAGTATGCAGATGTGTTTAGGGTTGTCTGAGTGAAATACACAAGTGAGCTGTCAACGAGCCCAGGCATACATGGAGTGTAAGGCACAGAAAGATTTAAGAAAAAATGCTCACTTTCTAAAAGTGGCATTTCTAAAATAGAAATATTAAATACAACTTCACCAGCCAGCAGGATTTTGTATTACCATTCTGGCCATACTAAATATGACCTTGTTACTCCCTTCAGATCAGAACCTACCACTCAAACAGTATATGAGGGTAGCCCTAATGTTAGCTTATGAAAGGAGCAGGCCTCACAGTAGTGGAAAACGGATTTAGGAGTTTTACACTACCAGGACATATAAACTACACAGGTACATGTCCTGCCTTTTACCTACATATCACCCTGCCCTAGGGGTTACCTAGGGCATACCGTGGGGTGACTTATATGTAGAAAAAGGGGAGTTTAAGGCTTGGCAAGTACTTTTAAATGCCAAGTCGATGTGGCAGTGAAACTGTACACACAGGCCTTGCAATGCAGGCCTGAGGCATGGTGAAGGGGCTACTTATGTGGGTGGCACAATCAGTGCTGCACTCCCACTAGTAGCATTTAATCTACAGGCCCTGGGCACATGTAGTGCACTTTACTGTGGACTTACAAGTAGATTAAAAAAGCCAGTGGGGTATGAACCAATGTCACCACGTTTTAAAGGAGAGCACTGGTCAGCAGTGGTAAAGTGTGCAGAGTCCTAAAATCAGCAAAAACAGTGTCCAAAAAGTGGAGGGAGGCAGGCAAAAAGTTAGGGGTGACCACCCTAAGGTTGTCAGGTCTAACACCCTCAGTAAAGTAGATAAGGTGGCTGCATGGCAGGAGTTGGCAGAATCTGACAACACATTGGAGGTATGTAAAATGGGGACCTCAAGGAAAAGTGGTAGGACTAAAGAAAACAGGCAAAAGAGGACTTCTTCAGGACACACAAACGCACACACAAAATTGGGTTTTAAAAATGACCTATATACAATGACAACATATGACTTTACACAGGAATATAGATGTGCATGCTCCACCCATCAAGCATCATCTTTTGACCACTGATTCATCCAAGCTCCTATTTACCATCATGAATGTATGGGTGCTATTGTTAAAGTAATTCTAATTATGTGGTATGGCAAGATGTAGTTTTGCCATATTGAACAGCCACAGAGGATAATGTTTGAAGATGTAATAACATGTGCATCATCTGCATATTGTTTAACATAGACAACCACTCTTAAATGTGGAATGTGCAATGAACAACCTTGGAAATGTGGAAAACATTCACATATACATGTAGTTGGAACTGTAGAGAATAGGACAAATTTACAAAGATTCACACAAAGAACTCACACAAAGTGGCTCAGCGGTTGCTGTGCAGCATAAGAGGGCAACAGCAGAACAGGGCCATCTCTATTTCTCTCTGCACTGCCTTGTGCCAAAGCACACACCGCTGCACTGTAGTGCAAGGATATGTGTTTGTTATGTCAATTATAGGTTCTGTACTGGAAGGGAACTCTTCCAGTAAAAACACTAAGCTTTGATATAGAATAACACATGCTTTGACTTTGTGTGTGTACTGTACAGTACAGCACACATGTAAAGTTAGAAAGATTTAGAGAAATTAAAACTTTTCTATAATGTTAAGCCTGCCTCGGGGAGATGTACATTTTTGCACATTCCCTTCTACTAATGTTAATATATAAGCCCTCATTTCGACCTCGGCGGTCTTTTTCAAAGACCGCCGAGGTAGCGCCGTGCTGAAGACCGCCAGTGCAGGCGATTTTCCGCGCAGCGTATTATGACTCCTGGCAGCCCTCCATCCTTTTTCGGACGGAGAGCCGCCAGCAGCCATACTGGCGGTCAGCGGGGAAGTGGAGGCTGCTTCACCTCCACCGCCCCGTCATCAGAACACCGCCCACCGAATCACGTTCCATGATTCGGTGTGGCGGTGTTCTGGTGACGGGGAGCTGGCAGCGGAGCAGCCCCCATGGATCCCGTACCCTCCGAGAGGATCAATGGACAAGGTAAGTTAATCGTCTGTTAGGGGAGGGGGTGGGGGATGTTGTGTGTTGTGTGCGTGCATGGGGGGTGTGCGTGTGAGTATGTAGAGGAGGTGTGTGAGTGCGTGTATGCATGGGGGGTGCGTTGTGTGTATGGGAAATGTGGGCGGGTCGGTCTGTGTGCATGTCTGTTTGTATGTGTGCGGGTATGGGTTGTTGTAGTGTATGTGTGCGTGTAGGGGTGTGTGTCTGTGCATGTTAGGGGTAGGGGTGGGGAGTGGGTGTGTGTCTGTGCATGTTGGGGGTCAGGGTGGGGAGGGGTGTCCTGCCGCCTTTGGGGGGTGGCCGGCGGGTGGGGGGTTCGGGGGGAGGACTCGGGGGTGGGGAGGGGGGTGGAAGAGGTGGGGGAGATCCCTATCAGTGCCAGGGAAGGAATTCCCTGGCACTGATAGTGTCTACCGCAATGGATTTCATGGCGGTTCCAAACCACCCGAAATCCATGGCGGTATGCAGGGTCCTGATACCGCCGGCGGTCTGGTGACGGCCGCTGGGCTGGAGACCGAAGTCTCCAGCCCAGCGGTTGTCACCGCCCTGGCAGTCAGAGTGGAGAAGTGGCAGATGACCATGGCAGTAACCGCCATTGTCATAATTCCATTTTTTTGTTCACCGGCCTGTTGGTGATTTTACCGCCACTTCTCCCCCGTCCGCCAGGGTCATAATGAGGACCATAGTGATTTGTGACAAAGCCCATGGATTGTTGCATGGGATGGCCCATGTGTCACCCATGGTACACCACTTGATGCAAGTAGTAGTACTTGGGGCTTTGCATTACTTAGGCTACATTCCAGACTAAAACATGTTTTGCACTGGGAAGTAAATCGCAATATCACCACTTTGTGCTGGTGCAAAGTATTAATAAATTTGGTCAAACATGTTTATGGCAGGACTAGCTCTAACGTCCATATCACTACATGGTATGTGATGACCAGATTAAACCAGATTACAGAAACCTAGGTTCAAAGGAAATTGTGTAAAATATAATTTACAGCTTGAGGTACAGGCAGGGGCGGCTCCTTTGCAATGAAGGAGGGGCATCCCTGGGTAAGCCAGGAGCTGAAAGATAAAACAATATTTCATTATCGTTTTATCTTCCAGCTGCGGGCTCAGCCAGCAGCTTGTGAAGGGAGGGGTAAACTGGGCCATGGGAGGTGGGAGTGAGATGGAGAAGAGAGTGCACCTAAGTGTGCATGTCTGTTTGGCCAACTATCTCAGGCCGGCAAACACACATGCACATTTAGGTTCCTCCAGCCCGGCTGTATTGAACAGCCGGGCTGGGGAAATTGCACAGACCCCAGAGTTGTGTTTGAGAGGCAGTTCAAGACGCTCAGACCAAGCCTGACACTGCTTTCATGCTAGGTTTAGCATGAGAGCAGCACCAGAATTGCTAGGGAGCCTTTGCTGATGTCTCAGTGAATGGTGTGACACCACATCGAGGGAAGAGAAGCAACGCAACAGGAAGCGGTGGTTGCAACGGCAAAAAGTGAGTTTTACAAAAAATGTTTCATTCCCCCAAGCCCTGCCCCAGTCCATGTTGCTCCCCCGCCCGTCCTTCCCCTTTGAGATTTGTGGCGGCGGCAGCTGGGTACAGGCATTATATGATATGCTCAGAAATACAATTTTGCTTTTAAGATCAGGATTAGACACAGGTCATCAAGTTCCAAAACTAGGAGCTTGGGCAGTAAGGAAGGTCTGGCTAGATAAATAACCTAGGTGATGCTAGGTGATGTTAATTAATAACTATTCCTATAATGTCTCTCGTAAAACCCCAGCTGCAGCATTAAAGCCTATCCACTGAGAGGGTCATTTAGAACTGAGCGGAAGTGGTTATTTATGTGGAAATCCGATTTCCACTCATAATCTTTTGAACTCATTTTTTTAAACAGATGTTATTCCTCCTTCATTCCTCGAACGTGACAAAATTACACAAACACAACAAGGTATAATAAAAATACACTTTACATAAAAATAAAACTTCAATTCAATTACCATAATTGAACAAATTATTATTTCACTAGTAAGCCTTTATTATGCGGCAAAGAAAATAAACATTTATTGCATCCAATACAATTCTTTTACAGCACCTAAAAATAAAGATAAAGGCAAGTGGTAAGCGCTCCTGCAAACTGTGCAAAAGTGGATTGTAACAGCTTTAAATTCCACTGCCCTTCATTTTTCATCACATATGGTAAATCAGGGGTAAAGTGTAAAACAGTAAGCAAACATGTAGCACTTGTGTGTGCTGTATTTAAAATATGCTGCACCATGGCGAAGGGTAGGGGGCAATAGCGTCACAGTTCCTGACGCTACTGGTGTACTCTGCAGGGGCCCATTGTATTCCATGGCATGCCCCCCTTTAATGCCTGCTCTGAGCTGAATCACTTAGACTTCCTTGCACCATTTGTTTGGCTCCCCCTAACGGGGGAATGCCCCCTTTGCATACATTAGGCCTGGAGCAGGCATAATGTAGCGCAAAGGGTTGCAAAGTGACACAATGCATGGATTGTGCCACTTTGTAAATATGGTGCAGCATTTTGGGCCACTCAAAGCGATATTAGCATAAAAAAAAGGATGCTAATCTGTTGTTAGGATGGCGATAGGGGCTCTTAAATCAGCCCCTTATTCCCCTAGGGGCATATTTACATGCCCTTAGCTCCACCTTGTGCCTCTCTAGTGTCATTTTTTATTTTTACGTTAAGGCGAACCATATTTACAAAGTGGAGCAATGCTTGCATTGCGCCACTTTGTCAACCATTGCACCACATCATGCCTGCGCCAGGCATATTTTATGCAAGGGGGCATTCCGATGCAGGGAAGCCCGAAAAAATGGCTCAGTGAAATTTACAACATTTCACTGCACAATTTGTTCCACCATTTTTAACGACTGCTCAGGACAGGCTTTAAAATGGTGCACCCGTTTTAATCAATGGGCCTCCCTGTGCTTTGCTGCACTATTGTCAAACTTTTTGACGCTAGTGCAGCAAAGCGCCACAATAGCGTCCAAAATGTTAACGCTATTGTCCTTACGATTGCCATGGTGCACCATATTGTAAATACAATGCAACCATGATGTCATTAGATGGGGCAGGGTTGACGCAAGAAAAGTGGCGCATCGGGACCAATGCACCACTTTCTTGTAAATATGTCACTTAGAGCCAGATGTAGGACGCCGTTTGCATGGTGCAAACTGCGAAAATCGCAGTTTGCGCCATGCAAACAGCCTAACGCGATGCTCATTCACAAAGTGCGAGTCAGTACCGACTCTCAATTTGTGAATGTGACTCACAAATAGGAAGGGGTGTTCCCTTCCTATTTGCGACTCGCATCGCAATTCAGAATTGCTTTGTGACCGCGACTGCGGTCGCAAAGCAACTCGCAGTTACCACCAGTGTCACACTGGTGGTAACTCATTTGCAAAAGGGAAGGGGTCCCCATGGGACCCCTTCCCCTTTGTGAATGTCGACAAAAATATTTTTTCAGAGCAGGCAGTGGTCCTATGGACCACTGCCTACTCTGAAAAAACGAAACCAAATGGTTTCGGAAGTTTTTTCATTTTGCAACTCGTTTTCCTTTAAGGAAAACGGGCTGCAAAATGAAAAAAATAACTGCTTTATTTAAAAAGCAGTCACAGACATGGAGGTCTGCTGACTTCAGCAGGCCACCATCCCTGTGAGTGCAGGGACTCGCTATGGGGTCACAAAATGCAACCCACCTCATTAATATTGATGAGGTGGGTCTTTGCAACCCCATAGCGAGTCGCAGACGGTGTCTGAGACACCGATCTGCATCCGATTTTGCGAATCGGAAAATTGCGAGTCGGACAGACTCGCAATTTCCGATTCGCAAAATCGGTATTTGCTACATCTGGCCCCTAGACCCTTATTAAGAGTGCTGAGGAAACATGAAGGTAACTGAAATGTGGTAACTCAGCACCATCAGGGATCAAGGGCCTGGTTGAGTGTTTTGGTTGACACACTTGTAATAGGACAAATGGTATATCTGCTCACTTAACTCTAAACCTGGCCTGGAGTCTGCGAGAAATACCCGAGACTGAGGCAACACTGATTTCTACAGCAATTCACCATTCCTAAAGGTCTATCACGGAAATCCTGCCGTGTCAGGATTTAGGGGTGTGGAATATCTGCATAGTGAGCCCTACAACACTTGTAATGAGGGCATTAGTTTCATGTGCAAAATGAGGCCCCTTGAATTGGTTAGTTGTGCACCGAGCCAGCCCCGGTCAAAGATTAGATCACCACGTACTGGAAAGAAGCGTTTGGTTAATTCATTTTACTTAGTATTGTACGTCTGTGGGTAAAAATCACTGTTTAAAAAGAAAGTTACCAGCTAGGAGTAGATGGATTAGTGAGATGTGTGTAAACACGACAGCCTAAAGTTAAATGCAGGGCACCATCGAGATGTTTCCAGGTGCAACTTTTGCCAGGAAGAACCTGAGGAAATGTGCACTGTGAAAGCGTCGTATAAAGTGAAAATCTGTGATAAATTGCGTGTGCAAATTCTGTTACCGCAGGAAAACTCCGAACAGAAGGGTAACCCTGCACTGAGGAAACGAGCACAGTGTGGTGTGAAAGTATGCGAGGGCCTTTGAGATTTATTTATTTTATTACTCAATCGTATCAGTTCTATTTGTACCATTGATAGTTCCTGTGAAATGTCCCGGGGCAATTTGATGCGGTGGAGAAAATAGCACATGTACAAGTGCATTGTTTATTCGTTATTGTTTATTGTAGGCCAGGGCTTACAGGAAAGGATGAAAGTTATTGTGCCTTAGTTGTGGTGAATTTCAGTTGGCAATAAGCTCATAGCAAATGTAAAACTAGCTTAGATCTTACTGGAAATCTTCACTCCCAGACACACTTCCTGGAGATCTGTTTACTTTCTTTTCAATAAGCATTCATATGATATCCTCCTGCAATGTGATATTTTTGGTACAGCTTCCTGAAAAGTAATATTGCGGTGATTATATGAAGAAACATTGATTGAACAGGTGATGGAGATGTTATTAGGTTAGCATCTATGTGCTACAAATCACTTTGCAACGATCGATGGCATCAAACTGACTTCATACCTCGACCCAACATCACCTTCTGACTCAACATAAACCCAGAAAGCACACCCAAGCCTCCCACAGTGTTACTGTCAGGGCTTTAATTTCAAACCTTCACCATAGACAACATATACAATTCATCAAAACCCAACAGAGCTACCAATGAAAACAACACCACCCACCACAGCATCTTCAAATCTGTTCCTCAAAAGAAGAAGCTTCTCCAATTTTTAATATAGTAAACTTGTCACTTCCCAGAGGTAAATTTCCCTTCCTCCCTTAAAATTGATCCGATGCCTCCGATCCCAAAAGTAAACTAGATGCAGACGACCTTCCTAATTCACATTCACTTCTCGATGGCAGGTGAAGTTCTCAAAAGGATTGTATCTCTCCAGTGACAAGCCCATTTCACATAGTATCGAGTAGGTTTCCACCCTAGCAACAGCCGTGAAAGAGCAACTGTAATTATTGTCTCTGGTCCCTTGCAATTCCTTGGAAACGCTTTGGCATGGACCACATGGCCCTCAGTGATTTACTTCATTCTTATTAAACAATGATATGATAAAATGGACTTCTCAAGACTGATACTCTTACCAGTGACCTGAGATGCCTCAAAGTGTACTACTAACCCCAACAATGGTTTATGTTTACATGGTACCGCTGAGGATCATTTTTGAGAATAAATCCGCCCCTATGCTGATGATGTAACCATACTTGAAGTAGTAGGCAGTGGAACACATCCTGTGTCTATGATCCTTATTGATTGAGGCACAGATATCTGAGGTACACCTGAGGCTCATCATGATGTGTAATGAAAACGCTTGTCATCAAGTACATTCTTGGCTCACTACCATAGACGTATAAGACTTCTTCTCGTCTTAATGCACCATGTCAACACAACATAAATGTTCAATCAATGTGATCCTCTGCATAAACTCCTGAGTAAAATTAAGTCCTTAATCTTTTCACCCAACTCTCCCACAACTTTTCAAGCATTGGTTCTTCGTCACAGTGAGAATGTAATGTCCCCTTGTCATCATTTCATACTCTAATCCAGACCCTCTGACGGGCGGCTTCCAAGCCACAGCCCAATTTATGAGAGGAACCCAGAGATGTGATTATCAGTTCCTTGCAGTACAACTGTACTGGAGCCTCTACTAAAATGGAAAATCACAAAATGCCTAACAGAGAAAAACAATCTACAGGCAGGCATTGTCCATATGTGTGCTATGGCATTGTTCCTTATCTTCTTCAGTTCAGCAAGGAAGTAGAATTCATTATATTTTGGCACTATCTGCCTCCAAACATACGAGAACCCTGAACTGTTTCCTATAACAGATCACTTATACAACTTGGCGCAAATGACTATTGTGTTCCCCCAAGTGTCTGTTCTGCACTGTAACTATGGCCTTGTATTTTGCTTCTTACTTCTTAGACTCTACTCCTGTAGCCAGGGCCACCCGTCGAAAATCCTCAAAACACAAATAAAAAAAAACATGAAGGATTCAGGCCCATATTTATACTTTTTGACGCAAACCAGTGCCGGCGCTTGTTTGCACCAAAAATGTCGCCACCGGCTAACGCCATTCCTACGCACCATGCGGGCGCATTATTTAATGAATGACGTTAGCCGGCGCTGCAGACTGGTCTGAGTAAAAAAAAATGACTCAAACCAGGCAGCGCGGGTGTAGGGGAAAATGGGGGTTGTTCGTTAAAATGGTGCAAGTCAGGTTTGAGGCAAAAGTCATGCCTCAAACCGGACTTGCACTATTTTTTGACGCACAGCTCCGTTTGAAATGACTCCTGTCTTAGCAAAGACAGGAGTCATGCCCCCTTGCCCAATGGCCATGCCCAGGGGACTTCTGTCCCATGGGCATGGTCATTGGGTGCAGTGGCATGTAGGGGGGCCCAAATTAGGCCCCCCTATGCCACTTTAACAAAATAAAAAATAACACTTCCCTCAACTTACCTGTACTTACCTGGGATGGGTCCCCCATCCATGGGTGTCCTCCAGGGGTGGGCGAGGGTGGCAGGGGGTGTTCCTGGGGGCAGGGAAGGGAACCTCTGGACTCCTTCCATGGTCAGAGACCATGGAAGTGAGCCCATAGGTCCCTTAACGCCTGCCCTGACCCATGCGTTAAAAAATGGCGCACATCAGGCTGTGCGCCGTTTTTTAAGGCCTGCCCCCTGCTTTGCGTCAAAGTGGCGTGGGAGTATAAATAAGGCGCACAGGCCTTAAAGTCATTTTTTGGGCTGGAACGCCTACCTTGCATGTCATTAACGCAAGGCAGTTTCCCGCATCCAAAAAATGACGCACATGGAGGAAATTTGACGTCCGCGGGCATCAAAGTTTAAATATGGTGCACGGTTTGCGCTGAATGTGCGGCAACATTTTTGACGCACATTTAGCGCAAACAGTGTATAAAAATGCCCCTCAGTGTGTTCAGTCTCCTGTGCTCTGCCTGCCATGCTATTGACTGTGATTGGAGAGCTAATAAAAACGTAGAAGAGCAACTACTTACATGATTGCACCACTTTGTAAATATGGTTGTGAGTTTCAGCATCATTTGCAATACCAGAATGATGGTCAAATAAATTCCTCAATCGATTAAGGAAATCAGCAGGAGACTCACAGTTATTTTGTTTACAATTGTTAATTTTTGTCCAATCACAATAAACTCTCCTGGACTAGTATTGTGGTTGAAATGTTGTCTGTTATAAAAGTTGTGTCTAAAAAGTAGTTTACAAACATATCACCCATTGAAATGAATCAGAGACAATTTACACTTAATTGGACAATATTTTGTACTCAAAGGATACAGCCACATCGGTTTTTTAGGGGTGAGGAGGCATTCCAGGCTGAGGTGAAGAATAAATAAGATTTGGTGTACAGTAGATAAACAGAAATAAATCCACATAGTACTACCTGTTCTCCACACAGCCCAAGCTATTGAATAAAATACAAAATAAGTAAGTAGTGGCTATAATTACAGGTAATAATAGTCCCAATTTGCACCGTGAAGGCGGGGCAAAAAACCCGCAGTGATTTCACTTGTAGAGATTACTTTCAATCTTTTTATTGAAAAGTTCAATCCTCACTCAGTGCTATTTCAGCTAATAACATCTGTGTTGTATTTTCCGGACTTCATGAACAGTTATGTTATTTCTCATTAGTGAAACAATAATTTAATACAATTTCCATTTTAGTGATTCCCAATGCATTTCAGACTCACCGGCCTTCAACAGGTGAAAATTGTTAATTGATGCTGGAAAATGAAACAGAAACTGCCTTAGATGGAGAGGGTCAGAAAATGTAATAAAGAACTATGGATTTATGTTCTAATTGCAAGTCAAAATATGTTTAGCTGTGCCCCTATTTATACTAAATATGTCCCAATATCAGCTGTGATATAATGCAGTGTATACATGCCATATCTGTGACTCTACTTACTGATACTACCAGTAAAAAAACAAGTCAAGCGATAATGTAGTCCAGTAGAATGATCCTTGGATGAGAGTCGATGTGAATAGTTCACCAATGAAGTGACCAACAACTTTGTGAGGTCAGCGCACAAACTTTATTAAATCGGTAAAACTCAGTGAACTATACAGTTGGCTTGAACACCAAGCTTACCTGATGTGTGTGAGGGTATATAGATATATCTATAGATATATCTATATATGTATATCTATATACATATATATAGATATACATATATATAGATATATCTATATACCCTCACACACATCAGGTAAATTTGGTGTTCAAGCCAGCTGTATAGTTCACTGAGTTTGATATATATATATATATATATATATATATATATATATATATATATATATATATATATATATATATATATATATATGGAATAATGGAAATTCTTGTGGCAATGCAGTGTCTCTGCTTTGTGCAAGACGTTCGGGGGAAACCATTCTCACTATGTGAAATGCTCATGTAAATGTGAGCTGTCAAATACAACCTGAAAATGCTTGGACCATATATGTGAGGCTATATTTACATTTAAATTTTGAAATGTTGGGGGCCGTTGTGGCGATTATCTGGGATTATCCGCAAAAAGCCAAAATGTGCCAGTTTCCTTTTTGCTACAAAGTTCTTTTCCCTCATGCAGAAGATCGTTTTGTGCTCCTTGCACACTTTTTATAGAGACTATGCTTCTTTTGCAATTTCCAAACAGATGCAATTTTCAAACCTTAATCATTTGCGTAGGCCTTCCTTCACTTCTACACATATTTTATTAAACCAAGGGGCAGATTTACACTTCATTTGTGCCGAATTTGCATCATTTTTTGATGCAAAGTTGGCACAAAACGAACTCCATATTTATATTTTCATGTTAGACACGTCTAACGTCAAAATACTGGAGTTTGCACCATTTTTTAGATGCGTGAACCTACGTTGTGTCAATGAGCTGCAAGGTAGGCATTCCCATCTAAAAAATGGATGCTAACCTCATAGCCCCGTATTTATCCCCTGCGTGCTAAAATGAGGCACGGTGGGATGAGGGACTAAATAATGGTGAAAAGCCACCCCAGGTAAGTAGTGTAAGTATTGGTCAGTGTTTATTTTTTAAATTAAAGTGCCATCGGGGCCCAACTTGGGGCCCCCTCCATGGCATAGGGTGCAGTGTGGCCATGCCCAGGAGACACTGGTCCCATGTGCTGGCCATTGGGGTGGTGGGTATGACTCCTGTCTTTCCTAAGACAGGAGTCATATGGTGTGGATGGTTTTGCATCAGAAAATGACACTAGGCTGGTTAGAGGCCTTTCTTTTTTGCCTCTAACCAGCCTAATGTAATTTTTTGGTGCAAAACCCAATTCTACCATACCGCCATCCCCACCCTGCTAACGTAATTTTTTTTTTACGCTAGCCCACCCTTTGCACGGGCTTGCACCATTCCATAAATATGGCACCCAGCTGGCGCTTAGGAATGGCGCCAGCTGGTGCTAAACGTTTTGATGCAAAACTGCGTTAGTGCAGTTTTGCATCAAAAAGTATAAATATACCCCCAAGTACTGTTTTAAGATCATGTACTAGGTGCTGGACTCAAAATACTAGTTGAAATTTGCGACCACCATTTTAGCAACCAGTGTGGTATTTTGCGGACCAAATAATGTACTAATAGTTGGTTTTTCACTATACCGAATCATAGTAGGTCGCAATTTGACCTACCTCATCCATATAAATGAGGAGGGTCACAAACCATGACCTTCTACGATTCCTACTCATTACATGGATGGTTACTAGACAGTATTCACAGACCACCGTGTCTGTGATTGCTTTTAAATAAGCAGTGATTTTTTTCCCTTGAAGGAAAACAGGATACTTAAAAAAAATACTTTGAGTTGGCATTGATCCATGAGACCACTGCCTACTCTTCAAATAATTTTTTGTCAACATTCAGGTAGGTGAGAGACCTACAGTATAGTGTATGCTCACACTCTTGTGACTTCAAGTTACAAAGGATGTCCATTTTCTTCTGCCACCTCATTCAGGAACATCAGTCAGTTGAGAAAACTCCTGAGCGGTGGACTGCTGAAAATGTATAGAGTGTCAATAGTGTATAAACCTGAGGCAAGTGAATTTAATAAAAAAGTTGTGCTGAACAATCACTTTGTAGCTGGTCATATTTGCTCACAAATATAAGATAGGGCCGTAATGCAACTCATCCTTGAGTGACACAAATCATGTTTGTGTGCCGCAAGGCAGAGTTGCATCAAACAAAAGGTTTTTCCTACAAAATGTGACCTAAGTCACACACAGCATTTCTGCGCTTTCAACAAGACAGGAAGATGGCCAGCCATCAGGGCCGGGTTTAGGATGGTGCGACCTGTGCCACCGCACCAGGTGCTGACTTCTCGTAGGGGAGCCGTTTTTGCAAGTGTAATGTGATTTTAAAAGCACCTGCAGCCAGCGGTCCTTGCCTCCAGATATTTTCAGGCAACAATACAAATGTCAAAATAGCTCTGTGATTAATGTTCTTTCTGGAGACAGATCGGAGTTGTGTCTAGTGGAAGTTTTGACTCATCATAAGGTAGCTCAGAAGGTCTATATGCCTGCTGCAAAGCACAAGTACCATGCAGAACACAGAAGTGTATATAATGTAACTGCTTTTGACACAGAGATCCTTTTGCTCCTTGCAATTTATAAGTTAAAATCCTAGATTGTGCTTCACCAGAACAAGCACTCTTAACCTACACTGTCTACCAGTACAGATGATGTGACTCTACCAGTATAGATGATGTGACTCCTAGACCTTGTTGTCTTCTGTCTTACATACACTGATTTACACATGTAGGATTGATTGTCTCTGTGCACCTACACCCTACCCTACACTGGTATGAGTGATGCGTTAAAACTAATTCAATGCACCTGAAAGAGACTGGTTAGGGATACTTGAGGGGCTCTGTTAAAGGGTGGTAATGCGGGAATCCATGTGGAGGTGGTTATTGGGGGGTGCCTACAATTATAGTTGCACTGGGCACCACCAGCACTAAAGCCAACCCTGCCATGAGGCTCTTTTCACTGAATGAGGCACTGTACTGGAGGCTACCTGGAAGCAAACACTTGGGCCCATGTTTATGGGAAAATGACAGAGCATGACGCTGCGCCAAAATTGGCAGAGCCGCGATCCGTCATTTTCACAACACAGAAAAGAGCCGTATTTAATTGAATATGGCACACCCCTGTGTTGTCCCCTGCGCTGGGGCTATATTTAGCTTCCAGTGCCAACGCAGGCATCCTTTCACCATTGTGCAAGGATGTCTGCATTGAGAGGTGTGATTGTTTATGTGCAAGAAGGTGTCCCTCCCTGCACATAAACAATCACTAAAGACCCTTTGGCACTTCTGTGTGTGCTGAATGCAGCACACACAGAAGTGCCAAACCTTCATTTTCAAATGATTGTTGATGTGCAGGAAGGGACACCTTCTCACACATAAACAATAATTTGGGGCATTTTGCTCTTTCTATGCGTGCCGCAGAATGCAGCATGCATTGAAAAAGCAAAAAATGAGGAGGAATAAAAGTATTTCTTTTTGTTGTGCCTTGCTAACGCCATCCCTGGGGTGGCATTAGATTTTGGTGCTGCCTCAGGTTTACAAAATCTCGTAATTCTGAGGCAGTGTCAAAATGCAATGGGTGGTTGATGTGGCACGCCCACAACAACACCCATTGCAAGCTCCTCTGACTTAGATAATTTAAATCAATCAATCAGATAATTTATAAAGCGCACTATGTACCCGTCAGGGTTTCGAGGTGCTGGGTGGGGGTGGGGGTGCTGCTAGCGTTCAAAGAGCCAAGTCTTGAGGAGTCTCCTGAAGGTGAGGAGGTCCTGGGTCTGGCGAAGAGAGGTGGGGAGAGAGTTCCAGGTCTTGGCGGCGAGGAAGGAGAAGGATATGCCGCTGGAGGTCTTGCGCTGGATTCGGGGGACGATGGCGAGGGCGAGGTTGGCAGAGCGGAGTTGACGTGTGGGGATGTAAAAGTTGAGTCTGGTGTTGAGGTAGGTGGGTTCGGTGTTGTGTAGAGCCTTGTGGGCGTGGATGAGGAGTTTGAAGGTGATCCTTTTTTCCACGGGGAGCCAGTGGAGGTCCTTCAGGTGGGGGAGATGTGACATCGGCGGGGCATGTCGAGGATCAGGCGGGCGGATGCATTCTGGATGCGCTGGAGTCGTTTGATGTCTTTCGTTGGGATGCCTGTGTAGAGTGCGTTGCCGTAGTCAAGTCTGCTACTGACGAGGGCTTGAGTCACCGTCTTTCTGGTTCCTGTTGGAATCCACTTAAAGATTCTGCGGAGCATGCGGAGGGTGTTGAAACAAGAAGAGGAGACGGCGTTGACTTGTTTGGACATGGTGAGATCGGAGTCGAGGATGAAGCCGAGATTTCTTGCGTGGTTGGCTGGGGTGGGTGGGGGTCCGAGGGCAGTGGGCCACCAGGAGTCGTTCCAGGCTGAGGGGGTGCGTCCGAGGATGAGGACTTCCGTCTTGTCGGAGTTGAGCTTCAGGCGGCTATTGTTCATCCACTCGGCGATGGATTTCAGTCCCTTGTGGAGGTTGGTTTTGGCGGTGAGCGGATCTTTGGTCAGGGAGAGGATGAGCTGGGTGTCGTCGGCGTAGGAGATGATGCTGAGGTTGTGTTGACGGGCCAGTTGTGCGAGGGGGGCAATGTAGACGTTGAACAACGTTGGGCTAAGAGAGGAGCCTTGGGGGACGCCGCAGATGAGGTTGGTGGCTTTGGAGCGGAAGGGGGAGAGTCGGACTCCCTGGGTTCTGTCGGAGAGGAAGGATGAGATCCAGTTGAGGGCTTTGTCTTGGATGCCGGCTTCGTGGAGACGGGCCAGTAGGGTGCGGTGGCAGACTGTGTCGAAAGCGGCTGATAGGTCGAGGAGGATGAGGGCTGAGGTTTCGCCATTGTCCATTTGTTGTCTGATGTCATCTGTGGCGGCGAGGAGTGCGGTCTCAGTGCTGTGGTTTCGTCTGAATCCAGATTGAGAGGGGTCTAGGATGGAGTTGTCTTCTAGGAAGTGGGCGAGCTGTGTGTTGACGATCTTCTCGATGACTTTCGCTGGAAAAGGGAGGAGAGAGATCGGACAGAAGTTTTTGAGATCGTTGGGGTCAGCCTTGGGTTTCTTGAGGAGGGGTTGGATTTCTGCGTGCTTCCAGCTGTCCGGGAAGGTGGCGGTGTTGAAGGAGAGGTTGATGATCTTGCGGAGTTTGGGGGCGATGGTGGCGTCAGCTTTGTTGAATTAGAAGACTGCGCCGGAGGAGCCCATATTTACAAGCAGGCGTAACGCCACAAAAAGTAGCGTTACACCTCTTTGTAAATATGGAGCAGAGGTTAGCGCTACTGGAGCATCATGTAAAGTGAAACTCCAGTGGCGCTAGATGCTCTTAAATATGCCCCTTAATTTTACAGAGCAAGAAAACAAAATGTTGACCTTGGGACAGGCTGTCAAATATGCTCATTCTTGGGTTCTGTGAACTGATGTTTTCCTAAATGAGTTTGATGAATTTATCAAGAAGAGCATACACCAGCAGCCTTCTCATTCTTATAGTGGGGACAGACCCAGGCAGATAGAGATGGCCTTGTTTCTAACAGAAACATGGCTGGATGAAAGCTCTGCACCAGATGTCGTTATGGCCCTTCCCACAGGCTAAAAGATCAGCAGAGTGGACAGACCTAGCAGAGGGGGAGGCATTGCAGTCATTCTTAGAGACACGTGTAAGATCAATTCCGCCTCCACCCTAATCAAAGGTTGCGAGAGCATGTCGTTCGCCATCAATGTAAACCCTCATTACACACTTTCGGGTGTTTTGATTTACCGTCCACCTGGTCCCATGGGAGATTTTATAATGTCACTAGCAGAACACAACTCACAATTAATACACACTAAACCCAACTTTTTAGTGCTGGGTGACTTTAACCTTCATGCGGAGAACACAGATAATGCGTCCTCTAAGATGCTGATAGCAGACATGACTGCATGTGATTTAAGACAACTTATTCAAGGCCCCACCCATGTTAAGGGTCATACACTTGATCTGTTTTTTTCTAATAACCCAAATATAAAATTTCTATCATCCTGCCCGCTAGCATGGTCGGATCATTTCCTCCTAGAAATGGAATTACATCTCACGCACTACAAGATCCCTTATATGGGGGCACTCCCCCGCAGAAGGAAATGGCACAGACTAAAATCCTCAGATTTTGTCTCCGCTTTGGAGAAAAATAGACCAGGAAGTATAAATACAAATAACATAGCAGACTTTTCGCATTCTGTTAATAAATGGATAGAGAACAGCCTAGAGGAGACTATACCCCTCTCCGCGTCAAAAAGCACAGGGCGTAAGAAGTCGGCTCCATGGTACAATGCATGCCTATTAGAGAAGAAAAGAGAGTGCAGGAAACAAGAGAGGAGATGGCGCTGCACCCAAGATGAATCCATGAAAAGGGATTATAAAAATCTGATCCGAGATTATCATTTGGAAATTTAAAAAACTCAGGCGACCTATTACTCAGGAAAAATTGAAGCAGCTGCCAACTCTCCCAAGGAGATCTTTAATGCCCTAAAAGATCTTATCTATCCAAGAGAGGAGGCAGAAATTAGGGACTCCCCCCAACAACATGTAGAAGATTTGGCTAGTTTTTTCCTGGATAAAATCCAGAATATCTATCTAGCCTTTCCCAAGTCCACTAATAACAAGCAGAAAAGAATAAGCCAAGAGATCGGGGAGTTAACCCTTTTCACAAACTTTACTCCTATCAGTTTGGACAGAGTTACCAATCTATTGAGCTCAACAAAATCGGGCTCCCCACTAGATCCTCCCCCCCCCCCAGATTCTATCCTTGGGAATTTCAGCATTAGGGCCGATAATAAAGAATCTTATTAACACCTCACTGAGTGACGTCACCGTACATGACCATTGGAAACAAGCTATTGTCAAGCCACTTTTGAAGAAAACCAGCCTAGATCCTAAGATCCTGAGCAACTATACAAGTAGACCTATCTCATTACTGCCCCTAATTGCCAAGCTGGCGGAGAAACATGTACACTCTCAGTTATCCACATTCCTGGAAGAAAAGAATCTTATACATCCCACCCAGATGGGTTTTAGACCTAAACATGGTACAGAAACCGCACTGATTGCCATTACAGAAGAGGCAAGGAAGAGGATGAATATAGGCATGGAAACCGCGATTATCCTCCTCGACCTAAATGCGGCCTTTGATACAGTTGACTTAAAAATCCTCATAGAAAGGGTACGAGGATGTGGAATTGCCGGTACCGCGTTAGACTGGATTTGCTCCTTCTTATATGGGAGGTCTTTTCAGGTACTCGATAGAGAGTATATCTCTAGGAGCACCTTCAGTAGCTGTGGTGTTCCTCAGGGCTCGGCCTTAAGTCCATTACTTTTTAACATCTATATGAGGCCATTAGCAGGCATAGTTGAGCCGTTCGGACTGAACCTAGTATCATATGCAGATGATACGCAGCTGATAGTCTCCTTTTCTAATTCCCACCCAGATATGGGCTCAGCTCTAAGTCCGTGTATGAAAGCAGTTGCAACCTGGATGGCTGATAGTAAATTAAAGCTCAACGATGACAAAACGGAGGTTCTGTTTTTTGGAAATAAAATTCCCCTTTTTAACTCCTACTGAGAGGAGTATCGACCCTCCCCTCCCCTAAAGGTCTCAATAAAGGTTTACGGGTATGGCTGGACCCTCTTCGCTCAATGGCCCAACATGCGAATAGAATAGCAGGAATTGCTTTTGCCCTGCTAAGGACCCTGAGGAAGGTTTTAACTATTTTACCTTTCCCAGCAAGAAGATTGGTTGTCCAGGCACCTATTGGTGCTAGGATTGACTATGGTAATGCTTTGTTTATTGGCTCCCCGAAATATGTAATTCAGAGATTACAAAGGGTACAAAATGCAGCGGCTCGTCTGCTACTAAACATTCCTAAACAACATTCAATACGGCCAGGAATTGTCTCCCTACACTGGCTCCTGGTAGCGGAAAGGATTCAGTTCAAGACCCTGTGCCACTTTCATAGATCCATATTTGATAAGGGACCTGAAATGCTGAAAACACTGGCACAGGTTTACATTCCAGCTAGGCCACTTAGATCCTCCTCAGCTAATCTGGCCATAATTCCAACAACGAGGAAAGCCAGATGGGGAGGAAGATCGGTAGCATATCAAGGCGCTCTGCTCTGGAATAATCTCCCTCTCAAGATGAGAGTAAACCCTCAAGAGATGTCGTTCAGAAAGGAACTGAAGACTTGGCTATTTAAAACTTAAAACCCTTGTATACATTTAAACAGTATGTCACCGTTATGACAGTATAAGCGCTACGAGGCCTTTGGGCAGTTAGGCGCTATATAAACCTTTATAACATAACATAACATAACATAACATAACATAACATAACATAACATTATCAATTTCTCCATTCAACTATTCTGTCATGGACTGGAGCACAAGATAGCACCTTCATCTCTTTGATGAGCGTCCTCATCAGTAACGTTGTAGTTGTTTTATCATCACAGCAGACCCTTGCCATGGATCTCAGTGTAGCCTTCATGGCCCCCAATGATGTTTTAGCTACCACGCAGCCTTCACCTTCTTCCTCTGGTGCTTCATAAGTATCAGTAATGTGCACAGCACGATACCTGTGTTAACATAAGTGAGGTGTTCTTGATCAGTTGTTTTTTCTAGTCCTGCTCTTTTCATCGTGCCATCGTTTCACATTCCGTCTGCAGTCCTATTTTGGGGTTATTGTGTATATTTTGTCAATGTATTGCTTACATAAAGCTTCTGTCTTGGATATGGTAATTTGAAACCTTATGCTCAAACACTTTTTGAGCACTTGTTATTTTGTACCGCTTTCATTTATCATTATTAAGATTTCCTTTTCTGAAATTATTATTTCCTTTTATGTTTTTTCAGTAACACAGCATAAATGTGTTAAAATTAATGTATTTTATAATTTCACACATTTCGTTCTTGTGGCTTCATTTAGTCTCTGTGGGAAATTTGGTTGTTGGTTAATAATGTCTGAGCCCTTGTCAACCATCAGCCACAGTCCCTGGCAAGTCACTGAATTAAACTCTGCTTAACCCTAGGTAGCTTGGAACAAAAAAGCAGTCAGATTTAACTTAGAGGCAACGTGTAATGTATTTATGCAGCCCACATGCAGTAATATAGTGAAAATAAAACACAAGAAAAATCGCACACCAATTTAGAAACATAGAGTAGATTTTAATAAACTATTTGTCACCAAACTGACAAAAATCCAATCAGTAGAACCTGAGTTATGAATTTTTAAAGTTTTAAGTGGAATCTTGTGCTTAAAAGATCATAGCATCAACCACAGATATTTGGTTGCTCAAGACCTGGCCAAAGTCGAAAAAAATGGTTGACTGTGATGGAGCTCGGGTAGGATACAAGAAGTGGATTGGGCCTGATTAGTGTTCACCTTCAGACTTGAAGAAACTCTGTGTAAAAAACACTGAGAAGGAAATATTTTAGCAGGGCAAGGCTGCAGACCATGTCCGAGGAAGAACTTTCATCATCGGGAAGCTGCTGAACAAGGTCACGGTGAAGATTTCTACACATGTATTCACCATTGTTGCCTTGTGTATTCTATATTTAAATATATCACAAATAGGAACCACACAAATACTAGTGGGCATGCAGCACTTATTGCATCACCCCATGTATTCAGTCCCCTTTTTGGAACTTGAAATATTGCATCAGGATGAGGCAAGAGGGTGTAGCTGATGAGAGTTCCATGAGGCTGGATACCCCTGCTGAACAGGAGTTGCTGCTGCAAAGAAGAACAGAGTGGAAGCAGCTGTGAAGTCAGACTGACTTTCGATACACCATGGGTGGGTCGACAAGCAGGCTGGTTTCAGTCTTCCCTGGGTTCCTGAATAATTTTTTAGCCAAAAATACTTGGTTTTAGGCTATCTGGGCACTTTTAGCACCAACACAGAGGGTCCAGGACTGGAGGAGCACCACTTGGTGGGTTAGGATTCCCTTAGGTTGGATCCAAGTGCGGGTTCAAGATAGTGGGAGCCTGTTATATCCCTGTGGCTCTGAACAGGAGGCAAGCAAACTAGTCCTTGGAGTCACTCTGGTAGTCTTGGTCTAAGGTGAAAAAGCAGGGCTCAAGCAACAGGGCAGGCCTCTAAGGGTTCAAGGCAGGCTCCAGGCAGCAAAACAGTTCTTCCAGGTGCAGCAAAGCAGTTTTGTAGAGTACACAGCATCAGGCAGTCCTCTGAGAGTCCTTCCGCAGGTCTAGAAAGTGAACTGAAGAGTGCGTCTAAGGACCCTATTTTTATTCCTGGTGCCTTATTTGAAATTCGGATACATTTTTAGAGGATTTGTTTTTACGTGCTTGGAAGTTCCTACCTCCCATGCCCTGGCTCCAAGCTAGCTGCAGGAACAATGCAGTGGTTGCAAGCCCTTTGTGTGAAGGCAGAGCACAGGCTATTCATTTGCAATTGGGGCTGTGTCCACAGCAGCTGACATCCTGCTAGCAGATGACTCATTCAGGCATACCTAATCTCTCTATTATGCGACTGTCTGGGGGAAATTCACAAGGTCTAACGGCGAACCAAACCCAACCAAGTGACCTATAACAGGTTACAGACATCAAATGGCTAAGGGCAGTAAAATGCCAACTTTCTAAAAGTGGCATTTACAAAACTGTAATTTAAAATCTGATTTTACCGCTGAAGAGGACTTTTAGTTGCAATTTCATAGCTACCAAACATGAAATGCTTATCTGTCCCTAATTAAAAGTTAGCATTTATTAAATGTATTCAGACAAACCAATGTTATCCTACAGGACAGGTAGGCCTCACAGCAGTGAAAAATGAATTTAGGGTTTTTTCACTAACAAGACATGTAAAACTTAAAAGTACTTGTCCAACCTTTTAATTACAATGCACCCTGCCCTAAGGTCTTTCTAGGGCCTATGTTAAGGGTGAATTATATGCAATAAAAGGGGAGCTTAAGGCTAGGCAAAGAGGTTATATTACTAAGTCAAAATGGCAGTTTCCATTTAGTCTGCAATGGCAAGCCTGCAACATGTTTAAGGTCCTATTTAAGGGGTGATGCAATAAGTGCTGCATGCCCACTAGTATTTGTGTGGTTCCTATTTGTGATATATTTAAATATAGAATACACAAGGCAACAATGGTGAATGCATTCACACTGTTTAAAGGATATCATAGGATAAAGTAAGAGTAGTCAAAGCAATTAATGCAAAACATTCTTATATTTTTCCATAGAAACAAACATCTGCACAGTGTCCCACTTGAAGAAAAGGAACCAAAAAGATCAATAACATAAATTACATACAAATAAGGGTCAAGTTGCAATTTCATAGCTACCAAACATGAAATGCTTATCTGTCCCTAATTAAAAGTTAGCATTTATTAAATGTATTCAGACAAACCAATGTTATCCTACAGGACAGGTAGGCCTCACAGCAGTGAAAAATGAATTTAGGGTTTTTTCACTAACAAGACATGTAAAACTTAAAAGTACTTGTCCAACCTTTTAATTACAATGCACCCTGCCCTAAGGTCTTTCTAGGGCCTATGTTAAGGGTGAATTACATGCAATAAAAGGGGAGCTTAAGGCTAGGCAAAGAGGTTATATTACTAAGTCAAAATGGCAGTTTCCATTTAGTCTGCAATGGCAAGCCTGCAATATGTTTAAGGTCCTATTTAAGGGGTGATGCAATAAGTGCTGCATGCCCACTAGTATTTGTGTGGTTCCTATTTGTGATATATTTAAATATAGAATACACAAGGCAACAATGGTGAATGCATTCACACTGTTTAAAGGATATCATAGGATAAAGTAAGAGTAGTCAAAGCAATTAATGCAAAACGTTCTTATATTTTTCCATAGAAACAAACATCTGTACAGTGTCCCACTTGAAGAAAAGGAACCAAAAAGATCAATAACATAAATTACATACAAATAAGGGTCAAGTTGGTTTGCATGTGTTACATGAGTGTCTCCCAAGTAAGTAGTTTACAAAGCACTTTCGGTGTTGATAGTTCCACATCCATTTTTTAATCCTGAAGGGCTTAGTATCAGAAGGCAGTTGTAGCAAGGAAAAAGATGATTAGGGAAGATGCTTGGGAGAAGTGATGGAGTGCAGTTATGGAAGGTTGGTAATACCCCTTATTTCACCTCTAACCCGCACAAGGGTGTCAAGGTTTATATCCCAGAGCATAGTTGTATCACACATTTTAAAAAGATGTACGAATGTCACCCTGGGGAGAGTGACAGTACCACTATTATAGATTTACTAATCTTGGGTACAAGGGGATGGATATACATCCGGACGAGGTGGCGGTGGCAACTAATGATTCACTACCTAACAAAGCCCTGTGCCTGATGGGGTACCAGCTGACCATTTTAAGCATAATGTTGATCTGTGGGCACCAATTTTGGCTAACATGTTCAGGGCTGCATCAACTTCGGTCCCTCCCCCAGCTTGGTCTAGTGCTCTTATTGTTCCAGTCTTCTAAAAGGGAAATTGGAACGATCCGGCCTGCTATTGCTCAATCTGCCTAATTGATGCCATGGCAAAAATCTTTGGGAAAGTTTTGCTGGCCCACCTGGAAAGCTTGGCTACTGATAACAACATTTTAGTAGACTCACAGTATGGTTTTAGGTAGGTGGTAGGGACAGTTGACCAGTGTTTAAATATTCACCTGATCAGAGAAATGTATGTGGGGGCGAAGCAAGGGTGTCTCTATCTGGCATTTATGGATTTGTCGGCAGGCGCTTGACAATGTGGTCAGAAATAAACTGTGGGGAATGCTGATTAGTAAAGGAGCAGACTCTAAGCTAGTGTCCCTGCTGGCCGAACTCCATAATAACTTGGTAGCTATGTTCAGATTTGGTCATGAGGGAGCAATGCACAAGCCACTTTAAGATAGGGAAAGGGGTGAGACAAGGATGTGTTTTAGCACCTTTTTTGTTTACATTTTATATAAACGGCCTAGAGGAGGCTCTGATTAACGAAAAGGCGGATCCCCCTAAAATTGCTGACAGACCCCACCCAGGCCTAATGCATGCCGACGACTGTCTGCTGATGGCCAGGACAGGGAGGGTAAAAGTATGGTGACAGCTTACCTTCATCTATGTACTACATCTAAAATTCAGCTTTATCTCCTAACAATCCCATGGCATTTCCATTACTATCTGATAAGATTCCGTTTAGGGCTGGCCCATTATTTGGTAGCTTTTCCCCTCAAGGTATACTACCGTAGGGACCAAAACCATGTTTGTGTGATAAGCACTCAAGGCAATCCCAAATGCACATGTTTTATTTTCTTTACGCTTTACAACAAACAGAAAAAAGCCTTGTTACTTCCAATTCTTAGATCACTGAATATTAGGCTGTGTAGGAAAGCTATGCCATATTTGCAATTATTATAGTCTGATCTAGTTTGTCTGGCTATTTTCTGGTTTATCACTGCAGTGGTTAAAGAGAGGAAAAGATATGGATTTGATTGTTAAATTCATGGCATCTGGGACACCAATACGTTTAATGTATCAAGATGAACCATTGATCGATCTAAACAAGGGATTGCGTTTCGCTTCCAAAGCTCCCCTTTTTCCTTTTCCTTTTAATGTTTTTAAACATATGAAACTTGAATGTGTTTATTGAGTTTTTAGTATTTATTGTATAACTGTATTGTGGTAATTATGATATTTGTTCTTTTATGGATATCTATATAAGATCCGAATAAAGATTTTTTTGACTGACTGAATCCTGAAGGAGACCACTCAGGTATAGTGTCAATTATTAATTGGTTTGAGACACTACACTTGGTTTTTACAGAGTAGTCACACTACTTTGACTATAACTCATCCCATCTCCATGCACTCCCTAAACCTTGCATATTACAGAAGTTAGAGCATGTGAAATCATTGTATTAATAACAACACTTATGACGTATGAAATTTATAATATCATTTATATATTTAGAATAATATTATAATAATAATAATACATAAATAATAATAAAAATGAGAAAATAATAATGCTAAAAACAAAAAAATAATCTTATATAATTTGGCAGAACATAGTGCATGGTACAGAGATGAGTTATAGTAAAGGTAGTGTGGAGAGTGAGGTGAGAAGACAGTGTAGAGAGATGCATGAGTTATATGAGTTTTAAGGTGGTGTATAAATATAAATGTAAGTTACAAGTATGACATATTAATTTGAAAGAGGTGTATAAATGATACATTTAAAAAAGAACTATAACTTTAAAATTTCTAATATTTGAGTAGTTTAATTTGGGTTTGTATAGCAAACTTAACTAAAGTGTTCCTAACTATAACTTATCCTAAATCTTTGTATTTGTGTGAATTTCAATGGTTTTTATAATGTTAGTTAAAAATGTTGAAAATTCATCCAGTTTAGTTTTGTGGAGTGTTATTAAGTGGTACAGTATACTAGAGGATATTGTTGTAAAGTCTACTATGGTAGAGTACATAATGGTATAGTGGAGTGGAGTAAAGTAGACTCGGGTATACTAGAGTGGCATACACTGGATGGCATACAGTGGAGTGGCTTAAATTAGGACATACTAAATTGGTGTATATTGCAGTGGTATAGAGTGTAGTGGAATACACTGCAGTGTTATACAGTGGGATAACATAATTTGGAGTGTGATGAAGTGTAGATGCTTTCTGTAAATATTGCAGAGTGCATTCACAGCAACTGTGGTGGTGTACATTGGAGTACTATAGACTGGAGTGTTGTACAGTGTAGGAGCATATATTGAAATAGTGTATAGTCCACTGGCATGCAGTGGTGTCTGGTATAGTGGAGGGGCTTAAAGTGGAATAGCGCACACTGGAGTGGAGTACAGTGGAGTGCCATACAGTGGAGTGGCGTACAGTTTAGTGGTGTACAGCGGGCTGACATAAAACTGAGTGTGGTACAGTGTAGTGTTGTAAACTAAAATTCCGCAAAGTGGAGTGGCACATATTGGAGTGCCGTATAATGCAGTGGTGCAGAGCAGAATAGCATACACTACAGCTTGGTACAGTGCAATAGGATACAGTTCAATTGAGTATATTGGAGCAGCAGTGCCACACAGTGGAATAGCATAGAATTCAGTAGTCAAGAGTGTAATAACATTCAGTTTAGTAGTGTTAAATCTTCAAATGTACATTGGAGTGGCATATACAGAGTACCGTACAGTAGACTGTTGTAAAATTGAATAGGGTTAAGTATAGAAGCATACAGCACTAGTAATATAGTGAAGTGTTGTTTAGTGGAGTGGCACAGAATGTAGTCTTGTAAAGTGTAATAGCATACAGTGGATTGTAGTTCAGTACAGTGGCATAGACTACATTTAAGTACAATGGAGAGCAGCAGAGAGGACTAGCGTTCACTCAAATAGCGTACACTCCGGTAGAGTTCTATAAAGTATGGCATAGTGGAATAGCATATATTGGAATAACGTAAACTGAAGTTGCGTATGAATAACGTGCAGTTTCAAGAAGTACAGTTTTGGGGTGTCCAGAAACTGTCCTACACAAAAGCATAATAGAACACAGTGGGAAACCGTACATTAGTCTACAGTATAGTGGTGTAGACTGGGGTGCCGTGCAGTGGAGTTCGGTGGAGTACAGTGGACTAAAACACAGTAGATTAATGTACAATATAGAGGCATATACTGGAGTGTTGTAGAGTGGAGTAGCATAGTTTAAACAGCATAGAGTGGGGTTCCATAACTGAACTGATGTACAGTAGAGTAGCATAAAGTAAAATGTGTAAATTAAAGGTAACCTACCATTAAAGTGTGTGAACTTATGTCAATTTCATATCTGCAAAATATGTATATAGCATATTATGTAACCATAAATGTTCTCAGTGTTTATGTAAATAGTTTAAGTAATGTTAACCTTGTAAGGTATATAAAACATAGGTAGATAATATTAAACTTATAAGTTATATAAAACATACTTATATTTTGTGCTATGGTATACTGTGCTATGTTTAGGGTATACCACAGTACATGGGGCTCACAACTGGATATGTAATTAGTTCATGGATGTGTTTATGAAAAGTAAAAGTCAGCTATGTCGTTTTTATAACAAATTTCCATTACTGTGTGGTAACCATTTGCTGACTTTTGACTTAGGGTCTTAAGTATAACTATACTTTAATATACTGGTACTAAGTTAACGTTCTTGTATATAAATGTGTATGTTTTATTGACCTATGGAGTTTTTTACATTTTCTCCCTTAAATGTCTTTGAACCTGTTTGCTGAATGTCTGCAAACTTGAGCAGGGTTGCTCCACCGGTTTTATTGTGGAAGGAATAAAAGTATTGCAGGCTTTAGTCAAGGGGGTCCAAGGAAAAAAAGAGGGTCCCAAAAAAGATTTGGTGTACAGTAGATAAACAGAAATAAATCCACATAGCACTACCCAGTCTCACCACAGCCCAAGCTATTGAATAAAATACAAAATAAGTAAGTATTGGCTATAATTACATGTAATAATAGTCCCAATTTGCACTGTGGAGGCGGGGCAAAAAACCCGTAGTGATTTCACTTGTAGAGATTACGTTCAATCTTTTTATTGAAAAGTTCAATCCTCACTCAGTGCTATTTCAGCTAATAACATGCGTGTTGTATTTTCCGGACTTCATGAACAGATATGTTATTTCTCATTAGTGAAACAATCATTTAATACAATTTCCATTTCAGTGATTTCCAATGCATTTCAGACTCACCGTCCTTCAAAAGGTGAAAATAATTAATGCTGGAAAATGAAACAGAACTTGCCTTAGATGGAGAGGGTCAGAAAATGTAATAAAGAACTACGGATTTATGTTCTAATTGCTAGTCAAAATATGTTTAGCTGTGTCCCTTATTATACCAAATACGTCCCAATATCAGGTGGGATATAAGGCAGTGTATACATGCCATATCTGTGACTCTACTTACTGAGAATACCAGTGAAAAAACATGTCAAGCGATAAGGTAGTCCAGTAGAATGACCCTTGGATGAGAGTCGATGTGAATAGTTCGCCAATGAAGTGACCAACAACTTTGTGAGGTCAGCGCACAAACTTTATTAAATCGGTAAAACTCAGTGAGCTATACAGTTGGCTTGAACACCAAGCTTACCTGATGTGTGTGAGGGTATATATATATATATATATATATATATATATATATATATATATATATATATATATATGTAAAAATATGTATATGGAATAATGGAAATTCCTGTGGCAATGCAATGTCTCTGCTTTGTGCAAGAAGTTCAGGGAAAGTATTTTCACTATGTGAAATGCTCATGTAAATGTGAGCTGTCAAATACAACCTGAAAATGCTTGGACTATATATGTGAGGATATATTTACATTTAAAGTTTGAAATGTTGGGGGTCATTTTGGGGATTATCTGGGATTTCTGCAAAAATCCAAACTGTGCCAGTTTCCTTTTTGCTACAAGGTTCTTTTCCCTCATGCAGAAGATCGTTTTGTGCTCCTTGCACACCTTTTATAGAGACTGTGCTTCTTTTGCAGTTTCCAAACAGATGCAATTTTCAAACCTTAATCATTTGCGTAGGCCTTCCTTCACTTCTACACATATTTTATTAAACCAAGGGGCAGATTTATACTACATTTGTGCCGAATTTGCATAATTTCTTTATGCAAATTTGGCACAAAACGAATTCCATATTTATATTTTCATGTTAGACACGTCTAATGTCAAAATACTGGAGTTTGCATCATTTTTTAGATGCATGAACCTACCTTGTGTCAATGAGATGCAAGGTAGGCACTCCCATCTAAAAAATGGATGCTAACCTCATTGCCCCGTATTTATCCCCGCGTTCTAAAATGATGCACGGGTGGGATGAGGGACTAAATAATGGTGCAAAGCTTACTTTGCACCATTATTCAATGCCTGGGTCAGACCAGGCGTTAGGGGACCTGTGGACCCAAATCCATGGTTAAGCACCATGGAATGGGTCCACAGGAGCCCTTCTCAAGCCCCAGAAACACCCCCATTTGCCCCAGAGGGACACTGGAGGATGGCGTACCCCATCCCAGGTAAGTAGGGTAAGTATTGGTCAGTATTTATTTTTTAAATTAAAGTGCCATCGGGGGACCAACTTGGGTCCCCCTCCATGGCATAGGGGGCAGTGGCCATGCCCAGGAGACACTGGTCCCCTGTGCTGGCCATTGGGGTGGTGGGCATGACTCCTGTCTTTCCTAAGACAGGAGTCATGTGGTATGGATGGTTTTGCATCAGAAAATGACGCTAGGCTGGTTAGAGGCCTTTCTTTTTTGCCTCTAACCAGCCTAACGTAATTTTTTGTTGCAAAACCCCCTTCTCCCATCCCGCCATCCCCACCCTGCTAACGTCATTTTTTTTTACGCAAGCCCACCCTTTGCACGGGCTTGCACCATTCCATAAATATGGCACCCAGCTGGCACTTAGGAATGGCGCTAGCTGGTGCTAAACGTTTTGATGCAAAACTGCGTTAGTGCAGTTTTGCATCAAAAAGTATGAATATACCCCCAAGTACTGTTTTAGGATCATGTACTAGGTGCTGGACTCAAAATACTAGTTGAAATTTGCGACCACCATTTTAGCAACCAGTGTGGTATTTTGCGGACTATATTATGTACTAACAGTTGGTTTTTCAACATACCGAATCATAGTAAGTCGCAATTTGACCTACCTCATCCATATAAATGAGGTGGGTCACAAACCATGACCTTCTACGATTCCTACCCATCACATGGATGGTTACTAGAAAGTATTCAAAGACCACCGTGTCTGTGATTGCTTTTAAATAAGCAGTGATTTTTTCCCTTGAAGGAAAACAGGATACTTTAAAAAAATTCTTTGAGTTGGCATTGATCCATGAGACCACTGCCTACTCTTCAAATATTTTTTGTCAACATTCAGGTAGGTGAGAGACCTACAGTATAGTGTATGCTCACACTCTTGTGACTTCAAGTTCCAAAGGATGTCCATTTTCTTCTGCCACCTCATTCAGGAACATTAGTCAGTTGAGAAAACTCCTGAGCAGTGGACTACTGAAAATGTATAGAGTGTCAATAGTGTATAAACCTGAGGCAAGTGAATTTAGTAAAAAAGTTGTGCTGAACAATCACTTTCTAGCAGGTCATATTTGCTCACAAATATAAGATAGGGCCGGAACGCAACTCATGCTTGAGTGACACAAATCATGTTTGTGTGCCGCAAGGCAGAGTTGCATCAAACAAAAGGTATGTGCATTGGTTTTTCCTACAAAATGTGACATAAGTCAGACACAGCATTTCTGCACTTTCAACACTGCGAGACAGGAAGATGGTGCCAGCCATCAGGGCCAGGTTTAGGACGGTGCGACCTGTGCCACCGCACCGGGTGCTGACTTTGGGTAGGGGAGCCGTGTTTGCAAGTGTAATATGATTTTAAAAGTACCTGCAGCCAGCGTTCCTTTCCTCCAGCTCTTTTCAGGCAACAATAAAAATGTCAAAATAACTCTGTGATTAATGTTCTTTCTGGAGACAGATCGGAGTTGTGTCTAGTGGAAGTTTTGACTCATCTTACGGTAGCTCAGAATGTTAATATGCCTGCTGCAAAGCACATGTACCATGCAGATCACAGAAGTGTATATAATGTAACTAGGTCAGTGAGTCACTGCTTTTGTCACAGAGATGCTTTTGCTACTTGCAGTTTATAAGTTAACATCCTAGATTGTGCTTCTCCAGAACAAGCAATCTTAACCTACACTGTCTACCAGTACAGATGATGTGACTCCTAGACCTTGTTGTCTTCTGTCTTACATACACTGATTTACACATGTAGGATTGATTGTCTCTGTGCACCTACACCCTACCCTACACTGGTATGAGTGATGCTTTAAAACTAATTAAATGCACCTGAAAGAAAGTGGTTCTGGATACTTGAGGGGCAAAGTTAAAGGGTGGTAATGCGGGAATCCATGTGGAGGTGGTCACTGGGGGGCGCCTGCAATTATAGTTGCACTGGGCGTGACCAGCACTAAAGCCAACCCTGCCAGCCATGAGGCTCTTTTCACTGAATGAGGCACTGTACTGGAGGCTACCTGGAAGCAAACACTTAGGCCCATGTGTATGGGAAAATGACAGAGCATGACGCTGCGGCAAAATTGGCAGTGCCACGATCCGTCATTTTCATAACGCAGAAAAGAGCTGTATTTAATTGAATATGGCGCACCCCTGTGTTGTCCCCTGCGCTGGGGCTAAATTTAGCTGCCAGTGCCAACGCAGGCAACCTTGCACCATTGTGCAAGAATGTCTGCGTTGAGAGGTGTGATTGTTTATGTGCGAGAAGGTGTCCCTCCCTGCACATAAACAATCACTAATGACCCTTTGGCACTTCTGTGTGTGCTGCCTGCAGCACACACAGAAGTGCCAAACCTTCATTTTCAAATGATTGTTGATGTGCAGGAAGGGACACCTTCTCGCACATAAACAATAATTTTGGGCATTTTGCTCTTTCTATGCGTGCCGCAGAATGCATCACGCACAGAAAAAGCAAAAAATGAGGAGGAATAAAAGTATTCCTTCTTCTTGTGCCTTGCTAACGCCACCCCTGGGGTGGCATTAGATTTTGGCGCTGCCTCAGGTTTACAAAATTTTGTAATTCTGAGGCAGTGTCAAAATGCAATGGGTGTTGCTGTGGCACGCCCACAACAACACCCATTGCATGCCCCTCTGACTTAGAAGACTGCGCCAGAGGGCCTCATATTTACAAGCAGGCGTAACACCACAAAAAGTGGCATTACACGTCTTTGTAAGTATGGAGCAGAGGTTAGCGCCACTAGAGCATAACATAAAGTGAAGCTCCAGTGGCGCTAGGGGCTCTTAAACATGCCCCTTAATTTTGCAGAGCAAGAAAACAAAATGTTGACCTTGGGACAGGCTGTCAAAGATGCTCATTTTTGGCTCCAGTGAACTGATGTTTTCCTAAATGAGTTTGATGAAGTTATCAAGAAGAGCATACACCAGCAGCCTTCTTATTCTTATAGTGGGGATAGAGCAAGGCAGATAGAGTTATCAATTCATCCATTCAACTATTCTGTCATGGACTGCAGCACAAGATAGCACCTTCATCTCTTTGATGTGCGTCCTCATCAGTAACGTTGTAGTTGTTTTATAATCACAGCAGACCCTTGCCATGGATCTCAGCGTAGCCTTCATGGCACCCAATGATGTTTTAGCTACCACGCAGCCTTCACCTTCTTCCTCTGGTGCTTCATAAATATCAGTCATGTGCACAGCACGATACCTGTGTTAATATAAGTGAGATGTTCTTGACCAGTTGTTTTTTCTAGTCCTGCTCTTTTCATCGTGCCATCGTTTCACATTCCGTCTGCAGTCCTATTTTGGTGCAATTGTGTATATTTTGTCAATGTATTGCTTACATAAAGCTTCTGTCTTGGATATGGTAATTTGAAACCTTGTGCTCAAACACTTTTTGAGCACTTGTTATTTTGTACAGCTTTCATTTATCATTATTAAGATTTTCTTTTCTGAAAATATTATTTTCTTTTATGTTTTTTCAGTGACACAGAAGAAATGTGTTAAAATTAATGTATTTTATAATTTCACACATTTCGTTCTTGTGGCTTCGTTTAGTCTCTGTGGGAAATTTGGTTGTTGGTTAATAGTGTCTGAGCCCTTGTCAAGCATCAGCCACAGTCCCTGGCAAGTCACTGAATTAAGCTCTGCTTAACCCTAGGTAACTTGGAACAAAAAAGCAGTCAGATTTAACTTAGAGGCAACGTGTAATGTATTTATGCAGCCCACATGCAATAATATAGTGAAAATAAAACACAAGAAAAATCGCACACCAATTTAGAAACATAGAGTACATTTTAATAAACTATTTGTCACCACACTGACAAAAAGCCAATCAGTATAACCTGAGTTATGAATTTTTAAAGTTTTAGTGAAAGCTTGTGCTTTAAAGAACATAGCATCAACCACAGATATATGGTTGCTCAAGACATGGCCAAAATCAAAAAATATGGTTGACTGTGATGGAGCTCGGGTAGGATACAAGAAGTGGATTGGGCCTAATCAGTGTTCACCTTCAGACTTGAAGAAACTCTGTGTAAAAAACACGGAGAAGGAAAAATTTTAGCAGGGCAAGGCTGCAGACCGTGTCCGAGGAAGAAGCGTCATCATCTGGAAGCTGCTGGACAAGGTCACGGTGAAGATTTCTACACATGTATTCAGTCACCTTTTTGGAACTTGAAATATTGCATCAGGATGAGGCAAGAGGGTGTAGCTGATGAGAGTTTCATGAGGCCGGATACCCCTGCTGAACAGGATTTGCTGCTGCAAAGAAGAACAGAGTGGGAGCAGCGGTGAAGTCAGAATGACTTTCGATACACCATGGGTGGGTCGACAAGCAGGCTGTTTTCAGTCTTCCCTGGGTTCCTGAATCATTTTTTAGCCAAAAATACTTGGATTTAGGCTATATGGGCACTTTTAGAACCAACACAGAGGGTCCAGGACTGGTGGAGCACCGTTGGTGGGTTAGGACTCACTTAGGTTGGATCCAAGTGCGGGTTCAAGATAGTGGGAGCCTATTATATCCCTGTGGCAGTGAACAGGAGGCAAGCAAACTAGTCCTTGGAGTCACTCTGGTAGTCTTGGGCTAAGGTGAAAAAGCAGGGCTCAAGCAACAGGGCAGGCCTCTAAGGGTTCAAGGCAGGCTCCAGGCAGCAAAACAGTTCTTCCAGGTGCAGCAAAGCACTTTTGTAGAGTACACAGCACCAGGCAGTCCTCTGAGAGTTCTTCCGCAGGTCTAGAAAGTGAACTGAAGAGTGCGTCTAAGGACCATATTTTTATTCCTTGTGCCTTATTTGAAGTTCGGATACATTTTTAGAGGATTGTTTTTTTATGTGCTTGGAAGTTCCTACCTCCCGTGCGCTGTCTCCAAACTAGCTGCAGGAACAATGCAGTGGTTGCAAGCCCTTTGTGTGAAGGCAGAGCACAGGCTATTCATTTGCAATTGGGGCTGTGTCCACCGCCGCTGACATCCTGCTAGCAGATGACTCATTCAAGCATACCTAATCTCTCTATTATGCGACTGCCTGGGGGAAATTCACAAGGTCTAACTGCGAACTAAACCCAACCAAGTGACCTATAACAGGTTACAGACAGCAAATGGGTAAGGGCAGTAAAATGGCAACTTTCTAAAAGTGGCATTTGCAAAACTGTAATTTAAAATCTGATTTTACCGTTGAAGAGGACTTTTAGTTGCAATTTCATAGCTACCAAACATGAAATGCTTATCTGTCCCTAATTAAAAGTTAGCATTTATTAAATGTATTCAGACAAACCAATGTTATCCTACAGGACAGGTAGGACTCACAGCAGTGAAAAATGAATTTAGGGTTTTTTCACTACCAAGACATGTAAAACTTAAAAGTACATGTCCAACCTTTCTAGGGCCTATGTTAAGGGTGAATAACATGCAATAAAAGGGGAGTTTAAGGCTAGGCAAATAGGCTATATTACCAAGTCAAAATGGCAGTTTTAAATTCCATTTAGTCTGCAATGGCAAGCCTGCAACATGTTTAAGGTCCTATTTAAGGGGTGATGCAATAAGTGCTGCATGCCCACTAGTATTTTTGTGGTTCCTATTTGTGATATATTTGAATATAGAATACACAAGGCAACAATGGCTGCATGCATTCACACTGTTTAAAGGATATCATAGGATAAAGAAAGAGTAGTCAAAGCAATTAAAGCAAAACTTTCTTATATTTTTCCATATAAACAAACATCTGCACAGTGTCCCACTTAAAGAAAAGGAACCACAAAGAACAATAACATAACTTACATACAAATAAGGGTCAAGTTGGTTTGCATGTCTTACATGAGTGTCCCCCAAGTAAGTAGTTTACAAAGCACTTTCGGTGTTGATAGTTCCACATCCATTTTTGAATCCTGAAGGGCTCAGTATAAGAAGGCAGTTGTAGCAAGGAAAAAGATGATTAGGGAAGATGCTTGGGAGAAGTGATGGAGCGCAGTTCTGGAAGGATGGTAATACCCCTTATTTCACCTCTAACCCGCATAAGGGTGTCAAGGTTTATATCCCAGAGCATAGTTGTATCACACATTTTAGAAAGATGTACGAATGTCACCCTGGGGAGAGTGACAGTACCACTATTATAAATTTTACTAATCTTGGGTCCAAGGGGATGGATATACATCCGGACGAGGTGGCGGTGGCAATTAATGATTCACTACCCAACAAAGCCCCGGGCCTGATGGTGAACCAGCTGACCATTTTAAGCATAATGTTGATCTGTGGGCGCCAATTTTGGCTAACATGTTAAGGGCTGCATCAACTTCGGTCCCTCCCCCAGCTTGGTCTAGTGCTCTTATTGTTCCAATCTTCAAAAAGGGAGATCGGAACGATCTGGCCTGCTATTGCCCAATCTCCCTAATTGATGCCATGGCAAAAATCTTTGGGAGAATTTTGCTGGCCCACCTGGAAAGCTGGGCAACTGATAACAACATTTTAGTAGACTCACAGTATGGTTTTAGGAAGGCGGTAGGAACAGTTGACCAGTGTTTAAATCCTCACCTGTTCAGAGAAAAGTATGTGGGGGCAAAGCAAGGGTATCTCTATCTGGCATTTATGGATTTGTCGGCAGGCATCTGATAATGTGGTAAGAAATAAAATGTGGGGAATGCTGATTAGTAAAGGAGCAGACTCTAAGCTAGTGTCCCTTCTGGCCGAACTCTGTAATAACGTGGTAGCTAAGTTCAGATTTGGGCATGGAGGCAATGCACAAGCCACTTTAAGGTAGGGAAAGGGGTGAGACAAGGATGTGTTTTAGCACCTTTTTTGTTTACATTTTATATAAATGGCCTAGAGGAGGCTCTGATTCACAAAATGGCGGATCCACCTAAAATCGCTGACAGACCCTACCCAGTCTTAATGTATGACGACGACTGTATGCTGATGGCCAGGACAGGGAGGGTAAAAGTATGGTGACAGCTTACCTTCATCTATGTACTACATCTAAAATTCAGCTTTATCTCCTAACAATCCCACGGCATTTCTGTTACTATCTGATAAGATTCCGTTTGGGGCTGGCCCATTATTTGGTAGCTTTTCCCCTCAAGGTATACTGCAGTAGGGACCTAATACCATGTTTGTGTGATAAGCACTCAAGGCAATCCCAAATGCACATGTTTGTTTTTTCTGTAAGCTTTACAACAAACAGAAAAAAGCCTTGTCACTTCCAATTCTTAGATCACTGAATATTAGGCTGTGTTTACGGAAGCTATGCCATATTTGCAATTATTATAGTCTGATCTAGCTTGTCTGGCTATTTTCCATTTTATCACTGCAGTGGTTAAAGAGAGGAAAATCTATGGATATGATTGTTAAATTCATGGCATCTGGGACACCAACACGTTTAACGTATCAAGATGAACCATTGATTGATCTAAACAAGGGATTTGTTTTAGCTTCCAAAGCTCCTCTTTTTCCTTTTCCTTTTAATGTTTTTAACCATATGAAACATGAATGTGTTTATTGAACTTTTAGTATTTATTGTATAACTGTATTGTGGCAATTATGATATTTGTTCTTTTATGGATATGTATATAAGATATGAATAAAGATTTTTTTGACTGATTGAATCCTGAAGGAGACCACTCAGGTATAGTGTCAATTATTAATTGGTTTGAGACACTACACTTGGTTTTTAAGGAGTAGTCACACTACTTTGACTACAACTCCTCCCATCTCCATGCATTACCTATTCCTTGCATATTACAGAAGTTAGAGCATGTGAAATCATTGTATTAATAACAACACTTATGACGTATGAAATTATATAATATCATATATATAGTTAAAAAAATATTATAACATTATAATAGATAAATAATAATAAAAATGAGAAAATAATAATAGCTCAAAACAAAAAAAGAATCTTATATAATTTGGCAGAACATAGTGCATGGTACAGAGATGAGTTATAGTTAATGTAGTGTGGCGAGTGAGGTGAGAAGACAGTGTAGAGAGGTGCAGAAGTTATATGAGTTTTAAGGTGGTGCTTAAATATAAATGGAAGTGATAAGTATGACATATTAATTTGAAAGTGGTGTATAAATGATACATTTAAAATAGAACTATAACTTTAAAATTTCTAATGTTTGAGTAGTTTAATTTGGGTTTGTATAGCAAACTTAACTAAAGTATTCCTAACTATAACTTATCCTAAATCTTTGTATTTGTGTGAATTTCAATGGCTTTTATAATGTTAGTTACAAATTTGGAAAATTAATCCAGTTTAGTTTTGTGGAGTGGAGTGTTATTAAGTGGTACAATATACTAGAGGATATTGTTGTAAAGTCTACTATGGTAGAGTACATTATGGTATAGTGGAGTGGACTAAAGTAGACTTGAGTATACTAGAGTAGCATACACTGGATGGCGTACAGTAGAGTGGCGTAAATTAGGACATAGTAAATTGATGTATATTGCAGTGGTATAGAGTATAGTACCATACACTGCAGTGTTATACAGTGGGATAACATACATTGGAGGGTGATGAAGTGGAGATGCATTCTGTAAATATTGTAGAGTGAAATTCACGGAAACTGTGGTGGTGTACATTGGAGTACTATAGACTGGAGTGTTGTACAGTGTAAGAGCATATATTGAAATAGAGTATAGTCCACTGGCATGCAGTGGTGTCTGGTATAGTGGAGGGGCTTAAAGTGGAATAGCGCACACTTGAGTGGAGTACAGTGGAGTGCCATACAGTGGAGTGGCATACAGTTTAGTGGTGTACAGCGGGCTGACATAAAACTGAGTGTGGTACAGTGTAGTGTTGTAAACTAAAATTCTGCAAAGTGGAGTGGCATATATTGGAGTGCCGTATAATGCAGTGGTATAGAGAGGAATAGCATATACTACAGCTTGGTACAGTGCAATAGGATACAGTTCAATTGAGTATACTGGAGCAGCATAAAGTGTAGTGCCACACAGTGGAATAGCATAGAATTCAGTAGTCAAGAGTGTAATAACATTCAGTTTAGTAGTGTTAAATCTTCAAATGTACATTGTAGTGGCATATACAGAGTACCATGCAGTAGACTATTGTAGAATTGAATAGGGTTAAGTATAGAAGAGTACAGAACTAGTGATATAGTGAAGTGTTGTTTGGTGAAGTGGCACTGAATGTAGTCTTGTAAAGTGTAATAGCATACAGTGGATTGTAGTTCAGTACAGTGGCATAGATTACATTTCAGTACAATGGAGAGCAGCAGAGTGGACTAGCGCACACTCAAATAGCGTACAGTCCGGTAGAGTTCTATAAAGTATGGCATAGTCGAATAGCATATATTGGAATAACGTAAACTGAAGTTGCATACAGTGAATAACGTACAGTTTTAAGAAGTACAGTGTTGGGGTGTCTAGAAACTGTCCTACACAAAAGCATAATAGAATACAGTGGGAATCAGTACATTAGTCTACAGCATAGTGGTGTAGACTGGAGTGCCGTACAGTGGAGTTCGGTGGAGTACAGTGGACTAATGCACAGTAGATTAGTGTGCAATATAGAGGCATATACTGGAGTGTTGTAGAGTGGAGTAGCATAGTTTAAACAGCATAGAGTGGGGTGCCATAAAGTGAACTGATGTACAGTAGAGTAGCATAAATTAAAATGCGTAAATGAAAGGTAACCTACCATTAAAGTGTGTGAAATTACGTCAATTTTATATCTGCAAAATATATATATAGCATAATATGTAACCATAAATGTTCTCAGTGTTTATGTAAACAGTTTAAGTAATGTTAACCTTGTAAGTTATATAAAACATAGGTAGATAATATTAAACTTATAAGTTATATAAAACATACTTATATTTGTGTTATGGTATACTGTGCTAGGTTTATGGTATACCACGGTACATGGTGCTCACAACTGGGTATGTAATTAGTTCATGGCTGTATTTATGAAAAGTAAAAGCCAGCTATGTTGTTTTTATAACAAATTTCCATTACTGTGTGGTAAGCATTTGCTGACTTTTGACTTAGCTTCTTAAGTATAACTATACTTTAATATATTGGTACTAGGTTAACATTCTTCTATATAAATGTGTATGTTTTATTGACCTATGGAGTTTTTTTAATTTTCTCCCTTAAATATCTTTGAACCTGTTTGCTGAACGTCTGCAAAATTGAGCAGGGTTGTTCAACTGGTTTTATTGTAGAAGGAATAAAAGTATTGCAGGCTTTAGTCACGGGGGTCCAAGGAAAAAAGAGGGTCCCAAAACATACTTAAATGCAAAGTATTTCACATACACTTTTGCATTTTCCATTGCGCATAAACCGTCAGTCTGGTCTTGTTATAATGTGGCAGGATTACATGATATAGTTCCCAGATGATTATTTTATATAGATTAGGTAAGTAGTGTAACACATTTATAACTTTTAAGGTATTTAAACTTTGTTATATTTGTAGTTGTGTTATTTTAGCGAAATATGCGAGTATTTGAAATAGTACCACAGTACGTAGCGGTTACAAGTCATTAGCTGATTGGCTAATCATTCGCTTAAGAAAGTTAAAGGCAGCTATGTTTCTTTTAGGTACACTTTAGCCATGTTCTATGTTATGCATCATTTGAAAGTTGCTAAATATATATTTTTTTAAATATGGGGAATGCAATAGTACCCCAAAAACATTTTGTAAGGGAAACATTTTTCAGCAGTGACTTTAAACTGCATTTTTTAAAGTAGCATGGTAATTTTTACTAATTAGCTCGATGCTGCGTACACTTTTTAAAAATATGTAAATAATTGAAAATACACTTTAGCATGCTATATTAATAAACAATAATGTCTTATAGTGTATTTGCAATTGTAACACAGTAATACAGTGGTACTCCACATTTAAAAAACAATATATAAGCTTATAAAAATTATGTCTCTACCTATTACCACTTTAGTAAAGTGGTAATAGTTACGGGAAAAATACAAACCTAATACCAACATCGAGAGGCATTACACAGACTACAGGGCAAATCGAGCTGAAAACAACATGCCTGCCTTTAACTGTTGTTTAACATACAAAAAGGAATAAACACATGATCCCCCTTGTAAACATAAAAGAAGGGAAATACATACTACTTTAAGCGTTTTTCAAAGTTACACAAATCCTCTTTGTCTAGGCAAAAATCTTCAAAATACATTTCCTTAGTATCTGTAATCAAATAGTGGTTACAATGTCATACGTATTCAAAATGGCGAAATACAGAAAAAATGAAGAATGGGCAGATCCCTGAAATGTCACGGGTGTCAAGAGGTTCTCATCATAAAGCCCAAGTGGGCTACCACAGCTGTGCTTCAATCAAGAGCATCTAGAGTCTCATGGTGGCCTCATCCTCCCCAAATACAAACTCACAATACTAAGGGTCAAACAATATTCAAAATTAGAAGAGGGACATTCCTTATCTGACTCGCTGGTTCCCGGTCAGAAATCCTAGTGCGAAGAGGAAAAGGGTAGGTAGGGGCTCCAGCCCAAAGGGGGACATCCTTCGAAACCAAATATCTAGTTTTTAAAAATTTGCAAGTTTACAAGTGTGCTAGGTTTTCCTAGGTGCCGGCTGAGTTAGGGCTGAAAATCCGCAGCTACCCACCTTGAAAAAAGGGCCAGTTTTCTGTGGATAAATGCGATGTGTTCATGTTGCGTTTTGAGCCCTTTCTTCCCGCAGGCACTAGGCCCGCCCACAGAAATGAGGTACTGTTTTTATTGGGAAATTTGCGGGAATGCTGGGTGGACGGAGGTTTGTAGCTCCTCACAGATTCCAGCATTTCAAAGTTTGAGGTTTGCAAGGGTTTGAAACAAACCTGGTGAGAGCCATGCCCTGCATTTCCCCAGATGTCCACTTTTCAAAAATGTGCAAATTTGCTAAATTTTCATAGGTGGTGGCTGAGCGAGGGCACAAAGAACGCTTTGTACCCACTTTGCAAAAAAGGATCAGTCTTGAGTGTAAAAATGTGATGTATCCATGTTGCGTTTTAGCCTGTTTCCTGTTGAGGGCACTAAGTGTACCCACATAAGTGAGGTACCGTTTTTATCAGAAAATAAAGAACTGTAGGAGCATAAAAAAGTAGAACATTTGTTATTTACAATTGGATTTAGTGCATTGTGCCTCCCTAAACGCAAACTATCCCAAATTGCTAAAGAGGGCTCAGCACTGGAGGGGGGAGTGGAAGTGGGAAGGCCCACCAGCTAAAAGGGTTAAAGCCAGTATGCATTTTTAGGATTAAATGAAAAGCCTGTGGCACCACACTTTAGACGTGGCTTAAAAATATTTGTTTTGGGTTTGCATTAATTGATTAAGGCAAACCCAACATAAAATCCAGGTTGGTATTTCAAACCATACGAATGTCACTTTGAGTTGGTTTGAGTTGGTTTGTAAAAAAACAAAAAACAAAAGTAAGGCCAATATAATCCCTTATCATACTGTGCATCAAGGGGGCATCCCATGGGTGGTGCATGGGTGTTCACGTACATCCCCCAATGGTTTTTGATGAAAACCTTTATCTACAAAGACTTATAGACATGGCTTTGCAGCAAAATCCTGTACCTCCATGAGGCTGGTGTAACCAGTACAAAGTATTACAATTTAAATATTCAATCAATATTATAATTCTAACTTTTCAGTCCTGTTTGCATTTGTGCTGCATTTTACGCAAAGAGGAAATTGCCATGAAGCTGAGTATTTGTCCAGTAAGCAAAGCTTTCCAGCACAAAAACTATGCAGACCACAACAGAGACATCCATGCATTATGATACAAGGGTGACTGCTTTGGCACATGGCTCCATAAAATGAGCCAATACACTGAGATATCAGAACCGCACCTCTTCTTTGTAGATGTGGCACATTTCTGTTTTCTTCAGTTGATGCCGCACATCACACCCATTTTGATAGCTGACTTTCGTTATGCTTACCATGTGCTTGCCATTTGCCATGGTCCCATCAATAGAGGACTGGAACACTTGGGGTTCAGTCTTTGCCGCAATCTACACTACCACACATGGTACCCGGACACTTGCCAATTGACCAGAAGTGTTAAAACAGATTCAAAATGGACACAGGCCGCCCCCGGCCCTGGACTTGAGGATGAAACTGATGAAAAACCTTTGACATAGTCTCCTAAATCATTTTAAGTAACATTAAAGGAGAAGCAGCAGCATTGCCAATTCACCAATGGCTGCAAGAGATTTCTCAAGAGGAACAGCAGCGCGAGCTGCCAAAGATTATTTCCGATACCTATACTAGTATAGGACAGGATAATCTGGGGGCCAGACCAAACAAACCACAACTGCAAAGTACCTGAGGAGCGTACTAAACAAGCACAAGAAGGTTCTGAAAAATGCTGGTATAAGCAAAAACAAAACAAAGACAGAATGGCGGTTCCACGGCCATGCAAAGGCTGGTGGAGACGGGATGCCGGGGGGCCCATCGAGGCCCTTGCACCTCCTAAATTACAGGCAGTGAAAAGCGCGACAGGTGCTGCGCACCTGATGCACCGCAACATTGTTGCTGGGTCGATTAGGAGCCGGCGTCAATGTTGTGGGTAGTTTCCCACTGAAACTCATAATAAGGCCAGCTGGCGGAAAAAGGAACGGGCGGTCTTCCAACCCAAACTCATAATAAGGCCCCAAATGCACTATTGTTTCAAAAACATGTGGCCCTGACATCATCCAAAGAGATGTACGATCTCCAGATAGCAAGATCATCAGCTGAGATACAATTCCTATCACATATCAACTTCCCAAAGCATTTGGGAGAGTTGGTGAGCAGATTTTCAATGCATCGAATACTGTGGGGGTTGTGCACTTTTTTAAGGCTGTCGGTTCTGGATTTGTCAGAACCTTCTGGACCGTGTTTGGTGTAATACCTGCAGCCATGCACTCCACTCACTCTTTTCAAGTGCCTTTGGTGGATTTCCTCTAACTTGGGCATTAATTGGCAGAAATCTGTTGCTGCTCTTTTTGATACGTAATGGCTGTTCTCTCTCAACAAAACAGAATGATGGAGCAACCACGAGCCCAGCGGTGTCGTGAACGCATGATGCAGTATTTCAGAGCTTTCTTTCTTGGGGAGCTGGAGCAAGACTGGTCTTTGACATTCAGATCAGTCTTGACGTGTGTCCAGCCAATCTTCCATTGCATCTGGTGCCTCTTCGAATGTGCACCTATAGTGTGTCTTGTGGTGCAGCCAGCACCTCTTGTGGACAAGGATCTGTTAATGCTCTCAATGAGGGTTCATTCACTGACATGTCCCTTGAGACTGCGGTTGATTCGCAAGACCTCCTATGAGCCACCTCTTGTGGATTTGCTGGCTCCAACGACATTTGGCACAAGTTCATTCTGCGCCGGTGGCTTCTGCACACTTCTGCTTCGTGGATGCTTCTGCTAATACCTTGATCAACTTGCCACCTGCTGAAGTGGAATCCTTCCTGGTTTCAGTCTCCTTTGATGATATCGGAGATTCCTTGCAAGAATATGATCATTGTTGAAATTCAACTAATGTTTTTGTTTTCAGAGAGTAAAATATGACACCAAATTGCTTTTTAATTCGGCCTGTCCGATGGCCTGCTTGGCTTGTCGATTTAGACATTTGCCTCTTATGTATGATCTCAGTTATGCTTTAATATTTTCAGTCTTTTAATTAGAGAAGTTTAATATTAGGGCTTGGACTTCTCACCCTTCTTCCGGCAATAGGGGAGGGTGTCTTGGGTCCATTTTTGGTTAGCTGCTTGGGCACAGTGATGGCTTAGCTTAGGCTTGCGGTCTGTGCCATTTTATTCAGTTAACATGCTCTGTCATTTTATTCATTTTATTTTCACTGCCTTTAGTGACAATGTTTTTAATTTCGTTATCAGCCACTATTTTGTGAGAGCCTCATTATCAGTTCTATGAATGACATACTTTGCATCATGTTCTTTCCTCGACATCACAAGAATGGAACACGAGGCACACAGAATAATACTTTGTATTTCCAGCCCAAAGACTGTGTAAACAGTCCAGCACTTAGGTACATATCCACGTCAGGCTGCGGTACATGACATAAACATGTCCCCTATAAAAATATCTTGCAGGACAAAAGGCATCAGAGCGGGTTCCTGCCATGATTTTCCATCCATACTTCACACCGGATTGGGGACAACCTCAGCTTTTGTGGTTCTATGGAGCCTGATTTGGAAACTGACGTCCTGACCTTGTGCCAACGTGACGGAGGTGGAGTGTGCTTCTCATGGACACCGTACAAACAGATTTGAGTTATATTGCCATGCTCTCGCTCAGTGGCTCGAGATTCTGCTTGTTGGTAGGAATTTTGTATTCATGTCATGACAATATGTGGGGGTTGTTCCTATTTACATCTCTAATTTTCACAATCCTGATTTGTTTTATTCCTCATTATCCTAGTCATTGCAGCTCATGCATTTTATCATAGATTGCAGTCTTTTCAATAAATGTATTGAGGACTATGCTGCATCTCTGCATCTGCATGTGTAAGAGACTTGTATGTGGGGAGAAAAGGGCAAGACGTGTTTCACCACGATCTTCCCTGAGGGGTTTTCAGAGTTCCATGCAAGGCTGCCACAAATCACCTTTACCAGTTGGGTTTTGGTGAGGTGCTTCTAGTGACCCTGATGGGTTGGGCAGACATATGTCAACTGGTGTGGAAGTGACCCAGTCACCTACAACACAGAGGTGTTGCCATCCTAAAACCAGCAGTCGCATTACAATGCGAGAGTCCTTCTGACATCATCACGGCACACTGCGTTAGATCATGCCCATGGCAGGGACCGGCTGAGAGCCCGTACACCATGCTTGGAGGAAAAGAGACAGAACCCAGCAATTGCGGCACATTTGTTTATTCCCAGGGACCAACAGCGTTCGAGCTTGTGTCCTGAGTGGCAAGGGGGGTCAAAATCACGGAGCTCCTTCTTGTTTTCAATGATGACCTGGCTTTGGCAGTCCAACATAGGTGAGTGTTGCTGGCCACAAGGAGTGAGGGCGGGCTAGCATGTACTGCAGCTGCATTTAGGCCATCTGGCAAGTGGCAGCTGATGCAAGATTAGACCATATTGCAGGTTGTTGGAAGCTTACTGAGGAATGTTACTGCTGAGACCTGGTAAGGAAGATAAGCAGGCTTCTGTTTGGTCAACCCCCATTTCCCAGCAGCTCAGCACATACTTTATTTCAACCAGGGAATTTGTTTGATGAGTGTGTCTCTACCAAATCCTACTCTCCAAGTTAGAATGTTCAATAAGCTGTAAATCGTAGGGAATCGGTGGGGTGGGCTACCTGTGGAGCTGGGGACATGGCGGGCCAACGAACGACGAGGGACAATAAATGTTCAAAGTAAACTAGGAGCAAGCAGCACTTTGAGACAAACAATGCTGGTGGTACTTTGAATCCCTCCCCCACCTGGGCTCAGAGAGCAGAAAGACACGCTATGCAAGCTAAGTCAGCTGCTGCTTGGGCCAATCGTAGTCTTCAGTCAAGATCTGACTCTACGATGGCAGTGACTGCAGGGGTCAGTTCACTCAGCAGCGAGAGGGAGGCTGAGAATGGCGATCTGCGTAGGGCATCAGATGGCGTTATAGACTCCCCCATAAGTATTGATTCTAACGTTTTGAATAATGAGGCACAAATGTAGGCTATGGTGGAGACTGATCTGAATGAGGGCAAAACAAAGACTATCCCGTGTTTACGAAGGGGAGATCAACGTCATCTGTATTCACAGCCATATCATAATAAGCAGGAGTAGGAGCCTTATTAGAGGGGCAGGTGCCCTTGTTAGCAAATTCCGTACCCGCCATTGGCGAGCTTTCTCCCCAGCATTTCTTGCTGGCTTTGGGTGTAGAGACTAGTGGAACTCAAGATCAGTTGTTATTCAAGGTACCTGTAGGTCGTAGACCCTGGAGCAGATGAATCAGTATCACGATCAACAGAATAAGCAGGTGGGTTACGGAGGCAGCGAGGATCATCACATTAGAATCATTCTAAATTTGATTTTGTCTGAGAAAAGGGACTTTAAGGTCTTGCAGGTGCTTGAAATTGCTGTGTTGCATGAGAGGCTGCCCTAGATTGACGAAAGCATGGTACAGCTTCCAGGAAGACTCAAGGAGGCAGAGATTAGAATATCTGAACTCTAAGATAAGATTGTTGCCTAAGACTGAGGAGCTTGACAATCACTCACAGAGCTCTAATCTGTGCATTATAGGTGTACCAGAAGGGAGCTAGGATCAGCAGGTACCCCAATGGGTGAACTCTCTTAACTAAGGCCAATGTATTGCCCAACCTTTCAGAGGATTTAACCATAACAAGGGCCCACCGAGTTTTTGCTAAATGTTTTTATAGCTTGAAATTCCCTCTTATAATTTGGTTAATTTCTCTGATTATCAAATAAAGGAATGTATTTTGACCAAAGCAATTGAAAAGAAACATTTTTCAACTCTAGAGATACCCCACTGTTGTATTTTCCAAGGCATGTCCAGCTTGTCATCAAAGGGACTTTGGCAAGATGTTGGTTAGAGCTCCGTGTGCTCAGGCATCCATAGTACAACAGTCCAAATTGAAGGTGTTGGTGAATGGGCAATTTTGTGTGTTTACCGAGCTCGGAGAGGCTCAGGAATTCCTTCAGAGAATTTCAAATAAACTGTGGAATCATCCTTTGAATTGAATTGAATTGAACTGAATTACTTTGATGAAGAGCAATGATTGTCAATGCTGATAACTTTTGAGGGGTGGGTGTGGGTTTTTTGTAGACACGTGTGCAGTTGGGTGCAATACCATGGCATCCTTGTTAGGTGAGCAAGGGTAGGGGTAATGTGGGCAATTCAGCAGGACAAAGAGTGGACTCGTCAGATAGCAGATTTGCAGTCTGCTGTTGAACTTGCCCTGGAGGCCTAGAGCAGGTTTTCAGATATAAGATCTCTGTCCGTAAAGGCCAAGCAGAATTTGAGGGCTTTTTCTATATTAGAGAAAAGAACCAGCTCTAAAGCATATCAGCAACATGTCTATGAAGACAGCCAGCAGATTGGCAAGTTTTTGGCCTGGTCGACACAGATTGGGCAAGGTGCTTCGACAGTCAGCCAGGTAGAGAACCCAGCTACCCAAAGAATAGTTACGGAATAGGAAGAGGTATCTCAAGTGTTTACAACATTATAGAACCTTACATGAAACAATGTATATATATATATATATATATATATATATATATATATATATACATATATGTGTCTATAATGTTGCCTCAACTCTCATATGCTCTGGTCGTGAAAATTACAGCTAGCATTACATTGGTAGAGTTTCAGGAAGTTCTTCAAAAAATGCCAAATGGAATGCTGTGAGGAAATGATGGGTTTCAGACAGTTTTATAAAGTATTTGCAGTAGAACTAGCACCCTTTCTTAACTGATGTATTTAATTTCATTAATGGGGGGTGGTGAAGTATTTATTTTATTTAGAGAGTTTTCTATAGCGCTGGCAAGACCAGAGGGTATTAGAGCGCTTTACAACAGTACAAGTAATCAAAACATATTCATTTTATACAGGCATGGTTTTCACATAGGGATGTAAGATGGAGTGAGGCCAGTGGTGGGGGGATGGGAATTAGATTGAGCAGTGGCTCTTTGCTGAGATGTTGGTTGGTTGAGGAGGAATTCCCTTAGTTGCTTCTTGAAGATCTGGAGAGAGGGGTTTCATCTTATGTGAACTGGGATTGAGTTCCAGATTTTGGGGGCATTGCTTGTAAAGGAGCATGGGTTTTCTTTTTTTCTTTATGATTCTTGGGCGGGATGAGGAGAAAGGTGTTTGAGCTTCTTAGTGTTCTAGTCTGTCCTGCTTTAATGAGTTTAGTGGCGAGGTATTCTGGTTTCCCAGTGTGGAGGGCTTTGTGCGTTAGACAAGCAGTTCTGAAGTTGCAGCGGGCTTCGACTGAGAGCCATTTTAGTCTTTTCAGGGCAGGGGAGATGTGGTCATATTTTTTTATTCCTGTCACCATTCTGGCTGCTGTATGGAGAGTGGATCTCATGGGAGAAAGCTGGGTTTTAGCCGTGCTGGTGAGGATGGAGATCCCGTAATCTAGTCTGGAAAGCACCAGTGCTTGTGTGCATTTTTTAGGTCATCTGGTGGTATGAACTGTTTGATTTTGTTCAGTAGTTTCAGGCTGTGCAAAGCATTTTTCACGTTATTCTTTATGTGGTCCTGCATAGTCAAGTTGGTGTCCAGAGTGATTCCTAGCGACTTGACAGAGCTTGTTGGGGTAAGATTGCATTTGAGAGTGTCTATGGATTTTAGCCATTCTTGCATCTGGGGGAGCTGATTCGTTTTTGATATGAGAAGTATTTCAGTTTTATCTTGGTTGAGTTTCAGGTGGTTGTAGGATAGCCAAAGTTGTACTTCTTTAAGGGTGGCATTTAGTCGGTGTACGTCCTCTATTGAGGATGTAGTGTAGCCATTTTTAATGTAGCTTTATGCGCGTTAGCTTAACGTATTAGGCCTCTGTGCACTTTGCCCTAGATGCATTTTATTCAACCTTGCACTGTTATTTTACAATAACCAGTTTCACTGTCTTGTTTTTATTTCATTCTATCACACAGTTTAGCTTACTTCAGCACTGTGTTCTCAAACAATACATTCTTGCTCGCTCTGTGCTTCAGTCAAGGCTACAGTCTGATACATTGCCGGTAAACGTGGTAGAAGTTTAGTCTCTAGTGTTCATAGAAAGTACACATCCTTACGTAGGCACATTTCTTAGAACATCTGCGTGTTAGTTATAAAAACTATTTCTAGTCCTAGTACACATTAGAGGGAGATTCCGACCAGGAACCCACAACTAGATGCTGACTGCCCCGTTGCAGATGCTGATGCAGATTACAGGCCTTTGCTCAGGTATGAGGGCTGATGTCCTCCCGGGGAAACCTGAAAGGCAGGCTTAGAGCTTCACATGCTGTGCTCAGAATATAACTTAGAGAGAATGTAATCTAGTTGCACTATGATAGCCTTATTCTTGTGATTCACTCTCATCGTTACTATTTTAATCCTACTGTGTTGTGTAGTTCTGGTTATTGCAGCTCACGCTTTGTTATATAAAATGCAGTAGTTTCATTAAACCAATCTTTAAAACTTAAACTGCCTTTATCATTTCTATATGAGACCGTACTGTGTATGAGAGAACCGGTTGTGACCTGAGTGACCACGACTTCCCTGGGAAGTACTAAGATGTCATGCACTCGGCTGCCCAATTGTCTCTTCCTTTCGGGAGAGATGAGGCACTGCTAGTTAGCCGGAGCAAAAACCGGATTTGGGGTGACAAGGGTCCTTCACCGTGGGTCAGACTTAGTCCCCCACACTGCGAACGAACTTGCCGCCCAAAAATCCAGTAGTCTCATTAGGATAATGAGAGCCTACATGACAAGGATATTTCCATGTAAATTTGGGTGTCGTCAGCGTATAGGTGGAAGGGGATGTTAACTTGGTTGAGAATGGCGGTAAGGGCATCCATGTAGATGTTGAAGAGTGTGGGTGAGAGGAAAGATCCTTGGGGAACCCCTCTGGTGATTGCAGTTGTGGCAGAGGTCCTGTTATTTATTTTTACTTGTTGAGAGTGGTTCCGTAGAAAGGATGAGAACCAGAGTAGGACCGCTCCTTCCACGCCAATTCTTTTTTGGAGGGAGTCCAATAGCAGCTTGTGGTCAACCGTGTCAAAGGCCGCCGATAGGTCTAGGAGAATCAGTAGGCAGCATCGGTCTGAGTCAAGGGAATTGTGAAGGTCATCTACTATGTATGGAATAGCTGTTTCTGTGCTGCATACTTTTCTAAATCCATATTGGAGAGTGTTAAGAAGATTGTAGTTGTCCATGTATTGGAGTAACTGAGAGAGAACGCATCTCTCTAGAGCTTTGGCAAGGAAGGGTAGATTGGATACTGGTCTGAAGTTGTTGAAGTTGTTTGGGTCCGCTCCCGGTTTCTTTAGCATTGGCGTGACTTGACCCAGCTTGAGGCAGTCTGGTATCATGCCGGTTTGCAGGGAGCTGTTGATGATCTTGGTCCAGATGGGGGTAAGAGTTTGGTTGAGGTTTTTTTTTCAGGGAGGCTGGGAGTGGGTCTGCCAGGTGAGAGGAAGGTTTGGATGTGGCCAGTAGTTTGGAGATATCTGCCTCCATGTGTGGGTTGAAGGTCTTCCAGCTTTGGAGAGTTGTCTTATGTTTTTGGGTAGGGTGATAACCATCATTAATTTTTTGAGGGATAGTAGCTGGGGAATTTGTGGAGAGTGAGCTGTGTTTATTGTTGTCTTCACTGGGAGATATAATCTCCGTAGCTGGCCCCAACATTCAAGAAGTCTCCAACTCACATCGACCAATTAGCCTCTTGAATGTTGACTATAAGCTGTTGTTTCGGGGTGGGCGATGAGCTCCGCTTCACTGGCAAAGTTCACAGAGTTTTGTCACTCACCCACCCTTAGGGCCACACATTTTACATTTGCTTAAAGTTTCGGTCTTTCAACAGACCAGCAAAAGGAACAATCCACAGTCTTGAATTCTGATTGGATTGCACGTCTGTCACTCATCCAATTGACTTCTACTAGACGTAAACACCCACTGTCAATCTTCCAATGCATCCAGGATGAAACAAAAACTCTTGCATTTATTGGTTCACTGAATTATGCCTGCACCCGTAATAGGGTGGTGGGAGCTGGGGACGGACAGACTGAACTGTCAGTTTGTCAGGGCACTGGTGCGGTCAGTCATCTAATGGGCAGTAGTGGGAAAGACCTCTCTCATTACAAATGGATTGACAAGACTGTAATCCACATGATGTGACCAATCTGTTAGGGTAACGTTCTTCAGCACTGCCTGTGATAGTTTGACCATAATGGTATCAAATCTGGACCTCGGATCAGTCACAGAGTCTCTCTTTAGTACCACCCCCTTCAGCTAATGGGGTTCCTACGTTCCTGGCCATGGCACAGGGTGGAAACTGAGACTTTGGCATTTATTCAATCAGTGTCATTGTTTGTGTGCTGCTTCTGCTGGTGCTCCAGGTTGCTGGCTGCTGTCTTTACTGCAGTGTCTAAGACCGGCTTCCTCACGCTGCCCTTCAACATCTCTGCATTCGCGTTAGGTAGACTGCCGATGCCGTAGAAGGAGATGGAAACATGAGGTGGCAGTTAGCTCGCTGACCGTCGGTGGTGCTCATCCATAGCTCAGTTACACAGCTTCCTCAGTAATTTAACTTTTCAATTTTTTATTTTTCCAATCTTTTTTCCTTTCTGATACAATACATTAAAAGCAGCAATAACATCAAAATACCTGTGACCCATAACGTTTTAAAGGAAAACTGAAAACTGGGCTGCACTTTACACTCAGCTCAAAAGAAGACACCATTTGCCCTACAACAGGAAAGGGAAGTCCTACCTAAGGCTTTGCTTTCTGCCAGTCGGCATTGAGCTGCTGCTACTGCTGAGTGTCTGCACTGGTGTCAGCTCCGATGCCAGGCTCTTTTCACTGTCCACAGCAGCCCGGGAGCAGGGGGCAGAGGGAGGTAGAGAGCCATGCTCCTGGCAACAGGGACCCTGGACCGAGACAACACTCAGACTCTCATCTCGGTTTCTCTTCTATGGGCACAGGGGATGGGGCACAAGGCCTGGACATTATTTGTATATGGGGGGGTCTGTGTTTGGGATGACCTGAAGACGAAGACTGACTTGTTGCTGATCCATCTTGGATAGGTAGCTAAGAAAATGTGAATGATGAATTTGTCCCTTTTCTTCTAGGTACCAACTGCACTGATTATATAATTCTCTTTAGGTAGATTTTTTCCAAATTAATGTTTTCTCTAAATTGTTTTCGCATGAAGTCCCCCATGCTGATGCTAATCTTGGTTAGGTAGTTTGTTAAGGGAGACGTTGACAGTGAGACTGGACTGACAAACTATTTGCTGCACTTTGCTATTAATGATGGTATTATTGGCTCATGAGATTGCATTTATGCATATGACTTAGTTCAAGTTGTGATGTATTTTCATTAATGAATTAATAATTAAGAGGATTGAATAAAGATTTAACTAACAAATGATTTAGAATTGTAATCAATAGGGAAATAAAAATTGTTTAGCTCTTTACCGTGTTGTGGTTATTATGATTAATGGGTATTGAGCTGTTTATCATAGAATGTTTCTTGATTATTGATATTAGTTATTATTTTTTTTAGTCACTACATGACTAGGATACTCCATGCGATTCAAAAGGTTCATCGGCCTATACGTGTCCCCTTGTAAGTTTACTTGCTAAGGACCAGGTGCGCTAGCACAAGTTTGTGAAGGAGGGCAGTTGTTGAAGGAGTAGAATCAGGCGCATTCCGCCGCACGCTGAACTCCGTGGCATTTCACAGAGTTTTTAGAATACTCCGTGAGCTCCGCCCACCACTACTGTTGATGAAAATCTGGCCTACCAGGATTACTCCTGCTGGTCAAGCTTTAATTCATATATACCAGAGCGGCTTTGCCCCTGACCATCTGATGGCAGCCAACACTATTTTTTTAATCCAGGCATTGGACTATTTCTCATGTAACCAGACTAGTGCAGCAATAATAATGATCAATGCGGAGAAGGCAGTTGATCTGGTCAATTGTGAGGTGTTGTTTTACAGCTTAAGGAGTTTGGTTCTCTAGACAATTTCTTTCAATGGTAGAGAACTTTTACCAAGGTGCATTGGTGAAGATATATGTGAACTCCGGCTTGGTCGGATTAATAGAGGTACTTGTCAGGGGTGCCCTCTATCCCCAATTTTGTATGAGTTTTTTATAGAGCCCCAGTCTGTCAGGATTCGCAGCAATAAGGGGTTTTGTGCACCTCCTGTGGTTTGAATGTCCAACCCGAAGTTATTCGCAGATGACAATATTTTATATTTGAAACCAGAAAACTTGAATGTGCAGAGTGCTTTGGATGGGTTCGATGAATTTACCAGGATAGACCGATACATAATTAATCAAGATAAAACAGAGCTGATTCTTTTCCATGCAGAAGTAGGCGACCTGCCTGTTTCCTAGCAGCATGCTAGCTTTCAGAAACCTATATGTTATCTAGGAATATTAGTTAAGAATAATTATTTAATTTTTTTTCAATTAAATTACATGGCAAAGAGATCAACTACCCCCACCATGATTCACTTTTCAGAAAGTTTATTTGGAACAGGAAAGCCCCTAGGGTCAAACATTCTGTCCTGCAATTACACATTGCGCGGGTAGATTTGGCGCTCCCTCTTGCAGACATACTATGAGGCTTCACTTTTTGACTTCTTGGCAAGACCGGTGGAAGGAAGTGGGGGTAGTAGATCTCTTCTTTTGGAAAAAATGGTCCAGGAACCCGAAATCAGTTTACCAGCATTTATTAAGATAGCAAAACTACCAAAGATAACTAGGTGTAAGGTGCTTCAGGAGATGGCTAGCCGGCTGAGAGCTCTCTTGGCATTGAGTCATGACCCAGAAGGCCATATTTATCTTAAACTGCAGGTGTGCCGCTATTTTGGGCTGAATATCTCCAGAGCCGAGGTCAGGTATTGGAACTCACGCAGCTTTACGGAGCTTGGTCCTTTTATTCCGAGGGACAAACATATTACCTGGCAGGAACTTCTTGTGCGGTGTTGAAACAATTGCTTATTTCTTAGTTCTCAGCAGCTTGTTTTTTTCTAATCAATAATTGTCAGGAAGGAAGTCAAGCCGGCCATCCAGCTATGTGTACGCTGGTGATATCTAGGCTCCAGGGAGTTCGGAAATAGTATAGCTTGCTACTAGTCATGTGGCTCAGGAACTAGTGACTAGTTTTCTTGAAAATATTTGGTTGAAAACCCAGTGTTGTGTTTCTGAAAGTGATTGGCAGATTATCTCGGAGGTCGGCCATTAGTCTTTAACTCCTTTGCTGCTTATCCTCACCCCAGATCCCTCCGAGCCCGTGCTATGCCTTTTTTTGGCTATTTGGTGTAGTTTGCGCTTAGGCCCACATAACGTTTTGGCCACATAATCTGTCCATGCCAAATTTGTGTCCTTTCTTTTTCCAAAATCCTGGAATTCTAAAGGTACCCAGAGTTTTGTGAATTTCCCTGGAAGGGAATGGGATATTAGCTAAAATATAACAATTTTTTTTAGGGGGGGGGGGGTAAATGGGAAAAAATGCAGAAGAAAGTATCAAGTTTTTACTCTGCAAATGGAATTAAACGAAGGGTTTGTTTTGCTAAAATCACAACCTTCTCATCTTCAGGAACAGGCAGACTAGAATCAGAAAACCAAAATTTTCAACACAGTTTTGGCATTTTAGAGGGACATACCCCATTTTTCCTATTTTGTATGCTTTCAACCTCCTTCTAGTTAGTGACGTAAATGGCTGTGAAGCCAAAGGTGGATCCCGGAAAGCTTTTCATTTCTGAAAAGTAGACAAAATTATGAATTTAGCCAGGGGCCATTTGAGTAGATCATTCAAGCTTTTCCTATAGAAAGTAACACGTGAAATAAAAAAAAATGTGGAATAGAGTTGAAAAAAAAGCCATTTGTGTCTTAGGTTTTCATCTGTAACTTTTTCTCAGTATGTCAGTTTCAGTTTTTTTAGAGTAATATACCATTACATCTGTTGGACCTTTCTGATTGCAGGGATATATAGGGCTTGTAGGTTCTCCAAGAACCCAAGTTACCCAGCGTCAATAAGTGAGCTGCACCTTCCAATGGTTTTTCATTGGGAACGGTGATACAGCAATTCATTTGATAACATTTCATGACTGCAAAATAGGTATCAAGGAAGCCTATTTATTCCTGAAATGGGCACAAGATATGGAGCTAAGAAGCAGTGGTCATACTCACATCTTCAGATCTGGAGTTACCCATACTAGTATGTGAATTAGAGGGCATTTCTCAAAATGACTTCTTTCTTACACACTGTATTACATTTGGAAGGCACAAATGCAGAGAAAGACAGAGAAAAACAATTGTCAATAACACTTGTTCCGCCATTCCGTATTTCCCCAAGTCTCCTGATGAAAATGGTACCTCACTTGTTTTTTCCAATGTGCCTAGCTGGGGATTTTGGGCTCTAGCTCAGTTGGCACCTAAGGAAACCTAGCAAACATGTACATTTTTTAAACCTAGACACCTAGGGAATCCAGGATGAGGTGGCTTGTGTGGCTCTCACCAGCTTCTGTTACCCAGAGTCCCTTGCAAACCCCAACATTTGTCTAAAAACACATTTTTCTCACAATTCTGTGATGCAAAGTTCTGGAATCTGAGAGCACCCACCAACTTCCTTACATTCAGCATTCCCCCAAGTTTCCTGATATAAATGGTACCTCACTTGTGTGGATGACCTAATGCCCGCAACAGGAAATGCCCCAAAATGCAACATAGACATATCACATTTTTGCACTGAAAACTGACTTGCTTTTTGCAGTGTGCCTAGCTGTGAATTTTGTGCTCTAACTCAGCTGACACCTAGGGAAACCTAGCAAACCTGTACCTTTTTAAAAACTAGACACCTAAGGGAATCCAGGATGGGGTGACATGTGTCTGGCTCTCATCAGCTTCTGTTACGCAGAATCCCTTGCAAACCTCAGAATTTGCCAAAGAATACATTTTCCTCACATTTCTCTGATGCAAAGTTCTGAAATCTTAGGGGAGCCACAAACTTCCTTCCACCCAGCATTCCTCCAAGTCTTCCAATAAAAATGGTACCTCACTGTGTGCGTAATCCTATTGCCCGCAACAGGAAATGCCCCAAAACGCTACATGGACACATCGCCTTTTACCACTGACAACTGAATTTTTTTCGCAATGTGCCTTGTTGTGGATTTTGGGCTCTAGCTCTGCTCGGGCCTAGGGAAACCTAGCAAACATGTACGTTTTTGAAAACTAGACACCAAGGGGAATCCACGATGGGGTGACTTGTGTGGCTGTCACCAACTTCTGTTATCCAGAATCCCTTACACACCTCACAATGTGTCTAAAAAAATAAAATTTTCCTCACATTTCTGTGATGCAAAGTTCTGGAATCTGAGGGAAGCCACAAACTTCCTTCCACCCAGCATTCCCCCAAGTCTCCTGATAAAAATGGTGACTCACTTGTGTGAGTAGGCCTAATACCCACAACAGGAAATGCCCCAAAACGCGACATGGACACATCACATGTTTTCACTGAGCATGGATTTGTTTTTCGCAATGTGCCTAGCTGTGGATTTTGTGCTCTCATTCACACAGCACCTAGGAGGGAAACCTAACAAACCTGTACATTTTTTAAAACGAAACACCTAGAAGAATCCAGGATGGGGTGACCTGTGTGGCTCTCACCAACTTCTGTTACCCAAAATCCCTTGCAAGCCTCACAATTTGTCTAAAAAAACAAATTTTCCTCACATTTCTGTGATGCAAAGTTCTGGGCTCTGAAAGGAGCCACAAACTTCCTTCCACCGAGCATTTCCCCAGATTTTCCGATAGAAAGGGTACCTCACTTGTGTGAGTAGGCATAATGCCCATGACAGGAAACGCCCCAAAATGCAACATGGACACATCACATTTTTCCACTGAAAACGGACTAGTTTTTTGCAATGTGCCTTGCTGTGGTTTTTTAACTCTAGCTCAGCCGGCACCTAGGGAAACTTGGCAAACCTGTACATTTTCTAAAACTAGACATCTAGAACAATCCAGATGGGGTGATTTGTGTGGCTCTCACTAGCTTCTGTTACCCAGAGTCCCTTGCAAACCTCAAAATTTGTCCAAAATACATTTTCCTCACATTTCTATGATGCATATCTCTGAAATCTGAGAGGAGCTGTTAGAAATGGGATCTTTGGTTGGCAGTCAGGTTACCCCCTGTCCAAGCAAGGACCCTCACTCTAGTAAGGGTAAAAGAGAATCACCCTCAGCTAACCCCTGCTTACCCCCTTGGTAGCTTGGCAGAGCAGTAGGCTTAACTCCAGAGTGCTAGGTGTAAAGTATTTGTACCAACACACATAGTAACTTAATGAAAACACTACAAAATGACACAACACAGGTTTAGAAAAATAGAAATTATTCATCTAAACAAAACAAGACCAAAATGACAAAAATCCAAAATACACTAGTCCAGTTGTTAATTAAAAAGCAAAAAGAGTCCTCATGTTCTTTTAAACACAACGCTAATGCTGTTAGCGTGAAAATGTACCTGGGTTGCGTCAAAAATAAAACCGCACGGGTGAGTGTGAGTCGAAAGAAGCCTGCGATGCGTCTATATCACTCACAAGCGAGACCGTGCGTCGTTTCTCCTTCGGACGGGTCGGCATGCGTCGTGTCTTCTCTCCGCAGGAGAGTGATGCGTCGATCTGGACAAGCACTCTCAGGTCCGGGCAGGCTTTGCGTAGTTTTTACATGCCCAGCGATGTTTGCGTCGGAAATCCTGCCGCAAGGTGATCCAAAAACCACGCAGTGTGGGTTGCGATTTCATCAGCCTCCGTCAGCGATGCGGCACGTCGTTTCACCAGCCGCGTGCGTTGATCTCCCAGCCGCGCTGCAGGCGAAGCATCGATTTCAGCCACGAAGCCAGCGGCGCGTTGTTTTATCAGGAGGTTGGGTAGAAATTTTCCCTGCACTGCGGTCTGTGCGTGGATTTCTCAAACTTGGCTTGCTAGCTTCTCCTTTCATTCAAGGCCCCAGGAACTGGATAGGGCACCACTTGGCAGGGCAGGAGTCTCAGCAGAGGCTCCAGGTGCTTGCAGAGAGAAGTCTTTGCTGTCCCTGAGACTTCTACAACTGGAGGCAAGCTCAATTTCAAGCCCTTGGAGAGTTCTTCACAAGCAGGAAGGCACACAAAGTCCATTCTTTGTCCTCTTGCACAGGCAAAAGCAGCAACTGCAGGATATCTCCACAAAGCACAGTCACAGCAAGGGCAGCTCTTCTTCCTCAGCTCTTCAGCTCTTCTCCAGGCAGAGGTTCCTCTTGGCTTCCATAAGTGATCTAAAGTCTGTGGTTTTGGGTGCTCTTCTTATACCCATTTTGGCCTTTGAAGTAGGCTTACTCCAAAGGAAAGTCTCTCTTGTTTGTGAAATCCTGCCATGCCCAGGCCAGGCCCCAGACACCCACCAGGGGTTGGAGACTGCATTGTGTGAGGGCAAGTACAGCCCTTTCAGGTGTGAGTGACCACTCCTCCCTTCCCTCCTAGCACAGATGGTTCATCAGGATATGCAGGCTACATCCCAGATCCCTTTGTGTCACTATCTAGAGAGAGGTGCAAACAGCCCAACTGTCAAACTGACCCAGATAGGGAATCCACAACCAGGCAAAGTCACATAGTTTAAGGAAGGAAATGCTCACTTTCTAAAAGTGGCATTTTCAAACACACAATCTTAAAATCAACTTTACTAAAAGATGTATTTTTAAATTGTGAGCTCAGAGACCCTAAACTCTGCATGTCTATCGGCTCCTAAAGGGAATCTACAGTTTAATCATATTTAAAGGTAGCCCCCATGTTAACCTATGAGAGGGATAGGCCTTGCAACAGTAAAAACCGAATTTAGCAGTATTTCACTGTTAGGACATATAAAATACATTAGTATATGTCCTACCTTAAACATACACTGCACCCTGCCCCTGGGGCTACCGAGGGCCTATTGTAGGGGTGTCTTACATGTAAGAAAAGGGAAGGTTTAGACCTGGCAAGTGGGTACACTTGCCAAGTCGAATTGGCAGGTTAAAACTGCACACACAGACCCTGCAGTGGCAGGTCTGAGACATGATTACAAGGCTAATAAGGTGGGTGGCACAACCAGTGCTGCAGGCCCACTAGTAGCATTTGATTTACAGGCCCTGGGCACCTCTAGTGCACTGTACTAGGGACTTACCAGTAAATCAAATATGCCAATCATGGATGAACCAATTACATACACATTTTGTATAGGAGCACTTGCACTTTAGCACTGGATAGCAGTGGTAATGTGCCCAGGGTAACAAAAACAGCAAAAACAGAGTCCAGCACACATCAACAACCTGGGAAACAGAGGCAAAAAGTTAGGGGAGACCACGCCAAGGATGCCAAGTCTAGCAGGAGCCACATAATTCCTTCCACCCAGCATTTACCCAAGTCTCCTGATAAAACAATGATACCTCACTTGTATAGCTACACAAGTGAGGTACCATTTTTACCTACTGCTCGCAACAGGAAATGCCCCACAACGCAATGTGGACGCATCACATTTTACCACTGAAAACTGACTCGTTTTTTGCAATATACCTAGCTGTGGATTTTGGTGCTCAGCTTGCACCTAGGAAAACCTAGCAAACCTGTACGTTTTTTAAAACTAGACACCTAGGGAAAACCAGGATGGGGTGACTTGTGTGTCTCTCACTGCCTATCTTTACCTAGATTCCCTTGCAAACCTCAAAGTTTGTCTAAAAAAACACATTTTCCCCACATTTCTGTGATGGAAAGTTATGGAATCTGATGGGAGCCACACATTTCCTATCACTCAGCCTTCCTCTTGGTCTCTCAATAAAAATGATACCTCACTTGTGTTGGTTGGCCAAGTGCCTGCAACAGGGAAGGGCCAAAGACGTGTAGCGATTGAGGGGGCACTAAAGCGTGTCCATAATTGCTGTTTTTTTAAATATGTTTTTAGGCTGAGTCTGCTTTGAGCACCCACACAAGTGAGGTATCATTTTCTACGGGAGGGCAAGAGGTATGCTGGGTGGTAGGAAATTTGTGGTCATTTTTTGTTTCTGGGAGAATATGGCATAGGAATGCAAGGAGAATGTGTGATTTTAGTCACATTTTGAGATTTGCAGGGCATTGTGAGTAAGAAAACCTGTTCGGATCCACAAGGGGCACACCATCCTGTACTTCCCTTGGTGCCTAGTTTTTGAACATATATAAAGTTGGTAGATTTTGCCTAGACAAGAAGCGAGCATTCTACCAAGTCTCTTTCTTCTGTGAGGTCCCAAACACTCAAACTGGTTTTGTTAAAAAGACCCCTCACCCACCTACCTAGTTGGTGGCATGATTCATAATTGGGGGTCCCACCCGTGACACATAGTGCATCTGGGGTGTGTTTCGAAGCCTGATTACAGCAGAGTGGGTTTTTTCGTGAGTTGAATTCCCAACGGAGAGGAGAAGAGTAATAAATAACGTCTTGTGGCTAACTACCATTATTTTTAAACATACATACTGGTTGGATTTGGCACAAGGGTGAGTGATGGTTCAAGATATACAACTTTTCTAACAAGAGATTTTACAAAAAAGAAATGCCCTGTTAATATTTGAAAGGTCAAAAAACTGAACCAATGACTCACAGCTTGTGAGCTGTAAAACCGCGTCAAGGCACCAACCGCTTTGCAGTCCATTCACACACCTTTCATACGTGACACACACAAGACCATTCACACTGCTAGCCGCAGGCTCAGCACGTTACAACACTCACATTAACAGACAATGCCATTCAAGGACCTGTCAATTTCATATGTGCACATGCCTAACACAGCAATCACACCGGCTGATGTAGTGTGTGGACTGGCGTTTCACTAGCAGTGTGTGTAGTTACCAGCAGCAAGTCCTACTCATACACTGCCAGCCAAGCGCCAGCTCACACACACTGCGAGCCAAGTGCCAGTCCACACACACTGTCATCACATTTTTTTTTAACAAAATAGAAAGTACAAAGTCATTTTAAATAGATGCAAAACTACAAACACAACAGCTCTTACTAAATATATCACACCAACCGTGAAACTGAACAAAAAATAGAAAATGATGCAGACCACGCAGTTTACTTTTATGGTCATGGTTGCGCCCAAAAACTCTTTTCCGTTTGGCACTGTTTAAAACATGTGGGTACACACAGCCAAGATTTAGAAGGACAGTCAGAACAGTACATACAAGTCTCCTTCTGCATACCTCTTCGCATACACACTCTACATCTCATACCGGGAAAGTCTTGTTTGGGCGTGGGAGGAATGTGAGCAGCAAAGTAGTGGATCTTTCAATCCAGCCACATCCTCCACCACTCCAACTATAGGAGGTCTTGCCTGCTCCACTATAACAAGGCTCCCTATCACAAACTGCTGAAACTGAACAAATGTCATCTTTGGCTCAGGAGAGCAATCCTTAAATAATACAAAAGGATTGAAGGTTGCTAATTGGAAAAGGTGGGTAGTCAACTTCTTATACCAAATGTAATCTTTACAAACAGCAAGGTTCCAACCTCTGATCTACTCTATCAGGACCAACCATGTGCCTATTACAGTCTAAAATGCACACAGGTCTGTGCACTTCAGCAACCTGACCCCAAACAGTCATAGGTGAAGTACTTTCATCATGGATGGTAGTCAGCATGTGGACACCTCTCCTGTCTGCAAACTTCACAGTTAGAAGCTCATCACTACGCAAAGCACTGCACTGTCCCCTCTTAAGTTTCTCACAAACAAGCTCTTTTAGGTAACTTTTACAGTTACAACGGATTGTACCACAAACAACACTGTCCACTTTGGCCAATTCCCCGAACAATGGAATCCCTACCAGTATACACCCTGAAATTATAGACATATCCAATCCTACACTCAGAAAGCATATACATCTTAATTCCATGACATGCCCTCTTGCAAGGAATGTGCTGCCTAAAAATCAAATGGCCCATGAACAGGACCAAAGAATTGTCAACAGCTATTTCTTTCCCTGAAACATAGATCTCTGAAAACCGATCTACAAAGTATCAAAGACAGGCTGAATCTTAAAAAGATAGTCATGATCTTGCGGCAATGCTAAAGCATTATCAACAAAATGCAGCATCTGAAGCAGAAGCAAATAATGATCACTACTCATGGTTGCAGGAAATATTACTGTTGTCATCAAGGGACTAGTTCAACAATACAAAGAGAGTGACGGCTTCCTTATCAAGCCCATCAAAAAAGTTAAACCCAAGAACTTCAACTCATCTAAATTTGTGGGAGTCCACTGGGTAGCTCTAGAGTAGGCCTTAAGTCTGCCACTGTTGCCCCTCAAACACTGTTCAGCATACAAATTAGTCTGCTCAACAATCTCATCCAAAAATACATCGTCCATAAAGAACTGAAAGAAATGTATAGGCAAAAAGTTTTCAGTATTCACTCAACACCCTATGACACCAGTAAAGGCAGGCAACGCCAGCTCCAGCATGTTTGGGGCAACCAAGAGTTCAACTCTTCCAATGGGAAGCCTTGCAGCCCTAGGCTGAAATTCAGATGCCTCTGCAGATCTGTGTCCTCCTCTAAAAGAGGCACTACTTCCTCAATGAGAGTGGCTTTATCATCAGATGATTCCCCTCGGACAGACAATTCACTGCCAAATACCGTTGGGCCGGCCAAACAGACATGCTCACTTAGCATTTCTCCATCCGGCTGTATTGCACAGCCGCGAGGTGAAAGTGCACAGGATCCCACTCCCTGTTTGAGTGCCGAAGCAGGCCGCTCACACCAGTCACAACACTGTTGTCATGCTGGTGGCAACAGCATTGTGATTGGCTGAGGGGAGTGAGGGAAGAGGACGAGGCTGCTCAGGACGAGGATGAAGATGAAGCCATCTCCTGGTGAACCAGGTAAGTGTTTTTTAATTAAAAAAAAATGTTTATCCTCCCCATCCCCGCCACCCCGTTCAGTGGAAGCCGCTAAAGCCAGAATCTTGCACTTCGTCCTCTCCCTCAGTTGCAGGGTCAGTCTCATAATCATGGTCAGAGGAAGATTCAAAAAGCATACCAACAACATGCTGAGTGGTCATCTTGTGGATAGTTATAATCCTTATTAATAAAGGTAACTTGATAAATAAGTCAACAATAACCAAAACAATATAGAATAAGTAATAAACAACGTGTGGCTTTATCAAAAAGACATAATTACTCAAAAACAATGCCACTCACTTGCCAGAGACAGCTAGACTCACCAGCACCTATTCTGCACAGACACAGCAAGCAGCAACGATTTCCCCATAAGAAAGGAAAAACTAAATAAATTGCTCACTAGACAACACAATACACATCATGCATAAATGCAAGGAGAATTTCACACACAATTAAACAGAAGCTTCTGTTATTACATTGTTTACACAATTTAGAGTAAACAGTACAAAAACATACCAAAAACATGCAACTACACAAACTACAATCATATGCAGGAGTTACAGCAAAGGAAATCAAAAGCTTTGCACTAGAATAAAAAGGAGAAATAAAACATTATAATCATAAATGCAAACAAGGGCAAAAACAAAATAGTTAACAATATAAAACACACAGAAACCTTCCCTGGTGTCTATTGGCTTTCTGTCCCCAATGGGGGCAGATTGGCCCCACAATATGGCCAATCTGCCTGCAGTGGGGCAGAAATCAGCCAAAAGCCTACCAACTCCCTGCTAAAGGAGCCCATGGAGCCACCGACATATCAAAAAGAAAATCCCTGGTGTCTAGTGGGCTAGCCCAAGTGATAGCGCTGCACAAATTTATCAAATAAAATCCCTGGCATCTAATGGGTTTTGACACCCCCCCACTCCCGGGGGCCCAAAACATGGATCAATTATTGCCCCCAAGGGAGTGACCCTTGCCTAAGAGCTCGCTCCCGTAAAAGAATAATGCACCAAAAAATCCCTGGTGGTTTAGTGGGTTTGGGCCAAGAAAAATGGCTGATCTGCTCCCCAGGAGGTTCCAAAACATGGATATAATTATTGCCCCCTAGAGGAGCGACCCTTGTTGAAAGTGTCACTCCCCCACAAAAAAAATCAATTGGGGGATTCCTACTCCACCATCACGTCCCTCACTGCGATCATGGTCACAGGAATCCACTCCAAACAGGCACGGGGGAAAGGAAACCGCCTTTCCCTTCACCCTGTGTCTGTTTCCCATCCCCACCATACCCCTCTGGTTAAGGGCTCACCTGGGATGCATCCTCTCCCAAAGACACGCTGGAAGCAAATGGCTTCCAACGAGTCCCTGGCTGCATGCAATGACATCGGCGCACCAGGAGCCCGCTGACATCATCAGATCGTCATCGGACAAGTTTGGGGGTGTCAGCGGAAGCACCTCCACTGCCATCCCCTGTGGGGAAGAGAAAATGGACTGCCCACGAGGTGAGATCTGTGCTTCCCCCGTGGGCGGGTGCGAAGAAGGAATGGTTCCGTCCTCAGCACACTCCCACCGGTGCTCATGACAGAACCGTTCCATCATGAGCACCGAACAGGTTAAGAGTGGCAAATTTTAAGAGAATGTCCTTTCTGTCATGAAGGATGGTGTATCAAACCCCTGCAGCTCTCCACAGGATGTATTCATCACTTTCGGATCATTGTTTACTTTGCCATCAGGCAAATGCTGGGGATTAGCTTTATATTTCTTGTACTTGACATAAATTGGGGCAGTTTTGTGAAGAGTTATTTGCTTCAGGCCACAGTAGCTTGTAAAGCAGGGTTAGGACTTTTTGGGGTCTCCAAGCAGACCCCGAGCGCCAGCATCAGTAAACGGGGTCAGGCGCTTGTATCTATTGCACTCTCGATTGCTCGCACTTTGCTTCTTCAAAACTGGGGAAAATGATTAGTCCCAAATTTGCAGTCTTGGTTGGAAAAGATGCTTACAACAAAGTAGTTTGAAGAAGCATATGTACAAAGGGTAGGGGGTACAAAATGGTCTATGGCTATCTGGCAGTATATAGAGTTTATTAAATCGGTGATTCCTGCTGACTCCAAATATAAACTGCCATACCTGTAAGGTTGTTCATGCTCTGCTATTTTAGGCAGGGAAGGTATTGACCTGTCTTCATGGTAGCCAAACTGGGTGCTAGGATTATAATCTCTCAATTTTTAGAAGATGTCTACTTTTTGACTTCTACGCTTGCACCATGGTCATTAGGTATGTTGTCAATTTGCTTTAGCTCTAGGAATTCAATATGTTATTTTATGAATTCTACTTTTGCACTGTACTTGCTTAAGCATGATTGCACTTTAATACACTAGCCTCATGGCGTAGTGAACGCTTCAATGAAATATCCAGCAAATGGCAAAATAGTTGCTTACCTGTTGTAATGTTTATTTTAAAGAATTCAATAGGTTATTTCATGATTTCTGGATGGCTTGCACTTTATCTGGTTAAGCATGATTGCACTTTAATATATCTGCCTCATGGGATTCTGACAGGTCTACTGAAAGAAGTAGTAAATGGTAACATGGCTGTTCTGTTCTAATTTGAATGAGGCTATATGCAACTTTGCGAGTTTTTGTGTAGTGGCACTTTAAGTGTCTTAGCACTGCAGCACCTTTAAGCATTCAGCTGGCTATTATGTGTTCTAATCTGCTACAGAGAGGGTTTAAAGCTATTGCCCTTGTTGCTTAACAGGTTTTGGTATTTTGCACTTTGTCACTTTACTTATTTCACCTGTACTGTATATTGTGTTTAATGGTATGTTATCTGGCTCTTTAAGGATACATTTCTGTACCTTGTATACCTTGAATAGTTATGCTTTAACACTGACTATTTTTATTCTTCTCAATAAAAAAGTATGGGATAAGCATGACAAATTATATAACTACATTACAGCCTTATGCTTCTGGTATCAAGCAGAAAGCCATTTGCAACTTATTCTGGCCAGGTGCTTCCCTGATTCTACAATTATATCCACTCACAAAAGGAGTTAACCTCCTCTTTATGAACTTGTTAATTGCCCCTTTTCAGCAACAGAGTCAGTGAAGGCCACCAGAGTTACAAAAAGCTCCTCATTCATCGTTCTGGAAGCTGTCTTGTGATAACTGTCCTCACTACACCGGTTCCCTCATTCTTGCTATTAAGGAATTCATGGTATAAGACATTATTATTCCACACTCTGGCCCTCGTTACAACCGGTGAAGATTGCCATATCATGAGCATGACCGTGTGGTCGATGTGAAACAGCCACACTGCCACCAGTCCCGCCGTGGCCGGCGGTGTGAGGCATGCTGCCGCCCTGCAGAATGTCACCGCTGGCCGTGGCATTCCGCCTGCAGTGGAGGCACTGGCGACGGTGTGGCCATATTTCAAGGGTGTAAACCGCCAGGGTTTTCGCGGCAGTTGCCCCACCACAAAAACCCTGGTGGCAAGAAAACTCATTCCTATCGCACCCACACACACCCATATAGACACATGCCGCACACATACAAGCAGACACCACACACATGCACGTTTGGCAAACATCCACCCCCCCCCCTTATGGTTGTCCCACATACTTGTCTGGGCCACACAGCAGCCCACTTTGAGAAGGTTGTCTGGGAGGAGGCAGATGTCTGCTGTGACGGCCGCAGCGTACCTCACCATCACCACTGGAAAATTACCCCATGGGTCCCAGTCCGCTATTGGCAGTAATGTTTCTCATTGGATGGTGCACGGCAGTGCAGGGACCACCATGCACAAAAGTGGCTGTTAATATGGCAGGGAGAGTCCTGGTGGTGCTGGTGGTGGGACCGCCTCTCTCCTGCCCTTGGTCGGTCTGGTGGTGTTGAATTTCAGGCTGCAATACTGCGGTTTCCACTTAGTGACTCACAATACGGCAGCCACTGTACCTCCACCACTGGTGGTCTGGTGGCGGGTTCCTGCAAGGCGGTCTTGGCCAAAAAATGCCAAACTCGTAACAAGGGCCTCTGTATCTTTGTGCAGTAGTCTTGCACTTTAGAATCCAATGTTTTAATTTGGCTTTCTGCTTTAGCCTCTCTCCAGAAGGACAAGACCTACAATTTAGGTAGGTCAGATTTGTACTTTTTCTGATGCAGATAGAGGATTAATGGGCATTGGACACTAATTTAGTTTGTGCATGCAGTTTTCTTTCCTGATACAATGGAATGCTCTTATCCATACTCTTTTTTTAGTACCACTAAGCAATACTTGGTATCCCTACTTTTTAAACATCTAGGGCCATATTTATACTCCGTTTGCGCCGAAATTGCGTCGTTTTTTTTGACGCAATTTCGACGCAAAACTAACGCCAACTAACGCCATATTTATACTATGGCGTTAGAGGCGAATAGCGCCAAAGTTCCCGGAATGTGCGTCATTTTTTAGCGTGAACCCCTTCCTTGCGTTAATGATATGCAAGGGAGGCGTTCCCGTCTAAAAAATGACTCCCAGGCCTTTACGTGGTATTTATACTCCCGGGCAAAAGAGACGCCCGGGAGTTGGCGTGGCTAAAAACGGCGCATTTGCGCCACTTTTTAACGCCTGCTCAGGGCAGGCGTTAAGGGGCCTGTGGGCTCAAAATGAGCCCACAGGTGCCCTCCCATGCCCCCAGGGACCCCCCCTGCCACCCTTGCCCACCCCAGGAGGACCCCCAAGGATGGAGGGACCCACCCCAGGGACATTCAGGTAAGTTCAGGTAAGTATAATTTTTTATTTTTTATATTTTTTTTTGGTGGCATAGGGGGGCCTTATTTGTGCCCCCCTACATGCCACTATGCCCAATGACCATGCCCAGGGGACAGAAGTCCCCTGGGCATGGCCATTGGGCAAGGGGGCATGACTCCTATCTTTACAATGATAGGAGTCATGTTGATGGGGGATGGGCGTCGTTAAAAAATGGCGCAAGTCGGGTTAAGACGATTTTTTCGACGTAACCTGACTTGCCCCATTTTAAGACGCCCATGCGCCATTTTCCCCCTACGCCGGCGCTGTCTGGTCTACGTGGTTTTTTCCCACGCAAACCAGGCAGCGCCGGTCTGATTGCGCCGTCTAACGCCATTCCATAAATACGGCGCCCGCTTGGCGCTTCAGAATGGCGTTAGACGGCGCAAAACTTTTTGACGCTAAACTGCGTTAGCGCAGTTTAGCGTCAAAAAGTATAAATATGGGCCCTAATGAGTGGGAATGTAATGTTACCCATACTTAAGCTGTACCACCTTACAATATTATGTTATGTTATGTGTATTTGTAAAGCTCACTATCAGCGGTGAAAGTATCCTGGTGCTGAGCTAAGCATGCATGAGCACTACAGTGACAACTCTTCTAACTTATTGTTATTGTTTGCTTGTGCTTTTTCTTACACACTGCTTGACACAGACTATTGCACTGGTATTTCTCTGACTCCTGAAATTGTAGCATTGACGATATAGCAAGAGAAGCACACTCAGAGAGATAAACACGTTGGTTGTACTTCAGTGTAGCTGTTTTAAAACAAAGTCTAGAAAATGAGGCACTGTTAGCATGGGGGGTCCAGGAGCGAAGAACAGCCCTGGAAAATGTGCTGACCAGCTGCTTAATACACAAACTAAGTGTAGCAAATGAGCACAACCTACCCCAGCAGGATTTGGTGGAGAAGGCAAATTGTGCATGTTCCCTTCAAGCTGCTTGCCCGCAGGAGAACTCTCTGTCCATCCTTCCTCACAAGCAGCCCCTTGATCTTCAGCTTGCTAGGTGTTTCCTACCTCTGTATCAGTAAGCCCAGCCTTGTCAAATGGTATAGCATGAGTGGAACACTGAGGGCCTCATTATGAATTTGTCAGGCTGACCGTTGGCCCACCAGACTTGTGGGGAGGAGACCACTACGGAGCTGGAGGTCTCCCCCCTGCCCAATTACATTGTTTCCACTGGGCTGACCAACTGCAGCAGACAGTGCGCATATCAAGGGTGCTGGGCACGGGTCCCCAGCACCAACTTTTCACCAGTCTTTTCATGGCGGGGACACCGCCATGAAATGTCTGGAGGAAAGGGAAGTCGTGATCAGCATGGAGGTACTGAACTCAGCGCCACTGTGACTGACCACAACTTCGACCGCCACCAACCCCTCGGGATTCATGATCCTGGTGGTGGTGGCAGTCCGCCAGGACTGCGGCGGTCGGACCACCACCGTGAATTTGATGGTCGCATGACTCCCAAACTCATAATGAGGTAACCCCCAGATTGGTTACTTTTTAAATAACTATGTCTATATTATTCCACATCGGTAGGAAACTATTCCTGCACAGAATGGCTGTGTGTGAAATCAACAGCAATATTCGTGTTCTGGTGACATATACAAAGAAAAATTATTCTCCTGCTCTCTTTTCCTTGATTCTGTAATGGAGTATCCAAAGCTGAAAAAGGCGTGGGATTATTTCGTGCCGTTCTGAACACCAATCATGTTGACTTCTTAAGCAGTTGAACCACATGGCTCTTTTATTTTCATTGTGCACTGGGTGAAAATATAGTGTAATATAATACAAGAGATTGTGTAATCTTCGTATATATAAAGGGCAGTCTCTAATTTCCTTATAATATGCAAATTTGTGATGCACCCAGTCGCTGATTATAATAAAAAGACGCAGAACTTGACTATTGTAAGTTATTATAGTATAATTCTGACCTCACAATGCCTGCTGCCAGAGCCAGCAGCAAAGGTAAAAGGCAGGGCAGGTCAGGTCACACAGGATAATTGAAGCAGCTGTTTATAGCAACGAAAAAACAGAACATTGTTTTTCTTTCTTCTGCTCTGTTTTATTAGCTTGCAATGATAAGCAGATAATATGTGTTTACTTTTTGCACTCCTTTGATAGAGAAAAGCTAGAGCTATTGCAGCTGTTTTTTTTCCTAAAAAAACTGCTTCGTACTGAACCGTTTCTAATGTATCTGCAACAAATATCTAACAGATTTTTGAACAGGCGCTGCCCGTCTTTTAGGGTGGAGGGGCCATGCCCCACCCACCTTTTGCCCCTCATGAAGAGTGTCTGTCAGGCTGAGCAAAGGTCAGCCTGACAGACACTTTTCATGCTCAGGTCAGGCAGCCAGGAGCAGACTTGCGATTTGCGCAGGCTCCTGGCTGCCTGAGCTGAACTTTGCTGGGCTGAAGAAAAGAGGTCACAGCTCCTATGGGCGTGACGTCCTCAGCTCAGCAAAGGTGCCTCGAGGCCCTCCCCCGGATGACGAGGAAAGCGTCACCAATTGACTTCGACCTGGGCGCTTCAGGTTTAAGCCCTGATGCGCCCAGGGCAAGTGTCAATTAGTGACACCTCGTCACAGAGTGGGGTGGGGTCAGCAGTCTCACTGACCCCATCCCACTATGTGACGAGGCTGGGACTGCTGCCTTCCCTCACTGGCTGACCTGAGGTCAGCCAGTGAGGGAAGGCAGCAGTCCCAACTCTCTTGGGACCTCCGAGGCTGAAGGTAAGTGTGTGTGTGCGATCTTTTTAAATGAATGTTTGGTCCATGCGTGTATGTTTGAATGTTGATGAGTGTTGTTAATGGATGTGCATGCATGCATGTGTGTGTGTGAAAGTGTGCTTCCCGCCCGCCCCCCTCCCTCCTAAAACTGCCGGCCGCCACTGTTTTTGAAGTGCATAATCTTGCACTATATGTTTTACATTCATTCTTCATGTTTGCCAACATGCTCGCTCTTTGATATGAAAGAGCTACACAGCAAGGTTTTAAGTCGTTTGTGGGAAAGGTGATGGTGTGATCCTGTATTATACATAAAAAGCAGTGGTTCCCAACCTGTGGTCCGGGGACCCCCAGGGGTCCGAGACACATTCCCAGGGGGTCCGCAGGCCTGAGCTGGGAGGAAGGCACTTCATCAGCAGGGGACTCTGAGAGTGTGTGTATTTTCATATTTATTACTTCCTTTGTTGAGCAGTTTTAAACACACTGCAAAGGTCCTTGCACTGCAAAAATGAAAGCGTCAAGCTAACTAAAGTGATTAATGTATCTGCTGGAGAGAGATGGGAGTTTTGTCTAGTGGCAATTTTGACTCAAAGGTAGCGCAGATGGTTAATATGCCTGCTGCAAAGAACGTGTATCATGCAAAGAACAGTATTTTATGTGCATGGCACAGTGGGTTACTGCTTTTGTCCCAGAGATTCTTTTGTTACGGTGCAGTTCATAATCGTCATCTAGCACATTGAGCTGTGAACTGCCATTAAAGAGCTGCATGCAAACCGCATGGCACAAATTAGAACGTTGATTTTTTTCCTAGACTTTTGTTTTCCTAATGCTGCAAAAAAAGGTTTGCTTGTGTAGAAATACATTCTTATTGCTAATGTCATCGCTAATCATTGGGCTGGGTTTTGAATCCTAAATTTGTGCTTCTCCAGACGAAGATGCCTACCAGTGTGGTAGAAAATGCCTACCAGTGTGTATGACATGTGAACCCTAAACCTTGTAGTCCCCTGTAAAGTGCCCTGACACCCTACAGTGGTATGAGAGGTGCTATAAAACAAATGAAATACATGTGACAGAAAGGCTAGGGAGAGTTGAGAGGCCCTTCTGGTTTACTTCCTTTCCCATTCAGTTATGTGAAAAAAGCTTTCTCAGATCCTACATACGTAAAAAATAAAAACAGAAATCACTCCGTAAATGTAGAATCTGACCTGAGGATTCACTTTTTTCACAAACATTGAAAAGGTAGTCGCGGAAGTGCAGCGCCAACCTTCCCAATAAAATGTTTAGATTTTTGCATATTTTTTTAATATAAAATAATTTTATCTTTAGTAATTTGAGTATTTGTTTGGGGTGTACTTGTTATATTTTTTGCAAATTACTGTTTTAATGTTTGAAATTTAAATCGAACAAATTGCTGGGGGTCCCCGGCTTCCAGTTATGATCTATTGGGGGTCCTCAGGAGTCAAAAGGTTGGGAACCACTGATATAAAGTACTCCCTGGCGTATGTAATAAGGATATTGAAAGTCACCTCGGAGTTCCATAACATAATGGAACTCGACTTTAGACCTCATCCCTCTATCTGTAACTTCTCAGTGACATACAATATCCTTTTAATGTACGGCAGGGGATACTGTATGGCTGATATAATATAACATAACATGACAAAACATATTATAATATAATATAATATACTCAGAGGAGCGAAAAGGCTGCAAGGGCAAGGTGTAACCTAGTCTAAATTGTCAAGATTTGACAGCTCACACTCTACTAGTGGTCCTTACTTGTGCAAACTTGTGATGTCTGGAGAAGCAGACAACAGCCCCCAGACTGTTGCACAGGTGCTCTTGCAGCACATTCACAATGTGCCCCTTAAGAGGCAGGAATCATAATGCAGCCGCTTTGCAAATTTGAATGTTGAAATGGTAATCTGCTGTACTATATAGGCCTCTCTCCTGTTCCTGCCTCATGAATGGTCTCTGACCATGGAAAAAGACCTACAGGTCCCCTAACGCCTGACAATACCCAGGCGTTAAATAATGGCGCTAAGAAAGCTTAGCGCCATTATTTAAGGCCCCCACCCCACCCTGTGCCGGATTTTAGTACGGAGGATAAATATGGCTCAAGGGCCATATCGTCATTTTCTGCACTGGAACTCCTACCTTGCATGTCATTGACGCAAGGTAGGTTTCCACGTCCAGAAAATGACGTTAATTCCATAGGTTTGGAGCTATAGAGTTAGGTTAGCGATGAATTAGCATCATAAAAATTATTCTAATTCAGAGCAAACCAAGTATAAATATGCCCCTTAGTGCACCCACTTGACCTATACTGAAATCATTCTTCTGACACTTCACTATGTCAGAGGGCCTGAGACATCATTACAGTAATCGTGCACTCAGGGTGTAATTATTAGAAATAAAATGCTTTCAATGGGTGTAAACGATCTTTTATTCATTCATTATTCATTCATTTGGCAACTGAAACACGCATGTCGAACACTCTGCTTGAACTATCGTTATATACTTTTCTCCTTTGAACATTACATATAGGGGCATATTTATACTCTGTTTGCACCGAATTAGTGTCATTTTTTTTAACTCTAATTCGGTGCAAAACTAACTCCATATTTATACTTTGGTGCTAGACCCCTCTAGCACCAAATTTATGGAGTTAAAGTCATTTTTTGAAAGTGGAGACCTACTTTGCCTTAATGAAATGCAAGGTAGGCGTTCCCGTGCAAAAAATGACTCTATGGCCTTAACGCCATATTTAGGGGCATATTTATACTCTGCAACATATTTATACTCTGTTTGCACCGAATTAGTGTAATTTTTTTTTTACTGTAATTCGGTGCAAAACTAACTCCATATTTATACTTTGGTGCTAGACCCATCTAGCACCATGGCCCTGATTTAAACTTTTTTTGCACCGCATTAACGTCATTTTATGACGCAAAAGTGGCGCAAACTTACAAAATATTGGCCCTTATTTATACTTTTTGCTGCAAAACTGCACTAACTCAGTTTTGCACCAAAAAGTTTAGCACCGGCTTGCACCATTTCTGTGCACCAGCCGGGCACCATATTTATGGAATGGTGCAAGTCGGTGCACAGGGTAGGCTAGAGTTTAAAAAAATGACTTTAGTCGGGTGGGGCTGGCAGTATAGAAGAAGAGGGTTTAGCACCAAAAAATGGCTTTAGGCAGGTTAGAGTAAAAAAAAATGACTCTAACCAGATTAGCGTCATTTTATGGTGCTAAACCTACCATGCCACATGACTCTTGCCTTAGAAAAGGCAGGAGTCATGCCTACTACCCCAGTGGCCAGCACAGAGGACAGGGGTCCCCTGGGCATGGCCATTGCACCCTGTGCCATGTATGGGGGCCCATTTCAGGGCCCCCTATGGCACTTTAAAAAATAAAGGGCCATATTTATACTCCGTTTGCGCCGAAATTGCGTCGTTTTTTTTTACGCAATTTCGACGCAAAACTAACGCCAACTAACGCCATATTTATACTATGGCGTTAGAGGCGAATAGCGCCAAAGTTCCCGGAATGTGCGTCATTTTTTAGCGTGAACCCCTTCCTTGCGTTAATGATATGCAAGGGAGGCGTTCCCGTCTAAAAAATGACTCCCAGGACTTTACGTGGTATTTATACTCCCGGGCAAAAGAGACGCCCGGGAGTTGGCGTGGCTAAAAACGGCGCATTTGCGCCACTTTTTAACGCCTGCTCAGGGCAGGCGTTAAGGGGCCTGTGGGCTCAAAATGAGCCCACAGGTGCCCTCCCATGCCCCCAGGGACCCCCCCTGCCACCCTTGCCCACCCCAGGAGGACCCCCAAGGATGGAGGGACCCACCCCAGGGACATTCAGGTAAGTTCAGGTAAGTATAATTTTTTTTTTTTTTATATTTTGTTTTGGTGGCATAGGGGAGGCTTATTTGTGCCCCCCTACATGCCACTATGCCCAATGACCATGCCCAGGGGACACAAGTCCCCTGGGCATGGCCATTGGGCAAGGGGGCATGACTCCTATCTTTACAATGATAGGAGTCATGTTGATGGGGGATGGGCGTCGTTAAAAAATGGCGCAAGTCGGGTTAAGACGATTTTTTCGACGTAACCTGACTTGCCCCATTTTAAGACGCCCATGCGCCATTTTCCCCCTACGCCGGCGCTGTCTGGTCTACGTGGTTTTTTCCCACGCAAACCAGGCAGCGCCGGTCTGATTGCGCCGTCTAACGCCATTCCATAAATACGGCGCCCGCATGGCGCTTCAGAATGGCGTTAGACGGCGCAAAACTTTTTGACGCTAAACTGCGTTAGCGCAGTTTAGCGTCAAAAAGTATAAATATGGCCCAAAATGCACTTACCTGTACTTACCTGGGATGGGGTCCCCCATCCTCGCAGTCCCTCTAGTGTGGGTGGGGGTGCCCCTAGGGCCTAGGGAGGGCACCTCTGGGCTTATTCTATGGTGTTCCACCATGGAAATAGGGCCACAGGTCCCCTAACGCCTGCCCTGACCCTGGTCTTAAAAAATGGGGCAAAGCAAGCTTTGCACCATTTTTTGACCCCTCCTCCCTCCCTTGCACCATTTTTACATGGGAGTATAAATATGGTGTTAAGGCCATAGAGTCATTTTTTTGCACGGGAACGCCTACCTTGCATCTCATTAAGGCAAGGTAGGTTTCCACTTCCAAAAAATGACTTTAACTCCATAAATTTGGTGCTAGACGGGTCTAGCACCAAAGTATAAATATGGAGTTAGTTTTGCACTGAATTAGAGTAAAAACAAAATTACGCTAATTCAGTGTAAACAGAGTATAAATATGTCCCTTAGCGTCAAAAAATGATGCTAATCTGGTCATAATCATTTATTTTGACTCAAAACTGCCTAACGTCATTTTTTTTTAAGCTAGCCTACCCTTTGCACCGGCTTGCACCATTCCATAAATATGGTGCCCAGCTGGTGCTAAAAAATGGTGCAAGCCGGTGCAAAACTTTTTGGGGTAAAACTGCCTTAGTGCAGTTTTGCACCAAAAAGTATAAATAAGGCCCATAATCTATTGCCATAATCAGTCTTAATATTCCTTGTGTAGAAATACTACTGGCATGTACTGTAATTAACTTGATTAGAGTTAATAAAGCTTATATATTTCACCATAAAATATATCTTACAAACATATGGTGAACACAGCTTACTCTGGGTTGATTCATCGGATTCCCCAGGGGACGTAAGTGAATTTCATTTTTTGATATGCACTATAAGTACATCAGCGAACATATCACTCCGAACAGTGCCTTCGTTTGGTGTGCTGCCAACACCTTTCTCTTGCTTTTGTGTAACTGTATTGTTCGTTTTCAAAGCAAGGAGAGTTTCTCTTCACTTTGTCACACCACCTCTCTACACCTTTAGTATTTTAGGATTTCACCTTTCGTTGGGTAGTCTGCACACATCCGCCATGACACATCACCCTTCACTCTCTCTCACAGTCCCACCATATAGTCCTCAAAACAGTCAGGAAAACAGGGAAACCTCTATTAGCTCAATGATGCTAATCACCCATTGACTTCTGCAAGTTCAGTTGTACTATTTTCCATGTGGTACACCTGTAGTTCAGCAGTGTTCTGAGTCAGGAAGCTAAGGTCACTGAGACACATGTTGTGGTCTTTAGGACCTCGGTAAATCTTCAGGAGTAGCTCTGTGAGCTACTCAGGAGCTACCCGTACAAAGGCTACCTGAGGATTAGAACCATAATCTCTGCACCTCCTGGGCCCTACCTTTCTGTTCTGCTACTAGCTCCTAAGTTTGTCTTCCTGCATCTCCTAACTAACACACATTTTCTCCACCTCTCTACCAGTTCCAATATTTCAAGAATGAAACTTCAGGAGTCTTCATCTCTGGAATCCCTGGAGCATTCAGCCAGCAACACACAAAGACTGATCATATAGGTAAACACAACAGAAAGCCAGAGGAAATGCAACTGACATTCATTAAGCAAATAATTGTCTCTGTATCCTATTTAATTTAAGTGACATTGGCACACTGTGAGTCATTCCAGCACCACTCCAGCGAAACAGACACAGCCAATTATCTGAAATGCTGTCCACATAGGTTTTACATATTCTCCAGTGCTCATATAGAAATTATGGATGATACATACATAAAGACATTTGTTCATACCAACGTTCATTCATGTAAGACCGGCATGGCAATATAAATAAATACACTGCTTTCTGCCCAAGTACTTACAGATCTATGCATCTTTAATAAGGTCTGGAAATACACATTTCTTATATTTTATTTTAATTCTCATCATACCAATACTTCTCAATTGAACACCCACATTGGTACTGATGAAATCTTCTACACCATTCTATTATATCTGAAGCGTAGGCTAGAACCTGATGAACATCTGCCTGTCAAATTGCATTGCTTTTATTTCCTTCTTCTATTACATATACACTCACAAAGTAGAAGGGACTTAAAACTGATCAATGTATTCCAGTCTGATTGTATGATGGGTATTGATTTACCACTGGGGAAAAATAACTCAGCCCTATTGAGTACTCTCCATCACACAAATAATTAAATGATTGTGTACCCACTGTAGTATGTATATATTCACCCCAATTGACACTAAATTGCTGCCAAACTCTTCTTGGAACGGGCGCCTCCGTCGGGTAAGTGGCCACATGCATTAAATTTTAAAACAAATGTCACAAGGACAGGAGCACTCAGCAGGTTTGAAATAGCCAATTTATTGAAGACCAACAGACGCGTTTTGGCAGAAGTGCCTTTTTCAATGTCGGTTACACAAACGATATCCATTGACAAGTCTTAAGTAAGACTCTAAACCCTCTGATTGGATGATGGATCCTGGAAAACAAAAGAGGACTGTATGAATTGGTTCCTCTCCATGTCGCCATCATAGTACCTATTTTTCAAACATTGGTTGATCCCAATTTTCAAGCTTGTGGGTTCTATTTCCAAGATCCACCACCTCACTGGGGCAAATGCTAGTAAATCTATACGGGGGAGCCGGAGCTCCAACGACCGTTATCTCCCTGGGGCAATCAACTATTATGTATGCTGGCAGGCTGCGCACCCCAGCAGCCCCAGGCACTACCACCTCCCTGAGGCAAAAAACATAATCTATAGGGGGGGCGTGTGGCCCCCACAACCATGGGGACTGCCACCTCCCCGGGCCATAAACATAAAATATGGGGGCTCATAGCCTCCCCCCGGCACCCCAGCGACCACCACCTCCCCAGGGCTAAATGCAAACGATGGAGGGAGGCCGGGCGGCCCCCCCATCTTGGAGCCATGGATGGCTCTGGGAACCGCTTCCCCCCTCAGGGCTGGCTACTGCTACCTCCTGGGGTGCCCGCCCTCAGGAGGTAGCTGTCTGGATTCACGTATAGTAATTTTAATTACTTTCCGGTAAAAAAACATAGAAATTCACTGAAAAAAACAAAGTTTACAGGGACATTATAGTTAGGAAATAGAATTAAAAATACCATAGAAATTAAATAAAAAAACAAAGTCTACAGGGATGTTATAGTTAGGCTCACATTTCAAATGTACCAAACCATAGAAATTCACCTATTATAGTTAGAGTTATTCCATGTAACTATAACTCATGCCCTCGCCATGCACTGCTAACTACCCCAGATATTACAGCACTCATGAAATCTTTTATAACATAATTGATAATATCACTGGAACATTTGTTGGGAAAATATTCATTAAAAAACTGTGCATGGCGGGGCACGAGTTATAGTTACCTTAGGGCACATGTTATAGTTACTTAAAATAACTCTAACCCCATGGCCAGGACTCCCATGTGGGCAGTTAACAGAAATGTAAGTCCCTGTTTGCACTTTCCAGGGCAGGGGACATAGAATTGCACCTTTCTGGCTGGAGCAGAGGCAAAAGCAGCTCCTGAAGGCCAAAAGCAGATCAATGAAGTCAGCCGGGCTGTGGGGCACATGGGCCTTCCCTCACAGTCCACAATGGCTCACAGTGGTGTGGGTGCCCTGGGTGGGTCTGGGGAAACAAAAAAAACAAAAAAAAGCAGTGCTGGCTCCCTTTGACACTCACGATTGGTACCAGCTGCGGATTTGGTGCTTCCACCAATGACTCAAAAGGTTGCGTGTGCCTTGGATGGGACCGGGCAATTCACTCCAAAAAATATATAAAAAACTAAAAGTGTGACTGACTCCGCACGGCCCAATACTTTAGGGGCGGCGTGCAGGGGGCCAGTGGGACAAAAACAAGCTATGGGGGTTCTAGGTGGGACCAAGACCTCCACAAAAATAATAACTACAAAAAAACTAGAAAGAATAATAAGACCAAGATGAAGAGAAGGCAATCGAGGACGAGGACAAGGTGGCAGGAGGAGGATGTCCCCACCTGAAAAAACATTACACTTGAAAAAATGATGGCGTTGTGAAAGGACTTGAAATGATTGAGCTCTCCTTCATCCAGTGAAACACATGGTCTATACAAAGGATGATGTTGGCTCGGCTCCCTTGTCTTTTCCAACTGAATGTGGGTTGGGTTGGCACCCACATATATATTAAAGTTCACAAAGGGCAGCTCAATATAAGGGAACATAAGAAAATTAGACAAGAGAAGGTATTTTCTTGGGGGTAAACCACATAGGGACTGTACACAATAGCCTGCTTTTTTACCACTATATGTGGATAATGATTTTCTTCTCCTTGTCCATGGAGAGGAAGAGCTCTTATCTAATAGTGACTATGGTCAATTTGGTGCCTCTTCCTAGTCTGGATCCTTACTGAAAATCTTCAGAAGATACTCTTGAAGTTTTCTTGAAACCTAACCACCCCTGATTTTTGCTACAGTATGAGTGATAGTTTGCAAATAACTTTATGTCTGCAGATATTCTTTCAAGAGAGGGTGCAATGATATATTAAAAAAATTCCTGGGGACACCCCAGGAAGACAATAATCATGTTTATAATGTGGGTAGCAAGAGAGGATATGAATTTGTTAAAAAATGCAGTTGAGCAGAGATTTATATAGTGGTAGCATTAGAAGCTTTGTCCAGAGGGCTAAGGTAAACACCTCATCAGTCTCAAGTGGAGTTGAAGATGCTGGGAATGAACTTCCTGCTTTGTTGCCCAAGAAAAAGGGTGACTCCACATAGCCATGGTGCCACCCTGCACTTACAAGTATGTGTAAAAGGTGTAGAGTATCCAAATAAGAGAGCTCCAATTAGGAGAAAAATCGACAAATAGTAAAAAAAAAACTCTTTGGCAATCAAGCAGCTCTTTATTGAAATGAATATCAAAACAGATGGTAATAGCAAGGCACCAAACTTCCACTGATTTCAGAGAAGAGGAAAGAGCCAACCAAGAACTTCGAGAAGTTGATCCAGTAGAAGTTCCAACTGCAAGAGGCAAAAACAGGAAGAGAAATAGTGACACAGAAGTCAAACAAGCAACTAAAATAGAGGAAGGCATTATAATGTATCGATAACTTGTAAACAAACTTCAGATAGAATTTGCTAGAAAGATCAACATCTTGAGGTACCTTATACAGCTTATCGACTGATCTTTCCTGAAACACACGGTGGTACATGTGTTGAAGTCTGCGTTTACATTCTTTGCTCAGCCCTGAATTCTGAATTTCCTGTGCTACCATTCTCATCCAGTGCTCTGTAGGGCTCGCAGACCACACCTTCAGGTGACTGCATGCACAGAAACACCTTTGTGGTCTAGTTGTTGAGTACACTTACACAAACATCAAGTGATATATTGCCTGATGTTTCAATGTGGTAGAAGAACATTGTTATCAGGGCCAGACTGGGAACCCAAAGCAGCCTTTGCAATTTTCTCAGACCAGCCCCCGGGTCAGGGTGGGGTTTGGGGCAGGGGAGAATGAACCACTGCTGCTTTTGTTCTTTTGTTACTGGGTGCCAATATTGCAGCACTGCTGCAAAACTGGGCCCCAGTAACAAAACTGACCCCCGCTGCTGAAAAACCGGCCCCTCACCCTTCCAGCCCCCGGGACATCGCTGATGCCCTCTACAGTCAGGCTGGCCCTGATTGTTATGGAAGTAGTCCAGTGAGTGAATAGTGGGGTTATTCCAATTAGATTGAGGATCATGAATTTGGTTCCATTGGACTTAAAAACTATAATAATGTTTCCACAGCACTCTAATGATATACATGGGTTACTTTTTATGGCATCAGTATTAGATACATTAAACAGTTCTTGGTGTATTGACAATCTCCTTGATTTGACTGGAAGACTAATTAATACCTTTAGAGAAGTAAGCCATTCTGTTTCAATTGAAGACATTGTGATCACCTCTCCTGTATTTCCTGCAGCAGTACATGCCCTCTTCATTGAGGGCATTCTACAGTCCCATAACCATTATGGGCCATTCAGATTGTGCCAATCCACTGCCACATGCTTAAATGCCAACATTTCTGAAAATGCTTTGTGGAGTAGGGTGTTCTGGTTCTTATAAAATAGGTTTTTATTCTTATACTCACTGCTGAATATGTACCCCTAGGTTTAAGACTCCAAATGCCTACTATTCAATAAAAAGCACATACTGGGGTACTCTTTCTTAGATTCAAACCCAAGCACCAAATGTTTTTCTTCTAGCCTATCTAGCTCCATCCCTGGACTGAATAAACTACTTTTCAGATCTGTTCGAGCTTGTGCTCCCTGTGGGACACCATTACATTCCCAGATAAAATTTCATCATGGGAGAGGCTAAGCTTTTACATAAGTACAATATGAATTTGTTACTGAATAAGATAAATCAACTGCTCTCGTGCATTGACTCATTATATGTGAGCATAACCACATAGTTAACTTTGAAGACGCCCCCTCCTCAACTTTTGTCCATTTAGACACCATCTCCCCTTAAGAGAATTGTTCCACATTTCATAACCTCTGTCTTTTTTGGGTGAATGTTAAGTCCATTGACTGAGAGAAAGTGTCTGTGTCACCAACATGTTTTTGAAACCCTTTAAGTGCACGAGGAAAGACAGCAAGTTCACCTGTACACAGAGAAAGTGGCTGTGGGACATCCAGAATTTTGGTGGCCAACGTTTTGATTGATCTGAGGTAGTCTGCATGGTCTGATAAAACATTAAATACGATATAAGCCGGTGATCAACCTGTCCCAGGCCATGTACAAATGGGATCCTAATCGAATTCCCCTCTGCCTCGAAGTGGGATGCATTCCATGTGTCGGGACAGATCTTGGTCTAGTTTTAGAAAATAAATATCAATTTATTCTTTGCTTTTTTTATTTTCTGTGAAAGATGTCAAAAACTGTGTCTTCAGAATCTAGCACCAAATATCTGGATTCTACCTTTCTTGGTATTACCACCACTGCTACTACTACTGCCTCTGTGCCAATGTACCACAGCACATTTCTGTAGTACAGCATGCTTCTGGGTATCTCGAGGTGCTGAACCATATCAAAATGGTGTCCAAATGATCAACTACACTCCGAGAACTTTGCAATCTGAAAACACCAAAAACATCGTAATGCACCAATATGTGAAAGAGAGATCCACAGGGAGGCAAGTAAACCACTTGATGACTTTCCCACACAAAATGGAGAGACTTCCCTTTTGTGGGATGAATAGGAATGGTGAACTGAGCATCGTGCAAGCTAGAGCGACTGATGTTAATGGACACAAGGAGTGTTGCCCTGCCACCCTCGGGACAAAGGCAGGAACAGGGAAAAAACACAGAGCACCTGAAAAGAAATTACTGCTCCGTGTGCTGAATCTCTGGGGTGAACTCTAGTGATGTCTTACTGCACAGGTGCCAGGATGAGTGAAAAGCAACGTAGATAGATGTCTGGGTGAAAGGATGAATGGATGAGTGACAGGGTAAATTGATGGATGGATGAACAGGTGAATGGATGAGTAAGTGAAAGCATGGATGGATCAGTGAAAGGGTAAATGGAGGGATAGATGAGTGGATGGATGTATGGAACAAAGTCGGGATGGATTGGTTTAAAGATGGATGGCTGAGTGAAAGGGTAGATAGATGGATGAGCCAAAGGAAGGACGATGGATGGATAGAGTCAAAGGATGGATAGATGGAGCCAAAGGGTGGATGGATGAGTGTAAAGATAGATGAATGATTGAAAGGCTGGATTAATGGATGGATGAAAGGGGGGATGGACAAGTGACAGGATGGATGATTGAGTGGATGGATAGGTTTGATGGACAGGTTTGAAGATGGATGGATAGGTTTGGATACTGATGGACGGCAGATGGAATGGTGACAGAATAAATGATGGATGAAAGATTGAATGGATGAATGTAAAGGTCGATGGTGGATAGAATATCAGCAGGTGGATGGATGGATGGAAGGATGAATGGACAGACACTTGGACAAGCAAGCTCTTCTCGGGAGGGTCGCAATGACTTGCTTTGTTTGCTTGGTGCCACAAGAGCTTTGGTTCGAAGCGGCGTTATTGTAATTTTCTGGCTACTCACTTGTTCTGCATTTTGCTAATAAAAGAGCAAATCTTGGTGGTGAAGAAAGATGGTGAGGCATTTAATGCCTATGCTAAAGTTGTTATAAGGCCTGACCTTTGCATGATGGGGGATCCACGTAGCAGGAAGATTTAGAAGCCCTGTCTTCACAAGCATTTCAATTCCTCTCCCTGCAGGGCAAGAGAGGCATGGAAAATATTTAGGAAGTGTCTTCACGCTTGTGCTATATTGCCTATGCTAATGCTCTTTCCTCTTTCTTAAACTCCAAGCACCCCTGCAGGCTACTTTTCATTATTAATTAGTCTTTTTCCTAATAAGTGCTCCCATTTCTCCATTCTTCTCTGTGCCTTCTTCCAGCATGCTGGGGCATAGCTTCCATTGGTGCATCAGGTGCAGCTACACCAGGGCCCCTGGGGCTTTATTGGACCCTAATAATTGCTGTATTTTACTACCGCAACAGCAGTCAAAAGAGCCATTATTTGCTTGCACCAGGGCACACGGCATTGTTGCTACACTACTCCCAACAGGCACCTCCTCGCTTCAGATTCACATTCTTTTTTTTAAGGTAAATCAGCTTTATTAAAATCAAAATACATATGGGTCATATAATAACAATACAAGATATCTGTCACAATGATAATGATGTAATTTGGAAAGGAATTGTAAAAGCTGTTTAACATTTTAAAGTATAAAATGGGGGAAAAAACAATGAAAACGGAACAAGACCAGTTAAAATAAGAAAGATACATTGGGTCTTAAAAGGCTCAAAAAAATAAAAAAGTTATATTCAATAAAGCATAAAGTTAAGCTAAATTTAGATTCACTCAAGAACAGAAAAGAATAAAGAATTCATGGTGGCTTAAAATTCTCAGATAATGTACAATTAGTAGAATTACAAGCAACAGCATTAAGATAATCAGTCAAAGGTAACCAGTACAAATCTCTATTTATGGAGGGGCAGCATAAAGAGGTAAAAGCAATATCTAGTCTATGGTAGTGGCAAAACATTATACCACCAAGCCTTATAGGAAATGTTGGATGAATTTTTCCAATTAAGAGTAATTTGCTGAAAGGCTAAAGCTAACATGAGATCCAACAGCTTTAAATTATCAGCATTTGAAACAATTTTAGCAGCGCAGCTACCTAAAAAAAGCACTGAGGGAGATAATTGGGATCGCAAATGAAAAATGGAGGTAAGCTGACACCAAACTTTTCTCCAAAAAGAGGAAGTGGGGGACATTCCAAAAGGATATGCAGAAGATCTCCCTTTGGGCTATCGCAGGACCAGCAGTTTGAAGTGGAGGATACAGAACATTTTGCTGTAGTAGAAGGGGTAATATAATGTCTGTGGTAAAGAAAGAAAAGTGACTGTGTGGTAGAAGCAGATCTAAATATTTTATAGGATCGATGCCACACCTTATTCCAGAAGGAAACAGTCCAGGTACATCCCAAATCCAATTCCCATTGAGACTCAATTTTAAATTTAGGACGTGTCAAAACAGGAGAATGAAAAAGTTTATAAATATTTGATGCCTTAGGATATGGGGTAAGAAAGGAGGACAAAGAAAAGGGTAATTCTGAAGAGGAAGGAAGGGAAGGCAAGGGAAAAAAGTACATCAAGAATAACATTAATAAGAAGAAGATATTTAGGCATAAATGAATTGGGACAATGAAATAGAAGTTTGAATTGTGAAAAAGAAAGTGGAGTATCATTGGAGAATAAATCCTTGACCCACGCTATATTTCTTTGTCTCCAGGATTTCCAAAATAAAGGTTTTTTATTAATAGCGATGAGACGAATATGCCAAATAGGGGAATTCATAAAAGAGGAATAAGTGACGGCTGGAGGTAAATAGTGAGAGCACAGAGCCTGATGGGGAGATTCATCTAGAAGCTTGACGCAAACAAAAGGATTTGTAATATAGTCTGAAATCAGGAAAATTGGCTTCTCCCTCCTGTTTAGAATGATGAAGATGAATAAGGGAAATTCTAGATTTCTTATTGTTTCAGAGGAATTTAGACAATCTGGAGACCAATTGTTTAAAAAAAGTAACAGGTAGAGGAAGCGGAAGCGGAATCATGGATAGAATATATAACATGTTAGGAGAAATCATCATTTTGATAGAGTCAAGACGACCCCACCAAGATAAAAATAAGGTATTCCATGACAAAATAGATCTATCAACCTTCTCTAAAGCATCTGAGACATTTACTTCAATGGACTTTTTAATGGATGAGGTGAACCAAATACCTAAATATTTAATCTTGGAAGAGTTCCAGTGAAAGCCAGTAATATCAAACGATGATCTAAAACAAAATGTTTGTTAGAGGAAGGATTTCAGTTTTATCTGAATTTATCTTAAAACCGGAAATCAAAGAAAAGTCTTTAATCTCCCGAAGTAGAAACGGAATCGAGAGTTCAGGATTTGAGATATATAAAAGTATATCATCTGCCTATGCCGTTAATTTTAAGTGTTTCTCGCCATAATGGAAACCCTCAATTTTAATGTTATTTCTAATACAGGATAGAAAGGGCTCTAGAGCTAGAATAAATAGTAGTGGAGAGAGCGGACACACTTGACGTACACCTCGACGTAATACAAAGCATCTGGACAATTTCCCATTTACCAATATCAATGCCATTGGGGATTGATAAAGCAAAGAGATAAATGAAATGAAATGAGGCCCTAAACCATGCCAGGCTAAAGCTTTTAATAGAAAAGACCAGTCTAACTGATCAAACGCTTTATCAGCATCTATGGAAATTGCTGCTAAAGAGTATGAAAGAGCGGGAGCTTTGCTGAGTACATTGAAGAATGTTCTAGAGTTGTCAAAAGCAAGTCTACCTTTGACATGACCCATTTGCTCCTTACATATCAGCGCAGGTAAAAGGGTATCAAGACGTAAGGCTAATAATTTAGCAAAGATCTTATAATCTGTATTGAGAAGAGAGATTGGTCTATAATTTTTACAGAAAGTATGATCCTTACCTTCCTTTGGAATTAAGCAAATCGAAGCTTCTTGAAATGTTCCCCCTGTACAACCAGAATCCATGAAGAATTGAAAAAGCGGAAAAAGTTTGGGAAGTAATATGTCAGAAAAATGTAGAAAAAATTCCACTGTAAATCCATCCGGACCAGGAGTTTTACCTTTTTTTAGAGATTGAAGGGCTTTAAAAATTTCTAACGAATAAATATCTACTTCAAGTGAAGTAGCATCAACAAGTGTCTTATTAGGGTTTGGAATGTTCTTTAAATAATCATCAATCTGTAAGGAGGTCGGGACTGACTCAGGAGCATAAAGTGTCTGGTAATAATTCACAAATTCAGCTAAGATATCTTCATCCTTAAAAAGGGACTCACTAGTATCTGTAAATAAAGACTTCACAGTATGGCGTTGCTTTTGTACTTTTAAATAATTAGCCAGAAGTTTCCCCAATCTATTTTGACCTCCATAATAACGGGCACTACTACGTAGAAGAAAAGAGGAGACATTATCCATTGAGATTTTGTTATATTGCAAATTTGCTTGAATAAATTCTTGTAGATTAAAATTAGAGGAGGAAGAATAATATTGATGTTCTAACCGTTTAATTTTGAGAAGCAGAGATTGATGCTGTGCATTAAAAGTGTTCTTTTTATTAGAGACAACATTTATTATATGACCACGAGCCATAGCCTTAAATGAGTCCCATAACAATTGTGGAGAAACACGAGAATCCTCATTAAATCGGAAACATTCCTCCGCAAAAGCAACAATGGAAGTGGAAAATTTAGACTCAAGTCACAAAGAATTATTAAATCCCCACCTATTGGATTTGGGATGTAGCGGGAGCAAATCAAAATCTGTGATGACTGGAACATGATCAGATATTACCACCGGTTCAGGAGGAATTAATAAGATTTTCGGATAGTGATTTAGAAACAAAAATATGATCAAGTCTAGATAAGGAGCCATGTGGTGGAGAATAAAACGAAAAATTCCTACTATCAGGATTACAGGTTCTCCATGAATCAATTAAATTACATTGTGAGAAAAATGCCTTAAATTGTTTATGCATTTTATGGGGAGAAAATTTAATGACAGATTGCCTATCTATAAAAGGATCAATAATTTGATTGCAATCCCCTCCAAGAAGAAAAAATTCATCATTATAATGCAAACATTGTTTAGTAATATTAGACCAGAAAAGATAATCTGAGTTATTAGGACCATAAATATTACCAATAGTCATTATAATCCCATTAATACTTAGCCTCACAAAGAGCCATCTACCATCGGAATCCGAGTCTTGCGAAATAACCTTAACTGATATTTTTTTATGGCAGAGCACAATTACACCATTTTTCTTTGTAGATGAAGGAGAAGTAAAAGCATTGCCCACCCAACCTCTTTTAAGTTTCAGAGCTTCAGAATCCATCAAATGGGTGGAGAAGTGAGGCACAATGGTTAGAGTGGCAGACCCTGATGCAGAGATCTGGCCCAGGCCCAGGGTTAAATTCCTGCCTCTGTGGGGCTTGGGCTCAATTCCCTTGGACCTGATAATTCTCACCTCAGTGCCTAATCTAATGAATGGGTCCCACTCTGGGCAATAGCTTGCTTGATCTCCACAATGACCCTGACAGTTCTTAGATGCCTGGCTTCACCCTGGGGGTTTCCCAGGAGTGGGTGCCTCACAGGGAAAAGCCAGGAGGGGTTCCACAGCAGTATGCGTACAGCACCTTGAGAACCTACCGGGTGAGTAGTGCGTTATACAAGTGCGAAGTTTTTTTGTAAAAGAACCAAGTCTGGATTATATTTAGCTAAATGGGATAAAATTCTCTGCCTTTTAATTGGGTTAATAAATCCTTTGAGATTCCAAGAAATAACTCTGAATTGTTACGTCACATAACCATATATATACACGAAAGGTCTTGTACCATAAATAACTGAAAGTACATATAGGGAAAGGAAAACAAGAAAAACAGAGAGAATAGTAAAGGGAAAACAGCAAGAAAAAAGATAGAAAATATTTTTTTTTAAAAGAAGAGAAAGTACATGCCAAATAAAGACGACTGCAAAAACATACCTGAGGTGAATGAACAATAGGGGAGAGGTGATGACAGCACAGACCGAAGACGGCACAGCAAGGGAACGGAACGCATCAACGGACAAAAGTTACGAGCAAAAATAATGATTATAGAACACCAGGAACCTGTGAAAAGAAAACAATACATTAACAAAGAGGGCCTGTAGTCACATCAGTATAGTATAATGTATAAACTGCATAGAAAGGACCATCAACTATATCGTAATAGTAATGAACAAGGGCATAATAGATTAAGAAACGTATATAGTCAACATGTAGAAGGACCAGCTGTTTCCTTAGGGTTTGTAGAGTGTAGTCTTAGAAAATCACGAAGAGCTGCAGGGGAGGTATATGAAGTGGTCTTATTTTGATATGTCACTTTGAACCAACACGGATGTAATAATCCAAAACAAACCCCCAAGTCACGAAGCTGTGGACGAAGATCCAAAAATTCTTTCCTCCTGTTTGCTGTAGCTTTGGACACATCCTGTGAGATGAAGATTTTACTTCCCTGCCAAGAGATTTGTTTTTTGGCTTTCGCAGCATTAAGAATTCTCAATAGATCAGTAAATTCAAGAAAGGAAATAATCACGCCTCTTGGTTTAGATGTGGAGGAATGCGGAGGACGGTGGCCAATGCAGTGCGCCCTTTGGATGTTCAATACTGTAGAAGATGGTAGGCCCACCAACTGTGGAAAGAATGAAGCAAAAAATGAAATTGGGTCACTCCCTTCAAGACCCTCTGGTAATCCATAAAGGTGAAGATTATTGCGTCTCTTTCTGTTTTCCAAATCCTCCACAAGTGTCTTCAAAGCTGCCACTTCCTTCTCCAAACTAGTACTTTTATGTGTTTCATCCTGCACGTCACTGACTCTTTGCTCCAAAGCAGACTCTCACTTCCATTTGAGACCACTTAGTATCAAGATTTTGTATCCGAGAATTAGTTTCTTCGATAAAAGGACGCAATGCGTGTATTTCGTCAAGCACAAGTTCAAGAGAGATCGGTGAGGGAGATTTTATTGGTGAAGGTGGGTCCTGTTTAACCCTCTTATGAGTAGTTGTAGAAATATTCTGAGAAACTTTAGGCGAAGAAGAGGATGAGGAAGACATCTTTGATATGGAAGAAGAAGAAGCTGTATCAGAAGTGTCCAATTGTAAAAACTGCAAAAGTTTGTCAGTTGAGGAGAACTGATGCAACAGAGATTTTATTTTCTTTAGTTTGCCCATATAAAAATAAAAGCCTTCAATAAGGAAACGAGTGACACAGGAACTCCAAATATATGTTGATGAGACAGCAAAAATAAATTACATGGCTTGCGCGAAAAACTGCAAGGAGAGCCAACAAATATTCAAAGAAAAAACAGATAAGTACATTGTAAAGATGAGCAAAAAAATTTCAAAATGGCCGCTCTCATGAGAAAAAATCTAAACGCGGAATTAAAGAGTCAGAAAATAAGCTAGGCGACCATAAAACATTGAAAATGCTCACCAAAACATCCCACAGCTATTATGAACAATGCGCCATCAAAAAAAAGGAAAAAAATGGCTCCGGCAGTAAAAAAGTGTCCGACAATGCACGGAGCGCCGAGGTCAGGTGGTCATCTTGGTTGGCGGCTCGCGCGCGCCATCCAGATTCACATTCTTAATAATCCTGATGCAGTTTACTTTTGCCTCGTTGTTTTCATCATATTGCACACAGTTCAGTGCTTTCACACCAGCACTGACAAGTTGATAAAGTGAAACACAATTTTATGTTGCACTGCTTTTTATCGATGTTCTACTGTTCTGCATAAATCACTCAAGAATGTAATTTGTACAACGGTCGAAAAGGAAGCAAACCAATCCTTGGTCTCGTTCACCAGACAAAAAAAGAATGAGGATGTTGGTAATACAATCAGTATTGGCATCCATGATATAAAACAATAACAATAGCAAGAAATACTATGCAAGAAACATGCAAAAGAATGAAGGTGAGTTAGGTGTGGTAAAAAGCCTTCACATGTGTTAATCACAAATGTGACTTATAGCCTTTTCTATAATTAAAAACTGCACCATCCTTCATTCACTGCAACTCCTCAGGCTCAATGACTTGCAGTCAAAACTCAGCCAGTGCTCAATTTGTGCAGGTGGTTTGCGGTGTGGGGCACCGCCACTTATTTTTGAGGGCCAGCACTTATTCTTCTGCCTCAAGTGCGAGCAAAATACACATATGGGAAGGACGCAGGAAGAGAAAAACAAAAAAGCATCTCAAATGGAGAAAGCAGAAAGCTGCAAGAGTGAGCTGAAGGGGCAGGGAGTGGCTGTAAATGGATTAAAGAGGCCCAAGATGGCTTCAGGATTATGCTGCCTCAGTATTAGGTGCTCGCAGATTTAAGTGCAGCAGCTGCGTGTTTCAGAGGAGAGCTTTCGGCACCAGCACGTTTTTAATTTACAAATTAAGCACTGAGCTCAGCAGGTGATGGTAGGTACAGGAAGGCTCTGTCAATCCCTGAAAATGGGTCAGTGGTATTATATTGTGGTATGTCTTGAAACTTGGGGACCCTTGCTGCTCATTTAAAGGTCATTTGTTGTTGCCCAGTGGACTAGAGTGATGCAGCAGATGCACTCTCTCTCCTGTCCCGGACTCTTTACTGGGGACAGTCTATTGATAATCAGGCATCCCCTATTATTCCTATAGAGCAGTTGGATTTCTTCAGTACCTGTGGGGTGTAGACAAAGACAGTTCTGTGCTGTCTGATCTCCTTGCTCTAACCTCCTATACAGCCACTTCTTGCTTGCAGGGTGTCATTTTGGTAGATTGTCTCTGATGGACAGTTGTGGGTGGCAGTGCTTCAGTGCCAATCCCTTCTCTATTTGTTACTAGAGAACAAGCTGTACCACTCACAGCAGAGCATCCTAGAGCTGACCCTTTAGGCTGCACATGCCTCAGGCTAATGAAAAGCTCCGGGAAACCCCTTCATCATCAGCTTATGCCCTATCAGCCAGTATTATCCTGTGCAATTAGACGTCTGTCCGACAACCTCAGTACAGTTGGTGGTAAGTAATATTTAAATAAAAATAATGATGAATGACTTGCGAAAATATATTTATCAAGATGTTAGATTTTTGTTTCTGAGGTTTGAGGACAACACAGTGTAGATTCTGTTCCCAGGCAGTTCATGCTGTGTAAGTAAGGACTATTTCATCATACCCTGTAGAGGTGGGCAGGGAGTGTAAATACACTGACTCACTCAGATAAGATCCTTTCATTGATTGTTAAATGAAACATCCCTCACCTTGCTGCAGGATGGACCTGCACACAAACACGCACTTCCCACACACTCTCTCTTCCAGTGTTAGTGAAGTTAGTAAAGGTCATCACCTGATTGTCCTGGCTTAGTTCTAAAGTACCAAAATCTGCACGTTTTACCCAATTTTTGATGGGATAGCTCACAGTAGGCAATAATTGCCAATCACAGAACACTTGGGTCTCTCATTTTATCAGATGTGATATTTATTGCATCAGGTGCTGGGCTCTCGAAGCTGATGCATAGATTTCCCTGAATCACTGGTGGCTCTCTTTCATAAACTCCACAGCTACACTACACTTTCATTGTTTTCTGGTCCATTTTTATTATATCGAGTAAATAATTATTCATTTTTGGTATAATAAAAATAAAATACAGACCTGCTTCGTGTCCAGGAACTTCCTGCAGCAGCCAGCGACATTGTTTGATTGCTGACACAGGTGCCTGCCTGTGCAAGACATCAGAGATATTGTTCAGAGATGGTGGAATTCCAGCAGCGTGAGCACGTCTGTGTGACTGTGTGCGCGTTAAAGTGAGAGAGAGTCAGTGAAAGAGTGAGTCAAGGTGAGAGTTAGTGACAGTAGGGATAAGCATGTGTGAGAATGAATGCGAGTGAGGGAGAATGACAGTGAGTGTAACTGAGTGTTAGTGTGTGTGAAACACAGTAAGACTGAGTAATTCAGAATGAGTGAAAATGAGTGGGAATGAGTGAGACAATGGGGCAGATTAGAATGAGCGAGGCTGCTTGAATTTGTGAGACTGAGTGAGTCAGATTGAGACAGTAAACTTATTGCAAGAAAGTGTGATAGAACCCTTCTAAAAAGCTCATTGAAATTCGAGCCAAGGATTGCGCCCCACCACTTTCAAAGGTTACTAGCCACCACTGCCTGCAAGTACAACTGAACCACCCAAACCCAGATTCTAGAATATTTTTGGGCAAGTGAATTTACCTGATATTGAAATGGTGATAAACAAGCCACTTCTTCAGATCCCTTACAATTATCACCAGGCACAATCCCCTCTTCTTTTATTTACATAAAACAAAGTTCTTAGAAAAACAGCAAACTCTTCAATGATACTCAAACTATGACTCAGGCCGCTTGTGGTCCTACAGGCCTTCACATGTGGCCCCCCTGGTGAACAGCACCAAAGGGCTGCTGTTTACTTGCGAGAGCACTAACATTCAGAAATTAGCAAACTAAACCATCAAGCATTTGTTTACACGCAGCTGAAGCAAAAGAAGCAAATAAGGTGTCCTGCACCACTTAACTTTTGGAACACTTTCATTTTTAAAGACATCTTGCATCATGTACAAATATCATAGAGTCTCCAAAGAGTGCATTTAATGAAAATACAGAAGTGTTTCATCTTACAACAACAGATTATATTAGTGCATAAAGCAGTGTTTTTTTAAAGTGATAGTTTAAAAAAATTACCGTAGAAATGTTCGTGCCTCCCCAACCCTAACAATCATGCTCATAGTGAACTAAAAGGCAAGACAGGTGTCATGTGAGCCCATCTGGGTTGCCTGGGTTCTAATTACTCAAATCTACTAAATCAGACAGAAGAGAAGGCTTTGTACAGCACACATCCTGAACTTATATATTTTATGGTGTTTTTATATGTGATACTGAAGAAGGTGAGGGGAAAGTGAAATAAAACAATTCCCTAGGATCACACAAATTGGTCAAGTGGGGAAGACAGGATTGACCCCTAGTATTTTGGCTTCAAATTGTGCACTTCTGTTTCATTCCAACTCAAAACTTAAGTTACTTCCTTTTTATACTTGCCTTCCATAACCGTCTACCATCTCAAAAGCCCCACTCCCACCCTGCAGGCATCAATGCCACCCTCAGGTACACCACAAACCAAACATTTTGGCCCAGGTTCTACATCCTGCAAGTCTTCTGCTACCTACTGAAACACAACTTGAATTTCTTCACTTGCCACCTCCCTCTGATAAAGTTAAATATAGTAAGGAGAGCAGCAGCCTTTCCTGGGCGTTCAAGGAATGAGGCCCAGAGAGATAAATTGCTAGTGGCTGGTACCGTTGCTATTGCAGTCAGGATCTTGTACGCTTATCTTTCATAGAAGAGGTAATAGTTGCTGTTCTCCTGGTATTGATGAATTTCTAGAAGAATTTGCAGGGCACCAAGAGTCTCAGTGGGTTGAAATATTTTTGCATGGGAGCCACCATGCACCTCCCAAAGTGGGTTGGTTTTGAATTGAGGACCATGGTGGTCCACAGATGCTCCAATTGGACTGAATTGCTCTGGTGAATATTGGTGGCTTGAGTCATAATGCCTTGAGTAGCTTAGGGTGGAGCGGGGGTGCATTAACTGATAGGGATTTTACTATGGCTTTAGGACCAGAAGACTCTTTAAGGGGGGCTTATGAACCAGAGGATAAACTACCATAGGGAATAAAGTCATTTCTGCTTAAAACATGTGAACTCTAACCAACTGCTATTCAACTAGGTTCTCTACCCACATGGCCGAGAAATCTTCCTCTTGGTTATTCAGCATTCCAAATGCACTTCGACCAAAGACTCCTTTTGGGGACTGCATGCTGTCTAGTTCTTTGTTTGCTTGGTTCCATGTTAAGGAAGCTCTCTTAAAAGAGAACATTTTGCCTTCACACTTGCTTCAATTACTTTACAATCTCCTCAGAATGAACTTGCAAATTGTGGATGGATTTCCACAGACTACAAACCTAAAGACCTGGGTCTCCAGTGACCAGAGAAAAGCAGTGGAGTAACAGTTGGCAGTCTCACCTACCGTCTTCTCCTGAGTAGCCACAGATGTGATGGAGGTGGGAGAATGTGGTTGGCTCTGTGCATGAGCCAACCACTTTCTTCCCTGTTAGCACAGGTCTCTGCAGACCGGTGCAGAGAGGAGAAATAAGGGCTCTCTCACAAGCAGTTTTCACCTAACCACTGTCAGCACACTGTCGGCTCTCTGCTCTGAATGCGAGGGGGGGCATTGGCTTTGACCTAAGGGGGTGGGATGGTGAAAAGGGAGGTGAGAGTGGGTGGCAAAAGGCGGGCCAGGTATTCTTTCCCTGCTTGGGTGGGAGTGATGGTGAGGGGGTGCATGAGGATGGTGTTGTGAGTAGATAGCAGGAGGCCAGGTATCTTTTTCTCGAAAGGGAAGTGTTTATTCTGAGTTTAGTGGGGTTGGGTGGCAGGAGGAAGGACGTTTATTTTTTAATTCGGGGGAAGGGCTAGGGTATATGGCTGGGCCACAGGAGGCTAATTGTTTACATGTGGCATATGGCTTTCCCACTAATGTGTTGGAAGCAGGGGCAGATTATTTTGTGCAACAACTTACAATTTAAGATTATAGATGGGTAACACCTCTGGGTTGTGAGTGTCATCATAGACAACTTGAGTTTCGATTTATGTCACTTAGAACCCCTTGGTGAAAAACATCTCTGTTAATCACAATTACCCATTTATAAGTATTAGATATTACCTTGAATGCAACCAATTACAGATCATTGGTGCAACTACTACTCCTCACAAATTTCTATAAAGATAAATAGTTTACAAATTATAGTATTAAAGGTAATTATGGTATGTGAATGATAATGGAAACAAAATAAGGAATTAAGGGCTACATGTACGAAAGAAATGATTTCAGACTCGCAAATAGCGAGTCAGAGCGACTCGCAATTTGCGAGTCACAAATCCGTATGCTGAACAGTATCAATGATACTGTTTGCGATTCGCAAGGGGGTCGCAAATGCCCTACCTCTGAATATTCATGAGATAGGTCACAATTTGCGACCCCCTTGGGAATGGCCGCCCTCACAGGGATGGTGGCCTGCTGGAGACAGCAGACCACCATGTCTGTGACTGCTTTTAAATAAAGCAGTTTTTTAAATGCAGCCCGTTTTCCTTAATGGAAAACGAGATGCATTTCAAAAACAAAAAATGAAACGTTTTAGTTTCATTTTTTCAGAGCAGGCAGTGGGACCACTACCTACTCTGACCACTACCTGCTCTGAAAAAAAATGTTTTTACTGCCATTCACAAAGGGGACCCATGGGGACCCCTTCCCTTTTGTGAATGGGTTAGCACCAGTGTGACACTGGTGCTAACTGCGATTGATTTGTGACCGCATTCGCGGTCACAAAACAATCATACATGGGACTGCGACTCACAATTAGGAAGGGAACACCCCTTCCTAATTGTGACTCGCAAACCCTTTCGCAAAAATGGGTCTGAACATCCCAAAGTGTATTTTGCACGTCGAAAACGGCCTGATTCGCTGTTTGCGACGTGCAAAATGCTACGTACATATAGCCCTTAATGTTGTTTCTTTAGTGGATCTCTTGTGCTGATTCACCCACAGTTCTGATGCAGCCTTCAAAAGTTTTCTTTTCTTATAACTTACTCCATTGTTCATGGTGTTTTGACCTGTAGGCTGTTTACTTCATTTGCACTTTTTTTTTTCTTAGAACTCTCCTTTGCCCTTGAGCAGAAGCCTGTCTCACATGAAACTGGTATTTTCAGGTACTGTCTCTTTTCATTCAGGAGCCTCTGCGCCTTGGCTGCTCTCTATGGTTTTAGTCAAGGTGTGTGGTATGAGGGGAAGCCTGGTCATTCTGCATTGCCTCTGTGTACATCTTTCATAGTCGGTCTTTTATGTCATGACATTAATGGCACAATATTCCTGGATGATATATCCTTCCCACTCTTTGTTGTTTTATTTTCTCCTTTGCTCCTTTCAGGCTTTCAGGTGCCTTCCTCCTAAAAGAGGGCGATTCTGAAAGCAATTCTTGTGACTGTCGTAAATACTCTATCCATTTCTGGACGCAATATTTAAATGACTCATGTGAGTACTGACCATCATATACTTGCTTTCACTTCTCGAGTGGTCTTCTTTGGATATTCCAGTCTTCCCTTGGCCTTAACTTACATGCCAACAGACTTGATTCAGGTGGGAGACTCCTGCTTCTTGCTAAGCACAAAATGGCTTTTTTAGGTGACTCCCACCTAAAATCCACCCCTCTTCAATGGAAATAAATGGGGTAAAATCAGGTCTTCCGATTTGTTCTCAAATCTCTCTCTTACTAAGTTCGAAATGCTAGCATGCATGCCTTACCCTGACATCAGTGGTCCCAGACAGCTCTTTCTCCAGCTGGCATCAACAGCAGATGTGAACTCCACTGTAGTTGTGGTTTCACAGACTCTGTTGTGGGTAGGCACGTTTTGTAGTTCCATGTTCCACAAAGCTGAAAAGAAGAAAAGCGCAGTTCTGATTTTAAAAACACTGACACAAACTTTATGATAGAGTCTTATTTTAATTGCTTTTGTCTCATGTAATTGGTTTGCTTCTGTTAGTGCTTTTTCAGCACCAAATTAAAATCGCTTCTGCTGGACCGGGAGCGGTGTTAGTCCCATAAGGATTTTGTTGCTGGTCAACTGGACCAGTCCAACCAATTATAATGCATTATACAATGTAAATAGTAAAGCACATTAGGCTTTAAAATGAAAACTTGACAAACAGTATATTGAAACCATGAAGGTAGAGAAAATGGTTTAAGTCATTTCAGAAATGGTTGGAAGTCAGTCAATTAGGGGCATATTTATACTCTGTTTGCGCCGGAATTGCGTCGTTTTTTTTGACGCAATTCCGACGCAAAACTAACTCCATATTTATACTTTGGAGTTAGACGCGTCTAGCGCCAAAGTCCATGGAGTTTGCGTCATTTTTTAGCGTGGACACCTACTTTGCGTTAATGATATGCAAGGTAGGCGTTCCCGTCTAAAAAAGTGACTCCGAGGCATGTGCGCCGTATTTACACTCCCGGGCAAAAATGTCGCCCGGGAGTGGGCGGGTCAAAAAAAATGACGTCCAGCCGCTTTTGCGTCGTTTTTTAGCGCCTGGTCAGGGCAGGCGTTAAGGGACCTGTGGGCTCGGAAGGAGCCCACAGGTGCCCTCCGATGCCCCCAGGGACCCCCCCTGTCACCCTTGCCCACCCCAGGAGGACGCCTAAGGATGGAGGGACCCATCCCAGGGACAGGGAACATAAGGTAAGTTCAGGTAAGTATTATTATTTTTTTTTTTGTGGCATAGGGGGGCCTGATTTGTGCCCCCCTACATGCCACTATGCCCAATGACCATGCCCAGGGGACAGAAGTCCCCTGGGCATGGCCATTGGGCAAGGGGGCATGACTCCTGTCTTTGCTAAGACAGGAGTCATTTCAATGGGGGTTGGGAGTAGAAAAAAATGGCGCATTTCGGGTTGAGGCGATAATTTTGCCTCAGCCTGACTTGCCCCATTTTTTGGCGCCCAAGCTCCATATTCCCCTACGCCGGCGCTGCCTGGTGTACGTCATTTTTTTTGACGCACACCAGGCAGCGCCGCCGGCTAACGCCGGCTAACGTCATTGAATAAATACGGCGCCCGCATGGCGCTTCAGAATGGTGTTAGATTTTTTGACGCACAACTGCGTTGGCGCAGTTGTGCATCGTAAAGTATAAATATGGCCCTTAGTCTTTTAAATCAAATAATAGCTTCACGCTCAGAACAAAATGTCAAAACTGAAATAGCAGAACAAAATATAGTTCAGCTCAATTGCAATAAATGATATATCAGGGTCCTGACCGACATAGTGTTGCCACATATTGTTGCCTCATAAAGATCAGGGGAGAGTGAGCCTCCTCATCCTCAGGGAAGGGATCTTTTGAGAATGCAAAATACAATTAGAATGAAATATTCAATGCATTTGTTTAAGCGTCCCACAGTTTGTACGTGAAAAGGGAAAACTATACTGTTTCTGAAATTATGTCATCCTGGAAATGACGCAAGGCTGGTGAGCGTCATTTTTTTTGCAGCTAACCAGCCTAACGTCATTTTTTGATGCACAACCTCCTAATCCCATACCGCCACCCCCACCCGGCTAGCGCCATTTTTGTTGTCACTAGCCCAAACTTAGCTCCAGCTTGCGCCTTTCCATAAATATGGCACCCGGCTGGTGCTCAGGAATGGCGCAAGCCGGCACTAAACTTTTGGTGCAAAACTGCGTTAGTGCAGTTTTTCACCAAAAAGTTGAAATATGCCCCAATGAGTTTAGATATGTGGTCTTCCCTTGTTTCAAGACTGACCTCTCCACATTCTGTAAAGCAACATTTTATCAATCAGTGGTTCTGAGTTTTGAAGAGAAGCGTTTGGGTACAACTATGGTAGTGCAATCTAAATATCTTCCATCAGGGGTGCAGCTATCATCACTGCAACAGCCGCACCAGCACTGGGGCCCATTTCAGCCCAATTAGTGACTGTTTTTTACTACAATGTCAGGGGGTGTGGGCTAATTTCCTTGCTTGCATTAGGGCTAAAGGTGACCTTGTATGCCACTACTCGCCATATGACTATTGCGTACAAGGCACATTGTCCTGCCCTCTTTGTTTCCAGTAACACAGACTCCTCTGCTACTTAGTTGTTGACCCTGAGTCCAGGCTGGTTAGAGTATGAGAAGGAGATTGCAGAGACTTTCGATCATGCAAATAAAGCATGAGGAAGTGATAAAAATAAATGAAGGACGCCTTCCGATAAATGTCATTGAAGTTTCGTTTTTACTGAAAAGCACAGAACAATGAGTCCTTGGGCTTCCGTGATACAACTAACTTTAGACCAGGAGATCAGAATACCTGCTGCAAAGGGATAAGGTTGGAATCATTTTCTCTGGAGACCTCATGTATCAAGCCAATGCCCGAGAAAAACAATGGCTTGAAAGGCGCTTACGTTGCACTGAAATAAAAAAGGAGTAAATTCACACACTTTGCGCACCATATGCACGTACCCCAAAGTCAGAAAAAAATATTTACTGCAGCAAACTGGGGTTGCAAACATCACATTGTAAAATAGTTCTATATAATAACATGTTTTCAGTTCTTTTCTAAAGAATGGGTGATTTTGGTTGTCGAAATTGTAAAATGCATGATGAGTCTATGTAATTCAAGCAGTCCGACCAATTTCATCAAATGCAAATAAAATAAAGGGAATTTTGAATTCTGATGGATTAAATTTTCTGCATCTCTGTGCTTTTGTTGCAAATGTCAGTGGGCCAACCAGACCTAATACTCCAATTGGGCTTTAAACTCATACCTATATGGGTGAGGAATACACACATCATATATGTGACACGTGACACCTGGTTCAGGGGGTGCTTGAGCGGCAATAAGCACTGATCCATGACAGCTAATGGTGAGTGGACGCCGATCCAAGCATCTCTCCTTGCAACCCACACTCCTCCAGATTCACAGCATTGTACTTTTTGACTGTGACTTTAGAAGAGGAAATGGAACCTGCTCTATCAACAGAAAACTGCTCAGAGGAGTTGGCCTTCCATTAGTCCAGTATTTATCCCCCTGATCTTTACAATAGTCTTCTTTTCTTTACCGCCAACTAATTTGGATTTGTAATCAATTCTCCGGGTGCTAATGGTTTTGAGTGTGCCGGTTGGTTACTCTTGGCAAGAATCCGTGTTGTCAAGAAGTCGCCGGCATGTCACAAAGCTATTCTTTCAGAGTTCGAAGTCCTCCTTAGACAGCGGACTCCTTTCTGTGGGTCTGTTCAGCAGTAACCTGTAAAGGGGCAGGATCAGGTCCCTCCATCCTGCTAGGTGGCTCCACAAAACCCTCAGTGGCAGCCTCAGTCTGGTGAAAGCATTACACAGACATAGCTGGATGTGTGCCATACTCTGTGAAACAATCAAGAGTGTTCCTTTACAGCCAGATAAAACATAACCCTTTGGAGGCCTGACTACAGTTGGACTTGCTTGGAGAAAACAAACACAATCATGTTGCATCTCACACACCTAATCTCTTGTTGCTAACGGAGATATAAGATGTATCATTCCTTTTCTCCTCCACCATGGCCAGTGGTACACAAAGAACCCTGTAGAGGTTTTGGCCTTCTTGGGCCTCTTCAATGAGGGGCAGTTTAAATCCTATGCTTGATTCAAGCCTTTCACTCATCACTATTTGTGCTACCCAAGTTACTCTCCCGAGGTAGAAGTGGTCACAACAAGCTTGTTGTGTAGCGGGACTCTAGCTGCACCGCACTAAGGTCGAACGCATTGAAGTAGGTATGAGGTGGCTTCTGTTTCCCTTCCGAGAATGTATGGTTAAGTAGTTCAGGGATAAGACTCATTTGCATGTGACTGGTCCCTGTCTGTAGTGGCACAGTCATGTTAGAAAACGAAGAGCTGAAATGCTGTGAGAGTGGTTGTCAGAGGCTGAGATTAATTCCACCATTCAACCCATCAGTGTTTGTGCTGAGTCTCCAGTAGGAAGGGTATTCCCAGGTCAGGTCGGACTGACCTATAGGGCAATCAGGTAGTGCTCAACGGGCTGGTCTGATAGGTCAGTGCGAAAGCCGTTTTTTGCTTTTTATGAGAGTCAGCAGTGTCTGTTTTTGTCTTTGTCTGTTTATGTCTGATTTTGCTGTTAATTTCCCTGATATTAAAAAAGCACTGCTTGCAGCATGTTCAAACCGATTCAGTCTTCAATACTTTGCAAAGCACTTACACAGTGTGCCCTAATTTAGGAACATTGAACATTTTTTTAGTAATCCAATTCACTAAAGGGGCCACATTTATTTTTGTGCCTAGGTCCTACCTTCTGCCCCAGCCCGAGCGTGTGCCCAGGCGTGCGTCCCATGGTTTCTGCACCAAAGAACACAAGCTGCTCCTGACTAACGCAGTCACTATGCCAAAACCTGTCTAGGTTTGCCTATGTTCCTATTCGAAAAGGAGGCAGCCTAGAAGTTTGAACTGAACTGTCTCTTTGGGATTGGTTATGAATACTGATTTGTATGTGATTGGCAGTGCTTAGGGGCATATTTATACTCAGTTTGCACCAAATTAGTGTCATTTTTTTTTACTCTAATTCGGTGCAAAACTAACTCCATATTTATACTTTGGTGCTAGACCCATCTAGCACCAAGGCCCTGATTTAAACTTTTTTTGCACCGCATTAACGTCATTTTATGACACAAAAGTGGCGCAAACTTACAAAATATTGGCCCTTATTTATACTTTTTGCTGCAAAACTGCGCTAACTCAGTTTTGCACCAAAAAGTTGAGCACCGGCTTGCACCATTTCTGTGCACCAGCCGGGCACCATATTTATGGAATGGTGCAAGCCGGTTCAAAGGGTAGGCTAGAGTTTAAAAAATGACTTTAGTCGGTGGGGCTGGCAGTATAGAAGAAGAGGGTTTAGCACCAAAAAATGGCTTTAGGCAGGTTAGAGTAAAAAGAAATGACTCTAACCAGATTAGCGTCATTTTATGGTGCTAAACCTACCATGCCACATGACTCCTGCCTTAGGAAAGGCAGGAGTCATGCCCACCACCCCAGTGGCCAGCACAGAGGACAGGGGTCCCCTGGGCATGGCCATTGCACCCGGTGCCATATATGGGGGCCCATTTCAGGGCCCCCTATGGCACTTTCAAAAATAAAATGCACTTACCTGTACTTACCTGGGATGGGGTCCCCCATCCTCGCAGTCCCTCTAGTGTGGGTGGGGGTGCCCCTAGGGCCTAGGGAGGGCACCTCTGGGCTTATTCCATGGTGTTCCACCATGGAAATAGGGCCACAGGTCCCCTAAGACCTGCCCTGACCCAGGTCTTAAAAAATGGGGCAAAGCAAGCTTTGCCCCATTTTTTGACCCTTCCTCCCTCCCTTGCACCATTTTTACATGGGAGTATAAATATGGTGTTAAGGCCATAGAGTCATTTTTTTGCACGGGAACGCCTACCTTGCATCTCATTAAGGCAAGGTAGGATTCCACTTCCAAAAAATGACTTTAACTCCATAAATTTGGTGCTAGACGGGTCTAGCACCAAAGTATAAATATGGAGTTAGTTTTGCACTGAATTAGAGTACAAAAAAAATGACGCTAATTCATTGCAAAAAGAGTATAAATAGGCCCCTTAGCGTCAAAAAATGATGCTAATCTGGTCAGAATCATTTATTTTGACTCAAAACTGCCTAACGTAATTTTTTTTTTAAGCTAGCCTACCCTTTGCACCGGCTTGCACCATTCCATAAATATGGTGCCCAGCTGGTGCTAAAAAATGGTGCAAGCCGGTGCAAAACTTTTTGGGGCAAAACTGCCTTAGTGCAGTTTTGCACCAAAAAGTATAAATAAGGCCCTTAATTTGCAAACTAATGAGTGCTGGTGCCAAAAGCCCTGCTCAGAAGCCCGGGGAAGGTGCAATTAAATGTCAGCATGCCAAATACCAAAGCTGTGTAGTCTTCACTTCACCTCTGATACCTCTTTTATCCACTACCATACTCTCCCCCCTTTATCTCATCTTGGAGATTCCTGCTTTCTCCCTTTGTGTTGGTTTTTCAATCTTTCTCTTCCTCCGTCTTTCCACTTTGTCTGTTTTTCCCTCTCTAGCTATTGGTAAATTTCGGATGTGGAAAAATTAGTACCAGTCCCCCAAATTAAGTGCTGGTGTCTCCAACCACAACAACTGGCTCAAATTAAGTACTGGTTGGTCCACATCAATAACAGCACAGGCGAGCTGAAAACAATGGACTGGAATGTTGCCCAGAGTGCTTTTATTTGAGTGGAATAAGCTTTCTAAATCAACAAGTGATGAACGGAATGCTGAACATTGTCAAACACTGACCCCCAGTCATAGATCTGGGTTTAATCCATCGTTCTTTTGCTCACCATGCCACCCCAGTTTGGACCAAGCCATATGCAAATCAGTCTTGACCCTGTTCCTCATGGGAACAGTCCAGACCGAACTGCCAAGCCAGGTCCTCACTGGACGGGAAACAAGCATCCTGGGACCGGTTTTGGGGTTTCACCCCTCATCAGCCAGGCTAGCTTGAATCCAGTGGCATGGGAAGCACGGGACCCACGTCTGGGCATACCCTTCCCACTTAGGGCAACAAAGCAAAAACAACAAGTGATGGACGGAATGCTGAACATTGTCAAACACTCACCCCCAGTCATAGATCTGGGTTTAATCCATTGTTCTTTTGCTCACCATGCCACCCCAGTTTAGACCCAGCCATATGCAAATCAGTCTTGACCCTGTTCCTCATGGTAACAGTCCAGACCAAACTGCCAAGCCAGGTCCTCACTGGGCTGGAAACAAGCATCCTGGGACCGGTTTCGGGGTTGCACCCCTCATCAGCCAGGCTAGCTTGAATCCAGTGGCATGGGAAGCACGGGACCCACGTCTGGGCATACCCTTCCCACTTAGGGCAACAAAGCAAAAACAACAAGTGATGGACGGAATGCTGAACATTGTCAAACACTCACCCCCAGTCATAGATCTGGGTTTAATCCATCACTCTTTTGCTCACCATGCCACCCCAGTTTGGACCCAGCCATATGCAAATCAGTCTTGACCCTGTTCCTCATGGGAACAGTCCAGACCGAACTGCAAAGCCAGGTCCTCACTGGACCGGAAACAAGCATCCTGGGACCGGTTTCGGGGTTGCACCCCTCATCAGCCAGGCTAGCTTGAATCCAGTGGCATGGGAAGCACGGGACCCACGTCTGGGCATACCCTTCCCACTTAGGGTGACAAAGCAAAAAACAACAAGTGATGGACAGAATGCTGAACATTGTCAAACACTCACCCCCAGTCATAGATCTGGGTTTAATCCATCGTTCTTTTGCTCACCATGCCACCCCAGTTTGGACCCAGCCATATGCAAATCAGTCTTGACCCTGTTCCTCATGGGAACAGTCCAGACCGAACTGCCAAGCCAGATCCTCACTGGACCGGAAACAAGCATCCTGGGACCGGTTTCGGGGTTTCACCCCTCATCAGCCAGGCCAGCTTGAATCCAGTGGCATGGGAAGCACGGGACCCACGTCTGGGCATACCCTTCCCACTGAGGGCAACAAAGCAAAAACAACAAGTGATGGGCGGAATGCTGAACATTGTCAAACACGCACCCCCAGTCATAGATCTGGGTTTAATCCATCATTCTTTTGCTCACCATGCCACCCCAGTTTGGACCCAGCCATGTGCAAATCAGTCTTGACCCTGTTCCTCATGGGAACAGTCCAGACCGAACTGCCAAGCCAGGTCCTCACTGGACCGGAAACAAGCATCCTGGGACCGGTTTCGGGGTTTCACCCCTCATCAGCCAGGCTAGCTTGAATCCAGTGGCATGGGAAGCAAGGGACCCACGTCTGGGCATACCCTTCCCACTTAGGGCAACAAAGCAAAAACAACAAGTGATGGACGGAATGCTGAACATTAACAAACACTCACCCCCAGTCATAGATCTGGGGTTAATCCATCGTTCTTTTGCTCACCATGCCACCCCAGTTTGGACCCAGCCATATGCAAATCAGTCTTGACCCTGTTCCTCATGGGAACAGTCCAGACTGAACTGCCAAGCCAGGTCCTCACTGGACTGGAAACAAGCATCCTGGGACCGGTTTCGGGGTTTCACCCCTCATCAGCCAGGCTAGCTTGAATCCAGTGGCATGGGAAGCACGGGACCCACGTCTGGGCATACCCTTCCCACTTAGGGCGACAAAGCAAAAACAACAAGTGATGGACGGAACGCTGAACATTGTAAAACACTCACCCTCAGTCATAGAATGGGGTGAATGTTTGACAATGTTCAGCATTCCGTCCATCACTTGTTGTTTTTCCCATAGGGAACAGGGTCAAGACTGATTTGCATATGGCTGGGTCCAAACTGGAATGGCATGGGCAGCAAAAAAATGATGGATTTAGGCCCAGATCACTGTACTGGGGGTGAATGTTTGACAATGTTCAGCATTCCGTCCATCACTTGTTGTTTAAGCTTTCTAAATGCCAGGCAGTGTGTTTAACTTTGTTGTATAGCTACTGGTGTCTCATTCAGGTTTGTGATGATGTGAATTGCATTTTAAATTGTCTGATTGCTGCTGTTGTGAAGGGTTGTTAATAGGGTCAGTTGGTGGGGTGTTTACATAACAATTTTTATAATATATTGTTAGACCTGGCATCCTTGGCGTGGTCTCCCATGTCTTTTTGCCCCGGATTTCTATGTTGTGACTGTATGCTGGACTTTGTTTTTGCTGGTTTTGCTACTCTAGGCACTTCACCACTGCTGACCAGTGCTAAAGTGCAAGTGCCCTCTGAGTAAATTGTATGTGCAATTGGCTTTTCCATGATTGGCATATTTGATTCACTACTCGTCCCTAGTAAAGTGCGCTAGAGGTGCCCAGTGCCTGTAAATCAAATTCTACTAGTGGGCCTGCAGCACTGGTTTTTCTACCCTCATAAGTAAGCCTGTACACATGGCTCAGACCTGCCACTGCAGTGTCTGTGTGTGCAGTTTACCCACCTGCCAGGCCCAAATCTTTCCTTTTTATACCTGTAAGGCACCCACAAGGTAGGCCCTATGTAGCCCCGTGGGCAGGGTGCAGTGTATATTAAAGGTAGGACATACACTGATGTGTTTTACATGTCCTGACAGTGAAATACTGCCAAATTCGGATTTCACTGTTGTAATGCCTATCTCTCTTATAGGTTAACATGGGGGCTGCCTTTAAATAACTATTAAGTGCAGTTCCCTTTGAAAGCGGATAGAGATCTGGAGTTTGGTGTCTATGAGCTCATAATTAAAAAATACATCTTTTGGTAAAGTTGGTTTGTAAATTGTCAGTTTGAAAATGTCACTTTTAGAAAGTGGCCATTTTCTTGCTTTAACCATTCTGTGACAGCCTGCTTGTGTATTCCCTGTCTGGGTCAGACTGACAGTTTGGCTGTTGTGAATTTCTTCCAGACAGTGACACAAAGAGAACTGGAATGCAGCCTGCATATCCTGATGGGTCATCTGGGCTAGAGTGGAAGGAGGAGCTGACACCTGCAGCTGAAAGGGCTGTGCCTACCCTCACACAATGCAGTCTCTAACCCCCTCTTGTGTGTGTGTAAGGCCAGGCCTGGGCAAGGCAGGATCTTGTGAACAACATAGACTTTCCTTTGAAGTTTGCCTACTTAAAAGGCAGAAAGGGGTATAAGTAGTGGACCCAAACCCCAGGTTTTTACATTACTTCTAGAATCAAGAGGAGCATCTGCCGAGGAGAACAGCTGAAGAGCTGGAGGAAGAGTACTACCCCTTTGACTGTGTTTTGCTGGGTTGGCCTGCAGATGCTGCTTCTGCCTGAAAGAGGACAAAGACTGGATTTTGTGGTATATTCTTGCTTGTGAAGTGTCTCCAAGAGCTTGGACTAAGCTTGCCTCCTGTTTTCAAGTCTCAGGGAGATCTAAGACTTCCTCTGCCAGCACCTGGATTCTCTGCTGAGACTCCTACCCTGCCAAGTGGTGCCCACTCCAGTCCCTGGGTCCTTGAAAGGTGAAGCTGGAGGAACAAAGACTGAAATCCACGCACAGGAGCCGTGCACGGCACATTTCGATGCACCACCTGCAACGCGGCTGTAAAAACGGCACACAACCTGCATCGTGGCTGAAAAATTGGGGCAACACCTGCATTACGGCTGGGAAATCGATACATCACCTGCATTGCAGCTGGAGAAATGACGCAACACCCGCTTATGGCTGCTGAAAACGATGCAAACCACACGCAGCACAGATTCCTGTCAATATGATGCTGGATTTCGCATGCAACATCACTGGGCATCAAAATCGATGTGAACATACCCAGACCCGAGGTGCCTCTCCGAAAATCAACGCAGCGATGTCTTGCGGGTGAGAAAAACAACGCCTCGCCCTCACTTGCGAGTAAGGAATCTCCGTAGCGCAGACTTTTCTGACGCACACTCACCCGTTCGGCTTTTATTTTGACACAAACTAGGTACTTTATGTAACAACAATGCAGCCATTGCTTTCTATGGAGTAAGACTCTTTTTAATTTAAAAATTCATATGTTTACTTGTATATGTTGGATTTTTGTTGTCTTGGTCCTGTTAGATTTAGATAAATATTGGGTATTTTTCTAAACTGGTGTGGTGTCTATTGTGTAGTATTTTCACTTTATTACTGTGTGTTGTGGTACAAATACTTTACACATTGCCTTTGACATAAGCCTGGCTGCTTGTGCCAAGCTACCAAGGGGGTGAGCAGGGGTTATCTTAAATGTGTATCTCCATTGCCCTGACTTTAGAGAGGATCCCTGCATGGACAGAGTGCAAACCAACTGCCAACCAGAGACCCCATTTCTAACATAAATATTGTTTATGGTGCATATAATTTGCATAAACTCTAAAAATACTTTGTAGTATAGTATTAAATATGGTGTAGTGGGTATGTAAAAAAGGTTCTCATTTGTCACACCGTGTTTCCTTTTTTACTATGAGAAGTATCTGTGAAACTGTTTCTTTCAACAGGTTTACATCCACAATTTGCATGCAGAAATTCTCGACCATTTATAACCCATAAAATCCTCATTGAAAAATTGGCCTTCCATCACTCATGTTTTTTAAAATCGCACTCTGCTTCTTTCTACCTTCTGTCTCCCTCTTCTGTGTACAAGTTACTCTAAAAATCTCATGCCTAACTACGTTAAAGCTCTTTGGAAACAATAACAATATCTATTAATTCCAGCTAGGAATTGTGTCTCACCTAGCCCCCCTCTAATGATCAAATCTATGTCGACAAATACCACAAAGAAACTGGTGTGAATGCATGGAATGAGCGTGCAATCCTATCCCCAATAACCAGTTGATTGACTTCACTAATTTGGCTCCTGGGTAGCGTGCTATTCACCGCAGCGCGCTTGACGCCTCATCAGGGGTATTAAGCGCTATATAAATGCAGTTTATTATTATTATCATATCAAACTTTGTGGTCAAACCTTTGGGCTACTAAAGGTCTTTTATTGAACAAATGCCAATGCAGGCTGTGCGTTTTTCAGTCCCAGGAAATGAAATAAAACATGTAGAGCCATAGTAGAGAAAGACAGAATAGGTGCGCCAAAGCATTCCTGTGATTTCCAAGAAGTAAAGACCCTTCTGTGCCAGGCAACAATATTCAATAGTACGATTTCTGGACACAATGTGGCTTGTGAACTGGTAATTGTAAAGTCAGGCTAGCCAAGTCCTCCACCAGGTATTGAACGATGGAACCAGGCCGTCTTGTATCCAGAGGCGGAACTATCTGAAGCAATGCTGACAGTCAGGAGGCAAACCTTATGGCAGATTACTTTAAAAGCCTGGAAAACAGGGAACCTTTCTACCCAAACAACAGGACTTACGTGGTGATATGTAATGAGCTTGCTTTGAAAGGACTTCCTACTTGATTAATGCCTCCTATTACAGCCCTGAGGTCACCGCCATAACAAAGTGCCCCCCACCACCAGTGACATCAATACCAGCAGCAGCATTGCAAACTGCATCCATCTATTGTTAGGAAGGAGAGTTGCATGGGTTTGGAGCAGCGTCATTTGGGCTCCACCCTATATACATCACAATTATGCATTTATATATTTGTATATAACATGCATATTCATGGTGTGACTTGATTTCCTTAACGTGGGTGATGCATTTAGATCTATTATTGGAATGTAATCATGATAGAGACAATGGATTTACACATATGTGTATAAATGTTCTATTGAACAATAGTAATCATGTTTTCTTTTATTAGTGTGTCGCATTCATTCTTAAAGAATTTACATGTGTATATAATCATGTATAAACATCATGTTCACTGTTGAGTTAACTTAGCCTAACTATAGGCCTCAACTAAAATGTGTTTAGCCTTTTTCAGGTGTATTATCATGCTTCTCGTTAGTTACAAAATGCTTATTGTTTGTATTAGACTGTCGCTAGTGAGGCCTGCAGGGAGGAGCCTGGAAAAGATCTTTTAATAATGGTCAACAGAGGCCTTCTGTTGATCATGTACCAGGATCATGGGACACTCAAGGTTGCGGTCTGCATGTCTCAGTTTCGATGCGATGGGAAATTTCAGGGAGAGTGTGGATGTGCCTCTCAGTTAACAATATGGGTGCTGGTGGTGTAAGAGGAAATAAGGATGTTTTTGAAGTTCCTGTTGTTTCAATTGGTGTTTCCATAGTTAGCTAAGCAGATTCCTTCTAGACTATGGGAGGGACCGGTCCTCTCTGCTGAGCTCTCCTGAGAGTGTGAAGCCTTATGCTTAAACACTTATTTTCCCCTTTTCTAAGACTCCTACAGAAGTCTATGCTATGCTTACACCTTCTATGCCATCTAAATAGAAATCCTGGTTAGCTGATCTTGTACACAATCTAAGTTTAGAAGAGAGAAGGGAAGTTTCTTTATGGAAAACCTATTTAAGACAATTTGTTTTATCATTGTTGTGGCTGTTACTGTTCTGTATCTCATATTATTATGGCTGAACGTCTTGAGACATTTCAGCCTACAAAATCTACTTCTGTATCTAATTACTCTTATTCTGGTATATAATGGATTGATTAATTTCTTAAAACTCACTTAACCCTATTCAGTGATTCCTAGCCTTTATTGTGGAGTCACAGTAGCTTCAAAACTTGGAAATGCATTGCTGATGTCTTCTCTCTTACAGCGCTTTAAGTAAACCAGCAAAGTTTCAATGGGAAAAATGTTTGATGATTTTACTAAAAGATTAAGGTGTAAGCACCAATGTGCCTTCAGGGTTTTCTTATTAGTATTTATAGCTCGGTCTCCTGAAAACAATAGAAGCTACTGCTTGAGAGATATTCCTTCTTTCTGGTGTTTTCCATCCTATTTATTTTACATGGATGATTGATATTTTGGACATCTGACTAACTGCAAACTACTCTTGAAGTCAACTCACATGTGCACTGATAAAAACGCTGCACCTGTTTTAAAACTAATAACTGCCCAGTGGCGGCCGGCAGCTTTAGGAGGGGGTGGGCGGGGCACACACAGACACACACACACACACTCACACACACACACTCATTCTTTCACACACAGACACGCACGAACGCACGCACGCACGCACATCCATTAACAACACTCATACCATTCAAACTTGCCCGCACGCAACAAACATTCATTTTAAAACATCACACACACTCATTCTTTCACACACGCACGTACGCACATCCATCAACAACATTCATACCATTCAAACATGCACGCATGCACCAAACATTCATTTTAAAAGATCACACACACTCATTCTTTCACACACACACGCACGCCTGCACATCCATTAACAACACTCATTACACTCAAACATGCACGCACGCACCAAACATTCAATTTAAAACATCACACATATATACACACACACACACTTACCTTCAGCCTCCAGTTCCCAGGAGGGTTGGGACTGCTGGCTTCCCTCATTCTCAGGTCAGCCAATGAGGAAAGGCAGCAGTCCCAGCCTCGTCACAGAGTGGGATGGGGTCAGTGAGACAACTGACCCCACCCCACTATGTGACGAAGTGCCACTGATTGACACTCGCCCTGGGCGCTTCAGGGCTTAAACCTGAAGCGCCCAGGGCGAGTGTCAATGGGTGACGCTTTCCTCGTCACCCAGGGGAGGGCCTCGAGGCACCTTTGCTGAGCCGAGGAGGTCACGCCCATAGGAGCTGTGACCTCCTCAGCCCAGCAAAGTTCAGCTCAGGCAGCCAGGAGTCTGCACAAATCGCGCATGTCTTTCCTGGCTGTCTGAGCTGAACATGAAGAGTGTCAGTCAGGCTGACCTTTGTTCAGCCTGACAGACACTCTTCATGAGGGGCATCGCCCCGCACCTCCAGGCCGTCATCAACTCCTCTTTTTCTTCTGCTACCTTCCCCGAATGCTGGAAACACGCCGAAGTCAACGCACTACTAAAGAAACCTACGCCTGACCCGAGCGACCTGAAAAACTTCCGCCCCATCTCGCTCCTCCCCTTCCCCGCCAAGGTAATAGAGAAGGCCATCAACAAACAGCTGACCACCTTCCTGGAAGACAACAACCTGCTCGACCCTTCACAAACCGGATTCCGAACCAACCACAGCACTGAAACCGCCCTCATCTCAGTCACAGACCACATCAGAACCCTGATGGACAACAGTGAAACAGTCGCCCTCATCCTCCTCGACCTCTCGGCTGCCTTCGACACCGTCTGTCACCGCACCCTAATCACCTGCCTCCGCTCTACCGGGATCCAAGGCCAGGCCCTGGACTGGATCGCCTCCTTCCTCTCAAACCGATCCCAAAGAGTCTACCTCCCTCCGTTTCGCTCAGACCCCACCGAGATCATCTGCGGCGTACCTCAAGGCTCATCACTCAGCCCGACACTCTTCAATGTCTACATGAGCCCCCTCGCCGACATCGTACGCAAGCACGACATCATCATCACCTCCTACGCCGACGACACCCAACTTATACTCTCCCTCACCAAGGACCCCGCCAGCGCCAAGACCAACCTACAAAAGGGCATAAAGGACGTCGCAGATTGGATGAGGCTCAGCCGCCTAAAGCTGAACTCTGACAAAACGGAAGTCCTCATCCTTGGCAACACCCCGTCCGCTTGGGACGACTCCTGGTGGCCCACGGCCCTCGGCACCGCACCGACTCCCGCAAACCACGCCCGCAACCTCGGCTTCATCTTGGACCCTCTTCTCACCATGACCAAGCAAGTCAACGCCGTGTCCTCCGCCTGCTTCCTCACCCTCCGCATGCTCCGCAAGATCTTCCGCTGGATCCCCGCCGACACTAGAAAAACCGTGACCCACGCCCTCGTCACGAGCCGCCTGGACTACGGCAACACCCTCTATGCTGGGACCACCGCCAAGCTCCAAAAACGCCTGCAACGTATTCAAAACGCCTCGGCCCGCCTCATCCTCGACGTACCCCGCAACAGCCACATCTCCGCACACCTGAGACACCTGCATTGGCTCCCAGTCAGCAAAAGGATCACCTTCCGACTTCTCACCCACGCACACAAAGCCCTCCACAACAAGGGACCGGATTACCTCAACCGTCGCCTCAGCTTCTACGCCCCCACCCGTCTCCTCCGTTCCTCGGGCCTCGCGCTCGCTGCCGTCCCTCGCATCCGCCGCTCCACGGCGGGTGGGAGGTCCTTCTCCTTCCTGGCAGCCAAGACCTGGAACTCCCTCCCCACCAGCCTCAGGACCACCCAGGACCACTCCGCACTCCGGAGACTCCTAAAAACCTGGCTTTTCGAGCAGCAGTAACCCCCCCCCTTTTCCCCTAGCGCCTTGAGACCCGCACGGGTGAGTAGCGCGCTTTATAAACATTAATGATTTGATTCGATTTGAAAGGTGGGGGGGCATGGCCCCTCTGCCCTAAAGGACGGGCCGCCACTGTAACTGTCCCTCTTGTTAGAAACTGTTGGTGTGCAGGGAACACATCTCAAGAATGCAGATACGAGAAATGGTAGCATAGGAGAAAGTATCCTATTTTAATGTATGTGTGGCTTGGAGCTGTAATCTTTCTGACAGTTAAGCTGAAGAAAAGATCTTCTGCTAAAGTAAATGTAACTTGACCTTTCATTTGTAACTCTTAATTGGCAAGCAACACCATTTACAGTGTACCAGTAACTTTAGGACCTGATTTAGACTTTGATATTGGCATTATCCCTGACGCCCTGATGGACTACTGTCTGCCAAATTTAGAGATAAACAAGGACCCTGAGGTCATGTCTGTACCTCTGAAGGAACCGTCATCACTACAGTTCACTTCAAGCTACAAAAAGTCTGGTAGACGGCGTCATCTGCCATTCACTACATATTTATGTTTTTTTGTTACTCAGAAACAAACTCTCAAAGAAGATGTTTGTTTCTGAAACATAAAGAACCTAGTGACACCCCCCAGACACACACATTCCCTGAGAAGATTCTCCAATGGCGTAGGGGCCATTATTTGTGTTTTTTGTTTGTTTTTATGTCTGTGGTGGTAATAGACAGAAAAAAAGACATATCACCTTCAACCCTAAATAGAGTAGGTGGTGTAATGCCCTTCCTCCAACGGCCCCTACTCTGCGTTGCAAAAGAGTACCCTGTCCACCATAGTCTAAATCAGTCTGAAAGGTTCCCGGATGGAAGAATATTTCAGATATCATGCACACCAAGCAGTCTTGGGATATGAATGTGATTTGCTTGAACCAGTGCTTTTTAGAGGTTGCAAATTGCTGGCTGGGAAGAACCAATACTTCACACTTTTTAACCCCTCTCCTTTACAGCTCAGATTTACAGAGGACCCACATCAATGCAAAGAGGGAAGGAATGGGTTGTTCTGCTTAGCCATTTGATACTTTTGTTTTATGAGAAGCAGCAACTCCACCCTCAATTCCGAGAAAAAGACAGATCAGGTCAGATGGCTTTTGTATGTTTTCCTAGCCGGAGGCCAGGACATATACTAGTGAGTGGGCAATTGTTTACCTTAATATTACAAGGGCTAAACTGGTGAAGGTTAGAGGCCTTTTGAGAGATCCTTGGGAAGTACTCTGGGCCACAAAGCACGGATTAGTGATGATTCTCTTTCTGATCCTGAAGCTGCTCTTAACAGATTAGATCTGTAGTTTGCCAAAATGCACTAGGAAAACTCTGAAGATTCAATGGACTGTAGAGTTACCAAAATAGCGACAGCTTACCTTTTGAATCAGTAGAGTTGGCAGTTTGCAAGTAAGAAGAGAGTGACCTGAATGAGACAATTAGAGTACCGTTGTGTTGATAATGCAGGTGGAATCTCATGCGGACTTGCTGTGGAGGTGGGCTATGAAATGATGTGTTTAGATCGGGACACATATTTTTTCTGGGTGTCAGACCTGTGGTTTACCTCAAAGGGCAGTATTATGGATTGTGCCCATGGCACAACACCCCTGTCTTTTTAAAGCATAACACTATCTATTAAAAAATTTAGACAGGGTTTTGCATCAAAAAATAAAGTTGTGTTGACATTGGCTTTTTTTCGAGAAAAAAGCTTTTATTTCTCCAATTTTTCTGGCTTTACATACAAAATACCAAATGTTTAAAGGTTAGTACTGGACAGGTACCTATCAAGTATAAAATTATGCTACCTAGACATCACGCACGTACCCTTTTTTTTAATTGTATACTTTATTGCCAACACAGGGACATACTTGTTCATGTAAAAAGAGGACCACAGCCCCACCAAGCTGGCCACATAGCAGCACAGCACAATAGGTGACAGTCAAGGATTCAGAAAGAGAATGACAGAGGGCCAAAGCAATAAAAAGGTGAACATCATCTGTACAATAATCGATAGGTCAGGGCAGTGGCAAAGATGGGGCTGTAGGTGGACTGAGCACGTCCCATTTCCAGCAGAAACACAATGAAGCGCAGGTATCGGTTAGAGTGCACCTCTGTCAGGGCCCCTGGAAGTATGTGGCAGGAGAATGCCAAATTATGTGGGAGGGTTGACTAAATTATGCTGCAAGAACAGCCAAATTATTTGATGTAATCAGGCACATTTGCTAATCGTATTACTTCAATAGTTTAAATTTTTACACTTCTGGGCAGAGGTCGCACCTCGTTAGTACCAGGTATAACCCAAACATAGCAATAAAAAACCAGAAAGGTGACCAGTCAACCATTACAAAGGGCCTTTCACTGCGCTGCTACACGTGTTGCTGCATCTTTAGTAACGTTTGAACCGATTGAGCTAGAAACAAAAATGCTTTTGTTTAAATCTGCAGATTATGTGGCAAAGGCAGTGTGTCATTTGGAGTAAACGGAGCGCGGTTTGGTGACGCTGCAACGTCAGACCAGAGGAGTGGAGGAGTGAAGAGCGGAGGAGCGGGCAGTCATGCAGGTAGCCGGCCTTCTGGACTAGGGGTAAGAGGGAGAGGCATCACGCCGCCTCATTTCTACCTCTCTCCCCTCTGCCTCCCCGGTTCGGCTCCCGTTCTATCCCGTTCTGTCAGAAGGCAAGGAGATGCAGCTGCCGCAGGTTCCGTGGGTCAGGAGGCCCACGCGGCGGCGATGCCAGACGCAAGCTGCTGAGGCCCTTCATCACCCCTCGCTCATGCGCTAGGAGGGAAAGATCGTTGCGAGCCAAGAGGGAGGTTTTGGGAGCATGGAAGGTGGTGCAAGTTCCTCGTTCCTGACCGATGATGGCACTACCATTAGGGAGGGATCTGCTGTTTCTACCACCGCCCCCCTCTCAGGGGGGTTCAATCAGGTCAACCAGGCCGAAGTCATAGAATACACCCTTCCTGATATTGATCCGGATGAGGTGCTCGGGCCGCAGAATTGTCCCTTCTTCTATACAAACAACGCCCGTAGTAGCACAAACTAATATCGATTCCCCCATGTTAAACTTATTTAGTAGTACTCCTTCGATCACTTTCTTTCAGATATAAGTCCTGCAGAATCTCCGGACCTAGTGTGCGCACCAGGACAACATATAGCTGTTTCTGAATCTTTTAAGTGTCTCGAAAGAATTTTATTGTCCATTTTGGAATTTCTCGTAAAATCTTTAAAAAAATCTGATCACACTCAAGATATTCTCATTTACTTTCTAAAAGTCTTACTAGCAAATCAAAACATGAGCCCCTCTTCTGACGAGTTGACCAAAACAATCAAAAAGGAGGCATGAAAAAGTTTGGGTCTAAATACAAATGGTACTACTTTGTGGTTACCAATTGCTGAAGAATTTACAATCTCAGGTGATAAGTTTTCTCATTCCAATAAAGGAACCCAAGCTGGAAAATCACATTTCGAAGAACTAGTCACTACACCAGTGATCCTGGCCTCCGAAGAGAACAAAAAATATTCCCTGGACAACCACTTTTCTAGCACAAATTCACTGCACAATATTACTCCATTGGCCCATGATGTCCAGAAAATGGAGCACGCTTTAAATCCCAGAGCGGTTCCATTCCCTATCTTCCTCCTCAAAGATCAGTCATCCATAAAGCCGATGGAACAAAAGGAAATCGACATGGGACAGGCTAGTAAAACATTTAAAACAAGAGGGAAAAAGACCGGGAAAAAAAGGAACTGGCGAATATAAAAAAAAAAAAAAGAAAGGAAAGTCAAGTTTGAGGAAAGAGAGCAGGTGCAATCTACGGTCATCTAGGAACTGGTCCCCCCACTCAAGAATTCTCAGAGTCGGACTGAGGGGGCGTCTTTCGCTGTACTGCTGCAAGATCATGGACAGACGGATTCACCGGTGATTCAGTGTGCCAGATCAGAATCCATCAATGTAATCCCGCCTGATCCTGTCCCTTTTAGAGCTATGGCGATTTGTCCCAGATTAAGTACTCAGAAAGTGGAAGAAAAATTCAGTAGGGATATTGCCCTGACTGGGCATATGGAGTTACCGGACTGCTTGGAGCTCTTGACTATATTTGACTCAAATATATGCTTAAATTGTTCCTTCCTTCTGTCATGTTTTTTGGAAATAGAAGAACTCAATTTAATTGAGAGTACTGATATTGTGAGGGTCTTTCTTGACCACAGTATAGGTGGGTGCAAAGGTTTGTTTTTCTTCTAAAACTATTGTGAAATTAATTCTGGTTAACTGTGCCCAACTCCAACGCAGGGGTATAGATGTTATCCCAGTCCGAGAGAAGTCAATGTACTCTGGCAGGAGGCTTACTTCTCATGGTTTGGACTCCACAAGCTCTATCGTGAACTGGGGGGGGTGTGGGGGGGGGACATTCTCTTTCCCCAGGCGAAATTGTGCAAGTTTCCCTATTCCAAGGTACAAGGGTAGTGAATGTTTTGGAAGGTCCCAAATATCAGGGCTCCAGTTCCAATCAAGAAAACTGGAATTGGTTAGGAGGGACCCTGAATAGATCTAAGCCAAAGGACAAGCTGAAACAGTCATGTTACTAACACTGACCTCTCTTTGGTCTCTTGGAACGCTGCAGGACTAGGGAAAGATCGAGGTAAATTATATGTATTGTGTTCAATGAAGGTCAATCTGATTTGCATTCAAGAGACCTGGTGTTTAAATGACTTCTCATGCCCTGGTTACACGGTTTTAAGCAAGAAAGCACTCCCCTCAAAAAAAGGGCATGCTAAAGGGGGTATAGCCATGCTTTTAAGTGACAGATATAACTTGCAATTTGATAGCCTCTCCGAAGATACAAACGTTTTCCAAATAGTACTAGTACAAGTTAGGAGGGAGAAGGGTGGAAAACTTCCCATGACTATTGTAAATGCATATATCCCCCCTGAAAAGGAAATTGACAATATTTTACAACAACTGCTTACACAAGTTTGTGCTATAAGAAATTCTGTCAACTTAATTATAATGGGGGACTTAAATTATAAAATTTATAATTCTACGATTCATTGCTTCGGTAATTTAGATAGGGAAAAAGCGTTGAATATTCGTTCCATCTTGTTCCCTCCTAGAATTAGGACAGATAAAAGAGGATTAATTTTTTTGAAAGGTCTAAGGTCCTGCAGAAGTATTATTCTGAATGGGCGCTTCAGTTCAGATTCACCCACTTCCTTCACACATAAATCAGTTAAGAATAACTCCATTATAGATTATACTTCTATTACGTACAACATCGCTCAAAGAGTTGAGGATATGGTAATATTAGACGCCCCATATACTGTAGTGACCACAAGATTCTAAAACGTACTTTAAAATTGCAGCTAGGGGCCACAGATCCATGGTCTACAAAAGGTGCAAACCTTAGAATTATTGGAAAAAATAGGAGAATGTATGGACGACAGCTAAAATAATTTCGATTAAGCCATTGCTGGAAAATATTGTGGGAAATATGGAGGTTTGGGGGAAAGATGTTTTAACAAATTTTTCCAACTTAATAAGTTATATTACTTCGCGTAAGCAGCTTGAGTGGAGTATAACTGGAGTCAAAAAAGCTCAGCTGCCTATCTTGAACCTGAACAGAGAAATAAATAAGTTAGTAAGGCGACAATTGGAGTACAAGACTAAGGAAATGAATAGGAAAATATCAAAACTTAAGAGAAGAAGATTGCGGCTGAAACTGGCGATCCGCAGAAAAGAAGAGGATCACAAGTGGATCCCATTGAGGGAAGCAGCCGCATAAAGAAACCCCAGGAAAATTTGAGCTATCATCTCAGAGGTGTGCAAAACTGTAAAACCTTATTCGCCCCCCCGATAGCAGAGGAAGACTGGAAGTTGTATATCCAAGGCCTTTATGCTGAAAACCAGCGCGCCGACCCTGGGAGAGAGGTGATAGTATTAGGCGGAGGGGGAAAAATAGATAATACGGGTGCTCCTACTGTGGCTGAATTAGAGGGAATTATAATTTCAATGCGCTCTTCAGGTGCTATGGGCCCCGATGATGTTCCGATGACTTTAATTAAAAGGGAGCCTTTGCTTTGGGCAAAACTTCTTCATCCACTATTTGGCACCTGTTATGCCCATGGTAATATACCGGAATCATGGACGGGTAGTATAATACTTCCTCTACATAAAAAGGGAGATAGAACAGTACCGTCAAATTACAGACAAATTGCCTTATTAGATGCAATCGGAAAGATATTTGCGAAAAGTATCTTACTGCATGTAACTGATTGGGTTGAGGAAAATGGTATTCTTCCATTGGAACAGGCAGGCTTCAGAAAGGCCCATAATACTTTAGATAACATCTTTGTAATGCAAACTACAATTGATAAATATGTCCAGACTAGGAGGGGAGTATTGTATGCCGCATTTATCGATTATTCCACAGCATTTGACAGAGTGGATAGGAAAACATTGTGGAAGAAACTTGAAGAATTAGGGATCCCACCATGTTTCCTGTGATTGGTGATTTCCCTGCACTCATCGACCTGGTGTAAAATCCTAATGGGTGGAGAGCAGGGATTGTCTTCAAAATTTTCAATCAAAAATGGCCTGAAACAGGGCTGTTTACTGGCCCCATTGCTTTTCTCCCTCTACATTCACGACCTTCCTAAAAACCTCAGGAGCACTTTTGGCTATGCCCCCGTGGTGGGGGACCAGCCAAGCGTATGCATATGATATGCAGATGACATAGTTGTGTACGATCTTACCCCAAAAGGCCTAAATCAACACCTGGCCGCCCTATACCTTTACTTGGAGAAGCACTACTTAAAAATCAATAGATCTAAGTCTCAGGTGGTATGCTTCTCTGGGAAAAAAATCAGAAGGAAAATCTGTACCCCCTGGGTTCTGGGTCAACAGTAGTTGGAACAGCTTGATTCATACCAGTTTTGGGGTAAGATCTTTTCAACCACAATAAATGAGCAAGAGCATATTTGCAATAATACTAGGCATTTTTACATGCCCAAGGTTTGGCGGCATTCTTTAATGCAAATGGTAAACGTCACTTTTTACACTCATTGTCTGCTTACAAGGTTAAGATTCCACCTACTCTCTTATATGCAATCGAATGTATAGACATAAACAAATGGGATTTTCTTGACATGACAAAAGGCCGTATTCTAAGACGTATGGCCTCCTGTAATTATTCTGCCTCAGGATCAGGGCTACGACTTGAATTAGGCATTAGGAATATTTTTGTGGAAGGCCTTGCGGCTGTGATAAGAAGGGCGCATTGCTTTATTTATAGTGAGGATCTTACGCTGAGAAACCTGTCCTTCAATGAAATCTTTAACAATTTGAGAGATAAATCTGGATTTTTTCAGAAACTACATAAAAGCTATTCCGCTCTTAGAGCTGGACTCGGTCCTCATTCCTTCGATACCCTATGTATTTCTAAAAACAATTCTGAAGGAAGCAACATGGTCCAAAGGTTTTTTTATGGACCTGGATGCATGCTGTCATAGAAGAGGTCTCGAGAAGTTAACCAATTCTGTAACAATGAAAGTGGTGCAACCTTATTTGACCTGGAACTTACCACATGGACTGAGGAGATTTTGTATTTTGATCGGACTTAATAGAATACCATTAAGAGGCCTTATTTCCAAGTGGGATGGCTCCATTAACACGTTTTATTTGTTGGTCCCGCTTTAGCCGCACAAAGGAAAAAATGGTTGAAACTACTCTTTTTGCTGCTAGATATCCAATCTTATAGAGAGGCCTTAGATTTATGTTATACCCCCCTAATGAAAGATTTTGCTATAGGAGTTTTAAAAATTTGCAAACTTTCTTGAGGATATTTTGATTTTTTGTGTACTTTTAAAGGTGTACTATTTTATCATGTATTTATATGGTTCTGTCTTTTCCTTAGAAAAGTGTATCATTTTATTATGAATTTATATGGTGCTGTATCATTACTCGTGGATCTCTTTGGAGTTCCAAATCATGATAATAAAACATTGATTGATTGGCAAAGGCAGCATATTCATAATTATGCGGAAAATGTCTTTTCAGTGTCTAGCTTTGCCACCACATCCTCGGCCTCAGGGTTGATCTGAGTGAGCACCACAAACACCATACGAAGTTTTAACAATGTAGACCTGTGCGATACAAACCCGGGCTGCACAGGAGCAGACGCAATAAAGTAGCAAGGAGAATCTACTTGCCAGTATCGTGGCCAGCATCTTATTACTGTAATTCATTAGGTAAAGAAGTCAGTTTAGGAAGTAGGGAAATGAGAGCCTCATGCATCGAGGAAGGCAATATCCCATCTTGAAGCATCTCTACGTGTACCGCAATGAGATGAGGAGCAAGGATGTCTTTATAGGTCTTGTTGAAATCAGCATTGACTCCATCAGTACCTGAGGTTTTAAATCCGGCTAAGGAATCAACATCAATAATAACCTCTTCAAGACAGATTGGTTGGCCAAGAAACTGGCAGTGACAATCCTCAAGCCACACCAGCGCAGCTATGTCCAGATAAGTAGTAGTGCCTGCCTAGGACCTGCTGCATGCAGAAGGACATAGCCAGAAGTAATAACACACATTCAGAAAGGGTATCTTCAACTGCAGTAAGGGGTGCTCTCCCAACCCTCTGTCAATATAAGATCTAGACCTCTCCCTGCGTTAGGAGCCAAGCCCACATTTTACCTGACTTCTCTCCTTCAGTGTACAGCCTAGACAGGACATATTTCCCAAGATAGTGAACTTTCCTATTGGTTAATATCCCAAAATTGTGTCACCAACTGATTTTCCTACTGCAAAAAAGTCATGTGGGGTGTACTTTCAATCTGGGCTTCCAGAGTCTGCAAAGCCGACTCCAAACAAGTCAGTTGTCCACGAATATCTCTCCAGACCCCAGCATGTTTCGATGTGGCTTGCCCGCATATATAGGTTTGAAAGGCCTTACATAGTGTGGCATTTTTGGGGACTAAACCAATATTGATCTGAAAATATTCTACAATGGCAGCACAAATCTCAGCTTTGAAAACAGTTTTCAAACACCAAGGGGGCGGAAAAGTGAAAGTGTGTACCATGGAATTAGGACCTGTGGAGGGACAAGACAAACAGAACTGATGAGTGGTTTCAGAGTGTCCGCTGCAAGTGAAGTAATCGAAGGCAGAAGAGAAAATTGCAGGAGAAGCTACTCAAGAATCCATCTGAGATACTGAGTTGTGTGGTGCAGAATGAAAAGTGAAGTCCTTCCTAGTGAGATGAGCCTCCTGACACAAATCTGACACCCCAACTAGATCAATATTATCATGCACTGCTCTCAGTGCCTGGATCTATGAGAGCGTTGGGTCTCAGAAAAGTCTGTCTGTGCATCAAGTACTAAGTTCAGGTGCGTCAAGCTAAGGATTGTGCAGTTTAGTTAATATTTCCAGAAAAAGTTAGGGGTCATCAATATTGGGTGCATACGTATTAGCTAGCGCAAGTTTAACATTTTCAAGGGCTCATCCAAGATAAGGTGTCTACCAGCAGAGCACTCAAGGAGCTTGTGCAGTTTAAAAGGCACATGCAAAAGCATCGGTATGAACACTTTCCTACAGTAAGTTCTGTTAGAGGAAAAGTTTTGAGTCAAAGAATCTGGGCGTTTGGGCACCAGGTGCTACTCTTGCAGAAATGCTACAATAATCTCATGGCCATCCATGTATGCCAACACTTTACTTATTTCATGATTATTAAGTCCCCTAACATTCCCGGTGATCCAGGTGAACATGTGCCTATGAGAGGTAATAAGTCAAGAACGAGGGGTAGAACCAACAATTGGAACGGGCAAACACCAGCTATCAAAAGTGCTGTGCAGCAAAAATTATCAAGCATAACCATGTACATATCACACAAAAATATTTGTCAATCCCACCCCCCACCCACAATGAAAACCCCCAACATTCAGTGCAAGACCACCAAAAGAGATAGAAATGCAAACAATGAGTGCTACACACCAGGAACAATGCATCACTCCTAAGCAAGATTGACAGGGGAACGAAGCAACATAATGAAAGAGCTGGCAGAGATGACACATCCCTATACATCATGAAGCAATGAAAAATGAAGACCTAGAGGTATGCTCTAAGCGTAATAATTTACATATTATTGGCACTGCTGAGTTGACTAACACTAGGCATTAGAAATACATGGAACACCACCATGAAGCACTATGTATGTTATGTCATTTTAATTTACGAGTTAAACAGAAAGGTAGTGAGAGATTGCTTGACTTAATCTCAGCCACTGGTAATTACTTTAGGCTGCAATCCAGTCCATTATTTATTTTTCCCACCATACCATCTCAGACATCAACCTGTTATATGCAAATTAGCCTTGGTACTACTACAATAGGAATAGTTTAGTGGCCAGAGATGTTTTAAGGCACAGGCAAAGTGGGCAATTGCCCAGGGACCCCACATTCCAAGGGTTCTCCTGGTAAAATGGTAAAGTCAAGAGTTCTTTCATGTACAGTGAGCTCCAGCATTATGTGTTGCCCTGTGCACTGACATGACCTCAAAAACTTTATTTATTTGTAAATTCATACACAAAAGGCCACCTTTCACAGTCTGGAAAAATCTGAATCTCCTTGACTCCACAAATGTGTGTATTGGATCCTAGTAACTTATTGAGAGAAATTATAAACTCACAGATACCAAGACTAACTAACAGGGCGTATTTAAAGGAATGAATGTCACATACGTTCTTGAAGTCATTAGTAATGCCATAATAATGGCCTGCATGAAACTAGAATCTTTTTTCATTTGACAACTGGACATAGTTAACAGAAATCTAGGGCCTGATTCAAAAACTGCACTGCGTAGTACGTTTGGTAGTACTACAAAATGTACTACAGAGTGTACATTTTGCCTATAGTTATATATCCAGAGTTCTCTGCCACAACTGCAGAGTCTCCACAAATGTAAGTATAGATTTTTGTAGTAAATGCAGGAAAGTACAGGGGAATGGAAAAGGGGGCTTACTACTGAGGGGCATGGGATTAGAAGAGGGTAAGAGAGTTTTAGGAAGGGTCATGGAGAGGTGCTTTGAGGGACGTCACCCACCTACACATGTGTAAGCCAATTGCATTACTCAGGGGGTGGAGACATGTAACTTACACTTTTATTGTAAATTTACACTCAGAGTTTGTGAATACAAAAAATAGTAGATTTGCTACAAATTTATTACCAAGTGTAAAGTGTAAACTTACTCAAACATGTAACTTACCTTTGTAAACCAGGCCCCTGGTGTTCGGGGCTAGCCTGCCTAACCCTGACCGTCACATTCTCAGGAAGTTACATTTATGGACATTACATTAGAAAAATATTCTTTCTCTCAACCTACCCTCTAACTTCACATCAGCCATTACCTCCCACCTCTTAGTTTACCTCTCTATCTCTGACCTCTTTTTTGCTTACTCCTATAGCTCTGTCTATTCCCTCTCTGTTCCTTAACTCACACCCTATCTCAGCTCTTGCTCTCTACCTCACTACCATGTTTACCATCTCAGCTTATCTACTTCAGCTCTCTCAACCTCATCTCTCTTATTACCTCTCAGCTGTCTTTCCATCTCTCTATACCTTAGCTCTATCTAACTCTCTCAGCCATCTATGCACTTCATTCCGCGTTCCTTTACCTCTCCATCTCATTTCTCTCTCTACCTCACCTCTGTCACTGTCTGATCCCTCTCTTCCACACTACACTCCCCCTCTCTCATTACCACTCAATATATCTCTCTGTTCATTTGCTTCACCTGTCCCCTCTTCTTTCTCACCCTCCCTTTTTATTTCTGTTCCCTTTATTTCCCCTTTCTCCCTCTAAGTCTGTGCCTCTTTTTCTTTATCAATTCTCTCTTGCCCATCTCATTCTGCACCTCCTCAATTTTAACTCACGCCTTCTAACACAGCTAACTCTCTCTACCTCACTTCTCTGTGTTTATTCATCTCTGTATTTTGCCACTTCTAGACCTCTAATTCTGCCTCACTGTCTCTCACATCACTTCTCCATCAACCACACCTCCTTTTCTCTACTTCACCTATGTCTCGGTTATTCCTCTTTTTGTTTACTTTCTACCTTTCATCTCTCTCTACCTTTTGCTCTGCCTTACTATTCTTTTAAAAAAATATAAATTTTTATTGTTTTTTTTTAAAAAAACAGCTTTCACGCTGCTGTGTACACAAATGCATAGAGGGTACATACATAAAAATACATCATGTTTTGCATCATACCACTGAGTATGTCATCCAAACCATCATGGCTCTTTTATGGCCACCACGCTACTTGAGCAAAAAACTTCTCTCAGTTCCCACCCTCTGAGCTCTCCTGTGGGTCCCCCTCAATTCTGCCACCTCGAGCTGTTGCCCAAGCTCCCCTTATCATTTCCTGGAGCAACCCCTGCCTTTGTATATAGCGTTCTCGATTCTCTGACACCAATCCATATTGTGTGGCCAATCTGATATTCGAGGGATGGCTGCGCCACCTCATGCTCATGCTATATTGCGTACAGCTACCCCAGATGCAAGTCTTAGCCAGATTACTGTGTATCTGGGCCACTTAGGGCCCTAAAGGATGCCTAGTGCTGTCGTCCGGGACATCTTACTAACTAAACTGGCCCAGTAGTCCCGTATCAGGGGGCATCCCCAGAGTGTGTGTATGAATGGGCCTTCTTCGTTGCAGCCCCTCAGACAGAGTGGGTGCCCTGCCAATTTTATATAACAATTTATGAGAATAATACACTCTATGCATTATTTTTAGCTGGACCAGTCAGAATTTGGCCCTGATGGCTATGTCCCAGGAGCTGCAGAGGACCTCCCTCCACTTATCCTCTTCTAGGTGTCCCAGGTCGGCCTCCCATGTCTCCCTCAATTTGCTCAGCGGGTCTGGGGAATTGTTGGTTTATTTCTTGTAGATCACTGAGATTCCTTTTCTAGGAAGTGATCCCAATAGGACCCTATCCTCCAGTGGATAGGCGTCCGGTAGTTGATCTCCTTCCCTGATATGCCTCCTCAGAGCATGACCAGTTGCAAATGTCGATAATATTCAGTGGCCACCAAAGTGCATCCCTCCTTAAGCTCTCAAAACTGATGAATGCCTGGCCCCTCAACACATCTCCCAGGCGTTCTATGCCTATTACATCCCACTTCTGAAATCCCTGTAAACCTTGCATATCTGCCAGGTCTTCATTATACCATAACGGGGAAAGGTCAGAGGGTTTCCCAGCCCACCCCAAATATTTGATTGCATCTTTCCAGGCCCGGATCACTACCCTTATGTGGGGCGGCAGGGTTCGTTCACGTCTGGTGTCATGTAGTAAGGCTTTGGGTCCACCCCTCCCCATCACGTGCTTATCCAGCCTGTATGCCAGATAATGTTGGTCCATGGACACCCGTTTGTTGGCTACGAGAAGGTGGGGTGCCCAGTGGTATTTCAGATGTCCAGAACTGTTAGACCCCCGTCATTCACAACCCCTCTGCAGTTTGGCCACAGCAATACTGGGTGCACCCCAGCCCCACAGTACCCTATGTACCTTCGAATCTATCATGCTGAAAACGTCTTGCGGAATACTGTAAGGTGTATTCTGCATGACATACAGAAGTCACGGCAGACTCATCATTTTATAGAGAACTGCCTTGCCCATTAGAGTCAGCGGGAGGCCATGCCATTGTGTAACATCCCCCTTGAATCTTTCCAGTTGGGGAACTAGGTTCCTTTTCAGGAAGTCCAGGGGATCCCTAGAGACGTATATCCCCAAGTAGCAGAAGCCTTCCATAACTACAGAGGCTCCGCAATCCTGAGGGAGGCAAGGGCTCTCCCCGAGAGGGGAAACACCACTGATTTAGACCAGTTTATAGAATATCAAGAGTGGTCTCCAAATATTTTAAATATTTGCATAAGGCTGCCGAGCGAATAGTGAAACACGCTCCTCTCATCCATCCGGAACCTGTATCCCCCTGACCAGAGAATCCTGGCGGATCCATGCTGCTAGTGGTTCCTTTGGCAGGGCAAAGAGCAGGGGAGATAGGGGACAACCCCGATGTGTGCCCCTCCCCAACTTAAACTCCTGAAACACCACTCCATTAACCCTCAAACGCTCCATGGGGGAAGGCTATAGTAATTTGGCACATGCTCAGAACTGTGGCCCAAATCCCAGTCTCACCAGGAACATATTTTTCCACTCCAGGGATTCAAACACCATCTTGGCATCTAATGCCAGCAGGGCCGCATGTCCCGTCCGGGGATCAGCTGTCAAGTGTAACACCCCATACAGACACCAGAGATTAGGCAGCATGCACCAGTCTGGCATGAACCAAGACTGACCCGGGTGCACCAGTGGTGCGATGACCCCTCGTAGTCTGTTTGTCAAGACCTAAGCCAATACCTTAGCCTCCATATTTAATAAAGAAATTGGCCTGTCTGAACTGCAAGATGTTGAGGGTTTACCTTCCTTATGGATCACTGTAATCGTCGCAGCTCTTTGGTCGGCTGGCAGCTGACCCTTGTCCCTGGCTTCCTTGAACATCTCTAGCAGTGGGACGGCAATTATGTTAGTCATTCCTTTATATAGTTCAACTGGGTTCCTATTCGGGGCTGGGGCCTTTCCCGTCTGTAGGTCCCACAAAGCACGGGTCACCTCCTCCTCCATGATATCACCCTCCAATGCGTCTCTATCTTCCCCCGGTAACACCTGCAGGTGAATGTCCCTGAGGAAATCAGTACAGTCCACTGCGGATATAGTTGTCCTGGAGGTCTACAGGTCCTCGCAGTAGTCTGCAAAGGTCTCCGCTATAGTTGCACCTGTTGTCTGTAGGACATTTTCTGCATTTTCCACCTTTAGTACCAACGTGTTCTCTCTATCCCTCCGTTACAGCCACGCAAGCAATTTGCTGGCTTTATCGCCGACCTCATACAGTCAACGGTGGACCACAATAGCATAGTTTCTGGTGTGGTTTTCCGCCAGGGACCACAGTTCTGCAATTTCTCTTGGTCCTCTGGGTCCCCTGAGACGAGGGCGACTCCCTCCAATCTTACTACATCTCTCTCAATGGCTGCGCACATCAGCTGTGACTCTTTCTTCGCCACCCCAATTAATGCCTGCACCTGTGCCCGCAGAAGGCTTCCCACAGCATACCCGCTGAGGGCACCGAGACCCAATTTTCCTTAAAGTAGAGAGACGCCCCCTCTCGCATTCTATCTCTGGTCTCCTTTTCCTGCAGGTCCAGGCATCCATGCATCCAGGCGGCCCGGTAGTGTGAAGTCCGGCACATGACCCAGCAGTGTGGCCTCAACTAGGGAGTGGTCTGAGATCCCTCTAATGTGTATGACCGTGTCCTGGACCCAAGAGGCCTAAGCACTCAATGTGAAGATGTAGTCTACTCGGGAGACCCTCCCATGAGTCACGGGGAAATATGTGTATTGCTTCGTGTGGGCTGCCTTCCCTCCATAGATCAGTCATGCCCAGTGCCCTGGCAAACTGGAAAAGCAGCCCCCTGCCTTCTCCATCCTCTGAACCCCAGGACCTGTCTATCTCCAAGTCCATACACAAGTTTAGGTCACCCCCCAATAAAAGGATCCCGGGGGCAGTCAAAGCAGCAGGTCCCAAACATCAGGGAGCACCACCTCCTGCAGGCCAGGGGGGAGATACAAGAGGCACATGTTGAGTGTGGTTCCCTCCAAGTCCCCCATAGCGCCACATACCGCCCCTTACTATCATGCTATATTTGATGTGTGGTGAGGGCTACTGATTTCTTAACGAGTATTCCCACGGCCCTGGAGTCAGTGGTATACCCTGCGTGTGCCCTGAGCGTGTTGCTAAATCTATCAAGTTCCTAATAGTAATTCCCTCGGAGATGTGTCTCCTGGTGCAGAACAATGTCCAGTGATGACGCTTTATATGCTGCAAGACCAGTGTGCGCTTGATCCAGCTACCCAGACCATTAACGTTCCAGGACCCTATGGTCAGGTTTTGTGAAGGACTTCACATCTTCCAGTGTTGAGTCGATATTGGGGCTAGGAGTGCTTACCCGATGGTCTTCTCTCCCTCTCCCTGACACAGGTCCTTATCCCTCCCAACAGTGGTGTGCTAACCCAAATTGCCCACCAACTCGGCTCAAAAAACATAACTGCGCTCAAAAGCTCCAACAGTAAAACTTGTTCCCCCAAACCCTCCCCCACAGCAACCCTGCTTCGTGGGTCTAATAGTGGCCACCACCCCGAGTGGAAGAGCATCTGTCACCCTAAATAAGCCATGTCTCAATGGGGGGTGTTGTCACCTGTATGGTATCTCCCAGCGGACTTCTTCTGGGCAAATGTCCAATATTTCCTCCCCTTACTTCAGCTAGTTGTAGTGCCCTTGGTCACTATTTAGCAAAGCGTTCCCTGGGTATTTCTCCCAGCCTTTCCCCTTGCTGGGGACTTCTTTCCCTACAGGAGCTCCAACCCTCAGGAGTGGTTCCCCAGAGTCCTTCAGTTCTCTGTCTGCTATCTCCCTGACTCTTCCCTGATGATCTCTGGCTTTCCAGCCAGTCCCACGCCTCTTCTGGGAACCTGAAGTGCCAGGTGTTGCCGTCCGCCACCACTCACAGTCTGGCTGGAAACAGCATCATGTACTTCAGTTCATTGCCCCTCAGTTCTTTTTTAACTTCATCAAAATTCCTTTGTTGGCACTGCAATGGCGAGTGAAGTCAGGAAAGAAGCAAATTAAGACATTGTCCTGTTTTAAGTCCTCGAACGTTTGGGCCACCTGCAGGATGACATCCTGGTCCCTGTAGTTCAGGATCCTGGCAACTAAGGCGCACGGCGGGGCCCCTGGTTTTGGTGGGGGTCCTGGAACCATGTGTGCCCTCTCCACTGAGGAGAAGTTGGACAATCGTTTCGGTTTGAGTTTATTCAGGACCAGGTCCTCTACAAATAAGTCCATACTCTGGCCACCCATGCCCTCCGATACACCCACCACTCTCACATTATTCCTCCTTGACCTCCCTTCCTGGTCCTCCAGCTTGGCTTCCATTACTGAGCTCTTTCTGGTGAGTGACCGGACCTGCTCTTCCAAACGTTTTGTGGTTGCAATCAGGCCCTCTATGTACGTTTCAGCCCATGCCAGTTTCACTTCGATCTTGCCCATGTCACTTTCGCTTCGATCTTGCCCATGTCAGCCCTAAGGGGGTTGACATCAATTTGGACTGCGTCCAGTTTTGGTTCCGGGGGGAGATGGAGCCTCAGATGGCTGTATGGCTGCCATGATTGTGCTCAGTGAGGGCTCCCCCAAGGGCTCAAGACTTTGCCCCTGGGTCCTTCACCCACTTCCTGGATTGGGCACTCCACCACCTCCATGCACACTGTGTATCTGTCCAGACTATTCATTTGCGTAATTTTAGGTGTGCAGCCCTTCACAAAGATCCCAGCCACCTGCTTCTCACCTCCTGTGGCCGTCTGTTTCGGTTGTGCTGCCACTAGTCGGCCTCTCCACCAGTCCCCATAGGAGGCCACTATCACTAACTCCCAGATGTCACTCTCCTCGCTTTCCTTCCAGGCACCACGGGGACCGCCTATGCCATCCCAATGGACGGGTCTCTCCCGGCTTCAGGAGAGCCACCCCCAGTCCAGGGACTGCAGCCTTCACGCTCTGATCCCGTCCCCGAGGCCTCGCCTCCTCTTGGCTTTTTCCCGTGGGCCAGTCATTGGAGGTCTCCCCCTCCGGGGGTCTTCTCTCCGGTTGCCCGAGCTCAGCCTGCTCCCCAAAGGTCCCCTTCTTTCTCTCTCGCTGCGGACCCTCGTGGCCGGTGCACTCCAAGCTTCGTGGGGGCAATGTCGCTCACCTCGTCACAGCTGCACATCGGCAGTCGGCCTTCCTCCCAGTGTGCTGGCAATCGTGCTGGCAGCTCCCTTGCTGCTCCAGGTACCAAGGGCACAGGGCTCGTGCTGTGCCCTGTCATTTACAGGATTTTGACAGAGTTTGGGAGGTTATTAGCCCCTGCGGCGCTGGAGCTCTCTTAGCTCATGGCCATCTTTGCTGGCGGTAAGCTCCATCCCTTATCTTACTATTCTTTACCCTGTTACTAATCATTCTATACCTCTTTGTATTTTGTCCATCCCTCCACCTCATAGCACCTCTCTATCTCTCAACAACTCACTTCCGACTACCTATCTACCTCTACCTCTCTCTGCCTTTACTTCTCTCTAATCTAACTCTTTTTCTGCCTTACCTCACCCTCTGCTTATTTCCTCAATGAACCCAGTCTTCTCACACTCTCTATATATCTTTCTACTTATCTCTCTCCACTTCTCTACCACGTTCTAAAATGCTGTCTTTCTCTGTTGCGCTTTCTCTAGCTACTGCTTCCTCTTTCTGCCGCTCTGTAGCTCATCTTTCTCTTTTTACCTTTTGTCTCGCACTGCATCGCCTCTCTTTACTTCTATCTCTCCCTCCATTTGACCTCTATTTTACTGCTCTTTATATACTATTCCGTATATCCCTCTGTCCTTTTTCTACATCCTGCTGTTTCTAAATTGTCTTACTCAGCACAGTCGAAGTTGTTGCTGCAAGGCAAAACAAGCAATGACAAAGGTAACTGGTCTGTAATTTGCTGACACCCTATAGGTCCTGCAATGCTTGTTTTGGCATAGCTTTAGCCAGTGCTTGAAATGGAAAAAATAAAGTGCCGGTACTCTGTGCCAGAGTACCTGCTTGTTTCTGAGAAGTGCCGGTACTCTCCAATTAAAAGTATTACGTTTTTCCTGAGATGTGCCGGTACTCACCCTCTCAAAATAAAAAAGTGCTGGTACTCAGTACCGGACAGTACCGGCCCATTTAAAGCACTGGCTTTAGCTAAACTATATTGTTTGGAAGCTGCTCTGCCCTCATCTAAAAACAGCAGCCAAAAGCAATATATGTTTTGGTCTAAAAAATTACACATTGGCATAGTAATACCTGGCACTGAGTGTGACTGTGTTGACACTCTAAGTGAAGTTAGCCAAAGGCTGAAGTGGGCTGAGTGTTTGCTTCACCCTGTATGCTGTATTGGGTGGTGGACAATGTGTATGACAGTTGATGAGAGCTGGTTGAAAGTCCTTATAGATACGTTTTTAGTAAAAGCAAAGGATCTTGGCTAATGTATCTAGCTACAAAAGAAAATAGCCGAATGTGTGCTCTTTAATGCTTTCTTTTGGTACTATTTGGATGGCGGGCACCAGGGAGTTTTAGCATTGGGCCCTCTTTTTTATGAGTTGAATGTTTCGGTCAGTATTGTTTGGCATAGTTAGGGCCTTAATTAGCATAAAATGGTAATAAATTCAAATGTGTTCCAAACAGAGGTCCCCAAAATAAATCTTGCCCAGGGCCTCCAAAAATTTGAGAGATCACTTTTCTGTCTTAAACTGTCATGCCAGATCCCCTTCAAATAGGGACAGAAGTAACCTGGTGCCATTTTCAGTCTATTTGGGCCTCAGCAGTGAGATGTGATTTGAGTCCTCCAACTCAGCAAGCACAGAACTCATGTCTGGCATTATCTACCATGCCACCTCTGACAGGAACCAACCATCAGAAAATCAGCACTCATCCTGCTTCAACAGGAACAGCCTCACTCAAACAGCCAGACCATATCCCTTCTAAACAGTGACACGATCAAAAGCAACCCTAGACCAGTTTTGGCCTATTTGTCCCTTGTCATCATGGGACATTTGAGTCCTGAGGCACAATGAACAAGGAACCCTTCTCTGAGCATACCTGTCACACTTAAGGTGTCTCACTGAAGGAAACAAGAAAGTGATAAGTGGATTGCTTTAATTAATCTCAACCAGCAGCAAACTCTGGGTTGCAATCCAGCCCATTGTTTTCTGTGCACTGAGCTCCCTGAGACAGGGGCCAGCCATGTGCAGACCAGCTTTTGTTCTAGTAGAACAATCAATCAACTATGAGGCCAGGTCCCCTCTGCACAGGAACACAAGCAACCCCACACAAATGTCAGCCTATTTTGGTCTCATCAGTATGATGCAGCTTGAGTCCTGTTACACAATAAGCATTGGACTCTGTCTATGGATACCAGTTACACTAAGGATGTCACACTGAAAAAAACAAAAAAGTGATATCTTGAGTAAATTACAATCACTCGTAATTACTCTGAACCACAATCCAGTCCATTGTTATATGTCCACCATGCCACCTCAAAGTTATTGATAAATTGAAAATATCTGTGATTCCCCCTTTAACTTAGCTCTCCCAACCCCCAATAGATTTTCACAAGAAAAGATCAAACAGTGAGAAAGTTATTAGTAAATAAACATGTTATTGACTGTGACACCCTTTATGGATTGGCACAAAACTTGACATACCAATAGAAAAATGAGGATTCATGTTAGCAAAGTAACTCTTTTTTTACCCCCTCCCCCCCAAACCAGTACACCCTCTATGGATATGTACAAATTCAAAAGTACCAATAGTACTGAATACACTAAAGGGCTGATTTAGAGTTTGGCAGATGTGGTAGGTTCATCAGGAAATGTCTGTAAAACCATCCTTCATCATAGAGGTTCAGTCACCCAATTTAGAGTTTCACAGTTTGAAGGACGAAACTCCATCAAACCACGAACGCTAATATTTCCTCTTCATTCGTTGAGGGAATAATCAATCAAATATAGCGGATGAAGTAACATCAGCCATAAATCCATCCGCTATAGTTACACTTGCCTTTCCATCAACTTAACAATGGTGGTGTCACTTACACCCCTGAGATGGGGGACAAAAACTTTAAAAAACGGCAAATAACTCCCCCTTACGAATCTGGAACCATATTGTTTTTTCTGCAATGGATCAGCATTTACCTGGCTATGGTGGAGGTTTGATTTTAACATCAAAATCGGTGGTATGTTTCTACTGTAGTCTTAAACCTTGGAAAAACATGCATTTTTTTATAGCATCTTGACATACCTCGCTTCCAGCTTCAATGTATTGCAGGTCAGATACACCAATCAAGTTGAAGTGGATCATTCATTGTTTTCTCTTCTACAATATTGCAAGATTCTCAGAATTAATCTAGGTTTTCGAATAGTTTAAAAATGTATAGCGATTTTTAATTATAATAAAAATTTAGAGCAATGTGTATTTAAAAATACTCCAATTTAATTCTACAAGACTGTGGAAAATGTTGATAATATTTACAAAAATGAATTATGACTGATTAATTGCCCATACTTTCTGATGTATAATTTAAATAAAACAAAACCATAAACATAAAACATCTGGATGTCTTGCTGTTCAAAATAAAATAATGAAACCTAATATTAAGCTTCGGTTGTGCTATGTAAATTTTTTAATTTGTTGCATGAGGTATGCCTAACTGTCTCCTATGACTGGATGTTTCATTTAGTGGATAGGATACTCCTTCAAAATGTAAGGCCTATTTAGTCAACCAAATATCCAGAAAGTAAAGAATATCATGATGTTGTTTTTCTATTTTTTCTATTTATTTTAATTTTAAATTGTACTTCATTACAACTCGGGCAATACAGACAGAGCATAACTTAAGAAGCATCTGCCTCAGGGATGCCCACTCATGACACATATTATTACAACATGTTGTATATTAACTGGCAATACAGACATGACTCGCTGGGCATTTTTTGGTTAACAGACATCATCCCACCCCCCTTCCCTGATCCCTCAGTTTGTAGTCCTTGAATGATATAACAATATAAAGACATTCATAAATTTGTAATTGTAAATATGTGCTTGCCTAGTAATTAAATAGGATCCCATAGAATCAACATTGTCTCCCATGCAGACAACACTCAGCTCATCCTCGCCTTCACAGACAACAATCACACAACAAGGACCAGCTTCACCTCCTACATGTCAAACGTAGCAAACTGGATAAATCAGAGCTGCCCAACACTCAGCAGGGCTAAAACAACCATCCTGACCTTCATGAACAAGAGCTCTCCATGGGGATCCTGGTGGCCTACAGACCTGGGGCCCATACCCACCTTGCTGACCATGCCAAAACCCTCAGTATCATCTTGGATGACAGGTTCATGATGGATAATCAAGTGAACGATGTCACCTCCTCCTGCTTCTACATCCAATGCATGCACTGCAAAATATTCCAATGGCTCCCACTGACACCAGACCCATGGTCACCTAGGTCCTCATCACCAGCAGACTAGACTACTGCAACACACTGTGTGCCGGCATTATGAACCAACTCATCAAAGACTCCACTGCTCCCAGAGTCATCCTCAACATCCCTCGCAGTGCACACATCACACCCACCTGCTACACTGGCTATCAATCCAGAATCAATACTAATTCAAACTGCTCACCCACGGATACAAAGCCATCCACAACGTCAGACCTGCCTACCCCAACTTCTGCCTCAATTTACCAACCCACAAGGCAGCTGCGCTCAGCCACCCCCCACCTAGTGCAAATACCCTGCATCTGCAGTGGCAAATGAGGAGGATGCTCCTTCTCTGACATCACCACCAAATCCTGGAATGACCCTCCTCACCACATCAGGTCCTCCCATCACTGCTTGAGTTCCGCAAGAAGCTGAAGACCTGGCTATTTAACTAGGAGCGCATTAGGCCTACTCATCTACTCCAGCACCTGGATAGCCCTCGGGTGAAAGGTGCGCTATACAAATTCGTATAGCATAGTATAGATTTGTCAATCCATGCAGGCCTACTTACCTTACACTTGTTAATATACTCCAATATTATAATGGCATTAAGGCCATTATGTTGAGAAGTCATCTATATGGAGAAAATAGTGTTATTTGTAAATGTCTATAATTTAAAAATAGTAGTATCCATCGTTCAAAAACATTTTGCTCAATCTTTACACATTATTTTCAGGTCTATACTATCTCAATACTTACCAATATCTTGTTGCTCATATTAATTTATGACACATTATCTAAAGTATTAGAACTAAGTTGTGTGCCATATCTTTCTGGTTTATGCTAGACTGTAACATCCACCATTTTTTTAAATTTAGCCTTTTGATATAAACATTTCACTTTATAACTAGTTTTAACATTACAAATATTTTAAAAGATAGATTCTGAAATAAAAATTTTAATTAGTTTTTTTACATATTGCTAACACAAGTCCTTTAAAGCATACAAAAATGTTGAAATTAAATTATTACACAGTTCCAGAGAAAAGGTTATTGTTAAAGTTTCTTGTGAGCAAGCTTTTACTTATACCCTTGTTGTTCCTCCATTACTCTCAGGTCCCACGCCACATCAGTGTAGGCTGCCACCAGAATACGCAGCACGGGGGAGTGGGTCAGGGAGCACCAAAATTCCTGAGATTTTTTAAGTTGGCCTTCCCACCATTTGGAGGGCTGTTATTCTTTTCCAGCACCAGAAATACTACCACCTTTTGTGCAATGCAGGTTCAGCAGCTATAGACCCCCAGTTGTTGAACTTCTCTGGCAATGGCCCACCAGATCGTTTGCTTCTGATGATGCCTGACTTACTAAATCCAAAACTAATTTTTTTTTTAAAAAGCATTAAAATACAACTTCATTTTCAAACTTTTGGATTTTAATCTAACCTCAAACTATTTGTCTTTAACAAAATATTATATTTCAGACATAAAAATATATTATTATCTTAGATTCAACATTCAATGATTTCTTAAAAATAGCCTATCCAGAAAAAAGCGAACAATAAAAGTTAGTATTGTCAAAAATATATCATATTTTTTATATGTTGAAATAAGCATGTACCAACCTTCCTTTTTAAAAAACGTTACATTGAGTTTCATTATGATCCTAATCATTTACATGTATAAAGCAGGGGTTGCACTATAGTAAAAATCAGAACATTCTTCTGATTGTATCATCCCAAACATTAGGTTTCTAATATTGTAATTGTTTCATCCTTGTGATTTTTTCTACAGACTAATAATAATTCCTACATTATCTTATAGGAGTAGAACAAAAAGATAACATATCATGATTAAAAATTGTCATATATGAACATACACTTTAAAAACATATGATTTGGATGATAGTGTGATTTTATTGTTTCAAATGATTACTGAAAGTCCAAGACTGATATTTAACAATAAATAAGGGATCCTTGCTAAACCTATAAGAATAAATTCTACATATCATTTAACATAATGATGGTCAATGGTAAAATGTAAACACAATTTTTTTTTTTAATTGAGAAAATATACTATTTTGATCCAAAGGGCTAGAAATGGTTTATAAAAAATACAATGTACTAATAATGTGTGCTTACATTTTCTGATTGAAACAATATTTATATTAGAACTATATAAGACAAAGGTAATGTAGGACACAGGCTCATCCACTAACACATTTTGTACAAGATGGGCAAGAAATATATCTTGTTGATATTTAAAAAAAATTGCAAATTTTTTAAACATTTATTTCAATTAAAAGATTATACATTTTAGTTTGAATAACAAAGGGTTTGAATAAATATTCACAGAAGCATGATATTTGAACCAAAAAATTACATAAACTAGATATTTCAAAAGGACAGGTCAAAAAATTAAACACATGCAACCGATAATGTTCCAAAAGCATAAACATATAATACCATTATTTTATTTTTCATATATTTTGAGATTGTGAATCATTATTAGTTTATGAAGCGCGCTGGCGCTAAAAAGAATTTAACATATATATTTCAACCCAGATTATTAAAGCAGGTATATTTTTAGAGCCTTTCAAAATGTTGGATGATTTAGATGATTTGGCTCAGGCCGTAGCTCAGTAGGAAGTTTGTTCCAGGCCTGAGCTCTAACCACTGAAAAGGTACAACCCCAAGTATAACCTTTTGAAACTTAGACACAGCTACTAAGTTACGATAGGCTGAATTTAGCGATATAGGAGGAGTGTACTTTCTGAAAAGGGTTGAAATGTAGCTAGTATGCTGCATCTGAAAGATGCTTTGTGACAAATGCACAAGGCCTTAAACCCGCAGCTTTCCAGAACAGGGAGTCAATAAAGATTCCTAAGGTACACAGAGATTCTTTCAAATTTGCATATAACAAAATTCAATTTGGCAGCCGCTTTCTAGACTAATTGCAAGTTTTTCTCAGATGGCCTGGAAGACAAGCATATAGTGCATTACAATAATCCAGCATGCTTATGATCAAATCTTGAATAAGAAGCTGCTAGACAGATGTGGGATGAAAAGGAGATTCTTTTTTAGTTTCTTCATAGTTAGGAAACAGGTAGTTGTAAGGTTTTTGACATGAGGTTCGAAAGAGAATCTAGTGTCAAATATAACACCCAGGTTGCGAGCAGTGATTGCCTAGTCAGGACAAGGCTCTAACGATTGAGACCATCAGAAAGAAGACCAACAGAAGGGATTGCCAAACACTAATACCTCTGCTTGATCCGAGTTTAGACGGAGTGAATTGGCACTCATCCACCTAGCCATTTGCACATGACAGTTTTTGAGATTATCTTGTACGTGACTCCAAAAGCCTTCCATTCTGATATTTATTTGGGTATCATCTGCATACCCATAGAGGCGGAAGCCAAAGGAGGCAATCAATTCAGCCAGTGGAGCAACTTAAATATTAAAAAGAGTGGGACTGAGAGCGGACCCTGTGGGGCTCCACAATAAAGTCACCTGTGTAGTCTGCAAAAAAGATTCAAACCAGTGTATTGTATAACGCTTTCACAATGCCAATGGCCATATTTTCAAAACAAGTTTATATGTTGTTAATTTTGAGTAACTTTATTTTTGGAAATACTAAAATATTACTACACTGCATTTTTCAAAATTACAGCTTACCTGAGATTTGAGTGGGCAATGTATTTGGCAGTAGTTATTCTACCACAATGGATAGTTCTTCTGTAAATTCGGGGGCCCTGGCTGCAGTAGACTCCGCCAATTTGTGATCTAGCCAGAAAAAACGAGCAGCAACATTGGATGTGTATGCACATGCATGATAGAAAGTTATGTCAATGTACATGTAAAACCACATGGGGAACAAACTCCACTACGGAAAGTGTCCACTAACAACAAATGTATGACGAACAAACAAACTAAATTGACAACACTGATCTTTTTAGTCTGTCTTCAAAGGTTAACACTTCAGGCATCCGTCAGCTAAATATTTATTGTGTAGTCACTATTTCAATGCCTGGCAGTTTATTGGACACAACTAATGCAAGTATCCATCAGCATATAGGTGGGGCAATTCGAATCAAGCTACACTGTTACACCTGCAGAAAGTGTAGTTTAGGCTTGTGGCATTTGGAAGTCCAAAGATTTTGTAGAAAGCTACTCTTTTGGTTTGGGTATGAAAACTTTCTTACAAATGTTATGACAAATAATGTAATGATAATGAATTTGTTATCATATTTCTCTAAAATATTTCATTTTAACAGTACTTCCTTGTTCAATTTGCTGTTTATTTGCGTACTGTGTTACCCTATCGGCAACCACATGTCATTTTGATAACACATAATCACATACATTTTCATGAATGTTTGGATATACTTGCAAATGATGGTTTAACATAAAAGTATATTTTTGTTCAATAGACATGTAAATGGATCTAAAATATTTATTGTATCAGATATGTCCATAAAGCACAACAAAGGAGAGCGAGACTAAGGAGATAAAGCGGATACAAACCTTTCCCTTATCCGCAGACCTTGCAAGAATAGCACATAATAAAAAAAGTGTTGGTTATAAAGAGCAACAATTAAAACCAACAACGGGAAGATGGCTTGCTTCCTGGACTCAGGAATCCAACAGCTATCCCTTGTACTGCCAAGATCTTATCTGTTCTCCATTTCCGTGCAACTGGCTCGTTCCAGTATAATTTTAGTGACTACAATGGGATGACCCAACTAACTTTTTCAACTGTTCCCAGCCAACCTTTATATGTTATGCTCCAAACTATGAATGACTACATACAATTGCAGACTAGCAATCAAACAATGAACAATATCAAGGTTGACTTCTATGCTATTGGAGGCAGTCCACATCTTGCTGCTATAGATGTAACTCGCATAGCACTGTCTCCACTTCTTCCCGAGAACAGTTTATAGGAACAGAAAGCATTTCTATTTCTACAATATTTAAGTTGGTTGTCTATCAGATCTTTCAAGCGTTTGCTCCAGATTTCAAGAATCTACCCATCACTTGTTAGTTCTATGCAAATACCACGGCAACATACCACAGCAGAGGGAAGACCTCGCACCACTGAGGACCTGGCTTATTGGTGTGTTTACATGTACAGGTGGTACAAAACACTGCAGCCAGACTGGTCTGTACACGCCTGCCTGGTTCTCCTTCTGTACCCATCTTGAAAGCACTACACTGGCTACCAGTAAGAAAGTGTAATCTGTCTAAACTCTTGTTTATTTATTCACAAAACACTTCTCAGGAATGGCCCTGCATACCTGTGTACAAAGATTTTTCAGTATCATCTGGATAGAAACTTAAGGTATATGGGTAAAGTTCTCCGGAACCCATGTTGTATACGAACAAACAGGTACAGAGACACAACAGTGCACTGTGAAGAAAACGCCATTCATTTTTAAACTGTTTATTAAAGTTAATTTGAATCCAAGCATTACTCACATAGACAGAACATATCAGTTACTTTTTTTGCAGCATAATACATATTTACAGAACATACACAGCTATAAATCTGTGTAGGGTAAGGTACTGAACAGTCAGAAGCTAATTAACAATATCCAAAACAGGGCATTCTGTACAGATTATCAGCTAAACAATCAATGTAGCTTCGGATGGCCAAAGGAGCCACCACAAGACACAGACACAATGAAATCCAGAACGCTAGTATAGTCAGCTTCCAGCTTTCTACCTCTCTCGTACTTAACTTGGTACGTAATCTGATACTTCTTCCAGAGTCTGTCCCATTGTTAGATCTCCTACACTAAATACCTCAAACATCTGAACCACATCCCCCAACAAAGCGGCCATAGGCTGCTTACGCACCCCAAAAGTCTCTTCTCACCCCAGTTCTTCCTCCTCAGCCTTTGCCCAGTATATCGTGTCTGTCCTTCACCTTCCGTACACCAGACCTTTTGTGGCCTTCATAGCAATAACAATTCATCTTTTAGCCAGGTCAAGAAATGTGTCACCCACTTTTTTATGTACAGGTGTAGGAAAGCCTCCACCAGACATACCTCAATATTGAATACCACCTGCCTGTCTAATGTCCCCTCCTAAGTGCCTGGTGACCTGTTCCCAATAACCAGCAATTATGGGGCAAGTCCAAAACCACATAGAAGAAATCCGCCGACCATTATGCACACTGTAGGTAACGTCTGCGCTCGCCCCTGTAAATCTTACCTATCTTCCAGGGAAAAAGATGAATACATCTGATGGAGGAAATTAAATTTGATAAGCTAGAATCTAGTATTTAGAGACACGTATAAGCCAGAAATGACTCCAATTCCTGGTCCTCCAATTTCTTCCTGATATTTGTCTGAAAGTTCACCTTGGCACTATCCAGCTCCAGGTGCACCATCTTATTAAAGGCCTTATAAAACCACGTCACCAAGTGATGATCTGCCCCTTTTTTTCTCCAAAAGTTGTAGTATCTTGTGTTGCTGTGCTTCATTTGAAACACCACTCCCCAAGCCCTTGAATATCCTTATCACAGAACCATCAATTAGAAACTTCCCTAGGGGCAATCTGTAATCAGCGATAATTTCTCCAGAGGAAAAAAATCACCTCATTTTAATAACAATCTCCAGCCATCAATATTCCAACTATAGTTAAGTGGGCGAGTTGGCAAACTGTAAAAAAAAGGGAGAAGGGTCACTACACAGAAACCTGTCCAAAGACAATGCTGAAGCATACCATGATTGTTGGCTAATCCTTTAATAATGTCTGTTTGTATGTGTTCTTTCTAAACTTGCCTTTCGGATTGGTAAGCCTGTGTTCCTTTCTTGATGACGATGTTGTTGTAGTGACACAGGGTGTGGTATATGTTACTAAAGTGTCTAATAGGGGCTGGACTCTCTCATATGACGTGAAACAGTTTTGGTGAAGATCATCATAGATGGCGGTCTCCCTAAACCAGAGGAGTCCGGCTGTTCCTCAATGTCTTCTAGATTTGCATGAGAGGCACTCACACTGAAGGCTGGGGATATTATATCTCAGGAAGAGAGCTCCCTTGAGAAGATGTCATTGTATTTCTGGCTTGTGAACCAAATAAACAAAGAGAAAAGATAAATTAAATATTTAATGGTCGTTTATTGCTGTTAATTATAAGCACTCATGTTAAGGATACACTATAGGCAAATCAACAATATCAAACAGCAGCTAGTTTTCCAAAGTACTGGAAATGCTAACATGGATTACATTTTTTTTTATAGAAGGTGCAATTCATTATTGATACGTGCACAGATTGACCATATATTGTGTGTATTTTCTACATATAGAAAATTGCAAAAAATATATACATTATTGATATTTGCTTTCATTTAGAAAAATAAAAGTTCAAAATTTCATGTGTTCAGCTTTACAAAGAAATTAGAGACACACCTTGCTGTGCCCATGAAGAATGATTCTAACTGCAAATTATCTGGTACATGATTTCAAATATATTTCTGCCAGTTCTTTGAAAATAGTTGTCAGCAGCACACATTGTAAAATATTTGCAGTGTCAGTGTCAACAAAACATACTAAAAATACGTTTCATATAAATTCTTCATTTTGACATGACAAAGACTAATTATGTAAATGAAACCTTACAAAACATGATTAGGAATGTTTCCAAAATTCCACGCTCACCAACATTTTACCATATTTTTACATAAAGCAGGGTGCATGGTAACAAAATATATAAATATGATATGAAAACTACACATCCATATAGTAAAGAAGTATAAACACAGTGAAAACACTACAAAATGACACAACACAGGTTTAGAACAATAGATAATATTTATCTAAACAAAACACAATCAAAACAATAAAAAATCCGACATACACAAGTCAAGTTATGAATTTAGAAAGTGTGAAGTCACACAAAAGTCAGTCTTTGTCCTCTCTCAGGCAGAAGCAGCAACTGCAGGCCAACCCAGCAAAGCACAGTCACAGGCAAAGGGGCAGTACTCCTCCTCCAGCTCTACAGCTCTTCTCCTTGGCAGAGGTTCCTATTGATTCCAGAAGTAGTTAGATTTTCAGGGTTTTGGGTGCTCTTCTTATACCCCTTTCTGCCTTTGAAGTAGGCCTATTTCAAAGAGAAGTCTCTGTAGTTTTCAAGATCCTGCCTTGCCCAGGCCAGGCCCCAGACACACGTAAGGGGGTTGGACACTGCACTGTGTGAGGTAAGTGACCACTCATCGCCTCCCCTCAGCCCAGATGTCCCATCAGGATATGAATGCTACACCCGAGCTCCCTTTGTGTCACTGTCTAGAGGAGCGGTGCAAACAGCCAAACTGACAAACTGATCCACAAACAAGCAGAGCCACAGAATGGTTTAAGCAAGAAAATGCCTACTTTCTAAAAGTGGCATTTTCAAACACACAAACTAAAAACAAACTTCACTAAAAGACGTATTTTTAAATTGTGAGTTCAAAGACCCCAACCTCCAAATGTCTATCTGCTCCCAAAGGGAATCTGCGCTTTAATACTATTGAAAGGCAGCCCCCATGTTAACCTGTGAGAGAGATAGGCATTGCAACAGTGAAAACCGAAGTTGGCAGTATTTCACAGTCAGGACATGTAAAACACATTAACACTGCACCCTACCCATGAGGCTACCTAGGGCCTACCTTAGGGGTGCCTTACATGTATAAAAAGGGAAGGTTTAGGCCTGGCAAGAGGGTACTCTTGCCAAGTCGAATTGGCAGTTTAAAAATGCACTTACATACACTGCTGTGGAAGGTCTGAACCATGTTTGCAGGGCTACTCATGTTGGCACAACCAGTGCTGCAGGCCCACTAGTAGCATTTGATTTATAGGCCCTGGGCACCTCTAGTATACTTTACTAGGGACTTACTAGTAAATCAAATATGTCAATCATGGATAAGCCAATGAATACATATCATTTATACAGAGAACACTTGCACTTTAGCACTGGTCAGCAGTGGTAAGGTGTCCAGAGCGAACAAAAACAGCAAAAACAGAGTTCAGCACACAGAAGCAACCTGGGAAGTAGAGGCAAAAAGTTAGGGGAGACCGTGCCAATGATGCCAAGTCTAACAGGACTTATGTGTGTCAACTGATGGAAACAACTTCATCATCATGACAGACATTGCGGACAGACTCTAAATGTGGTGCGTGCCATACTGTGAACCTGGCAGACACATGATATCCTTGTGAGGAAGGAATAGCAGACAGCACTCTAAATTTTAAATCAGGCCCTAAGACTCTGACAAAGTTGGTCGTCAGATGGTGACAAAGTAACAAGCAAATAAACCAATCACTTTTCAACTGAAAACATATATGTTAACTCTTCAAGCCTACACAGCACCTTTTCAAATGCTTAGATCTCAAAAAGTACTGAAAGGGTTTACACCAAAATGAAAAAAAAAAACACTTTCTGAATAAAACTGCACGTTCATGCCAACCTTTGTGGTAATTTGTTGAGTAGTTTTTGCTCTATCTTTAGGCAAAAAGCAAAATAATACACTTTTCTCACCCCATTAACTGTTTTCTGTGGACAGATCTTCACAAACCTTGGCCTGCTATAACTTGGACGAATGAGTAAGTAGATTGCCGAGTTTCATGCAAATCAGTCTTCAGGGCAGTGACAACAAACCTTGAGGGGGCCCCTCTGCAAAGTACATGAAGGGTCCCCCAAACCAGTTAGGGGCCCGTCGTCAGTGCACAGTGTGTTGAGGGCCCCCTGGAGCTCAAGTGCTCCCCCTCACCTGAACCGCGGGGGCTGCGGGGCTATTGTTACACCTGTTCCTCAGGGTCAGAGGTTGTAGGCAAGTCAAAAATGCCTTTTTCACAGAAACATTGTCTCAAACATATTTACACAGTAGTTATTGCCACTGTGTAATACACACATATCTAAATATTAGCGTCAAGCGCAGTCGACACTGCTAACACTGTAAATTATGTTCTTCACGGACAAATGGATGCTGTGATTTTCTTTTTAATATGAATTTGTATTAAATACCTACTGCATATTCATAATTGCAAATGTCAACACTGCATTCTGCATGAAGGAAGCTCCTTTCATTGTATTATCTCTCCCTAGGCATGAAATAGATCTCCAGGGAGGGAACGCTGTGTTGACAGTATTTGATCACTAGTTCTAAAGTTCATTTGTTGTTGCCTTGAAAACAATATCCAGGAAGTATATTTCTGAATATTTCTGTTTACCAGACTGATACCTGAACATTATTTCGCTCACTTCCGTGTGCTTACCTTGCATAATTAAAGGGCAACTTAATTTCCTTCTAAAATTCCTTCCACCTGTGTAATAGAGACTTCTATATTTTACCTGATTTCAAGTCACTTGAGAAACTCAGAATTGGACCCAAATGGGGTTTACATCAAATTTCAGATTCCGAGTCAATGCACATTTCACATGGACACGGAGGGTTTTTCATGCACAAAATCTTCCATCTGCTGCCTCCAGGCAGAACAGTTTGGAAAGTGGAATCGCGTGTGGTTTGGCTTATTAAACCCTAAACCTTAGAATCTGAAGGCCAGAACTTCCCAGGACAATACCATGACCATGCAATAACAGTATTTACCCCCACACGGGTTACTGCTGATATGGCTTACCGCCTCCAATGAGTGGCTTCCAGTACTAGGGCTGTTCTGAGTCCTCCATTAATTTGGGATGTCACACCAGGTACATGTCCCAAGACTCTATAGAAACCTTTGCAGAGAAGAAAAAACTGAAAAGTGTATCAAACTCAGTGAGAGGGGTGTGTGAGAATCAAACAATCGACCTGTCATTTAATCTCCTATTTTTATAGGTGACATAGAGGGGCCTTGTTCGGAACCCCAAAAACCAGCACATTCACAAGCATTGGCATGTTGTATTGATTTCGAATTTATTATGTACTATTCTTCTACAAATCATATGAGCATGAAATATCATTAATATAATGAATACCTTATGCATTAACATTATGTTGAGAGTAAAAACTAAATACACCTCAAACTCAAACCCTGACCTAGTTATTAGGAACTTTTTATGCCATCTTCACTTTGTACTGCCTATAGTGCAAGTGGTGTACTGCCTATGGTGCAAGTGGGGTTTCGTGCACTCAAATCCTTCATTTTGCCTGCAAACAATGCTCCATTCGTTTATGAGGGAGCACATGATGCCAATGTCCTGGTATCTCTTAAATTATGCCAGCACATTTAGGTTATCATTGTTATAGCTGCCCAGTGCCATGCACACTTTAAACACATTACTCGGTCAATGCTGAAACCCAGTATTCTTCACAGTATTTTGCCAATTCAGATTCAACCACTCCTTCAGTCTACTTAACTTCACAAGAGTGCTATATTTTCCCCAAAGTCGTTTTTAAAGTCTCATTCAATTTGAATTTGAGATATATAGGCTAAGGACCTAATTTTGAGTTTGGTGGACACTGATGGACCATCAACTTTTCATTGGAGGGACCCCAAATGGTTCCATCGACTGAACAAAGTAGGGACTATTGGAGTAAAGCCACTTCACTGCCCACTTCTCTTAGCGGCAGGAAAAAACAGGTGGTGAGGAACAGAAAAAAAACAGAAAACTCCAAGGGCAGAGGAGTCATAATGTTTTGTTTTCCCATAACAAACTTCTACCTTGAGAATTTGTTTTTGAAAAATAAAAAGTATTTAATGATTGGTGAATGGCCATCAAAAGCGATGTTGGCCATCCACCTCATGTTTTGTTCCTTGAAGGGAACCGGCATGATGGCAGTTTCTATTAGCATACAGTTATGACTGCTTGGTCATGAGTCATCACAAAATAGGATAGACTAATGTCTTCTAGGCTCTTAAGTAGGCCCTAAGGTTGACTGACTTAAATGCCGACCTGAAGTTTCAACTCAAAATGCACACACACTAACAAAACAACACCACATTGGACAATTCAAACTACACACACTTGACACACACACACACACACCACACCCACACACCTACACCACTATAAAACACACACCCACATTACCCACAACCCTTTACAACTAAAAACAATTGCCACAAGAGAAATAGCAAGACCACAGACAAGACCACAGCCACACACCAACATCACCTATACACCATCCACCCACCTTACATCACACACCCCAAAACATCACCCCACACGCCCTCACGCACACCACTCACACTACACCCATGGCACCACAACGACACCCCAGGTTTTCAGAGGAGGATCTAAGGGTCATGGTGGAGGAAATCATTCGGGTAGAGTCACAGCTATTCAGATCACAGGTGCAGCAGGCATCCATTGCTAGGAAGATGGAACTATGGCGGAGAATTGTGGACAGGGTCAACGCCGTGGGACAGCAGCCCAGAACAAGGGATGGCATCAGGAAGAGGTGGAACGACCTACAGGGGGAAACTGCGTTCCTTGGCAGCAAGACACCAAATAGCTGTACAGATGACTGGCGGTGGACCCCCACCTCTTCCTCCACAACTAACAACATGGGAGGAGCAAGTCTTGGCAATCATGCATCCTGAGGGCCTGGCAGGGGTAGGAGGAGGACTGGACTCTGGTAAGTCAACTCTTTACTACTTTCACCCCCCTACCTGCATGCCATCACAAACCCCCACCCTTACCCTGACTCCCATCACTCCACCACCTCCCACACACCCCACCATCCCAATACCAAGCCCTGCATGCAACACCAATGCATGGACACCCATCACAGAACTGCATGGACAACTATCACCACTGCATGCACCAAATCACCTAGCCCACCAAATACCAAATCACACAAAGGCTAAGCTGCCGGGGCAACAACAATCATAGAGGGTAACACACCCATGCACAATATGTCACATGCAGAAACAAGAACACTGCATTTACATCCCCACAGGTTCCCAGCCAACGTCACTGGAGAAAAGGTGCCTGCAACATCCAGTCCCCCCCCCCAGAAGAGGCCCACAGTGATGACAGCAGCTCTGCTTGCCTGTCTCTGGATGACCAACTCGGCCCATCAGGGATCTCTGGACAGTCGGTTACCCAGACACAGTCCCACACCACCACAGAGCCTCCCCCCCAGGAAACACCACCACAGCACCCACCCAGCGGGCCCATACCTCTGTCCCGGGGACACGTCAATCAGCAGTGTGTCCACCACTACAGAGACCCCAGGCCACCCCATGAACAACAGGACGATCAGGGTCCTGGGGTCAGTGGCAGTGGGCACAAGGTTCAGGGGACAAAGGCACAGGACAACAGGGAAGCTGGGAGGACTGCTGTGCGACAGGGGGAGGACAGACCCAGGGAAGCCACTCTCCAGGAGGCACTCACCGCTATCCTGGGACCATACCAACATTCCCAGGATACGCTGGGCCAGATACTGGACAAGACGCAGGAGAACAGGCAGCTCAGGAGGGACAGTACCTGGGGATCAGGGAGGACCTGAAGGACATCAACACCACTCAGGTCACCATTGCAAGGGTGCTGGCAGACATGGCCAACACAATGAGGGAGGCAGTGGCACACCACCGGGCCCCTGACACTAGCCAAACCGATGAACAGCCCTCCACCTTTGCTGCCGCTAGTGGACAGGAGGCCCGCCATAGGACCAACAGGCCACCAGCACCCCTCCCCTTGCAGAAGGAGAACCACCCAGCAAACGTTCCCTGTGATCCAGGCAGAAGCTAAAGACTATTGCCAAGACCCCCACCAGGAAATAAGACTCTCCTGAATGTTACCCTTGTGTCCCACTCTATCACCATGTCCACATTGAACAGCCATTGCTCCCCTTCCTATGCCCCCTTGGGCAATGCACCTGTGATCCAAATAGACTGGACTTTATCCTGGAGTTTCCTCCACCATCACCCCAGCCCATTGCACACCCCCCTCTACTTCTTAGCACTTAAATAAACACTCTTTGAAAAAATACGAGTATGGATTATGTCAAATGATTTAAGTATGTGTTTGTTTAACATGGTTTAAACATTGCAATTCAACTGCACAGTAATGTATACATAGGAATGATCTGTAGTTGGCTGCATTCAACACACCAGGAGCGATAGTGAGGCACAAATATCTGCAAATAGAGATGCCAAAGGGTACAGTGAGTGGCCATGGAAGTGGAAAAATCAGCCTGCCAGTGACAATGTCAAATAAAAACTGTCACTTAAATGTGAAGTTACACTGTCTTACCTGTGTGTCACTGGATGTATTGACGAATTATTGCACTTCTGTTGTCCTCATCCTCATCCTCTGCCTCCTCATCTTCACTGTCCACAGGGTCCACTGCTGCCACATGGCCACCTCCAGCCGCATGCGGAAAAGGCACCTGGTGACATAAGGCAAGGTTGTGCAACATACAGCATGCCACAATGATCTGGCAGACCTTCTTGGGTGAGTAGCACAGGGAACCACCTGTTAGATGGAGGCAATGAAACCTGGCCTTCAGGAGGCCGAATGTCCTCTCTATAATTTTCTTGTTCGCCCATGTGCCTCATTGTAACGTTCCTCTGCCCTTGTCCTGGGATTCCTCACAGGGGTCAGTAGTCATGAGAGGTTGGGGTAACCAGAGTCACCTGCAAATATCAAGGGACAACTGTTAGCCACCACACTAACCCTTAGGGCCCACACCATACTCATACACCAACATCCACTGGGTGGGAACCAGGGCTCACCTACTAGCCACACCCTGTGCCTCTGGAGTTGAGCATTCACATATGGGATGCTGCTATTCCTCAGGATAAAGGCATCATGCACAGACCCAGGAAACTTTGCATTGACATGGGAGATGTACTGGTCCACCAGGCACACTATCTGCACATTCATGGAGTGAAAATATTGTTCATTTTGCCGGTGGGGGGGGGAATGCAATATGCGTACCATCAATTGCCCCAGTAATGTTGGGGATATGTCCCATTGCATAGAAATCAGCTTTCACTGTGGCCAAATCCTCCACAAGGGGGAAAACGATGTAGCTGCGCATGTGTTCAATCAGGGCAGACAACACTCTGGTCAGCACTATTGAGAACAGTGGCTGAGACATTCCTGCTGCCAAGCCCACTGTCACTTGGAAGGAGCCAGTTGCCAGGAAATGGAGCACAGATAGGACTTGCACAAGAGGGGGATCCCGGTGTGGTGACGGATAGCAGAGATTAGGTCAGCCTCCAATTGGGCACACAGCTCTGTGATTGTGGCCCTGCCCAGTCTATAGGTGAGGGTAATGTGCCTGTTCTCCATTGTTGCCAAGTCCACCAGGGGTCTGTACACAGGGGTGATGTCTCCATCTCCTATTCATCCGCAGCGGTTGCAATCTATGGGGCAAAACAGTGAGCAGCTGGTCAGTATCTCATATTTCCAACCACTACTCTTCATTGCATGTTGTGATTGTAACAGTATACTGTTGTAGAGGTCCAAATTGTGCATGTGTGTACTGTGATGCAGTTAGGAGCCATGGCCTGCAACCCCCCTGAAATGGGGCCCGTCTGTCCTGTGTGGAGGGACATGTGGAAATGAGGTAATTCCACTGACGTTGTGTGCCGTTGTGGGAGGCGATCGAGAACCGTCATGCAACTCCTCATTGGTTATCATTGGGCCCTATGGGGTACAGTGGCCAATGGTGATGTACGCCGGCGGTGACGATACGTACCGCCGCGGACGTGACCGCCATTTTCTATCTGTTCACTCACTTGCTACCTGACCTTCAACAGGAGAGGACCTACAGTGCATGTGCTGCTGTGACCTGTGTCTTAAAGCGACCATGGCTCGTGTCACTGGGGAAAGGGACCCTGCCTTCACCTCAGCGGAGTTGGAGCGACTGGTGGATGGGGTCCTACCCCAGTACCGGCTGCTGTATGGGCCTCCAGACCAACAGGTGAGTACACTGTGAGCACGATGCATGGGCCATGAATGCAAGCAGTGGTGTGTGTGAAGGCCTCGTGTAGGGGGGAGTTTGATGGATGTCCCTTGGGCAGCGTGCATCAAGAATGCTGGGCCATGTCTGTGCATAAGGGGATGGGAAGGGGCATGGGGGGCCATGAGTGTAACAGGCAGGACGGTCGGACTAATACCTTTCCCTGTGTCCATTTTCCTGCAGGTCAGCGCCCATCAGAAAAAGGGCATGTGGCATCCCATCGCCAAGGACGTGCGGACCCAGGGGGTCTACAGCAAGCAGAGCACCCACTGTCAGAAAAGGTGGGAGGACCTGAAACGCTGGGTACGGAAGACGGCCGAGGCCCAGCTGGGGATGGGCGCTTGGGGGCATCACAGCAGCAACAAAGGGGTGAGTACAGTGCCCCAATATACAACTTGCGCCTCGTGGGTTGGTATCCGGGTGGGGATGTGGGCCTGTGGGTGCCCCAAGGCCAGGCCTGGCATTGCAGGGTAGGTCCCATGTTGGGCAGGGTTCTGATGTAAAATTCCTCCAACCAAGCTAGTAGGCATCCACTACTGGGCAGCGGTCTGTGGGTCTCAGGTATGCTGCAATTGGCATTAGGTATCTCTGTCCATGGGCTGGTGACTAGCATTGTGACTGATAGTGCATTGCCTAGTGCGTAGGACTGTTCCCTGTGTGTGGGTGTCATGTACGCCAACGGTGGTGTTGTTGGCGCCATTGACCAAGTGTATCCTTTGTCTCTTCCCCCCACTTTTTGTTTTGTCACCCTGTCCTTCTGTGCATTAGCATCATCTGGCGGAGGAACAGAGGCATCGTCGATGGAAGGATCTGCATCCCACAGGACCCAGGAGGCCGAATCCACCGATGGTGAGGGCACCAGTGGGACGGATGGCTAGTGGAGCACCACAGCGGAGACTGGAGGGGACAGTTCTGACAGTGATACGTCCTCCGATGGAAGCTCCCTGGTGGTGGTGGACACCTCTGTGCCCACCCCAACTACAAGTACAGCCACCACCCCGTACCAGCACCGCCCTCCCAGCAGCCCCTCAGCGTGTTTCCCGTGCCTGCTCACCTCAGGCCCTGCCCCAGTTAGCCCTGCTGCCCTGAGTGAGGAGGCTATTGACCTCTTGTGATCCATCTCTGTTGAGCAGTCAACCATTGTGAATGCCATCCAGGCAAAAGCAACAGACAAATGCATTCCTGGAGGGCATTCACACCGGCATGGCGGCCCAACAGAGATCAATCCAGGCTCTGGCTTCCTCTCTGATGGCAGCCATTGTCCCTGTTTCTAGCCTCCCCCCTCCAACTTCTTCTACCTAATCCCATTTCCCTCACCCCCAACCTATCCCAAGCATACAGTCAGATGAGCATGCACCCAGGAAAACACACAAGAGTGGACATGGTAAACACAAGCACCATACTTCATCCCACAGGCACTCACACAAACACCATCCAGATGCAGACATACCAATATCCACTGCCTCCACTGTGTCCCCCTCCTCCTCATCCTCTACCTCCCTCCCAGTTTCGTCTCCACTCACACCTGCATGCACTACATCCTTATCCACTACGACTATCACCAGCACGCCTATCAGTACACACCACTCACTGGCAGTCACCACCCCCACATCCATGCACATGTCCCCTGTGTCCTTTCCCAGTGTGTCTGTGCCCTCTCCTCCCAAAGTACACAAACGCAAGCACTCAGACACCCAACAGCCATCCACCTAACAACAGCATCCAGCCCATGCACCTGCACCGAACACAGCAGACACCTCCTACAACCACTTCCTCTCCTCCACTCCCAAACCTTCTCCCTCTTCCCGCCCCAATGTCCCTAAGAAGCTTTTCCTCTCCACCGTTGACCTCTTCCCTACCCCTCCCCCTCTGTCCTTCATGTCAGGCCAGGGTGGCCAGAACCCAGGCGAGCACCTCAACCACCCAGTGCACGGGCACAGTAGTGTCCACAGCTACTCCAGGTGGGAGAGGATACCAGGCACCAGCCAGCCACAATGAAAGGGTGCCTGCACCAGGTGCTGCAACGAAGGGCAAGGACGCATCCCCAGCTGCTACAAGGAAGGCCAAGGAGGCACCCCCAGCTGCTACAGGGAATGGCACGGAGCAATTCCCGGCTGCTGACAGGAAGGGAAAGGGACCTGCACCAGCAGGCAGGAAGGACAGGAGGCCTGGTGCTGGGACTCATTCGGAGCCCTCACCACCAACCATGGTGGTTCTGCCGTCTGAGGCTGCAGGGGAAAGGCTGGAGCCTCCCCCCACCACTGCCAGCACCGCCACCAGCACCACCGCCAGCAGCAGCAGCCCCAGTGGGCAGCTGTCCGAGGCTGCAGGGGAAGGGCTGGAGCCTCCCCCACCACTGCCATCACCTCCACCAGCACCACTGCCAGCAGCAGCAGCCCTAGTGGGCAGCCGTCCGAGGCTGCAGGCGAAGGGCTGGAGCCTCCCTCCACCTATGCCAGCTCCACCAGCAGCACCACCACTGCCACCACTGAGCAGCCGTCACCGCTGGCGGACAGTGTGTAGTCCTGCATCCATGGGCTGTTGTGCGGCCTGGCACCAGCAAATCCTGTGGGTGTGACACCCAGGTGAGAGACTGTGACCTTGCACTCCCCAAGATCTGCATCACTGGGCACAATGCACCCTCAGGAACCAGTGGAGAAGCCATCCACTCACCCCATCCTTCCCAGGATGAAGCTCACTGGGCACAATACCCCCTCCAGAACCAGTGGGGAAGCCATCCACTCACCCCATCCTTCCCACGATGAAGCTCACTGGGCACAATGCCCCCTCAAGAACCATTGGAGAAGACATCCACTCACCCCATCCTCCCCAGGATGAAGCTCACTGGTCACAATGCCCCCTCCAGAACCAGTGGAGAAGCCATCCACTCACCCCATCCTTCCCAGGATGAAGCTCACTGGCCACAATACCCCCTCCAGAACCAGTGGGGAAGCCATCCACTCACCCCATCCTTCCCACGATGAAGCTCACTGGGCACAATGCCCCCTCAAGAACCATTGGAGAAGACATCCACTCAGCCCATCCTCCCCAGGAAGAAGCTCACTGGGCACAATATCCCCTCCAGAACCAGTGGAAGTAGTCACCCACTTGAGGGACTGTGGCCTTACACTCCCCAGGACAAAGCAGTGGGCAAACCACCCACTTGAGGAACTGTGGCCTTGCACTCCCCAGGACCAAGCAGTGGGCAAACCACCCACTTGAGAGACTGTAGCTTTGCACTCCCCAGGACAAAGCAGTGGGCAAACCACCCACTTGAGAGACTGTGGCCTTGCACTCCCCAGGACAGCGCACAGGGCATGTTGCCCCCTCCAGGACCAGTGGCATTGTACTATCTTCTGGCATTCCCCGTCCCCCTGAGGTGCCTGGCTATTTTTGACCTGATGCCCCTGCAGTGTTCTCTCCGTGTTGTTGCAGGAGTGAGGTGGGGCCTTGGCCTATGTGATGTGGCCCTGTGGCCCACGGACATTGAGGACTGGGCAGTGTCCCTACATTTATGAATATGTATATACTGTTGTTTGGAATGCACATATTTATAGCATTTTATCTTATTACACTCACTTTCTTCAAATCATTTTGTCCTTGCATTATTCCTGAGGGGTACGGAGTAAATATGTTATGTCACTGCATCTGCTTGTGTGTATGGTGTTGGGGGAGTTGCGTGTGTGTGTCACTCTCTTTTTCCTCCCCCCTCCCCTGTGTACTAGCGGAAGTACTCACCGTGGTCGCCTCGGCCGGCGTTGGTGTTCATAATGGAGCAGAAGGTAGACGAACATGGGGAAGACATGCAGCTTGGGCTCCATGGCGGTGTGGTTGTTCCCTGAGTCTCCAGAAGTGAGTCATTTCCCTTTTGTGCAGTGTTTCCACCAGGCTTTTGATGTCGTTGGTACCCCCCCGGAAAAGGTGGTGGATTGGCTGGTCATAATACAGTGGGGGGAACATTGTCTTCCGCCAGGCTGTTGGCGGTTACCGCCATGGTGCTTGTTGATTCCGCCCTGGCGGTCGGTGTGTTAAAGTGGCTGTCTGTCTGAGCGGTTTCCGCCGTGGTCATAATTCCATATTTATTACCTCCTGCCTTTTGTCGGTATTACCGCCGCTTTATCACCGACTACCAGGGTTGTAATGAGGGCCTTTATTCTGTCGCGTGGGCTCTCATTATCCTAAATGAGACTACTGGATTTCTAGGCAGCAGGATCGTTCACGGTGTGGGGGACTGAGTCTGACCGCTTGGAAGGACCTCTTTCACCCTAAATCCTGGTTTGCTCCGGCTAACTAGCAGTGCCTCATTTTTCCCAAAGGGAAGAGATGATTGGGCAGCCGAGCGCATGACATCTTTAGAACTTCTCAGGGAAGTCGTGGTCACTCAGATCCAAACCAACTCTCTCATTTACAGTATGATCTCATATACAAATGCCAAAGGCAGTATAAGTTTTATATAATGTTTTAATAAAATGACTGCATTTTAGATAATAAGGCGTGAGCCGCAATAACCAGAACCATACAACACAGTAGGATTGAAATAGTCACCAGGAGAGTAAAACATAAGAACAACGCTATCATGGTGTTTAATAATTTCTACTCTCCCTCTGCTAGTTCTATTTCGAGCACAGCATGTTAAGCTTCTAACTTGCCTTTCTGAATCCCTCGGGAGACATCAGCCCTCATACCTGAGCAAAGGTCTGTGATCTTGGTTCAGCATCTGCAACGAGGCAGTCAGCGTCTAGTTGTGGTTCCCTGGTCGGAATCTCCCTCTTGCGTGTATTGGGATAAGGAAGTGTTTTTATAACTAACATGTCACCGTGATCACAAAATGTCCCTACGCAGGAATGCCAAAGACTAAACTCCTACCACGTCTATCGGCAATGTACCAGACTGTATCCTTGACTGAAGCACAGAGTGAACAAGAATGTGTTATGGAGAACTCCAGTGCTGAAGTAGGCTAAACAGTGTGATATGAAATATAAAACAAGACCGTAGAACTGGCTATTTGAAAAATAACAGTACGAAGCCGAATAAAAAGGATTTAGAGCAAAGTGCACGGAGGCTCTAAGCTGCGAGCAAAGGAATAAAATACATCCAGGGCAAAATGCACAAAGGCCTAAAGCCTGAAGCAAATGCGTAAAGGATACGTAAAACTGACCACACTACAATTCTAATTGATCCTCTGGTGTACGGCAAAACTGATTATTTTTCTTTCAAAGTTCAAGCTAGGCTTTTGATCCATCTCCTTGGGATCTCTGTATATCCTGTTTCTTTTCTTGAGATTTCCCTTCATTTTTTGGTTTACTTTTGAATTGGGATTTTTGTGCTTTTACACCCAGAGTGTCCTTTCCAATAGAGGTGTAGACTTGAGAAATATGTGTTAGCAACTCTGCTTCTTTTTTGCTTTCGTTTTTGACCTCGTACCTGTGGTGTATAGCCAGCAGTGTCATATCACACAAATGCAGTGTCCTCAATTGTATTTACACTGCCTACTAATTTCATGCCAAGATCTACTATCGGAGAAGCACAATACTCTATTTGAATCTTTGGACTCCTAGCGATATCATTTTTGAAAGAATACCATGCTTGGTGGTATATAGGGTTGCAAGTATTATTACCCCTGACTGATCTTGTAGCAAATTAGGTAACATGCCTGGAAGAAGGTACATATTCATTACTCTCTTTATCCTGTGGTGTAGAGTGAGCATATACTGCTTCAAGTTGATTTGGGAAATTCACAAAAGTAAGTTACACTTGAGAGTAATTTACACATGTAACTTTTCTTGAACACTTTTGAGCAACGTTACTACTTTTACTGCTTTTGGCTATTCAAAAAGTCCAAGTGTAAAGCTACACATAAGTGCAAACTTATATGTCTCAAACTCCTAGAAAAAGAGGGTTGAGACATGTAAGCCTAATTTATGAATGTAAGTTACTACAAAAAAAACAGTAGTAGGCCTAGCACCATACATGGCCAAGCCCTGGTAATGCAACACCCTCCCATGGAAAATAATGGAGACAGGGACTTAAATGTAAACTCCATAGGAAATAATGTTAAATTATTTGAAAGTGTGCAAAAAAAATCATAATTAAAATGTACAAAATGTGTATTAAACTTTGCAAATGTCTGTAAAATATTTTTATGCTAGATATTAATGTAGACCGAAAAGAAATATGCTACAGCACTAACTAAATTTAAAATAAATCTTTAATTATTGTAAGTATATTAAATTACATTAAATTGATTTTACTCAAGTTTAAGTACAAAAATACATATTCAACTAACTGAAAAATATTATATATTTAATCATATGTTATTAATTAATAAAATTGTTCTATTACAATTTCAGTATATTTAATATAAACTATTGCTACATTGTTTTGAAATGCCAAATTAAATAAAAAGTGTGTACTATTTGTATTTGTAATTGTAATTTTTTATATTTTAACTATTGAGATATTGTATTTACTATTATCTCCTATGGGGTTTTATTTTAAGTCCCTAACTTCACTGATATCTATGGAAAGATGTTGCAGGACCAGTGCGTGGTCATGTGGGGTGCTGAACTTAGCTCTGAGCTGTAGTAATTTGCTACTGTTTTGGGTGCCTTTTTCCCTTTTTTGCTGCAGAAACTCTAGAAGTGCCTTTTTGTTAATAGTAATTAACTTGCTCGTTTATGGGTGTGTACACGTCCCTCTCTAAACTAGTCCCTGACCCTCATATAGTCAGTCCCTCCTTACTCCTCCCTATTCCACTCTCCTTTAGTAGTAAGAATTCCCTATTTTCCAGTCACTCCACATATACTACTAAAACGTATACTTATGGGTGTGGAGACTTTGCACCTGGGATGGAGATCTATCCACAACAAAAGATGGGAGAGATGGAGGTGTAAAATCCACATGTATGTTTGTGAATACCATTTTGTAATGCTACAAAATACTACAAAATGCAGTTTGTAGATAGGCACCAACATGTTTTTTGTCAAGATGCACTAATCTTGCAATCCTGATCCAACTGAAGTGACATGTTCTTCCCACTGAACCCACTGTCGACCACATACTGACAATATGTAGGTTAGAAGCAGACCTGGAAAAAGGTGAATAAGACGACAGAGAAGGAGAGACACTAGCTAACGTCTCACTGCCTGGCTGCACAGCTGAGCTTGATCTGCACTGCAGAAGAATTGATATTTAAAGACAAAATAAGACAGCTTCTGATTTAGATTTTGGTGAGCACAGAATACTCTGTTGAACGGCATAGGACATTGCCTCCACCAACCCATGGACCTCCATCCACCAAATATAGAATTCTCTGCCAGACCCGAAACAATGCTTAACATTCACAAGAACTGCTGCACAAAGGTTCCTGTCAATGTTGTAAAAATTTGACAGACCCTTCTTCACACAGCAATCTAACTTTTCCACAGTTTTCATTTTTTCAAACTCGCAGCTGAAGTAGGTTCCATCATCAACATACTTTTGGTCCACCCACCCCTAAATCACAAGGGTGGACCATGAGCCTGGCACAGCCACCGCTGCGATGGAGTACCCTCTCTGTCAAATTCTAAATTAGCCCCTCAATATGACCCCTTAATATGACATCTAACATCCAATACTGTATATGATATTATGATACCGTTGACCTCTTCCCTACCCCTCCGTCCTTCATGTCAGGCCAGGGTGGCCAGAACCCAGGCGAGCACCTCAACCACCCTGTGCACGGGCACAGTAGTGTCCACAGCTACTCCAGGTGGGAGAGGATACCGGGCACCAGCCAGCCACAATGAAAGGGTGCCTGCACCAGGTGCTGCAACGAAGGGCAAGGACGCATCTCCAGCTGCTACAAGGAAGGCCAAGGAGGCACCCCCAGCTGCTACAGGGAATGGCACGGAGCAATCCCCGGCTGCTGACAGGAAGGGAAAGGGACCTGCACCAGCAGGCAGGAAGGACAGGAGGCCTGGTGCTGGGACTCATTCGGAGCCCTCACCACCAACCATCGTGGTTCTGCCGTTTGAGGCTGCAGGGGAAAGGCTGGAGCCTCCCCCCACCACTGCCAGCACCGCCACCAGCACCACTGCCAGCAGCCCCAGTGGGCAGCTGTCCGAGGCTGCAGGGGAAGGGCTGGAGCCTCCCCCACCACTGCCATCACCTCCACCAGCACCACTGCCAGCAGCAGCAGCCCTAGTGGGCAGCCGTCCGAGGCTGCAGGCGAAGGGCTAGAGCCTCCCTCCACCTATGCCAGCTCCACCAGCAGCGCCACCACTGCCACCACTGAGCAGCCGTCACCGCTGGCGGACAGTGTGTAGTCCTGCATCCATGGGCTGTTGTGCGGCCTGGCACCAGCAAATCCTGTGGGTGTGACACCCAGGTGAGAGACTGTGACCTTGCACTCCCCAAGATCTGCATCACTGGGCACAATGCACCCTCAGGAACCAGTGGAGAAGCCATCCACTCACCCCATCCTTCCCAGGATGAAGCTCACTGGGCACAATACCCCCTCCAGAACCAGTGGGGAAGCCATCCACTCACCCCATCATTCCCACGATGAAGCTCACTGGGCACAATGCCCCCTCAAGAACCATTGGAGAAGACATCCACTCACCCCATCCTCCCCAGGATGAAGCTCACTGGGCACAATGCCACCTCCAGAACCAGTGGAGAAGACATCCACTCAACCCCATCCTTCCCAGGATGAAGCTCACTGGGCACAATATCCCCTCCAGAACCAGTGGAAGTAGTCACCCACTTGAGGGACTGTGGCCTTACACTCCCCAGGACAAAGCAGTGGGCAAACCACCCACTTGAGAGACTGTAGCTTTGCACTCCCCAGGACAAAGCAGTGGGCAAACCACCCACTTGAGAGACTGTGGCCATGCACTCCCCAGGACAGCGCACAGGGCATGTTGCCCCCTCCAGGACCAGTGGCATTGTACTATCTTCTGGCTGAGGTGCCCCCCCATTCCCCGTCCCCCTGAGGTGCCTAGCTATTTTTGACCTGATGCCCCTGCAGTGTTCTCTCCGTGTTGTTGCAGGAGTGAGGTGGGGCCTTGGCCTATATGATGTGGCACTGTGGCCCACGGACATTGAGGACTGGGCAGTGTCCCTACATTTATGAATATGTATATACTGTTGTTTGGAATGCACATATTTATAGCATTTTATCTTATTACACTCACTTTCTTCAAATCATTTTGTCCTTGCATTATTCCTGAGGGGTACGGAGTAAATATGTTATGTCACTGCATCTGCTTGTGTGTATGGTGTTGGGGGAGTTGCGTGTGTGTGTCACTCTCTTTTTCCTCCCCCCTCCCCTGTGTGCTAGCGGAAGTACTCACCGTGGTCGACTCTGCCGGCGTTGGTGTTCATAATGGAGCAGAAGGTAGACGAGCATGGGGAAGACATGCAGCTTTGGCTCCATGGCGGTGTGGTTGTTCTCTGAGTCTCCAGAAGTGAGTCATTTCCCTTTTGTGCAGTGTTTCCACCAGGCTTTTGATGTCGTTGGTACCCCCCCCGGAAAAGGTGGTGGATTGGCTGGTCATAATACAGTGGGGGGAACATTGTCTTCCGCCAGGCTGTTGGCGGTTACCGCCATGGTGCTTGTTGATTCCGCCCTGGCGGTCAGTGTGTTAAAGTGGCTGTCTGTCTGAGCAGTTTCCGCCGTGGTCATAATTCCATATTTATTACCTCCTGCCTTTTGGCGGTATTACCGCCACTTTATCACCGACCACCAGGGTTGTAATGAGGGCCTTTATTCTGTCGAGTGGGCTCTCATTATCCTAAATGAGACTACTGGATTTCTAGGCAGCAGGATCGTTCACGGTGTGGGGGACTGAGTCTGACCCACTTGGAAGGACCTCTGTCACCCTAAATCCTGGTTTGCTCCGGCTAACTAGCAGTGCCTCATTTCTCCCAAAGGGAAGAGATGATTGGGCAGCCGAGCGCATGACATCTTTGGAACTTCTCAGGGAAGTCGTGGTCACTCAGATCCAAACCAACTCTCTCATTTACAGTATGATCTCATATACAAATGACAAAGGCAGTATAAGTTTTATATAATGTTTTAATAAAACGACTGCATTTTAGATAATAAGGCGTGAGCCGCAATAACCAGAACCATACAACACAGTAGGATTGAAATAGTCACCAGGAGAGTAAAACATAAGAACAACGCTATCATGGTGTTTAATAATTTCTACTCTCCCTCTGCTAGTTCTATTTCGAGCACAGCATGTTAAGCTTCTAACTTGCCTTTCTGAATCCCTCTGGAGACATCAGCCCTCATACCTGAGCAAAGGCCTGTGATCTTGGTTCAGCATCTGCAACGAGGCAGTCAGCGTCTAGTTGTGGTTCCCTGGTCGGAATCTCCCTCTTGCGTGTATTGGGACAAGGAAGTGTTTTTATAACTAACATGTCAGCGTGATCACAAAATGTCCCTACGCAGGAATGCCAAAGACTAAACTCCTACCACGTCTATCGGCAATGTACCAGACTGTATCCTTGACTGAAGCACAGAGTGAACAAGAATGTGTTATGGAGAACTCCAGTGCTGAAGTAGGCTAAACAGTGTGATATGAAATATAAAACAAGACTGTAGAACTGGCTATTTGAAAAATAACAGTACGAAGCCGAATAAAAAGCATTTAGAGCAAAGTGCACGGAGGCTCTAAGCTGCGAGCAAAGGAATAAAATACATCCAGGGCAAAATGCACAAAGGCCTAAAGTATGAAGCAAATGCGTAAAGGATACGTAAAACTGACCACACTACAATTCTAATTGATCCTCTGGTGTACGGCAAAACTGATTATTTTTATTTCAAAGTTCAAGCTAGGCTTTTGATCCATCCCCTTGGGATCTCTGTATATCCTGCTTCTTTTCTTGAGATTTCCCTTCATTTTTTGGTTTACTTTTGAATTGGGATTTTTGTGCTTTTACACCCAGAGTGTCCTTTCCAATAGAGGTGTAGACTTGAGAAATACGTGTTAGCAACTCTGCTTCTTTTTTGCTTTCGTTTTTGACCTCGTACCTGTGGTGTATAGCCAGCAGTGTCATATCACACAAATGCAGTGTCCTCAATTGTATTTACACTGCCTACTAATTTCATGCCAAGATCTACTATCGGAGAAGCACAATACTCTATTTGAATCTTTGGACTCCTAGCGATACCATTTTTGAAAGAATACCATGCTTGGTGGTATATAGGGTTACAAGTATTATTACCCCTGACTGATCTTGTTGCGAATTAGGTAACATGCCTGGAAGAAGGTACATATTCATTACTCTCTTTATCCTGTGGTGTAGAGTGAGCGTATACTGCTTCAAGTTGATTTGGGAAATTCACAAAAGTAAGTTACACTTGAGAGTAATTTACACATGTAACTTTTCTTGAACACTTTTGAGCAACTTTACTACTTTTACTGCTTTTGGCTATTCAAAAAGTCCAAGTGTAAAGCTACACATAAGTGCAAATTTATATGTCTCAAACTCCTAGAAAAAGAGGGTTGAGACATGTAAGCCTAATTTATGAATATAAGTTACTACAAAAAAAACAATCTAACTTTTCCACAGTTTTCATTTTTTCAAACTCGCAGCTGAAGTAGGTTCCATCATCAACATACTTTTGGTCCACCCACCCTTAAATCGCAAGGGTGGACCATGAGCCTGGCACAGCCACCGCTGCGATGGAGTACCCTCTCCGTCAAATTCTAAATTAGCCCCTCAATGTATAGTTTGCCTAGATCGGAAAATACAATTATAATCTGTATAATATATGCAAATAATAATCTGAGGTATTGTGCACTATTTGATAAAAACTAACAACCTTCAAAGTTATTGAATAACGTTCTGTGGTTGTTATTAATTTCAACATTACAAGCTCATAAACTTAATACAATAAGTCTTCAAAGACGTTTATGAAAGTCTGTGTAAGATAAGATTTCTACTTGCTTCTCATACAAGAACAATTAAGTGCGATTGAAGAGTTTGTAATCCTGACGGGTGAGTCCTTGTGAAAGCAATAAAGTGCAATGTAAGAGTTCACAATCCTTAAACAATAACTCCTAAAATACTGTTTGAGAACAAAGTTTATATCCTCTAACGCAAGTGTTGTGCTGGAATACTTCTCTGATTCTATTTCAGTCTTTTTAGGGTTGGGCCAAGTATTCCATCCGCCGACTGAATTGTCGGAATTTTGGTGAGTGTGTCTTACTCTTGTAATGTGGCGTTCCAGTCAAATTCTGCCAATCACCGTGTGGTGTAATTTTATTCTCACGCGTGTACCAAAATAGTAAGTTGGTGAGCACAAACAGGATTTGGCATCCTCTGGTGTGATTCCCATTCACTAGGAGGACATCTAAAACACTTTTCCAATGTGAGCATCCAGCAGTCCTGACCATTCATAGTCAGAAGGCTGCCGCTCGAGTATAAAATCATCATGAGTAGCTGCGCCCCACGGAGTGCTATTTGCGCTGATGAGCTACTGGCAGTCAATCACAGCGTAAGCAGTGTGACGTGCCTATTTCCTCAGTTGACAGAACTCCACAGAAACTCGCTGAGATTTTTTTGTAACTCCACTAAATACTGCTAAGTCAAATTCTGTGAGTTCAGCCCATCCCTAGTCTTTTGTTGACTTACAAAAATAACAGATTTTGAGGTGTCTGAAACAAGTCTTAGCTGCAAAAACCATGTATCATGAATGCAAAGCATAGATGGTATGGACCACGAGGAACCTATACTCTAAGCATTAAAAATGGCCACCACTGGGAGTGCTGTGGCTCCATGGGAAACATAGGGGGCCATTATGAGTTTGGCAGTACCAAGACCTCCATGCTGGCGGTGGTCATACCGCCAATGGGCAGATGGAAAAGACCACCAAATTATGACCATGGCGGTCTTCCCAACAGAAGATAGCCAAACTACCTCCAGTACTGCCAGTGCGGTCATGCCGCCACGGATGGCAGTGGCCACCTTCAGGCCGGTGGACACATGTTTCCGCTGGACACATTACGAGGCTGCACACTTCCAAGGTTTCAGCTGCGGTCGCACAACCACGAAAAGCCTAGCGGAAACCAACTCTATAAAATCAAACACTCAGCTTCTGGGATACATACCTGTCTGGAGCCGCCATGGAACCCCAGCTTGAAGTCCTCCTACTGCTCCTGCTGACACAATGACTCCGGAACCAGCTACGAAGACAACAACCAGGAGCACACACACCTACCTGACACTGTAGGGAAAACCCAAAGTACACACACACACACAAAACATACACATCCGGGGCGGCAGGCAACTGCGACACTCACACATGACCACACACCCATACCCACACATACACACACACCAACATACACACACGCACACCCATATTACACACACACACCCATCATACGCACACCACAGACAACACACATGTCCAATACAGACAGCAACTTGAAGATACACAGCACTTTAACACAACAATCAACGCATCTGACATATCCATTACCACACACACGCATGCACACACAACAACCACACAAGGGCACACAACCCCACCATTACACATCTCAACACAAACAATATACAATTAATCCACATACATGCATGTACCTAACACAAACATATCCTACACATTATACACAGCCATCACAGCGGGACAAAAGCCAGGGCCACACACACAGATGTAGGCTAGACACTACAGCTAGCACAATGCACACACACATTACACACAAATAAATCAAAGGCACCAAAAACAATACAGCCATGTGGAAAGAAAGGCAAGACAAGTATGTTACTATCGAATCCAACAACAGGTTGGGCCAGATGTATTTAAATCTTTGAGGAGGCAAGATAATAAAAAACGATATACAATAATCAGCCCATTGACCAGTCCAATGTCCAAAGTGCCAAAGGTACAAATGGCACCTCTGTGTGCCCCTACTTGACTCCTGACTGCCAAATGACCTCCACAGGGTAGGGGAATCAAGGGGATAGGCAGGCACCTCAGGAGTTGGGGGGAGGGGTGGCTTGGGCTTGGGTTTGGGAGAGAGGTGTTTGGGCGGGGGTCCTTGGGCTTGGGAGGGGTCGACTTCTTGGTAGGGAGAGGGGAAAGGGTACTAGCAGGGGGTGCAGGGGAGGACTTGGAGGTGGAAGGGATGGACTTGGGGAGGGACACAGACCATTTGGGGGTGTCACGGGGTGGGAGAGGAGTAAAGAACAGGGACAATTCTGAGAGGAAATGCTTTTTAGACACACGGGCAGACATGGTAAAAAGGTTTGGGAGTAGAGGTAAAGGGAGTGGTTGTAGGAGGTGTTGGTGTGGATGTCTTGGGTGCAAGTGCGTGTGATGAATGCTTATGGGTGGTGGGTGTCTGTTGGGTGGGTGAGTGTGGGCGTTTATGTGTCTTGGGAGGAGATGCTGGGAGATGCCATGCTGGATGGGTGACTGTCTGTTTGGGTGGTATCTGCAGGTATAGTAGATGTGCTGCATGTGGGTGTGTCTGTGATTGTGGTGGCTGTGGATGTGGTGACTGGGGTGGATGCCTGTGGGTCTGCTATTGTGCTGACTGTGGGTAAGATAGGAGTTGTGGCTGGATCTGTCAATGTTGGTGTAGTGGCTGCAGGTGTGTCTGGTGTAATGTCTGTGAAGGGGGGGGTGGGGGAGTCGGTGCAGGTAGTGGATGTTGGTGTATCTGCAGGTGGGTGTTGTTTGTGTGCATGCCAGTGGTGGGTCTTGTGGTGCTTGTGTTTGACAGTGGTACTTTTGGCTGTTGAGGTGGATGCATGCTTGTGTGTCTGTGTGCTTTTGCTGGGTTTGAGAAGAGGAGCTTGGGTTTGGGTAGCGGTAGAGGTAGGTGGAGAGGGGCAGTAGACAAAGAGTAACTGGCTGATGCCAGTGTGGTGGCCAGACCTTGAAAGGATCTCTGTAGGCCAGCCAGTGCACCGTGAATGCCCTCCTGTCTGCTGGACTTGAGCTGCCAGTCCCTGGATGGCATTCACTATGGTCGACTGACCCACAGAGATCAACCTCAGGAGGTCAATAGCCTCCTCACTGAGGGCAGCAGGGCTGACTGGGGCAAGGGCAGAGGTGCCTGCGGCTAAGAAGACGCCCACCCTCCTAGGTGAGCGGGCACGGGCAACTGGGTGGGGAGCTACAGGGAGGGCAGTGGTAGTAAGGGGGGTGGTGGACAGAGATAGTGCTGGGGTGGTCCCAGAAGGGTCTGCCACTGCCAGGATGTGTCCACTGAAGGAGGATTCCGCAGATGACGTGGATGATCCGGTCTCCCCCGTAGCACTCCCCTCACCCTCCATGCCACTGGGTCTCTTGCTATCTCTGGTAGCAGCACTCCGGGTCCCGTGGCCTGCAGCATCCCCGCTTGCCTGTGCTCCTTCTTCTTTGCCTGCCGGTGCTGATGCACACAAATACAGAGAGAGAAGGAGGGAGGGAGAGAGATAGTGAGAGAGAGGGTTAACACATACCTCACATATACACTTGTAAACATGCACATCAGTGACAATACATATCCTGCCTAGGCTATCTCAGGTGCCAATACACATGTCCTACATCATGTCACAACATGTCACCACTACCCACCCCTGTATGCCAACCCTCAGACCTACACCAACATCTAAGTAAGTCTACACGACTGGAGTCATCTGCATGATCACCACCACAGTCATGTGTGCATGCATATCATGCCCTGGATGAAGTACAAATGTCTCCTTGAATTTACATAAGACCTCTCCATACTCCTATCACCTACTGGAAGTGCAGCTAATTGAACCACACACATCAGGCCTGTACAGTTACAGCAGCTGATCACTCCATGTCCTTTGTGAGATATTCATGGCTATAAATATTACTACACTTTCACCACACAGCATCTGCCTGTTACATTACATGGCTGACATAACACTCTGTACAATAATGGTAATTTGTTAGTAATAACTGATTAAGCCACTACACATTAGACAGCCATACAGGTGATATCTGATGTGTACAATGTAAGTAATGAGTACAGGCATGTGATTAGTCTAACCCAATCACAGAGGAAGATCTGCAGACACCAAACACATATGTATCACAACTAATCATACATCTAAGTGCATCCTCAGTGGTCCATATTGCACATATTACACATCCATACCCAATCACTGAGTGCAGTGTCACAACTGATGGACATCAGGAACACACATATGACATCATGGTCCACATACAAAACCACCACAGAGGCATTTTCACCAGTAGGACTTTACAACATCATACACCACCCTCATTCACACCATTCCAAATTTGATAATACCTGTACCTAAACCCTGACAACACACATCTCTGATGGTCAAAACATGTATGCAAAATGCATATCTGGCCCAACACCACCGCCTTGACACTGACAACATAACACACTACTTAATAAGTCTGACTCAGCAGAGGAAATACAACATTCATTTCACATCAACATATCATTAGTCATACAATACCCAATCCTGTCCTAACCACCCACTTCAGCTAGGCCAAGGGTAGCTGACACACTCACACTTCATCAGATGTGTCCCCGAGTAACAATTGGGACATGATGTAGGCAACCAATAAGCTATGTAGCACTGTAATTGCTAGGGCAGTGGCATACATGGCATTAACATTACAAATTGTGAATGACGAGGACTGTCTAGGCACTTACCACCTCTATTACTATCCCATTGTGTTAAACCTCTCATCCCCACAAGTCTAACACTTAGAAATGCATGATGACTGCAATCAGACCATTTCAAATCTACTTTTCCAATTAGCCTACTTGACCAACCTTCACATTTCCAATACATAGCAGATTATCAATATATGGTGATAGAACTGTCAAGCCATTAGTCCAGTCATACACAAGCCATATCTGTGGTGGATATGTAATGGCTGACTCACATGGAGTCAACACCATTACCAGTACCTGATTTCTATTGTCCCAATGATAAAGCAGAGTCGCACAGTTGCATATACAGGTGTGCCATACAGATGGGAGTGGACTGACACCTAAGAGCCACAAATGCCAAAATACAGAGGGGTGGCGCAGGTCATACTCAATGGGTAGGGTGGTATACAAGCTCACATCTATAGTACAGGCAGGATGGAGTAACACATGTGGCAGTCTGATTAGACCATATCCATAATGCAGACATGTAGAATACTGGATATGGGAAATCTACATCCACTGACAGCAAACAATCAAGACACATCTACAACTAATTATGAGGCCGGGTGGTTACTACCCATTCCCCCCAAGTCAAGATACATGTTGCATTGACTACATTTTCACATAAGCTTCAGTGAGGCAGCTAATCCTATACAACTTGAGCCAAGTCCCAGAATACAGTCAGTACTTACCCCCTTGTGGCTCCTGTGGTGCCCTCAAATGCACATCCACCTGTTGGCAGGCCACCACCAAAATGCAGGCCATCAGGGGTGTCAGGGTCTGACGGGCACCCCTCCCTCATTGGGAGGACATCCCCAGCTGGGCCTCTGCGGTCTTCCGAGCCCAGAATCTCAGGTCTTCCCACTGCTAGTTACAATGGGTGCTCCGCCTGCTATGGGCCCGTGGTCCGCAATTCCTTAGCAATGGCACACCAGATCCCTTTCTTCTGATGGGCATTCACCTGCATGGGTGACAAAACAAAAGGAGAAAGTCATGTACACTGGCATCATACTAACAGGAGAGGCCTATACACATCAGACTCATCAAGTGCCCACACATACCCATCCTCTCTGTCCACATGCCTTCACTTCATACCCTCTGCATGCATCCATACTCCCTCACCGGTACACTTACCCCCTTCACCTTCACACACACCTCTATCACACGACCCTGGGATTGGGCTCACCTGTTCCTCTGGTGCCCCATGTAGCTGTCCATAGAGGGGTAGGACCCCGTCCACAAGTTTCTCCAGCTCTTCTGGTGTGAAGGCTGGGGCCCTATCACCTGTAGGATGTAGCATCATGGGTCCCAGAGACAGTACACAGTAGCTCAGGTCGTGGAGGTCTTGCTGGCAACAGTGTCAGGAGTCAAGTGAGCAATGCTGTAGAAAATGGAGGTCACGGCTGCCACGTTCAGGACCATCAACGCCAGTGGTCATCACCATTGGCCCTGATCCCCCAATGTTAACTAATGATAAGTTGCACGATGGTAGCGACCGCCTAGCTCCATGACGACATACGCCAGCGGACTTAGGTCACTTCGGTCTGTTCAGTGCTGCAAGACAGGCGGGTGCCATTTGGTGGACATCTCATGCATTGATGTGTCAATTTAAGTGCGCCATACACATATTAGGACAGATTGGGGAGTAACCCTATGTTGTGCCATCATGGTAGTGCTGACACATGTGACATGTGTCCTAAACTACTTACAGGTTCAGCCTTGTGCTACAAGGCTGGTGTCCAAAGCACTTCTGCATGCCCATTTTTGTAAATGTCAGCAGTGCTACACATGTCCAACAGTGATAGGTGTGTGTTATTCTAACATGTTCAGCTCACATGTGTCAAGTACATTTCTCAATGTACATTCTCTCCTCTCTACCTGGATATCCTGCCATGAGGAGCTTGAGACAACCATCAGTGTACCATCCACTAGTTGAACTTGTAACCCTGGAGGACAGGCATATCAATCAAACCTATCATCTGAATCATCACACCCAATGTTCAGTCTAGTGTTGCAGGATGTACTGTGTGCATTGTTGAAACACCTGGCAGACTTTTATGACATGGGACACACCCCTCATGTGATAGGGGCCATTGATGGCACCCATATAGCTCTGGTGCCTCCCAGTGCCAATGAACAGGTGTATAGGAACAGGAAGAACTACTGCTCTATTAATGTTCAGCTGGTGTGTCTGGCAAACCAGTACATCAAACAGGTCACAGCTAAGTTATCTGGATCTGTGCATGACTCCTTCATTTTGAGGAACAGTAATGTCCAACACATGATGCCACGACTACACACAGAGTGGGCCTGGCTCCTTGGTATGTATGCATTTGAATGTGGTACACTGTTATTGCACCTGTCATGTAAATCTTTCCTGTCGCTGTACCTGTTATGTCACTGGTCCTATATTATTTCACAGAGGTGACTCTTGATATCCTATCCTTCCCTGGCTGTTGACACCAGTGAGGTACTCTGCCTCCTGAAAGCCAGACTCACAGTCTGTACGTATCTGGAGAAGCCCTCTTCTACTCACCCCAAAAGGTATGCCAGATAGTAGTAGCCTGCTGTATGCTCCACAATCTAGCTTTGAGACGCCAGATACCATTGCCAGCTGATGTGGGTGATGCAGCTGGGCCAGTGGCTGGTAATGCTGACATTGCAAGTGATGAGGAGGCAGAGGAGGAAGGTGCAGCTGACTCTAGGACTGAGCTCATCAATCAGTACTTCCAGTGACATACAGGTATGGTGATTGTGGATTGGCAAGTGCTGAATATCCACATGATTTGCTGATAATTCTCCTAAGCTGACTCATCAATGGAGGTGTAATGTGGTCCTATCCATATGTGTGTGTTGGGGGAGCAGACTGTGTGTATGTCCTGTGCACAGTATAAATGTATCTTATCTAGCAAGAGTACCAACTGAAGTTTCATTGAATCAAATCTCCAAAGTACAGACCAGTAATGAGCAATGTGTGCTGCATTCTCCTGTACTCATGTCATTCTACCTACTGACTGTGGTAAGAAAACATGTGCCTCTGCTACCTATGGCTAGAGTGTTTTATAGTCACTAGCCATAGCAGAATAATTTGAGAATCGAGAGTTGTAAATGACAGATGGCAGCTGCAGTGCTTCATGATGATTATTCTGTGACTGGTGTTGTACAGGTAATCTCTGGGGGCCCTGGTTAGGTGGTACTCTACACTGGTGATGACCTCTATGTGCTGCATATGTGTTTTGTGTGGCTCCATGCCTTCCATCCTGATGGTACTCTCTGTCATTGTCTTTTTGCATATTTGCATGCTGACTATACTCTTGTGTGGATCAGGATTTTGGACTGTCTGACATGTGTCCTGGAACAAAACTGTTGTACTGTGTCTCCTGCTGAGGATGTCTCCCTCTCCTGTCCATTACACTGCCTGTTGGATGTAGGTGTGCATAGCCATCTTACATATAGCAATCATTACTTTTGATGATGTAATGAAGACACACATACAGAAGCTGTGTTCTATTGGTGCTTATTGTGCATATATTCAAGTTGTAACAAACATATATTGTACAAACATTGTCGAAGAGGTGATGAATGGGGTCATGGTAGATAAAATCATCAGAGTAGTAGGTACAGCTGTTGGCTGCACAGGTCCAGTGTCCAATTGTCTATCTGGAGATGGAGTTCTATCATTGTACAGTCAACAGGGAGTCTTAGTGGCACACAAGGGAGACAAATCAGGTGAGGGTCACTTCCTGGCAGAGGGTGTGGTCTTGGCATCTGCTCCAGCTGGATGTCTGGATGGACGTCCATGCTTGCGGGGGGTTCTTCAGCTACAGAGGGAAGGGTGTCTGAGGGCTGTGGGTCCCCTGGCAGGGCCTCCATTCCGCTGGCTACTGCTGCTGTGGATGGGTCTGATGTTATGTTGCAAGCGGAAGGGGCCTGCTGATGGGTGGAGGAAGCATGCAGGGTGGTGTTAATATCCCCCAGACATCCAGGCGTGTTGTCCTCACTGGGGCCTTCATCCTGTGGTGGGCTGGCAGTCTCTTGTATCCTCTCCATGGTGGCACTGGCAGGAGTATCTGTGGATGGAGTGAGAGAGGAGGTTACATACTGAAGATGCGTTTGGTTAACTCTTTATCATATGCATACAGTGGCTTGACATGATTCCCAGCAATGACAATGACAGATGCTGCACAGCATACCATTGGTATTCAGTAGTGGTCTGTGACACGTGTACCATACTTCATTTAGGTTGGTGTCAGGTGTAGTACATCTGGCTGCGTGGATGGGTACTGCTATAGTTCACATGACTGTTCTGCACTGTTAGGTAGTGACTATTCAGGCTTGGTAGTTGTGAGTGGTAGAAGACTGGACATAGCAGCATGGTGTCCAAGTGGGTGTAGGGTATGGGAGTATGCAAGGTTGAATCTGCTTTCTGTGCATGCTGTGCATGTGCATGGAGTCTGCCATCTGATATACCATACCATGGTGGCTGATTTTCTGGGTTGTGGATCCTGATTAGTGGCCAATCGGATTGGTCATAGTCCTGCAACTGTGTTTTGCCTTGTTTGCATTGTGTTGTTACATTGCATTGCTGTCATTGTCATGTTGTGGTCGTCAGTCGTAACATCTAGTTGGTATTGGTGGTCCAATAGGCATTCACGCAAGGAATGTGATGCGATGTGCATATTCCAGGGATTCAGGTAGTTGGGCTTGTGCACTGTGGGAGTCACAGTGTTAGTATTAGCCCATGCTAGGTGTGCCTTTGTCAAGGGCTTTGTGGGCAGCTGGGTTAGATGGAGGTGTGGCATGTAGGGGAGGAGCATTAGGTGGATAGGTGGGATGTGTAGTAAGACAAGCAGTACATTGGGGAGTATTTGGGTGGTGAGGAGGCGTGAAGTACACAACAATTATGTGACATGGAGGTTGTGTCCTCCTACCAGAGTCCAGTCCTCCAGGTATACCAGTCAGGCCCTCAGAATGCAAGACCTTCTTCTCCCAAGATGTGAACTGTGAGGGAGGAGGTGGGGACCCACCGCCAGCCTTGTGCACGTCGCTCTGGTATCGTGATGCCATGGAATGCACCTTCCTCTGCGGGTCGTTCTACCTCTTCCTGATGACCTCCCTTGTGCGTGGATATTTGCCTACTGAGTTGACCCTGTCGACTATTCTCTGCCACAACTCCATTTTCCTGGCAATCAGGGTTTGCAGGACCTGTTCTCTAAACAGTGGCTCTACCCTGATGATTTCATCCACCATGACCCTCAACTCATTGTCTGTGAACCTAGGGTGCTTTTGTGGGGACATGGTAGTGGTTGTGTTGTGGGGGGAAGGGTGTTGTGTGTGTAAGGGTTCAGTGTAGGGTGATAAATGGGGTATGGGTGGTGCGTACTGGGTGATGGACGCTTGTGGTGTGTGGTCGTTATGTGTGTTTTGTGTTGGCAGTGCAGTTGTGTGGTGTGCTGAGAGGGATGTGTATCTGTGCCTATGGTGTAATGGTGCTATATGAGTGTCTTTGCTTGCTCTCAGTGTATGTGAAAAATCTAATTTGTAGCAAAGGATTGTGGGATGTGTTGGGGTGTGTTATATTGTGATCTGAGTAGGTGTCTCTGGTGTGTGTATGCGTATCAGGTGTGGGATATTCAAACCATCCAATGTAGTGTTGTGTTCTGACTGAGGTGAATTTTGAGTGCAGCGGTTTGCACCGCTAATAGTTTTCCACTGTGAAATAACCTCTGTGCTGTTTTGTGGCTTGCAATTTGGTGGGTGGAAATGTGTCACTGTGGTGGTGCTGGTGGAACCGCCTCTTTCCCGCCCTCCTGTCTCCTGGTGGTGTCAGATTTGTGGCTCTTTTTTGGCGGTCTTAACAGTGTGAGTTGTAATGTGGCAGTCGGATTACCGCCAACATGGCGGCCTTTTGGAGGCCTCCACCACTGCGGTCTTCCGAAAAGACCGCCAAAGTCGTAATGAGGCCCATAATCTTTCTTATCATCACTCGTGTTTAGAGTAGGGTTTTACATCCAAGGTGCATAACCTCTTTCCAGGCATGTGTTCCTCATCCCTTCTCCTACTGAGTTATGCTCATTATGCTCATTGAGTAATTAAGAAGCTTAGAACCAAACATTTCAAAAAATCTTGTTTCTACATATGATAGAAAACAGCAGTGCATAGAACCCTCAATATTAGTGTATACACAAACATTTGTAATTTATAATAATTTATTATATCTGCTGAGTCATGGAAACCTCCTGTCTGCCTGTATTCCAGACAGCACAGGTCGATCTGCTTGCACGCACCAATTACCAAGATCTTTTCCACTTTTTCTAAAAGGAGAAGCTTATGGAGCAATTGGGTAATAAGGCAACCTGATCCTGAATTTTGCTACAGACGACTGAAAACAACATGGCAGATGCACAAAGCATTTTTATGTTCACAAACACCCTGTTTCAGATTTTTTCAACTGCAAAAAGGCTTTTTGCTATATACTAAGCCCGTTTCAAAACTTTTGACTCCTAAAATGGGTTAAAAAAATGGATAAGTAATCACTATTTAAAAGCAGAGTATTGTAGGCATCTCTTTGATATAGGGATTCCGATCCGTATTTATCAATGGGATCGGCCTGAAATAGAGGCCATAAGCCCTTAAAACATTACTGACCCTAAAGCTGAGGTGGTAATCCATTTGCAAAAGGGAAGGGTCCCCACATGTGGATATGCAAAAAATTTTGTTTGGTAGGAGGAGGCAGTGGTCCAGGAGACCACTATCTACTCCCAAACAATTTTTCTTTAAAATGTTTCAAACATTTTTTTAATGCAGAACATTTGTGTTGAGGAAAATGTGATGCATTAAAAAAAATATTTAAAAAGCGATCATAGACATGGTGATGCCAGTAGGCTCCCACCCCTGTGATGGCTACCAAACACTGTGAGTCAAAATTTGCAACCTGCCTCATAAATACTGATGCAACCAACTATGATTCAGAACTGTGACCAGTATTTTGCGACCAGTGTTTTGTATGTTTGACCTGTTAATTTATTAAGATGCACATGAAAGCCACAGCTAATGTGCCTCTTGAGTTCCAACAGCATGGGATTCCTACAAGGCCAGCTTGCAGAAAAACTACAGTCACCAGATACACAGCAGAGAATGGAAAAATTCCCTTTCAGGTAATGCAAGATGAGCAAGAAGGATGCGCAGCAATTTAGCACACAAAAACTTTGTTAGCTTATGAATGAAGCTGAAAAACTATATTAATTGAGACCAAAGCCTCACCCTGTCACATTTATACAGAATAAATCAAGCACATATTTTATTTTTTTGCGAATTCGATCAAAGGACATTGGAGCGCTTTACATGAGCACCAGTTACATTACACAAGGTCAAACTAATTTGTTTAATTTATTTTGTTTTCGGTCCGATTAAGGGATTTACCCACAATTACAGACGGTCGAACGACACTTGGGCTTGAACTACATTACTCATTTACAAAGTCTGTAATGCATATAACCTTTATAAACATATATAAAAGCGTGCTCCCACACGATGTGTCGATTCGGCTTGCATGCATTGGACGTATGGCAATTATTTACGATTTCTAACCAATTAATTTCTTCCTTGCCTCTCTTTAATTCAGGTTTTGTAGATAGTAGAACCCCAACACAAGCAAAACTACAATACTACATTTAATGTATACATTGGTAAAGGGACATATTTACAAGCGGCTTGCACTTCCGGTGCATCACTTTTTTGATGCACCGACGGTGCAGGTTGCAGGCCCATATCTACAAGGCCACGCAAAGCCACTTTGCATGGCTTTACATGGCCTTGTAGAAATGGAGAAAGGCCACGCAGCGCAAGTCTCTGTGCTGCCTTACTCTATATCAAAGAGGCGTTCCATGTGCGTTGACACATTTGCAGATTTACAAGGATTTGTAAACCTGGGAATGTGTCAGAAGCCTATGCCTCCCGAGGGAAGCAAGGGTGTCTGCATTGGTGCTTGGCAGCTCATTGTGCGCCTGCACAGGGAGAAAGGACAGAAATGCACTGTATCTTCTAGATATGGCACATTCCTGCCCTTTTCTTTTGGCACAGGGCAGCGCAGTAACAAGGCTTGCGGAGTTGCCCTGAGTCAAAAGATTGTAAAATATGCCCCAAAGGGGCCATAGCACTTGGGAAGTTAGGGTCAGAGTAAAGATTTGCCTCTTGCCTGGAGGCAGCCCAGATTCTAAAGCTGAATCTTCTGTTGTACCTTCTAAGGAGGACAGTGTTATTGAGCTCCAGGCAGAGCAGAGAAGAACCACAAAGATACTTGAACTGAAACATTCTCTCCATTTATATCGATGGAAAAAACTGGCCCCTGACAAAGAGTGGCATTTAACAAGAATGGCACAAGACCACAGCAAATGAAAGAAAATGACATCTGATCGCTTGTGGCAGCTAAGAAAATCAGGAGCATGTCCTGTCTCTCTTCATTGCTTTGCCTGTGAAGCAGCCGAAAAGAGAGCACTCTTGGGTCATTACCGTCAGAGGGTGGGCAGAGGAAGACTGGCTTGTTCAGAAATCACCATGAAGTTCAGCACGAGCCGGGGTCCACTTAGGGCCTGATTTATGAAAAGTTAGCGCTGCCTTTATGTCATTTTTGATGCAAAAGCGGTACAAACCTACAAAACGTAATTATATTAGTCTTTTAAAGATGCCCTTGATTAGATTAATCTGGCCTGCAGAAGAAGGGCAAGGTTAATGGCATACATGCCCATGCGCTCGATTCAGGCTGGAGAGTCCTGATTTTTTAAAGCCTATAACGGATATAATTTTAACTGTCTCCTGCCAGAAATTGCCTCTGCTTCCATGACAGTCAAAGGGGAAAATAAATACCCCCGATTTTTTGGCAGAATCTTCCTCTTAGCAGATTCAAAATATTGACATGTGTGAAATGGGCAATACACTGGCGTAATGAAACTTGAGGGGGGGGCCCTGAAAAGTACATGGTGGGCCCACTACTCCAGACTCATTCAGGAGCTCTCAGGCTAGTGTACTGTGCTGAGGGAGCCCCCTGGAGCTCAGCCCCCCACACACATTGCAGGGCTGCAGGGGACTTTGTTATGCCATTAGCGGTTGTGTTGTGAAGGAATCCCCAATCCCAAGGTACAAAGAGGGGCGTAGCTTCTGGAGGGCTGTTAGGAGTGTTACAACCCCCTAATAAATGTGTTTCTAATTAATATTTGAGTGCAGGAGCTTTCAGTCGGGTATGGTGGGATGTCTGTGGGCATTTACTGGGTTTTTTACATAAACACAGAGACAAACATATACACATACACCCAAACACACACACACTCTCTCGCTCTCTCTCTGCTCTATTTTGAAAGCCTTAAACCATAATGAAGAGAAGGTCTCGGCTGAGTCAGAGATCAATTTATTGGCATTGAGGCAGTTTTTGTACTTTGATCTTGTGTGAGTATAGATGGTGGGTAGAGGAATAGGATCACTTGTGATCAATGGTAGGTGAGAGATGGAGAGCCGGGTAAAGAGTAGACAGTAGTGGTGGTATGCTCATCGTCAGGCTCCAGAAGGTTGGGAAGCAACTTCACAAGGTTAGAAGGAAGTGGCAAGGTAGAAAAAGTAGATAGGGTGAAAGAGGTAGAAAGAGTAGGTAGATTAGGTGGTGAGTTGAAAAAGGTGATAGAAGAGAGGAGGTATTCGAAAATGGGGTAAAGAGGCACATGGGGCCTCATTACGAGTGTGGCAGTCCAGGGACTGCCACACTTGCGTTGGCGGTCGGACCACCACACTCCAGGTGGTCCGAATGCCCAATTACAACCCTGGTGGGCAGACCCACCAGTGCACCGCCATCCCCGCTTGGAACATTGTTCCAGATGGGCTGATGGCGGTCTTGGTTGTAGTCAGCCAGGGCGGTGCTGAGCTCAGCGCCACCTTGCTGATTACAACCTTTTTCTCATGACCATGAAAAGGCTGGTGGAGAACAAATGCAGGGGGCCACAGGGGAGGCCCTGCACTGCCCACGCCTATGACCTGGGCAGTGCAGGGCCCCCCCTACCCAGCACCGCTGGAATGCACGCTGTCTGCTTTACAGACAGCACGCATTCTGAGGGTGCTGAACGGCCTCCTCTGTGCTACAGTATAGCTCTCGGCCCAGCCCAGTGGGAACATTATAATACTCTGGGGGGACGCCACTGGCATGGCGGTGGCATCCTCCCCGCAAGTTTGGCAGTCCCGTGGTGGGACCGCCAAACTCGTAATGAGAGGCATAGTGGAGTGCTTGAACATTTGAAAAATACAGATCTCTGGTTTGTTCTGGCTTCCCTCCTCAGCCACCAAAAACGATTAATAGTGACATCTCTGTGCAAGTATGTTTAGATGGTCTGGGCACCAAGAAGGTCCTGTACACCAGTGTTGGCCAGTCATATCACCAAGGGGTGAGCGTCTGACATGATACTGCTCTCCCTCTAGACTGTACCTGTGTACGGGATGCTACATGAAAGTTTGCCTGATGTGACCTAATGAGAGAATCTCTGGTTTGTTCTGGCTTCCCTCCTCAGCCACCAAAAACGATTGAAAGTGACATCTCTATGCAAGTATGTTTAGATGGTCTGGGCACCAAGAAGGTCCTGTACAACAGTGTTGGCCAGTCATATCATCAAGGGGTGAGCCTCTGCCATGATGCTGCTCTCCCTCTAGACTGTACCTGTGTACGGGATGCTACATGAAAGTTTGCCTGATGTGACTTAATGAGAGAAATATATCACTTACCTGGACAAGGAGCAAAGTTGCACCTTTTAGTAGTAGCAGGACTGCTTCATGGAAAACCTACACAATGCCCACCTGACTTACAAATCTGCATGGAGGAATAGACCAAGGCTGCACAGGAGCTATGTTATCCCCTGAGTCAACAGGTCAGGAGGAGAAAGAAGCAAGATCTGCAACATCTGGTTCTTTGGTGGGTTGGGGAGCCTGCATCATCTGAGCAATCCTGTACCCCTGGTATAGTGTCTTGATGTGTTGAATCCAAGAGATTATATTGATTCAGAAATTGTTTCATCTAGTAAACTTATACAAGTCTACAGATACTAACATTTTATAACATGGTGCAGCCCCTAACATTGAATGTGTGTATGTATGTATGTGCTATTGCTATATCCTGAACCTAGGCAAAAGGCTGGGATAGGGCTGTACATGATCACAGTCCAGCATAGAGCCAACAAATGAGTGGCACATGGTTTGTGTACTGTTTATGCCTTGAGATGTGGTGTTCTTTAAAGTGGTGCATCCTCAACTCTTCCCTAAATTGGAGCAGTATTGGAGCAGTTCTGATGGCTATGGGGATGTTATTTAAACAATTGCGTCATGAGCATTTGTGTTGGCAATAGTTACCCAGTTTTGTGAGGGAGTTTTGGGTACTCTGTAATGCAATGAAATTGCTTAAATTCATGGCTACAAGAAGAGCATTAGGCCCTTTACAAGAGAAGGGGGAGGACAGAGAGAAAGGTTGTGTGAGAGCAGTTTGGATGGAGACTGTGACCACAGTTAAGAACAGAGCCTTTGGGGAGGCATGAACAAGATAGTGGAGTAGTGAGGCACACCCCGTTGTTGCTCTGACCCAGCTGGGGAAATCATCAGCCAGTATCCAGGCCGATCCATAACTTTTGGAGCTCACCAGATATTCGAAGTTACCTCAGGGTTGAGGTGACCCCTTTGAGTGAGTTTGCCCATAGGCAACCCAGCGTCTGGCAAAAGAGGCTTAGGTTGGCCTGACGGCCAGATGATGGCTGGCCTGATGATGACACATGGGAGGGCCTGCTACCAGGGTATGTTGGGTGGCCTCCGAATCGCTATTCCAACTTGGGACAGCAGTGGGGCTGAATCGCGGGCCCAGAAGGAAAGAAGATAATGAAGGGCCCCTGTGCTGAGGAAGCATGCAATCTATCCAAGGCGGGGCAGCATTGAGGCCTGGCAAGAGCATGCAGTGACAGCTCCTGTGGAGGAAGCCGGGGGTCCCCTCTGAGATAGAACATGAGGCTTTCCAGATCTAGAGAGGTCTGCCAGAGCTGTGAAAATCAATCAATCAAACAATCAGCCAGCTTGTAGAGCGAGGATATCCAGGTGCTGGCAGGGTCCAGGGTCACAGTCGAAGAACCAGGTGTTCAGGGTTCTACAGAACTCCTGTGGAGATCCTCAGATGCAGGGGGAGCCCGATCTAGGCTTTGGCTGGGTGGTAGGAGGAGCACCATCTTCTTGCTCTGCTGCATTGTATGTGAGATTATGGGCCAGCGGGAGGGAGGTGCAGCGAAGGTGTCTGTAGGATTTGTGGAATCTCAGGTGGCAGTTGATGTAGGTTGGTCCGGAGTCATGCAGGGCCTTTAACACATGGGTGAAGAGTTTGAACTGGCACAGAGTGAACAGCCCACGGTGTGAGGTTTGCGAACACCTCAGGCTTCTTGAGTGAGCTGGGTAACTGGCCTCTCAAGGGTGAGATGGCGGACAAAGCCTGAGGATGCTGCTCCCCTGATGGGGCCTGCTTATGACCTAATGGGATACTGTCACCTCGCTGATAGCCTTGCACTACTCCGAGGTGCCCTGAAGTGGGGTTGGTGTGTTGAATGTTGGAAGCGTGGGGGTCTGTCCACTCATTGCAGTCACGCCCCCTCAAATCCCCCTGGGGGCGTGTGCACCAGAGAAGAGTTGCTTGCCACAGACAAAGAATTCCATATATGTGTGATGACTAGCAAGAGAGGGCCCTGGCTGCTGCTTGGGAAGGACTTACATCTCTACCAGAACTTCTAGGGTGCACTATTGGTGGTGGTCCAGTGGTTGACCTCCCTGGGGCTATTAAGGATCATGTGTGCCTCTCTATTGGGGCCCGTGTGGCACTATCTATTCTTGCGCCAAAGGCTGTGGGGCAAGGGCCATCCAGGGTGCATTGGTGGTGGGGTAATCCTCACCCATGCCCTTGAAAAAGAAAACTACCTGTGTGCACTGATGGCCACCCTTGAAAAACTCTGGAAAGGGTCTGTGGCCCTGAACGGTCTGGAGACGGTTCAGCCTTACCAAATCAGACAAACATGTCCCTGCCAAAATCAGACTTAATGGAGAGCCTACGCACCTTTAAGGGTGAACTATGTTTTGAATTTGGACAGGGCTTTGACAAAGACCTTAAGCCCTATGCTCTGAGCTGAGCACCAAGATTTTGGAGTGCTGTGGAAATGTCGACTCAGTAGGCTAGAGAGTTCTTGATGTGGAAGCCAAGCTGGGCAGACTAGAATCTGAACAAGCCACTAAAGCAGCCAAAAGAGATAACCTGGAGACGCAACTGAAGGAGGCTCTCTCCAAATCTGAAGACCTCAAGAACAGCTCAAGGACGTTATTTTTCACTTTCTTACTATTTGAGTGCTGAATAAATAATTCACACATTGCCTCTAAGTTAAGCCTTACTGCTTTTGTGCTACGCTGCCAGAGGGTTAGGCACAGGTTAATTTAGTGACTTTTGTGGTTCACCCTGACAAGGATTGTGGCTGTAGCTTGAGTAGAGTTTTGTCCCCCCCTCAATCAACAACCCAATTTCTCACACACAGCTTTTAGTTTCTGGCAGGAGCTGTACCACCAACACCATTTCCATGGGTCCAGGACCTGGGTACGTGGACTACCACATACTAGGGACTTACAAATAATTGAAATGAGCCAATCAGGTGTATCCCTATTTTACCATATTTTAGGGATAGAGGGCAAACACTTCAGCACTGGTTAGTAGTGGTAAAGTGTACAGACTCCTAAAGTGAACAGAAACAAATTCAGAAAAACAAGTAAGGGTGATGGAAAATGTTTGGGGGAGACATGGCAGTGAGGGCCAGGACCAACAACACCTATGTAGCATTGTGTGGTTTGATAACATATCCAACCCCTACACTCCTAAATACTATAATACTATTTCAGACATGTACGAGAACAAAGCCCCCAAGACATTCGTGCAATATAAGGCAACATTTAACTTCTGTGGAACAGAACACTGAGATTTGGAATTGGATAACACATCCCTATGTTGACATTGCTGCTACTAAGGACAAAACACAATTTGAAACTTTTTTTCTGAAATTGTTGGGTACCAGAGACACAATTTCTAGCTGATATCGGATAATATTAGCACAGAATATACCACCAGTGTGGAAACATAACAAAGAATGAGAACCCGTATTGGGGAGACACTTCACTTTGAAAAACTATGAAAGACTAGAGAGAGATATACACTTCTCTTCTACATGGATTTAAGGTAGAAAGATACATTATGAGATTTGGTACGGCTGGCACTGCAACCACACTGTACTGTGTATAGCATAATGCATCTCCTAGATGCTGGAGGGGTGGTGGCTATTGAGAGAGGTCTTTCACATTTGTTGGGACTGCCTCTTAGTCCATCCTTTTTGGGAGTGGGTGTCAAAACTGCTTAAGGATATTTTGGGATATCCGACTCCTCTCTCACCAGAAGTGATGCTCTTGAGCATAAAACCCACAGAATTGAAGGCCATGGTAAAACATGAGTGGCACATGGTTCAAATTGCCAATTACTCAACATTAAAAACATGCTGGCTGCCGCGCTCAACCAGTGGGACTGCAGATTCTCTTGACTAGCAATATGAACAGGACCCTCCTACAATTTGAAGTTTGGAATTGTGGCTATCCTTGGCCGGATTGTCTGCTGCTTTGTGGCACCCTGAAGTCTGCTCTCCGAGGGCTTGTTGGCTTGCCCCCTGTTCTTTGGTGGAGGACTCAGGGACATCAAAGACCTCCCATGAGGGACCTACACCTTCTACCCATGATATCTGGAGAGCAGTGCCCTCTTAGGTCCCACATCGTCTACTTGTTCCCATCTGGTAGCAGCAGTGTGAGCGTGTGACCAAGTATTGTGCCTGGAGAACGGATTGCCTGGTGTGGAGCCCTTAGAATACTGCCCACAGTCAATGAGTGTTGCCCTTCATTGTGGGGCCACGACACGCATAAACCTCTTGTTAGTGGTGAGCAGATTCAGCGGTTGCAGGACCCCACGCGAGCTGCTTGGTCAATCGTGCCCTATTTCTCTCATGCGACACACCGACTGCATGGTCATTGCGCGTGGTGTCCGATTCACAGGTTGCGACCCTCAGAAGTGGGAGCGTACCAGTAGCAGTGCCGCATTCTACCTTGTGCAGCACCACTGACCTTGGGCCTCTGTGTGTGATCGGAATTGTCTGGTGCAATTCAAGTCATCATGCATCAGACGTTGTGCCTCATTCCAGGGATGTATGAAAGTGGTAGCTCTTCATGTGTGATCGGAATTGTCTGGTACGACTCAAATCATAGTGCAACAGATGTTGTGCCTCATTACAGGAAGGTACGGAATTGGTAACTGTGTGTGATCGGAATTGTCTGGTGCGTCCTTCAGTGACCCACTCCCCATGCTTTGCAGAATAGTGCAGAGACCTTTGAGTGAACTTCCAGATTGGGGCCAAACCTCAATTTGACGACTGCTATCTGATCAGCCTGTTATCAATTTCTTTTCCCCCACCTTTCCCCCGGGACCATTAATAAGTGTGACTGGCCACGAATGGCCAAGTACCAGCGGAAAGGTGTCTTTCATCTCCAGCCCCTGGGGGTGGTGTAGTAGGGGTGGCAAAAGACTATTTAAAAGTGCTGTAATTACTTGTGCGTATTCATTGCTGCTATCGTTGTGAACCGGGGTACATCCTATTATTATGTGGTATTGAATGGGAATCATTGCTAGGGTGGGTCTCTTGCTAACAACGTTTAGCACCGCATGAGGGCGCTGGGAGTGGTAGTAGTATATTTCCTAAATGTACATGTTGCTGATGTTGTTTTACCACAGTTGGGCCTAGTACTGCTAGAGTTATTTCCAAATGTGATTAATACCCAGACGTACTTGATGTATATGTTGTGTTAGTTAAGATGTGCGTTGAATGCAAATCTTCTTTAAATACCCAACGTGTGAAGTCTCATTTGTGACGTTCAGTGTATATACTGTGGCAGTGTGCCACACCAATGCTTTACACATTGCAACTGTGATAAGCCTGACTGCTACCCAAGGGTCAGTGCAGGTTATACAAGTGTAATCACCCACCCCTGACGGGAGTGGTAGGGTCTGCCTGCCTATGGCCTCGCCTCAGCCAACCAGAGCATGCCCCCTCCAATAGAAACTATGTAACAAGTCTTTCTGTTTTCAATCTCTTTAGTTGGTTCACCCCCTCTCCTGTTTTTCCTCTCTACTTCCTCCTCAATCAAATTAAATTACTTATTCAATTTATACAGTCCTTTTATGGATCAAATGTCTGTGTTTGTTTCAGCAGGGATCAAAAGTTTCTGGATCTAGAAGTACATTAAAGTTTCCCTTCCAATTTACTTTCAAATTTAAAATTGAAAGGATGGAGACTGGTACACCAAGTGTTTTAAATTCTGCATTTCTTTTAGCCTTTTGTGGATTTAAATACTAAATCAGGAAAGACACAAAAAGAGCATCCAGCTGCAGTGAATGTGCATTTTTTTTGCCTTGCTCTAGGCAGAGCTGTTTTTTTATACTTGATCATAGAGTCTTGGAAGTAAACAGCACCTAACTGTAGCTCAGACACATGGGATACTCTCAAACATATCAAGCACCATTGCCTACCCTTGACTTTCTTAGTGGGCATACAAATAGCTTGCTGACAGAAATATATCTCTTTTCACTGAACTAATGGAGTCTTCACGTGACGCTCTTCCAAGTCTATTAGATTCATCTGTTCTTGGATCGTCTTTACTGTTTCCAAAAAACACTGGATTATTCTAAGAACTCGCTGTGGAGGAATAATAGACTGCTCGATTGTGAGCACAGATTCTCGAATCTACTGGACAAAGCATCCACCAACACATTTTTTAACCTGCAACGTGAGTGGTAACAAAATCATATGGTGCAAAGAGGAAAGACCATCAACCTTGACAAATAATTTTGCTTTGGTAGTTTCTCAGAATTGAAAATGTTGTAGTTAGTATAAATCTCAAACGGTTCTTTAGATCTCACCAGAAACTGTGTCTCCTAACTAATGGCCATCTTCATAGCTAGGAGATGCCTTTCAAGCACTGACAGATTACATTCAGATTTTGACAAAGTACGGGGTATGCAGAATGCTTAGAGTTCCTCATTGTTCCTTCCCATCATCTTTCTGTTTCTGAAGTGAAATTTCACAGCTCTTTCTGAAGTATCTGAATCCACAATAAACGTCTTTGTTGTATCTGGATGACAAAGGGTAGGAGGCTGCACAAACATCTATTTCATTTGAGTGATGACTCTTTCAGCCAGGCTAGACCATCTCAACAAAACCCCTTCTTCGAGTTCTCTTTTTTAAGGATTTGACTAATATGACTGGTAATCTATGCTAAATCTTTGATAAACTGTCAAAAATATGTAATTTGAAGAAAACTTTGATCTTTTGTAATGTTTCTTATGATCCATAGACATTTATCTGGTTTACAAACTAAGGCCCTCATTATCATTTTTGCGGTCTTTTTGAAAGACCGCCAGAGCCACAGGCATCAGAAGATCGCTAGTGCTGGTTTTTTGTGGTGGTGCTACAGCCGCAGAAACCCTGGTGGAAAGCCACATCAAAATACCACCGGTGGTCTTCTGTGGACCGCCGGGTCGTAGATGCTTGTATCCGGCCCGGCGGGTCCAACCATCCTGGCGGTATGAGTGGGGATGTGGCGGGTTGGCAGAGGCCAACCCGCCACCCTCATAATGTGGCGGTCTTCTGACCGCCAGGGCCATAATGAAGGCCTAAATGCTGTTGCTGAAACCTAGACAGTACCATACCTACTTATCATGATGTTCCATAATAGTTTTAGGAGGAAATTTACTAATTCATTGTGCAAAGCAGGTCAGCAACCAAAGTTGCTGTATTGTGTTGCGTTAGGAGAGAGCAGGGCAGCGCCATACCTATTAAGAGATGGTGCTTGTGCTTTCTTCCCCAAAACTGGTGCTCTTTTAGGGTGCCAAGCACAATGCACAGACCTTTGCACCATAGTGCAAACTTGTGAGCATTATGTCTATACTTTTCACACATTGTATGTGAGCAACAAACATGCAATTTGTGAAATGTTAGGAGCAATTAAATCATTTCTCTTTGTTAGTTCCTACCAAGAGTAGGTGTTATGTTTGGGCGTAAATCCATGTCCACTAATTTTAGTAGATAGGGCTTTGTATCAAAAACCATGGGGCATAGCAATGGAATGTGTATGTACCACCCATGGGATTCGCTCTTGATGCAAAAGAACACAAAGTAGCACAACGCTCTATTTGCACTACATATAGGGCTACTTTCTAGCACAAAAAATGTTGTGCAGTGGAAAGCAAATACTTTATCTACACTTTGCAAAGTTTGTGTCACTTTTTTGTGACTGTACCAGTGCAAAGTGTGATAAATCTGCCCCACAGAGGATACCAAGATATCATCCATGTACAACTGGACGAATTGATTCAGAAAATCAGAGAAAATCAGATGATTTTGAGTTCTTAAAGTGCTGAAAGACTGCAGAAGTATTGCACAGCCCAAGCAGCATCACACAATATTCATAAGACTGAAAAGGGTATGGAAAGTTGTTTTCCACTTAGCACCTTCCTTAATGAGCAGCAGATCACATATCCCAAATCCAGTTCAGTAAAGACTCGAGCTCCATGAACAGATACCAAAATGTCTTACATGAGAGGCTATCCTTGACTGACATTTTATTAAGTCCTCTATAGTCAATGTAAGCTCCTAAATCCTTTCTTTGGACCAAAAACCAAAGGTGCCCTAGCAGGTGACCAGAAAGACGCAGTACCCTTGGTCCTGGTATCACTGCTCCTCCTCATCCTGCTCCTTCCATTTCTTGCCCTCGTGGCCCTGTTTGGCTGGGCCACACGGGCCACCTTGAAACATTATTAACATTGGGGGCCACGAGGGAGGGCCATGACACCCACGACCATGTCCGCTCCCCTGCCAGCACCCATTATGGGTGCTGTGGAAGCACGCTTTACTTCTGCCCGGCTTGGAGAGGCTTTTATCTGTGCTTTCACCGGAGAAGAGCAATCCTACATTCCCTGCTGTGAGAGCATGGGCAGGGAGAAACATTTAAGTTCACTCCCGGCAGAGCAGTGTCCCAGTGGGTGAGGTCCCTAGGACACCAACAATCAATCGGCCCTGGGGGACAGGGTCCCTGGGGCATTCCCAGAGAGGAAAGCCTCAAACCACATCCCCATTAAAAAACACAATAGCACTAGGGGTGTCTGGGGCCTTCCAAAGGTGCAGAGAGGGGAGCCGCATGCCCTCTCCCCAAAACACATGAAATCAGCCAAAGGGATGAGGTCCACAGAGACTTTCAATCGCACATAGAGGGGAGTTGCACACCCCCCCATAAAAATTAAACAGGACCCAGAGGCTTGGGGGGGCAGATGCCCCACACTCCATAATGTAAAGTATGTCCGGACATACCTGGCCCTGGTCCTCCCTGCGCTAAATTTTTAATAAATATATATTGTTTTTGGTCCCAAACACAACCCCCTACCAAGCAAGGGGTCAGTGTATTCCTACTCTGCCCCCTATATGTTTTTTACTTTCTTTCTCAGGACAGGGGACTGAGGGCCTGATTACAACTTTGGAGGAGGTGGTAATCCGTCCCAAAAGTGACGATAAAGTGACGGATATACCACCAGCCGTATTTCGAGTCCATTATATCCTATGGAACTCGTAATACGACTGGTGGTATATCCGTCAATTTTGGGACGGATTAACACCTCCTCCAAAGTTGTAATCAGGCCCTGAGTCTCTGATCCCAAAAATGGCTACCACAACATATTTGTTGATGTTGTGGCTGCCAATCAGATCTAAAATTTTAATCTGTCTGGACTGCAGATCATCCACAGCTTGAAAAATACATAATAGTAACCTCAACCTCAATTTCTCATAAACTACTGAAACGGATTGCGGCCAAATCACAAAAAGAGCAACTTCTGGGTAAAGATGTGGCTTTTGACCAAATCTGGTGTGATTCCATCCAGCCGTTATGACTGTAGTAGTGTTTAATTTTCCTATGGGGAATTGCATGGGGAAAACACATTTTGAGACCCCTCCTTTTTCTTGGCCCCTGCTTGATGGATCACCACAAAACATTCCAGTAAGTAGCTGAGGTGGATGAGACTTCTTTTTGGAAAGCTTCTCGATGATTTGTGAAAGTTACTACTAAACCATACGTGCTAAGTGTAAGCTCTGGATTGTGCTGTGACTGGGGTGTGGCAGGAGATGTGAGGCAAGCCGTGAGCTGCTCACACAGCAATGCCGTAGCATGGAAAGTGGCCCACCAGGTTCTGAGGACGAAGATCATCAGGACAAAGTTTGCAAGTTGCGAGCCATGAGCTGCTTGCACTATAGCATGGAAGCACTGAAGCTGGGCTGCCTGCCTCTGAGGCCGGCTTTGTTTGGTACCGTAGGTGGCAGGAGGAAAGGAGGAAAGCTGCTTACTGGTGCAGTTAAAAGCACAGTAAGCCTGCGGCGGTGGCGCATGGGTTGCGAGGAGCACATATTGTCTGTGCTTTGCTAAAGATAAGAAAAATAAGTTAACAGGACTCTGATTTCTGATCCCCCCCCCTCCCCCCAGGTGTATCACCTCATAGCCTTGGGGGCGCCAGGGGAAGCTGGAAAAGAGATCACTTTATAGTCATTTTTTCTTTGCCTTTTGCCCCAGAACCTGTTAAGTCTACATTGAGCCTGTGGAGAAGTGAGTTGGTGTCAGAGCTGGTGTGGGTGATGGTGGCTGGAGTCCATATATTGCTGCCACTAAATTATTGTGTAACTGCTGTTGGGGCCATTGGACTAGAGGCTGCATAATTCATCCCAGGCCAAGGTGGTGTAATTGTGATGTGACTGTGTGGTTGTAGCAGGCGGCAGAAGAAGGAGGAAAACCAAGGAGGCAAATGTATGACATTCGCCTTCTGGTAGGGGGGCCTCCCCAGGGGGTCATGCAGGAGGCAGCAGAAGCAGCTGAGCTAGGATTAGGTGCAATTTACAACCCATGCTCGCCTACCCACCGCAACCTCCTCTTCCATCACGTCAGATAAGTATTAACGTGCTTAGAAATATATCGCCGGAAGAGAAAACTGTGACTACTGATCTACCCTCTGTATGGAGTGTGCTCCAATAACTAAAGCTTAGCCCGGAGTGTTTCTTAGTGGGACTAACTCTATAAACTCCATTTGATGGATAAGAACTACAATGACAGCAAAGAAACTAAGATCCGGCCATCTGATTATGGGGAGGGCTTGTACCAAAACTAAATCTAACCCACTGAAGAATAGAGCACCCCATATCAATGCGCTAAAAGAATCAGATTTTCTCCTTTTGTGGTAAAGTGAAAATTATTCAAGGCGATTTTAATGACAGTATGAAACCCTCTTTGGGTCAAAGTGTGGATAATCCTTCTGTGCAGCCTTGTTCGCTAAGTCCCCAGGTTGGTAGATCAATAGTAATACCTCAAGATGGAATGCCCCAAAAGGGAATGCCCCGCCAATTGAAAGAGGACTTTACTCTTCCAGGTATAGATCAGGAGTTCAGCTGCAAGTGCAGGTCTCAAGTTATGGATAATAAACCGCATACCCTGTTCACGCCCCTAAAGACACTGACTACTGCCTTGCAACTTTTTAGTTTTTTAGAAGTATGCCCACAGAACACTCCCTATTAATATCCCAAACATCTGCAACCCCAGTTCTAGAATTAATTGGCAATCAGTTGTGTAATCTTCCAGACCAGGAAGCAAAGGTTTCTGAATCATTGCTCTGGTTAGAGAGAATTGTATTCTCTATTTTATCTTTATTACAAAAAACTTGCAGGGGGCTCTGAAAATATCCAAGATACTCTTACCACGATATTGAAGGTACTGATTAGCAGTAAAGAAGATGGGAGAATGTAGCATAAGAGAAACTAAGTGCATCCGGCCAAAGGGCATTTACTGGTGTAATTGCAGTAGTAAATTCAGAGGTTGTTGCTAATGGTTTTATCTCATGGGACTGAACCTCTGTATTCTGTGCACAAGCAGGAAAGCCTCAGAATAAAGCATGTGAAGATACTCCAACAGAAGACTCTATGGTACAAAACCCTATCCTTTCAATAAGATATATTTTTGACTCCTGTGCAGTGGATTCTTAAACTGTTGGGTCCAGCGTAAATGCCTTGAACACAGAACATGAAGTCTTCCCTATTTTAAGCCTAAATCTATGTCAGAGTCAAGAGTGGCTCTTTTATCTGTTCTTCAATCTGAGTGTAAGGGTAAAACAAAGAAATGGCGAGAGAAGAAAAGACCTAAGCGGTAAATTTTGAAAAGGGGTCATAAAACACATTGTTTCAAAGATGTTGCTAATTCCCAACAACGGATGAAAGGGTTCTAGTCAAGACAATCAACCAGAACGCTTGCTCTTGATCCCACATATTCCATCCATGCAAGAGTACCCCTGTCGAGAGGGTCGCTTCTGAGACAGCAGTAGTACCCCCCTCCTGTTTGCCTACTATATGCCCCTCTTCTCTCAATCTGGCAGCTGTGCCATTTGTGGACTCATGTAAGACGAGAGCTCCAATGATATTACATGATCAGGAAGACAGTCCTTTGTTCTTCAGTGATGCTGACATATTAATTAGACTTTGTCTCCCTTTTTGATTTTGATTTAATCTTGAACTGTACAGCCTTACTTGCATGTTTGGCTGATATGAAGATCTTGAATTTAAATTAAAGAAGTGACATTTCATTGATTACCTTGTTGCATATTGGGTCAGTGATTCAATCAAGGGTAACTTTCTATTAAATGATTGTTGCAAATACCATATTGCAAAAAAGTGAAGGTTTACAACAGTACCAATATTTGTTCCTGTTTTTGAAAAAGTAGATAGGCAGGAGGAGGGGCCGGATCTATGGCAGAGGAACGGGGCGATGGGCAGTCTTACTCCCATAATGAGGAACATTTAGTAGACCCGAAGAGGCTTAAAGATCATATAGGAATGAATGAAATACGTGTGACCATCAAGCGACCTTTGAAGACTAGTGTTGAATGTGCAAATGATGAAACCCCAAAATTTAACTGGTTGCCGGGTGTTCTATATAGTGCACGCATGCCTTCCCCTCCACTGAAATCTCATATTTAGCAATGAGCTAAAAGTGGTCTCCTGGAATGTGGCAGGAATAAAGAAAAGTAGAGAGAAGTTGCAATTTTTAAGTACCCAAACATTGACATAATCTGCCTCCAGGAGACTTGCTGTGATGGGGAGCCCCAGTGTGATGACTTCTTCACTTTAGAGTGTAAAGCCAGTTTGTCTAGGAAGGGTTAAACAAAAGGGGGAGCAGCGATTCTCCTGACTAATAAGATTAATTGGAAATATGCATGCTATAGGCACCCCTCCAACCTTTTTCTAGGAGTAACAGGCTAATGGAGGTGAGAAAGCCTCAGTGCTAACCTTATTGTTAAATGTCTATGTCCCTCCTGATGCTTTGTATGATATGCTTGTGCACAAGGTTTTTAAATTTAATAAAAATATCCTAGGCAAGGAGCAGACTACTCTTGAAATTTTGGTAGGAGACCTACATTGCAGAGTCTCCAATCATACTTTTATATATTTTGTGAAGCAGAAAAAGAGGATGTAGTGCGTATGCCTCCCACTGTGCTCCCTCCCAATTCCAGAACTGAGAAGAGGGGGCTGCTCCTTCCCAACTAATTGAGATCTAATGATTGCTTTATAGCAAAACGGAGATTTCCATCAGATTCCCCTGCACAGAATACCCATAAGTCCCCAATGAGAGAGGCTTTATTGGATTACTTGGTTGTTGGGTGCTCCTCGTACTTTCTGTTGGGCAACCTAAAAATAGTTGATTCTATTTTTATCGATCATCATTTACTGCCTTATACTCATGGTGATAAATACTTCTCCAGTTAGTTCTTGGAATTTTGATAGGGCCTCCTCAAAATTCGATAAAAAATCAGGAGGATCTCAGTGAGACCCCAGAATGATTTCTGTCCTGAAGGTCAAACTAGAAAATGTAGTCATCAATTTAGACTCTTGGGAGGTTGATGCTCTGCATGGCTTTAATATATTTATGAAGCAGATTGGAACAAATTCCAGCCAAAGCCCCCCTAAGGGCTGTTTTAAACCCATTCCTTTTCCGATTCTCCAGTTAAACAGGGAAAAAAATGGTTTAGTTTGGAAACAATTTATATTATACTCGAATGAGAGGAATAAGCCCTGTCCTTAATGAAAAGGTGAAGGAGTCATCTAAAGGCAAGCCTAAAAACAGGAGGCCAGTGATCAATTATGGGTGGACTTAAGAGAGGCCACTTCTAATGGGCAGATGAAAACTTTGGGGAAATAGTAGCAGATGGGTGTGGGACTAGGGTTAAATCCACTCACTCCCCAATTGATGAAGATAGATGAACCAACTTTATCTCTGCCCTATATGCGACAAATGGTGAGTCTGAAAAGCCCCCTCTCTTGGAATTAAGCTCATCCACCCACACTCTACATTGATAAAGGAATTTGAGTCGGCCACCCTACTAATGCGCTCATCTACTTTGATGGGCCTGTATGAGGTCCCAATTTGTTAGTGAAACAGGAAGTAACCCTCAGGGCTAAAGCATTGCTCCCGGTTTTTAAAAGCTGCTATGATAATAAGAAAACTCCCCCTCCTCCCTGGAAGTATCATTGTTCTCTGTTTAAAAAGGGAGACCAAAAACTGCAGGTAAATTACCATCAGATCGCTTTGTTAGAGTCTGTCGGTAAAGTTTTTACGAAGTGTTTGTTGACACAGTTAATCTCATGGGCAGAAGATACGTCACCGTGGTTTATCAGTGCAGCAAGCGATGTTTGGAGGTGAATATATCAAATCAAATCAAATCAAATCATTAACATTTATAAAGCGCGCTACTCACCTGTGCGGGTCTCAAGGCGCTAGGGGAAAAAGGGGGGGGGTTATCGCTGTTCGAACAGCCAGGTCTTTAGGAGTCTCCGGAAAGCGGAGTGGTCCTGGGTGGTCCTGAGGCTGGTGGGGAGGGAGTTCCAGGTCTTGGCCGCCAGGAAGGAGAAAGATCTCCCACCCGCCGTGGAGCGGCGGATGCGAGGGACAGCAGCGAGTGCGAGGCCAGAGGAGCGGAGGAGGCGGGTGGGGACGTAGAAGCTGAGGCGTCTGTTGAGGTATTCCGGTCCCTTGTCGTAGAGGGCTTTGTGTGCGTGGGTGAGAAGTCGGAAGGTGATCCTTTTGCTGACAGGGAGCCAATGCAGGTGTCTCAGGTGTGCGGAGATGTGGCTGCTGCGGGGTATGTCGAGGATGAGGCGGGCCGAGGCGTTTTGAATGCGTTGCAGGCGATTTTGGAGTTTGGCTGTGGTCCCGGCGTAGAGGGTGTTGCCGTAGTCCAGGCGGCTCGTGACGAGGGCGTGGGTCACGGTTTTTCTGGTGTCGGCGGGGATCCAGCGGAAGATCTTGCGGAGCATGCGGAGGGTGAGGAAGCAGGCGGAGGACACGGCGTTGACTTGCTTGGTCATGGTGAGAAGAGGGTCCAAGATGAAGCCGAGGTTGCGGGCGTGGTCTGTGGGGGTCGGTGCGGTGCCGAGGGCCACCAGGAGTCGTCCCAGGCGGACGGGGTGTTGCCGAGGATGAGGACTTCCGTTTTTTCAGAGTTCAGCTTTAGGCGGCTGAGCCTCATCCAATCTGCGACGTCCTTCATACCCTATTGTAGGTTGGTCTTGGCGCTGGCGGGGTCCTTGGTGAGGGAGAGTATAAGTTGGGTGTCGTCGGCGTAGGAGGTGATGATGATGTCGTGCTTGCGTACGATGTTGGCGAGGGGGCTCATGTAGACATTGAAGAGTGTCGGGCTGAGTAATGAGCCTTGGGGTACGCCGCAGATGATCTCGGTGGGTTCTGAGCGAAACGGAGGGAGGTAAACTCTTTGGGAACGGTTTGAGAGGAAGGAGGCGATCCAGTCCAGGGCCTGGCCTTGGATCCCGGTGGAGCGGAGGCGGGTGATTAGGGTGCGGTGACAGACGGTGTCAAAGGCAGCCGAGAGGTCGAGCAGAATGAGGGCGACTGTTTCACCGTTGTCCATCAGGGTTCTGATGTTGTCAGTGACTGAGATGAGGGCGGTTTCAGTGCTGTGGTTGGTTCGGAATCCGGTTTGTGAGGGGTCAAGCAGGTTGTTGTCTTCCAGGAAGGTGGTCAGCTGTTTGTTGACGGTCTTCTCTATTACTTTGGCTGGGAAAGGCAGAAGAGAGATGGGGCGGAAGTTTTTTAGGTCGCTCGGGTCAGCCGTAGGTTTCTTTAGTAGGGCGTTGACTTCGGCGTGTTTCCAGCATTCAGGGAAGGTAGCAGAAGAAAAAGAAGAGTTGATGACGGTCTGGAGGTGCGGGGCGATGATGTCGTCGGCTTTGTTAAAGATGAAGTGCGGGCAGGGGTCCGAAGGGGCGCCGGAGTGGATAGAGTTCATGATGGATTTGGTTTCTTCCGTGTTGATGTGGGACCAGTTGTTGAGGGTGATGGCCGTGGATGCCGGTTCGGTGGTGTATGGTTGGGTCTAAACTTTTATATAGATATAAAAATGTTTCAAACATTTTAATGATTTTAAATATGATTATCTGCGATGTAAATGACTTCTGATGTAAATGCATGAAATCTTACCTTGCAAACCTAAATAATTTTGGGTTTCAAGGACTTCGCAGAAACACGAAAGCAAAACTAGTGAAGGGAAGTAGGAGAGCAATAAAAAGATAAACTCAGAGGATTACAAACTTTGGCATTGGTGATTTGAACTTTTGGAGGACACAGTTGTGTTACCAACCAAGTAGTGCACTCGCTTCTTCTGTTCTGTCAAGAGACTATGAAGCAGGCAAAGAAAGTAACCAACTCCGAACAGGCTGGGCACAAGGTACTGGTAGAGACAAGCATGAGAGGAACTAAACAAGCATTATACAAGCACAAACACTGGAGTGAGGTGAAGATGGGGCAAACAACAAAGGACCACAAGGGAGAAAGGCCAGGTTTCAACTAGATCGAGGAAACCTTGCCTTCCATACTGTCACAACAACTGGTTTGTGTTCTCCGATATCCGTGCTGTGATACAGGGAACTTGCATCTGCTCTTCCTAACCTTCATAGTCATGTCCTGACACTCATACCATTGTCCCTGAGGGTCAGATAGTCCTCTCTCCCATCACACTGAGATCTCTCCCCATTCCTGACTGTGGAGTCATTGACCCAGAGTTGATAGAAGCCCAGATCACACAATAGCCACTTTTCAAAGTACTCACAGACCCTAGCTCCAAACAGGAGGATAAGCATAACTTCACTGGTTCTGTAACTCTGATCTCTGGACCCTGAAACATCTTTTTTTTTATTGAAGTGAGATCCTGTTTCCTTCCTGTGCAGGTTGCACCAGCTCTATTATGAATTAGCATCCTATTTCTGATGTTCGTGATTGGTTAGCAATCACATTCAGTATCTAAAGAGTTGCTGTGAGTCAGGCAGATTAAGATCTTTTATGTTTCCTTTGTTCTATAAATAGTGGTGCACAGTATTCATGCATTGATGTGACACATATAGCTCTTAATTATTGTTTATGTATTTTGAATAATGAAATTAGTAGAAATGATTAAAGTGGAAAATGAATGTGCACCTTTGAAATTGTGACCTCGGAGAAATGGCCACCAGTATTACGAATTGTATTAAATGAGTGATTAACATACATGAAATATTGAAAATGTATTAGATTAATGTAATATTATGTCATATTGAGAGTTAGAACCTATATTTTGCAATAATTGTAGGCCTTAACTTAGCAAATGTCTTGGCCTAGTTTTACCAGGCCTCATGCAGAAGCTGTATTTCCTAACGTTTAATGAAAAGTACTGACAAAATTAACTAACCGTGAACTGCTCATTATTTAATCAAATTTGCTCAACTAAAGCTACCATGTCAACCGACGGACAGGAGATGATGGAACTAGAAATGTATCAATTGGCGGGTAAATGTACTTTCCCAGGACTCGAACAATGAAGACACTGACTGGAGAAGGAGATGCAACATTTTGGATACGAGCCGAATGATGAGAACATCGTAAGGCAGACCAATCAGTGACATGTGAAATGTGTAATATTAGAATGCATAGATTTGGTACATAGACATTATTGGTTAGTGTAAAAACGTGCGATTAATTGACCAATTGGAAATTGGGGGACAGTCTGGGTGACTTTGATATAACGATGTGACAAAGGGAAGAAGATTCAGATGTTAGGGGAGCAGACCTTGCTCCGAACGTCAGATGTTAGGGGAGCAGACTTTACTCCGAAAGTCAGATGTTAGGGGAGAGATTACAAGACTGCAGAGGCGATTCGAGATTCTGTCATTGGGCTCATACTGATGTGATGCTGATCAACATATGACCTGAAGACGAAGACTGACTCTGTTGCTGACCCATACCATGGATAGGTAGATATGACAATGTGACTGAATTATATTTTGTGCCTTTTCTTTCTAGGTACCAACTGCGCTGTTTTTATAGTATTCTGAAGTGAGATGTTTCCTAAATTCTTATTTTCTAAATTCTTTTGCATTAAGTCCCACATGCTGATGCTAATCTGGGTTAGGTGAGGATCCTTACATGACGATTGACAGATTACAGAGGCAAATGATTGAAGGACTAATTTGCTGAACTCTATGACTAGAAATGATCTATTATCTTTGATTCTCCTATTGACTAGGGCAAATGCTTTAGAATATACTTTAATGCAAGCTTTGATTAGGTTATGTTTTTGGCGTCTTCTAATAAATTAATGCTGTTTTGCTTGAATTTAATACGTTTGAATAAATCTTATGACTTAGAATTCTAACTAATAGGGAAATAAAATTACTGAACGTATACTGAGGTGTGGTTATTCATGGCTGAAAGGTCATGGTGTGATGTTCATTGTTGTACTGATTAATTCATTAATGATTTGTCTAATGGTTATTGTGTATTGTCCATTGATTATTGAGAACATTGTTCACATCATAGCTAGGATACTCAATGCGAATCAAAAGATTCATCGACCTATACGCGTCACCTTGTAAGTTTACTTATTAAGGACCGACGTGCTAACAATATCTAACAGCATTTTTTAACATCATTGCTTCTTGTAGCAGATTAGACCCCTTTAAAAGTATAGCAATACTGAGAAATGTATTTTTATCTATATTTGTGCTTTGCTTAAAGTGAGTCACTCCAACAAGCGCTTCCACATGTGCTCTGGCCAAATTTATCATTTAGTTAACTTCAGTAGATGAAACAACAAACAGGCACCAGGGGAATTTAGGTGGATAGAACTCTGCAGAATCGCGCAAAGTTTTTATTTCCCTCCTTGGGATTCTGCAGAGTACAACTCTGAAAGTTCCACCCACCCCTAAAAGAGAGGACTGTGCCTGTGGTGTCCCATTCGAGGAAAAGTTGCCCATGAGCACCAGACAGAAGAAGTACCTCCAAGAGTCAGTTAGCTGACTCTCTGTTACAGCCACAGGACCATAAAATCTGAGAAGTCTGGTTTTGGAGAAGTGTCCAGGATCGCCTACTTGCAGTTTGGTGCGAGATGCCGCTTGAGAGACTGAGTCCTGACCCTCAAAATTTGCTCCTGATTCTGCTGTACTCGGGAGAGTTGTTATAGTACCTTTTGGTCACCTAGCATTGAACTTACTGCAAGTTAAAGGGAAATGCTCATTTGACTGTAACCGGAGACCAGTAGACCAGTGGCAACAAGTTTTGTGCTGGACTTTGCACAGACTTTGTGGGACATCCTCCTCTGAGGCCAAAGTTGTCCCTCCGCTCGAGGACCAAGGGGTGGCCACAAGAACACCTCCTACACTAGCTTTGCATCCACAGCTACCCTGAGCATCCTACATCCCTTGCATCAAGTCCACTCCATTGACTTCTATGGTGATTCATCCTTGGGTCTTGAAACTGGACTGGAGACAGCTACAAGTGGCAAGTAATTGCCCCCATAGAACTTTTTGGTCCCTGTGACCAGCTTCCTATCAGAGTTGACACTCACAGCGGTGTTTAGATAGTTATTTTTAAGTAAACCTAAACCACAGTTGTGTTAATTATCAATGATTTATTGTGCTTTTGTAAAAAGGCAGTGTTTTTTCCCTCAAAAATTCATATTTCCGGAACCCTCCGGTGGTTTTTTGTCACTGTAGTCTCTATTTATATTTAAATGTGCAAGCTGTTTTTATAAATTTTTGCTGGATTTTTATTGTGTTGTGTTTTCTTCTTATTCTACTGTTTTGGCACTTCTTAATGCTTTACATGTGTTCCTCTGATAAAGCCTGACTGATCCGAGTCACAGCTACCCAGGACTCAGCTACGGTCTTACAAATGAACCTGACTGGATCTGGTATGGGATTGTGCCTTTATTACACAACACCATGCAATAAACCAATTTTCTCACAAATAGTTATCTATTTTTGAGGTAATATGATATTTGTTCTTTATAAACTAATATGATATTTGTTCTTTACAAATTACGGATCAGGGTGCGCAATTTCTATCTTGCAACAATGGTTTTACTGTACCTCATCTAAATTCTTCATAATATCTCCTTTGACATGGGGCTTGTGTGCTTTATCAAGATTCCTTGAGAGTCAAGGAGGCAGGGAAGGACACATTTCTGTTGAAGACCGAGGACCAAGTCTTATGGTTAGTTTGGAACATCTTTCAATTCTTCTTTGATACTGCATTGTTGTAATTGCCACTGCATGATTGGGTAAATGTCTGATTATAGATTTCCTTGATAATTTACATTTGTTGCAATCTGATTTTTTAACAGTATGGATGTGGATTGCTAGGATTCCTTTTCATGCTCCGACGAAACAAAATGGGAACAGCCTGATTTAGAGGATGGCGGTAACAGGACAACTGACCTTCTCTACTGATGAAGTTAACGGTGGAGGTCATTGGATTAAGGGTAAGGTTGCATGAGCACATATCTGACCGGCCACACAGCGTAACCTGATCCGTTTGTCTGCATTTTTGGCACTGTGACCTCGATGAAGATCACTATATGAACCACTTGTAATACAGATACTAGAAATGTACCCTCATTTGAGGGAGAGTTTGTTTTCCAGTTCACATATGTGTCAATGTCTGTTGCACCATGTTCAACAGGAATGGTGCAATTGCTGTCTTCGAGATGTTCTCCACTGTGTTATCGCTATAAGGCAGAAGCCACCACAGGACAACAGGACGAGTATCACACCAACATTGCCATCACTACCATTACTTTTAAGATCATTGTTACTGATACCACCACAGTAACAATCATTGTTACAACCACCATTACCACATCCCCATCATTACTATTGCCATTACTGTGCCACCATTACCACCAATATTACCCTCACCATTTTTATCACCACTAATACGACTCCCACCATCACCATTATCACCACAGCCACCATTAGCATCATCATTACCACAACCATTTCCACTATCCAAAAGCAACTGCTGTTTGCATGAGTTCAGTATATTGAAGTCAGATCTATTGGCTTTGTTTAATTGATTCTGTAATGTGGCAATCAACAAAAGAGGACGATGAAATAAGCCACAAATCGTCAACCTGAAGATAAGGACTCTAAAGAAGTGCTTTCGTTTTCTATAAGGACAATAAATGGATTACCCCAATGCCGTCCCTTAGAGATGATTACCTTGCATTAGACCAATTTGTCATTTTCACTCCTTTTTATAAAATAATAATTCCAATGACTTATTTTTCATATAGTGATTTCTATGAAAATTCTGCAGATCCTAAGGGCCATAACCAACTGGTCTTGCTTGTACCCAATTCAGTTTGCCCACCTTCCAAAATGTGCAGGGCACCCTTCAACCCCCATCCCTTTTTCGCCACTTGAATTGCTCTTTTGTAACTGTAGGAGGTCCTCTCTAAGAAAAGATCCTTGGAATCAATGAATGCTCAAAAGGCAATACCTATCAGTGGTGCAATTGGTGCATGGACACTGGGGCTGAAATGAGAGAGGGCTCCCTGCAGGCTGTGCACTACCTTCTGTTTGCTAAGAAATGAGTTCCTCCTTGGGCCTTTGCTCTGTGTTGACTGTTCCTCGAGGCATCACATCAGAAGTTTTTGCAGGGCCAGGGTCAAAAAATGTATGCGGACCCTACATGGAACCAGCACCTGCTTCTAAGTTGGCAGCTCTAGCATCTAGTCATGTGGCCGTTTAAGATGCATAATCAATCATATCAGGGCAGGTTTGCTTCAAATCTATAAATGGTCACAGGGCCCTAAAAAAGTGCGGGCCTAGTGAATAATGCCTCCCCACCCTAACTTTCTGAGTGACCTGGTTAGGGCTGTGGGGAGAGAAGGAAGCATTACAGTCAGCGAGAGTGATACACAGGGGCATAGCTTCTGGGGTGTTTGGGATGTTACACCCCCCTAATAAATGTATAATTTACTCAGTGGTTGGGTCCAGGAGCTTTCAGTCAGGAATAAGATCTTAGATTTCACCTGGGATTTCTAAATACTCACTGAGACAAAAACACACACACTCTCTCTCCTCTGTTTTGAAGGTCTTAAAACATGGTTATTTTACAAAATACTGTGCTTTAGGTATCCCTCACAAACCACGCCCCTTTCCCTTTCCCCTACATCCCCCTTATGCGCTGCTTCAAATAAAATAAGTAACATGATATGCCAGTGTGAATGATGGAAAATTTGAAACTCAGACTTCTTCAGTCTTACTGACCAAGCAAGGCCGGACTGGGCCTAGTGGGCTTCGGACGTTTTCCCCAAAGGCTGGAAGAGTGGGGGGGGGTTTTCAGAGGTGATGCAATATAGGCCCCAGACACCAAAGCAGCAGCAGCAAGCTCACACTTGCACACCAAAGCCCTAACCCTCCACCCGGGGCTGGTCTGACAAAATTGCCAGGGCTGCTTTGGGTTCCCTGTGACCAAGCTCCCTTCCAGGAGACACAGGCCCGGGGCAGGGGCTCCAGTAAGCCCTGGGAGAGCCATGAGGCAGACAAGAGTGAACAGAGAAAAAAAGATGAAAGGAAAATTGTATTTTCCATGCTTGCAGTAGAGCCAATGACGCCCATTCTGGGTACTGGCAGACTAAGTCGTGTTCAGGCTGAGGGAAAATATGGCCTTTCATAGTCTCAAACGCACCTTATTTCGAAAATTCCCAGAGTCGTGCAATCCTGGACTTCGTCATCCCTTCCCTTACCCTAAAACCTGGCTATGAGTAACATTCCCCTAAAAATAGAATATAGACGGAACAACCTTTCCATTGGCGTCGGCGGATGACGTCAAAGCGTAAATCCTATGAAGAATGCTTAAGGGGCCAGTTGGGCTCGCTTTATGTTCTTCCTTTAAATGCGACTTTCTGTCTTTTATCACTTTTCTACTGTCGTGACTTTGACTATCCTGTTGTTGTTTTTCTTTTTTTGTACTTTCTGTCCAACAGAGGGGCATCTTTATTGATCTTATAGATAAGGAAACATATGTAATGGGCTAGAGGCGCCTTTCCCGTAGCAGGCTGGGTTCCACCTGTTTCAGTTGATGACGACATTTGGTGAATCTGGACGGCTCATTGCTACACTTAGTATAAACTTGTATTACAACACGTTATGCGCAATAACAAAACCATGTCTATTGTCTTTTACAGGTGGGCGTGGCATGTGCTCACAGGAAGTTAACATTCTCTCCTTCCACTTGCTCCCTCTCTTTTTTCCTACTACTTGGCAGTCAGTACACTCCTGAGGAGGTACGCTCAAGAGCTGCTGCAAGAGTTAAAAGGAGAAGGATAGAAAACAAACTTACATGTATAACAAGCATTGGCAAAGCCAAAAGGTCTTTCCTGTGTGAGAGTATTGGCTTTGCCAATGTCCTTTAGCCATGTTCTACAACAGCAAAGCTAAAGTGCAACTTGGTTAAATGTTAGAGAAAAGGGCTATGATGTGGCCAGTGCTAGCTGTGTCATAGCGCTTTTTTTCTTATGGAGAGTGGGAGTGTGCAACACAGACAACAGAAGGGAGGGTGGAGGTGGGAGAGAAGTAACAAGGACAACGGGAATTGAGAAGGTAGAATTAACACAAGCAACGGGGTTGGGAGTTAGGAAGCAACCCAGACAAGAGTGGGTGGGATCAGTGCTTAATTTGTGCTTGTTGTTTCCGGTTCTGAGCACCGGCACTTTGTTTTGAGGGCTGGGGTTTATTCTTCTGCCTCAAGCATTTGCTGCGAGCAAAAGACACATATGGGAAAGATGGAGGAATAGAAAAACGAAAAAGCGTCACAAAGGTAGAAAGCTGCAAGAGTGAGCGGAAGTGGTGGGGAGTGGCTCTAAATGGATTGAAGAGGCCCGAGATGGCTTCAGGATTACACTCTCTCAGTATTCTGTGATCGCACATTTAAATGCAGCAGCCAGTTGTTTAAGAGGAGGGCTTTGGGCACCAGCACCTTTTTATTTACAAATTAAGCACTGGGTGGGATGCAAAAAGCAACATGGGCAGGGTGTGGGAGGGAAGAAGCAACACGGACAAGAGGGGCGAGAGGGAAGAAGCAACACGGACAACAGGGTCCGAAAGAGAAGAAGGAACACGAACAACAGGGCAATGAGACATCAAGAAGCAACATGGACAAGGGGGATGGGAGGAAGCAAGCAACACAGACAATGGGCGCTGGGAGGGAACAAGCAATATGGACAAGGAGGGCTGGGAAGGAAAAAGCAACATGGAGAGCGGGGGTGGGGATAGTGGGTGAGAACAAGTGAAAAAAGCTTCATCAGAGGAAGAGGAAATATAAAAATAGTATCTGAGTCGCAGCGCGAACATCGGGAGGACACTAATGAAAATGAAGCAATCAGTTCCTAGTCCATGCTCCATGGAAGGCAGAAACAGTAGATGAAGAAGTGCCAGCAACACACACTGGGCAATTAGGAGCCAGCAAATACGAATGACAATCTACCCAACAAATACTGTAGTAAGCAATGGGCGGACTCAACCCTTTAGTAAACAAAATGTCTCACGAGGCACACCACATGCGCAATACTTTTTAAGCAAGGTCTAAAAAAAACGTCACTTTTCCCCTGTCAGTTTAAAGTGATTTTTGTATATATGGTCTTCAATTCTTTCTTGGAAGTGACTCCATCCCTTTTATATATTTTGACTTAATTCCTAGTGCCTAAACCTTCCTTCCCAATTGTTGGACTTTTGCTTTTGCAGGGTCATCCCCAGACTTTTTTGCCTCCTGCCTCCTATATTTTTCTGACATGTTGCTGTTGGCTTTTCAACTCTGAGCACTTTACCACTGCTAACCAGTGCTAAAGTGCATATGCTCTCCTGTTTAAATTGTATGTAAGTGGTTTATCCATGATTGGCATATTTGATTTACCAGTAAGTCCCTAGTAAGGGGCACTAGAGGTGCCAGGGCCTGTAAATCAAATGCTACTAGTGGGCCTGCAGCACTGGTTGTGCCACCCACATAAGTAGCTCTGTAATCATGTCTCAGACCTGCCACTGCAGTGTCTGTATGTGTATTTTTACACTGTAAATTCGACTTGGCAAGTGTACCCACTTGCCAGGCCTAAACCTTCCCTTTTCTTACATGTAAGGCACCCCTAAGGTAGGCCCTAGGTAGCCCCAAGGGCAGGGTGCAGTGTATGGATAAGGTAGGACATATAGTAATGTGGTTTATATGTCCTAACAGTGAAATACTGCCAATTTCGTTTTCACTGTTGCAAGGTCTGTCTCTCTCATAGGATAATATGGGGGCTACCTTTAAATATGATTAAAGTGTAGATTCCCCTAGAGAGTAGATGGACATGTGGAGTTTGGGATCCCTGAACTCACAATTTGAAAATACATCTTTTAGTAAAGTTGATTTTAAGATTGTGAGTTTGGAAATGCCACTTTTAGAAAGTGAGCATTTTCTTGCTTAAACCATTCTGTGACTCTGCCTTGTTTGTGGATTCCCTGTCTGGGTCAGTTTGACAGTTGGGTTGTTTTTCACCTCACACCAGACAGTGACACAAAGGGAGCTGGGGTGTGATCTGCATTTCCTGATTAGCCATCTCTGCTAGGAGGGAGGGGTGGAGTGGTCACTCTCATCTGAAAGGACTGTGCCTGCCTCTGACAATGCTGTCTCCAGCCCCCTGGTGTGTGTCTGAGGCCTTGCCTGGGCAAGGCAGGATTTCACAAGAAGGTGTGAGTCCCCTTTGAAGGAAGGTGACTTCAAAGACTAAAATGGGTATAAGAAGGGCACCCAAACTTACAAACTTTAGAAACACTTCTGGAATCAAGGGGAACCTCTGCCTGGAGAAGAGCTGATCGCTGAGGAACAAGTGCTGCCCTGCCTGTGACTGTGCTTTGTGGAGCTTTCCTGCAGTGCTGCTTCTGCCAGAGTAAGAGGGCAAAGACTGGACTTTGTGTGCCTTCCATCTTGAAGAAGAAATCTCCAAGGGCTTGATGTAGAGCTTGCCTCCTGTTGTTGAAGTCTCAGGGATAGCAAAGACTTCTTCCTGCCAGCACCTGGAGTCTCTGGAGAGACCCCTACTCTGCTCTGTGGTGCCCTGCCAGTTCCTGGGACCCTGAAAGGAGAGGCTGGCAGCCTAAGGACAAAAATACACGCACCGAGCGCCGTGCGGAGAAAAGATCGACGCGAATCCGATCGCGGCTGAGAAAACGACGCGACGCCGGCTCCGCAGCTGAGAAACGACGCCGCAGGAAACGCGACCGAAGAATCGACGCCCGGAGCAGGAGAAACGACGCGCAGCATCGCTGACGAAGGCTGAGAGATCGCAACCTGCGCCGCGGGACTTTCGGACCGTCGCGGGGCTGGCTTTTTCGACGCGCATCGCCGTGCCGAGCTGTTTTCGACGCATATAACCGTGCAGGGTTATTTTCGACGCACACCGCCCGTGCGGGGTTATTTTTGACGCAAACCAGGTACATTTACACGCTAGCAGCGCTAGTGTGTTGTTACAACTACCTAAAGACTCTTTTTATTTTAAACCTTTTAAAAATCATAACTTGACTTGTGTATGTTGGATTTTTGTCGTTTTGGTCTTGTTTTGTCTAGATAAATATTTCCTATTTTTCTAAACTGGTGTTGTGTCATTTTGTAGTGTTTTCATTAAGTTACTGTGTGTGTTGGTACAAATACTTTACGCCCAGCACTCTGAGGTTAAGCCTACTGCTCTGCCAAGCTACCAAGGGGGTAAGCAGGGGTTAGCTGAGGGTGATTCTCTTTTATCCTAACTAGAGTGAGGGTCCTTGCTTGAACAGGGGGTAACCTGACTGTCAACCAGAGACCCCATTTCTAACATTGGTGACCAGCGGTCGGGATTGGACTTGTATTTGTACTTGACATACAGTAATTAAGTGTACACTACTGTTTTGAGCTCAGACCACTACGTGACCACATACTACTTGTCTTGTGATTCTGCTTTTTGTTCTCTGATGTCCTCCTGGAAGTATTGATAATATTTTTGGACTTTGTTTTTTGGTTGTGAAGCCTTTGCAGAAATGGAAGTCAATTTCTGGCACCTATCTATGTATAAAAAGTGGCAGCTTAAAGCATTCTGCATGGAAAGGGGACTGGCTGTGAACAAGGAATCCAGAAGGGAGGATCTTGAGTCAGCCCTGTTTCAGGATGAATTGAAACGTTGTCAGGCAACACCACCAAATGAGTCTGAGGAGGATAACTACTCTGAGGAGGAGGATTACTCCAAAGAGGAGGGCAGTGGCCCTGAGGAGGGAACAGAAAGAGATGATAGGCTCCTAGCTCGAATCCGGCGTCTGGAAGAGTTTAAGAGGGCCGAGGAGAAGAGAGCCTTAGCCCTGGCAGAAAGGAGGAGGGACTTAGAGATTAAAAAAATGATTTATGCTTACGAGCTTAAATTGAAAGAGCTGGAAGTCATGAGGGCTGAGTCCAGCTGGAATGGTGGCAGCAACAATTGTATATCCAGTGATGCTGCAGAAGTACACATGCCCAGAGAGGTGGTGCCCTACTTGAAGGAGGGAGTTAACACACGCCAGGAGGTTCAGGGGTATGAGGTAGCTCCAGTGATGCACAGGGTCCCTGAGGTGGATTGGGGAACTGGCGTGGGGAGTCATATTCCTACTGGTGGGAGGGACACTCTACTGACTCTAGTTGAGAGTGACAGGGAGAGGGGTTCCCCCCAGGTAGAAGTCCTGGTTATGGAGTGTGAAAACATCCCAGAAGAGTGTGGGTTGAGTGTCAGGGACAGTCAGGTACTGTCTCACCAGTCTCAGGAGGGTGATGTGGGGTGCTTTGTCAAGGCAGAGTCACTGGATGGTTGGGTGAAGGGTACTTTGGTTAATTCATGTGAGGGGCTGAGTGATGTAATTGCTGGAGAGCATATGTCTAGTCCTTATTTTCCAGAGCTATGCCAACACCAGGTGGAGTGTGAGTTCTCTGACCCCAGGGAGCTTACAATGGAGGCAGACTTCTGGGTGAGTACCAGAGAGTCTGAAGAGGCATTTGGGGGTGCTCCTGAGAGGAGTGGTCTAGGTAGTTCCCAACCAGGTGAGGTAGGGAAGGATTGTAGTGTCCCAGGTAGGTCCCTGTGTAGTGGGATGGGTGAGGGACCCCATGTCCAGTCTCAGAGGAGAGGGAATGGGGATGGGTTGAGGCCCAAGGTGCCCGAGATCCGGTCCCAGGTCCTGGAGGGTTCCCTGCGGGAACCCCAGGAGGGGAGCCTAGCCTGTACCATAGGGCCATCTGTTGAGGGAGACCCCACAGTGTCAGGAGAACTTGGGGGGGCGGCTGTAGCCAGCGTCCCACCAGTTCTGGTGTCTGGCAGTACCACTCCTAGTGAGGGGTTGCAGAAGTCCAGACAGAGGGTTGAGAGGGGGTTGCGGACCCCAGTGGAGAACCTGGAGGGTCAGGGGTCAGCTCTGAGTGCAGAGCCCCCCAGGAATGACCTTGGTGAGACCATTTCTGGGCTGGGGGGAATCCAGACTCTGTCAGATGGGCAGAGGTCAGGAGACCTGCGCCAGCCAGACTCTTGTATGGCCCTTGGGGAAAGTGTTTCCCTTGTGGGGGGTAGGTGTGCCCCCCAGGAAGTCCTGGTGCGCCAGGCAATGATTCAACCGCAGGATGGTGACTCTGGGTTGGATGATCAGGTTCAGGGGGTAAACTCTGACCTGATGGGGAGTACGTGTGCTCCCAAGGAAGTCCTGGTGCGCCAGGCAGTGGTTCAACCGCAGGGTGGTGACCCTGGGTTGGATGACCAGGTTCAGAGGGTAAACTCTGACCTGGTAGGGGGTAGGTATGCCCCCCGGGAAGTCCTGGGTTGCCAGGCAGTGATCCAGTCTGTGGGTACAGACCCTGGATTGGGAGGCCAGGTTAAGGGTGTCCCCCCTGACCTGGAGGAAGGGGCTACTGCTAACAGTGCCCCTACCATGTTGTCTTCTGGGGGGGCCGCTCCTAGTTGGGTGGTTCAGGACCCCAGAAGAGAGGGCAGGGGGAGGGAAGCCTCACCCCTGGCCCTGGTCCAACCTGAAGGTACAGACCCCAGGTTGGAGGATCAGTTGCAGGTTAACATCCCTGCACTGATGGAAGAATTGTGCAGGACTGCTTCTACAAGCACCCTGACAGTTTTTGACTCTGGGGGTGCCGCTTCTGCAGGGAGGGTACAGAGCCCCAGAGGGGAGGACCAGGGTCAGGTTGTCATCCCTGACCTGGTGGAAGAGAGAGTGGTCAAAGGGTGCCAGGCACCTGGGGCTACCACCCCCCACTCTCCACAGTCACAGTGGTTAGAGAGGCCTGAGGTCGGGCTCTCATCCCTGACAGTTGTCTGGGGCCACTGTGGCTTGCTGTCCTGGTGGACAGAGTTGCCCCTGGGGGGGGGAGGACGAGAGTCACACCCCGGGGGTGGAGTGGGCAACACCACTGTGTGGGCCCTGGTGGTACTATCTGCCCATTGCAATACATCTGTGAGCAAAGTAAAGTTAGGTGTTGCACAGATGGTGTCTGTAGATGTGGAGAAGGGTTCCCCATGGGTTAGCTTAGTGGGCCCTGAGAGTATGGACAGAGGGATCCAACTGGAGTCAGGAAGGCGTAGAACTGGAGCATGCCCCTGCTGTTGTGGGCCTGGGTCCCTGTTCTATCGCCCCAATCAGGGAAGTACATCAAGGTATTGATTGTTCTCCCCTGGCTTTAGGCTGGTAGGGGGTCGTGTTGGACTTTTGCTTTTGCAGGGTCATCCCCAGACTTTTTTGCCTCCTGCCTCCTATATTTTTCTGACATGTTGCTGTTGGCTTTTCAACTCTGAGCACTTTACCACTGCTAACCAGTGCTAAAGTGCATATGCTCTCCTGTTTAAATTGTATGTAAGTGGTTTATCCATGATTGGCATATTTGATTTACCAGTAAGTCCCTAGTAAGGGGCACTAGAGGTGCCAGGGCCTGTAAATCAAATGCTACTAGTGGGCCTGCAGCACTGGTTGTGCCACCCACATAAGTAGCTCTGTAATCATGTCTCAGACCTGCCACTGCAGTGTCTGTATGTGTATTTTTACACTGTAAATTCGACTTGGCAAGTGTACCCACTTGCCAGGCCTAAACCTTCCCTTTTCTTACATGTAAGGCACCCCTAAGGTAGGCCCTAGGTAGCCCCAAGGGCAGGGTGCAGTGTATGGATAAGGTAGGACATATAGTAATGTGGTTTATATGTCCTAACAGTGAAATACTGCCAATTTCGTTTTCACTGTTGCAAGGTCTGTCTCTCTCATAGGATAATATGGGGGCTACCTTTAAATATGATTAAAGTGTAGATTCCCCTAGAGAGTAGATGGACATGTGGAGTTTGGGATCCCTGAACTCACAATTTGAAAATACATCTTTTAGTAAAGTTGATTTTAAGATTGTGAGTTTGGAAATGCCACTTTTAGAAAGTGAGCATTTTCTTGCTTAAACCATTCTGTGACTCTGCCTTGTTTGTGGATTCCCTGTCTGGGTCAGTTTGACAGTTGGGTTGTTTTTCACCTCACACCAGACAGTGACACAAAGGGAGCTGGGGTGTGATCTGCATTTCCTGATTAGCCATCTCTGCTAGGAGGGAGGGGTGGAGTGGTCACTCTCATCTGAAAGGACTGTGCCTGCCTCTGACAATGCTGTCTCCAGCCCCCTGGTGTGTGTCTGAGGCCTTGCCTGGGCAAGGCAGGATTTCACAAGAAGGTGTGAGTCCCCTTTGAAGGAAGGTGACTTCAAAGACTAAAATGGGTATAAGAAGGGCACCCAAACTTACAAACTTTAGAAACACTTCTGGAATCAAGGGGAACCTCTGCCTGGAGAAGAGCTGATCGCTGAGGAACAAGTGCTGCCCTGCCTGTGACTGTGCTTTGTGGAGCTTTCCTGCAGTGCTGCTTCTGCCAGAGTAAGAGGGCAAAGACTGGACTTTGTGTGCCTTCCATCTTGAAGAAGAAATCTCCAAGGGCTTGATGTAGAGCTTGCCTCCTGTTGTTGAAGTCTCAGGGATAGCAAAGACTTCTTCCTGCCAGCACCTGGAGTCTCTGGAGAGACCCCTACTCTGCTCTGTGGTGCCCTGCCAGTTCCTGGGACCCTGAAAGGAGAGGCTGGCAGCCTAAGGACAAAAATACACGCACCGAGCGCCGTGCGGAGAAAAGATCGACGCGAATCCGATCGCGGCTGAGAAAACGACGCGACGCCGGCTCCGCAGCTGAGAAACGACGCCGCAGGAAACGCGACCGAAGAATCGACGCCCGGAGCAGGAGAAACGACGCGCAGCATCGCTGACGAAGGCTGAGAGATCGCAACCTGCGCCGCGGGACTTTCGGACCGTCGCGGGGCTGGCTTTTTCGACGCGCATCGCCGTGCCGAGCTGTTTTCGACGCATATAACCGTGCAGGGTTATTTTCGACGCACACCGCCCGTGCGGGGTTATTTTTGACGCAAACCAGGTACATTTACACGCTAGCAGCGCTAGTGTGTTGTTACAACTACCTAAAGACTCTTTTTATTTTAAACCTTTTAAAAATCATAACTTGACTTGTGTATGTTGGATTTTTGTCGTTTTGGTCTTGTTTTGTCTAGATAAATATTTCCTATTTTTCTAAACTGGTGTTGTGTCATTTTGTAGTGTTTTCATTAAGTTACTGTGTGTGTTGGTACAAATACTTTACGCCCAGCACTCTGAGGTTAAGCCTACTGCTCTGCCAAGCTACCAAGGGGGTAAGCAGGGGTTAGCTGAGGGTGATTCTCTTTTATCCTAACTAGAGTGAGGGTCCTTGCTTGAACAGGGGGTAACCTGACTGTCAACCAGAGACCCCATTTCTAACACCAATGTATAAGGTGTAAGTGATATTAGTTGTAAACCAGGAATTTAATATCATACATATTAACAGACTCAATTCATTTTTTAACTAAAATTGGCTTTACTGTAGCTGTCTCCCGCTTAAAATTACCTTTGCCTCAAAGTACATCAGTGGGTAAAATAAAGTCCCATGTTTTTTTCTTCAAAATCTCCTTTATTCTAATTTCAAAGTTTCAAAATGATTGCATGTTTAAATGTTAATTACCCTTTCAAAGCAAACTTTGAGCCTCTTCTTTGTGTCTCTGCTTGGGATTATATCATATTAGGGTCATCAGGTTCATTGCTGTCCAAGAAACAGATCCTTAGAATAAAAACACCATCATTTTCATTAATCTTTCTGACAAATTTTGAAGGTTTGTAATTTCCGAGTGTGTTCATCAAATGACGAAAAAGATAAGCATCTAATCAAAATGTCCATGGTCTTAGTACCCCAGAAATATGATTTAGTGACAACAGTGCTTTGTGGGGGACCCTTTGCATAGTTTGCATGGGTGACTCCTCCGATTTTGTTGTACTACTGGCAATGGCAGTTAATTTTTATTGTATTGTAGGACCCATGGCACCCTTGCTACACCACTGGCGGCCCAAGCAGTGTCAAAGACCGAGAGAACATAGGAACCGTCTTACTCTCAAGCGCAACTTCTTCTGAAAATTCCCAAAGTGGTGCAATCCTAAGTATCCTCATTCCTTACACCTAAAGTTTAGCTATGAGTAATAGTCTCCTAAAAATACACAATTACATTCAAGTAAATCAGTGTTTCCCCAACTAGTGGGTTGCCAGTGTTTTTTTGGCGGGTTATCAAAGATACCTTTAAATTGTATATTCATCTTGACATATTTGCTGCTCTTCAATGCCAGAGGTCAAATGTCAGGCTGTGTCTTCTGCGGCCTATAATTTGTTAAGATGGGGGCTTATGTTTAAAAATCCTCTCAGATGGTGCGCTTCTGAAAGCAAGCTTAGGTGAATCTAGAAGCCAGCCAGGCAGTCATGAAACAGTGGTACGACCAGAAGGCCACTCTGGTCGAGTTTCAGACGGGCCAAAAAGTGTGGATGATGGATCATATGGAGCCCAGAGCCCTACAAGACTGTTGGTCTGGGCCCTATGAGATGAAGGAGCGCAAGAGTAAGGTGACCTACCTGGTTGACCTCAAAACTCCCGGGAACCTTTTAAGGGTTTTGCATGGCAGTGGCCTCAAACCCCACTTTGACAAGTCTGAGTTAACCATGCTCCTGATCAAGCATGATGTGGTGGAAACGGGGAGTAAACCTCTCCCCGACCTCCTTTCTTCCAAAGAGCAGGATGGGTCAGTTAAGGGTGCCGCCACTTTGCCTCTCTATTCTCCCTTGACCAGGACTCACTACATGGTGTACTCACGATATTGGCACTGGGGACGGCACACCTGTGAAAAATACAATTTACAGGTTGTCTGATAAGGTGATATCCAGCATCAAGCATGAGGTCACCAACATGCTGGAGTTAGGGGTTATTGACCTTGGTCCAGCCCAGTGGGATTCGTTCCCAAGACTGTTTCTCCAGGTGCCACACCAGAACTTAGGTTATGTGTGGACTACCGGGGGCTCAGTACAGTCACCAATGCTGATACATGTCACATGTCACATGCCCAGAGCTGATGGGCTCATAGATCGCTTATGAGCTACGAAGATCCTAGCATGTTTGACATAACGTCTGGATACTAGCAGATTGCCTTAACTAAGGGGACTAAAGAGAGGTCTGCATTCTTTACCCCAGAAGGCGACTTCTAGTTCTGATTGATGCCCTTCAGGTTGAAGAACTCCCCTGCCACCTTGAAGAGGTTGGCCAAGTCGGGCCTGGCTGGGTTGGAGAACTTCAGTGCCACCTATCTGGCCGACATTGCAGTCTTCAGCTCCAGCTGGGAGGGCCATTTGTTGCACCTCAGAGAAGGGCTTCAGGTTCTGCAGAGGGCAGGCCTTAAAAATCAAGGTCAGTAAGTGCCTGATAGGGCAGGTTTTGGTGATCTACTTGGGACACAGAGTGGGAAGAGGCAGGGTGCAGCCCCTCTGGGCCAAGGCTGAGACCATTCTGACTTGGGAACCTCGCAAGATCCAGACAGAGATGACAGCCTTCTTAGGACTCACTGGGTTTCATAGGAGATTCATCAATGGGTATGGCACCATTGTCAGAGCTGACTTCTAAGAAGCAGCCCAGACATATGATCTGGATGGAAGGTATGCCACAATGCTTTTGATACCCCGAAGGAGGCCCTGTGCCCAGCTCCTATGCTCAAGGCCCGCTTTCAGCTGGGGTGACACGTTAGACTTGGCATCCTTATCACGGTTCCCCCCTAACATTTTGCTGTCAGATTAACTGTTTTTGCTAATTTCCATTTTGCTGGCCTTAGGGCTCTGTGCACTTTACCACTGTTAACCAGTGCTAAAGTGCTTGTGTTCTCTCCTTAAAACATGCCAGACTGGCTTAAACCCAATTGCATCTTGAGCTTACTTGTAAGTCCCTAGTGAAGTGGCACTGCCTGTTCCCATGTCTCAGGACTGCAATTACAGCCTGTGTGTGTGCAGTTTTAAACTTCCATTTCGACCTGGCAAAGTAACCTGCCAAGCCCAAACCTTCCTTTTTCATGTGTATAAGTCACCCCTATGGTAGGCGCTGAACAGCACAGAGGACAGGGTGCAATATTTCAAAAGTAGGGCTTGTACTTTTAAGTTTTACATGTCCTAGTAGTGAAAAACTCTAAAAGTTGTTTTTCACTACTGCAAGGCCTACCACTCCCATAGGATAATATTGGAGTTACTTTATTACATCTTATAAGTGTAATTTCCAAATGGTACCAGGTAATCATTTCCTCCCTGGTGTCACTGGAATTGTAATTTCAAATTCAAATTTACAGTGGAGTTGGATTTTAAATTACAATTTTGAAAATTCCACTTTTAGAAAGTTGGCATTTTCTTTCCTTAGCCCTTTGGCGACTGCAGCCTGTCTCTGGGTCACATGACTGGGTGTAGGTGACAGTTGGGCTTTATGTATTCCTCCAAGACAGCCCCACACAAAATGGGGTGCTTAGGTATGACTGGATGAGCCATCACTGGCAGGACAGAAGGGAAAAGCTGGGTTCAACCCCCATTACACTTGAATAGGCTGTGTCCAGTCTCCGGACAAAGTTAGTCTGGAGCCAGGGCCAGGAAGGCAGGGCACCTGTGCACTTCAAAGGCATGCCTCTAGCAGCTTCTCCCTAATTCAAAGGCGCAACTGGGTAACATCAAATCTTCAGTACATGGCTAGACCTGTGGATACTCTGCCAGGAAGAAGGACTGATGTGCTGCTGAAAGGTCTGCCACTCTGCTGGATTACTGCTCTGATGGACTGCTGCCTGTTGTGCTGACCTGCTGCCTACTGCTCTCTTGCCTGGGGAAGAAGTACCAGACCTGCATCTCTTGAACCCATTCTTCAGGGGCTGATTGGCTGGCCTCCTGATCTGAAGCCTCAGGGACATAACAGGATTCCAAATTCCTCGCACCTACACCCGGACTCTGCCATTTGTGACTCTATCCCACCAAGTGGTGCCACACCAGTCTTGGACCCTTGGAATTGAGCTTAAGGTGTTCTACCATGCTTGTGAATCCAGAGGAACCAACGCATCTCCTGTGCTGCGCGGTGCAACCCTGAGCAGAACCAATGCATCTCTGCAGCAGCGTGGATTGGACCCCGTTGCAAAGGCTCACATCACTGCAGTAGCCCACAACACCTTCAAAACTGCCGCTGCCCAACGCATCCTTGGCACAGGCCCTCAAATCCCTCATTGGTGGCAGACTCGATGAAGATGCTGGACTCCGCATCCTTTGAACCAATTCATCACCCTGACTGCTCACTGCTTTCTCGATGCCAGACTTCGCATTGCAAGCACCGTTGACAGGATCCTTGGCGACGACGCAGGCCCTCAAATCACAGCCTCGCTGCATCTTGGAACTGGAGCATTGTTTTGCCTGCATGATGCTTCTTCGATGCGGATCCTCGCAACACTCCTCAAACCATGATTTAAGGTACTCTGTTCAGGGGGCCTAACTGGGTCACTGTAGCTGGCCTGCATCCCATTAAGGTCAGCCTGAACTTGGGACTTTGCCCCAGTCCAATGATCCACAGTTGATGCTTTGTGCTTTTTAGTGCTATTTTCACACAAACATTTCCAGCTGCATATCTCCAGTTCTACTAATTGGATTTTTGTTGTTTTGGTCTTGTTTTATTTACTAAAAAAAGTTGTATTTTTCTAACTTGGTGTGGGATCCTTTTGTGTGGTGTTTTATCTTTATTACTGTTTGAAGTGTTGTGCAAATTATTTACACTTAGCCCCTAAGTTAAGCCTGACTGGTATGTGTCAACCTACCAGAGGGTTGAGCACAGATTAATTTAGGGTTGACTTGTGCCTCACCCTGACAACGATTGTGGCTGCTGCTTGACCAAAGCTCACACACCAGTCAGCCAGTAGCCCAGTTGTGCATAGTAACTTTCTGTGTTTTTTTCACTTTTTTACTGTTGGGATTATGACTCCTCTAGGTTTGCTCTTTACTTTTTATAGCCTCTGTATCATAATGCACCTAGCAATGTTTTCTTTAATGTGCATTTTTATTGATTTCATACAGAACAAAACACATCTTTTATTCTATCACTACATTTCTCCCTAGCACGCTGGGCACTTTCTGTTTACGTTGATGACGCTGGACAGACTTTTTTGTGTTTCTAGTCTGCTTCTTCCTGTATTCATCCTGTTCCATTCTGCAATAAGTAGGTTTACAAAACGTTTCACCAAATAACAAAAACATGTTATCTTCTGTGAGTGGGTGTGGCGTGCGACAAGCAAGCTACTTTGCTCATGGAAGGTGGGAAGAAGTTGAGAATTGATGCAATTCTGGAAGGTGGGAAAGTGTTTTTTCTGGCGCAGACCTATAAGCTGCCTTGATCTGGTGGGTGTGGTGCAGTAGAAGAACAAAGACACGACAAGATACGACCTTATTCTCACCTTCCGCCTGCTCCCTCCTTACTGCCACAGCTTGGCAGAGTCGATACACAGCAATCACTTCACTCCTACTCGGGAATGCACCAACAGGATATAAATAAATACACATTACACAATTGCGCACATAAATAGCTAAAAAAAACATAGGATAGAATTACCGGTTTTAGTCTAAAATTCTGGTGTTCCTTCCAAGCCCATCCCATTCCATTTAATTATATCTTGTTTATGCTCTCTTGATTCAGTAGTTCGAAATGAGAAATGCCTCGGGCTTAGACTTGTCTGCATAGGATTGGCCCCAGTCTATATTGGCATGAAATGGCTAAAATAAAAAAAGAATGGAATTTTTCTAAATGAGGTACCAGTGGTTAAGAATTTTCATCCACTACATTTTGTATCAAAATGAGTCATGTAGGTGTCACTGATATGCCCAGACAGGAAAGCCATCCATACTTGTATAATAATGCAGTATAGTTTTCGAAAGGCTTTTGTTGTGGGAGTAATGTTTCAATAGCATACTGTATGCTAAATAAGGCTGAAGAGAGACAGAATCTCACGGTTCACTCAAAATGATTGTCCTCACATGATGTCACAATTTAAGTAGCTAGGCCCATACCAGACATTTCTACCATAAATGTTCACATAACATTGATTTACTGGCGTTTGACTGAGATCAGATTCATGCTCCTAGAAAAGATACAAAAGAGGAGATTTTGGGCCACATGTACGAAAAAATGTGTTTGCGATTTCCTGATTGTGAATTTTTGTGATTCTCAATTAAGAAATTGCAAACAGCATTGTACAAATGTTTCCTAAACATATTTAGGGCCGGATTTATATTTGTTTAGCACCCCATTTCCGTCATTTTTTGACGCAAAAGTGGCGCCAACTTACAAAATTCAATTATATGTTGTACGTTTGCTCTGCTTTTGCATCAAAAAATGGCGCAAATGCGGCGCTAAAAAAGTATAAATCAGGCCCTTATTGTTTCTCACTGGGTCGCATATGGACCTACCTCATTAATATTCATGAGGTAGGTCACAATTTGCCACCCATTGGGAATGGCCAACTATCACAGGGATGGTGGCCTGCTGAGCTCAGCAGACCACCATGTCTGTGATTGCTTTTTAAATAAAGACTTTTTAAACAATACAGCCTGTTTTCCTTAAAGGAAATCAGGATGCGGTTAAAAAAGAAACCTGAAAAGTATTCTTTTCAGTTTTTAAGACTAGGCAGTGGCCTGTGGGACCACTGCTTGCTCTTAAAAATATTGCCACCCACATTCACAAAGAGGAAGGGGTCCCCTTCTAATTTGCAAATGAGTTACCACCAATTTGAAATTGGTGCTAACCTGCAAATGTTTTGCAACCCCAATTATGCCGCAAAACATTCTTACATCCCACTGCGAGTCGCTATTAACACACCCCTTCCATAATATCGAATCTCAAACCCTATTTGCAATTCTGTAATAGGTAACTGAATCGCAAATAGGGCCTTGGTATATCCCAAATGTTTTTTTAGCAGGTGCAAACAGCCCGAATTGGACTGTTTGCGACTACTAAAAACTTTTGTACCTGTGGCCCATTATATCTTATTTTTGTAGGAAACTCTTGTAGAATATGGGGACAGAAAGGATCAATCTAGTCATCTATCAGACATATTGACTCAGTCAAATTGGTACAGTAGCCAAGGCCTAGGAAGGCAAGGAGGGCATGGCTCTATAAACAGAATGAAGAGGTATGGCAACACTGGGTATCCCTGTCTTGTCCTGCTCTACAAATTAAACTATTTTGAAAACACTCCATTCAGACACCCAAACCTTCAGTGATGTGTATTCTTGTCATTGCCATATCCATAAATGTGTCCCTTCCCCCTTCTCCCATCCCCAAGACCACCATCCACTGAAGTACCTGCTCACCTTGTTGAAACCTTTTATCGCATAGAATGCAACTAATTCCACTTTACACTTTTTATTCTTAGACATTTTGACAAGGTGAGCCAGTCTGCATGTAGTATTGAATATTTGTCTCCTTGCCACAAAGACCAACTGATTGTATTGGATCAAGGTGGAAGCACAGGTGTCAATCTTTTGGAAATCCTTTTCAAGTAGATTTTTGCTACTCTGCATAGTACTGTAGTTAGTCACTATGAATAGCATATGTTACCATCCCTCCCTGGCTTGGAGAAAACCACCACATCTGCCCACGTCATCATTGATATCACAACCCTCATCACTCCAAATTCTCTCAAATCCTTACTTCAATATCAGGACTATCTAGGTGTAAACATTCAGTAAAATTCACAAAGATAGCTATTGGGCCCAGGAACCTTGCAAGACTTCATGCTTTTGATAGATTCTAATACCTCAGCAATTTCTAGTTGTACCTATGAGTTTCTTTTATAGCTGGATACCATTCAGGAATCTAGGCTGCTCAATGGCAAAGTTTTCTCATTTGGAAGAGGGTGCCCATCTGTAAATCCCTCCTCTACAACCTCACCCCTGTGATCCTTCATGATCTGGGTTGTCTCTTTATTCCTTTTGGCTTTCAGGCAATTTGGTAAAATATTATGTGCTGTTTCTCTTGTTTCAAAGATCCTTCTCTTAAGTCATAGGGGGCTTTTTATGAATCATTAATCTACATTGTTCTCATTTAGGCCCTCATTCCGAGCCTGGCGGGCGGCGGAGGCCGCCCGCCAGGCTTCCCCCCTCCGAAATACCGCTCCGCGGTCGTAAGACCGCGGAGGGTATTCCGAGTTTTCCCCTGGGCTGGCGGGCGGTCTTTACAAGACCGCCCGCCAGCCCAGGGGAAAACTCCCTTCCCACGATGACGCCGGCTCGTAATAGAGCCGGCGGAGTGGGAAGGTGCGACGGGTGCAGTTGCACCCGTCGCGTATTTCAGTGTCTGCTTTGCAGACACTGAAATACTTTTAGGGGCCCTCTTACGGGGGCCCCTGCCGTGCCCATGCCATAGGCATGGGCACGGCAGGGGCCCCCAGGGGCCCCGCGACTCCCCCTCCCGCCATCCGGTTCCCGGCGGGAGAACCGCCAGGAACTGGATGGCGGGAGGGGGAGTCGGAATCCCCATGCCGGCGCAGCATGCTGCGCCGGCTTGGAGGATTCCTTTGGGGCAGCGGGAAACCGGCGGGAGACCGCCGGTTTCCCTTCTCTGACCGCGGCTGAGCCGCCGCGGTCAGAATGCCCCGCGGGGCACCGCCGGCCTGTCGGCGGTGCCACCGCGTCCCACGGCCCTGGCGGACTTGTTCCGCCAGGGTCGTAATGACCCCCTTAGTCTCTAATTTTTGTAACTTCACCGAGAACTTTTTTTGTGGCCGAAATTTTGTGTTATCCTCTGTTTGTTTCAGCTCAGCTGCTAGTCCACGACGCAATGGTTCTTTTATTTGTCCTCCCTATTATTGCTATAAAAGTTCCTCTTAGGAGCTTCTTAGGTACATCCCACTGCAATGCTTTGGACATGTCATGGTTGTCATTTAGTTTCATATATTGTGTCCAAGATTTCAACTCTGCAACATGTTGGAGTATATAACAGTACAATGTCCATGTCCTGTCTCTAAAACAACTGTGGCCAAGGCTTAGCAGAGGCTGTCCGGAGTTAGAGAGAATGTTTATGCACCATGCTTTCAGATGGTGTGAAGCTGGTCCTCGTGCTCAGCATGTAGGTGCTTAGGAGCACCCACGCAGCCTGGGCTGAACTGGTGTCTCTGTGATTGCAGTCACCCAGATGGGTGCCTTGTGATCAGCTTAAAACATTAGTACTCGTGGGTGGTGGTGGAGCTGTAGTAGTCTGCAGTGAATGAAGTATGTCAAGAGTCATCTTCTTAGTCACATGTTCAGCTGATGCCATGATTTTGAAGGAAGACGGATGGTTAAGCCCAGGGTGTACCTTTCCACAGACAAGGGTTTGTCCACAGAACACTACTGAAGATCCTTAATCCTAAATTTCTGGATGTTCCCTTTTGAATCATACATTAAGGAAGCAAACACAAGACAACTATGTACCCTCAACAGATTCTTTCCCTGGTTTGCATCACATTCATCACCCATTTGTTCTCCATTTAGGTGTTCCAGGTTTTTTGCTTTTTCTAGCCAGATTCCATCTGATTTCTTCATGTGGATTCTTTGACCTGGTTCTTGTTTCTCCCTGATGTCTGGGAGAGTTTGGTTCCTGGTTATTTTACTGCAACTAATAGATGATGGAAGGAATGTTTGAATTATTCTCAGTCACTAGTGATCCCTCTGACCCCATTCCAGGCCATTGTTTTTTAACACAATATGCCACTCTAAACAGAGACCAGCCATCTGCAAATGAGTCTTGGTCCCGATCAAATAGGACGAGCCCAGCCTGAACTGCCAGGTAAGATTCTCTCCAGAAGGGAACACAAGCAACCCCAGACTGCTTTTGTCCTGTTTAGGTCTCATCAGATAGGTGTAGCTGAGTCTTGTGGTAGAGTGAGCACAGTGAGCACATTTGGGCATACCTGTCAACGTTAGTACATCTTCGCCAACAAAAAACCAAGGCCCATATTTATACTTTTTTGCACCACATTTGCATCCTTTTTTGACGCAGAACCAACGCAAACTTCCGAAATACAATTGTATTTTGTACGTTTGCATTGATTTTGCGTCAAAAAACGACGCAAATGCGGCGCTAAAAAAGTATAAATATGGGCCAAAGTGATGTAAGAAATGCTTGAATTAATCTGAGCCACTAGCGATAACTCGGACTGCATTCTGACCATCTTTTTCCTTCTACTATGCCATTCTAAACAGTGATCTGCCTTATGCAAGTCAGTCCCAGTCCTGCTCCAGAAGGAACAGTCAGGACTGAACTAACTGCTAGGAAGTCATGCCTGAGGATATCTGTCGCACTTATGTTGTCCATTAAAACTAACAATAAGGGGATAAAGGTAAACTTGTATTAATCTTAACCACTAGCGATTGCACAGGGTGCATTCCAGACCACTAAAACTGTCACTAAAAAATCCCCAAGACACAGATCGCACAAATGTGCCTCAATGACTCCCTTCAGCAACAGAAAACTCGAGAGACACCAAACAGGAAATCTCCAGCAGAGAAGACAGAAGGAAATTATTCACCTGAGTCCAGAAGTAACCTTAGCAAAAAAACAGTGAAAACATGCCAGTGGGCACAACATCAAGTCTAGACCAGCTAATCATTTAAAGGAACCGGAAATACCCAGATGAACCACAACTCATGATTATTTGTATGCCAAGATACTCAACAACCCTAGAAGCATTGGAGCTAAAACCGCTAACTTACTAAAAGCAATTCAGGCTTTTACAAACCAACTTTGAATTATAGAATCAGGAGTAGAGAATTTAAGAGAATTCATAGATTTGAAACACTCTCAATAATTAACAAGTTAATAAAATCATTAAAGAAAAATAACACTCAATGAGAGACTCTACCTTGGCAACCAATACTTTTCCTCAGGACAAAATACGAAGAAACCAACATTAATCAAGCAAGACTGTCCAGAAAAACAAAAATAATTAAAACAATTGCCTATGCAAAACCAAAAACCAAACCATGCAACTACAAGGATCAGTCTGCAAATACCCTCGAACATACGCATGAACCTCCACAATGCAACAAAAAATAATCAATGCACTTAGAGGAAGACACCATGACAAAACAGGCTTTCACAGTAGACATGGATAAGGTCAGATGCAGAGAAACACTATGCTCACTAAACACAGCCCCAAATGACTTAGACTGGACAAACCACCAACCCTGATATCTCATAATTCATAGAAAGATGCAGTGCTTAATATTTGAGTCGCTGGTTTCCGGTGGGGGGCACCAGCATTTATGTTTGAGGGCTGGACCTTATTTTTCTGCATTAGCCATTTACTGTGAGCAAAAGACACAGATGGGAAAGACGGAGAAAAAGAAAAATGAAAAATTGTCACAAAAGCAGAAAGAGTGAGCTGAAGGGGCAGGGAATGGCTGTAAATGGATTGAAGAGGCCCGAAATGGCTTTGGGATTACGCTGCCTGAGAATTCTGTGCTCGCACATTTAATTGCAGCAGCTGCATGTTTCAAAGATGTTTCAAAGATGAGCTTTTGGCAACGGCACATTTTCATTTACAAATGAAGCACTCAAAATATGCATTTGGACAACAGGAAGTTCCTTATCATCAACCTACCAACTGGCTGGAAAATAGGGAATCACTCTCAATGTATAGAATTGGCTAAACATCAAATTCAATGACAGTGTGTACTTCATAAAGGATATCAAATTGGTCAAAAGACTAGGGATCCAAGAATGGAGCAGGAAAAAAGCTCTGCATCCTTGTAGGAACAGGCTTAATTTCCCTTACTGACTATCCAAGGAGGACCCAACCCCTCAAAAAACCCCAACAGACATAAAAATGTAAATCCCCAGATTTAGATCCTTCCCAGTCCTACCAAGCAACAATAAAACACCAGCAACAAGAACAGAGAACATGTTCAGAGGTCACAAATCCTCAAACTCCAGCACATGGCAAAACAAAGAACAAGACAAACAAATTGGGGGTAAACCACAAAAACCACTGAATAGAGACGCACAAACATCAGCTAATGACTGTACTGAGAGACAATGGCTGTGTTCCTGAATAACGCTGAGGTCAGTGCAGTGAAACAGTACAACTAGCGATCACTACCCCGTTCTCCCACACAGAAACGTGGTCGTAACAGAGCCTTCAGAACTCTACAACAGATCCAATGTAAATAGGGCCATGCAGCCAACCTCAGAAAAACACAGATGAAGGGAATAATAAAATACAAGAGCAGATAAAATATCTCAAAACATCACTCTATGCAAAGGTGCTTAGGTCATGCACAACCCCAAACCAAATAATCTGCTCAGAAAGTAATGACTAATGGAACAGAAACCACCAACATGCCACAAATAATAACAAAAGGGACTTGCACATTCTGGACATAGACACCAAGCAAGCTATAAACACTATGGGCCTGATTCTAACTTTGGAGGACGGTGTTAAACCGTCCCAAAAGTGGCGGATATACCACCTACCGTATTACGAGTTCCATAGGATATAATGGACTCGTAATACGGTAGGTGGTATATCCGCCACTTTTGGGACGGTTTAACACCGTCCTCCAAAGTTAGAATCAGGCCCTATGTCTCCTGGATAGCAAGCCCATAAACAACCAATTGGTCAAAAGGGAGGGCAATACAAACGTTCTCTGATCTCATGAAACATTGCTGGGATTATAAGTTAACTCCAGAGTTCTCGTCATTTATCTCATTCTTACAGCACACTCAAATTTAGCACTACAAAAGACCTGGTGCCTGATTAACAAAGGTAAGTTAGACCAAAAGTCTAACTTAGGTCAAAAGTCTAACTCTACTACTTTTAGGTGTTCACAAAGGTAAGGTACTACTAATAAGTTTGCAACCCGGAAAACGTACTAGTAGCAAAATTACTAGTAGTAAAGATACTACTAGTAAAATTACTGGTAGTAAAGTAATTTACCTTTGTGAATACCAAAGAGTAGTAAAGTTAGACTTTTGGTCTAAGTTAGACTTTTAGTCTAACTTAACATTTGTGAACCAGTCCCATGGTTCCTAGCAGCTTGGGAGCCACAGGGGGTTAGCACACATGACTTTTAAGCTGTCTCAAACAGCATACAGGAGGAATTAAGGTGGAATTCAGTCAGACTTCAAATCACCTGTGCTACCAAGCTCTACAGGGAGACCATTCAAACTTCCTTCAAGCAGCCCTAATAAGGACCTACGCAGACCTTGACATCATCCTGTATAATGTATACACACCCTGGAATCCCACCAGCTCTTTGGAGCACAGATAGATGCATTACAAAGGACACAAGGAAAACACAGCATGCACTATGAAACTGCCTCATTATCTTGAGTGGTGATTTTAATGCAAAACTAGCGAAAAGGTGTGGAGTCTCAGAAGACCACCAAGATGCAGAGACTTTGTAGAGAATATTAATTGCTACCCCGCAGCTGTTCATAAGTACCTATCTGCAGTTTGTATTTACCACTTGTTTTTCCCCCATTCGTTGGCTTTGAGAGAAAGTATAGAAATGTTGCGCCAAAATGTATTGATTTTAGCATTACGTGCTCCAACTGACCAGGGGGAACAGTAAACATGTGTTAGACTTGGAAGAGCTATCCCGGGTACCTGATTCTGCTCTCTTGTTCTCTGTACCCTCCTTTGCAACACTATTCAGCATTTTCCTATCTGCAGGGCACCCGGCAATCTGCTTACTGAGGTCCAATGAAGTAGCACTCTCGAAGTGGATGAAATAGACCCCTCACCACGTGAGTCCCTCCACTCCTCCATCCATGTATGCTGCATCATGAGTCCAGACCTACCCTACTCCCCAGGTCTGCCTGTTTCCATTAAAGTTCTGTTCAATATAAACGGTGGGCAACCCAAACAAATTACACAAGCCTTGTCAGTTGCCAAGTTAAATCAACAGCGGATCTGGCAGCCCAGCACATCTCTCTATGAGGAGCCTCATTTACATTTTGGTGGGCAGGTTACTCTGTCACAACAGTGCCGGATAGCCCGTCCTCCGAAATCTAAGTTCCATAGGATAAAATGGGATTTAGATTTCGGCGGACGCGCTATCAGTAGCCGTTGTGACAGAGTAAACAGTCAGCCGAAATCTAAAATCAGGCCCTAAATCATTCACCTCCTGGTAGTGGGAGGGTGGTCTGGAGTCAGTCATCCCAGGTGGGATTTTCTCATTCATCTCTTCCTTTGTCTGATATGGTTCACAGTTGCAGTACCATCTTGATCCTTTTCAGTCACAGTCTGAAGAATGCTGCTTCCACCTTCCTCTTCTTGCTTGCTGGCCCTCAAATGTTCTTGCTTAGCTACCAGAACATTTCAGGTCATTTTGCATCATAAGGTTGACCTGCTCCCATGTCCACCTGTCCTCCTAAGAGTGTACAGGGCCTGTGTGTACTCCAAATAGCATTGGCAGGACAGCTGAGACTTTTCGGCAAATGTCTCACATCTGCCAAACTCTAAATGGATGTGGTCAATTGGTGTGGTCTACAGTGAAAGTGAGAGTATTAAACAGTAGGTGCCGGATTTATAAAGAAAATGTTCTTACTTAGGACTCACTTATCTCTGAAAACAGGTATACCTTACTCTTATGTACATTGCACTGTATTCACGAGAGCTCAAGCAGTATCAAGTTTCCTCTTTAGTTGCACTTCTGGATCTCCCCAAGTGAGTGGCTTGGATAACTCAGTACAAATGGGGTCTGCACCCAATTAGGCATAACGTTTTTGTTTACATTGCCAAACATTTTTAAGTGCATTTTTCACACTTGTCTGCATGCTTGAATTAAATCTGAAAGATCCAGATGTAGCTGCTGCAGAAAGTGTACAAATGAGCGGCAATCACCCCAATTTTCACATGAGGCATGAGGAAGAAAAAGCATGCAAAGGGAAAATTAGAGAAGAAAGGATTACAAAAATTAACTAAAAAATGTGTACACTTGCTAGTCATACACTGGTGCATTTTAGCATATTCATTAAATACAAAGAAATATAAGAACATGGTGAATTTTACAAACAACTGCTTGATAATGTATGCCAGATGGGGAAGGGAAGGTTAGCGATGCTCCCATCAGGCGTAACTTAAGAACAGGATTAGTTGTGCCTGATTTAGAGTCTGACAGCCTGGTACCTCAGTCATAAATGTGATGGACATCCTGACTGCCTTCTTACAAGTGTATCATATTCTATGACACTTGTAAGAAGGTAGATGTGATATCTGTTAAGTTTGTGATGGAGTAACCTGTCTGTCAAGCTCTAAACCATGCCCTAAATTGTAATCTATGACTCTAGTAACTCCTTTCAAGGTGCCTGTCTGTGCTATGATCCCGTGTTACAAGGGAGATGGTTGCAAGCCTCTGGCGGGATAATTCAAAAGTTAATGCACAGGAACGGGCTGCTTGTGTTGAACCAATGTATCACAGGAGTATGTACTGTGAAAGGAAATCTCCACATGCATTGAGATGGCTGTGAAGGGTATACATGCTAATGGGTTTTCCTGGTTTGGTTAAGTTTCTAATTGTAGCAGTCTAGTGTTTTCCTAGGACAACACAAGACATTTGAGAATGAATAGATGAGCACCAATAATATCTTGCATCAGATTTCGAAGCTGAGTAGGATTCGAAGTTTGAGCCCATGTGACTCAGTGAGGTAACTAGTGCTCAAGGACATTCTAGAGGATTGCCATTGATTGGTTGACTAGTACTAACATTCTGCCACTAGCAGAAAGATAATACATTAGAGCCACTATGGCAGTGGAGAAAAAAATATTGCCCCCCCCCATGGTTTTGCAGTCCAATAATGCAGCTGAGCGATCACACACACATGAGATGTTCCTCAGAACCCTGCAGCACATATTGATTATATATTTTGCGCCACTATAGGGCATGGATCTTTAAACTGGGGGGCCTCAAGTTATCCCGGTGGGGGGGCGCCAGACTCTGCCCAAAAGAAGCATTATGGTGATAACAGGGCTTTGGCAGGGCATGGGCAGACTTTGTTCGACTACAGTGGCTACAATGTCCCAGACACCAGGAAGAAGCACTCATCTTGTGCATGATACCCTCTTAAAGGGCCCACCGCCGCCTACAATGGACAAATTGAATCTTGTACTAGCCGCCATAGAACACTTGCAATGTGGATGGAAACACGCTTGAGCGCCCTAGCTACAGATCTCAGCCTCCTCCGTTACAACCATCGAAAACTCACTGATAAGGTAAAAGACAGAGAGAAACAATTGGCCACTGTGCATCCTATAGACACTGCCAACCAACGGACTGTCCATGAATTACAAGATTGGATCCGCCAACTGGAGGACAGAGTGGATGACATTGAGGGCAGATCCTGCAGAAGCAATGTTCGTATTTGGTCCTACCAGAGGGGATGGAAGGCCAAGACCCCATTCAGTACCTAGAGACTTGGTCTAAAACATTCACCCCAAGACCAGACCACACTCTCTTCTTTACGCTGGAGAGAGCTCGTCGAGTACCAGCTCATCATCCCCCTCCTGGATTCCTCCCAGGCCCATGCTGGCAAAACTCCTACACATTAAAGACTGCAACGCCATCCCATGATGAGAAGGACTGCTCTGAGTAGAGGATAAAGCAATTATGATTTTTCCGGACTACACCAAAGCAGTCCAACAACAAAGATGATCCTTCTTAGGGATTAAAAAACATCTGCGCCAGCATGGAGCCCAGTACTCACTTCTTTTCCTGGCCCGCCTGAAGATCATGTTGGATAATACCACACTTTTCTTCATAGACCCAAAAGAGGCTTGGAACTGGGCGGACCAACACTATGGCACCCTACCAACAGATCCTGACCCCTGCAGTCCCTGCCTAAACCTAAATGGAAGAGGGGTAATCGGCCCCGTACTTAGGACACCCAGTGACCCTCTGAAACGACACCCCCAAACCTTGAGCAGATCATCGAAAACAGGTGCCAGGCCCTCCAAGCAGAAGCAGACATTGCCCCTAATGCCGTCATCACTGACAACGAGAGGGGCACCCACCTCTTCACTACCAATGAAGACGCCCTCCTCTCAGATGACTCCCGACACAGTTCCCCAACTTGTTCCGAAATACCACCACAATCTGCAGACACTCTTATATGAGGAAAATCCATTATTGATTGCTGTTTATTGAAATATCCTGTTGTTCCACATTGCTATCATTATCTTGCACCACTGCAATTAAAAAAAGGGGGAGAGGTCTTATTCATCTGACCTATCACGCACCCCTAGCACCAATTCCCCCTCCTTCGCCCGGTGTTCACACAAGTCCCATCGCCCTATCTTCAATGAGTTCATATACACAACTACATTTAGGCGTTCCTTAATTATGACAGGCCCTACCTGTTTTGCTTCCCCAGTTTCAATTGTTCCCTTCCACACCCCAATTCACACAATGCCGAATTCACACCATCACTCACACCCATATACTGCGGGTAGGAACATTGCTGCAACGAACAAAGAGGGGGATCTCTCCTCCCTAGAGAACCTCCTTGCCACATCTGACATGCCTTTGACACACAAAACTCTCTGCCTACTTACATGAACGTACGTGTCATGCACACAGCCTGTAAGAGATACATGGTGTTTTCCTACCTCAAACACCAAAATGTGCACTTAATTCTCCTACAAGAGACGCACTTTGCAAAAGAAGAAATACAACGCCTATGCAAACGTTGGAGGGATCACATATACGCAACCACATACTCAGCCTATGCCCGTGGTACTTTGATCCAGGTTAGACCAGGGGTCCCCTATCAGGTCCTCAGCAACATCATCGACACAGAGGGTCACTATGGGCCTCATTATGACCCTGGCGGGCGGCGGAGGCCGCCCGCCAGGATCCCGCCCTCCATTATACCGCTCCGCGGTCTGAAGACCGCGGAGGGTATTATGAGTTTTTCCCTGGGCTGGCGGGCGGTCTCCAAAAGACCGCCCGCCAGCCCAGGGAAAAACTCCCTTCCCACGAGGATGCCGGCTCGTAATCGAGCCGGCGGAGTGGGAAGGTGCGACGGGTGCAGTGGCACCCGTCGCGTATTTCAGTGTCTGCAAGGCAGACACTGAAATACTTTGCGGGGCCCTCTTACGGGGGCCCCTGCCGTGCCCATGCCATTGGCATGGGCACGGCAGGGGCCCCCAGGGGCCCCGCGACCAACCCTACCGCCATCCTGTTCATGGCGGCTTTCCCTCCATGAACAGGATGGCGGTAGGGGGGGTCAGAATCCCCTCGGCGGCGCAGCGAGCTGCGCTGCCTTGGAGGATTCTAAGGTCAGTGGAAAACCGGCGGGAGACCGCCGGTTTTCCCGTTCTGACCGCGGCCAAAGCGCCGCGGTCAGAATGACCAAGGGAGCACCGCCGGCCTGTCGGCGGTGCTCCCGCCCCCGTTGGCCCTGGCGGTAGAGAACCGCCAGGGTCAGAATGAGGGCCTATGTCATCCTAGAGGGCAGCCTTGACAACTGTCCTCTACTTAACAGCAGTATCTATGCCCCTAACACACGCCAGGCAGAATTCTGGGACACCCTCTCCTCCACAATAGCCCATAAAACAGTATTCCCCTGAATCCTTGGTGGCGATTACAACGCTGTTTTAGACCATCATCTACATAGATCCCACCCCTCCTCCTCCCCGGCTCCCTTCCTCAGCCGCAAGCAACACGCCTTCACACTTGGGCAAAACAGTGGTCCCTTCACAATGTTTGGCAACTACACAACCCCACGCACAAACTCTACTCATTCCACTCCGTGCCAAACCGACTTAATGTGAAACCTGATTGCTTCATGTGCTCCACATCGCTGACTCCGCTCATACACCGTTCTGATTATCTGGGCTGCGTGTTTTCAGATCACAATGCTCACTACATAGACATCCACTGGGCGCGCCCCAAGTAACCGGTCCCCACCAGCATGACTACTTAGACAATCATGTCTTCAGGGAAGAACAGAATACCCAGATCCCCCACTAATGTGCTGAGAACGGTGGCACTGCCTCTTCAGAACTAGTAGAATGGGATGTATTTAAAGTAGTCACCAGGAGCAATTGCATACAACAAGTAGTGGGCGTGTGTTGGACCCTAGATATTGAGATTCGAACTGCCGAGGAACACCTTATGCAAATAAGCAAGGTAGGGTATAAAGACCCAGAGGTGGCCCCACCGTTAACTGAAGCAAAGACATTGTACACAAAGCACCTAAAGCATCTTCACCGCTTCAACTTCACACCATACACCGCCAGGGCACACAGGTAAGGGGACAAACCCGGTCAGCTCCTTGCCTGGCTTGTTTGACAGGACACAACCCAGATCTTATCATCAAACTCATAGCACCTTCTGGAGTTCCCATGCGCACTCTGGAAGACATACTGCACCTCTTTACTCCTACTACTCCACACTACACCAAGCTCTGCCTACACACACCACGAGCCACCCCAAGACCTTCCTCGAGGGCATCCCACTCCCCCGCATACCCAACACCTCTAGAATTGCTCTAGGTTCTAAAATTGCCACGGAAGAGGTGATACAGGCCATCAGTCCCCAGTCCCGCAACAAAACACCAGGTCTAGATGGCCTACCACTCAAGTACTATGCTACCTTCACCACGTCCCTCATGCCTAAACTGGCAGATATGTATAAAGCGGCACTAAACCAGGGGGAACCCTCACCATCCCTGTGAGAGTCACTCTTTATATCCATTTTAAAACCTGTCAGACCTCCAACACAACCATTATTATATCCCCCCATCGCTATACTAGGAGCTGATTGCAAAATATTTGGCAAAATATTGGTGGACCACTATACCCAGATACTTCCAGATCTAATTCACATTAATCAAAAAGGCTTCGTCCCCGGACGAAGCACGTCCCAAAATATCCTACAGATGTTCCACATACAGGATCAAGTCTGGGGGCGATACCCGCGAGCAGCTTCTCTAATTTTAGACCTGGAGAAGGACTTTGATTCCTTGATATGGAAATACCTTTTCCATGTCTTAATACAATTTGGAGTTGGGCCCCGGCTTATCACTTATACCTGATTCCTATACCCTAACCTGACTTCCTGTGTCCGCTTGGGACGCCTTGTCTCCGCCTCATTCCGAGCCAGTAGAGGCACCAGGCAGGGGTGCCCTCTCTCACAATTACTTTTTGCTCTAGGGATGGAGCTCCTCACCAAACAGCTACAACATGAAGGTGCAAGCTGGGGAATTTACCTCAAGGATAGAACACACAACGTGTCACTGTACGCCGACAATCTCCTCATTTATTTAAAAGACATTACCACAAACCAAACTCCACTCCACACCGCACTTGACAAATTTGCAATGGCTGCAGACCTATGGGTTAATTGGGACACATCCATAATCCACACTTTACATCCAGACCAACCACCACAAACCATATACCTAGGCACCACGCCCCTCCATTGGCGAGGAGAAGCTACTCATTACCTGGGAATCTGTCTCTATCATACCCCCCCGGACCTCTACAAAGAGAACCTCCTTGTGGCACTACAAGGTAGCAAGACACAAATGCACTTCTGGTGCTCACTACCCTGTGCCCCTGTGAGCAAAATCACCCTAGCAAAAATTATCATACCACTCGTCTGCTCTATCTCTTTGCTAATCTTCCTATCATTCTGCCCGCTTCATTTTCAAGGAACTTGACTCACCGTTAGGAGACCTTATCTGGGGCAACAGAAGATGCCGCGTGGCTCTTCGAAAATTACAACTCCAGACGGACTGAAGGGGGCTTGGTGCCCCGTCCTTTGAAGCATATTTCCTTGCGGCACAGCTACAATGGCTATCACACTGAACAGCTGAGAGGTATCTTGTAGAGACTTACAATGCAGTTAACAAACTACAGTTGCAGGTGATTTACTGCCTCCTACTCCCCAAGACGTCACTCCCATCCCTACTACCTCTACAAGTAGCAGTAGCCCGCACTTGCATGGTGTGAATATACCGCATGTCCCCAGAGTCACCGGTGTACGCTTCTACACTCCCCCTACTCGGTCTCCCAAAATTTCCTGGGTCACTCACCAGCAGTGAATTATCTCCCTGGACAGAGCACTCAATCCTAACAACTGTAGACCTCTACCTTAAGGGCCAACTCCTCACCTTTGTGCAGCTGGTATGGTAGCAGAATACGAATTACCCCAGGGGCAATTCCTCTTACATCACCGACTCACCCACACGATCCACACCCTGTGGAACTCCATGGAGACAAAACCCCTGCCACATCCCAAACTAGTAGCCATTCTTATGATGGGCCCCGGTCGCCACTTAATTACCCACCTTTCTAAAGCCATACGCAAACGAATAAAGCAACCCCTTGACACTCTCTGCCACGGATAGGAGGTGGACTTTGGCTGAGCATTACATGACAAGGAATGGGAGATCGCCTTGGAATTCCCACGGCAGGTATCTCGCAATTCTCGCTTCAAGAACATTCAGGGGGTCATTCAGACCTCGGCGGTAAAAGTCACTTACCGCCGGCCAGAAGGCCGCCATAACACCGCCGCGGCCGCGGTAAACCGCCACGGTCATTCTGACCCGCAACTGGCAAACTGCCAAAAACCCGACATCCACAAAAGTCCGCCACACCAAAGGTCAGCGGGAAACTGGCGATGACCAAACCTCCACCGTCACACCAACAGAAATACGCCCATACCATTCCGACCCACAAATCCCTGCAGCGGTCTTTCAACCGCGGTATTCCATTGGCGGTACACACCGCCGCGCTCAAAATACACACACCTTTACAAAACACTACCACATTGGATAATTCAAAATACACACACCTGAGACACATACACACACCACTCCCACACACCCAATTAAATATAAAACACACACCCACATCACCCACAAACCCCTACGACCACAATTGCGAGTGAAGGACAGAGAGAGAGAGCACAGCATAGAATACACCATCACACAGAGGCAAATCACAACATCACCCACACAATTTCCACGCACAAAACACCATACACCACCACACTCACCACACTCTACAACACATACACCACCTCATCCACACCACCCCATGGCACCCCAAAGACACCCCAGGTTCTCTGACGCAGAACTCAGGGTCATGGTGGAGGAAATAGTTTGTGTAGAGCCCCAGCTCTTCGGGGCACAGGTGCAGCACACCACCATTGCCAGGAAGATGGAGCTATGGCAAAGAATAGTGGACAGGGTCAACGCTGTGGGACAGCATCCACGCAATCGGGACGACATCAGGAAGCGGTGGAACGACCTACGGGGGAAGGTGCGTTTCATGGTATCAAGGCACAACATTGCGGTGCAGAAGACTGGCGGCGGACACCCACCTACTCCCCCAGAATTCACATCATGGGAGGAGGAAGTCTTGCACATCCTGCATCCTGAGGGCCTCGCAGGAGTAGGCGGAGGAATGGACTCTGGTAAGTCAAATCTTCACTACTTCATTCCCCCCACCCCACCTGCATGCCAAATCATACCCCCACCCTCACCCCCACCCCCATCACACCAACTCCTTGCAAATGGCTCACCATCACATCCCACCCATCCCAAAACCTAGCCCTGCGTGCGTCCCCAAAGCATGGACACCCATCCCCAAAGCATGCCCACTGCACACACCCATCACCCCCACAAGCCACCGTCACAAAAGCCCCCACAAGGGAATGCCAGCACTGGGGGACACTGCCACCCACCCATCACACGAAATGCCACACACAGAAGCAATAACCATACTCTTATACCCCTGCAGGACCCGAACGCCACCACACCGCCCAGGAGGGTCCAGAGATGTCCATCCCACCCCCAGAAGAGGCCCCCAGTGATGACAGCAGCTCTGTCTCCCTGGACCCTGATGACCAGCCCGGCCCATCGGGGACCTCGGGACAGTCGGTTCCCCACAGACAGCCACAGGCTACACCAGACCTAACCCCCTCGGGGAACACCAGCACAGCTCCCACCCAGCGGGCCCATGCCTCTGTCTCCAGGACACGTCAATCAGCGGTGTGTCCACCACTACAGGGCACCCAGGTTGACCCACCACCCCAACAACAACAGGGACCTGGGGGCAGTGGTAGTGGGCACACCGTCCAGGGGACAGAGGCCCAGGGAAACAGGGGAACTGGGAGGGCTGCTGTGCGACAGGGGGGGGACAGGCCCAGAGAACCGACTCTCCAAGAGGCCCTCTCCTCCATCATGGGAGCATACCACCGCTCCCATGAGACGATGGCTACGGTACTGGCCAGGTTCCAGGAGAACCAGGTCATGCAGGAGGAACAGTTTATGGGGTTCAGAGAGGAACTGAGGAACATTAGTTCCGCAATGGGGACCATCGTCGTGGCCCTAACCCAGATAGTCACCACATTGCGGGACCATGTGGCACCACAAAGGGCCCCTGTCACTAGCCTGGACCAGGAACAGCCTACCACCTCCGCCGGCCCTAGTGGACAAGAGGCCCCCACACAACGACAGGCCACCAGAACCCCACCTCCTGCAGAAGAAGAACCACCCCGCAAGTGGAACCTGAGATCTCACAAGAAGACAGAGTAGGATTGCAAGACCCCCGCCAGCAAACGATACCCCCTGATGTCATCCCACTGTCCCACATTGTCACCCTGTCCAACCTTGAACTGCCCCTGCTCCATCCTTCCACAGGCATATGGACAATGCACCTGTGCGACTGAGAACTGGACTCTGCCATGGACATTACTCCACCATCACCCATCCCCGTTTTACAATCATGTTCCTTAAATTTAGCACTTTAATTAAATCACTTCTTGCACTAAAAAAATCTGGAGTCTGCTTGTATTTTGAACAAATGTATTAGACATAACGGTGCCAAAATGTTCAGTTACATTGTGATGACAACATACCACTGTCACACAGCTGTAGTCCATGGGCAAACAAAGCAGAGGTCACGCAGTGGGGCCCACAGCTCTGAAAACGGAAGGAAAAGTCACAACTCAGTTAACAGGAACTGGGGCGGAACTCAGACAGTAGAGAGGCAGGAGACTTTAAGTAAATGTATAATGGCGTGGTTGATTCGTACCTGTGTGCTACTGAAAATACTGTCGTATCACTGTGTCCCTGTTGTCTGTGTCGTCCCCGTCGTCCTCCTCCTCTTCACTCTCCACAGGCTCCACAGCTGCTACAACACCACCATCTGGACCATCCTCCTGCAGGAAAGGCACCTGGTGTCGCAAAGCCAGGTTGTGAAGCATACAGCAGGCCACGATGATATGGCACACCTTCTTTGGTGAGTACATTAGGGATCCCCCTGTCATATGCAGGCACCTAAACCTGGCCTTCAGGAGGCCGAAGGTTCTTTCTATAATCCTCCTAGTTCGCCCATGGGCCTCATTGTAGCGTTCCTCTGCCCTCGTCATGGGATTCCTCACTGGGGTAAGTAGCCACGACAGGTTGGGGTAACCAGATTCACCTATTAGCCACACACGGTGTCTCTGTAGCTGTTCCATCACATAAGGGATGCTGCTATTTTGCATGATGTATGCGTCATGCACTGACCCAGGGAACTTGGCATTTACATGGGAGATGTACTGTTCAGCCAAACAGACCACCTGGACATTCATAGAATTATAACTTTTTCTGTTCCTGTACACCTGCTCACTTCCACTGGGGGGAACCAAGGCCACATGGGTCCCATCAGTGGCACCAATGATGTTGGGGATATGTCCAAGGGCATAGAAATCACCCTTCACTGTAGGAAAATCGGCCACCTCAGGGAAAACAATGTAGCTCCGCATGTATTTCATCAGGGCAGACAACACTCTGGACAAAACCTTAGAAAACATAGGCTGAGACATCCCTGATGATATGGCCACTGTTGTTTGGAATGATCCACTTGCCAAAAAATGGAGTACTGACAGAACCTGCACCAGAGGGGGAATCCCTGTGGGTTGGAGAATGGGGGACATCAGGTCTGGCTCCAGCTGGGCACACAGTTCCTGTATAGTGGCTCGGTCAAGTCTGTATGTAAGTATGACATGTCTTTCTTCCATTGTCGACAGGTCCACCAGCGGTCTGTACACGGGAGGATTCCTCCATCTCCTTGCAAGTCCCAGCGGACGGTGCCTAGGAAGGACAACATGGAGCACAGAGTCAAGCAACCCACAGGTACGTAACCACAGCTTGCACAGTACACGATTCGCTATGCATTGAATGGCTTGTATGAGTGGCAATGCAAGGCCTAGGCCTGTGTGACGCCGTAGAAATTCAGCCATGTGGGCCCTTGAAATGGCGGCTGCCTGACCTGTGAAGTGTGACAATGGGATGTCAGGTCAATGCGCTGGCGTGGCACACCGTGGCGGTAGGCGGTCGAAGACCGTGGCGCAAAGCAGCATTGGTTAACATTGAACCCTATGGGTCTCAGGAGCCAATGACGATGTGCGCCAGCGGTCGCGGTACGCACCGCTGCGGGCGTGACCGCCATTTTCTACTTGCTTAATCACTCGAGACCTGATCATCCACAGGAGAGGACCTATACTGCAAGTGCTGCTGTGAACTCGGTCTGGAAGAGACAATGGCTGCTGCGACTGGGGAAAGGGCCCCTGCCTTCACATCTGAGGAATTGGATAAACTTGTTGATGGGGTCCTCCCCCAGTATGCGCTACTCTATGGTCCTCCAGACCAACAGGTAAGTACACTGGGAGCACGTAGTATGGGCTATGCCTGTGTTGAGTGGGGTGGATGTAAGATGGTGGGGAGGGGAGCGAATGAGGAGTGCAACGCACGACAGATGAGAGCATGTGCCACATGGCAAGGTTGGGGAGGGGGGGCCGCGCACATCGACCATGCAGAAAAGTGATGATATTTATTTTTCAACCCTGTACATATCACATAGGTCAGCGCCCATCAGAAGATCGACATTTGGCGTGCCATCGCCAACGACGTCCGGGCCCTGGGGGTCCACAACAGACGGGGCACCCACTGCCGCAAGAGGTGGGAGGACATCCGCCGCGGGAGCAGAAAGACCGCCGAGGCTCTGCTGGGGATGGCCTCCCAACGTAGGAGGGGTGCCAGTCGTCAATTGACCCCCCTGATGTCCCAGGCCCTGGCGGTGGCCTACCCCGATTTGGATGGGCGCGTGAGGACATCACAGCAGACACAAGGGGGTGAGTATCAGCACATTCCGCTATATTAGCGCGCAGTGGAGGCGTCTGGGTGGGGGAGGAGGGATGTGGCTATCTCTAGGCCAGGGTGGTTTCTGTAGGCTAGGCCCCTCCGTTAGACATGGCCCTGTGCCCCCGCCCCCCACCTCTGTAGGGTGCTAAGTACAGCTATCCATGGCCCGGGCTCACCTATGTGTGCATTTGTCGTCCATAGACTTGTAGGCCAAGTCACTATAATTGAGTAGTGTACCCCGAGTGCGCGGCGTAGTGCAGGGGGCTCCTGTGTCTGTCCTCTCCGCCAACGGTGCCGCCAATGCATGCACTCAACATGTCTTTCTTTCTTCTCCCCCCCCCTTTTTTTTGGTTTTCCTGTTCATGTGTGCATTAGCATCATCAGGCGGAGGAGAAGTGGCATCGGCGCACGAGGGAGCTGCATCTCACATGGCCCCGGAGGGCCCTGCAACCGACTCGGAGTTAACCAGTGAGACGGAGGGCGAGGGGGGCTCCACAATGGGGACCCGTGGAGACGTCAGCGACACCGACACGTCCTCGGAAGGGAGCTCCCTTGTGGTGGCGGCAACATCCGTGGCCACCGCAACAACAGGTACAGCCGCCACCCAGCGCACCAGCTCCGCCCTCCCAGCAGCCCCTCAGCTTCCGCCCCGTGCCCGCTCGGGCAGGAAGCCGGCCATCTCCTTCGCCCCTGGCACCTCAGGTCCTGCCCCAGTTACCCCTGCTGCCCTCAGTGCGGAGATCATTGACCTCCTCCAGACGCTCATTGTTGGGCAGTCTACCCTTTTGAATGCCATCCAGGGGGTAGAAAGGGAGGTGCATCGGAGCAATGCATACCTGGAGGGCATTCATTCGGGTCAGGCTGCCCATCAGCGATCGTTCAACGCTCTGGCCTTAGCACTGACGGCAGAAATTGTCCCTGTGTCTAGCCTCCCCCCTCCAAATTTCCTCAACCCAGTCCCACTCCCCTGTTCCTCTGCCTATCCCAGACACACCTACAGACCAGCCTGCACACACCTCAACACCCAAGGGCAGCTCATCCAGACATAAGCACCACAGATCACACAAGCATTCACCCAAGCAATATCCACATGCAGACATGCCAACAGCCACTGCCTCCTCTGTGTCCCCCTCCTCCTCGTCTCCCTCCTCCCTCCCTGTGACATCTCCACTCACACCTGCATGCACACCACCATCAGCCACTACGTCCATCACCATCACACCCACCAGAACAGTCCGCACACGTGCAGTCACCACCCCCACTGCCATTTACACGTCCCCTGTGTCCTCTCCCAGTGTGTCTGTCACTCCCTCTTCCAAGCCACACAAACGCCGGCAGCCACCCACCCAACAGCCATCCACCTCACCACAGCCTCCAGCACAAGCACCTGCACCCAAAGACAGCACACTTGACTCTCCTACAACCACATCCTCTCCCTCCACTCCCATACCCACTGCACCTACCCTTCCCATTGCTCCTAAAAAGTTGTTCCTCTCCAAAATTAACCTCTTTGCATCACCTGACCCACCCCCTCCATCTCGTAAGAGTACAAACAGCACCTCAGCCACCACAAGCCCTGCACCTACTAGGACCATCGTTCAGGGCTATTGGAGTCCACCAGCTCCTAGGGCAGGAACATCGGCCAGCAGCAAGGGGACAGCCAGCCCACCCCCTGGGAAAAGAACCAAAAAAGGGAAGGGCCGGCGCGACAGGCCTGAGACGGCTGCCCCCAAGGACACCACCCTTGCACCGTCACCTGGCCCATCCACAAAGGGAGGCAAGGGCCCCAGAGATTCGGCCAAGGGGGGCAAGGGCAGCAGGGCGGACAAGTCCGGCAGCAGGCGAGCTGCCCAGGAGGGCCCCACCAGCCCCATTTGGGGTGTGACGGAGGACACCCACGGGCCCAGGAGTCCAGCACAGGAGGGCCCCGCAAGCGATAGGTCGGATGGCGACTGAGCGGGAGATCTGGTTCCCTAGGAACACAAGACAAGCCCCGCTGAACAGGGCCCCGCCACGAGAAGCACCGCTGAACAGGGCCCCGCCGTGAGAAGCACCGCTGAACAGGGCCCCGCCGTAAGAAGCACCGCTGAACAGGGCCCCGCCGTCTCTGCACCGCTCCGCTGGGCCCTTTCTGTCAAGCACCGCTCCGCTGGGCCCTTCATCTCAAGCACCGCTCCGCTGGGCCCTTCATCTCAAGCACCGCTCCGCTGGGCCCTTCCTGTCAAGCACCGCTCCGCTGGGCCCCGCCGTCTCTGCACCGCTCCCCTGGGCCCTTCCTGTCAAGCACCGCTCCGCTGGGCCCCGCCGTCTCTGCACCGCTCCGCTGGGCCCTTCCTGTCAGGCACCGCTCCGCTGGGCCCTTCCTGTCAAGCACTGCTCCGCTGGGCCCTTCATCTCAAGCACCGCTCCGCTGTGCCCGCCGTCTCTGCACCGCTCCGCTGGGCCCTTCCTGTCAAGCACCGCTCCGCTGGGCCCCGCCGTCTCTGCACCGCTCCGCTGGGCCCCTCCTGTCAGGCACCGCTCTGCTGGGCCCTTCCTGTCAAGCACCGCTCCGCTGGGCCCTTCATCTCAAGCACCGCTCCGCTGGGCACCGCCGTCTCTGCACCGCTCCGCTGGGCCCTTCCTGTCAAGCACCGCTCCGCTGGGCCCTTCATCTCAAGCACCGCTCCGCTGGGCCCTTCATCTCAAGCACCGCTCCGCTGGGCCCTTCCTGTCAAGCACCGCTCCGCTGGGCCCTTCCTGTCAAGCACCGCTCCGCTGGGCCCTTCATCTCAAGCACTGCTCCGCTGGGCCCTTCCTGTCAAGCACCGCTCCGCTGGGCCCTTCCTGTCAAGCACCGCTCCGCTGGGCCCTTCATCTCAAGCACCGCTCCGCTGGGCCCCTCCTGTCAGGCACCGCTCCGCTGGGCCCTTCATCTCAAGCACCGCTCCGCTGGGCCCCGCCGTCTCTGCACCGCTCCGCTGGGCCCCTCCTGTCAGGCACCGCTCCGCTGGGCCCTTCCTGTCAAGCACTGCTCCGCTGGGCCCTTCATCTCAAGCACCGCTCCGCTGGGCCCCGCCGTCTCTGCACCGCTCCGCTGGGCCCTTCATCTCAAGCACCGCTGGCCCATTGGCAGGGCCGGATCTGTGTCGGGCAGGGCTTCACGAAGCACTCTGGGCACCATGCCTCCTCCATAACCAGTGGAGTCTGTAATCCACCAGATGGACTGTGGCTTTGCACTCCCCAGGATGGTACAGTGGGCAATCCACCCACTGTAGAGACTTGAGAGACTGTGGCTTTGCACTCCCCAGGATGGTACAGTGGGCAATCCACCCACTGTAGAGACTTGAGAGACTGTGGCTTTACACTCCCCAGGATGGTACAGTGGGCATGGAGGCCCCTCGTGGATCTGGCGTCGTGGACTCATGTGGCTGAGGTGCCCCCCCTTCCCTTCCCCCTGAGGTGCCTGTGGTTTTATTATCTGATGCCCCAGCAGTGTTCTCTCCAATGGAATCGGGTCTCGTGTGTGGGCTTTGCCCATGTGTTTATGCACATTGGCCCACGAACAATGGCATGAAGCCAATATGTGCCGGACTTTTGGACTATGTATACATTGTTCATGTAGTGATTTAATAATCTCATATTTCACTTAAGTTCAAATATGCTTTAATATACTTCTATTTTAATGATCATTTTATTTTGTCTTTGAATTATTCCGGGGGGTTTGGGGGGTGTAAATCTGACTTGTTGCTCTGCATTGGTGTGTGGGGATTTGGGGGGGGGGGGTCGCGTATGTGTGTGCCCGTAATCTTTTCTCCACCCCCCTCCCCTGTGTCGTAGGTGCAGTACTCACCGTTGTCTCCTGCGGCGGCGTTCGTGCTCCTGGTAGAGGATCAGGTAGACAATAGCTGGTAGGATGTTTAATTCGGGTTCCATGCTGTCCAGATTCCTCGTGGAGTGTATAGAGGTGAGCGTTTTCCCGTTCGTGGTCTGTTTCCGTCGTGTTTTTATCGGCGGGGCTCCCGCCCCGGAAAAGGTGGCGGATTGGTGGGTCGTGATAGGGTGGGCGGTACATTGTCTGCCGCCTGTCTGTTGGCGGTGACCGCCGCGCTGTTTGTTTGCCCCGCCGTGGCGGTCGGAGTGTTAAAGTGGCGGCCTGTGTTGGCGGTTCCCGCCAGGGTCAGAATTCCATTTTTTTTACCGCCTGCCTGTTGGCGGATTGGCCGCCGCTTTAACACCGACCGCCAGGGTTGGAATGACCCCCTCAGTTCTTTATGCTACACCACACATACCTTACTCCGGTGCAAAAAAATTGAATCTTCCCGCAGGCAGCAGCAGAATTCCCCGATGCCGAGCTTCTAGTGCAGATCTATGGCACATGATATGGTCCTGCCCAGCCCTCTAACACTTTTGGGAGAAAATACATGACCTCTTGCGTCAGGTCACAGAACTTGCTGATATTGACACATGGGAGGCATGTTCCCTAGGCATATTCAAATGTCGAAAGACACACAAAGTCCTTCTCGCTTCGCCTCCCTGGCGCTTCTCCTTGCAAAACACACCCTCACCTTGCACTGGTGATCCCTGATGGCTCCTCCCCTAATGGCCTGGCGAGGAGCAGCAGAGGAAGATGCCCTACACCACGAGGAAATCTGTGGCCTCCGCAAACGACGATATATATACAGTATATCATATCTTGCCATATGTAACAATGTTCCTTTATGGACATGTATGAGGTATTTATGACAAGTACACCTATTTCTTTATTGTACTTCCTGACTACTGTTTATGTTGCAGAATCCTGAGTACTTACGTGTTCCATTGTGAGAACTGCTTATTCTTGCAGAGTATTAGTAACTTGTGTAACGTTCTGACTACTGTTAAGGTAGCAGGGTATTACTGACGTGTAATGTTTGGTCTAATAATGTTTTGTGCAATACAGTTTATTTTTACATAGCTCAGTGTTGTGTTTACTTTGTGGTGTACATCTTGCGTCACGTGTGTTGTGTGTGTTGTGCAAACGCTTTACACATTGCCTCCGAGTTAGGGCCTGACTGCTCGTGCCAAGCTACCAAGGGGGTGAGCAGGTGTTATCTTGGATGTGTAACTCCCTTGCCCTGACTAGAGTGCGTGGGTTCTGCCTGAATTAGGTGCATACCCTAGCCAACCAGAAACCCCATTTCTAACACCACTGCATAGTCCCTATTAGCCGCAGTGGTTCTCTCCACCCTCACATGATTATATCACAAAGTGCTGTTCCTACTCTGCTGAGAATTGCATTTCTCACAGTCCGCAAAGCAATTTCCCTCTTCACCCTTAACTAGACGAATTCAGCCATATACTCCCCTACCATTCCTTACATACTCTCCATTCCTGGTTCCTGTGCCGTACCCCAGTTATTGTATTTTGACAGCAACCCGTGAATTTACAATGCTACACATAACATGCACCATCAATTTATTGTACTGACTTTATTGAACCGACTTCTTTGTCTCCAAAAATGCATTGCTATTTGAGATTTTTAATGATAGGTATGTATGTTGCTTCTTCCTTCATGCTATGTAACTACTGTCATGTATGACCCCAGCCTTGTTAATTCATAATCAATAAAAAGATTTGAAAAAAAGGTGACTTGTTGCACTGCCCTGCGCCACAAAGCCTATAAATATGGGCCCTGAATCCAATTCCCAGCTGAGCTGCCACTCTCCAGCAAATTATGTGATCTTGGCCACATCTCATTATCTTCATGTGACTTGGCTGTATTATCACCAAAAAACCTTAACTGTTTCTAAATAGGTGTAATTAACTATTTAGTTCTATCTACATACAGAGTAGTGCACATTATCTGTTGTGTTGGTGAGAGTGACCATTTCATAGATATATTCTACCTTTTTTTGTTTCCAATAACTCATAGTCGAGTAATAGCATTAGGCTAGCAGGTGTCTCTTTTCAATTCAAGCAACAGCACTGTCTCTAAATCCTTTTAGAACCTGCCTAAAGACATCTTTCAGTATCACAGCAGCCTCATGTTATCATAAAAAACCTAAATAAAAATTCAGGCATACAGTATATCTATACCTAAAAGGACTTTGGGTCAATCTTATTCATCCATTGGGCTGTTCATCATTCATTCAAATTTTGTTTTGGTTTGCTTGCATTTTGGCAGCATGTTCCTGATCACATGTGCCTAACCACCTAAAAAAGTTCACTTCTGTGCCTTGTTGCCAGATGTAGCATGCCGTTTGCATGTCGCAAACTGCAAAAATCGCAGTTTGCACCATGCAAACGGCCTCACGCGATGCACATTCACAAATTGAGAGTCGGTACCGACTCGCAATTTGTGAATGCGACTCGCAAATAGGAAGGGGTGTTCCCTTCCTATTTGCGCATCGCAATACAGAATTGCTTTGTGACCGCGAATGCGGTCGCAAAGCAACTCGCATATACCACCAGTGTCACACTGGTGGTAACTCATTCGCAATAGGGAAGGGGTCCCCATGGGACCCCTTCCCCTTTGTGAATGTCGACAATAATATTTGTTCAGATCAGGCAGTGGTCCTATGGACCACTGCCTACTCTGAAAAAAACGAAACAAAATGGTTTCGGTATTTTTTTCATTTTGCAACTCGTTTTCCTTTAAGGAAAACTGGCTGCAAAATGAAAAAAAACAAAAACTGCTTTATTTAAAAAGCAGTCACAGACATGGAGGTCTGCTGACTTCAGCAGGCCACCATCCCTGTGAGTGCAGGGACTCGCTATGGGGTCGCAAAATGCGACCCACCTCATGAATATTGATGAGGTGGGTCTTTGCGACCCCATAGCGAGTCGCAGACGGTGTCTGAGACACCGTTCTGCATCCGAGATTACGACTCGGAAATTGCGAGTCGGACTGACTCGCAATTTACGAGTCGCAATCTCGGACTTTCCTACATGTGGCCCCGTTCTGGTGCGTCAATGATTTACAATGTGAATGTTTTTTTAATTTCGATTTTTAACTGTTTTCTGTTCAATCTTCCTTGTATGTTTCTACTATGCCTTGGAGTTACAGTAATTCAGCCAAAAGTGCCATTTTTTGCACAAATAAGAATCATCTTTTTCCGTGATATTCATCAAATTACATGCAATTGTTATTTTTTATTTAAAAAATGTATTGTAGGAATTTGGCCAACACGTTAAGGAGGCTGCAAATTTTCTTTCCGTTTTCTTTCTTTTTATTTGCTTAACATATATATTGTAATGCAAATGATGTAAACAACACTTAATCCTATCGAAAAACAGTCAATTGGTTTTTCCAATGCTTATTACATCTGCAGGTAGCATCTCTTTGAGACCATTGTTAAGAAGAGCACAAGAGCATACAAGCCAAGCGACTTCTTTTTGTGTGTCCCACGGGGCTTCTTGTGGGTCTTATATAACATTCATAATTTGCTGCTGTTTATTTTTTTTAACTCCACAGTTACAGGAGGTGGCTTTCCCGGTGGTAATCCTTGAAACATTCTAAGCACAGCTGCACTTTTTTGCAAATTAATATTTAATTTCCAATCAGCCAATTTGACATAATGGCAACTCAGGAACAAAAAATTTTTTTTTTTTTAAGCAGCTGTACTTTTGTAATTTCACATTCTTTACTGGTGGGATCCCACTTGGGTGCAGCTGATAGTACAATAAATGTAGCTGTGTTTACATTTCCTTCCTGCTGTGCATGCTCTTTACTGAAGGTAGAAAAGGTACATGAGGGTGCTTCACAAAGCTTTCTCTATGAGTAACTGAATAGTATTCCTGTGTTAGATGTGAATTGTAATTAGACATGCAGGTCAGCTTCGCAAAGCGTTTTCCATGAGCAGTTGGGACCTATTCTAGGCATAAATAGACCTAACATGCCGTATTCATAACTGTGAATCAAAGTGCTCCTTTTCATCTAAATTGCGTCGGTACCCAAGCTAGACCACAGACAAGGTGGCGATAGGACTCATGTTTTGGCTACCAATTGAAAAGTCCAAAATCGTCTTTGAGAGTTGAACGATACTGGGGAGGTCGTCAACCATTGTCTTTCCCCTCCTCCCACCTCTCTCTTCGGCCTCATCACTTGGAGGTTGCGGAGGGGTGGTTGTCCCAACAGCGGACCTGCAGGCGGGGGCCTGAAGTCCCTGCCGACCGATCAACCACCCGTGCCTGTGTCATGTGCTCTTTTATGGGGAAACCATTTTACTAAAATATGAGGAAGCGTCCATTAGGGCATAATTCCATTAGTCCACCTAGGTATTGTCTCTTGCCACCAACTTTTAGCAAATAGCAGTGCTTTAAATGGGCCGGTACTGTCCGGTACGGAGTACCAGCACTTTTTTATTTTGAGAGGGCGAGAACCTGCACTTCTCAAGAAACACGTAATGCTTTTAACTGGAGAGTACCAGCCCTTTTCAGAATCAAGCAGGTACTCACATACAGGGTACCTGCACTTCTATTTTTCCATTTCAAGCACTGGGAAATAGTATATTTACCCTCTCTGCCCCTGCGAAACGTTTCCTCGGTTGCAAAAGAGAAACCCGTCCCTTACAGAGGTTTGATCATGTAATCCAGAACAAAAAGATTCATCTATAATATGTCGGATCACACCTGAAACTGAATATTACCTTAATTGTGAAATGTCTTCTATATTTTTAACCAACTACTTTTCACGTGTTTGGAAAAACAGTATTAAGGGCCGCATGTACACAATTTAGGAATTGCGATTTCCTGAACGCAATTCCTACCAAATCGCAATTAAGGAATCCCAATTCCTAATGTAAGAAAACTTACACGTTTTCAATAGTGATTCGTAATAGGATCACAATTGACCTACCTCATTAATGTTAATGAGGTAGGTCGTAATTTGCGACCCATTAGGAATCGCTCTGACAGGGAAGATGCCCTGCTGAGGTCTGTGATTGCTTTTTAATAAAGCAATATATATATTATTTTTTTAATACAGCCAGTTTTGCTTACAGGAAAATGGGATGCATTTAAAAAGAAAAAAAAATAAACTTTGAGAGGTGTGAGTGGTTTGTGGAATCACTGCCTGCTCTTAAAAATGTTTTTTTTTTCACATTCTCTAAGGGGAAGGAGTCCCTTGGGACTCGTTCCCCTTTGTGAATGGCTACCACCTCCTTCAAGGAGTCGGCAAAATATGAATGTTTTGCGACCGTAATTCAGTCGCAAAACATTCATACATCCCTTTCAGATTTGGTAGCTGGAAGGGACACCCTAAACACTCCCCTTCCAAATACCGAATTCCAAACACAAATTGCAATTCAGTAACGTGTTACTGAATCGGAATGCGTGTTTTGCACATATGTAAAAGCATTTTTGCAGTCGGAAATGGCCCCATTAGGCCGTTTCCGACTGCAAAGTTGGTTTGTACATATGGCTCTAATTTTCAAACAATGCAACAAAAAGATTCTAATAAGAACAATTTGTTCACTGAAAAAAGGGAGAAATTGGGCCTTCAGCTTAAGCTGAAAATCAACAACAGCTAATATTTGGACAAATGCATGTACGTTTGGGTTTGCGATTTCCTACAGCAAATCTTAGTGATTCCCTACTAGGAAATCGCAAACTGGGATGTATAACAGTGTATTTTGCACTGTTTGCGATTTCCAAAGGGGTTGCAAATGATCTACCTTATCAATATTCATGAGGTAGGTTTGCGACACCATTGGGAATGGCCACACTTACAGGGATGGTCCCCTGCTGGGGACAGCAGACCACCATGTCTGTGACTGTTTTTTAAATAAAGCAGTTTTGTTTTTTAAAATGCAGCCAATTTTCCTTAAAGGAAAACGGGATGCATTTTAAACAAAAAAATGAAAAGTTTTCTTTTTGTTTTTTCAGAGTAGGTAGTGGTCCATGGGACCACTGCTGAAGCAAGAGTTTTTTAACAAAATATTAATGAGTATTCATGTATTCAGAGTACTGAATTTGCGTAGAGAATGTAATAACAGAGAAAATAATGCACGCATTTGAAATTGTGATCACGATGTGTGGCCACCAATATTCACAAACTGTACTTACTAATGGATTATCAAAATTAAATATTGAGTATATGTTTAATTAATGTAGTAATATGTCTTATTAAAGCATATGCATTATGTAATTGCTTTATTAATTGAGAGCCTTAACTTAGCAGAGGTATTGGCCGAGTTGCACGGCCTCATGTCAAGCTGCATTTTCTGTGCTATTTAATAAATAGCCTTCTAAGAGAATTAAATTGTGATTTTCCATGGTAGTATAAATGTGTTCGTAGCTAAAGGTTTTCATGAACTGCTTGCTAGAAGATGCTGTTTTCTCTAAATGTAACAAAATGTATATAATGTGTGTAGAACTGACTTTCTCAGGTGAAGAACAATGGAGACACTGACTAGTGTATAAGCTGCAACAATATTGTTACCTGATGAGCCGAATGACGAGGACATTACAAGAGAAACCAATCAGCGACATGTGAACGGAGAACTGGTAGAATTCATAGATTTGATATTTTAGTTTTATTGGACAAAGTGTGAACATGCAAATCCCTTGACCAAGAGGGACTTGGAAAATAGTTTTAGAAGGTTTAACTTAACATGAGTGCACCGAGAGAAGACGTTCAATCGTTCATTAGCCCATTTTCTATCTTGCTGAAAGGCCGCCATTATTTTCTTGTTCGTCTTGAGAAGAGACGTGCTAACCTTTAATGCTTAAAGACTTTGCCCTTTCCGAATTTTGATGCTGAATCCTGAATCCTTGCTGACCAGACTGATGACCTGAGGATGAAGACTGACACTGCTTGCTGATCCATACTGAGGATAGGTTCTATGAATTAGAATAATGATTATATGGTCTATTTGCTTTTGTTCGTAGGTACCAACCGCAATATTTTGACAGAGCCATAGTTAGACGTTTTTCCAAATTTGTGTTGACTTAATTGCTTTGCACAAAGCCCAACATGCCAATTCTAATCTGGTGTTAGATAAGGAGTTCATAAATTAAATTTGATAGGGAATAACAATCTGATGTATTTTCTTTGTTGAAACTAAATGTGTATGATATTGTATGCATAGTTATTCTTGCTATTAATTTAAAATTAAAATGTGTAGTAGCGCAAGCCTTGATTAGATTGCATTTCTTTCGCCGCTTTGGACAGCCAGCGATGTTTCTGTATGTTATCATTTGATTTTGAGATTATCTTACATGACCTTAGCGTTGTTAATATAGGGAAATAAACATTCTAACCTTTACATAAAGGTGTGGTTATTTATGACCCGAGGTCATGGTGTGTGACAATTAGTGACTCCTATTGATTATTGATTGCTATTGATTATCATTGATTATTGATTTTACTGATTGGTTATTGATTTTGACCTGCCTGTACTGAATCTATGGTGGAGTCAAAAGGTTAATCGACCTATTTGCATCCCCTTGTAAGTTTACCTATTAAGGTCTGACGCGCTAACAGAGATGGTTTGTCTCCTTAAGAGCCCATCACAAACGTCCGGTACAGAATAACAGGTATTCACAGAGATAGCAGAGACGGATGGTTTGTCTCCTTAAGAGCCCATCATAGACAGCTTGATGGTTCTTATCCTTAAGAGCCCATCGTAGGTGTTCCCAGAGATGGTAGTGGCTTGATTATTTGGTATTTTGAGAATTCACTATCATTGAGATTTGGATTTTATTTTTAATAATGCTAATTGGAGAGAAAAAGTCCCCTTGAGTCCAGAGATGACTTTCCCAGAATCCTGGAGCCCACCAATGGTTGTTTGAGGATGTTCTCGGCGTTCTAATGATAATGTGAATGAAGTAGGTTTTGCGCTTGCACAGCTTATGCAAATCGCAGGTGAATTGTGATGTTTCTGAGGGTTTAGGGAGTTTGCGTACTCCAAATGAAGTTGTAGAAGGAGTGTGCGTACTCCACAGTGTAAGAGTAGGGAAGTCGTCGACTGTCACATAAGTGTAGCGCTTTGTGCAGGAAAAAAATATCCACGTGGTTGTTGATGTACGGACCCTGCGTGGTCTAAGACTCCGGAGTATATTGAAAAGTGTATGAGACACTTGGTTTATGTTGTAATTTGACTGGTTTAGTAGGTTGATCAGGCGTGGTCGACAAGTCAGAGTGTGAGTCAAACTAAGTGAGAGAGAATTTCGACTGAGATCTGGCGAGTTCTAAAGTACACTAGGACCGATCCACTGATCAGTTGAGAGTAAAATTTACAGGTCGTATTTTGCTTGCGAATCAGGGAAACTGAGAAAGAGAGAGTAGCTACAAGAGCGGGAAAAACCGTCAGTGAAAAATCCGTAAAGTTTCTGAAGCGCTTGTGATTCCTTACCTGTAGTAAACCAGCAAATTTGTTTTTTCGGTTTTAATTAGTGCTCGCAATATATTGCATTCGTTTTGTATGAATCTGAGAGTAGGGGGACAAGCCACAAGACTTTGTCAGCCGCAGTACGTGTGAGTGTAATGTCAGTAGAGCCGCGCTGGGACAGGTAGGTTAGTGAGACGGGTCGCGCACGGATTGGCAGCCGTCCGTGAAGCGCAATTGGTTGAGGAGGTAGGTGAAGAGAATTCTGGGATTAAAAGTCACTTCCTGATTTGATTTTGAATAAATAAAGGTCGAAAAGATTACATTTTTCAAGGCTTTAAAGAGTGCTTTAAGGGGAGATACGTACATCACAACGAGTATAGGGGAAATTACACCGCCAGAAGGTACACCAGCTTACATTGCAATGGGGGAAAAGGGTGTTGCGCCATGTCTTTGGCTAAAGCAATGGTGCAAAGCGACTGAGAAAGATGGGAATTTAGAGTTTCCCACAAATGGGACATTTAATTTGAGGAGTTTAGAGAATATGAGGATGGTGCTGTATGATCTAAAACCCTCTCCGAGACCAGCACAGTTTGAGGCACTAGCTATTTGGGAGATAGTAGCTACACAGCAGCAGCAACAGAAATTCGAGAGGAGAATGAGAAAAGCAGAGAAGATGCTAGCGGAGGCTAGATGGGATCATGAGCAGAAATTTTGGAGAAAGGAAACATTACAGGGGATTAAGCTATTTCCAGCAATCACTCAAGACGTTGATAAGGAAGGAAGGAAAGCTACTAGAAAGACAAACAGAAGCCCTTCCGAGAGTAGAGAGGCTAGAAAATCTTCGACAATAGAGGAAGAGTCAGATGATGATGAGTTTCTTACACAGTTATTGAGAATTCGCCCACCACCATATGCAGCTCATGAGAGTGGTCCAAGTACCAGTGCTGATTATTCAGCTCTGGCACAGATTAATGGGATAAGGAGTTCAGTACGGGTCAATACTAGCCTGACACAGAGTCTGATGCAGAGTAGTGTTAATGCACCTATTACTCAAGTAGTACAGAGTCAGGTGACGCAGCCGCAGGTCCAGAGAATTTACCCTGATATACCTATTATGGAAACTGCCACAAACTTAATGGTGCCTACAGAACAGGTTTATCCGAGACCGATGTTGGTTTAGACAGAGCCAACTCCATTCTTGCTACCCAAAGTACAACCACAGGTAATGCTGAAAGACACTCCAGTGACAGGGACACAGTCAGAGATGTCTCCGATGATGAATCAGACTATGGGAGTTACCTTTCCACAGAATTTAAGTACTAGACCAACCCCAGATGCAATATCTTTGCCTATCACTGTTGGTCCAGCTGTACCCTTGTATGCACAACAGAAACCTAGTACATGTGAACAGGGTGTAATGACCCAGGATGCAATCTTTTGACGGTTCGAGATCACTACTAGGCTTTAGTCCATTTGGAGGTCCTCCGGATGCCGTGATAGGGTCAAGCGCCAGTCAGAAATTGAACTTACAGACACCACAGACCCCAAATACACTTGTGCAGCAGGTGCCACAGGCACAGGCTAATAACATTTCATTACAAGGTTTAACAGCCCATCAATTGACTGAATGGTTAGACAAGCTGAATACCCCACAGAGTGCTCCAAAGGGCAAGGAGTACTTGAATTATGCTAGGCTTAGCATGGAAATGGGTGAGCTTGTGTGAATAGGTTAGAATCATACACAGAACCAGAGTTGAGATATCTGTGCCCAAAGATCACAAGGGAAGTGAGCCATGTGCATCAGAAGCTAGCAGACTTGGCAGGAAAGTACGGCATAGAAATAGAGAAAACAAAGCATTTGAAAAGGAGTTACAGATTAGATTTTGAGACTAAAGATTTTGAACACATGAGATCAGCCAGAATGAAAGCACACCTTAGGGAATTGCTTCAGAGTGCACAGCTTTGGGGAGCATTAGACAAATGGGAAGGCAGAAGGGTCAAGAAAAGAAATAAGAGAAAAAGAGATTCTGTAGAACTGACTGCAACTATGCAGCAGGACAAGGACCCAATAAAATTTTTACCAATGAGAGAGATTCTGGGATGGAATTTTGGTCACGTCCCTTGGAGTAGAAGTGGCATTCTGTCATTTACAAATGATTATCCAAAATTGAGAGAGAAGCCAGTGAAATGGTACCAGCAAACATACAGGTTTGTGAAACTTGCAAAGTGCCTTTGGGAAATCTTTGAACACTCTGTTAGAGATAGTAGTTCCAGCTGATTTGTGGATGAAGTGTAAGAGAAGTGTGGATTGGCCAACGAGAGAGCCAGAGAGAGACAAAATTACAGGTGCTCCGTCTCCTGAGGTAATGACATATTATTACAAGGTGATTGAATTCCTGAAGACGAGAATTTTGCCTAAAGACATTGATTGGCAGAGAATCGATAGGACAGCTAAGGAAACCAAGGAGTCAATACATGCATATTGAGAGACTGTTACATGCGTTCAAGCATTACAGTGCTACAGAAACTATTGAGCTGAAAGATATGATTCATTTTGTGTTCAGATTTGTGGAAGGATTGAGACCTGAAATTAGCCAGATGATTAAGAGTCATTTGATTTGCTGGCAAGCAAAGCCTATTGATGAAGTGTTGCAGTATGCAAAATACTGTAGTGATGAGATCAAATTGAAGCAGAGAAAGTTGAAAGAGAGGGCGATGGTGATGCAGATTAAAGCTGCACAAACAGGAATGCAGGGAACTTTTCCACAGCAGCTACCGAAGCGACAGCAGGGAAACATGGCATTCTCGAATCAGATGAGAGGTAGAGGTCGCAGAGGTAATGTCAACAGTGGTCCAGACATGAATGCTGGAATGGTTCAGAATAATGTGCAAGGAATGAAGAAATTGTTGCCTTGTCATGCTTGTGGAGCCGTCGGACATTGGAAGCGGGAGTGTCCAATGATGTTGCAGGAAGAGGTTGTTCAGCAAAGTAATGACATCAATTCGTTTAAGTACAGGGTTGAGAGGTCCAAATCCAAATTTTCAAAATAATATGAATCAAATGCAAGGTTTTCAACCCATGCAGCAGGTGCAAATGTCACGTGTACAAATAAGACAGGTACAGCTGATGCAACAACAGGTTCCCATGGTACATAGACAGCAAATTTAACCCCCAGTCCCAATTCAGCCCCAAAGGAACAGCAGCAGGTGATGCTTCCTCAACAGGTCACAGGTCAGAGGTTTAACCAGAGTAATAACACAGTGCATCTATTCCCATTACACAGTGAGATTGGAATAAACGATGATTGGGCGAGCGAGAGTTCAGAGGAAGATGAATGTGTACTTGCAGCTTCCTTAGAAGTAGATCAGAGAGGTTCCTATGTAAAAGGAACAGTCATGGGTCACAGAGTTTCATTCTTAGTCAACACAGGAGCTACACGCTCTACAGTGAGAAGTGCAGAGGTTTCAAATGTGCCCCTTTCAGGAAAAATGGTCAAAGTTGTAGGAGTAGCTAATAAGTTTTTGACCAACCCGATTACAGATCCAGTTCAAGGTGAGATTGGCAACTTCCAGGGAATGCACAAATTTGTAGTCTGTGACTCAAGTTCAGTATCCCTACTGGGAAGGGACTTACTGTGTAAAACAAGGTGCTCGATTACCTGTTCAAATGATGAAATTGAGATTCAGACAAATAGCCAGGATGAAGAAGACCCAGCACCAGAAACAGAATGTGAGACAGTAGAGGAGGAATATCCTCTGATTAATTTCTTCCCAATGTTTACAGTGAAGGAGCTTCACCCTGATTTACAGGGAACAGTTAAGGAGAAAGTGTGGGATCTGACAGGGAAAGAGATAGGTCTGATAAAAGGAGTTGAGCCAGTTAAAGTTTCAGTGAAGCCGAATGCAGTTTTTCCGCAGATTCCCCAGTATCACATGCCACAAGATGTCCTTATGAAGGTCGCCCAAATAACTGCAGATTTTGTAAAGCAAGGGGTTTTGAAAGAAGTGTTGAGTAGCCCATGTAATTCACAGATAAGGGGTTTGCAGAAGCCCTGTGCGGAAGTCCGAATTGTCCAGGATCTGAGAAAGATAAATGATATTGTGATCAAATGTTGCCCCGTTGTACTCAATCCAGCTGTAATAATGTTTCAAATTCCATGCAATGCTGAGTGGTTCACTGTCACTGATTTGTCATAGGCTTTCTTTTCGGTGCCTCTTCAGGAGGACAGTCAATTTCTCTTTTGCTTCAAGTTTTTGGACCGAGTTTATTGTTGGTGTCGAATTCCTCAAGGGCTTTCAGAGTCACCTTCCATATTCAATCAGCTCTTGAAAAATAATTTGGAATCATTGGAATTGCCTTTCTAATCAGCCTTGGTACAGTACATTGATGACTTGCTAATTGCGTCTAGGACAAGGGACGAGTGCAAGTACAACACAATTGCCCTGTTAAACCACTTGGGAAAGAATGGTCATAAAGTGTCACCACTTAAATTACAATACTGTCAGAAAGAAGTCAAATTCTTGGGTCATCAGATTGAGAAAGGATCAAGGGAAATATCCGGAGAAAGAGTTACAACCATACTGCAGATGAAACCGCCAACTACACAGAGAGATGTCAGGATGTTCTTAGGGATGATAGGCTACTGCTGCCAATGGATTTCCAATTTTTCAATTATTTTGAGGCCACTGCAGAAGCTGACTCACAAGGAGGTCACTGATCCCATAGTGTTAGACCAGGCTGGCATGAAAGCGTTCACTGAATTGAGAGAGAGCATGTGCAGAGCTCCAGCTTTGGGTATGCCTGATTACACAAAACCATTCACATTGTTTTGTCATGAGCGTGATGCATGTTCTTTGTTTGTCTTGACACAGGTCCATGAAGGTGTAAACCGCCCAGTAGCATATTTTTCAGCTACTGTGGACCCAGTCACAGCAGCCTTGCCAGGTTGTTTGGGTGCAGTTGCAGCGGTTGGACAGAGCCTTTCACAGTGTGAAGTTATTGTGATGGTTGTGTTGACAGTTATGGTCCCTCACTCAGTTGAGGTTCTCCTTACCCGCACCAAGACTCAATATTTAACCGGTGCAAGATTGACCTGATATGAAACAAGTATTTTAGGTTCACCAAACGTGTCATTGAAAGGATGTACAGTGCTGAACCCAGCAACTTTACTTCCAATTGAAAATGTTGAAATTGAAAAGTTGGAAGACATTGAGCATGATTGTCTTGAATTAACTGACTTTTGTACAAAACCAAGACCTGACATTAGAGATACTCGAAAATGACCAAATTGTTTTTGTTGATGGTTCTTGTCTGAGAGACAACACAGGGACACTGAGAGCAGGAAATTCCGTATGCACAATGTTTGGTATCCTGGAAGCGTATTGGCTTCAAGGACTTCTGCCCAACTGCCCAACTAGCGGAACTGGTAGCCCTTATTAGAGCGTGCCATGTTTCTACTCAAATGAAAGTATCAATCTATACGGACAGCCAGGATGGATTTGGAATCGTCCATGATTTTGGCCAGTTGTGGTCACAGAGAGGTTTCATGACCTCTTCTAGTTCACCAGTGAGAAATGGTGAGAGAATTAAAGAATTGTTACATGCTATCCAAATGCCTGAAGAGAGTGCCGTGGTAAAATGCAGTGCACATCTGAAGTCACAGGACTTTGTGTCCAGGTGAAATGGATATGCGGATCAAGTTGCAAGGTTTTGTGCATTGAACTGTATATCATTCAAAGCGAAGTGGGAATTGTTGACTGAAGAAGATGAAACATGTTCAAGTTATGCATTGAAAGTAATTGATACATGGAGGAATTGAAAATGTTACAGAATAATGTTGGCAGGGAGGAAAAACGTTCATGCCCCAAAATGCAATGTGTACAAAGTCAATGTGAATTGTGGATCTCAGAAGAGGGTAAAATGGTTTTGCCAAATAGCCTGTTGTATCAAATGACTAGGTATTGTCATGGTCAAGCACATGTTGGGAAGGATGCCATGATTCATCTGTTCAAACATGATTGGTTTAACCCGAAATTTAGACAAGTTGCTGAAGCAATTTGCCATCGTTGTGTCATTTGCCAACAAATGAATGCGGAGAAGGGGACAGTGGTTAATTTGAGCCACATTGGAAGAGCAGGAGGTCCATTCAGCAGAATGGTGATTGTTTTCATCTTTAGTCACTGGATTGAAGAGTACCCTACACGAAGAAATGACAGTCTCACAGTAGCGAAACTACTGCTTAGGGAACTGATACCACGTTTTGGGGGTTATTCTAACTTTGGAGGAGTGTTAATCCGTCCCAAAAATGACGGTAAAGTGACGGATATACCACCAGCCGTATTACGAGTTCCATAGGATATAATGGACTCGTAATACGGCTGGTGGTAAATCCGTCACTTTTCCGTCACTTTTGGGACGGATTAACACCTCCTCCAAAGTTAGAATAACTCCCTTTGGGTCCACAAACTTGAAATGGCCTGATGCATTGCCTTTAGTTCTGATGACCATGAGAAACACACCGGACAGGAAGACAGGATTGTCGCCGCATAAGATCCTTATGGGTCGAACCATGAGGTTGCCAGCGGGGCCTGCAAATGCACTTGTCAACATTACAGATGATATGGTGTTGGACTACTGCAAAGGTCTGGCTGATGTGGTTCACTCTTTTTCACAGCAGGTGGAAGCCACCACACTGCCACCGATTCATGACCCAGGGCACAATCTGAGAGCTGGGGACTGGGTCGTGGTCTGGAAACACGTGAGGAAAACATGTTTGGAACCTCATTGGAAAGGACCTTTTCAGGTAGTTCTGCCAACTACCACAGCTGTGAAGTGCGCTGGAGTACCGAATTGGATACACACCAGTCACATGAAGAAAGTGGCATGTCCACTGGACCATGAAGAAAGGTTGTTGAGGGTACCAACGACGACAGAACAAGTCTGAGGGCTGGAAAGAGAAGAAAGGGGAACTGAGACAGGATCTGAGCCCATTGAAGACGGTTCAGTCACTCCTGTGAGAGACGAAGGAGAAAACATCCAAGGAGTTGACAGTGAGCCTATCTCAATTGAGGCAGCAGGAGAGCCTAGTCAGAGGAGGGCTTTCCCAGAAGGAGACAATATTGAGAGACAAACAGAGCGATTGCCAGACTCTGAGGGGGAAGGAGTTGAGGTGCACTGAAGCCAATGTGATCTGACTCCTCCTGAACCAGTTGCAGGTTTCAAGTTCAACACAGAAGAGAACACTGACGAAAGGTCCACTGAAAGGGGATAAGTGGTTGGAGTCACCAGCAAAGAAAAAGGAAGTAATTGTTGAAACTACAATTGAGGAAGAAGTAGACACAACAAGGAAAGAAGATCTGAGTGAAGGAGAGTTGCAAGGAGATCAGAAGTTGAAAAGGAAGAGAATAGCAAGTCGAAGATACGCGGGTCCTGAATCGGCGTATGCAACTACAAGTGAATGGCAGCAAGAATTTTAGGGGGTCATTACGACCGCCAGGGCCGGGGACCACGGATGCACCGCCAACAGGCTGGCGGTGCATCCAGGCCAATTCTGACCGCGGCGGTAAAGCCGCGGTCAGAAAAGGGAAACCGGCGGTTTCCCGCCGGTTTTCCCCTGGCCTGAGGAATCCTCCATGGCGGCGCTGCAGGCAGCGCCGCCATGGGGATTCCGACCCCCTTACCGCCAGCCTGGTTCTGGCGGTTTTGACCGCCAGAACCTGGTTGGTGGTAACGGGTGTCGTGGGGCCCCTGCAGTGCCCATGCCAATGGCATGGGCACTGCAGGGGCCCCCTAACAGGGCCCCACCAAGATTTTCAGTGTCTGCATAGCAGACACTGAAAATCGCGACGGGTGCAACTGCACCCGTCGCACCCTTTCCACTCCGCCGGCTCCATTCAGAGCCGGCATCCTCATGGAAGGGGGTTTCCGCTGGGCTGGCGGGCGGCCTTCTGGCGGTCGCCCGCCAGCCCAGCGGGAAACTCAGAATTACCGCAGCAGTCTTTTGACCGCGCAGCGGTATTCTGACGGCGGTACTTTGGCGGGCGGCCTCCGCCGCCCGCCAAAGTCGGAATGAGGCCCTCAGTCTTTTTTGTTTTGATCGAGACATTCCAGGTCAATATTTTGGCACTTGAAGAAATCTGATGAACTGAGCTGTTGAAATAACCTGAGAAGATTTTTGAGAAAGAGACTGTTGAAAGTAACCGGAAAAGGCTTTGATAACCTGATTTGACTTTTTTGAAACCTGTTTTTGACAAGCTGCTTACCAATTTTGACAAAAGGATCCTAGAAGAAAGACTGGGAGCTGTAAATAACTGCTGAAAAAAGATTTTTGTTTTTGATTTTGTTGTCTTTTTCCTAAATTTCTCTTCTGCTTTCTGATTTTTTACAAATCATGAGTAACATTAGCCAGCAGGGTAGGAAGGATAGGTGCTGTAAATACATGGTATTGGTTTGGCAATTACGTGTGCAATATTGTGTGTGATATTGATTGTCGGTATGGAGCCAAGCCAATCATACTTCCGCTTTCGGGACAACTACTGCACTAACAGCAATAGAGAGGTTTAGGTTTGACGAGAAGTATTTGCATCAAGGTACTAATGCCCAAGGGTAGCTCTCTTTTAATGTCTCTATCCCTTATTGGGTGAGTATGTACAGACGATGGATGCAAGGAATTTTTTTGTCAGTTGAGAAAGGAGTTACGTACCAGAGTCTGCCACTAACGTATGGTATAAGTTGTAGCCTGTTACTAACAAGATTCTATTATCAAGAGTATATTCAATATTTCTATCGAATTTTGACGTTGTGTTTTCTTTTGTCCCTATAATTAGGTAGTTGAATGGAATAGCTAAAAGTAATGACATAGTCTTAGCTAGAGGATTCTTTGAGCCTACCATAACATTTGGCACAGCTTATGCACACCGCAATAATCTGACATGATTGCTTACACCACTAGAGAAGAGCTTCTTAGATCACACTGATTACAGGAGGAAGGCATTAAAGGAGAGGTTAGAGAAAGGCTTAGAAAAAAGAATTTACAAGAAATGATTATGCTTATAGTGCAATAAAAACACAAGGGAAATTAGCTTTAAATGCCCAACATGTAGGTAAGCTTTGTATACACTGGCCTGAATCTCACACTGACACTTTATTTGTGGGAACAAGTGAATGTGGACATGTGTTTTTGTTTCAGAGTAAGTGGACATTTATGTTGAGTGGACAGGATCCGGCAATACCTGGGATATATTACATCTGTGGTCCTAATGCTTATTACCGTCTTCCAAGAGGATGGTATGAGACATGTTATTCGGGAATAGTTTGCCCAGAGATTTTTCAATTAAACGACTGAAAGAAGTTACCGAAAGTTACTGAATTACATCACATGAGACAGAGGAGGGAATCTCCTTCTGGAATAGTGGGAGATATATTTGGAGCAATAATTCCTTCAGTGGGAGTTATTCTGAACTCAATAAAGATTTGAAAGTTGTCTATTATTGTGGATAACATGCAGACACATTTTTCAGGTGCCATAATCCTGATAGATACTGAATTAGCTGCTGAAAGATCTATGACTCTTCAGAATCGTCTTGCTTTAGTGTCAACACCAGGACAGTGCGCGCTCTACGGGCGTCTAGAATGCAAAAACCCAACACTCTCAAGATAATGTAATTTATCCATTGTGATGATATGTTATTGTTTAACCTTTTGCATTTCAGAATTCAATCCAGAAGATTCATTCTTAAGGTGCTTATAAATACAGTTCATTTGCAATGTACTGCTGCAGGCTTTCAGAGTGAGTCAGGGTGTGGTCCCTTTCCAGGGCCTTCTAGAAGCTTTCCCTGCAGCATGCCTGGGTGTGGTTGTGGGCTGGGCCAAGGCTCTATAAAAGGGAGCCAGCCCAGCTCCACATGCTCACTATTCAGAGGTCCCGGTGAAGAGCAGCAGCAACTTCCTGAGCTCCTGTTCCAGTGGCCTACCTTGACCTTCCAGGCCTCTGTGCTTCATACTACAGTGGTGATCCTTAGTCAGGGCGGTAAGGCGGAGGTTGGGCTGGGCCCCCGACCCCGTAATCGAAGACGCTCGAATTCTTGGGCCTAATTTTTTATGTTAATAACATTTTTCTCTTGGGCGTGTAATTGTGCGTTTAGACTTTTCATGGCATTTGTATGCACGCATTAGAATCGGCAAGACGTGCGATTATTTCCTTGTGATTAATTTGTGTTATTCGTTGTGCGCTACCATTCCTTGGCAGTTTCATTGTGGCATTCGAATCGCCAAGACGCGCAATTCTTTCCTTGTGTGTAATTCCTGATCTTCACTGTACGCTACTATTTTCTCCGCAGTTTCATGGTGACATTCAAATCGGCAACATGCGCGATTCTTTCCGTGTGTGAAATTCTTGATATTCATTGTACGCTACCATTTCCAAGGCATTTTCATGGTGGCATTTGAATCGGCAAGATGCGCAATTCTTTCCTTGAGTGCTTTTCATGTTATTCATTGTGCGCTACCATTTCTTGGCAGTTTCATGCTGGCATTCGAATCGGCAAGGTACGCGATTCCTTCCTCAAGTTTTCATTCATGTTATTCATAGTGCAGTACCATTTTTTGACAGTTTCATGGTGACATTCGAATCGGCAACACACGCGATTCTTTCCTTGTGTGCGATTCTTGATATTCATTGTACGCTACCATTTCCGAGGCATTTTCATGGTGGCATTCGAATCGGCAAGACAAGCAATTCTTTCCTTGTGGTTAATTCATGATATTCATTGCGCGCTACCATTTCTTGGCAGTTTCATGGTGGCGTTCGAATCGGCAAGATGCTCGATTCCTTCCTCGTGTTTAATTCATGTTATTCATAGTGCGCTACCATTTTTGGGCAGTTCCATGGTTGCACTCGAATCGGCAAGATGCGCGATTCTTTAATCGTGTATAAATAATGTAAATTACTGTTCGCTACCATTCTAAGACATTTCCTTGGTAGCATTTCGAGTTCACAAGTCGCGTGATTTATTCCTTGAATCTACGTTGTGTGATTTCATGGTGCACAATCCTTTATGGTGTTTATGGTAATACACATATAAAAACCTGCAATGTGCGCAATTCACTTTCCAATGTTTTGAGAAGAACACAACAAGACCAGAGTTCTAGATGTAATGTTATGAGTTCCTGATATGTATTCTTAAATGGAGATTCATATGATTGTTTAGAAATTACTCAGAGTGTTTCCTGATTCTCATGCTAAAAAAAGTACTTGAATCTGAAAGTTCTATTGAACTTTTCTTGTTTCCTCCTCAGGTATTCGGTCATCTAAAGCCTAGTCAGTTTAGGACTATTCTAGGGTTGTTCATATTTTCAGAATGACGAAGCTTAGAGTTATAGCATGGTACTGATTTCATGAGATGTAATTTTGATGTTGTGTGTTTTAACCTTTTGCTTCCTACAGGTCTCCTTCCCAGCTGTTCCCTTCCAAATCCCCTTTTCCCCACTTTGACTCTCTTAGACTCTGTGACAAATCTAACCAGAGTATTGGAGCTGTCTTGTGGTGGAAGTGTTGGGAACGTGCACAGACCCCGAGGATCTGGTGACTCTGACATTTAGACATTCTTTTAGCGAAGGATGGTGGAGTTTGTAGAATGATTAATTCTAGGCATTGTTGCTCATTCATTCCTGATAATAGTAAGGAAATTAGGAGTTTACTTACTAATCTGACTAATGAGAGTACTGACTTGAAAGACTTAAAAGAACCAGGAGTTTGGGAAAAGGTTTTGCTTCAGTGGGAAATTGGCTCAGCAACATTTGGAATGGGGTGTTATTAAGAATCATACAGGGAATATTGATTATTTTGGTTTGCTTAGTTGGGATTTGGGGCAAATGTAAATTATGCAAAATAATTAAATAAGAGGAGGGAAGAAAAGAAAAGGGAAAACTTGTTTAGGGAAAACTTGAAAAAGGAACGAAGATTTGAAAGGATTGAATGACAGAATTTTAGCTGATGCAAATATTTGTGGGGTAAGATTTAGTGTGATGACACGTTTAGTCATCAGAGGAGGGATTGCTGAAGCAGGAGTTTTTTAACAAAATATTAATGAGTATTCATGTATTCAGAGTAATGAATTTGCATAGAAAATGTAATAACATGGAAAATAATGCACGTATTTGAAAATGTGATCATGATGAGTGGCCACCAATGTTCACAAAGTGTACTTACTAATGGATTATCAAAATGAAGTATTGAGTATATTTATAATTGATGTAGTAATATGTCATATTAAAGGATATGCATTATGTAATTGCTTTACTAATTGAGAGCCTTAACTTAGCAGAGGTCTTGGCCTAGTTGCATGGCCTGATGTCAAGCTGCATTTCCTTGCGCGTTTAATAAATAGCTGCCTGAGAGAATTTAATTGTGGTTTTCCATGGTAGTTTAAATGTGCTCGTAGCTAAAAGTTTTCCCATGAGAACTGCTTGCTAGAAGATGCTGCTTTCACTAAATGAATCAAAATGTATGTTATGTGTGTAGAACTGACTTTCACAGGAGAAGAACAATGGAGACACTGACTAGAGTATAAGCTGCAACAATATTGTTACCTGATGAGCCAAATGACGAGGACATTACAAGAGAAGCCAATCAGCGACATGTGAACGGAGAACTCATAGAATTCATAGATTTGATATTTTAGTTTTATTGGACAAAGTGTGAACATGCGAATCCCTTGACCAATAGCAACTTGGAAAATATTTTTAGAAGGTTTAACTTAACGGGACTGCACTGAGAGAAGATGTTCAATCGTTCATTAGCCCATTTTCTATCTCGCCATAAGGCCGCTATTATTTTCTTGTGCGTCTGGAGAAGAGACGTGCTAATCTTTAATGCTTAAAGACTTTGCCCTTTCTGAACTTTGATGCTGAATCCTGAAAACTTGCTGACCAGACTTATGTCCTGAGGACGAAGACTGACACTGCTTGCTAATCCATACTGAGGAGAGGTACTATGAATTAGAATAATGATTATATGGTCTATTTGCTTTTGTTCCTAGGTACCAACCGCAATATTTTGACAGAGCCATAGGTAGATGTTTTTCCAAATTTGTGTTGACTAAATTGTTCTGCACGAAGCCCAACATGCCAATTCTAATCTGGTGCTAGATAAGGAGTTTATAAATGAAATTTGATAGGAAATAACAATCTGATGTATTTTCTTTGTTGAAACTAAATGTGTATGATGTTGTACCTGTAGTTATTCTTGCTATTAATTTACACTGTGAATTAGAATGTGTATTAGCTCACGCCTTGATTAGATTGCGTTTCTTTCGCGGCTTTGGACAGCCAGCGATGTTTCTGTATGTTATCATTTGATTTTGAGATTTTCTTACATGACCTTAGCATTGTTCATATAGGGAAATAAACAGTTTAACTTTTACATGAAGATGTGGGTTAGGGAAGATGACTACGAGATCATGGGGTGTGACAATTACTGACTCCTATTGATTATTGATTGCTATTGATTATCATTGATTATTGATGTTAGTGATTGGTTATTGATTATTGACCTGCCTGTACTGAATCTATGGTGGGAACTTCTTAAATGCGAATCAAAAGGTTCATCGACCTATTCGCGTTCCCTTGTAAGTTTACTTATTAAGGTCTGACGCGCTAACACCACTACCTGCTCTGAAAAAATATTTTCGCTTCCATTCACAAACAGGAAGGGGTCCCCTCGGGACCCCTTCCTATTTGCGAATGGGTTACCACCAACTTGAAATTGGTGGTAACTGCGATTGTTTTGCAACCGTATTCACGGTCGCAAAACAATCTTACATCCCCCTACGACTCATTATGAGGAAGGGACGCCCTTGGCACACCCCTTACAAATAGCGACTCGCAAACCTATTCTGCAAGTCAGTAATACGTTACTGACTTGCAGAACAGGATTGTTAATTGGGGAAACGGCTTTCATACATCTGGCCCTTATTTCCAACCTTGGTGGACTGCATAAAGATGTCGTCATAGAGGGCTAAATGTGAGAGAATGCATTTTACAAGAGATGCAACTAACCAAACAAGCACAGTTAAAGATTGTGTTTTGTGGAACATCATCGTCAGAAAACGGGTTGCGACAACATGATGACATGGAAGTGCGCATACACTATCATGCATGCGCATATGTGTCAGGAAATGATGGCCCTCTTTAATCTTTCTTAACTTTTACTTCACCGCTGATAATGGTGAATACGTAATTAAAGAAATACACATGAACGCACATAGAGAGTAAAGGAATGGCCCGTAGCAAATTGGAGCCACCTGGAGCTCCAGAGCTAGAAAAAAAACAATTATTTTAAGAAAACAAACAGAATGTAGTGCACAACAGCCAGGGGTGGAGGGAGATGTCAATATCGGACCATTTAGGGCAGAGAGCAATGTGGAGCGGGGTACCAGGGCACATCAGGGATCAGATAGCTATGAGTCTGTAGATATTCATCTGATTACTAAGGTCTTCTTCAACATATGGGACTTTTTGTCCAATGCTGATGATATGGCTAGATATCTGCCACCATCTCACAGTTGACATGAACCCAGAGTTTACCCCAGCACAGGATGGGATAGCCTTCACTGGGTTAAACAATGTATGACACAAGACACTTTACCCTGCAGGGGAATGAAAGACTGCATTTCTCTTAGGAACAGCACTGGCAACTCAATCAGGAGATCATTAAGGGGGTGAATAGAGACCTGGCAGTCCATAGAAATGTATAATACAATATACGGGCTCCAAAGGGCTAAAACAGTTAGGCCCATATTTATACTTTTTGACGCAAAACTGCGCCAACGCAGTTTTGCGTCAAAACAATTACCGCCGGCTAACGGCATTTTGGTGCGCCGTGCGGGCGTCATATTTATACTTTGACGCACAGCGGCGCGAACAACACGTGGGAGTCATTATTTTTTATTCACACCGCGGCGTCAAGTCGTAAAGGAAAACGACGTTAACGCGGCGGAAATGACTGTGGGTCGATTTATGACACCGCAAACCGGATATGCGCCGTTTTTTTTACGCAATAGCGTCAAAAGAAAACGCGAACACTGCCAGTTCACCAGAGGAGAGCCAAAATGGATCCCAGATGCCACTACAGACCCCAATAAGATGACAGCAGACCAGGAACCAGCCAGGAGGATCCATCCAAGAACCAGGACACTTATAGAAAGAAAAGAAAGTGTTGCATCAGTGCAGAGGAGCAGGAAATCCTGGTTAAAGAGGTGACGGAACACCAGCACTAACTGTTTGTCACCTCAAAGTTGCCAATCAGTAGGAGAGAGGCTATATGGCAACAAATTGTTGACAAGATTAACAGTGTGGCTGAAGTAAGCAGAACAGTCATCGAGTGCAAGAAACGCTGGCATGGGTGCAAGCGCAGGACCAAGGAAAAGATGGCCAGGAACAGGAAGGCAGCACTACAGACTGGAGGTGGGAGTCCAGCACACCAGGAGGCCCTGGACCACATGGAGGAGATGGTCGCAGCCGTCATCCCTGAGGAGATCGTCACAGGGATTCAAGGACAGGACAGCGCAGACTACCAAGAGACACGCACATGCAGGGTAAGTCGCATGGGGAATTATAATGCAAGAATGTCAACTGTGAGCAGGGGGGGAAATACCTACTACACATTGCATGTAAGTCATCATATACATGGAGTGGCATGGGTAAAGGGGCACGGCAGGGGGGCATGGCCTGCACAAACATAAGCTGGGGCACACCATTACACTACACCAACAACAGTCCCATGGGGGCATGCTGTCATGCCAACGATGGAGCAAAGGGAAAGCCACGACAGGAGGAAAGGGCACTACGTCACACTTACATCCCGGCACTCGTCAGCCAACATACCTCCTACATTAACTAGGGCCCTATTAGCAATCCTCTAGCCAAACCGACAACTGCAATGTAACTGCAACAACAGTTGCCACTACCACCTCTGATCTGTGTGCAGCTCAAGTAGCCAATGGCAGTTACCTCCCCATGGAACATACATACCTAAATTAGGGGGTGAGGATGACAACTGCAACAATCTCCAGAAACAAGACAAAGGCCCCAGTACACTCAAATGTCAATGCCCATAGTTGCCACAAACATCAGCCAATGTAAACAACAATAGGAGTGACACAGCACTATGGACACACCCATGCTGCATATGTCAGGGTCCATCCTGTGCCTGGCTAACAAGGCAACATCACAAATGTCATACTGCTCAGACAACAGCATTGAGGAGGGGACACATGTAACTGGTCACTGAAATACACCTGCACAGTCAGAGGGGGAAATAGGACACTGATACGATTATCAGGGCAATCCAATGTAACACACATTACCCAACATCAGCAGGACACATCAACAATGTCAACATCCATATCACATCATAACATTGCCATGCATAGGATATGCTACATGTCAATTACAATTAAGTTGATGTGAAAGATCAGGGATTGTGCCAGGGCCACCAGAACACCCACAGCCAGTGAAAGGTCTCAACATGAGAATGGATATACACGGAGGGTCAAGTAGGACAAAAAGGTGGCTATTCTCTATTTGGCATAAAGCAACACCTAGAGGCAATGAGGCTGACAAGTCTGAGAACTCAATAACATACATGTAACACACAGGTGGCCCATAGGCCTGAAACAATGCCCATCTGAAGGACTGCAGATATTAATACAAAACAAGATCCCAAAGTGAATTCATCAAAAGGCAGGCACGTCACGTCAAAATTGTCACAACACAGACACACTAATTGTACCGTTTCATTGCAGAGGAAGATGGATCTCCTGCCGATATGCCTGTCCCAGATTTCCCTGATGACATGGATGACGAGCAGATAAACATTCCCCAGGAGACCATCCAAAAGGTCCTTGAAACCCTCCAGACCCCACCTTCAGTCACAAGGAGGAGCACAGAACAAGCAGCCGTCGCAGAGGATCCACCCACCACCCCAATTGTAAGACCTGCCAGCTCCAATACAGCTGAGGACTCAGACGACACTGGCACCAGCTTTGAGAGAACTGTAGTTGGAGTACAGCGGGAGCTGGCCAAGGAGGTGCAGGTGGGGATGCAAAATATGTCAGCCAGCCTTGAGGGGGTGCGTTCGTGCATGATGTCATCTGCAGATCAGGCAGCAGCTATGCAAGCCCTAACATCCATACTGCAAGGACTACAAGAAACTGTCAAGGAATTCACCACTGCAGTAAGGGAGTTGCCACTACACCTCGCACCCCAAACATTCCACTGCATGCACGAATGCAATCATGACTCCCTCAGGGCCGACCTGGCTGCCTACCATCGTGATGTGGCTGCTATTCTCAAGAACCAGCAGATCCTCCTTGCTGCAGTACTGTCCTTAAGACCTTCACAGGGAGCAGCGACCGGGAAGTCTGACTCCACGTCTTCTAACACTGAGGTGTGTGTTGCCCCTTCACAACCAACAACAACAAGGACAAAGCAGGCAACACACACATCAGAAGAAGAAGACATGGAACAGATCACATTCACACGGAAGAGTACCCGGAAGCACTAGTTCCTGCACCATGGCGAACTTTTACCAAGGTCCTACGTTTTGTCAAATGCCAGTCTTACAACAACTCTACTCAATGACTGTTCTGCTAACCACTGTATATCTTGTCAGCATGCCCAGTGAATGTCTCTCTCCTACTAATCGGCAAATCCTGTCCCTCTGCACTGTCTGTAACATCACCCCAGCATGTCAGTAGCATTACCTCCACCCCTTCTGTAGGATCACAATGTAAGATTTCACTAGAACGGCCTCATCAAACATGGACAATGTACATATTGCACAACAGCACTTTTCAATAAATAGCACTTGCACAACAAATATGTCTCTGTGTAATTTGACACATCAACTGTGCAGGAGATAACACAAATGTGCCTGTGTTCTAATCATGTAGCTTGTCAATACAACTGTCCTGACATCATGTAGTTGATACATCTGCACAGTGGCCAGGATTGCATCATAGCCTGGACATCCTGAAGAGAATAACTGATGAAGTGAGAAACCACACACCATCATGCTGTGTTGGACAGAATAATGCTTCCTCAAGGGATATCAAAGTCAACTAATAGTGGCTGATAAATGTTGTCACCATGCAATACTAACACATGGAACTGTGCAGTCTAATCTAAGCAAACACTACAAAACACCGCATGAATTAATCTTTCTGAGTTAACATCCAAATAGGTAATCATGCTGAATAGTGACACAAATGATCTATGTGAGTCATGAAGACTAGAAGACAAGGGTGTTTACAAGAACTCATCTTAGAAGGGGTCCCTGAACATCACACTGCAGTCAGACCTAAAACTGTCCCCCCAATACCAAGTCTGGATTTTCACTTCCAGAGGTGAAAAATATGCTGCATCCAAATATTATTGACCAATTATTAATAATATTTGGAGGCGGCAATATTTTCACTCCTGTGCGTCAGAAAATATGACGCACAAGCTGTATGCGTGAAAATATGACGCATAATGCAAATTATGTATTTTTTATGTCCAGATGATTAATGCAAATTTGCTTTACCTAACGGTGCTAAATGCAAAATACTGGGCTTAGCGAAAGCAAATGTGCCTTTCAGGATGTATGGAAGGCATTCACAGTGCAATAGTAAGGATTGGCCAAAATGGAGATTACTTATAATTGCACACACATGTAGATAATTGCAAATTGCGACTCTCCAAATATGAAAGAGCCAACAGGGTGTCCTTATTAGCTAATTTGTGAGCACATGTATCAAGCTTTTCCTAATTGCAAAATGGCCATTTAGGTAATCAATTGACGCCTAAACAATTTTTGGTGGTAACCATGTGCTAATTACCAGATTATTTAGAAAATAAAATGTTTTACTATAGACATGTAGTGCACACATGCCCCTTAAGCATGTGTGTGCTTCACATGTCCGTAAAAAGTTTTTAATTGGGCTGCAGCAGAGGGGGACTTGGGCCCCCAGCACCCTGGGATTTGCTGTTCCTGACTTGCTAATTAATCAACGGTTTTCCCAATTTCTGTACTGCTAAACCATTGGCAGCAGGCCCATAGATGCAAATTGAGTATGATTCTCTTTTTGCAAATCAGTAATACCATTTGCCTATTTGAATTTTTCCATATTACTGCTTTAGAAAAATCAGACATACCATTTAGCATTGATTTAATAGCAAATTCTTAAAGTTCCATATGTTATAATAGCAATTAGGTTTTTGATGCATGTGGCCCTTAATGCATTACCTGGTTTAGTGGCATGTTTCAATCTTCATGCTAGGTTACAATTGGGACACTACTGTGATAGGCTGCTTGCAACCACTTTGGTGATTGGTGGTGTATGTTAATATGTGAGACATCATACTGCAGCTGACAATGCACCACTACTTCCTTAGCTGGAGTTTGACGGTTGGCTGACGCACTAGTTGACCAATTGTCTGGGCTACATATATGTCTTGCAGAATTTGGCCATGTTTGCCATCAGAAGATAGCAGTGTAACGTACATGGGTACGATACCTCAATGCCTATGCCTCACTGTGTGTGCAGTGGCCACTAATGTAGTTGTAGGCCCAGTGTGTGTGCATCACAAGATGCATTATAGCAAATTTGCTTGTAGTATGTGTAGTCAATGTGTCCATACCATAGATGCAAGTCAATGTGGAAATGTGTTAGGACATGTGTGAGTCATACATGTGGCAACATCCATTGTGTGGCCTACCAAGGTTTTGGGTAAGGTAGACACCACAAATGGAAAAACATGCACCAGATGGATGGCTGACATTTGGTAATGAGAATTGGCCACAGTAGGACCTTCCTATTGTCCTGGATATTTGTAAACTGCTTCTAGGGCACTTGTTGGTGACTCTGACAGTGAGTCAGGGAAAACCCTTGACGAAGTGGGTACCTTGTAATTGTGCCAGAGAGCCAAAGGTGGAGCAGATATGTATTATGAGGCCACAGTTGATGACATATAACTGAGCCACACCTCTCCAGTGGATGTGGTGTACCAGCATCTGAGGAAGCCCGTGTCCACATATTTCCTGTGATCAATTGCACAGAGGTGTCATGTTCATGTGTGTGGTCCAATGTTGATCCTGTATCAACTGTTAAGGTGTATGTTGTCACTGTTACGTCCAGGTCTCATCATGAGTTAGTGGCAGCTAATCGTGTATCTAATGAGTATCTTTGGGAGATAAATGTGAGTAAAGTCATTGAGGACATGGTAACCTACACGTGGATGGTCCCACCCTGTCACTGAAGACGTGTAATGAGACTTTCAACTGGGCAACCTTGGTGTGCTGAGTGCGAGAATGTCTCAGGTGTCAGGATCCGGCATGTGTCATTGCAACATTTGTACTCAGGTTGGCCTCTGTGGATGCAACTGCATCTGGGAACATCATAGCCTCTGTGCAGAATAATATGGCTGCTATTCACCACACACGGGCCATCTCTATTATTTGGACAATGTTACTCAGCGTGTGAACTGTCAGGGTCCTAAAATGTGTAGGCTTTTCATAGACATTATCTGAGGTTGCTGGTTCTGCTGGAGGCCACGTACACCATCCCAGGCTATGGGCCAGGTACACTGTCACACTTTGTAGTTTAGGCATTAATGAGGCCCAGACAAGGGATGGGGCATGATTTAGCTATTCAAGGGCACTGTAACAAATATGGTACAAATAAAAGTCAGATGATGCAATACAATGTATTTGAGTATACATTGATGAGGCAAATGACAAATTAGCCTCTGAGGAATGAGAGGTTTTGAACAGCAAGTGTGGTCCATATGTGGCCACCTGGAATCTTTAGGGTGACCCACGGACAGGTGCCAGTCAGGCTGACAGGATGCAGGGTCAATCAGGATCCAGCTCTTTCACAATTGACATGATCAGTGGTCTGACTAAGACTGGTCGGAGGGAGCAGTAGACAGTTGACATGTCAAACTGTGTATGTCCTGTGTTGTTTTGAAGGTGACACATGAACCCAGATCCAGTGTTACACGGCTACATTCGTAGCAATGCTTAACGGTGTATTTGCAAAAATGTCAACATCTATGCTGTTGGAGGCATCAGCAGGGACGGTGCATGTAAATTTGGGTGGTGTGCATGGAGGTGATCACTGGTGTGGCCTCCATCAGTGTCTCACAACTCCTGTCGGATGAGATTTGCTTTCAAATGGCCTACAGTACCTTTCACACAGGAAGCAATCTACAGGTGATACCAGGCCTTATAAACTCCAAGGCAGTGTATTATTTGAGCTGACGTCCATGCAGTCAGATAGTACTATGACAATGGTATACCATAGGAAAGGGTGTGGCACACTGGATGACTCTTGTTAGTGTGTGTGTGTAGATGAGGGAATATCAGGGTACACATATTTGTATTCCAGGCACCTCTTCAGACAGGTGGGGTGTGACCAGGCGCATGGGTGTGTCAGGATTTTAGAAAAGGGCTGACATGTAGATGGGATGTAATGTGCTGGATGCTTGACATATGTGTGGCACTTGTGCTGTGTATGTTCTGCTTATGTGTAACTCTAGTGACAGATAGTCTTTGCAAAGATTGTATGTAGTTGGACTTACTGCTGTCAAGGGTCTGGTCATACATTCCTGTTCCTGAAGTAAAAGCATGTGAACTGCCTGATGTATGATGCCTATTTTCCCCTACTTGAGTGATGGTGTTTTAGTTGTGTGCCATATGCTGCGATGAACCATGTTTCCAACATGTATGTGTGTAATAGGTGTGGTCCTCAGCTATTGCCCTTCAAAGGTGAACTGTACAGGATGTCGGTCATTTACATTGTGTGTGTATGTGACCGTTGTATGATAGGCATCACATTTGTAGTGGGAGTTTCTGTGTCCTGATTGTTATATCATCAATGCTCCATGAGGCGACACTCTTCTTCTGATAGTTAGAGCTAAAGGTGTGCAGAAATGATTAGCCAGACCATGATGTGGTGTTTCTTATCAGTGTTTATTTACAATAGTTCATAAAGTGGTGATGGTGATTATATTTAAAAGAAATTGTTCACAATGTGTTGTTGCCTACGCACTCCAGCAGCCGTGTTTTGTTGTTCCCCCTCATGTTGCAGGGCAGCATCCTCCTCCTCCTCGTCTTCAGGCATGTATGGGTCTGGTTCCAGGAGGGGAATGTTCCTTCTTATGCAAATGTTGTGCAGGATGGAACATGTTAGTATGATCTTACATACCATCTCGGGGGAATATAGGAGGCTACCACCAGTGATGTCGAGGCAGCGGAACCTTGACTTGAGGATGCCGAAGGTCCGCTCAACAATGCTGCGTGTCCTCCTATGGGCCTCGTTGTATGTACACTCTGCAGCTGTACTCGGGTTGCCAAATGGTGTCATAATCCATGGCTGGATGCCATACCCCTGATCAGCTGCAAGAGAAAATGAATGGGATCATGTTGATGTAGATGGCACTATTGAAAAGACCTTTGATGGCAGTAGTTGTCTTGTGTTGTCTGTGTCTGTTTTGTGTACTAATGTGACATCCTATGCTTGTAGGCTATACCATCTGCATTGTGTTGTTTCCTTGGCTGAGCAAGTGTTTGTCTGCTAACCGTTTGTCAGCAGTATGTTTTGGGATTTTCAGTACAGTTGTCCTCCCTAGCATTGTGACTTGTGATACAGGTGTCCGTGTGTCTTCACTGGGGGTGAGATGATAGTTCCATGCAGAGTTAAAATTGAAAGTGTTGTTAATACGTTCATATCAAAGTACCCTGGACATCCCATACCTTTAGACTTCTGCAATGTATTAATGTAAAGGTCATTGGGACACTTACAATTTGCAAGGTGACATTTAGGCAACCACACTCATTAATGTCTTAACATTAGGCTGTACAGTAAAATCCGATGTGTGACAGGTTCAATGGTGACTTAAGAAACATGGCTAGTGATGTCAGGACCTCAGTGTGTTCCTGTTGACATGTTGCTGTTGTGGCGTATGTGTTGTGTGTCCTAGAGGGTTGCTGTGCAGTGTATATATATGTAGTTTTTTGTACTTACCAACAAGTAGTCCATTGCCATACCGTCCATCCTGGAAGTGTTGATTGATGGTGCAGTGATGGAAGATGAAGGAGCCATGTACACTCCCAGGATATTTAGCTACGATGTTGAACATTCCTTGGTGATCGACAATGGCCTGCACGTTGATGGAATGTGTGTGCTTCCTGTTGCGGTAGAGGTGTTCAGTTGCAGCAGGTGGCACAAGGCGTACATGTGTGCAGTCGATTGCACCAAGGACGTGTGGGAAGCCACTGATTGCGTAGAACCCCTGTTTAGTTTCCAGCTGCTTCTGCAGTGTGTTAGGGAAGCAGATGTGGCGGGGTGTTAGTCGAATGATGGCGTCCAGTACTTTGGGCAAAAAGGCGGAGAATGATGGTTGTGATATTCCACCAACCAGGGCACCAGTTGTTTGAAAAGAGCCACTTGCCAGCATATGAAGTACGGCAAGCAGCTTTGTTTCTTTTGGGATGGTGCGGGGTGTCACCAAAGTGGGGGCCAACTGCTGTTCAATGTTTCGCAGCAGCTGCTGAATGGCCTGCCAGTTCAACCGGTACCTCTGTATGATGTTGTGTTCCCTGAGGCCCTGAAGGGTTGTTCTTGGGCGGAATATCCTCTCCTGCCTTCTGCGCTGCCTTTGGGGTCCCTGCTGGTTTGTTGTAGCTGCTGTTGTTGTTGCTGGGCTCTGCGTCTGCGTGCACGCTGGATAAGAATCACCTCCATGGCTCCCTGTTGCTGCTCTGCTGTTTGTTCTGTGTGTTCTGATTAAATACAGGTGTGTTTGCCCCATTTTAACGCCTGCCCTGACCCAGGCGTTAAATTTTGACGCAAATCGGGCTGTGCGTCATTTTCTGGCTCCGCCTCCCGGCCGTGCGTCATTTTTGCCCGAAAGCATAAATACGACGCACGGCCGTTTAAGCCATTTTTTGGACGGGAACGCCTACCTTGCATATAATTAACGCAAGGCGGGTTGCCGCATCCAAAAAATGACGCACACGGCGGAATTTTGTCGTCCGCGGGCTCAGGCGTCAAAGTTTAAATACGGGGCAACGTTTGCGCTGATTGTGCGTCAAAATGTTTTACACACAATCGGCGCAGACGGAGTATAAATATGCCCCTTACTTTTTTGACCAGGGCCTCAGACACTCACATTCAGAAGAGCCTGGGGAAGGGACATGGAGGGAGACACAGTGCACAAGAGGACATTTACATCTATTGTTTCTGTTGAGCATACAGAAGTCAACTTAAAGATTATGTACTGATGTAAGTGAACACCACAGAGGTTGTGGCTGCCCACATTTTCAAAAATTTACCCCATCTCTTGGCATTGATCTCTCCAAGCAGAAGCATCTTTTGGAGCCCTGCCACTGGTCCTTTAGCTACTTGACTCCTTCCTACTCTATGGGTAAAAAATGGTCCCCAGTCCCTAGCTAAGGCCCCAGCAGAGACCTAAAGGACAAGGCTGCGGAGTGAGGGATGTAAGTTCAAAGGCCCGGGTGCACATCCTTGTGAAACAGATATGATGATCAGAACTCAATAAATCTCATTAATTTCTCATATCTGCCCATTCTAAAGGGACACTGAAGACAGACTTCTTCATTGGTGTCATGTAGGCACCAGCACTTAGAGTGCACTCTGGGAAGAGGACAAGGTGTGCTCTTCACTGAAGCCCCATAAGGAGAGAATCTCTGCTCCTACTCGACGTTTGAGATTTTAAATAGACCCTGCTATGGTGTTTCCTTCATGTGGACTTGTGTGCTGTAATTTCCATCAACCTAGGACTAATCTCTGGTTGACAACCCCACTGATGCTGTTGACCTTGTCTGAGTGGAAGCCCGCAGTCAGACTTACGAGTCCACAGACATGCAAACGGAACACTAGGAGGTCAGCTCTTAGCAGATAACAGGAGAGTGCAGCCAAGGAAATATCATCTACAGGGAGGTGAGCAGAGTGTTGACTGAGACAGGAGAGCACACCATACCAATATTTTATCTATCATTATCCTTCATCTTGGTGGGAGCCCCTCATCCCCAATTGTCCTTTGCCAGTAACGACTACCCCCCACCCTGGATGCTGAGAGCCTCGGCTCATCAGTAGACTACAAAGGCATGGAATTTAGAAGGTGTGTTCCTGAGTGGCAATTTGGTGTTTGACCAGATGCAACTAGTTCATAGAGGGCATGTGTAGGCATAGTGAGTGCCCTTTGTGTGTCATACAACCATCTCCCCCATCAGTAGGTTCATCAGTCACCTCTGTTGTGTAATCATTGACTCAGAGCAGCTAGGACCCTGTGTCACAACATTACCATTTTTCTAGGAACGAGCATATGTTCCTGAGACACGTGATTGTGCTGTTGTGGGATCATGTTGTTCTTCCTTTACAGGTGGGACCAACTGCATTGTGTTTTTATATGGTCAGTTAGCAGATGAAAGTTCAGATGGAGTTTAGATCCGAATGGCGATTTTAGCGGGAGGATCTTTGTTGTTTTTGTTTGCAAACAGCATTTAAAATCAGTTAGTGATTGTGAATAGTCGGTAGTGTGTGTAACTTGGGGGCCCAATGTTGCAACAGTATTTCAGTATATCATTTTGCTATTCGATTTGTGTGCCTTTCATCACTTGGTCATTCTTGCTGCTATACATGTACTTATATATTTATAAGTGTTACTATTGTGAGAGCATCTGGCCTCATTTGGTCCTTTATAATTAGTTGATAAGGGGATGCGTTAGAGGTTCGATGGACCTTTTGACTACGCTTAGATTGATTCCACCATTGCTCACAGCTTCAATTAATTCCATATAAAACATAAACAATGAACAACATCATTATTTAGGAGTCAGTAATCTTGAAGCACCCTGACCCAATTGGACATGAATAACCACACCTTTTTGTAAAGTTAGAATGTTTATTTCCCCATAGTAACAATGCTAATGTCATGTAGATCAATCTCAAAACTAAATGAGAAACATATACAAACAACACAGGCTGACCAAAGCGTCTAAAGAATCTCAATTTGGCTAACGCATTTATAATCAAATACTCGGGAGTTACAGTACAAATCAATAACAGTAATAACTGAAAAACAGATATGGGCCCTAATAATGAACACGGCGGTCTGGACCGCCATTCTGGCGTTGGCGGTAATTGCCGCCAACGGCATGGCGGTTCAGACCGCCATATAATGTACGTGGCAGAACTGCCATGGATGAAACGCCGCCACCACCAGGCAGCCTGGCGATGGCGATGTTTCTGATCCGACTGGGCAGCGCTGCAAGCAGCACTGCCCGCCGGATAATGAGTCCGATTCCACCAGCCTTTCCCTGGAGGTTTACACCACCATGGAAAGGCTGGCGGAATGAGTGTTTCGAGCCCCCCTGGCAGTGAAATGCGTGACGGGTGCTGCTGCACCCACCGCACTGCTACATTGCCGCCGGCTCCAAATGGATCAATGTCCAGGCCCAGCTGGATGTATATTATATGATCCGTGGGGGGTTCTGCGCGCTGGCGGTCTTCTGTTGACCATCAGCACCGATCTCAGCGGGTTTCACCGCCGCGATCGCAGTGACTCCCATGGTATACATCTAGACTTAAACAGGTGAACAGAATACATTTTTTGTTAATAACATTTTTCAACGCCGTGGGAAATTTCTACTAACCTGCCAATTAGAATAGCATGTTTGGGCTTCATGTAAAACAATTTAGTCAAAGTTAATTTGGAAAAACATCTAACTATGGTTCTATCAAAATAGCGGTTGGTACCTAAAAGAAAATTCAAATATAGCATAAAAGAACATTTTGTTATACCTCTCCTCAATGAGTCAGAAAGGGAAGGTCTCTTTGTCAAGTGGACATCCGTCTGGTCAGCATCAGCAATGGGACAATGAAATGGAATGGCTCAGGCACGGTTGGGCTCTAAGTTAACTGAACCAACTTAGGGACATTAAACTAAAGAATCGGCATCAAAACAGATTATCGAAGTACATGGAACCATAATACTCCACGTAGGGTAATACTTTATTAGTTAATAAAAAGCATAAAATACATCTAAAAAATACAATAGCAGGTTTTTGGGTCCTCCCATATGATGTGCTGGGCTATTGTGCCGAGTATACTCCACTGTCAATTAATCTTAAAACATTTATAGACAGTAAAAAGCAAACAAAGATTAGGAGAAGCCCTCATGATTAGGACACAGAAAACCCAATTACAATTCTAAGGCACAAACACATTATTTGAAGATACATTCAAGATAATCAGAACCATCACATTAGGGACACCTAGGGCCTCAGTACCTTTTTCAGCAATGCAACCTGTTATTGAAAGTGCATTAAAAAATGGACAGGACCCTCACGTTGGGAACACCTAATATCTATAGACTAGGCTGTGGTGTTAAGTAATTGAACTATCCCTTTCTTTACCTAGAGTGAACTGAGTAAATTGGGTGAGACCACCAGGGCGGCAAAGATTCTCAGAAACTGGATTAGTCTGATATTTAACTTTTGGTTGCTTAGGTCAAAAGCTGTCATAACAGCTGACCTGCAGTATCAAACTCCTAAGGTATTAAATTCTCCTTTCAGTATTTCCCTTCTCTGGTTTTCCAGAGCTAGACATATGCAAACCACATGAATTAGGGTCTCCCTAGTCTGATGGCATAGTCTGCATACCTGTGGTTGCAACCCGGCCTCTCTTTTCCATTTTAATAGGAATTCAAGAGTTGGTATATCTCCCAACCTTAACCGTAAGAGGCTCTGTTTAGTTTTTCGGGCTTGTGGGGCGGACAGGATACGTGATTCCTTATCCAATGCATATGAGTTTAGGACTAGCCATCCATGTGATTGTTTCAAAAGAGTTTCCATATCTTCTAGCTTAGAATCCTAGCTGATTTGTTAACTGCTTTTCTGAAAGCTGGCGCCGGCAGTGAGCTGCCCCACAGGCCGCCCTGCTTCAGCCAGGCTATGCCTTTTTCCCAATAGTCCTTAAACAAATTATTGCCCCTTTCAAGATTGATTTCCTGCCAGACTAGGGCCCTCATTACGAACATGGTGGTCCGTTCCGCTATGCCGGCGGCAGAAAATAATGATCCAAATGAAACACACGCATCCCGCGAACCACCCACCGCCAGGAGAGGAGTCCCACCGTCGACAGCAGAGTCCGCCCACAGGTCGTCGGAAAGGCCTAACCCGCCCATCAAATTATGAACCACTATTCTGCCGCCAGTTTCGGGGCGGGAACCACCGCCACACAATGCCAGGCGGAAATGAACCAAATATAAGGAACAATGTACCGGAGTCCCACAGAACATGCAGCCATGGATAGAGAGCTGCAGATCATGCCAGCCCTGCTCCTTGCCATATACCTACACGACCAAGACCGCCGACGAAGACGATGATGGTAAGTACCGAAACCTACGAAACAAGGGAGGAAAGGGCACAGTTACATACCCACCCACTCCGCCCATCAGGCAACGCCAGCCCAACCCTTCCCAGCAGCACAAGTCATACACCCCACACCAAGAGGGACGTACCCGTCCGAAAGCAAATGCAACTTGACCCAAGTATAAACAAAAGCCCCACACCCATTAAAAAAAAAAATAACACCAGGGTGTAACTGCGTGCTACACAAACACAGCCACACAGAAACTTAATAAGAAGCTCACTGAGCCAAACAGTGCAAACAGTCCGTAAATTCCCAATTGTCATGGGCAACAACAGCCCACACCTGACTCCCACAAGTGCTGGGTACTCCACAGAACGGGGCACCATATGGGGATCCAGGCACCTCACGGAAGGAGGGCATGGGGTGGTGGGGGTGGGGATTTTTGACGGGGTGGGCTTTTGACTTTCTTATGGAGGGTGGAGGGGGGTGGACTTCTCCTTTGAAGGGGGTGGGGGCTGTTTGGCTCGGGTGGAGCTGGATGGCCTAGGCTCAGACCGGGCCTTCTTCTTCTCTGGGGAATGGGCACGGGCATGTGAAGGGTGGACCGGGGTGGGCTGTGATGTGGAAGGAGCGGAAAGGGCAAGGAGGTGGGCACGTTTGGGGACAAGACGAGGTGGGCCAGTGGGTTGGAAGAGGTCAGCACAGGAGAGGAAACGTTTCTTGGGAGCAATTGGGGTGGGCGTGGATGAGGGCATGGGAGTGGAGGCAGAGGGAGTGGATGTATGGGGTGTAGGGGTGCGTGTAGTGGGTGCAGGTGACTGCTCAGTATGCTGTCGTGTGGTGGATGTCTGATGGGTGGGTGTCTTGGTGCGTTTGTGTGTCTTGGGAGGTGGGGGGGTGGACACAATGGGAGAAGACAGACAGCTAGTGTGGATGTATGTTGTGTGGGTGTCTGCAAGTCTGGTGAATGTGCTGCATGTGTCAACTACAGCAGAGGTGGTGAGTGCAGGTGTGGTGTATGGGGTGCATGTATGGCTGTCTGCGATTGTGGTGAGTGCAGGAAGAGGAGCAGTAACAGTGAGTGAAGGTGCAGTGCATGAGGGTGTGGATGTAGAGGGGACAGACAGGGAGGCGGAAGAGGTGGGCACATAGGGGGAAGTGGACGTTGTTGTGTGTGCTGGTGTCTGTTGGCTGTGTGAATGCTTGTGGTGGGAGGTGTGGTGTTTGTGCTTTGAAGTGTGCTTCTTGTGTGTTGATGTGCCTGTTAGCGGGTCTGATTGTGTGCTTTGGACGGGTAAAGGGAGTGGGGTGCTGGAAGGGGTAGAGGAGGTTGGAGGGGGGACGGAATGTCCAGGGAAACTGGCTGCCGTCCGAGTGGTGGCCAGAGCCTGAAAAGATCTCTGTAGGCAGACACGGCACCGTGAATGCCATCCAGATAGGCATTGGTCTGCTGCACCTCTGATGCTAGCCCCTGGATGGCATTGAAGATGGTTGTCTGCCCTACAGAGATGGGTCTCAGGAAGTCAATAGCCTCCTCTGTAAGGACAGCAGGGATGACTGGGCCAGGGGAGGAGGTGCCTGGGGCAAAGGAGACGCCCACCTTTCAAGGTGGGTGGGCCGGGCACCTGGGTGGGGAGCAGAAGGGAGGGCGGTGATGGTATGGGGGGTGGCCGAAGATCTCATGGAAGTGGTGTGTGCACTAGGGTCTGCCACCGCCGGGGGACCCCCATCAGAGGAGGTCTCACAGTCACTACCTCCTGTGGTAGTAGCCTCCCCCGTGGAAGTCCCCTCGCCTTCCCACCCACTGGTCCCCTGGACGTCCGTTGTCTCTGCCTCGGAGGATCCGTGGGCCGTTGCCTCCCCACTTGCCGGTGCCTCAGCTCCCTCACCTGATGTTGATGCTGTACCAAACCAACACAAGAGAACAGGGATGGGGAGACAAAACAGGAGAGACACTTGTAAATAGCTGAATGCAGATAAAGAATGGCCAGACATACACCCACCCAGCAAATACACCCAACAGGCAGCACCGTACACTATGCCCATGGCCATGCCCCTGACTACTGACCAGAATACTGCTCTACACCCATCCCCTGAAATACTTTTGGAGCTGAGGTAGGTGAAACCTGACAGGTACACCTCTACACCTTTTGGGGAACATACAGTAGATGGACAACAGCCAAATTCCCTGCTCTGAGCAGTATGTGCCCTATTGCACACCCAGACATCCTTCCAGACTGAAGTATGGTCAATGAGTAGTCACCCCCTTGTGGCTGCTGTGCAGCCTTCAAGCACCCATCCAGATCTGGGTACGCCACCACCAGGATCCTTCGCATGAGGGGGGTCAGTGCCCGACGGGCACCCCTTCCACGTTGGGAGGACTTCCCCAACTGGGCCTCACTGATCTTTTGCGCCCAGTGCCGCAGGTCCTCTCACCTCTTTCGACAGTGGGTGCTCTGCTGGTTGTAGACCCCCAGGGTCCGCACCTCCTTGGCGATGGCATGCCAATGTGCCCTCCTCTAGTGGGCGCTGACCTAGAAGGGCGACACAGAAATGGAAAACAGAGGTCAGGCACATGCACGATAGGAACAGCTGGCAAATTGTCCAACATGGGACGGACAGTACTCTCAGACATACAGGACAGTCGCACGCAAAATTGCATGCACCATGGCCCATGCAGGCTCAGAGGAGCACAAATATGTCCAATTCACACCATCCATTACACACAGTGCCCTCCAAACCCAGACTCACCTGTACCTCTGGCCGTCCGTAGAGTTTGCCGTACAGGGGCAGGACCCCATCCACTAGCTTCTCCAGTTCTTCCTGGGTGAAGGCCGGGGCCCTTTCACCTGCACCACGTGGCACATCCATAACCAGAGAGCAGGCCACAGCAGTACACAGAGTAGAGTACCTGTCCGCACGAGATCAGGGAGTCAAGTGATCAAACGATGACGAACGCGAGAGCGTTCCGCGGCGGTATGCACCATCACTGCCGGCGGCAATTATCATACGCCAGGGTTCCCCATTGGCATCCATGTTAGCCAAGGAGGGTGTGAACAGCGGTCAACACCGCCTTACGCTGTGACGTCAACCGCTAGCGGTATGAGGTCACTTCCACAACGAAGTGGCATATCTACAGTGGGCAGACATTTTGCCATCACCTACGCATCTTGAATTTCCTACTGCTCACAATGCAGGGCCTACTAGCCACATGATGCACCTAGGCCCCTATCCATTATGTATAGTAGCACACATAAATTGCTGTTTCCTCCCAGTGATGTACATATATATCTGTCAGGTAGCAGTTATTGTAGAGACACTACAATGAACAATGCAGTGCAGAAATGTTGAGAAGTGTGCCTATGTATGTGTCTACATCACTCCTTTTTGTAACCCCTCGTAGGTACCGACCCTTGTGGCGAGGAAGGGCACCATCGGTGTACAGACTACTTGTGGATATGGGGACCATGGTGGAGCATCAAATCATAATTACGTACAGACTCACATGTGCAACTATTCAGGACCTTTGTGCATTACTGGATCCTGCACTAACTACGGGAAATCGTAATCAGCATGCCATTCCAACTGAGGTGCATGTGCTCTCCACACTCCATTTCCTGTCCACAGGCTCATTTCAAGTGACAGTGGGCATGGGTGCTGGTTTCTCACAGCCAATGTTCAGCCAGGTACTGACAAGATTTCTGAATGCATTTGTACAACATCTGCAATCCTGTGTGCGGTTTCCCCAAAGTACTGACCTTCCTGCCATCAAGTCTGACTTCTATGCCTTTGCAAACATTCCCCATGTCATAGGTGCCATCGATGACACCCACATACCCATCATCCCGCCAAGAGTGAGTGAACAGGTGTACAGAAACAGGAAGAACTTTCACTCCATGAACATCCAATTGGTGTGTACTGCAGACCAGTACATTTCCCATGTGAATGCCATGTTTCCAGGTTCAGTCTATGATTCATTTGTGTTGAGGAACAGTAGTGTGCCACAGAAGATGGAACAACTACAAGAGGACAGAGGGTGGATCATAGGTAAGTTTGCCTGTCAATAGCTGACACATTGCTGAAAACCAGCCTGTCTGACTAAGGGACATAACAATGACGAGTCTGTATTGAACCATTTTGTAGGTGGTTCTGGCTATCCAAACTTGTGTTGGCTCCTGACACCAGTGAGGAATCCCAGGACGGATGCAGAGAGGAAATACAATGAGGCCCATGGACGTACTAGGAGGGTAATAAAGCGTACTATAGGTCTCCTGAAGGCTAGATTCCGGTGTCTACATATCTCTGGGGGTTCCCTGGCCTATGGCCCTGATAAGGTGTGTAGAATAGTGGTGGCCTGCTGCATGCTGCACAACGTGGCAGTGAGACATTCAATCCCCCTCTTGGAGGTGGAGGGTGCTATAGGTCCTGATCAGCTACCTCAGAGAGGTGAGGAGAGTGATGGTGAGGATGGCCCTGACCCTCCCCCGCAGGTCTTTCTATCTCTTCTGGATATCGTCCCTGGTGTGTGGATGGTGTCCCACTGCATTCACCCTGTTGACAATGGTCTGCCACAGCTCCAATTTCCGGGCGATGGGTGTGTGCTGCACCTCGGCCCCGAATATTTGTGGCTCCACCTTCAGGATCTCGTCCACCATGGTCCTTAGCTCCCTTTCGGTGAAGCGTTGATTTTTGGGGGGAGACATGGTGAGTGTGGTGGATGGCGTTGGGACTGGGGATGGGGTAAGGGTGGGTCGATGTGCGTCTCCTTTATGCTGCAGTTCGCTGTCTGGCTCTGGTGCTCTCCTTCTTCGTGTCCTGGTTTCATTGCAAGGGATTGTGGGGTGTGTTTGGGGGTGTTTTATGGGGTTCTGGATGTGTGTCAGGTGTGTGGGTGATACGCCTATCCAATGTGTGCACTTGTTGCTGTTGAGTCCACTTGCTACCCGTGGCGGTTGCAGCCGCCAATGGTCATCCGGCCTCCACTGTCCGCCGAGGTGATTTGTGCATCATTATTTGGAGGGTGGGATGTGGGTGTGCTTTGCGGTGGCGGGGTGGGGTGGGCCGGGATTCCCACCGACAGTGTCCTGGTGGGGAGTGGTGGTTTGGGAATTTTTGGCGGGGTTTGGGATTTTCGATTATTATATGGCGGGTTTCCATTCACCGCCAACGGCGGGATTCTGTTCTTTCCCACCATGTTCATAATGACCGCCTAAGTTTGCTAAAGACCCTTTAGGGGCTTGACGTAGTTTATAGCAGCCCTTGACAAATGCTGCCGGCCTTGCCCATTATTGATTTATTAGCGAAAATTCCAACCTGACTTGGGCCGGAGAAGCAGATCTGGGTAGTTGAAAGGCTTGTTTATATGGTTTTACTAGTAGCTTATCTAGTATGGCCACCTCCGTCTCTCTCATTATTTCTGTCCCATATGCAAGAGTCAGAAGTAATTTTGCTCTCATAACCATGGTCATTGGCTTTAGGGGCCGCCCAAGAATGGACTTTGCCAAGTTTCCAAAGGCCCGATTTAACGCTTGTGCCTTCTGCATAATTACTTCTTTGTGGCCTCCAAATGTGCTTTTAGAGTCAATCTTGATCCCTAAGTATGTGTATGCTACTACTTCCTCAATATGCTATCCATTCAAATACCATATGGGATGTAATGTAGGTTTATGGTTGAGGGGGATTATTTTAGATTTCCTATAATTTATCTCTAAGTCATTAGCCAACACATATCCTCCTAGATTGTTCAAGAGATTCTGTAGGCCAACTCTGGAATTAGTGAGTAGCAGCAGGTCATCAGCATTGAGTAGGTTAGATATTTGATGACCCCCCAGGGTTGGTGGGTGAGCTGGCTGTTTATCCAGGGCTGGAGATAAATCTGCTATATGCAGGTTAAAAAGAAGCGGAGCTAGAACACAGCCCTGCTTCAGACCAACAGTGGTTTTGATGGGCCTGGATAAGTATGAGCCGTCTCCCACTTTGATTTTTACCCAAGTGTTAGAATAGAGCATAATAATAGCATTAAGTAGATTCCCCGCAACCCCCACTGCTGCAATTTTATCCATAGTTTGTCTCGGGGAACACAATCAAATGCAGCCTTAAAATCCACAAAGCACACCCCACTGGTGTTTAAAACATATGTTTTTCATAATTTCAACAATTAACACTCCCGGGCCCTGATCCTGCTGAATAACATTTCTGTCACAGGGCTGCATCAACACCAAAAGATACATTGTGAAAGGACCAGCTCACTATTTTGCTGAGTGAGACTGATCGTCCATGGAGTTACTCACAAGGCGTAAGTGAAATTCCATACCTTTATTGCAGTCTTCCAGTGTTAGTACACATGCATGTCCTTGTGGCCTTTGCTCTATTGATTACCAGACTTAGGCCCTCATTATGAACATGGCGGTCTGGGCCGCCATGCCAGTGGTGTCGGTAATTACCGCCAGTGGCATGTCAAGACAGGCATATAATGAACGTGGCAGAACCGCCACTTTTGTAACTCCGCTACCGCCAGGCTTCCGCCACCAGGCAGCCTGGCGATGGCAGAGTTACATATGCGACAGGGCAGCTCTGCAAGCAGTGCTGCCCGCTGGATAATGTTCCAGGTTCCACCAGCCTTTGCAGGGAAAGGCTTGCAGAATGGGTGCCTCAGGCCCTCCTGGGGGCCCCTGCACTGCCCACACACTTGGCATGGGCAGTGCAGGGGCCCCCATGCACAGCCCCGTTGTGCATTTCACTGCCCGATTACGGGCAGTGAAATGCGCAACCGGTGCTGCTGCACCCGCCACATTGCTACAATGCCTCCGGCTCCAATGGAGCTGGCGTCAATGTTCCGGCCCTGCATTCAGCTGGGCCAGCTGGCGGAAACACTGTTTCTGCCCGGCGGCCTTGCTGAATGATCTTTATTTGGCCGGCGGGGGTTCTGCACATAGGTGGTCTTTTGTTGACCGCCAGCGCCAAACTCTGCAGGTTTTCCCGCCGAGTTCATAATAAGGGCCTTAATGCCATGCGGTTTGTTAACATGCCCTGTTTTTTCGTGAAACCTGTTTGATTAATGAGGAGCCTTCCTTTGTCCGTGGCCCACCGTTCTAAGTGCTGCAGGATTCCTATGGAAAAGTATTTTAAGTCTGCATCCAAAAGGTCGATTAGATGATAATTGGAAGGTAGGGAAGCCTTCCCTCCCTTGTAAATGGGGTGGATTATTGAGCCCTTCCAACTGTCTGGGACGGAGCCTGTTGCTAGGATGTAATTGAACATTATGGCGAAGAAGGCCGCCCTTCTTGAAGTAAATTGTTTAAATAGGGCCTGTGAAGGCCATTGGGGCCAGGAGCACAATCTCAGTGTGTTTTTCTATTATCTTGATTATATCAAGTGAACTGAAGGTAATGGGCTCCTGAAGCTCAGACCTATCCACAGTCGTCTCCCATTGGGCTGAGTCGGTATCTGTCGGGGATGTTTCTTTAAAATGGGATTTCAAATATCCCACCCATGCCTCCTCTGTGATGTTCACGTTGTTCGCAGCTCTGGGTCCTTTCTCAATGTTGTTAATCAAGCTCCAGAACCAGCTAGAGTTTGCCAGTGTCGATGCATAATGTAATTTTGCCCATAATGTTTCCTGCTTTGATCTTTTAAAAAGCCATGGCATGAGTATGCTATTTCAGGTGTGCACCCATAAACCTTGCCCTTCCTGGAGACTGCTTAGTGAGACTTATAGGGAAGGACTCCCATTTAGCAACTGCCCTTAGTTGATCATTGGTCATGTTTTCCAATTTCCCAACCGCTTCCTCTACTTGAGCTGTGACCGAATGTGAGCTCCATCTTAATCACTTTAGGTTTCAGAACAAATCTCTCCTTTGAGGAGGTTTGTTTCTTCCTGGATAGGCACTTGAGTCTGCATTGTAATTATTTGTGGGTTATGATCACTTTCTGGATGATCTTGGATTCTGAAATCCCACACAAATTTAAATAGGGGGGCATTTACTAGGTTAGAATCTAGGTATGAAACCACCTTTTCAGTGGCTCTTGTCCTACACCGGGAGTGAGTCAGACAGCAACCGCCCGTTTAATGCAAAGAAACCTGCTAGCTCACCACTCTTAATGAACTTATTGCCAATTTTATCTTTCTTTCTTCGGTATGGTAGGCTTTGAATGAGCAGTGGAACCGCTAATTGTACATGATCCTCACTTGGTATGTGGAATAGATTGAGATTAAAATCTCCTGAAACCAGCCGATAGTCAGAATTGTATGCATTTTGTATGTGGAGCAGATGGTTTAGCAGTTTGTTGGCTCCCAGCATTTTCTTTTTGGGATAAATGTACACGTTGATCAGGACCAAAGGATCATGATTATTTTTTGCCCAGCCATCCAAGCGAACCCACTGGAAGGGCTGATCTCACATCTGATCTCCGGACGGTTTCGCCCCAAGCTTGGAATTGACATAGATTGACAAACCTCTTTTTGCCCTTCCAAACGTATTGTGTTTCACTGCAGGCTTATTAAATTCCTCAAAACAATTAGAGGAAAGTTCGTAAGTGCCCATGTTTCCTGCAGCATTATGATATCAAAAGTGCCCAAGAATCTGATAACCTCTGTGTCTTCCAGCTTCGACTGAAAACCCCTTATATTCCCTGAACAGATACTTAATGATCCTTGCGTCCTTGCATCGGAGGAGACTGTTGGACTGTCATTTAGGCTTTTGGGGGTAATCTGGGGGCTAGCCCCTTGTCTCGAGGGATGTCTGGATGTTATCCTTCTTCGGCCCTCTTCTTCCCTTACTTCTATTGTTAAATCTGGTTGGGCTGCAGCTCCTTGTCCTGTCTGCTGTCTGGTCTTGGCCAGGTTCTCCAACATGGGACTTCCCATTTACTCCTCGTTGGACGGATCAGGTGATTACTTCTTTCTTCTTTGGATAACTTGCCTGCAGCAGCGGGTGTGGGTATCTTTCCCCTTGGTGGAAGCCTATCTCAATTCCCCAATCTTTCAGGATACTTCTCTTTTCCATGATTTGCGTTGGTAGTTCCGGTGATGCAGGTATCACAACGGTTGGATCCTTTGCTGGCTTCCCAATGCTTGGATAAATTTTATGGCAGTAATGTCTTCAGAAGTCACTGGTGCCAGGTCAGGGAGTGTGTTTATTAACTTGAGAATAGTAGAGCAGTTGAGCACATCTTGCGGGCCTCTGGATTTGTACTTTGGGGTCCATAACAACTGCAAACCTCAATCCAACCTGCCCTGGTTTAAGCTATCTGCCAAACTTGACTGTGCTATTTGATATCCGCTCTGTCTGACCTCAGCTGGTGGTTCCATGCTGTGGCCTCTATCTCCCCTACAATGGGTGTCCCCTCTACTCGCCCACATAGGGGAGGCCTTGACTCCCCATGATTAGATTCAGAGGGCCGCGACTAAATGGTTACTTGCCGGTCCTGGGATAGCCTAGCCGTATCTCCCAATTCCGGCCCTTCCGTTGCCATGACGGGGGCAAGGAGCCTCCCATGATCTAGTGTCCAGGGCTGTGATGCCTTTGGGGGGGCATGTTGACCCCACCTCGTCCTCCTGCACTTTGCAGGATGGTGTTTCTCTAGAATTCACCTGAGTGTTCCTCCTGCCCTTCCTTTCACGCTTCCTCTCTCTTTTGGTCAGTTGGTGGCAGGGGTGTCCTTCCAAGTCCCTAAGTTCGGTCATTTGTGAGGGGTGTTCCGGAGTAATAACTTGGGCCACCGGAACTGTTTCTCTGATTGCGTTTCCCTCTCAGTTACTTAACCTCTTTGTGGGGGTCCTCGCGGGCTATACTGTTTCTTCTCCGAAGGTGCTAGAGGTTTGGGGGATACGGGCAGACGTAGTGGCAAAGAGATCTCCACACACGTGCCTGCTTCTTTACCTGGACGGCAAATCTCCTTCAAAATGTCTTCGAAGATTGCTGGCAATTGTACAATGTGATCTACAACCTCCTTGCAGGAGCAGATAGTAAAGTCCTTAAGTTGTTTTGTTTGTATCCTTGATATTAATGAGTTTAATTCTTGTAGTTTGCCATCAATTCCTGCAACAAATACTATCAGGGTGTTCAACAGGTCTACCCGAATATCCATTTTATGAGACTGGAACTGCAGGGCTGTTACTGTTGTCTGCATAGAGTTCAAAATTGTTGCCCATATATCCGTTACAGGGGCCAGGGTGGCGGCAGGGTCATTAGAGTCACTTCTTTGGGCTAGCCAGGGGGCTTGATTAATCTGAGTGGGTAGCCATACCTCCCCACCTTCCTCCAAAGCACTTAGGGACAGCCCCTCCTGGGCTGCATTTTTTGGACTGATTGCGGGAAATAGTAGTATTCAGATCTAGAACTCCTTGACAGAGTCTGACACCCCTCTCTCCCCGTTCCCAACAGGGCGTTGCCCTCGTCACTAAGTGGGTTGATTGGACTAGCCTGACCAGAAGAGGCAGGGTGCTGGTTGTTCATGCTTTCCCACGCCGGGGAATATAAATCTGGGCCCTGCCCGCTTGCAGTGGGCAATGACCCTCCTCATGTAGGGAGGCAATCTTTGAAATCTTTGTTGTCTTTGAAATCCTTATCCATGGAACTGGCCCTTATAGTTCTACCCTTCAGGATGCTAATAATGGTAGGGAGTGGTGGAGGCAGAGGATGATTTTCTTCATCCTCTAGGTCCCTTTTCTGATTGGGGGCCTTATTCTGAACCGAAATTGATGAGGAGGGGGGGCTTGATAGTCAGTAGTCCTGCTTATTGCCCCAAAGTTATCTGATATTTTACAAGGCTTGGCTAGAGCTGGACAGAAGCTCGAATGTCTATCCTCCTTGTCCGCGGGAGCCATCCCCCGAGGCTGAAGGCTATTGGTCTCTTTGACTGACTTAGCTTTTACCGCTACAATTACAAAGTCCTGCACTAACAGAGGCTCAATAGGCGGGGGAGAAGGGCTCTGGGGACTCTGAGAGCTCGGTGTGCGGTCCCTTGAAGATCTTGTAAGATGGACTCTGCTGTCCGGTCCTCGTCTCCATTTTGGTTGAATTTCTGCAAACAGTGCTTCCTCATTCTTCTTCCTCTTACTTGTAAATGTAGTCCTGCCTTATATTTTACCTGATCTCATCTCTGCTTATCAACAGTATAGGCAGTGTTGTGTGGCCGAGTTGCTGAGTGGCTAGGTGGCTTACGTAGGTGGCTTGGGTGCCTTGCGGAGCTAAGCTTAGGTGGTTGTTAAGGGCCAGATGTATCAATATTCCGGTTTGCATTTCTTAAATAGCGAATCTAAAGAAATCGCTATTTAAGAAATGCAAAATGGGATGTATCAAAATTGCAAGCCGGTAATAGCGATTTCTTAAAATTCGCAAACGCAATTTGAGAGATCTAAATACCGATTCGCAAAAAAAAATAGCGATTCGGTATTTGAAAATAGCAAATTGCAAAAACGGCAAACCGAAACAGCCTGATGACATCACAACCAGGAAGTGAGTTAGCCCACGCTGTTTCCAGGAGCCACACCACAGGAGCAGACAGAGAGACACAGCCCAGCACCAGGGAGGCAGCTTTGTGAGCCAGACAGGACCAAACAGCAAGATGGCCAATGCAGGGAATGGGAAGGAGAAAGGAGACACGAAGCGCAAGTTCAAATTCAGTGAGCAGGAATTGGAGGTGATAACTGAGGAGGTGGTCAGGAACCACAATAAACTTTTTGGAAAGAACTCACTCCAGGTACCTGAAAGTGAGAAGAGGAAACTTTGATCAGAAATACAGACCAAAATATGCGCAGTGGGTGTTACGCAGCGCTCTGTGGAGGAGATACGCAAGTGATAGTATGACTTGCGTTCCCGTGCCAAAGAGAGGGTGACGAGCAGGCTAAAGGAGGCAAGGAGGCAAGGAGGACCACCCACCCAGACACCATCTACACCACTGGAGGACATGGTGGAGTCCACACTGTTCACAGAAGCTGTCAGTAGTGTCACTGACATTGACACCACAGGGACACCCAGCACCAGCAAAGGTAAGGCCAGTAATGATGTGTATCCCCATATGTGCATATACAAATGCCCCTTAGAAAATAGCTATTAGTGCGATGCATTGTGATAAGTAGTCCATGACACATCTTACATACGACGCAACAATGCCTTATGGGAGTAGTAGTCCACAACCCTAACCTGCAAATACCACATATATAGCAAGTAAGAGTGCAGCCACACAGAGGAACAACACACACAACTCACAGTGGTACGATGTTATGGAACATTTATTACTATTGTGCAAGATTTTGTGATACATTCATAAATGACATGCTGCACATTGTCGTTGCAGATGTCCCAGGCCCTGCTCCAGCAGAATGTGGAAATGTGGGGGATGTCGAAACACAGCCATAGTCCGACTCAAACACCAGTGAGTCTTTCAGTATTGCACCAACTAGACACAGGGCAAGGGTGTTACCTCTCCCAGAGTATAACTTGGACTCAGATGAAATGCCGGATGAAGTCCCCACACCACCCCCAGAAGCTATATCCACAGGAAGATAGCAGTCCCTGCACCAGTGTACCAGCGTCAATCAACTCCCCTCAGGTGGTGTCACAAAGCAGGCAGACAGTGCACAGATGAAGGAGAGGGCTCATCAATCTTTGGCAGCCTTGAAGCTTCCCTGCTGAAAGTGCAGACTCTGCAAAGCAAACACATGAGGTTAATGCACAGGCAGGTGGTGTCAATCGATCATAGCATGGGTGCAATGCACAGGCAGTGTGTGTCTCACAATGACAATATGGCAGTACTGCACAAGCAGTTGGAGTCTCTGAATGAGGGACAGCAAAAAGTAGCAGAAAACACAAAGGAGTTGAGAAACACCATTAGGGAACTCTGCACTGAGATTAAGCAGGAGCATGTGAGCCACCGCAGGCGCCATCACCAATTTATGGGAAGGTTTGATGGGTTCTGCAGATCCGTCAATCGGCTTGCTAGTTCAACTGCCTTGATATCACGGCGTGCTGTGGCCATACAGGTGGAGATAACACATTGCAGTCGGGACGCTGCACAGGGATTGGTGCAAATAACCAACGTTCTGGATGCAATGCATACAGCACACAGTGCTACAACCAGTGAACTGAGTGGTGGGGATAGTGAGGAGTTCTCTAGCCTCAGCAGTCTTACAGCCCCTGTGATGGATCCTAGGCGTTGCAGTGCAAGACACAGTACTGTCTTTGAACCCACTACAAGAGGCGCCAGCAAGGGCATTGAGCACTCAAGTGGAGTGCGTGGACGTAAGAAGTGATGTTGAGGGCTATTGGGGACTACCTTAACATGTAGCAATACCGTTATACTATGATGCTAACAGTGTGACATTGTTAATCGCTCATGTCTGCCTATAGTGCATAGCTATGTCCTATTGACACATATGTTACTTGAAGTCAAGATAATAAATATGCTAGCTACAGAAATACATATTATTGAAGTGGTGTTGTCATTACTTACATCAGAAATGGTTGCGCGTGATGTCAGCACGTCTTTGCCTGCCCTCTGTTGCACTGCTCCTGTCTGCTGGGTGAAGGGGTGGTAAGGGATCATCATCCTCATCTGAGTCCGGCTCCGTGACTTGCACTGGTATGCCCCTGGTGGTTGCCATGTTGTGCAAGATAGCACATGTGGCCACAATTTTGCATGTCATCTCTGGGCTGTACTGTAGTGCACCTTCACTCTTATGGATGCACCTGAAGCGGCTCTTCAGCAGCCCGAAAGTGCGCTCCACCACATTGCGGGTTGCCCTGTGTGCAGCATTGTACCTCCTCTCTGCTGGTGTTGCAAGGCTCAGTTTGGGCATCAGTAGATACGTGAGCACTGCGTAGGCACTGTCTCCTAAATGAACAAAGAGTAAAATTAGTACTTGTGATATCTGATGTCACACTTACATCATTGCAACATTGTAAACTATCAAATTACCTAGTAGATATCCTTCGTCAAACTCCCCAGCTAGCAGTCTTGTACGAATCCCGCTGTGGCGAAAGATGTCCGAGTCATGTGGGCTCCCTGGGTATCTGGCCACAAGATCGGTAATGATGTTGGAGGCATTGCATTTCACCTGTATGTTCATAGAATTATGGTTTTTACGGTTGCGATACACATACTTGGTGGCCGATGGTGGACAGATTGCTACATGTGTCCCATCGATGGCACCTATGACATGCAGGAACTGTGCTATCTGGTAGAAATTGATTTTAGTTTGTTGTAATTCCTGTGGGGTGTTGGGGAATCTTATGTACTGTTGTATTCTGCTCAGCATGGCACTGAGAAATGTGTTGAAAAATCTAGAGAGGGCACTCTGTGATACCCCTCCAGCTGCTGCTATGACCCCTTGATAGCTCCCTGAGGCTAGTAGGTGCATGGAGCATAATACCTGCACATGGGTGGGTATACTATTGGTCCTGTGTGTTGTGCGCTGCAGCATGGGTTGTAGCTCAGCTATCAGGTTAAGTGTCATGGCTGAGCTTAACCTGTACTTCTTATAAATTTCCTTCTCAGTCTGGTCAAAGGGTTATGCGCACTCTGAAAATGCGCTCCTGTCTCCTCCTCCCTCTCCTCAAACCTGCCAAGATCCTCATTCTCCTCGCCATCACGTAGAGTGCAGTCATTGTTGAAAAGAGGCTGAGTCATTCTGGGCCTCTGAATATAGGTTGCACCTGGTTACCACCCAATTTCAATTTGTGGTAAATTGCATGTGCAAAAGGCCCATGATGCATCGCATTGCGAATCGGATTTTGCGTGTCGCAATCAGCGTATCACAAATAGCAACCTCATTTTGCTGATCGCTTTCTGCGATTCACAATTCGAGGTCGCAATTTGCATTCCGCAAATAGCGATTCAGTAATTCATGTCGCTATTTGGGATATGCTGATTGCGACATGCAAAATCATGTCCAATTCGCAAAAAATCACTATTTTAGCGATTCCTTATTTTCACACTGCAAATGCCTTTCATACATCGTGAAGGGCATTTTTCCATTCACAAACGGCCGAATTTTGCGATTCGCACCGTTTGCAAATGCAAAATCGCTTGATACATCTGGCCCTTAGTATCTTGTTTGCTTGCTTGCCTTTTGTTGAGTTTTTTTTTTTTGTTGAGCTGCGATCAACCAAAGTGAGGAATGTAGGTATGTGGGTAGGGGTGAGCGGGGGCAAGAGGGTCTCTCCAAGCCAACCCCACAAGCTGCACTGAACCTGGCCAGGCTGCTTCTGCAGGGGGCTGGGGTACACACTCAGCAGCCTCTAAACGCACTGCGCTCGCCACACACAATCTCACAGCCCCTTACCTTGTACTCCTGAGCTTGCACTGTAAATCTGACTTCGGTCAGGAAATTCAACCAGGGCAATCAAGCTGTTATCCGTTGTCCGCTCTGAGGTCCACTCTGATGTCTCCCCGCCTTCCTCCTTCCTGGGGCTTCCAGGGGCTCCTTCCTGGGGCTGCTTGCTGCCAGGCTGCCGCTAACTTCACCACTGATCTACCTCCAGCCAGAGGCCGCTGGCTCTGTAAGTGCAGCTGGTCAACTGCACGACTGGTCAAACAACGGTAGGCTGATGGTGGCCAGGGAGGCCACTGTATGCTCGGCGCTCCCCTGCTCTGGAGGGATGGCCAGGATTGACTCCGGCTGGAGCATGGCACACAGGCAGGCAGGCCAGGCACACGAGGAGCAGACTGGTGGGTGGGCTGGCGGGTGGACCTAGATTGTAGCGGTAGGTAGGTGGATGGGTCGGTCGCAAGCTGAACCAGCGGGCTGTGGCAGGCCCCCTCAGTCCGTAGTCCCACACCCGCTCAGGTACCGTACCAGAACATTCCGGCAGCAGAGCACTGTGACCGCCGGCACTACGCGGGTTAAGTGGGTGGAGCAAATTAACATTGGATCAGCGTCATCGTTCAGCGTTCCTAGATATAGTGCATGGGAGTAATAATGCGCTTCTACGTCATATGCCACGTAAATCAGACTCTAACCAGGACAAGAAAAATGGCAAAAATAGGGACTGCTCTCGAAAGGGTCGGAAAAGGAACTGCTATGCTCCAAGTGCAAACAGGCTAAGTTAACCCCTCCGCTGCCAGGCCTTTTCCCCCTGAGGTGCCAGGCTTTTTTTGGCTATTTGGGGCAGTTCGCGCTTAGGCCCTCATAACTTTTCATCCACATAAACTACCCAGGCCAAATTTGCATCCTTTTTTCCCAACATCCTAGGGATTCCAGAGGTACCCAGAGTTTGTGGGTTCCCCTGGAGGACACCAAGAAATTAGCCAAAATACAGCGAAAATGTTGTTTTTTAAAAAAAATGGGAAAATAGGGCTGCAAAAGAAGGCTTGTGTTTTCTTTTCCCTGAAAATGGCATCAGCAAAGGGTTTGCGGTGCTAAAATCACCATCTTCCCAGCTTTCCGAAACAGGTAGACTTGAATCAGGAAACAACGTTTTTCAACACAATTTTGGCATTTTACTGGGACATACCCCATTTATACTATTTTTTGTACTTTTAGCCTCCGTCCAGTTAGTGACAGAAATGGGTGAGAAACCAATGCTGAATCCTGGACAGCTAAACATTTCTAAAAGGTAGATACAATTCTGAATTCAGCAAGGGGTCATTTGTGTAGATCCTGCAAGGTTTACAGAAAATAACAGCTGAAATAAAATAAAAAATTGAAATTGAGGTAAAAAAACAGCCATTATCTTGACGTTTTACTCTGTAACTTTTTCCTGCGATGTCAGATTTTCAAAAGTAATATACTGTTACGTCTGCTGGACTCTTCTGGATGTGCGGATATATAGGGCTTGTAGGTTCATCAAGAATCCTAGGTACCCAGGGCAAATAAAGGAGCTGCACCTTGGAATGGGTTTTCATTGTATACCGGGTAAACATCAATTCATTTGGTGAAATATAAAGATTGAAAAATAGGTATCAAGGAAACCTTTGTAATTCCAAAATAGGCACAAGATAAGGTGTTGAGAAGCAGTGGTTATTTGCACATCTCTGAATTCCAGGGTACCCATACTAGCATGTAAATTACAGGGCAATTCTCAAATAGATGTCTTTTTTACACACTGTCTTAACATTTGGAAGGAAACAGTGTAGAGAAAGACAAGAGGCAATAACACTTGTTATGCTATTCTGTGTTTTCCCAAATCTTCCGATAAAAATGGTACCTCACTTGTGTGGGTAGGCCTATCGCCCGTGACAGGAAACGTAATATGGACACATCACATTTTTACATTGAAATGTGATGTATTTTTTGGAAAGTGCTGTGGATTTTGGTCTCTAGCTCAGCCGGCACCTAGGGAAACCTAGAAAACCTATACATCTTTGAGAACTAGACACCTAGGGAAATTCAGAATGGGCTGACTTGTTGGGCTCTCACCAGGTTCTATTACCCAGAATCCCTTGCAAACCTCCAAATCTGGCAAAAACACTTTTCCTCACCTTTCAGTGACAGAAAGTTCTGGAATCTGAGAGGAGCCACAAATTTCCTTCCACCCAGCATTCCCCCAAGTCTCCTGATAAAAATGGAACCTCACTTGTGTGGGTAGGTGTAGTGCCCGCAACAGGAAATGCCCCAAAACGCAATGTGGACACATTACATTTTCCCAAAGAAAACTGACCTGTTTTTTGCAAAGTGACTAGCTGTAGATTTTGGTCTCTAGCTCATCCAGCACTTAGAAAAACCTAGCAAACCTAGACATTTTGGAATGCTAGACACATAGGGAAACCCAGGATGGGGTAACTTGTGGGACTCTCACCAGGTTCTGTTACCCAGAATCCTTAACAAACCTCAAAATTTGGCAAAAAAAAACACTTTTTACTCACATTTTGGTGCTACAGAGTTCTGGAATCTGAGGGGAGCCACAAACTTCCATCTACCCAGCGTTCCCCTAGGTCCCCTGATAAAAATGGTACCTGACTTGTGTGGGTAGGCCTAGTGCCCGCAAAAGGAAATGCCCCAAAACACTATGGGGACACATCAAAATTATCAAATACAAAACTACCTGTTTTTGCGGGGGGACCTGCATTTTTAGTCCTGGGCTCAGCAGCCATCTAGGGGAAACCTACCAAACTCAAACATTTCTAAAAACTAGACACCCGATGAGTCCAGGGAGGTGTGACTTGCGTGGATCCCCCAATGTTTTCTTACCCAGAATCCTCAAATTTAGTTAAAAAAACGAATTTTCCCCACATTTCTGTGTGGGATCACCGCACCTACACTAATTTCCTACCACCCATCTTTCCCCTCTGTTTCCCGGTAAAACTGATACCTCACTTGTGTAGGTGGGCCACGGGCCTGTGACAAGGTAGAGCCAAAAACATGCCAAAAACTAGGAGGAACCAAAGATGGTCCAAAAGGGCAGTTTGGAAAAAAATGTTTTTAGGCTGACAAGTGGGACAGAATTTTTATCGGTATAGATGCGACAATGCTGGGTGGTAGGAATTTTGTGGATTCCTGCAGATTCCGGAAGTGATTTCAAGCAAAGTTGGAAGTTAGCAGGGCATTGTGGGTATGAAAATGGTGAGGGGTGCATGTGAAGCACACCACCCTGGACTCACCCAGATGTTTACTTTTCAGATGTGTCTAGGTCTCGTAGATTTTTGCCCCCCAGGGGAGCGACCCTTGCCTAAGGGGTCATTCCCCATCTGTAAAAAAGATTATTTTTTTTAAATCCCTGGTGCCTAGTGGTTTCTGTCCGCCTTGGGGGCAAATCAGTCTACTAAAATAGGCCTATCATCCCCCAAGGGGGGCAGAAATGGCCTTAAATAAATTTGCCCCCCCAGGGAGCGACCCTTACCTAAAAAATCCATTGTGTCTAGTGGTGTCTGCCCCCCTTGGGCACAGATTGGCCTAATAAAAATAGGACGATCTGCTCCCAAGGGGGGCAGAAATGGCCTAAAGAGAATTTGCCCCCCCCAGGGGAGCGACCTTTGCCTAAGGGGTTGCTCCACTTATAAATGTAAACCAAAAAAAAACTCCCTGGTGTCTAGTGGCTTCTGCCCTTCCTGGGGGCAGAGCGGCCTAATTAATATAGGCCAATCTGCTCCCAGGAGGGGCAGAAAAGGCCTAATTAAAAAATGCCCCCAGGGGAGGGACCCTTGCCTAAGAGGTCGCTCCCCTTTATTGTTTACAATCACCAAAACAAAATCCCTAGTGTTTAGTGGGCATTTCTGCAGCCCGATCGCTTCATGATCGGTCTGCAGAAATGCTCAGAGAGACATCAAAGGAAAGGAAAGGCCTTTCCTTTCCTTTGATGCCTCTCCCACCCCTAGCCCCTAGCCCGTGATCGGAAGAGAAATGCTTTTGCATTTCTCTTCCGATCCGCCTCTGATGAGGTCAGCACGTGTTTGTGCGCTGACGTCGTCAGACAACACTGGAGGGGTCAATGGGGCAAGGGTGGCAGGGGAAGCGATTCCCATTCCATCCCTGCCCATGGGAGGGGGGTGCCTGGCCATCGGGGGGAACGCTAGCGCTTCCCCCAAGGGCCCATACCAGGACGTAATGGTAACGTCCTTGGCACCTGAGCGGTGCAGCCGAGGTCGTAACTGTTACGTCCACGGCACCCAAGGGGTTAAACTCGCACAAAGTATCTTCTCAAGCTGTAATTGGTCAGAAATCGTACGTTTACAGTAGGACTAATAGTCTTTAAACTATAGATCTAAATTATAACTAAACATTCTTTCACATGTCGTTGATTGGCTCCTCTTCTCCTGTTCCCATTGTCAGGTTTGTCAGGTAACGGTTTTGTTGCAATCCCAGCTCTAGTCAGTGCGGCCATTGTCCAAGCCTGGGAATATCTTCTTCTCATGCGTCAAGTGCACAATGTATCATTTTCTAATGCAAGACATTTCAACAAGCAGTTCTCATGAGAAAGTTTAAGCCATCTACAAGTTGCTTGGTCAGCTCCGTGTGAAGAATAGAAAATATTAATTTTCTGCTCTCACAGAACATGTACATTTATTTAAATATTATCGCCGTGCAACTTAACATGAGGCTCTGTCGACTAGGCCTCAAACCTTTTAATTAATCGAATCCTAATGTTATTTACTAAAACACATAACACTAATATGTCAGTATAACACCTCATTTAGACTACAAACATAAGTTCCTTATTAGTTCACGTCAAACTCATGATGGCCACATCTGTGGGTACATTTTCCATGACACCTTTTTTCTCTACAGTGTCCTAATTCATGAACATTCTTATCAGTTAATTAACAGAGATTATTAGTAATTACTTCAGCTTTCACAATTCCTCCTCTGATGAATAAATGGGTCATCACACTTCACATAAATTTAAAAAAAAATAAAAAATCTTCTAAAATTTAGTTTTCCTATATCTCTAAACATTTCCTTTCTTTCTCGAATTTTCTCTAAAACATTTTTCCATTTTAATTCCTTCCCTCCTCTGATCATTATTCAATCTCTTTCTTTTGATCACTGAGTAAATTTCACGAATTCCCCATAAGCCAATGATATAAATCACAATAATTATTATTATTTGTATTATTTTCACAACTGTGGCCCTCATTACGAACATGGCGGTCCGTTCCGCTACGCCGGCGGTAGAAACCATCAACAGAGGAGCAGTCCGTACCGCCAAATAATGATCCAAATAAAACACAAGCATCCTGCGTACCACCCACCGCGAGGAGAGGAGTCACGCCGACCACAGCAGAGTCTGCCCACAGGCCGTCGGAAAGGCCTAACCCGCCCATCAAATAATGAACCACCATTCCGCCAGTTGCGGAGCGGGAACCACCGGCACACAAAGCCAGGCGGAAATGATCCAAATATAAGGAACCACGTACCCGAGTCCCACAGAACGTACAGCGGCAGCCATGGATAGAGAGCTGCAGATCATGCCAGCCCTGCTCCTTGCCACATACCTACACTACCAAGACCGCTGACGAAGACAATGACGGTAAGTACCGCAACCTATGAAACAAGGGAGAAAAGGGCACAGTTACATACCCACCCACTCCACCCATCAGGCAACGCCCCTCCAACCCTTCCCAGCAGCACAAGTCATACACCCCACCTAAAGAGGGATGTACCCGACCGAAGGCAAACGCAACCTGACCCAAGTATAAACAAAAGCCCCATACCCATAAAAACATAAACAACAACCATGGTGTAACTGCGTGCAGCCCAAACACAGGCCACACAGAAACTTTAATAAGCAGCTCACGGAGCCAAACAGTGCAAACAGGGCCAATGGCCAGTCCGTAATGATACAACTGTCATGGGCCACAACGGCCCACACCTGACTCCCACAAGTGCTGGGTACTCCACAGAACGGGGCACCATATGGGGATCGAGGCACCTCACGGAAGGGGGGTAGGGGATTTACGACAGGGGTAGAATTTTTACTTCCTTGTGGAGGGTGGGGGGGTCTTCTCCTTTGAAGGGGTTGGGGGCTGTTTGGCTCGGTGGAGCTTGATGTCCTAGGCTCAGACCGGGCCTTCTTCTTCTCAGGAGAAGGGGCACGGGAATGTGAAGGGTGGACCAGGGTGGGTTGGAAGAGGCAAGTTGTTTGGGGACAAGACGGGGTGGGCCAGTGGGTTGGAAGAGGTCAGCACGGGAGAGGAAAACTTTCTTGAGAGCAATTGGGGTGGTCCTGGATGAGGGCAGAGGGAGTGGATGTAAGGGGTGTAGGGGTGCGTGTAGTGGGTGCAGGTGACTGCTCAGCATGCTGTCGTGTGGTGGATGTCTGATGGTTGGGTGTCTTGGTGTGTTTGTGTGTCTTGGGAGGTGGGGGGTGGACACAGTGGGAGAAGACAGACAGGATGGGTGGGTGGGTGTCTGCAAGTCTGGTGAGTGTGCTGCATGTGTCAACTACAGTAGAGGTGGTGAGTGCAGGTGTGGTGTATGGGGTGCATGTATGGCTGTCTGCTATTGTGGTGAGTGCAGGTGAGAGGAGCTGTAACAGTGAGTGAAGGTGCAGTGCATGAGGGTGTGGATGTAGAGGGGACAGACAGGGAGGCGGAAGAGGTGGGCACATTGGGGGAAGTGGACGTTGTTGTGTGTGCAGGTGTCTGTTGGCTGTGTGAATGCTTGTGGTGGGAGGTGTGGTACTTGTGTTTTGAGGTGTGCTTCTTGTGTGTTGAGGTGTGTGCCTGCGGGTCAGAATGTGTGCTTTGGGCGGGTGAAGGGAGTGGGGTGCTGGAAGGGGTAGAGGAGGCTGGAGGGGGGACGTAATGGCCAGGGAAACTGGCTGCCGTCCGAGAGGAGGCCAGAGCCTGAAAAGATCTTTGTAGGGCAGACACAGCACTGTGAATGCCATCCAGATAGGCATTGGTCTGCTGCACCTCTGATGCTAGTCCCTGGATGGCATTGACGATGGTTGTCTGCCCTACAGAGATGCTTATCAGGAGGTCAATAGCCTCCTCTGTGAGAGCAGCAGGGCTGACTGGGGTAGCGGAGGAGGTGCCTGGGGCGAAGAAGATGGCCACTGTTGGAAAATGGGTTATTGGTAGGGCAGGTAGGTACCTACACCTAGCAACAAGCCACTAACCTCCACCTAGGTACAGTTAGGTCTCAGTAAATTAATCCCAGCTCAACCCTTGGTAGCTTGGCAACGAGCGTCATGGCTTAACTTAGGAGTCAAAGTGTAAAGCATTCAAATATCACAAAACAGTAATTAAATAAAACACAGGAAACAGTTTAAAAATCCAAAACCAATTTATAAAAATAGTTTATATTTTTATCTTTAAAATGACACAAAAACGATTAAAATCGGTTCAGGGGAACCGGAGATATGAATTTTTAAAGAATTATTACTTTTCTAGCGCTTAGAAACAAAAAGCGCCAATCGGGTCATCTGGTTGCACCTCGACCGGGGCAAAGTCAAACTTTCAGGCCGACCGCGATGGAGCCCTGCTCGGCTACAGGTCGCGGGAGGCCTCGGTTAAAAAGTTACCTTCTGACTTAGTCTTTATTTTGAAGTTTTTCTTCACCGGGACGAACCTGCCAGTTGAATCCGACCTCCTGGAGCCCTTGTCCGGATACGCGATGTGGGTTTCCTCGGTGGAGACTTTTACCTTCGGACTTAGTCGTTTTTTCGAGATGAAAATCCTTCGACCGGGGTAAACCTGGATCTTGATCCGACGTCCATGGAGCCCTTCTCGGATACGATGGCTGGGAGGTCCCGGTCAACTTTTTACCTTCGGACTTAGTCTCTTTTTTGGATGTTTTTCTTTACCGGGACGAACCACGAAGTCAGGCCGGGTCGCGGTTGAGGTAAGCCGGCTAGAATTTCCGCGGCGGGTCGGTCCCTCTCTGGAGCTTTTTTCCAAAAATTCTCAAATCTTTTCCAAACTTCTGGGGCTTCACCCAGATGTTCTTTTAAGGTTCTTTTGGGGTCCACAGCTCACCCCAAGGGTCCAGAAGTTCTGTGATGGTCCTTGGGGGGTGCGGACTTCAACTCCCAGAATGCACCTGGCGCAAACTCCTTTTTGGCCACTGGACAGTGGTCAGCTGGTCGCTTTCTTCAGGAGTTGGTGCAGGGGACTCTGGTTAGCAATTTTTCACCTGTAGCAAACAGGGAGTCCCTCCTTGAACCAGTTGAAGCCAGGCAAAGTCCTTCTTGTGGTGAAGCCCAAGTGTGCAGCTGGTGCAGTCCTTCTGAGTGCAGGGTCCAGGTGCAGGCCAGGGGTCCAGCAGGGCAGTCCTTCTTCTTCTTTAGTTCCTTTCTTGTTGAATTCCGGAGGGGATCTGAGGTGTGGGTGCAGGTCTGCCAGTTTTATCCTTGCTCCTGGGTGAAAAGCAGGGGGGCCCTGGTTCTCCAATCAGGGACAGGGTCGTCCCCCTGTGATGACCACTTCCTGGGAAGTGTGGCAAAAATCCATCCCAGAAGGCAACAGTCTCTAAAAATCCAACATGGATGAATCTGATTTTTGGAGGTTACATCTGGCTGAGCCCACCCACTGGTGTGGCTAAAAATCATAAACACACCCCTCTCCTGCCCTCTCCTAATCTAATCAAGGCGGCACCTAATTGTCTGGGGTTGCAGGATGTGGGGGTGTTGCTGGGTGCTGCAAATGTCCTTCTCTGCCTTTGAAGACCAGTTTGGCAGCCCTCCCCCTTCCTGCCTCACCATCTGCTGAGGGGAGATTCTCTCCCCCAAGCACATTCCTTTGTGTGAAGCCTGGCCACTTCACACCTCATCAAGGCAGCCTGGCAGAAGCTGCTGCAGGCTGGCCAATCAGAGCACAGCAGCACAAACAATGCAGAGCTGAAATTGCCAACTTTTTAGGTAAAGTCTAAACTTTTTACCTGAACAAGTTATATTAAATCCAACAACTGGAAGTTGTGGGATTTATTATAACAATTAATTTGATACCAAATTCTTGGTATGTAACATTTAAGGAGACTTTAAAATTTAAAATAAAGTCTGCCCATTCTAGCCTATGAAGGCCATTTACTTCAATGAGGGAAAAACGAATTTGGCTGTTTTTACCTCACCAGGGCTTATAAATCTATTTTTATAAAGTCCCTGCTTATAGTTACATGGCACCCAGCCCTAGGGGCACATAGGGCACACCTTAGGGGTGACTTATATGTAAAAATAAGGTAGTTTAAGACTTTGGAAGTACCTTTAATTCCAAAGTCGAATTTGCATATAACATTAATTTAAAAGCATCCAGCAAGGCAGGCTTGCTTTTAAAATGACACTGGGCACCTCAGCAGTGCACCTAGGTGTGCACCACCTATGCTGTGGTCCCTAAACCTACATGCCCTACCATATACTAGGGACTTATAGGTAGGTTAACTTAGCCAATTATAATTAGCCTAATTTGCATATCCATTTTACACAGAGCACAGGCCCTGGGACTGGTTAGCAGTACCCAGGGCACCATCAAAGTCAGGAAAACACCAGCAAAAAGAGGAAAATGGGGGCAAAAAGTTATGGGGCCTCTGCAATCAGCCCTGTTTTCTCACAGCCACCTTTCTGGGTGGGTGGGCACGGGCAACTCGGTGGGGAGCAGAAGGGAGGGCGCTGATGGTATGGGGGGTGGCGGAAATCTCACGGTAGTGGTGTGTGCACTAGGGTCCACTACCACTGGGGGACCCCGATCGGGGGAGGTCTCAGAGTCATTACCTCCTATGGTAGTAGCCTCCCCCGTAGAAGTCCCCTCGCCCTCCCACCCACTGGTCCCCTGGGCATCCGTTGTCTCTACCTCGGAGGATCCGTGGGCCACTGCCTCCCCACTTGCTGGTGCCACTGCTCCCTAGCCTGATGTTGATGCTGTACCAAACCAACACAAGAGAACAGGGATGGGAAGACAAAACAGGAGAGACATTTGTAAATAGCTGAATGCAAATGCAGAATGGCCAGACATACACCCTGATCAGTGTAGGGAAAGGTGCGGAAGACATTGTGACACGAAGGGTTAATTAGTTTGAACAGTGTAGATGAGCGTGATGCCTGCCGAAACCTGAAACAACGTGGAAAAGTCCACGATGTCGTTTTCAAGCTTGTTTTCCAACATTCCATAGATAAAATTATCCGCAGCTGCATGTGTAGGAAGCAGGAAGTGTAGGAGAGAGACACAAAGGTCGTTCTAACCCTGAGAAAGGGAGTACAGGAAAAGGACGGAAAAAACAATGGCTAGGGAACAGCAGAGCAGCCAAGGGACATGTGCTGATAACATAGCTAGAAGATGCGAGAAAGGGATAGAATCCAAGCTTCAAGTTATTTAAGCACTGAAGCGCGGGTGAGGGGATTGAAGCTCGCAGATGGGGTTGTGTAAGCTGCCATCGCCCAGCCCACATCGCTGCCTCCCTGGTTTGTGCTGTTCTGAGACCGCGACGCTCGAGGGGGAGAGAGGTCCAAGCAGGCGGTAGAGGGCTTCCCAGCATTTGTGGATAAAGTTAAGTTCCACCCAGGGATGAAAGGCCTTTGTTTCTCTGCTCGATTATGATTGATTATTATGCTTGCACCATGTCTATAATCTGAAGTATTCTGTTCATTTATATTTTGTGTTCTGAACGTCTTAATGTGAGCATGCTACAGTAATTGAGATGTGCGTTTCGTATGCAGTTAACCATTGAAGTCAATTAACTCTTTGCTCATATATATGTAGATATTCTTTATTGCTGGTTTTCATTCTACTTCGTTGATGTGCCAAATGCATATATTTTTCTGAAATTCTAGTAAACCTAAATTGTGTTCATAATTGGCGTGTGATCCTTCATTAAGCGTCCTTATTGACTTATATCGAACAGATCAAGTGTCAATAAGTCACCTGGATAAGACACACCCACCCAGCAAACACACCCAACAGGCAGCACCGTACACTATGCCCATGGCCATGCCCCTGACTACTGACCAGAATACTGCTCTACACCCATCCCCTGAATAACTTTTGGAGCTGAGGTAGGTGAAACCTGACAGGGTCCCCTCTACACCCTTTGGGGAACATACAGTAGATGGACACCAGTCAAATTCCCTGCTCTGAGCAGCATGTGCCCTATTGCACACCCAGACATCCTTCCAGACTGAAGTATGGTCAATGAGTACTCACCCCCTTGTGACTGCTGTGCAGCCTTCAAGCGCCCATCCAGATCTGGGTACGCCACCACCAGGATCCTTCGTATGAGGGGGGTCAGTGCCCGACGAGCACCCCTTCCACGTTGGGAGGACTTCCCCAGCTGGGCCTCACTGTTCTTTCGCGCCCCGCGCCGCAGGTCCTCCCCTCCTCTTTCAACAGTGGGTGCTCCGCCGGTTGTAGACCCCCAGGGTCCGCACCTCCTTCGTGATGGCATGCCAATGTGCCCTCTTCTAGTGGGTGCTGACCTAGAAGGGCGACACAGAAATGGAAAACAGAGGTCATGCACGTGCACAATATGAACAGTTGGCAAATTGTCCAACATGCGACGTACAGTACACTCAGACACACAGGACAATTGCACGCAGCATTCCATGCACCATGGCCCATGCAGGCTCAGAGGAGCACACATATGTCCAATCCACACCATCCATTGCACACACAGTGCCCTCCAAACCCAGACTCACCTGTACCTCTGGCCGTCCGTATAGTTTGCCGTACAGGGGCAGGACCCCGTCTACTAGCTTCTCCAGTTCTTCCTGGGTGAAGGCCGGGACCCTCTCACCTGCACCACGAGGCACATCCATAGCCAGAGGCAGGCCACAGTAGTACACAGAGTAGAGTACCTCTCCGCACGAGATCAGGGAGTCAAGTGATCAAACGATGACGAACGCACGTACGTTCCGGTGGCGGATACGCCAGAGTTCCCCATTGGCATCCATGTTAGCCAATGAGGGTGCGAACAGCGGTCAACACCGCCTTACGCTGTGACGTCAACCGCTAGCGGTATGAGGTCACTTCCACAACGAAGGGGCAGATCTACAGTGGGCAGACATTTTGCCATCACCTACGCATCTAGAATTTCTTACTAATCACAATGCAGGGCCTACTAGCTACATGAAGCACCGAGGCCTCTATTCAGCCCGTATAGTAGCACACATAAATTACTCAGTTTTCTCCCAGTGATGTACATATATATCTGTCAGGTAGCACATATTCTAGAGACACTACAATGAAAAATGCAGTGCAGAAATATTGGGAAGTGTGCCTATGTATGTGTCTACATCACTCCTTTTTGTAATCCCTCTTAGGTACCGACCCTTGTGGCAAGGAAGGGCACCATCGGTGTACATACCACTTGTGGATATGGGGACCATGGTGGAGCGTCAGATCATAATCAGTTACAGACTCACATGTGCAACTATTCAGGACCTTTGTGCATTACTGGATCCTGCACTAACTCCGGGAAATCGTAATCAGCATGCCATTCCAGCTGAGGTGCAGGTGCTCTCAGCACTCCATTTCCTTGCCACAGACTCATTTCAAGTGACGGTGGGCATGGGTGCTGGTTTCTCACAGCTAATGTTCAGCCAGGTACTGACAAGATTTCTGAATGCATTTGTACAACATCTGCAATCCTATGTGCAGTTTCCCCAAAGTACTGACCTCCCTTCCATCAAGTCTGACTTCTATGCCTTTGCAAACATTCCCCATGTCATAGGTGCCATAGATGGCACCCACATACCCATCATCCCCCCAAGAGTGAATGAACAGGTGTACATAAACAGGAAGAACTTTCACTCCATGAACATCCAATTGGTGTGTACTGCAGACCAGTACATTTCCCATGTGAATGCCATGTTTACAGGTTCAGTCCATGATTAATTTGTGTTGAGGAACAGTAGTGTGCCTCAGAAGATGGAACAACTACAAGAGGACAGAGGTTGGATCATAGGTAAGTTTGTCTGTCAATAGCTGACACATTGCTGAAAACCAGCCTGTCTGACTAAGGAACATAACAATGACGAGTCTGTATTGCACCATTTTGTAGGTGATTCTGGCTATCCAAACTTGCGTTGGCTCCTGACACCGGTGAGGAATCCCAGGACGGATGCAGAGAGGAAAGACAATGAGGCCCATGGACGTACTAGGAGGGTAATAGATCGTACTAAAGGTCTCCTGAAGGCTAGATTCCGGTATCTATATATTTCTGGGGGTTCCCTGGCCTATGGCCCTGATAAGGTGTGTAGAATAGTGGTGGCCTGCACAACGTGGCAGTGAGACATTCAATCCCCCTCTTGGAGGTGGAGGGTGCTATAGGTCCTGATCAGCTACCTCAGAGAGGTGAGGAGAGTGATAGTGAGGATGAGGAAGGGGAAGATGTCAATTCCAGGAACCAACTGATACAATTCTACTTCCAATAACTGTGTGGGACTTAAGCCTGTCATTGGGGTTGGTGATTTATCCTGTCAGTGTGCTCTGTCATATAGGGGGGATTGGTAATGATAGGCGTTACATGGACCACTTCTGCATGGTACTGACAGAAAATGTATACATACCCTCCTGGCCACCATTTGGGCACACAGTACCACCATCAAGCATAAATTGACAATAAAGTTTTTTGCTGCCAATTACATCCATACTCCACTTTGTTAACAATTTAAGACAGGGGACAGTGTTACAGGTGTGAAATGTCTTTTATTAGTAGAATTGAGTGAATTGTGCTATATATAGTGATGGGAGTCGTAAGGTTTCGGTGTCCTCAAAGCCAACTTGGTGGCAGCCCTGTTGGATGTTTTAGATGGGTCCATTTTGTCGAACAGTACTTCAAATTGCCCTCAGCTAAGTGTTGTTGGTAAATGTGTGTGATACTTGCTTTGCATTAGTACCAGAGTCAATTGTTGGAGGGGGCCTTGTTCTTAGCTGGGTTTCCAGTGCCATAGCTTGGCCTAAGAGTGCGTTTGGGCGCCTGCTGTGGAGCTTCTTGGGGTGGCATGGTTTTCCCTTGTGTTTCCTGGGAGGGTATTTCCTGTGATGTTTCTGCTGCTTGGATCATCAGATGCTGGTTGTCCAGGGCTGTTGTGGGGCCTCTTGTCCAGTGTGGATGTCAGACTGGTTTTTGACCAACTGCACCAGTGCTCCAGCAATGGTAGCCATTGTGGCATTGTGCTCTTTCCACTGCTCCATGGCCTGTTGGTGTTGTTGCTGCTGCATCCTCTGACTTTGCTCCAGGGTGGACACAATCTGTGCCAACCTGTCTTGGGTATCTTGGTAGGCCCCCAATACCTGTGCAATAACGTCCTGGGCTGCTGCATCCATCCTGTGCCCTCCCCCCTGGCCCACTGGGACACTTGAACTTGCCCTGCCCCCCTGTACCTGTGTCCCATGCACAGGTCTTGACGTGCCACTTGTACTGGGGCCCTCGCCTTCCTGCATGTTGGGATTGGGTGACTGGGGCCCCTGTAGCTGTATTCCACCAGTGTGTGCCCTGGGTACAGTGGTGTGGGTACGCCTCCCCTGGCCTGCTGGTCTTGACTGGGTGTTAGAGGTGACAGTGGTTTCCTGGGTGGGGCTGCTGCATGGTGAAAATCCAGAACCGTGTGAGGGACCTGCCTGCTCATCAGTATCCAGGGATCCCTCTCCAAGGTCTTGTGAGGTGGCTCTGTCTCCCTGGAGGGCTGTGGCAGTCCTAGCCCTGTCCGTTAGGGTTGCATGGGTGGTGGTGCCTGTTGGGGGACATAGACATGTCTGTTACATATGCATGTAGGTTTGAGGTGTACTGGACTGTGCTATTTTGTGCTGGTGTTAATTTCAGTGGCCTTCCAGGGTGCCTTTGTGAGGTTGACATAGCATTTAGCTCCAGTGGTGGGGTTGTTTTGTGGTGGGGGGTATTGTTCCATTGTGGGTACGTGCAGGGGTGGGTGGCTGTGCACAGCGGGAGTGATGTGGGCCTGTTAGTGGGTTGTGGGTGATGCAGGGTGGTACATATAGTGGGTAATGGCTGGGTGGGGTGTAGGTCAAGGTGGGTGTGGGTGGGGTGGGGTGGTGCATACATTGCAGTTGTGGTGTATATGGAGTAATTGTAGATGACTTACCCGAGTCCATTCCTCCAGTGAGTCCAGTAAGTCCCTCTGGGTGCAGGATGGCGAGGACCTTCTCCTCCCAGTCGGTGTAGTCGGGTGGTGTTGGTGGCGGCCCTCCCCCAGTCTTCTGCACTGCGATGTGGTGCCTAGATGCCATGGCCCTGACCTTCCCCCGCAGGTTGTTCCATCTCTTCCGGATGTAGTCACTGGTGCGTGGATGGTGTCCCACTGCATTCACCCTGTTGACAATGGTCTGCCACAGCTCCAATTTCCGGGCGATGGGTGTGTGCTGCACCTCGGACCCGAATAGTTGTGGCTCCATCTTCAGGATCTCGTCCACCATGGTCCTTAGCTCCCTTTCGGTGAAGCGTGGATTTTTTTTGGGGGGGCATGGTGAGTGTGGTGGATGGCATCGGCACTGGGGATGGAGTAAGGGTGCTCCTCTATGGGTCGATGTGCGTCTCCTGTATGCTGCAGTTCGCTGTCTGGCTCTGGTGCTCTCCTTCTTCTTGTCCTGGTTTCTTTGCAAGGGATTGTGGGGCGTGTCTGGGGGTGTTTTATGGGGTTCTGGATGGGTGTCCGGTGTGTGGGTGATACGCCTATCCAATGTGCGCACTTGTTGCTGTTGGGTCCACTTGCCGCCCGTGGCGGTCGCAGCTGCCAATGGTCGTCCGACCTCCACTGTCCGCTGAGGTGATTTGTGCATCATTATTTGGAGGGCGGGATGTGGGTGTGCCTGGCGATGGCGGGGTGGGGTGGGCCGGGATTCCCGGCGACAGTGTCCTGTCGGGAAGTGGTGGTGTGGGAAGTTTTAGCGGGGTTGGGATTTTTGATCATTATATGGCAGGTTTCCATTCACCGCCAACGGCGGGATTCTGTTCACCGCCGCCACGGCGGTTGGCGGTCTTTCCCGCCATGTTCAGAATGACCGCCTATACCCTTCCCTGGGTTGCCCAACCAATTTCCCACAGAAGCAAAACCATTTTCTACCTTTTCCCAAACTCCAGTTTTTTTCAAAAATTTTAAGTCAGAGTTAACATTAGTCAAATTGTTAATAAAGTCTCTAATTCCTTTACTATTGCTAGGGATAAATGTGCAACAATGTTGCAGTTTCAGCAATTCACAGACTCCGCCTCCTTTGCTAAAAGGATGTCTAACACAAGATGGTTCTGAAGAGTCCTAGCTCTTACCGCAGCCATTTCTGTGCCCATCAGTACCATGGCTCCTAGAAACTAATCAGCATGTTATCCACAATAGTATACAACTTTCTCATCTTCAGGGAATTTAGAATAACCCCATACTGAGGAAATTATAGCCCGGAATATATATCCAATTATGCCAGAGTAAGATTCTCCATTTGGTCTAGCAAGATGTAATTCATTGAGTTTAGATGTCTTGTTTAAGTTTTCAAATTGATAAATCTTTGGGAAAACTATCCCCAAGTAACATGTGCCATACCATCCTCTTGGAAGACAGTAATAAGCATTTGGTCCACATGGGTAATAAACCCCTGGCATTGCTGTGTCTTGTCCATTTAACATGAAAGTCCATTTACTCTGAAATAAAAACACATGCCTACATTCACTCTTTCCCACAAATAATGTATCTGTTCTAGATTGTGATCTATATATACAAATGTGTTGTGCATCTAAAGCTAACTTTCCTTGTGTCTTTATTTCACTAAAAGCATGATCATTTCTAAATGTTCTTTTTTCTAAGTCCTTCTCTAACTTTATTGCCTTCCTCCTGTCATCGGTTTGGTCTAAGAAGCTCTTTTCTACTGGTGTAAGCAAACATGTAAAATTGTTCCTATGTGCATACGCTGTGCCAAATGTCAATGTAGGTTCAAAGAAACCTCTCACTAATTCTATACTATTTTCCTTAGCTACTCTACTCAGGTATTTAATGATAGGAACAAATGAAAACACTACATTGTGGTTTGAATAAAAATATTGTATGTATTTGTGTTTATAGAATCTTGTTAGTAAAAGACTGCAACTAATTCCATGTGTTATGGGCAGACTATGGTAAGTAATTCCTTCCTCTATCGATGAAGGAATTTCTCACATTCATACTCATACAATAAGCAATAGAAAAGTTAGAGGAAATATCTTCTTGTGAACTGTCTACGTGTAAATATTACTCGTCCTTTCTAAACTTGTCTACTTCTGTCAGTGTAGTAGTAGTCTCTATATGGTTTGCTACAACTTTATCAAGAAACATCATACTCACAATCAATATGAAGCATATTATCATGCACACAATGGCTAAAACAAAAGCTATGTATTTACAGCACTTATTGTTCCTAACATATTGGTTATGGTTACTCATGATCTGTAAAGAATCAGAAAGTAGGAGAGAAGAATATTTCTATGCAGCAAAACAAAAAAGAAAAAAAATCTTCAAACTTCTTAGCAGTTATTTACAGCTTTCAGTTTCTATTCCAGAACTTTGTCAACATCAATTTAGCAGCTTGTCAAATCAGGTTATCTCAAAAGTCTCTTCAGGTTACTTTCAATGTCTCTTTTATCACTTTCAGTTGCACATAATCATTCTCAAAGTTCAGTTTACCGATCACTTCACGAGCCAAAGTATTGAGCTGGAATCTCTCTGTCAAAACAAAATGATAAAAATTCACTCTGCCAATCACTAGTGGTCGCATATGCCCATTCAGGACCTGCGTATCTTCTGTTTGCAATTTGCTTTCTCTTCAGCCTTCGATCTTCACTTAATTCTCCATCACTCAAATCTTCTTTTCTTGTGGTGTTTACTTCTTCGATTATGGACAACGTACTTGAATCTTTCTGTGTTTCTTTAGACAGTGCTCTTTTCAATGCTGGACTTGTAACTTCTCCTTGTTCTTCAGGATTTTAAATTGATGTACCTGCAACTGGCTCAGGAGGAGTCAGATCGCTTTGACTCTGATCTAACTCGCCCCCCTCCACCGGGTCAGTGGGCTGCTCTGTCTGGGTCTCCATATCTTCTGCTTCTGGGAGAGCCTTTGATCAGACTCTCCTGCTGTCTCGGTTGAGACTTGTCCGCTGTCAACCTCCTGTGTTTCCGCTGGTTCGTCTCTTACAGGAGTATCTGGATTTTCATCTGTCTGCTCAGAGTCTGTTTCTGACTCTCCGGCTTCTCTTTCCGCTTCTATCATGTTTCTGAACGTTGTTGGCAGTCTCAACAATTCTTCTTCATTGTCCAAAGGACAGGGTACTTTCCGAGTGTGGCTGGCATGAATCCAGTTCGGAACTCTAGCGCATTTCACAGCTGTAGTAGTAACCAATACTACTTGGTGAGGTTCCTTCCACCTGGGTTCCATGCAAGTCTTCCTAACGTGTTTTCCGATCACAACCCAGTCTCCAGCCCTCAAGTTGTGACTCTGTTCTTGTGTTGACTGCACAGTTGTGGCCTCTACCTGATGAGAGAAAGAGCGTACCACATCAGCCAGACCCTTGCAGTAGTCCAACACCATATCATCTGTTATGCTCACAAGAGCATTGGCAGGAACCGTTGACAACCTCATTGCTCTGCCCATGAGGATTTCATGTGGCGACAGTCCAGTCTTTCTGTCGGGAGTATTTCTCATACTCATCAGAACTAATGGCAGTGTCGGGCCATTTTGGATTTGTGGACGCACACATCTGTGCAATTCTTGATTTCAGGCAACCATTCATTTGCTCCACAAGTCCTGAGGCTTCAGGTCTGTAACTACAGTTCAACTTCTGCTTAATGTTTAATCCTGAACATAGTAATTTAGGGCCAGATGTATCAAGCTCCCAGTTTGCATTTCTTAAATAGCAAATTTTAAGAAACACTATTTTAGAAATGCAAAATGGGATGTAACAAAATTGCGAGCCAGTAATTGCGATTTCTTAAAATTCGCAAACGCAATTAGCGAGTAGCAAATACCAAATCGCAAATAAATAGCGATTCGGTATCTGAAAATTGCAAATTGCAAAAACGGCAAACCGGTACAGCCTAATTACATCACAACCAGGAAGTAAGTCAGCCCATGCTATTTCCAGGAGCCACACCCACAGGAGCAGGCAGGGGGACTCAGCCCAGCACTAGGGAGCCAGCTTTGTGAGCCTACCAGGACCAAACTTCAACATGGCCAATGATGGGGAGGTAAAGGACAAAGGAGACAGGAAGCGCAAGCTCAAATTCAGTGAGCAGGAATTGGAGGTGCTCACTGAGGAGGTGGTCAGGAACCATGACAAACTGTTTGGGAAGAACTCACTCCAGGTACCTGAAAGTGAGAAGAGGAAACTGTGGTCAGAAATCCAGACCAAGATATGAGCAGTGGGTGTTGTGCAGCGCTCTGTGGAAGAGATACGCAAGAGATGGTATGACCTGCGTTCCCATGCCAAAGAAAGGGTAGCCAGCAGGCTAAAGGAGGCAAGGAGCACTGGAGGAGGACCACCCACCCATACACCGTCTACACCAATGGAAGACATGGTGGAGTCCACACAGCTACCTGAAGCAGTCAGTGGTGTCACTGACATTGACACCTCAGGGACACCCAGCACCAGCAAAGGTAAGGCCAGCAATGATGTGTATCCCCATTTGTGCATGTACAAATGCCCCTTAGAAGACAGCTATTATCGAGATGCATTGTGATAAGTAGTCCATGCCACATCTTACATACAACCCAACTATGCCTTATGGTAGTGGTAGTCCACAACCCTAAAGTCAAAATACCACATAAATAGCAAATTAGTGTGCAGCCACATAGAGAAACAACACAACCAACACATAGTGAAACGATGTCAAAGTACATTTATAATTTTGTGCAACATCTTGTGATATTTATACATAAATGACATGCTGCACATTGTCATTGCAGATGTCCCGGGCCCTGCTTCAGCAGAAGGTGGAAATGTGGGGGATGTTGAAACACAGCCACAATCCGACTCAAACACCAATGAGTCTTTCAGTATTGCACCAACTAGACGCAGGGCAAGAGTGTTACCTCTTCCAGAGTATAACCTGGACTAAAATGAGATGCCGGATGAAGTCCCCACACCACCCCCAGAGGCTAGATCCACAGGAAGACAGCAGTCCCTGCCCCAGTGTCAGTCAACTCCCCTCAGGAGGCATCACGATGCAGGCAGACAGTGCACAGATGAAGGAGAGGGCCCATCAATCTTTGGCGACCTTGAACCTTCTATGATGAATGTGCAGCGCCTGCAATGCAAATACATGAGGTCAATGCACAGGCAGTCGGTGTTAATCGATCAGAACATGGGCGCAATGCACAGGCAGTTTGAGTCTCACAATGTCAATATGGGAGTACTGCACAAGCAGAGGGATGCATTCATTAAAAACAATGGATCAATGAACAAGCAGTTGGAGTCTCTGAATGAGGGACAGCAAATAGCAGCAGAAAACACTAAGGAGTTGACAAATGCCATTAGGGACCTCTGCACTGAGATTCAGCAGGAGCGTGTCAGCCACCGTAGACGCCATCACCAATTTATGGGAAGGTTTGATGGGTTCTCCACATCGGTCAATCGGCTTGCTAGATCAACTGCCTTGATTTCACGACGTGCTGTGGGCATACAGGTGGCGATGGCACATTGCAGTCGGGACGCTGCACAGGGATTGGTGCAAATAACCAATGTCCTGTATGCAATGCAGACAGCACGCAGTGCTACAAACAGCGGAATGGGTGGTGGAGATAGTGAGGAGTTCTCTAGCTTCAGCAGTCTTACAGCCCCTGTGATAGATCCTAGGCGTCTCAGTACCAGACACAGTACTGCCAGTGAACCCGCTACAAGAGGTGCCAGTGAGGCCACTGAGCACTCAAGTGCAGTGCGTGGACGTAGGAAGTAATGTTAAGGCCTACAGGGGGCTACCGTAACATGTAGCTATACAGTTATACTATGATGCTAATAGTGTGACACTGTTATTCGCACATGTTAGCCTATGGTTCATGGCTATGTCCTATTGATACATACATTACCTGAAGTCAAGGTAATAAAGTTGCTAACTACAGAGATACATAATATTGAAGTGGTGTTGTCATTACTTACATCAGAAATGGTTGTGCGTGATATGAGCACGTCTTCGCCTGCCCTCTGCTGCACTGGTCCTGTCTACTGGGTGATGGGGTGGTAAGGGATCACCATCTTCATCTGAGTCAGGCTCCATTGGTTCAACTGGTATGCCTCTTCTCGCTGCAATGTTGTGCAACATTGCACATGTAGCCACAATTTTGCAGGTTGTCTCTGGGCTGTACTATAGTGCCCCTCCACTCTTATTGATGCACCTGAAGCGGCTCTTCAGCAGTCCGAAGGTCCTCTCCACCACACTGCGGGTTGCCCTGTGTGCAGCATTGTACCTACTCTCTGATGGAGTTGATCAGAGCTCAGGTAGGGCGTCAGTATATAGGTGCTTAGGCACTGTCTCCTGGAATGAACAGAGAGTAAAATGAGTACTGTTGAAATCTGACATCACTATAACATCAATGTAACAGTGTCAACTATTACTTTACCCAGTAGGTATCCTTCACCAAACTCCCCAGCTAGCAGTCTTGTGTGAATCCCGCTGTGGCGAAAGATGTACAAGTCATGTGTGCTACCTGAGTATCTGGCCACGAGATTGGTAATGATGTTGGAGACATTGCTAATCACCTGTATGTTCATAGAATGTTGGTTTTTACGGTTGCGATACACATAATCTGTGGCCGATGGTGGACAGATTGCTACATGTGTCCCATCGATGGCACCTATGACATGTGGGAATTGTGCAATCTGATAGAAATTGATTTTCGCCTGCTGTAATTCCTGTGGGGTGTTGGGGAATCTTATGTGCTCTTGTATTTTGCTCAGCATGGCATTTAGAAATGCATTGAAGAAGCGTTGAAGGGCACTCTGTGAGATCCCTCCTGCTGCTGCAGTGACCCCTTGAGAGCTGCCTGAGGCCAATAGGTGCAGGGAGCATAATACCTGCACATGGGTGGGTATATTATTGGTCCTGTGTGTGTTGCGCTGCAGTATGGGTTGTAAATCTGCCATGAGGTCAAGTATCATGGCTGAACTTAACCTGTACTTCTCATAGATTTCCTCCTCTGTCTGGTCAAAAAGAGTAATGCGTATTCTGAAAATGCGCTCCTGTCTCCTCCGCCCTCTCCTCAAACCTGCCAAGATCCTCATTCTCCTCGCCATCACGTAGAGTCCAGCCACTGTGGAAAAGCAGCAGAGTCATTCTGGGCCTCTTTATATAGGTTGCACCTGGTTACCACCTGATTTCAATTCGTGGTAAATTGCATTTGCAAAAGGCCATTCTGCGAATATTCGCAATTTGCAAATTTTTGATGCATCGCACTGCGACATGGTTTTGCATGTCGCAATGAGCGTATTGCAAATTGTGTCAGGATTTTGCAGATCGCTATCTGTGAATCGCAAAACTTTGATGCAGTTTGCATCTCACAAATAGCGATTCGGTAAATCATGTCGCTATTTGCGATACGCTGTTTGCGAGACACGCAAAACCATGTAATATTTGCAAAAATTCACAATTTTAGCAATTCCTTATTTTCACACTGTGAATGCCTTTTATACATCGTGGGAGGCATTTTTGCATTCGCAAACGGCCAATTTTTGCAATTCGCACTGTTTGCGAATGCAAAAATGTTTGATACATTTGGCCCTTAATCACCTCATTGTTGAAGTGACTTCCTCTATCTGATTCTAAAGAGATCGGGAAACCAAAACGAGGTATCAGTTCCCTAAGCAATAACTTTGCTACAGTAAGGCTTTAATTTCTTTGTGTCAACTAAGAATGAAACTTTATGACCCATTATCTTTCCCTTCAGATAGGGACCCTTCCGAGCTACTTCTAATGAAGCTGCCAACACACATTCCTCTTCATCTGAACTCTCACTCACCCAATCATTGTTTATTCCATCCTCACTGTGTAATGGGCTTTGGTGTACTGTGTTGCTACTGTGATTAAACCTTTGACCTGTGCCCTGCTGAGGAATCATAATCTGTTGCTGATCCACTGGGGCTTGAGGTATCTGTATTTGTTGCCTAGGTACCATTTTAACTTGGGGCTGCATTTTCTGTGACTGTGACATCTGCAAACGTGGCATTTGCATCAGCTGCATGAGCAGAGGACCTTGTACATGATTCACATTGTTTTGGAAACCAACATTTTGACTTCTCACTCTGGGTCCTCTCATGTTTGGAAAATAATTTATTTCATTCATCTGTGGGGCAACACCCTCCTGTACCAACGTCAGACACTCCCGCTTCCAGTGTCCGAGGCCTCCGCAAGCATGACAAGGTAACAATCTCTTCATTCCCTGTACATCAATCTGATTGACCCCTGTATTCAAATCAGGTCCACGAATTCTATTTACATTTACATTTCCACCACGACCTCTACCTCTGGCCTGATTCTGAAACACCATGTTTCCCTGCTGTGACTGCTACGGAAAGCTCCTTTGCATTCCTGATTGTGCTGCTTTAATCTGCATCACCATTGCTTTCTCTTTCACCTTTCTTTGTTTCAGTTCAATCTCATCACTACAGTACTTAGCATATTGCAGTACTTCAATAATTGGCTTTGCTTGCCAACAAATCAAATGACGCTTAATCATTGGCCAATTTCAGGTTTCAATCCTTCATCAAATCTAAACACAAAATGAATCATGTCTTTCGGCTCAATTGTTTCCAGTCCACTGTAATGCTTAAACGCCTGCAACAATATCTCACCACAGTACGCATGTATGGACTCTATTCCTTCCTGAGCTGTCTTATCTATTCTCTGCCAATCAGTCTTTTTGGGAGAAATCCTTGTTTTCAAAAATTCAATCACCTTATAATAGTATTTCATTACGTCAGAAGATGGTGCACCTTTGGACTGGTCTCGTGGGGGTTCTCTCACTGGCCAATCTATAACCCTTTTGCATTCCACCCATAGATCTGCTGGAACTATTATTTCTAACAGTGGGGTTAAATCCTCCCACAGGCATTTTGCAAGTTTCACAAACCTTTTTGTTTGCTGGTACCATTCCACTGGTTTCTCTCTCAATCTGGGATAGTCATTGGTAAATGACAAAATGTCACTTCTGCTCCAAGGGACAAGGACCAAATTCCCTCCCAGAATTTCTCTCATTGGTAATATTTTTACGGGATCATCAGTCTGCTGCGCATTAACAGTTACATTTGCAGACTCCCTTTCCCTTTTGTCTCTTTTCTTCACCCATTCACCTTCCCACTTACCTAATGCTCCCCATGTTTGAATGCTCTGAACTAATTCTCTAATGTGGATCTTCATTCCCAATATTCTTATGTTCTCAAAGTCCTTTGAGTCAAACTCTAATTGGTAACTCCTATTTTAGTGTTTTGTTTTCTCAATTTCTGTGTCATATTTATCTGCTAGGTGGGGGAGGAGCCAAGATGGCCACCGAGTCGGACGCTTGAGAACGGAGCTCCGACTCGGGCCTGGCCTATATATCCTGGTGGGCGCCCCCGGGCAGGGCACATCAAAAATAGAGACGCGCACCGGCCCCCGGGACGACCCTGGATAAAGGGAGCAGCCGAATCGCGGCTGATCGAGGCTGAAACCGCGCCGTCCCGATCGCGGGACTCCGGCGGCGCAGAAGAGGTGCCCGACAAAGCGGCTCCCGGCAAATCAAATCGGAGGCAGGTGAGAGTGGTGACCACGGCGGCCGGAGATCTCGCACCCCCGGTACGCTGGTGTGAGGGGAGGGTTTGGGTGCTGGATCGGCCCTTTCGGGCCCCCGGCAACCAGGGGCGGCGCCCTCCTCCCCCTCCTCCCCCGCCCTCCCGGCCGGGCCACGAACGGAGCGGGAGCTCCGCACCTTAATCCGTGCCGATCCTGCCGAGAACAGGATCGGCGAAAATTAGCAGAAAGGAGGGGATCCTCCCCCCCCCCTTATATTGGGAGGTACCTGCGGCAATAACAACGCGCCCGCTCCTGAATTGGGGTTTTAATCTGGCGTGGATCTCTCGGGCCTCCGCCTGCTGGCTGCCGCACGCCGTCTCCCACCCTCCACCTGCAGAATTCTTTGCTGAATCTGGACTCGGGGCTGCGACCCGGCCCACAGCGCTCGGTCTGGAGACCTTGAGCGGACGAAGGGAAGCCGCCCCAGCACCAGGAACGCACAACACAGGGAACGCTCACCTGGGGCCGGGGCGAAGTGAGATACGCCTGCCGCAGGCATGTGGCCACATTCCCCCCTCCCGTCCTCCCTCCTGCGCGTGGGGATTGCGGTGGGTGGCACCCTACCCCAGTGGGGACCGACCGAAGGCACTTGATTCGGAGTCTGGCCCTTTTCCGCCTCCCTCTTCCGCCTGGCGCAGGAGTACACCCAGAAATTCTCACCGTAAGCGAACGGAGGCGCTCCCACGCAGACTGCGTGGACCTCCTGGGTCTCCCCCCACCCCCAAAAAAAGGGGACTTCGCGAGGGGCCCCCAACAGGGGACTGGGGGCACACGCAGTCAATACCCTGTGCCCCGCCGGGCGTGCAGGAACCACAGCGACATCCCACATTACTTTTTGGGCCTGCCCCGCATAATAAATGAAGAGGCCCCTCAGGAAAGGCCCTGCAACTTGAAAGAAGCATAGTCGCACTAAAAATCATACCACTACCGAAAGATATATCCAATTACTCCCCCTATCCCTGGTAGATAGTGCCATTCGTAAGGAGAAGAAATGGCTGGGAAATCTAGGATGACAAAGAATCAAGAGCGAAATACGCCGGGCCTAGTACACACTGAACAATCGCAAAATACAACCTTCAATCGCTTGAAAATACACTTCAAACGCACTCAGTGCAATTCGAAAAAGTACTACAGGCTATAATGGACACTAAATCTTCCTTAGAACATAAAATAGACGCAGTAACGCAAGACTTAAATCTACTTAGAGTGGACCACCAGAAACTGGCAGAAAGGGTGAAAATAACGGAGGATACCCTAGCAACGACAGGCCCAACTGTATCAGATAATCAGAAACAAATACAACGGCTAGACTCGGAAGTAAAGACCCTTTGGAGACGGGCCAAAGAAGCAGAAAGCAGATCCAGACGTAACAACATTCGCCTAGTGGGGATACCGGAATTCCCCCCGGAACAAAACCCGGAGTTAACAACAGAGCAATGGCTAATTAAAGAGGTTCTGAATGGCTCCCCCTCCAAGTTCTTCTCGGTAGAACGAGCAAATAGAATCCCGGGCAGACCTCCACTCCCGGGTCAGCCTCCTAGATCCCTCATAGTTAGACTCCTGAACTATCGGGACCGAGATCTGATTCTACAGCGTTTCCGCATCAAAGGTCCATTTCAATATGAAAATGCAGTGATCCAGGCATATCCGGACTTCACTCAAGAGGTACAGAACAGGAGGAACTCTTTCGTGAAAATCAAACAACGACTCCGGGAGCACAACATTAAGTACGCTCTCCTTTTTCCAGCTAAACTGAGGGTGAGCCTGGACGACCGCACACATATGTTTGCTTCCCCAGAAGATGCCTGGACATGGATGCATGCCAAAGGCCTCGCGCAGTCAAAAGTGGGCGCGCCTGAGGAGGAAGAATGGACTGCCGCCGCAACTAAGAAACATAGCAAGAGGCGCCCAAGGGGCCACCCCACAGAGAAACAGGCGGCAGAAGAAAGAGCGAAAATACTAAAAGAAACTCCAACACTCATGCAAAACCCCTTTGAGATACTCCGGATGACTCCTACGTCCGCATCAGACTCGGACTCTACCAACTCAACTTCAACAATCACTGAAGCTCTCAGAGGCCCGGACATCACTCCAAGAACAGCAGACGAACTGTGAAATAGATAAAGCAATAAAAGCGAGACTGTCAGGAACCGGCCAGGACATTGGGAGTCCAGACTCCTGAAGCGGCTAAAGCTGAAATCGTAACATAAACCGCATTGACTCCGAAATGTATCTTTTCATGTTTTAAACTGCGCACCAGCGAATACGGCAGCATAAATGCGATGGGAGGTGGAGGGAGGGAGGGGGGACAGATAAAGGAGAGGGCCCTCTCGGGGGTGCTCACGTAAACGCATGTGCACATTCACAGACCAGGTCTGAGGAAGGGTGTGTGCTCCGCATAGGTGGCACGCCCGACCAGAATGAGTACCCCCCACGAGTGTCCGAACAGATACCGGCCCCACCTAGTAACAAAGTTGGGGCTCTTCTATTATCTTTTTTCCTTTTTTCTTTAAGTTTGCGTGGTAGTATTCAATTAGAGGGATTAGTAAACACGGTGGGTGGGATAGTGGGAGTTAGAGGGGTTAGACGAGGTCAACACCGCCAGCAGGGTACACTAACACGTTCGCCAGCTCTAGACATAGACCTGATAAAATGCGCAGACAGCTGGGAGGAAATGGGACTAAACAGGGAACAAAAGATTGCGGCACCACACAGGGCAACATGGCTCAACGAACTATAGCAGGCGCACAACAATATGAGATAATTACATGGAATGTAAGAGGAATGTCCACTCCGAGCAAGAGAGCGCAAATACACGCACGCCTCAAGCGCTTAAAGGCCCACATAGTTATCCTACAAGAAACACACTTAATGGATGATGAACTACAAGAGATTCAGACGAAATGGGGTGGGCAGGTCACAGGCACAACACACTCAGCGTACGCCAGGGGGGTATTGATCTGGATAGCTAGAGGTGTCCCATTTGCCAGAACCTCGCACAAGATTGACACAGGGGGCAGATATGTGATAGTGGAAGGCTACCTAGATGGGAGACAATTAGCCCTCATAGGGATATACGCACCCAACAACGCGCAAGCGAGATTCTTGGAGTCGTTAACTCCGGCGTTGCTGGACAACCCAGCGGCGCCCACAATATGGGGGGGCGACTTTAATTGCCTCCCGGACGTAGAGTTAGACAGATCGGTTCCTCCTAAATCAGCAGTAATATTCAGAAGCATCAAAAGCCCACTACAGACATGGGCGGATGACATGAGACTACATGACCTTTGGCGTCTACAGCACCCCAGACAGAGAGAATACTCATTTTATTCTGTGCCACACAAGGTGCACACAAGAATAGATATAATCTGGGGCACCACTGACATATGCGCGCTAACGAAGAAATCAGAATATTTAGCTACGACACTGTCTGACCACTCCCCGCTCAAAATAACCTTGGGCTGGGGCGGGACCCATCAGGCAATCCCCACATGGCGGCTGCAGCCAGAAGCGCTCCAGGACCAGGCCTATGCAGAGGAGCTAGGTACAGCACTAAAGCAATATTGGGAAATCAACTCTGACTCCGCAAACACAAGAGCAACGGAATGGGAGGCACATAAGGCGGTAGTGAGAGGGCTCTGCATGGCAACTTCGTGGGGGGTCAGGCGCGCTCTACACTCTGAGATAAACAAATTGGAAAAGGAGCTGAGAACACTTGAAGTAGCGACAGCCGTTAATGCAGCATCATACGCCACATTAAAGGAAGCACGCATAAAATACAAAGAAACGGACTCCCGCCTCCGCAAACACGATCACAAGTATCATTTAATGCGTCAACAATCTGAGGGGGACAGGTCGGGCAGACTGTTGGCTTGGCTCCTTAAGGGACCCCAGCAGCAGACCCCAATAGGGACTATAAAACTAGACAATAATGAGTGGGTCTCCACGCAAGCGGATATAAACAGGGTGTTCAGGGATTATTACACAAACCTATACACAAAACGCTCGGATTACACACCCGGTCAGCTCGAAACTTTCCTCTCTGGCGCTAATTTAAAACAATTATCTCATGAACACGCAGAAAAACTAGAAGCCCCATTGAGAGTAGAGGAACTAGAGACTGCATTAACACAAATGCCAAGAAACAAGGCACCAGGAATGGATGGCCTCCCAATGGAATACTATGCGAAGTATTCGGTTCTCCTGAAGCCCCATCTATTAAAAGTATTCGAAGAGGCCTGGAGACACAAGGCACTGCCTCCCACACAGAGGGAAGCAGTGATAGCGGTACTGCCCAAGCAGGGACGGGATCCCACTGATGTCAAATCATATAGACCGCTATCACATTTGAACACCGACTGTAAAATACTGGGCAAGATATTGGCCAATAGGCTGGCCCCAGTCATCCACACACTGATACACGAAGATCAAAACGGCTTCATTCCCAAACGAAATAAATTTCTAAACACTCGCCGCCTTCTGGGAGTGATGGGAAGCACCCCCCCGGACGCATATGACGAAATGGTACTATCATTGGACATAGAAAAGGCTTTCGACACGCTGGGATGGGATTTCCTATTTGATACCATGCGGGAAGTGGGAATAGGCCCAAAATACATACGATGGGTGCAGACATTGTATTCCGGGCCACAAGCAAGAGTCAGAACAGGCGGAACGGTATCTGAAAGCTTCCCGATCGCAAGGGGCACTAGACAGGGATGCCCCTTATCCCCCCTGCTATTTGCTATCGCTATGGAGCCTCTGGCTGCTCGCCTAAGATTGAGGGAGGAGGATTGGGGTATACTAAGGATCGGGACAAAACATATAATATCTTTGTACGCTGACGATGCTTTAATTTACCTCCGGAATGGGAACGAAACAATACCATCAGTAATGACACTCCTCGCTGAGTTCGGCACAGTGTCCGGACTGGTAGTAAACTGGGAGAAATCATGCGTATTTCCTCTAGTCGCCCGGTCACTGTCAAACCGAACAACAACTTTGTCCGGGCGCCTGAGATGGTGCTTTGACACATTTAAATACCTAGGGGTACAAATATACCACAAACAAGATGACCTCAGAGACGGTAACCTGGGGAGAGCACTTGCCTCCATTAAGGGATCACTCCGCTTCTGGGGCAGGCTGCCACTGTCACCAATGGGTAGAGTTGCAATAGCAAATATGCTGATACTTCCCCGCCTGCTGTATTATTTCTCTGCGCTGCCACTCTTAGTCCCCAAGAGCTTTTTACGTGAACTTAACAGTGTACTGCTACAACTCATATGGGCAGGAGGCAGAACGCGCGTCGCCCTCACCACACTACAACGCCCAGTAGCCGAAGGTGGCATGGGCGCCCCAAACTTCGAGCGCTACTATGCGGCTGCCCAGCTCCAGTGGGTACTGGACTGGATACATAGACCTACAGTAGCAGAGTCAGCAGGAGCGTTAGCCAACCTAAAGGATACACCAGTGGTCGCATGGATGGCAGCCGGAGCCCCGAAGGGAATAGCCGGCAAACCGCAATTGCAGGTGGCGCATGCGTGCTGGAAGAGATATATTCAGGGTGGACGCCGCGCGCTTCCCTACTCCCCTGTAGTGCAATTGGGGGCCCTCCCGGGCTGGGCTGGTGGTGACAAAAGAAGGTCTTTGACGGTGTGGGCAGAGGCGGGCATCGAGAAGGTCGGGGATTGCTTTGAGGAAGGGAAATTAATGACCTTCGATGAAATACGCGACCTCTCAGCAGTAAGCCCAGGGCAATTTATGACATATCATGCCCTATGCCACACCATAAAGAAGACATGGAGGTCAGGAGAACAGTAACCCGCGACCTCCACTGCCGTACACCATATGCTGCAATACGACGGCCAACTGCGAATAGTGTCGAACCTGTACAAAGTACTTAATAAGGAGGCGGCACCTGCCCTGGTGAAAGCATTAACTAAGTGGAACGAGGTGCTCCCACTCCCAATCACGTTAGAGGAATGGCCTTGTGCCCTGTTACACACTAAGGGAGTATCGAGGAACCCAAGGTTCAGATATACGCAACTAAATTATCTACACCAAACGTACCTCTCTCCAGCCAGGGTTAAAAGTATCTTCCCCAGCTCGGAACCCGCTTGCCCAAGATGTCGCGCCCCGCTGGCACATTTCTATCACATGGTATGGGACTGTCCCCTAATAAGAGAAAAGTGGAGCGCAATAGTGATAAAGGTATCTGAGTTGCCGGGCCTGGCACTCACAGCAGAGTCTTAATCCTGCTTGCTAGGCCTGAGAAATAGAAACAAAAAGCACAAGCACTTACATAGGTTTATTGACTTTTGTAATGTACAAGAGATTGATAGCAATGAACTGGAAGTCGGCCGCCGCCCCGGACCTGAACTCCTGGCACAACGCGACATTAAGATGGGCCAGCGCAGAACTGATGGTGCTAAGGACCACAACACTGGGACCACGTCAGACGGGCGGCGAGGTGTGGGAGATCCTGATAGACAGACTAGACGCTAAAAGCGATGAGAAACCGCCCTGAACTAAAACACATGAACAGCTGTAAATAGCGGTCAGCCTCGACAGCTCCCCACCCCATCCTGCCCCATTAGGGACTTTTCAGGCGAGAATCATCGGAACGGGTGGCACCTCCCTGCACCTGTGTGCGAGCCAGGGGTGTCCCATCACGATTGCCCATAGAAGAGATGCGTTTCCACAGCATAATGCGAGCTACACACCCCACATTCAACACGCATATCCCCTACTGCAGCAGTCTTTCCCTCACGCAACACATAGGCGCCAGCACCACAAAAGAATATGCCCGACGTATAGGAAATGTATTCACATTTTTATTTAGGCGAGCGATTGTTTAGGAACCATTTCTGTACCTCTTATTTAATGTGCGATAATGACCTCAGTTAAGTTGTTAAGTTAGTGTGTTGAACTGTGTATCAGCAACGCCATTGATGCAATATATATCTGTAAAATGAGACTAGTAAATGTTGGAAGCAGAATCAAAGCAAAAATGTAATAAAAATATTTTAAAAATATATATTTATCTGCTAGGTCAGCTAGTATCTGATGTACCAATCCTGCTTTGTTGGTACTTAGTTTGCACAAAAAGCGCAACTCATCTTCTCAGTGTGAGTCAAGTCTATCCAATCCAATGGTTCCCTCAATCAAGTCGTCTATTTCTGATTTGAGTCTGGTCAGGTTTTAAAGACTTTCTCCACTGGAATTTCCTGTTGTGCTACTTCTCCAGCAATTCAATTAGTTGCTGGGCTGTTAGACCTTGTAATGAGACATTATTATTACATACACTGGGTGCTTGCTGTAATGTTAGACATTTACTATCTGGTGTCGTTGAAAATGGGTTAAGACCTATTTCTGGCCTTCACAGAATATTCGGTGGAGTCCTGGGGTAACTCAGGTCAATTAATGGGCCTGCCATTAAAAAATGTCAGCCTCATTGGAGTCATCATTCCTATATGTACATTGAATCTTTCCATTTCTACACTTGGACTCAGGATTTTCTGCTCACTGCCCTTGCTATTTCCCTGTGCAAATAAGGGTATGACCGGACCAATAGTAACAGGTACTGACACAGCATCTGGATTTTGTCGAACATATTGATCTCTAGGGTACATTCCTCCTGTATTCTGACTTGTTAATGCAGACTTCTCTGTCTGTGACCCTGCTATGGGGGTGTATCTTGGAACTGTCTGGGCTTGCATTGGGGACATCAAGTTAGGAGTAAATTCTAATTGAATCAATGTTGGATTCTGGTAAACCTGTCTCATTTGGGACGATTGTCCTTTCGGTATTGTTAAGCTCAGTGTTGTGTTCGCAATAGAGACATCAGGGTAAATCCTAAGTATGTCAGCCTGCGGTATAGAAGTCTGAAATGTGGAAGTACTAGGGACAATATGGCTGACCTGTACTTGTCTTGGTGTAACTTCAGTTGGTACCGGAGCTGTAGGATCTGCACTAGTACTTGGACCTGTCTCATTTGCATGTACGGCATAAAGTGGGGGACGACTTCTCAGTAACTGTAAAATAAACTTGTCACCATCTGATTCTTCATCGTAAGTCAAAGATTTTCTCGACTCTGTTGATCTCTGTTCTCTGTCGTCTGAAGGATACGAATCCCTCTTTTTCGTACTCTTTCTAGCCCTGCTCTCGTTTTCTTGTGTAATTGCAGGAAATATCCCAATTCCCTCTAAAGTCTCCGCTCTCCAAATTTTCTGTTCTCTATCCCATCTCACCTCACCTAAGGTCTTCTCAGCTTTTCTTATTTTCCTCTCAAATTTCTGTTGCTGTTGCTTTCTGGCAACTAACTCCCAAATAGCTAGTGCTTCAAATGGTGCAGGTTTTGGAAGGCTTTGAATCATACAGTACTCTCCTTAAATTGTCTAATATATTCAAATTAAACGTTCCATGGGTAGGAAACGCCAAGCTTCCTTCTTTCTCTGTCTCTTTGCACCATTGTTTTAAAAAAAGACATGGAGCTGCACCTTGTTCCTCAAATACACTATGGGCCTCATTCCGATGACCGCCAGGGCCGGGGACGGAGGAAGCACCGCCAACAGGCTGGCGGTGCTTCTGGGGCAATTCTGACCGCGGCGGTAAAGCCGCGGTCAGAAAAGGGGAACCAGCGGTTTCCCGCCAGTTTTCCCCTGCCCCAGGGAATCCTCCACGGCGGCGCTGCAAGCAGCTCCGCCATGGGGATTCCGACCCCCTTCCCGCCAGCCTGTTCCTGGCGGTGCTGGCGGGAACCGGTGTCATGGGGCCCCTGGGGGCACCTGCAGTGCCCATGCCACTGGCATGGGCACTGCAGGGGCCCCCTAACAGGGCCCCATTCAGATTTTCAGTGTCTGCAAAGCAGACACTGAAAATCGCGACGGGTGCCACTGCACCTGTCGCACACCAGCAACTCCGCCGGCTCCATTCAGAGCCGGCTTCATCGTTGCTGGGGCTTTCCCGCTGGGTGGGCGGGCGGCCTTTTGGCGGTCGCCCGCCCGCCCAGCGGGAAAGTCAGAATGACCGCCGCGGTCATTTGACCGCGGTGCGGTCTTCTGGCGGTCTCCGCCCGGCGGGCGGCGCCCGCCTCCCGCCGGGGTCGGAATGACCCCCTATATGCGGGTGTACCTTCTGGCAGTGTAATTTCTCCTATTCTAACTGGAATGAACGCATCTCCCCTTAGGGCACTTTCTAATACTTCGAAAAACTTCATTTTCAGCTCTACATTATTCTTTTAATCAAATCAAATCAAATCAAATTTCAATCCCAAAATACTTTTCATCCACCTTCCCAACCAATTACGCTTCACAATTGTCCACCAATCCATTAGTGGCTTTTCTCAGTAACAAACCTATCCCAGCGATGCTCTAGTGACGTCACACCCACACGTAGAGCAGCCGACAAAGCCCTCCGGCTTGTCTTCCTCAACTCAGATTCACGCAAAACTAATGCCAATATTGCGAGCACTAAATAAAATCAGTACACAAACTTGTCTGTTTACTACAGATAGGTAACACAATCGCTTCAGAAACCTTACTGATTTTTCACTGCGGCTTTTAGCTCTGACAGATACTCTTTCTATCTCGGTTTCCCTGGCTTGCAAGCAAAATTCGACCAGCAAATTTCACGCTCAACTGATCCTCGGGTCCTCCTGGTGCACATAGGATTCACCAAATCTCCATCAAAAACTAACACTCACTTTAACCACGCACTCTGAGTTTGTCAACCACACCAGATTGACCTAATAAACAGACAAATTAAAACATCAAACCAAGTGTCTCTTACACTTATTCAATACTCCAGAGTCTGATACCACGCAGGGTCCGTATACCAACCACCACGCGGGCAATTTTTGAGCACAAAGCGCCACACACATGTGAAGTAATAAGACTTCCCTACTCTCACACTTTGGAGTATGCAAACTCCCTAAACAACTTCAATGGAGTACGCAAACTCTTTAAACAACTTCATTGGAGCATGCAAACTCCATATTACTCTCAAACATGACAATTCACCTGTGATTTGCTTAAGCTGTGCAAGCGCGAAACCTACTTTATTCACACACTCACTAAAAACACTGAGAACATCCTCAAAAGCATTGGCAAACTCCAAGGTTTTGGGAAAGTCATGGTAGGCTCTTAGGGAGACATAACCTTTTGCTTTGTACTACAGAATCTGGAAAGTTTATGGTGACCGCTTAAGGAGGCGTACCATCTGTCTATACTACCAATTCTGAGAAATTATGGTGGGCTCTTAAGGAGACGCAACCATCCTCTGCTACCAAATCTGTGAGCGCGTCTTCCCTTATTTGGTCCTTTATAATTAGTTGATAAGGGGATGCGTTAGAGGTTCGATGGACCTTTTGACTACGCTTAGAGTGATTCTACCCTTGCTCACAGTTTTAATTAATTCCATATAAAACATAAACAATAAACACCATCATTATTTAGGAGTTAGTAATTTGAAGCACCCTGACCCAATTGGCCATGAATAACCACACCTTTTAGTAAAGTTAGAATGTTTATTTCCCTACATTAACAATACTAATGTCACGTAGATCAATATAAAAAATAAAGGATTAATATATACAAACAACACAGGCTGACCAAAGCATCTAAAGAATCTCAATTTGGCTAACACATTTATAATCAAACACTCAAGAGTTACAGTACAAATCAATAATAGTAGTAACTGAAAAACAGATATAGTATACATCTAGACTCAAAGGGGTGAACAGAATCAATTCTTTGTTAATAACTTTTATCAGTGCTGTGGGACATCTCTACTAACCTGCCCATTGGAAAAGCATGTTTGGGCTTCATGCAAAACAATTTAGTCAAAGTTAATTTGGGAAAACATCTAACTATGGCTCTAACAAAATAGCGGTTGGTACCTAAAAGAAGATACAAATACAGCATAAAAGAACAACATTTTGATATACCTCTCCTCAATGAATCAAAAAAAATGGTCTCTTCGTCAAGTGGACATCCATCTGGTCAGCATTAGCAATGGGACAATGAAAGGAAATGGCTTAGCCATGGTTGGGCTCTAAGTAAACTGAACCAACTTAGGGACATTAAACTAAAGAATCGGCATCAATACCGATTAAGAAATTACATGGACCCATAATACTCCATGTAAATCGGACTCTAACCAGGACAAAGAAGAATGGCAGAAATAGGGACTGCTCTCGAAAGGGTCGGAAAAGGAACTGCTTTGCTCCAAGTGCAAACAGGCTAAGTTAACCTCACACAAAGTATCTTCTCAAGCCGTCATTGGTAAGAAAATTGTACATTTACAGTAGGACCAATAGCCTTTAAACTATAAATCTAAAATATAACTTAACAGTCTTTCACATGTCGATGATTGGCTCCTCTTCTCCCATTCCCATTGTCAGGTTTCTCAGGTATCGGTTTTGTTGCAATCCCAGTTCTAGTTAGTGGGTCCATTGTCCAAGCCTGGGAACATCTTCTTCTCACGCTTCAAGTACACAATGCATAATTTTCTATTGCTACTTCTCCAGCAATTCAGTTAGTTGCTGGGCTGTTAGACCTTGTAATGAGACATTATTATTACATACACTGGGTGTTTGCTGTAATGTTAGACATTTACTATCTGGTGTCGTTGAAAATGGGTTAAGACCTATTTCTGGCCTCCACAGAATATTCAGTGGAGTCCTGGGGTAACTCAGGTCAATTAATGGGCCTGCCATTACAAAATGTCAGCCTCATTGGAGTCATCATTCCTATATGTACATTGAATCTTTCCATTTCTACACTTGGACTCAGGATTTTCTGCTCACTGCCCTTGCTATTTCCCTGTGCAAATAAGGGTATGACCGGACCAATAGTAACAGGTACTGACAAAGCATCTGGATTTTGTCGAACATATTGATCTCTAGGGTACATTCCTCCTGTATTCTGACTTGTTAATGCAGACTTCTCTGTCTGTGACCCTGCTATGGGGGTGTATCTCGGAACTGTCTGGGCTTGCATTGGGGACATCAAGTTACGTGTAAATTCTAATTGAATCAATGTTGGATTCTGGTAAACCTGTCTCATTTGGGACGATTGTCCTTTCGGTATTGTTAAGCTCGGTGTTGTGTTCGCAATAGAGACATCAGGGTAAATCCTAAGTATCTCAGCCTGCGGTATAGAAGTCTGAAATGTGGAAGTACTAGGGACAATATGGCTGACCTGTACTTGTCTTGGTGTAACTTCAGTTGGTACCGGAGCTGTAGGATCTGCACTAGTACTTGGACCTGTCTCATTTGCATGTACGGCATAAGGTGGGGGACGACTTCTCAGTAACTGTAAAACAAACTTGTCATCATCTGATTCTTCATCGTAAGTCAAAGATTTTCTCGCCTCTGTTGATCTCTGTTCTCTGTCGTCTGAAGGATACAAATCCCTCTTTTTCGTACTCTTTCTAGCCCTGCTCTCGTTTTCTTGTGTAATTGCAGAAAATATCCCAATTCCCTCTAAAGTCTCCACTCTCCAAATTTTCTGTTCTCTATCCCATCTCACCTCAGCTAAGGTCTTCTCAGCTTTTCTTATTCTCCTCTCAAATTTCTGTTGCTGTTGCTTTCTGGCAACTACCTCCCAAATAGGTAGTACTTCAAATTGTGCAGGTTTTGGAAGGCTTTGAATCATACAGTACTCTCCTTAAATTGTCTAATATATTCAAATTAAACGTTCCATGGGTAGGAAACGCCAAGCTTCCTTCTTTCTCTGTCTCTTTGCACCATTGTTTTAACCAAAGACATGGAGCTGCACCTTGTTCCTCAAATACAATATATGCGGGTGTAGCTTCTGGCAGTGTAATTTCTCCTATTCTAACTGGAATGAACGCAACTCCCCTTAGGGCACTTTCTAATACTGCGAAAAACTTCATTTTCGGCTCTACATTATTCTTTTAATCAAATCAGGAAGTAAATTTCAATCCCAAAATACTTTTCATCCACCTTCCCAACCAATTACGCTTCACAATTGTCCACCAATCCATTAGTGGCTTTTCTCAGTAACAAACCTATCCCAGCGATGCTCTAGTGACGTCACACCCACACGTACAGCGGCTGACAAAGCCCTCCGGCTTGTCTTCCTCAACTCGGATTCACGCAAAACTAATGCCAATATTGCGAGCACTAAATAAAATCAATACACAAACTTGTCTGTTTACTACAGGTAGGTAACACAATCGCTTCAGAAACCTTACTGATTTTTCACTGCGGCTTTTAGGTCTGAGAGATACTCTTTCTATCTCAGTTTCCCTGGCTCGCAAGCAAAATTTGACCAGCAAATTTCACGCTCAACTGATCCTCGGGTCCGCCTGGTGCACATAGGATTCACCAAATCGCCATCAAAAACTAACACTCACTTTAACCACGCACTCTGAGTTTGTCAACCAAACCAGATTGACCTAATAAACAGACAAATTAAAACATCAAACCAAGTGTCTCTTACACTTATTCAATACTCCAGAGTCTGGGACCACGCAGGGTCCGTATACCAACGACCACGCGGGCAATTTTTAAGCACAAAGCGCCACACACATGTGAAGTAATACAACTTCCCTACTCTCACACTTTGAAGTATGCAAACTCCCTAAACAACTTCAATGGAGTACGCAAACTCGTTAAACAACTTCATTGGAGCATGCAAACTCCATATTAGTCTCAAACATCACAATTCACCTGTGATTTGCTTAAGCTGTGCAAGCGCGAAACCTACTTCATTCACACTCTCACTAAAAACACTGAGAACATCCTCAAAAGCATTGGCAAACTCCAAGGTTTCGGGAAAGTCATAGTAGGCTCTTAGGGAGACATAACCTCTTGCTTTGTACTACAGAATCTGGAAAGTTTATGGTGACCGCTTAAGGAGGCGTACCATCTGTCTATACTACCAATTCTGAGAAATTATGGTGGGCTCTTAAGGAGACGCAGCCATCCTCTGCTACCAAATCTGTGAGCGCGTCTGCCCTTATTTGGTCCTTTATAATTAGTTGATAAGGGGACGCGTTAGAGGTTCGATGGACCTTTTGACCACGCTTAGAGTGATTTTACCATTGCTCACAGTTTTAAATAATTCCATATAAAACATAAACAATAAACACCATCATTATTTAGGAGTTAGTAATTTGAAGCACCCTGACCCAATTGGCCATGAATAACCACACCTTTTAGTAAAGTTAGAATGTTTATTCCCCTACATTAACAATACTAATGTCACGTAGATCAATCTAAAAAATAAATTATACATATATACAAACAACACAGGCTGACCAAAGCGTCTAATGAATCTCAATTTGGCTAACACATTTATAATCAAACACTCAAGAGTTACAGTACAAATCAATAATAGTAGTAAGTGAAAAACAGATATAGTATACATCTAGACTCAAAGGGGTGAACAGAATCAATTCTTTGTTAATCATAATTATCAGTGCTGTGGGACATCTCTACTAACCTGCCAATTAGAATAGCATGTTTGGGCTTCATGCAAAACAATTTAGTCAAAGTTAATTTGGGAAAACATCTAACTATGGCTCCAACAAAATAGCGGTTGGTACCTAAAAGAAGATACAAATACAGCATAAAAGAACAACATTTTGTTATACCTCTCCTCAATGAATCAAAAAGGAAGGGTCTCTTCATCAAGTGGACATCCATCTAGTCAGCATCAGCAATGGGACAATGAAAGGAAATGGCTTAGCCAAGGTTGGGCTCTAAGTTAACTGAACCAACTTAGGGACATTAAACTAAAGAATCAGCATCAATACAGATTGAGAAAGTACATGGATCCATAATACTCCATGTAAATCGGACTCTAACCAGGACAAAGAAGAATGGCAGAAATAGGGACTGCTCTCGAAAGGGTCGGAAAAGGAACTGCTTTGCTCCAAGTGCAAACAGGCTAAGTTAACCTCACACAAAGTATCTTCTCAAGCCGTCATTGGTAAGAAAATTGTACATTTATGGTAGGACCAATAGTCTTTAAACTATAAATCTAAAATATAACTTAACAGTCTTTCACATGTCGATGATTGGCTCCTCTTCTCCTATTCCCTTTGTCAGGTTTGTCAGGTATCGGTTTTGTTGCAATCCTAGTTCTAGTTAGTGGGGACATTGTCCAAGCCTGGGAACATCTTCTTCTCACGCGTCAAGTACACAATGCATCATTTTCTATTGCTACTTCTCCAGCAATTCAGTTAGTTGCTGGGCTGTTAGACCTTGTAATGAGACATTATTATTACATACACTGGGTGTTTGCTGTAATGTTAGACATTTACTATCTGGTGTCGTCGAAAATGGGTTAAGACCTATTTCTGGCCTCCACAGAATATTCGGTGGAGTCCTGGGGTAACTCGGGTCAATTAATGGGCCTGCCATTAAAAAATGTCAGCCTCATTGGAGTCATCATTCCTATATGTACATTGAATCTTTCCATTTCTACACTTGGACTCAGGATTTTCTGCTCACTGCCCTTGCTATTTCCCTGTGCAAATAAGGGTATGACCGGTCCAATAGTAACAGGTACTGACACAGCATCTGGATTTTGTCAAACATATTGATCTCTAGGGTACATTCCTCCTGTATTCTGACTTGTTAATGCAGACTTTTCTGTCTGTGACCCTGCTATGGGGTGTATCTCTGAACTGTCTGGGCTTGCATTGGGGACATCAAGTTAGGTGTAAATTCTAATTGAATCAATGTTGGATTCTGGTAAACCTGTCTCATTTGGGACAATTGTCCTTTCAGTATTGTTAAGCTCGGTGTTGTGTTCGCAATAGAGACATGGGGGTAAATCCTAAGTATGTCAGCCTCCGGTATAGAAGTCTGAAATGTGGAAGTACTAGGGACAATATGGCTGACCTGTACTTGTCTTGGTGTAACTTCAGTTGGTACCGGAGCTGTAGGATCTTGTTGGACTTTTTGCCTTACGCAGGGTCATCCCCAGTCTTTTTGCCTCCTTCCTCCTGGTTTTTCTGACCTCTCGCTGTTGGCTCTAGGACTATGAGCAGTTTATCACTGCTGACCAGTGCTAAAGTGCAGGTGCTCTCCCATCTAAAGTTGGTATGATTGGCTTATACCTAATTGGCATATTTAATTTACCTATAAGTCCCTTGTACAGTGGTATCTCTATACCCAGGGCCTGTAAATTAAATACTACTAGTGGGCCTGCAGCGCTGCTTGCGCCACCCACTGAAGTAGACTTTCAAACCTGTCTCAGGCCTGCTAGCACAGGGCCTGTGTGTGCAGTTTTCTGCCACAAGGACCTGGCATCTAAACTTACTTGCCAGGCCCAGAACTCCCCTTTTACTACATGTAAGTCACCCCTAAGGTACGCCCTAGCTAGCCCTATGGGCAGGGTGCCATGTATGTAGAAAGGCAGGACATGTGCCAAGTTGCGTGGCCTGTCCTGGTAGTGACAACAGCCTAACTTGGTGTCTCACTGCTGTGAGTGCTGCCTTCTCATAGGATTGCATTAGAAATGCCCTGCCTTATGTGTAAGGGGTATTGTCTGATTTATGAGGGGTAGCGTAGGCGTGTTTGGTATGGTTGTGATAATAAATACTGCTTACTGGTGTGGGTGTATTTTTTATTACTCTCACAGAAATGCCACTTCCAGAAAGTGCGCATTTATCTGTACTTATGACTCTGGTGTTTTGCAGCTTGACTCCAATCCACGTCTGGGCAGAGTGACAGTTGGGGCTTTGTGCATACTTTTCAGACAGCCTGTACACACGGAGGGTGGAGGTGTCACAGAGGTGCATCTGCATACTGAATAGTCTTCCTGGGCTGAGAGAAGGGAGAGGCGGGGCACACCTGCATTTGTAAAGACTGTGCCCTGGCCTCACACAATAGGGACGTTAAACCCCCACTGATGTTTGGATCCTGTGCTGAAAGGAGAGAGGGGGCACTCCCAGAACCAGTTGTAACTGGCTGGAACCTCCTCTCCCTACCATTGTAAAACACTGTAAGAACTGACTATAAGTACAGGGGAATTTTCCCCACAATTTGGAGACTCTTGGAATAATCTTGGAACTGGACCCCAAAGGCTGAAGGGACTCACCAGGAACCGCCATGGACTGCTGCTGCTGTGCTGACCTGTGACCTGCCTGGTCACTGTGAAGGACTTGCCACTTGCTGCCTTTCCCTTGTGCTGGCCTGTTGCTGGGCCCTCCACCGGAGGACCTTCCTTAAATACTCTGCTCCCCAGGGGCAGGGTGCTGTGGCCCCTGACCCCTGCATCCACCTACAGGGCGAGGATTGCTCCTTCTGTGGCTGTAAAACGCCTGGAGGGTGCTTTGCTAATATTAGCGCTGGGCACAAAAGGAGCGCTTCTCCTGGTGCCCGTTTTTGCGCTTGAAAGCGCTCTTTCTGAGGAAGATCACCACCGCGGGATCTCTTTTGGGGCCCTCTTGTGGGCCAGTGGCACTGTTTGGGGGTCTCCCCCCTAGTAAGGGTCGGTGGAGGCCCGGGGAGACCCCAGGAGTTTGCGGGTCCTTGGAGGGGCCCGTTTTCAATTCGGAGGGGGTGCGTAGAGCCCCCCCTCCTCCCTTAAAGATTTCCCTGACCTGGGCCTCCCCTCGAGAGGGCCGGTGGAGGCCTAGGGGGGCCCCCAGTTATCACGGTCCCCGGAGGGGCCCGTCCATGGTACAGGGGAGGTGCGTGCCGCCCTCATCTCCTCCAGGGATGCCAGAGGCCCCCGTTTTGCGCAGAGGAGCGCCGGGGGCCCCATTGTTCGTCTCTTAGGCACTGGAGGTGCCTTCATCAACTCAGGTACTGTGTGCAGGGACAATATACCTCAGAAGTTCTTCCTACAGACTTTAGTGGATTGATATATTGCCTACCTGTTTTTGATGTGTGATGATGTTTTTACATATATGGCAAATGTTCCTTTTATGGGCATGACTTGCTAATATGTTTCCCTAACTTGCCATATGTTTTCTAATGTTCATACTATGGGTGTTTTATGATATTCTTATGACAAGTGTTCTAATGTGATAACGTGTTTCCTGACTACTGCTTATGTTGCAGAATACTGAGTAACCTGTGTGTTATGTGTGACTACTGCTAATTTGCAGAGTAACTAATGTGTAACATGCTGACAACTGCTAAGGTAGCAGGATAGTACTGATATGTGATGTTTAGTCTGATAATTGCGTTGTGTACAATACAGTATATTTTCATATAATCTGGTGTTGTGTTTCCTTTGTGGTACGGATATAGCGTCACATGTGTTGTGTGTGTTGTGCAAACGCTTTACACATTGCCTCCAGGTTAAGCCTGACTGCTCGTGCCAAGCTACCAAGGGGGTGAGCAGGGGTTATCTTGGACGTGTAACTCCCTTGCCCTGACTAGAGTGGGTAGGTTCTGCCTGGCTGAGGTGCATACCCTAGCCAGCCAGAAACCCCATTTCTAACATTGGTCGTCAATGGTGAGGATAGGACTTGCGCTTGCACAATACCATTGTGACTCATTATTTCACTACAAGGATTGCGTTTAGACCATCACATTTTTGGCTTCTCTTAACTTTCTCTCTTTGGTCATTTTTCCTGTTTTCAGTTCTCACGCTTGGGTATTGTGGTTGTCACATTTGAGTTAATTGTACCTTTTCAAGATGGGACTTACCTTTGATTTAGAGGACCTGCCGTTTTACACGCAGGAGGAATTAGAGGGGTTCTGTAGAGAGAGAGGGCTGCCTGTAGAAGGGGACCTCAGGAGATCTCTGAATTTCTTTGAAAAGTTTGTGACATATACCCAGGGAGGGAGTGTGCTTAGGGAGTACCCAGAGGATCCTGAGTGTAGCAAGGGTTCCCAATGGGAGGGCTCCCAGACCTCATCCCTAGAGAGTGGTAGAGAGACTGATCAGGAGGGTGAGAATGACCGGTTGGGGACGCCAGTTGACAGGGAAGGCCCCAGTGATAGGGAGTCCCTTGCTGGGTCCAGTGTAAGAAGCAGGGCTACCTCTCATTCCTTGACGCCTTGTGAGCTAAGAGATAGGCGGGAAGAGAGGGACCTGAAGTTGCAGTTAGCGCGCCTAGCTGTTGAGGAGAGAAGGGCTGAGGTAGAGAAGGCCTTAGTACAGGAGAGGATGGCAGAGGCAGAGAGGGCCTTTGCCAGAGAAAGACTCGCTCTAGAGCGCAGTCTGAAGGTTCTGGACTCACCAGCGCTGCAGGTGGAGTCCAGTGGTGGCAGCAATGTAGAGTGCTGTAGCAAAGATGTTCCTCACATACCCATAGATCTGGTACCTAGGTTCCAAGAGGGGGGTGACATACGTCAGTGGTTAAAGGAATATGAGAGGGCTCTGGTAGAGCGCAGGATCCCTGAGAAGGATTGGGGAACTGGCCTAGGGAGCTTTATTCCTGAGGAGGGGAGGGATGCCCTACTGACTCTAGAAGAGAGTGACAGGGAGGGGTACTCCACTATGAAGAACGCACTGATTGAGAAGTATGGTTTTTCCCCTGAGGAATACAGAAAAAGGTTTAGGGGTGGTAAGAAACTGTCCAACCAGTCTTGGGAGGAGTTTGTGGAGGATTGCTGCATTGCACTAGATGGATGGGTGAAGGGTAGCACAGTAAACAATTTTGAAGGGCTGTTTAATCTGATTGTCAGAGAGCACCTGCTTCGTTGTTGTTTTTCAGAGTTAGGCCAACACTTATCGGTGTGTGAGCTCTCTGACCCCAGGGAGCTTGCAAAGGAGGCAGACTTCTGGTTGCGTACCAGAGGGTCTGGTGTGGCATTAGGGGGTGTTCCTAATGAGAGTGGTCTAGGTGTTTCCCAACCAGGTGTGGTGGGAAAGGCTTGTGTCCCAGGTAGGTCCCAGTGTATTGGGGCGGGTAAAGCACCCCATGTCCAGTCTCAGAGGAGAGGGAATGGGGTTGGGCTGAGGCCCAGGGTACCTGAGCTCCAGTCCCAGGTCATGGAGGGTTCCACGAGTGAACGCCAGGAGGTGAGCCTAGCCTGTGCCGTAGGGCCAGCTGTTCAGAAGGATCCCATTTTGTCATTAGGACTTGGGCGGGTGGCTGGTGATAGCGTTCCACCGGTCCTGGTGTCTGGTAGTCTCGCTCTACAGCGGAGGAGGCAGAAATCCAGGCATAGGGTTGAGAGGGGGCTGCGGGCCCCAGTGGAGAACCTGGAGGGTCAGGGGTCAGCTCTGAGAGCAGAGCCCCCAGGAATGACCTTGGTGAGACCATTTCTGGGCTGGGGGGAATCCAGACTCTGTCAGATGGGCAGAGGTCAGGAGACCTGCGCCAGCCAGACTCTTGTGTGGCCCTTGGGGAATGTGTTTCCCTGGTGGGGGGCAGGTGTGCCCCGCAGGAAGTCCTGGTGCGCCAGGCAATGATTCAACCGCAGGGTAGTGACTCTGGGTTGGATTGCCAGATTCAGGGGGTAAGCTCTGATCTGGTAGGGGGTAGGTGTGCTCCCAAGGAAGTCCTGGTTCGCTGGGCAATATTCCAGTCTAAGGGTGTTGTCCCTGGACTAGATAGACAGGTTCAGGGGGTAAACTCTGACCTGGTTGGGGGGGCGGTTAGTGTGCTCACCGAGGTGGGGAGACGCAGGACTCTGGAAGTGGGGTTCAGGGAGGGGGATGCCCGCCCCGGACCCCGGTGCAACCCAAGGGTGTCGCCCCTAGGTTGGGTGGTCAGTCACCAGGTAGAGATCCTGGGCTGGCGAGAGAGTTGTGCAGGTCTGCTGTACCCAGCACCCTGGCAAGTTTGGATTCTGGTGATACCCCTCCTAGGAGAGGAGGGCGGAATCCTAGACAGAGGGGTAGAGGGAGGAGAGCCTCGCATCTAGCCCCTGTAGAACCTATCGGTGCGGACCCTAGGTTGGTGGATCAGTGGCAGGGTAGAGCCCCTGATCTGATTGGAAGTGGAGTGGAGACAGGTTGGTTTGCACCTGGGGCTACTGCCCCCCACTCGTTATGGTTTCAGAGACCAGAGGCTCCTAGATGGCCTGGGGCCTGGTTCTGCCCATTGGCAGCTAGAGAACCCCCGTGGGTTGGTCTAGGCTGCCTGGGAAGCATTGACAGAGAGATCCAAGTGGAGTCAGGAAGGCGTAGAACTGGAACATGCCCCTGCTGTTGTGGGCCTGGGTCCTTGTTCTATCGCCCCAATCAGGGAAGTACATCAATGTATTGATTGTTCTCCCCTGGCTTTTGGCTAGAAGGGGGTTGTGTTGGACTTTTTGCCTTACGCAGGGTCATCCCCAGTCTTTTTGCCTCCTTCCTCCTGGTTTTTCTGACCTCTCGCTGTTGGCTCTAGGACTCTGAGCACTTTATCACTGCTGACCAGTGCTAAAGTGCAGGTGCTCTCCCATCTAAAGTTGGTATGATTGGCTTATACCTAATTGGCATATTTAATTTACCTATAAGTCCCTTGTACAGTGGTATCTCTATACCCAGGGCCTGTAAATTAAATACTACTAGTGGGCCTACAGCGCTGCTTGCGCCACCCACTGAAGTAGACTTTCAAACCTGTCTGAGGCCTGCTAGCGCAGGGCCTATGTGCGCAGTTTTCTTCCACAGGGACCTGGCATCTAAACTTACTTGCCAGGCCCAGAACTCCCCTTTTAGTACATGTAAGTCACCCCTAAGGTACGCCCTAGCTAGCCCAATGGGCAGGGTGCCATGTATTTAGAAAGGCAGGACATGTGTCAAGTTGCGTGGCCTGTCCTGGTAGTGACAAACAGCCTAACTTGGTGTCTCACTGCTGTGAGTGCTGCCTTCTCATAGGATTGCATTAGAAATGCCCTGCCTTATGTGTAAGGGGTATTGTCTGATTTATGAGGGGTAGCGTAGGCGTGTTTGCTATGGTTGTGATGGTGATAATAAATACTGCTTACTGGTGTGTGGGTGTATTTTTTATTACTATCACAGAAATGCTACTTCTAGAAAGTGCATATTTATCTGTACTTATGACTCTGGTGTTTTGCAGCTTGACTCCAATCCACGTCTGGGCAAAGTGACAGTTGGGGCTTTGTGCATACTTTTCAGACAGCCTGTACACAGGGAGGGTGGAGGTGTCACAGAGGTGCATCTGCATACTGAATAGTCTTCCTGGGCTGAGAGAAGGGAGAGGTGGGGCACACCTGCATTTGTAAAGACTGTGCCCTGGCATCACACAATAGGGTCGTTAACCCCCCACTGATGTTTGGAGCCTGTGCTGAAAGGAGAGAGGGGCACTCCCAGAACCAGTTGTAACTGGCTGGAACCTCCTCTCCCTACCATTGTAAAACACTGTAAGAACTGACTATAAGTACAGGGGAATTTTCCCCACAATTTGGAGACTCTTGGAATCATCTTGGAACTGGACCCCAAAGGCTGAAGGGACTCACCAGGAACCGCCATGGACTGCTGCTGCTGTGCTGACCTGTGACCTGCCTGGTCACTGTGAAGGACTTGCCACTTGCTGCCTTTCCCTTGTGCTGGCCTGTTGCTGGGCCCTCCACCTGAGGACCTTTCCCTAAATACTCTGCTCCCCAGGGGCAGGGTGCTGTGGCCCCTGACCCCTGCATCCACCTACAGGGCGAGGATTGCTCCTTCTGTGGCTGTAAAACGCCTGGAGGGTGCTTTGCTAATATTAGCGCTGGGCACAAAAGGAGCGCTTCTCCTGGTGCCCGTTTTTGCGCTTGAAAGCGCTCTTTCTGAGGAAGATCACCGCCGCGGGATCTCTTTTGGGCCCCCCTTGTGGGCCAGTGGCACTGTTTGGGGGTCTCCCCCCTAGCAAGGGTCGGTGGAGGCCCGGGGAGACCCCAGGAGTTTGCGGGTCCCTGGAGGGGCCCGTTTTCAATTCAGAGGGGGTGCGTAGCGCCCCCCTCCTCCCTTAAAGATTCCCTGACCTGGGCCCCCCCTCGAGAGGGCCGGTGGAGGCCTAGGGGGGCCCCCAGTTATCACGGTCCCCGGAGGGGCCCGTCCATGGTACAGGGGAGGTGCGTGCCGCCCTCCTCTCCTCCATGGATGCCAGAGGCCCCCGTTTTGCGCAGAGGAGCGCCGGGGGGCCCATTGTTCGTCTCTTAAGCACTGGAGGTGCCTTCATCAACTCAGGTACTGTTTGCAGGGACAATATACCTCCGAAGTTCTTCCTACAGACTTTAGTGGATTGATATATTGCCTACCTGTTTTTGATGTGTGATGATGTTTTTAAATATATGGCAAATGTTCCTTTTATGGCCATGACTTGCTAATATGTTTCCCTAACTTGCCATATGTTTTCCAATGTTCCTACTATGGGCGTTTTATGATATTCTTATGACAAGTGTTCTAATGTGATAACGTGTTTCCTGACTACTGCTTATGTTGCAGAATACTGAGTAACCTGTGTGTTATGTGTGACAACTGCTAATTTGCAGAGTAACTAATGTGTAACATGCTGACAACTGCTAAGGTAGCAGGATAGTACTGATATGTGATGTTTAGTCTGATAATTGCGTTGTGTACAATACAGTATATTTTCATATAATCTGGTGTTGTGTTTCCTTTGTGGTGGGGATATAGCGTCACATGTGTTGTGTGTGTTGTGCAAACGCTTTACACATTGCCTCCAGGTTAAGCCTGACTGCTTGTGCCAAGCTACCAAGGGGGTGAGCAGGGGTTATCTTGGACGTGTAACTCCATTGCCCTGACTAAAGTGGGTCAGTTCTGCCTGGCTGAGGTGCATACCCTACCCAACCAGAAACCCCATTTCTGACAGATCTGCACTAGTACTTGAACCTGTCTCATTTGCATGTACGGCATAAGGTGGGGGACGACTTCTCAGTAACTGTAAAATAAACTTATCATCATCTGATTCTTCATCATAAGTCAAAAAATTTCTCGACTCTGTTGATCTCTGTTCTCTGTCGTCTGAAGGATACGAATCCCTCTTTTTCATACTCTTTCTAGCCCTGCTCTTGTTTTCTTGTGTAATTGCAGGAAATATCCCAATTCCCTCTAAAGTCTCCGCTCTCCAGATTTTCTGTTCTCTATCCCATCTCACCTCAGCTAAGGTCTTCACAGCTTTTCTTATTTTCCTCTCAAATTTCTACTGCTGTTGCTTTCTGGCAACTAACTCCCAAATAGCTAGTGCTTCAAATTGTGCAGGTTTTGGAAGGTTTTGAATCATACAGTACTCTCCTTAAATTGTCTAATATATTCAAATTAAACGTTCCATGGGTAGGAAACGCCAAGCTTCCTTCTTTCTCTGTCTCTTTGCACCATTGTTTTAACCAAAGACATGGAGCTGCAGCTTGTTCCCCAAATACACTATATGCGGGTGTACCTTCTGGTAGTGTAATTTCTCTTATTCTAACTGGAATGAACGCATCTCCCCTTAGGGCACTTTCTAATACTTCGAAAACCTTCATTTTCGGATCTACATTATTCTTTTAATCAAATCAGGAAGTAAATTTCAATCCCAAAATACTTTTCATCCACCTTCCCAACCAATTACTCTTCACAATTGTCCACCAATCCATTAGTGGCTTTTCTCAGTAACAAACCTATCCCAGCGATGCTCTAGTGATGTCACACGTACAGCGGCTGACAAAGCCCTCCGGCTTGTCTTCCTCAACTCGGATTCACGCAAAACTAATGCCAATTTTGCAAGCACTAACTAAAATCAATACACAAACTTGTCTGTTTACTACAGGTAGTTAACACAATCACTTCAGAAACCTTACTGATTTTTCACTGCGGCTTTTAGCTCTGACAGATACTCTTTCTATCTCCGTTTCCCTGGCTTGCAAGCAAAATTCGACGAGCAAATTTCACGCTCAACTGATCCTCGGGTCCTCCTGGTGCACATAGGATTCACCAAATCTCCATCAAAAACTAACACTCACTTTAAGCACGCACTCTGAGTTTGTCAACCACACCAGATTGACCTAATAAACAGACAAATTAAAACATCAAACCAAGTGTCTCTTACACTTATTCAATACTACAGAGTCTGAGACCACGCAGGGTCCGTATACCAACCACCACGCGGGCAATTTTTGAGCACAAAGCGCCACACACATGTAAAGTAATACGACTTCCCTACTCTCACACTTTGGAGTATGCAAACTCCCTAAACAACTTCAACGGAGTACGCAAACTCTTTAAACAACTTCATTGGAGCATGCAAACTCCATATTACTCTCAAACATCACAATTCACCTGTGATTTGCTTAAGCTGTGCAAGCGCGAAACCTACTTCATTCACACTCTCACTAAAAACACTGAGAACATCCTCAAAAGCATTGGCAAACTCCAAGGTTTTGGGAAAGTCATGGTAGGCTCTTAGGGAGACATAACCTTTTGCTTTGTACTACAGAATCTGGAAAGTTTATGGTGACCGCTTAAGGAGGCGTACCATCTGTCTGTACTACCAATTCTGAGAAATTATGGTGGGCTCTTAAGGAGACGCAACCATCCTCTGCTACCAAATCTGTGAGCGCGTCTGCCCTTATTTGGTCCTTTATAATTAGTTGATAAGGGGGCGCGTTAGAGGTTCGATGGACCTTTTGACTACACTTAGAGTGATTCTACCATTGCTCACAGTTTTAATTAATTCCATATAAAACATAAACAATAAACACCATCATTATTTAGGAGTTAGTAATTTGAAGCACCCTGACCCAATTGGCAATGAATAACCACACCTTTCAGTAAAGTTAGAATGTTTCTTTCCCTACATTAACAATACTAATGTCACGTAGATCAATCAAAAAATAAATGATCAATATATACAAACAACACAGGCTGACCAAAGCGTCTAAGGAATCTCAATTTGGCTAACACATTTATAATCAAACACTCAAGAATTACAGTACAAATCAATAATAGTAGTAACTGAAAAACAGATATAGTATACATCTAGACTCAAAGGGGTGAACAGAATCAATTATTTGTTAATAACATTTATCAGTGCTGTGGGACATCTCTACTAACCTGCCAATTAGAATAGCATGTTTGGGCTTCATGCAAAACTATTTAGTCAAAGTTAATTTGGGAAAGCATCTAACTATGGCTCCAACAAAATAGCGGTTGGTACCTAAAAGAAGATACAAATACAGCATAAAAGAACAACATTTTGTTATACCTCTTCTCAATTAATCAAAAAGGAATGGTCTCTTCGTCAAGTGGACATCCATCTGGTCAGCACCAGCAATGGTACAATGAAAGGAAATGGCTTAGCCATGGTTGGGCTCTAAGTTAACTGAACCAACTTAGGGACATTAAACTAAAGAATCGGCATCAATACAGATTAAGAAAGTACATGGACCCACAATACTCCATGTAAATCGGACTCTAACCAGGACAAAGAAGAATGGCAGAAATAGGGACTGCTCTCGAAAGGGTCGGAAAAGGAACTGCTTTGCTCCAGGTGCAAACAGGCTAAGTTAACCTCACACAAAGTATCTTCTCAAGCCGTCATTGGCAAGAAAATTGTACATTTACAGTAGGACCAATAGTCTTTAAACTATAAGTATAAAATATAACTTAACAGTCTTTCACATGTCGATGACTGGCTCCTCTTCTCCTATTCCCATTGTCAGGTTTGTCAGGTTTGTCAGGTATCGGTTTTGTTGCAATCCCAGTTCTAGTTAGTGGGGCCATTGTCCAAGCCTGGGAACATCTTCTTCTCACGCGTCAAGTACACAATGCATCATTTTCTATTGCTACTTCTCCAGCAATTCAGTTAGTTGCTGGGCTGTTAGACCATGCATGGGGAAAAAGATCTCTTGAACATTAGATTCCATGGCATTATGCATGTTCCCAACTCCCCAAGATGGGGGGACAGAACAAGGGACTTGCGCAGATGCGAGGCGAAGTGGATCTTAAAACTTCGTACAGTTGAATCAGGCTTAAACACTGACCGTGAGCTTCATTATTTTCTCTCGTAAATTCTGAGACTTACTCCCACGTTGCCTTTCATTTGTTAATTGGGCCATTCCGTGGCCAATATCCATGAATACTTGTGCTTATACACCATACTCTTCACGGGTCATGACATCCCTGTATCTATCATATTGCATTGTATGTACGTATGCTGCACTACCTACTCATGCCCATGCATCACCATTGTATGTACGAGATTATCATGCTCCATGACCTCTGTCCTTATATGCTCCGTTGTTTTTGGTATACTGCACCTATCATCTGTACCATGCTCCATGACCTTTGTGTGATTCTATGTTCTTGCTGTTTATTTTTTCTGTAGTGCTTCTTTTTACCACTTTAACCAAATTTCTGTACTATTGTAACCGCTTTATACTTACACCAACAGCGCACTTACACTTTTCTCAACCAACCTGTATTATCTTTTTAATGCATGCACACTCTCTCTCTACATTATTATTTCATGGCACGCCTATTTTCCATCTTCTATTTCTCCTCTCTTTAAAGATGGCCGCCTCCTCCATATTTTATTTGCATACGCGGTCGTCTTCAACTCCAGGTGATCGTGCTTTTAATTTTCATATCCAATATGGCCGCCACGCTGACTAGCTTTTCACAATACTAGTCCATCTTCGTTTTCTACTACTCTCCCTCCCGGGACCTTTAAAACGAGATCGTAAGCTCTCTCGGCCCACTACTGCGTTCTGCTTACTTGGTGCCATACTCCTCGACCTACAGGTATGCCGTCTATTACTCCTGTTTGATCCACTTCCCCTACACTGTAGCGTTTCTTTGGCTCACTGTTCTAGTGATAACTTTCATTTTGCACTTAGCCCATTCTCCGTTGACGACTTTTTATTATGCGTTCTTGCGCCATCCACCGGTATCGGGTGTTGATTGCTCTTCATACCGCGCTGCTGTTTTGCCACACTCCCCTACTATTTCCTTTTCGATAACTTAGCGCGTCCATACCTCATCACCATACGCCGTTATCGATCGACTCCACTGTCATTTTAGTGGTTCGCTCTTTTACCATGTGTGGGCTTACTCGCATTTGACCCACAGCCCAATTTCCTTTGGCTAACTGATCTGTTACGCGCATAAACTTCTTGCCCCTTCCCTTATTTTTGTTTTTTGCTTATGATTACTTGCCCCACGCCGATTACGTAGCCCTGTATTCTGGGCCCCCCCCCTATTTTCCACTTACTCTACTACCACCATACCAGTTTACGTTTCTGTATGTTCTCAGTGTTACCAGTTTACATTTCCTAGATAGACATACCGCGCTTAGCCGTCACCCCTACCACCCTCAATTTACTTTGCAATTACTACTGATCCTACGAACAGAAGCGTTAAGGCCATTAATACTTGACCTTCCATTTTAGTTTCTTATTTTTTTTTTTTGTTCTCTACTCAAGCTACGTACTCCCCATCACCTTAACATCACCTGCATACATACCAGTTACGTACGTTCATGGTTTCTCTGTCCAGGCTTCACTGGCTCATTCGCTCTTTGTCCCCCTTTTCTCCGCTATTCTCATAGGTTTCTTTGACCATAGGCTTATCAGGGTCTACTACTACCATTGTCCTCCTCTCACGTATTCACTACCTACCCAGGTACACTAATGACAGTTCAACTCATAGAAGGTATGTATTATGTGACCTATTTCTCTTCAACTTTCCTTCTTTATCTACACACCACTCATCTATACCTCTTCACTCCTCCCTTTTATTCTTACTCTTTGTTTCTAATTCTCATCCTTCCATCTTTACTCTGTACTGTTTCTTTGCGTACTTATAGTCCTTTTTCTCTCTTACCAGCTACAATTGACCTTCTGGAGCCCAGCTAACTGAACACAGGGCTCTCTCTCTACTTACCTTTGTTACATACCATTCTGGCCGGATGGCCCAGGTCTGATCTACGCATTTAGTTACCGCTACTTCTCTCATCGGTTAAGGCACCTGATTGACTTTAGTGCTCTTACTCATCCGCGGTTCGGATCTTTCTCTCAGCCCTTCTTTTCTCGTTCACCTGATACACTTCACCTTATAGGCACATGGATTCCACTCCAGAACATTGATGTACTTGTCCATTTTAAACTTGGAGTTTTTTACCACGGTAATTCACTGTTTTGCTTTTTTATGCACTACATATAGGGTCCCTATCACGCACTATTATCTACTGTGTGTTTTCTACATTCACCCACTCACCACACTAGTTCCACTGAGTTCACATATAAATCACTGGTTTTTTTTGACACCCAACGACTTGGAGTCTATTTCGTGTGCTCACTTATGAGCCCATACTTAACCTCATACACTTATGTTTGCCATAACATTAGAACTTTTCCTTTTTTGTATTTCATTACTGTTTTGCAGCCTTGATGAAGTCACTTGTGTGACGAAACACGTGTTGGCTGTATCTCGTTGATGACACAATGATCTCTGGTATCTACAATTAAAGGCTACATCTGCAAAACAAGAACTTGGACTCCAGTCTACTTTCCATTTCAACAAATACACTTTCAGGAATATTTTCCCTGTCACACCATTGGACTTTATACTCTGTGTGCTGTGGCCATCTTGTTCTAATTCGTCTATGGGTATTTTGTTACCCGTCTTTGTGCCCATCGGGTAGGAAGGCACTGGGCCAGGCTGCACCAGACCCTGCTTTCACTTTGATTACTTGTTTCAGTACAGCTGTTTTATTGCTCAGATGTGTGGCGCCTTTCACCCTCACTACCCATTTGTGTGTTCTCTATGAATTTGTTCTGTCTGAATTAGGGTGAGCCGCACTCTGGTAACATTTACTGTTTTCACTATTATATTTGAGTATTTTCTGTACAACAAGAATACCTTCTCCTTAGACCTCACAACATGGCTTCATTTGACGACAACAGGGACACCTTAGCTGCTGAGCTTTTTTCGAGAAAACCGCAAGCACCACGAACCTCAGACCATACACCCATTAAAGAAGGACTGAGACAAAAATTCATAAAACTAGAGAGACTCAGGAAACAAGAGTTAGCACGCTGGTGGGACATCACCACTCTTAAACGCTATTTGGAACTCAAACAAATACCTAGGGGACTGCGTGTGATAATATTCCCATCCTTTGAAGACTTGGACCCTGACTTGCTTGGGGAATGGGAACACCTTATCTCATCCACCTCTTTCGGCATGATTAACATATTGATTAAACATGCGGATAGAAAACGAAACAAATTACTCCAGGACATTGCATCCCTGGAGGAAGAGATTAAGAATGTCAACCTCACAGAGGCAGCTGATAAAAACTACACGATCATGAGAGAGATACTGACTGGTTACCAATTGTTCATCAAGGATAAGAAAATGCGCAAACTTATCAGAGATGATAATGACTACACTAATGGCAGGATTTATACATTTGCACGGAGGTTTGATCAAGTCAATAAGGAATCTAGCAACAGAACCACCTTTACCACTACCCCTTCGGGATCGATTGCAGGCAGTCTATCTGACATTTCCAATCTATCCAGTGACTGTTCAGACCCACCTGGGGATAGGTCCGCCGTTAGTACACTTCCACCTAACACAACACAACAATCAAATTCTTTTTTAGAGGAACTTGGCGATACAGAAAGGGACTACGACAGAATTACAACAGACCAGGTACAAACACAAACCCACCGGGCGGGGGGGTAGGAAACACCTTAGCAAACACCAGGGAGGGCGTGACAACTCGCTCGACCACAAAAACCCAAAAGACCTGAGTGATCCCCATCCAGAACAAAACCTCTCTACCTCAGAAGAAACTGTACAGGTTATGAATCTTTCTAAATTGAAATTTTCTGTACACGAAATAAATGTATTGAAGAAGGGTTTGGGTTTTTGTCCTACTTCCATACCTGACTACACTACTCTACACATAGATCTGTTCAAGTTTGTACGCAATCTTAAACTGAAAAAGTTTTTCCAGAACAAACCAAACTCTATCGAGTCTGCCCGCATTTCACCACCAACTTGCAATCAATCCATCAAGGACCTACAGGATATCCACACTATTCTCTCCCTTAATAACACTACGTCACCACCCCTTAGTTTTGACAAACTACTGACCCAACTAGACATTACACCCAACCTAGACATCAACAGTGGGCTCAAACCTAGATCCACTTTTGTCCCCATCCTACCACCAGACAACCACATCGATGTCTTCTACAAAGCCGTCAGTACGGAATTACACAACTTAGAGGACAAAAACAACACTTGCACCCGCAGACCATACACAAATCTCAATCCCCTTGAACTCAGAGCACTACGCAAACTCTCCAAATGCACAGACATAGTCATCAGGGAGGCAGACAAAGGGGGCAACGTTGTCATTATGAATAAAACTGACTACGTTGCATAAATCAACAGACAACTCAATGACACACAGGCCTACTCTGCGCTACAATCCAATCCTCTTCCTGACATCACTAGTCTCATCGAAAAGAAACTAACGTCCTGGAGGAACCTCTGTCTCTTAACCGATATTGAATACAGATTTCTGTATACGGAGGCGCCTCGGGCTCCCTGCATTTACATCTTACCCAAAGTCCACAAATCGTGTGACTTTCCCCCAGGGAGACCCATCATCTCAGGGATAGGTTCTCCCACAGAACACATTTCGGAGTACATTGATTCCTTTCTCCAACCCTTGGTACACAACTTACCCTCGTACATACAGGACACTAGGGACTTGTTGTGTCAACTTGAGGACATCGAATGGACGGATGGGTGTGTGTTTGTTTGCCTTGACGTTAGTTCTCTCTATACCTCCATCCCCCTTGAAAAGGGTCTAGAAATGCTCCAACTAACGCTCAATGCCCGTGACGCTACACTTTATGAACACACGCGCATGCTTCTTGACCTCACCCGATTGGTGCTAGAGAACAATGTTTTTTTACATGAGGGTAGGTGGTTTCGTCAATGTCAGGGTGTAGCCATGGGAGCTAAGTTCTCTCCATCATATGCTAATCTGTACATGGGCCAATTTGAGAAAATCCACCTGTGGTCTAACTGTCCGACACATATCACGGAACATATCCTGTACTGGGGGAGATATATTGATGATATTCTGGTCATCTGGACTGGCAACATCCCTGACCTCAATGGACTCATACAACACCTTAACATTAATGAGTTCAACCTAGTATTCACTCATAAGGTGGACACTACCCAAATTGAGTTTCTAGACCTTCTGCTGTACATCACCGACAGTAAGATCATGTCAAGACTCTACAGAAAACCCACGGCCTGTAATTCGATCCTGCATGCCCAGAGTGCCCATCCCCTCACTCAGATCAGGGCCATTCCATATGGAGAGATGGTTAGGATTAGACGTAACTGCACGGACACGAACATCTTCAGGCAAGAACTAAAAAGCCTATCACACCGCTTCCGAGCCAGGGGATACACTGATAAACTCATCTCGGTTGCTAGCAAACGCATATCTAGCAAGAACCAACACGCCTTATTGCTCAAAACCCCCCAAAAATCTGACGCCAGCGGCTCTCCCAACAGGAGACCGGTCGCTTTCATCACCCAATACAGCCCTGTGAGCAAGACGGTTCTGCGCATCTTGAAAAAACATTGGCACTTGCTAATGCTGGACACCTGCCTCAAAAACTCAGTAGGGTTGTCACCCACCATTGTGCACACCAGAGGTCGCACGCTCAGAAACATTCTGTGTCCCAGCTTTCTTGCCCCCTCCCCCTCAACTCGTCCAGTGGGTTGGTTGCCAGAAAAACCCAACGGTTTCTATAAATGTGGCTGTTGCATATCCTGCCAATTGGCCCTCAATAAGAAAGAAACATTTTCCTACAATACCGGGATCACGTATCAAATCAAGACCTTCATTAACTGTAACACAAAGTTCACTGTGTATTGCTTGATATGTGTATGCGGTTTAGTCTACATTGGTAGCTCCATACGCCCGCTTAAGGAACGAATACAAGAGCATGTCAGAGCCATTAGAAATGTCAACACCAACTATCCTCTTGCTGTACACTTCAACACCATGCATGGGGAAAAAGATCTCTTGAACATTAGATTCCATGGCATTATGCATGTTCCCAACTCCCCAAGATGGGGGGACAGAATAAGGGACTTGCGCAGATGCGAGGCGAAGTGGATCTTAAAACTTCGTACAGTTGAATCAGGCTTAAACACTGACCGTGAGCTTCATTATTTTCTCTCGTAAATTCTGAGACTTACTCCCACGTTGCCTTTCATTTGTTAATTGGGCCCTTCCGTGGCCAATATCCATGAATACTTGTGCTTATACACCATACTCTTCACGGGTCATGACATCCCTGTATCTATCATATTGCATTGTATGCACGTATGCTGCACTACCTACTCATGCCCATGCATCACCATTGTATGTACAAGATTATCATGCTCCATGACCTCTGTCCTTATATGCTCCGTTGTTTTTGGTATACTGCACCTATCATCTGTACCATGCTCCATGACCTTTGTGTGATTCTGTGTTCTTGCTGTTTATTTTTTCTGTAGTGCTTCTTTTTACCACTTTAACCAAATTTCTGTACTATTGTAACCGCTTTATACTTACACCAACAGTGCACTTACACTTTTCTCAACCAACCTGTATTATCTTTTTAATGCATGCACACTCTCTCTCTACATTATTATTTCATGGCACGCCTATTTTCCATCTTCTATTTCTCCTCTCTTTAAAGATGGCCGCCTCCTCCATATTTTATTTGCATACGCGGTCGTCTTCAACTCCAGGTGATCGTGCTTTTAATTTTCATATCCAATATGGCTGCCACGCTGACTAGCTTTTCACAATACTAGTCCATCTTCGTTTTCTACTACTCTCCCTCCCGGGACCTTTAAAACGAGATCGTAAGCTCTCTCGGCCCACTACTACGTTCTGCTTACTTGGTGCCATACTCCTCGACCTACAGATATGCCGTCTATTACTCCTGTTTGATCCACTTCCCCTACACCGTAGCGTTTCTTTGGCTCACTGTTCTAGTGATAACTTTCATTTTGCACTTAGCCCATTCTCCGTTGACGACTTTTTATTATGCGTTCTTGCGCCATCCACCGGTATCGGGTGTTGATTGCTCTTCATACCGTGCTGCTGTTTTGCCACACTCCCCTACTATTTCCTTTTCGATAACTTAGCGCGTCCATACCTCATCACCATACGCCGTTATCGATCGACTCCACTGTCATTTTAGTGGTTCGCTCTTTTACCATGTGTGGGCTTACTCGCATTTGACCCACAGCCCAATTTCCTTTGGCTAACTGATCTGTTACGCGCATAAACTTCTTGCCCCTTCCCTTATTTTAGTTTTTTGCTTATGATTACTTGCCCCACGCAGATTACGTAGCCCTGTATTCTGGGGCCCCCCCTATTTTCCACTTACTCTACTACCACCATACCAGTTTATGTTTCTGGATGTTCTCAGTGTTACCAGTTTACATTTCCTAGATAGACATACCGCGCTTAGCCGTCACCCCTACCACCCTCAATTTACTTTGCAATTACTACTGATCCTACGAACAGAACCGTTAAGGCCATTAATACTTGACCTTCCATTTTAGTTTCTCACTTATTTTTTTTGTTCTCTACTCAAGCTACGTACTCCCCATCACCTTAACATCACCTGCATACATACCAGTTACGTACGTTCATGGTTTCTCTGTCCAGGCTTCACTGGATCATTCGCTCTTTGTCCCCCTTTTCTCCGCTATTCTCATAGGTTTCTTTGACCATAGGCTTATCAGGGTCTACTACTACCATTGTCCTCCTCTCACGTATTCACTACCTACCCAGGTACACTAATGACAGTTCAACTCATAGAAGGTATGTATTATGTGACCTATTTCTCTTCAACTTTCCTTCTTTATCTACACACCACTCATCTATACCTCTTCTCTCCTCCCTTTTATTCTTACTCTTTGTTTCTAATTCTCATCCTTCCATCTTTACTCTGTACTGTTTCTTTGCGTACTTATAGTCCTTTTTCTCTCTTACCAGCTACAATTGACCTACTGGAGCCCAGCTAACTGAACACGGGGCTCCCTCTCTACTTACCTTTGTTACATACCATTCTGGCCGGACGGCCCAGGTATGATCTACGCATTTAGTTACCGCTACTTCTCTCATCGGTTAAGGCACCTGATTGACTTTAGTGCTCTGTCTCATCCGCGGTTCGGATCTTTCTCTCAGCCCTTCTTTTCTCGTTCACCTGATACACTTCACCTTATAGGCACATGGATTCCACTCCAGAACATTGATGTACTTGTCCATTTTAAACTTGGAGTTTTTTACCACGGTAATTCACTGTTTTGCTTTTTTATGCACTACATATAGGGTCCCTATCACGCACTATTATCTACTGTGTGTTTTCTACATTCACTCACTCACCACACTAGTTCCACTGAGTTCACATATAAATCACTAGGTTTTTTTGACACCCAACGACTTGGAGTCTATTTCGTGTGCTCACTTATGAGCCCATACTTAACCTCATACACTTATGTTTGCCATAACATTAGAACTTTTCCTTTTTTGTATTTCATTACTGTTTTGCAGCCTTGATGAAGTCACTTGTGTGACGAAACACGTGTTGGCTGTATCTCGTTGATGACACAATGATCTCTGGTATCTACAATTAAAGGCTACATCTGCAAAACAAGAACTTGGACTCCAGTCTACTTTCCATTTCAACAAATACACTTTCAGGAATATTTTCCCTGTCACACCATTGGACTTTATACTCTGTGTGCTGTGGCCATCTTGTTCTAAATAGACCTTGTAATGAGACTGTTGGAAAATGGGTTATTGGTAAGGGCAGGTAGGTACCTACACCTAGCAACAAGCCACTAACCTCCACCTAGGTACAGTTAGGTCTCAGTAAATTAATCCCAGCTCAACCCTTGGTAGCTTGGCAACGAGCGTCAAGGCTTAACTTAGGAGACAGTGTGTAAAGAATTCAAATATCACAAAACAGTAATTAAATAAAACACAGGAAACAGTTTAAAAATCCAAAACCAATTTATAAAAATAGTTTATATTTTTATCTTTAAAATGACACAAAAACGAATAAAATCGGATAAAGGGAACCGGAGATATGAATTTTTAAAGAATTATTACTTTTCTAGCGCTTAGAAACAAAAAGCGCCAATCGGGTCATCTGGTTGCACCTCGAACGGGGCAAAGTCAAACTTTCAGGCCGACCGCGATGGAGCCCTGCTCGGCTACAGGTCGCGGGAGGCCTCGGTTAAAAAGTTACCTTCTGACTTAGTCTTTATTTTGAAGATTTTCTTCACCGGGACGAACCTGCCAGTTGAATCCGACCTCCTGGAGCCCTTGTCCGGATACGCGATGTGGGTTTCCTTGGTGGAGATTTTTACCTTCGGACTTAGTCGTTTTTTCGAGATGAAAATCCTTCGACCGGGGTAAACCTGGATCTTGATCCGACGTCCGTGGAGCCCTTCTCGGATACGATGGCTGGGAGGTCCCGGTCAACTTTTTACCTTCGGACTTAGTCTCTTTTTCGGAGGTTTTTCTTTACCGGGACGAACCACCAAGTCAGGCCGGGTCGCGGTTGAGGCAAGCCGGCTAGAATTTCCGCGGCGGGTCGGTCCCTCTCTGGAGCTTTTTTTCAAAAATTCTCAAATCTTTTCCAAACTTCTGGGGCTTCACCCAGATGTTCTTTTAAGGTTCTTTTGGGGTCCACAGCTCACCCCAAGGGTCCAGAAGTTCTGTGATGGTCCTTGGGGGGTGCGGACTTCAACTCCCAGAATGCACCTGGCGCAAACTCCTTTTTGGCCACTGGACAGTGGTCAGCTGGTCACTTTTCAGGAGTTGGTGCAGGGGGACTCTGGATAGCAATTTTTCACCTGTAGCAAACAGGGAGTCCCTCCTTGAACCAGTTGAAGCCAGGCAAAGTCCTTCTTGTGGTGAAGCCCAAGTGTGCAGCTGGTGCAGTCCTTCTGAGTGCAGGTTCCAGGTGCAGGCCAGGGGTCCAGCAGGGCAGTCCTTCTTCTCCTTTAGTTCCTTCTTCTTGAAATTTGGTGGGGATCTGAGGTGTAGGGGCAGGTCTGCCAGTTTTATCCTTGCTCCTGGGTGAAAAGCAGGGGGGTCCTGGTCCTCCAATCAGGTACAGGGTCGTCCCCCTGTGATGACCACTTCCTGGGAAGTGTGGCAAAAATCCATCCCAAAAGGCAACAGTCTCTAAAAATCCAACATGGCTGAATCTGATTTTTGGAGGTTACATCTGGCTAAGCCCACCCACTGGTGTGGCTAAAAATCATAAACACACCCCTCTCCTGCCCTCTCCTAATCTAATCAAGGGGGCACCTAGTTGTCTGGGGTTGCAGGATGTGGGGGTGTTGCTGGGTGCTCCAGATGTCCTTCTCTGCCTTTGAAGACCAGTTTGGCAGCCCTCCCCCTTCCTGCCTCACCATCTGCTGAGGGGAGATTCTCTCCCCCAAGCACATTCCTTTGTGTGAAGCCAGGCCACTTCACACCTCATCAAGGCAGCTTGGCAAAAGCTGCTGCAGGCTGGCCAATCAGAGCACAGCAGCAAAAACAATGCAGAGCTGAAATTGGCAACTTTTTAGGTAAAGTCTAAACTTTTTACCTGAACAAGTTATATTAAATCCAACAACTGGAAGTTGTGGGATTTATTACAACAATTAATTTGATACCAAATTCTTGGTATGCAACATTTAAGGAGACTTTAAAATTTAAAATAAAGTCTCCCCATTCTAGCCTATGAAGGCCATTTACTTCAATGAGGGAAAAACGAATTTGGCTGTTTTTACCTCACCAGGGCTTATAAATCTATTTTTATAAAGTCCCTGCTTATAGTTACATGGCACCCAGCCCTAGGGGCACATAGGGCACACCTTAGGGGTGACTTATATGTAAAAATAAGGTAGTTTAAGACTTTGGAAGTACTTTTAATTCCAAAGTCGAATTTGCATATAACTTTAATTTAAAAGCAGCCAGCAAGGCAGGCCTGCCTTTAAAATGACACTGGGCACCTCAGCAATGCACCTAGGTGTGCACCACCTATGCTGTGGTCCCTAAACCTACATGCCCTACCATATACTAGGGACTTATAGGTAGGTTAATTTAGCCAATTATAATTTGCCTAATTTGCATATCCATTTTACACAGAGCACTGGCCCTGGGACTGGTGAGCAGTACCCAGGGCACAGCCAAGAGTCAGTAACCACCAGTACCTATCCAAAAAGTGTGGGGGTGATCAGGCAAAAAAGGAGGACTTTCCTACAGAGACATTATTATTACATACACTGGGTGTTTGCTGTAATGTTAGACATTTACTATCTGGTGTCGTCGAAAATGGGTTAAGACCTATTTCTGGCCCCCACAGAATATTCGGTGGAGTCCTGGGGTAACTCAGGTTAATTAATGGGCCTGCCATTAAAAAATGTCAGCCTCATTGCAGTCCTCATTCCTATATGTACATTGAATCTTTCCATTTCTACACTTGGACTCAGGATTTTCTGCTCACTGCCCTTGCTATTTCCCTGTGCAAATAATGGTATGACCGGACCAATAGTAACAGGTACTGACACAGCATCTGGATTTTGTCGAGCATATTGATCTCTAGGGTACATTTTTCCTGTATTCTGACTTGTTAATGCAGACTTCTCTGTCTGTGACCCTGCTATGGGGGTGTATCTCGGAACTGTCTGGGCTTGCATTGGGGACATCAAGTTAGGTGTAAATTCTAATTGAATCAATGTTGGATTCTGGTAAACCTGTCTCATTTGGGACGATTGTCCTTTCGGTATTGTTAAGCTCGGTGTTGTCTTCGCAATAGAGACATCCGGGTAAATCCTAAGTATGTCAGCCTGCGGTATAGAAGTCTGAAATGTGGAAGTACTAGGGACAATATGGCTGACCTGTACTTGTCTAGGTGTAACTTCAGTTGGTACCGGAGCTGTAGGATCTGCACTAGTACTTGGACCTGTCTCATTTGCATGTACGGCATAAGGTGGGGAACGACTTCTCAGTAACTGTAAAATAAACTTGTCATCATCTGATTCTTCATCGTAAGTGAAAGATTTTCTCGACTCTGTTGATCTCTGTTCTCTGTCGTCTGAAGGATACGAATCCCTCTTTTTCGTACTCTTTCTAGCCCTGCTCTCGTTTTCTTGTGTAATTGCAGGAAATATCCCCATTCCCTGTAAAGTCTCTGCTCTCCAAATTTTCTGTTCTCTATCCCATCACACCTCAGCTAAGGTCTTCTCAGCTTTTCTTATTTTCCTCTCAAATTTCTATTGCTGTTGCTTTCTGGCAACTATCTCCCAAATATCTAGTGCTTCAAATTGTGCAGGTTTTGGAAGGCTTTGAATCATACAGTACTCTCCTTAAATTGTCTAATATATTCAAATTAAACGTTCCATGGGTAGGAAACGCCAAGCTTCCTTCTTTCTATGTCTCTTTGCACCATTGTTTTAACCAAAGACATGGAGCTGCACCTTGTTCCTCAAATTCACTATATGCGGGTGTACCTTCTGGCAGTGTAATTTCTCCTATTCTAACTGGAATGAACGCATCTCCCCATAGGGCACTTTCTAATACTTTGAAAAACTTCATTTTGAGCTCTACATTACTCTTTTAATCAAATCAGGAAGTAAATTTCAATCCCAAAATACTTTTTATCCACCTTCCCAACCAATTACGCTTCACAATTGTCCACCAATCCATTAGTGGCTTTTCTCAGTAACAAACCTATGCCAGCGATGCTCTAGTGACGTCACACCCACACGTACAGCGGCTGACAAAGCCCTCCGGCTTGTCTTCCTCAACTCGGATTCACGCAAAACTAATGCCAATTTTGCGAGCACTAAATAAAATCAATACACAAACTTGTCTGTTTACTACAGGTAGGTAACACAATCGCTTCAGAAACCTTACTGATTTTTCACTGCGGCTTTTAGCTCTGACAGATACTCTTTCTATCTCAGTTTCCCTGGCTCGCAAGCAAAATTCGACCAGCAAATTTCACGCTCACCTGATCCTCGGGTCCTCCTAGTGCACATAGGATTCACCAAATCCCCATCAAAAACTAACACTCACTTTAACCACGCACTCTGAGTTTGTCAACCACACCAGATTGACCTAATAAACAGACAAATTAAAACATCAAACCAAGTGTCTCTTACACTTATTCAATACTCCAGAGTCTGAGGCCACGCAGGGTCCGTATACCAACCACTACGCGGGCAATTTTTGAGCACAAAGCGCCACACACATGTGAAGTAATACGACTTCCCTACTCTCACACTTTGGAGTATGCAAACTCCCTAAACAACTTCAATGGAGTACGCAAACTCGTTAAACAACTTCATTGGAGCATGCAAACTCCATATTACTCTCAAACATCACAATTCACCAGTGATTTGCTTAAGCTGTGCAAGCGTGAAACCTACTTCATTCACACTCTCACTAAAAACACTGAGAACATCCTCAAAAGCATTGGCAAACTCCATGGTTTTGGGAAAGTCATGGTGGGCTCTTAGGGAGACATAACCTCTTGCTTTGTACTACAGAATCTGGAAGGTTTATGGTGACCGCTTAAGGAGGCGTACCATCTGTCTATACTACCAATTCTGAGAAATTATGGTGGGCTCTTAAGGAGACGCAGCCATCCTCTGCTACCAAATCTGTGAGCGCATCTGCCCTTATTTGGTCCTTTATAATTAGTTGATAAGGGGACGCGTTAGAGGTTCGATGGACCTTTTGACTACGCTTAGAGTGATTCTACCATTGCTCACAGTTTTAATTAATTCCATATAAAACATAAACAATAAACACCATCATTATTTAGGAGTTAGTAATTTGAAGCACCCTGACCCAATTGGCCATGAATAACCACACCTTTTAGTAAAGTTGGAATGTTTATTTCCCTATATTAACAATACTAATGTCACGTAGATCAATCTAAAAAATAAATGATAAATATATACAAACAACACAGGCTGACCAAAGCGTCTAAAGAATCTCAATTTGGCTAACACATTTATAATCAAACACTCAAGAGTTACAGTACAAATCAATAATAGTAGTAACTGAAAAACAGATATAGTATACATCTAGACTCAAAGGGGTGAACAGAATCAATTATTTGTTAATAACATTAATCAGTGCTGTGGGACATCTCTACTAACCTGCCAATTAGAATAGCATGTTTGGGCTTCATGCAAAACTATTTAGTCAAAGTTAATTTGGGAAAACATCTAACTATGGCTCCAACAAAATAGCGGTTGGTACCTAAAAGAAGATACAAATACAGCATAAAAGAACAACATTTTGTTATACCTCTCCTCAATGAATCAAAAAGGAATGGTCTCTCCGTCAAGTGGACATCCATCTGGTCAGCATCAGCAATGGGACAATGAAAGGAAATGGCTTAGCCATGGTTGGGCTCTAAGTTAACTGAACCAACTTAGGGACATTAAACTAAATAATCAGTTTCAATACAGATTAAGAAAGTACATGGACCCATAATACTTCATGTAAATCGGACTCTAACCAGGACAAAGAAGAATGGCAGAAATAGGGACTGCTCTTGAAAGGGTCGGAAAAGGAACTGCTTTGCTCCAAGTGCAAACAGGCTAAGTTAACCTCACACAAAGTATCTTCTCAAGCCGTCATTAGTAAGAAAATTGTACGTTTACAGTAGGACCAATAGTCTTTCAACTCTAAATCTAAAATATAACTTGACAGTCTTTCACATGTCGATGATTGGCTCCTGTTCCCATTGTCAGGTTTTGTCAGGTATCTGTTTTGTTGCAATACCAGTTCTAGTTAGTGGGGCCATTGTCCAAGCCTGGGAACATCTTCTTCTCACGCGTCAAGTACACAATGCATCATTTTCTATTGCAAGACATTTCAACACAAAGTTCTCATGAGAAAGTTTAAGCCATCCACAAATCGCTTGGTCAGCTCCGTGTGAACAATAGAAAATATTAATTCTCGGCTTTCACAGGACATGTACATTTATTTAAGTATTATCGTCGTGCAACTTAACATGAGGCTCTGTCGACTAGGCCTCAAACCCTGTAATTAATCTATGCCTAATATTATTTACGCAAACACATAACACTAATATGTCAGAATAACCTACTAATACAAGTTTATTCTACGTGTGCACATCATTTAGACTGTAAACATGAGCTCCTTATTAGTTTCGTCAAACTCATGGTGGCCACATCCCTGGGCACATTTTCCATGATACCTTTTTTCTCTACATTATCCTAATTCATGCACGTTCAGTTAATTAATGCAGATTATTAGTGATTAATTCAGCTTTCACACTATGTTGTTACTCTTTACCATACAATTACCATAGAACAGAGAGACTCATTTTTATTGCAGTTTTAATACTTATTTTGAAATTATTTTTGAAGTAACAATTGGAATTTCACATCAGTTTAATGTGTAGGAATTTCAGAGATGCACAGCCCCAGAGCCCTATTGGAGAAGCCACCCCTGGTGTGAGTGTGCCTTTCCTGCTGCTCATGCATAAACAAATGTGGGAAATGCAATAAGCTCCTGCAGGGAGGGATGTACGGTGTGCTAAGTGTAAGGGAAGCGAATGATGGATGTGGGGTGCTCCAGCAGGGAGCATTGTTGAGTTGCAGTGAATTGATGTAGGGAGGAGAGTAAGGGAGTAGGAACTCCTGATGTGAGAGCCGTGGGGGGTGCAGGGCGGTCCTGCAGAGAGGGAAGGAGAGAGGGAGAGAGAGAGATGTGCTGAGTACTCCTTCTGGGAGGTGAATGAGAGGGGCGAGAAACTCGTGAATTAAGCATTGTGTGGGTGCAGAGGAGGAAAAGAATGGGTGCATAGTGCTCCTTCATTGTGGGCCCTGAAAGGTACAGAAAGCACCTGCAAGATGGAGGAGAGGTGCAGAGTGCTTCTTCAGCTAGGTGAGTGCAAAGAGCTCCTGTAGCGAGAGCTGTGAGAAGTGCAGGAAGTTCTTTCAGTGATGGATTGTTGTGAGGTTCATTGAGTTTGTGCAGGTAGGAGAATGAGGGGTGCAGTGATCTCATGTAGAGTGGAGAGTTGGGTATGCTGTGAGCTCTTGCAGGGAACATTGTGAGGAAGCAACTGACTCCCGGCAGGGAGTGTTGTTAGGATTTTGCGTCGGGTCTGTGCTAACATAAGCCTGATGCAAAATCTTTGTTGATCTAGGCTTAGATGTTTTAGATTTAAGTAACTGGAGGACTTAAGCCCTTTTGGCTTTCTTTTAGGATAACTAGTAGGCTATGAGTTCGAATCCTGGCAATATCAGTTCCGGTTTTCACCCTTCTGACACTGACATACTAAATGACAATGCCATTAGGTAAATATAACTCGTTCCCTCGCCATGCACAGTATTTTCATCAAAGGTTTTACTGCAAATATTACATTGATATTATTAATGATGTTATCAAAGATGTCATGAGTGCCGTAATTTGTGGGGTGCATGACGAGGGCGCGATTTACATTTAACTCAGTGCACGAGTTATAGTTATTTGAGATAACTCTAACTATGACGGATTAATTTCTATGTTGTTGTATGAGTAAATTCCAAACATAACTACAATGTCCCTGTAACCTTTCGTTTTTTAGTGAATTTCTGTTTTTTTTTAAATTTTATTTCCTAACTATAACATCCCTGTAACCTTTGATTTTTTCAGTGAATTTCTGTTTTTTTAAATGTAAAGTAATTTTCATTACTATACATTTATCTAACCACCGCAGCGCATGGCCTGCAGCCAGGCCCTGTAGCCAACCCTCTATAACCACCCAACCTTGCACAGTGCGGTTGGTTGCACAACCCCCCTAACCAACCAACCCTCAGAGAGAGAGAGAGAGAGAGAGTAAATGAGATATTCAAAGAAAAAGAGCGATTTAGGCTTTGATGAATGATATACGTAGAATGAGATATTTCAGAAGAATTGAAAAGAAAAGTGTATTTGTCATTTGAAACGAGTGAGATCACCTTTCAGTGTGAACCTTTGATTTTTGAAGTTTAACTTAAATTAAAGACACACCTGGAGTAGAACTCTCAACTTTCAGTGTGACGCTCTGTGACTTTAGCCATTACTCCACAGGTGACTCCTTGCACAGCTTTTTCCCGACATACCTATGACAAGTCAACCCACGCACGTGGTAGGAAAGAAATGTAAATGTTCCATCACTAGGAAGGTTTGACAGTCAAAACACTAGTGAATAAATAAACACACTGTCAATACTAGGATTTGAACCTTCAGACTACTGAATGACAGCACAAGACTTTGACTATTAGGCCAGAAGTAACTCTATTCCACTCTGCATCCAAACGTAATGATAACATTTGTACCAAACATCTTGCTAGTTCAACGCTTTGAAGTCAGTGCATGGAAAGACCACTGCAATGACAATCTCTCTCTCTCTTCCATCCCATTATAGGAGAGAGAGTGACTCATTGAGGGGGGCTGCCCAGTTCCCCTCCACAACTAAAATAACCACGAGGAGGTGGTGGTCCCTGGGACCCGGGGGTCTGAAACGGTCCCCCTTCATTGTTTTATTAAAGTCCCTTTTCACTCACTTTTAGATTATTGACTCCTCCCCTTTTTTCTCCTCCTTCCTTGTCTTGAATCCTTCATTGCTGTCCTCGATCTCTGCTTCCCGTTGCACAATTAATGGTCATTTTTCTGTTTCTGTGCTCTGTTCAGCCCTTGTCAAATCATATTTGTTTTTAACCGCTTCCTTTTGTTTTGGTTTATCTGCCAGAGACCAGCCTGGGAGGTCTGTTAATTCCTCTGTTTCATCCCCTGTGCCTGAATCATGATATAGCCCCTCCCTAAGATTTTTACAATCAGGGAAAAGTGGATATTTGGAAAGGAAATTAACATTTCCTTGTTTTTTTCCCTTACGATGTTGGACTTTAAATTGAATTGGTTGGAGGGAAAGAAACTATCCGAGCACTCTAGGATTTGTACTCTTGAATCTACTTAACCACGTTAGGCATGGTCAGTAAACAGAAGGAAAGGCCTTCTGTTGAGATCATATCTCAACTTCTCAATGGCCCATTTGATGACCAAACATTCCTTTTTGATTACTGGATATGATGTTTCTCTGGAGAATAACTTTCGGCTAATGAAGATAATAGGCTTCTTTTCACCTGCTTCCGTTTCTTGATGCAAGTCCAAGTATTTACCTTGAGAGGTGCATTCCTTCTCCCACCTTCACTTGCACCCATGTGCCTGTATGAAGAGCAATTAGCACGTCCAGTGTGACAGCTTCCCACAGAGCCAGGCCCATTCCACATGGTTGAAAGCAGCCCTATAATTAATAAAGATTAAATGAACAGGCTGTTTTGAGGCTTTTGCATTATCTATCAGTAGAGTCAGGAACAAGATGTTTGTTGTCGTGTTGGAAGTCTTTGAAAAACCAGTTTGGTTAAGTGGTATTATTGCTTTCTCCATCGCCCATGCTGGTAACTCCTCTAGCAGTGTTCCTTCAAAATATTTTGCCTCATTGTCAATGAGGGCACCTAAGCGATAGGTTTTTGGCAGGGACGTGTACCCACTTTGGTATATTGGAGATAGCATTGATCTTCTCCAAGAAGGTGGTGGTAACGCGTCCCTTACTAGCTAATTTATTCACTCTGGTGCTCGTTTTAGGCCAATGAATCTTTTGACCCTGATTGAAGACACCTTAAGACGAGATAACTGATCAACATGTCAATCAACAAGTCAATAACATTATCAATAAGACTCGGAAACCACCATGACCTTTCAGTCATGAATAACCACACCAGTTTAGTACGATGTTTATTCCCTATTGATTACAATTCTACTAGTAAGTTTATTAGTCTCAAAACCATGAAACACATCAACATTGTCATAATATGGCAACTCAAATAAGATTTCATCAAAGCAAAGATCATGAACATTAGAACATAGCACGACGTCAACATGGGTTAACCTTGGCAGAGTATCATTAGTGCATCATTCAACAAAGCATTGATTCAGTAATTTGTCTATTTGCGTCCGTTTAATGTACCCCTCAACTACCCTCGAATTAGTATTGGCATGTTGGGCTTCATGCAAAACAATTTGGTAACACAAATTTAGAAATCATCAAAATATGGTCTCTGTCAAAAGAAGCAGTTGGTACCTAGAAAGGAAAAGCAAACAGACAATTACAATTTCATCATCATATAGCTACCCTCCGTAATGGGTCAGCATACAGAGTCAATGTTCGTCCTCAGGACATCAGTTGATTCGCCATCAGCCAGGAATTCAGCAAGACGGGTAAGAAGGGACACTTCCCTCATAAGGAGGAGAACTATAGAATCGGGCAAAGTAAGGGTGAGGATAGTTTGAATAGTCAAACGGCAAAGTTTCAGGCAGAGTGACAAAGTGTCTGGGTAATAGCAAAAGTTCGCAATGGCATCTCCTAGTGGCTCCTCGTGTCAAAGGGTTTTATCCCTTTTCTGTTGTACAGTCCCCTAATTTCTAATTGGGCAGGGTTGGCACCCCACTATCTCCATCCAATAGGTTTCCAGTGGTACCATCAAAATTGTCACCTCATAACAGTTCTCACGTAGGTTATTGGTTCTTGTGATTGACGTCTCCAACGGGTAGAATGTCCGGCATGATTTCATACTCTCGTGGTCCTCTCGCATCCTCAGTCAGTAGTTCCATTGTCTGTACCGGTTTAGGCGACCTTGTACCTGTAACGAGTCTACACTGTTGCATTCAGCAAGAATGTTTCCTTGAGCAAGTCGATTTTCATGAGAACGGATCTACTACAGTCACACTCATCTTCTAGCTTTTGGAAAAGTATGAGTACATGTCCTTCAGCAAGTCAGCACACTGCACGTTAGAAAAACACATTTAATATGAGACCGGGCGGCTAGGCCCCGACTCATGCTAACTAAGGCCTAGTGATTTATTAGCAAATCCTTAACATATAACTCTTAATATTGGTGTAAAATCATATATTATAGCATCAATAAATCATTATTAGTCAATTTTATTAGTCCCCGTATATATTGACGGCCACTCCCCGTGGGCACATTTCAAGCGCACGTTTAGCAAAAACACATTAATACATTTTCTATGAGACATTATTATGCATTAGTTCTTAAACATTTCATGTTAATTTTGAGTATAAGAGCTACGCTCCCTCAGTGGGGTTAAGCTGCAAAGCACGATCTCGGTAAAAAGGTAGCGCTAAATATTCAGCCCAGAATTCTGTGCTTTGTTTAGATTGCCAGGGGAGTGCCATTGGGGCCCGGAGCCCCTTCTCGCCTAGCTTTGCTAATTTTCTGCCTGATTGAGTTAGTTCGGGGTGACCTATGGGGATACCCTGGTCCGATTGGTGACTGAAGAGCTGGGGCTGAAGGAGAGTCTTTCTTTAAGAAGGTGTAGAGGAGTGATTATTGGTGTTTTTCTGGATTTTGGACCTGTGGGTTTTGAGGTGTCGTGCTGGTTGAAGTGGTCCCCAAGGTACGCAGCCCAAGTCTCTTCTAATATTTGATAGGAAACACCCCCATGCAGCAGGCAGGACAGCTTGTTGATCATCCCCCAGAAGTTTGCACTGTCATTGTGCTTGATATCGGTGAACAGCTTTGTCCATATTTCTTCTTCTCACGATCTGTTGGTGGCCCACTTCTGCCTCCTCAATATGTTTTTTTTTCTGTTGTAGTGATATTTGCAGAGTGGTCTCCTCAGGGTTGTGATGGAGAGACCTTAAGATGCGGTTTATAGATTTTTTGCACTGCTTGAGTTCGATCCATTGAGCCTTTGGGATGCCACACAACTCATTGAGTATACGGCAGGGTTTGGCTTTAATTGGTATGGCAAAAAGTCCTGCCAGACTGCCAGTAAAGGACTCCCACCTTCCTATTTCGTTTCCTGCTGGCCCATTTTATGCTTGTCGAAGCACCATTGCAGACTGAACCATATGCCTCATAGTGGGTGGTGCAAACTTAGGGGCATATTTATACTTTTTGATGCAAAACTGCACTAATGCAATTTTGCATCAAAACGTTTAGCACCGGCTTGCGCCATTCCTGAGCGCCAGCCGGGCGCCATATTTATGGAATGGTGCAAGCTGGTGCAAAGGATGGGCTAGCGTTAAAAAAAAAATACGGTAGCCGGGTTGGGGTGGCGGTATGGGAGAAAGGGGTTTTGCACCACAAAATTATGTTAGGCTGGTTAGAGGCAATAAAATGCCTCTAACCAGCCTAGCATCATTTTCTGACGCAAAACCATCCATACCACATTAGAAAAGACAGGAGTCATGCCCACCACCCCAATGGCCAGCACAGAGGACGAGCGTCCCCAGGGCATGGCTTTGCACCCTGTGCCATGCAGGGGGCCCCAAGTTGGGCCTCCGATGGCACTTTAATTTAAAAAAACAAAAATACTTTAAAAAAAAATGTTTTTGTTATTTATTTATTTATTCAATTTTACAATAAAACAACAACAATGGCCCGGGAGCCAAAGCCACAACAGGAGAATCCTCTCAGTGTGCACATTATACCACAAGAGGAGCTAAGAGCAACCCTCTAAATCAAAGAACCCCTCATGTCAAGGCCACCACTCCAAGTGGCCTCCCATTATATCAAGTAGAGTTACAACGTGAAGCACACCTCTAGACATAAGCTGAGTGCAAGAGCTCTCCAGGCACAACTCCACAGTAACCACAACAACATACAAGTAAAGGCGGCAGGTCAGACTCAACGGCAGGATCATCCATCATACCTCACATATTATACAACAAGGAACGTCGTTCAAGGCAAACAACCAAGGATACGTCCATGCACATTCTCCAATTCTTCCCAAGTCAACCATGGGACTCCAGGAAGGCGCAAAAAGGTGCCCAAATGTCTTGAGGGCGGGAGCACACAGGAGCCATTTCCCAATAAATTGACATCTGCTCCTGGCAGAACGCAGCATCCCGCAGCCAATCAGATCTCCTCGGGACCCGGCCCCCCCCCCAGCACATCGCCACTCTTCTCTTCGCCAGCAAGAGCAACATGCCCACCAAACGCATCCACACCGACGGGACCTCATCCAGCCACCCAAGCAGCGACACCACTGGAGAAAATGGTAAATCCAGTCCTGTTACACTAGCTATCACGTGCATCACCTCTCCCCAAAAGGAGCGCACCTCTCCACAGTTCCACGCCAGATGGAAGAAGTCCGCATCTGGGGCAGAACATCGCTCACAATGTGCATCCTCTCGGAGCCCCATATCACACAGGCTGCGAGGATTATAATATAAACGTGCAAAAATTTAAAATGTATGAGCCATAGCCTATAATTTAGCAACAGAGCTCTCATATGAGCGCAACAACTTTGCCACATAGCCTCAGTAATAGTCTCTCCAACATCTCTCTCCCATTTAATCTTAGCAGCCTCCACCACCGCCTCTCGCTGCTCCTGCAAGCAACCATACAATTTTGTAATAAGCCTACGTGGCGACGGTGTGCGCCACAACAATTCAAGCGCCGGGAAGGTCTTAGGCATCGACGGAAGGCCAGTAAATCGCGCACGGAGCATCGCATGGATACGAAGTAAATACAGCCTGTGCAGTCCAGTATCAGCTCCGGGACGCAGTGCCTCCTCCAGCGAAATCAACCGCTCATTCACAAACCAGTCCCCCAACAAGGACAGCTCCGATTCAACAAGAAACTCCTTCAATCGCGCTTCGCTGGACATCGTTTGCTCAGCAACATCCAACACTGGCATCGCAGGAGCAAAGGTTCACGTATCCCCGATCGGCGCGCCAGAGCAGCCCACGCCCCAGAAGTACACACAACCGTGTTCACCGCCCTGGAACGAGTCCGGGACACACATCCAAGAAGCCTTGGCAACCGGTCCGGACAGATTGCAGCGTCTTCACCCGCAAGATGAGGCAAATATCGTATAGGCCGGATCCAGTAGTACGCAAAGTGAGCCTGCGCACAATAATAATAAAGCTCCAGATCAGGGGCAGCAAGGCCCCCCATCTCGAACGGCAACGTCAGCTTCTCCCATGAAATCCGGGGCTGTCCGCCCACCCATACCAATCGGACCAAAGCCGATCTAAGCCTCCGCAAGAAACTCGCAGTTAGCACCAATGGGAGGTTAACAAACAGATACAAAAACTTAGGCAACACAACCATCTTTACTAGGCCAATGCGTCCAAGAAGCGCGAGCGGCAGCGATTGCCACACCTCCAGTCTATCTTCCAACCAGGCTACTAATTTCCCATAATTGGCCATCCAGAGGGTCTCCGCATCACAACTCAACCAAACTCCCAGATAACGTACCAGGCCATTCGCCCAGTCAATAGGATAACGCGTCCGAACATGCGTCGTGCCGCCCGATAGGGGAAGAACCACCGACTTCGACCAGTTCATCGTTATGCCTGAGAAAACCCCAAAACGGACAGCCTCAGTAAGCAAGACCTCCAGATTCACACCGGGCTCCCGCACGTACAGTGCAATATCATCCGCGTACATTGATATCAAAATCGGACGCTGCCGAACCTGCAGCCCTCTATGATTATGATGTTGCCGCAAGTAGGCCGCCAGAGGCTCCATCGCTATAGCAAAAAGTAGAGGGGACCAGGGACACCCCTGACGAGTCCCCCCAACCCACAGGGAAGGGGGCCGAGATACAGCCGTTCAACCGTAACCTCACAACTGGATCCGTGTACAACAAACAAATCAACTTTATAAAGCGGCCACTCATACCCACCCTACCCAACAACTCAAATAAATAGGGCCATGCTAAGGAATCGAACGCCTTTGTTTCATCAAGGAACAGCGCCACCGCCTCATCCTCTGCCGTAAGGCCACCCAGAGCTGCAAAAAACGTACGCAGATTATGTGCTGTCGACCGCTCCGGCACGTATCCAGATTGATCTGGGAGCACCAAGCGCGACATCAACGGCCTCAGACACAGTGCCAGCAACTTAGCCAGAATTTTGTTGTCTACATTAATCATGGAAAGCGGGCAATACGACTCACAGCGAAAAGGATCCTTACCCGGCTTAAGTATTGTAACGATCAATGCCTCTCGCAAGGAGGCAGGAAGAGACCCAGCCTCCAGCGCCTCGGCGTAAACCTCCCGCTGGTAAGGGGCCAGAATCTCGGAATACTCCTTGTAGAAGGCAGCGGTTAAGCCGTCCAAGCCAGGGGACTTATCACCAGGCAAGCCACTGATTACGGCTTTAATCTCATCCACCGAAAAAGGTTAATCAAAGTAAGCTCTGTGCGCATCTTCAAACCAAAGCAAGCTGATCTCAGAAAAATAAGCGTGAACCGCATCAAGATGCGGCTCAGCGGGGGCTGAGTACAAATCCTGAAAATAGCTCATAAAAACCTTCAGGACACCCTCCGTGCCCACGACCCGCTCACCCCCCTGTTCGTCAAGTTCAGTAACGTAGTCACTTGCCCAAGGTTTTCGCAGCATATTCGCCAGTGTTCGACCCGCCCTGTCTCCCTCCCCATACTGCCGGGCTCTAGCGTAGCACCCTAAAAGACAAACTTCCCGCTGGGAGGCCTCCTCGTATCTCAAGACCGCATCGCGTAAGGCTGCCAGCGTCTCACCAGCCCAGTCCTCCACCAGCTTCGTCTCCAGTTCCGCTATCTGCAACTCTAGTCCGGCCAATTAAGGCGCAGAGAACGGAGCACACCATGCTGCTTGGAAAGGCACTCTCCCCGAATAACTACTTGAAAAGGCCTCCCACCGCATTCCAGCCGAACTAACCGATCCAGAGTTCTCAGCAAAATAATGTAGAATGGCCACGTGAATCTCCTCACGAAACGCCTCATCCCGTAGGGCCCCTTGCGGCAAGCGCCAAGCAAACGCAGCACTTGGAATCCCAGGGATCGCCAGCTGCAGCTTAACCGGGGAATGATCCGAAAGGGTCCGGGTCAGATGCTCCACCGACTGCATCCACATCTCGACATCTCTAGTTCCCAACCACCGGTCCAAACGGGACCAGCTATTGTGCACATAGTTGACACACGTGCCCTCCCTACGATCCCCAAGCTTAGCCCTCCATAAATCAATTAAACCACCATCACTCATCAAGGTAATCAGAGCAGCAGCAGAAGCGGAGTGACGAGGCCTAGCAACACTCTCTCGGTCCCTCTCCGGATCCACAACCACATTGAAATCTCCCCCCCAAATCACAGCCCCACCCCCCATCGACTCAACCAGGCGCCACACCTCACTAAAAAAAACAGGGTCATCCACATTAGGGCCGTATACCGACACCAGACGGCAAGGTCTATTTAACAGCATCCCGCTCAACAACACATAACGTCCATTCGGGTCCACTATAGCCCGGTGCGTACGCCACTGCGGCCCCTTACGCAGCAATATCGCTACCCCTCGAGCATAGTGCGAATACACTGCTCCATGACATTCACCAATCCACCCAGCCTTCAGCCGATGCAACGTGGAGGCCTCCAAATGGGTCTCCTGGAGCATACACACATCAATCTGATGTCGCTGAATATAAGCGGACACAAGACGCACCTTACGCTGATCATTTAAACCATGCACATTCCAAGTTAAGCAATTAACTACCATCATTATCGCCCGTCACATCACAGCAACAAGTCCATGCGTCCCGCCACAAAGTCATCCGCCGCGGCCCACCATACTCAATCAGCACGGATAAACAATGATAACTGAGCCAAACATCAGAGAAACAACCAATCCGAACACCGACCCACCCCCACCCACGCCAACCCCCCAAACGGGCCAAAGCAACCCCCCCCCCAACCTCCCCCCAAAAGGGAACAGAAACCCACAGCAGAGCAAAAGGACTCATCCATGGGGCGCGAGTCGAACCGTCCAGCCCATCCACGAAGCAGATGGGCCGGAGAGGACAAAGGGCTAAAATAACAGATAAACCGACACAGCAGCACTCGAGCAAGTACACCAGGCAGCGCAGCAAGGCACTTTACAAAACCAAGGGCCCAGTGGAGTCACAGAACCAAAGCAAGTCAATCAGTGTCACTAAGGTTTGCCCGCTCCGAGCCAGGATCTCCAGGCTCCCCCGTTGCAGCTTTCTGTGGAAGCGTCTTGACAAATTCGGCCGCCAGCTTCGGATCCGCAAAGAAATACAGAGTGCCCCATGCTGTATCCGGAGCTTCGCCGGATAAATGAGGGAAAAGCGAGCTGCAGTCAAACTTAAAGATCGCTTAATCGGCAGGAACGCCTTACGCGCCGCCTGCACACTTGGAGTATAGTCCAGGAAAAATTGCAGCTCCGTATTTTTATAAATCACCGGGCGCCGTTCTCTGGCCAACCGCAACACAGTGTCTCGGTCACGATAATTAAAGAGACGGAAAATAACCTGTCGCGGCGGAGTTCCAGGAGGGGGCCCAAGGCCCAACGATTGGTGAGCCCGCTCGACCACCAGCATGCAAGATAACTCACCAGGGAACAAGTCAGAAAGCATTCTCTCCATCAAGTCCTTCATCCTGCCCACGTCCGTGGACTCAGGAAGACCAATCAGCCTGACGTTATTGCGCCGGTACCTCGCCTCTAAATCTTCATTTTTGTTCCTGATGACTTCCAGGACCCGCTCCATCTGCAGCAAGCGTTCTCTCTCACCCTGCCTCTGATCCTCCATTTCCGAGGCACGTGACTCAAGGTGGTCAAATCGGGCATCATGGTCATCTACCCGGGCCCTAATGCGGTCCATCTGCTCCGTCAGATTATCCAGCTTGGCATCAATGCCCGCCAAGCTGCACTTAAGGTCCAGGAACATGGACTTAACAGAGGTTTCGGGAAGCCTGTCATCCGTGTGCGCCTCTCCAGGCAGCGAAACAGGGGGACCTCCGTTTCGCTTGCCACCGTCAAAGGACAGCTTAGCTTGTCGCTGATCTGCCTTGCCCATATCTGCTCCAATGCAAGCACAACCAGAGGCACGCCGTCAATCACAATGAGACGGCAGGTCCCCTAGGCCAACAAGCGTACACGGCAAAAGTGACACCAGGGGTCCTCCAGGGAAGTCCCTCTCTTCAGATGGGGAAGATGCCACTCAGAGGCACCCCCAGGCCGCCACCAACCCAGAGCACCCCCCGTCAACACCTTCAGGCCCACCAGCAGCAGCAGCGAGCCAAAGTGGGCCTCAGTGCCCTAAGGAGAACCACTATGCGCCAAAAAAAGGACCTCCGCTGCACTCCCCCGGCCCGATCCGGCCAGCGAACTCTGCCACGCCACCAGGCCCTCCCGACAAGGGCTGACTTCAGGAGACCCAGGCCAGGCCCGCACGTCTGCGGAGCCTAAAGCCCAGGCATTCCACTGCGCAAGAGGCCCCTCCACCTCCAACTACGGGGCCTCTCACTCCAAAAGCCGCACTGCCTGGGCGGCTTCCACCGGCTGAGCCCGCGCAATTCTACCACCTCTCCGGAGGTGGGACAGGCCCGCCGCCCTGGCGCGCCCCCCACAACAAGGCCGCGGGCCGTTGAAGGCACAACACTCCCGGGGGCCCCCCCCCAGCGGCACTCCCCGTGTGCCCCACTCCAGCGGGGGGGAAAAAGCACCCTCTGGGCGCCGCCGCAACACGAGGCTGCCCGTGCGAGCCGGTCGCGCCTCCTCCCGTGGGCCCGATGCCAGCCAGGCCCGCCTCCGCAATCCGGCCCAAAAGGCCCCGTCCGCAGCAGGAGCCCCGACACCAACAGGGGCACCGGTCCCAGCCTCAACTCTCTCAGCCGGGGGGAGCGCTATTCACGTCGCTCTGTCAGGATAAATGCCGAAAGGAGCCCCTCATCCGGCGGAGCCTCACACAATGGCGCCCATCTTGCCGGCCGGCTCGCTCCGCCCCCCTAAAAAAATAAAAATAAAAAAAAATACTTACCTACACTTACCCTACCCCCTCCTCCCCGTGCATCATTTTAGCATGGGGGATAAATATGGGGCTAGGGGGTTAGCACCATTTTTTAGATGGGAACGCCTGTGCAAACTCCAATATTTTGCCGTTACACGTGTCTAACGTCAAAATATAAATATAGAGTTAGTTTTGCGCCGAATTTGCATTAAAAAAATGACGCAAATTCAGCGCAAATGGAGTATAAATATGCCTCTTAATTCTCTTGTAGTTGACTATAAAGAAGGAATTTGGAGTCTCCAGTGGCCTGTTGAGTGTAGGCACAGTTACTAATATAGATGTCTCTTGTGGGCAGTGATTACTATCCCCTTTGTCTCCTAAACTGAATGAGAGGATTTCTTGAAACAGTGAGAGGGAGACAAAGTTGTAATCTATTGTCGTGCTTGCAGTGGAGGAATGAGGAATAACAGGAAGCTGCCGGTGGATTATCTGCCCGAAACCTTCCATTAAAAGCCCTTAGATTAAGATGCTCCAGATTGTCCAATAGGTCTATGCCAAGTTTAGTCGGGTGACCCTGAGTGTTACCCCCTTGCACGGGTATGTCCCAGATTGAACTTTGAGCTATCACCGCATCGTCCGAGGAGGAGCCTAGAAAGTGTGAGGATTATATTTGCAGTATCGCCCTCACTTAGGTATGCCACGAGTTGATCTACCAGCTGAAACAAGTCTTTAGCTTTACGTTTTGGGTGGATGTAGGCATTAATGATGAGCATTTCAGTAGCGGTGTTATGAGGTGAAGTGATGATTCGACTGCATTTGTGACTGACGAGGTAGAGTGTAGAAGAGATGCTTAAGATGTATAAGCTGTTGAAACATGTTGCCGGGCCACCTTGCAGATGACCATGTTTTGCCCCCTTGACTGCTGGCGTGCAGAAGCACATATATCCTTGCAGATGATAAGGTTCTACCTGCAGCAGATTAATGTGAAAGGCATTTAAACAGTGAAGGAAGTCCCAGTCAGAGATTTTGCTAACAAGGCCATTAACATTCCATGAGCACAGTCACAAGGGAACTTTACAGGGCTTTGCCAGGCAGCCATCTTTTACCAGATCCTGTCATTTCCCCCCAGGTTGGTTGTTAATTGTTCCAATTATCCATTTAAGATTAGTATCTAGGTAGTGTGAGTCGGTAGCGTTGCTGCCTCTCCTGTGTGATGCAGTTGACCTTTGTCGTCCTTGGTAAGTGCCCCCGTGTGCCTCTAAGGACTGAGTAGGTAAAGTTGTTTGAACCAGCTCGCCCATTGCACAGGCCGGATGATGGCTGAGTTGAGGGATAGTCTGGTTCATGGTATGGCTGATCTTTATCCCCCATTCTTCAAAGGAAGAAGTTTCCACCAGAATCATCTGTGCAATTGTAGCTGTTCTCCAAGTTGTCTTGGTAGCTTCATATGCCAAAGGTGTTTCAGAACAGATGAATTCTATTGACACGAGGTGCACTGAGCAAAAGCCGGCTAATGTTGGAATGTGTGATAACAATAGTAAGATGTTACCTCTGTTCAATACCTCACAGTTCTCTCTGGATTTGTATTCAGGTTTGAAAACGAGCATGTGCAGGTTGCAAGTTAATCGTCTCCTGAAAATGAGTGGTCGCATCTCTCAAGGTCTTTGACCCACTGGCGGTGCTTGTTCCTGAACACCTAACCCCCACTCTCTTGCTGGAATAGTGATGAGTATGATGGAGCATGAGGTTGATGGAGAGTGACATCCAAGTGCTGGATGGGCAATCTCTAACCCTTGGTCAGCAGTGGGTGCCCTTCCCCTTGTCCCTTCCGATTTGTTGTTGGGTTGAATGTGTAGTTGAATGTGTGGTTGTTGTCTTCTGTCTGGTCGGTAGTCTCCTCAGGGAGAAGTGTAACTTCATACCTGTCTTCCCTCTTCGGAAGCTCCCACTGCCCAATGTTAGAGTCCTGTAGTGCTGATGTGGTGTGGTAGTGCCTGCTGTTTAAGGGAGAGGGCAGGTGGCGAGGCTGCAGTTGGTGGTTAAATCGTTGTGCACCCCACCCTCTGTGCTTAAGCCGGAGACTGCCCGGCCTATGTCCTTTGCTGAGCTTTCGTTCTCAGCAGGCCCAGATGAAACACAGACCAGCAGAGTTTCCTTGAAGTGGGCAGTGGCATGGGGGCCTGGGGTGTTCTTCTTCTATTAGGCGATGCCTGGGAACCGCTGAAGGCTCCGGTGGTTGGCTGACCTGGTCTTCTGATGTGCCCGTTTTGTGATCCGACTTTTGCTTAAAAAGAGGGTAGACATCAGTGTGGTTAAGACTGGGCCTTTTATTCCGTCCTTTTCTCCTTTGGGTCCTTCTTTGTCTTGCATTCATTGTTTTCCTCCAAGACACCTTCCAGGGTCCTATTTCCTTTGGTAATTGGTGCAGAACCATTTGGGCGGTCCGATTGGGCCTTGGATGATGATTGGCTCCTTCATCAACAGTATCCTGCATCCTCTGGCAAGCCAGTAGGGGATTGTTGCGGGCAGCTGGTAAGTAAGGTGGTAACTGGCATTGGTTTCAGCACCTCATGGGGGGGTTGCTGCTTTAATAGAAGGGCACGACTGCCCATTACATCTTTTTTAAGGTCATCACATAGGTTGCGGAGCATAATGGGGATAGAGGATAATCTGTCCACAATTGGGCTACAGCCGCAATAGAATTGAGCTTCAAGCTGGCCATCCTGTGCCAATTTAAGAAAAGAGTTCATGTCCCCCAGCTTCCCATTAATGCCTGCCATGAAGACTGCCAAGGTATTAAGTAGTGTCAGTTGTACTTCCATTTTATCTGATTGATATTGAAGAGCCTCCACGAGCCGCTGCATGGTATTTAGAAGCAACAGCCATGCGCTGTTTGTGTCCGATCTTTCGCCCTTGCACGGTTCACACTTGTCCTGTATGTTTGTGTCCGATCAGTCTCCCTTGCACAGTTCACACTGGCTGGTTGAGCTGGGATTTGCTGCGCCACCTTGTCGGTTGCACGGTTGGTGCCCAGTGGTAAGTCTTGTCGATAGGACACTAATATGGCCTCCCATTCTTGCATGCCAAGATATGAAAGCAGCCCCTTCTTTTCAACCAGGGTGCGTTGAGCTCCCTCCTGTTACCCTGGCTGTACAGGAGAAGAGTGACACAAGTTATTGTGGTTTTCTATTGAAGAGGACAAGGGGGTTAAAGGTGCCTGGGCCTTCGAAGCCTTGGGGGAGTATTCAGAGGAGACAAGTTGTGCTCCTGGGTTAAAGTTAGAGGCTCATTAAAATGACAACTATGCAGTTGTACTATGTCTATAACTGTCTTGTGCATGCTTTGGGATGTCAAAAGGAGGGAGGGTGGACTCGGTGCTCACATTTTGAGATGGTGTTGGCCACCACCACTGGGCAAACCAGATTCAGGATCGTGCTTGAAGGCAGCAAAGACATCCGCCTGCACCTCAAGCCCTAATTGCCTTGAGGCTGGGAACTCCTTACAAGGGGCTTCAGGGCTCATAGCAGCAACTGGTCTGGGCCCCAGTCCACTTTCTTCATTAACATCCGGTTGGTGGGGTATGCCTTCCCTCACTTGAGTCCCAGCTTCTAGTGGTTGAACAGGGGGCTGCCGGCCTTGGTTCCCATTGCTGCTTGTAAAAAGGGCCAAACCTGCGTCTTTCAAAATGGAAAACTTCAAATAATTATTTGCCTGGAACAGGTTCATGCGCCACTTCTTAAAATTGTTTGTTGCTGCTCCAGCGTTGCTGCTTGTTGTGCTCTCCTTGTCACACTCCATTTATATGAATGAGTAAGTTGGCTGGGGTTGTGGGCAGTTGTGAGCTGGCAGGTGCTTCCTATTGCATTTTCTCCCCTCAGACTTAGTGGGAAGGGCACCCTTCATCGCCCAGACCTCATATGAGTGTTGTGCTGCCTTGTGCTGCTGCACGCCGAAGTCAGAGGGCTATAAGCCTGTCGCTACTTCCTTAAGGCTTGGGCCTTGATGGATGAGTTTACCTTTAGTTGGACGGCGCCTTCATGTGATTGATTCTTAAGGAGTCTTGGGTGGGAGGGCATGAGCATGCATGCCCTTAGAAATGAAAACGAGCCAGACCTTCCTAGTGACTTGGGGCTTAAAGTGTCGCCCCTAGTTGGACGGCGCCACCTCGCCCCCATCCGTGCGGGTTGGTACTTGGGGGGGCATGAGCAACCACAAGAGAGTGGCAATAGCCAGCGAAACGGTAAACCAGCAGTAGACGTGTGGGCAGATGGGAAGGGAGGGGGCAGTTACTTATGCTGCTGAACTGCGTTGTCACTCAGCTCCTCCCAGTTCCACTCAGCTCCACTCTACTCAGCCTCGCTGACATGTCCCACAGTGTCTCCTGTGTCTCCCGTGCTTGTGCAAGCTTTCCACTCCCGCTCCTCTGCTCCTGGACCGGAGGAGCCAGGGGGCCATGGAGCTTGCCTTCCCTCTCTCCCGCCTCTCCCCAGCCTCCTGACTCTACCTCGCCCGTTGACAGCTCAGCACTATGTGCTCGCTTTGCTTCCTCTCATCAAATGCTGATCGCTGCAGACCAGGATGCCACGCCCTCTCGCATCTCCTGATGCAAGACAGCCCCAATACCCAGATCAGAAACACTGGTCTGTAGTAAAAATGGTTTAACGAAGTGAGGTGATAGTAGTATTGGTTTTGATGCAATTATCTGTTTTATTAGTTTAAAAGCCTCAAGATCCTTGGAGGAGGGATATCTAAACTCTTTATTTGATGCATTCTTTTTCAAGAGATCTGTTTAAGGGGCAAATATTGGTGAGTACTGTGAGATAAACCTTCTATAATAGCCTAGAGGTCCTAAATATAGCCTCATATGTTGTTTATTCATAGGAAATGGGGTGTCTGTGATGGCCTCTACTTTTCCTATCTGTGGCTCAATTAGTCCCCCCTTAGAAAAAATCTTAGATACTTAACTTGACTATATGCAGATTTGATTGTTTTGCATTCATATGAAGCCCTGCAGTTTGTAATTCTCTGATTACTGCCTCTAGATGTTTTAGATGGGATTCCCAATCTTTGCTGTATATTACATTGTCATCTAAATGAGCTGAAGCTGATGGGCTTTTGGAAGGCAATTCATTAACCTCTGGAAGGTAGCTGGAGCTCCATGTAGCCCAAATTGGAGTATAGTTAATTGGAAAAGACCATAGGGGTTGAGAATGCTGTTTTTTCTTTATCTTCTGGTCTCATATGAACCTGCCAATACCCTTTGGTGAGCCCTACCATAGTGATATATCAGCTTCTCTGAGTTGCTCGATTAACTCATCGATTCGGGAGTGAAGGTAGTTGGCAAACTTTGATATATTATTTGAAGCTCACAAGTTAATACAAAAGCATATAGTTCCATCTGGTTAAGGAACTAGTACTACGGGAAAGCACTTGACATTGAGTCGATGGCTCAATAACTCCCAGATGTAACATCTGTTCAATCTCTGCCTGTATGAATTTCCTCCTGGCTTCAGGAACTATATAAGGATGTTGCTTTAATATGGTTCCTTCTTTTGTAAGAATGGCATGGAAACCTAAATGGGTTCTCCCTGGGGAGTCAGAGAATATGGGAGGAAAAGGTAATAAACACCGTAAGAATTTGCTCTTTGGTTGAGCAGTAAGTGTCTCATTTTTAGTGGTTTGATTAAGTGTATCCTCAGTAAACTGTACAAAATTAGTGGTTTGTACATTACGTCCTCCGGTCAACTGAAGTTTATATGTAACCTGCCCAATGCTCTCTATAATTTTGTAGGGACCCTGCCATTCGGCTTTCATCTTGGGTAATAATACTAATGCCCAGTCTCCTTCTGTCATTCCCTCCATCATTTCCCTTTATTATAGAATTGCCTTTGTTTTTGTTGTGCTTTTTCTAGATTCATATGAGCCAGTTCCATGAGTTTTCCCAACTGCGTTCTTAACTGAGTGGTACAATCTACCAGACTTTCTTTTTAGTGATAGTTTTATGTATCGCTCCAACAATCAGTTTGAAGGTGGTAAGTTGAAGTTTTTAGATGAAGAATATTCAATTGTTTACAACTTTGGTTCATTGAATGGGACACATAAAGATTACCTGGATCCATTAAGATCTCTTTTGGGAAACCCATTTTTTAAAAGATTTCAATCAAGACGTTGGCTATCATTTTGGTGGTGGTCTCTGGCAGAGGTATACCCTCAGGATGCTGGGTAGCATAATCCACGAGTACCACTACATACTTATGTCCTTTGCAGATTTGTGGTAAAGGTCCTGTTACATCAATTTCCACTCTTTCACAAGGTTTTCCAATGTTAGCATCGGTTGTAATGGCACTTTTGGGGTTGAAACAGATTTTTCCATTGACATATTTCTCATTCTTGACAGTATTTTTTATATGGGCAATAATCATGGGCAAATAAAAATGGGTTAAAACTGCTTGGGTGGTTTTCTGGGGACCAAAATGCCCACCGTTAGAAGAAAGTGGTGATAAAGTAATATTTGTTCCTGGAAAGTATTAGGTACAAAGAGTTGAGGGGGTATGATTTGCTTTACCTATTCTGTACAGCAGACCATTTTGTATTTGAAATGATGGGTATACATGTTCCTGTTTTCCCTATTCCTGTTGGGCTCTCTTCCAAGCACTGTGGAATAAAGGAGTAATTTATCTGGCCATCATGGAAACTGAGATCTAGGGACCATGGTTCCTCTACCAACAAGGTATCTTAAGAGCAACCTCGGGGCTTGTGTTCTTGCAAAGTCCTTCTTAATAGGTTTAGAAACTGCGGTTATAGGTACCCAGGATTACATCTTCTTGGAGGTTCCTAAGAACTCCGACTTCTACTATGGTACTTTGCCACTCTTTCATTTTCACCTCAACGTTTGCTGGATTTAGAGCTATTAGCGTTGTAAATTCCTAACTGGACATTACTTGCCACATAAATTGAAAATGAAAAGTAAAACAGTTGACATAAGCAAGTCAATTGAAAGCACCACGGCCACCATGAACATGAGCGCTAAGGAGAGACACAAAAAAAATAAGAAGTTCGCTTGCAGTCAAACATATCGGCAAACGTGCAACTATCCATGCAACAGGATTGGTTCCTAAGGGGGTAACAAAACTGCCCCAAGGAGGGACAAACGTAAATCATTTACCAACGTCATCAAAGGATTTTTGAAAGGCAAGCCCACGAACGAGTGAAAGTGATGGGCGTGAGGTGGGCGTGGTTAAAAACCCACATTGATACCAACATGTCAGAAAAGCAGTGCTTGCGCGCTGTTAAGCTCAACCTAAAAAGGGACGAGATGAGTATGCTAGGATCCATCTGTTAAAAAGAATCTGAGCTATGCCAAAGTCTGACCCTGGATCCGAGTTGATGGAGTCAATAGCAGGGACTATCATGAGAGATTTTAATTAAGACTAGACATCGGTCCACTAAAATCAATTCTGCTTGGTCCAGGATCATCAACACTGCTTGGTCCAAGGCCACGTGTAAGCTATCTGAAACTTTCAGTAAAGCAGTTTCTGGCCCGTGAAGATGGAGAAATCCGCACTATGCAGTATCCAGGAGCTTATTGTCTTCATCAGAGCATAAAAGCTGCTACTTCACATCTTTTTCCAGAACTTTAGCTGGAAAAGGTGGCAAAGAGGTGAAACTAAATTTTCTGAGACATGAATGTGCTAAAGAATATGAATACTCTGAATTATTCTCTCTTGCACGACAGCAAGAGAAGTGTAACCCTCCAGCTCTCCCCTGTCTAAAAGAGTTGGTAAGGCCAACAAAAGCTTGAACAAAAGTAACATAAATTATGTTAGGTACTCTTTCTTTGAAAAAGTAATTTATTGATTTTACACAAACCATAAAACCAAATAATCATCTGTATAGTGTTATCACATATCATAAAAACTATAAACGCAATAAACAATCAAGGATGCATTCAACTACAACTTATGAACAATTGACCACTGTAAAAAAACACAGCTTCCCATTTAGATGTAAATTGAATCTCACATGAAAGTTAGAAATGCTTTGGAGTTTCCATTTCGACAGCCTTCAACAACTTGCCTCTCTTGAAATTCTCATCAAGCTACGGCTAGACTGTGTGTGCATCACACCTACTCTAGCTGGCACCTTCACCGCCCCTGCACCTACTGGAATCTGTACTCATTACAGTGATATCTGCACCTACTTGAAACCACACTGCACCTACAGTGGCACCTACACTGCACAAGAACTTGATAGTAGCTGCAACCACTGGCACCTTCATTGACTCCTCCACCCACTGGCACAGTCTGCTACAGGAGCCTGCACTGCACTCATGCCTGCTGGCACCTACACCACGCCCACGTCCTCTGCACCCGCTGTGACCTACGAGGCATCAGCACTCGTTATATAAGAAACTGCTCCTCCACCCTGGCTCTCTTCCACACGTGTTCACATTCTGTGTCCAGCCCCACACTTCCGCCCAGGTACTTCTGCCTTTCCATGACGCTCTCACAAGATGCCACCATCTTGGTGATGTCACTGCAAGATCTGTCAAATCCAAACACGCCTGTATAACGTGAGTAATTATAATTAAGGCTAAGCAGCATCATAGAGATTTCCCACACAGCGCGGTTACAACACAAGGGAACATTTCATACTGTTAAATATAGTACCTGCTTCTCATAAAAGATAGGTAAACACTCAGGGGCATATTTATACTCTGTTTGTGCTGAAATAGCGTAATTTATTTCACGCTATTTCAGCACAAACTTAACTCCATATTTATATTTTGACGCTAGACCCGTCTAGCGCCAAAATATTGGAGTTAAAGTAATTTTTTGCCTGCGGAAAACTACCTTTCGTCAATGAGATGCAAGGTAGGCGTACCTGGGCAAAAAATGACTCTAAGGTCCAGGCGCCTTATTTATCCTTCCATGCAAAAATGGTGCACAGGAGGGAGACGGGCCTAAATAATGGTGCTAAGCTTGCTTAGCGCCATTATTTAACGCTTGGGTCAGGGCAGGCATTAGGGGACCTGTGGGCTTTCCACCATGGAAAGAGCCCACAGGTGCCCTTCCCAGGCCCTGTGGACACCCCCACCCACACCAGAGGGACAGCAGAGGATGGGGGACCCCATCCCAGGTAAGTACAGGTAAGTAAAGGTAAGTATTTACCTTATCTTGTTTAAGTGCCATAGGGGGGCCAGAAATGGGCCTCAATGCATGGCACTGGTTGCAGTGGCCATGCCCATGGGACCCTTGTCCCCTGTGCTGACCACTGGGGTGTCTCTTATAAGACAGGAGTCATGGGTTATGGTAGGTTTAGCATCAATAAATGACGCTAAGCTGGTTAGAGTCATCATTTTTTACTCTAACCAGCCTAACGTCATTTTTTAATGCTAAACCCCCTTCATCCATACTGCCACCCCCACGCGGCTTATGTCATTCTCCATGAGGTTAGCCCACCCTTTGTGCCGGATTGCACCATTCCATAAATAAGATGCCTGTTTGGCGTCTTGGAATGGAGGTAGCCGGCGCTATACTTTTTGTCACAAAACTGCATTAGCGCAGTTTAGCGTCAAAAAGTATAAATCTGGGGCCACAGTTGCTTAATGGACCTGTTTCAGCCCTTAAATCCTTTAGAGAACAGTGAGAACGTTGTTAGCATACAAAAGTACCTGGGTAGCATCAAAATAAAGCCGCATGGATGAGTGTGCGTCTCAAAAGGCCAGCGATGTATTGATTTCTCACCCGCAAGTGAGAACGTGCGTCGTTTCTTCCCCGGTCAGGTCAGTGCGCATCGTTTCCTCTCTCCCGCTAGAGAGTGATGCATCGATCCGGACACACACCTCGGGTCCGGGTAGGCTTTGCATTGATTTTCCGTGCCCAGCGATGTTGCATTGGAATCCGGTCTCACAGTGTTGCTGCGTGGGGCTTGCGTCATTAACAGCAGCCACTGCGGAGGTTGCACGTCATTTCTCCAGCTGCGTTGCGTCGCTCTTCCAGCCGCGATGCAGGTAAGCGTCGATGTTAGCCGCAAGGTCGGTGGTGCGTTGTTTACAGTCGCGAGGCGGGTGGTGCATCAAAAGTTTCCCCGCACGGCGGTCTTTGCATGGATTGCAGTCCCTTTTCACCAGCTGCACCTTTCACAGACAGGTTAGGGCATCATTTGGCAGGCAGGACTCTCAGCAGAAAGCCCAAGTGCTGGCAGAGAGAAGTCTTTGATGTCCCTGAGACTTCAACAACAGGAGGCAAGCTCAGTTCAAGTGCTTGGAGATTCTTCACCAGTGGGAAGTCACACAAAAGTCAGTCTCTATCCCCTCTGAGGCAGAAGCAGCTACTGCAGGCCAACCCAGCAAAGCACAGTCACAGGCAAAGGGGCAGTACTCCTTCTCCAGCTTCCAGCTCTTCTCCTTGGCAGAGGTTCCTCTTGGTTCCAGAATTAATCTGATTTTCAGGGGTTTTCGGTGCTCTTCTTATACCCCTTTCTGCCTTTGAAGTAGGCCTACTTCAAAGAGAAGTCTCTGTTGTTTTCAAGATCCTGCCTTGCCCAGGCCAGGCCCCAGACACACCAGGGGATTGGAGACCGCATTGCGTGAGGGCAGGTACAGTCCTTTCAGGTGTAAGTGACCACTCCTCCCCTCAGTCCAGATGGCCCATCAGGATATGCAAGCTACACCCCAGCTACCTTTGTGTCACTGTCTAGAGGAGAGGTGCAAACAGCCCAACTGTCAAATTGACCCAGACAGGAAATCCACAAACAAGCAGAGTCAGAGAATGGTTTAAGCAAGAAAATGCCTACTTTCTAAAACACAAAATCCTAAAAACCAACTTCACTAAAAGATGTATTTTTAATTTGTGAGTTCAGAGACCCCAAACTCCAAATGTCTATCTGCTCCCAAAGGGAATGTGCGCTTTAATAATATTTAAAGGCAGCCCACCCATGTTAACCTATGAGAGAGATAGGCCTTGCAACAGTGAAAACCGAATTTGGCAGTCAGGACATGTAAAACACATAAGTACATGCCCCACCGTTAACATACACTGCACCTTGCCCATGAGGCTACCTAGGGCCTACCTTGGGGGTGCCTTACATGTATAAAAAGGGAAGGTTTAGGCCTGGCAAGTAGGTACACTTGCCAAGTTGAATTGGCAGTTTAAAACTGCACTCACAGACAATGCAGTGGCAGGTCTGAGCTATGTTTGCAGGGCTACTAATGTGGGTGGCACAACCAGTACTGCAGTCCCACTAGCAGCATTTGATTTACAGGCCCTGGGCACCTCTAGTGCCCTTTACTAGGGACTTACTAGTAAATTGAATATGCCAATCATGGAGAAGCCAATGTACACCTACAATTTATTCAGGGAACACTTACACTTTAGCACAGGTCAGCAGTGGTAAAGTGTCCAGAGCAAACTAAACAGCAAAAACAGAGCCTAGCACACAGAAGCAACCTGGGAAGTAGAAGCAAAAGGTTAAGGGAGACCATGCCAAATATGCCAAGTCTAACAAATATTAATAGAACCCAATGCTTTCTGGACACCGTAGTTTGGCCACTTCGATGGAAGCATTTGGACTAAGGGCCATTAGAGAAATGGCTACATGTCAGGTCACCCAATTTAGATGGGCCAATATGTAGTCATTTTGCATTGTTCCTTAACAGCAAGTCTGCCATGGGAGAAGACTCCCATGGCAAAGAGAGCATTATATTTTTTCTTTACAAAAAGAAAATCCGGTCTCAGGATTTTCTTTTTGTAAATAAAAAATACTCTGTGCATGAGCAGGACACAGCCCTGTAGCACCGAGTAATATGCATTAACAGGACCCGCTGTGACTGCAGTTTCTGGCAATATCTTTATAAATGACCGCTTGTTTGATGGTCATTTATAAATTAGGCGGGTGGTCCCACCACCAGTGAGACAGCCACATAGCTGAACAGTGGGCTAGCTGCCAAGAAATAAATCACCCCCTAAATTTCTAGATCACATTGGTCCGTAGAAGAAACAGCTGGACAGGAACAGGATACCTTTAATGACAGTGAATCGTCAGGTAGCCCTGCATAGAATTTCTCAATCTGTGTCACCCACCTCTCCTAATTTAATTTCCTTAGTTTGAGATGTTTGTGCCAACAAATAAGCAATAGGTTTATGCCCTTTTAGGGCCATCAGAAGTGTTCTAAAGATGGCACAGTCTATTGTCTCAATAGCTTTTATAGAATGAGAGAGGCTAATGAAGTACAAGGACGTTGGTGAGCGCGCTGCTACAAGTTGTTTAATTCCTTTTAAAAATCACTTATGAATTTGTAACCTGTATTTTTTAGACTGTGCTGACAATTTTTATGTATATTTAGCTGCTGGGGGGCTGTGAGGGATATTCATTTACATTTTGTGATTTTTAAACCTTTTGAAGGGTTGCTCTGTTTTGCATCTTTCCCGGAAGTGAGGATTTCTTCTGCGTCTCACTTCCGGTTTAACCTTTCAGCTGGTTAGTTGTCCGGTGTCTCCGTGTTGTTTGGAGACTCAGCACTATTTATACCTGCTAGCAAGCGGCCGTGCCTGACGTTGGTGAGCGCACTGCTACGAGTTGTTTAATTCCTTTTAAAAATCGCTTATGAATTTGTAACCTGTATTTTTTAGACTGTGCTGACAATTTTTATGTATATTTAGCTGCTGGGGGCTGTGAGGGATATTCATTTACATTTTGTGATCTTTAAACCTTTTGAAGGGTTGCTCTGTTTTGCATCTTTCCCGAAAGTGAGGATTTCTTTTCGCCTCACTTCCGGTTTAATCTTTTAGTGGGCTAGTTGTCCGGTGTCTCCGTGTTGTTTGGAGACCCGGCACTATTTATGCCTGCGAGCAAGCGGCTGCGCCTGACTTTGTTGAGCCCGCTGCTACGAGTGGTTTAATTCCTTTTAAAAATCGCTTGTGAATTTGTAACCTGTATTTTTTAGACTGTGCTGACAATTTTTATCTATATTTAGCTGCTGGGGGGCTGTGAGGGATATTCATTTTACATTTCGTGATTTTTAAACCTTTTGAAGGGTTGCTCTGTTTTGCATCTTTCCCGGAAGTGAGGATTTCTTTTCGCCTCACTTCCAGTTTAATCTTTTAGCGGGCTAGTTGTCCGGTGTCTCCGTGTTGTTTGGAGACCCGGCACTATTTATGACTGCGAGCAAGCGGTCGCCCAGCGGACGTGCGCAGCGGTTGCACCAAAGGCAAGCCCGTCTGCGCCCGTCCGTGCCCATACGGGGCGAGGGGCCAGGACCCCTGCCCCATCCATCAAAGTGGGCTCCCTATCTCCACTGTTCCTAAGAACCCTGGAAGGCAGGGGTTGCAGTCACTGCATGTCACCGAATTGTTAATTCCGCCGCTCCTGCGGGCACTGTAGGTGGATACTACACCCTCCTTTAACCCTGCAAGAAGCCAGAGCTCAATTAGAGTGTCCTTTCACCACTGTGAAACCGACCAAGAATGTGAAGGGCGCTACCAGTAATAATCTTCAATTCGCTCTTATCAACGCCCGCTCTCTCCCCAAACATAAAATAGAAATAAGAGAGATGATTGAAACTTTCAATTTAGACTGTCTATTTTTAACTGAAACCTGGGGAAAACCTGAATTTGAGCCTGATTTTTTAGATTCTACACCCACATGTTCCTCCTATGTTAGAGCAGACAGACCCTCTAAAAGAGGTGGCGGACTGGCTATCATTTGTAGCTCCACACTTACACGTACGTTGAAGAACTTGTCATCCACATCATGTGAAGCCATGAATTTTAAAATTTGTATAAATAATGTCATTCTTTTGGAAGGCCTTTTAATTTATCGCCCCCCTGGCTCTTGTTTCAGATTTGTCCAAACCTGGACTGAACTCATTGAGCCTCTGGTTGTGTCCCCCAAAGCAATTATATTGGGGGACTTTAACATTCATTTTGACAAACCTAACAATCTCATTGCTAAAGAATTCCTGGATCTTATGTCGACATTTGACTGGACCCTCAAGGTCACCACCGCCACCCACACAGCGGGTCACCTATAAGATGGGGTTTTTGCCTGTTCAAAAACTCCATTAGAGCTCATCAATATCCCACAGAGTTGGACAGACCATCACCTACTGATCTTTGCGGTCACTCCTGCTCTGTTATCCTTTGCTCCTGGGCCCGATAGTAAGATTGTCAGGTTATGGAAACGGGTTAAGCCAATGGAACTGGTCCCTATTCTGGAAAAAGAATGGAACAGGACCAATGAGAGGCCTGTGTCCTTATTGGAGAGTTTCAATCTTGGGATTACAAGTGCTATGAAGCAACTTGCCCCCCCCAAACGACTGACGAATCATAAAACTAATAAACCGAGCCAACCTTGGTTCACCAAGGAGCTTAAACTTCTCCAGAGAAGATACCGCCAACAGGAGCGGTATTGGAAGCTCAATCCCTTTCCAGCTGTAAAAGTGAAAGTGAAGCTGGCACTTAAAACTTATAAAAGTGCTTGCTTTAAAGCTAAATCTGACTACTATTCTATGAAGATTAAAGAAGCGGCTAATGCGCCCCGTGAGCTTTTTAAAGTAGTCAAGGCTCTGACCTCCTCCTCCAATTCATCTGAATTGGAAAACTCCCAAGATTTCTGCAATAAGGTGGCCATTTATTTTCGTAACAAAATTTTAAATATTCACTCCAACTTTGTGCGATGACAATCAGATTATTTTATCTGATGAAGCAGTGAACATCAGCAACTTGACCCTATCTCAGTTCTCACCTCCCTCACAAGATCATATTCAAAAATTAATCTTGGAGACTAAGTCAGGCTCTCCCCTAGACCCTTAAATCCCGTCCATTTTGCAATTAGCTCCTGAATTCTTTTCTCAGGCAATAGTTCCCATTTTACAAAGAAGTTTTATTGTCCGGAAGATATCCTACTGCCTGGAAGGAGAAAATGGTGATCCCTCTGAAGAAGAAGGCTAATGGTGACCACTCTGACCTTAGCAATTTACGCCGATCACCCTCCTTCACTTTTTAAATAAAATATGAGAAAAGCATATGAACAAGGAGATAATGGCTTTTTTAACAAAGAAGTGCAAATTAGACCCCTCACAACATGGCTTCTGAAAATGTCACAGCACTGAGTCTGCTCTTATTACATCCTCGGACGTCATTCGTAAGATGGTAGATGGTGGAAAAGGGGCCATTTTGGTACTACTTGATCTATCAGCAGCCTTTGACACCATCTCACCCCAAATCCTACTTACCTGTCTATTCCGGGCAGGCATCAGAGACAAAGCTTTAGCACTGCTGAAATCATTTTTGATGGATAGATGGACGACAGTCAAATGTGGTGATTTTAGATCAGCTGCCTATCTACTTCCGTGTGGGGTTCCTCAGGGCTCTTCTCTGAGCCCTACCCTATTCAATGTGTACATGTCTCCCCTGGCCAACCTTATACGGTCATTTGGCCTTATACCAACGTCCTATGCTGATGACACTCAGCTTATTATACCTGTGGACAAGAATTGGGAGGAAGCAGCAGATCGCTGCTATAATTGCATGTCAGCTATTAATAATTGAATGGGCAAAAATTGGCTGAAATTGAATGGGGCAAAAAACCAAATAATTTGCTTCGGATCTGGGATAGAACGCTGGAATGCTTGCTGGTGGCCTGCTGAGTGCGGAGCCCTCCCCATTCCCACTACCTCTAGCAGAAATGTAGGGGTCATCTTCGATGATCATTTATCTTTCAAAGCTCAAGTTAACCAGACTGCGGCAACATGTTTATGGATTCTGAAAATGTTGAGGAAAATGTTTCCCTATTTGAAACTAGAGTGGAAAGTTACAGTTACTCTGGCCCTGATTATTTCTAGGCTGGACTACTGTAATGCTTTACTATCTAATTTGGATTATGTTTCGATGAAAAAACTCCAATTGATCCAGAATCTGGCCGCTAAATCCATTTTAAATCTTCCTCGTTATGCCTCAGCCACTGGTAGCCTTAAACATTTGCAATGGCTCCCAGTGGCTCAACAAGTAATTTTTAAAATGTTGTGCTTGACCCACAAAGCACTACATGGCACTGGACCCCACCATTTGGTCTCCCAGCTCTGCTGGTACGCTCCCAGATGTAATCTAAGGTCTTGCAATGCTTTTAGGATCCAGGCCCCACGTACTAGGAAAGTCAAGTGGGGGGATAAGGCCTTTACTGCGGTCGCGGCTAGACACTGGAATGATCTTCCTATCCACATCAGAAAGGAACCCAACTACCTGAGCTTTCGCAAATTGATTAAAACTCATCTCTTCCCGCGCTAATTTATGTTCTCTTATCTTGACTTTTCTTCTTATTTTCTTCTTCCTCTAGCACCGTATTTCAGCTCTCTCTCTCCTCACCTTTGTTTTTAGCGCTTCGATGCTCATTTCTGATCGGGAACCCGCTTTACGAGTTTCATCTACATACATACATACATACAAGGTGCACTTGCCACTGGTGGTCGCTTTTGTTGGCTCCCTCTCCACAATCCTAGATTCCTAAATACCTTTATGGAGAAAGTGATGTTAATTAGAGAAAAAAGCGCTACTCCTGGTCTTCAGAAATAACAGATCATGTTAACACGTGTGGGAAAATGCCACTTTTGCATTATTACGTCAAATGTTGGCTTAATTTTATTGCTGTTTTTTAACTCTGCACACTGGGGCACTGTTGTTCAGTGCCCAATGTATGTGCTCTGACCCTTAAAACATGTAAACTTTGGCTAATCCCTGACTGGCACCTTTAACTTTACTATAAGGCTATGATATATGGTGTAGAACAGTGGCTCTTAACCTCTGGTCCAGCGACCCCTGAGGGCCCACGTAGCCTACTCAGGAAGTCCGCTACTACTTAGACCAGTTGTTTGTAACCTGTGGGCTAGGGAACCCGGGGGTCCGCAAAGCCTAGTCAGCCCACTCAGGGGGTCCGCAACTGCTTACAGCTTAACAGATTAATAAAGTGTACATAAATAAAGAAGTAAAATATCAATTGAAAATTTTAAAACCTTCTGTAAATGTGGAGGAATGTGAAACTGGGGGCTAAACATTAACTTAGTGTCCTCGGATTGATTTGTGGGAGCAATGCAAGCGCATTAAATAGAATATATTATGGACGCTTAGTGGCCTTAACTGAATTAAGAAATGATTCATCCAACCTTCACATTAAAATAAAATGTTTAATTATTTTTAATTTATTTATGAATTAAGTAAAACATTTCATCATTTGTGTATCTGTTCTGCCCCATCTGTAGGTTCATCAGTCACCTTTGTTGTGAAATTGTTGACTCAGAGTTGCTAGGAACCTGTGTCACAGCATTTCAATTTTTCTAGGAATGGGCATAAGTTCCTGAGACGTGACTTTGTTGTTGTGAGATTGAAGTAGATGATATATAAAAACACGGAAGTAAAGCTGCACTCCGTATTTATTAGTCAAGATCTGAAGGAAGAAAAGAAACTCCAGCCACTCCAGCTCTGCTCCTTCGCCAACTGCCAACTCTCCACATTCCAGGCAGTACCGTTGTTGGAGGAGGGGCAGCTGGAAGATACCATGTTACACGACAAAAGTAAACAAAGTGCAAGGAAAACAAAAGTACAGTTACACAAATTATCTGATACATTTTAAATACATTAAAGCTTTTTTTCCTTTCTTATTTTTAACACAATACCACACCACCTTCCTCTTCCAGAAAAATAAACATATATATATATATACAAATATACATTATTTAACTTTGACAGTCCTATTGAGATTCCACACACGACCATCATCCAACTTAACAGCACCTCTGTAAACTTCAATAATCTTAAAAACTCTACTAAAGTGAGACTGCCCTCCACTAGTTCTTCCAGGCAACCTGACCTTAACCGAATCACCCACTCCAAAATGCAACTCTTTTACAGATTTCCTCATGTCATACACTTGTTTTCTTTTCTCCTGACAAGACAAATGTTTGCTCAATGCTGAATCTCTCCGACCTTCATAATTGAGTTGTTACTTAGTGTAAACCTTAACCCACGGAGGATATGTTGTATATTACATACTCAAGTTATAGTGTTCATGATGTTGCCATGACAATTAGAATGGGGGAAATGGAATGTAGATGGGCGAAGTGACAGTTGCTGAAGACTGTTCTCTGAGCCGGCTGTATACTCATCTTACTAAATAAAGATGTAACGTTGGGAGCTGTACTTAGTGATCTTTGGATGAAGAGAACTTATTAGTGGCGACGAGGATGGGATCTATGGTTGACAGCCGGCTTGGAGTACGGTGTGGAGGAGCAGAGAAGGCATCTGCGTGGCAACAGTGGTTTTGACTAGGAAAACGATTTGTGGAACAGTGTGGAGGCGTTGTCTACATTGGGGAAGAAATTTTAGGAATACGCAGCATTATTGCGGTGTGTGAGGTGAAGACGCACGTTTATTTCAGAAAGGTGCACAAGTCAATTAAGGCGTGTGAAAAGCGCCGGGAGCGTTTCAACGTTCAGCATAGACCGCGTTTGTCCCGTGTGCTGAACAGCAATACTTCGTGTTTGACGCCGTGAAACCGCCTGAAGCACACGGCACTCACACAATCGATTTAGCGGAAATCAAAGCAACCGCCGTTGCTACCAAATCTCAACACTCCGTGTTGACACAGTGAAACTGACGAAGGCGTCAGTAATTGCTACTGATGTAAGCACAAGTCAATTAAGGCGTGTGAAAAGCGCCGGGAGCGTGGGTGCGGAGTGGCACACAACGTCGCTGTTGGATCCACGGAGGGGCACATTGTTGGATCCGAAAAGGAATAAAATAAACTTGAATGTACACACTGGGCACGTGTACAGAAAAGACTTGGCACTCACTTGTTGGTGAGGAGAAGAACGCCGTGAAAGGTTTAAAAACTCGAGCGTGTCGCTGAGAGAGTTTAGATGACTCATTCCTGGTGTTCTGTTGGTGTCGACATTAGCATCCTATGCCGATAAACAAATTGAAAGTGAAGAAGGACTACGGTTCAGTGTGCCATAAAAAAGGAAAAAAAGACTTATTCATGTAAAGTGTTGAGGGTGTTGATATTGTTGTTAGTTGTTATTTTTGTGGTGATTTGTTGTAAGATAACATAAAATAATTCACTTATACATATATACATATTCACACACATATTTAATTAAAAAAATTCACATATCTACAGATTTACACTAAAAAAAAAAAAAAAAAAAAAAAAAAAAAAATGCAATCGATTTTACCACCACCTACATTTTTGGAAGGCCCGGGGAATCCAATTATGCAATGGGAAGATTGGCGTGAAGCATTTGAAACTTATCTAGAGGCAATGGATGGGTATGCTTTCACGGCTAGAAGGAAAGTGGCCATATTGAAACACAATTTGGGTGTTGAAGGCAGAAAAGTTTTAAAAACATTACCGGGTATTAGTGGTGCAGATCAAAGCAATATTGAGAATTCAGATATGGAAGAGGAGGCACTTGATGAATATGATGTGGTGATAGGAGCTTTGGAAGAACATTTCGGTAGAAAAGTAAGTGTAGTTGTGGAAAGACACAAATTTTATTCTCGTACACAAGGTGTTGATGAATCCATTGATCAATTTGTGGCTGCCTTACGTAATTTAGCCATTACGTGTAAATTTAAAGGTCTGCAAGATGAAATTATTTGTGACCAATTAATTAACAGAACGAGCAATGTCAAAATTCAAGAAAAATTATTAGGGATGAAAGAACCTACATTAGAAAAAACTATTATTGTGGCTAAAAGAGTAGAAAATACATTTAAGTATGTAAAGGAATTACATAATCGTGACAATGTTTGTAAAATAAGAGAGTTGAGTTCTAGTAATAGATTCAAGGGAGAAGAAAAAAGAAACTTAACAATGAATGAGAATTGTAAAAGAACGTGTTATCGTTGTGGGAGTATAAAACATGTAGCGTCAGCTAGAAATTGTCCTGCAATAAAAATGAAATGTTACAAATGCAAGAGAATAGGTCATATTGCTAAAGTTTGTAGAAGCGAAGGGAATATTACTAATGTGAATTGTGTAACTGACCAAGGAAAGATTAATAAGATGTATGAGGAAGAAAAGTCAAATTCGGAGGATGAGGTTGAAGTATTGATGGTTCAGGATGGTGAAGAAGTTTTAAAACTAGAATCTTATGATACAGAATATCATCCTCCAAAGTGTGTTGTAAAGATAGGCGGGAAGGAAATATGTATGTGGGCGGATTCTTGTTCTCCTTATACACTAGTTAGTAAGGATGTATGGTATGACTTGGGGGGCATGGAGTTACAAGAGACACGCATTCAACCTGAAGGTTATGGTGGAGGTAAGATACCGATAATTGGATGTTTTGAAACCAAAATATCATTCAAGGAAAGAAGTGCTAAATGTATGGTTTATGTTGTTGATAAAGGAAAGTTGTTGTTAGGATGGAGAGATCAACGTGCTTTAAATATCACATTAGATCCTAATAGGGAGGATCAGGTATTATTAACAGCTTCTGATAGTACAACCTCATGGGCACAGAAATTTCCAACATTATTTAGTACAAAGTTGGGTTGTTTAAAAAAATTTGTACACAAAATTATATTGAAGGAAAATATTACTCCAATAGCTCACAAAGTTAGAAGTGTACCGTTGGTTTTGCGAGGTCCTTTAAAGGAGGAATTAGAGAGATTATGTAAACTCGATGTAATTGAACCTATTGAAGCATCTGATTGGTTAAGTCCAATTGTTTTAGTACGGAAGCCGAACGGAAAGATAAGGATGTGTGTGGACTTGAGGGATTTAAACAAGTGCATATGGATTGATCGCCATCCTTTACCAAATATTGCAGAATTGTTATCAGGTGTGTCTGAAGGGAGATATTTTTCAACAATTGACCTGTCAAATGCTTACCATCAAATTATATTACATAAAGATTCTCGTCATTTGACATCATTTGTTACGCCAGAAGGTGCATTTCGTTTTAAAAGAATGCCATTCGGTTTGGCATCGGCCTCAGCTGTTTTTCAGAGGGTGATGGAAAAATTGTTGGGTAGTGTAAAGCAAGTAAGATTTTTTCAGGATGACATATTGGTTTGGGGTGTTGACAAACAGGACCACGACAGAATTTTATATGATGTGTTATGCATTCTAGATAAAGCTGGTGTAACTGTTGAATTGAAAAAATGCAAATTTGCTATTCGAGAAGTGGAATACTTAGGTCATACATTGTCGGAACAAGGTATAAAACCCAAACATAAATTAATGGAGGCTATCGAAATGGCTCCAGATCCACAGGATAAGGATCAGTTACGATCTTTTCTAGGTTTGGCTGAATATTATTCAAAGTTTGTGGACCATTTTGCGGATAGAGTTAAACCCTTGAGAGAATTGATGAAGAAGGGTTGTAAGTTTGTATGGTCAACAGAAAGTGGAAAAGCCTTTAAGAATATAAAGGATTGTATTATAAATGCTGTAGCCTTAGCACCCAATAAGCCAGGTGACAAACTAATTATTGCAACTGATGCAAGTATGTATGGTCTAGGTGCTGTTCTTATGCAGAAGAATAAGTATGGCCGTGAAAGAATAATTGCATTTGCTTCAAGGACGTTAAAAAGTGCTGAATTAAATTACTCAACTATTGAGAAGGAAACTATGGCATGTTGGTGGGGTATTCAACATTTTAGAAATTTTGTATGGGGTGTTGACTTTGAACTTTGGACTGACCACAAGCCATTAATTGATGTTTTTACAACGAAAGGTGCAGGAAGAGCTACTCCACGCATTGCAAAATGGTTATTCAGATTACAGGAGTATACTTTCATTACAAAATACATTCCTGGAATAAAAAATGTCACTGCAGATTTTTTATCTCGATGTCCAGTAGATGGAATGAACCATGTGGAGGAAGACGATTTTTTAGTGGCAGATATCATATGTGCAAGTCTCAAAGCAATATCAGAACAAGAATGGAGACTTGCAATAGGGGAGGATGAAATTTGTCAGAAGTTAATAAATTTGTTGCCAAAACGTTGGAAGTGGGAATGGGATGAATCAGTTGAGATTCATAATTATAAGTCTATTTGGGCAGAATTGTCATGCATTGATGGAATTTTAAGACGTGGTGATCGGTTATTAGTGCCGAAATCATTACGGCATAGAGTATTAACTGCGCTTCATGAGGGTCATGGTGGAATGTCTGCTATGAAACGCAAAGTTCGATTGGACTTTTGGTGGCCTGGTTTAGATCATGATGTGGAAAGATTTGTGAGGGAATGTGTTGCATGTGCACATAGTGATAAGTCTCATAGTCCAGTTAATACGCCGATAACAGCTATGGATTTTCCTGAATATCCATGGCAGAGATTGGGTATAGATGTATGTGGACCTTTTGATATATTAGGTAGTGAGAGTAGGTATGCTGTGGTGCTGATGGACTACTATTCCAAATGGCCAGAAGTTACTTTTGTCAGGGAAGTAAAGACAAAAGTAATCATAGAGTTTTGTAAAGAAGTGTTCAGGAGAGAAGGATATCCGGAGATTTTGGTTTCTGATAATGGTCCACAGTTTCTAGCAAGAGAATTTGAGGAATTTTTAGAACAGTGTGGAATTTCACACAGAAAAACAGCTGTATATCATCCACGTGAGAATGGTCTTGTTGAGAGGTTTAACAGAATTTTGGGGGAAAATATACAGTTGGCTATGAAATGCAGATTGGATTGGAAGGAGGAAATGAAGAAAATGGTGTGGAATTATCGTACAACTCCACATTCTTTGACTGGTGAAACTCCGTTTGTCTTGTTGAGGGGTAGGAAGGCTTGCACCATAGCTGTTCCAGCTTGGATGAATAAGGACAAGATAGTGAGAGTGGATGAAGAATGCATGAGAAAGGGTGTTAAAATGAAACAACAAAAATATTGTTCAAAGGGAAAAGAACATAATAGAAATTTACATTGGAACGTAGGTGATGTAGTAAAAGTTAGAAGATTCCAGGACTATAAGAAGGGTGAATCTAAATGGTCAAATCCTAAGAAAATTCGGAAGGTAATGAAATATTCCGTGATTCTGGATGATGGAAAGAAATGGAATCTAAGGAATGTTGTGAAATGTAACGATTTAGAAACAGATAAGTTTATAAAAAATGATCATGAATTAATAACAAAACAAACAAATGTAGGCAAAGATGTTATGGAAAATAAAAGAAAAAGTTATGAAGGAATAATGTTACGGAGGAGCAGTCGTCAAAGGAAAATTCCAGGAAGATATAGAGAATGAATTGAACACTGTATTAATATGACATGTAAATAGTTAATGTATCATTTTGAATACCGTTGTGTTTTATGTTGTTAATAAGGGAGATATGTTGTATATTACATACTCAAGTTATAGTGTTCATGATGTTGCCATGACAATTAGAATGGGGGAAATGGAATGTAGATGGGCGAAGTGACAGTTGCTGAAGACTGTTCTCTGAGCCGGCTGTATACTCATCTTACTAAATAAAGATGTAACGTTGGGAGCTGTACTTAGTGATCTTTGGATGAAGAGAACTTATTAGGATATACCATTGTATGCAGTATACGTTTCTTGAACATGACAAAAGGGGATTGGCCAGTGCTAGTGTGTGGCGTGAATCTATATTCCTCAACCTTCTTCTTAATCATGAATTCCCAATCACACCCTAAATGATTTGCCAACTGGATGGTCTCCTTTAACGTCCTGTTGAAGCGTTCCACCATCCCATTGGTTTCAGGATGACACAAGGCACTCTTTTTATGCAGAATCCCTCTTTTCCTCAGAAACTCACACATAAGTTTAGATGTGAATTGAACCCCATTATCAGTCAAGATGGACCTAGGATTACCCTCTCTGCTAAATACGTCCGTGAGAAATTCTACAACAGTCAAAGAGGACACTTCTGAGATGATCATGATTTCTGGCCACCTAGAAAATTCATCTATGAGAACTACGACAAATTTTGAATGAGATTTATAGTTCAACGGTCCCAAGATATCAATGGATACTAAGTCCCACACTTCATTAGGGATTTGTTTGAGTATCATAGGTTGAGTTCTAATTTTTAACGATTGATCTGCAGCATTACACTCCACGCAATCTTGCACTTTTCTTTCAATAGTTAAATCCATACCTGGCCACCAATACACTCCTCTCAATCTTTCTTTCATTTTACAAATCCCATGATGACCACTATGGGCAAGGTCCATGATGCGCTCACGCAAATTACACAGGGGAATCAACCTTTCCCCTCTTAATACTATTCCATTCTGAATGGACAATTCATGCCAAATTTTACTATAATTCTTGTAGTGAATCTGTCATCCAATGTAGAGATTCAAGTTGACACTTGTAGTTGATTGAATGTACGTTTATTTCCAGTTTGATGCATAAAAGAAACTTCATCCATCCACAAGTAAAGATCCTCCAATCTCCCCTCATCTCCTTCCCAGCCTCCCCAGCATTCCAAATTCCAGAGAGTCTATGAGCCTAAAGGAAGGCAGGGGAAGCATTGGGATAAACCAACTAAGAGAAATACATAACTAAAAGAAACACAATACATACAAAGAGAAACCATGCTGAGATAAACACAATAAAGAAATAGTGATAACACCACACTATCTTCCCCCTAAATTATAAATAAATACATATATACATTATTATTATTATTATTTTTTTTTTTACATCTTCACAACTCTATTCAAATTCCAAATACGCCCATCATCCACTTTAATAGCACCTTTAAACACTTTGATAACTTTAAAGATTTTACTATAATGAGAAAATGTTGCACAATTTCTTTTCGGCAACTTAATCTTAACAGAATCACCGACTGCAACAACTAGAGGTTTGACTGCTTTACGACGATCATATGTCAATTTCCTTTTTTCCTGTAAAATCTCATCTCTGGTCACAGCTAGTTCTTTAATTTTCTCATGGTTCAACTCTTTACTAACATATTTATTCACCCATGAAGGATTTATGCTTGTGTTAGGCACTCTTTTCTTGAACAAAACAAATGGAGATTGGCCAGTACTGGAATGTGGTGTATACCTATAACTCTCAACTTTAGATTTAACAGCTTCCATCCAATTACATCCTGTTAATCTTGCTACTTGAATAGTTTCCTTTAATGTCCTGTTAAAGCGCTCAACCATACCATTAGTTTCAGGATGATACAGAGCACTTTTCTTATGCAATATGCCTCTAAATGCTAAAAACTCAGACATGTGTTTAGAGGTGAATTGAACCCCATTATCTGTTATGATGCATTTGGGATATCCTTCTCTAGAAAATACCCCTGAAAGAAAATTAGTAATTGACTGAGAAGTTATGTCAGAGGTAATCAAAATTTCTGGCCAACGAGACAACATGTCCATTACAACAACAATATACTTAGAAGTTGAACCACACACAACAGGACCCATAATATCCATTGCAACATCCTCCCACACTTCATTAGGAATTTTCCTGATTTCTAATGGACGTGACCTACACTTGAAAGTTTTATCTGCAAATTTGCATTCCACACAGTCGCGAACAACTCTTTCCAACGCTAAATCCATTCTCGGCCACCAATAAAATTCTCTCAACCGTTCTTTTGTCTTGCAAATACCATGGTGACCCAAATGAGCTAAATGTAATAATCTTTCTCGCAAACCAGATGGAGGTACTAATCTTCCACTCCTAAAAACCAAACCATTCTCAACTGAAAGTTCATTCCAAATTGTTTTATACACATTCTTTTCATCACAGTCAGCAGGAACACAATTAGATTCGATCAAATACTTTACCCGTTTCAAGCTAGTATCATTACTAAACTCCGTTAACCACTCATCTTCCGTGATACAACCATCAGTCAAAATGCACACTTTCACATCCTCATCAACCCACCATGTGCTACAATCCGTATCTTGGTCCCAGCTAAAAGATCTTAACCTTGACAAACAGTCAGCTGTGCGGTTCTCACATCCAGGGACATATCTGACAGAAAATTGAAAGTCTTGAAGACCAACAATCCACTTGCAAATACGTGATGAAATACAGTCTAGCCCCTTCTTATCAAAAATCTCTTGTAAAGGCTTATGATCAGATTGCACAACAAACCTAGATCCCCACAGAAACTGTTTAAACTTCTTTATAGCCCAGTAGATAGCCAGTGCTTCCTTTTCAATGGTGGAATACCTCGACTCCGCTCCCCTTAACGCTCTGGAAGCAAATGCAATCGTAACATCCTTACCATCATATTTTTGCTTAAGAACACTACCTAAACCTTTATCTGAGGCATCAGTTATAATACAACAGGGAAACCCTGGGCGAAAGCTGTTGAGACATTGAGCAGAAGATAGTGCATTCTTTAGATCCTCAAATTCTTTCTTGCAAGCTTCTGACCATACGAAATCAACACCTTTCTTAAGTAACTCTGTAATGCAGCAAGACCTACTGGCAAAATTGGGAACAAATTTGGAATAAAATTCCGCCATGCCTAAGAAAACTTGTACATCTTCTCTTTTAACAGGATTCGCAAAATTAACTACAGTTTTAACTAGATCCTCCTTCGGTTTAACACCTTGAGAAGAAATTACATGTCCTAAATACGTGATATCTGAACATGCAAACTTGCATTTTTCTCCCTTGAGTGTGATTCCCTTACTGCAAAAGATTTTTAAGACTTCTCTAACTTTGGAAAGATGTTGTTCAAGAGTGTTAGAAAAAATGAGAACATCATCTTGAAAAAATCTAACACCATCAGTTTTCCCAAGAATATGATACATTAGTCTTTGAAATACAGAAGCAGCAGAGCACAAACCAAATGGCATCCTATTAAACTTAAACACACCAAAGGGAGTGATGAAAGATGTCAGCAATTTTGATTCTTCACACAATTGAACTTGGTGATAGGCTGAACTCAAATCTAATGTCGTAAGATATTTAGCCTCTCCTAAAAGACTGACCATTTCATTTATGTTAGGTAAAGGAAATTTGTCTTCAATCACAGCTTTGCTGAGATGTCTAAGGTCCACACAAAGTCTAATATCTCCCGATTTCTTCACAGCAACAACAATGGGGGCAACCCATTGTGCAGCCTCGACTTCTTCAATGATGCCTTCAGATTGTAACCTTTGCAATTCAGATTTAACCTTGTCTTGTAAAGTGAAAGGAATTTTCCTTACTTTGCACGCTACAGGGCTGACACCCTCCTTAAGACAAATACGATGTTTGTATCCTGTAATACACCCTACTTTAGAAGTAAATACATCAGAAAATTCACCTATGATGTCGTCTTTGATGCTGCAAACATTTTGAACTAATACTTGAGGAATAGAATTGGGATTTAATATAATCCCAAGCATCTTCTGATGTGGCCAACTCAGAATTGTGTCACCAATAACTGGAACATATATTTTCCCTGAAATTGTGTTCCCTTTAAAGGTTATGGCGGCTTCAAAGTAACCCTTGAGCTCAATAGGTTTACCGCCATAACTGTAGGGAATGATATCAGGATCCAGTAAAGAAACTCTTCCCATAAAATGCTTATTGAAATCCGAAATTGATATTAAGGAAAGTTTCGCGCCCGAATCCATCATCATAGAAATAGATGTTCCGTTGACATCCACAAAATCTGAAGGGTACTGACAAGTATCATTGGCGACACAATTAACATCATAAATAACCTGAAGAACAAAATCTCGATCATCATTACAATCAATTTCCTGAACTTTTACTTTAGACTTAGAAAAAGATTTGCAACACTTAGCAAAATGTCCTCTCTTAGAACATTTGTTACAAATAACATGAATAGCAGGACAATCTTTGCTATTAGCTTAATGAGTTGTAGAACCACACCTAAAACACATCAGTTTTGCTCTAATGTTTGCTTGAAACTTGTTATTAATTTTTGTATTTATAGCTTGGACCTCCATAGAAATACCTTTGGATTTCCTCAAATTATCAATACAAGCCATTGAATGTTCAACTTGCTTAGCAATGATTAACACTTCATCTAGTGATGGATCACTTTTGACCCATAATGCTTCTCTTACTTTGTCGCATTTACATTCAAGCATGAATTGGTCTCTAATACGTTCTTCTAGATTTTCTCCGAAGTTACATGATGAAGCTAGTTTGCGTAATGCTGTGACAAAATCTTCAATAGATTCATCATCCATCTGCTTACGTTTCCCAAAATAGTAACGTTGTAAAATGATAGAAACTTTTGGAAGAAAGTGATTGTCCAGTCTAACAATGACCAGAGTAGGGCAGGCCAACATTGTTTCCAAAAATAAACGTAATAAAATAGTAGTTTTAAACTGACAATTTGGAGTTAAACTCTGTTTAATTGTTCAATAACACGAGTTGAAAAACGAATTGTCGTATCCCCTGAGGAGCGTGTTTCTCTTGAATACGGCAGGGTAAATAAACAGCGCGTGTAAATCAAGAGAGCGCGGCCGGGAAAGAAAGGCACGCGTTCACGTTGCCATGGCAACAAACTCAACAGCAGGTAAACAAACAGCGCGTGTATCTCTAGAGAGCGCGGCCGGGAAAGAAAGGCACGCGTTCATGTTGCTTTGGCAACAAAATCAACAGCGTGCGTCTCCAGAGGCACGAGAAAGGAGACAGTTGAAAGACGCGTCTATTAAATTTATAAATAGACACGAAAAGGATTACTATGTGGCTCAAAAACAGGTTGAAAAAGAAACAAAAAAAATATGAGCCACAGAAAACGGAGGAAAAAAAAATTACAGTACCTTTTTTTTCCTTAACGTTAGAAACTGAATAAATGAAGATGTTGAAGTTTCCAATTTACAGTTTCAGACGTCACGAACCACCCTCGTCGCCAAAATGTAGTGAATCTCATGCTGAGATAAACACAATAAAGAAATAGTGATAACACCACAATTCTCACTTATATTCTCCTTTTTACTCAAAGCCCTTCCAGCCGAAAGTAAATCTCTGACACGGGAAAGGTCCACATCATCATCCATTCCTTGTATCCATTCCTCCTCTGTAACACACCCGTCAGTGACAGCACATAGCTTAACCTCCTCATCTACCCACCAGGAATCATCAGTGTCATCTCCATCCCAATCTACATTCCTCATTCTTGATAAACAGTCCGCAGCTTTATTCTCACAACCCGGAACATACTTCACATCAAAATGGTAATCCTGTAATCCAACAATCCACTTACAAATACGACCTGAAACATTATCCAACCCCTTCTTCTCAAAGATCTCGCGTAAGGGTTTGAGATCAGTGCATACCTCAAACTTGATTCCCCACAGAAACTGTTTAAATTTCCTTATAGCCCAGAAAATCGCCAAAGCCTCCTTTTCAATAGTCGAATATTTACACTCCGCCCCACGTAGACTGCGTGATGCAAAAGCAATAGTATTGACTTTGTCTTCATTAAATTGTCTCAAGACACAGCCTAACCCCTTCTCAGATGCATCCGTAGTAATTGAGCAAGGTAGACCTGGTTGAAAGCTATTAAGAGATTGCGCTGAAGATAAACCCATCTTTAAATCTTCAAATTCCCTCTGACACTCGGAGTCCCAAATAAAATCAGACTGGTTCTTAAGTAAATTCCTAATAGCACAAGTTCTCTTAGCCAAATCAGGAATGAACCTAGCATAAAATTCCACCATGCCCATGAAAGTCGGCACATCAGTCTTGCATTCAGGCGCTGCTAGTTTTATTATGGTTTGAACTAGCTCCTCTTTCGGCTTTACACCTTCCGCTGATATCAAGTGACCAAGATCAGTTCTAAAAAATCTTAATTTTTCCTTTTTTAAAGTTATCCCCTTGTTTCGGAAAATGTTAAGCACACTCCTGACAGATGTCTTATGTTGTTCAAGGGTATCTGAAAAAATAAGAACGTCGTCCTGAAAGAATTTCACAAAAGGCAAATCACCAAGTAACTCATTCATCAGTCTTTGAAAGACAGATGCCGCCGAACATAATCCAAACGGCATCCTGTTGAATTTGAAAACACCAAAAGGAGTGATAAAGGAAGTTAACAATTTAGATTCTTCACACAGGAGAACCTGGTGATGGGCCGAGCTGAGATCTAATGTGGTGAAGAAACGGGCATTGCCCAAAGAACTTATCATTTCTGTTATGTTAGGTAAGGGAAATCTATCCTCAACAACTTCTTTATTAAAATATCGCAAGTCTATGCATAGCCTTATATCTCCTTTGGCTTTAGAAGCAACAACAATTGGGGCCACCCATTCCGCCGCCTCCACTTTCTCAATAAGATGTTCCAATTCTAACCTCTGAAGTTCCCCTCTAACTTTGTCTCTTAAACTAAAAGGAATGTTTCTAACCTTACATGCTATAGGTATAGCTCCTTTTTTCAACACAATGCAGTGGTTGTACCCTTTTACACACCCAATCTTATCGGAAAAAACATCAGGAAATTCATTCTTAAGATCATCACCCCCAGTACAGACCTTCTGAACTTGAACTTGTGGAACTGCATTAGGGTTCAATACAATATTAAGTAATTTCTGATGGGGCCAACCCAAAATGGTATCACCTACAACATGAATGTAAATCTTCCCTTCAATGGTATTCCCTTTGAACGTGATCTTAGCCTTAAAATATCCTTTCAACTTGATTGGTTTTCCTCCATAACTAAAAGGCATAACATCTGGAGGTTGAAGAGTTACTTTGTTGTCAAATAATTTTACTTACACTGGGCGGCTAATTTACGCAGATTTGTTACAAAATCTTCTACTGTCTCAATCCATTGTGCTTTGCACGCGTGGGTTTGAATCCCATCCTCGTCGCCAAAAATGAAGTAGATGATATATAAAAACACGGAAGTAAAGCTGCACTCCGTATTTATTAGTCAAGATCTGAAGGAAGAAAAGAAACTCCAGCCACTCCTGCTCTGCTCCTTCGCCAACTGCCAACTCTCCAAATTCCAGGCAGTACCGTTGTTGGAGCAGGGGCAGCTGGAAGATACCATGTTACACGACAAAAGTAAACAAAGTGCAAGGAAAACAAAAGTACAATTACACAAATTATCTGATCCATTTTAAATACATTAAAGCTTTTTTTCCTTTCTTATTTTTAACACAATACCACAGGGATCCTGTTGTTCTTCCTTTACAGGTGGGACCAACTGCATTGTGTTTTTATATGGTCAGTTAGCAGATGAAAGTTCAGAGAGAGTTTAGATCAGAATGGCGATTTTAGCGGGAGCACCTTAGTTGTCTTTTATTGCAAACAGAGTTTAAAATCAGTTAGTGATTGTGAACAGGGTGAAAGCTGAATTAATCACTAATAAATTTGCATTGATTATTAGCTAAGAATTTACATGAATTTGGCTAACGTAGAGAAAGTGTGTGTCTCAGAAAGTGTGCTCACTGAAGTGGCCACCATAAATGTACAACATTAATAAAGAATTCACATTAATGATTTTACTAGTGTGCACATGTAGAATAACATATATTAATGGGTCATATTAACGGTTTATAAAATAAATTTGCTCAAATTTATGTGGCTTAGAGTAATTGTGAAATATTGGGCCTAGTCAAAAAAGCTTCAAGTTAAGTTCCATGGAATAAATAAATGCTTGTAGATGTTTCATGAAAGCAGAGAATTAGTATTTGTTCATTGTTCACACGGTGCTGACCAAGCAATTTGTAAATGCCTTAAACTTTTTTGTGAGAACTGTCTGCTGTATTGTTCTGTTTTACAAGTTGATACTTTGTAGACTTGATGCGTGAGAAGAAGATGTTCCCAGGCCTGAACAATGACCGCACTGACTGGAGTTCTGATTGCAACAATAAAGTTATCTGACAACACTAATAACTGGAACTCGAGAAGAGCAGCCAATCATCGTTGTGTGAAAGCCTGTCTAAGTATATAATTGGTTTAGTAATCTGGCTTTATTGGTTCTACTGTGAACGTACAATATTTCTCACCAATGGCGACATGGGAAATTATTTTATAGACTTTTGTATATCCAGACTACATTTTGCAAGTTAGACTTGGCTGTCGCTCTCTTAGGGAGTCAGAGTTTTCCCTGTTTTCCTAGCGGTCCAGTTCAAGGAGCAACGCAGTTCCAGATGTCTTCCCCATCTTTCCCTTAGCCTCATCACTTAATTACTTATGTTGACTGTAAATGCTATTGATACATTTGTCTAAATTTGATGCCTTTACTAAGTTGGTTCAGTTGACTTAAAGCCCCATTGTGGCTGAGCCAACCCCATTCACTTCCCCTTATTGATGCTGACCAGACGGATGTCCAACTGACGAAGAAGTCCATGCTTGCAGATCCATACAGGAAAGGTATAACAATTGCAAATGTCTTTGTTGCAGGTTTTGTCATTCTTTAAGTACCAACCGCTATTTTTGTAGAGCTGTAGTCAGATGTTTTATAAATTAACTTTTGCCTAAATTACTTTTGCATGAAGTCCAATCATGCCATTTGAGTTAAAGGGTTAGTTAGGATGTCACTGTCAAGATAATAGTTATTAACAGAGGATTGCCTTTGTTCATCTTCTGACAAATGTATGCCATCTCTCTTACTCAGTTATTGTTGTTGTTAATATGTACGGTAACTCTTGAATACTTAATAATTAATGCTTTAGTTAAATTGAGATTCTACCGCCGCTTTGGTCAGCCTATGTTGTTTGTATATGCATATCATTTGGTACTGAGAATGATTTATGTGATATTAGCATTGTTAATCTAGGGAATAAAATTAGAAACTTTACTAAAATACACATTGGTCATGGTGTGTTAGAAATTTATTGACTCCTAAACGTTGATGTTAATTTATTGATTTTGTTGTCTAACTGTTAGTTAAGGTTATAAGAAGTATTTGTAACCATGGTGGAATCACTCTAAGTCAAAAGGTCCATCGAACCTTTAATGCATCCCTTTATCAAATAACCTAGAAAACCAAATAAGGCCAGGCGCGGTCACAGTTGGCCATAGTGTGTGTAACTTGGGAGCCCAATGATGCAACAGTATTTCAGTAGATCATTTTGCTATTCGATTTGTGTGCCTTTCATCGCTTGGTCATTTTTGCTGCTTTACATGTACTTATATATTTATAAGTGTTACTATGATGTTGCTCTTTACCATAAAACTACCAATAGAACAGTCTCATTTTTATTGCGGTTCTAATACTTATTTTTAAATATTTTTGAAGTAACCATCAGAATTTCTCATTTGAATTAGGTCCTAATTGCTCTATTCAATATTTTCTCAGTTGAATGTGTAGGAATTTCAGAGATGCACAGCCCCAGAGCCCTGTTGGAGAAACCACCACTGGTGCGAGTGTGCCTTTCCTTCTGCTCATGCATGAACAAGTGTGGGGAATGCAATGAGCTCCTGCAGGGAGGGATGCACGGTGTGCTAAGTGTAAGGGAAGTGAATGATGGATGTGGGGTGCTCCAGCAGGGAGCGTTGGGGGGTTGCAGTGAATTAATGCAGGGAGAAGAGGGAGTAGGAACTCATGTAGTGAGTGCCATGAGGGGTGCAGCGAGGTCCTGCAAGGAGAAAGTGCTCCCTCTGGGAGGTAAATGAGAGGGGTGAGGAACTTGTGTATTAAGCATTGTGTGGGTGCAGACAGCTCCTTCAAGAAGGAAAAGAATGGGTGCATAGTGCTCCTGCATGGAGGGCCCTGAAGGGTACAGGGAGCACCTGCAAGATGGAGGAGAGGTGCAGAGTGCTTCTTCAGCTAGATGACTGCAAGGAGCTCCTGTAGCGAGAACTGTGAGAAGTGCAGGAAGTTCATGCAGTGATGGATTGTTGTGAGAGTTCATTGAGTTTGTGCAGGGGGAATGAGGGGTGCAGTGATCTTATGTAGAGTGGAGAGTTGGGAATGCTGTGAGCTCTTGCAGGGAATATTGTGAGGAAGCAACAGACTCCTTGCAAAAAGTGTTGTTAGGATTTTGCATCAGGTCTGCGCTAACAGAAGCCTGATGCAAAATCTTTGTAGATCTAGGTCCAGATATTTTAGATCTAAGTAACTGGAGGACTTAAGCCCTTTTGCCTTTCTTTTTAGGATAACTAGTAGGTTATGAGTTCGAATCCTAGCAATATCAGTTCAGGCTTTCACCCTTCTGATACTGACATACTAAATGGCAATGCCCTAGGGTAAATATAACTCGAGCCCTCGCCATGCACAGTACTTTCATCATTTTAATGCAAATATTACATCGATATTATCAATGATGTTATCAAAGATGTCATGAGCGCCGTAATTTGTGGGGTAATTAGCAGTGCATGACAGGAGCGTGATTTACAGTTACCTCAGGGCATGAGTTATAGATATTTGAGATAACTCTAACTATAACTGGTGAATTTCTATGGTTTTGTACGAGTAAATTCCGAACGTAACTATAACCTCCCTGTAACCTTTAGTTTTTTAAGTGAATTTCTATGTTTTTTTTAAATTTTATTTCCTAATTTTAACGTCCCTGTAGCCTTTGGTTTTACCACCCAGCCATGCGCAGTGGGGTTGGTTGCACAAACCCCCTAACAAACCAACCCTCAGAGAGAGAGAGAGTAATTGAGAGATTCAGAGAAAGAGAGCGATTTAGGCTTTGATGAATGATATACATAGAATTAAATTATTTAGAAAAATTAAAAAGAAAAGTGTATTTGTCATTTGAAACAACCTTTCAGTATGAATCTTTAACTTATGAAGTTTAAAATAAATTAAAGAAGGGAAAAGACCACAGACACGCCAGAAGTAGAACTCTCAACTTTCAGTGTGAGGGTCTGTGATCTTAACCATTGCACCACAGGTGACTCCTTACCCTCCTCTTTCCAGATATACCTATGACAAGTCAACCCACGCATGTGAATGTTCCACCACTAGGAAGGTTAAACAGTTAAAACACTAGTGCATAAATAAACACTCTGGCAATACTAGGATTTGAACCTTCAGCCTACTGAATGAGAGCACAAGACTTTGACCATTAGGCCAGATGTAACTCTGTTCCACTCTGCATCCAAACGTAATGATAACATTTGTACCAAACATCTTGCTAGTTCGACGCTTTGAAGTCATTGCATGGAGAGACCACTCCAATGACAATCTCTCTCGCTCTCTCTTACATCCCATTAACTTTCGGCTAATGAAGATAATTGGCTTCTTTTCACCTGCTACTGTTTCTTGATGCAAGTTCAAGTTCAAGCATTCGCCTTGAGAGGTGCGTTCCTTCTCCCACCTTCATTTGCACCCAAGTGCCTGTATGAAGAGCAATTAGCAGGTCCAGCAGAGCCTTGGGTATTCCCCACTGTGACATCTACCCCCAAATAAAGCATAAATGAAGAGGCTGTTTTGGAGGCTTTCGCATTATCTATCAGTAGAGACAGGAACAAGATGTTTGTTGTCGTGTTGGAAGTCTTTGAAAAAACAGTTTGGTTAAGTGGTATTATTGCTTTCTCCATTGTCCATGCTGGTAACTCCTCTAGCAGTGTTCCAGGAAAATATTTTGCCTCGTTGTCAATGAGGGCACCTACGAGATAGGTTTTTGGGAGGGACTTGTACCCACTTTGGTATATTGGAGATATCACTGATCTTCTCCAAAAAGGCGGTATTAAGCCGCAAAGCACGATCTCAGTGAAATGTGGCTCTAAATATTCAGCCCACAATTCTGTGTTTTGTTTAGATTGCCAGTGGGGCCCAGAGCCCCTTCTCTCTTGCTTTTCTAATTTGCTTCCTGATTGAGTTAGTTCGGGGTGACCTATGGGGGTACCCTGGTCTGATTGGTGACTGATGAGGCAGGGCTGAAGGACATTCTTTCCTTGATAAGGTGTCAAGAGGAGTGATTATTGGTGTTTTGCTGGATTCTGGACCCGTGGTTTATGAGATGTCATTGCTGGTTGAAATTGTCCCCAAGGTTCACAGCCCAAGTCTCTTCGAATATATAGGAGGAAACACCACCATGAAGCGGGTGGGACAGCTTGTTGATCGTCCCCCAGATGCGTGCACTGTCATTTTGCTACATATCGGTGAACAGCTTTGCCCATATCTCTTCTTCTCACGATCTGTTGGTGGCCCATTGTAGCCTCCTCAATGTGTTTTTTTGCTGTTGTAGTGATATTTGCAGAGTGGTGTTCTCAGGGCTGTGATGGAGAGACCTTAAGATGTCGTTTATAGATTTTTTGCACTGCTTGAGTTCGATCCATTGAGCTTTTGGGATGCATCCCAACTCATTGAGTTTACGGTGGGGTTTGGCTTTAATTGGTAAGGCACAAATTCCTGCTAGACTGCCAGTAAAGGAATCCCACCTTCCTATTTATTTTCCTGCTGGCCCACTTTGTGCTTGTCGAAGTGCCAATGCAGACTGAACCATATGCCCCATAGTGGATTGTGCAAACTTAATTCTATTGTAGTTGACCATAAAGATGGAATCTGGAGTCTCCAGAGGCCTATTGAGAGTAGGCGCAGTTACTAATATAGATGTCTCTTGTGGGCAGTGATTACTATCCCCTTTGTATCCTAAACTGAATGAGATGATTTCTTGAAACAGTGAGAGGGAGACAAAGGTGTAATCTATTGTCGTGCTTGCAGTGGAGGAATAACAGGAAGCTGCCGGTGGATTATCTGCCCGGAACCTTCCATTAAGAACTCTTAGATTAAGATGCTCCAGATTGTCCAATAGGTCTATGCCAAGTTTAGTCAGGGGGCCCTGAGTGTTACCCCCTTGCACGGGTGTGTCCCAGATTGAACCTTGAGCTATCACCACATCGTCCAAGAAGAGCCTAGAAAGTGTAGGTTTAGATCCCCTGTGAGGATCATATTTGCAGTATCGCCCTCGTTTAGGCATGCCACGAGTTGATCTACCACCTGTCACGAGTCTTTAGCTTTATGTTTCGGGTGGATGTAGGCATTAATGTTGAGCATTTCAGTAGCGGTGCTGTGAGGTGAAGTGATGATTCTGACTGCATTAGTGACTGACGAGGTAGAGAACAGAAGAGATGCTTAAGCTGTAAAAGCTGTTTTAACCTATGTTGCCAGGCGCAGTTGACCATGTTTTCCCCCTTGACTGCTGGCGTGCAGCAGCACATATATCCTTGCAGATGATAAGGTTCTGCCAGCTAAGTTTTCTGCAGCAGAATAATGTCAAAGGCATTTAAACAGTGAAGGAAGTCCCAGTCAGAGATTTTATTAGCAAGGCCATTAACATTCCATGAGCACAGATACAAGTGGAACTTTACAGGGCTTTGCCAGACTGCATTCTTTTACCAGATCCTGTCATTTCCCCCCAGGTTGGTTGATAATTGTTCTGATGGTCCATTTAAGATTACTATCTAGGTAGTATGAGTTGGTAGCGTTCCAGCCTCTTCTGTGTGCTACTGGGCGCACTTTGTTGTCCTTGGTGAGTGCCCCCGTGTGCCTCTAAGGACTGAGCAGGTAAAGTTGTTTGAACCAGCTCACCCACTGCACAGGCCGGACGATAGCAGAGGTGAGGGATAGTCTGGTTCATGGTAGGGGCTGATCTTTATCCCCCATTTCTCAAAAGAACAACTTTCCGCCAGAATTCTCTGTGCAATTGTAGCTATTCTACATGTCGTCTTGGTAGCTTCACATGCCAAGGGTGTTTCAGAACAGATGAATTCTACTGGCACGAGGTACACTGAACAAAAACCGGCTAATGTTGGAATGTGTGATAACAATAGTAAGATGTTACCTCTGTTCAATACGTCACAGAAAACGAGGAGGGGAGTAGCAGGTTGCAAGTTATTCGTCTCATGAGACTGAGTGGTCGCATCTCCCAAGGTCTTTGGCCCACTGGCGATGCTTGTTCCTGAACACCTAACCCCCACTCTCTTGCTGGAATAGTGATGAGTATGATGGAGCATGGGGCTGATGGAGAGTGACACCCAAGTGCTGGGTGGGCAATCTCAAACCCTCGGGCAGCAGTGGGTCCCCTTCCCCTTGTCCCCTTCGATTTTTCCATTGACATACTTCACATTCTTGACACTATTTTTTATTTGGACAATAATACTGGGCAAATAAAAATGGATTAAAATTGCTTGGGTGGTATTCTGGGGACAAAAATGCCCCCTTCGTTAGAAGAGAGTGGTGATAAAATAATCTTTGTTCCTGGAAAGTATTAGATATAGAGTTGAGGGGGTAAGATTTGCTTTACCTATTCTGTACAGCAGACAATTTTTTATTTGAAATGATGGGTATACCTGCTCTTGTTTCCCCTATTCCTGTTGGGCTCTCTGCCAAGCAATGTGGAATATAGGAGTCCTTTTTCAGGGCAGCATGGAAATTGAGATCCAGGGACCATGGTTCCTCTACCAACAAGGTATCTTAAGAGCAACCTCGGGCTTGAGTTCTTGCAAAGTCCTTCTTAATAGGTTTAGAAACTGGGGTCATAGGTACTCAGGATTACATCTTCTGGGAGGTTCCTAAGAAATCCGACTTCTACTATGGTACTTTGCCCCTCTTTCATGTTCACCTCAACTTTAGCTACTGAATATGTTTTCCGGTCCCCGTGCGCACACCTAATGCAAATGTGTTAATTGGGAATAATTTGTTGTGGTAGTACTAGGTCATCCTTAATTACTGATTGTCTACACCCTGAGTCTTATAAGGCAGTCACTCATTTCTGATTTATTTGCAAACTCACTGTAGGAAAGTACCATCTTGCCTGGCATGTTACCCCGATTTGTGCTGTATGTATGTTTGTTTTTGCCTATGTGTCACTGGGATCCTGCAAGTCAGGACCCCAGTGCTCATAAGGTATGCCTGTATGTGTTCCCTGTGTGGTGCCTAACTGTATCACTGAGGCTCTGCTAACCAGAACCTCAGTGTTTATGCTCTCTCTGCTTTTAAAATTAGCACTGCAGGCTAGTGACTAATTTTACCGATTCTCATTGGCACACTGGAACACCCTTATAATTCCCTTGTATATGGTACCTAGGTACCCAGGGTATTGGGGTTCCAGGAGATCCCTATGGGCTGCAGCATTTCTTTTGCCACCCATAGGGAGCTCAGACAATTCTTACACAGGATTGCCACTGCAGCCTGAGTGAAACAACGTCCATGTTATTTCACAGCCATCTTACACTGCACTTAAGTAACTTATAAGTCACCTATATGTCTAACCCTCACTTGGTGAAGGATAGGTGCAAAGTTACTTAGTGTGTGGGCACCCTGGCACTAGCCAAGGTGCCCCCACATCGTTCAGGGCAAATTCCCCGGACTTTGTGAGTGCGGGGACACCATTACACGCGTGCACAGCATATAGGTCACTAACTATTTGTAGCGTCATAATGGTAACTCAGAACATGGCCATGTAACATGTCTAGGGTCATGGAATTGTCACCCCAATACCATTAAGCTATTGGGGGGACAATTCCATGCATCCCCAGGTCTCCAGCATAGAGCCTGGGTACTGCCAAACTAACTTTCCGGGGTCTCCACAGCAGCTACTGCTGCTGCCAACCCCTCAGACAGGTTTCTGCCCCCCTGGGGCCTGGGCAGCCCGGTCCCAGGAAGGCAGAACAAAGGATTTCCTCTGAGAGAGGGTGTTACACCCTCTCCCTTTGGAAATAGGTGTGAAGCGCCTGGGAGGGGTAGCCTCTCCTGGCCTCTGGAAATACTTTGAAGGGCACAGATGGTGCCCTCCTTGCATAAGCCAGTCTACACTGGTTCAGGGATCCCCCCAGCCCTGCTCTGGCACGAAACTGAACAAAGGAAAGGGGAGTGATCACTCCCCTGACCAGCACCTTCCAGGGGAGGTGCCCAGAGCTCCTCCAGTGTGTCCCAGACCTCTGCCATCTTGGATGCAGAGGTGTGAGGGCAAAATGGACCGCTATGAGTGGACATTGCCAGCAGGTGACGTCAGAGACCCCTCTTGGTAGGTGCTTACCTTTCTCAGTAGCCAATCCTCCTCTGTGGGCTATTTAGGGTCTCTCCTGTGGGCATATTACCAGATAATGAATGCAAGAGCTCACCAGAGTTCCTTTGCACTTCCCTCTTCGACTTCTGCCAAGGATCGACCGCTGACTGCTCCAGGACGCCTGCATAACCGCAACAAAGTACCAAGAAGACTACCAGCAGCATTATAGCGCCTCATCCTGCTGGCTTTCTCGACTGTTTCCTGGTGGTGCATGCTCTGAGGGCTGTCTGCCTTCACCCTGCACTGGAAGCCAAGAAGAAATCTCCTGTGGGTCGACGGAATCTTCCCCCTGCCAACGCAGACACCAAACCTCTGCATCACCGGTCCTCTGGGTCCCCTCTCATCCTGACGAGCATGGTCCCTGGAACACAAGAGCTGGGTCCAGTCCAGTGGCCCTTCTGTCCATATTTGGTGGAGGTAAGTCCTTACCTCCCCACGCCAGACAGTAATCCTGTGTACTGCGTGAACTGCAGCTGCTCAGGCTTCTGTGCACTTTTGCAAGACTTCCTTTGTGCACAGCCTAGCCCAGGTCCCCAGCACTCCGTCCTGCATTGTCCAACTCGCTGAGTTGGACTCCGACGTCATGGGATCCTCTTGTGTGACTCTGAGTCGACCGCTGTCCTCAGATCTTCTAAGTGCCTGTTCAGGTGCTTCTGCGGGTGCTGCCTGCTTCTGCGTGGGCTCTCCGTGTTGCTGAGCGCCCCCTCTGTCTCCTCCTCCAAGGGGCGACCTCCTGGTCCTTCCTGGGCCCTGGCAGCACCCAAAATCCTCAACTGTGACTCTTGCAGCTAGCAAGGCTTGTTTGTGGTATTTCTGCGTGGAAACAGTTCTGCATCCTCCAGTATGTCGTGGGACATCTGACCAAAGGGGAAGTTCCTGGCACCTTCCGTTGTTGCAGAATCTTTGGCTTCTTTCACCCAGAGGCAGCCCTTTTGCACCTTCATCCGGGGTTTAGTGGGCACCTTCCCCCACCGGACACTTGCGTGACTCTTGGACTTGGTCACCTTCCTTTACAGGTCCTCAGGTCCAGGAATCCGTCTTCAGTGTTTGGCAGTCAGTTGTTGTCCTTGCAGAATCCCCTATCTCAACTCTACTGTCTTTCTGGGGTAGTAGGGTAACTTTACTTCTAATATTCAGGGTCTTGTGGTGGGGTATCTTGGACACCCTTAGTGTTTTCTTACACTCCCAGCGACCGTCTACACACTACACTAGGCCTGGGGTCCATTCGTGGTTCGCATTCCACTTTTGGAGTATATGGTTTGTGTTGCCCCTAGGCCTATTTCTCCCCATTGCATTCTATTGTGATTCTACATTGTTTGCACTACTTTTCTAACTGTTACTTACCTGATTTAGGTTTGTGTGCATATATTTTGTGTATATTACTTACCTCCTAAGGGAGTATATCCTCTGAGATACTTTTGGCATGTTGTCACTAAAATAAAGTACCTTTATTTTTGGTAACTCTGAGTATTGTGTTTTCTTATGATATAGTGCTATATGATATAAGTGGTATCGTAGGAGCTTTGCATGTCTCCTAGTTCAGCCTAAGCTGCTCTGCTATAGCTACCTCTATCAGCCTAAGCTGCTAGATCACCTCTATTCTACTAATAAGGTATAACTGGACCTGGCGTAAGGTGTAAGTACCTCAAGGTACCCACTATAAGCCAGGCCGGCCTCCTACACTCACCTAATAACTAGGGGCCCGATGTACAATGCCTTTTTGCTGTCGCAAAAGGCAAAAATCGCCGTTTGCAACCGCACAAAGGCCAGGTATGATGTATCATCCCTATTTTGTGAGTCAGTACGCCGTTAGCAACTCGCAAAATAGGGATTGAGACTCACAATTAGGAAGGACGTCCTGAGGGCATCCCTTCCTAATTGCGAGTCACAGTGGTATGTATGATTGTTATGTGACCGTGAATGCAGTCACAAAACAATTGCAGTTAACACCAATTCAAAATTGGTGCTAACCCATTCGCAAATGGGAAGGGGTCCTACAGGACCCCTTTCCCTTTGTGAATGCATGCGAAAATATTTTTTCAGAGCAGGCAGTGGTGCCATGTTCCACTGCCTGTTCTGAAAAAATGAAAATGAAAATTTTTCATTATTCTTTTTGAAAGGCATTCTGTTTTCCTTCAAGGAAAACGGGCTGCATTTAATAAAAAAAAATGTTTTATTGAAAAGCAGTCACAGACATGGTGGTCTGCTGAGCGGAGCAGGCCACCATCCCTGTGAGTGTAGGAATTGCCAATGGGGTCAGATTTTGCGACCTACCTCATGAATATTAATGAGGTATGTCATTTGCGACCCCATTGGGAATCGCTAAATAGGTCTGAGACACGTTTTTACATTTCATTTTGCAAGTCTCTAATTGTGATTCACAATGAATCGCAATTAGAGACTCGCAAAATGAAATGGCCATACATCTGGCCCAATGTCCCATTTCTCATGTGAAGTAAGTGGAATGAGGTGCATAATTGACCTTCATGGATTCGCCTTCATGTTTCTTATTTCGGCACACTCTCACTATATGTCCCACTCTCCACATTCGTAACACTAGGGTCCTGAGTTGGGTGTCGAATCTGCTTTTGGTGGTCTTGCTTTATTTGAGTCAACTGGTATTTGAACAAGTTTTTTACTATTCTTCCCTGATGCCATGGGTGATACCGACTTAGTTCCTTTTTTGGTTTCAAAGAGTATGGTTCCTTACTGTGCTCTTGCGTAGGTAGTAGCCCTTTGTACTGCTTGTTTGAGAGTCAATCTTGGATGTTGTTGTAACCACCTCTGGGTGGACGTAGGAAGGGATTTCAAGTATTGTTCCAGATATATTTTGGTCATTATCTCTTCCCTGGTAGCTTTTAGGAGTCTAAGCCAGAAGTTTTCAGCATCCTTTAATTTAAAAAAAAGAGTTTTAGGGGTGTCTCCTGGTTGTTCCCTTTCTTTCCTAAAGTGCACCCTATGGGTTTCCTCAATGACCCCTGGTGGGTCAAGTATGATCTTTTTAATTTCCCCATAAGGTGTAGCTCCCATGGCATTAGCTCTCTATTAGCTGCCTGGTAGGCTACTTGTGCTTCTCCCACCAAGAGTGGAGCTAGGTAATGAGGCCACCTTTCAAAGGCCATGCACTTGCTCAGGCTGCCCTCTCAAAGTTGAGAAGGAAAGCCTCTGGATCCTTTCCAGCTTGGAATTTCAGCAGGTGCCAGGCCTTTACTTTAAACAATGTCATTGGTGAGTTGTAATTGGTTTTCTGAAACCTTTTGTAGTTGGTCAGCTTGAGCCTGCAGTGTATCTCAGAAAATGCTGTGTTCAGTTTCAGCAACAATCATGTATCACTCCATTGCTCATTCCAGTTTTCTTTGTCCTTCTGCCACCTGTTGGATGATGTTCTCCATCTTTTATCAGAAGGGAGATCCCAGTTTTGGCACCACATGCTGAATTTGTCTTTACAGTCAATATATAAGCACTCTTCAGGAGGATGTTGGAAATAGTATTTTATTTACTTTTCAGATATAGACTTCGGATAGTCAGTCTCAGATAAGTTCGAAATATATCTCTTTGCTAAATTCTAGAAACTTAAAGGATGAGGATTTTGATTGTTGTCATTGCTTTCCTTTCCTCAAATTCTTCTCATAGGAGACTATGCTGTCTGGCGCCCTCTGTAAAAGAGGATATCACAGGATAGTGTTCTCTTCTTTATTTTCTCTTTCTACTTTCCTTGTCTTTATCTTTCTATAACTAATGTAGTACTTCTTCCTATATCACTTTTATCTCTCCTTTAATACCCTTTTTCCTTTCATGTTTATCGTAAAAGGTGTCCCTGTATTGGGTTCCTGCCAATGATTTAAGTATTTCTGTCAAATAATACTATTCTTCTTTGGGATGATGTAAACTTAAACTGGATTTCTTTCTCCGACATAGAAATATTCTATATTTGTGTCTCTTTTCTGGTTTTTCTAATGTGGTATCACAACTGAACATATACTTTTGCAGAATAACTCTTCCTAAAAACTCATTTCCTTTGATAGGTGACCATCTTACTGAGCTCTCCTTATTACTGGCTACCCTCGATTGGAACAATACTTTTAAATCAAAGTGAGACATTAAGAGGGAAAAGAAAAAAAAACAATAATGTTAAATGAAGAGCCTTCTGAACACTCTTGTTCACTGTGTCTTACATGTTTTACCCGTCACTTTGGAACACACCCGATTAAACCTCGCTCCTCCTGGAGCGAGGCCAGTCGCCACTGAAAGTTGGTCCGGCAGTGGTCTGCCTGACTTGTATATTCTTCCTCTGCATTTCCTGAGAGAACTTATTCAGTAGGACTCTTTGAAGCGGTTCCTCATCCCCCTGTCACCTCTCTCAGTGACTATTGTGGCAGCATTTCTCCTCCGCGTGCCACTTTCTGCATCCTTTTTACTTTCTTTTCGATTATTGACCCCTCAAATTTTTCTTCTCCTTCCTTGTCTCATGTCCTTCTTCAGTCCTTTTTCGCTGTCCTCGCTCTCCTCTTCCTCCTTTAAAATTAATAGCCCTTTATCTGCTTCTGTACTTCTGTTGAACCCTAGTCCATCTTTGTTTTTAACCACTTCCTTTTGTTTTGGTGTAGATCTCATGCCCGGAGAAGACCAGCATGGGAGCTCTGGTATGTCCTCCGTTACTTCCCCTGTGCTTCCATCATGACAGGCACATATTCTTTCACAAATTAAGCACTAGAAGAAAGGTAAGGTATATAAATGCGTGACCGCAAGATGAGAAAAGGAGCAACCACCAGTTCATGCTCTGAAGATTCTAACAGGTTGCAGAAGAATGACTGACCTGGTGTAAAGTAGCTTGGTGGGATTGTAAGGGAGAAGATGTTGTTGAAGATGTACCAGCCCTGTTCTAAAAAAGAATGATAGCGAATGGAGGGGCCCTTGAAGAGGACATGTTTATCCACGGGAAGCCAATGAAGATTCTTCAGATGGTTTGACAAGAAAGAACTTGTAGGTAGGGCCAAATGAGCAGCCTAATTCTGGATCAGGTGGAAGCCTCAAGGAAGGAATTCTGGAAGCCCTAGATTGAGGGGCTTACAGTAGTCAAGACAAGAAAGAATGAGTGCCTGGACTACCAGTTGTTAGTAACATTGTGGTAAAAGAGGAATTATTTTATTTCAGACTTGCAGAATAAAAAAGCAGGTGGAGGATACCCTGCTCACCTGGCTCTTAAGGATAAGGAGGAATCTAAAATGAATACTAAGTTTCTAGCAGAGGAAGAGGATGTAGCCAGGGTGTAGAGCTCTTGAAGTGACCAGGCTGAATTCCAGATGGATGGAGTATGTAAGAAATCAGGACCTACTCATTTTTTATATTCAGTTTAGTTGGACCTGATCAGTGTTATCACTAAATGACACAGTGTGCATCTCATCTGCGTAGGCCATTAACGGGAAGCCAAACAACCTGATCAAGGAGGGCAGGAGGATCATATAAAGATTGAAAAGCATAGTTCTAATCAATCAGCATATTTATAGAGCGCACTACACACCCGTTAAGGTTTCAAGGCGCTGAGGGGGAGGGGGGGGTTAGCTGCTACTGGTCAAAGAGAAGAACCTTGTAGCACTCCACACAAGAAAAGCTGAAGAGATCAACAAGCATTTGCAATGCAATGGCTTTCGCATTTGCTCGATTTAGAGCTATTAGCGTTGTAACTTCCTAACTGGACATTTCTTGCAACATAAATTGAAAATGAAAAGTAAAACAGTTGACGTAAGCAAGTCAATTCAAAGCACCACGGCCGCCATGAGTGTGAGCGCGAAGGAAAGACACAAAAAGAAAAAGAAGTTCGCTCGCAGGTAAACATACCGGCAGAGGTGCAATTATCCATATAACAGGGTCGGTCCCCAAGACGGTAACAAAACCGCCCCAAGAAGGGACAAATGTAAATTATTTACCAATGTCATCAAAGGATTTTTGAAAGGCAAGTCCACGAACAAGTGAAAGTGATGGGTGTGAGGTGGGAGTGGTTAAAAGCCAACATCTATACCAACACGCCGGGAAAGCAGCGCTTGCACACTGCTAAGCCCATCCTACAAAGGGACGAGATGAGTACGCTGGGATCCATCTGTTAAAAAGGATCTGAGCTATGCCAGAGTCTGACCCTGGATCCGAGTTAATGGAGGCAATGGCAGGGACTATCATGAGAGATTTTAACTAAGACTACACATTGGTCCAGTAAAATCAATACTGCTTGGTCCAGGACCATGTGTAGGTTATATAAACTTTCAGTAAAGCAGTGTCTGTCCCGTGAAGATGGAGAAATACGCACTATGCAGTATCCAGGAGCTTATTGTCATCTTAGCATGAAAGCTGCTGCTTCACATCTTTTTCCAGAATTTTAGGTGGAAAAGGCAGCAAAGAGGCGAAACTACATTTTCTGAGACATGAATGTGCTAAAGAATATGAATACTCTGAATTATTCTCTCTTCCACGAGGAGCAAGAGAAGTATAACCCTCCAGCTCTCCCCTGTCTAAAAGAGTTAGGAAGGTCAACAAAAGCTTGAACAAAAGTAACATAAATTATTTTAGGTTCTCTTTCTTTGAAAAAGTAATTTATTGATTTTACACAAACCATAAAACCAAACAATCATCTATATAGTGTTATCACATTTCATAAAAGCTTTAAAAGCAATAAAGAATCAACGATGCATTCAACTACAACGTACGAACTATTGACCACTGTAAAAAATACTGCTTCCCATTTAGATGTAAAATGAATCTCGCATGAAAGTTATACATGCTTTGGAGTTTCCACGTCGACAGCCTTCAACAACTTGCCTCTTTTGAAATCCTCATCAAGCTACGGCTAGACCGTGTGTGCATCACACCTACTCTAGCTGGCACCTTCACCGCCCCTGCACCCCCTGGAATCTGTACTCATTACAGTGATATCTGCACCACTTGAAACCACACTGCACCTACAGTGGCACCTACACTGCACAAGAACTCGATAGTAGCTGCAACCACTGGCACCTTCACCGACTCCTCCACCCACTGGCACAGTCTGCTAGAGGAGCCTGCACTGCACTCATGCCTGCTGGCACCTACACCCCGCCCACGGCCTCTGCACCCGCTGTGACCTACGAGGCATCAGCACTCGTTATCTAATAAACTGCCCCTCCCCCTGGCTCTCTTCCACACGTCTTCACAGTCTGTGTCCAGCCCCACACTTCCGGCCAGGTACTTCCGCCTTTCCATGACGCTCTCACAAGATGCCGCCATCTTGGTGATGTCACTGCAAGATCTGTCAAACCCAAACATGCCTGCATAATGAGAGTAATTATAATTAAGGCTAAGCAGCATCATAGAGATTTCCCACGCAGCGCGGTTACAACACAAGGGAACATTTCATGCTGTTAAATATAGCACCTGATTCTCATAAAAGGTAGGTAAACGTACAGTTGCTTAATGGACCTGACTCAGCCATTAAAAAGAAGACAATGGAACCACGAGCCACAACAAACATATACAGTATAAAGATCTGTTGCACAATACCAATAATAACAAAACATTTCATATCCTAGATGCAGTGTGACTCCCAAAAATGAACCTGCAAGGACAGGGAATTTCCTGATGAGGCTTGAGCACGGGCAAGTCTGGACATACCATGGTCATGATGACAGGTTTATTTGTGATTAAGGGAGTTCTGAATATGAGACTGCAATCTGGGCATACAAACGTGATGTCTGAATATGGAAAACTAAGGTCCAGTGTGGGCAAAACAGACTGCATCTCTTCAAGGAGCATCTATCCAGCATCACCGTTGCCCATGAATCCCACCAAATGAAGACCCCATCACCTGCGCATCACACATTGCTGAATTGTCCCTTCCTTGCTGCGTGGACAGTGATCTGTTGCATGTCATCTAGGTTTGCATTATAAATACTAATAGACCCTGATTCTTTCTGGACACTGTAGTTTGGCCACTGCAGTGGAAGCTTTGGGACTAAGGGGGATTTATATGTTGGCGGTATGTATACTCCAACGCCATGGAGTATACCTACTGCCAACATGAAGGTTCGCCCACCCGATCCAAATGAAGGCGGACCTTCAATTTGCCCACGGCAGAGACTACTCTGCCTACCCGTGGCCAAACTTATCTGATGGCTTGGGGACTGAGTAAGGGCTACTAGAGAAATGGCTACATATCAGGTCATCAAATTTAGATGGGCGGATATGCAGTAATTTTTTACTGTTTCTTATCAGCAGGTAAAACTTGCCATTAAGGAACAGTAAAATCATCATAATGCTCCCTCTGCCATGGAAGAAGACTCGCATGGCATAGAAAGCATTATATTTTTTCTTTACAAAAAGAAAATCCAGTTTCAGGATTTTCTTTTTGTAAAGAACAAATGCTCTGTGCTACGGGACTGCATCAGCAGGTTACAGCCCTATAGCACAGAGGAATATGCATTAACAGGACCAGCTGTGAATGGTGTGTCTGGCAATGTTTTTAGAAATGACCGCCTGCTTTGTGGTCATTTATAAATTAGGCACTCAGCCCCTCCACCAGTGGGACAGCCACATGACTGAACGGCGGGCCAGCTGCCAAGAAATAAATTACCCCCTAAATTTCTAGATCACAGTGGTCCGTAGAAGAAACAGCTTGACAGGAACAGGGTACCTCTAATAACGGTGACTTTTTTGGTATCTCTGCACAAAATTTCTCAATTTGTGTCACCTACCTCTCATAATTTAATTTCCTTAATTTGAGATGTTTGTACCAACTAATAAGCACTATGTTTATGTCCTTTGAGGGCCATCAGAAGTGTTTCGAAAGACAGCACAGTCTATTGTCTCAATAGCTGTTATAGAACGAGAGAGGTTAATGAGGTGCCCGGTGCACTTGCTACTGGTGGTCGCTTTCGCTGGCTCCTTCTCCGCAACCCTAGATTCCTAAATACCTATGTGGGGAAAGTGATGTTAATTAGAGAAAAAACATTGCTTCTGGTCTTCAGAAATAGAGGATCATGTTAACACATGTGGAAAAATACCACTTTTGCATTGTTACTCCCATTGTTGGCTTAATTTTATTACTGTTTTTTTAACTCTGCACACTGGGGCACTGTTGTTCAGTGCCCATTGTATGTGCACTGACCCCTAAAACATGTAAACTTTGGCTAATCCCTGACCGGCACCTTTAACTTTACTATAAGGCCATAATATATGGTGTAGAAGAGTGGTTCTTAACCTCTGGTCTAGCTACCGCTGAGGGTCCACAAAGCCTACTCAGGAAGTCCGCTACTACTGAGACCAGTGGTTTGTAACCTGTGGTCTATGACCCCTGGGGGTCTGCAAAGCCTAGGCAGCCTACTCAGGGGGTCCACAACTGCTTACAGATTAATTAGGTGTATCTGAATAAAGAAGCAAAATATAAATTGAACATTTTAAAATGTTCTGCAAATGTGAAGGAATTTGAAATTGGAGGGTAAAAATTATCGTATTGTCCTCAGATTGATTTGTGGGAGCAGTGCAAGCGCATTAAATAGAATATACTATGGACGATAAGTGGCCTCAATTGAATTAAGAAATGCTCCAGCCTTCACATTAAAATTAAAATTTTGATTCTTTTTAATTTATTTATGAATTAAGTAAAACATATCATCATTTGTACAGCTGTTTGGAGAATGCCTGTTTCCCCCTTTTTTCGTGTATTGTTCAAAACATCGAAAATGCTGAGGCTGGGCTCCCCAGCTTCCAATAATAATTTAGTGGGGGCCAAAGGTTCCAGTAATGATTAAGTGAGGGTCTACATAAATCAAAAGATTTAGAGCCACTGGCTTAGATAATTTAATAATGTTAACAGATTAATATACTGTGTATAAAAAAGAAGCAAAATGTAAAATTGGGGGGTATCCTCAGATTGATACATGAACGCAGTGCAAGTACATCAAAGAAGATATAGTATGGATGTTGAGTGACCTCAATTGAATTACTAAAAGCTTCATCCTTTCCATTAAAATTAAAATTTAGATTTTTTTATATTTGTTTGTGATTTAAATCAAATATTTCAGCATTTGTGTATTTGTGTAATGAATGTGTCTTTATTTTTTGTGTATTGTTTTGCTGTTCAATTGATTAAAAATGCTTAGTCCGAGGCACCCCAGCTTCTAGTAGTGGCTTGGTGGGAGTCACTGGATTCCAATAATAATTTGGTGGTGGTCCCTGTGTTCCAGTAATGATTAAGTGGGGATCCACAGAATTTGAAAGGTTAAGAACTACTAGTGTAGAAACTACACCCATGGCATGAAAAGTTGAATGTCACCTGTGGACTGCAGCCCTGATAGTCTATCCACTAGTGTTGCAAGTGAAAACATGGCTTAAGGCCTACACTCTGAAGCCTGACAGCAGCAGCTGAACCCTGCAGCACAGATCTGTCAAAATCACTCTTTTCACAGGTATGAAAACCTGTTTCCAAATTTTAAATAAGTCACCACTAAGGACACCTTGCTGCCCACAAGTTAGGGGTCATAATATGTAAGTGTGGAATACATTTTACAGTAGAAATGACTTGTTCCCCCAGTGCCCTAAACGACATAGTCACAGGTCAGGCTGTAAGTGAAAAAGTCAAAATATAGGTTATACACTTTAATCCCTACCTTTTGAAGTGCCCTGGCTCCTTTCTCCATTGAAAGACATTTTATGCTTACAAAAATCCAATTTAATGGTAAAGTGGTATTTCCATTTAGTATACAGAAAATATAACTTTTAGAAAATTACATTTACATTGTTGAACCTACTGGAGGGTAATTTGCATTAGCTATCCAGCAAATGCCGTGCCTGTAATTGGCCTGAATTAGGTGTGAAAGAGGGGGTGAAAACTGCTCCCAGAGCAGAGTTATTGGTCTGGATAAGTGAAGGTGTTTTTCTTTGCCTTGAAGGAAGAACAGTTTGGGTGGAGCCAGAAACTCATTAAGTTGAAAGGCAATCTGTCCTTTTTGATACATATAAATCACGTCTAGGGTAGGCCCTAAACAGCCCATAAGGGAGGGAGCAGTGTATTTAAAAAGTTGGACATGTACTTGTAAGTTTTACATATTGTGGTGGTGAAAATCTCCTAAATTTGTTTTTCACTACTGCAAGACTCACCTCTCCCAAATGATATTATTAGGTTACCTTATTAAATTTAATAAGTGGTAACTTTCAATTAGGAGTAGGTAAAAAGTCATGTCTGGTGTCTAAATAATTGTAATATAAACCCTCTGTAATGGTAAAATTGGATTTTAAGTCACAATTCTGAAAATTCCACTTTTAGAACATTGGTGTTTTCTTGTCCCCCTCCATTTGGTACCTGCAGCCTGTATCCCAGTTCACATGACTAGGTGTGCCTGGCAGTTGGTCTTTGCATATTGCTCCCAGATAGTGAGGCAAAGGAAGATAGGTGTTGCCAAGATGGGCCCTCTCTAATTTGATGAGCTGTTACCTACCACACTTGCACATCACAAAGGCTCTGCCTCAGCACACTCACATTGGGTTTCACACCAGTCTATTGTGCCCCTAAACATGCAGAGGCCAGGGCAAGTGGACAGGAAATTTCAAATACCTCTGGGGTGGAAACCTCCAGAATCTTCTCCTACTTCAAGGCTGGCACCAAGTATAAAAATTGGACTCTGAGACCCAATGCTTCAGTACACCTCTAGACCTGTGGAAGACTCAGAAGGACTGCTCTGTTGCTCTGCAAGAAGGACCTTTACTCTGCTGCAGTGGTGCCTGAATGAGAGGGACTGGACCAGCATCTTGCCCAAGGACCACCAGACTGACTCCATGGGCTAGTTGTCTGGCTTTCTTGAGCCCGGCACCTAGACTGCTGTGAGTCGTGCCCCCTCAAGTGATGCCACCCAGTCCTGGACACATGAAAGTGAGCCTTAAGGTGCTCTGCTAGTCCAGCTGGGGTCCAAGCAAACTGATGCAGTGCAATGCATCGCCTCGCATCTAGGAGTGAGCAATAAATTCTGTTTGGTTGACAGGGATGGAGGAATATCGGCCACACTGCATTACACTTGTAACACAGGGTTCGAGCCAAATTTTGCCAACCGTCACATGGCGACGTTTTTTTCTCATGTGCGACTCACCAATATTACGTTGGTGAGCAGAAGCAAGAATTACGTCCCTTAGTGTGATTTCCGGTTGCTAGGAGGGCACCCAGCAAGATTTTCTCACCAAGAGCCGTCATGGCCACCCACACCCGTTTGAGGTGAGAAAGTTGCTGCTTGATTATAAAATATATTCAAGCAGCAGCAAAATCAACTCGAGCAGCAGCGCCCTCTGGTATGCAGCCTGATGCCATTCATGCTGATTTTTCAGCGTGGATTGAGCTCCCAGTGCTAAAAATCGGCTTGAGCAGTGCGGCGTGCTGACTTCTGCCCATTCACTGCACTCCACTGATTCTCTTGCAGTTTTCATGTAACTCTGCGGAATTCCCCAGAGTGAAACTCCACTGGTTCCACCTAGCCCTTCTCAGGGCCTCACATTGGATCTTGCTGCCCCTCTAAAATCACTGCTGTATGGTGCCTCCTCAAAGCAGGACCTGACAGCGCAGCCCAGCCACTCATTAGAGCCACTGTTACGCAATGCATCCTTGACGCAAGAGCTCACATTGCAGTACTGCAGGTCCCCGGAACCGATGCTGCACCACACAACCTCAACGCAGGACCTCACATCTCAGCCCCAACCCACCGCTGTGCAACTCATTCTTGATATAGTACCTTGCAATGCTCTGCAACCAGGACTTAAGGTACTTTGTTCAGTGGACCTAACCCAGTCCCAGTAGCGGCCTGCACTCCATCACAGTTGGCCTGAATTTGTGACTTTGTCCCTGTCCCGCGCAACCAGATAACCACAGTTGGTGATCTGTGGTTTTAAGCACTGTTTTCACTAAAACCTTTAAAATAGCATATTTCCGGTGCTACTGATTGGATTTTTGTCATTTCGTTCTCAAATTATTTATTACATTTTACTCTATTTGTCTAAATTGGTGTGGGATTTTGCTTATGTTGTGTTTTCACTTTATTACTGTTTAAAGTGCTGCACAAATGCTTTACACCCTTTACGCATTGCTTCTAAGTTAGGCTTGACTGCTTTTGTGGCAAGCTACTAGAAGGTTAAGTACAGGTTAATTTAGGGTTCATTTGAGTTTCACCCTAACAAGAACTGTGGTTGCTGCTTGAGTAGGGTTTCATCCCCCATCAACCATTAACCCAAACTCCTACACTAAGCATGGGTACCTGACGGATGGAAACATGCCTTAGTTCGCTCTGGATTTTAAGTCTCTCACAAGAAAGAGAAAACCCTATTAGCTGCCACTGACTATCTTTGAATGGTCCTGGGTCAAGGTGGCTATGCGTCCTTGATCCTACTTAATCTGTTGGTTGTATTTGACACCGTTTCAAATTTTTGCCTTCTCTGTCTTCTCGTCAAAGCTGGCATTTTGAACCAGGCCATCAAATGGCTCTGTTCTTCTTTTTCAGTTAGAACTCAGGTGGTGACTCTTCCCCCCTTTCAATCCATTGTTGCTTCAATCATATGTGGTGTACCTAGGGATCATCAGTAAGCCCTTCTGTTTTCAACACCCACATCGCCACTCTTGGTAAACTAGTCAGATCTCATGGCTTCAATACAATATCCTAAGCCAATGACATTCAAATCATCATATCCATTTCTGACAAACATGCTGAAAACCCCAAGTTAAATTTTGTTCCTACATGCAGTCGGTTTTCTCCTGGAGATGATTGAAGTCATTAGGGTGGGAAAGCTAACATCTTCCCCGACTTCCTTGTGATGGCAAAATGAGTTGGCCCCTCCATCTGAACCTGTCCACTCTGCTAGGAACTTTAAAGTCATTTTAGATCACCAACTTAGTAGGGAGACACAAATTAATCATGAAACAATTATCTGCTGCTCCACTCTCAGAATGCCTGAAACATCTTTGCCATCCACCCACTTGACACTCAGGAAACCATCTGTTAGAAATTGGGTCTCTAGTTGGCAGCGGTATGCACCTAGTCCAAGTATGGACCACAATCCTAATAAGAATAAGTCAGATACACACCCTAAATTAACCTGTGCTCAGCCTCTGGTGGCTTGGCACAGAGCAGTCAGGCTTAACTTAAGAGGCAATATGGAAAGTATCTGAGCAACACTTAAATGTCAGTAACACAGTGAAAACCACACGAGTTAAGGAAAATAAGGAATATTTATCTAGGTAAAACAAGACCAAAACGACAAAAATCCAATAAGCAGTACTCAAGATATGAATTTTTGTAGAATAGTCTGCATTGTAGTGCTTTAAAATCAATAGCGCTGAAAGGTTACTTGAGATCACGCTAGACTGGGGTAAATCCAAAGTTCAAACCCACTGTGATGTAGGGCATGCTGGCTACAAGACCCACGCAGGGCCCACTGAAAACGTACCTTAGATGGAGCAAGTGTCGGCGTTGAGGACTTGATACGTCAGTTCCAATCCCCACAGTTGGGTAGATGCCTAGTCGTAGAGCTTCGCAGTCGGGTCCCACGTTGGACCCCTTTCAATGTAGGCAATGGATAATTGAGCAGTGCATCGATGTCCTTGGATTGGCCCTGCATCGTCGCCAAACCGCGCAGTCCGGCCCTGTGTCGTCATCAAATCTGCAGTGCGTTGGCGGGCACTGCATCAGGTCCGAGCAGGGCAAAGGCCTCAATGCATCACTTTTTGTAGAAAACAGCTGCAGAACCCACTTCTAAGGCCCCAGCCAGGATTGTCACCTCAGGCAATGGAGGACTCACAGTTGGCAGAGTCCAGCAACTGAAGCAAAGTGGAAGGAAGTCTTTGAAGGTCCTGAGTCTTCAAGACCAGGGAGTAAGCCAGCAAGCCCTTGGAAAAACTTGGGTTCAAGGACATAGAGAGCAGGTCAAGTCCTTCTCACTCCCAGGCAAGAAGTCCCAGGCAGCAGGCCAACACAGCAAAGCAGATAGCAAAGTGGGAGTCCCTCCTGCTGCACAGTGGCTCTTCCTCCAGGCAGAATGTTCTTGGTTCCAGCAAAGTTCTGATTTGGTGGGACTTGGGGTCCAGTACTTATACCCAGTTGAACCTTTGAAGTGGGGGAGACTTCAAAGAGAGGCCTGTGAAGTGCACAAGGTCCCTGCTCTTCCTTCCCTTGCTTTAAACGCTCTACAGTGGGTTATGCAGCCCTTTGTGTGGACAGAGGCACATCCCGAATCAGGTGTGTCAGCTCCTTCCTCCCATCCAGTCCAGAAAAACCCATCAGCCTGGTGCTAGGCCATCAGGAGGCAAATGTCACACCCTAGCTCCCTTTGTGTGCAACTGTCTAGAGAGAATGCACAAAGCCAAGCTGTCACCCCCACCAGCCGTATTCAGAGAAAGGCAGAGGCACAGAATGGTTAAAGTAAGAAAATGCCATCTTCCTAAAAGACTTACAACTTAAAATCCGACGTCGCCATCAGTTGTGATTTTAAATTGTGAGTCCAGAGACACCAAACTCCAAATTTCTGTCATTTCCCAACTGGAAGTTACACTCAAAGACTGCTTCAAGGTAAACCCAATGTTAACCTATGGGAGAGAAAAACACTGCACCCTGCCCTTGGGACTAACTAGGACCTACTTCAGGGGTGACTTACATGTAACAAAGAGGAAGATCGGCCTTGCAAGTGGATTCCCTTGCAAGGTCCAAATGGCAGTTTAAAACTGCACACACAGGCTGTGCAATGGCAGGCCTGAGACATTTTTAAAGAACTACTGTATTGAGTGGCACAATCAGTGCTGCAGGGCCACTAGTAACATTTAATTTACATGCTGTGGGCACATATAGTGCACTTTACTAGGGACTTACAAGTAAATGAAATATGCCAATTGTAGATAAGCCAATTTCACCATAGTTTACTAATCACCTGCACTTTAGCACTGGTCAGCAGTGGCAGAGTGTAAAAATCCTAAGGCCAGCAAAAATGAAGTCAGAAAAGAAGAGGAGGGAAAAGGCAAAACGTCTGGGGAAGACCCAGCGGAAAGGGCCAGGTCCAACACCATCTAACAAGCGCTGATCACATCCCGCCCAGACAGTGGCAACGCCCTTTATCTCAGAATTTTATTACAAGATTGGAGGCTCATATTATCCAGTTTCTTTTCATACTGTTTATTTTGACAGCTTTTAAAAGCACTACAATTCCCATAATCCTGTTTCCCATCCAGGAAATGACAACAGAGAACACAGACAACCTGCAGTATAAATTGTTTGCTTGTTGACTCGCGCTCAAAGCGTGATAGTTATGTTGTAGCGATTGGGACCCACTGACACAGGTTAGTGTTAGATCTCTTACAATATGAGTCATAAGTTGCAATGACAACCATGCTCAGCAGCATGAGCAAGTGAAAGCTCACCACTGAGAGCCCTGAGGGAAAGTAGGGAATAGGGAATATAGAGACTGACAGAGCGAAAACGTATCTGTTGCAGCTGCTCAGTCACTGCCCACCTCTGTTTATGTGCCTGGCCAGTCACAGAAGATGCATCTCTTTCTTCTTAGTTTGTTGGCAGATTGCAGCTGTTGGCTAAATAAAAAGAGCTGGATGAGTACAGCTCAACAGATCATGTAGACTTTAGTTTTATAACAGGCATTGTTTTTTTGTTTTTTAGCAAACGCGTTGCTTCTCTTTCTTTTCTGTGAGTTTTCACCTAATAGTAGTCTTGAAGTCCTTTCACTGGAGAACTTTGTTCAATCACATCAGCTCCTAGTTATCTTTGACATATTTTATAAATCTTGTGCAACAGCCCCTGGTTCCTGTACCGAAGGTGGCTTCTCTAGTGTTGGAGTGTGTTTTTGTTAATCAATATTAATACGAAAAGCTTACAATATATTGTGTGATGAAGCAGCATAGAAAATGTGTTAACATAGAAAATAATGCACGCGTTGAAATGTGCCCACGGGGAGTGGCTACCAAGCTATACGAAGACTAATGAAAAGGCTTGTTAATTCTGAAATTAATATGCAACAATGTTTGAATTTTCATTAGTATATCATAGTTAGAGTTGTGTGTTAAGAGTTTGCTTTATTAAATTATAGGGCCTTAGCTTAGCGAGGGTTTGGGCCTAGCTGTCTGGCCTCATTTTGAATTGTATTTTCTAACGTGTAATGTGCTGTTTTTCTGAAAGACACGAAGCTGTATTTTTCCAGGAGTTATGTGTGTGTAGCCGTAGTAAATTCTTTCTCATGAGAACCGACTTGCTCAAGGCGACGTTCTTGCTAGATGCAACAGTGTAATTTGTAACAGGTGCAATGTTAACCGTATTAGGAGAAGACAATGAAGACATTGACTGGAGCGCAAAGTGTGACATTCTCTACCTGACATTCCACCGTTGAAGACGTCAATAACTTGGACCAATCCGCGACATGGGAACTTCAAATTGTGGAAAGTTCTAGGAAGGTGCTTACCGAATTATTGGATAGAGATAATAATGCACCCAACTTTACCCAATGAGGAATTAGGGAATAGTTAGACAGTTTTGATTTAACGGTGTAACCCGAGGAAAACGGGGGACACTTCTTCTTCCACTTTAACGGGGACTCTTACCCTTGCCATTTGCCATTTCTTTACTATGAAACTTTTGCTAGAGAACTTTTGCCAGTTGCCATGTTTTAGTTTAGTTGTCCAGTCACCTTAAACCATCCTCTGCCCATTCTTTGCTTGATGCTAACTTCTCCTCTATCTGAGGGAAGTAATCCGTTTTGTAGCTATGCTATATTGAGATTCTGCCCCGTCCTATCTCTGCTGATGGTGAATCGACTGATGTCCTGAGGACGAAGACTGACGCTGTTTGCTGATCTGTTGGATTGGTAACTATCTGATGCAAATTGTAATTGTCTGTTTGCCTTTTCTTTCTAGGCGCCAACTTCTATTTTGATAGAGGCCTTAGTTTAGATGTTTTAAAAATTTGTGTTCACTAAATGTTTTGCATGACGCCCAACATGCTAATGCTAATTTGAGGTTAGTTAAGGTGTTCACTAATATTTTGCGCAAATAGACAAATGACTGAGTTCTTGCTTTGTTGATTCATGTACTAATGAGACTCTGCTTAAGTCGATTCGTATAATGATGTGCCTAGATGCTAAATGAAATTAGTAGATGTATTGATTAAAATCGCATTTTGATTATTGATTGGATTGTTTTGGCATGGGTTTATTACTGAAGAGACTAACAGACATGATATTAGGTTGTAACCAATAGGGAAATAAATATCTTAACTTTGACTAAAGTGGTGTGGTTATTTGTGACTGAGAAATCAATGGTGTGTTCAATTATTGATTCTTATTGAATGTTTATTGACTAGCGATTGTTGTTATTGATTGATTATTGATCTATTGATTGGCGATGACAAGAAAATATTTTGTACTGTGAAGTCTCCAAACGTGGTCCAAAGGTTTGTCGGCCTAAACGCGTCTCCTGGTAAGTTTACTTATCTAGGCTCTGACACGCTAACAGTTTCAGTAGCAGAGGATGGTTTGGCCCTTTGGGGCCCCAGTACGAAAGCTCACGGTTTGATAGAGTCGGAGATTGATGGGGTTGGTCCTTTGAGGTCCTTAGGGTTTGATAGTAGGCGAGGTGTACCAAATAAATTGGGTTTCGTGGATCTGTATTTTTCAATGATGCAAATTGGAGGGATGATGTGTCCCTAAGCCCCGAATGACTTTCCCTGAATCTCGGAGCTTGCTGAAGGGAGTTTGAGTATGTTCTTGGCGTTCTAGTGACAGTGTGAATGAAGTAGGGTTTTGCGCTTGCACAGCTTTTGCATATCGCAGGTGAATTGTGATGTTTGTGAGGATTTTAGGCCAGATGATGTTGTTTTAGTAGGAGTGGGCGTACTCCGCAGTATGAGAGTAGGGAAGTCGGCGAACTTCATGTGAGTGTGGCGCTTTGTGCAAAAAAATTGTCCACGTGGTTGTTGATGATGTACGGACCCTGCGTGGTCTAAGACTCTGGAGTATTTTGATAAGTGTATGAGACATTTGGTTTATGTTGTAATTTGTGCGGTTTAATAGGTCGGTGGTGAAATCGACGAGTCGAGTATGAGTCAAGGTGAGTGAACGAAAACTTCAATGGAGATTTGGTGAGTTCTAAAGTGCACTAGAAAAATAATCCATTGACAAGTCGAGAGTAGAATTTGCGGGTCAAATTTTGCTTGCGAGTGCGGGATCTGAGAAGGAGAGAGTAGCGGCCGAGGCTAAGCAAAATCTCTGTAAAGTTCTGAAGCGATTGTGTTACCCTTTCCTGTAGTAAAACGGCAAATTTGAGTTTATTTGGTTGGTCCTCGCAATATATTGCATTAGTTTGTGTGAATCAAGAGTGGGAAGACAAGCCGCAAGACGCAGTGTGTGTGAGTGTGACGTCATTGGAGTCGAGCTGGGATAGGTTGGTTAGTGAGAGGGGTCCTGCACGGATTGGCAGCTGTCCATGAGAGGCAATTGGTTGATAAGGTAGGCGAAGAGAGTTCTGGGAATTAAAGTCACTTCCTGATTCGATTGTGAACAAAATAAAAGACATAAAGATGAAATTTTTCAAGGCTTTAAAGAGTACTTTGAGGGGAGACGTATCTATTACCGCAAGTGTAGGGGAGGTTACACTGCCAGAGGGTACACCGGCTTACCTTGTAATGGAGGAAAAGAGTGTTGCGCCATGTCTTTGGTTAAAGCAATGGTGCAAAACCACGGAGAAAGAAGGGTGCTAAGCGTTTCCTGAAAACAGAAAGTTCAATTTGAGGGTTTTAGAAAATTTGCAGAGGGTGCTGAATGATCTGAAGCCGCCTCCGAGACCAGCACAGTTTGAGGCGTTAGTGATTTGGGAACTGATGGCGATACGGCAACAGCAACAGAAGTTTGAGAGGAGAATGAGGAAAGCAGAAAAGACACTATTGGAGGCTAGGTGGGATAGTGCACAGAGAGTTTGGAGGAGAGAGACAATAGATGGAGTTAGGCTGTTTCCAGCGATAGCTCAAGAGGGTGAAGACAAGTGGAGGAAAGATACTTGTAAGACTGACAAAAGTCCTCCCAAGACAAAGAGGTTAGGAAGCCCTGGTCAGAGGTAGATGACTCAGATGATGATGAATTACTTAATCAGTTACTTAATGATCAACCACCGCCATATGCGATATACGAGAAGGTGACAATAAATCTGACACAGGTCAGTCCTGTCTCAACACAAGTCCCGGTGCAGAGTAGTTTTGGTGTGTCCACTGTCCAGGTTATGCAACCTCAGTTGCAACCGCCGCAGGTTCAGAGGCTTTACCCTGATGTACCCATTTTAGAGACTACCATTAATCTGATGGTGCCAACAGAGCCAGTATATGGGAGACCAAAGTTGATTCAGATTGAGCCAACTCCCCCTTTACTGCCCCAGGTACAGCTGCAAATGATTACGAGATATACTTCGGTCGCAGGACTGCAGGCAGACATGATGCCAGTGATGAGCCAGAATATGGGAGTTAGTCCTCCACATATTTTGGGAAACAGACAGACACCAGATGCCATATCTTTGCCAATTACAGTTGGCCCACCAGTGCCATTGTATGTACAGGCGAAGCCCAGTGTATGCGATCAAGGGGTAATGACCCAAGATATGAAAAGAGGAGCTTTCGTAGGAAGCTCCCAAGGAACGACTCCAGTGGAACCGACATTTGAAGGATCTAGGTCCCTGTTACATTTCAGTCCGATTGGGGCTCCTCCAGAAGCCATGAGACAGACAGGTTCGAGACTGTTAACTCCGCCGATCTCGAGTGCGAATGTATCACAGACACCTTTAGTGCAGGCTGGTAATATATTGTTGCAAGGTCTAACAGCACAACAGCTGACCGATTGGTTAGACAAGCTTAATACTCCACAGACTACTCCTGTAGCAGCAGGGAGAGCGGAAGGAGAGGAGTACCTGAACCATATGAGTTTGGGTATGGAAGCCAATTAACTTGTTGACGGGAGCATGGGTGTGAACAGGCTAGATTCATACACAGAAGCAGCATTGAGGTACTTGTGTCCAAAGGTAACGAGAGAAGTGAGTAGGGTGCACCAGAGGTTGGCAAATCTGGCAGACAAATATGGTGTAGATTTAGAAAATACCAAACATTTGAAGAGGAGTTACAGGTTAGATTTTGAGCCAAAGGATTTTGAACACTGAGGTCTACTGGGATGAAAGCGCACCTCAAGCAGATACTGCAAAGTGCACAAGTTTGGGAAGCCTTAGAGAAGTGGGAAGGCAGATGGGCGAAGAAAATAGACAAGAGGAAGAGTGATTGTATAGAACAGCCAGCTAAAACATTACCGGATACTGGCACGGCAAAGATGTTACCAATGAGAGAGACTGCCGGAGGGGTTCTCGTCCATGTACCTTGGACTAGAGGGGATATTCTGTCATTCATAAATGATTTCCCCAGGCTAAGGGAGAAACCAATAAAGTGGTATCAGCAGACGGACAGGTTTGTGAAACTCGCAAAGTGTCTCTGGGAAGATCTGAATGAGATCATAGTTCGAGCCGATTTGTGGACTGAGTGCAAAAGGAGTGTAGATTGGCCGACTGAGGAACCGGCAAAGGACAGAAACACAGGGGCGCCGTATCCTGATGTGATGAAGTATTATTATAAGGTGATTGAGTTTCTGAAAATGAGAGTTTCGCCAAAAAATATTGATTGGCAAAGGATTGATCGAACGGCTCAGGAAGTCAAGAAGTTGATACATGCTTATTATGAAAGGTTGTTGAAGGTGTTTAAGCATTACAGCAGTACAGAGGTTATTGAGGCGAAGGACATGAATCACCTTGTGTTCAGGTTCGTGGAAGGGCTGAGACCTGAGATTGGCCAGATGATTAAGAATCATCTGATTTGCTGGCAGGCAAAGCTGATTGACGAGGTGTTGCAGTATGCGAAGTACTACAGTGACGAGATTGAGTTGAAGCAGAGAAAGTTGAAGGAGAAATCGATGGTGATGCAAATCAAGGCAGCACAGACAGGGATGCAGGGAGGTTTTCTACAGCAGATGGTGCAGCAGCCGCAGGGAAACAGCATGTTTCAGGCGCAAGTGAGAGGTAGAGGTCGAGGAGGTTTTGTGAACCGTAGTCTAGATTTGAACACTGTAGTAGTTCAAAACGATGCACAGGGAATGAAGAAGATGTTACCTTGTCATGCTTGCGGGGTCGATGGACACTGGAAGAGGGAGTGCCCAATGATGGTGCAGGATGGTGTTACTCAACAAATCAATGATGTCAGTGCATTTCAAAATATGAGAGGGCCACGTTTGAGAGGTCCAAATCCAAATTTTCAGAATAATGTGAATCAAATGCAGGGTTTCCAATCTATGCAGCAGGTGCAGATGCCACGTATACAGCCAATACAGTTAGACAAGTGCAACAGCAGGTTCCCATGGTACCTGGACAGCAAATGCAAGTGCCTTTAGCCCCAATGGAACAGCAACATGTGATGCTTCCTCAACAGGTCACAGGTCAAAGAATGAGTCAAAATCACACAGTGCAACAGTACCCATTGTGTGGTGATAATGGAATGAATGGTCGGATGAGAGTTCAGACGGTGAGGCATGTAGGCTTGCTGCGTCCTTAGAGGTAGATCAGAGAGGACCCTAGGTTCAGGGGGAGGTAATGGGTCACAAGGTTTCATTCTTGGTTGACATAGGAGCTACACACTCCACAGTCAGAAGCGCAGAGGTTCCGAAACTGCCCCTTTCGGGACGGACAGTTAAGGTAGTGGGAGTAGCAAACCAACTCCGACTAACCCGATCACAGATCCGGTTCAGGTTGAACTTGGCACTTTCCAAGGATTGCACAGATTTGTGGTTTGCGATTCAAACCCCGTATCCTTACTGGGAAGAGACTTATTGTGCAAGACGAGGTGTTCAATCACCTGTTCCAATGAGGGAATTGAAGTCCAGACAAACAGTGATGATGAAGGGGAGGAACAGGGTTCAGAGTCTGAAACGGAGACAACAGATGAGGAATATCCTCTGATTAACTTCTTTCCGATGTTCACGGTGGCTGATCTCCTGGCGGACTTACAGGGAACAGTTCAAGAAAAGGTGTGGGACTTGACAGGGAAAGAAGTAGGGTTGATAAAAGGAGTAGAGCCAGTCAAAGACAATGTGAAGCCTAATACTGCGTTCCCCCAGATACTGCAGTATCATATGGCGCAAGATGTCCTTATAAAGGTTCCGCAAATCATTGCAGATTTTGTGAAACAGGGAGTCCTAAAGGAGGTGTTGAGTAGTCTGTGTAACTCACCTCTAATGGGGTTGAGAAAGCCTTTTGAGAAGGTTTGGATTGTTCAAGATTTGAGGAAGATAAATGATATAGTGGTGAAATGTTGCCCAGTGGTGCCAAATCCAGCTGTGATTATGTTTCAAATTCCATGCGATGCAGAATGGTTCACAGTAATTGATCTGTCCCAAGCGTTCTTTTCTGTGCCTCTTCATGAGGACAGCCAATTTCTCTTCAGTTTTAAATTCTTGGACAAAGTCTACAGTTGGTGTCGAATTCCTCAAGGGTTTTCAGAGTCACCTTCCATATTCAATCAGATACTGAAGAAGAATTTGGAATTATTGGAACTGCCTTTCCAATCGACTCTAGTGCGGTACATTGATGATTTGCTGATCGCATCTAAAACAAGGGGCGAGTACAAGTACGATTCGATTGCCTTGCTGAATCACCTGGGAAAGAATGGGCACAAGGTGTCCCCGAAGAAATTGCAATATTGTCAGAGAGAGGTGAAGTATTTGGGTCATCAGATAGAGAAAGGGTCGAGGAAGTTATCCACAGAAAGAGTAACTGCAGTGTTACAGATGAATCCCCCAAAGATGCAGAGAGATGTCAGGATGTTTCTAGGAACGGTGGGTTACTGTCGCCAGTGGATCCCACATTTCTCAGTTATTTCTAAGCCATTGCAGAGGCTGACGATCAAGGAGAACCAGGACGCCATAGTTTTAGGAAAGAAGGAAATGAGAGTGTCCACTGAGTTAGGAGAGAGTATGTGTAGGGCTCCAGCTTTGGGTATGCCTGATTATATGAAGTATTTTGCTCTGTTTTGTCATGAACGTGATGCATGTTCTTTGTCTGTCTTGACACAGGTCCATGGAGGTGTAAACCGACCAGTAGCATATTTTTCAGCTACTTTGGACACAGTTGCAGTAGCCTTACCGGGTTGTCTGCGTGCAGTAGCAGCAGTTGGAGAGAGCCTCACACAGTGTGAAGGCATAGTAATGGGACATCGTCTAACAGTCATGGTCCCTCACTCAGTTGAATCCTCCTAACCCGAACAAAAACGCAGCACACGTCAAATGCAAGGTTGACAAAATATGAAACGATTATATTGAGGTCACCAAATGTAACGCTAAAGAGATGTACAGTGTTGAACCTGGCAACTTTGCTTCCAAGTGAAAATACTGAGGTTGAAAATATGGAAGATGTAGAACATGATTGTCTTGAGGTAACCGAAATGTGCACCAAACCAAGACCTGATATTAAAGATACCCAATTGGAAGAAAATGACCAAATTATCTTTGTCGATGGCTCATGTTTGAGAGACTCAGTAGGAGTGCTGAGAGTCGAATATGCTGTATGCATGATTTCTGGTATCCTGGAAGCGTCCTGGCTTCAAGGAGTGTATTCCGCTCAGGTAGCTGAACTGGTAGCTCTTACCAGAGCTTGCCACGTCTCTGCCCAGATGAGAGTGACTATCTATACTGATAGTCGATATGGATTTGAAATTGTTCATGATTTTGGCCAGCTATGGTCACAGAGGGACTATTTGACCTCTTCTGGCTCGCCAGTGAAAAATGGTGAAAGAATAAACGAGTTGTTGCACACGAGTCAGTTACCTCATGAAATTGCTGTCGTGAAATGCAGTGCACACCTGAAGTCACAAGACTTTGTTTCAATGGGAAATGGATATGCGGATCAAGTCGCAAGGTTTTGCACATTGAACTGTATATCGTTGAAGGATCAATGGGAATTGTTGCGTGAAAAAGAAAATGAGACATGTACAGGTTATGCATTGAGGGTGATTGACACGTTAGAAGAGCTGACATTGTTGCAGGGTCATGCCAGCAAAGATGACAAGCGTTCTTCGGTTAGAATGAAATGCGTACAAAGACCAGATGATTTGTGGGTTTCAGATGAAGGGAAAATGGTCTTGCCGAACAGTCTTTTGTCACAGTTTGCAGGGTTTTATCGTGGCCAAGCACACATTGGGAGGGATGCCATGATCAGGTTGTTCAAGATTGACAGGTTTAATCCAAAATTTAGACAAGCTGCAGAGGTAATATGCCATTGTTGTATCATCTGCCAACAGATGAACGTGGGGAAAGGGACAGTGGTGAATTTGAGGCACATTGGGAGAGCTGGAGGTCCATTTAGCAGAATGCAATTGGATTTAATTGAGATGCCTGTGTGTGGAGGGTTGAGATATGTGTTGGTGATTGTGTGTATCTTTAGTCATTGGATTGAAGCTTACCCTACACGCAGAAATAACAGTCTCAAAGTAGCAAAGTTTTTGCTTAGGGAATTGATACCGCGTTTAGGTTATCCGATCTCCTTAGAATCAGATAGGGGAAGTCACTTCAACAATGAGGTGGTTAGGTTACTGTGTGCAGCATTGAACATTGAGCAGAAGTTGCATTGTAGCTACCGCCCTGAAGCATCAGGACTAGTGGAACAGATGAATGGTACCTTGAAATCGAGAATGGCAAAAATGTGTGCAGCTACGAATTTGAAATGGCCTGACGCATTACCTTTAGTGTTAATGTCAATGAGAAATACACCTAACAAGAAGACAGAACTGTCTCTGCATGAGATTCTCATGGGTCGAGCTATGAGACTGCCCGCAGTGCCTGCAAATGCTCTTGTGAATATCACGGTTGATATGGTGTTGGACTACTGCAAGGGTCTGGCTGATGTGGTCTGCTCTTTTTCTCACCAGGTGGAAGCTACCACCCTGCCACCGATTCATGATCCAGGACACAACCTGAAAGCTGGTGACTGGGTTGTCATCAAGAAACACGTAAGGAAGACGTGTTTGGAGCCACATTGGAAGGGACCTTACCAAGTGATACTAACGACTACCACTGCTGTGAAGTGTGCAGGAGTTCCGAACTGAATCCATGCCTGTCACACGAAAAAGGTGACGTGTCTAACTGATGAGGAAGTTGAGTTGTTGAAAGTACCAACAACAGACAAGGAAGTCTCAGGGCCGGAGAGTGATCGAAGGGGAACTGAGACTGAAGGAGAGCCCGCTGAGGACGGCTTGGTCACTCCCGTAAGAGACAAAGGAGAAGAGATCCAGAGGGGTGACAGTGAGCCTATCTCAACTGGGGCGACAGGGGAGCCTAGTCAAGGAGAGGTTCTCCCAGAAGTAGACGATTATGAGAATGAGCCAGAGCACTTGACAGACCCAGAAAGCGAAGAAGTTGAGGTGGAAGAGACTCAGAGGGTCCAGACTCCTCCTGAGCAGGTTGCAGGTCCATCAAGCAAAAATACCCTAGAGCAAAGAGAGGAAGAAGGGTTGCCACAGGAAAGATCAATGACTAAAGAGTTACAGAAAGGAGACTAGTGGCCAGAGTTACAAGTGAAGAGGGGGAAAAGTGGTTGTCGAACATGCAACAGAGGAAGAGGTAGACACCACAGGAGAGAAGACCTAAGTGAAGGAGAGCTGCAAGGTGATCGCAAATTGAAAAGGAAGAGAGTAGCAAATAGAAGGTACGCAGGTCCTGAATGGGCGTATGCAACGACAGCTGAATGTCAACAGGAGTTCTTGGCATTCTGTTTTGATCGCGAAGTCCCAGGTCAATACTTTGGCACTTGAGTTTGGCGATAGGATCTGAAAAAGGATGTAAAGACTTGAGCTGCTATCAAACTTGATAAAAGAAACTGAGAAATTACTGGATGAGACTTTAAGAACCTGAGTTGACTTCTGAAAACCGATTTTGACAAGCTGCTAACCTGAATTGACAAAAGATCCTGGGAGTGAAATTGAAGCTGTAAATAATTGCGGAAAGAAGATTTGCTTGTTTTGACTTTTGCTGCAGGAGAGAATTACTAACCATTCCTTTGTTGTTGTTTTGAATTTGCTATTCTTCACTTTCTGATTCTTTACAGATCATGGCTAACATTAGGCAGGAGAATGTAGGGAGTAGGCGTTGTAAATGCTTGAGGGTTAGTTTAGGCATTGTGTGTGTGATATTCATTGTGGTTGTGAGTATGACACTAATGGATAAGAGTGGGACTAACAATGCTACAGTTCCTGAGACTACCACTGCACTAACAGCTTGGGAGAGGTTTGAGCTGGATGAGAGATATTTGCATGAGGGAACTAATGCAAAAGGGGAACTATCTACTAACGTTTTCTATCACTTGCTGATTGAGTATGTTGAGACAATGGAAGCAAAGGATTGCTTTGTGTGCACACAGATTCCTGTTTCGGTACAAGAGAGGGTTACCTATCATAGCTTGCCGTTAACTTATGGGATAAGTTGTAGTCTGCTACTAACAAGATTTTACAACCAAGAGGAGATCCAATATTTCTACTCTAATCATGATTTGGTGTTTTCATATGTACCTATAATAGAGGATTTGAGTGGGGTAGCTAGATACTATAGTATAAAGTTAGTTAAAGGATTCTTTGAGCCGACATTGACAATTAGTACATCTTATGCACATCGCAATCATTTGACATGCTTGCTTACACCTGTAGAGAAAAGCTTTTTAGATCACACGGAGGATAGAAGGAAGGCATTAAAGGGTAAATTAGAAAAAGGATAACTGCAGCGAGCTTTTGCTAGTAGTGAAAGTTATGGTGCAATTAGGGAACAAGGGAAGCTAGCTTTAGATGCATTACACATGGGGAAGCTTTGTATATCTAGGCCAAAATCATATTATGATAATGTGTTTGTGGGAATGAGTGAGTGTAAGCATGTGTTTTTGTTTTAGAGGAAATGGGCGTTCATGTTAAATGGACAGGATCCGGCGATCCCAGGGATTTATTATATATGTGGGCTTAATGCTTATTACCGTCTTCCAAAGGGATGGTATGGGACATGTTACTTGGGGATAGGTTTCCCAAAGATTTACCAACTTGACGATTTGAAAAGGTTTCCGAAATTGGCTGAATTACATCGTACTAGACAGAAGAGAGAAACTGCTGCTGGCGTAGTGGGAGACATATTTGGGGCGATAATTCCTTCAGTGGGAGTTCTCCTGAATTTCATAAACATTCGAAAGTTGTCTACTATTGTGGATAACATGCTGACAAATTTTTTGGGAGCTATACTCCTAATGGATACTGAACTTGCTGCGGAGAGGGCGATGACTCTTCAAAACAGGCTTGCTTTAGACATTCTTGTAGCGAAAAATGGCGGAGTTTGTAGGATGCTTAATGAGCGTCATTGTTGTGCATTGATACCAGATAATTGTAATGAGATTAGAAATATGCTTACTAACTTGACTAGGGATAGTACAAATTTGAAAGAACTGAAGGAACCTGGTGTTTGAGAAAAGGTTGGGAGGGGTTTTGCTTCCGTGGGGAATTGGACTAGCAACACTTGGCATGGGATATTGTCTAAAATAATACAAGGGATATTGATTGTTATAGCTTGCCTATTTGGATTATGGGTGGCATGTAAAATTAGCAAAAGGATAAAATTGAATAAGGCGAGAAAATATAAGAGAAGGTAAGAAAAAGAAAGGGAAAAATTGTTTAGGGAAAATTAAAGGGGAAGCCAATACGTGAAGAGATTGAAATGAAAGAGTCCTGATTAATGTAAAAATTAGTGGGGAAGGTTTTGTGTGATGACAAGTGTCATCAGAGGAGGGATTGTTGGAGTGTGTTTTTTTGTAATCAATATTAATACGAAAAGCTTGCAATATATTGTGTGATGAAGCCGCATAGAAAATGTATTAACATAGAAAATAATGTACGCGTTGAAATGTGCCCACGGGGAGTGGCTACCAAGGTATGCGAAGACTAATGAAAAGGCTTGTTAATTCCGAAATTAATATGCAATAATGTTTGAATTTGTATTAGTATATCACAGTTAGAGTTGTGTGTTAAGAGTTTGCTTTATTAAATCAGAGGGCCTTACCTTAGCAAGGGTTTGGGCCTAGCTGCCTGGCCTCATATTGAATTGTATTTTCTAACGTGTAATGTGCTGTTTTCCTGAAAGACACGAAGCTGTATTTTTCCAGGAGTTACGTGTGTGTAGCCGTAGTAAATTCTTTCTCATGAGAACCGGCTTGCTCAAGGCGACGTTCTTGCTAGATGCAACAATGTAATTTGTAACAGGTGCAAGGTTAACCGTATTAGGAGAAGACAATGAAGACACTGACTGGAGCGCAAAGTGTGACATTCTCTACCTGACATTCCAATCATTGAAGACGTCATTAACTTGGACCAATCCGCGACAAGGGAACTGCAAATTGTGGAAAGTTCTAGGAAGGTGCTTACTGAATTATTGGATAGAGATAATAATGCACCAAACTTCATCCAATGAGGAATTAGGGAATAGTTAGACAGTTTTGATTTAACGGCGTAACCCGAGGAAAACGGGGGACACTTCTTCTTCCACTTTAACGGGGACTCTTACCCTTGCCATTTGCCATTCCTTTGCTATGAGACTTTTGCTAGAGAACGTTTGCCAGTTGCCATGTTTTAGTTTAGTTGTCCAGTCACCTTAAACCATCCTCTACCCATTCTTTGCTTGATGCTAACTTCTCCTCTATCTGAGGGAAGTAATCCGTTCTGTAGCTATGCTATATTGAGACTCTGCCCCATCCTATCTCTGCTGATGGTGAATTGGCTGATGTCCTGAGGACGAAGACTGGCGCTATTTGCTGATCTGTTGGATTGGTAACTATCTGATGCAAATTGTAATTGTCTGTTTGCCTTTTCTTTCTAGGTACCAACTGCTATTTTGATAGAGGCCTTAGTTTAGATGTTTTCTAAATTCGTGTTCACTAAATGTTTTGCATGAAGCCCAACATGCTAATGCTAATTTGAGGTTAGTTAAGGCGTTCACTAATATTTTGTGCAAATAAACAAATGACTGAGTTCTTGCTTTGTTGATTCATGTACTAATGGGACTCTGCTTAAATCAATTCGTATAATGATGTGCCTAGATGCTAAATGAAATTAGTAGATGTACTGATTAAAATCGTGTTTTGATTATTGATTGGATTGTTTTGGCGTGGGTTTATTACTAAAGAGACTAACAGACATGATATTAGATTGTAACCAATAGGGAAATAAATATATTAACTTTGACTAAACTGGTGTGGTTATTTGTGACTGAGAAATCAATGGTGTGTTCAATTATTGATTCTTATTGAATGTTTATTGACTAGCGATTGTTGTAATTGATTGATTATTGATCTATTGATTGGCGATGACAAGAAAATATTTTGTACTGGGAAGTCTCTAAACGTGGTTCAAAGGTTTTTCGGCCTAAGCGCATTTCCTGGTAAGTTTACTTATCTAGGCTCTGACGCGCTAACACTAGTACTACATTCATTGTATTAGTCACAGTTTAATAGCCTTTTAATGGACTTAACTGAACTTTGGAACATAGCACTCACTGACCAGTTCGCTGTTTGTGGAAGTGCTTATTGCTTGATATGCACCTTAATTTTGTGCCTACTTGTTGCCTTTTGACTGTTGTCATGTAATTCGTTCTGGGAGCTCCCATGGGTCAGATTCAGCAAGCGTGCTATGCTTTGATTTCTTTCTAGGTGCGGGTGGCCGTATGAGTGCGTGTTAGCAGATATCACAACGTCCTTACTTTCTGTTTCTTTCTTTCCAGAGTTGTCAGATTCTTGACTACTGTGATGATGAGGAACCAGAATGCACCCCTCGAGCTCCATTACCTGCTAGGGCTTTGGGTGAGTGTCTTCTCTGGAGCTCAAGACTCCTCCTGTGGTTTTCCAGTTGCCCAGCAAGACAGGGCATAGGGCATGGCTTCTTATTCTGAGCCAATCCAAAATGGCAGGCGAGATTTCCAAATCTCGTGTGGCTTGCAAAGAAATATCTAGAAAGTCTCTCAAGGGGCAGAGTGAGTTTACTCAACTGCTTTCTGTTGTATTTGATGTGAATCTTGCCTAGTGATATCATATGACATGAAGGAGACCGTGTTCTTTCTAGTAAAGAACCCTTAATATTTGCAAGTTGGTGAGCAGTAATGTGTGTATGTTGGAGAGCATGTGAGCTCTGCCTGGTATGCCTGACATTCATGGTTGCCGTATAAGGTTATGTTATGTTATGAAAATTTATAGAGCGCATGGCTACCCAAAGGCCTCCTAGCGCTATGCAAAAATCTTCAAAAACACCGCCTTGGGGACAGAGATTAGAACAGCTATGTTTTTAATAGCCGCCGAAAAGAAAGTTTGTGGCTGGTTTGTCGTAGGGTCAGTGGTAAAGAATTCCACTGTTTGGCTCCAAGATAAGACATAGATAATTCTCCCCATTTAACCTTTTTTATTGAGGGAGTAACAGCTAGAGTCGCAGATGATGATCTAAGATGTCTGATGGGTTTATGAAAAGAGGCCAAAATTTGCAGAAGTGACGGGCCTTTGTCATGTAGGGGTCTATGAATATAACATAATGATTTGAATTTTATCCGTTGCTCCACAGGGAGCCAATGCAGAATCTATAGAGTTGATCTAACCGATTCATGCCTGGGTGTTTTGAAAAGAAGGCGGGCATCGGTATTCTGTCCCACCTGCAATTTCTTTTTGACATATTTTGGCGCACCAAGAAAAACAAAGTGTTCCCATTGTCCAGGCGAGAGATTATTAAGGCCTATATGATAAGTCTCTTTGCGACGAACGGGAGTATTTTAAAAATCCTTCTGAGAAGTCTGAATACGCCAAAACAAGAGGAGGATATTTTCTTCGCCTGATGATTCATGGTCAACCATGGATCAAACCTTACTCCAAGACACTTGGGGGGTCATTACAACCCTGGCGGACGGTGTTAAAGGTGCGGTAATACCGCAAACAGGCCGGCGGAGAAAAAAAGGGAATCATGGCCCTGGCGGAAACCGCCAACAAAGACAGCCACTTTAACACACCGCCCGCCACGGCGGTACAGACAAGCAGCGCGGCGGTCACCGCCAACAGACAGGCGGAAGACAATGTAACGCCCATAGTATCACAACCCGCCAATCCACCACCTTTTCCGGGGCGGATTCACCGTGGATAAAAACACAGCGGAAACAGTTTCTGCAATGTGAAAATGCTCACCTGAACACATCCCACGAGGAAGGAGGACACCATGGAGCCGGAATTACAAATCCTACCGGCCCTTGTATTCCTACTCATCTACGAAGACCAACGCCGGCGAAGACAACGGTGAGTACTGCACCTACGACATAGGGGAGGCAAAAGTCAGAGGGACACACACGCAACACTCCCACGCCCACCCCCACCCTCGCATATTACAACACACACACCTATACATTTAGAAACATCACAGTAATAACCCACACCCCCCCCGGAAGAATGCAAAGACAAAACGAAATCAGTTCAAACATTGTAATGTATCAATATACATGTCTCAAATATATACAGATATATTATAAAATCATTCAAAAGTATATACATTACGAGAGGTAGTGCAGATATGCACATATCAATGTCCGTGCACCACTAGTCCAAAAAAGCATGGGCGAGGCCCACACAAGATACCTGTCCACAAACAGAGAGAACAGAGAACACTGCCGGGGCATCAGAGAGAAATACAACAGGCACCTCAGGGGGAAGGGAAGCGGGGGCACCTCAGCCGGATGAGTGCAAAGCCAGATCCACGACGGGGCTCCATGCCCATTGACGTATCCTGGGGAGTACAAAGCCACAGTCTCTCAAGTCTCTACAGTGGGTGGGTTGCCCACTGTACCATCCTGGGGAGTACAAAGCCACAGTCTCTCACGTCTCTACAGTGGGTGGTTCGCCCACTGTTCCATCCTGGGGCGTGCAAAGCCACAGTCTCTCAAGTCTCTACAGTGGGTGGTTTGCCCACTGTTCCATCCTGGGAGTGCAAAGCCACAGTCTCTCAAGTCTCTACAGTGGGTGGTTTGCCCACTGGACCATCCTGGGGAGTGCAAAGCCACAGTCTCTCAAGTCTCTACAGTGGGTGGTTTGCCCACTGGACCATCCTGGGGAGTGCAAAGCCACAGTCTCTCAAGTAGATAACAGCCTCCACTGGTTCTGGAGGGGGACTGGTGCCCAGAGTGCTTCATCCTATGAAGAACAGACAGAGTGGATGGATCTCTCCACTGGTTCTGGAAGGGGACTGGTGCCCAGACTGGATTAGTCTCCCCGTGACAGTTCCTGTCCCGTCACTGTCCCAGCTGCACATGGGATAGCGATGCTTGATGTGGCAGTCTTTTCCTTCTTTAGCGATGCATGCCCTGTTCAGCGGTGCTTGCCCTGTTCAGCGGTGCATGCCCTGTTCAGCGGTGCTTTGCCATGGCGGTCTCTGGACTGTTCAGCGGTGCTTTGCCATGGCGGTCTCTGGGCTGTTCAGCGGTGCTTTGCCATGGCGGTTCTGGACTGTTCAGCAGTGCTTTGCCATGGTGGTTCTGGACTGTTCAGCGGTGCTTTGCCATGGCGGTCTCTGGACTGTTCAGCGGTGCTTTGCCATGGCGGTTCTGGACTGTTCAGCGGTGCTTTGCCATGGCGGTTCTGGACTGTTCAGCAGTGCTTTGCCATGGCGGTCTCTGGACTGTTCAGCGGTGCTTTGCCATGGCGGTCTCTGGACTGTTCAGCGGTGCTTTGCCATGGCGGTCTCTGGACTGGGCATTGGTGTGTGGCATGACGTTCTCTGGACAGGGCATTGGTGTGTGGCATGACGTTCTCTGGACTGGGCATTGGTGTGTGGCATGGCGGTCCCTCATTGCCCAGCGGGGCTGTGGCTGCCTGGGCCCTCCTGGGCAATGACTCTGGCGGTGGTCTCCTGACCAGTGACGATACTTGGGCCCTCCTGGGCACTGACTACGGCTGTGGTCTCCTGACCAATGATGATACTTGGGCCCTCCTGGGCACTGATTCCGGCGGTGGCGGTGGTGGCAGTGGTCTCCTGACCAGTGACGATACTTGGGCCCTCCTGGGCACTGACTCCGGCGGTGGTCTCCTGACCAGTGACGATACTTGGGCCCTCCTGGGCACTGACTCCGGCGGTGGCGGTGGTCTCCTGACCAGTGACGATACTTGGGCCCTCCTGGGCACTGACTCCGGCGGTGACGGTGGTCTCCTGACCAGTGACGATACTTGGGCCCTCCTGGGCACTGACTCCGGCGGTGACGGTGGTCTCCTGACCAGTGACGATACTTGGGCCCTCCTGGGCACTGACTCTGGCGGTGGTCTCCTGACCAGTGACGATACTTGGGCCCTCCTGGGCAATGACTCAGGCGGTGGTCTCCTGACCAGTGACGATACTTGGGCCCTCCTGGGCAATGACTCTGGCGGTGGTCTCCTGACCAGTGACGACGGTGCTGGTGGTGGCGTCCTGGCCGCAGGGAAGGATGCCGCCCTTCTCCGCCGTGATGCTCACACCAGGCTGTGCAGACTTCTTCTGGCCCTTCCCCACCTTTGGAGGAGTCACAGCTGACTCTGCAATCCCCCTGGGGCCCCTGTGAGTTGTTTTGCCTCCAGGAGTCTTCACACGGTCCCGTCGGCCACTTTCCAACTTCAGAGCCTTTACAGGGGGTGGACTGGCAGTGCCTTGGCTCTGTGTCACACTGCCTGCCCTGGTGGCCGGTGCACTCCAAATACCTTGAACACGCACCACTGGTACTGGGGGCTTTTTGGCTGAGGCGCTACGACGGGACTGATGAATTGGAGGGGTGGGGGCAAAAAGGTCAACTTTGCAGAGGGACAGTTTCTGACGAAGACTGGGATGGGTAGCTGGAGGAGGTCTGGGAGTGGAGGAAGAGGAGGTGGTTGTAGGAGGTGTCACTTTTGGTGTTTTGGGTGCAGGTGCAGGTACTGGGTGCTGTCGTGAGGTGGATGGATGTTGGGTGTGTGGGTGCCTGCGTTTGTGTACTTTGGGAGGGGGCGTCACAGACACACTGGGAGAGGACACTGGGTGAGAGAGCATGGGTGAAAGCTGAGGGGCTGCTGGGAGGGCGGTGCTGGTAGGGGAGGTGGCGGCTGTACCTGTAGAAGTGGGGCGCACAGATGGTGCCACCACCACAAGGGAGCTCCCATCGGCGGACGAGTCCGTGTCGCTGGTTGGTGATCCGGTGGCTGACATGAAGCTCCCCTCGCCCTCCGTCCCACTGGTGCATTCTGAGTCCGTGGTGTGGCCCTCCATGGCCATGTGGGATGCAGCTCCCTCGTGCTCCGGTGCCACTGTACCTCCGCCTGATGATGCTGATGCACAAAAGAACAGGGAGAGCACAAAAAGGGGGGGGGAGACAGAAGAAAGACAGGTTGAGTGCATGGCATACCACTACCGTTGGCGGACAATACAGACACAGCAGCCCCCTGCACTACGCCGTGCTCCTGGCCTCTACAGATGCAATTTCTGGGATCTGGCCTACATGGCTATGGTGGACATCTGCACACATGGATGCCACAGGGGCATGTATACCTGTACTTGGCACTCTACTGCGGTGGGGTAGAGTGCCACATGGCCTGCATTACGGAGGGGCCTAGCCTACGTATTTCTGCCTGGCCTAGGTACACCCACAGCCCTCCTCCCTCAGCCAGCCCCTCCACTGCGCGCAAGTACCCAGAATGAGGTTGTACTCACCCCCTTGTCTCTGCTGTGATGCCCTCAAGCGCCCATCCACCTCCGGGTTGGCCACCGCCAGGATCCTGAACATCAGGGGGGTCATGGTGCGACGGGCACCCCTTCCACATTGGGAGGCCATCCCCAGCTGAGCCTCCGCCGTCTTCTTGCTCCAGCGGCGAATGTCCTCCCATCTTTTCCGGCAGTGGGTGCCCCGTCTCTGGTGGACCCCCAGGGTCCGGACGTCCTTGGCGATGGCACGCCAAATGTCCTTCTTCTGGTGGGCGCTGACCTACATGACGTGCACAAGGGAAGAAGAGAAGTCATTACCAACAGCACCGTCGATGTGAGTGTCCCCCTCCCTACCCTAGCCATGTGGCACATTCATTCACATGCATTAATGTTCCCTGAACTTTGCCCCCCTCCCTCTTACAACCAGCCCTCTCCACCCAGGCCTAGCCCATACAACGTGCTACCTGTGTACTAACCTGTTGGTCTGGAGGACCGTAGAGTAGCGTGTACTGGGGGAGGACCCGGTCTACTAGTTTCTCCAACTCCTGAGCAGTGAAGGCAGGGACCCTTTCCCCAGTAGCAGCAGCCATCGTCGCTTCCAGACCAAGGTCACAGCAGCACTTGCAGTGTAGGTCCTCTCCTGTCGAAGATCAGGTATCTAGTGATTGAACAGATAGAAAATGGCGGTGACGTCCACGGCGGTGATGTCCGCGGCGGTGCGTATCATCACCGGCGGCGCACTTGTTCATTGGCTCCTGGGACCCATAGGGTCCAATGTTAACCAATGCAGCATTGAGCCGCGGTCTACGACCGCCTACCGCGACGGTGTGCAACGGCAACGCAGTTACCCCACAATCCCATTGTCCCAGTTTAGAGGTCAGACAGCCGCCATTTCAGGGGCCCACATGGCTTCATTTACTTCTGCGTCACACATAGCTAGGCCTACACTCAACACACATACAGGAAGGGTTTTGTGTTTGGTGTCGTGTTCTGTGTAACTGTGGGTACATACCTGGAAAAAAGTTGACTCTGTGGTCGCTGTTGTCCTTCCTAGGCACCGTCATTTGGGACAATTGAGAAGATGGCGGAATCCTCCGGTGTACCGACCGCTGGTAGACCTGTTGACAATGGAGGAGCGACATTTAATCGTCACCTACAGGTTTGACCGTGCCACTATCCAGGAACTATGTACCCAGTTGGACTCAGACCTGATGTCACCAATCTGCCATCCCACTGGAATCCCCCCTGACGTGCAGGTGCTGTCAGTGCTCCATTTCCTTGCAAGTGGCTCTTTTCAGACAACAGTGGCCATGGCATCAGGGATGTCCCAGCCTATGTTTTCCAACGTGCTGTCCAGAGTGTTGTCTGCCCTGCTGAAACACGTAAGGAGATACATCATTTTCCCTGAGGTGGAAGATTTGGCTACAGTGAAAGGTGACTTCTATGCCCTTGGACATATCCCCAACATCATAGGTGCTATTGATGGCACCCATGTAGCTCTGGTCCCCCCCACAGGAGTGAACAGGTGTACAGGAACCAGAAGAGTTATCATTCTATGAATGTACAGATGGTATGTTTGGCAGACCAGTACATCTCTCAGGTAAATGCTATGTTTCCTGGCTAAGTGCATGACGCCTACATCCTGCGGAATAGCAGCATCCCTGATATGATGGGTCAACTCCAGAGGCACTGTGTGTGGCTCTTAGGAGACTCTGGTTATTAACCCCAGTGAGGAATCCCAGGACCAGGGCAGAGAAACGGTACAATGAGGCCCATGGGCAGACTAGGAGGGTGATCGAACGCACCTTCGGCCTCCTGAAGGCCAGGTTCAGGTGCCTCCATATGACAGGTGGTTCCCTATTCTACTCACCGAAGAAGGTGTGCCAGATCATCATCGCCTGATCTATGCTTCACAATCTTGCATTGCAACGCTAGGTGCCTTTTCTGCAGGAGGATGGTCCAGATGACGGTGTTGTGGCAGCTGTGGAGCCTGTGGACAGTGATGAGGAGGAAGCTGAGGAAGAAGACAACAACAGGGAGTCAGTCATACAGCAATATTTCCAGTGACACACAGGTGAGAACATTTTCATTTTAACCATTACATTCACTGTCACACGTCTTCCTCTATCCTTTGTGTAATTTCATAGGATTATTTGGTCACTGAGTTGTTCCTTTCCATTACGGTTTCACAGGTGCTTACCAACGTGTGTCATCTGCATGCATCCTTCAAGGACTTGTGATGTGTGACATAAGTATGTTGCCTTTACAACTAGAAACGCATTTTGACACTGTCATTGATAATACATTTTACCAAATCATAGACTGACTCAACATTGTTTTGTGGTTTAAGGGTGTTTATTTAAGTGCTCAAAAATGGAGGGGGGTTGTAAAATGGTGAGGGGTGATGGTGGAGGAATGTCAATGGCAGAATCCAGTCTATTAGTCTCACAGGTGCACTGCCCATATGGGCATAGGAAGTGGAGCTGGGGCAGTTTAAGTATGGACAGGGTATCAAAGTGGGACAGTGGGAGGACAATCAGGGTGGTCTCATTTACTGGCGGGGGTCTTGCCATCTTGCTCTGTCCTGTTCCTGGATCTCAGGGTCCGCTTGCGTGGTGGTTGTCCGTCTGCAGGGGGTGGGGTGCTGGTGTGGTGGTCCTGTGGCGGGGCGTCCTGTCCAATAGCGCCGGCGGAGGTGGTGGGCAGTTCATCGTCCATGCTGATGTCAGGGGCCCCTTGGAGTGCCACAGTGTCCCTCAAGGTCTGCTGTATGTCCTTCAGCACCCCTATGATGGTGCCCAAGGCGGAGCTGATGGTCCTGAGCTCCTCCCTGAACCCCAAATACTGGTCCTCCTGCAGGCACTGGGTCTCCTGAAACTTGACCAGGACCGTCGCCATAGTCTCCTGGGAGTGGTGGTATGCTCCCATGATGAAGGAGAGGGCCTCGTGGAGAGTGGGTTCCCTTGGCCTGTCCGCCCCCTGTCACACAGCAGCCCTCCCAGTTCCCCTGTGTTCCTGTGCCTCCGTCCCCTGGACCGTGTGCCCACTACCACTGCCCCCAGGTCCCTGTTGTTGTTGGGGTGGTGGGTTATCCTGGGTTCCCTGTAGTGGTGGACACACAGCTGATTGACCTGTCCTGGGTACGGAGGTTTGGGCCCGCTGGGTGGGTGCTGTGCTGGTGTTACCAGAGGGTGGAAGGTCAGTGTTGGGCTGTGCCTGTGCAAGGGAAACCGACTGTCCCGAGGCCCACGATGGTCCGGGCTGGTCATCAGGATCCAGTAGGGCAGAGCTGCTATCATCACTGTGGGCCTCTTCTGTGGGTGGAGTGGAGTTGTCTGGACCCTCCGGTGTGGTGACGGTCCTTCGTGATCCTGCAGGGGCATAAGAGCATGATTATTGCATGTCTGTGTGTCATGGTGTGCAATGGGTGGGTGTGCGTGTACTCCAGTGCAAGCATTCCTGTTTGGGGGCTTGTGTGATGATGGTTAGGGGTTATTATGGGTATGTGCAGTGACCATGCTTTAGTGATGGGTCTCCATGCTTAGTTGTGTCATGCAGGGCTTGGTGTTCGGATGTGTGGTTTGTGTTCTTAATACATTAGTGAGGAGTTTGGGTGATAGGGGAGGGGGTGAGGGTGGGGGTGTGTGATAGCATGCAGGTAGGGTGGGGTATTTGATAGTTAAGATTTGACTTACCAGTGTCCATTCCTCCACCGACTCCTCCGAGGCCCTCTGGATGCATGATGGTCAAGACTTGCTCCTCCCATGTTGTTAGTTGTGGGGGAGGAGGTAGGGGTCCGCCGGCAGTCCGCTGAACCGCGATGTTGTGCCTGGAGACCGCTGAACGCACCTTCCCCCGTAGGTCATTCCACCTCTTCCTGATGTCCTCCCGATTTCTTGGATGCTGTCCCACAGCGTTGACCCTGTCCACTATTCTGCGCCATAGCTCCATCTTCCTGGCTATGGATGTGTGCTGCACCTGTGAGCCAAATAGCTGTGGCTCTACCCGTAGGATTTCCTTCACCATGACCCGGAGCTCCTCCTCGGAAAAGCGGGGGTGTCTTTGGCGTGACATAGGGTGGTGTGTGTGATGTGTGGGGAGGTGTCAGTGTTGATGTGTGTGGTGATGTGTAGTTGTGTGTGGTGTTTTGTGCGTGGATGTTGTGTGGGTGATGGTGTTGTGTGCCTCTGTGTGGTGGGATTGTCTATTCTGTGCTGTCTCTCTGGCCTTCGTGACTAATTTATGGTCGTAGGTGTTTGTGGGTGATGTGGGTGTGTGTTTTATATTGTGTTGGGTGTGTGGGAGTGGTGTTTGTATGTGTATCAGGTGTGTGTATTTGGAATTGTCCAATGTGGCGGGGTTTAGGAGATGTGTGTGTATTTTGAGTGCGGAGGTGTGTACCGCCAATGGAGTACCGCGGTTGAAAGACCGCCGCGTGGATTCGTGGGTGGTAATAGCATGGCCGTGTTTCTGTTGGCGTGGAGGTTTTGTTTTCGCCAGTTTATCACTGACCTTTGGTGTGGCAGACTTGTGTGGGTGTCTGGATTTCGGCAGATTCCGAGATGTGTGTCATAATAGCTATGGCGGAATTCCGCAGCCGCGGCGGTGTATTGGCGGTCTTCTGCACGGCGGTAAGCGGCTTTTACCGCCAATGTTGTAATGACCCCCTTGATGTTTTCCTTGGGCAAGGGTAAATCTCCTGGTGATTGTAAAACAGGGGAGATTAGGTTTGGTTTAGCCTGATGACCCAAGATCATAACCTCTGTCTTGTCTCCATTCAACTTGAGTCTACAGTCAGACATCCATTTGGATACCACCTGTAAACAAGGGGTGAGTAGAGAGTCAATGGAATTCTGATCGGTGGAGAAGGATACCACTAGCTGGGTGTCATCTGTGTATAAAACTAAGGAGAGGCCTTAGGGTTCCACTACTTTTGCCAGTGGTGACATGTAGATATTAAATAGTGTAGGGCTAAGAGAAGAGCCTTGAGGCACTCTCCAGTTGCTCTTGAAACCGCTAGAATAGAAGGAACGGTTTAATATTTGAAATTATCTTGCTCCTAAAAACGAAGTAAACCAATTTAGGGCATTCCCTATGACTCTGCTTTCCCCCATTCTTTCGAGTAGGATGTTGTGATCAACAGTATCGAAGGCGGCGTTGAGGTCAAGAAGCACAATTGCTGATACCAAACCCTGATCCACACGTTTCCTGACTTCTTATGTAACGCCAATGAGAGCGGATTTCGTATTGTGTAATGGTCTAAAGTCCATCAGAGAAGGATGAATAATGTTATTATCCTCCAGAAAGATAGAGAGATGAGTGTTCACATGTTTTTCAAGTATCTTAACGAGGGCTGCCAACATAGAGATGGGTCTATAGTTGGTAGGTATGAATGGATCTAGGTTGGGTTTCTTAAGCAACGGTTTCACAATTGCATGTTTCCATTGTGGAGGGATGGTGCTAGCTGACAACGATATATTCAGCAAATCAGTTACCGCAGGGACTGTTATTAAAGCCCCTTGTCCTAAGATTGATGGGGGAGCCGTATCCAAGGGAGGCCATGATTTAAGAGTGATCAATAGTGTTGAGTCCGTTTCAAGAGAGAGAGAGGAGGAATCTGTGTAAACCCCACTGAACCATTGAGGCATTGCTCGCCTGCAGCTTGAGGACTGTGAGTACCTGTCGAAAAGGCTGAATAAATGTCTAAAACAAAATTCTGGAAAAATGAAGCTAGGTCATTACTGTGTTTATGAGACCTACATTGCTTCTTCGCCATGCCCGAACTGAGGAGCCCCAAGTGTTTCCTAAACATGAGGAAAAAGGAGAAAGTGAAACCCTAGGAAACTTAGGATGTATAATAAATGTAGAAAAGTCAGATTTGATACCATCAAGAAAAAAATACTTTTTGGTGTGCCTTGTGGACTCAGACAAAGGCATGTTGATGCTTTCAGACTCAGTTCACAACAATAAGGAAGACAACTGAGGGCGACGTTTGCTCAACCTTAGATTTCCCTCAGACAGCTACCAAGGTTGGTGGACCTGCTGTCATTATTCATTCAAGCACTCTTTCCAAGGCCACTTTACTTCAGCTCATTACAGCGGTTAAAGTTAAAACATTTAAAAAGGGCTTACGTTATTCACATAAGGTTCCTTTAGATACAGAAGCAAGAGCAGAAGTGATTTGGTGATTAAGCCATATAGTTGCTTGGAATTGACAGGCATTCTTCCCTACATACCAAGGCCTAATATTAGATTCAGGTGCACATAGCTGGGGTTGGAGGGCCAGGTATGGCACCTTCTCGACGGAAGAAAGATGAATAGGAATAAATTGTTTGCAGCTTCTTGTAGGCTCCTTTGCAGTACAGAGACTAGTAAGGGGCAAGATAAAGTGTACAGTTCTCCTTCACATGGACAATCTGACTATGGTCATGTATATCAACAAGTTGGGGGAACAAAGTCAAAACCACTATTAAATCAGCCAAGGTGCTATGGCAGTTTTGTCTCAAACAGGGGATGTCATTGTTAGCAGATTATCTTCTGGGACCATCCAACATGGTGGCCAACTGGTATTTGAAGAACCTCATTGACAGTAGCGGGTGGAGTTATGATTGGCAAGTTTTCAGAACTTTTTGACAAAAAGTGGGGACCATTCCAAATAGATATGTTTGCTTCCTGACCGATGGTTCAGCAGAATCATTTTTTCAAAAGGAGACTGAATCCAGAAGCTTTAGCGGCAGATGCTTTTCTCCAAGACTGGTCTGGGGGGAATCAACTTGTCAAGACCTCCAGGTCTCTAATTCTGATAAGCTGACAGTCAGTAAAGGTGATGATGGCAATGACATTCTGTTATGTCAGAGCTATTTGTGGATTGTCCTGTCCAGCTTCTGTCGTCCCACTGATTCTGATGAACCGTTACGGTCAGAATCACAGTCTGTCCTGCAGGGCTAGCTGAGCCTAGTAGCATGAACCCATTCATGATGTTCACAGTGGTGCTAGGACTTTTGGAAACTTCTTCAGGGTACATCGGAGGCTCATCTGCTCACGGCACAGTTAAGGCCTACAGTTCAGCCTAGAAAGTAGCTAGAATGGCGTATTGATCCTGTTTAATCAGATGTCACAGGAGTGTTAAATTTCTGAGTTCCCTTAGCAGCTGGAAAGAAAAGGTTGTACAAGACAATAAATGGTTATAGATCAGCAGTATCAGCAGGTCACCAGAAGGTTGATGGGAAACCAGGTTTTGGAACAACCATTGGTGTGTAGATTACTGAAGAGAATAAGGTACCGGAATCTCCCCTAGCCTATCACTCGACTATGTAGGATGTTAACTTGATTTTGCAGTTGTTAGTCATAGGTTCACAATGAATATTTATCATTTAAATTACAGTCAGCTAAGTTGGTAACATTGTTGTGTCTCATATCCTGTGAGAGGGTATCAGATGTCAGAGCTTTAAATGTTTCAGGAATGCATTTTTCTCCTAATGGTGTTCATTTTAATATTACAAGCCATATCATGAATGCCTCCACTTATGTGGAATATCCAAATTTCCCCTTGCACCTCTAATTAAGTGTGGTGAGATTCCTCAAGTAGTATGTGCATGTGACTAAAGAAAGGGGAACATCTGCAATTATTATTAGCATTGTGGAAGTCATTGAGTCCAGTAACATCAACCATGCTAAGTAGATGGGTGAAAGGGGTAATGGCTTTGGCAGAAGTGGGTACAAGTCATTTTGGGGCACATTCATCCAGGGGCGCTATGTCCTTTAAAACATTCTGGGATGACACTAGGCTAAAATGCATTTTAAAGTCTGCAGATTGTTTTAGGTTATCAAAGTTTAATACCTTTTACTGAAAGACTTTTGAGCATGCAGCAATGATGACTGTGAATATGCTTTGAATGTGCATAATACGAGCCTCCAGTTTTGTAATAAAACTGCAGATTCCCCAAGCCAGTTGGTAAAGGAGAGTCCTGATTTAAAGATAAAGAAGGCGAGTATTTACCCACCACTGCAGACTACCCACCCAGGCAATGATGAGTAATGAGGGTCCTTTGATTACTCCTAGTACTGGGCTCGACCAACCAGGCAACAATTTGAGATGTCAGTGTCTGGATTACATGGAGAAAGGTGCTTCCTCGGAATGGAACAAATGTTCATGCAAAAAGGAGCCAATGACAAGAGAAATTAATGGGGCTGTTGCTTGGCTCCCTTATGTTATTTTTTTGCTATTTCATTTCACACGTTTTATTAAATTTATGAGCACATCAAGAAAGAGGGAATTACATGCGGACTACCCTATTTACACTATAGCCTAATTGTGTCCTCAGTTGTCATATCTGCGTTGCAGCAGCGATGCATCAAAAGCCAACTTCAGCTAAGCGCCACTTCTTGGGCGGAATTGTTACAGCAAAGTTCCCACAGATGCATCAGGATTTCTGACGTGGCTCGGATCCTTGCACCATGGTGCCCAATATTGTAGAAATGACACATCCATCGCGTCATAACAGATTCCTGCACATTGCAAATAATTTTGGTGCATCGCTGCTGCAACGCAGCAATGCGTCATACCTTGTAAATATGGGCCAGAGTGTGGGGCACACTTACTGTCATTTCACGCAATGCAGCACAGCAAGAGAACTTGCTGTGCTGTGCTGTGTGAAAGGGATAGAGCAGAAATGCTCCATATTTATAAAGATATAGATATAGAGCAGTTCTGCTCTCTGCTTCCTTGGCGCACTGCTTGCCGACTAGTGCCAATGTAGGCACTCTTGTGCCATAGTGCAAAGGTGCCTCGTTACAGGCTGGATTGTTTTTGTGAAGGAAGGCATAACTTTCTGCACAAAAGCAATCCAAAGAGGAAATAACAAGGAGAAGTAAAGATTGTTCTCCTCACTACATCATCATATGGGAGGAGTACCAATGTGACGCAACCCAAGATTTAAAATTCTTTGTAAACTGGGGATTGTCTCAGATCCATGGATGGATTCACAGGAACATCCATGCTCCACCCATTAAACCCCTACCAGTTCCAAATGTAACGTAATAAAGTGCATGCCTCTGCGTTGCGTTACACTTTTTTACAAAGCCACACAAGGTGGTGCAAATCGCCCCTTCTGTGGCTTTGAAAATGTTTCTGAAGCTTGTGCGCCGGCCTTGTGTTTCCTTATGCACCGCAGTGAGACAATGCAAAGGCTTAGTAAATCTTAGCCTCTGTTGCAGACCATCACTACTCAGCTTTTTAAGCAATGATGTGAAATGCTGCAGATTTAATTTGCAATCGTCTGTTTATAAACCAGCTGCCAGTAAGTATTGGGAAAAAACCCTGTCAGTGGTGGCTTTATACTCCCCGGTGAAGCAGGAGTTTGAGTCAGCAGTGTCTTGTTGACTTTCGTACGCCCAGCCCAACCAACAGAGAGCTAATTCCCAAGGGTGTTATCCAAAAATACAGAAGAGACACTCCGCTCTTTTTATTATAGATTCCGTGCCTACCAGGTCTTGGTGACGACGACATTATTTACCATTTTGTTTTAGAAAATTAACTCCAAATTCAATCCTGGAGCAGATCTAATGATAGCTTAATTCACCACGCGTGGCTGTGCAATCCTTACTACCGCCGCACCCATATAAAACACAATCGCTGTGTTCCCCTAGTACTGACTAATTCCTTAATTAATACTCTGCCATGGATCCACCCCCGCAGGCGGCTGCTTACGTGAACACGTGCTGGGTGGTGCGTCATAAGACATGGCCCCCTATCAAAAGCATAACTCAACCACAAGCAGCCTTGAAAACCTGTTTCCCTGCTTTCTTTCAACAGAACTTTCCCAATCAAGAAACCTTCGTTTTGTGGGGACAGTTTCTGTTCAGCTGGATAAGAAACTACAATCATAGTGACCAATGATATTAAAAAAACACCAGGCTCACATTACAAATGTCTGTGACAGCCACCCATCATCCAGTCATGTGCTCACAAGGACATTGAGGCCATATTTATACTTTTTGACGCAAACCTGCACTAGAGCAGGTTTGCGTCAAAAAGTGTAACAACGGCTACCGCCATTCCAACGTGCCAGCCGGGCGTCATATTTAAGGAATGACGGTAGCCAGCACTGCGCCATGGTTAGCGTTAAAATAAATGACGCTAGCTGGGCAGCAGAGGCGTAGGGAAGACTGGGGGTTGTGCATCAAAGAATGGAGCAAGTCAGGTTAGAGACACACAAACACCATGGAAATGATACCTGTCATAGCAAAGACAGGAGTCATGCCCCCCTACCCTTCTGTCCCCTGGGCATGGCCATTGGGCACAGTGGCATGTAGGGGGGCCCAAGTAGGCCCCCCTATCCCACTTAAAAAAAAAATACTTACCTCTACTTACCTGTATTACCGTAGATGGGTCCCCCCATCCATGGGTGTCCTCCAGGGGTGGGTGAGGGTGGCAGGGGGTGTTCCTGGGTGCAGGGAAGGGCACCTGTGGACTGCTTCCATGGTCCGAGACATAGAAATGAGCCCGCAGGTCCCCTAACGCCTGCCCTGACCCAGGCGTTAAAAAATGACTCTACACAGGCTTAGAGCCATTTTTTAAGGCCCTCCTCCTCCCGTGCGTCATTTTTTCATGGGAGTATAAATAAGGCGCAAATGCCTTAGAGTCATATATTTGCCCGGGAACACCTACCTTGCATCTCATTAACGCAAGGTAGGTTTCCACTGTAAAAAAATGACTCTAACTCCATAAATTTGGCGCTAGACGAGTCTAGCGCTAAAGTATAAATATGGAGTTAGATTTGCGCTGGATTTGCGTTAAAAGAAATGACACAAATCCGGCGCAAACAGTATAAATATGCCCCAAAGTCACTCTCAGGCCCCATTATACTGATACTTTGTGACAGGTTTGCATTACTTGTGTTACTCCAGCACACCTACAAAGAAGGTAAAGTGTTAAAAGATAGTTTTTGTACTGGAATCTGCCCTTCCAGTACAAAAACTAATCCTTTCAGAACACGCACACTGTTGCACTATGACACAAGGGTGTGCACATGGCAGCCTAAAGTGTGCCCACACAGGGAGAGAGAAAAAGGCATCATAGTTTCGTAGAGATGGCACCAGTGGCGGCTGACACAAATTAAAAGTGGTGGGGCAGGTGGAGAGGGTACGGGGGAGCGAAGCGGGGGCAGTTAAAAATGGAAAAAAATAAAACACTTACCTGGTGCTGCCAGCTGCATCGCAATCCTCTGTTTCCTGGTCCCAGCAGTCCCTGGAGCAGCATCAGAGACTCCCTGTGCAATGCTCTCATGCGCTTACCAAGCATGACAGCACTGCGGGAATTGGCCTAAGCAGATTGGTTTACCACTCGCTCAGGCGCAGTGAGTCTGTGCTGTTTTTCCAACCCCACTTTGCAATACAGCTGGGTTGGCGAAACCTAACTGCGCATGTCTGTTTGGCTGGCCTAAAACTGCCGGCTAAGCTGACTTGTGCACTTAAGTGTACACCACTATGCCACTCCTCCTCCCCCATGGCCCCACCCCTCCCTGCACACGCTGGCTTAGCTAGCAGCTGAACAATAAAACAATAATAAAATATTGTTTTATTTTTAAGCTGCTGGCTCTGAGCCAGTGGGGCGATGCTCCTCCGCCATTATGGAGGAGCCGCCTCTGGATGGCACTTATCTGTGCCCTCCCTTGCACGCCACCCAACACAGCAACTTTAGCTGTTGGGTTACATTGCATCACTTTTTCATAAATGTAGGCCCAGGCGTCTTACATCCCTACAGAGACCTCCTCTTTTAGGCACATGAAAAAACCCCTGTAGCTTCAACCTACCGCAGGCCTAGTTTTACATCTACAACAGATCAGTCCATCAGTCCCACTATATCAACTCACTTGCATTCTTCACAACTACACAACAGCTGTATTGCTCAGCTCCATGGTCCTGGAGGTGTAAAATCCACTGCCCTCTTCATCAGTGTTTTGGCAACTTTTAGAAAATTGCTTCTATTACTTTTCTTTGCCACCATTTCCACCCTGATTGAACTGTTGGTGGTCTGAGGTATTCTGCCTCTATTGTCATCCATGGCTAACATTGAATTCTCCGAGCTCAGGTTAATAAACTAGGTCTTAATCATTGTTCTTGTCAGTCCACAAAACAATTAATCCCACAAGTGCTCCCTTGCAATCCAGTTCAACATATTTTTATGTTCTCACATTGGTGTTTTAGTCCAATCGTTCATTGACTTTAGTTCAGACTCCATCCAAGTTTCCCAGGTTTCGTGAGGTTTTTTGAATTCCTTAAGTAACTTTCAGATTTAAATCAGAAATATCTTAATGAATGTGTAGTATTGTGGTTCTAGGGGGACACGTTTTCTGCCTGTACAGTGTTAGATTGGCTTACAGTGTCATACATTTTAAGATCGCCTTTGTAAACTTTAATAAAAAATATTTTCAGTAAGGCATAACAAGTATCTTTTAATTAAGTAATCGAAGATATTAGACTTGACTATCAGTAGAAACAGATATATAGATCAATATCCAATACTGGAGGTAAAAGGAGAGCTTCACCTACAGGGTGAGTGTAACAAACCACCATAGGAGGGATTGCCAAAAGGATGCTACAGCTGGAAAGGAGGATCAGCAGGGCTCACCAGGATGAGGTCAGCTAAACGAGCTTCGGGGAAACTGAAGCAAAGGCTCAAATCAACAAAGGTGAGATGCAGGGTAGAATTAGGTCTAACTGGGATGAAGGTAACAGAACCCAGCAAGGAACTCAGTTGCTGAACACTGGGCAGTTCTTCAGCCTGCCTTCTATGCTTTACTGGGCGAGTCTTGACTGGGACGTTTATGGCTTTGGGAAGCACCTCTATCTTGGTTTGGCTGGAAGTGGATTGCCTTGTATACAGACATTGCCATCTTGGTACAGGTGAGTCTGACATTGGTGTCTTCACGCAAGTAGCAATTCAAATCTCCAACTACACTTAAGAATCCACAAACACCAAGCTCCCCTATCGTAGTTGAAGGCATCTTGCGACACAAGAATTTCACACTGATGAAGATGCCCATTTTACGGTCTCCAACGTTGTGGTGAGAATCTAGATAAGTTCTGACAATTTGTTGACTAAGATTGGCCCTTATCTAAGTTGCCGGAACCGTTCAAGCAAGGTCAAAGCCATTACATTTGGTCTGTTCCATTCTCTGAGCAGACCACCACTATCTCAAACTCATTGCCACAGGAAATACAGTCTGCCTCTCACTCATTATCGTCAGGAAAAAGGTGAAGGACTGTTTGTTTATTTAGGTGTGTTTTCAGGTGCCAGCTCCAAGTGTTCCCATCAGGATAGTGGACTTTAAAAACATAGTTAGTCAATAAACATCATCAACTCTACAACTCACAATACTGTTGTACTGATTAATTCAATCACTATGAACTGTACCAATGATATAACTACCTACTATCTTTTTGGAAGATGGATCTTTGGGTTTTCCCAAGCTTTAACTTCCACGGGTGACACTGTCACTGCCATCAAAAGGGGCTCTTCTGGGCATCAATGTGTTTTCTCTTTATGTCCTCAGCATGATCTTGGGTCATGTTTTTATTCTTCCAGGGACATTCACATCTTTCTTTGCTTGCTGCTTGCACATAAGCCTATTGCTGCTACAGCTCCTTTCCTCCAGATTCAGCATCCTCAAGGCCAGTTCAGTGATAGAGAAGCTCCTTGCAAAGGATCTACTGTCCATTGCAAGAGTGAAGGTTCAGGACGTCGTATTTGTGGATCTGCATTTCCAACTGCATGTCCACCACTGGGGTTCCCCTTCCCTGAGATGCTTTAACTCCACCCATGCTCCAAAGAACACCTTAAACTCCAGCGTCTTCACATTGCACCTATATAGGAAGCTTCTTAACTTGCACATTTCCCTCATGGCTGTGCCTGTTAGTTCAGACAGTACAACCAGATTATCCTCGATTCTCATAATAAAAAATGGAAACAATGAAAAATGATGGCTCTTCTCCTTGAATGGAACACTATCTTTACTGTTAAGGCTGTTTACAGTGCAAACTCCGCCTCTGAACATTAATATGAGAAATGTTCTATTGGTCTACGTGACCCCACACGTTGGGTGGCTCACATTTTTAGGAGGTCAAACCAGTACAACAACCCTAAAAGATAGTGTGTGAAGTGTCATATGTAACAGTACAAAAAAGCAACAGTGCATTGAATACATAAACCAGGTAAACATATATACCAAGCTTAAGGTAAAAATATAAATATTGAACAAGACAAATATAAGCAACAGATGGATTTTCCAAAAGACAGAATGTGCACGTTCTGTAAAAACAATTTGCTTCAATGTTTATAGAAGGGGACACACAGAAACACCCTATAGAAACAGGAGGGTTACTGGATATAGGTTTGTAGGCACAAAGATGGTAAAGGACCTTCTGGCTTGCAATTGTTTAATTTCTAAACTCAATCCAATTTGGTTGACTCATCAAAAGGGGCTGTTAGGACATCCCTGAATCTTAGGGTAGCTGACTCAATGTCATGGTGACCCAGCATCACAGATAGTTGCCGCTCTGGTACACAGATGCCGAAGTGGCTGTAGTCCTGAAATTACATAATGCTGCCCAGTGAGGGAGTACCAAACTTAGGTAAACAACCCGCTGACACTTGACCTGGACTCCAGCTTAAACTTCTGAATCAAAATTTTGAAGTAGCTTGTGTGACCATTGCAACAAAGCTGCAACCGGACAAAGGAGGGTTCCTCAGTTTGACCCTAGTTCAATTTCATTTGTTTCAAACTGACCACTGACTCAATGTGCATGTTTGGTGGTGATGCAAAGATATGGAAGGGTAAAGGCAGTTTTCTCCAAAAGGAATTCTGTTGCAGTTCCATGGGACTGGTCCTATCAAGCCCAGCCATACTGTTGTGTCTATTCTATGGTCGGCGCTTCATGTTGTTCAAGGATTTCTGAAGCTTCTCAGCCTCCAGCATCTTGAATCAAACTCCTCCTTATGTCTGTCTCCAGGGCCCTACTGGTCATAGCGGGCATTGGGCGTTTCCCAGGGAGACTGGAAGGGTGGGTGCAGTTTTTCAGTGGTGGGGTCTGGTTTTGCAGCAGTGCTGCAATATCAGCCCCCAGTACCTAAAGTACAAAAGCAGCAGTTCTTCACCACCCCCTCCCACCTGTGGGCTGGTCTGAAAAATTGCCAGGGCTGCTTTGTGTTCTCAGTCCTGCCCGCCTCACCCAACAAATGCAAACAGGTTCTGAGCCAATAAGGATCATACTCTTAGAAAGCAGTCTCCTTCTACTTGGAATCATCTCAGTACCATCTGATGTCTCCGTCCAATCAGGGCCTCGCGTGAGGATTCATTGACTGGCTATGACACTAACCATGTCGTGAAAATTGATAACTAGCCCATGCCCAAGGTAGTCCTAATCCTGATACTTTGATAATTCCTAAACCTAACAGAAGTCTGCAATAGCCAGGTCCTCATGCTGGTGCCTCTGGTTTAATGTAGAGCTCTGATATACATGTGTTGCCTTGTTCATGGTGTGAGCGAGTTTGCACTCCTCTTACCTATGGAGGACATCCAGCCACACCCATTGCCCTTGCTTCACCCATTGCATCCCCAGGAATGAAGTCTCCAAATACACAATCCAGTATTACTGTAGGTGACTCACCCATCCCTGGGCAAGGGTGTGTTCTACATCCTGGTTCTCATTAATGCATGGTGATGGAAGGAGCTAAGTTAATGTGAGCATGCACCCCCCGCCCCCACCATGCTAAATCTGGGGAACTGTGTCTAGGGATTTAATGGCCTTTTGAAGTGTTGGAATATCTGTGGTGGTGAGTGCAAATTCTGGTACAGGGTGGCCTTGGTCATCACAAACACATTAGGCACCGATGTGAGCCACTCCACACGCACCTACCCACCCCTCTCTTCCTTCTTCCCATCTGAGAGTTACTGTCACCGAGAGGAAGCAAGCATTGTCCACTGGAAGGTGCCACGGCATTCCTAGCTTCCTTAAACTCCAGGAAGGGCTGATGGCAGCAGGTGCACATGTGAAGCATTGATATAGGCTGCCAACCACCCCCCCGACTCCAGAAGGAGCAAAGCTGTGCAACTTTCTCATCAGGTTTTAACTATGTGATCCTCTGAGCTACCGCTCAAGAAGATATGGTCATCTCCACTCTCCCCTAGTTGTGGCTGTGATAATAGAGAAAGTTGTGTCATTGAACCTGGTAACCACCTTAACAGTGACTGTATCCCCCACTCCCGGAATTCCATGTGAATGACCACTCACACTGTCATTGCCACCACATAATTCACAGGGAAACAAAATAATCACATCATTTCCAACGAGACAAAAAGCCAGAATCTGTCTACTCGCCTTATTTCTAACTAAAATGCTTCCTGACAGACTTAAAAGCTAGCCAAGCACTTCATATTGCAGAAATTGTCAATTCCATGTACTGTCCCACCACAAGTCATCCATTTCCTAATCCAACAGTATCCACAGTGGTTCAAATCACATTTTGTCGCAGACTACTTGCACACCACCAAACTGGCCTCCACCCATATGTTGAGCAGTAAAGCAAAGGAGGTGTTTTGTGACATAGACTCTGATTACAAGTGTGCCAGTTTATGGTGCAGTGATGCTGGAGGGTCAAAAGTTGACTATTCTGAATTTTCTCACCCAGAATTAAGGAATAATTGCTTAGGTTCAGAAAAACTGGATTATTTACAGTGCATATTTACCCCTATTGGGGAGGAACTCGCTGACATTTTTTGCTTGGTTTGAGCACAGGAAAAGTGTCAGTGGCAGAGTGGGGCTTGGGACCGGGTGGAGAGTGCAGGACAGGATTTGATCTGTCTTGGGAGATACTTGTCTGCTCCCCGTGTGCTGCCACAGGGCTTACAGGGGCAAGGCAGTGCTGCTGCTCACAGTCCTCATCGCCTGATACAGCTGAGCAAGCTCCGGTGTGTCCAGGCCCACAATTATCAGGCCCAGTTTGCGGACCTGATGATTCCAACCCGGAGACACTTTTGTAATTGTCGGTGGAAGAATTCCACCCAGAGATCTCGCTCCTTATGAATTCCCCCATTCATACACAGACCCAATGTGTTATCTTTCATCTTCATTAATTGAAGGCATTTGCACACATAAATGTGTTGGTGATGCAGATGGCAAATTACCTGAATTATGGTCTTGGTGAAAGCATTGAAAGTAACAGAAATCACATCTGAACTAGTGGTACAATGAAGAATTGGCAAAGACCTGAGAGTTCCTTAGAAAGTGGTGCCAAACATCTGGCTCGGAGAAGGATAAAACACTGTGTAGACTCCACCTCAGAGGACATAAGAAAGTTGCTAACCACTAAAATAAAGCTAATTACATACAGGCGTACAGTGCCTTGAGACCCTAACAGGTGGGTAGTGCGCTATACAAGTGCGAAATGTACACAGAGCTAGTGAAGGAGTGCCACCAATGTATTCAAGATTTCAAAGAAACTGTGATTTCAGACCAAATAAAAAATGTGAGCACCCCTTTCCAAAATCTGGATGGGGCTTTATTGGCATTCTTCAACAACCTACCACCATCAGCAACCATCTAAGTAAGATGAACTTCTCTCATATCACCAGCATTCACAACAATCACACCTGGATCAGTGAAAGCAGTTGGCTAAATAGTACGGAATGTCATAACCTTATTAGTTGTTATCTACTCTTGTCTGGTTAATTGCATTTGAACTTGATCACCACTCCCTTCACACTTCTGACAGATAGCATTTCCACCTAACTTCATTTAGATACCTGAGCCCTTTATGGTACAATGCTAGAAAGACCATGCTGAGAGGCTTAAAAGTGATCCAATTTCTAACTGTGAAGCATTGAAGGGAGTGATTCCCACCTCTGACAGAGAGACGCTTGGGAATGTTCAGATTGAGGTGGGTAGCTGCCTTCTGAACCACTTGAAGTTTATTTCAGAAAGAGCTGTTGGTGTTAAGATATAGTGCATTACAATAGTCGAAACATGAGGTAACAAGAGCGATGATAACTGATTGACTCATTTCCAGAGGAATAAAAGGAAAAACAAATTCTCAGAGTCCTAATGATAAAGGTCCATGTGCTAGTAGTCCGACTGACCCTTGCATCAAAATTAAGGCCCTGATTATGACAATGGTGGTAGAAACCGCCTACCGCTGCGGTGACGGCCGCCAACATACTGTCACTGCGGCTACCATCTGTCCGCAATATTATGATTAATACCGGACTTCCGCCACAAGAAGGGTGAAAATCCAGCATTGATCATACTGGCGGACGGTGGTAAGCTGGTGCTGCTACCACCAGCCCTGCCTCGCCAGTTAAACGCCGCCAGCCGCATCATGACCTGTGATACAGCCTGGCAGTGTTCTGCTGGCGGGGTGCTGCTGGCAGTAGCAACGCCCCTTCCCGTTCCCTACTAGAAGACCTCCTCGACAAAGGTAAGTCGGGCTTCCGACAGGGGAGGTGGATGAGAGGGTGGGGGGTTGTTGTGTGTGTGTGTCTGAGTGTGTGTGTGAATGCGTCTGTTTGTGTTGTTTACGTGGTTGAATGTGTTTGAGTGAATGAGTGTAAGGATGGTGAAGTGAGTGTGTGTCTGCATGTCTGTGTAATTGTGTGTAAGAATGTGTGTGAGCATGTCTGGAATTATGCATGTATGAATGCGTGTATACCAGTGTGAGTGATTTGGTGAATGCTTGGTGCGTGTCTGCGGGTGTGTGCGTGTATGGGGGATAGGGGGAGTGTGAGGATCCAAGGCATTAGAGGAGTGCGTGTGAGGATTGGAGGGGTTGGCGGTGTGTGTGGATCGGAGGTGGTGGAGAGAGTTGGGATGGAGGGGTGTCAGGTATGTGTTGTGGGGGCTGGGGAGCCGCCTACCGGTGACAGGGAAGGACTTCTTGTCACTGGTAGGGCCTACTGCCATGGTGGTTGGCAGGCTCATAATGCTGCCGCCGGTACTATGCCAGCCGCCGGGCTGGAGATTGACATCTCCCGCCCGGTGGCTGATACCGCCAGCCTGTTGGCAGTACTATTGCCACATTTCCACTCACTGCCAGGGTCATAACGACCCCATAAGAGTGTTATCGAAGATAGCACCGACATTTTTAGCTGACTTCAAAGAAGTGGGTAGCGGGCCACAAGCCTCTGGTCACCTGATGTCAGACCAGATGGAATCCTGGGTAAGGATGACAACACCTCAGTTTTGTCCGTATTTACTTTTAAAAAGTTGTCTCTCATCCAGATACTAATGCTGGACATGCACTGATTGAATTCCTCCACTATGGAGGATAGGTTGTCAGAAATAGATTCAATGATTTGTGTGTCATCTGCGTAAGATAAAACTTGACAACCGAAGGAACGCACTAGTTCAGCAAGACATACTGCACCTTTCAAATGCCAAAATCAAGCTTCCTGTATCTGTTTCCTGGTCTTTGCAGCGAAGAGAGTAAGACTCAGAAGTGTAAATTCACCAAGTTTAATTGTAACTCATCCACTCCTATGAGACTAGAAGGAATGCCTTCCTGGCACCTCGGATGGAGAGCATTCAGGGTGCAAAAGCTCCTCATGATAAATTATGGAAAATTACAATTATATTAGCTGCAGCTCTTATCAGGTTTGCCCCTTGCCAGACTATCTCCACCACCGACAAACGTTTTAAATGTAAGTGGGCTGCTTCTGAATGGAGGGAAACGTACTGTACTCTTTTGGCTGGGCAAAATGAAGTGGCCTCTTTGCAGGCTTCAGTTGAGAGCCTCCCCTAATTGTTTTATTGTAAAGTTAGAAGATTTTGTGAGGCGTTGTCAAAACAGTCAGCTTCCGAGCCTTTTGTGTCATCTTTAATGTTTAACAAAGAAGCCTGTTGAGCAATGCTTCAGGTGTTGCCTTCCTTGTATTTTGATGTGCTGATGAGTTCACAATTAAAAATAGACTGTCAAGTTCTCCCTCTGACATCATTCCTTGCTAACTCCTACTTTCTGTAAAATAACAATACTTCCTCTGCTATTGGATGTTATCAATTGCTTCTAGGATTTAGGCAAGAAGTTCTCCACAAAGTAAAAGCAACAATAACAACCAGATCTCTTCACAGCAATCCTTCTTTTGCCCATTAAGACCCGGTCAATTTTAGACCAAGTTATCTAAATGGCTATACTGGAAAAAAATGTTGCCCTTACCCTACAGAGCTCTGCAGAGAGTATTAGTTAGGGGTGACAGTGAAAGTGGTGGTGACATCCCTGGTTGATGACGATGGTTGTAATGTCAGCATTATTATCCTTCAGGATCTGTTGGGAGCATTTGGCACCATCGGTCACCATCTATTTGTGCAGCATCCCTCAAGTGTGTGACCTGGGGAGTAGCCTTGAGGTGGACTAGGGGGCATATTCACAACAGATTGGCGTAGGGCAGCAAGCAAATCTTTTTGCTGTGCTGCCCTACGCCAGTGTGAAAGAACAGGAATGCACCATATTTATGAAATACAGTGCATTCCTATCCTTTCACCCAGCGCTGGCATACATTTTGGTGCCAAGCGCCAATGCAGACACCCTTGCTCTATGGTGCAAGGGTGTCTGTGTTGCATGAAGGATAGTTTTTGTGCAGGAAAGGGCATCTTCCTGCACAATAACAATCCAGAGAGGCGTTTTCCTCTTTCCATGTATGCTGCAGAATGCAACACACATGGAAAGAGTAAAAAATAAAAATATTTCTTCACATTACGCCACCCCTGGTGCAGTGTAAGGTTTTCGCTCTGTCCCAGGTTTGTGTCATTTAGTAAATCTGGGGCAGCATCAAACTCCATGACTATTGCGTAGGAAAACACACCTCAAAGCCCATGGCACGCCCCCTCGACGCAGAGTAAGGCAACACAGCCTTGCGCTGCCTTGCCTTACTACATACCTATGAGGCCATGAAAAGCCACACACAGTGGCTTTGCATGGCCTCATAGATATGGTTCTGCCAGAGAATCAAAAAGAGCTTGTAAAAATGCCCCTTGGTCCTTTCCAATGGCAAGTCTCAATCAGTGCCACTTTATATGTTTACATCCGAATGAAGTCCTGTAAACAGTGAAGATCCACGGGGTTATCCATTTTTCACTTTCGCTTTTTAATCTCCGCCTGTGCCCTCTTTCTTTTCTGCTACATAAAATCAGTCCTTTGTTCTAGGTGTATGCCGATCATATGCAGGTCCTTCTGAACCATATGATCCCCATCCTGCAGTGTCACTGAGTGTTCATCAGGAAATTGAGGCTGTTCAAGAGTGGACAGATACTTTTTATATTTAATCCATGCGAAATGGAGATTATGATGGCATCAGGGTGGGAAAGCAACTATCATCCTATATCTCTTGTTGTATATCCTGAGACCTCAAAGCAGTGATAAATTTAAGAACCCTGATTGGTGCTGAGGTTTCCTTTTCACCGCAGCTGGTTTCCACATCAGCAACCTGTTTCCATCATCTGAGAATACTTAGAGAAGTATACTCCTTTATATTCTTCCTTGATAGCATTGAAGTAGTGGATGCATTTATCTAAGCTCAGATTGATTTTTGTAACTCTGTTTAATTACTGTCTCAGTGACAATAACCTGGCAATTCAGATACACCAGTAGTGATGCTGTTATCCACACCTCCCTGACCAACTAGTGACATGCCAAGAATTGGTATGCACAGAAGGGAGGGAAGGGGAAGGGGGCGAGAGAGAGAGAGAAACAGAGACATAGATAACTTTACCTCATCTGATCTTTCAGCTGTTCTGAATCTGTGTTATTAAGGTGTGAATATCTTAAATAAAACAATATTTTTAGACAATTGTGAACAATATCATAATTCTCTAACTGTATAGTGTTACATCATATACATTGTAATAATCTTTGCATTGCCCACTATGTGAGGTTGCTGTTAACTCTACGATTTCTAAGAGCTGAAAGAAAGGATTAATGTTTAGAAACATTAACCAGAATAATCTGGGGTGTAATATGTTTTTGTAGTATCTACAACTACCGTCTGCATATTGGAGGTTAATTCTGTGACTTGGATAACCTGAAATTCATATAGTTCATTGTCTGTAATATAGTGAATATACCTTTGCATAAGGTGTTTGACTTTGAACCAGTGCAATTACTTGTCACCACAAGTAATACCTCAACACTACATGAATGAAGTCTGTACATTTGGGTTTGTAATTTTAGGAATGGTTGCTATACTGACGTTGAAGTATGGATCAGGATGACATTGACATTAAATTTGTTAAAACAAGATAAATTAGCTTTAGTATAGAGTTTATTGCACAAAACCCTGCTCAGTCTTCATTAGATTTCATAGCATAAAACCTGATGGCTCACAAACAGAATTCATAACACAAAACCTGCTAGCACTCATAAAGAATTTATGGCATTCAACAAGAGTTCCTCCCTACAATGATCTCTGTATTTGCTGACATTAAGCTGTGAAGAAATCCAACATGGCGTGAAGATACCAAAGATCTGACTACTTACAGTTCCAGCTTCAGCAACTAGAAGATTGATTGCCTGGCAATGAAAACCATACAACACCAGCAACAGAATCATGGTAGCCGCCACTGCTGCCAGTCTCAAGAGAGTTCCATGGCATCTTGGGATCTGTACTTCATGTTAGTTCTGGTGTCTTGCTTTAGCAATCTCACTGTCTCAGGCCAAGTGGCACCTATGCTCTGCACAAACCTTTGATCTCCTCTGAATTAAGGAACTCGTCTACCCATGGGAATCAGAAAATTACATCTTCACAATTGCCCAAACTGCAAGTAAGCAAGGATCATGGATCCTGATAGTCAAACTCCACGGTACACAAAATGTGATGGCACAAACGTTCAGGCAAATAAATGCAAGCAGTTATAGAAAGCTCTGCACCAGATGCATTGGCATCCAGTGCCAAGATAAAGGAATCGACTTTGAGACTTCTTGGCTAAGGCACCATGTTTTCTTGTGTACAAGGACCCATATTTTTCAGGAATAAATTCTCTAAATATTCCCTATGAGTTGTTTTAAGATGTGCAGCCAAATACCTACTGGAGGTTACTAAAATCACTTATCAAACAAGGGGAAGTTAAGCAAACAATAATAACAAGGTTATTATTAATGATGGTAATAATAATAATAATAATAATAATAATAATTATAATAATAATAATAATGATAATAATAATAATAAAGGTGTGAATCCAGGCTAGTTAAGAAAGATGCTAATGAATAACCTGGCAAGCTACCGATAATGGGAAACCGACAGGTTGAGGAAACAATTGAAAGGGGATGTAACCAGACAGCTACAAGAACATGGCAAAAAACTATACTATTCACAGGTTTATAAATAAGGCTTCAGACCAGCCAGAGGCCCAGACTCTATGCTCATTGACATACACAGGTAGGATCTGAGAGCAATTGGTAAGAATGAACCAGTGGTCTGTGGTACTGTTGATTATTCCATCTTCCTCTAAGCTGCTGTACAAGGTCCTCTGATGTCCTGTCCAGGTATTATAGCAGCCAATCATCTTAACACAGTTGCGAGAGACGAACGCTGGAAGATGATTGTAAGTATTTTAACTTTAAAGTACTGTTTGCACTTACTCAACACTGCCTTGTTTCCTCTTTCCCGCAGGTCCAGCAGATTACAAACTACTTTTTTTAATGAGACTGTTATCCTCTGAGTTTTGGGTTTTATTGATTTTATGTACCAGTGTTTCACTACTTGGATTATTCCGACATCTTATATTGTAAAGATATTTATTAAACATACAATAAAGGAATTTATTATTATTATTATTATTATTATTCCATCTACCTCTGTTTAACAACTCATGATTTACGAAGCACAATATCTGCTAGAAATCTTGTATCTTTATTTTTAATGGCACAAATGTACTCCTGCTACCTAGGTTCAAATGATGTACACTTGATTAATTGCTTATTTACAGGTCAATTAAATCTCAAAAACACAGATTTGTTTATTACAATCTAACATTGTTTCTTTCAAACAATTCAGATATGTCTAACCTCATTGTAGGTAAATTCACAACAGTTATTAAAACTGCAACATTTACTCAAACCTTGGGGCATTCGGTCGAACCATTTTTAATTGTCTTTATTGGCATTTTATATAAACAGTGTATGGTAAAATGTGGAATAACAGTCACATTGGTCACATGTTGCTGTTTTATATACATGTTTCTTATGGAGAAGTGAGTATACTCAATGTATAGCAGCAATAAAGAGGTAAGTAAAGTAGCCGGACAGAAGGATGCTCCCGCAAATGAGGGGAGTAATTTGACATTCAGAGGCTAAGGCCTCAAAGTAAGATGTAAATAATGACGCCACAATGTTTGTGATAGGTCAGTGCAGCTAACTGGTAAAACGATAACGAGGGCACATGGGAGAACAAAGGGAAGATGAGCTGGAGATAAGGGCCTCATACTGAGTTTGGCAGTCCGTGCACCACCATGGCAGCGGTGGAATTCACCACTGTATTATGAGTCATCCAGGCCTATGGGGCAAAGACCACCGAGGTCCCCCGACAACACCAGGCAGCACAGACCGCCGCAGTGAGAAGGCAGCACACTGTTTCTGCCAGACCCACTATAAGGTTGCACACCACCAATGTGACCATGGAGGTCCAACCACCACATCTATGGAAACGGAGAGTATACACATCCTGTGCCGCCATGGAGCCCATCACACACATCCTGCCACTGCTGCTGCTCATCGAAGGTGCACAAAATCCACACCGCCGTGGACGCAAACGACCGTCAGTACACACACCTACCTGTGTCATAAGTCTCAACAACAGGTCATTGCGTCGTCATCCACATGATACGATATGGGCACCAAGTACACTTGTCATCGTGTATATACTGTGTAATCAATCACAAAGGAGGACACATTCACAGCCACAAAACGCTCCCTTTGGGCACAAAAACACACATCTGCATATCATAGGCAGAGGGACAGTGAAGTGTACACAACATTGTGTCACACAATTGCAACAACACAGCAACATCACATCTACCACTACAACTGACAGCCTCACATTGCACACGTCATGGTCTTTTGTCAGATTCAACACACAGATGTATGGATGTATCATTTAACACAAACACCACTCTCATTAAACAGACTGTAAGGGAGCCTTCCAAGTGGTGCACTATCTGGTCCCTTGGCCCTTTAAAGGTGAAGCTGGTAGAACAAGGACTGAAATCCACGCACAGGAAGGCGTGCAGGAAAGGTTTTGACGCACCACATGCAACGCGGCTGTAAAAATGACACGCCACCTACCTCACGGGTGAAATCAATGCACCTCCTGCATCGCAGCTGGGAAATTGACGCATCATCTGCATTGTGGCTGGAGAAACGATGCAACACCCGCTTGCAGCCGCTAAAAAAGACGCAAACCCCACTCAGCGCTGTTTTCCATCACAATGCGGCCGGATTTCTCACGCATCACCACTGGGCATCAAAATCATCGTGAACCCACGCGGATCTGAGGTGCCCCGTCCAAAAATCTTCATGTCGCTCTGTTGTGGGAGAGAAAATCGACGCATCACTGACTTTGTTGACGCACGCTCACCTGTGCAGCTTTATTTTTGACACAAACCAGGTATTCTGTGTAACAACAACATTTCCATTGTTTTCTTAGGAGTACGCTTCTATTATTTTGAAAATTCATAACTTTGCTTGTGTATGTTGGATTTTTGTCATTTTGGTCTTGTTTGATTTAGATAAATATTGGCTATTTTTCTAAACTGGTGTGGTGTTCATTTTGTAGTGTTTTCACTGTATTACTGTGTGTTTTGGGACAAATACTTTACATATTGACTTTGGGATAAGCCTCACTGCTTGTGCCAAGCTACCACAGGGGTAAGCAGGGGTTATCCAAGTGTGTATCTCCTTTGCCCTGACTAGAGTGAGGGTCCTTGCTTGGACGGAGTGCAAACTGACTGCCAACTAGAGACCCCATTTCTAGCATTGGTGATCAGCGGTGAGGATAGAACTTGTATCTGTACTTGACATAGAGTGATTATGGCGGTAGGTGGTAATATGGCGGTAAGTACTGCCAACAGGCTGGTGGTACTTACCGCATATTATGACATTTGCGAGTTGGCTGAAGCCAGTCCGCCAATGTACCACTCTAACTGCCATGGAGGTATCAGCCGCCGGGCTGGAGATATCTATCTCCAGATCGGCGGCTGTCACTGTTCCACCTGCAGGATTATGACCCCGCCTACCACCATGGTTTTCGAGGCTTCCTTACCGCCACGAAAACCATAGCGGTAGGCATCATCAGTGACAGGTAATTCCTTCCCTGTCACTGATAGGTGTCTACCTCCCTCCCCCTCCCTCTCCAGTTTGCCTATCCAAAGCCCCCCACCCCACCCTACATACACACTCTCATCTTCACACACACACACACGCATACACACACTCTTTCCCACAAACATCCACGCATGCAGACATCCAGTCACACACACTTGCACACACTTTCAAACATACACGCAGACACAAAACACAACACACAAGCACTCACACCTGCATACATGCACACTCGCATCCAACATGCAACACACACCCACATTGACGAACACACAAACATACACACACACACCCACACACACACAACACCCCGACCCCCCTCCCTTGTCGGAGACCCGACTTACCTGTAGTCAGGGGGTCCTCCGGCAGGAGACGGTGCGCTGCTGCCACCAGCAGCGCCCGCCACCAGAACACCGCCAGGCTGTATTATAGGTCATAATAAGGCCGGCGGCAGTCTACTGGCATGGCGCTGCTGGTGGCAGCAGCGCCACCTTACCGCCATCCAGCGCCATGGCCAGAGCCGGATTTCCGCCATCCTTCTGGCAGAAATCTGGCTGTGATCATAATACGACGTCTTGTAGCCACGGCGACGGTCTTTTGGCGGCCGTTGCCACAGCAGTAGGCAGTTTTTACCACCAATGTTATAATGAGGGCCAAGTGTACACTACTTTTTTTCAGTGCAGACGTGATCACATACTACTTGTTTTTGCTTTTTCTCTTTTTGGACTTTTCCTGCTTCCATATTTTTTGTGATTTAACTTTTCTTAAGAAATCTCTGAACTACTTTTGGAACTTTGCATTTTTGAGTACTCACCAACATGTCTCAATCTGGGGATGCACCAGCTGTGGCTACTAAGGTTGTTTTTAAATTGGAGAAACTGGAGGAGTATACAGTGGCCCAACCAAAACAGTTTTGTAAGGATCTTGCCTGCCCAATCAAGAGCTCCGCTAGGAAGGAGGAGCTGCAAAAGGCATTGAGGGCCTGGGCGGCAGCCAAGGAGGCTAGGGGACACACAGAGGAGGAGGAGTAGGATGAGGCAGTGCAGAGAGTTCATAATGTAGAGGATGTACCTGTTCTGCCTGGGGGAGGGTCTCCAGGGCAGGTAGCAGTGTATCATTTAAGGGTCTGACTCCTGAGGTGTTGCAGGACATACAGGCAGAGAGGGTGCACCAGTTTGAACTAGAGAATCTTAAGATGCAGTTGGAAGAAAGGAGGCTGGCCATTGAAGAGAAAAAGATGATCTTGGCTCATGAGCTCAGTTTAAGGGAGCTGGATCAGAGGAGCCAGTCTAGTAGAGATGTTGGCAGCAGTACCTCGGTGCAGCCTGAGCGGAGGGTACACATTTCTAAAGATTTGGTGAAGGAGTACAAAAGGGAGGATAACATCTATCTGTGGTTCAATGGGTATGAGTCTGCTCTCCACATGAACATGCTCCCGGAAGCACATTGGGAGGCAGGTCTGTGGAAGCACTTCGAGGTAGAGGGGAGGGACACTCTGACATCCTTAGGGGATCCTCAGGGACTCATTTACACTATCATGAAGGACACCCTACTCACAAGATATGGTCTCACCCGTGAGCAGTACAAGGACAAGTTTAGGCCCTACAAAAAGAAGGAATCCCAAACCTGGCTAGAATGTGTTGACTCTTTTTGCAGGTCCCTGGATTGTTGGGTGAAGGGCAATAAGGTGACAACTTCTGAGGGGCTTTACAACATAGGGGCAGATTAATGGAAAGTGGGGCTGCATCGAGTGCAGCACCACATTCCCTGCACCCCTTAGCGTCCCCCTACCGCAACCATGTGTGCGCCATATTTAAAATACGGTGCACCATGGCGCAGGGTAGGGGGCAATAGCGTCATTTTTCAGGATGCTATTGATGTACTCTGTAGGAATAGCACCAAAATATTGGTGCTACTCCTGCAGATTACATAGGGGCCCATTAAAAATATTGGAAGCCCCCTTTTAAATCCTGCTCTGAGCAGGCGTTAAAAGTGCCGTACAAAATCTCACCAGGAAATCTCGTAGATTTCCTTGCGCCATTTTTTCAGCCCCCCTAACGGGGGAACGCCCCCTTTGCATATATTATGCCTGATGCAGGCATACTGTAGCAAAAGGGTTACAGAGTGGCGCAATGCATGCATTGCGCCACTCTGTAAATACGGCGTGGGGATTTTGCCCTTGTTGGGCCACATTAACGTCAAAAATATTGACGCTAATGTGGTGCTAGAGGACTATAAATATGCCCCTTAATAGCTTGAGAACACTTATACAGTCTTCGTTTTCCAGAGCTACACCAGCACCTAATTGACAGCAATTACAACTGACAGCTGACCCCAGGAAGCTTTCTCAGGATGCGGACCGGTGGGGAAGCCGAAGAGGTATGGGGGAGACTCTGCCAAGGGTGGGCAGGGTCCCATCAGAAGAAGTGTGGGGGGTAAGGGTAAACAGGGGGAGTTCTCTGGCCCCAACCTAGTTCCAGGGTAAGGATTCCCAGCCCCCAGTTGAAAAGAAACCATGGTCTCTACAGGGAAACCTGCAGAGAGGGGTCCCAGCAAGTGTTATGCATGTGGCCAGGTGGGTCATGTGAGTGGGATCCCAAATGTCCCAAGTGGACACCGGCACCTACTGGTGCTCAGTAACAGTGTTTGGCCAGTGTAGCGCTTGGGGAGGAGTTGGTTCCAGGTGGGTGGGAGCCAGCTGAGATGAACCTTTTCTCACTAGGGGACCGTGAGATGGTGCAGAGGACCCTCGTGCCTGGAAACACTAAGAAATACAGGCAGTGGGTGACCATCAATGGACAGAGGGTGGAGGCTCTGAGAGACACAGGAGCCAGTGTGACTACTGTGAGAAGTCACCTCGTATCAGAGGAGCAGGTAGTTACCCATGCACTTCACCAAGTAGTTGCAATAGACAACTCAGAGTGCCTGTGCAGAGTGGCACAGGTTCCAGGTGTCTTGAGAGTAGCTGTGAGTCCAACCATGCCTGTAGATTGACTGCTTGGCCATGACCTGGGGGATTCCCCTTGGAAGAAGGTGGAACACAGGTCTCACTTGGAGATATTGAGTCTGACTGGGTGGGTGTGTGTGTCCACCTGGTCAATGGCACCCCGTCAGGGTGATCAGGAGGCCCTGGAGCCTGAAAGAGGCCCAGGTGCCTGCCAGAGGGAGGAAGGGCAGGGGGTGTGGGAAGCCCACCCCAGAAGTTCCAACGGTCCGGGAGGAGGCTGAACCTGAGGGGGACACCCCAGAGCCTACAGGGTGACAGGTGACTGAACTGGGTAGGTGCCCGAGCTGACTCAGTGGCAGCAGGAAGAGGGGCCCACCATGGAAGCATTCAGTGAGGCACAGAAAACATGCCCTACTCTGGAGGATTTGTGGCAGCAGGCTACAGACTAGGTGTGTGTCAAAGGGTCTGGTTCACACTTGATTTATTGGGAGGATGCACTCCTATATAGCGAGCCTAAGGTTGCTGAGCCTGGGGCAGCCTGTGTGCTGGTAGTACCCCAGTTCTTCAGAGCCTTCCTGCTGGGTCTGGCTCATGATGTGCCTTTAGCTGGACATCTGGGGCAGGACAAGACCTTTGAATGGCTTGTCACCCACTTTTACTGGCCCCAAATGCGCAGGCACTCTGATGTGCACTGTAGGCCTTGCCAAACTTGTCAGGCAAGTGGCAAGAGTGGGTGTAAATGTAAGGCTCCCCTCAAACCTTTTCCTGTAGTCAGCACCCCCTTTAAAAGGGTGGGTATTGGCATTGTGAGGCCTCTGGATCCCAAGCCAGCCATGGGCAACAGGTTTATCCTGGTCTTGGTGGACCATGCCACCTGGTACCCAGAAGCTATACCTCTGAGGTCGATCACAGTCCCTGTGGTGGGATGTGCATTGATGGGGATTTTTACCCACCTGGGGTTCCCCAAGGAGGTGGTATCCTGCAGGGGTACCAACTTCATATCTACTTATATGAAGTCTCTGTGGAAGGAGTTTGGGGTGACATACAAGTTCACCACTCCTTGCCACCCTCAAGGAAATGGTTTGGTTGAGAGTTTCAACTGAACCTTGAAGGGCATGATTATGGAGCCCTGAGGCGGAAGTGAGACGTCCTCTTGCCATGTCTTCTGTTTGCTTAGAGGGAGGTGCCACAAAAGGGACTTGGTTTTAGCCCCTTTGAATTGTTGTATGGACACCCTATGAGAGGACTTCTGAGTCTAGTTAAGGAAGGCTTAGAGAAGGTCTCTGGTAGGCCCCCCAGGATGTATTCAGTTACTTGCTGGCTTTTAGGAACCCGGCAGTCCGCTTCAGGAAGCTCGCTCGAGAGAACCTGGAAGCAAGCCAGGAAGACATGAAACGCTGGTATGACCAGACTGCCACTCTGGTTGAGTTTCAACCTGGCCAGAAAGTGGCCCCAGTGGAGCCTCATGCTCTCCAAGACAAGTGGACTGTGCCTTTTGAGGTGGTGGAGTGCAAGAGTGAGGTCACCTATCTGGTAAACTTGCGTACTCCAAGGAAGCCTTTGTATGTGAACCCCCTCAAACCTCACTTTGAGAGGTCTAAAGTGACAATGCTCCTATATGATAGTGTGGAGGAAGAGACTGAGCCTCTTCCTGACCTCCTGTCTGCTAAGGAGAAAGATGAGTCTGTGGGGGGGGGGTGAATCTCTCCCCCTCAATGACCTCAGAGCAACAGAGGGACTGTTTGCCTCATTGTTTTCCTTGATCTCAGGAGTCACTCATTTGTGTAGACATGATGTGGACACTGGGGGCAGTCCACCTGTAAAGCACAAGATTTACAGGGTGACTGACCAGGTCAGGGCTAACATTAAGGATGAGGTATCCACAATGTTAGCCCTTGGGGTTGTTAAGTTCTCCAGTAGCTCTTGGGCCAGAACAGTGGTCTTGGTCCCAAAGGCTGCTGCTCCAGGTGCCATTCCAGAACTCAGTTTCTGTGTAGACTACCAGGGTCAAAATGCCATCACGAAGACTGATGCGCACCCCATCCCCCGAGCTGATGAGCTCATTGATCGGTTGGGAGCTGCCAAATATATCAGCATGTTTGATTTAAAGCTTGGGTATTGGCAGATTGCTCTAACTGAGGAGGCCAAGGAGAGGTCTGCATTTTCCACTCCAGATGGGCACTACCAGTTCAGGGTGATGCCCTTTGGGATGAAAAATGCCCCTGCCACCTTTCAGAGGTTGGTTAACCAGGTTTTGGCTGGGTTGGAGGACTTCAGTGCAGCCCACCTGGATGACATTGCTGTGTTCAGCTCCAGCTGGGAGGAACACCTGCAGCACCACTGCATAGTTTTGGAGGCTCTGCAGAAGGCAGGCCTCACTATTAAGGTTAGTACATGCCAAATAGGGCAGGGTTCTGTGGTGTACTTGGGACGCCAGGTGAGGAGTGGCCAGGTGACACCTCTACAACCAAAGATTGACACTTTTCTGGCTTGGGAGCCTCCCAAGACCCAGAACAGAGATGAGAGCCTTTGTAGGTCTCACAGGATACTATAGGAGGTTTTGTCAAGGGGTATGGCACTATTGTTGCTTCCTTGACTGAGTTAACCTCCAAAAAGCAACCCAAAAAGGTGATCGGGACAGAGACTTGCCAGACAGCTTTTGATGCCCTCAAGGCAGCCATGTGCACAGCACCCGTGCTGAAGGCACCTGACTTCTCTAAAGAATTTGTTGTGCAGACTGATGCTTCAGAACATAGTGTGGGAGCAATGTTGTCACAGCAAAACGAAGAAGGCCTAGACCAACCTGTAGCCTCCATTAGTAGGAGGTTACTTTCCCGGGAACGTAGGTGGAGTGCAATTGTGCATGAAGCTTTTGCTTTGGTCTGGACCCTACTTTCTTGGGACTCACTTCCGGGTTCAGACAGACCACAGGCCCCTCAAATGGTTAATGCAGATGAGGGGTGAGAACCCAAAACTGTTGAGGTGGTCTATCGCCCTACAGGGAATGTACTTTATGGTGGAACACCGCCCTGGAACAGAACATGCCAATGCTGATGGTCTTTCTAGATTCTTCCACCTTAATAATGAGAAATTCCGTGAGTTTGGGTAGTTCTCCCCACTTTCAGCTGGGAGGGACACGTATTATACCTGGCATTCTTGGTATGGTCTCTCCTGTCTTTTTTGCCTCTGCTTCCCATGTTGTGACTGTGTGCTGAACGTTTGCTGGTTTTGGTACTCTGGGCACTTTACCACTGCGGGCCAGTGCTAAAGTGCAAGTGCTCCCTGTATAAATTGTATGTGTAATTGGCTTTTCCATGATTGACATATTTGATTTCCTAGTACGTCCCAAGTAAAGTACACAAGAGGTGCCCAGAGCTTGTAAATCAAATGGTACTAGTGGGTCTGTAGCACTGATTGTGACACACAGACGAGTAACCCTGCAAACATGGCTCAGACCTGCCACTGCAGTGTCTGTGTGTGCAGTTATTAAACTGCCAATTTGACCTGGCAAGTGTAGACACTTGCCAGGCCCAAAACTTCCCTTTTTATACATGTACAGTACCCCTAAGGTAGGCCCTAGGTAGCCCCATGGGTAGGGTGCAGTGTATGTTAAAGGTGGGACATGTACTGATGTGTTTTTCACGTCCTAACAGTAAAATACTGCCAAATTTGGTTTTCACTGATGCAAGGCCTATTTCTATAATAGGTTAACATGGGGGCTGCCTTTTAAGTGCAGTTTCCCTTTGGGGGCAAATAGAGATTTGGGGTTTGGTGTCTCTGAACTCACAATTTAAAAACACAGCTTTTGGTAAAGTTGTTTTTTAAATTGTCAGTTTGAAAATGCCACTTTTAGAAAGTGGGCGTTTTCTTGATTAACCACTCTATGCCTCTGCCTGCTTGTGTACTGCACGTCTGGGTCAGACTGACAGGCTGTTTTTGAATCTCCACTAGACAGTGACACAAAGGGAGGTGGAATGTAGCCTCCATATCCTGATGGGTCATCTGGGCTAGAGTGGAGGGAGGAGCTGACACTTACACCTGAATGGGCTGTGCCTGCCCTCACACAGTTTTGAACCCCCTGTGAGTCTGGAGCCAGGCCTGGGCAAGGCAGGATCTTGTCAACAACAGAGACTTTCCTTTTAACTTTCCTTACTTTAAAGGCAGAAAGGGGTATAAGTAGTGGACCCAAAACCCCAGATTTTCAGATTCCTTAAAGGATTCAAGAGGAACCTCTGCCAAGGAAAAGCTGGAGGGGGAGTACTGCCCTTTTGCCTGTGACTGTGCTTTGCTGGGTTGGCCTGCAATTGCTGCTTTTGCCTGAAAGAGGACAAAGACTGGACTTTGTGGTATATTCCTGCTTGTGTAATGTCTTCAATGGCTTGAACTGAGCTTACCTCCTGTTTTGAAGTCTCAGGGCCATCAAAGACTTCCTCTGCCAGCATCTGGACTCTCAGCTGAGACTCTGGCCCTGCCAAGTGGTGTCCTATCCAGGCCCTGGGTCATTAAAAAGTGAAGCCGGTAGAACAAGGACTAAAATCCACGCACAGGAAGCTGAGCGGGGAAAATTTCAATGCACCACTGACTGTCAAACAGAGACCCCATTTCTAACACATACAATAGTAGCCCAATGCCAAGTTCATTCCCACAGCTCCCACACAAGGACATGCAGACATGTATTTGTCACATACACAATCACACAACAATGTGAAATGATGCACCCAGAACATGCCATGTTGCTGACAACATGACAGTAGCCTGGAGAAGGTGGCATAGAATTACTCATGTCACACTGGAAACATATCAACAACACACACTTCACCAAGTGAAATTTGTTACAGTTGAGTCATGGAGGTAGAACTAATGTTGCTCTGATATACCACACATTTGGCATGGAAATGTACACTGTAGAGGTCATGTGAAAATTGACAGGGAGATATGCCCTTAAAATCCACAACACAATGAATTAGAAAGCCCCAGGGAAATCACCACTAATGTCTGGCACCTCTTACCATTACATAATCTAATTGTATCATTCAACGTCATTAGTCATTTGTATGGTGGAGAGGCCCAGAGATTTGCAAGTACTAGTAGAAGGCCCTCAACATGTTGCCCAATGGGAAACTACATCACTGTCTCCATTTTGCTCTTGCAAATCCAGATGTCTGTGGATGAATGGTTGTACCCAACCACATGTGATTTCAACATAACTGCAAGTCACCTTCTCCATTACACATGTGCAGTGCACTTTGCCACATGATGCCACATCAATGGCCTGGAAATGTACATTGTGGCTAAGCGATCTAGTCATACACGTCTTGTCCCTCATTGCTACTGCAGTTGTACATGCTAAATGACACAGAATGACGGTTGAGGGTATGTGTCAGCCAACAATCAATGGTGACACACTCCTGTCTATGGCACCACATGGAATGTACACCCATTGCAAATGACCTATTCCACACACAGGTTGGCATGCACATATATGTGAGGTAATACAAGAATCATCCCATTAATACAGGTAGACCATGCATGAAACAGCAGTGTGCATATTTTTTCAAACCAGAAAGGGACACATGCTAACATGGAGGCACAAGGATTATTGGCAATAGTGATAGCACACAATTCATGTCAATGGACATTACCCACTTACCAAGGAAAAGTATTGATCTGTAGCTGCACCCAAACAACAATGTATGCTGTCTCATGTATGATGGCCATCTTCACATTACAGACCAATAGTGAGGCACCAACACCCGTCACATGCTGAAGACAAGTGGCCTCTGGTTGGGAGATGCCAATATACTCATTTGACCGGACACATGGCTGAGGACAGTAATCAACCACTTGCTTACCTTTGGCCTGTAACACTCTGATGCATAGAATTAACACCCACTACAACAACAAACAGTACTTGATTGACCAAAGTACACAGTCATGTGTTGTCCCTGGAGAGCAATTTGTTTGTGGATTGTACACAGTTGTGTCCTAGATTCCTGGGCCAATAGGCAATGCACATCCGTATGCACCACGTGACTTATCTATGTATACGGTCACTCGTCTCCTGTGTCACCCATGGCTCATACTTAACATCAGGGGGAGATGTCTAAAATTAACACATTAACTTGGCAATGTGGCAGTCAGGAATATGCCATGTACTCACCCCTTTGTGGCTCCTGTGCTCCCCTCAAAGACCCATCAAGGTCTGGGTATGTCACCCGCAGGATGCAGGAAATTAGGGGTGTCATAGTCCAACGTGCACCCCGCCCACGTTGGGAGGACAGCCCCAGCTGGACCTCGGCGATCTTTCGGGCCGGGCATCTCAGGTCCTCCCACCTCAAACGATAGTGGGCGCTTCGCCGGCTGTGGACCCCCAGGGTCTGCACCTTCCAGTCGATAGTTCTCCATATCTCATTTTTCTGATGGGTGTTTACCTGCATGGATGCACGATACAAATCAAGTGATTACATTCACAACTTTTGGCACAAATGGTTGAGTCACACATGTCCGAAACACCAAGCTAGAAATGTTCAATTTATCAACACACCAAAGGTGTAAAGCACAAGCCAATAAGTACAGGGACATGACTACAGACAATTGTATCCATCTGCATACTAACCCACTACCCTGCTCAGGGCCTACAATGAATAACTAAGCCTACTCACATCAGGTAGCCCATGCTCCAGCAACATGTATTGCAATGTAAGCCACAATGAAACACTACACACCAATGTAGCTTCTGAAGGGTAAACTCCTTAGGGATGAATGGATCAACATATTCACCATCTGTGAGATTGGCTCAATGCATGGAGTCCCTACAAGCAACTTCAATAGTACAAACTTCACCATTACACGAGAGTGACGATAAAGGGGCTGGCATGGTGGGTGCAGAAAGTGTATTCCTTGTGTATGTGTGGACATGTGGCCTACCAAATGCATACTCATGGCACTTCAGGGGGTGGGTTCTATGGTATGTTCCTGTACCACAGAACACTCCTTTGGACATATGTGTCTATCCTACAGAGATGGCATCCAACATACAGAGATATGCATTGTACAATTTCTGCTATGTGACCATGGATCCTGACTCACATATCATGGCTTCTCAGGAATCAACACACTGTCTGCACTGTGGGACTGGCATTAGTGCAATAAGCCTGTACATGACAAATATGACTTTTGTGAAGGTGACAACAGAGTTGTGGGAGTAAGGAACCTGTCATGAGTCAAAGACCCACATTGGCAATGATGCACATATGGACTACTTCTGGGATGTACCTCAGTACCTATTCCTAATTTAGTCAATGGACTGAGGCATGCAGGGAACATTTTGCCGCTAGAGCATTATATTGTCCACATGTCACATTCTACTGATGTACAGGAAGTGGACACAGTGCCACAGTTGCATAGCCACAGTGACTCTACCCAAGCTTGGACTATGTCCCATACTGGCAGATATAATTGGCAGGCCATGGTCTCTTCAGGCTGAGCATATAGCACCTACATGATACTCCATTACTATCACTTCCATGCATGCCAGTACATCATGGGGCCATCAGCAATTTGGCATGTGGTGTGTGGTAACCTGAAGGGAAGAGTGAGTCAGGATATGGATTCCAGACTACAGTTTGGCAAGCCAGATGTGGTTTGAAAGATCTCTGGTGCTATACTCATTGCTTACAAGATCCTCAAATGGCTCATACAAGATGCATACGCAGCTCATGCTGTCATGCACATACATGTTGTCTAACATTTACAACAATCATGAAGAAAGAGATGTTATTGGATGGCAGTAAAGTATCCTTACCTAGTTATGTGCATCCAACACAAGGAGGATCTAGGACCCCAAAAACGTCCCACTACACAATGTGACTGACATTAACATGTAGTACTGGCCACCAATAACTGCAAAATGTACATCCCATTGATGCCACACAGACTGCAACAAGCACACAAGAAGTCTAACTGGCGCACAGGGGCACATTGTAGCCTGTGAGGAGGAAAAGGATGGTGTCAAACAGAATCAATTGCGCCTATGAGATTCCTACCCACCCATCTGGTGAGCCATAGAGCTGTTCATACAGGGGTAGGACCTCATCAACAAACCTCTCTGGAGAGAGGCTTGTTGATGGGGTCTGGATCACCTGCTGGAAGTGGCATGATTGCTCCCAGAGGCGGCACGCAGCAGGTCTTGGAGGTGTTGCTAGCAGCAGTATCAGGAGTCAAGTGAGTGAATGTACACAACATGGCGGTCACGTCCACCACGTACGCGGTTGTCACCGTTGTTGGACACAGCCATTGAGCTACACCGCCAAAGGCAAAAACGTTAGCCTATGACTGTGTCCTCTGTGGTTGGAACTGTCTACCACCCTGACAAATTCCACCAGCAGTTCCGGGTGCTTCCTAATGTCCAGTGGAGTAGGTCTGGTATCTGCCATTTTGGCAGCCTGAAATGCTGTATTTGGCTATGGAAAGCTGTGTCACACATACAATATATGTGTTGTAGCATCAAAAACATTGTTATTCTGTCTTGACATGTAGGTCTTTCTACACAAACACCAGTGTAGTGTGTTGCAGGGCACAGTTGGCATTTGACGGAGGTGCACGGTCCACCACCGCCGACGGTCTTGTTGGTGGCCGTAATATACAGTTGCATTTCAAGGGGCAATTGTGTAGTACATCTTTGAGTTTTGTCCAACTCTATGGTGTACATACATGTGTTGACAACAAAGGAGATCACATGTGAACCTTATGTAGTTGCCAGCTGTGATGTGTACTGGATGTAATGTCTATCCATTCAGAAATGCTTTGTCACATCATATTGTTGGCATGCATCATGCATGTTGCGTGGACACACTGACTAATGTAAGAAATCATGTCTTGTCACACATGAGTACCCTGGGAGAGGGAGATGTGGCAACCTCCTGTCTACCGTCCACTGCCAGACCTTCAGACAATGGAAGAACGCCACATCATACAGGTATACAGTCTGAATAGGCAAAACGTAGTGGACATATGCCCTCAGTTGGAGCCAGATATGATGCCAGCTATTAGTTATCCAACCTGCATACCACCCATTGTACAAGTCATGTCAGTATTGCACTTCCTAGCCACAGGGTCCTTCCAACAAATAGTGGCCCTATCTGCTGGTATGTCCCAACCTATGTTCAATCTGGTGTTGAAGTATTTCTTCTCAGCCATGTCGAATCAAATTGACAACTGTATCACGTTCCCTCAACGTGAGGATTTAGCCAATGTGAAGGCTGACTTTTATGCTTTTGCCTGCCTCCTGCATGTGGTGGGGCCATTGATGGCACACATGTTGGCTTGGTGCCACCGCAGACCACTGAACAAGTTTATCGCAACAGAAAGAACTTCCATTCTATCAACAAGCAAGTTGCCTGTTTGGCAGATCTCTACACCTCAAATGCCTGTGCCCATTATCCAAGATCAGCCCATGATTCCTTCATTATGCGGAACAGCACCATACACCAGCTTATGCCACAACCGCACCCAGAGAGGTCCTGGCTGATTGGTAAATCATGTCTGTACTGATTGAGTGTGAGCAATGTCAGGTGCTATAATCCTGAAGTCAGTGACTCATTGTTTCACTTATGTCCCATTCCTTAACAGAAGACTCCACATATCCAAACTGTCCTTGGTTGTTGAAGCTGCTGAGGAATTCAACTACGCCAGGGGAAGTCCACTTCAATGAGGCCCATGGAAGAACACGGCGGCCAGTGGAGCGAGCTTTTGGGCTCTGAAAGGTCAGATTTTGCTGTCTAGACTGAACTCATAGAGCCCTCCTCTATTCACCCAGGAAAGTGTGTCAGATCACTGTGGCATGCTGCGTGCTCCACAACATCGCCCTGCGGAGGAATATCCCATACATCTCAGAGTAGGAGGAACCTGCAGTGCCACTTGGTGAGACTCCTGAAATGCCAAGTTAGGATGACAGGGGTGAAGAGGAAGGAGCTGATTTGTGAGAAGATCTCATCAACCTCTACTTCTCATGAGTGTATGTCATGTGATGTAATAACTGTGACTGTACAATGAACTGTTGTTGTGAGAACGTGTGGGGTTGAGTGTTTTGGAAACAGCTAGGGAGCTGATACTCTGCAATATGCAGCCAAAGGCTGCTTGTTGAGATAGCTTTTCGCACATCCCCACCTTGATGACGTTGCTTGGTTTGTGTTAGTTTTCTTGCAATGTACTTTGTTTTCCAGTTGCATGCTATGTGAGTTGTGTCATATGTATGGTTTCCAGCCTATACTCCTTGTTTTGTTCTTTGTACAGGTACCTTCACCATGGCATCTTCATGTGGGCATTTCTGAGTTGTGACATTGGCAGGTACCTGATTCTGTTCTGACATAAAAAGTGGACATGGATTGTTCCAGGTAATGTAGGTCGCAGAGTTTGGATGTATGAGACCTCTAGCAAGACAGTTTGCACAGACTTTGGGTGGAGGTATAGATGTGCCAGCTGCACTTGTTTTGTGTGTTGTGGTAGGCCTGATGCATTATGTGTGTCATCATGTGGTCTGGAATTATTTAGTCCTAGGTTTGGACCAAGTCATTTTTTCTTCACATTGGCTAAAATACTCTTTTTGTATGACCGGAATGTAGTTGTAGATGTGTTTCATCGTTGCGGGCCACAGTGCCTGTGCCAAAACACTGACATATGTTTGTGTCATACCACATGATGCATGGGAATTCGATTATGATGTCACTGTGATTAGGGACTGTTGTACTGCCATCTGTCTGCATCTTGGATTATGTGAATTTGGATGACTATGGTGTGGTATGTGATAAGGTTCAAGCTGCTGACATTAACCTTTTTAATGTTTGTCTATTCTAGAGGACAATGTCTGACAAATCCATTCCTTTCATGGTCTTGGGGTCTGTACCTTGAAATATGTTCATCTACTCAGAATTTTTCCAAAAGTCCAGACATATTGACAGCCTATATTCTGAACACTGTAATAATTTTTTTTGGTTTGACCAGACACTTGCACTAATGTGTTGGTGTATAATGGTGGCAATCCTGAGGTGAACACTGTGTACTTGTAACATATTCCTGCTTGCACATGTAACTTGTATCTTCATCGTATTGTTCACATGGTCTTACATATCTACATAGCTAATTGTGAAAATTAAGCAAGCAGACAATGGGTTTGTGATGGGTGAATTTAGTACAAAGCTAATACAGAAAATACATTTTGGACAAAAAGAAGGGGTCATTCAAAGTGAATTAAATCATTGGAGTAGATGTCACACCATTGATAATACAAAGTCCAGAGTGGTACTCCCATTGGATCTGGTAGGTGGTTGAGGGTCAGTCAACAGAGTGAATGTGTGGCACACAAGGGAGTTCATTTAGAAAGAGGTCACTTGCTGGCAGTGGTGGTGTCTTGCCATCCACACCTCTTGAATTCTTTCCTGGATATTCCCACTTATGTGAAATGGGGGATCTGCTGCTACAGAAGTAGGGGTGTCTGGGGCTGGTTCTTCCTCTGGCAGGGCCTCCCTTCCAGGGCTGGCACCGATGTTGATGTGCCTGGTGATGATGAGCCAAAGGAAGGGCTAGACTATTGTTGAAAAGCTCTGCTCAGGGTGGTGTGAATGTCCCTCAACACCCCTGTTAGAGAGGCCATGTTGGTATTGTGGGCATCTATCAGTTTCCGCATGTCTCTGTGCATGTCCCACTGTAGCTGCCTGATTTTCCAGAGTTCGATCAACACCTGGCCAATCACGCCTTGGAACTCCTGATAGACCCCAAAGACGTGGCTGATGGTGTCCTGGCCAAGATCAGCCCCAATTGCCCCACCCTGCTGGCCCACAGCAACCCTCGCACGCACCCTAACCCATGGGCCTGTGCCCTTGCCACAGGGTGCCCTCTCCAGCTTGTCCCTGGACCCTCATTGGGGGGGGCAAAGGCTGGTAGACACTGTGCTTGCAACTCAGGTTGGGGGGCCGAATGTCTGCCTGTGATGTTGAAGCATCCGGGCTGGGAGGTGACGTAGTGGCCACAGTGAAAGTCTCTGTTGCCGTCTGACCAGGTTGCTGAGATGGGCCAAAACCGTTCTCCATGTCCAGGCATTCAGTAATGACTTCTTCGCTGAGGGCTTCATCCAGGGGGGTAGTGGCAGTCTGTTCCGTGGCCTCTGTGTGCACAGCTGCAGCTTGACCTATTGATTTAAAACATACAATGTTACTGGTTGAATTGTGAAATCTACCTCCAAAGGTGTTGTGTTACAGTGAGCAGAGCCCCTGGATCAAGTTAAGTTGTGGGTAATCCAATTGTGACTAGTAGCCATGCTATTGTGTGATTTGACATGACATGTGTGAAGCATGGCAAACCAATTTGACTCAAGCAGCTGTTGGGATGTGCAGATCAGTTGCATTTTGGAAGATAGCCTGAAAATAACATTTTACTACCAGTGTAGCCAACTCAGTGGAGAGTCACGATATAGCCTTGACCATTTGGAGGGCTAGTTGAGTGAGATGCAGGCAAACCCAGGACTTGGTTGTATATGTGACTGGAGTCATCATGTGCACAGTGCAGTGTGAATGTGTCTTCTGCCAATAACAATCTGATGATGCATTTTGAGGTGTTATGAATACATGTTATACACACTGGGTAAGGTGTTATTCATGTCCTCAAATATTTCATCTTGCGTTAGCAAGTACAGATGGAGCTGTGTCGACAGACACGTCTCTGATTTGTGCATGATCTGTGTTTGATCCCTCCCAGGCGAGTATATTTCATTTAGGATTGACAAACAGGGGTATTTGGACATGTGACCTCTGTGCTGGTGTTTGGAGTTGCAGATCTAAAGCCTGCTGGGAGTTGCATTCATGTCACTCTCTCTACTACACACACTATACACATGCTATCCTCCCAGGTAAGTACATGTCAATTGAGAGTTGAGGTATGGGGTTATTTGGAGAAGTGAACACTGGTCTGGTGGTTTGAATTATGAATACAGGGTCTACTGGCCCTAGCAGTCATGTCACTCCCTGTACTACACACATTATGCAAATGTTATCCTTCCAGGTGAGTACGCTTCATTTGTGAGTAACCAAACAATGGTATGGGGAGAAGGAAACACTGGACTGGTGGTTGGAGAAACAATAACAGAGCCTCCTAGCCTTATCAGTCATGTCACTCTCTGTAGTGCACATACTACACAAATGTTATGCCCCCAGGTGAGTACACTTCAATTTAGAGATTAGAAAAAGGGTATTTGGACAGGTGTAAACTGGGCTGGTGCTTGGAACTTCAGTAACAGGTCTTCCTGGCATTAGCAGTCATGTCAGTCCCTCTACTTCCCACACTTGACAAATGGTATCCTCCCAGGTATCCTTCCCAGGTGAATGGTATCTCTTCAATTGAGAGTTACCATACAGGAGTATTTGGACAAGTGAACACTGGTCTGGTGTTTTAAGTAATAGAAACAGTGCCTTCTGGGAGTTGCAGTCATGTCACTCTCTCTACTACATGCACTATACACATGGTATCCTCCTAGATGAGTACACTTCAATTTAGAGCTAATGAATAGGGGTATTGGACAACTGTATTCTGGGCTGGTGGTTGGAATTACAGACACAGGGCCTATTGTGCTTTGCAGTCAGGTCACTCCCTCTACTTTTCACACTTGACAAATGTTATCCTCCTATGTGAGTACACTTCAATTGAGAGTTACCATACAGGAGTATTTGGACAAGTGAACACTGGTCTGGCGTTTGGAGTAATAGAAACAGTGCCTCCTGGTAGTTGCAGTCATGTCACTCTCTCTACCACACACACTATACACATGGTATCCTCCCAGGTGAGTACACTTCAATTGAGAGTTAACAAACATGGGTATTTGGACAAGTTAACAGTGGTCTGGTGTTTGGAGTTAGAGAAACAGTACCTCCTGGGAGTTGCAGTCAGGTAACTCTCTCTACTAGAAACACTATACAAATGTTGGGTATTACATATCTATATGCAGATTGCATTTAGGTTGGGACCTTCATGTACCTGTTGTGACATGCCATGAGTTGTGGTATTATTATTGCATATTGAAAGACTTACAGGCCCCATTTGGACTAATGACATGTGATGGACCTTGGTAGCTGGGGTCCAACACTACAGATTGACAGTGTTTACACTCAGATACTCTGGCCCATATTTATACTTTTTGACGCAAAACTGCGCCAACGCAGTTTTGCGTCAAAAAAATTAGCGCCGGCTAACGACATTCTGAAGCGCCATGCGGGCGCCGTATTTATTGAATGACGTTAGCCGGCGTTAGCCGCCGGCGCCGTCTGGTGTGCGTTAAAAAAAACGACGTACACCAGGCAGCGCCGGCGTAGGGGGATATGGAGCTTGGGTGTCAAGAAATGGGGCAAGTCAGGTTGAGGCAATTTTTTCGCCTCAACCCGATTTGCGCCATTTTTTTTCACTCCCAACCCCCATAGAAATGACTCCTGTCTTAGCAAAGACAGGAGTCATGCCCCCTTGCAAAATGGCCATGCCCAGGGGACTTGTGTCCCCTGGGCATGGTCATTGGGCATAGTGGCATGTAGGGGGGCACAAATCAGGCCCCCCTATGCCACAAAAAAAAAAAAAAAAAACACTTACCTGAACTTACCTTAATGTCCCTGGGATGGGGCCCTCCAGCCTTGGGTGTCCTCCTGGGGTGGGCATGGGCGACAGGGGGTGTCCCTGGGGGCATGGGGGGGCACCTTTTGCACCTTTTGCAGGCGCTAAAAAACGGCGCAAAAGCATCCGTACGTCATTTTTTTGGACCCGCCCACTCCCGGGCGTGATTTTTGCCCGGGAGTATAAATCCCACGCACATGCCTCGGAGTCGATTTTTTCGACGGGAACGCCTACCTTGCATATAATTAACGCAAAGTAGGTGTCCACGCTAAAAAATGACGCTAACTCCATGGACTTTGGCGCTAGACGCGTCTAACGCCAAAGTATAAATATGGAGTTAGTTTTGCGTCGAAATTGCGTCAAAAAAAACAACGCAATTTCGGCGCAAACGGAGTATAAATATGCCCCTCTGGGTTTTGAATGTTGGTGGGGCACATGAACAAGACAGTGGCAAAAGGTGAGCTGTGAGCATGCATGACATTGCAGTTTGGTGAAATTATTTGTGTTGTGACTTAGCAGACTCCACTCCCCCAGATATTCCTGCCAAGCCATCAGGATGCAGGATGGCCAAGAGCTGCTCCTTCCAGGGAAAGAGACATAATCGCGCACTGGAAGGGCCACCACCAGCCTTCTTGGCCTACAGTCGGTGCCTGAAGACCAGGGAAAGGACCTTGCCCCGTAGGTTGTTTCACCTCTTCCTGATATCCTCCTTTGTGTGCAGGGTGGTGCTTACAGTATTCACTCTGTCAATGATCCTGTTCCACATTTTCATTTTCCTACTGAGAGGAGTGTGTTGAACTTGGGCTCCAAACAATTATAGTACTTATGATTTCATCCCACGACTCTTGACTCGTCTTCTGAAAAACAGGGATCTTTAGAACATGACATGGTGGAAAATGAAAAAAATGTGTGACAGCGACTTACTAAACAGGGGAAGTGCAAAAGGGTGTGAATGGACAAAAGTGAGTGCAGGGTGTTCAATGGGATGGTGAAAAAAGGGGTGTCTAATATATGTACTCTGTGGACAAAAAGCGTTCTGGCTTCTGTGTTTTGCATTGGAAATGTAAAGGATTCTGATCTGTGAAGGGTTGTGTTTTATAGTGTCCTTTGCAGGTGTGCACTGTGGCAATGTGTGTCAGCTGTGTTGTTTTCAAATTCATCCGATGTGCAGTTGTCTATTACTTTGATGACCGCGAACTGCCATGGTTCGGTCCGCCATTGGCTGACCGCCATGAAGGGTGTGCCACGGCGACTGTGTGCTTGTAATGTTCTCGGTGTTTGGTCACGGTGCTGTCGGGACTGGAGGTCAGACTGCCTATTTCCAGTCCGCCGCACGGACTGACATTTTTGCTTGGCGGTCGGCAGTCTTGCCTGTGTAACTCGTAATAAGGCGGTCTTTTCAGGACTGCCAACATGGCGGTCAGGCTGTGCAACTGCCAAACTCGTAATGAGGTCCTGAGACTTTGAAGGAGGAGAGTCTCGATGCCAGTACATAGGCCCGTATTTATACCTCTTTAGCGCCGCATGTGCGTCATTTTTTGACGCAAAAACGCCGCAAACTTGCAAAATACAATTGTATTTTGAAAGTTTGCGCCATTTTTGCGTCAAAAAGCGGCGCAAATGCAGCGCTAAAAAAGTATAAATATGGGCCATAGTGTGGTGAGTGACCAATGGGAGACATGTTGGGCAGCTCGTCAAGGAACATAATGGGTCAGGGATTCAGAAATGAATGGCTGGTTTGGTGGGGAGTAAAATCTCAGGATGAGGGAAAAGGTATTCCAGAGGAGGAATTGTCACCGTCAGGTGCATCAGGCAGCACGGACATCAGAGTGTCTCAGTCGTAGGCCTCTAACCTCCTCCCTGTGGAGGAACACACTTTTTGCCTCTACCCATACCTTGAGGGATTGGCACCATGAGGGACTGAGAGAGGGCTCAGCACTCTTCCAATGTAGGGTAATCACTTTTTTTTCAAGCACCAAGTTAAGAAAACAGGAAGATACCTTGGGGGTCATTCTGACCTCGGCGGTAAAAGGCCCTTACCGCCGGTCAGAAGTCCGCCATACTACCGCCGCGGCCGCGGTAGACCGCCACGGTCATTCTGACCACCAACTGTGAAACCGCCAAAAATCCGACATCCAAGGAAGGCCGCCACATCAGCGGGCCGCGGAAAACTGGAGATGACCAAACCTCCACCGTCACGCCAACACAAACACGCCCATGCCATTCTGACCCACGAATCCACACGGCGGTCTTTCAACCGCGGTATTCCATTGGCGGTACACACCGCCGCGGTCAAAATACACACACAGCACCAAAACACTGCCACATTGGACATTTTGAAATACGCACACCTGAGACACATACAAACAACGCTCCCACACATCCAATCAACTATAAAACACACCCCCACATCACCCACAAACCCCCACTAGTTGGAAATCGGAGCGAAGGCGAGAGCGAGAGAGATAGAGATAGCGAGCACAGCATTAGAAAACCCCAACACACACAGGAACCCAACTTCATCACCCACACCACATCTACGCACACATCACCACATATCACCACGCACATCACCACAAACACCACCCCACACCTCATCCACACCACCCCATGGCACCCCAAAGACACCCACGGTTTTCTGACCAAGAACTCCGGGTCATGGTGGAGGAAATCATGAGGGTTGAGCCCCAGCTCTTCGGCACACAGGTACAGCACACCACCATAGCAAGGAAGGCTGAGCTATGGCAAAGGATCGTAGACAGGGTCAACACCTTGGGACAGCATCCCAGAAATCGGGAAGATATCAGAAAGCGATGGAACGACCTACGGGGGAAGGTGCGCTCGATGATCTCCAGGCACAACATCGCTGTGCAGAAGACTGGCGGCGGACCCCCACCCACCCCACCCCAATTCACAGCATGGGAGCAAGAGGTGGTAAACATCCTGCATCCTGATGGCCTCGCTGGAGTACACGGAGGAATGGACTCTGGTAAGTCGAATCTCAACTACTTCACCCCCCCCAACCACCAGCATGCCAACCCCCCCCCCAATATCACCCCCCAGCACATAACCTCCCTGCCAATGTCTCACCAGCACAACCCACCCTAAACAACACCAACCCCTGAATGCCAACACAAACCATAGACAGCCACCACCAAAGCATGACCATTGCACATACCCATACACCCCCCCCAAACCCTCACAACACCTCCCACAAGGGAATGCCAGCACTGGGGGACAAGGGCACCCAAAATGCATGCCATGGCACACACAGAAACAATAACCATACTCCTTCACCCCTGCAGGGCCCGAACGCCAACACACCGCCATGGAGGGTCCAGAGATGTCCATCCCACCCCCAGAACAGGCCCCCAGCGAGGACAGCAGCTCTGTTGACCTAGAACCTGACGACCAGCCCGGACCATCGGGGACCTCTGGACAGTCGGTTCCCCACACACAGACACAGGCCACAGCAGACCCAAACCCCTCTGGGAACACCAGCACAGCTCCCACCCAGCGGGCCCATGCCTCTGTCCCGCGGACGCGTCAATCAGCGGTGTGTCCGCCACTACAGGGCACCCAGGCTGACCCAACACCCCAACAACAACAGGGACCTGGGGGCAGTGGTAGTGGGCACACCGTCCAGGGGACAGAGGCCCGGGGAAACAGGGCAACTGGGAGGGCTGCTGTGCGACAGGGGGGGGAGGACAGGCCCAGGGAACCGACTCTCCAAGAGGCCCTCACCAGCATCATGAGAGCATACCATCACTCCCAGGAGACGATGGCGACGGTACTGGCCAGGTTCACCGAGATCCAGGCACAGCAGGAGGAACGGTACATGGGGTTCAGCAATGAACTCCGGGACATCGCTCCCGCAATGGGGACCATAGTCCAGGCCCTCAACCGGATAGAAACCACATTGCGGGACCATGTGGCACTGCAAAGGGCCCCTGTCACTAGCCAGGAACAGCCTACCACCTCCGCCGGCGCTAGTGGTCAGGAGGTCCCCACAGAACGACGGGCCACCAGAACCCCACCTCCTGCTGAAGAACAACCACCCGGCAAGAGGAACCTGAGATCTCAAAGGAAGACAGAGTAGGATGCCAAGACCCCCGCCAGTCTAATATCCCCCCGGATGTCATTCCACTGTCCCACAGTGTCACCCTGTCCAACCTTGAACTGCCCCTGCTCCATCCTTCCACAGCCATATGAACAATGCACCTGTGCGACCGAGAACTGGACTCTGCCATGGACATAACTCCACCCTCACCCTTCACCGTTTTAATATCATGTACCAAAATATAGCACTAAAAATAAATCACTCATTGCACATAAATCATTCTGGAGTCAGCCTGTATTATTTACAAATGTATAACACATTACTTATCAATAATGTTCTGTTATTTATGTGTGGACAACATACCGATGTCAATAAGCATTAGTCCATGGGCTAACCAAGCAGAAGTCACGCAGTGGGTCATACAGCACTGAAAAGGGAAGGGAAAAGTAAACTTCAGTTTAAAAGAACTGGGGGGAAATACACAAAGTAAAGATGCAGGGGGCATTCAGTAAATGGTAAATGGCGTGGGTGATTCCTACCTGTGTGCTACTGAAAATACTGATGGATAACTCTGTCCCTGTTGTCTGGGTCGTCCTCTTCGTCTTCCTCCTCTTCACTCTCCGCAGGCTCCACAGCTGCTTCAACACCACCATCTGGACCATCCTCCTGCAGGAAGGGCACCTGACGTCGCAATGCCAGATTGTGAAGCATGCAGCAGGCCACGATGATCTGGCACACCTTCTTTGGTGAGTACATCAGGGATCCCCCTGTCATATGTAGGCACCTAAACCTGGCCTTCAGGAGGCCAAAGGTTCTTTCAATGACCCTCCTAGTTCGCCCATGGGCCTCATTGTACCGTTCCTCTGCCCTGGTCCGGGGATTCCTCACTGGGGTCAATAGCCAAGGCAGGTTGGGGTAACCAGAGTCACCAATTAGCCACACACGTTGTCTCTGTAGCTGTTCCATCACATAAGGGATGCTGCTATTTCGCATCACATACGCGTCATGCACTGACCCAGGGAACATGGCATTCACATGGGAGATGTACTGGTCAGCCAAACAGACCACCTGAACGTTCATCGAATGGTAACTTTTCCTGTTTCTGTACACCTGCTCATCGTCTTTTGGGGGTACTAAAGCCACATGGGTCCCATCAATGGCACCAATTATGTTGGGAATATGTCCAAGAGCATAAAAATCACCCTTCACAGTGGCCAAATCGACCTCCTCAGGGAATACAATGTAGCGCCGCATGTGTTTCGTCAGGGCAGACAACACTCTAGACAAGATCTTTGAAAACATAGGCTGAGACATTCCAGATGACATGGCCACTGTTGTCTGGAATGAGCAACTTGCCAGAAAATGGAGGACTGACAGAACCTGCACTAGAGGGGGAATTCCTGTGAGTTGGCGGATGGGGGACATCAGGGCTGGCTCCAGCTGGGCACACAGTTCATGTATAGTGGCTCGGTCAAGTCGGTATCGTAGTATGATGTGGCGTTCTTCCATTGTCGACAGGTCCACCAGCGGGCGGTACACGCGAGGATTCATCCTTCTCCTCGCAAGTCCCAGCGGACGGTGCCTAGGAAGGACAACATGGAGCACAGAGTCAAGCAAGTCACAGGTACGTTCACCACTGCATGCACAGTACACGAAAAGGTATGGATGGCTATGTTTGGATGTGTGGCAATGCAAGGCCTAGGCCTGTGTGACGCAGTTGAAATTAAGCCATGTGGGCCCTTGAAATGGCGGCTGCCTGACCGGTGAAGTGGGACAATGGGATGTGAGGTCAATGCGCTGGCGTGGCACACCGTGGCGGTAGGCGGTCGAAGACCGCTATACGAAGCCGCATTGGTTAACATTGAACCCTATGGGATTCAGGAGCCAATGACGATGTGCGCCGGCGGTCGCGGTACGCACCGCCGCGGTACGCACCGCCGCGGCCGTGACCGCCATTTTCTATCTGCCTAATCACTCGAGACCTGATCACCCACAGGAGAGGACCTATACTGCAAGTGCTGCTGTGACCTCGGTCTGGAAGTGACAATGGCTGCTGCGACTGGGGAAAGGGCCCCTGCCTTCACGTCTGAAGAGTTGGAGAAACTAGTGGATGGGGTCCTCCCCCAGTATGCGCTACTCTACGGTCCTCCAGACCAACAGGTGAGTACACTGAGTGCACATTGAATGGGTTATGCCTGTGTGGAGTGGGGTGGATGTAAGTTGTTGGGGTGGGGAGAAAATGAGGAGTGCAACGCACGACAGATGAGAGAATAGGCCACATGGCAAGGTTGGGGAGGAGGGGGCATGTACTCCAAACATGCCGAAATTTCACGTTTTCTCTTTCCCACCCTGTACATGTCTAACAGGTGAGCGCCCATCAGAAAATCGACATTTGGCGTGCCATCGCCAAGGAAGTCCGGGCCCTGGGGGTCTACACCAGACGGGGCACCCACTGCCGCAAGAGGTGGGAGGACATCCGCCGCGCAACCCGAAAGACCGCCGCGGAACCCGAAAGACCGCCGAGTCACTGCTGGGGATGGCCTCCCGACCTAGGAGGGGTGCCAGTCGTACCCTGACCCCCCTGATGTCCCGGATCCTGGCGGTGGCCTACCCTGATTTGGATGGGCGCTTGAGGACATCACAGCAGACACAAGGGGGTGAGTACCTGCACATTCTGCTATCCTTAAGCGCAGTTGAGGTGTCTGGGTGGGGGAGGAGGGCCGTGGGTGACACTAGGCCAGGGCGCTTTCTGTAGTGTAGTCCCCTCCCTTAGACATGGCCCTGTGCCCCCTCCCCCCACCTCTGTAGGGTGCCAAGTACAGCTATCCATGGTCCTGCATCACCCATGTGCGCGTCTGTTGTCCCTAGACCTGTTGGCCTAGTCAGAAGTACTGAGTAGTGTACCCCAATTTCGCGGCTTAGTGCATGAGGCACCTGTGTCTGTCCTCTCCGCCAACGGTATTGACAAGGCATACACTCAACTTTGTTTTATTTCTCCCCCCACCCTTATTCTTTGTCTTCTTGTGCATTAGCATCATCAGGCGGAGGAGAATTGGCGTCGGAGCACGAGGGAGCTGCAAGTCACAAGGCCCCGGTGGGCACTGGAACAGACACCGAGGGCACCAGTGATCTTGAGGGCGAGGGGAGCACCACAACGGGGACCGGTGAAGACACCAGCGACATGGACACGTCCTCGTTTGGGAGCTCCCTAGCGGTGGCGGCAACATCCGGGCCCCCCGCTTCCACAGGTACAGCCGCCACCCAGCGCTCCAGCTCCGCCCTCCCAGCAGCCCCTCAGCCTTCGCTCCGTGCCCGCTCGCCCAGGAAGGCGGGCGTCTCCTTCGCCCCAGGCACCTCAGCCCCTGCCCCAGTTACCCCTGCTGCCCTCAGTGCGGAGCTCATTGACCTAGTGAGGACGCTCATTGTTGGGCAGACTACCCTTTTGAATGCCATCCAGGGGGTGGAAAGGGAGGTGCATCGGAGCAATGCCTACCTGGAGGGCATTCATTCGGGTCAGGCTGCCCATCAACGATCGTTCACTGCTCTGGCCTCAGCACTGACGGCAGCCATTGTCCCTGTCTCCAGCCTCCCTCTTCTAACTGCCTCCACCCTTTCTCTGTCTCCTGTTCCTCAGCCTATCCCATCCACACCATCAGACCAGCCTGCACACACCTCAACACCCAAGGCCAGATCATCCAGACACAAGCACCACAGGACACACAAGCATTCACCCCAGCAACACCCAGATGCAGACATTCCAACAGTCACTACCACCTCTGTGTCCCCCTCCTCCTCGTCTCCCTCCTCCCTCCCTGTGACGTCTACACTCACACCTGCATGCACACCACCATCAGCCAGTGCTTCCATCACCAGCACACCCTCCACTACAGTCCTCACATGTGCAGTCACCACCCCCACTGCCATCTACACGTCCCCTGTGTCCTCTCCCACTGTGTCTGTCACCCCCTCTTCCAAGACACATAAATGCAGGCAGACACCCAAACAACAGCCAACCACCTCACGACAGCCTACGCCTCAGTCACCTGCACCCAAAGACAGCACACCTGACTCTCCTACAACCACATCCTCTTCCTCCACTTCCATCACCACTACTCCTACCCTTTACCTTGGTCCTAAGAAATATTACCTCTCTAATCTTAACCTCTTTCCCTCCCCTGACCCACCCCCTCCATCGGTTAAGAGTCCCAAGAGCACCTCAGCCACCACCAGCCCAGCTTCGAGTGTCCAAGTGGTGCATGGCTTCTGGAGTCCACCCTTTGGCGGCAGTGACACTTCACTGAGCAGCAAGGGGACATCCAGCCCACCCCCAGGCAAAAGGACACGTAAACTGAAGGGCCGCCGTGAGAGGACTGAGACGGCTGCCCCCAAGGAGCCAACAACGGCCACTTCACCTGCCACAACAGCCAGGGGAGGCAAGGGCCCGAGAGCCCCATCTAAGGAGCGAAAGGGCAGCAGGGCGGAGAGGTCATCCATCAGGAGCGCGGAGCTGGAGGGCCCCGCAAGCCCCATCCCGCCTGCAAGGGACGACAGCAAAGGGCCCAGGACTCCGTCCCCGAAGGGGCCTGCCACTGCACAGTAGGAGGGCAAGTGAGCAGGGTGTCCAGCCCAGGTCTGGCTCCCTAGACTTCCTGGAAGAGCACCGCTGAAGAGGGCCCGCCGTGAAGACAGGCACCGCTGAACAGGGCCCCGCCGTGCAGAAGAGCACCGCTGAAGAGGGCCCCGCCGTGAAGCCAGGCACCGCTGAACAGGGCCCCGCCGTGCAGAAGAGCACCGCTGAACAGGGCCCCGCCGTGCAGAAGAGCACCGCTGAAGAGGGCCCCGCCGTGAAGACAGGCACCGCTGAACAGGGCCCCGCTGTGCAGAAGAGCACCGCTGAAGAGGGCCCCGCCGTGAAGACAGGCACCGCTGAACAGGGCCCCGCCGTGCAGAAGAGCACCGCTGAACAGGGCCCCGCCGTGCAGAAGAGCACCGCTGAAGAGGGCCCCGCCGTGAAGACAGGCACCGCTGAACAGGGCCCCGCCGTGCAGAAGAGCACCGCTGAAGAGGGCCCCGCCGTGAAGACAGGCACCGCTGAACAGGGCCCCGCCGTGCAGAAGAGCACCGCTGAACAGGGCCCCGCCGTGCAGAAGAGCACCGCTGAAGAGGGCCCCGCCGTGAAGACAGGCACCGCTGAACAGGGCCCCGCCGTGCAGAAGAGCACCGCTGAAGAGAGCCCCGCCGTGAAGACAGGCACCGCTGAACAGGGCCCCGCCGTGCAGAAGAGCACTGCTGACCAGGGCCCCGCCGTGCAGAAGAGCACCGCTGAAGAGGGCCCCGCCGTGAAGACAGGCACCGCTGAAGAGGGCCCCGCCGTGAAGACAGGCACCGCTGAACAGGGCCCCGCCGTGAAGACAGGCACCGCTGAAGAGGGCCCCGCCGTCTCAGGCACCGCTCCGCTGGGCCCTTCCTGTCAAGCACCGCTCCGCTGGGCCCCGCCGTCTCAAGCACTGCTCCGCTGGGCCCTCCCTGTCAAGCACCGCTCCGCTGGGCCCTTCCTGTCAAGCACCGCTCCGCTGGGCCCCGCCGTCTCAAGCACCGCTCCGCTGGGCCCTTCCTGTCAAGCACCGCTCCGCTGGGCCCCGCCGTCTCAAGTACCACTCCGCTGGGCCCCGCCGTCTCAAGCACCGCTCCGCTGGGCCCTTCCTGTCAAGCACCGCTCCGCTGGGCCCTGCCGTCTCAAGCACCGCTCCGCTAGGCCCTTCCTGTCAAGCACCGCTCCGCTGGGCCCCGCGGTCTCAAGTACTGCTCCGCTGGGCCCCGCCGTCTCAAGCACCGCTCCGCTGGGCCCTTCCTGTCAAGCACCGCTCCGCTGGGCCCCGCTGTCTCAAGCACCGCTCCGCTGGGCCCTTCCTGTCAAGCACCGCTCCGCTGGGCCCTTCCTGTCAAGCACCGCTCCGCTGGGCCCCGCCGTCTCAAGCACCGCTCCGCTGGGCCCTTCCTGCAAACACAGTTCACGGTTCACTGTGGCCATCATGCATCCTCCTTAACCAGTGGAGCAATTCCTCCACCTGATGGACTGTGGCTTTGCACTCCCCAGGATATGGCAGTGGGCAATCCAACCACTGTAGAGACATTGAGAGACTGTGGCTTTGCACTCCCCAGGATATGGCAGTGGGCATGGTGGCCCCTTCGTGGGTCTGGCGTCGTGGACTCATGTGGCTGAGGTGCCCCCCCTTCCCTTCCCCCTGAGGTGCCTGTAGTTTTGTCATCAGATGCCCCTGCAGTGTTCTCTCCAAAGGACTCAGGTCTCGTGTGTGGGCTTTGCCCTTGTGTTGCTACACTTTGGCCCACGGACAAATCGTTAATACGTAAAATGTGCAGGACTGATTTCTTCAGTTGTCCACTGCTGTGTATATAAACTTTTTAAATGTAAATATTCTGGCTAGTTGACCAATACTTATCGGAGGCTATTTTGGACATAAATATTTATTGTCAATTTTGAAATGTCATTGCATTTTTTACGGGGGTTTGGTTGGTGTGTCACTGTGACTTGTTGCTCTGCATTGGTGTGTACATATTGGGGGGGGGGGTTGCATATGTGTGTGCCCGTAACCTTTCGTCCTCCCCCCTCCCGTGTGTCGTAGGTGCTGTACTCACCGTTGACGTCTGCGCCGGAGTTCGTACTTGTGGTAGATGCGCAGGTAGATGAGAGCAGGTATGATGTTCAATTCGGGTTCCATGCAGTCCTCCGTACTCGTGGAGTGCGTAGAGGTGAGCGTTTTCACATTCGTAGTCTGTTTCCGCCGTGTTTTTATCGGCGGGGCTCCCGCCCCGGAAAAGGTGGCGGATTGGTGGGTCGTGATGGTGTGGGCGGTACATTGTCTGCCGCCTGGCTGTTGGCGGTGACCGCCGCCCTGTTTGTTTGTCCCGCCGTGGCGGTCGGAGTGTTAATGTTGCGGGCTGTGTTGGCGGTTCCCGCCAGGGTCAGAATTCCATTTTTTGGACCGCCAGCCTGTTGGCGGGTTGGCCGCCGCTTTATCACCGACCGCCAGGGTTAGAATCACCCCCCTTGTGTTTTTTTGGACGCCGGTAAATATCTAGTGCAACCACCTCCCAAGAATCTAGTTTGTGTAGTCTGGTACTTGTCTCAAGGCAATGTAACACCTCAGATCAATAGTGGAATAGAGAGGGGCAATCTCAGAGACCTTCTCTACTTTTGGAGGAAGCTAAAGACCTGGCTGTTCAACTAAAAGCTTCATAAGGACTACTCTCACGAGTAAATAACAGCATTCTACGAATCAAAAAAGGATAACCTAGAATAACATAACATGTGTTTAAAATCAACTGCTGGAGCAATACATCTAGTGGCGATGTCTGTGGCCCCAGGGGAAATTCTGCTGACGAATGCGGATAAAAGGTAAGCCCTATGTAGTAGCTTCAACTAAGCATTACAGGAGACTTTCTGTGGGTATTCTAACTCCCTAGTCCATTCACTATCATAAAGGACCCTGCCAAATTCACCCTCCCAGGTGTCATGTGTGGTTTGTGGTGAAACCTAGGTGTGAGTAATCAAGGCTATATTGAACCAAGGGATGAGTTTGAGACCCAGGCCCAAGATGTGCAGAGAGTTCATCAGCTCATGTGTGGGTGGCTCCATACCAGCTATGGACCAATCCCTACTAAGGGCATTCCACATCAGGCTGAAGGTAAAGGATGAGCCCTCATGAAGGACAGAATGTTCCACAAGGTCCAGGAACTGCAAAAGGTGACCATCTCAGAATTGGTCCCCAAGCGTGATTATGCCAGTCGGCTACCAGAAGTATCAATCAGGATTCTTATAAAGCGCGACTACTCGCCTTAAGGGTCTCAAGGTGCTAACTAGTTATAACTCACAACCTACCAATTTTCCCAAACGTTTAGGCAATCCCAGTAGCGGTATCATTGGGGCAGAAGGTGTGACAGATTTGGTAATCAAAAGATCTCTTGTCTGGCAACATAGTGCCGCCAAAAGAAAGTGAGGGAGATAGGTACAAAGGGGCACTCCCAGAATCAAAAGCACTAGGATGTCCCCAGCATTGAGGGGTGGTTCGATTGTGCATGTCTCATCTAGGGAGTGCCCTGCCAACCAATGAACCAAAACTGGAGTTGGGTCACTGGATAATATTATTCAAAGTTAGGGGCACCAAGGCCACCCTGGTCGGTGGTAAGGTGCAGTTTGGATAGAGCAACGCGCTGGCGAGACCTGTGTCACTGATGAATTCACTTAGGAGCCCCTCCAGATCTCAAAAATAAATTCCAGTATAATTGTTTTTGACACTGTTGAGGTTCAACGCATAGACCTGAGACCCCCACAGAGGTCTTGATAATAATCCCCCGAATCACACCTTTAAAAGTCTCTCACTCCACTGCTGAGTAGGAGGCCATCCCCATATTAGTTTCAGAATACTTGCTGATGCCATCTGCCGGGATGTCACAGAAACACTGGGTCCTCCAAGGTCCCAGATTGCAAGTGCCATGTAGAAATAGGAGAGGCAGCCTTACCCCATGAGAGGGCACACAATAGTGGATTAAGATCTGATAGCTCCCTGCCCTGGTAATCCTGTGAGGGTGTAACCATGCATATGGGGGCTGAGCAGATTATTCTATCAAGTCAGACATAGAGGTCATAAACAGGGGAGTAGAATGAATAGAACCTAGCCAGGGATTAACATGGTGGCACACATCACCACATCACACAGGGGACACTGTTGGAGCCAGGAACAGAGTGCATGCATGCATTAGAGACCATAGGTGTCCTAAGAATTGACTGATGCGATCTGTCCAATGCTCCAGCAAGGATGACATTAAAGTCCCCCTATCAGACAAGGGATATGTACCCATTAAGCCAGGTGGGTCAAGAGGTGCGTTAGGAATCTGGGTTGTCTAACCATATGTGTTTTAATTCTCTCTTTCTAGCCACATTGCTTGAATTTAAGATAGTTTTAGAGTATCTTTTCTTCTTTCAACAAATTTCAGTATTTCTTCTTGTTATATGTTTCCCTTATTTTCTGACTACACTGGATGATAAATATCTCACCTGTAAATCTTTGCTCAGTCTCATTGTCAAGTTACAAGAGTCTTCTTTCAGTAAAGTTTCCTTCTTGGTGAATGAGGATCTATCTATCAATAGTTGTATCTATCAATTGAATTTCTTCCTTATATCCTCTATCTAAAGTTTGTTCACCATGATTAATTCTTCTTTTGTGTAACCTGTGTCTCTTGAACATATTCTCCATTGACATAAAAACTCTACGTATGTAATCTTATTATTATGACATAATGTAATAGTTCAGCCTGGGGTAGTCCGGACCCCAGGCTGAAAACATCTCGCCTCGCATGTTTTAGTAGTTTACCGGTGCTGTGTAGGTGGGCTAATCACCGGAAAAGGCATGACGTATGCATGCCTTTCACAAATGAAAGCAAGCGGATTTTAAAAGGCAAGCCCACAAACCAATGTAAGTGACTGATGTGACATGGGCGTGGTTTGAAGCTGAAAGAGAGATTACAGAATGGACGGAGCGCTTTGCGCTCGCCCATAAAAATGGATCTGGAGTGCAGATCCAGTGTCAGTTTTGCGATATCTTCACTCCTTTGGGCCCTTCAGGTTTTGTCATATTTCTCTGACTCAGCTTCTAATTAGTTTCCAGGCTTTAGTTTCTGATGTTGATTCAGTTTAAATACTCTGTCGATCAGCTGAAGGATCAAAGAACCCACACATAATAGGATGATTTGCAGGTTCTAGGGCCTGTACCTGAGAAAGGAAAGGGGGGCTGAATCTGCATGTGATAATTACTTTTTGCACTGTTAGGCCTGGTAGGCTCATCCAAACAGGATTAATGGAGTAAGTGGAGACCTCGGGAGCCAATCTCAGGAGTGGGTCCCTTTTGAGGTTTTGGAGTGTAAAGAACGAGCAGCTATGGCAGTTCAATTCAAGCTGCTATTTTGAAATATCCCAAAATGTTGTGCCAGCGGGTTGGAATGGGGTGCAGTGATGATGTCCCTGGACAGAGGTGTCTTCTTTCTGGAACTTTCTGTCCCCACTTAAAACAAATTTGCACAGTGTACAGGGTGACAGAGAAGATACATTTTGCAGGTCCTTGAATAAGACTGGACCTCAAGCTCTCATATTTAGAATTGATGGGACCCTGTGGATTTACCTTTCCATGGCCATGGGTGTTGGCATCTTACACCACCTGAGGAACAGTAGAGGGATGGATCTGCTGGGGGACCCTGGAGGAAATGGGCACCCCAGAAGATTGATCCCTGCAGGACGGTCTTGCAGAGGGCTAACCCTCCTTAGGGGAACAATCCCTGACTTCTGCTATCACGTACGTGTCCTGCAAGTGGCCAAGGAGGCTATGAGACCTGACTACTGTGGTCATGGAGGGTATTCTGCCTTGAGGGCTGCAAGATGCCTCTTCAGGTGACCCCAGGTTGAGGAGAACACCTAGTGCTGGGCAGAGGACAGGTCCTGAATTCAGGGCTAAGGTGCAAAAAAGCAAGTTTCAAGTGGAAAATGAAATTCTAGAGGCCAGAAGGATAGGAAATGGCCACTCCTAAAGACTAGAGACCACCACAAGGAGCAAAATAAGCCCAGGTTTATATGAATTGGCCCAACATGGCTGGAGGAAATAGAATAGAATAGCCTGGGGAAAGGGGACGTCCGAGAAACCTCTGGGGCACTCAAAAAATTATCTAACTTGTGTCTGTGGTGCCCACGGACAGCAGGGACACTACCAATGGGAAAAGGCATTTTTGGGTGCTGCCGGAGGTTCAGCAACCCTCACAAGAACACCTTATGTTATTTATGGAAGTCATTGTAAGCCTCCAAGGTCATATGATACGTGACCTGGTGAGGCTGTTCCAAAGGTTATACGTGACCTGGGGCCAGATGTAGGTAGCTGTTTGCATGTCGCAAACTGCGAAAAACGCAGTTTGCGGCATGCAAACAGCCTAACGCGATGCACATCCCCAAATTGCGAGTCGGCACCGACTCGCAATTTGGGGGTGCGACTTGCAAATAGGAAGGGGTGTTCCCTTCCTATTTGCGACCGCATCGCCATGCTGAGTTGCTTTGTGACCGCGAATGCGGTCGCAAACCAACTCGCAATTACCACCCACTTGAAGTGAGTGGTAACTCATTCGCAAAAGGGAAGGGGTCCCCATGGGACCCCTTCCCCTTTGTGAATGCCGAAAAAAAAAAAAATCAGAGCAGGCAGTGGTCCTATGGACCACTGCCTACTCTGAAAAAACCGAAACCAAATGGTTTCGGAAGTTTTTCTTTTTGCAACTCGTTTTCCTTTAAGGAAAACGAGCTGCAAAAAGAAAAAAAAAATTGCTTTATTAAAAAAGCAGTCACAGACATGGAGGTCTGCTGTCTCCAGCAGGCCACCATCCCTGTGAGTGCATGGACTCGCTATGGGGTCGCAAAATGCAACCCACCTCATTAATATTCATGAGGTGGGTCTTTGCGACCCCATAGCGAGTAGAAGAAGGTGTCTGAGACACCTTTCTGCATGCACTTTTGCGAGTTGCAATTTGCGAGTCGGTATGACTCGCAATTTGCAAGTCGCAAAAGTTTTTCTTTCTACATCTGGCCCCTGGTGAGGCTGTTCCAAAGGTTATCAAATCTCCTGTCACATGGCCTTTTGTCCAAAGGCTCTGGAGTGTGGGACCCCTTTAGTGGGTCATGTTTCAAAACAATATATATGTAAAAAAAAATCACAACAAATATAACAGTCACAAAGTACAAAATGGCTCCCAGCCTGCCACCGCAGACAGGAATCACAGTACTTACACTGCCAGCTCGACTTTAACATTCAAACCAATAACAAAGCCACCCTTTCCTTTAACAATGTATATAAGTCTCCTCTGAGGAAGGCCTGTAGCCCGATGACTGCAAGCTGTGCATTGTTAAGTAGGACATATATTTTTCATATGTCAGCAACTGTCATTTTGCTGTGGATCAGCTAGTAGCTCCATTGGCTAACACAGGATTACCGGTTTGCACCCCAGCCTGGCTAACTTCTGAATAGAACTACCTAATTGAGTCATGTAAGGTATCAAATGAATCATGGCAATAAACCCTACTTGGTGCCCAGTTCAATAACACCCCTGAGTAGGATGCCTTTTGTTCCAGCAGACAAAGAGGAGACAGGGCCAGAGACAGAAAACCCGTCCTCAAACCAGTTTTCACATGGGCATGTAGCCCTCTGATAGCCACACTTCTAGGGTGGGCTACCAAGCTCCTGGCGACTGAAGAAGGTTTGTGCCATCTTGAAAGGGCCAAGAATGTTGCACTCTGGGATAGCCAGATGCACATCACAAGAATCTTGTCACTAGGTAGGAGAGGACCCAGTTCCCCATTGGCTAGTGACTTCCTGGGATAATGCCCCCACTCACACCCTGACCCTCAGATCATGTTGGATTTGGTGAGAGAACCAAAAAAGGACTGCCAAGCTGCCCTTGCAATCACACAAAGAAATGCTGCTCTGTCAGAAGGATTGCACCCGCTGCACTTTGGACTAGTAAAGTTTGGACTGTGCTGTGGTTCCTCACTCGGGGAAAAGTTGATTCCCGGCCCCAACTCAAAGGATCAGTTGGCTGATCTCTTGGACCAGCTCTAGGAACACAAGAACTGAAGAAGCCCAAAGCGACCAGTTGGTGCCCACTGCAGAAGGTTTGCTGCTACTAGTTGCCTGGTGCACAAGAGGACAAATCAGAGAAAGCCAAAAGTTGCCCCTGAGTCAGCCTCACCAGAGAGTGCTATCTAAGACAGGATTCCTCGCACCTAAGGGACAGTAGCCCCACCTAAGGATTTCGCCCGAGCCATGGTGCAACAAGACCAGTAGTTCAGCATGGTCTGGCCTGCTACTGCAACGTAGAGAACTTTGAGGGACCCTGATCTCTGTGCCCAAAGTCGCCCCATTTCATCCATGGACCAAGGAGCTACAGCAAAGACACCATGGTTAACCACAGAACTGGAGCATCCTTTGAGCATCTTTTGCCTGTATACTCAGCATCAGAGCCACTCCATTTATGTTTAAGGCAGTTGTCCTGTAAAGTTTGGAACTTGCCTTAAAAACACTCTTGTGGCCAGGTAACTGTCCAAAATATCCACTGTGGGCACTTAGACCTCTGCCCAGTCAGAACAGGTCACCCAACCCCGGCCAGAGTAGCCACACTAACTTTTCCAAACTTTTCAAACATTTACAAACTTTTTGTTGACCAATGCTTGTTTGCAGTTGTATTTAAAGTATTAATACCTTCTCTTAAAATTCATAAAAATGTAATCTATTTTTATAGATTGGTGTCCGATTCCTTTTGTGTTGTGTGACTTCCTCATGTCATTGTTTGGTGCTGTAAAATGCTTCACACTAAGTTGCTTTGACAAGCCTTACTGCTCGCAGCCACAGCTACTCAGCATTGAGTTTAATATTAAGATTAAGTAAACAAGTCTGACTGGACCAACACAGTATTTGAGTGGGTACTGAGTTCAGCGTCGCTCTGCTGATTACAACCTTGTTCTCTGCCAGCCTTTTCATGGCTGTCTGACTGCCATGAAAAGATTGGCGGAGAGCAAGTACAGGGGACCACATGGCTCTCAGTCTGGCTCCAGCGCAACATCTCTTCTCTTCAGGAAATAAGTTAAGGAACCCAGGGTGACCTCCAACGCCTGGTTAACTGCCACTTTGCTAAGAGCGTAGCCAGGTCCACAAAGCGTGAAGTCACTTTAAAGGCTTGGGTCTAGGGTATAAACCTAAGATAAATCGTTCTGGTGTTTGCCTCATAGCGTCAACTTTGAGGTCTATTAATGATGCCCCTATGTCGGACCAGTGCTGTGAGAGGGAAGGGCACGACTAAATCAAATGTATGAGGTTGGTATCATGAGTATGACATCAAGGGCACTGGGCCAAAGCTGAAGGGTATATATTGTGTTCAGTCAATGTGGTGCAAGATATGCTCAGTGAAAGAGGAAGAATTGTATTAGCTTGAATCTGGAATTGCGAGATAACTTTTTAGAATATTGCAGAAGAAAGGTTCATCCCCTAGGTGTAATGTCCCACCCAATATTGATGGCCCATTTTGTTTTAAGCAGGTCTAACGATTTGTTGAGATGCACACGGAGTTCCCGATTCAGCCATCTGGTAAGGTGACTACTGTGTCCCATTGTATGAAGGGCCTGAAGGAGTTCATGTCTTACCGATTCTGTGCCATCAGGTGCCCAGTGTTTCTGAACATAGCCTAGTATTTTAGCATGGGTTAAGAACAGAGGGGCATATTTATACTCTGTTTGCGCCGGAATTGCGTCGTTTTTTTTTACGCAAAATTAACTCCATATTTATACTTTGGCGTTAGACACGTCTAGCGCCAAAGTCCATGGAGTTTGCGTCATTTTTTAGCGTGGACACCTACTTTGCGTTAATGATATGCAAGGTAGGCATTCCCGTCTAAAAAATTGACTCCTAGGCATGTGCGCCGTATTTACACTCCCGGGCAAAATTCACGCCCGGGAGTGGGCGGGTCCAAAAAAATGACGTCCGGCCGCTTTTGCGCCGTCTTTTAGCGCCTGGTCAGGGCAGGCGTTAAGAGACCTGTGGGCTCGGAAGGAGCCCAGAGGTGCCCTCCCATGCCCCCAGGGATAACCCCTGCCACCCTTGCCCACCCCAGGAGGACACCCAAGGATGGAGGGACCCATCCCAGGGACATTAAGGTAAGTTCAGGTAAGTTTTTTTTTTTTTTTTTTTTTGTGGCATAGGGTTGCCTGATTTGTGCCCCCCTACATGCCACTATGCCCAATGACCATGCCCAGGGGACAGAAGTCCCCTGGGCATGGCCATTGGGCAAGGGGGCATGACTCCTGTCTTTGCTAAGACAGGAGTCATTTCAATAGGGGTTGGGAGTCGAAAAAAATGGCGCAAATCGGGTTGAGGCGAAAAATTTGCCTCAGCCTGACTTGCCCCATTTTTTGGCGCCCAAGCTCCATATCCCCCTACGCCGGCGCTGCCTGGTGTACGTCGTTTTTTTCACGCACACCAGGCAGCGCCGGCGGCTAACGCCGGCTAACGTCAATGAATAAATACGGCGCCCGCATGGCGCTTCAGAATGGCGTTAGCCGGCGGTAATTCTTTTGACGCAAAACTGCGTTAGCGCAGTTTTGCGTCAAAAAGTATAAATATGGCCCAGAGTCTCTGGCAACCCATGAGCCTGTACAAACATGCTGTCCCCGAACAAGCCTCCTATTAATCAGCATGGCATCTGTTATAGTACCTGAGGGAGTGGGAATCCCGCAGAGCAGCACATTCGGTGCATATGGGACCAATGAGGCCGTATATCTCATCGCCATTTTCCAATATGCTAGGGCAATACGTAACAGCAAGGCAGCACCTGTAGGTGTCTTTGGGGGGTTCCAGCACAGCAATCGATGTAGCAGGCCCCTTCTCAGCATTGCAGCCATGTAATTGATTTCTCCCAGATTATGGCCAGCCAGCCAGTAAGATAACCATTGCAGTTGACCCGCTGTGCAATAAGCCTTAAAATCATGGGCCCCAATACCCCCTTCATCAGGTGGCAACTGCAACTTTCACAGGCTGATTCAGCAGCAGCCTCTCTTCCAGATAAGGTCAATCAGCAAGGAGTTCAATGAGAGGAATACACGAGGCGGTACCAGGAGTGGCTGATTAACAAAGTAGTATAAAACACATCGTAATACCACCATTTTTGCTAATGTCACCCTACCGGATACAGAAAGGGGCAGAGTGGACCAAAAATCTACTTGAGTGCTGTAAGTGCCTGCATTAGGTTGCCCTCTAACAAGTCAGTTTGATTGCGGTATATACGGATACCGAGATACCGGAATGACATGGATGCTGTAGCGATGGGCATGGGTCCAACTGAAATGACAGTTCTGGGTAATTGTCGCTAAAGAAATATACGTACAACTTATCAGCATTAATTTGGAGCCCAGAAATATCTGCAAATTGAGATAATGGGCCTTGACAGGGAGGTTGCCACTATACTGGCTACCTCCCCGCCGGACCCATTACGACTTTCTCTCTAGGCTGACTTGGTCAGCCCAGCGGGAAAGTGACGGCAGCATTGTCGCCGGCTCATAATCGAGCTGGCAGCAATGCTGCTGCCACTGGGGGCACCAGCACCCTCGCAATGCTCACTGTCTGCAGAGCAAAGCAGACAGTGGGCATTGCAAGGGTGCTAGGCAGGGGGACTCCTGCACTTCCTATGCCAAGTGCATGGGCAGTGCAGGGGCCACCCTGTGGCCCCCTGCACCTGTTCTCCGCCTGTTTTTTCATGGTGGTGATACCGCCATGAAAAGGCTGGCGGAGAACCAGGTCGTAATCAGCAGGGTGGTGCTGCAGCACCGCCCTGGCTGATTCCGACCTCCACCACTGTCAGCCGGTCAGGATCATCGATCCCAGCAGAGACGGCAGTACCCAGGTGATCTGACCACCAGGTTCATAATGTGGCGGTCGGGCCGCCACAGCAGCAGTGGTCCTGGCCCCCACCACGAGGCTGGAGAGTTCAAGACAGCCAGCCTCATAATGAGGCCTAATATCTGTGCTGCTCACCATATCTTCCCGCAAATCTTTATAATATAGGATCATATCATCTGCGTATCGCGAAATCGAGTGGACAATGCGGCCTAGCACAATCCCCCATTCCCCTGCGCAGTGGCAGATGTGTTGCGCAAGTGGCTCCATAGCTAATACAAATAAAAGAGGAGACAGGGGGCAACCCTGCCTAGTTCCTCTGTATATTCGGTACGAGGCAGAGATATGTGAGCCAGTCTTAGTTCTGGCCATGGGGTCCGTATATAGTAGATTCAACCAACTGATATATTCTGGGGGTAGTCTGACGGCCTCAAAAGTTGGTACCATATAATACCCAGCTAAGGGTAATCAATTGCTTGCCGTATGTCTGGGGACAAGCAGCCGGCATGGGTATAATGGTGTTTCGTCTCATCCATCAGCTGGAACAGCTGACGTACATTCAACGACATATTATGACGTGGAACAAAGCCACTTTGATCTGTGTGCAAGAGCCGCAAAAGAAGTGTGAGGAGACGGCTCGTACCTTACTTAGGAGCTTATATTCAGTATTTAAGGTAGGCAGGGGTCTGTAGGAGGACATATCTGCAGGGAGCCTTTTAGGTTTAAGGAGCAAGGTCACTGCAGCTTCCTGGGTCGAGGGAAGCATTCTCTTCCCTAGTGAACTGTTATACAGTCTCTCAAGGTGGGGGACCATACACGTGGCATATGTGGAATAAAACTCCACTGGCAGTTCGTTGGAACCCGGGGTTCAACTCTTTAAGCACTTCCCTGATCTCAGCTGTTGCAGTTGGAGCCCTCAGCACTTCCCTCTCGGCCGCTGCCACCTGGGGGAGTGTGTTTTGACGTGAAAATGAGTGTATGGTAGCCAGTTCAGTAGGCAGCGGTGCTGCATATAGGTCAGCATAATAGTATTTGAGTGTAGGACCTGTAGTCAATGACCCTGAGGCATTGAAGGAGTTCCGCATTGGCGGGCTCAAGCAGTTTGTAGTTTAGCGTCATCTGTTTCTCCACATGCTGCCACCTGCTCCAGAGCGCCCAGGTTGTTTTTTAATTGTATAAGGTCTTTCAGTACTTTCCCCCCGTACACCTGCAAGTGAGGATAGAGGAGATAGAGGCCCCTCGTAACACCACCTTGAAGGACTCCCACTCAACCAGTGGGGAGGAAGCAGTGCCTGTGTTCTCTGAGAAATAGGCATCAATAGAGGTGGCCAGAGTCTCCCAGAATACTGTGTCTTCCAATAATGTGGGTTGGAGGAGCCACATAGGTATCGATGCGGACATACGACCCCACAGGAGCATGATTTCTAGTGGGTTATGGTCTGACAGTGTTTGCCGAAGTGTGTAACATGAGTTATATGGGGTTGCAGTTGGGAGGTGCAGAGATACCGGTTCAGGCGGGAATGGGCCCTGTTCCAGAGCTGCAGAGTTAGGCGTCCACCATCTTAGGTGCCTGTCTACACCCCGCGAATACGTCCTACTACTTAACATTTGTTGTCACGTATTGGGCGTGCTTTCATCACGTCTATATGTGTGGCCATATTGGAAGTAATTTTTCTTCTACTCCTCAAGCCTTGGTGTGCGGATATCAATACGTTTTGAAGCGCCATTTCGGGGAGACCGATTTTCAACATAGCTGCTGTCTAGCAGCGTAGTATCTATGAATTTTCCACATCTACATCAAATTGTCCAGTTTAAATAGTTTGGCAGCTAGATTCTGGGGGCAGTAAATGAATATAAATAAGTTTAGTTATAGCTATGCACATTGAATTAGTCCCTGCCTGGGTGAAGTAAGGAGACTGTTTTTCACTTGTATTTACACAACTTTCAGAGAATTAGTCCCCTGGGGTGAAAAACAGACACTCTCTGTTGTGTATGTGTTTCAATGTATCAGCATGGCAACACAAAATTTTACGCTTCAACCTCCACAAGCATTCTGGCCAGCTGGTGGAAAACCATGTATGAAATGAGTGGAGCGTAAAGCATGTTTTTTAAACTTCTTCGAGACTTTTGAGAGGAAAGAAAGATGAAGCCAGAAAGAGCACGTGGGGATTCTAATGATTTTGATGATGCATTGAGAGACTTTGATAACCTTTTTGCACCAAAAGTATGCATTGGAATTTTAAGATACAAGTTTTCCCAAAGGAAACAGGAATCAGGGGAAACAGTTGACAAGTACATACCGGCACTCAGGAAGTTGACTAGGGATTGTAAATTTGATCGCTTACAGGATCAATTAATCCAAGATCAAGTGGTCATGCATACACATGATTCAACAATTCAGGAGAAATTATGGATAATGGATAAATGGGGATGCTGAGCTTAAAGACATACTATCCATTGTTAAGAAGGCAGGGTCATCCAGTTGCAGTGTTAAGGCATTAAAAGTAGAGACTAAAGAGTTTAGTGAGGAAGTAGTTAGTAAGGTTAAAAACACGAGTTACAGTAAATCTAAGAAAGGAAGTGTCAAAGTGCAGGAGCCTGTCAAAAATGATGGGTTAAAATGTTACCATTGTGATAGTAGTTCACATTTAGCATTTAGCAAATATTGCCCAGCGAAAAAACAGAAGTGTTCAGCATGTGGAGTAATTGGGCATTTTGCCAGAGTTTGTAAAAAGAAGAAGAATTTTAAAGTGAAATGTGTGGATGAAGGAAGTGAAAGTTATAGTGAGGAAGAGTGTAATGCTAAGAAAGTCATGCATTGTGATGTGAATAATGTTCCTGACCAATCAACCAAAGATGTATTTGCTTTGAACATTACTGATAATTTGGGTGAGCTCAAGAAAAAAAACTTTGTGCATAATGATGATTGGAGGAGAGAAGGTGCAAATGTATGCTGACTCGGGTTCTCCCTTTACCACTGTAAATTAAGAAATATAGGGGGTCATTCTGACCTCGGCGGTAAAAGGCGCTTACCGCCGGTCAGAAGACTGCCATAACACCGCCGCGGCCGCGGTAAACCGCCACGGTCATTCTGACCCGCAACTGGCAAACCGCCAAAAACCCGACATCCACAAAAGTCCGCCACACCAAAGGTCAGCGAAAAAATGGCGATGACCAAACCTCCACCGTCACGCCAACAGAAATACGCCCATACCATTCCGACCCCCAAATCCACGCGGCGGTCTTTCAAACGCGGTATTCCATTGGCGGTACACACCGCCGCGCTCAAAATACACTCACACATAGAAAACTCAGCCACATTGCTCAGTTTGAAATACACACACCTGATACACATACTAACACCACTCCCACACACCCAACACAATATAAAACACACACCCACATCACCCACAAGCCCCTACGACCCGAAATCATTGACGAAGGCTTGAGAGAGAGCACAGAATAGACAATCCCACAACACAGAGGCACACAACACCATCACCCACACAGAATCCACGCACCAAACACCACACACCACCACACGCACCACACTCATCACCACAAACGCCACCCCACACCTCAACCACACCACCCCATGGCACCCCAAAGACACCCCAGGTTCAGTGACGCCAAACTCAGGGTCATGGTGGAGGAAATAGTCCGTGTAGAGCCCCAGCTCTTCGGGGCACAGGTGCAGCACACCACAATTGCCAGGAAGATGGAGCTATGGAAAAGGATAGTGGACAGGGTTAACGCGGTGGGACAGCATCCACGCAATCGGGAGGACATCAGGAAGAGATGGAACGACCTACGGGGGAAGGTGCGTTCCATGGTATCAAGGCACAACATTGCGGTGCAGAAGACTGGCGGCGGACCCCCACCTACTCCCCCAGAATTTACCGCGTGGGAGGAGGAAGTCTTGCACATCCTGCATCCTTAGGGCCTCGCAGGAGTAGGCGGAGGAATGGACTCTGGTAAGGCAAATCTTCACTACTGCTTCCCACCCCCACCCCACCTGCATGCCAAATCATACCCCTACCCTCAGCCCCTCCCCCATCACACCAACCCCTAGCAAAAGGCTCACCATCACAACCCACCCATCCCAACACCAAGCCCTGCATGCGACCACAAAGCATGGACACCCATCACCAAAGCATGCCCACTGCACACACACATCACCCCCACAAGCCACCCTCACAAATGCCCCCACAAGGAAATGCCTGCACATGGGTACACGGACACCCACCCATCACACGAAATGCCACACACAGAAGCAATAACCATACCTTCATACCCCTGCAGGACCCGAACGCCACCACACCGCCACGGAGGGTCCAGAGATGTCCATCCCACCCCCAGAAGAGGCCCCCAGCGATGACAGCAGCTCTGTCTCCCTGGAGCCAGACGACCAGCCCGGCCCATCGGGGACCTCTGGACAGTCGGTTCCCCACAGACAGCCACAGGCTACACCAGACCCAACCCCCTCTGGGAACACCAGCACAGCTCCCACCCAGCGGGCCCATGCCTCTGTCTCCAGGACACGTCAATCAGCGGTGTGTCCACCACTACAGGGCACCCAGGTTGACCCACCACCCCAACAACAACAGGGACCTGGGGGCAGTGGTAGTGGGCACACCGTTCAGGGGACAGAGGCCCAGGAACACAGGGGAACTGGGAGGGCTGCTGTGCGACAGGGGGAGGACAGGCCCGGGGAACCGACTCTCCAAGAGGCCCTCTCCTCCATCATGGGAGCATACCACCGCTCCCAGGAGACGATGGCGACGGTACTGGCCCGGTTCCAGGAGATCCAGGAACTGCAGGAGGAACGGTACATGGGGTTCAGGGAGGAACTGAGGAACATCGGTTCCGCAATGGGGACCATCGTCGTGGCCCTTACACTAGCCCAGGCCAGGAACAGCCTACCACCTCCGCCGGCGCTAGTGGACAGGAGGCCCCCACACAACGACAGGCCACCAGAACCCCACCTCCTGCAGAAGAAGAACCACCCTGCAAGCGGAACCTGAGATCTCACAAGAAGACAGAGTAGGATTGCAAGACCCCCGCCAGCCTAAGATACCCCCTGATGTCATCCCACTGTCCCACATTGTCACCCTGTCCAACCTTGAACTGCCCCTGCTCCATCCTTCCCCAGGCATATGGACAATGCACCTGTGCGACTGAGAACTGGACTCTGCCATGGACATTACTCCACCCCCACCCATCACCGTTTCCCAATCATGTACCTATATGTAGCACTTAAAATAAATCACTTATTCCACTTAAAAAAACAGGAGTCTGCTTGTATTCTTAACAAATGTATTACACATAACGGTGCTATAATGTCCAGTTACTTTGTGATGACAACATACCAATTTCAATAAGCTTTAGTCCATGGGCAAACAAAGCTGAAGTCAGGCAGTGGGTCATACAGCTCTGAAAAGGGAAGGGAATGTCACAAATCAGTTAACAGGAACTGGGGGGAAACACAGACAGTGGAGACGCATGAGGCCTTAAGTAAATGTAAAATGGGGTGGCTGATTCTTACCTGTGTGCTACTGAAAGTATTGTTGTATGACTGTCTCCCTGTTGTCCGTGTCGTCCCCGTCGTCTTCCTCCTCTTCACTCTCCACAGGCTCCACAGCTGGTACAACACCACCATCTGGACCATCCTCCTGCAGAAAAGGCACCTGGCGTCGCAATGCAAGATTGTGAAGCATACAGCAGGCCACGATGATCTGGCACACCTTCTTTGGTGAGTACATCAGGGATCCCCCTGTCATATGCAGGCACCTAAACCTGGCCTTCAGGACCCCGAAGGTCCTTTCTATGATCCTCCTAGATCGCCCATGGGCCTCATTGTACCGTTCCTCTGCCCTGGTCCGGGGATTCCTCACTGGGGTCAGTAGCCACGACAGGTTGGGGTAACCAGAGTCACCAATTAGCCACACACGGTGTCTCTGTAGCTGTTCCATCACATAAGGGATGCTGCTATTTCGCATGACATACGCGTCATGCACTGAACCAGGGAACTTGGCATTTACATGGGAGATGTACTGGTCAGCCAAACAGACCACCTGGACATTCATCGAATGATAACTTTTTCTGTTTCGGTACACCTGCTCACTTTCTTTGGGGGGAACCAAAGCCACATGGGTCCCATCAATGGCACCAATGATGTTGGGGATATGTCCAAGGGCATAGAAATCACCCTTCACTGTAGCCAATTCGCCCACCTCAGGGAAAATAATGTAGCTCCGCATGTATTTCATCAGGGCAGACAACACTCTGGACAAAACCTTAGAAAACATAGGCTGAGACATCCCAGATGATATGGCCACTGTTGTCTGAAAAGACCCACTTGCCAAAAAATGAAGTACTGACAGAACCTGCACCAGAGGGGGAATCCCTGTGGGTTGGCGGATGGGGGACATCAGGTCTGGCTCCAGCTGGGCACATAGTTCATGTATAGTTGCTCTGTCAAGCCGGTATGTAAGTATGATATGTCGTTCTTCCATTGTCGACAGGTCCACCAGCGATCGGTACACAGGAGGATTCATCCTTCTCCTCGCAAGTCCCAGCGGACGGTGCCTAGGAAGGACAACATGGAGCACACAGTCAAGCAACCCACAGGTTCGTTCACACAGCTTGCACAGTACACGAATCGCTATGCATTGAATGGCTTGTATGAGTGGCAATGCAAGGCCTAGGCCTGTGTGACGCAGTAGAAATCATGCCATGTGGGCCCTTGAAATGGCGGCTGCCTGACCTGTGAAGTGTGACAGTGGGATGTGAGGTCACTGCGCTGGCGTGGCACACCGTGGCGGTAGGTGGTCGAAGACCGCGGCGTAAAGCAGCATTGGTTAACATTGAACCCTATGGGTCTCAGGAGCCAATGAAGATGTGCGCCGGCGGTCGCGGTACGCACCGCCGCGGTACGCACCGCTGCGGGCGTGACCGCCATTTTCTATCTGATTAATCACTTGAGACCTGATCATCCACAGGAGAGGACCTATACTGCAAGTGCTGCTGTGACCTCGGTCTGGGAGATACAATGGCTGCTGCGACTGGGGAAAGGGCCCCTGCCTTCACTTCCGAAGAATTGGAGAAACTTGTTGATGGGGTCCTCCCCCAGTATGCGCTACCCTACGGTCCTCCAGACCAACAGGTTAGTACACAGGGTGCACGTTGAATGGGCTATGCCTGTGTTGAGTGGGGTGTATGTAAGATGATGGGGAGGGGAGCGAATGAGGAGTGCAACGCACGAAAGATGAGAGCATGTGCCACATGGCAAGGTTGGGGAGGGGGGGCCACTCACATTGACCAGGCAGAAAACTGATGCGATTTCCTTTACCACCCTGTACATGTCACATAGGTCAGCGCCCATCAGAAGATCGACATTTGGCGTGCCATCGCCAAGGACGTCCGGGCCCTGGGGGTCCACAACAGACGGGGCACCCACTGCCGAAAGAGGTGGGAGGACATCCGCCGCGGGACCAGAAAGACCCCCGAGTCTCTGCTGGGGATGGCCTCCCAACGTAGAAGGGGTGCCAGCCGCCAATTGACCCCCCTGATGTCCCGGATCCTGGCGGTGGCCTACCCCGATTTGGATGGGCGCGTGAGGACATCACAGCAGACACAATGGGGTGAGTATCAGCACATTCTGCTATCTTTGCGAGCAGTGAAGGTGTCTGGGTGGGGGAGTAGGGCTGTGGCTATCTCCAGGCCAGGGCGCATTCTGTAGGCTAGGCCCCTCCGTTAGACACGGCCCTGTGCCCCCGCCCCCCACCTCTGTAGGGTGCCAAATACAGCTATCCATGGTCCAGCCTCACCCATGTGTGCATTTGTCATCCATAGACCTGTAGGCCTAGTCACAATAACTGAGTAGTGTACCCCCATTGCGCGGCCTAGTTCAGGGGGCTTCTGTGTCTGTCCTCTCCGACAACGGTGTTGCCAATGCATGCACTCAACCTGTCTTCATTTCTCCCCCCCCCCATTTTCTTTGTCTTCCTGTTCATGTGTGCATTAGCATCATCAGGTGGAGGAGAAGTGGCATCGGCGCACGAGGGAGCTGCATCTCACATGGCCCCGGAGGGCCATCCAACAGACTCCCAGTACACCAGTGAGACGGAGGGCGAGTGGAGCTCCACAACGGGGACCCGTGGAGACATCAGCGACACCAACACGTCCTCGGAAGGGAGCTCCCTAGCGGTGGCGGCAACATCCGTGCCCACCGCCACAACAGGTACAGCCGCCACCCAGCGCACCAGCCCCGCCCTCCCAGCAGCCCCTCAGCCTTCGCTCCGTGGCCGCTCGCCCAGGAAGGCGGGCATCTCCTTCGCCCCAGGCACCTCAGGCCCTGCCCCAGTTACCCCTGCTGCCCTCAGTGAGGAGGTCATTGACCTCCTCAGGACACTCATTGTTGGGCAGTCTATCCTTTTGAATGCCATCCAGGGTGTAGAAAGGGAGGTGCATCGGAGCAATGCATACCTGGAGGGCATTCATTCGGGTCAGGCTGCCCATCAGCGATCGTTCAACGCTCTGGCCTCAGCACTGACGGCAGCCATTGTCCCTGTCTCCAGCCTCCCTCTTCTGACTCCCTCCACCCAGTCCCAGTCTCCTGTTCCTCTGCCTATCCCATCCACAACATCAGACCAGCCTGCACACACCTCTACACCCAAGGGCAGCTCATCCAGACATAAGCACCACAGATCACACAAGCATTCACCCAAGCAACATCCAGATGCAGACATGCCAACAGTCACTACCACCTCTGTGTCCCCCACCTCCTCATCTCCCTCCTCCCTCCCTGTGATGTCTCCACTCACACCTGAATGCACACCACCATCAGCCAGTACTTCCATCACCAGCACACCTTCCATTACAGTCCGCACACGTGCAGTCACCACCCCCACTGCCATTTACACGTCCCCTGTGTCCTCTCCCAGTGTGTCTGTCACCCCCTCTTCCAAAGCACACAAACGCAGGCAGCCACCCACCCAACAGCCATCCACCTCACGACAGCCTCCGTCACAGGCACCTGCACCCAAAGACAGCACACTTGACTCTCCTACAACCACATTTTCTTCCTCCACTCCCAAACCCACTACACCTACCCGTCCCTGTCCTTCCAAAGTCCTTTTCCTTTCCAACCTTGAGCTCGTTCCAATCACTGACCCACCCCCTCCATCTGGTAAGAGTAAAAAAAGCACCTCAGCCACCACCAGCCCTGCATCTACTGTGACCAAAGTGCAGGGCTATTGGAGTCCACCAGATCCTAGGGCAGGAACATCGGCCAGCAGCAAGGGGACAGCCAGCCCCCCCCCGGGAAGAGGACAAAAAAGAAAAAGGCCCGGCGCGACAAGACTGAGACGGCTGCCACCAAGGACAGTAGCCTTGCCCCGTCACCTGTCACATCATCCAAGGGAGGCAAGGGCCACAGAGCTTCAGCGAAGGAGGGCAAGGGCAGCAGGGCGGAGAAGTCAGGCAGCCGGGGAGCTGCCCAGGAGGGCCCCACCAGCCCCATTCCGGGTGTGACGGACGACACCCACGGGCCCAGGACTCCATCACAGGAGGGCGCCGCGACCGCAAGTTCGGATGGTGAATGAGCGGGAAGTCTTGCCCATGTCTGGCTCCCTAGACACACAGGACAAGCACCGCTGAACAGGGCCCCGCCGGGAGGAGCACTGCTGAACAGGGCCCCGCCGGGAGGAGCACCGCTGAACGGGCCCCGCCGGGACAAGAACCGCTGAACGGGCCCCGCCGGGAGGAGCACCGCTGAACAGCGCCCCGCCGGGAGGAGCACCGCTGAACAGGGCCCCGCCGGGAGGAGCACCGCTGCACGGGCCCCGCCGGGACAAGAACCGCTGAACGTGCCCCGCCGGGAGGAGCACCGCTGAACAGGGCCCCGCCGGGAGGAGCACCGCTGAACAGGGCCCCGCCGGGAGGAGCACCGCTGAACGGGCCCCGCCGGGACAAGAACCGCCGAACGGGCCCCGCCGGGAGGAGCACCGCTGAACGGGCCCCGCCGGGACAAGAACCACTGAACGGGCCCCGCCGGGACAAGCACCGCTGAACGGGCCCCGCCGGGACAAGCACCGCTGAACAGGGGCCCTTCCAGTCAAGCACCGCTCCGCTGGGCTCTTCATCTCAAGCACCGCTCCGCTGGGTCCTTCATCTCAAGCACCGCTCCGCTGGGCCCTTCATCTCAAGCACCGCTCCGCTGGGCCCTTCCTGTCAAGCACCGCTCCGCTTGGCCCTTCATCTCAAGCACCGCTCCGCTGGGCCCTTCATCTCAAGCACCGCTCCGCTGGGCAACGCCGTCTCAAGCACCGCTCCGCTGGGCCCTTCATCTCAAGCACCGCTCCGCTGGGCCCTTCCTGTCAAGCACCGCTCCGCTGGGCCCTTCATCTCAAGCACGACTCCGCTGGGCCCTTCCTGTCAAGCACCGCTCCGCTGGGCCCTTCATCTCAAGCACCGCTCCGCTGGGCCCTTCATCTCAAGCACCGCTCCGCTGGGCAACGCCGTCTCAAGCACCGCTCCGCTGGGCCCTTCATCTCAAGCACCGCTCCGCTGAGCCCTTCATCTCAAGCACCGGTCCGCTGGGCAACGCCGTCTCAAGCACCACTCCGCTGGGCCCTTCATCTCAAGCACCGCTCCGCTGGGCCCTTCATCTCAAGCACCGCTCCGCTGGGCCCTTCCTGTCAAGCATCGCTCCGCTGGGCCCTTCCTGTCAAGCACCGCTCCGCTGGGCCCTTCATCTCAAGCACCGCTCCGCTGGGCCCTTCCTGTCAAGCATCGCTCCGCTGGGCCCTTCCTGTCAAGCACCGCTCCGCTGGGCCCTTCATCTCAAGCACCGCTCCGCTGGGCCCTTCATCTCAAGCAACGCTCCGCTGAGCCCTTCATCTCAAGCACCGCTCCGCTGGGCAACGGCGTCTCAAGCACCGCTTCGCTGGGCCCTTCATCTCAAGCACCGCTCTGCTGGGCCCTTCCTGTCAAGCACCGCATCGCTGGGCCCTTCATCTCAAGCACCGCTCCGCTGGGCCCTTCCTGTCAAGCACCGCTCCGCTGGGCCCTTCATCTCAAGCACCGCTCCGCTGGGCCCTTCATCTCAAGCACTGCTCCGCTGGGCCCTTCATCTCAAGCACCGCTCCGCTGGGCAACACCGTCTCAAGCACCGCTCCGCTGGGCCCTTCATCTCAAGCATCGCTCCGCTGGGCCCTTCATCTCAAGCACCGCTCCGCTGGGCCCTTCCTGTCAAGCACCGCTCCGCTAGGCCCTTCCTGTCAAGCACCGCTCCGCTGGGCCCTTCATCTCAAGCACCGCTCCGCTGGGCCCTTCATCTCAAGCACCGCTCCGCTGGGCAACGCCGTCTCAAGCACCGCTCCGCTGGGCCCTTCATCTCAAGCACCGCTCCGCTGGGCCCTTCATCTCAAGCATCGCTCCGCTGGGCCCTTCCTGTCAAGCACCGCTCCGCTGGGCCCTTCATCTCAAGCACCGCTCCGCTGGGCCCTTCATCTCAAGCAACGCTCCGCTGAGCCCTTCATCTCAAGCACCGCTCCGCTGGGCAACGGCGTCTCAAGCACCGCTTCGCTGGGCCCTTCATCTCAAGCACCGCTCTGCTGGGCCCTTCCTGTCAAGCACCGCATCGCTGGGCCCTTCATCTCAAGCACCGCTCCGCTGGGCCCTTCCTGTCAAGCACCGCTCCGCTGGGCCCTTCATCTCAAGCACCGCTCCGCTGGGCCCTTCATCTCAAGCACCGCTCCGCTGGGCCCTTCATCTCAAGCACCGCTCCGCTGGGCAACGCCGTCTCAAGCACCGCTCCGCTGGGCCCTTCATCTCAAGCATCGCTCCGCTGGGCCCTTCATCTCAAGCACCGCTCCGCTGGGCCCTTCCTGTCAAGCACCGCTCCGCTAGGCCCTTCCTGTCAAGCACCGCTCCGCTGGGCCCTTCATCTCAAGCACCGCTCCGCTGGGCCCTTCATCTCAAGCACCGCTCCGCTGGGCAACGCCGTCTCAAGCACCGCTCCGCTGGGCCCTTCATCTCAAGCACCGCTCCGCTGGGCCCTTCATCTCAAGCACCGCTCCGCTGGGCCCTTCCTGTCAAGCACCGCTCCGCTGGGCCCTTCATCTCAAGCACCGCTCCGCTGGGCCCTTCATCTCAAGCACCGCTCCGCTGGGCCCTTCATCTCAAGCACCGCTCCGCTGGGCCCTTCCTGTCAAGCACCGCTCCGCTGGCCACCGCCGTCTCAAGCACCGCTCCGCTGGGCCCTTCATCTCAAGCACCGCTCCGCTGGGCCCTTCCTGTCAAGCACCGCTCCGCTGGGCAACGCCGTCTCAAGCACCGCTGGCCCATTGACAGTGCTGGTTCTGTGTCGAGCAGGGCTTGACGAAGCACTCTGGGCACCATGCCTCCTCCATTAACAGTGGAGTCGGTAATCCATCTGATGGACTGTGGCTTGGCACTTCCCAGGATGGAACAGTGGGCAAGCCACACACTGTAGAGACTTGAGAGACTGTGGCTTTGCACTCCCCAGGATGGCACAGTGGGCAACCCACCCACTGTAGAGACTTGTGAGACTATGGCTTTGCACTCCCCAGGATGGGACAGTGGGCATGGAGGCCCCTCGTGGATCTGGCGTCGTGGACTCATGTGGCTGAGGTGCCCCCCCTTCCCTTCCCCCTGAGGTGCCTGTAGTTTTATCATCTGATGCCCCAGCAGTGTTCTCTCCAATGGTATCTGGTCTCTTGTGTGGGCTTTGCCCATGTGTTTGTGCACATTGGCCCACGGACTATGGAACTTTGACGGAATGTGCAGGACTTTTTGCCTATGTATATATTGTTGACTATGTTCATTCCTTATTTTTGTATCTTTTATATGGCATATTTCCCATACCTTCAATGGAGCTATTTCTACATATATTTTATAGATCATTTTAATTGTGTCTTTGCATTATTCCGGGGGGTTTGTGTGGTGTCACTCTGACTTGTTGCTCGGCATTGGGGTGTAGGTATTTGTGGTGGGGGGGTGGGTGTATGGCGCATGTGTGTGCCCGTAAGCTTTCCTCCTCCCCCCTCGCCTGTGTCGTAGGTGCAGTACTCACCGTTGTCGTCTGCGCCGGCGTTCGTACTCCTGGTAGATGAGCAGGTAGACAATAGCTGGTAGGATGTGTAATTCGGGTTCCATGCTGTCCTCCTTCCTCGTGGAGTGTGTATAGGTGAGCGTTTTCCCGTTCGTAGTCTGTTTCCGCCGTGTTTTTATCGGCGGGGCTCCCGCCCCGGAAAAGGTGGCGGATTGGTGAGTTGTGATAGGGTGGGCGGTACATTGTCTGCCGCCTGCCTGTTGGCGGTGACCGCCGCGCTGTTTGTCTGTCCCGCCGTGGCGGTCGGAGTGTTAAAGTGGCGGGCTGTGTTGGCGGTTCCCGCCAGGGTCAGAATTCCATTTTTTTGACCGCCTGCCTGTTGGCGGGTTGGCCGCCGCTTAATCACCGACCGCCAGGGTCAGAATGACCCCCATAGACCTCTACATTTTAAAACAAGCTAAGAAAAAACTTATTGGAACCAGATATTAGTCTGGAAGGACTCTCAGGAGAAAAAATATATAGATTCTTAGCTACAGAACATTAATGTTTAGGTTTAAGAATAGGAAATCTGTTGGAAAAATGTATGTAGCGAAAAAGGTCCCTCGGTTCTAGGATGGAGAGACCAGGGTGACTTACATAGTATCCTTAATCCTAATAGCCGGGAACCTTTTATGATTTTAGATGATGGGGAGAATATTGGAAATATTAAAAAAATTCCAAGTTTTCAGTGGAGGAATTGGCATGTTAAAGATTTTGAGCACAGGATTGTTTTAAAAACAAATGCTTGTCCTAAAATACACAAAGTGAGAAATATCCCTATTTTACTCAGGCAAGAAGTAGAAAAAGAGTTAGAGAAATTGGTTAGTGCAGATAAAATAGAGTCCATTGAATCCTCCAAGTGGATTTCTCCTGTTGATGTAGCAAGACAGAGCAATGGTAAAAATCTGTTTGTGTATTGATTTGTGCCACTTAAACAATAATATTGTGGTGGATAAAACCCAAAATTTCAGAAATACTTACTCTGTTAAAGGGTGCCAAATTATTTCCAACCATAGATTCATCAGCAGCTTATCACCAGATTAGGCTGAAGGAAGAGAGTAAGCAGTTCACAGCATTTATTACTCCCATTGGGTGCTTCCCATATAAAAGGATGCCTTTCAGTTTGGCTTCAGCTGCAAACTTTTTCCAAAGACTCATGTATTGACTGTTTGGAAAGCACTCAAAAGTAAGGTGTTTCCAAGATGATATTTTACTTTTTGGCCGAGATAGAAAAGAGCACGACAACGTTTTGGAGAAGGTGCTAAGTATTTTGGAAGAGAATGGTTTAACTGTTGAGCATTCCAAGTGTAAATTTGGGGTGAAATCTGTGACTTACCTTGGGCATGTTCTATGTGGTGAAAGAGTGACCACTTAAACTAAGTTAGTGGAAGCCAGCCAGAATGCTCCTAATCTTTCTAACAAAGATGAGATTGCATCATTCTTAGGTATTGTGGAATTTTCGAGCAGGTGCACAATATTAGACAATTACTTAAAAGCAAGGTGAAATTTGTATGGTCTAGTGAATGCATGAAGGAATTCATGGGCATAAAAAATTCTATTGTACAAGCACCTGTGTTAAGTTGTTTTAACCCTTAACTTAAAAATGTAGTCACAGTAGATGTCAGCAATAAGGGTTTAGGTGGTGTTTTGTAGCAAATTGATGAAGGTTAAGAAGATTAATTTCATTTGCTTCTCGTGCTTTATCTCCAGCTGAAGGAACATTCTCAGTAATTGAGAAAGAAACCCTTGCATGCGTGTGGATACTGGAACATTTCCGATCTTCTGTCTGGGGCAAAGTGTGTGTAGCTCGTAGTGACCATGAAGCTCTTGTTAAATTGTTAACTACTGAAGGTCTGTATAATGGGTTGGTTAGGATAGCAAGAGTGTTGATGTGATTCCCCTGACATGGGTACATACCTAGAAAAAGCAATGTAGTGGCTGATTTTTTTTCTTGTATGCCGACAAACATTAAGGAGTGTGACAAGAATGAATGGGATGAATTACAAGTTGCAATAATTCATAATGAAGATGTCTCCGGTGTGAAAGTAGAGACCTGAAGAAACAAATACCTCAAAGATGGGGATTTGCATCAACTTATTGAGTGGGTGGTGCAAGTTTGGCCAAGAAATCCAGAGTTTCAAAAATGCAACTAGTTTCAGGGCTGATAGAACAGTTCCCCCATTCACCCTCAGAGACCGTATAATAGAGTTGTGCCATGAAGATCATTGTGGCATTGTAAAGACCAGACAAAGAGCACAGAAATGGTATTGGTGGCTGTGTATTGACATGAATATGGAATGGTCATGGATTGTATAGCATGTGCAAACTCTGACAAATCTTTGAGGACTTTAAGTCCGAACATGTGTGAGCCTATCATTCCAGTGAGACCATGGCACATAGTGGCTATAGACATTATGGGTTGCATTGGCACACCCTTAAAGTATAGAATTGCTATGATTGGTGTGTTTGCCATGTGCACAGTTATCAAAATTGTAGAGAAAATAGATTCCGTAGAAGTATTAAAGTTTTTGGACAAAACATTTGTAGATGAAGGGCTACCTGTGCAAATTATCTTCGACAATGGTGTACAATTTACGTCAAATTTAGCAAAGAACTATTTTGAGAAAATAGGAGCGAAGCATAGAACCACAGCTCTGTATAATCCTAGTGGGGCTGGCATGATCTAGAGATTTAACAAGGTCTTGAAGAATGCCATGCAGTTGGCTTATATGAATGGTGAAGTTTGGGAGGTTCAAGATTTTAAAACATTGTGGACTTATAGAACTACCATTCACGAAGCACTGGAGGTGTCACCTTTTGAAGTAAGGAGAGTGAGAAGAACAAGAACAAAGTGCAATCCTGAATGGCTATTGTAAACTACTAATTTTAATGTATTGTTTGATGAAGTCAGAAAAAGGATTATCAACAAGCACAGGAAATATAAAGACATTTTTTAGCACAAGAGGTGTTCAGGAAATATAGTAATTTGTGAAGGAATATGGGTCAAGTTGAAAAAACCTTGGACAGTGAAAAAGGGCGAAAGTCAGTTTTCAGAACCTTTGCAGGTGTCTAAATTATTACGTAATGCTGTTCTTTTGAGTGATGGAAAGGTTTGGAACCTTAAAAGAATTGTTGTTCTCAAAGGGAACAGTAGTTTATACAAAAAAAGTTTCAAAAATGTGGGTAAGAAGCTATTACCTAATCCAGTGGCGATCAATGAAGAATTGACAAATAGGAACAAGAAGAGAGATTTGGTAATTGGTAACAGAAGTAATTTGCAAAGGGAGGATGAAAGTACAAGGAATGACAAAAATGGACTAAGGGTCTCATTATGAGTGTGGCGGTCCTCAACTGCAACACTCTCAGTGACGGTCAGCCCGCCGCACTCCTGGTGGTCCACCTGCCACATTACATCCCTGGCAGGCGGACTCACCAGGGGATCGCCATCACCGCCAGGAACATCGTTCCTGATGGGCTGACGGCGGTCTGAGTTGTACTCATCCACAGTATCGCTGAACCCAGCACCACCTGGCTGATTACAACTCAGCTTTCCGCCAGCCTTTCCATGGCGGTCACCCTGCCATGGCATGGGCAGTGCAGGGGCCACCCAGCCCAGCACCAGACAGTGCGCATTCCGATGGTGCTGGTGTGCTACCTTAAAGGCGCCGAGACCAATATCATGGTACTGTTCCCGCTGGTCAGCGCGGCAGGAACGCATAATACAATGTTCCCACCAGTCAGCCTGGCGGATCATTGTATTACACTTGGGGGGTGCCACCGGTATAACAGTGGAATCCTCCCCGTGAGTTTGGAGGTCGGCTCGCCAGCTGCCAGACTCGTAACGAGGCCCTTAGAGTGGAAAAGAGTGCAGAGTTAGTTGTTGTGTCAGAAACAGATGTTGAAGATGTTCAGGGAGAAGAACAAAATGAAGTTGGTAATGTTAATGCAGAGGAACAAAAGGAAATATGTTACAAAAGGACAAGTATCAGATCTAAGAGGTTGGCAGATTTTATGTGTGAAAACGATGCAGAGAGTGTATGTATTCAGAGGGAAAAAGGTGAAGATATGTTTTAATTAGTAAATATTTTTATTATTTTTATGTAATAGCTTTTGCATTGATAGAATATATATTCTATAAGTTTGTATGTTATAGCTTTAGTTTGTATTATTCATAAAGGGGAAGATGTGTTGTGTTCTTACATTTACTTTAGTAGAATATATAGTTTATTATTATGTACATTATAGCTTTTTGTGGATATTGTATTCACAATATATTTTATTATGCGCACGTAGTGTTTATTCTCTTGTGCTCTTCCTTCCATTGCATGTTCCCTGTGTTCCGTTTTCTGTTCAGTGGAACTGAGAGGACAGCTGCTAGAAGGAGGAGACAGGACAGGGTGTTTCCCCTTAGCTGTAATATGGTGTTTCAACTTTGAATAAATTATATTGGGTTCTTGGTCTTCAATCCGTGTTTACAACTTTACAGTGTGTTTCTGGTGTTTGGTTTCATATCACCACTCCAGGTGATGTGTGGAGTGTACAGTAATGCTTAATTTGTAAATAAAGAAGTGCCGGCCCCAAAGTGTTACTTGGGAGGCTACTGTAGGCTACACTACTTACTGGGACTGCCATCACTGCCACGTGCCAGTATAAACTCTTGTTGATAAATATAAAAATCCAATAAATGTGACAGCTTGGCCAACTCAAGGCCACCTAAACCAGTAAGAATGTTATGTGCTCTGTAGAAATATTTTTTTAATTTGTATTTCATTGTTATTGTGATGTGCTGCATCAAAAATAGACAGATAATGCCACCATGTGGTGGTGGTCATAAGTTAATGCAGATGTTAAGAATTAAGTACCAGTGCTGAGCACTGGCAAACACTGGCACAAACTAAGCACTAGCTTATAGGATGCACCTAAAGGTGATCCAGGAATGAGAAGCCAAGCTGTATGTTGCCAAGTACTGAGGAAAGACATGTACAGCCAGTTTCAGGGATACTGACTCTTTCCCAATCTTGGGGCTGTTCCCGTGACAGGTCGTCATTGTGGTCCACGTATTCAGATAAGTCCAAATCTAAAAAGATGCATAAGAACTCAAATTGGGCCTGTCTTCAGCCTCGCAACTCTATAACTGAAAAGTCACGAGGACGTCAAGGTGTCCCTCTGTTGTGCTCCAAGTGCCCTAACAAAGAGCTGATTCCATAGCTGATCCCTGTGCACCCCAAGTTCCTAGGTCCATCTGCAATGCAACAACAGATTGAAGCATTTAAGGAGGCCATGCTCAGCATCTTTGGCACTCTACCAGAGCTGAGCCCAGGCCCGCAGTATAATCCATGCTGGTTCCCGCTGCATCGATGCTAGCCCCCAACGCAACACAACCGATGTCAGAGGAAGACATTGGTCCATTTGTTCCTGTCTTACTCCGAACCCAATCTATCCCGTCCATGGCATATGCCGCATTTTTGTACAGTTCCAAAGTGCTAGGCCCCAATACACTTGGACACGACCCACTGTTTAGGCAGAGTCAATCAATCAATCATGATTTATAAAGCACGGCTAATCACCCAATAGGGTGTCCAGGCCCTTCCATGTCCCAGAGGCTTATTCGAACAGCCTGGTCTTGTGGGCCATTTAGAATTCCAGAAGTGAGGTGATGGTCCGGAGGTGTGTGGGGAGGCTGTTCCAGGGTTTTGCTGTGACATGAGAGAAGGAGCATCCTCCACTTCTGCTTCAGCAGATGCTGGGAGTATGGGCAAGTGAAAGGGAAGCAGAGCGTAGTTTTCTCGAAGGTTGGTGGAAGTTCAGGCTGTGGGTAAGGTACGCGGGTCCTTGGTTGTGTAGAGCCTTGTATGCGTGGGTCAGCAGCAGGTCTTCTGTACGGGGAGCCAGTGAAGTTGCCTGAGGTAGGGTGTGATGTGGGTTCATCGAGGAAGGGCGATGATGAGTCTGGCTGCAGCGTTCTGAATGGTCTGAAGTCTCTGTAGGAGGTGCATAGCGATTCATATGTAGAGGGTGTTGCCGTAGTCCAGTCGGCTGGTGATGAGGGCTTGTGTCACAGTGCGTGTTGTATGTAGAGGTAGCCACTTGAAGATCTTACGTAGCATTCACAAAGTGAGGAAGACGCGGAGGAGATGGCGTTGATCTGTGATTTCATGGTGAGCTTGTTGTCAATTATGTTTCTGAGGTTTCTGGCGTGATTGGAGTGATTCGGTGTGGGTCCTAGGTCTGGTGGCCACCAGGAGTCGTTCCATGTGTTGCTGCTGTTGCCAAAGATCAGTACTTTCATCTTGTCTGTGATCCGCTGCAGACAGCTGTTCTTCATCCAATCAGTGATGCTAGTCATGCATCTGTGGAAGCTGGTTCTGGTGGTGGAGGGGTCGTCGGTGAGTGAGAGGATGAGTTGGGTGTCGTCTGTATAGGAAATTAAGTTGAGACCATGAGATATGACGATGTTGGCCAGCGCGGTCATATATGCGTTGAGCATGAGGCTAAGAGATGGGCCCTGGGGGACACCACAGGTGATTTCCTGGGGTTCAGAAATGAAAGGTGAGAGGTAGATCTTCTGGGTTCTTCCGGTGAGGAAGGAGGTGATCCATGTGAGCGGTCTTTGGATGCTGATGTAGTGGAGTCTTTGAATCAGCATGTGGTGGGAAATGGTATTGAAGGTTGCCAAGAGGTCAATGAGGATCAAAGTTGCTGTTTGTCCTTGGTCGAGGAGAGTTCGGATGTCGTCGGTGGCTGCGATCAGGGCAGTTTCAGTGCTGTGATTGCTGCAGAAGCCCGATTGGGAGGCATTGAGTAGTTGGTTCTGCTCCAGGTATGTCATGAGTTGCTTGTTGATGATCTTTTCTAGCACCTTTGCTGGGAATGGGAGCAGGGAGATCGGCCAGTAGTTTTTGGGTTTGCTGTGGTTGGCTGAGGGTTTTTTGAGAAGTGGTCTGAATTCAGCATGCTTCCAGGGGTCGGGAAATGTTGTGGTGCTGAGGTGTTGAACAGGGTGGTAGGTTCCTGGTCAATCCTTTGGTTTCCAAAGTTGAAGATGTTGTGCGGGCATTGTTCTGTGGGAGCTCCCAAGTAGATGGATTTCATGGTGGAGGTGATGTCCTGGGTGGAGAGGATGTTCCAGGTGGCCAGTTTGTGGTTTGTGACAATTATAGTGGTGGAGTATCTGTCGAGAATTCCGTAGGTGTGGGTTGGGGTTCAACGTTTCTGTACATGGTTGTGATCTTGTCATGGAAGAAGTGGGCAAGGTTGTCACACAGCTCCTGTGAGGGTATGATGTTATTTTCACTGGCAGTCGGGTTAGAGAATTCCTTATCGATTTTGAAAAGTTCCTTGGTGTTGTTGGCGCTGGTTTTGATGGGTGTGGCAAGAGTTATCTTCTTTGTTGCCCTCAGCAGGCAATGGTACAGTTTGAGGGAGGTCTTTAAGGCTGCTCTGTCGGAGGCATCCTTGCTGGCACGCGATCTCCTCTCCAGCTGTTTGCTGTCACGTTTCACTGTTCAGAGTTCTTGGCTGTACCGGCTGGCCTTTTTGAAGGATTTTCTCTGGCTGTTGCTCTTGATGGAGACAATGATGTCAATTGGTGATCAAGGAGTGGAGGTTTTTCACTCCCTATTCGAGGTTGGTGGCGCTAACGGGGTTGGAGGTGCTGAGCACGTCTGCCCAGCTTGTCTCTGAGATTTTGTTCCCACCTCAGGTGGGAGGCCGCTGGTCACCTGGGAGGTGGAGGTGTGGGTCTGGAGATGCTGAAGTGGACGATGGAGTGATCGGTCCATATGAGTTCTGTAACATGGCTGTATTTGACGCAGTTGCTGGAGGTGAAAATGGGGTCCAGGGTGTGTCCTGCAGGGTGCGTAGGGTCGTGGATGATCTGGGTCAATCCGAGGCTGCTCAAACTGTCGAGGAGGTGTCAGTATTGTTGTCATTGAAGTCGTTGATGTGGAAATTTAGGTCGCCGAGGAAGATGTAGCCCTTGGAGTTTGAGGCTAGGTGCGCAACGCAATAAACTCTGCAATGGCATTGCAGAAGCTGGAGCATGGGCCTGGGGGTCGATATGCAAGGGTGTCTCTGATGGCTGTTTTGTCGTCCATGTTGAGCTTGAAATTGATATGTTCCATGGAGGTGGTGGTGGTGTCGGTGGCGGTGGTGCACTGTATGGTCTCTTTGTGGATGATACCTGTTCCTACTCCCGGCTTGTTGGTGCGGACCTGGTGAGTGATTTTATATCTGTCAGGGATCACTATGGCAATGTTTGGGGTGGATGTGTGTTTCAGCCAGGTCTCAGTGAGGAAGATGATGTCGGGTGCGAGGGTGGCGAAGAGGTCCCATAATTCAGTGGAATGCTTGCATAGTGAGCATGTGTTGAGAAGGGTGCATGCGAGTTCATGCTTTTGTTCAGGTGGTGTCTGTGGTGTGTTGAGGGTGGGGTGGGTCGGTGGGCTGGTGTGTGTGCAGTGGCATGTGAAATGGCAGTGGGTGCAGGTAAATGGTCCTAATGTAGAGAGTGGGACAGTGTTTGTTGCGTCATCCAAGGTCGAGGGTGTAGAGCTCGGCACTTGTGTATATTTGGGGGTAGGGAGGGCCAGGGGCTGTGGCGCTGGGCGCGGTCCAGGCATAGACAGGTGCAGACAGGCTTGCCTTTGGCGCACCTGCGCAGTCACACTGCTACCTGCATTAAGTAGGCCCAGGGATGGGCAGGGCTTCTGTTGGCGGGAAGAACGGTGAGTGGGAAAACCCAGTTGGAAAAACACTGGTGGGAAGAACCAGGCAGCTGCGGTGCCACTGGATCAGTCTGGAAAAACAGGAACTAGAAGCCACAAGTAAGCGGCAGGCTAGGTGTCCAGATGCCTAATGATGTGGTCTCACTGCTGCCTGCATTACGTAGGTCCTAGGACAGACAGGGCTTCTGTTGGCGGGAAGCACGGTGAACGGGAAAACCCAGTCTGGAAAACGCTGGCTAAAAACCCAGGCAGCTGTGGTGTCACTAGGTCAGTCTGGAACAGCAGGAACTGGAAGCCACAGGCAAGTGGCAGGCTAGGTGCTCAGGAGTGGTCTGCACTGGCATCGTTCTCCAGCAACACGCACAGATGTGATTCATCGTTTTTTGGGCAATGTTCAACCGGCTTGCATGGATATTCCTTTTGATGTGTCTCAACTTTTTGGCGAGAAGGCTGATTCCACCTGCAAGTGCCTCAAAGACAGGAGAAACGCTGCATACACCCTTGGTCTCTCACACACGAGGGCAGTATCCACAACAACTTGCCCATTTTGTGGCATTGCTAGGGGTTTTGACAACAGTTAGGCCCATATTCATAGTCCCTTTGTGCCGGATTAGCGTCATTTGTTTTTATGCTAATCCAGTGCAAACTTAACACCATATTTATATTTTGACACTAGACTCGTCTAGCGTCAAAATAGTTTGTGTCATTTTCTGGATGCGTGAAACCGCCTTGCGTCAATGAGATGCAAGGTAGGCATTCCCGTCCAAAAAATGACTCAAACACCCGTGCGTCATATTTATCCAACCTGGCAAAAATGAAGCACGACTGTGAAAAATGACACAAAGCCCGATTTGCATCAAATTTTAACGCCTGGGTCAGGGCAGGTGTTAAAATGGGGCAAATACACCACTACTTAAGGAAAACTCACACAAGCAACATCATTGCTCAAGGAGGACGGCATAGAGGTGCTACTCATGTAGCATTCCAGACGACGCAGAGCGCAGGACCAACAGCAGCAGCTACCACCACACCAACGTGGACCCCAAAGGCAACGCAGAAGGTAGGAGAGGCTATTCAGGACCAGCACAACCCTCCTGGGCCTCAGGGAACAGGACATCATCCAGAGGTACAGAGTCAACTGGCAAGCGATACATCAGCTGCTGCGCCAATTTGAGCCACAGTTAACAGCCAGCCTGCAGACACCCCATATTATTCCACCGGAGACCAAGCTGCTAGCTGTCCTGCACATGTTGGCAAGTGGCTCATTTCAAACTACGGGTGCCCTGGTTGCTGGGGTCTCACAGCCCTCATTCTCCGCCTTCCTTCCCAAGGTTCTTGATCCCATCATCTCCCTCACACCCCACCACATCAGCTTCCCCAATACACAGCAGAAGCAGCAGGAGACCAAACAGGGGTTTTACCAAATAAATGGCTTCCCGCAAGTGCTTAGTGCCATTGACTGCACACATGTCCGGATTGTACCACCTCCTGCAACCGAGCACCTATACCGCAACAGAAAGCACACCCACTCCATCAATGTGCAGGCCATTGTTGATCACCAGGGATTGTTCACCAACATCATGGCAAAGTATCCTGGGAGTGTACATGATTCCTTCATCTTCCACCACAGCACCATCAATCGGCACTTCCAGGGTGGACGATATGGCAATTGCCTTCTTGTTGGTAAGTCCAGAAACCTAGTAATATACACACAGCACAGCAACCCTGTAGGACACACAAGACATACACCACTACATTGACACGTGGCAAGGAAGACACTGAGGTGTGACACTGGTAGTTATGTTTGATATCCTGACCCAATGGGATTCACAATGGACAAATGATGCTGCCAATAACAATAGATGCCACTCTAGAGCCACAAGAGACCAATTTAAAACCACACAGTGACAATGACATGGCCCACTTGGAAAATTAACCATTCAATATGACATAAGGCCACATAGTCAATTCCTACACCCTTCCAAGCAATATGTACTGTGTAAGGGGTGTGCAATGTGTGTTGCTGCAGGTCAAACAGCATCAGACACATAGCATGATGACGCTGACTCAAATGAAGGTGACATGGAATTACTGAGGCAGTACCAACATTTCACATCACTCCTGGGGTGACATTGCCAGCTAGCAATAAGGAAGTGGACTGTGCTATGAAAACATGTTGATGTGACACTAATGCAAAGTGCACACTGCTGCACATACTGAAAGAGACAATTCCCCATCTACATAACAGATGTACAGGGAGATGGACCTTCCTACACAAATACATCCACCATCCAAGTTAGCCATCTCACCTGGAGCATGTTCAGTAGTGTAGGTGCACGGTTGCACATGAGCCAACTGGCAGAGAGAACAAAAACGGTTTGCATAGAACTAGTCACACATGGGACAATTATGCATTGTCAATACTGAACACTTCAGTGCTGCCAATATTATGGAGATGTGTTGTGAATTGTCACCCAGCCTAATCAAAGGGCCTCACTGTTGCATTTCATCTGCAATGACATATGTGTAATTGGATGGGATGTCCAGGCCATGTAGTGCAACCATGTTACCACCACAGTGGAATCTATTGTGTGTGTGGAAGTATCATGTCACCTCCAGTGAACGCACACTAAAACATCTTGCTCACTACATAACGCATGGGAGATACACACTGAACTGCAAGTTTGAAAATTTACCAGAGATATCAGGTCAATTAGCCAAACAGAGGTTTTTCAAGTCAAACAACCCAATGCAGAAAGAACCTCACAGACGCCCAGGATCCCACACAATACCACAAACACAAATGAGTCACAGACGACACAAGATAACAACTGCCATGCAAAATGACATTCCTGGTGCAAGCAACAATAAAATACTTACCCCTATTTTCTCTTTCAGCTGATCAGGGTTATGGGATCCAGCCATGGATCATGACCCCATTTGCCAGGCCAAGCACAGCAGCAGAGCATGCCTACAATGAGGCACATCAGAGGACACGCACCATTGTTGAACGGACTTTTGGCACCCTGAAGTCCAGATTCAGGTGCCTGGACATCACCAGAGGCAGCCTCCTATATTCCCCAGAAATGGTCTGCAAGATCATTTTGACCTGTGCCATCGTGCACAACATTTGTGATAGGAGGAACATCCCCCTATGTGAACCTGAACAAGAACTGCTTGAAGAGGAGGAGGAGGTGGATAATGTCTGGGTAAATAAGGGGGAACATCCTAACACAGCTGCAGGAATGCATCGCAGACAACAGATAGTGCAAAACTTTTTTCAACAATAGTCACTATCAACACTTTGGTGGTCATTACAACCCTGGCAGATGGTGTTAAAGCGGCGGTAAGACCGCCAACAGGCCGGCGGTAAAAATGTTGCAATTACGACCGTGGCAGAAACCGCCAACAAAGACAGCCACTTTAACACTCCGACCGCCACGGCGGTACAAACAAACAGTGCGGCGGTCACCGTCAACAGACAGGCGGAGGACAATGTACCGCCCACACTATTACAACCCACCAATCCGCCACCTTTTCCAGGGCGGATTCACCGCGGATAAAAACACAGCGGAAACAGGATTCCGAAGGGAAAACGCTCACCTCTACACACCCCACACGGAACCAGGACACCATGGACCCAGAACTCCAAATTCTCCCTGCGATAGTCTTCCTGCTCCTCTACCAGGAGCACAAACGCCGGCGGCGAAGACCACAGTGAGTACTGCACCTACAACACAGGGGAGGGAAAAAACAGGGACACGCAACACCCCCACACTCACGCACTACAACACACGCGCTAATGCATATTGATACATCACAGTTACCCCATCCCCAACCCCACCCCGGAAGAATGCAAAGACAACAGAAAATGAGTGTAACCATTGTAATATATTAAAATCAAGTAGGCAAAAATATATATATACACCATGTAAAAAATATATACCAAGCATAGTAGTCCAGGTAGTGCTCCAATTAAGTCCGTGGAACACTGGGCCAACACGGTATGGGCGAGGCCCACACAAGATCCCCGACCATGACGGAGAGAACACTGCAGGGGCATCAGAGAGCAATAAAACAGGCACCTCAGGGGGAGGGAAAGGGGGGGGGCACTTCAGCCGGTTGAGTGCACAACGCCAAATCCATGAGAGGGCCACATGCCCACTGTTCCATCCTGGGGAGTGCAAAGCCACAGTCTCTCAAGTCTCTACAGTGGGTGGGTTGCCCACTGTTCCATCCTGGGGAGTGCAAAGCCACAGTCTCTCAAGTCTCTACAGTGGGTGGGTTTCCCACTGTTCAATCCTGGGGAGTGCAAAGCCACAGTCTCTCAAGTCTCTACAGTGGGTGGGTTGCCCCACTGTTCAATCCTGGGGAGTGCAAAGCCACAGTCTCTCTAGTCTCTACAGTGGGTGGGTTGCCCACTGCCTTATCCTGGGGAGTGCAAAGCCACAGTCTCTCAAGTGGATAACAGTCTCCACTGGTTCTGGAGGGGGCATGGTGCCCAGAGTGCTTCATCCTGCTAAGGACAGAGGTAGTGGATGACAGTCTCCACTGGTTCTGGAGGGGGCATGATGCCCAGAGTGCCTCATCCTGCTAAGGACAGAGGTAGTGGATGGATCTCTCCACTGGTTCTGGGGGGGCATGGTGCCCAGAGTGCTTCATCCTGCTAAGGACAGAGGTAGTGGATGACAGTCTCCACTGGTTCTGGAGGGGGCATGGTGCCCAGAGTGCTTCATCCTGCTAAGGACAGAGGTAGTGGATGGATCTCTCGACTGGTTCTGGAGGGGGCATGGTGCCCAGAGTGCTTCATCCTGCTAAGTACAGAGGTAGTGGATGACAGTCTCCACTGGTTCTGGAGGGGGCATAGTGCCCAGAGTGCTTCATCCTGCTAAGGACAGAGGTAGTGGATGGATCTCGCCACTGGGTCTGGAGGGGGCATAGTGCCCAGAGTACCTCATCCTGCTAAGGACAGAGATAGTGGATGGATCACTCCACTGGTTCTGGAGGGGGCATGGTGCCCAGAGTGCTTCATCCTGCTAAGGACAGAGGTAGTGGATGGATCTCTCCACTGTTTCTGGAGGGGGCATGGTGCCCAGAGTGCTTCATCCTGCCCGTGACGGACTCAGTAGCGTCAGTGCCCTTGGCGCTCATGGGCCAGTGGTGCTTGAGGCGGCGGTGCCCTGTTCAGCGGTTGTTGAGGCGGCGGTGCCCTGTTCAGCGGTGCATGAGGCGGCGGTGCCCTGTTCAGCAGTTCTTGAGGCGGCGGTGCCCTGTTCAGTGGTTCTTGAGGCGGCGGTGCCCTGTTCAGTGGTTCTTGAGGCGGCAGTGCCCTGTTCAGTGGTTCTTGAGGCGGCAGTGCCCTGTTCAGCGGTTCTTGAGGCGGCCGTGCCCTGTTCAGCGGTGAATGAGAAGGCGGTGCCCTGTTCAGCGGTGCCTGGAGCGAAGGTCTCCATTGCAGTGACTCAGCTGCTGGCGGTCCTTCATGGCCAAGCGGGGCTTTTGCTGGTGGTGGCCTCCTGGGCAGCTGGGCTTGTGCAGGCGGTGGCCTCCTGGGCAGCTGGGCTTGTGCAGGCGGTGGCCTCTTGGGCAGCTGGGCTTGTGCTGGCGGTGGCCTCCTGGGCAGCTGGGCTTGTGCAGGCGGTGGCCTCCTGGGCAGCTGGGCTTGTGCTGGCGCTGGCCTCCTGGGCAGCTGGGCTTGTGCTGGCGTTGGCCTCCTGGGAAGCTGGGCTTGTGCTGGCGGTGGCCTCCTGGGCAGCTGGGATGATGGTGGTCTTTTCCGCCGTGCTGCTCTTCCCAGACTTGCTGACTTTCTTGTGCCCCTTCCCCACCTTGGAAGGTGTCGCAGCTGACTCCACACTCCCACCTGTACCCCTGGGAGCGGCTTTGGTGGCTGGAGTCTTCCCCCTCTCCCACGGGGCACTGGCCAACTTCTGATGCTTCACAGGTGGGGGACTGTCTGCGCTGTGGCTCCGTGCCACACTGGCTGCCCTGGTGGCCGGTGCACTCCAGATTCCGGTGACTACAGGCACCACTGGTCCTGGAGATGTTGTGGCTGAGGTGCTAGTTCGGGACCTAGGAGACGGACGGGGTGGGGGAGGTGTGGGAAAGAGTTCAAGGTTGGACAGGAAAAGTTTTTTTGACACACTGGGACGGGTAGCTGGAGGGGGTTTCGGAGTGGAGGAAGAGGTTGTGGTTGTAGGAGGTGTTCGTTTGCTGACTTTGGGTGAAGGTGCATGCACTGGAGGCTGTCGTGAGGTGGATGGCTGTTGGGTGGGTGTGTGCCTGCGTTTGTGTATCTTGGGAGGGGGCGTCACAGACACACTGGGAGAGGACACAGGGGACGTGTGAATGGTAGTGGGGGTGGTGACTGCACGTGAGCGGGGTGTGGTGGTGGGTGTGCTGGTGATGGTAGTAGTGGCTGTAGAGGTAGTGCATGCAGGTGTGAGTGTAGGCGAAACAGGGAGGGAGGAGGGAGACGAGGAGGAGGGGGACACAGTGGAGGCAGTGGATGTTGGTGTGTCTGCATGTGTCTGATGCTTGTGTGAGTGCCTGTGGGATGTGTGGTGCTTATGTTTGCCTGAGCTTGCCTTGTGTGTTGACGTGTGTGCATGCTGGTCTGTAGGTGTGCTTGGTATAGGCTGAGGTACAGGGGATTGGGCCTGGGTGGAGGAAGTTGGAGGGGGGAGGCTAGACACAGGGACAATGGCTGCCATCAGTGCTGAGGCCAGAGTCTGAAAAGCTCGCTGAAGGGCCGCCTGACCAGAATGAATGCCCTCCAGGAATGCATTGGTTTGTTACAACTGCCTTTCTACACCCTGAATAGCATTCAAAATGGTAGACTGCCCAACAGTGAGGGACCTGAGGAGGTTAATGGCCTCCTCACTGAGGGCAGCAGTGGTGACTGGGGCAGGGCCTGAGGTGCCTGGGGTGAAGGTGATGTCCACCCTCCCGGGTGAGCAGGCACAGGGTGAAGGCTGATGGCCTTCTGGGAGGGTGGTGCTGGTAGGGGGGGTGGCGGCTGTACCTGTAGATGGGGAGGGTCACTGGTCTCAGCTCCTGTCCCCACCGTGGAGCTCCCGTCGCCCTCCGCCCTCCGTCCCACTGGTGAAGTCCGATTCCGTAGTGTGGCCCTCCATGGCCATGTGGGATGCAGCCCCCTCGTGCTCCGGTGCCACTGCTCCTCCGCCTGATGATGCTAATGCACACAAGAACAGGGAGACCACAAAAAGGCGGGGGACGACAGAAGAAAGACATGTTGAGTGCATGCATTACCGCTACCGTTGGCAGACACGACAGACACAGAAGCCCCCTGCACTACGCTGCGCTCTTGGGCTCCACTGTTCAATTCCTGGGAAATGGCCTACTAGGCTATGGACGACATCTGCACACATGGCACTCTACAGCAGTGCGGTGGGGTGCCACATGGCCTGCCTTACGGAGGGACCTTGCCTACGGAACTCGCCCTGGGAAACCCACAGCCCACCTCCCCCACCCAGACACCTCCACTGCGCGCTAAATCAGCAGGATGCGAGTGTACTCACCCTCTTGTAGCTGCTGTGATGCCCTCAAGCGCCCATCCAACTCCGGCTACGCCACCGCCAGGATCCCAAAAATCAGGGGGGTCATGGTGCGAAGGGCACCCCTCCCACATTGGAAGGCCATCCCCAGCTGAGCCTCCGCCGTCTTCTTGCTCCAGCGGCGAATGTCCTCCCATCTTTTACGGCAGTGGGTGCTCCGTCTGTGGTAGACCCCCAGGGTCTGGACGTCCTTGGCGATGGCACGCCAAATATGTTTTTTCTGGTGGGCGCTGACCTACATCATTTGTACAGGGGGAAGAGAAAGTTATTACCAACTGCACCGTCAAAGTGATTGGCCCCCATCCCTACCCTTGCCATGTGGCACATGCACTCACCGTCGTTTCATGCACGCCGCATTCTCCCCCCTTCCTTCTAACATCCACCCATCTCCACACAGGCATAGCCCATACAGCATGCTCCCAGTGTACTTACCTGTTTGTCTGGAGAACCGTAGAGTAGCGTGTAATGGGGGAGGACCCCATCCATGAGTTTCTCCAACTCCTCCAATGTGAAGGCAGGGGCCCTTTCCCCAGACACTCGAGCCATTGTCTCTTCCAGACCGAGGTCACAGCAGCACTTGCAGTGTAGGTCCTCTCCTGTCGAAGATCAGGTATTGAGTGATTGAACAGATAGAAAATGGCGGTCACATCCGCGGCGGTGCGTACCATCACCACCGGCGTACATCATCATTGGCTCCTGGGACCCATAGGGTCCAATGTTAACCAATGCAGCATTGCGCCGCGGTCTTCGACTGCCTACCGCGACGGTGTACAATGCCAGCGCAGTTACCTCACATCTCATTGTCCCACTTTACAGGTCAGGCAGCCGCCATTTCAGGGGCCCACATGCCTACAATTTCAACTGCGTCACACATACCTAGGCCTAGACTCAACACACATACAGGCCACTTTTTAGATTATGAATGGTGTTCTGTGTATGCTGTGGGTACGTACCTCTGAGTTGTTTGACTCTGTGCTCGCTGTTGTCCTTCATAGGCACCGTCCGCTGGGACATGTGAGGAGATGGCGGCATCCTGCGGTGTACCGACCGTTGGTGGACCTGTCGACAATGGAGGAAAGGCATGTGATAATTACATACAGGCTTGACCGTGCCACAATCCAGGAACTGTGTACCCAGTTGGAGCCAGACCTGATGTCAGCTATCCGCCATCCCACAGGAATCCCCCCTCAAGTGCAGGTGCTGTCAGTGCTCCATTTCCTTGCAAGTGGGTCATTTCAAACAACAGTGGCCATAGCATCAGGGATGTCCCAGCCTATGTTTTCCAACGTGTTGTCCAGAGTGTTGTCTGCCCTGCTGAAACACTTGCGGAGCTACATCGTTTTCCCTCAGGTGGAGGATTTGCCTACAGTGAAAGGTGATTTCTATGCCCTGGGACATATCCCCAACATCATAGGCGCCATTGATGGGACACATGTGGCTTTGGTCCCCCCCACAGGAGTGAACAGGTGTACAGAAACCGGAAGAGTTATCATTCGATGAATGTACAGATGGTATGTTTGGCAGATCAGTACATCTCCCATGTGAATGCCATGTTCCCTGGCTCAGTGCATGACGCCTACATCCTGCGGAATAGCAGCATCCCTTATGTGATGGGTCAACTCCAGAGGCACCGTGTGTGGCTATTAGGTGAGCACCTGGAAGCTAGTCAGTGGGTGTCAACACCAGAACAGTACGCGCTCTATTGGCGTCAAAAAATGAAAAACAAATCACTTTAAAAATAACATGATTCATGCATTGTGCTGATATGTTGTATTTTACCCTTTTGCATTGCAGAGTTCAATCTTAATCACTTATTCTTAATATGTTTACAAATACTGTTTATTTGCAAGGTATTGCTACAGGTTTTCAGAGTGGGTTAGGGTGTGGCCTCTTTCCAGGGCCTTCCAGAGACTTTCCCTGCAACATGCCTGGGCGTGGTTCTGGGCTGGGCCAAGACTCTATGGGCCATATTTATACTTTTTGACGCAAAACTGCGCTAACGCAGTTTAGCGTCAAAAAATTTAGAGCCGTCTAACGCCATTCTGAAGCGCCATGCGGGCGCCGTATTTATTGAATGGCGTTAGCCGGCGCTACCAGACCGGCGCTGCCTGGTGTGCGTGGAAAAAAAACACGTACACCAGACAGCGCCGGCGTAGGGGGAAAATGGCGTATGGGCGTCTTAAAATGGGGCAAGTCAGGTTGCGTCGAAAAAATCGTCTTAACCCGACTTGCGCCATTTTTTAACGACGCCCATCCCCCATCAACATGACTCCTATCATTGTAAAGATAGGAGTCATGCCCCCTTGCCCAATGGCCATGCCCAGGGGACTTCTGTCCCCTGGGCATGGTCATTGGGCATAGTGGCATGTAGGGGGGCACAAATCAGGCCCCCCTATGCCACAAAAAAAAAAAAAAAAATACTTACCTGAACTTACCTTAATGTCCATGGGATGGGTCCCTCCGTCCTTGGGTGTCCTCCTGGGGTGGGCAAGGGTGGCAGGGGGGGTCCCTGGGGGCAGGGGAGGGCACTCTGGGCTCATTTTGAGCCCACTTGTCCCTTAACGCCATGCCTGACCCAGGCGTTAAAAAGCGGCGCAAATGCGCCGTTTTTGGCCACGCCCACTCCCGGGCGTCATTTTTGCCCGGGAGTATAAATACCACGTAAAGGCCTGGGAGTCATTTTTTAAGACGGGAACGCCTCCCTTGCATATCATTAACGCAAGGAAGGGGTTCACGCTAAAAAATGACGCACACTCCGGGCACTTTGGCGCCCGAAGCGTCTAACGCCATAGTATAAATATGGCGTTAGTTGGCGTTAGTTTAGCGTCGAATTTGCGTCGAAAAAAACGACGCAAATTCGGCGCAACCAGAGTATAAATACGGCCCTATGTAAGGAGAGTCAGCCCAACTCCCACTGCTCACTATTCAGAGGTTCCAGTGCAGAAGAGCAGCTATTTCCAGAACTTCAGTTCCAGTGGCCTTTTTGATCTCCCAGTTCTGCTTTGAAATCTTCATTGGTGCATCTTGTTCATGGGTGGTAAGACGGTAGTTGGGTTTATTCCCAATACCGTTTATTTTATCTAGAATTATCTCATTCTAAGATCTGATCATTTATTTATGTTAACAATTTGTTTTAAGGTCATAGTCATAAAAAGTACACTCGAGTATTTTTGTTAAAGTGTGTACATGGATGTTAATGAATCAGCAAGAAGCGCGATTCGTTTATAGTTTTGAAACTCATGTTACATTGCGCGCCAGTGTTTATTGACATACACGTGGATATTTATGAATCAGCAGGAGGCGCGATTCGTTTGAAAAGCTTTGAAATCTTGAGTTGCATTGCGCGCTGGCATTTATTGACACATACATGATTGATCACGAATCGGCAAGAGGCGCGGTTCGTTTATGAAGCTTTAAAAGCTTGTGGAACATTGTGTGTTACTATTTATTGACATTTAAAAGAAGGTTGTGAAGTGGCACGATGTATAATTCAATTTAAGACAATTTCAAAACCTGTCGCTATTTATTGTGCAACCATTTCTTGACTTTGCATGGTGGCATTCGAGTCAGCAGGACATGCATTTTTTTTAAAGAGTTTATTTATGTTGTGAACTGCATATTACCATTCCAGGATAATTGCTTGGTACAATTCGAGTTGACAAGTATGGGAAATATTTCTTGAACTATTGAACCCATTGAAAAATATTTCTTCTCTAGTGTTTTAAGAGTGTAATCTGTGTTGAAAAAATTTCAAGGAAAATATATATAGGATCAGAAGTTCTAGATGCAATATTATATGCTCCTATTATGCATATTCTTGTTGTTCTAATTCATGCTTGAATAAGAAAAGTTTTATTTCAATTAATCTTGATTCCATTACAGGTATCTGATCATCACAAAATCTGTTCATTTTTAAAACTGCAATTTAAGATTGCTCATATTTTCAGAAAGACTATGGGGGTCATTTTGACCCCGGCGGGCGGCGGTCGCCGCCCGCCTGGAGGGAACTGCCATATGGCCGCTCCGCGGTCGAAAGACCGCGGAGGCCATTCTGGCTTTCCCGCTGGGCTGGCGGGCGACCGCCAGAAGGCCGCCCGCCAGCCCAGCGGGAAACCCCTCCCCACGAGGAAGCCGGCTCCGAATGGAGCCGGCGGAGTGGGCATGTGCGACGGGTGCAGTTTGCACCCGTCGCGTATTTCAGTGTCTGCTAGGCAGACACTGAAATACACAGTGGGGCCCTCTTACGGGGGCCCCTGCCGTGCCCATGCCATTGGCATGGGCATGGCAGGGGCCCCCAGGGGCCCCGCGGCACCCCCTACCGCCATCCTGTTCCTGGCGGGCAAACCGCCAGGAACAGGATGGCGGTAGGGGGTGTCAGAATCCCCCATGGCGGCGCAGCAAGCTGCGCCGCCATGGGGGATTCCAAGGGCAGCGGTAAACCGGCGGGAGGCCGCCGGTTTACCCTTTCTGGCCACGGCAGAACCGCCGCGGTCAGAATGCCCTTTGGAGCACCGCCGGTCTGTCGGCGGTGCTCCCGTGGCCGGTGACCCTGGCGGTCACCGGCCGCCAGGGTCTGAATCAGGCCCTATGTTTATTAATATTTACTTCAGGTTATATTGTGTGTTCTAACCTTTTTTCCCATTAAAGGTCTCCTTCCCAGCAGTACCCTTCCTAATCCCCTCTTGAACTCTCACAGTCTCTGTGAATTGTCAATCAGAGTCTTGGAGTTGTTCATTAGAGGACGTGTTGGGAACGTGCGCAAACACCGAGGATCTGGTGACTCTGACAGTGGGAATGGTTGTCTGGGTCTGGGGATATCCCTCCAGGTTAGTGTGTGTCTAACAGTTGTCCCTCGCCATTTGCAGGTGACTCTGGTTACCCCAACCTGTCATGGCTACTGACCCCAGTGAGGAATCCCAGGACAAAGGCAGAGGAACGCTACTATGAGGCCCATGGGCAAACTAGGAGGGTGATCGAGCGGACCTTTGGCCTCCTGAAGGCCAGGTTCAGTTGCCTCCATATGACAGGTGGATCCCTATTCTACTCACCAAAGAAAGTGTGCCAGATCATCATGGCCTGCTGTATGCTTCACAACTTGGCTATGCAACGACAGGTGCCTTTTCTGCAGGAGGATGGTCCAGATGGCGGTGTTGTGGCAGCTGTGGAGCCTGTGGACAGTGAAGATGAGGAAGCGGAGGAAGAAGACATAGACAACAGGGACTCAGTGATCCAGCAATATTTTCAGTGACACACAGGTAAGAATACAGACCTGCCTACTACATGTACTTGAACACTACTGCTTCTATACTGTTTGTTGTTTTCACCCAGTGTATGGTCATTGAGTTGTCACTTTCCCTTACGATTTCACAGATGTGCGTCCCACTGTGTGACATCTGCTTTGATTCCTCATGGACTAGAGCTGTATGTCAAAGGTATGTTGACATTACCAATGAAAAAGCTTTTTGCCACAGTTATTGCTAATACAGTATTCCGAAATCACAGACAGACTCCAGATTGTTTTGTGCTTTAAGGGTGTTTATTGAAGTGCTCAATATTGGAGGGGGTTGTAAAATGGTGAGGGGTGATGGCGGAGGAATGTCCATGGCAGAGTCCAGTCTATTAGTCTCACAGGTGCATTGCCCATATGGGCATAGGAAGTGGAGCTGGGGCAGTTTAAGGATGGACAGGGTGACAAAGTGGGACAGTAGGATGACAATCAGGGTGGTCTCATTTCTTGGCGGGGGTCTTGGCATCATTCTCTGTCTTTGTCCTGGATCTCAGGGACCATTTGCGAAGTGGTTCTCTCTCTGCAGGGGGTGGGGTGCTGGTGTGGTGGTCCTGTGGCGGGGCGCCCTGTCCTCTAGCACCGGCAGAGGTGGTGGGCAGTTCATCGTCCATGCTAGTGTCAGGAGCCCCTTGTAGTGCCACAGTGTCCCTCCTGGTGTTGAGTACTTCCTTCAGCACCCCTACGATGGTGCCCAGAGTGGAATTGATGGTTCTGAGTTCCTCCCTGAAGCCCATATACTGTTCCTCCTGCAGGTGCTGGGTCTCCTGAAACTTGGCCAGTACCGTTGCCATCGTCTCCTGGGAGTGGTGGTAGGCTCCCATGATGGAGGAGAGGGCCTCTTGGAGAGTGGCTTCCCTTGGCCTGTCCGCCCCCTGTCGCACAGCAGCCCTCCCAGTTCCCCTGTGTTCCTGGGCCTCCGTCCCCTGGACCGTGTGCCCACTGCCACTGCCCCCAGGTCCCTGTTGTTGTTGGGGTGGTGGGTTAGCCTGGGTTCCCTGTAGTGGTGGACACACAGCTGATTGACGTGTCCTGGGGACGGAGGTATGGGCCCGCTGGGTGGGTGCTGTGCTGGTGTTTCCAGAGGGGGGAAGGTCTGTGGTGGCCTGTGACTGTGTGAGGGGAACTGTAAGGAAATGCCTCCTTGGCATGGTTGCACCCTGACTTTTTGCCTTTGCTGATGCTATGTTTACAATTGAAAGTGTGCTGAGGCCTGCTAACCAGGCCCCAGCACCAGTGTTCTTTCCCTAACCTGTACTTTTGTATCCACAATTGGCAGACCCTGGCATCCAGATAAGTCCCTTGTAACTGGTACTTCTAGTACCAAGGGCCCTGATGCCAAGGAAGGTCTCTAAGGGCTGCAGCATGTCTTATGCCACCCTGGAGACCTCTCACTCAGCACAGACACACTGCTTGCCAGCTTGTGTGTGCTAGTGAGGACAAAACGAGTAAGTCGACATGGCACTCCCCTCAGGGTGCCATGCCAGCCTCTCACTGTCTACGAACTCCACAGCACCATAATGGCTACACTGAAAACTGGGAAGTTTGGTATCAAACTTCTCAGCACAATAAATGCACACTGATGCCAGTGTACATTTTATTGTAAAATACACCACAGAGGGCACCTTAGAGGTGCCCCCTGAAACTTAACCGACTATCTGTGTAGGCTGACTAGTTTTAGTAGCCTGCCACAAACCGAGACATGTTGCTGGCCCCATGGGGAGAGTGCCTTTGTCACTCTGAGGCCAGTAACAAAGCCTGCACTGGGTGGAGATGCTAACACCTCTCCCAGGCAGGAATTGTCACACCTGGCGGTGAGCCTCAAAGGCTCACCTCCTTTGTGCCAACCCAGCAGGACACTCCAGCTAGTGGAGTTGCCCGCCCCCTCCGGCCAGGCCCCACTTTTGGCGGCAAGGCCGGAGAAAATAATGAGAAAAACAAGGAGGAGTCACTGGCCAGTCAGGACAGCCCCTAAGGTGTCCTGAGCTGAAGTGACTCTAACTTTTAGAAATCCTCCATCTTGCAGATGGAGGATTCCCCCAATAGGGTTAGGATTGTGACCCCCTCCCCTTGGGAGGAGGCACAAAGAGGGTGTACCCACCCTCAGGGCTAGTAGCCATTGGCTACTAACCCCCCAGACCTAAACACGCCCTTAAATTTAGTATTTAAGGGCTACCCTGAACCCTAGAAAATTAGATTCCTGCAACTACAAGAAGAAGGACTGCCCAGCTGAAAACCCCTGCAGCGGAAGACCAGAAGACGACAACTGCCTTGGCTCCAGAAACTCACCGGCCTGTCTCCTGCCTTCCAAAGATCCTGCTCCAGCGACGCCTTCCAAAGGGACCAGCGACCTCGACATCCTCTGAGGACTGCCCCTGCTTCGAAAAGACAAGAAACTCCCGAGGACAGCGGACCTGCTCCAAGAAAAGCTGCAACTTTGTTTCCAGCAGCTTTAAAGAACCCTGCAAGCTCCCCGCAAGAAGCGTGAGACTTGCAACACTGCACCCGGCGACCCCGACTCGGCTGGTGGAGATCCGACACCTCAGGAGGGACCCCAGGACTACTCTGATACTGTGAGTACCAAAACCTGTCCCCCCTGAGCCCCCACAGCGCCGCCTGCAGAGGGAATCCCGAGGCTTCCCCTGACCGTGACTCTTGGAACCTAAAGTCCCGACGCCTGGGAGAGACCCTGCACCCGCAGCCCCCAGGACCTGAAGGACCGGACTTTCACTAGAGAAGTGACCCCCAGGAGTCCCTCTCCCTTGCCCAAGTGGAGGTTTCCCCGAGGAATCCCCCCCTTGCCTGCCTGCAGCGCTGAAGAGATCCCGAGATCTCTCATAGACTAACATTGCGAACCTGACGCTTGTTTCTACACTGCACCCGGCCGCCCCCGCGCCGCTGAGGGTGAAATTTCTGTGGGGGCTTGTGTCCCCCCCGGTGCCCTACAAAACCCCCCTGGTCTGCCCTCCGAAGACGCGGGTACTTACCTGCAAGCAGACCGGAACCGGGGCACCCCCTTCTCTCCATTCTAGCCTATGCGTTTTGGGCACCACTTGGAACTCTGCACCTGACCGGCCCTGAACTGCTGGTGTGGTGACTTTGGGGTTGCTCTGAACCCCCAACGGTGGGCTACCTTGGACCAAGAACTGAGCCCTGTAAGTGTCTTACTTACCTGGTTAACCTAACAAATACTTACCTCCCCTAGGAACTGTGAAAATTGCACTGTGTCCACTTTTAAAACAGCTATTTGTGAATAACTTGAAAAGTATACATGCAATTTTGATGATTTGAAGTTCCTAAAGTACTTACCTGCAATACCTTTCGAATGAGATATTACATGTAGAATTTGAACCTGTGGTTCTTAAAATAAACTAAGAAAAGATATTTTTCTATACAAAAACCTATTGGCTGGATTTGTCTCTGAGTGTGTGTACCTCATTTATTGCCTATGTGTATGTACAACAAATGCTTAACACTACTCCTTGGATAAGCCTACTGCTCGACCACACTACCACAAAATAGAGCATTAGTATTATCTATTTTTACCACTATTTTACCTCTAAGGGGAACCCTTGGACTCTGTGCATGCTATTCCTTACTTTGAAATAGCACATACAGAGCCAACTTCCTACAGGAACCGACTGTCCCGAGGTCCCCGATGGGCCGGGCTGGTCATCTAGATCCAGTTGGACAGAGGTGCTGTCATCACTGTGGGCCTCTTCTGTTGGTGGTGTGGACATGTGTGGACCCTCCTGTCCGGTGACGTTGGGTAGGGTTCCTGCAGGGGTATCAAAGGATGGTTATTACATCTGTGTGTGTCATGGTGTGCAATGGGTGGGTGACCGTGTGCCCCAGTGCTTGCATTCCTGTGTGGGACCTTGTGTGATGGTGGTTTAGGGGGGTGTATGGGTATGTGCAGTGGGCATGCTTTAGTGATGGGTATCCATGCTTTGTTGTTGCATGCAGGGCTTGGTGTTAGGATGTGTGGTTTGTGATGTTGGGACATTTGTGAGGAGTTAGAGTGATGGGGGTGAGGGTGGGGGTATGTGCTGGCATGCAGGTAGGGTGGGGGATGTAATAGTTAAGATTTGACTTACCAGAGTCCATTCCTCCACCTACTCCTGCGAGGCCCTCAGGATGCAGAATCGCCAAGACCTGTTCCTCCCATGTTGTTAGTTGTGGGGGAGGAGGTGGGGGTCCGCCGCCAGTCCGCTGACCCTGTCCACTATTCTTCGCCATAGCTCCATCTTCCTTGCAATTGAGGTGTGCTGCACCTGTGATCCGAATAGCTGTGGCTCTACCCAGATGAGTTCCTCCACCATGACCCTGAGCTCCTTCTCTGAGAACCTGGGGTGTCTTTGCTGTGCCATGGGGTGGTGTAGGTGATGTGTGGGGTGGTGTGTGGGGTGATAAGTGTGATGATATTTAGTGGTGTGTAGTGTGCGGTGCGTGGAAGTTATGTGTGTGATGGTGTTGTGTGCCTGTGGATGCTTGTGTTGTTGACGGTGGTGTTTCTCTCTGGCCTTCGTTCGTGATTTGTTGTCATAAGGGTTTGTGGGTGATGTGGGTGTGTGTTTTATATTGTATTGGGTGTGTGGGTGGGAGTGGTGTGTATGTGTATCAGGTGCATGTATTTCGAATTGTCCAATGTGGATGTGTTTTGTAAATGTGTGTGTATTTTGAGCGCGGCGGTGTGTACCGCCAATGGAATACCGCGGTTGAAAGACCGCCACATGGATTCGTGGGTCGTGATAGTGTGGGCGTATTTCTGTTGGCGTGACGGTGGAGGTTTTGTTTTCGCCAGTTTATCACTGACCTTTGGTGTGGTGGATTTGTGTGGGTGTCTGAATTTTGGCGGATTCCGAGCTGTGGGTCATAATAGCTGTGGCGGAATTCCGCGGCGGTGTGTTGGCGGTCTTCTGCACGTCAGTAAGCGGCTTTTACCGCCAATGTTGTAATAACCGCCTTTGTGATGATATGGAATTAAACACCTCAATTTATCACTCAATTATGCTCTGGGTAATTATTTATGCATCACATGTTCTTTAGGAATCAGAGTATTACCTCAGGAAGCATTTCAGAAAGACAAATTTGACTACTTCTGATGCCACATCACATTTGATGGGTATGAATGTACAGCAAACATCACACACAGTTTGTATGAAAAACATCTTGTTTATTTCACATTTGAAGGGCAAATTCATAGGACCACATCTATGAGAGACATCCAGGTTGCCAATATGGTCTACTGCAGCATATGAAACCCAACTATGACATCATCAATCATAAGGTAAATAAGCGCATTATACATGAGGCAGTGGATGTGAAACAGCATTCAATCAATCAATCAATCAATCAAAAAATGTATAGTGCGCGCTATTCACCCGTAAGGGTGTCAAGGAGCTATTGAGTGGGTATGGGGGGGAGGCCGATTACTGTTCGAAAAGCCATGTCTTGAGGTGTTTCCTGAAGAGCAGGAGGTTCTGAGTCTTGCGGAGGTTGGTGGGGACAGAATTCAAGATTTTGGGGACGAGGTAGGAGAAGGATCTGCCTCCAGTGGTGGCGCGTTGGATGCGGGGGACTGTGGCGAGTGCGAGGTCGGCGCAGCAGAGGTGGCGAGTTGGGGTGTGGAAGTTCACTCTTTCGTTGAGGGAGGTTGGTCCAGTGTTGTGGAGGGATTTGTGTGCGTGGATGAGGATTTTGAAGGTGATCCTCTTGTCGATTAGAAGCCAGTGAAGGGCTCTGAGGTGGGAGGAGATGTGTTCATGGCGTGGGAGGTCCAGGATGAGGCGGGCGGCTGCGTTCTGGATCCTCTGGAGTTTTCGTTTGAGCTTCAGTGTGGTGCCGGCGTAGAGGCCATTTCCGTAGTCTAGCCTGCTGCTGATGAGTGCATGGGTGACGGTCTTTCTGGTCTCTATGGGAATCCATTTGAAGGTTTTTCGTAGCATGCGGAGGGTGTTGAAACTGGAGGCGGTGATGGTGTTGATTTGCTGGGTCATGGAGAGGGAAGAGTCTAGGATTATGCCGAGGTTGCGTGCTTGGTTTACGGGCGTTGGTGGGGATCCTAGGGTGGTGGGCCACCAGGAGTCATCCCATATAGTTTTGTTGGGGCCGAAGATGATGATTTTGGTTTTATTGGAGTTTAGCTTGAGGTGGTTTGCTGTCATCCATTTAGCGGTGTCAAGGAGTCCAGCGTGGAGATTGGTTTTGGCGGTGGTAGGGTTTCGGGTAAGGGAGGTGACAAGCTGGGTGTCGTCTGCGTAGGATATGATGGTGATTCCGTGTGGTTGGAGGATGTTGGCGAGCGGGGCCATGTAAATGTTGAAAAGGGTGGGGCTGAGGGAGGACCCTTGGTGGACTCCGCAGATGATCTTGGTGGTTGTGGAGTAGAAGGGAGGGAGGCAGACTTTCTGGGTTCTTTAGGTGAGGAAGGAGGCAAGCCAGTCTAGGGACTTGTGTTGAATACCTGAGTTGTGGAGGCGTGTGCGGAGTATTTGGTGGCAGACAGTATCGAAGGCAGCGGAGAGGTCCAGGAGGATGAGTGCGACGGTTTCGCCCTTGTCAACTCTGGTTCTGATTTCGTCAGTACAAGCGATGAGGGAGGTCTGTGGTTTTTGCGGAATCCAGACTGGGAGGCGTTGAGTGCGTTGCTTTCCTCTAGGAAGTGAGACAGGTGGGTGTTCACTAGTTTTTCAGCGACTTTGGCGGGGAAGGGGAGAAGCGAAATTGGGCGGTAGTTAGTGAGGTCATCAGGGTCTGCTTTGGGCTTTTTCAGGAGTTCGATGACTTCTGCGTGCTTCCAGGAGTCTGGGAAGGTGGCGGCATCGAAGGAGCTGTTGATTATGTTGATGGTTGGGCTGGCTTTGTTGAAAATGCAGTGGGGGCAGGGGTCAGAGGGGGAGCCTGAGTGGATGGAATTCATAGTTTTTTCGGTTTCTTCATCGTTGGTAGGGGCCCAGGTGAGAAGTAGGTTGGGGGGGTGAGTCGTTGCTGATCGTGTTGGTGGTGGGGGTGTCGAGTGCCTGTGGTGTGAAGCTGTTGTGTATGTCTAAGATTTTGAGGTGGAAGTGGTTGGAGAGGGAGTCGCAGAGGTGTTGGGTGTGAGTGGGGTCGATGTTGCTGGCTTTGGGTTTGGAGAGCTCTTTGATGATGGTAAAGAGTTCCTTGCTGTTGTTTGAGTTACTGTCTGTGCGTTCCTTGTAGTATGCCTTTTTGGTGGTGCGTATGAGTTGGTGATGTTTGCGTATGGTGGTTTTGAGGGTGGAGAAGTCGGTGGTTGAGGGTTCCTGTCTCCAAGCTTTCTCTGTTTTGCGGCATTCACGCTTGGAGGCTTGGAGTTCAGTAGTGAACCAGGGGGTGTTCTTGATATTGCGGGTGGTGATGTTTTCTCTAAGAGGGGCGAGTGAGTTTGCGCAGGTTGTGATTCATTGTGTGAGGTTATGGGCAGCAATGTTGGGGTCGTTGGTGTTGGAGGGGTTCTGTGCGAGTTGGGCGTTCAGGTGTTCTGTGGGGATCTTGTCCCACATGCGGTAGGGTGTGGTGTGTTGGTGGTGGTGTGTGGGGGGTTTGGAGAAGGAGAAGTGGACGCAGTGTTGGTCAGTCCAGTGGAGTTCAGTGGTGTGAGTGTAGGTTATGTGGTTGCTCGAGGTGAAGATTGCGTCTATTGTGTGTCCTGCTGAGTGGGTGGGTGATGTGACCAGTTGTTTGAGTACGAGGTTCGTGAGGTTGTCTAGAAGGGATATGGAGTTGTGGTCGTGGGAGTTTTCCAGGTGGAAGTTAAAGTCACCAAGGAGGATGTAGTCTGTGGAAGTGAGGGCGTGAGGGCTGATGGTGTCAGCGATGGCGTTACAGAAGGGGGGGCGAGGACCTGGTGGGCTGTTGATGAGGGTTCCTCTGAGGGTGGTGTTGTTGTTTATGTGAATTAGGAAGTGCATGTGTGCTGCGCTGTCTAGGGTGTCGTGTGTGTTGGTGGTGACCTTAATGGTGATTTTGTGTATGATGGCGATGCCACCTCCTGGTTTGTTCAAACGGTCTCTACGGTGGAGTTTGTAGCCATCTAGGGTGGCAGTGGCTATGTCGGGCTCAGATGAGGGGTTAATCCAAGTTTCCGTGAGGAAGGCAATGTCTGGTGAGTTTGATGTGATGAGGTCCCAGAGTTCGATGGCATGCTTGGGTATGGAGCGGGTGTTTAGGAGTATGCAGTTTAGGTGGTTGCAGTGGCTGTTGTTGTGGTGTGTGATGGTGTTGGTGTGGGGGGTGTTAGTAGTGTTGTGGGGTGTGTTGCTGTGGGTTGTGGTGGTGTTGTTGTGGAGTGTGTTAGGGTTGTGGGGCCTGTTGGCGTTGGGGTAGGGTCTGTTGTGGTGTTTGTTGTGGGGAGCGTTGGGGTTGGTGTGGGGTGTGTGGGTGTTTCTGGTGTTTGTGGGGGAGCAGGAGAACCAGCAAGCGTAGCAGGTAAAAGCTCCCTGCGTGTTTTCGGGGTTGGCTTGGGTGCAGGTGGGGAGTGGTCCTGGGTTGAGGGAGTGGAGTGTGGTCGATGAGTAGTGTTGTCTGGGGGGTCTGGGTTAGGGGGACAAGGGGGATTGGCGCTGGGTGCGGTCCAGGCGCGGAGGGGTGCAGATGGGCTTGCCACTGGCGCGCCTCTGGTGCCCCAGTGTCGCGGCCGCACAGCGGTCGCCATAACGAGGGTGGGGTGGGGAGGGAGGGTGGAGCAGCTGGGAGGCGGGAGGGAGGGCCAATGGGTGTGGGAGGGGGCGGGCCGCAGGGGAGGCAGGGGGAAACAGTGACCGGCCGGAGCCGGAAGAAACCAGGTGGTTAAAAACAGGCAACAAAGAAATACAGGGGGAGCACGGGGCAGAAACACGCTATGCGAACCAGCGCAGAAAGACACAACAGGTCAGGAAGGTATGGTTATGACAATAAGGACGCAAAAAACGGCAATACAACGGCAGTGCAAATTACAAAAGTAAAAACACAGAAGGATTACTTATGCGACAAAACCAGGGAATACCTACCACTAGGCACCAGGGATAAGGCGCAGGTGGGTGCCTGCGGGTGGAGGAGGGCCTCGAACTGCTGTCCAGGCAGCAGTCAGCAGGATCAGGGGCACAGGGGCTGGCTGGTGGAGCCAAGTGGACTCCTGGCCAGAACCCGGTCAGGAGGTCACACGGGGCTCCGCGCAGCGGCCGCCATTAAGAGGGTAGGGTGGGAGAGTGGAGCAGCTGGGAGGCGGGAGGGAGGGCCAATAGGTGTGCGAGGGGGCGGGGCCGCAGGGGAGGCAGCAGCAGGGGGAAACAGTGACCGGCCGGAGCCAGAAGAAAACGGGCGGTGAAAAACAGGCAACAAAGAAATACAGGGGCGGCATGGGGGCAGAAACGCGCTATGCGAAACCAGCGCAGAAAGACACAATGGGTCAGGAAAGTATGGCTATGACAATAAGGACGCAAAAAACAGCAATACAACGGCAGTGCAATTTACAAAAGTAAAAACACAGGAGGATTACTTACGCGACAAAACCAGGGAATGCCTACCTCTAGGAACCAGGGATGAGGCGCAGGCGGGTGCCTGTGGGTGGAGGAGGGCCTTGAACTGCTGTCCAGGCGGCAGTCGGCAGGATCAGGGGCACAGGGGCAGGCTGGTGGAGCTAAGTGGACTCCTGGCTAGAAAACGGTCAGGAGGTCACATTAGTAAAAGGCATGTATGACCAGACCCTTGACATCAGTAAGTGTGACATCAGCTATCTCTGCAAGGAGCATGTGTGACAAGAAGTGCATCAATCCTGAAAATGGATAGTACGAGTGTCCCAGCAATGCTCACAAGACATGCCCTGCGCAGTCCATCCCAGCGAATAAGTCCTGACACTGCATGTTTTAAGTTTCTGCCCTCCCTTCTCTAGGGGGCGCTGTAAATGGACTCTCTGTTCCCTGAGAATCATCATCTACACTCACCCAGACTCCCATTCTGACTCCAGTGTGCTTCCCTTTTCAGTATAGCATGCCATAGTTCAACTACATCAGCCTGCATGGACTTCAGGTCCCATAATGCACTGCCTCGTAGTCAGTAAGACCTGTAATCTTCTGTCCATTGCTTCCCATGTGAAAAGTCTGGTTGGCCCCTTATACTGCATTCTCACCTCCAGGACTTGTGAGAGACTGAAGCTGCACACACCTGTGAGGGAGCTTGGGTGACAAGTGGTGCACCAATACTGATAATGGGTAGCACGAGTGTCCCAAGTATGACAAGCAATGCTCACAAGACATGCCCTGCGCAGTCCATCCCAGGTAATAAGTCCTACCACAGGCATGTTTTAAGTCTCTGACCTCCCTTCTCTAGGGGGCGCTGTAAATGGACCCTGTACCCTGGGAATCATCATCTACACTCACCCAGACTCCCATTCTGACTCCTGTGTGCTTCCCTTTTCAGTATGGCATGCCATAGTTCAACTACATCAGCCTGCATGGACTTCAGGTCCCATAATGCACTGCCTGGTAGTCGGTAAGACCTGTAATCTTCTGTCCATTGCTTCCCATGGGAAAAGTCCAGTTGGCCCCTTATACTGGATTCTCTCCTCCAGGACTTGTGAGAGACTGAAGCTGCACACACCTGTGAGCTCTCTCATGCAGCCCAGCCATTTGACTCTGCCCTGGCCTTGCTGCTGCCTGGAACTGCTTAGAAGCTGACATTCCCTGAAGCTCCTTGTTGTGTATTGGAGTACAATTCATTTGTGTACCAGAGCCCTTGTTGGATTGTGTTACAGTGCTGAGTACCCCTGAAACTGATCTTTGTTTCCACAGTGTTGTCCCAGCTTGTTCCAGTCAGACTCTGCTCCCTGTTTTTCTGCCTTGTTCATGTTTGTTCCTGACAGAGCCTGCTTCCTGTTAGCCAGACTGGTTCCAGTCTTTGCGTCAACCAGAGACGTTTCCGGGGCCTACATTTGCCTCATAGTTGGTTTCCATGCCCTCCTTTTTCTCTTGGGGTATTGTGTCTGGTAAGTCTACGATCAGTCCTCAACTGTATAGAATAGTTTTAATATATTTGTTTTTGTACCGGCACATGTTTTCCAGGGGATTAATCCAGCCCCCATCCTTTGTCTGGTTTTGCATGTATTCATTAGTGCCAAACAGTGACAGTGTGCTATTACTGTATTCCTGGATTTGGTACTATGCCTCCAGCCCAACAAACAAGGGCTGGTAATGTGTATGTAAGGACAATACATGTTTGTGCCCTGACGGACCAGACACAGAATCACTTCTGCTGCCACCTTTCGATGGGCCTTGCATAGTGACTAGCTGTGAGATTAATCTGCACAGAGGCACTGATGTTCCCTGTGGGTGTGGGAAATGCACAGCCCTACCCTTTGTACAAATGTAGTGATGAAACCTGCGTGTTTGCCTATTACTGATCCATAACATATTTGTCCACAACAAGGTTGCTCTGCTGTCACTCTTCTGTATTTTCTGCTGTGCCATTGTATGCCTTTAGCTGAACTTTGGCTTTAGGTCAAATCTGCTTTGAAAGATTCTCTGTTAACTCAAGGGTTGGCTCCACAGACTCCTGACTAGACCTGCACGTAACCGTTACACCATGGAGGCCAATACTGACACAGGGTACACATGGCCACACACTTGCACTGGACACTTTTGTGCAATGAACCTCTGAAGCCTGGGCTGCTGGTCCACCACAGCCACAGGAGGAACATAGGTCATTTACATTAGTCAAACTGTGGTGTACATAACAATGTTATGATTGGATTTGAGGCTCTGTGTCGCAAACACTGTACCTACCAAACATGTTCAAATGCCTGACTCATGGGTAGTATACACACTAGTGACCATGAAGTGGTAGCCAACAATTCATGACATGTGAGGGGTAACATATCCGACATAGCCCTCATCATCCATCCTCGATCTATCCTGTGTATTGTTTGTCGTGGGAAATGTATTGTCCCCAAAGTCAAGCAACTACACATAGCAAAAGAGTCAACACATATTACAAACACATCTCATGACTGTTGTACCTCATTGATTGGCATCTGATGGTGATACCCATTTGTAACACATTCATACATGAACATTACGCCAAATGTATTGCATGCCGTTCCAAAAAAAGCACACAAATAGTTTTAACAGTCAATTCACACACAACACACACAGGCCATGATTCATATTTTTGTAGCGTAGGCTTGCTGTCCTCTATTGACGCAACACCTGTGCAAACTTCAAATTTCCATTGTAATTTCCAAAGTTTGCGCTGCTGTTACGTCAGTTAAGAAAGCTAATCCTGCACAATGATACGAGTAATGTGGGCAGCAGTAGCATGGTCTACCACATGTGGCCAAACACTAGAACACTCACTGCAGGTCATACCATCCTATCTTTGTCTAGTTATAGGCTGCATGCATGTTAAAATATGAAAAATGACGCAAACACAGTTTGAGTCAGAAGTATTGACGCAAAGGCGTCAAAAAATGGCTCACACGCTCAAATTACATCAATGGGTCCCTAGCGTTAATTCCAACCAGCGCACCCCAGGCATGCAAACATCCATTGAAAATGTATTGATCCATGAATGCATGGGTTTCTGACGCAAACTACGTAAGCATTTAAAAATTACACGCAAGACAAAAAACGGGCTGCAACTGATACAGGAAGTGAGTTAAAAGGATATCCTGTTTACATAAATGGTACAGTGGGTGTCCTTTCACTTTCACTTTGCAGTCTGTGATTTTTCTAGACTGTGTGGCTGTGTGTTGGTTTGCTTCTCTGTGGATTTTGTCATTTTGTCTCCTGTGTGTTCTATATTTTGTCTTTTGGTGTTTAGTAACTGTATGTTGTACCTGTGTAAGTGTTTGTGTGTCTTATATTGTTGTTAGATTTGTATTTGTACTGTTGGGGGTCTGTTTGTGGGTAGGATTAGTTGGGGTAGTTTGGGGCTTTAATTGGGTTATATAAGTTTCCTTTTTCCTACCTCCTTTCCCTGTTTTTTCCCTATTTACTTTAAGAAATTGTGTTTTGTATTATGTTGGGAAGGGGACGGCTGGGGTGCATGGGTGAGGAGGAGCTTGGGGCATTTGTGTGGCTGGTGTGCCACTTTCGCCCCATGATGTTGGAGGCTGGGTGCTGTGTGATACAGGGGTATCACACATAGGCAAAAAGGCTGCGGTGGGCAAAGGAGCTGTTCCACCTAAGGAGGATTTTTAACACCGCACGCAATGAGCACCAGCTAAAGCATCACTGGGCTGACCTGGTGGCCCGAGAGCAGGACCTGCTGGACCACCTGGGCGTGGTGATTGGTGACCCTGTTGGCGAGTACCAAATTGACAAATGTGTACAGTTCAATGCTCTGGAGTGACAGTAGCAGATGTCCTGACATGGTTCATGCAATGTTTGTGGGCAAGTGGAATGCAAGTTGAACAAACTAAGGGGGTCATCCTGACCCCGGCGGTAAAAGGCGCTTACCGCCGGTCAGAAGACCGCCATAACACCGCCGCGGTCGCTGTAAACCGCCACGGTCATTCTGACCCGCAACTGGCAAACCGCCAAAAACCCAACATCAACAAAATTCCGCCACAGCAACGGCCAGCGAAAAACTGGGGATGACCAAACCTCCACCGTCACGCCAACAGAAATACGCCCATGCCATTCCGACCCACAAATCCCCGCAGCGGTCTTTCAACCGCGGTATTCCATTGGCGGTACACACCGCCGCGCTCAAAATACACACACCTCTACAAAACACAGCCACATTGGACAATTCAAAATACACACACCTGAGACACATACACACACCACTCCCACACACCCAATTAAATATTAAACACACACCCACATCACCCACAAACCCTTACGACCACAATTGCGACTGAAGGACAGAGAGAGACAGCACAGAATAGAGTAGACCATCACACAGAGGCAAATCACAACATCACCCACACAATGTCCACGCACAAAACACCATACACCACCACACTCACCACACTCTACAACACATACACCACCCCTCACCTCATCCACACCACCCCATGGCACCCCAAAGACACCCCAGGTTCTCTGACGCAGAACTCAGGGTCATGGTGGAGGAAATAGTTCGGGTAGAGCCCCAGATCTTCGGGACACAGGTGCAGCACACCACCATTGCCAGGAAGATGGAGCTATGGCAAAGAATAGTGGACACGGTCAACGCTGTGGGACAGCATCCACGAAATCGGGACGACATCAGGAAGCGGTGGAACGACCTACGGGGGAAGGTGCGTTCCATGGTATCAAGGCACAACATCGCGGTGCAGAAGACTGGCGGCGGACCCCCACCTATTCCCCCAGATTTCACAGCATGGGAGGAGGAAGTCTTGCACATCCTGCATCCTGAGGGCCTCGCAGGAGTAGGCGGAGGAATGGACTCTGGTAAGTCAAATCTTCACTACTTCATTCCCCCAACCCCACCTGCATGCCAAATCATACCCCCACCCTCACCCCCACCCCCATCACACCAACTCCTTGCAAATGGCTCACCATCACAACCCACCCATCCCAAAACCTAGCCCTGCATGCGTCCCCCACAAGCCACCGTCACAAAAGCCCCCACAAGGGAATGCCAGCACTGGGGTACACGGCCACCCACCCATTACACGAAATGGCACACACAGAAGCAATAACCATACTCTTATACCCCTGCAGGACCCGAACGCCACCACACCACCCAGGAGGGTCCAGAGATGTCCATCCCACCCCCAGAAGAGGCCCCCAGTGATGACAGCAGCTCTGTCTCCCTGGACCCAGATGACCAGCCCGGCCCATCGGGGACCTCGGGACAGTTAGTTCCCCACAGACAGCCACAGGCTACAGCAGACCTAACCCCCTCTGGGAACACCAGCACAGCTCCCACCCAGCGGGCCCATGCCTCTGTCTCCAGGACACGTCAATCAGCGGTGTGTCCACCACTACAGGGCACCCAGGTTGACCCACCACCCCAACAACAACAGGGACCTGGGGGCAGTGGTAGTGGGCGCACGGTCCAGGGGACAGAGGCCCAGGGAACCGACTCTCCTAGAGGCCCTCTCCTCCATCATGGGAGCATACCACCGCTCCCAGGAGACGATGGCTACGGTACTGGCCAGGTTCCAGGAGATCCAGGTACTGCAGGAGGAACAGTACATGGGGTTCAGAGAGGAACTGAGAAACATTAGTTCCGCAATGGGGACCATCGCCGTGGCCCTTAACCAGATAGTCACCACATTGCGGGACCATGTGGCACCACAAAGGGCCCCTGTCACTAGCATGGACCCAGACCAGGCTACCATCTCCGCCGGCGCTAGTGGACAGGAGGCCCCCACACAACGACAGGCCACCAGAACCCCACCTCCTGCAGAAGAAGAACCACCCCGCAAGCGGTACCTGAGATCTCAGAAGAAGACAGAGTAGGATGCCAAGACCCCCGCCAGCAAACAATACCCCCTGATGTCATCCCATTGTCCCACATTGTCACTCTGTCCAAACTTAAACTGCCCCTGCTCCATCCTTCCACAGGCATATGGACAATGCACCTGTGAGACTGAAAACTGGACTCTGCCATGGACATTACTCCACCATCACCCATCACCGTTTTACAATCATGTCCCTAAATTTAGCACTTCAATAAAATCACTTATTGCACTTAAAAAATCTGGAGTCTGCTTATATTTTGAACAAATGTATTAGACATAACGGTGCCAAAATGTTCAGTTACATTGTGATGACAACATACCACTGTCACACAGCTGTAGTCCATGGGGAAACAAAGCAGAGGTCACGCAGTGGGGCCCACAGCTCTGAAAACGGAAGGGAAAGTCACAACTCAGTGAACAGGAACTGGGGGGAAACACAGACAGTAGAGAGGCAGGAGACTTTAAGTAAATGTAAAATGGCGGGGTTGATTCGTACCTGTGTGCTACTGAAAATACTGTTGTATCACTGTGTCCCTGTTGTCTGTGTCGTCCCCGTCGTCTTCCTCCTCTTCACTCTCCACAGCTGCTACAACACCACCATCTGGACCATCCTCCTGCAGGAAAGGCACCTGGCGTCGCAAAGCCAGGTTGTGAAGCATACAGCAGGCCACGATGATATGGCACACCTTCTTTGGTGAGTACATTAGGGATCCACCTGTCATATGCAGGCACCTAAACCTGGCCTTCAGGAGGCCGAAGGTCCGCTCGATCACCCTCCTAGTACGCCCATGGGCCTCATTGTAGCGTTCGTCTGCCCCTGTCCTGGGATTCCTCACTGGGGTCAGTAGCCACGACAGGTTGGGGTAACCAGAGTCACCAATTAGCCACACACGGTGTCTCTGTAGCTGTTCCATCACATAAGGGATGCTGCTATTTCGCATGATGTACGCGTCATGCACTGACCCAGGGAACTTGGCATTTACATGGGAGATGTACTGGTCAGCCAAACAGACCACCTGGACATTCATTGAATGATAACTTTTTCTGTTCCTGTACACCTGCTCACTTTCACTGGGGGGAACCAAAGCCACATGGGTCCCATCAATGGCACCAATGATGTTGGGGATATGGCCAAGGGCATAGAAATCACCCTTCACTGTAGCCAAATCGCCCACCTCAGGGAAAACAATGTAGCTCCGCATGTATTTCATCAGGGCAGACAACACTCTGGACAAAACCTTAGAAAACATAGGCTGAGACATCCCTGATGATATGGCCACTGTTGTTTGGAATGATCCACTTGCCAAAAAATGGAGTACTGACAGAACCTGCACCAGAGGGGGAATCCCTGTGGGTTGGCGAATGGGGGACATCAGGTCTGGCTCCATCTGGGCACACAGTTCCTGTATAGTGGCTCGGTCAAGTCTGTATGTCAGTATGACATGTCTTTCTTCCATTGTCGGCAGGTCCACCAGCGGTCTGTACACAGGAACATTCCTCCATCTCCTCGCAAGTCCCAGCGGACGGTGCCTAGGAAGGACAACATGGAGCACAGAGTCAAGCAACCCACAGGTACGTAACCACAGCTTGCAGAGAACACGATTCGCTATGCATTGAATGGCTTGTATGAGTGGCAATGCAAGGCCTAGGCCTGTGTGACGCAGTAGAAAATAAGCCATGTGGGCCCTTGAAATGGCGGCTGCCTGACCTGTGAAGTGTGACAATGGGATGTGAGGTCAATGCGCTGGCGTGGCACACCGTGGCAGTAGGCGGTCGAAGACCGCGGCGCAAAGCAGCATTGGTTAACATTGAACCCTATGGGTCTCAGGAGCCAATGACGATGTGCGCCGGCGGTCGTGGTACGCACCGCCGCGGGCGTGACTGCCATTTTCTATCTGCTTAATCACTCGAGACCTGATCATCCACAGGAGAGGACCTATACTGCAAGTGCTGCTGTGACCTCGGTCTGGAAGAGACAATGGCTGCTGCGACTGGGGAAAGGGCCCCTGCCTTCACATCTGAGGAATTGGAGAAACTTGTTGATGGGGTCCTCCCCCAGTATGCGCTACTCTACGGTCCTCCAGACCAACAGGTAAGTACACTGGGACCATGCTTTGTGGGCAATGCCTGTGTTGAGTGGGGTGGATGAAAGATGGTGGGGAGGGGAGCGAATGAGGCATGCATCGCACGACAGATGAGAGCATGTGCCATATGGCAAGGTTGGGGAGGGGGGGCCACTCACATCGACCATGCAGAAAATGATGATATTTATTTTCCCACCCTGTCCATGTCACATAGGTCAGCGCCCATCAGAAGATCGACATTTGGCGTGCCATCACCAAGGACGTCCGGACCCTGGGGGTCCACAACAGACGGGGCACCCACTGCCGAAAGAGGTGGGAGGACATCCGCCGCGGGAGCAGAAAGACCGCGGAGGCTCTGCTGGGGATGGCCTCCCAACCTAGGAGGGGTGCCACACGGCAATTGACCCCCCTGATGTCCCGGATCCTGGCGGTGGCCTACCCCGATTTGGATGGGCGCGTGAGGACATCACAGCAGACACAAGGGGGTGAGTACCAGCACATTCTGCTATATTAGCGCACAGTGGAGGTGTCTGGGTGGGGGAGGAGGGCTGTGGGTATCTATAGGCCAGGGCGATTTCTGTAGGCTAGGCCCCTCCGTAAGGCATGGCCCTGTGCCCCCGCCCCCCACCTCTGTAGGGTGCTAAGTACAGCTATCCATGGCCCTGGGTCACCCATGTGTGCAGTTGTCGTCCATAGGCTTGTAGGCCAAGTCACAATAATTGAGTAGTGTACACCGAGTGCGCGGCGTAGTGCAGGGGGCTTCTGTGTCTGTCCTCTCCGCCAACGGTGTCGCCAATGCATGCACTCAACATGTCATTTTTTCTCCCCCCCCCCTTTTTTTGGTCTTCCTGTTCATGTGTGCATTAGCATCATCAGGCAGAGGAGAAGTGGCATTGGAGCACGAGGGAGCTGCATCTCACATGGCCCCGGAGGGCCATGCAACCGACTCCGAGTTGACCAGTGAGGCGGAGGGCGAGGGGAGCTCCACAACGGGGACCCGTGGAGACGTCAGCGACACAGATATGGGCCGGACTTTTGACCTATGTATATATTGTTCATGATGTAATATATATTTCATATTTCACTTAACTTCAATTATGCTATAATATACTTCATTTTTAATGATCATTTTATTTTGTCTTTGCATTCTTCCGGGGGGTTTGGGGGGTGTCACTCTGACTTGTTGCTCTGCATTGATGTGTGTGTTGTAGTGGGTGAGGGTGGGGTTGGGTGTGTGGCGTATGTGTGTCCCCGTAATTTTTTGCCTCCCCTGTGTCGTAGGTGCAGTACTCACCGTTGTCGTCTGCGCCGGTGTTCGTGCTCCTGGTAGAGGAGCAGGAAGACAATGGCTGGGAGGATGTGTAGTTCTGGTTCCATGCTGTCCAGATTCCTCGTGGAGTGTGTAGAGGTGAGCGTTTTCCCGTTCGTAGTCTGTTTCCGCCGTGTTTTTATCGGCGGGGCTTCCGCCCCAGAAAAGGTGGCGGATTGGTGAGTTGTGATAGGGTGGGCGGTACATTGTCTGCCGTCTGTCTGTTGGCGGTGACCGCCGCGCTGCTTGTCTGTACCGCCGTGGCGGTCGGAGTGTTAAAGTGGCGGGCTGTGTTGGCGGTTCCCGCCAGGGTCGGAATTCCATTTTTTTGGCCGCCTGCCTGTTTGCGGGTTGGCCGCCGCTTTTACACCGTCCGCCAGGGTTGGAATGACCCCCTAAGTGTACCAGGAATGTGATGTATTACACATGGTAATACATGGTAACAATACAGTCCACAGATTTGTTGAGCCATGTCCGACCAGTACTCAGGGACATATGTACCAAGCTCTTCATACCTTCACTATTATCTTAGGCCCATATTTTACTTTTTTAGCGCCACATTTGCGTCATTTCTTGTTGCAAAAGCAGCGCAAACTTGCAACATACAAATATATTTTTCAAACTTGCGCCGCTTATGCGAAAACAATTATGCAAATGCGGCACTAAAAAAAATAGAAATCTGGGCCTAAGTTCACTGTATTCGTGTGTTTACATCAGGACAAATAATCATTCACATGGACAAACCCAAATGGCCCGTTATGCTACCAGATTGCACAATCACAAAACAGGGTCTTCTAGTGGCATTTAGTATTAGGCGTTGAAATCCGATCATTGAGTCGCAGGCACCTACAACATTTTTTTCTTGGGCACATTTGCCGGGACTGAGCTATTGCAGTTACCATCTGTTTCACATTGGTGCCAACCCATTTTCAAAAGGGAAAGGGTCAGTGTGTGATCCCTCCTCTTTGTGAATGCATGGCCACAAACTATTTCTGAGCATGAAGTTGTGCAAGGGACCACTGACTGCTTCCATAATTCTATTTTAGTGATGAAATAGGTTGTTAAATTACTTTCTGTACACCCCTGCTGAAATATTGCTGCATTTCAACAAATGTCAACATTTCAATATGAAGGCAGTCACAGACATGGTGGTCTGCTGAGCTCAGCAGGCCAGCATTCCTGTGAGTGCCGCCATTCCCGAGGGGTTTTCAAATAGAGACCTACCTCATCATGATTGAAGAGATAGGTCATTTGCTACCCCATTTTCATTTGCAAACAGTGTCATTTTAGGTGTACTAACTCTGATCATCCAACTTGCTGATTGCTAGTTGCTGAATCTTACAATGTGTGATTCACAATACCTGATATAGGTGCACATGGCCCTGAGTGACACATTTCAGGTGCAATGACTACACCTGTGCCCATGCATTCTGTCAACAATGATCAACTAAGACACTGTCAGCATACATTATTTTGCAGTTTTGGAACAGCAAAGTGTCCAATCCATGTTTAGAGCTACATTGTCATCATTTCACACACAGGATCCCTGCCATCATGTTGTCGTAGGGGGCATATACCGCTTAGGGGACACTGCCAATGGGGCATGTATAACCTACATACAACACTGGCACACCTATTATGGACTACTGAAAGCACAATAATTCCTGAAAGCAAATCAACCCACATGTCCATCACACAGTTACTCATTGTCCCTTGATGCACATGCCACAATACCCGAGTCACTGGTATTGCAGTGCACCAGGAACATGGCATTGCATTTGTCACATAATAACAAATGATGAAATGGAGTACAATCTGGAATGGATTAACCACAAGTGTGTAGTCAGGTTTGGCACCACATGATTGTTAGGGCCAGTGCATGTGTGCATATGTGTGTCTATCACTCACTGGAGTGCAAGTTTGCAGTGATATGTCTGTTGGAGTGTCTACATGCCTGATGTGCAGCTCTATCATATAAAATGTCACACACTGTGATTTGTTGTTCCCATATTTGTACAGTGATCAGACATTGAGCATATATCTCCCTTCCATGTTTTACAGGTGGACCAGCCCCCTACACCATTGGTGAAGTGGCTCGATTTGAGGACCCAGATGTATCCAGTAAGTGTGAAAATGTTTGTCCTGTGTTGTGATTGCAGCTGTTGTGTGATTGACTCTTTTGTGTTGGACTCATTGCAAGATATGATGAGCTGGCAAGTGATCTGATATGTGACTTGACTGGAGGTTGACATAGGGGGTCATTCCGACCCTGGCGGTCCATGACCGCCAGGGCCGGGGACCACGGAAGCACCGCCAACAGGCTGGCGGTGTTTCCAGGGCCACCGCCGCGGTCAGAAAAGGGAAACCGGCGGTTTCCCGCCGGTTTTCACCTGGCCCAGGGAATCCTCCATGGCGGCGCTGCTTGCAGCGCCGCCATGGGGATTCCGACCCCCTTCCCGCCACCCTGTTTCTGGCGGTTCTTACCGCCAGGAACAGGATGGTGGGAACGGGTGTCGTGGGGCCCCTGGGGGCCCCTGCACTGCCCATGCCACTGGCATGGGCAGTGCAGGGGCCCCCTAACAGGGCCCCATAAGGATTTTCACTGTCTGCTTTGCAGACAGTGAAAATCACGACGGGTGCAACTGCACCCGTCGCACCCCTGCAACCCCGCCGGCTCCATTCGGAGCCGGCTTCCTTGTTGCAGGGTCTTTCCCGCTGGGCCGGCGGGCGCCCTTTTGGCGGTCGCCCGCCGGCCCAGCGGGAAAGCCAGAATGGCATCCGCGGTCTCCTGACCGCGGAGTGGCCATTTGGCGGTGACCGCATGGTGGGCGGCGACCGCCGCCCGCCGCGGTCAGAATGACCGCCATAGTGTTCCATGGAAGAGTTAGACATTCACTGGCAGAGAGTCATTTATTGGGAGTCTAATAGGCAATAAGCATGGACAGGTGAACAAGATGATTTGTAGCCACATGTATGCCCACAATTGATTTGGAGGTGGCCAGTGTCATAATTTAGTCAGCAAGTCATACCCTAATTCACACAGAACAGTGATCATCAGTTTTACACACCAACTTGCGCATCCCTGTAATGTAATGAACATGTAGGACTGTATGGGTGACTGTCCCCCAGCATCTAGCCCCACATGTTGTACTTCATTTACATGGCACTTAAGTGGTATGTTATAGGCGTCCTTGCAGGTCAAGGCCAGATGTGTGCTTGCATCAATGTGGGTGATTTAGGAAATGTGTCAGTGAGATCTGATGTTGATGGTTGTCGACAAATGGAAACATGAATGTAGATGTGATTGACCAATGGTTGACTCACTCCTAGTTCGCAGGCCTCCTTACCTGTGTTCCACTGACTAAATCCATGTACAGCTGGACAAAGCTTTGTGGTTGTCCTTGATGTTAGTAAAAATGTATTGCATGCCCATCCCCCCTGAGGCACAGGGTTAGGGGGAGAAAATATATGTAGCTAGGTGTGATGGTCACAGTGTAGATGACATACATGTAATTCAAGCACGCATGTGTGCCAAACTACACTGACCCCTTATGATTAGCAACTACATACCATCCTGCCAGTTCTATATACAAATCACAGGTCTTGAGTGCCTTGAAGTTGATCCAGTTGATAGGGATTAGTTTGCCTGGCAAATGTTGAGTACTTGCTGCATTTGCATTGTGACACATTGCACTACATAAATGCACAGATCAGTTAATTTTGTACACACCTTGTTGTGCATTGCTGTGCTGTTAGATAGTTGATGAGTAGGCTCCGTTGGCATGTCATTCCTCAGGGACATTCTGTCATCTGTACTGTGATTTGGACTGCATGTGATATTTGTGAGGAAGTGTTAGATTATCATCTGTACATGTATCACACAATGATGACACTAATGTTTGCCTGTCTCTTTTTTACAGCTGCCCACATGAATGCCCAAGAAATTCATGAGTTTCAGAGGCGGGCAGTGCGGTACAGCACATCCTCGATGTGGAGGCTGGGTACTGCATCATGGATAGACGCTATAGTCGAGAAAGAGCCACAGGAGCATGGAGGGCTTTTAGCCAAGGGGGCCCAGCATTGGCTACAACAGGTGCCGCCACCACCCGACTGCAGGCACAGTGGACACTGGTATCTCTGCCACCAGCTGCAACTTCAACATCTGCAGCACAAGGCACCACTGCTACACCATCTATGCCACCACCCCCAACCACGGCACCAGCACCTACAACATCCACTGCGACACAAACCACCACAGCAGGTGGTATAGACATGGCCGCATTGCGCCAGCTACAACAGGACATGCAACGGGTCATTAGGCGCGTGGACAGTCTCCAGCAAGAGGTGGCCCGCAACGGCAGAAGACTGAAGTCTATTTTAAAAAACTCTGAGGAGGGCTAACCTCTGAGTCGAGCTTTGCCTCACCCCTAATTCTGTCCCCTCCCTCCTCTTTCCTTATACTGTTTTTTAGTTGGTTTAGGGGGTTTAGTGAGAGGTTAGAGTAGGCTATTAGTTTAGATAGGATATGTGGGTTGGGGGTGGGGGGAGTTATATTATTACACGTTAGTTTGGGGGTGGGTGGGTGGGTGGCGGTTGATGTTGGGGTTTATGTGTATTCCAGGGGGGAAATGTAAAAAAAAAAATAACAAAAAATATATATATTTGTTTAGTATTAGTTAGTATGTGTTTAGGTTAGTATGTGTTGTCCTACACGTGTCCTGTCATATAAGGGGGGTTGATGTTTAGAGTGTTTAGTTACATGTGGTAAGTAAGTTTAGCATAGGGTAGTTGGGGCCAGTTGTGGGTAATGTATAGTTAGGATAGGTTACGTTAGTATAGGTGTGTGACATAGTATAAGTTTTCTTTCATACATATGTAATAAAGTTTTAGGTACTCCTTTACAGTATGTGTCATATGCTTGGGGATCTGGGTCTTTGCATGAGTGTACAGTGGCAAATTTGTGTTTGCCTGTGTGTTCCATCCTGCATCCACATCCCATTCTTGACATGTTTATTCCCACTTCCAAATGAGCTGTCACATTGGCAGCTACAGCAAAGCTACAAGTCTATGCATCTGCCATCCACTGAACCCACCACTCAAGGTGACTATGGTTCCCATGTATTGGAGAGGTAGGTGTGATTTTAAAGCTGTCATCGTTTGGGTCCCGTGTTGGAATCTTGGGCACTGTGGGACATCTGCCTGCAGCCTGATGTTCATGTGAACTCTGATAAACTGAGTGGTGTCATAATCTTATGAAGTTCAGTATACATAAATCACACCTATGAGTTTTCTCATTGTACTCCCAGGTGACGTTATTGTCCAAACACTCTTACACATCCATTCCTGCTGCATGGTGTGGTTGTGGGATTTAAGTTTAGACTCATATGTCACATACACAATGATTGTCTTGTAGGGGATGTGGGCATCATTGAGTTTCATCTTGTAGATACCTTGGGCCTGACATATACAATTTGTATACAGCATTATACTGTTTGTGATGCTTTAACTTCAGAAATGAGCCACAAGCAGCACAGATGGTTGTAAAATCCAAACCCTTGTGCATAAATATCAGCCCACATTCTTTCTACGCTATTGTATTGACATTCTGTGGCCATTGACATGTTACATGTATCACAAAACTCCTGCACAGTAGATGTGTCACATTACACAGAGACAAAGTAGTTGTGTAGGTGCTATTTATTTGAAAGTGCTATAGTGCTATATTTACATAGTCCAGGTTTGTAAGTCCATTGGTGTGACGCGTTCTATTGTGACGCAACACAAGTGCAATGTTGAGGGACATGTCATTGGACATGCTGCAATGGAGTGTCATTCAGTGCAGAGGAACATGAATTGCCAATTAGGTAGTGAGAGACAATTGCGGTCCATAGTGGTAAGGTAAACAGTGTGCTGGAGAACAGTGCATGTTACCAACAGTAGAAAGGCTGGCATGTTGTCAAGCACAGGACATAGGAAAATCAGTGCCCATGTGACATGGGCTGGTGCTACTGGGTACTCGTACGGGTGAAGGTGATCTGTTCCACGTCTTCATCTTCTGATGTGTGTATTGTCTCCTCTGCCCTTGGTGGTGGTGGGTTTGAGGGGGCAACACACACTTCAGTGTTTGGAGAAGTGGACTCTGAATTCCCGGTAGCTGCCAACTGTGGAACTATTAAGGGCATAACTGCAGCAAGGAGGAGCTGCTGGTTATTGACTATAGCAGCAACATCCCTGTGGTAGGCAGCCAGGTCGGCCCTGAGAGGGTCATGGTTGTAGTCATGCATGCAGTGAAAAGTTTGGGAGGCCAGGTGTTGTGGCAACTCCCTCACTGCAGTGGTGAAGTCCCTCACACACTGTTGTAGTCCTTGCAGTAGTGATTGTTGGACTTGCATGGCTGCTGACTGTTCTACGGATGTCATCGTGCACATGCATATCCCCTCAAGGCCGGCTGCCATATTTTGCTTCCCCACCCGCACCTCCTTGGCCAGCTCCCACTGTACTCCCCCAGCTGTCCTCTCAAAGGTGGTCCCAGTGTCCTCAGAGTCCTCAGCTGTGTTTAAGCTGTCAGGTCGTACTATTGGGGTGGTGGGTGGGTCCTCCTTGATGGCTGCTACATCTGTGCTCCTCCTTGCGACTGAAGGTGTGGTCTGGAGGGTTCCCAGGACATCTTGGAGGGTTTCCTGGTTAATGGTTATCAGCTCGTCATCCATGTCATCAGGGTAGTCCAGGACAGGCATATCCACAGGAGAGCCACCCTCCTCTGCAATGAGATATTGTACAATTAGTGTGTCTGTGTTGTGGCAGTTGTAATGTGACGTCACAGACTTCCTATTAGTGGAACATTGTAATGTGGGTTCCTGTTCATTGTTCTTGTCATTAATATTAGCATTCTCACAGGCCAATGCCCCACCTGCATGTCACATGTAGTGTGGGCAGTTTGGGGAATTGTCTGCGTCACATCCTCTAGGTGTAGGTTCTGTCCAAATTGTGTGTTGCCACCTTCTTGCCCTACTCAACCCTCCGTCCACTTCCATTAGCATGGTGAGGCCTTGCAATGGCTGTGGGTGTTCTGATGCCACTTGCACCACACTTAACAATATGGGCCTGACCCAGTCTATGATATTTCACATACACGTATACGTTGCTGAAACCTAGCACATACCATGTATTGCATTGGCATGACACGATACAGGTATAAGCATTGGTACTGTGTCATGTTGATGTTTGCGAATGTGTGCTACATTGCATTGCACTGATGGGCCTGGCAGAGTTCCATTTCTTCTTATGACAGTGCGGGTGTGTTTCACTAGCTACACACGTGTCCTCCCCATCAATGCTGTTGTCTTAGCAGAATGACAGTTGAGATGTAGCAGGGTGACATTGCAGCTATTGTAACACAGACACAGGGTAGACCCTGGAAGGGGCAGCATGAGTATGACATTACTGCTGTGTACTTCGTAATGTAAGTGACAATACCTGATGTTTATTGCGTCTATAGACAAGAGCATTCGACAGGAGTTACACTTGGTCAGGAATTGAAGGGGATTGATCACGTAGTCATCCTGAACCCTCATTGTGAGTGTGTTTGTTCCATGGGCACCTAACTGTTGTTTCCTAATCGACCAGCACACACAGCACAGGTAGTAGTGGCAAATGTTGTCAATGGTAAATGCCGCTTGAGGCAATGGCCTGAGACTGGGCATTGTCCCCTAGTTCACATTCTGAAAATAGCAGCTATCCTGTGACAGCAGACCAGTTTTGCATTCTAGACTACCCTCCTGGACTGGCTTTGCCTTTCCAGCAGCCTTGGCATGGCGGTGTACCCCCATGCAAAGGTTGTTGGTGTTGTATTGTGCTGTGCCCCTGGATGCCCCTGCACAGCCCATGCACCCGTGCCGTGCCTCTTTCCCCTTTCCCCTGCCTGATTTCCATGGCTGACATGCTTTGTGTAGTAGGTATGTATCTCCCCAGCTTGCAATTAACATTTAGGCATTTTTGTCCCCTATGCAACTTACCCTGCATATGTGTTGTTTACTGGTAGTCTGCGCTGTCCTGCGATTCCTGTGACGATCTCCTCCGGGATGACGGCTGCAACCATCTCCTCCATCTCGTCCAGGGCCTCCTGTGGTGCTGGACTCCCTCCTCCAGTCTGCAGTGCTGCCTTCCTGTTCCTTGCCATTTTCTCCTCTGTCCTGCCCTTGCAGTCATACCAACGTTTCTTGCACTCAGTGACAGTTCTCCTGACCTCTGCCACACTGTTTATGTTGTCGGCAATTTGTGCCAAATTGCCTCTCTCCTCCCAATTGGCAATTTAGAGGTAATGAAAAGTTAATGCTGGTGCTCCGTCACCTCTCTGACCAGTATTTCATGTTCCTCTGTGCTGAAACGACACTTCCTTTTCTTATTGTCTCTCCCCTGGGTCTTGCCTGTGTCCTCCTGGCTGGTTCCTGGTAGATTGAGGTCTCCCTGGGGTCTCTCTTGGCTTCTGGGATCCATTTTGGGGCTCCTTAGCACTGTTTGCTGCGTTTGTGCCTCTTTTTGACGCTATTGTGGTGGAAAATGGCACATATCTGGTTTGTGATGTTTTCTGCGTCTCAAACCAGATTAGAGTCATTTTCCCTGCATTAACGTCATTTTGCTTTACGACATGGCGCAATAGTTAGAGTAAAAAAATGACTCCAACCCATGCTTTGTATAAATTTGACACACAGATGGTGCTAAGAAATGGCGTTAGCCTGAGTTAAGTTTTTGGACGCAAAACTGCGTAAATATAAATATGGCCCTTAGTGTAGACTCCAAGCTGTTTTAATTTTCCCTTAGAGGCACACCACTGTCCTGTGGGAGCCACGATCATTCCTTTTCTCCACAGGTGAAAGCCACAACATCTAAAAGATGGGTCCTGCAGATAGTCCAATGAGCCTACACCCTACCATTCCATTCCGTCCCACTACATCTTCCACCCACATCAGAGCAACCTTCTGAGGACCTTTTGGCCATTTTGCTGAAGGACATTCGGGTTCTTTTGGAGAAAGGAGCCATAGAGAAGGTCCCAGCCTTAGAGATTGGAACTGGGTGTTACTCCCTTTATTTTCTTGTGTTGAAAAAGGGCCATGGTCTTTGTCTTATTTTAGACTTTTCCAATTTCTTCCTGTAGAAGGACAAAATCAAGACGCTCATGCTGACCCAGGTTCTAGCTGTCTTATATATAGGAGACTGGATGATGGCGTTAGACCTGCAGAACAACTATTTCCATATCCCCATCCTGCAGGCCCACAGCCACTACCTATATCTCAAGGTGGCAAAAACACTTTCAGCTTGCCATGCTCCGTTTCAGGATATAAGTGCTCCTTGGCCGTTCATGAAGGTGATCACAATGGTCACAGTGTGCCTTCAGATATTGGGGTGAACAGTCTTCCCCCTCCTCGAGGGCTGCATGTTGAAGGATATAAGTGCTCCTTGGCCGTTCATGAAGGTGATCACAATGGTCACAGTGTGCCTTCAGATATTGGGGTGAACAGTCTTCCCCCTCCTCGAGGGCTGCATGTTGAAGGACAGCTCAACACAGTCAGTTGTGAGCCTCCTCCAGGTGACAGCAAACCTCCTTACACTAGGTTTCACTATAAACGTGCTGAAGTCACACCTGACTCCTTCAAGGAAGCTATGTTTTATTGGAGCTCTCCTTGGTACATTGCCTTTTCCAACCTTCCCTCCAGACCAACGTGCCCAAGACATTCAGACTATTATCTCAATGATTCAGTCTTGGTCCTGGGTCTCAATGGGAATCTTTCTAAAGCTTCTTGGCCTAATGGTCTCCTGGACCCTGCTCATTGAACATGGCAGATGGTGTATGCAAGCTTTGCAGAGAGATCTGAAGTCGCAGTGAGCCCTGCACCAATGGAACCTGTCATGTTCTATCCAGATTTCAGAGGAGACTGCAAAAGATCTGCAGTGGTGGCTGCTTGACAACAACTGTAGAAGCAGCAGCCCTGTCTTAATAACCCACCCAGAGCTGACGGTGGTGACAGATTCATCAGTTCTGGGATGGAGAGGTCATCTGGGAGAGGTGAAGATGTGAGGACTCTTACCTCCGGCACAGACCCATCTCACATCAACATGCTGGAGTTGCGGGCTATTCACGTGGCATCGAAACCCTTCCTGTCATCCTTCAAGTGGAGGCTGATTCAGATCCTCAGGGACAACACCACAGTTACGTGGTATAGTAACAAACGGGCAGGGTGGGGTCCTGCCCTTTCTGCAGGAGGCCCTGCGCTTATCGAACTGGCTTATCAAACTGGATCAGTTGTGAGGGCATCTTCCTGGTCATACACTACTTGTTGGGATCTTCAAATGCCAAGGTGAATTAACTCATCTGGCAATGCCGAGCAGATCACAAATGGCAGCTGCAGCTGAAGGTGGGGAGGGGAGAACTTTAGCTTTGTCTTTCCACCACCACTGAGAATGCGCAGGGTCAACAATTTTGTGCATTGGAGTTCCCTTAAGGGCTCTCGCTTGGGGACATATCCCATCTAAAATGGAGCATGGGACTTCTGAATGCTTTCGGTGCTGCCTCACTTGCCCAGATTTCTAAAGAAGATTGGGATACTCCATTGTTTGAACCCCAAAACAGTGCTTAGCATTTAATTTAATCATACCAAAGACCATCAGGTGGACGACCAAGTATTTGTGGGAATCTCAAGGGCAAAGAAAGGGAAAGTAGTGCAGAAACAGGCTTTGTACAGGGGGATAGTCCCATGGATTAAACTCTGCTACACAATGACCAAGAAGTAGACCCCAAAAAGTTTGAGGGCTCATTCCACCAGGGCCAAAGCTGCCGGCACTGCACTGCAATGTGAGTATCAGTGCACACAATCTCCAAGCACAACCACATTGAAAGCCAGTTCCAACTGGAGGGGCATTTTGGCCCATTGGTCCTGCAGGATTTTTTAGTCAAATGCTTTCCACAGACCCACAACGGGGGAGGTACCTCTTTGATATCTATTCTGAAGACGAGGAATCTGCAGTTAGAAGTATCAATCTAAAGAACAAGTAAAAATACCTTCAGTAACTCTCCTTCTGGTGGATACTCTATCTAACCGCATATTCCTGCCCATGCGCCCCTTGCCATTCTACGGAATGTCTGTAAACATCTAAAAAGGTTCCAAATTAGAGATCTGCACTTTGGCACAAAGAATTGGTTTTAGGCCTCAGTGTCCAAGAGTATGGAGGGTGTCCAGAAAGAAACTGATGTCAGCACACTTGGGTGATGCCTGTATGCGACTCCAGCCATCACTTCACATGGAGCAGTACACCGGCACCTACTGGCATGCAGGGGCCTTTCTGAAAATCTTCTAGATGCAGTCTGGTGCCTGGAGATATTGTAAGTGTGGAACCTGCAAGTAGATCGTGTTTCCACCATAAACTATGTTACTGAATGTAAGTAACTTGTTCATTGCCACTCGTGTCAGCCTCGCTACAAAGTACTTTTAGTGTTCATTAGAAATATAGCAACCCTTGTTTGATATGCTCATTACCAATATAACAGCCCTTCTGAGATCTGCTCATTACAAGTACTGCAATCCGACTGAGAAATAATCATTGGCCCTCATTACACTTTGGCTCACTGTTAGCAGTCATGGTTAATACTTTTGGCCCCAGGTGAGTTACTCACTATATGTGGTAATTGCCACTAATTTCAAATTTTCAACATGCAAAATTGCTTTTTTAACACACTGAATTCCACATGCCTTTTTTCTGGGTCTTTTCTCCCATGATACATTTCGGTAGATTTAACCTACTATAATTTTTCAGATTAAAACTGTGAGGTAATTCATCAAAAGTTTAATTTGAATCTAGGGCCACAGATACAAAGGTTTTTACCGGTCACAAATGGCCCAATTTGCAGAATCGGGCCATTTGCTACCGCCAAAAACCATTTAGGGATGTACAAACTCTATTTTGCGAGTCAGTAGCCAATCACCGAATCACATAGGGTTTGCGATTCAATATTAGGAAGGGGCGTGTTAAGGGTGTCCCTTCCTAATAGTGACTTGCAGGGGAATGCATTCATTTTGTGCGACCAGAGTGCGGTCGCAAAGAATTTGCAGTTTACCACCATCTTCAAGTTGATGGTAGCCTATTCGCAAGTTGGCGGTAACCTATTCATAAAAGGGAAGGGGTCCCAATGTGGGCGCAAACATTTTTTAAGAACAGTGCCTGCTCTTAAAAAATGAAAAGAAAACTTTTCATTTTTGTTTTTGAAATGCATTCCGTTTTCCTTTAACGAAAACAGGCTGCATTTTAAAAAACTGCTTAATTTAAAAAGAAATCACAGACATGGGCGTCTTCTGACCCCAGCAGGCCACCATCCCTGTGTTTTCAGAGTATTCCCAATGGGTCGATCTACCTCATGAATATTGATGATGTAGGTCCATTTGCAGCCCATTGGGAATCACTAAGGCCCAAAAATTTAGCGCCGTCTAACGCCATTCTGAAGCGCCATGCGGGCGCCGTATTTATGGAATGGCGTTAGCCGGCGCTAGCAGACCGGCGCTGCCTGGTGTGCGTGGAAAAAAACCACGTAGACCAGGCAGCGCCGGCGTAGGGGGAAAATGGCGTTAGGGCGTCTTAAAATGGGGCAAGTCAGGTTGAGGCAAAAAAATCGCCTCAACCCGATTTGCGCCATTTTTTTCGACGCCCAGACGCCATTTAAATGACTCCTGTCTTAGTAAAGACAGGAGTCATGCCCCCTTGCCCAATGGCCATGCCCAGGGGACTTATGTCCCCTGGGCATGGTCATTGGGCATAGTGGCATGTAGGGGGGCACAAATAAGGCCCCCCTATGCCACCAAAAAAAATTAAAAAAAATAACAAATTATACTTACCTGAACTTACCTGAATGTCCCTGGGATGGGTCCCTCCATCCTTGGGTGTCCCCCTGGGGTGGGCAAGGGTGGCAGGGGGGGTCCCTGGGGGCATGGGAGGGCACCTGTGGGCTCATTTTGAGCCCACAGCCCCCTTAACGCCTACCCTGACCCAGGCGTTAAAAAGTGGCGCAAATGCGGGGTTTTTTGCCCCGCCCACTCCCGGGCGTGATTTTTGCCCGGGAGTATAAATACGACGCATTTGCGTCTCCGTCATTTTTTTAGACGGGAAAGCCTTCCTTGCATCTCATTAACGCAAGGAAGGCGTTCATGCAAAAAAATGACGCTATTTGCCCATACTTTGGCGCTAGACGCGTCTAACGCCAAAGTATAAATATGGGGTTAGTTTTGCGCCGAATTTGCGTCGAAAAAAACGACACTAATTCGGCGCAAACGGAGTATAAATACGGGCCTAAATGTATCTGAGACACATTAGTACATAGCAAAAACAACAAGTGATGGACAGAATGCTGAACATTGTCAAACACTCACCCCCAGTCATAGATCTGGGTTTAATCCATCGTTCTTTTGCATCCTGGGACCGGTTTCGGGGTTGCACCCCTCATCAGCCAGGCTAGCTTGAATCCAGTGGCATGGGAAGCACGGGACCCACGTCTGGGCATACCCTTCCCACTTAGGGCGACAAAGCAAAAACAACAAGTGATGGACGGAATGCTGAACATTGTCAAACACTCACCCCCAGTCATAGATCTGGGTTTAATCCATCGTTCTTTTGCTCACCATGCCACCCCAGTTTGGACCCAGCCATATGCAAATCAGTCTTGACCCTGTTCCTCATGGGAACAGTCCAGACCGAACTGCCAGGCCAGGCCCTAGACTGGAAACAAGCATCCTGGGACCGGGGACCCACGTCTGGGCATACCCTTCCCACTTAGGGCAACAAAGCAAAAACAACAAGTGATGGACAGAATGCTGAACATTGTCAAACACTCACCCCCAGTCATAGATCTGGGTTTAATCCATGTTCTTTTGCTCTCCGTGCCACCCCAGTTTGGACCCAGCCATATGCAAATCAGTCTTGACCCTGTTCCTCATGGGAACAGTCCAGACCGAACTGCCAAGCCAGGTCCTCACTGGACCGGAAACAAGCATCCTGGGACCGGTTTCAGGGTTTCACCCCTCATCAGCCAGGCTAGCTTGAATCCAGTGGCATGGGAAGCACGGGACCCACGTCTGGGCATACCCTTCCCACTTAGGGCGACAAAGCAAAAAACAACAAGTGATGGACAGAATGCTGAACATTGTCAAACACTCACCCCCAGTCATAGATCTGGGTTTAATCCATCGTTCTTTTGCTCACCATGCCACCCCAGTTTGGACCCAGCCATATGCAAATCAGTCTTGACCCTGTTCCTCATGGGAACAGTCCAGACCGAACTGCCAAGCCAGGTCCTCACTGGACCGGAAACAAGCATCCTGGGACCGGTTTCGGGGTTTCACACATTAGTACATCGCAGTTTGCTACCTCCTAATTACGAATTACAAACATTCACAATTAGGAAGTCGCAAAAAAGTATTTTTTGTACATGTGGCCCCTAGTCCTTAACTTGTAATGGGCGTCATAGTGCCCATTATAAATAAATCAGATGTGCTTAGAAGTGTGGGCTTTTTTCATAACAAGCGCAGCAACTCTGCTGAGAAACACTGCTTGTATCCATCACAAGTATATCAGTAGTGCTGAGAGGGGGTTGGGTCATTTTCATTGCAAGAAAAACAACTAGGCTGAGAAGTGCTTGTACTGTCCATGTCATCATAGCATTTCTGCTGGTATTCTTCATTAATAATAGAAGATCTCTGCTGAAAAATGATAACACTGGCCAATGAAAGGTATAACAGCCATGCCAACGGGCACTATCCCATTAAAGGTGTATTAGTTCTGCTGAGAAGTACTAACAGTGCCCTTAAAGATGTAGCAGCCATGCACAGAAATAGTGGCTGTGCCATTCCAGGTGTAGCAGCTGTGCTAGGAATTACTTGCTGTGCTATTAAAGGTATAGCAGCCGTGCTCAGAAGTACTGACTGTGTCATTAGAGGTATAGCATCTCTGCTAAGCAGCACTGGGAGTGTCCTGTTAACGGTATAGTAGCCATGCTGAGAAGTACTGGTTGTGCTTTTGAATATATAGGAGCTATGGACAGAAAGTACTGGTTGTGCCATAAAAGATATAGCAGCTATGCTCAGAAGTACTGACTGTACCATTTAAAGGTGTAGCAGCTATGATCAAAAATACTGGCTTTGGTATTAAAGGTGTAGCAGCCATGCTCAGAATTACTGGGGCTGTCCCATTAGAGGTATAGCAGCTATGCTCAGAAGTACTGCCTGTGCCATTAAAGGTATAGCAGCTCTGTTGGGAAGTACTGGTTGTCCAATTAAAGGTGTAGTAGAGAAGTACTCGCTGTGCCATAGCAGCATGCTCAGAAATACTGGCTGTGCCATTAAATGTACAGCAGCCATGCTCAGAAGTACTTGCTGTGCCTTTACAAACATAGCAGATGTGCTCAGAAGTACTTGTTGTGCCGTTAAAAGTGTAGCAGCCATGCTCAGAAATAGGGGCTGCATTCAGGAAGTACTTGCTCTGCCGTTAAAGATATAGAAGCAATGCTGAGAAGTACTTGTCAGCAAAAAGAACAGATGGTGGACAGAATGCCGTAGAATGCAAACAATCACCCCAGTCATAGATCTCACTCACTAGAGCTAGCCTGGCTGATGAGGGGTGATACCCCGAAACAGGTCCCAGGATGTTTGTTTCCGGTCCAGGGAGGACCTGGCCTGGCAGTTCGGGCTGGATTGTCCCATGGGAAGCAGACTCAAGACGGGTTTGCATGTAGCTCGGTCCTAACTGGGGTAGGCTGGTGAGCAAAATAACAAGGGATTTCACCCTGATTTGTGACTGGGGGTGAATGACAATGTTCAGCATTCTGTCCATCATCTTTTAGCATTGCTATAGTTGCCCTAAGTGGGAAGGGTATGCCCAGACATGGGTAAGCCCGGAGTGGCTTCCGTGCTCACTGTGCCACTGGATTCAAGCTAAGCTGGCTGATGAGGCATGATACACCGAAACAAGACCCAGGAAGCTTGTTTTCAGTCCAGGAAGGACCTGGTCTGGCAGCTTGGGATGAACTGTTCCCATTGGGAGCAGGGTCAAGACTGATTTGCATATGGCTGGGTCCTAACTGGGGTGGCATGGTGAGCAAAACAACAATGGATTTCACCCAGATATATGACTGGGGGTGAATGTTTGGCAATGTTCAGCATTCCGTCCATTGTCTTTTAGTGTTATTAAAAGTGCACCGGCCATGCTCAGAAGTACTGGCTCTGCCATTACAGATATAGCAGCTGTATTCAGAAGTACCTGTTGCAGGAGCTGCTCGCAGCAAGCAGAATGTTAACGCCGCACGCCGCGTGCCGCTCCCCTCCTCCATCTCCTCACTGCAGGCACTGGCTCCCACCCAGTTAGCATTGGCTGGTAACGCCCAGGCAGGGCGCTCCCAGGCAGACTGGGACCCTGTACACCCTCTCTCCAGCCCGGCAACTGTGTTGCTGGACTGGAGACAGCCTACTGCGAAGGTGTGTTTGGCCGGCCTGAGACAGCCAGCCAAACACACATGCGCTCCCCCTCACTGCTCGTCACCCCTGTGGCCCCGCCCTTTTACCAAACAACGATAATAAACACAGGCCCATATTTATACTTTTTTTAGCGCCGCATTTGCGTCGTTTTTTTACGCAAAATCGGCACAAACTTACAAAATACAATTGCGTTTTGTAAGTTTGCGCCAATTTTGCATCAAAAAACTACGGAAATGCGGCGCTAAAAAAGTATAAATATGGCCCACAGTTTATTATCGTTGTTTGCTAAAAGGTTTGCAGCTGCCGCTGCTGGCGGGGGACAACGCTGCTCCGCCCTAATGGAGGAGCCGCCCCTGACCTGCTGTGCCATTGAAGGTATAGCAGTCATGCTCAGAAATACTGGCTGTATTCTGGAATTACCTGCTGTGCCTTTACAGATATAGCAGCTATGCTGAGAAGTACTTACTGTGACCTTAAAGGTACAGCAGCTCTACTGAGAAGCTCTGGGACCGTCCATTACTAGCATAGCAGCTCTGGAGCGAGGCTGTAGTAATGTAACATTAAAACTATGCCATCCCTGTGTGATGTCACCACTAATGTTGGGTGAAATGATGGGGGCCGAAAGACCAGAATCCCTAGAAATGTTCTGTCTGTCTGTCCCTACCACCCATTAGCCATGTTGGTAGCCCCACCGCTTGTTTTACACCACCCTAGAGTGAATGTTTTCCATTCCAGCTTTACAACTACATACTGGGTACACGCAGTGACTCTATGGGCATTTCAGATGTTTAATATTTATGGTACTAAAACCAGGATCACTGGAATAACACAAATCCATGGTCATTGCATTTTGCGTGCAGCTGTCTGTTTGCAGGAAGTGTCACATGATCTGCTAACTGCTGTGTAATTTCCATTTTAACTAAAAAAATGTTTATTGCTCAAAATGATCGAAAATGCCCAGTAAATGGTGCACTCAAGATAAACTGCAGCCCCGGGCACGCTAATGGGAGAACCCTGACCCCTCTCCTTTCACTGCTGAGTGATGCATCCAGGACTACAGAAGGGACCATTTCTCACAGATGTGGTGAGTGATGGGCGTGAGGGGAGGGCCTGTTGTCTGCAACAGGAAACAAGCGCCTATTTAAAAGCAATTCAAGCTTTGTTAATCGAACATGTTCTTCCTTGTAAAGAATACGTTTCGTTTCACTATTTTTGCATCCCAGAGCCTGCTTTAAAACCACCACATATTTCAAAAGGGTTCTCAGAGGTTCAAATAATTGGAAATGTTGGTTTATTGAGTCTTAAAGTGTCTCCTAGTGAGATGTGTACAAATAACATTGTGTAACTGCTTGAAGTGCTGTTCTTGCGGGAAATAGATAATTTTAGAAACCTTGTAATGTGATCTCAGATTAAACTAGAAGTTGAAGACTCTCTTTAAACTATACCTAGACTTCCAAGGAGAAAATAATGTGCACATGTAAGCTTGTCTTGAGGGCAACATCGGTTGTGTTTTCGATAAACTGTTTTTGACGGGAGTTCGAAAGACCAGCATTAATAAAATCTTCCATGCAAGTCATAAATCGTCAACATTTTGAATTGGGAGTGACGAATGTATATAGTTTACTTTTTAAGAAACGTGTATTTTCTATACCATTATAATCCCTTTTTAAAAATGCTTGGTAAAGTAACAATATAGCCAGATAATCATGCCTCGCAGAATGTGCCACATAATTTGGCTTTATTCGCATAATACGAAGCATAGGTTTCCTTTTCTTGCAGAATATTTTGCCTTCTCTTTACCGCATAATTTAGTTTACTCTGATGCTTAATTTAGTTCTCCAATTCAGAACAGCTGGGATGGGCGTGTCCCCTGCATGGTATACAGTCATGCCCCCTGCCTTCTGTGCCCAGACTGTGAGTGTCTGTTATTCTGGGTTTTGGATCTTGGCTCCCACCTCTTACTAATCCAGTTTCTGCGCAAAGGCCGAGGCTTCCCCTGTACTTACAAAGGGTTCTCATCTTGTCCTGGACATGGAGGGGTGCACCAAACAAGCCCCTTTAGTGACAGCAGGACTGCTGTCCTTGTCACGGGCTTCATGCCTGTAGCACAGGGTTGGGGCATTCTGTGTATTTTTTTAATAATTATAGTCTGGCCAGGCCTTTTACCTTTGTCATGAGAATGGGAGTCTTCTGGCCCATTCCCACAAAGTTCCGCTGCTAATGTTGCACCCAAAATCCTAGCACGAAGATCCAGTGAACGTGGACACACACTAGTGGAGCTGGTACACAATGCATGAATGCTTGAACCAGAGTCACAAAGGCCCACATTTATACTCCTTTTGTGCCAAATTTGTGTCTTTTTTTACACAAATTTGGTGCAAACTTAACTCCATATTTATATTTTGACGTTACACACGTCAAACGTCAAAATATAGGAGTTTGCACATTTTTTGGGATGAGTGATCCTACCTTGCGTCAATGAGATGCAAGGTAGATGTTCCCATCCAAAAAATTGTGCTATCCCCATAGCCCCATATTTATCTCCCCATGCTAAAATGATGCACAGGAGGGAGGAGGGGCTAAATAATGGCGCCATTATTTAACAGCTGGGTCATACCAGGTGTTAGGGGACCTGTGGACCCATTTCCATGGTTAAACACCATGGAATGGGTCCACAGGTGCCCTCCCCAAGACCCAGGAACACTCCCACCCCCACCCTCACCAGAGGGACACTGGAGGATGGGGGACTCCATCCCAGGTAAGTCCAGGTAAGTCTGGTATGTGTAATTGTGCTTTTTCTGTGAACAAAACTGTCCCTAAATGCCCCAGTATGCACAGAGCCTAAAACCGTAGCCTAGCTGACTCCCCGATGATAGAGGGCATCTTGGTAATTAAGGTAACTGAGGGGCATATTTACAAGCCCCTAGCGCCACCTTGTGTCAAAGCAGCGTTAAGGAGGCCTTTGTACCGCACAGTATTTACAAAGTGGCTCAATACATGCATTGCGCCACTTTGTAAACCCTTGCGCCCGAGTGAGCCTGCTCCGGGCATAATGTATGCAAGGGGGGTGTTCTGATGCAGGGAGGCCTGGAAAAATGGCTCAGTGAAATTTACAACAATTCGCTGCACCATTTTTTCCGTCATTATTAATGCCTGCTCAGAGCAGGTGTTACAATGACGCACCCATTGAAACCTATGGGCCTCCTTGCACTCTGCTGCACCTAAGTCAACATTTTTGATGTAAGTGCAGCAAAGTGCCACAATAGCGTCAAAAATGTTGACGCTATTGTCCTAATAACCACCATGGTTCGCCGTATTGTAAATACGGCGCAACCACAGTGTCATTAGATGGAGCAGGGGCCACAAGAAAAGTGGCGCACCGGGACCGATGTACCACTTTCTTGTAAATATGCCCCTGAATACCAGGAGTCCTGGTACATTGAGCACTAGCTCAACAGATAGGGAGCTGGAGTGCTTAGAAGCCATGTTTGGAAAAGAGCAAAAAAATAATGCAGGTACGTATGTATGAATGCACGTATGTATTTGTGTATGTAGCATTTGTATAGCGCGATCCTACAGGGTGAAAAGCGGAGAGACCGTCCAGGAGTGATTGAAGGGGCCCCGGGCTCCGAGTGTTGCAGTGACTCTTGCAGGACGTGAGGTTGTGTCCTTAAGGGGTGTGCCTGGTAAGCAGGGACACGCTGACCTTGCGTGGCCGAGCTGCAGGTTGTGGTGGCTTCGCGGACGACGTAGCAGCGAGGATCTGCAAAGGCAGTTTTTTCCCCTAGAATGTATCTAATGCGGAAAACGCGTCTGTCTTTCAAAAACCGCACTCATGGCAATATTTCCCATTACAGCCAGTTTTGCGCCTGTTCACGGCACCATTTTAGGATTTGTTGAGCTTTCTAAAGCAGCGATCCCTCATTTCGCGAATTCTCCGTTTGCATTTTTCGCGAAATTTCTTAGCGGTGTGTTTATTTTTATTTTATTTTCTTGCTGCTTGGGGTTTCCCGCGTGCAACTTGCAATGTGACGTTCTGCTGTGTCTGGTCCTACCTGCCTTGCAGGAAACTCTCAGATGAAAATACAATTCTCTCCTGGCCTGGAGGGAATGTTGCACCACGGAAGGGCGTCCACGGGGCGGCGGGCAGCCATGCTGTTGCCATAGTTAGCATCAAGTCCACCCCCTCAAAAAATCATGATATTGGCACAGACATGACTTGGCACAAAAAACACACAGGTCCAGGTTTCAATAGCCACATGAAAGGTGATTCTCTACGAGGAAATAGACTCAGCTGCCTGGGACATTCAATAAACGGCAAAATGGTGACACGCACACACGAACCGGTTTGTGCTCTGCTAAATGGATGGCTCAGTGAGTTGAACACTCATTGCTGAACCATGCAGTGATGTGGATGTTAGAAGTTGAAATTCTTGGAAGGCTGGCACATCCATTAATCATTCTGAAGCTGGAAAAGTTACGCCTTTATACTGAGTAACACCTGTTATTATTTACAGCGCTTAGAAACAGCAGACGTGTGGTATGAAGCCCTGTGAACCACTAACACAACGCACCAAAAGAAAACCATGGGGGCCAGATGTATCCGTTTGTCCCGCAGCGCGGTCCAGCAGCCACAAATGCTGCGCTGGGTGAGAAGGAGAGAGCAGGAGAGCGCCATATTTACAGAAATATGTCACAAGTGCGGAAATGTGCAGCCGTGCCCCACAGACACACCTTTGCACCATAGGGCAAGGGTGTGCGTGTGAGTCTAGCATAGGTTTTCTACTGGAAAGATAACCTTCCAGAACAAAATCCTATACTTAGACTAACTTTAAAACGTTTCCCACTTTGTATGTGTGCTGTACAGTGCAGCACACATGCAAAGTCGGAAAATAAAGGAGAAAAAAAGCATTTCTCCTCATAGTGCCTGTCTGAAATGGGCACTACTTTCTGACGCTAAACCTGGTCTACTTTTTAAGGTAAATAGGGCTTAGCATCAGAAACCATGGGTGGTGCTTGGGAATGCCCATGCACCACCCATGGTACACCCCCCTTGGTGCTAAGAGCAGCGCGCTGCTTTGTGCTACTTTTGAGTGAATTTTCAGTGATAAACAAGTTTAGCGCTGGAAAGTAAATTAATGAAAAAAGATTTAGCATTGTTTTACATCACTTTTGTGATGCACACATGGCGCTGAAACTTAGTAAATAGACCCGAGGTGCTACTCATATAGGTAAATCTACAGTGAGTAAATCTACACATGCAAATGTACTTACACTCATGGATGTCATTTAGGGGTCACCAGGGATCACAGCTGCAACCCCGGGCTTGCCCTTTGCTACCCTTGCCAGGAACACAGTGGTTGCTCGTCCTTATGGACATCAGTTGGGGCTCCACTCTCTTTGTTAAAAATAGAGTACAATTAGTTGGAATATGCCCTTCTAAGTTCTACGGCAGCTAAGGTAAGTAAAATAATGCTTTTAAATGTATGTTGTGTGTGTGCTTGCGGGTGAGAGTGTGTTTATGTGAGAGTGTCTGAAAGTGTGAATTTGCTTGTACGTGTAAGAGTGAAAGTGGAGGTCAAAGTTCGTGTGATGTCACTTCCATTACCCCTGGCATTTTGGTGAATTGACGTCCATGCTTACACTTTGTAGTAAATGTACTACTTTTGGCCAGTCACCATTTCCAAATGTAAATTTTCTACAAAGTGTAGCCTTAACTATCTCCAATCCTCAAATCCCAGAGGTGAAGCCGAATTCATGAGTCTAAAGGTAGTGTTAATAACTTTCACACAGAGGAGGAGGTCCCTTCAACCAGGGTGGAGATCTCCACGGGGTCAAGCATAGAGAAATTTTAAAAAGTGTATTACACATTTGAAAAATAAGTAAACATATTTTTGGTTAAATATTAATATAAATTAATTTTATATATCTATTTTAAATGTAGAGCAGAACGAACAACAGCCACAGAACTATTAACAAAATGTTGAATTGCATTTTTTGTTAATTTAAATATATGAAATAAAATTAGTTATTTTTGAAAGATTATTAAACAAAAATTCCACCTAAAGTAAAATGTTTATATTTATTCATCATGTATTACAAATTACTAAATGTTATTTATAGAATTAAAATTAATTTAATTATTTAAAAAGCAGTTACATTTGTTTTTAAATTACAAGCAAAAGGTCAGAACAGAAGTCTGGGCGGGGCACTCAGCTGCCAGAGGAGACCACCCTCAGCATCATTTTATATCCAAACGAAAATGTTCACCGCACTCCAAAGAATCCCAATGTTGCGTTTTTATTAGAAACAACCAGCAACCACCAACGCCTTTCAACTCCTCTTGAGTCTTGCTCACGTTTTGTTTTAGAATTCTAAAAGTTATTACAATATAACAAAATAAAATGTATTTTGATTACATTTATTTTTTTAATATCATATCAACACACACACATTTTTTTCAAAATATTTTTTTTTAGCATTATTTCCTGTAGGGTGTAATTGTTAGTCCCTGTACACACTCTTCATTTTAACCTGAAATTGTGTATATGTTCCCGATGCCTGCTGTTCTCGCGGCGATGATCCGTGCCTCGGTGCTGCCTCTGTTCCAGCTGCTGTGACCCGCTCCATCCACCCCTCCTCTTCTGTGGCTAGGGCTGGATTTGGAAGTGGGCACATGACCTCGGCCAGAGGCCCTGTGGCCGGCTCGCGCCGCCCCGTGGAATCCAGGGGTACAGCATGTCCCGCGACCACACACCGCCAGGCACAGAATGCCAATGGTCTGGCCCGGGTGGGCCCAGAGGGTCGCTATCTGCACCTCACAGAAAACGTGGCGTGCCTGCTCCGGGGGGGCTAGCGCCTGTTTAGAGCGGACTGTGGCGCAGGCGCTGCCTGCGGGGGGGGGGGGGGGGTGGGGGGGCAGATTTAGAAAGATGCTTCCACCAGGAGGGATTCTAATAAGGAGGGACGCGGACACCTCCGTTGCAGGTGCCCGCACCAGCAGGGGGAGCCTCTCCTGCAGGGGCAGTGGGGAACCAGAGCTTCATGAAGGAAGGGAGTGGAGTCCCTGGTTGCAGTTTGAATGATACAATTCAGCAATATTCAAGGATCAATGGGCACCACAGGCCTCTGGGCGCTGGTGGCACTGCACCTGCCGCACCGATGGAAGCCACGCGCCCGGCAGTCGGTGGTATTTCCTTAACCGGATTCAGATAATGGGTGGAGTGCACTGGAGTCCCAGTGTCCCGTATGTAAAATATATATATATATAGATCATTTTGTGAGTTCAGGAATTTGGGGGCGTCTGGTTTTGCACAGCTTTGTTATAATTCTCGTGCAACGCCAAAGATAATATTTATTGTAAACAGTGTGTTATGGGTCAGGTACACTGCTGGACCAGGTGTTCACTATCAGTGTGACTCGAGTACCATAGTGGATAAAGTCAATCTTTATCTTTTAAAGCGTCTAGAGGCCTGGTTTGGAGGAGGGCGCTACATCACCAAATCCCAAACAACGTGCCCCCCAATAAAAACCTGATGATGGCTCCACAAAGTCTCCTGCGATGGCCTCTGAGGGCGTTTGTAAGAGGAGAGGACGAAGGCAGCTCCGAGGGTGTGTGCACCACTGGCTGCGGTCCAACCTCAGCCCCTGAAGAGCAAAGGTGGTGGGGGGGCGGGGGGGGGGGGGGCTGAAGAGAGGAAACGGAGAGATGAGGTCCGAGAGGAGAAAGGGGCGGCAATGGCCTGGCTGGTAAGGGGCGGGGATAGGTGAGAGACGGGGGTACGAATAGGGCAGGGCACGAGGGGAGGAGAGCGTGGGGGGGGGGGGGCAAACAGAAGAAAGGTGGTGAGCAGAAGAGAAGAGACAGGGGAGCACGTCAGCGGAGGGAAACAAGTTACGAGGACTGAGGAGGACAGAAGGGAGGGGGCAAAGAGACGGTAGGGGGCCTGAGGGGAGGGAAGTAAGTGTTAAGATGCAAGAGGGGGGTATTAAAGGAGGTGGGGGGGAGGGAGAGAGGAGAAGAGGAGGGGGGACATGTGGCGGCCGGAGAGAGACAAAGCGAGTAAACAAAAGAAGGAGATGTGTTGAGAGGATGAAAATGAAGTAGAGAAATTCCCGGGTGTGAGGGAGAGACTGGGGGGAGTGAGGGTGAAAGGGGCTAAGGGGGAACGGCGGGGGAAGAAGAAGAGGGGAGACATCATGTGGCGGCCGGAGAGGGACAAAGCGAGTAAACTAAAGAAGGAGATGTGTTGAGACAATAAAAATGAAGTAGGGAAATTCCCGGGGGGGGGGGGGGGGGGAGAAAGGGAGAAAGGGGCTAAGGGGGAACGGCGGGGGAAGAGCTGTGGAAATATTCATTGTTATCTTACATGTTAACCACAAACTAGTCACAATTACTAACCAAGTAATGGTTCGTGAATAAATGTGGGTGGCATTTTTGGGGCGCGCGGGCCATGGCAGGGCATAGTCCGTGCATCTCACATGCTCACGGTACTGCCCAACTTCAGCCCTGCCATGCACGGGGCATGTAACATGCGTGATGGTGATTGGCAGCCCATCCCCTGTGCCTGCCATGTCAGCGGTTCACACCCACACATTTGGGATTGGGGGGGCGGTGATGGGAAGGGGCATCAGTCAGGTCCGGCCCAGGGCAGCCTTTGGCCGAGCTCCGGCTCCTTCTGTCCCAATCCCGGCCACTAAGGAAAATCCTCCCGACCGACCTGGGAATCACTGGGACAGAAATAAACACACGGATGAGGTAAGCGGGGGAGAAAGCGAAACCCGTGCAGCTACCCGCTGCGATCAATGACACCTGTGGCGCCACGCCCTCCAGAGCTGATGCTGAAAGGCCAGAGGCCTTGGGGATTTTTCTCTTTCTGTAAAGCTGGACTTGTCTGACACGTCATTTGCATATAACGCCCTAGCAGCTATAAAACCTCTGGCCTGCTGTCTGGTAAGTATAGCAAGAAACACAGCCAAAGAAAGCCCTTGTGCCAGCAAGCATCTCTCCCAGGCAGACTTTGGACAGGGTATACGGTAAGTCTTCGCCCAATATTCTGTGTTACGCTACCAACTCGTTCTAAACACGGTGCTTAACACCGCACTTCTGACGTCTCTAGGCGCTTTCAAGAAGCGCTGTCTCCTTTACCCTGCTTAACGGCGCTCAGTTGACCTGAGAAGCCTGGGTTTCGTTGCAGAGATTCGAACTGCGGCCGACAGACAGCAGCAGATGTCAGCCCCGAGCGTTTAACTCGCCCGGCCATTATTCCGACTGGCTTATAACGACGTTGTGTTACTTTGTATTTCGCAGTATGAAGTTATTGTGCGTTGTGCCTAGATTATGTTCGTAGTCTTGTGTAGCGCCATATCTCACCAGGATGCTCCTAACATAGAAACTACTATGTCTAGCATGAGAGGCCCAGCGATCGAATTTCACTTTTTACTTAAAAACTGTGTGCGAAAGTGGGCAGATTTTGTCATTTGGCAAAGCGAGCATACTTTCACGGTATGTGAGCATTTTCACTATAGAGCACTGTTGAAGAAGTGGAATTGTCGTGTTCCCAATGAGAAAACCCTCTCTCTATGTATATATAGAATTTATTTGCAATAAGTGATAGATAGAAACCATATTTCATGCCAGGTGTCTCCACTCTGCCCGCCCCCCGCCTCGCCAGGCTTCTGGCCCTAAATGACCCTGCATTTACTCTCTCCGATTGGGCCCTGCCGGGTTGGTGTCGTCACCCTGTACCATACATACATTTATTACGGAGGCTTTTCCATTCGCGGGGAGTAAAATGCCAGCAGAGGTAAATCATCTCTCAATACATAAAACGACGCCTGGCATTTTGTTGCGTGAAAGTGGATGCAGACCGTTTGTAGAGAGTGACAGGGAAGTTGCCATCAAGATATCTGAAGAGATTAAAAGTGTTTATAGAGTAACTGGGATGAGGCCCGCCCCCGAGGCTGATGAGAGATGCTGTAGAAAAGCCCAGCAGCGAGGCAAGGGTTCTGTGACAGGCAAGGATGCTACGTTCGCCCGTCACCAAAGTCAGCAGGGCGCCAGATTTGAAGCAAAAACTCATTTTAAAATATTCGAATTTTTGCTCCGATTGCGTGGTTCGCCCGAAGCTGCCCCTCTTTGGAAGCTGTGGCCATGAAGATTAAAAGAGCGCGCTCTGAAAGGGTCCATCCCGTGATGATGTCACGCTGGACCTCAAAACCAGAGCTGACGTCATCAAACAACGCAACATTCTACAATCTCTGTTGTTGATGGATGCTGGTGATAGGGGCCTGGGCTCTCCGTCTGAGGCTTCTCGGCGCTGTATATGTATGACATACTGGGTTCTCGCGAAGGGGGGCTGCAGAGGGGCAAGCTTCATACTTAAGGACAAAAGTGGCCCTAGTGGCAAAGCTGGAACCTGTTTCCTCTGACAATTATTAGAGCCATCACAAAAAATGCCGATAATAATGCCACTTAGATAGATAGCACCGCCAAATAGACAGGGAGGCAGTCCGACTGACAGGCAGACTGAGTGGACGGACCAAATATTTACTTACACATCCAAGCTAGCAGGACACTTAATAAAGGCCAATATCTCCACTAGTAGGTTACCTTACTGTTCAGTATCTACAGCTAACAACACAAACCTACGACGTCACACCTTCCACAGGGGGCTGTCCACAGCTGATTGCATTGTTGTGGGATGGCTTTCCCAGCAGCTGCCTGACCGATAGGGCTTAATTTGTGCCGGTGGTTGCAGGTGCCGGGCACAGGAACTCGTTTGTAGGGACCGGGACTTATTTTCATTATCAGCCTTTGACCCGGGCAGAAAAAGGCATAAAATGAAGAAGTAAGAGACAAAGGAAGGAAAAAAGAAAAGACCGAAAACAGAGAGACAAAAGAAAGAATGGAAAGATAAGAGAACAGTGAAAATGGTGGACATGGGGGGTAAAGACGGGTCAGAAAGTGGTAATAAAGGAAGAAAGCAGGGGAGGAGGAGAGGAAAGCAGGACAGAAAAGAGTGGCAAATGGAGTGAAAAGGGGGAAGAGGAGGTTGGGAAAGGAGTAACAAGGGACGAACTAAGGATGAAGGAAAGGATAGCACAACAGTGCAACTATAGAAGAAAAGAGGAAGGAAGGATATGAACATGGCGGGGGGGGGTGTAAGACAACAGTGACAAAAAAAAACAAAAAGGATGAAACTGTGTAGCTAAGACCTTTTAATTTTACTAAAATTGTGTATGTAACATATTTACTTCTCGGGGTTTTCGGCCAGCCCTCTTCATGCATTGGCCCGGTGCTGTGTCATTCACACTGTCTTCCGCCCCCTGCAGCATACAGAAAGGGGCTGTAGTCAGCCGGATGCAGCCAGCCGGATGCAGCCATTGGATAACGTCACTATGCGTGACGCACTCTGCCCTTCACAAAGAGTACATCCGCACGATGTAGCCCCCTTCACTACCAAGAGCGCCATGCCCAATTGTGCTTAGGAGGTCAAAATATGTTTGCTTTTAGCCAAAATTATTTTTTTATATTTTTTGGAGCCGAGCAGCTCCTCAGAATCAAAGCTTTTCAAAACAGGAATGAGTAAGGTAGGTTGACCAGATTTTGAGGAGCAAAAACCGGGACAGGTCAGACATAAAAGAAGGACTAAATACTTTACACTCACTTTTATATCTGGCATGTCCTGATTTTGTGCGTAGCTTTGTGAATGTGTGTCTATAGGTGTGTGTGTATATATACACACATATATATATATACATGTAAACACACACATTTACAAGACTACTCATATAAAATTAGCTATGGCTTGACCTCCCACCCTGCAACCCCAACCCGTCCCACCCACCTCTCTCTCTGCTCCCCACTCGTCTCTCTGCTGGGAGCAGACAGGGGACTGTGTTGCCTTACAGTAACAGATAAGTTACTTTAATTATTGCATACTTTGTAGGCGTATGTTAACGGAGAGCATACCTTTAACTTATGCTTCCCTAGATAATCTGACCTTTGTCCCTAAAACCAGGACATTTATGCAATGATCTGAACTTTGTCCCAAAAACCGAGACATTTGTTTAAAATTAAGAGAAGCGTCATTGGGACAACAGGACAGTCTAAGAACCGGGACTGTCCGGGAAAACCGGGACTGTCTGGTCACCCTAGACCAGGGGTCTTCAAACTGGGCAGCGAGCCCCCTAGGGGGGCCTCAAGTGATCCCAAGGAGGGCACCAGGCTCTGGCTAAAAGTTTTAGTATGATAATAGGGTTTGTTTTAAGTTGAAAAATGAGCAGCAGTAACCCGCTCTGGAATGGGCCATCACTGACCTGTTTTGTCATCTTCATGGGAGCTGGGAGTGTGTGAAAAGTGAAGGGACTCCAAGTACTCTTCAAAACTCCCGCCCCCACTTCTAATAATCACACTGTGGGTACTTTTACACGTTAGTAAGGCCTGCCTGACCAGAATAGTATGTTTGGCATCATGTATTTGAATGCATTTTTAAAACAGTAACAGAACTTTGCTGCAATGTTTAAATAAGTGTAGACCTATTTAAACATTGTAAATTTAATAGAATAAGTGTGAAGAATTCAGACGGGGCCATGATTTGTTTCCCCCACTGGCAGGGCGCAGCATTAAAAAGTTTGAAGACCTTTGCCCTAGACTAAGTCAAAAAGCTGACAGCCAAAGCCAAACCTTTTGTCTTTGCCAATGCTTATTTAGCAAATGTATCAGCGACGCTTGCCTTGGAATGTACTCCGGCTGGAGGGAGAAGCGCTGATGAACTCCGGCCACAAACAAACCAGTAAATCCATTGTTGTTTTAAGAACGCTGTGGTCATCTCTTGCACTGTTGTCAGTGTTTATTTTCTGCATTATTGAAAAGCTGTGCTGATCGGGGAGCCTAGATGTGGACACTGTGGCCCAGACATAACCTCAGCCGTCTTACATTCCTCACTTTCACGGTGTTCCACAGAGTCAGAAAGGTGGAATGGAATGTGGGCGCACTGTGAGTCAGGGCAATAAATAAAATAGCCAATAGCATCCCTTTGTATAGTCGACACACATCCAGAAAATGTGGTTTGTATATCCCTGTTAGACGCCCCTGCTCCACAGACTCGATACACAAAGCCCACCAGCTCCAGCAGAAAGGTTAGGGCCACTGGTGAGCTGCACCCTCCAGAAGAGCTTCCGGGGTAACACGCGCCCCTGTGCCATCCAGGGTCGGCTGTAGTGCTGATGGAGCCTGGTGCAACAATCTTTTTTGGCCCCCCACCATATGACCTCCTCTCTCACCAACACCCAGCACAATGACCCCTCATCTCTCCATGGCTCCCATCTCACATACATTTCACTTGTTTAAAGCCCTTCTAAAGGCTGGCTTCACTAATTCGCTCAGTTATCTACATAAAATGCGATCTGTTTTTTGCAGCAGCATATTAACCCTTTGCGCTACTTACTGGCGAGTCAAAACTGCACAAGAGAAAACTCTGATCTCTTTCTCTAACAGGAACATTAGTTACAAAAGTTATCTTGAGATTTTTGTTGCTGCCTGGAAGCTGAGCACGGGGAACTTCGCAGCAGGTGTCTTAAATCCTAACTTACTGCCCTACACAGCGCCCCTCCTGAGGTCAGTGCTCCCCTCCAGGCCAGCGCCCGGTGCGGCCGCACCGCTCGCACTGCCCTAAAGCCAGCCCTGGTGCCATCTGCAGCCACACCCCTCGAGTGAAGATGAGGACACGGCGGGCAGAGCTTTTATGCCAAATTAATGCTTAACGAGGTTTGAAAGTTCGCCAAGAATGTAATCTATTTTACAGACTGGCTGCTGATAAGACGAGGACACTTTTTTATATTAAAGATTAGCCACAAATACCAGGCACTGTTGACCTTTTATGTCCTTCCTTGCATAGTGCATGATATAATATGCAAATACAGCTATTTTAAGACAGTAATGGCAAACCCCACAAGGTGGCAGTCCCAGGGTCACCATTGCTGTTCATAAACTGTTACACCTATGGAATGCCCCATTCCGCGCTCGAAAACTTCAGCTGCGTGTCAGCATGTGTGATCTTGGGACTCTGACAATTCTTTCCTAAACTCGAAATAGAACTGCTTAATTACACCGCTAATTACCCTATTGCACAACACTCCCGTGGGCAGAAAAGACTGTTTCAACAGCAAGTTCCCACAAAACACCCCGGAGGGTTAACGCACCTCCTCCCTTCACAGTGTTGCCCCCCAACTCCCATCAGAACCTTAGATCTGGCCGCTCAATGGCTCAGCGAGATAAGTGCTAGATGCGGGTGGCTATGGAAGCTGCTGATCACGAGTTTAAGTCCTGACAGGCCCACCTCAACCCTTCATCCTTCCAGGGCTCTGTCACGATTTACAACAAAACTGCATTGCTAAGCGCTATATAAAAAGTAATTTCGCAGTAAGCGTTACACGATCGACCAATCAAAACGAAGGAAGAAAGAAAAACTTTAGATTTCGGACACTCAGCTTTGGAATTCACTAGTCCCGTTCTCAGGGTTCTGCACAGCTTAGCACCAGTCAACGAGCCAGGAAGCATGTCTGCCTCTACAGTAACATTTGTTATTTATAGCGCTTAAAGCAGGAGGCGTGGTACCAAGCCCTGTATGGAAAGCGATTTGTTATTTGTGTTATTTCTGCAAAGGGGTTCCTTATGGAGTTTTCAATAAAGCACAGGAATCCAGAGTTAGTTTAAATTGCCACAGCAATGACACTGAGGGATTCTATGCAACTCCTGGACAACATTTCAGAAACTTTATTAAACCGCTGGTGAGTCACAAAGGTTTTCCAAGCCAAGCAGGACTTTTGATAAAAAAATAAGACTGGCGAATACTGAAGAGTTTCCACGCCCCTTAAACAATCAGCGCTTCAGGTAGACCTTTTTGGAGGTTTTTAAACCCAGGAAAAGTCCCCCAAAATCCAAATGTATGAGGCAGGATGTTACACACTTCCACATGCTGCATTGTGTTTAAAACATGACTTGCAAACTTGGAGCTATAATGGACTCGTAATTAACTGACTTCCGGTTTTATTTGCCTGTAGGTTGGAATTCTTGCACAAGAACTTTGGCTGCTCAGACTTCAATTCCGCTCTCATATCAGCAAACACAAGGTAAGGGGACTTCTCCTGCTAGCCCATCCAGCCACTGAATTCCTTGTTTTGCCACGAAAATCATGTGTTACCAAAATGTAATGCTTGGACTTGTTTAGACTTCAAAAGTAGTGAAATGGCTTACAAAATTCTAGACTTAAAATGATGGAATTGTCAATTCATAACTGAAAGCATTAAGCAGCATCGACCCCTGATCAGTTGTTATTGACCTGCATAATTGATTTCACTTCGGACATTGACATGCCTCAGAGAAGCATAAATCTCTCCCTGTGAAGCTCATCTTACGTTGAAAAGGGTAGACTGGGCAAGATTTATGAACACTCTGTGCAGGTGCAAAGTCACCAGAAATGACACAAACTGGCACCAAGTTTTGTTTTGGGATTTTGGAAAGTTACCCAAAGTAATGCAAAGTAGTGGTTGGTATCTGGGTTTTCCCGCTCTTGTAGCTTTCGATACAAACCCCTACCTACTAACTATGGTAGAAAGAACTTTATGCCAAAAAACTACAGCACTTTGAGGCATAGCCAAATAAGGAGGATCGTTATTTCCTCCAACTCTTCAAATTTTACACATGTGCCCCGCCTTACAGCACACATACAAAGTGGGAAAAGTTTTGAGGTATGACCAGGGCCACTGGAATTGTGCAGCAACAGAGCATCAAATTATGCAGCAGGAAATTATGCTAAATGCAGGAAAAGGCAAATTGAGCAACATAATGTCACGCATTTTTTTAATAGTATTACTAAATTATTTTGTAATGTTTTCACATGGTAATACTGTCTCAGCAAAGATTTCACCTCATTAGTTTCAGTTTAACAACCAAATACAGAAATAAGTGACTGAAAGTTGAGCAGTTATTCTTTGTGAAGGGCCTTCCACTGCACGCAAACACGTCACCACGTTTACAGAAACATTTAATTTGTGTGAGTTAGAAACAATTCCCTTTGTTAAAACCTGCAGATTATGCATTAGATGATGGATTATGTGGCAAAGGTGGTGAATCCATAATTGTACCAGAAGGACCTGCTTCCATTATAAAGTCTATCCCACCATTACATGGACACCTTTGCACTATGGTGTGCATGGCACTAGGCAGCCTGAAAGTGCATCAGGGTTGGGAAGAGAGCAGCAGCGTCATATTTTTGTATATAAACAGGGCCACCGAAATTATGCAATTGTGTGGCCATTGTGTTTTTCCTCATAATTTTAGGTTTTGCTACAGAATCCAACATCGGCTGCATAATCTGTAGATTTTAACCAAGAAATAGTTTGTAGCTCAAACGGTCCAATAATTACTAAAAATGTAGTGAAATGTTGACACACAATTGAAAGCCCACAGCAAAGGATGACGGTCACCCTTCTGTAGCTTATTGCTGTATTTGGGTATTAAACAGGGATTAGTGGGGTGCAACCAATACCCAGACAGTGTAAAAATGGCAAAATATTGAAGTAAAACTATCACAAAATGTGCTGCCTTAGGCAGCATAATTTGCCTTTTCTTGCCACATAATTTACTCACCCCTGCCACATAATTTGGCCCTCCCCTGCCCACAATTCCATTTGTTCTGAATATTAGGGACTGCTCTACTTTGTCCCATTCAACACTCTCCATTCCATGCCACACAGGGCAGTAACTTTAGCAACTGTGCAGCGTTATATTGGTAATTGGACTGTTGGCATCGCATATTACATCTGAGAGCAGACGGAGGGCGTGTTTTCTATGCAGAAGAATGGGATATATGGAAGATATGCAGTGTATGCACACATTAGGCACACGCACATCCTAACTTAGATTTAGCATATCTGGCATTGGAGGAAAGTAAGGGAATGCAATGGAAATGAGGGGACCACCCACACAACGGCAATGCACCATGGTCCTGGCATGCTTTTCCCACACTTATCTGCTCATCAGACTTAAGTGGTCAGAAAGTGTGGGAAAGTGTACCAACATGCCCAGTTCTCACAGCATGTGCACTGGAAGGGGAGGCATGTCAGTAAACATGTTTAGAGCGATGGAAAAATAACCCCGTAAAATGGAAGCAAAAGTCACCATTTTTAAATTCTGTGCACGCGCAGCATGTGCAGTGTAGTGGTATGCATGTACAAGAATTAGAAAATAGGTGTAAGCCAGCAAAGTATGTGAGAACCGTCATACCATGTACATTTCATGTATGCGCATTGCATCTTGCGTAATTAAGAAATGAGCCGGAAGATGATGTGCATGAGAACCTAAAAAGAAGTGAAGTCCTGAGTGGACATTTAATTCTGCTCCAAGATCTGAGCACTTTCTGGCTGCGTACTGCTGAAATACGAGTGACTTGTCTGAGAACACACCGAGGACCCATTTACAAGCTCCTTGCGCCACGGCTGCGTCATTTTTTTTTCACGCAGAGGTGGCGCTAGCAGCGCTCTACACTGTTCTACATTTCCAAACTGAAGTATTGGGCCAGATGCGTCAGTTTATAGAGCCTTATGTCAGCTTACACCTGCGCCAGGTATACTGTATGCAGGGTAGGCACTCCCAGGCAAAAACCCACGCAGAACTGACAGTGAAATTTACAACATTTCATTGCGTCATTCTGTGACTTCACTGCGTCAGAATTTTACCTCCTGCTTAGAGCAGGCGTAAAATTGAAGCAGGGTTTTTTCTAAAGGGAGCCTCCTCGCATTGCCGGAGTAGCGTCATTTTAACAACGCTACTTCAGCAATGCGTGAGTTTAGCGCCAACAGATGTGTCAGAATTTCTGACACATCTGTGAAAACGTGCACCATGGAGCTTTGTATTGTAAATACAGCACATCCATGGCGTCATTAGGAGATCATAGGGAAGAACAAGAAATCTGGCCCATGGATGCTGATGTGTCAGATTCTTGTAAATGAAGCCCTAAGTGTCCGCGTGGAGCCAGTGCCTCCTCTGAGATGTTCATGTACTGGCACATTACTAGTATTACAGCCCTGCTGTGAAGTGTATGTACTAACACACTTCTAGTATTACAGATCTGCTGAGAAGTGTATGTACTGGCACACTACAAATATTACAGTTCTGCTGAAATGTGCATGTACTGGCACGCTACTAGTATTACAGCTCTGCTGGGAAGTGTATGCACTAACACACTACTAGTATTACTGCTCTGCTGGGAAGAGTATGTTCTCTGCTGAGAGGTGCTGGTTCTGTCCACTTACTTCAAGCACAGCCATGCTGAGAAGTGTTGGCAATGATGCATCACGGCAGCCAGTCATCAGATGTGAGCTGGCCCCAGTGTCGTGGTGACACGGGGACGGGGGTGGGGAGGGTTCATCTGGGAAACCTTTCGGCCCTCTCCCACCTGACAACCCCTCCCCAGTCCCACCCTCTGTAGCGCGTTTCCATGGTGACCGAGGGATGCCGCGCCTGCCTCTGCCCACCGAGCTAGCAGTGTGTTTCCTGCTCGGTGGGATGGAACTGCCTCCAGCGGGGTTATCTGATGGAAACCATCACGGAAGAGGGCTGGCTGCGCTGCCCATCCCAGCCTGTGCCAAAGGCTGCGTTCAGCGGCCAGGGGAGGCAGCAGTACCGACCCCTCTGCCCGGTGCGCGTGCCCAGGGCCGGCCGCCCCTGCTCCAGCTGACCACTGGCCATGTAATAGGAAAAAGGGGCCACCCTGCCAGACAGACGGACTGCTACGAGCTTCTCTCCAGGTGGGCTCTATGCAGCCGGGCAGCACGGGTCCTCCCTGCCATGCTGAAAGGATGCCCATCCGGGCGCGCCCCCAGGTCCCTTGGCAGGCGCTCAGTCCCGGCAGCATCTGAGGCGGCCTCGTCCCTGAGCTGTGTGATCTTGCTTCCTTCTCCCGCCGGAGGCTCACAGAGGCCTGGCTGCTGTAGCGGGGGGGCCTGGCTTCTGGCAGCTCCACGGAGAGGAGGAAAGGTGAGTCCACGGGGTGTTCGTTGCAGAGGCCAGACAAGCTGCCAGGGGATTACAGCCACAATGGAGCAACTTGCAGAAAGTTTTTAACCACAGGTGTCAGTTCCTGGAGCGCCACTGCAGACGGGCGTTCAGTGCAGCACGTGGGCGCATTGTGTGGCGACACACCGCGGCGCTATTGCCTGCCAACGACTGACTGATAACTGACTATTTCCCAGCCCTTCCAGGCTCTGCAGGGCACCGGCCTGTCCAGTAATGGTCTGAATGGTCTGGTTTCTCCATAGGCCAGTCAAAGCCGGTCACAGGCTGGTATTTTGTTCCAGAGGGTCATGAAAACTTAGACAAATATCTGTAACACTGATATATTACTTTTGTTAGTCAAATACATAAAATCTTGACTTCCACGGAGACTTTCTTTGTTAAGATTAGAGGTTAGACTAAAGGAATCATTTTACGCCGGGGTGTCCAACAATTGTCCAGGAGAGCGTGAATCCGTGCTCGGTGTGCAGGCGGACCCGCGTGAACCTGTTCCACTTATATCTGTTGCACGCATACGTGTCACATATGGATTTCCTGAAGACATGGCATGGGTCTGGCCTTTCTCGGCCTACAGTGGACACCTGTGCTTTAACCTTGTAGCACTCAGTTCTCGAGGGCAGAGATGCTTTTTATTGAAAGGGCGTTTTTAGCAGTTTTTTTTCTCAGAAGCTAGTCTGCCACTGTGATGTGTTTGACAAGAAAGGTCAGCATGGTTGTAAGTGGCACACTGCTTGCACGACTGCCCAGCTGCCCCGTGCTGGACAAGTCACTAGTGACTGCACATGGGCAGGACTCGGTTCACATCTGTGTCTGGTGTGGGTGTCCAGGGTCGGACTGGCCCATAGGTCAGTCAGGCAGTGCCAGGGGTCTGGTCTTACAGGTCAGTGTGGGGGGTGGTTTATGTCTGCTGGTCCCGGTTTTATCTGTTGTGATGTCCCTGATATTGCCACAAACATTGGCTGCATTAAGCACACATGCATGCAGATGTCTTGCAGAACACCTATACAGCGCGTCACAGGTTAAAAACTGCCTCGATTTGCAAACGCGGGGCGCTTTTATAGCTTGCTATACGAAAAGGAAGCTTGTCGTGCCTAACTGTGTTAGGGGGCAAGTATGATGTGGACCGGCGCGCTATAAGCGCTATCTTTCATACAAGGCACGAGACTGCTCAGCTAAGGGGCGGAGCTGAATTTGAAAAAAATCTACTACGGGGGGGGTGCAGAGATCTATATCTATTCTGGTCACACATTTTACTCGTGGTGACATCGACAGAGGGTTAATGTGCCTGCTGCAAAGCACAGCATGTAGCAGGCAGGTTACAGATTTGTATTTTATGCAGATAAATTAGTGGTTACTGCCACCGATGGAGAAATCCTAATGGGATGCAAGTTACAAACCTTCCTAAATGCCCACTGAGTAATGAACTGGCATCAAGGAGCTACATACAAATGGCAAAATATACCTTAGGAGCCTTATTGTTTTTTCCCTCAATTTCTCCTTCTTCCAAGGTTGCAAAAAAGGGTTAGTTTGATCAATTAGTTCCGACTTATTATTAAGTGAAATACAAATGTTTATCTGACATTCTCACAGTGTACGTATTACATTTATACAAAGTTTAGAAAGCTCAAAACCTGACCCCAAAACATGGTTGTATCTGACATTCTTACAGTGCACGCATCTCTCTTTCACACAAAACTTAAAAAAACAATATTTGCCTTAAAGACCTAGTTTATCTCTTGAGTACCCGTGAATTGAGAAGCTGGTCTTTGCTTCCTGGCACCAAGGTATCAAAAGTCCACCTAGGAGTTTGGATTTAGGTATTTTTATGTTACTTCTTCATTGTAAATCCTCTGTTTTCCTAAAGAACTACTTCCGGTTGTACCCCAGCAGTATGTGTATGTGTTATTTCATTAGCTGACTAGTTCACGGGTGTCCTGTGCTCAGAATACCCGAGTGTGACTGATTAAAGTACATATGTTTATTGTTATATGTGTAATATTGTTATGGTACATGTGTTCAATTGTGTGAGGTGTATATATGTGTTGTGCTATATGTCATGTGTGATACGTGTAATGAAATACCTTGTTATGGTCGCAACAGCGCCGTAGAACCGGTAAATGGGTCTTTTTAGCTAATGGAAAGCTCAAGAATGTCATTGTAAGTTGTCCTGTTCCGGTCCCCTTCCTGCCTCCTTAAAGGGCTAGTTACTACGATGTAGTGCGCACGCTAACGTGGTGCAAAGCATTGCCTCAGTTTACTTACCATTCCAGCGCCTGGACACCTTGCTCGGTGATAAACAGCGCTCTGCAATTCCAAATAACATAACATACCATTCTAAATTCAGCCTCACAACCCTTAGTAAATAGCCCCCTTCATTTGTAAGCCAGGAGAGGGCTGGCACTGAGCGATTCACACAGTTTAGAAAGGATGGCACTGCCCAGGACAGGGGCAGTAGAGTAGGGGCAGCCAGGGTCAACAAGGAGGTCCTTAGAGGGCTCCCAGGCACCAAAGCATGCCAGCACAGCGCTGGACATTGGGGTGCACAGCCAAAAGCTGCACATGGGGTTTGCGCACACCGCCTGCCTAGCATTTCGAGGATTGGGTCCAGTTGTGGGTGGAAGTAGGAGCAAGACCTCCCTCCACGTCTAGGACACACCCCAAACAGGGCAGAGATGGGTCACCCAAACTTTAAGTACCTTAAGGCCTCGAGTTCTTTAGAGGAGGCTGTTAATGAGCTAAAAATGTGGACTTTGTTGTAGCCCTAAAGTTAGCAGAAATACCAACAAATCCAGAGTTATTTTATTAAAAAGCTCTTGTCATTGACAACTGAACACACACTGCACAAAGAGCTTTGAAACAAAGTCAGATAGACCCGGAAGCAGTATCAGACCGGATGTATCAGTGTGACCCCACCCTTCAAAACACGAGAGATTTGCTGCCCCAGATAGAAGGAAGCACAGAACTTCCACTAGGAGGAGTCCGCCTGCAGGGTAGGTGACCTCACAAGCCTGGAAGAGGAAAACAAGACCTACTTCCTGTCGGAAAATCCCCAGCACTGCCACAACAGAGGACCTGCCCGCTTGTGACATCCTCACCGACACAAAAACACCCACGTAAAGTGGTTGCAACACTTATGAACCTAGAATGCGTTGACAACGCCTGTAATCCCACAGGTCGTGCCAACAACACATGATTGCTTTGTACTGCTAGTTACTGAAGCCGCTCTCCTGAACCTGGGCACCACTGCATAGACCAGTGGACCTGTGTCTGTGGGCAGACAACTCACCCTCCAGAACCCTTGTTCTTTATAGGCTAAAGAAGTCAACAACCATTGGGTGCCATTTAAGACATCAATTTGGAGTAGGCTTGGGTGTCATCTGCTATGTCTGACTTCCCCTTTGGTACCCCTGGTGCTGCCCTCGCTCCCTCTGGTCTCAAGGTTAGTGAAGGCAAGTAAGAGACAGAAAACAAGCAGAGCTGTAGGACGTCTAATCATTCTCTGCACTTATAGACCTTTCCCCTCCCCCCGCTCTTCAGCCACAAGAAAGGGGTTCATGGTGGAACAGGGGTCAACCATATAATGTGATTGTAGCAGGTGAAAGGGTTCATGATGTCACTTCCGCTACTGCTTGCACTTTGTGAACTGATGTCCATTGTGTTTATAGCTCCTACTTCCGAGGTAGAACAGCGACTGGGTGGGAGGTCCAGCAAATGGCATTAAGTAAGAATGGGAGGTTGATGTATGGGTTCATTGGTACAGCGGAGCTGCCTCGTGCCTTGTTCAAGGCCCTCAGTGTGCACAGGGCTAGTGTAAGTCACTCCAGTGATACGAATAGGTGGACTCCGCCAGTACGCGAGGGGGTCACTGGCTGTCACTGGGGGCTTGTGGCCTTCCAGGTATCTTTCCATACAGTGACGCTGAGGTTACGGGTTCTACTGTGACGTGTTGTGGTTGCGTTGACGATCTGTAGTACTAACCAGTGCTTACCTTTATCCCTCCAGGTCTACTACCTAGCTCGATCCCTACGCTGACAGCTGCTGTCGAACCACTTAACGACTAGGAAATGAAGTGCCATTTCAAGAGACTCTTCAACCTAGGCAACCACAAGGACAGAAGTTATGACCTGAACGATCTGAACAACAACTTCATGCCCAAGTACCCTTTCCATGACGAGAGGTATGGTGATGTTCCTTCTCTGTCTCCTCCAGGTGGGGGGTTTGTGAGCAGCCTTCCTGCCTAGCGAAAGACAGAAGGCATAAAGGCATAGAACAAGAGGGCCAGTCATTAGGGCAGGTCAAGAGTTTATGGTACGGTGAGTTCATGCATCCACTTATTAGTAATAGGCAAAGATGCCAAACAATTAGGTCTGAGTGTGGAAGGTTTCCTGTAATCCAGAAGCCATGCACCACAGTGAGCAGAGAATGCTTTCCTGATCCACCCTCATACCCACCAACATCCTTGCCAGTATAGTAGCCTTTTGGATATAAACTCAGTAACCACCTCCTTATGGTGCTCCTAGACTTCTTGTAACATGTACGCTCACCTACCCAGCTGGGGCTGTTCGACGCATAGGTGCCACGCAAGCCTACCTACCACTAAGGGAAGATCTCCACAGGGGAGGGGTTGGGTTTGATAACATCCTCCCCATTCTGCAAACGCCTTAATGGCTTCCCATTGAAGTTAAGGTTGATCCACGAGATGAACGTATCCTTCGCAAAGTCTGAACCACAGGCCCTCCTCTCTACTCAACCAAAAATATTAACATTTGAGGAGGCCAGCAGTCTCATCAGAAAGTGAAAATCTTATTTGTAACTCCGGCATATGGAAAAGAGTACACCGCTGCCCCATCCTGGTCAGGGTGTGCGTCCGGAGTCTGGACTCTCCACCTCCTGCTCACCACACTTCTAATTCTCTGATAACTTTTAAGATGATCTTAAACGTTCTTGCCAAAGATGCCTCAAGCCTGGGATTCCCCCATGATCACTCTCAACCTCCTGTTGACTCTGCCTTCTTCTGAGCCATCTCTTTCCTCACCCTCCTGTTGACTCTGCCTTGTTCTTTCCCATCTTGTCCTCATCAATACCCAAAGACTGAGCTCGCTGCTCCTTGATTACACCTTCACTTCCAGCCATCTCTCTTTTTTCCTCTGCTTTTTGTCTGCTACAGACAGGTGTTTCTGTCTAAGTCATCCCTCCTGGTCCTCATATAGCTGACTGACCTACTTCCTAATTTCAATTACCCTCCCTTAACACACACACGACCTGTCCGCTTTTCTATCTAGTTCTTAAGCTGTAATGCTCTCCGCATCCACCGTCAGATAGCTCCCACAGCTCTGTTGTAACTTAATTATCTATATTTATCTTTATTTACATTCACCCTCAGAAGGAACTCTGCTGCGAACTGTTGTTTCATGGAAAATGGACCATCTGAGGAAGGTCCATTAAATGCTGAGGTTCCTTAGAGCGCCCCCTGAATAGAATCATGTCCCTTGGCACAGCAGGGGGAGTAGGGAAGGGTCATCGGCTGGGGGTCACCAGGAGTAGCATCTCCTACCCTTGGCTTGCCCTTTACTACCCCTGATTCTGTCCCCGGACCTTCTGGAGTCAGAGGGCATGAAAACAGCAGCATGAACACAACATAAACTGGGCTCCGCTGCCTTCCTACCTCAGTACAATCTACTCCTTGTGCCCCCCAAACCCATAGTCCTTCCGCAGCAAGCAGGAGGCTGCTGAAGGGCTCAGGGGTCAATCCTATGATTTCATTGGAGGTCAAAGGTTGAGTGACATCATTTCCGCCAACTGCAGACGCTTCAGTCAGCGATACCTTCGCTGAAGTTTGCAGCCGCCTTGGCTCGGTTTGCACAGACACGCTCGACTACAGAGGGTTCGAAACAATGTTTAATGAGCTATCAAGTCAACCCCAGGGTATGATTTTTACAGATAAGCCTCTTCAATGCACGACAAGCCGACAAAAAAAGTAAAACAACCTGAGCGTGTGTGGAAATTACTTGGGCAGAGAGCCAATTGGCCCACTGCCAATGGCTGGGGCTCTCAGCCTCTCCCCGCTGAGGAGAGCATTGTTCTGGCCCGGCCGCCGTGAAACAAGGCAACCTTGGTGCAGCTCGAGGCGACTTGGACACCAGTTTACTCCCGGCGCACCCTGGGGCGTGCGTCACAACCAGAGCTCCCCAGGGTCATTTAAAAATACAAGGCATCCCTCTTCCATGTGTACCTCTCTATTATCAGGAAATCATTGGCCATCTTCCGAGAAAATAAAAAAAACTACCAGGCACACAACTCACTATAAACAGTCATTAACTGTGGCCTGGGGATGTGTTAGCGTCACATACAGGCGCTAGAAACCAGCCACACCCCTCCTAGCAGCTGAAGACACCCCAATGTGCGATACTCTGGGGTACCTATAGAAGGTAGAGACGCCTTCAGGCTTGCTTTTGCCTGAAAACCCCCTCCAACAAAATATAGGGCCTGATGTATGAAGCTATTTTGAGGTTGCAAAGCCTGTGTTTGAAAAATCACTCTGTTTATGGCCCCCAGCTGGCTTTTTTTTGGTATGTACTAAACACATTTTATGGTTCCGTGACAGGTGACTGGATCACAAATGAGTTTAGAAATCAATCACAATTTGGAAGAGACATGTTTGGAGTGTCCTTTTAAAATTGCCATTTAGTAAGCAATGCTTCAGTGGTTGGAGACTTTGGTTCCGGTTACAAACCATTGAAAAGTTACCCCCTCCTTGAAGCAGGTGGCAACCCACTGGATGGTTGAAAAAGTTTATTTGGGAGTAGGCAACGGTTCAGGAATCTGGAGACAAGTGATGCTTGACCTGAATATCATTACACTCGTGTCAATCAGCAGCTAAGACTGGCATACTGCCATAATTCTGGACAATTAACAGTCTTCCTACCAACCACTGATTGCAAAAAAACACACTTGGAAAAGCCAGTGAGTTATCATGTATAGTGTAACTGGTATAAGGTTAGAAAACTGGGTAATAAAAGAAAGATGGTTCTAAAAAAGAAGCCATCTTGGGTCCTCGACCCCTGGAAGCCATCTGCGTGTGTGCTGGTGGTTGTGGAGCACCTAAGTAGGTGTGGTTAACCACAAAAAGAAATAACACAATAAAAGAATGAGTAAATATTCTTAGTGCGTCAAGAAGTAATTTAAAAGTAGGTGACATTGAGCAATTTGTAGGATCTTGAATCTAATCAGGAGGAGTGTGCTTAGTAGACAACAGAGGGCATCTATACAAAGAGAAGTATTTAAGGATGCGCAACGCCCGTGACCATCCAATGACATATAGTCATTTACCGAACGAATCCAAAGGAGATCCTCTTTCGTTATTCTGTAGACACTGGGTTGTCCTGATGTTGGAGCTTCCAATGACAAACCGAGCCCCCGTGTATCGCTTTCATGGTGTTACTGTTATCTTGCGTGGATTTTCATCACTTGCACCCGAGTTGTCATTGAGCGTATTGTACCTAGATGAAAACATTGAGTGAGATTTCGCTTGAGTGGTCGGTGTATAAAGTCATTAGATCAACAATGTTTGCGAAGGCAACAAATATAGTGTTGTGAGTTATGCTATGCCATAGGCAATGATTGAATGTTTGACACTTGGCACGTGGTCTCCAGCCAGGGTGTCACTCTGAGACCTACATTTAGCATTAATGGGCAGGAAACAGATTCTAACTCACGTGTTTACTGTCAGAAAGGGCGCAGGAAATATCTGGGAACCGGGGGAGAAGGAAAAAGCCCCGAGGTGACCCCTGTGAGTCCTCTTGAAGAGGCTTCCTGCAGGAAGCACATCTCCAAGTGTTCCCACCTCCGCCTGTTCCTTTTTATTACCAAGTACTTCCCCGCTACGCTAATTCGCAGCTGGAGATGGTTATTTCGGGGGAATCTGAGATGTTGTTGATGCCAGGAGCCCATTATGTCTTTCCTCTCCTACTCTCCTGTGTGAAAGGGGTGAGGTCAACAGCACAAAGTTAATCGGTTTCCAGAGCTTCTCTTCTCTGTAAACATCTTTGGCCTGAAGACCTAGACTGGTCAGACCCTCACAAGGAGCTCTGCTCCAAGCTGTTGGTCCATGGACCATATGGCAACTGTGCAACAGGGCAGACCCTGTGTTAGGGACGCCTGCCTGCCAGGGCGCTGCTGTAAGTGTAACATGTAGTAGACTAACTGCATTCAATAAGACCAGCTCGGTTAGTGGTGGTGTAATAGTCCTTTCCAAATTCTTGGCTGGATAACATAGATTTATTTCAGCCTGACGTTTGATGAATCGACCGCTTGAACGTAAGTCTTCTTCAGAATAGTCAGTACCAGGTTCTTCGTATGATCCAAGGCTAGAGGGGTTAATTATTTGGCTTCCTGACTTCAGGCACAAGGGCGTCTGGGTGTGTGCACTGAATATCGACACCAGGATATTGATGAAACACAATATCGAGGACAAAATATGGGCAATAAAGTACTAACAGTTAAATAAGTCTAGATTTTCTATACCTAATTCCATATTTATCTACCTTGATGATATATATATATACATACGTATATATATATATTTTCAAGGTATGTAGATTTGGAGTGAAGAATAGCAAATCTATAGTTCCCTCTTTGCTCTTACATTTTACCTTTCGATATTTTGTCCCTTGATACTCTTGTAACCACGATATTCGGGGGAGGGGGTTCGATATTATGTCGTACAACTGAGCTTGTGAGAATCTAATTCCAGCCCAGAGTTTATGGGTTCTTGCTTTTTGCCCAAAAGGCTTGTAACAATGAGGTTTTTGATGCAGGAAGTAAAGGAGCTGTTTGCAAACCAGAGTCTTGATAACACCAACTCAACCTAGGCACTAAATGTTTGAATGAAGGATAAGTATGAGAAAACATGGCTTCTTCACTCTGGTGACTTGAGGAACCTTGGCTGGATCACACCTGAACAGCACATCCAGATTCCTCAGTTGGAGAGTGGGAGCAGAATCTTGACACAGCACCATTGGTCAAATAGAAATCTAGAGGCTGAGGATGAGCCCACAGCAAATATAATATTTTTGCCAGATGCCCGTCCAGATAAGTGGTCAACATCCATTCACTATGTTTATCCTAACTAGGCTGCTAATTCCAATTTGGGCACCAACTCCCTTCTGCATAGGGATTATGAGTTGTGAACATATTGCACACTCTGCGGAGTTTTGCACTTGAGATTTTCGCCCAAAAAGCACCTGCCACAAATTCAGGTAAATAATACATATAGAGGGGCTGAGCACTTGGAAATGAGGGAAAGGGTGTTGAATCAGCACATCATCCCTCAATTTGAGGGCTGAAACATGGAGTTGTGTGGTAATTTTGCACCTGCTAATCACTACACCCCTCTATACTGCAAAGTGCAGGTGCACGATTATTGCACTGAATTTGCACCTAAGTTAGAATAACCCCATAAGGATATATGTCTGGAAGCTGGCCATGATGAAAGTGTTGTGTAATGTCACCGCTCCTTGTTAGCAATCTCACCAAACGCTCGCTTTTTTGTCTTTTATGTCTTTTTAGTAAGCTTTTGTGTAATTGTTTGACAGTTATTACTACTGATGAGAAATGACAACGTGTGTGGAATTATCATTTTCCTGGCCTAGTTTTGTGAAGTTAACAATCTACACAAATTTACAGTTGGTCCCCTTCTTAAACAAACTTCTCCCCTGTGTGAAACTTTGCACAAAGTAGCTTGGGGTTTTTGAAGTTTTTGAATGATATTTTTCTTCCAAAGCTGTTTTGTGGAGAATTCTTTAAAATAAAACCTTCATGAAGTTTGCACACCATACAGTCAAAGTATGATGGACAATTGGAGTATGGTGGATACCTGCTAGCCTTAGCTTGTCCTTTGGTATCCCTGCCATTGCCCTTGCTGTCCCTGATCTCAGAGGTCATGAAAGCATTAGTAGGAACATAAAGTAATCAGGATCCTAGGAAACATATATATTTCTGTAGTTTGCACTCATTATCCTCCAAATGATGCCCCTGAAGAATAAAGCAGACTAATGAGCGGCTAGGGATGGGACTAGGGGTCAACCCTCTGATGCAACAGGGGTGAAAGGGTGCATTGGTGTCACTTGTGCTATCCCTGGTATTTTGGTGTCTTGACATCTAATGCAGAGAGTCCCAGACCAGAAGCCCCTGTTAAGTGGGGGCAGACTCCCATGAAGGTTTTTACATTGAGGAGACTAGCACTGTGCAGCAGGTTCAGTGGCGCTGAGGCCCAGAGCCCTGGGAGGGGGGCATTGAAACCTGGTAATTAAGGTTTTTAATACCCCAACAGCAGTCAAAGTGGCTATTTCCTTGCTTGCACCAGGGCCTATGACATTCTTGCTACATCCATCGTGTAAGTCACATGAAGCAGCACAGATGGTGTAGGGACATGTAAACTGAACGTGTGCTTTCCTCCCACAGTCCAGCACCACAGAAGGAAGCCCAGCTGAATGGCGAGAGGAAGAATACGGACGCCATGACACACGTGGTGGCACAAACAGAGGTAGGTGACTGCAGCCAGGAAGCGACTTCCATTCTTCACACTGTCATCCTTGGGCTGAGATCTCATGGCATCTGAAGGACGCCTCAGTACAGGCTAAATTCTTCTTCTGCTCTTCCCGGCTCACCTGCCATCCCTTCTGGTGGCTCGCCTCACGTCTTTCACCTGTCATGACTCTCTGACTTCATCTTCACATAAATAATGACCTAATATGTGACCTATGGGTGTCAACTGGAGGTAGCCAGTGGTAGTAGCTGCCACCTCTGGCTTGGCCTTTGATTCTCCTTGGCAGCAGCCACCAAAAGTTAATTGGGTGTCAGTTTACTTTCTGCCTCTCCACTCTATTCTCTTCTTCCAACCCTCAGAAGCATGTAGGAGGGTTTTAAAAGGCTAAGCAGTCATCCTGTGGTGTCATCTGGAGTCTGCTGAGATAGGCTGAAACAATGGCACTGCCCGGCCTTTGAAATCAGCAAACTCGGTGTTTGCTGTCTGAGGGCAGTGATGACATGACCTCTCACCAGCCTGTGCACGGAGGGCGCTCGGGGTGGGGGTCCATTGCCGCTCCCCCCACTAACACTGTCTCTCTTTGTTCCCTCCTGGCTCCAGAAGACGACAAACCACATCGTCCCAGTGGTGAAAGCTACCCAGTGCCCGAGGTATCTCAAGCTGAACAACTTCCAGAATGGCACCACCTTTCAGGACACGCTGCACCAGACGGCCAAGGAAGTAAGTGTGTGTGCTGGAACCTGGCCCTGTACCGCCCCTTAGAGGCCAGGCAGCCAACCTCCCTGCAACACAGTGGTCCTGCCTGGAATTTCAGTGCCTACTAGGCAGGATGCCAGAGGACAGTTAGCAAAAAGCCCATTTTACCTGATATTCCATTTATCTACGAGTAGGTGAGGACTGTACTATCTTAGACTAGGTTGCCTGAGCCTGTGAGTTTAAGTAATCCAAGCCAATTTAATTTTATATAGTTTATCTGATGAGTTTATTTAAGACTACCTTATCTGAAACTATTTTTTCTCATCCTGTCTAATTTATCTGAGTCTCTACTTATTGAAAGTATTTGATCACAGTCCATTATCTGGCCCTAATTATCTGGGTCTACTCTATCCAAGATTAATTCATCTGCCCTAGGTGATTTAAGACCATTACATCTGAACCCTGCTAATATATATGTAAACATAGTTTATCTCAGTGTACTTTGCCTGAGTCTAGCCTATCTAAGACTACCTTACCTGCGACAAGTTAAGCTGAGTCTAGTTTATGTAATACATGTACATCTAAGACTACCTTATTTCAGACCAGTTTATCTCAATCTAGTTTATTTCAGACTACTTAACGTAAACTAGTTTGCCCAAACCTAGTTTAGCCGACCCTAGTTTATCAGAGTCTCGTTTAAGCATGATAGTTTACCCAAATTGTATAATGTGACACAATCTAATGTGTGACTAGTTTTATCCAAAACTAGCCTAACTAGGCCTAATTTATCTGAGTCTAGAATATCTGAGGCTACTTTACGAGTCTACCTAACGTTTATGACCCTAGTTTTCAAGGTGTGGTCGTTAGATGACCTAACGAGTAATGTTTACACTGAATGGAGAAAAAAAACAAGAAACGTCTATAGTAGCACAAGTAAACTTGGTGCTAAAACTATCTGTTCTTGTTGCACTTATTTCCCCTGCAAATGTAGAGGTTGGGTGCATAAAACTGATAAACTCCCGGCACACATAGCAGTATTTCTGCTAGGGAGATTTTGCCCCTATTACCTATACCACACTCTAAATTGCTTGAGCGAAGACATTCCACATTCGAGGGCCTTCCTACTAAATGGCTGCCCTGCCTCACTGGCTTGGTGCCCTAATGGCAAAGGAAGGTCATTGGGTCCTTTGGAGTGGATTTAAAACCCTTCACTATTGGAGACTTTTTCAGTTCTACAGCCAGTCTGAAGGGCTGTCTCTAGCAAAGATGATTGCCTGATGAGACGGTACTTCAGAGTTGCTAGAACTACCAGAGCAATATCACTTTCAACATTCAGGGACATTGTCCAGTTCGCAGACAACTACTGTAACGTCATCTACTAAGGGTTATTTCATCAGCTGGCAATTTATGGAATAAAATCCACTGGGGGTTATGTAATTAGACAAATAAGGCAAGGACATTCACAAGGGCTACTCTGCAACTAGGTAACAAATGCAATTCTGTGGACAAGTAGCTAATAAAACAACTTCATTTGGTTGCTAGAGAACTAATGCTACAACATTCACCTGTGGTTATTTTGTTGACAGTTTACCCAACAATAACCACAGTGTGTGATTCTGTCAACAGATACTGTGTGTTTTTTTATTGCGTGAATACCTATATATTTTAATAGCTTCAGCCTGAGCGGCTGCCCTGACTAAGGCCACACATAACCAACTTTGTGGCGGTCGAAACAGGCAATCAGACAAGGAGAATGCATCCTTATTAAGCATGTAATTAAACGAACACTTTGATCTTTGATTGTCAGTGTGATAATTAGCAAACCTAACTAAGAAATAATTCAACACTATGGCTTTTATCCCTTATCAGCTCTAATGCTAAAGGGTGGCTGATTTAAAAAGCTGATTGAGTCCTCAAAATATTGCATGCGTGCAACAATCCACGGACTTGCTTTTGATGCTTTACTAATGTGTTGATATCATTTAAATACCTTTTATATTTGAATGTCATTTCGTGTTGATTAATGCATCATGTGCTGAGTACAGTAGAGGAACCTGCACTGAAGGCACTATGCATAGATAGTATGTAGTGACAGTATGGTCTGGCATCTTGATGTTTTTTTGTCTCGCTTTCTGTAGAATATCAGTTGCCGGACCAAGATTTGCCAGGGATCCATCATGAACCCCAAGTGCTTAGTGAGGGGCCCGCGGGACGGGCCACTCCCACCAGAGGAGGTCCTTCCGCTGGCGATAGAATTCATCAACCAGTACAACAATTCACTCAAAGAGTAAGTTCTTTTTTTATTTATTTATTTAATTATGTGGTCAGTTATTTGTGTGTTTCTTTGTTTATTGTTTTTATTTGTTTGATGTAGTGCTGAGGGCGACCTGGCGGCCTCTTTACATTGATTGAAAATGAAAATACAGTATCACGCTAAATAGACGTAGCGGGAATTGAATGGAATGTCTACAATCTCCACTCATGAATAAAAGTGATGGATAGAATACCAGTAGGCATTTCGTTCCATTTTATTTGTAATCACGATGCATTTATATAGAGGTACCTAAACTATGCAGATAATTATTGGCGCCTATTTCTAAAAGAATTTCATATTTACTTTTTTATTGCCCTCAGTGTGATCAAATGTGCTACAGAGACAACACTTGTCGTTCAGACAAAAAAAACACAACACGAGAAACCAACTTATTAAAATAATAATAAGAACATGGCAAAATAATTTCAGTGTTCGGAGCTCAAGACTAGGGAATGGAACTCTAAAATGTAAAGAAAAATGCAGAAGGTGCAACAACAAAATATATAAATTGGACAAACAGGGGTTGTTAAATTTAAAAATACTTTAAAAAGTAGGATGACTACTAAAATCAATGAAACCAGGAAGAAGTTTTTCTTTCATTTCTATGAGAAGTACAGCAAAGCTCAATCACAAAGGCACAGAGGTACTGTGAAAAGCAGATAAGTTAGGAAAATAACATCAAAGAGCAGAAAACAGGATTAAAAACTAGGCAGCCTTGGTATTTATTAGCACTGGCGGCTCCGTAAAAAAACACGTTGGGCCAGTGGAGGTGTTGAGAAGGAGACAGAAAACACAACAGTTCATAAAAATGCAGCACATAATGGAAACATAAAAGGTTGTGTTGTGTTGTCCAAATAGAATCAGTCACAAACACATTGATCAGCGCTGTACACAAACCTAATTCGGTGTAACTTGTCAGTTCCTTTTTTCTAGGAAGGCTTTCCTCACTTTGCAGTTTGTCAGACACAAATAAATGCCCACTGTGTATTTTGTCGGACTGCATGGCTTGTGCCAGACGAAGTGGAGAGGTCTTATATAACTGTCCTCAGGGCAGATGCAAACTCACAGCTGTCCATACGGAGCAGATGCAGTAAGAGTGTCCCAGGAGTGCACAAAACAGGTGCGCATGTCCTTTGTGACTCCAGGGCACTGTACCTAATTTGGCCCCCCGTGCCCAAATTGTTTTCCCCAGAAGCTGCAGGTGATGGTGCAGAATGTTGGAGTTGCCAAATACCAAGACTTTACAGTCTTGATTCCACCTCATGCCTCTTTTATCCACCACCAAACAGTCCCTGCACTTTAACTCACTCTTGCGGGTTCTTTTTTCACCTCTCACATCCAGATGAGATGCTGTCTGGCAGCGAATTTGTCATCTGTCAAATAGGAAGAAACTGGGCTCTGATTCCAACTACCACAAGACCAAACTGTATGATGTTGGGAGAAAGATATTAATTCTTCGTGCCTCCGTTCATTCATCCACCTAAACAAAGTACCCACCCCCCCCCCCCAAGTATTAGGCTCTTTATAAAACTCGTTATTTATATATATGGCTCCCACACAATAATGTGTTGACATCACAAATTCATCTATATGATGCATTGCCAAGATGGAGTATGATATGATCAATGCTTCTATATGAATTTGGCGATATGTCTGGTACGGTACAAAAAATAAAATAATACACAACAGGAAAACATATGAAAATTGATTCCTATTTTTTTTAGAACATCTTTCCCCAATTAGATGAGGTAACTAAGGTGACATGGGCAGTTGTGATTGGACACAGAATGTTTAGTGGTAGCATTCGCTCAGTGTAACAAAACTCTGCTTTATCTTTTGCAGGCCCAGGATAGAAGAACACTTGGCCCGCTTAGAGACCATCACCAAAGAAATAGAGACAACCGGAACCTACCAGCTTACCGAAGCAGAGCTTATTTACGCCACCAAGCAAGCCTGGAGGAACGCACCTCGGTGCATTGGGAGGATACAATGGTCCAACCTTCAGGTGACAGCCTTACCTGTTCTTACTGTTCAAGAAGACCTACCAGCACAGATCTTTAACCCTTTCACCTCCACAGCACCCATACAATGAGTTTTTCCTTGGGATGAGATCTTGCTGCACTGAAACTGACAATATTTCCAGTCTGTGTAGGAAGTGACACATATTTACTGCCCATACATGCACAGTACAACCATATTTCTGCACACGGTGCTGAATACTGTGTACAGATGAGCAGCGTGGTTGGTCTGCAGCATCATGCGTTGCTGCTGGCTCACATTCACAGATGGTTAATTCATGGTCTTCCTTGTGGGGTGCAGTAACTTTATTAACACTGGTGTGTCATTAGCTTGCCCAGGGATGAATGTATTACGAAAGACAGAAATTAATATTAATCTGAAGGTTTCTTTACAAATCTTCCATTCCCTTGGGTTTGTGTGTCATTGCTCAAATAACTATAAAATAAAAAGTGTACACCATTGAAATGTACCTTCCTGAATATGTGTAAAGAAACAAAGCAAGATCCCTTAATCAAGTTGCCACAAGAAATTTTTTAAAGTTAATTGGATCTATCAAAAGGAAGATATTAGGTGAATCAGTGTTCCTTCAACTTGAAACTCTCTTATCATCTGAGGATGATAATAGAGATTTCAATATTCGCACATTCTAAGACTGATCCATGCTGTGCTGGATATTCTTAGCAGAAGATTATCTGCTAAGAATAGAAAGTATACGTAAGCAATGGCTCAGGACCTATTCAAAAGTTTTGCCCTCTCTACGCAACAGTCTTGAGCCAGCAGGGCAACCGGTCAGCTGAACCCCAAGAGAAACAACTACAGTATGACTCTGAAAGAACTTGAATTCAGACCCTGCCCAGTCTGTGCTGCACAGAATTTGAAAACAATGCTGTCCAAAGAAGCTTTCACAGCAATTCTCCATCACTACAAAACAAACCCTTCCCTCTCTCCTCAGCAGACAGATCACTCCCACATTTCAGGACTAGTAGGTGAAACTTTACATCCCAGAAAAGGAACATAAGCCAGAATTATTGGACACCCCCTGGAAATGCACTTTCCAAATGTATTGTCTTAGTGTACTGCAAAGCGACCACAAAGTGACACATTGACAGTCTATAAAACACTGCTTATCAATAAATAAATGGGCTTATGACCGCCTCAGGCAGTTTTTGTCTTTTGCATGACCTTGTTTTTGTAATACGGTACACTTGTGGACTTTTAGTATCATACATAGTTGCCCGACAAACATTTCCTACAAATTTAATTTTAATTCAAAATTTATATATCTTCCATGTCCCCCGGCAGAAGGGGGCTCTAAAACAGTAGACGGCGTAGAAGAAATGCACAGAAAATTCAGAAATGTATTTTACCATATGGTAGGCCAGTTACTATTTTTCTTTGCAGGTAGTGTACCATCACTCACCCATCGCCACTATGCAGCTTGGAGTTGTATGTTAGCTCTTATGTCATACAGTTTATATTAAAAAAATCTCTGGTTTGTTTCTACTTTTCTAGGTGTTCGATGCTCGGAAGGCCACCACCCCAAAAGAGATGTTCGAATACATCTGCCGCCATCTCAAATATGCCTCCAACAATGGAAACATAAGGTACGTCAACAGGACGTTCATAAAGAGACAACATGGCAGCCATCTTTGTTTGTCCTAGAAGAAATGTTGTGAGAAAGCGGAAGTATGATTTGTTTAGTTATTTCATTTTATTTTCAAATCACTTTTGCCCGGGCTTCTGCACCATTTAGAAAAGAGCTGGTGCTATTAGTAGTGTGCACGTTCTGCACTAACAATCTCCGTGAGGTAGCCTTGTGATGCGCAAATGGTGTAAATAGACACAACAAATCTTCAGGTGATACAAGAAAGAACTGAAGCATGAGTGGTACACAGTTCAGTGGATCCAAAGAGGTGATCTGGGTGAATAAAGGGGGAACAAATTGAGAAGCGATATAGATTGGGAGTGGAGTGACCACACAAGAGGTATAATTGAGGTGAGATGAAGCGTTCCAGTAGGTGTTTGCCACAATCCGTTAGTGACCACAGAGGGGATTTAAGCTCACGGGGGTCGAAGAGCAAGTGATTTAGTACTTTCCAGCCAGGCAGGCACCTTTTTTTTGTAATTCATGGTGATATATTTTGAAATGCATTTTGTTCATTATTGACATTGGTCCATTACACATGGCTACCATTCAGTGGCAAAGTAAATGAGCATTCCTTTCACGAACAGGGATTCCCCTTTACTCTTTGATGCTCAGTGCACAGTTTGCCCTCTCAAAAGTAATTTGAGCCACATTGGCTCCTTGCACGTCCATGGTGGCACGCTCCTTTCTATTAGCGGCCTAGACAGTCACCTACTATTGTATTAACTTAGAACCATCACACTACCGATTAACAAACTCCTCTAAGCATATATTGAGTCAAGAATATCGATGGGGCAGAATATCAAGGACAGATTATCGAAAATAAAATGTAGACAGGTAAGTCAAAATTAATTTTCTATACCAGCTCCACATATATGTCCCTAGATGGTAAATATAACTTCAAGGTATGTAAATGTGGAATTAGGAATAGTAACTCTATGCTTCCCTATGTGTATTGATATTTGGTCCCTCAATATTCTGTTCTCGATCTTCTATCCTCAATATTAGGATGCCACGATACTGCGGGTGTCGATATTCAGTAGTGCAGTCCTCTCAACGTTATTTGAATGCGTGATCCCATGTTCACACCTTACTTTCGGCGTGTATCTCCCATCTCTCTTTTCCTTGAATCATTATACAGTGCACTGATGGCCAATGGTGCCTGGTCCATGCTTTATAAAAACTGAAATATTATTAAACGGTGTATAGTTCTGGGATCGACTCTGGTGCCTGGTTTTCACCACCTTTCAATCTGCTCCTCTTCCATAGATCCACCATCACAGTCTTCCCACAGCGTACAGATGGGAAGCACGATTTCCGATTATGGAACAGCCAACTGGTTCGCTACGCCGGCTATCAGATGGAGGATGGATCCTTCCTGGGTGACCCGGCGAGTGCAGAGTTCACACAGGTGCAGTAGCATAGGAACAAATGATCTATGTATCTGTCCATTGGCTCTTCTCTGGAGAGTTCACCAAGGTAGAGTCGCACAGGAACTGTCTGGCCATGTATCTGCCCAGCGGTCCTTCCTGCAGAGCCCACACAGGTACATAGCTCAGGAAGGAAGTTGCCTGGACATGTGCATTCTCTATGGCCCTTCAGGCAAATGCCATTCTTTGAAAGGCTTCGGAAACTCAGCAGGACGTAGAGACTGAAACTCATATCTTCTACACCTGTGGTAGTGACTGAAACCCATAGCTTGTCCTTCACTGGTGGCAATGACGGAGACCTGTAGCTTAGCCCGCAGTGCTAGCTGTGCCTGAAGCATCGAGCCTGGCCTGCAGCGTTGGCAGTGAGTGAAATGCTGTGCTGATTGTGGGTGAAATCTTTAGTCTGACCTGCAGGAAAGGAAAGCCATCTTGCCAGGAACACAATGGATGCCTATAATGGAGCTAGCAAACTTCTGTTGGAAAGTTGTTCTTGTCACCCAAATAAGGTGACTCTATCTGTTTTTTTCCCCCTGCTCTAAGTATCCCATCTCCCTCTCCCTGACCTCTCTCACTCTCTATCTCTGTCTCTCTCAGGTGTGCATAGATCTTGGATGGAAGCCAAAGTATGGCCGCTTCGATGTCCTTCCCCTAGTGCTCCAAGCCAACGGTGAAGACCCTGAAGTTTTTGAAATCCCCCCAGAATTTATCCTAGAAGTGTCAATGGAACACCCGAAGTAAGTAGAGTGGATGTTGCATTCCAGAGATGGCTCATGCCACAATTAAACACAAACACATTTTACTATAGGGGACTACCCAAGATTTAACAATGGGGTGGGATAGTGGTAATATCAGTCCACATCTCTCTCCTTAGTACGATTCTTTCGACAACCGAGAAATGTGTCTGTTGTTACACTGAGTTCAGAAACCGAGAAACAGGCTGGTAGATTGGTCGAAAGATGGAATAGATAGATAGATAGATAGATAGATAGATAGATAGATAGCATAGCAAAGAAAAGACACCGTAAGGAATCCCACACAGATCCTACATTCCTTATGTGCATAGATAGTGGCATATCGTTTTGCAAGTCAGCTTCTTCAGTTATGTTTATAATTTTCCCAACAATCTCAAGAAAGTTTACAGAGTAGAGATCTGATTAACAGTTGGATGATGGCATGTGGTTGAATCTCATCTCCTTCCTCTGCACAGGTATGAGTGGTTCAAGGAGCTGGATCTCAAGTGGTATGCGCTGCCCGCGGTGTGCAACATGCTTCTGGAGGTAGGGGGCATCGAGTTCCCAGCATGCCCTTTCAACGGCTGGTACATGGGCACGGAGATCGGTGTCCGAGATTTCTGTGACGTGCAACGCCTCAACATTCTGGAGGTAAGCGGCTAGCAAACCTGTCCGGGTGCACGTGTGTGTACCTACTAAATGCTTATTGACATATTCTGACCAGGTTCTAGATCGCAGACACTGCACAGTCACACATGTACAGGCTAACTAATGATTATAGGCTTATTCCAAATGTTACTGGCTCGCGGTTACATCCCTGCCCACTCATTGCTGATGTCCAGGCTAATTACCACTGCGAGGAGCCCCAATCACTGGGCGGCCTGGAGAGAGCGTAAACCACACGGGTTTGGGTCACAGCCTGTGGAAATCACCGTTTTTGCTCCATTTAAAACATAGCAATTTGGAATCCATTCCATTCAATCAGTTTATTGCACAGTGTGGTAGCTTCTAGGGGTTCTTGAATGAGATGCCCAGAGTGCAGAATATGCAAATGTAAATACACAGCCATTGATTTATAGTATTTAACATAAATAAATAAGTGGATTAGTACATACAAAATAAACAAGGAAATAATACATCATTAAAACACACTTAATAGTAAACAAAAAAAATGGATACATGCACGAATAGGTAGCACAAATGAGTGAAACAATATATAGATCATTGATCGGTACATCGAGAATAAGTAAAGAAAACAAGCATCTTTTGGTTCCAGAGTCACGGAAAGCTCCACGCTGATGCTCGATCTTCATAACTCGAGGCCCACGATGACTCCTCGGGCCCTCGGTACAATTAGGCAGGAGTAATCCAGTGTATTTCCACAGTATCTGAATTACTATTACACAAAGTTCCGGCAATTTGGGGGATGGGTAAGCACCGGGAAGCCCATGTTTGGGGGATACCATGCTGGAATTGGTATTTCCCTACCAAATCTTGCATTTTTTCCTTGTGTGTCAAACACAAATGTCTGATGCTTTTAGCAGCTGAAATCGCACCCTGAACACAACTTGTGATCTCAATATTCAGGATTACCAGATGCACTTGAAATGACATTTGTAATGTTTCTGATGCTAAACTGTTAAACTAAAGATCCACTTGGAAGTCTTCGCTTCCTTACTCACTCATCACTGTATGTCTGTTTCGCCTGCAGGAGGTCGGGCGAAGGATGGGGCTGGAAACACACAAGATTGCTTCCTTGTGGAAAGACCGGGCTGTCGTCGAGATAAACGTGGCCGTATTGTATAGCTTCCAGGTAAGTCGCGACATGAGCCCTTCCGTGTTACTTTGAGAGAACAGCGCATGGCACTCATCGTCCCAAGTGCATTTCCTTGCCCTGTTCTTCTTCTATATTTCTTAACTGGGTCCAGGTGGTGCTGAGGCTCTTGACCAATGGGATGCTCCTGTTTGGTATAGCATGGTTTTGTGCTGCGATATTTCACCCCGAGAAGCATCATAAAAAGCACACCAGGATAATTGTGACTACCTCATTGGCAGTCCTAGGTCTTCCTATAAGAAGGGCTTGCTCTATCCAAGATCCTCAAAGGCTATTGCTAAGGTTAACAATCTCCCATGTGCATTTCCTTGCAGAAACAGAATGTCACCATTATGGACCACCACTCAGCGGCTGAGTCCTTCATGAAGTACATGCAGAACGAGCACCGGCTCCGCGGAGGGTGCCCGGCCGACTGGATCTGGCTTGTGCCTCCCATGTCCGGAAGCATCACACCTGTGTTCCACCAGGAGATGTTAAACTACGTCCTGTCACCCTTCTATTACTATCAGGTAAGAGATGCAGATGGGACATGTGTGTCCAGGGGAGGGATCATGTTAATCCATTGCCATGGTGAATAGTCATCAGTAAGTCTCCGATAGGCAACTCCGCTTTAGCAGTGTAGAATTATTACACTAGAAAGGAGAGTACAAGCAGGTACTCAAAGGAGTAAACGTTTAATCGCTTAAATCAGAAGCATTTTCTAACACTTTGGTAAGTGCAGTCAAACATTAAACAGATTGCTATGAAAATGATACGTTACATGTTCTAGTGCGTTTTGTCACTAACTTAACACGAAAATTCCCAGCAATAGCATTTTAGATATACATGCTAAAGCTGCCAATGAACTTTAACATAAGATTATTTTCAGAGTTTAGTGAATAGAGATAATGATTCTCTTGAATCCTCGTTCTATCTTAGAACTGTTTATAATATTTATAGAGGGAAATTGTAAAAACATTTTCTGTAAAGTATTTGTATAAGGTTTATATAACAAACACTTAGCGTCTCAAATATTCTAATAGACATGACTGAATAAAAAATATAAATGTAATTTTAAAAAACCTTCAATTTGTTGCTTTAATCTGTAAGAGACAAGGCAGAAACTGGGTAGGATTATTTACATAAGAAAAAAAGCCATTTCCAATCTTTCATAAAGATCAAGGAACATCATTATTTGCGGTCTTGACACTTACAAGGAGTAATACTTGAAAACCATCTTATATACAGTTAATTGGAAGCTTTTGAATGACCGAAGAAATTCTGTAATAGATTTCTAGTGGTAATGACTCAGGTAGGCACACCCATAATTTGTTGCTGTTCTAAGGGATGTAAATCATACAGGAATTTTGGTTATGTCTACATTGAGGGACGGGTCTATCATTTTGGCTGCACTTAGAACTTAAATATACGCGTTCGAAGTATTGTTCGTTTGAAGTGCATGAATTGTACTGTCATCTTAAGGATGACTACAGTAAACTACTAGGAAATTTACATAATGTCCTCCTAAACTTCTTCACTGGATATATCTGCGAAATGTACCCTGCGAATGCTCTTCATTTACGTGGTTTATTCATAATTCCATAGGTGGAACCCCATAAGACACACGTATGGAAAGATGAGACACGAATGCCAAAGAAGAAGAAGATCAAATTTAGTGTTATGGCCAAGTGAGTTTCCAGTCTACAAATCTCTTGTTGCTCATGATGATACATTCTGAAAAAAATATGAAGGTTGTGGAACTGATTTTCTGTTTGTGTTTCCGCAGAGCTGTGGTCTTCATGTCAGCACTAATGCGGAGGACCATGGCGCGGAGAACAAAGGCCACCATTCTGTACGCAACTGAAACGGGGAAATCTGAAACTTTTGCCAATAAACTGTGCATGCTGTTCAACTGTGCCTTCAACACTAAGGTAAGGTGGCACATCCATCCTCTGTACAGTCAAGGAAGCGTAGGCACATATTTATGGTCACCGTGATGCCCTGCCCTGCGTCACAGGGAAAGGGCAGGAATGCACCATATTTATCCAGTTTGGCACATTCCTGTCCTTTCCCCCTGCGCTGGTGCCCTTTTGGCGGCCTATCGACAATGCAGGCACCCTTGCGCCACAGTGCAAGGGTGCCTGCACTGCATGCAGGATTGTTTTTGTGCACGAGGGACTCCTTCCTGCATAAAACCCTCCTGAGAGGCTTTTTCCTCTTTCTGTGTGTGCTGCAGAATGCAGCACACACAGAAAGAGGAACAATTAAGGAGAAATAAACATATTTCTCCTGGTTACTGGAGAGGCGTATCTTTTTGGCCCATTCCCAGGTTTACAAGTTCTTGTAAATCTGCGAATGCGTCAAAATCCATAAATTTTTGTGGGAATACTCATGCAACACCCATGGAAATGTTTCCCTGGCGCAGAGTAATGTAACACAGCAATTTGTGCTGCATTACGTTACTTAAAATTTATGAAGCCAAGGTGGTCTTGCATGGCTTCATAAATCTCACTTAAGGTCACTTGGGCAGTGACAAGGCTTTTATGGCTAAACCAGTGAATGTGTCCATCCTCTCTTTTTAGAGTGGCACTAAAGTGTCATTGTGTGTAGAGCTGAGCACTCAGCTAAAAATATCTGTTCTCTGAAACCAGTGGTGTAGTGCTAGGAACAGTGCAAGGATTGTCAGCACAAGCGGCAAAACTGTATTTTTGCCTCTGGTGCTCCTCCCCTCAGCAACAGTGCCATATTTGCAGCTCCAAAACACAACATGGTGTTTTCTGGTTCCTCTGCTGATGGTGTCACAAGGTAGCTGTATTATGCCAACTAATCAATGAAGGTATTGCCCTCTTCCAGGTTATGTGCATGGACAAATATAAAGTCAGCGACTTGGAGAAGGAAACGTTCCTGCTGGTGGTGACCAGCACGTTTGGCAATGGAGATTCCCCCCACAATGGAGAGGTGAGTCATTGTACACATCAGGTCACAGCACCAATGAATAATTCAAGATTCACAATGATTTATGAGATGCCTCACTATTACAGGTCCACTATTGCTATGATATGCGCTGTATCCATCAGTACCATGTTGATATGACACATGCTGCTGGACTCTGTCAGTAGTACCATAGATTGCTAGAAGGGCAACACATTCTGTTAAAGGCCCTGTTGGGATAGACTGAACTGCATTTGGGGGTCCATCTTGAAGGAGAGGTCTTTTAACCAATGTACGCCTTGAAGCCTTAGGGGTTTAATTCTATTAGAACATTCCACCCATTGAAGGCAGAATATTCTAAATTGAGCTGCCACAACTCCAGTGCCTTCAACGGAGCCCCCAATATTTCAATGTATTAATAATCAATAACTGCAAAGGGTTTATCAGACAAAAATCACATACTATTACTTTCTACATTTATCTAATTTCCTAGTCTCCAACACCCTTTCTGTTGGTATCCCTGAAAAGGCCATACCTCGCTGGACTGAACGAAACCCCTCGCCCGGCAGTGGGGGGCTGGTTTAACGTTCCCGGCCACAGACGCTCTTCTCATTCATCCCTCTGCACAGGGTTTCTGGTGGCACTCACATCGGTTTCACTTCTACAGCCTCCCACCCCAGCATCTTTTACGGTCCCTCACAGAATAAGATGTGCCTTTAAGTACACACAATGTTCCTCTCACTCCCCTATATGTACAGCAGGTCACACATCTGATTCCCACCCTAGGCCAGCCCAGCCTTCCATTCTTCTGAGGTTGGGGCATTAAGTAGCAGTTAACTGGGTTGCACTAACACCTGCCATACAGAGAGCACAAGTGTGGTGTGAAGTGATTAAAATATCATTATTATTAATACGAATAATAATAATAACAATAATGTGACTATTATTCTTATTGTCATTATTATTATTTTATTGATACTACTACTAGTAACAACAAGAGTAATAATATAAGGATGTAGTACTTCCTGCTGTACAGTATAAGGATGTTGCAAGTCACCGAGGAGCTCCATAACCATATAGAGGAGAAAAGCCGAAGGCCAACTTGAAAAATCCCTATCATGTACAGCAGGGGTACTTTATCCCATATAATATATGGTCACACCATCACCTTTCCCACAAACCACTTCAAACCTTGGTGCATAGCTCTTTCATATGAAAGAGTGAGCATGTTTGCAAACTTGAAGAATACCAACAAATCCTCTAGTGAACAATTAAACACATCAAAAGCCTGTTAGATATTTGTTGCAAAAAGATATAAGAAAAAGTTTAATTTGTCAGTTCAAAAATAAAAGTTGCAGTAGGTCAGAAAGTGTAGAAGCATACAGAAAGAGACTAGCTTTTCTTTATTTGTCATTGTAAGCTAGAAAAATAGAGCAGAAGAGAGAAAAGCAACATTTCATTTTCATTGCTTTAAACGGCTCCGTGACCTGACCTGCCTTTTACCTTGGCTGTTGGCTCTGTCAGCCACATTGTGATGTTACAACTTGACTGTAATAGCTTATTACAGCCAACTTCTGACGTCTTCTTTTTATAATTGGCGACTGGGTGTGTCAAAAGTCACTGATTATATGGAAATTAGTGAGAGACCTTTATACAGGCATTGGAGAATCCCATGAATCATAATAATATTACAAGCACTACTGTCAGTAGCTGAGATTTGTTTGAACTAGCAATAGATGAATGAACAGACGGCTGCGACATTATGGCTTTATTCCAAGGTGTAATATTTTTGTGCATGTGATCAATTTTGACTTCAACAACACAGATTTGTTTGCCTGATGAACAATAGTAATTTTTATCAAACATAAACTGAATTACACTTCAACATGTTTCGTCTGCGTTGTATACTCACGTTTTAATTCTTCAACAGGCGTTCAAGAAATCCCTCTTTGCTCTGAAAAAGCTGAACAACAAATTCAGGTATTTTTATTTTGTTTTCGTTCTAGAGGCACTTTGACAAACTTGTTTTGAAAATCACCAATAATAACAAAGTTGTCTACCAATCAGGAACGGTTTATGGACTCAATGGTAGCTCAGTGGCTTGACCTACTAACTAAACAGCTTCAGGTTACACGTTCAAGGTTCAGAAGGGGGGCTTCAGCCATAGATGATTCGAGGTGAATTAAACAAGTCCTGTTTATCTGGGCACCGGTAGGAAAAATGGATCGGATTTATAAACAGGGAAGCAATTCCATGAAAGGAGACGGAAACAAAATCTGAATATGCATTGGGTGGTACCTAATGAACGAGGAGTATCCCTGACGTGACCTAATAAAAGGTGTCATTTCAGGATTTTTCACTTAATGTTACAGATCAGGACAAGTGGCCTTCAAGAGGAGCAGTTTAATAGATGTCTTCTTAACTCTCCTGGTAGTTTTGGATTATATAAGACAAGAGATGGGGAAAAGATGTGAAATCATGGCTAATCTGTCGGCTTTGGAGTGTCTAGACCAGGGTTCGAACCCTGAGTCTGACACTAGAACGAAAGTCCTTTGAAACTGGAAAAGTTAATTAATTCCCAAAAATACAGATACATGAAACATAATGTGATTGAGTGAATAAAGATGTAAATCTGTTCATCAACACAACCCCTAGAATAAACAGTGCAGATCTAGGTTTGTGCTATATAAGCACCAATATGTACAGAAAGGACCATTGATTGTGCCTGATAAGGTAAGGGAGCAGCCTTGGGCACCACCTAGTGGCACCCCAAATTAATGAAAAAAACATGAATGCTCCAGTAGCCAAATATCTACTCAGTCTACACCACTAGTATCACTGGACCATGAGGACCTTGATCCATGCCAAAGTTTGAGGAGAACCATTAACAATTTACATGATTCCTATTTAGAGTCGTAGTATGCAGATTTTTATATCTCGATCTGGCTCTTGCGGGCCAACACTGAACACCCCGGAATAAAAGTACTATGTGCAGTATCAGTGCTAGACCCAGAATGCCTTCTTGTTCCCGCAGGTACGCCGTGTTTGGCCTTGGATCGAGCATGTACCCCCTCTTCTGCGCCTTCGCCCACACAGTAGACCAAAAGTTGGCTCAGCTTGGTGCCACGAAGATCAGCCTGACGGGTGAAGGTGATGAGCTCAGCGGGCAGGACGAGGCCTTCATCACCTGGGCATTACATACCTTTAAGGTACTTTTTATACTTGCTCTTCAACATCACACAGAACTGAAATAACATGATTGGACACATGGGCCTGACACTGTGCAAACCACATGACATTACTTGATGGCCTTATCAGTGTCTAAGAGCTTCTTTTGAGACTTACACTTTTGTAACTAGCATGTTGGCATATCTCGGTCTCTTTGCCCCCCCCCCGGGTGTCCAATTTACGTCAACAAGGGTGGGAGTCATGCCAGATTTCCAGACTACCCACTGTGTTAATGAGTTTCATTTATACTCACTGTATGACAATTTAGGTCATGTGGCCTGCATGAATAGCTGGCATCCTCTTGGACCTACGTTGAACACTTCTGAGTTACCCACTGAACAGTCATTTTTAGGTGTGGCTTGACAGCACTGCTGTCTATAGACCTATTGTTATCTATACATAGTGTGGGTTTTAGCTCCTTTCAGAGGAGTATTCCTCTCTCTTACCACATGCTATTGAATGGTAGGTGTATCATTCCACTTCCTATGGAGTGCTGGTACTGCAAAGCATGAGGGACTTTTTCACATATTAAAAGTGCACAGGCTTATCAAGCATTAATGTCTCATTGCAAACAAATATTATTCTTTTTGTCCACGTGGTATGCTTTTTAATGTTTTAGTTTTAACCAGGACTCACAATGCATGCAAGAACATTAGCTTTGTCAATGTTTGTTTCATATGATGTGCCTATTACCTTGGCTACTTCTGACTTTAAACGGTTTAAGGCCTATTATGAAGGAGTAACTTGAAAATTGGTATTATTCCCAGAAAAAACAGATTATATATGCCAATAGCATCCTACTATTTTAATTAATGCTTCAATTAATGTAAGCACATTCTAGACCATTAATTAGTTTGCCCAATATGCAGTCTAGACACGGGTCAGCCATTTGCAGTTCAGTACCTCCCTGGAGACACTCGTGAGGACAAAACCTGTTTGTGGTAGCTTTTGTAGCCATCTAGAGGGGACCTGGCTTGGCAGTATGGGTGAATCATTACCTCCTAGAGCAGGGCCAAGTCTGAATGATATAAAGCGGTCCTTGCCTGGGGTGCCATAGTGGGCAAAGAAAACGACGAACTGGATTGACATCCTGAATAATTACCAGAGGCTGAGATTAATTCAAGCATTCCATCTATCACCTTTTTATTTTCCCATTTTCATCAATGGTTTCTCCAGACTTTGCTGAATCTTTTAAGACTTTCTCACTGCACTTCAGCACACTGGAGAAGAGCTCTCACCAACAGACATCATTATTTTGGTGCCTGATTGACTGTTCCTGCTCCAACCAGATCTGAACTTTATTCTCTTCTGGCCTGTATCCCAACCCGAGGCGCTATGAGGCCGCAGTATGATGACATGCAGCACCTTACAAACCTCTGAATACAATATTCATGAATAGCTAGCAAGAGACGGTCATCTTTCCCCCTCTTTCATTCTCCCACCCTGCCCCGATTGAAAAAGTCTTATTTGTGTAGGGATCAGAACTCCTAGCAGTGCTATACGTAACACGCTCCTGCAATTTGTTGGTGATGAATTTCACAGGTTAAACGTACAGTGGTAAAAAGTGCAATAGCAATATAGGCAGACTTCTTTACAGGCAATACCAACATCTGCATCACATTCCTCATTTCCTAAAGGAAAATCTGCTTTAGAAAATATTTACCACACCTGGTAATACTGTACCTCACAGTGTTGGTATTTACTGGGTGCCCACTCCTAACCAAGGTCTTAGTCCTTTCAATCTTCAGTGTTTGCCTTCCCTCCATGGCAGAGAATCTTGTCTTAGAGTCAGTACTTTGTAAAATACCTGAAGGATACTGTATATAGGTCGAGAGTCACTGCAGGTCAATGAATGAAAGTGGAGTGCATGGTGTTAAAAGTGTTCAAAACAAAATAACATTTAAAACTCTACTTTTCTATCTGTAGATCGCTTGTGAGACATTTACAATTAGGGACAGAAACAAGATTCTTCTCCCCAAATTGTACACTTCACATGAAACCTGGAACCCCACGCAGCACCGGCTTGTGAATGACACTCGGCCCCTGGATCTCACAAAAGGTACTAAAGATTACAGGTTTTACCTTCACTTGTCCTTTGTCTGTTTTTATATTGCGAGGCTTTGAACACAACACAGTGTATCGATGTGGTAGGTGTGCTTCATGACTGGTGATTATGCAGTAGGTGGAGAGGGTTATAGAAGGAAGTTGGCGGGGCACGACACAGCGATAGAGATAGGCGGTACATGGATGAGCCGTGTCTTGAGAAGGCAAGCCTTCAATTTTTTCTGTAGGGACACTGGGCTAGATGAATGAAGCACAGGGCACAAAATATTGATCACGATTTGTTACCAGTATTTTTGTGACCAGTGTGGTATTTTGCAAACCATCCTATGTGCTAATAGGTTTGTCTGCAAAATACCAAATCGTACTGGTTAGAAATTCAACCTACCAAATTAATATTGATGAGGTAGGTCACAAATTATGACATTTGCAGCCATCTGCTGAATGGTGGTCTACAGGGGTGAACAGACCACCATGTCTGTGATTGCATTTAAATAAAGCAACCATTTTTTTTATTGCAGTCCGTTTTCTTAAAAGGATATTGGGATGCATTTAAAAAAATTAAAAGATTACCATTTTTTAAGAGTAGGCAGTTGTCCCATGGACCTGCCAATTCTTTAAAATGTTTTTGTCAATATTCACAAAGGAGAAGAAGCCCATTGGGGACCTCTTTCTGTTTGCAAATGGGTTACCACTACATTTGTTTAGTCGGAAAAATATTAATGTTTGGAACCAGATTAGCATATCCCATTCCGAACCAGTATTTGAAAGCCGCACCTTAAACACTCCCCTTCAGTACTTAGTCGCAAACTGAAACTATGATTCGGTAATGTGTTACTGAAGCACAATTTGAGTTTTTTACATTCCAAAAGTTTTTTTTTCTGAAGTTACAAATGACTCAATTTTGTAAATTAGACCTTTTGCAAACTCATAACACATTCGTACATCTGGCCCAGTATGTGGCTAAATCTGCTTGTTTTCGAAATAAAGGTACAGCAACCACTTGCTCTTCCAGGGTTAAATTCAGTTTCACTGAGTGTTTATCGCTACAGAACCCCAGCACTAGAGGCTATAGTTAAGAGCTACTGACAAGCCACCACAGCTTGTCTTAATGCATCAATCTGTCCAAATGGTGCAGCAGCGCATAGGTCCGTGACAGGCTGCAGAATCCCAGCTCAAGAGGCTGAACTTAAGAACTGCTGGTAAGCCACCATAGCGTACTTGTAATCATGCATTAGTGTGGCCAAGGTCAGACTGGGACAGAAACTAGGCCCAGGCACCAAATTAAAACTGGTCTACATTAGTGAATGAGAAAGCTATAGAAGTGACCCATGTTTGCAAATTGGGGCAGGTTTGAACTTGTAAAGACACACTGTATAGGTTTTTCTGAGAGCACTGGGAAACTGCATGGACTTCAGGTTGCTGTAGGCAATGTTTGTTTTAATATCAGGGCAATCCATAGTAAAAATCTGCCCAGCAGACCATAAGACAGGCTGGCGACCTCCCAAAAAATGTACCATACAGTGATTTGTCAGACCAGCCTTTCAGACACTGCCTGATTGCCTTATAGGCAGGGCCACTGGAATCATGCAAACCTGCGGCCCAGATGTTTTTTTCGTAATTATAGTTTTGCCATATTTACCACATAACCCACCATCTGCCGCATAATCTGCAGATTCTAACAAAATAAGAAGCTATGTTTCTAGCTCAAACAGTTTAAAAGTTACTATGAATGCAGTGACGTGTGTGTCACGCAGCCGAAGGCCCTTTTCGAAGAAAAACCAAATTATGTGGCACATTTTGTGATAGTATTATTGTGAACTTGTCCTATTTACACTAGGTACCACTGTCTGGGTTTAACACCTAAATATAGCAGTAAGCAACAGTGTTAACTTGTGTAAACAGAACAAAATCACAATAATACTATCACAAAATGTGCCACATAATTTGGGTTTTTCTTGCTGCATAATTTACTCAACCCTGCTGCATAATTTGGCCCTCCCCGGCCACATAATTCCAGTGGCTCTGCCTATAGGCCAGTATGACCCTAAATGTTGGCACACACCGACCAGGAGCACGAAGACTTGTCACTGGCCAGCAGCCAGGAACCTGCCTTTGAAATATAAATCCGCCGCTAATGCTCCCAGCTCGCCATCAGTTCTGAAAGTAAAAGGCGTCATAGCGTGAAATCGAGTGTTACCAGATTTTCGTCTAATTGTAATCAGGAAAAGGCGTGTGCCGCAGGGGAGGAAGTGAGGCAGAGAGGGAACCAGCTGCTGAATTAGGGACTTTTGAGACACACGCATCAGTTGACATGAATCCAGCTATTTAGGGCACGGGCATGTAGCTTTTGACCCTCTGCAGTCTGCACCCCACAAACTGAGGATGTATGGGGGCTCCAGGTCATGCATCCAACAGAGTGAGAACGTGCAAAGGCTTCCCGGCCACTGGGGCAGCGGGCTGAGTTACTGGGGCCTCCGCCTCCCCTCTGCATGAGGGAAGGCAGCATGTAATCGGTTTTTGGGCGGTCTGCCTTCCCGCTGAAAACTGTCAGCCTTCCTCTGCTTTCGTATCCTCATCATCAATGCAGAATTCAGACCAAAGCAGGTGCACGTCGTGGTGGCTGTGACGAGTTTTAACTCCGACAAAGGACAAAACGGGCTCTGCCCTGCATCACTATCATTACGTCATTGACGTGTGACGCAATAAGTGCAGTCTGCCCCAATCCATGTGGTGGACGGACCAATGGGTACCGCAGCCTCTCTTCTGTGCCCCAATCACCTTTAGAGCTTAAAGTGCTTTCAATCTCAGCAGCCAATGTGCTGCCTAGTCTAACAAAAACAATTAGGAAAATTTAATATAACCGAATGTAACAACCTTTATAATAATCAGCACTCTGTAACAGAAAAATATATGACAGGGCCCTCATAAATAAAAGACAAGAGCAAAAGCCAAAAGTAGATTGAGAGAACCAGGTACCTAAGGCAAAACCACAATGCCTAACTGCTACCAGAGATCATCCCGGGATGGAAATTTAGCAGATGATGGTGTATCTACACTAGCTTGTAAAAAGATAAAAGATTCAGGGCAAGAAAATCCCATAGTCGAGGTTCATCATCAGAAAAAAACCTGCTGAATTATTTTGCATTGATAAACCTATGGGTTTTCAGCATCAACGGTGATTTCTTATGAGTGGGCCTGACTCCCTCTCCTCGTTCAAGGTCAGAAAAGAACAGATGTGGAACGCTGGTGGTTAAGTGGTCTCTAGAGTAGAAAGCCCTTCAGTCCTTCAGGGCATGTCAGCACCCCGAGGTGTGATACCGAGGATGGTAAGGGACCCACACAGCTGAAAAGGGAACGTGGCACTGTAAGAGGTAAAGGGCACCCCATCATCTGCTGCTGCCCTGTATTGTTACAAAATGCAAAGAATGCCTCTCAGGCACAATAAGTAGCTCAAAAGTTCCTCTTGGCAATAGAATGAGTGCGGGCGAAAAGGCTCTTAGCTTTTTAAGAGACTTTGAAGAAGAATGTGGACAAGGGTATGTGTGCTGTGAACTTCAGAGAGCAAACAGAGGTGCCAATTGAGATCTGACGGGAGGCTTATGGAAGCCCCAGGCACAGGTTGCATCTGAGGCCCTCATTCTCCTAACAGTAAGACCATATTTGAGAGCATTTGTTGGAATCTGGTAGCCTCATTTGGTGGCCTCATTTGGTGGCACCATAAAGTAGCTCCCTATGGTCACCTTTACGCATTGTATAAAGGAAAGCGGGTCTAGCCGTGGACAATCTTCAACATTCACTAGCTACAGGGAGCTGCAATCTCAGCTGTTCTTCTAACTCCTATAAGGACATGCACAGAGTAATTCTGCATTTACTGAGGTATGGCTTGCAAACAGTATGGGCTTGTAAGTGACACACTCTAGTATTCTAAACATGTGGTTACAGTGTTCACCACTGATCTGCTGTAAGAACTCAGCAAAGGAAGAGTTTTGGAATGCTGTCAAGTAACCGAGATCTGTGTTTCTTTCTTTTTTCAGAACTTTCCAATCTGCACTCCAGGAATGTTATTCCGATGAAACTGAAAGCGAGACAGAATCTGCACAGTCTCAAATCAAGGTACCGTCTCAGTGCTCACCTCGGGGTGTGTGCAGATGCTTGCAGTGTGGATGCCACCTTAGGAAAAAAATGTGAAAGAGGGTCCAGTGAGCGCTCTTAATCAAAATTCCTTAGAAATCTCAGTTCACTTTTTTGTATTCCCACATGTGATCGCTGCCTGTATTATTCACATCGCATTGGCAGAAGAAATTGTAAGTGATGGGAATGGATAAGTCAGGGTGTACCACTCACAGAAGCGGTGAGGGAGGGAGGTACCTCTATAGGGATAGATGAAGAAGCAACAGTACAGAAGTACAGCCCAGGAACTATTCTCTGGCAAGTGAGAGCATCACTTGGGGTCCTTGATCCAAGGAGTTTCTTCTCCATACAAAACAGTTACAATAGGTGGTGAATACAGTTGTAGATGCTGATTAATACTAGCGGCAGAAGCCTGCAAGCCACCAATCCCCCAGCCATGCTCCCCTTTTTACGACAGTGTGACGTCTACCAAAAGTTAATTTCCCAGACTGCTCAGATCTTCTTTCCTGGGAAGAAGCTCATATGTTCCCTCTCAGTTTCTTATTTAACAGTGGACTGATATACTCCCTTAGACCTAAGTTCAGCACATCAGCAACAATGGGTATTTTTAAAAAAATTTCTACATTTGTGGCTTCCAGTCTCAACAACACAGTTTCACAAATGCACACAGTGATCCACAGATCATGTCTGCAAGGAGCTATATCAGTTCACAGCTGTTTTCTTCCAGAAAGTCTTCATTCAGCACACAAAAAATAAGTTACTTTCTTTTCATTTAAATGAAGAAACTTTGCACACTAAGCAATGGATGAACATTTTTTGTCCTGCATTAAAAAGGCCTAATAGCCATTTTACCACTGTCCAAAATTATAGTCCGGCCATATTTAGAACGTTATATCCAGTATCAGGCTCTATAAATGACATCGGATATTACTGAACCGGAAGAGGTTTAAAGGCAGGCTGCCAGATTAACCAGAGCAAGGGAATATCCGAGATATAATGAGGACTTCATTCACAGAAGTTTGTTTTCTTTGTAGAAAAGGAAGTTGATAACTGTGTGCTACTGCTACACCAGGGACCAGCAGGAAACCACTTCAGCCAAACAATAGAGCATGAGGCATACACTAAAACCCGTCATTATTATGTGGTGTGGGGCAGGCTCCTGCCACAGGTGGCACTGGAGATTTTTAAAGACAGCTGCATTAACTCAATGAGAGGCATATTATGAGTAGCAAATTCATTCTGCAGAAATTATGCAATGTTTGCATATTTGGGGAAACGATTGGGAAATGTTGCAATTTGTGATGTTAAACACTCATTCTCTAAAACTGTGCACGTTGTCAACTTGCAGAAATCTGTAGGGCATACACAGGTTTTCAGCTATTCTAGCTATAAAACCGTGTGGCTACAAGTTTGTGTAGGACGAGTCTCCCCAACTAGGAGGCTCCCATATTTATTGACAAAGCTTTTGTGACATTGTCTAACACACTCGTGCCTTGCCAAGTGTGGAACAAACTGTATTCATTTTCAGAGCCCATCCCAAAACCTAAGATCTTCACATAAGTCCTCATCGCTACTCAACACTCCAGCCAAAGGGAAATCCTGTTGACGTAAATAAACATTTGTTGCACTTTGTGTTTCTTCGCACACAGCCGTGCCACAATCCTACTCAAGCTTTCCTGTGGGAAGAACCAGGACGTTCGCTATCTGCCAGGAGAACACGCTGGAGTGTTCCCCGGCAACCAGCCAGAACTTGTCGACCGCCTACTGAAACATCTGAAGGATGCCCCGCCTAGTGACCAGACCGTGAGACTGGAGACGCTCAGTGAACAAGGTGAGGCTCTGCCTGGTCTAGCTGATGGGCTGAATGATATTTCAGGGAGCCGGGGAGGTTAGCAGCAGTGGCAACAGAGGAACATTCCCATAATGGTGTGTAAGTTCCTACTTTCAATTTGGCTGAGTGAGGCCTTTATTCTGGGTCTTGGAATAGTCAGTTTGCTAGGCAGTAGCCCTGGTTTAAAAAGTAGCTTATTTCTGAAATTCAAGGGTTTGTGGCATGACTTCTCTCCAACTAGATAATCAAATATTTTCAGGGTACTCCAATAGCTCCCCCACCCAAAAGTGAACTGGTTTTAACTAACAAAATAGGGGTGCTAAGAAGGTCAGAGAGGAACTGAGGAAAGTCTGTAGTTTTGGGGTGTTTACCATAATGGGGCTCCAAGTTCAGGTACTGGGAACAGGGACAGAGTTATAAGACACAGTACATGGGACCAGTGAAAGTCTAAATAAGGTCCAGTCATTGTTGAGGGTGCTAATTGCTATCAGAAAACTGACTACACCTTCATGGATAGCACCAAATGGGAGTCACAAACTTCACAGGCGTAGATCTAATCTATCATTGGTTTCATCTTTATCGATAGAGGGTCATCCACTGCGCTGCATCACAATTGTATCTTTGTCAGTATAATCCAACAGTAGGATTTTTTCCTCGATAATTTTCAGCAGGTAAAACCTGCCAAAATGTACCAGGTAGAAAAGTATCACTAAATAGCAGGACATGTGGATTTTGGTATGGTAAGCACAAAAATATGTATGTTATGTCCCATTTCAGGGACATTATTTGTTAGATGCAATAAATAACGATCCTTTATCAGTGAGATAAATAATGATTCAACTACCCAGTGCTCCTAGTTGAGTCCTAAGTCTCTAGACATATTGCTGATGGAGCAGTAGCCACGTATGAGTGCGGATTGGATGCAACCCTGCTATTGCAGAGCCGCCTGGAGAGTCCTCCAATTGAGATGCTGTATCTGTAGGCTGTGCCAACACCTCTCTTGAGGAAAGAAGATGCCATCATTACAGTATAATTGACTTGTCAGCACAGAAAACAATAGTTGAAGACTGAGCTGTTGGGCAAACACTCTAAAATGAAAGTTCTTGTTTGTGGGCCAGATCCTACTCCTTCGGCACATGCGTCAATGTTTTCTCTGTTTACTTACCATTCAGGGAACTACTGGGCAGTGGATCAGAAAATTCCCCCTTGCACGGTATCCGAGGCACTGACGTACTTCCTGGACATCACCACGCCACCTTCCCAACTGCTGCTGAAGAAACTCAGCCTGCTGGCAACACAGGAAAGAGACCAGACTAAACTAGCATCCTTGAGCCACGTGAGTGCTTTCCTCTACTTTCTGGTGTGGCGGGCTGAAGACTACAGTAATTGGTTTGGCCTGTCCAGGTTGCATGAACATACCATCAAAGTACAGGGTACATAGGAGCCTCCGCCTCACTTCTTGGATTCTGCAAGAAGCTGAAGACCTGGCTTTTCAAGTAGTCCTGCTGGTCCCTGGGTGTGTCTAGACTCACATCTGCTCAATGCCAGGATACCCTCCCGGGTGACAGTGCACCCTACAAATCTATTGGTTAACATGGCTGCTACACATTGTAAGATATTGGGGTGCATGTCCCCAAAGATTTTGAATGTCGCCTGCTGCATGATCAGGGCAAAGAGATTTGTGTTGATTGCTTTAGGATGAAGTAGAGGCTGATGCTGTTCATTTGGGCTCTTCAGAGTTTAGTCACAAACACTTTTCCACAGACGCATTCTGACCTCAAAGAGCAGGGAATCCACTAATTAAAGCTTATGAAAGTGTTTGTTGAGCATACTTTTAATTGTAAAGCACTACCATAAGAACACATGGGACACAAAACCACTACCATAAGAGCACTTGTGACACCAGACATCCCTATACTTTTACTAGCTTTAGTTCTACCACTACTGCTTCTCCCGTCGGTGGTGGACGAGGCAGCATGGACCTCAGATGAAAGGGAGGGCCAGTTATTACAAACATGCACACCCTTTGCTTCTGTTACTGTACTCTCTGAGCGACTTTTGATTACAAACCCCATATCACTGGTAAATTAATAGATCTGGGTGCACCTGGGAACCCAGGTACAATACACCACAATATTTGTGTTTATGGAAAGGCAGTGCCAATATGCTTTTTTTTAAAAATGGCTAACATTTTCAAATTAAGCTGAAGTAACTTCTTAGAAATTCTTGATGATCCCTTCATATGTCCATGCAGATGCTTTAAATCTTTATGCCCTGTAAACAGTGCAGGGGGTGGCAGCCGTGGTCTTTGAATCCCATGACTTGCTGGACGTCCATGGGATGTCACCTTTCTCCTGATGTGATCATCTTTAGCGTCTCCCCAATTCACTGCTTTACGGGGCATAAGGGAGGGCCCGGGTGACCTTGTTGACTAAAAATACCCAATGTAATGGATTTTTGAGGAGCAAGGACATCTTGTAGCAGTAGCCGGGTCTGACAACCAGTAAAGCTGCACGGATTCCTTGAAAGCCTGATGGCTGCGTCTACCACGCTATAGCTTGATACTTTTCCCATTGTTCAACCTGTGCCACAAACTGTGTGGCTCCTCCAATCACACTGTGAGCAGACAGGTTTGAAGAATTGACACCAACACTATGGGTGACTGGTAGCTTGTGAAGTAAAGATCAGAAGTAAGGAGGAAAGCGGACCCAACAGGATACCATACTTGTACAAGCAGAGGTGTTAGCCACTGGAAGGAGAAGTACTCACTGTTCTACTTCTTCCAGAAAAGGAATAACAAATGGCTCTTCACAATACACATTGGTGACCTGTAGATCTCTGTTTATGGCCATTTATTGAAACATGCTGCTGAGAAGAGACGATTAGCTGTGCGTGACTTCATGTTTTCGGGGACTCTTTCATTGCAGAGTTTGGAAGAGTACAACAAATGGAAACGCTTCAGCTATCCAAACATTGTGGAGGTACTGGAAGAGTTCCCATCCATCAGTGTCCCAGCGATTTTCCTGCTCACTCAGCTACCGACACTTAAGGCCAGGTACTACTCCATCAGCTCCTCGCGGGACCTGGTACCCGGAGAAATCCACCTGACGATCGGGGTGGTCAACTACAAGACAAAAGGTATGTAGCACATTTCTTCAAGTCATTTCTCAACTTAAAATACGTGCCATCATGTCTGACTTTTTATAAAGAGCTTTTGAGTGAAAAAGTCCCTTAGAACAAGGTTAAAAGGGTCATACATGACCCACATACACAGGATTCAGGTTACCTACCAAATAATATGTGATGACAAACATCTGCACTGAGTAGCATTAAAATTATTCTAAGTGTTGCATGATGTGAGCTCTTAAATCTCCGCATTCATCTATCCCTCCAAACGATGCAGCCACCGTCCTTCGGTCTGTTGGAGCTGAGCTAGTAGTGCCATAAAGTGGGTGGGGGGAGTCAAGGCAGTTTGCCAATATAGGATAAAATCATAGGATTTCTATGGTCCACTCTGGCACCCCAGATGGGTTTTCGTTTGCATTATGGTCTCCTCGGATGTGCACAGTGGAAGGTGTTGGAAGACGCCTCTGCACCCACTGACTCCCAGTCCTGGTTCCGGCTCTTGTGCCTGCAGCGTGGTGGCACAGGAGGACCACAGGCAGGACAGCGGTGCCCCAGTCCCTCGGCATGCGAGTGGCTAAAGGTGTCCGTGCCCACCACGTCTGCCTCCGCTAACTTCCACATCCGCAAAGTTCATGGGAGCTTGTTTCGAAGCGTTTGCACTTCCTGCCCATGCTCAGGAAATAGTTTCAAACTGTAAATCATCAAATACTGAGCTGTTATTCATCACTGTGATCCAGGCACAGACAACACCAGGAAGCATACTCCATGAAAGTGAAACTTGTGCATCTTCACTAAAGACCTCTGAAACATTTCGGTAGCCTTGTGCTACTAAGCAGTCCCTCCTCCTCGACAGACACTGACTCAAGACTTAAGCATGGCCCTTGGGAAGTGTTGGCAGTCCCAGAACTGGGCTATGTCAAATCTGAATATGTAAAAGATTCCCACAGCTGTAGTAGTTGGGTATAACTTCCTGACTGAGACTTAGAAGGCAGAAGAACAGAGATAAGAGCTTTCTAGACATCACCAATCTTTGAAATCCGCATGAGGACTTGGTACACTGGTGATAAATTAGCGTGAACTCACAGGATAACACAGTCTTATTCACAAGGATAAACCTCATAGTTCTTAATGAAGATGTAAATTTCTGCTAAAATTAAGCACATCCATTTGTCCATGGAGGTGTAAGACTCTAGAACACCAGTAACAATATCCACTTCGGTGGCAATTAAGCTCGACACTTAAAAACAGAACAATTATAAACAATCATACTTCTGTTTTGGTGGAGCAGGTACCCTTGCCATATATTCTTTCATATTTAGGGAATCCTCTGATTCAGATACATACAAATAAGTGCATCATTACGAGGCTCCCGGAAGTTCCATTACAGGCCCAATCAGAATTATGAGGTCCACAGGGTTCTGTAAACTACCCGGAGATTTTGTCTGCTGAATGCAATCGAAATATCCAGTTAAAATATTGAGAAGAACTGAGGAATAAATAGGGGAATTAGGTGCTCCATTCCTGATTCTCCTGCTAACACTGATTTCCTCAGTGAAACCTCAGAGTCCCACTCATAGTACCCTGTAATTCCACTCCCTGGAATTACCAGAGCCACAGTTGTGGTACCTGAGTGGGAGTTTGTGAGCTTTGAGTGAGGACCTCAGTGTTCAGCTACAAGGTTCAAACGATCTTAAGCTGCTTGATGTGTGACTATTGTCAGGACACTGATATCTCTTTGACAACAGTTCGATGAGCTAGCACCCCGCTTACCATGAGAGGGTGTGTTGGCACTCTCCTGTCCACTCTAGATGCTAATGGCAACTCAAGGGAACATCCAGAGTCTGAGAAGAAGCAGCACGATGAAACAGCCTCAGACTGGCTCCCAGCACTCTGGGTGCTTACAGGGTAGGGTCATAAGCTCCCCCCTTGCCTCCGACTAAAAAGGCAACCTTTACATCACTTAAAGTGTGACCTGACCTATAGACACCACGAGCACACCTCTACTTCCTGGTGATCTCGCAAGACTTCCAAATGCAATTAGGCCTAGCCTTAGTCTCGTTTCCATGCCCACTGACGCTTCCTGGCTGGTAAAAGATGCCCATCCAGATGGATGCCATCCATGATGTAAACTAGTTCCAAACAAGATAACAGATAATCCTCAATGATCCACTTTACCCTGGTCCTTTGTGCCTGGGGAGAGCTCCCCAGAGGCAATCTTCTCTCTCCGCTTTGGGTTGTGACTGAGGAAAGCGGCATCTTCTGAAAGGGACCCTTTTACTAGCTTGTTGAAAGGCTGCGTCACGGTCAGGGTGAGTGCCCTGAAACAGTAATGCTGCCTTCTAAATACAGTAGTGCCATATGCCGAGACCCCCATTCCTTGCATAAATATTATTGCTTTAACTGTACATGCTATAGTTTTAAAGGGGCTATCCAATAAAAAAGCTTGTCATCCTACCTAATCTTACATCATCAACAATCGCAAACATTAAGTCCCAAGGAATGCCTTTTTTTTATGACGTCTAGTTGGGTTGAAAAACTCTAGAGACCTCATTCACTAGATGACCCCTTGGATGTAAAATGTAAACATTCTGTAATGTCTCACTTGTACTTCCTCTTCCTCAGGTGGCCAGGGTCCTCTCCATCATGGAGTCTGCAGCACATGGTTGAATACCATCAGTCTCAACGACACGGTCCACTGCTTTGTGCGCAGGTATGTAAGTCTCTACTCCTAGAACATCTATATGTGTTTATGCATCTTGTACTCATTGTTCAGCAAACATTTCAAACTGCAAAGAACCAGAAATAGTTGCCCAAGGTGAAAAAGTATGGTGCAGCTTTTAACCAACACCCCCTTCTCTGCCAAACTAGAGCAGGGATGTCAATTATAGGTCCAGGAAGGCTACGCCCATGCCAGATTTCCAAGATAGTCACTTAAGATACATTTACATACAAAGAATGGACACTACTGGTCTTGAATATCTGTGATGCTTGAACACACAAGCCAACCTACCTGAACTGAGGAGCCACACACTTATCATTTTCTTTAAAAGTGTGATTACCCAGTGGTTACCCAGTGGTTTTCTGGTACTAATAACTGCTCACTTTGCAATTCCCTCACAAAACGTGATGTTCTGTACATCACGTTCAGTTTGTGAATTTACATACCTTCCATCAGTTAACTATTTTTCAACATGGCCAACAAGCTAAAGTAAATGTGGTCTCTGCAGCGGGAGATACTTCCAGTCCAGTCTGAGTTTGTTGTGTTAGGACTAGGAGGCACCCTGCCGACTGTGGCCATCTGGTTGGCCATCTAAATGGTAACTCACTACTATAATAAACCAGCTTTAAGTAGTGTCTTAAAATGACTTTTGCAGCACACAGGCAGGTAGAACTGCAACACAGTATACTTATAGAGTCTTGTTTTCTTACAGTTGCAGCACTTTTCAGCTTCCAGAAGATCCATCCCACCCGTGCTTGCTGATTGGCCCAGGAACCGGAATCGCACCTTACCGGAGCTTCTGGCAGCAGCGCCTCTACGAGTTGCAAACAAAAGGTATAGAAGTAAACCTGCTATTGGTTCGAGTCAGTTGTGGCCTCCAATGAGGGGGATTTGATTGTCCTGTCATTAAGCCTTCCAATTACAGTATAAGATGTCTTCTTTCTCACTCACAATCCTGTCAGATGTGGCACTGTAGACTGGTATGTGTTTTCTGTTCAACAAGAGACTAAGGGCTTGGATTAGATATTGGACGATGAGTTACTCCGGCATAACAGCAACGGATATTCTGTCCGCCAAAAACGAAATCCCATTCTTTCCTATGGGATTTAGATTTTGACGGACGGGAAATCTGTCACCGTTGTAACAGAGTAACCCATCTATCAATATCTAAATCAGGCCCTAAGATACAGTGTGCCACTGTCCCTTATACTAGGAGTACGCTCTGATAAAATATCCCACAAATATGACATAATCCATAGTATTTAGTGATGACTGTGACAAATACTCCCACAGGCTATTGTAGACATTATGTGTCACAAATATCTAACAATCAATGCAACTCATCAGAAACTGTGACAAATGCTCCACAATCCACAGTATTCGCTTGTGATTGTGATTTATATCCCAAGATACACATTCTTCACATGTGACTGTTATAGGTACCCCACAATCCATAGCATTCACTAGTGACTGTGATTATTGCCCCCACACTCCAAAATATTCAATTGGAAACTACAGTATTCCCAGGCTATGTCCCAGAAAGTCCAGTATTCACTTGGGACTGTGATAAATACCCCACAGTCTGTTCTACTGAATGGAAGACAGTGATAAATAACTCAATGGCTCATGGCATCCGATGGACCCCGTGCCGATATCACAATCCGTAGTATTCAATGGGAGAATGTGATCAAACCCCATATCCATCCTGCTCTCAAATATTTCCGTCTGTACACTCTATTTATTAGGAAGCTGTGTGAGAACCCCAAACACCCACGAAAGTCACTGGAGACTGTTGTAGATATCTCTCAATCAATAGTATTAATTTGAGGCTCTGATAAATGTCTCACATTCTAAGAGACTTAACAGGAGACGGGGATAAAATACTCAACAAATCATGAAAATCACTAGGCACTGTGCGGGCAGTCACCAATCCACAGTGTTCAGTGAGAGACTGTGATAGAAATCCAGCTGTTCACTGTGGTCAGTGAGATACTGCGAAAAATGCTCCACTCCCCACTTTAATCCATAAGAGACTGTTAGAAATATCTCCCGGTCCATTAAATGCAAGAACGTACTGTCTTACACATACCCAATGCTTTGAATTATATGTGAGACTGCGAGAAATATCACTCGGTCCACTGAATCCAAGAAAACACTGTCTTACATGCCTCAGTTCTTTGATTTACTATGAGAACTATCACTCAGTCCAATTGAAGAAAATAAATACTGTCCTGCATATGCCTACATTTTTTTTTAATGTTATGACAGACTGTGAAAACTTTTCTGATACCCACATTAATGATGGGAAGACTGTAATAAATGTCACTCAGTCTGCTGAATCCAAGAAAAAACTGCCTTACATATCCCTTAACCCACTGAAACATCTGGGAGACAGTGAGAAATATTTACTTACCCACTTCATTCATTATGGGAGAGTGATAAATGTGTATATGTAACATATCCCTCAACCCAATGTTGTAAATAAGGGACTAGCGTTTGTCCTATACTAATTATTTACATCAAACACTGTGAAGCAGTAACTAGCACGTTATTTCATCTGGAAATCCCCCCTGGACAAGCTGTATTGGATCACAGCAAGGTATCTCTTGTCCTGAACTGAATTGTAGGTTGTGGAGAGATTAAATAGAATGGTCTAAGCTCCTTCTTTTAAGGAGGCAAAGATTGTGGTAAAGCTCTATGACATGTTTAACTTTCAGTTTCAAGAATGGGAAGAAGATTGTTGAGGTTGAAATATTTAGTAATATAATGAATATACAACATAATATGGGGAGAGTGTCAAGTTAATTAAGTGATCAGTAGTTGTTTGTCATTAGTGTATGTTGTAGAACCAGTACTCAAATGATGATACGGGGCTAATGTTTCTAATACTCAACGTAGCTTCTATAAATGTTCACACAAATTGTGCATTTTATTTATAAAGTGTATCCCAAATATGTATTTATTGTTTCTATTTATTTTTGCATGGTCCATGTAAACCCAATAAAATGTAAAATAGAAGATGAACACATACAGCATCCATATAACTGATAGAGAAAAAAGACAATCATTTTTATCTCCCATGATGTCAACCTATTCCCTTAATACTAATCGAAATCTTGACCATACTCTGACTCTGTGACAGCCTGGATCCACGCCTAATCCTAACCGGTGGCACCAACTATGAATTCAAGAAGATACTCAAACTAGGCCAACTTGGATGTTTTAATTTGCCTTTTTTCAAACTATTGTCCAAATATGGCTCTAGTGGCCCTTAATATTGCCTAGGGTTTAAACCAGCTCTGATAGCGTCCAGGGAGGATGGCAATCTGTGCTGTAGACATTATTCATATATCAGCGCTCTTGTCCATTATTTTGCAGCACAAAGGCAGTCCTTCATTTGTTCAGAGTCAAAGGCAGAAGTTCCCTTCTTTAAAACATTTTTATGGATGGCAGAGATCAAGTCACTCAATAACCATATAAACATTTATATTTACACTATAATTAAATCCACTAAAAAGTCCTTTGGCTAATTTCCAGTCTTAATCAAGAACTCAACTGATGTATGAGTGTGTCACCTGGCTCTGTGACGGGGGCTTTGTACCAGATATGTTTCATGTGAATCTGTTCCATCATGAAAATTGTATTTTCCCCTTGGCAGGTGTTAAAGCACAAGGAATGGTCTTGGTGTTTGGATGCCGCCAGGCAGGACTGGATCACCTCTACAAAGATGAGACAGAGGAAATGAGAAGGAAGGGCGTACTGCAAGCAGTGTACACCGCGTACTCCAGGGAGCCTGAGAAACCTAAAGTAAGACTCGCTTCTCATTACCACCTACCTACAAGGGGACCTCATAGCAATATGAAGGGCCAGGAACCCAGAGGTCTACGGTCAACTGAGCTTCAGAAGCGGTGCAACGAACGCGCATGGAGCATGTGCACACTGTACTTGTAACAATCATAACAATGCAAATCACAACATATGAGTGTTGTACGGTGTTGGTCCTTGTAAATGCCAATATTTCAGGATCACCACTGACTACATAAAAAAGTCCTGTTTAGATTAATATGCACATTTATCACTGGTTCTGCTGCACCAGGCCTGTCTTTTACAACCGAACTTGATAATCGACCACTGTGACTAGACGTTCAAATACTAGAAGCACCACCAGTGTAGCCTACTTGCAATGGGTGATACTCTTGGTCTGCGCAAATCAAGACAGGTAGCTACATTTCCCACACTTGATGTACCAAAAAACACCGGATTAACTATTAATATCTTACTTTCAGGCTTACGTGCAGGACATTCTACGGAGTCAGCTCCGGGAGGAGGTCGTTCGGATAGTGCACCAGGAGCAGGGCCACCTCTACATCTGCGGGGACGTACGGATGGCGCGGGAAGTTGGCGCGGTCTTGAAGGAAGTCATTGGTCAGAAGCTGAAGCTCACCGAAGAGCAGGTGGAAGAGTACTTCTCCAAATTAAAGGTACTTGACATTCAGCTATGCACTGCGGTTAGTTACTTTTTCATGCTTTCGTTGGAAATCGTGGCAGACAAGCAGAAGTGCTGCAATTGAAGAAGACTATGGTGGAGAAAGGACTATCTGCATAGGTAGCGAGCAGAAGCCCCTGTTTACCTTTGACCTGATGTTTACAGTTTGGTAATTCTCAGCAATCCAATAATTGTGCTAGTAAAGAAGCTCAGTACAGCAGCCGCTACAGTACCTTGTGTAACCTGCCAGGTCCATTCTGCCTCTAGGCCTTCCTAGGTCAGTACAGTGAGTACCTTGCAGCCACTGAGATGCTGACTAATGATAATTTAAGCGACTAAGCAGTGTTCCTAGAACCCTGTGGCTTTCTAATCTTGGCGCTGGCTTCATGAGGCCTGAGACGAGGTGTAGCAGGGACAGTGCCTGGCCTGAGAAAGTGCTAGCCAAGAGTAGCAGCTGCTAGCCCTGTCTGCCTCTAAATGATTTCCATGACTTTAACTCTAACACACATGCAAAAACGGAGCCGTACATTTTACAAAATGCCAGAGGTATTGCAAGACTGCTGTGGGCTATGATGCAACTAAAGATGCCCCTCCCTCTCGTCTGTTTCACAGTCCCTTTCACTCTGCCCCACTTGCCACCAATGGTCCACTTCCCCCCCTGCTCTCCGTTCTCTGCTGCTGGTTGCCCACAGCCCCTCTTCCTTTTCTCCTGCATCACCGCTATCCCACTTGCCCCCTGCCCCCTTCACTTTACCCTGCTCTTCCCTATTCCTTCAGTCTCTGCATCCTTCCTTGTTTAGCTCTACTCTGCCCTGCCTGGGTTTTTCTATCAAACGCATGATGATGTGTTTCTAAAAAGCTTGGACACCTCTGCATTCAAGGGTGAAGATGGAGAAATCAATATGTGTGAGACAGAGAGGAAGTTCACTTTCAGGGGGGTCCTTTGGAAGTTTGGGGTCATGGGCCATTCCCACTTTGTCCATGCATTAAAACGTCCCCAGTGGAGGTGTGAGGGGCAAGGGGGAGGACGTGCACATCAATAGCACCGTTGTAAATTACCCTCTGCACATCACTGCAGGAAGGGGATTAACAGCTGTTACTGTCTGCAGGCCAAAATAGGTTTGGTTAGTGCTTTTAATCAGTATGACATTTAGCTTTGTTATTTAACAAAATTGCACAGGTTTGAATTGAACCATTAGTTTTTTCATACCGACGATTTGCAAAATTTTATTACATTATGATCGTTTCATTTTGAAGCCAAGCAAAGAAAATGGTAATATTATCCAGGCTATTTTAATATAGAGGCACTGCTAAAAATACCATAAAAGAACTAAGTGGCCAGGAAAAGAAAAATGTTGATAAATATGGAGGACAAGTACATTCACATATAAAGAGGGAAAAGTTCAGCAAGAAAGGTGGTGCGCATTAGAGTCATTTCAACATTGTGTTTTTTCCAGTAGTAATCAACAATCATTTCCAAAGCAGTCACCGCAGCTGGCTAATGCCATCATTTTTTTCCTTTCAATTGCAGAGCCAGTCGCGGTATCATGAAGACATTTTTGGAGCCGCGTTTCGGATTGAAGAAAATAACAAACATTAGGCCACGCCCACCTTGCTGCATCGGCACCTTCTGAAAAACATTTAGGACACTTGTCCATGACTGGCACATGTACATAGCTTTTTATGGAATCTTTGTATTATAAATATATTTTTATATGTACATATAAATATATTGCATATCTTTATTTACCAGAGATGAAGTGCTGAAAATACAATCATTCTATTTTTTATGATTTTATTATCTCATGACAAAAAGGACACAAACTAAACAAAAACGTGCTAGAAGCATACACAATGTACTGTAGAGTTGAACCTTTATTTAAATAGATGCCTATTGTAATGCAGGTAATATTTGTAAATTCAAATTGTAATGAATGTATTTATATTTTTGTTAAGTTATACATTATCCCGAGGTAGATTTGCACTTTCTTATGTTCTTCCTGCTTGGTTTCTTTGGGACCAGTGTCTCAGACACACTCGGACATACATTGGAAATGCACTACATGGCAGTTTATAACTGAAGGTCATCCTGACACATCCATAACTTACTTCAGGCTTGGTCTACTCCACATTTTCTGTGCCTTGAAACTCCAGGCTTGTGTGCAGAATTACTTCCTTGTAAAGGATCAGGCACCAATATCATAATTGTCCTGTAGTATTTTTTTAACCCACTGCCTTTACAACAAAGCTGGTCCCGGGCTGCAGATGAAGTCATAAATCACCATGCCTAAAAGGATTGCAAGTCCATGCTTTACAAATCTGGAAGTTTATAATGTTTAGATACTATGATTTTCAGAACAAAATGGTAGTCAGTAGTAAGGCAGAGCACAAACTTAAATAAGAGTCAAATCTGGGAAAATAACTGGCTACTAGTCAATTTACTACTCTTGGGATGTGTAGCTCTCTGCAGATAGAAAGTTATGTTTCTGACATTCTGCAATCTACGTAGTCTCTCACAACTTAGCTCCTGTTTTGTAAGGGTTTTAGCTTATTCTGGTCTTAAAAGGCAAGCCTGAAGATTGGTTGACCAGAACACTGGCAAACTCAAGCTCTGCAACATGTCTTGGGCCAATGAGACAGACCCATTCATTGACCATTCATGGAAGAGCTCTCTCTCGTTAATGACCCTTCAAACAACTGTTCTGACTCTAGCACTTTTGAGGAATGACTCTACCTTTACAAGATCGAAATTTCGATATGAGTGGTCAACCCCTGACAATGAGATTTCCAAGCAGGCAACTCCCTGCACCTTAGCCACTAACTCCTATGAAAACACTACCTTTGAATTTCCTGTATACTTTCCACTGATGCAAAGCTTTAAAAACTAATAGTGTAAATTCTGCATTGTTTGGATTTGTGGGATAAGGGATTGCATTATTGCCATTACTTCACTTTGTAAGGCTACATTTGATTATGATTTCTACTAAAGCAGTTATTGTACTACTATTGAAACACCAGCACCCTCACGCAAAGCATAACATTGCATTTCTTCCTCGAGAGGTTCCATCAGAAACAGATACTACAGATCACTTAATTTATTAAATTTATTAATGGGCGAAAATATTCCCACCAAAAAACGCAATCCAGTACATGTATTGAAACTATGCATTGGAAATATTTCACCGCCTAGAGACTTTTCTTTTTTCACTTTTGGAAAGAATTATGTTTGTTTGTTATTAAATAACTTGAATATGTATGTGCTGTACTGTGCCCGACTGGGCAAAGGTCTTGACTGGTGTGGGATACTGGCTGGTCCAGTAACACTGCTAGCTGGCATTACTTGTAGGAAGACACGCGTTCTGAGATGGATCTCATGGCTACTTGGAAGGCGTCCACACATCACCATCCCACAAGACGAGCGGATTGTAGGGGGGTAGGGGGGTCATCTTCATTGCTATTCATGGGCAGCACCATCTCACATCAGGCCCGTTTGCACCACTTTCTTTCTTTCGTTAAGCCCCAGGAGCTCACAGCACCCAAATGATAAAAAGGAGGACTTTGTCAAAGAGAACAGATAGCTTTGAATGTCATGTAGTCAACTTCATAGTGCTCGACTGTTTATTTCATAAGCTGTCGCTCACTTCGTACCTCCCAGGGATGCTGAAGACCACTTTGTGATCTGCATTGAAACCAGTGCATTCAATATGAGTCCAAATACTTGAGACCATAAGATAAACATTCATAGTCAATGAGACAGATCTGGATTGATCCAAAACATCCTCCCGTTATGGATTACAAAATGTACAACTTCCTGTAATGTGCTTCACTGCAACACTATCAATATTTGGTACAAGTCTTCCTGTACTGGTAGTTGAAGGATTTAATTGTATTTAATTGTATCATGAATGGATTTAAATGAATAAATACATTTTAAAAATTTAGAAAATGCTAGTCGGATGTGTTGTGTGTTATCTGTCATCTTGCTGTGGGTACTTTAGCAATGGTCGTGCATCATACCTTTGGGTAAATTATACATCACTTGGAGCAGATGAAATTGAACTTGCAAAATTTCCAAATCTCCAAAAGAAGGTCATCACGTTGAATCCTGCCTTTAGAACTTTTCCCGATTACAGAATGGCCACACAAACGTGATGATTAGCCCTTCCGCCGTATTACGAGTTCCATTATATCCTAAGGAACTTGTAAAACGGTGAGAGGGATATGTCTCGTTTGTGACAGAGTACCTCACCTGCCAAGGTCGTAATCAGGCAGAGAGATTCTTAAAAAATGCCTCAAGTGGAGCCAAATGCATCATGGCAGTATTTGGGACACAATTCTGTTGCCCCAATACCAATTAGTTTCTGAGGCGTGTCATGTTAAGTGCCTCTCTAAATCATTTATTTTCTTCAAAACTTCAACGCACTTGCCCAACTTTATTTTCCACACTTAGACACACCATATAACAATGAGAATTTTTCATGTCCTCTGTCTATATTTGGTGAAAACATGTATATTTAATACTTTCCTAAAATGTTGCTTCAAATCTTCCAAAATCTCTCTATGTATTTCAGATTAGGAAAAAGGTTTTTAAAAATGAAGGTTTGTTAGGGCTTTGACTAAGCTTTAGTTGACAATGGTTCTTATCAGTGATGACCAATGCTTTGAAATGACAACAGCTCTAACTTACCCAGTTTACACTGGACAGACCAGTATATCCACAGGAATATGGTTAGGACAAATTAAGGCTTACTGTAAACTACCCAATAGGTCAAAACACAACACTTAATACCTGAAATGACGCGTGGCTGATGAACAATGCTTCGAAAATGGATCTTACCAGATAATGATTTTTGTCAGTATAGGCCTAGACTTGCTGATCAGCTTGGTCAGAAAAAATACTTTTATACTAATATAAAGTAAAACAAAAAGCGACTGAGCTACTTTAAAGAGGACCTCGTACGTAAATCAGTCCAACCTGAATCGTCAGACCACATCCCCTCCACACAGAAATACATATAAACCCAGACATATTTCTTCTTTCCTGGGATTCATTAAATCGCTAAGTAAATTACATCAGTGAGAATAAGATTGTCAATTTCCAAAAATCTGCATTCGAAATTCAAAACATTTTATTTCCTGTCCAATCAGGAGGAAGCACGCCATCATATAGCAGGACTTCACTCAAATTCAGCTCACTGGGTTAGCTCAAAGAGTTAACATGCCTTCTATAATAGAATTGTGGCTAAAATTAGAAATACCCACATCCTAGGGGTAGTAGCTCAGTTACGAAATGTGTCAAATGCCCAGGAATCCTGGAAGCAATACTGAGTTGTGTAGAAATACAGCAAATATTGTCTTTAATGCAAGTCATAGTCAGTTAAAGTTCACCCTTATTGCACAATTGATTGTATGAACTATGTAAAGATAAATGTGATCATCTGGAAGCAACCAAAGGTCTTTAGAAACAAACGTTGTAGTGACATGGTGCTAACTGGGTAACTCAAAACTATTCACATCAAATCATATGAGAGGGTCTGAGGAGGAACTGTGAAAATAGATCAAAGCCATAAACGCATCTTAATTATGAATAGGGCTCCCAGTTTTGTGGTATTTATGTTTTTTTAACATTTCCATCTGTATTTATCCATATTCATTTATCGGCCATCTTCTTGATATTTATCCATATTTATTTTGTGTTTTCAGGGGCATGGAAACTTAAAATGGTATATTTCCACATTTATTTAACTGATAAACATGCACAAATACTTTGCTGCTTGATGCGTTGTAGCAAATTAAGCAGCTAAATATAGCAAAAACACTACATCAACAGGTAAACAGTAGCATTATAGTAGAAATAAATGTTAACGTAGGCCTGTATTTAGGGAAATCTCACCTGTTTTGTAACTTCCCATGCTGTATATCTGCTCAGTCAGTTATCCTGGACATCCCGAAAGACAGCATGGAAAGTCACGAACAAGAAGACAATGTTCTGTATTTTGCTGTATTTAAAAATAAATACAGACAGAAAACACATGGCTTTCTGTCTTTATTTACGAGTAATAAACAGTAAAAACAGAAAACTGGGAACCTTTATTTTGTATAAGGGAATAGCCTGCCCACTCAATCTGTCTTTTACAAATGTAGGGATTGTACAAATGTATGTATGTGAGACTTCCCTCTGCGCCCAAGGTAGACACGAGGGATAATATATTGGGGAAGGGGACCGGTCGCAGCTTGCGTGAGGGGAAGGGGCCAGGGGACACGTGGCGGGGAGGGGGGGATATAAAATAAAAGAAATAACCGTAAAAATAAAAAAATAAAAAACTTACTTTTTTTCCAGCGCCGCTCAATCCGCTCTGCTCTGTCTCCTCAGGCTAGCAGGCACAGGCTCCCAGCCTGCCCTACAGCCAATCCTAACACTGCTCAAAGCAGCGTCAGGATTGGCTGGGAGCACTCAGCCTAGATGCTCCCAGGCAGACTGGGAGCTTGTGCAGGACCTCTCCAGCCCAGCAACTGTGTTGCTGGGCTGGAGAGAGCACACTGCGCATGTGTTTGGCCGGCCGGTCAAACATACTTGCGCAGTGAGGGGGCAGTGCTGTGCCCTCCATCCACCCGTGGCCCCACCCACTTTTATGGAAACAACATAATAATCTAGGTTTATTATGTTGTTTCTATAAAAGGTGTGCAGCTCCTGCTGCTGGCAGGGGGGCCACGCTCCTCCGCCCTAGCGGAGGAGACACCCCTGAAGGGGACCGAAGGTCTGGGAAGATTTTGAAGAGAAGAAGGGAAGGCACTTGTGTGAGATAATTTGCAGAGAACTAGCCCTTCGGAATGTGTTTGGAGAACTTCAGTCAGAGCTGTGCCATTTGGGTGCTAAAGGACTGGTTTGGTTTGAAGCAATGGGAGAATAGTTAGGGGAAGTGGTGCTACGACTGTTTACAGATAATGGGTGTGCGAACGTCATCATTTTAACAGGAAAACTACATTTAGCAGTTATTACCCACGTCCTGTGAGAAAGAGGGGGACAATGCACCCACAAAATCCCTAGTTTCCACTTGTTTGAGTACTGGTAAGCCACAACCAACACCTGAATTTGTAGACCAGATAAAGAAAATGGATAGGTTAGATGGGTTGAAAACCAAAGCTTGTGAATGCCCAGGTAAATGTATACAACCGCAAATAACCTGTTGAAAAAATGCATCAGATTTTTGGAACTAATGACAAGCAATGTAACATAATTATACAGATGCAGGCATTTCCTTGTGTCCTCTCCGGTAGGTGCTTGTCTCATGCAGTTTACAGCACCTACTCCTGTGTGCTACAGAGCCCCATGTCCCTTGAAAGCTGCAGAGAGCGTCTGCACAGTTCTCCAATGACTAAACCTCAAATCAGAGATTGTGGTCATCCTGGGAAACCTGCAGGAACGTCGTGACCTCGCAGTATCCCAAAGGCAAGCTTAGCATAGTTCACCACACCGACCGAAGGAATGTTCTTCTCAGCGCTGTGGCAGACAAAGCCTTTTGAAAGCAGGGGCCAAGTATTTCTGATAGGCATCACATACTTAAAAATCCCAGAAAATTCCTGCTTGGAAACAAAAGGACACAATATTTTCTGCAGTCAAGACGCGGTGCTGCCTAGAAGCGATTGTGCAATGGTGACAGAGCCGTCAGCAAGGACCACACAGCGGCCATTGTGTGCCCCGTCACGTGATGCACACCTGGACCTTATGCAAAGCAGCGCTAAAAAAAACCTCCTACTTGAAAGCAGGTCTGGTGCCTCAGACCCACGCGGGACAGTGTTTTACGGATTCTCATTCCTGTTGCAAGCTAAAGAACGAAGGCAGAGATTAGTTACTCATTAAATCCCTAGGACCTGCCTTCCTCTTGACTGAGTCAACAAGGAAGACGTTCTAGGCGGATACCCACATTTGACTGACACCAATTTGAACCTTGAGCATTAGCCAGGTTGTTGCAATCTGCTTTTTGGAGCCAAATCCATTTTTAACAAAGGCTCATAAAAAGGCCAATGTTACAATCAGAAGGATATTTAGATGAGTATACAAGAGTATTATTCACTAAGTCTGTGCATCTTCACAGGCATGTGATCAGGGCATCTATACCAGAATCAGCAGAAATAGACAAAGTCTCCTGGACCTGGACTGGTGTGCACCATGACAGTGGAGCATAGGCCTGCCAATATTAGGGTGCAATCAAAATCCCTCTACCAGCAGTTGAAGGAAAAATGGCTCTTCCACACAAAGAACAAGAGAAAAAGATGAACTCCTAGCAAAGGCACCTGCTTGACTTGACGTCTAAAAACAAATCAAGTGTAGAGTGCAAGTGGGAGTCTCCAGACCACCACAAGGGACAGAGTGAGATCAACTTACAGCCTGAAATCAGACATGCAAGGCCATCGGCTTAACTTCCAACCACGCAGAAACAAAGCCACTTACATGCCTACACTGTCACGGATCCTTCCATCAAGTTAAGGTGGCGGTTTGAAATGAATGTCTTTTATCATTGAAATGTGGGTTTTCTTGATTGCATAGGCCACACAAGTGCTGTTTAGGTGTGTCCCTTGCAATGGGGCATCCACTATAAACCCTCTGAGCTAGGATATGGCCACAGGCAGGCTAAGAAAAGGGAGGGATGCAAACAATATATGTCTCCAATGGAGCCAAAAGCCATTAGACGACAGCATCAACCTTATACCGCTGAAGGTTTTATAGGTATGGATGGTGCCAGTAGTTGCTAGCTATATGTGGCTGCATGTACTGGGATATAAACAGGAAGACGAGCGCACAGCGCCCTTATTCTCAAGGAGGTACACCGGCAGCACAAGCGCAAAGAATACATCCATAGATGTTCCTTACTTATGAACTTTAAGGGCATGGCGTTGAGGCAAGCTATGTGAAAGAGTATCTCTACCTGCACAACTATGAACATCACACTGCATGGCTGCTTCCTCGCAGTGGTGTGCAGGCACAAATGCAAGAGTGAAGGAGGGAGCTACATCAGCAGTGTGCCATGAAAAAGTGCTAATTTTTTACCAGTGACATGAAACTTTAGAAATCAGCTAAAAACTGATTTGGTTTTCCTGATAAGATGTTATAATACTACTGACGCCGCGTGGTATTTGTTGCTTTGGTTACACGTAAAGATGAGCCAATGAGACAAAATCAGAAATTGATATATTTTAATAAAACCTGTGAATCCCAAGAGAGCATCCACTTTTAGGAATTAGATATGCAATTCATACAGATAGTGGGAAACAAAAAAACAGTGAAACTTCTTTTGAGTTTTAAAAGTTTCAGAGTATGTGGCTGAAAGCAGAGATTTTAAGAAATGACAAAATGGAAGCTGAACTCAGTAGATATTACACTAGTGCCTGGTTAGACAGTCAATGATGCTATGTAACCGTAACAAGAGTCCACCCACAGTCATGAAAGAACCTTTGTCAATGTTGGCTAACTGGGTTATTGCATGGCTAACTAACTAGGTTATTTCACGGCTAACTGATGGGCAATCCTCCTTTCAAATGATTTGAAAATAACATGTAGTTCTACTGTGCTATCTTCATCAACACAACTGGGAGCAACCAGCAGACTGTTCACCACAGAGTACGATGGACACAAATTAATATAATTAGCCATTTTTGCAGAACCTATTTGAGACAATTTGCTTTGGTTACCCTACAAATGAAAGTGTCCCGGTACATTTGAAAGAAGACTTCCTCAGGTACCCACTATTTAAAAACTATACTACACAAACCTGTATAAAGGACAGTGCCGCTCCTCTAGAATCTGCCTATACCCCCTCCCTAGTAGTAAAACCACAAACAAAAATACCAAAGTTTTACAATGTTTACCTTTGAATCAAAGTTGCACAGTCTGTTTTAATTGTTGGGAACTTTTTTGTTGAGTTCAGCCAACTTGGCACAAGAGTCAACTGACGTTGCACAGACTGAACCAGTCCAACACAGTGAATATAGGGGGTGGCATCAATAAAGAGAGTTGCTTATTATTTTTGGGTGAATAAAGAGAGTTGCTTATTCGTTTTGGGTGATGTTCCTGACACTCCTTGCAACAAGAGGTACCCAAGAAACTCAAGGAACAAGAGTTCTAAAACAGATATTGGGCTGGGTACCTCAAGCACACATTAGCTGTCAGTCAGTGCCCGAGGCTGGGATAGCGACAAATTCTGTTCCGGTATGGACAGAGTTTCTTTGCTGAAGGACTGCGCTTTGTGTCATCACCATCAGCTCTCCTTTAAGGACTCCTGATCCTTTATGTGATGATGGACATCTCTTCGCGGTCTCTGCTTTCAGACATCGAGTTGATCACTCCTTCGAGGAACTTCAGAAACTCCATTCGGACATCCTCAGGTTCTTCATCCAGGTTGGAGTGTACAACTTTCAGCTTCGTCAACGAAGGTGCTTCAAATGAAAGAGACATCAATTAAAGGGAAAGGTAATAACAGTTACCTGTCCATTACACGTTTATGAGCACTGAATATGTACTGTGGCTTCCAAGATTTAAAATGTATCCTAGCTGGTACTGAAGAAGTCTACAAAGCGCATTATTATCGGAGGTTACAGAGGATGGCACAAGTGTGTGTGTTTAATTAGAGTCACTGAGCTCCTGATTGTCAAACGTTTGTGCACAACAACGTGCAAACTAGTCGTGCAAAGAACTATATGCTGGTCTATTTTCCTAAGGCCTGATTCCCAGAATCAGTTTCTGCTGAGACTTATGTTTGAAGATGGAATCTCCAACTGGTAAAAATTCTCTATTGTCGCAGTTTGTCCTGCAACTATAATTTTTGGATTAGAACAGGAAAAGGAGGAGTTTCAAAGAAAGCGGTGGTAATGCAAAATGGCGGCAGCTCCCACGAAGTCCAATATTAGTCGGTATTCACCAACATTGTGCATGTTAACCGCCAATCTGAAAATATAAAGCTTTTTTAAAAGGATAAACTGAGTGTGTTTCCAGGGTTGCAAACACTGCACCCTCTAAAGATTATAGAGCTGAGGTGGGACAGGTTTTTCTATCAGTAAATATATTTTCCCGACAAAAAGATAAAAGAAAAACACGTTTAATACCCCAGGGGACAAATCTGCTGTATTTGCTTCTTAGTACTGTCCACCCACTCACTCACTAGTAGACCACAGGAGGTAAATATGGAGCACGATAAGTAAACATGGCGATGTATTAGTTGTATACATCTCCATGCTTACTCTTGGAAGTTGTGTAGAAAGACCAGAAATCAATACAATTCATAGGCATATGATTTGAAAAAAATCCGAATATCTAAAAAGGATTTGTGATATAGCTCCAGTGGCAATGAACAAGTAAATAATTGTATGAGGATCACAATATGCAGTGCATTCTCAAGCATGACCACGTTGAATATTTTAAATAAGCAGCCACTTAATGGCACTGAAAGAAAGTAGAGAACCCCTGTTTGTACTAACTATTTAGGGGACTTCTAATGGATGTTTTAAGCCAGACGCTTATTTAAGAACTCATACTAGAGAGCATCATATTCTCTTTAAACAATTTGATCCGGATTTGGCCTGTAAATCAAAATGGAGTACAAAGAAGAAGACTGAATGAACCTTTGGAGGAAAAGGCGGGCCACCAAATAAAAAAAACCAACAATATGGCGATTCAGCTAATGTTGACCTTAGGTCTAGGTTCTAACTATTTACTCAGTTACGTAAGAGTTTCATGGTTTATAACACAAATTAATTCGAGGTTTGTAAGCCTCTATCCTTGAAGAACAGCCTTACTCATTTGTTACGAATCTTGCAGGCTGGTGCACACCCTCACCCACTGGTGTGAGTCTCGCACCTTCTTTCACCGGGTGTGAGTCGCACGCTGTCACTTCTGCCCTCCAAACAGGCAGCCTTCTGAAAGCGCTACCTTCAGCAAGGCCTTCATTTAGGGGCATTAGTCTCCAACCTGTCACCGTTGTACAAATCTCCAAAAATGCTAATATTGGTCTGCCCTCAACTGCCTCCTCACCCTCCTCTCCTGAGCCCTATTCAAATTCTCCACCCCGGACATTCCTGACATAAGGTGAGATCCCCGCCCCAGTCTCCCTATACTCCTTCCTTCTATGAGATGTTCCTCTGCTGTTCTAGGGTGAACTCCAGAAAGCATACTGTCATTGGTTGTATAACGACCAACGCCAGGGGTTGCTTCTCTACCACGCGTGGATGGAGCCACAGACTGTCAGGGCATCATTATAGTACGCCCATACACATAGGATGCTTCTCTGACGCTCCTTGGGAGACCCCCTAAGAGCACATACTATGGGTGGTTTAATGGCCATTCCCGTGAGTTGCTCCACTGGAACTCTTTGAGCATGTGCAATGGCTGGCTGCACACTATACATTACATTGGGTTTCTCCTTGGCCCCTCCTGGGCTGACCCTTGGACCATAGACTACTCATGCTTTAAAGCTAATGCCCCTTACTAGGGGGTTACTCCTCTACCACTCCTAAGTGGATTCCAGAGTTATTCTCTAGTCAGTGGAAGCAGGTACCACAAATGGCCCCACCGCTCAACCCTGGGCTCTTCCTATGCTTCAAGTGGTTTGTACTGTATGACACACCCCACACTAAAGATGGTATGTATCTGAATGCTTTCATGACCGTATTTATTCTCCACTCTTACTTAGCACTTGTGCACGTACAGCTGTGTGGTTACAGTGCGAAGAGTCTCTTCCTTACACGTACACGACACCAAAACAAGTTGCACACAGGCCACACAAAACACACATTCTACCCCCACAGCACCATTAATGCTTAAGCGTCCTAGGCCTGAATACAATACATTCAATGAACGCGTGGGCACCTATTCAATAATAATATCCAACCACAAGGCTGAAAAACCTGTCTTCTGAAAAGCCCTCTACAACAGACTTACCACCCATCAGCATCACAATATCTCTCTCTGTGTTGTCTATAAATCCTCGGATAATGGTGTTCTTGCGTGCTGCAGCCTTACTCTTACATTCAGATATTTACTGTAGTTCTGTTACTATGGGATACTAGTTTACCAGGCTGAAACCTGTAATCCGCAAGTCACTGATCCCAATCCTAGTCACACAGTGCTGAGGAATATTACCCGATTCACTGCACCTGAGCAGCACCAGGGGCCAGGTAAGTGCCCAGCAGAAAGACTTGGGGTCCTGAAATACACTCTGGACTCCTGGTGCGGGTCAGAAGTCTGGGGACGTGGCAAGGGCAGACTGTGCCAGACTGGCATAAGATGTGACACTCCCTAGCTGGTTCCAGAACCATTGCGCATTATCATACATGTAGTCCAGCCCTGCCAAGTCCACGCATCTACGGTTAGTCTAACACATTGTAATGGCTGGTGTACCATATCCAGGCACAAAAGTGTTCCGTCACACATATTTGTCTCCTCTTCATTGTTCAAGGCCCTCTGATGTCGGCTCAGAATGCTTAAAGTAAGTCAGCGCTTGTTGGGTTGATATTTTAATGCACCCCAGGCAGTGTGAGCTGAGCCCACAGAAGGGGTGACTGTGGTTGCCACAGTGAGGAGCTCTGGCCAAGCTCAGCCCTCTCTCCAGGTCGGGTGAAACTCTGACTGTAAGAGCAATGACACAGTAGAAGCCCTGCTGGTGCTCCCAGGCTCAGACATCGAAGCCAAGATGCTGTTCTCAAGAATGACTGTAAACCCCCCAAGCTAATCCATGACACTGATGCAATCGGAGTCCCCGATTACATTGTATTTTTCGTTATGTAGCTTTTTTGTATGCATGATGTGACTGAAATCTTGTAGTTCACAATGTAATACAGCAGGTGTAGCAGGTATAGCGAAATGGACAATCACCCACAACATGTGGCCTGCTTCATTATAGGGGCTTCTCTTGATGCAAGCTTTGTCAGGATGGCCTCAACGGATAGTAGGGAGCTGTTAATATGATACACAGGGATTGAATGTGTAATATTCTGTGGAGAAGTGTGTTGAAACTGTCCATAGAACAACTCCTAAATACTTTATTCAAAGTTCCTCTGGGAAGATTAACAAGCATTTGCAATGCAATGGGTCTCGCATTTGCTCAACTTAGAGCAATTAGTGTTCTAAAGACCCAATCAGACTTGTATTGCCACATAAAATGAAAATGAAAACTAATACAGTTTTATATAAGTGAGACGATTTAAAGTGCCACGCCATGAGCGTGAAGGAGCACACGAGATGAAACAGAAGTTCGCTTGCAGTTCAGACGTATCAGCAAATGTGCAGCGAGATCGCGCTGTGTAGGAAATAAAAATAAAAAGTAGTCCAGAAACCATGCTACAAACATGGAGCCTTGTATGTTGTCAGTAGTTGGCCAGTACGCTCAAGGAGGGCTAAACACCGGAAAAGGCATGACGTATGCATGCATTTCACAAATAAAATCAAGTGATTTTTAAAAGGCAACCCCACGAACCAACTAAACTGACAGGTGTGTGGTGGGCATGGTTAAAGGCCGACAGAAAGATTACAGCAGGCTGGACCACTTACGCGCTCAACCCTAAAAATTAGAGCATGATGTCATAGGGGTCTTCTCACCCCAATCGTGATCGTCAACATCTTTTAGCCAGTCTATTAAGCCTAATAAGATCAGTGGCTTTCATCAGTGACGCAAATAAATACTCGTAATCACGTGACCCTACCTCCTAAATCGATTTCGAACAGTTAGGGGGACCAATTTATATCAAGCAACATGCGTCACGCATCATGCATCATAGTATCCTCCCCCCATATTACGAGGCAAGTCGTCTCATGAGAGAAAAGGAAAGTTATAGCTCCTTGTAGAGCCACAATCGCTAAGGGATTCACGGCGCTAAAATGTTTAGTCTTTCCTCGAGCGAAAGCCTTTAGCACCTTTGCTACAGGGATACATCCCTTTCCCACTTTCTCGTGCAAAGCACACAGAGCAATGGTCACATGTGGCAATTATAATTAACATTTTATATGAAAGTGTGTGGCGGTTTCGGAACTGACTGTGCCAAACGAAAAGAAAAGGGTTTGTTGACAGATGAGGAGAGAAAAGTGGGTGTGAACGGGAACAACACAAGGAAGTGCATGCAGGAGGATACAGTGAAAAAGAATGGAGATGCCGTGAGAGAAAAGCAGTTGGAGGATTTCAGAAAGATGATGGGAGAAGAATGGAGTAGACGGCAAATAGGGAGAGTCTGCAGAAGAAAGAGGTGTTAAGGCATGAACATGAGTATTTGCAGCACCCTGGAGAGCAGTACTTCTTCCACAGACCTTAATAACTCACAGAGGTTCCCAAACACTGGTAAATGCTTTGATTAACTCGCCATACAGTGTCACTCAAAGCGTCACGCATTTGGCAGTCACATGTCACTCGTATGAATAGTGAAACCATCGAAATGTCACACATAAGCAATTTGAAAACTTGTCAGCTGAGGGCGCCTCTACTGATGGTCTATAAGTTAAGTTTAACTCGCAGGCATTTAGGTGTCAGCGTCATCTTGGGACTGAGATCTCGAGATAGGGGTTATTTATACTCTAACTCTCATTTCTTGTATTAGTCATGGCAAAGATTGGGTAAACCAGTGTATTAATCTGCAAAGATAGTTTAATAAATGTAATTGGACCAGTGCAGATCTAGACTGCTCGCAGGTAATGAGCTAATCGCACGAGCTCTCAGAATCAGCAGCCCACATACAAGGAAGAGCGGGTCCTGCTCCTAGCGATGCCCATGCACAAGTGCTCCTGCGGTGAGCTCCGACCGCCATTCCTTGCAACAGTGCGGGCTTCAGGTTTTTGGGGGGATCCCTGCTCATTAGCACTTTGAGTTTGTTACACACATTTGTGCTGCTTGTAGCCCAAATGATGCCAAACTTTTAGAAGAGGGTTTTATGTTGTTAAAATATGTCTGTTTGCGCACCCCAAAAAGGCTTAAGACGAAACAGGAGAAAGAGATGGGGTTAGGCAGAGACAAGAAGAAAGGTTGGGACAGAGAATAGACAGAGGTGAGTGAGAGATCACATTTTCTTTCCTAGGGCCCCTTGGTGGGTAGGGGCCCTAGGCCATGGCTCACTTTGCACATGCCATAAAACACCTCTGCTTTGCAAGCCAGAGTAGATGGTGAGTTACAATGTCTCAGTAGGCAGACTGTCGCTACTACAAGAGCAGTGCAAACCCAGGAGAGGATTTAACATAGAGGAGAGGATGTGGCCTAAGGCCTGAGCTGCAGACTTCAGAGTTAAGAGACCCGGGTTCGAGTCTCGACGTTGGCTCAACAGCCTGGGATTATGGGCAAATCACTTCATCTCACAGTGCCTAAAATTCGTCGCCTTGAGACCATCACTGGTAAAATGCAGCGCTTTACAAATGCTGGATTTTTAGATATTCCCAGATGTCGGATACCACTCGAAACCTGCGCCCAGTCTGTGCTTAACGTACACCACGTGCCTGCGTGTCAATGTCAGCGGGGCAAGCACTAGAAAAAAACGGAACCCGACACAGTGAATTCATTCACCATTTTCAACACACTGTTCGTCTAAGGCAGGCTCAAAAAGAGACTAAAGTTTTCACCGAACATCTAGGAGTTGTCTCCGCTAGAACTTTGCCCGATTTAGCATCATTCTGAGATTCTGCGACAAGGCACTGGTGGTGTAACAAAGGCCGCCGCAGCGCGGGGGGTCGGGGGTGGGTGGGGAGTCGAGCTCCGGATTGGCCCCTCAGCACAGTACTCTGGCCTCGGAGCTCCTACGTGAAGGCCTTCCATGTACCGTGCAGGGGGTGAGCAGGGCTCAAGTCCCCTTACGCCTCTGTAAGAGACGCACGAGAAACGAACCGCTTTCTTACAATTATGTGCAGCAGCGCCACTCAGTGGCTAAACACAAACTGTTTCCCTTGAAGAAACGAGGCCGAGTCTCTCTTCCGTCCTTTCTTGCGATGAAATGAAGATTATTACTCCATTGAAATAAATCATGCACTCGTCACTGCAATGTTTCGCCCGCAGAAGTGGTGTGTGGATTATAAGCACCGACTCCCCTAAACAGGTTACAAAGCACTTCACTGCACTGACATCCAAGCCCGGAGATGACACTTGGGAAAGGGCTTCAGAGGTCTGCAAACTGTGAAGCCCTCCGGGGATCAGTATGTGGCTAACAGGAGAATTTGTTACTCACCAAAAGACCAGAGACAATCCGCATGCTTAAAACAATACTGTGCAATGGGCCGTCAGTAATGTGTATTCTTTCTCTCATGTTCTTGTAGGAAGGCTTAACACTCAAACCCCCTTCCCCCACTTCAGCTAAAGGGTCACACCGTGGATACGTTTATATTTTTAGGCAGCCCATGCCACCACTAGCATTTTAGCCACCGGGTTTTTCATTGATTTTAAAAGGGATCACCGAGCAGACATAACTGAAATATTTAAGTTGTTAAATATGTTCTGACCTACCACTTTTAAAGAATAATTATGAAAATATGTGTATGAAAATGGGTTATTAGTTGTTAGGAATGCGAGTCATTCACAAACAATCATGATGCAATCGTCTTAGTACTGGGAACCCAGTATCCCATTAGCACTCTCAGGGCAGCGAAGAAGAGCAGTCCAAGGGCTACCCAGGGCAGGTGTGGGCTAGCAGTTCCACTCTGGTGGCAAGCAACAACAACCCTCAATAAACCATTGTCAAGTCAGTGCTTCTTTTAAAAAGGAAAAGTACTTTTATTATACACAAACTACTAAATACTAAGCTTTAGTTAACTTATACATCAGGTATACACAGCTTTGGTGACAAGCGCACTTTACCCTTATCGTGCCTGAACACAATGATTAAAATGCCCCCCAGCCATTGATGATATTGGAGCAGTGATAAAAAAAAAAAAAAAACTTATGGTAGAACAAGTACACCCATACTTGGATCCAGTACTCACTGTGTCGCTGGAACAACTATAACTAGCTGATGAGCCCTAATAAGAGTGAAACCGGTCCTGGTTTGTTGTGTTCCGGTTTAGGGAGGACCGAGCCTGGCAGCTGGTGTGTGACTATTCAAATAGGAGCAGGATCAAAACTTGATTTGCAAATGGCTAGGTCCAAACTAAGGTGGCCTGGTGAGTGTTAGAAATGAGGTCTCTAGTTGGCAGTTTACACCCTGTCCAAGTAGGGACCCTCACTCTAGTCAGGGTAAGGGAATCAAACACCCAAGATAACCCCTGCTCACCCCCTTGGTAGCTTGGCTCGAGCAGTCGGGTTTATCTCAGAGGAAATGTGTAAACTATTTGTACACACACACAGTAACACAGTGAAAACACTGCAAAACTACTACTCACCAGTTTAGAAAAATAGCCAATATTTCTCCATGTGAAACAAGACCAAAACAACAAAAATCCAACATACACAAGTAAGGACTTTGCTTTTTAAAGGTTTAAATGAGTCTTAATCCATAGGAATCAATGGTTTTATTCTTTTATCCCTTTAATACACAGTACCCCCGGATGCATCAAAAACTAAGATGATGCGGCCGCAGGGGAGGTGAGGTGCCGGAAAAGCAAAGCGAAGTGTTGGTTCCTTACTGCACAGGGAAGGTGATGCATCGGCTTCTTACTGGCAGAGGAGGTGATGCGTTGATTCTCTTCTTGCAGGCGAGGCAATGCGTTGGTTCCTTACTGGCAAGGGGCTGATGGGTTGGATCCTTACTGGAAGGGGAGGTGATGACTCGGTTCTCTCCTCGCAGGAGACAATGCGTCAGTTTCTGGTCACGCAGCCTCAGTTCCTTACTGCGGTGCGGGGTCGATGAGAAAGTGACGCCTAGAGACGGTGCATGGAAAATCCAGACGCGCTGCAGTGATGGAGCTGTGGAAGAACAGGCGTTGCATCAATCTCACAGGCGCGGAGTCGATTCTTCCACCACAAGGCAGGCACTGCGTGTATTTCTTCAGCCACAACACAGGAGTTGGGTCGATTTAGAGCTGCAGCACTCCAATGCATAGATTTTCTTCCTCAGAACACCAGTTTCCATTTCCAAGGGCCCAGGAACTGGATTTGGCACCACTTGGCAAGTCAGGACTCTCAGCAGAGGAGCCCAGGCACTGGTAGATGAAGTATTTGATGTCCCTGAGACTTCTTAACAAGAGGCAAGTTCAGTTCAAGCCCTTGGAGAACCTTGGAAAGCAGGATGCAGAAGGCAAAGTCCAGTCCTCTCACTCCCAGGACAGAAGCAGCAAGCAGAAGGACAGCACAGAAAAGCAACAGGCAGAGTGGCAGTCCCTCCTACAGCACACAGCTTCTCTTAGTGGCAGAATGTCCTCAGTCCAGAAGGACTGGGAAAAGGCCCGAGCAATTGTCAGTGGCTGACATTAATTCAAGCATTCTATCCATCATCTTGTTTTTTATGCTCTAACAATAATCACATGGCATTTTTCAGCAAGATACCATCATTATATCGAATAGAAACAATCATTTTCAAATGCAGTCATTATAGACAAAAAATTGCCATATTCATCAATACAATTATTAATCTAGCATCCTAATTCAATCAGAAACATGGGTGTCTGAGTCTTTATTTTACATTCTTTAGGTCACCTATTGGAGTCATCGGACCAACCACACGGGTTTCCCACACTTAGGAGTCCAACAGCAAAAGCTCTAACTCCAGGAGTACTTTAATAAATGAGAAACATGACATGGGGTTATTTTTTCAACGCCTTTGTGTTTCTTCTGCAGCATGAAGCTGTGGCAGGGACAGCCTCATGACAGAGGGTGAGTGTGTGTTCTTGGCTAATGGAAAACATGTCTTTCATGCAGATATGACCTAGTGAAGGAAATGGTTCGTGGACTTTTTTTCTACAATTTAACCAATGAAAGAGACTGGTGAGAAAAAATTAATTATATAAGACGGGTGATGTTTGTGCAAGGAAGATTTACAGCGCATTGACTGCACATTCTTTAATACTGATGCAACTCACTTTTCTAATGTAGAAAAACAATGAGACTACAACTATCATAATTCCCACTGAGGTTAAAGGGGAGAGTAATCTTGATTACAATTGTAATCAGACCAGGCACTGTGATCAAGGCCATTGGGGCTGAAACGGGTTGGTGAAGGATTGAAGCTGATAAGCTGATTAAATCTGCTCAAAGTCCAAAAGAGTGCAGCGTCATTTTTATATATATATATATATATATATATTTTTATATATATATATATATATATATATTTTTATATATATATATATATATATATATATATATATATATATATATATATATATATAGGAATCTGAGGAATTGATTATATATTTTATTTTATATATATATATATATATAAAATCAATTCCTCAGATTCCTCAGGATTTTGTATGTTGGTGCACAGTGAGAATTTCGTTATTGGAAAGATGGAGACTGATCTATAAAATAAAATAGAAGAGAAGATATATCTCACCACTTGGATAATTTCAAGCAGTAATGGATTAGAAATGAACAAGTACGATGAAGCATGTGTAGACAGTATTGTTGTACTGTTTAACTCAAAGAGCAGAGCTCGTGCCATTCTACTGCATGTAGAATCCACGTGCAGAGTTTCGGTGCAGAGTTGAACGGCGATAACCAGACCCTGGGGAACGTCACCACACAGCGTAGCTACGTTGTGGCGGCCATTCTGAATTGGGCCCGTGGTGATACTTGGACCCCATTGAGTCATTACGTTATGTGACACGACCACGTTGATGGGCAGTTTGGGTTGGTTCATCTCTGTGCGCCACAGCAAAGCACATATAATCCGGCAATACGTTATTTCCATCATTGATGATTAGGGTGACCACCTGGCACTGAGGCAAATTCTGGACAGGACTGTAAAAAATTCAGGACAAAGGGTCAAAATTCAGGACAAAAATTCAGGACAAAGGGTCAAAATTCAGGACAAAATTTCAAGAACAAACGTCCGTTTTACAGACACACGCAAGAGAGGCCATGCCTCACTATGTTGTCAGTACATTTATTTACTCTTTTTTAACATAGCACTATTTATTCACTGTGGACCTTTTGTGATTGCCTCCTGGTGTGCTACATTCAGGTGTCACATTACGTCCTTGTTCAGTAGTAAATTAATGCCCTTCACGACAAGGCCATCACCCCTACCCAAATCTACCCGATCTTTCCTGAAGAGAAAGTAAGAGCAAAATTTTGATTATGTTTCTGAACATTTCAAAACCCCTGGCAAACAGTTTGGGAAACATTAAGGTAATTAACCTTATGCTAGTTTAAACAAATTGAACAAAAACATCTGGCTTACCCCAACCGCCCATGGACTTTCAACCTAATTTTTTTTAAAGAGGCAGGGCAGATGGTCTGGGTGACAGTCTCACACCTAATGACAGGATGTGATGTACCCATAACTTGTCTGTAGTCTCACTGCACTAGAGTGTATGTTTGGGTCTCTACATTTATCTCAGAAATGGGAGCCTGGAGTACCAATCAAAGATAATAAAAGAGTAGGATGAAATCGAGATCAAATGGGAGATCCACGGCAAGTAATTCAAAGGATTGTTGCTAACAACTGGATAAATAAAGAAGAGACGAACAAGGTGGGACAATTCCTAAAATCAGACAAGATGGGTCCACCAAGACTATTTGAAGGTATTGGGTATTTGGGGAGTTGTCTGCACACAGGAGCGAAACAGAAGGGGCACTGTCAAGTGGTTGAACAATCAACACCCATCCACCTTGGCAAACTCTTCTGGTGCAATGGTTCGCATGTTAGTGCTTGTGAAGGGTGAGCAGGGGCCAGACCCCTTGCAAGGTTGTGCAAGGCAATTGCCCGCTTAGTCCATGTCTTTATATGGTTTTGAAATTGAGCAAAAGCCAAACTAGAGATCTGGGTTATCCCTAAGTGTCAAGTACACATAGAATCTTCAAAATATTTGGGATGTAAATTGCACAAACAAAATTTACAAATTTTAAATTTTAATTAGTGTTTCTTTAACATATGACACTGTTTTCGCCTTCATACACAATTAAATCTCAGATTGAACTGGGAACCAGTTACCTTTCGATACCTAATGATTAATATCTACCATTCTTACACTGATTTCCAGGATGAAAATCTCGGCAGAGCGAACGGTCCCTCCAAGCCCAGTTTGCTTTTTGGTCTTCTCTTCTGCTTTCTGTAGAGGCCATGTGGCACTAGCGAAGATGGTGTGCTACCCCAATGATAGTATTATTTTGCAAACCTTCACCTGCTCATCCTTTATTCCTTCTTCAGACAGGCCACACATCTGATTTGGTCGCTGCGGCGCCATCTGGAGCTCTTTCCACTCTAAAGCTAACTGTGACTGCGGATGGATTAGATCTTCTGGACTTAGAATGCTTTTATTCAGCTGCAGATGTCCAATGGGTGGCTCACTGGCTTTCTGCCCACCTCCCTGCATGAGATGGGGTTTACCAGTAAAGACTTTTAAGGAAGGCTTAATGCACTGCTCATCGTTTCCTACTGACCATTCTATGGATCACCATCCGGGGTTATCATGCATGGCTTTCTCTTGCCTTGCCAGAACCTGTAAACTCACTGACACGAAGAAACCCTATGCTCCTGCACTACCTTTGCTAAGCCTTCCCACTCGCACAGGATGGCTGTGCTCAGAGCAACTCCATCAGTGGCATGTTGCAGGTGTCTTAAAATTGGGGACTTTGTTTCTGAACAGTGAGCTACTAAATTTCCAAACACTTGTGGCAGACTACCATCTTCACCCCGGTCAACTCCTTACTTACAACCACCTTAAATAATCATTAAGTGCCTGTTGGACCTGGCTTTTTGACAGGGACATCCCCAAACTTTTTGCCTCCTTCCTCCTATTTTTTCTGACCTGTTGTTGTTGGCTTTTGACCTCTGGGCACTTTACCACTGCTAACCAGTGCTAAAGTGCATATGCTCTCTGGGTAAATTGTACTACTGATTGGTTTATCCATGATTGACTATTTAATTTACTTGTAAGTCCCTGGTAGAGTGCACTACATGTGCCTAGGGCAGGTAGATTAAATGCTACTAGTGGGCCTGCAGCACTGGTTGTGCCACCCACCTCAGTAGCCCCTTAACCCTGTCTCAGGCCTGCCATTGCAAGGCCTGTGTGTGCAGTTTCACTGCCACTTCGACTTGGCATTTAAAAGTACTTGCCAAGCCTAGAACTCTCCTTTTACTACATATAAGTCATCCCTAATGTGTGCCCTAGGTAACCCCTAGAGCAGGGTGCTGTGTAGGTAAAAGGCAGGACATGTACCTGTGTAGTTATATGTCCTGGTAGTGTGAAACTCCTAAATTCGTTTTTACACTACTGTGAGGCCTGCTCCTTTCATAGGCTAACATTGGGGCTGCCCTCATACACTGTTGAAGTGGCAGCTGCTGATCTGAAAGGAGCAGGAAGGTCATATTTAGTATGGCCAGAATGGTAATACAAAATCCTGCTGACTGGTGAAGTCGGATTTAATATTACTATTCTAGAAATGCCACTTTTAGAAAGTGAGCATTTCTTTGCACTAAAATCTTGTTGTGCCCTTCAATCCACGTCTGGCTAGGTTTAGTTGACAGCTCCTTGTGCATTCACTCAGACACACCCCAAACACAGGGTACTCAGCCTCACTTGCATACATCTGCATTTTGAATGGGTCTTCCTGGGCTGGGAGGGTGGAGGGCCTGCCCTCACACAAAGGACTGCCACACCCCCTACTGGGACTCTGGCAGACAGGATTGAGCTGAAAGGGAACTTGGTGCATTTCTAAGAGACTCTTTGAAGTCACCCCCACTTCAAAGGCACAACTTAGTATAAAACAGGGCCTCTGCCCTACCTCATCAGACACTTGCTGGAGAAGAAACCTGAACCAGAAACTACATCCTGCCAAGAAGAACTGCCTGGCTGCTCAAAGGACTCACCTGTCTGCTTTTCTACAAAGGACTGCTGCCTTGCTGTTGGCCTGCTGCCTTGCTGAACTCTTGCCTGGCTGTAAAAGTGCTCTCCAAGGGCTTGGATAGTGCTTGCCTCCTGTTCCCTGAAGTCTCAGGTCCAAAAAGACTTCACTCTTCCTCTTGGACGCTCCGTGCGCCGAACTTTTCGACGCACAGCTTGTTCCGCGGCAAGAAAAACGCCGCACACCGACGCTGATCAACGCGACGCCTTCGGGACGACCGAAACTTTGACGCACGGCCTCGCAAGGACAACACCGCCCGACTCCGCAGGAGAAATTGACGCGACGCCTGCCGTGAGATCAAAACTTTGACGCACGGCCTCGCAAGGACAACGCCGCCCGACTCTGCAGGAGAAATCGACGCGACGCCTGCCGTGAGATCGAAACTTCGACGCGCAGCCCCGCAGAACGACGCGCAGCCGGAAAACAAGCAGGAAAATCCACGCATAGACCCGGGACATCTGGTAATCCCCGCGACCCACAGAAAGAGACTGTCCGTGCGCCGGAAAACGACGCCCGACTTCCCCGCGTGGAAAATAACGACGCAAGTCCGTGTGTGCTGGGGAGAAATCGACGCACACACCCTTTTTCCACGCACCTCTTCCTTTGTGGCCCTCTGAGGAGATTTTCCACCAGAAACCAGGTACTTTGTGTTTGAAAGAGACTCTATTTACTTTCTAAAGACTTAAGACACTTTATATCACTTTTCCGTGATATCTTTACAAATTCATATTGCAACTTTGATCGTTTTGACCTGAAGATACCCAGATAAATATTATATATTTTTCAAAATACTGTGTGGTGTATTTTTGTGGTGTTATGCTATGGTGTTGTATGATTTATTGCACAAATGCTTTACACATTGCCTTCTAAGTTAAGCCTGACTGCTCGTGCCAAGCTACCGGAGGGTGAGCACAGGCTGATTTTGGATTGTGTGTGACTTACCCTGACTAGAGTGAGGGTTCTTGCTTGGACAGAGGGCAACCTAACTGCCAACCAAAAACCCAATTTCTAACATTGGTGATCAGCGGTGAGGATAGGACTTGTGTTTGTGCAGTGACATACAGTAGCTAAGTATTTCACTACCTACCCACAGTTGAAGGTCAACTTGATTTTTCATCTTTTTTGGCTTTTGGTTCTCTGATGTCCTCCTGGATATACTATTGATATTTTGGACTTTGGATTTTGGTTTTTGCTGATAAGATCTTATCAAAATGGGATTGTGTACCTACTCATTCTTTGTTCGTACTGACCACCTCACTAAGGCTGACCTAAGGAAGCTTTGCAGGCAATGGGGCCTTCCTGTAGCAAGGAGATCTACTAAAGCGGAGATGCTCCATCACTACATAGTCTGGGGGGAGGAAAGATGGGCAGAGAGAGAGGCAGCAAGAAACCAAATGACTAAGTACCCCTCAGATGAGGAGGAAGACTACTCAGATGAGGAGGAAGACTACTCAGAGTTGGACAGTGACCCAGAAATAGATGAATGGCTCCGAAGTCAAAGGCGACAGGAGCAACAATTAGAGGAGTATCTTGCAGAGGTTGAGGCAAAAAGACTCTTAGCCCTGGAAGAAGAAAAGATTGCAGCTCAAGAGCTGAGCTGTAAAGAGCTGAAACTGGAGGCCGGAAGGGCTGAGTCCAGTTCAGATGGTGGCAGCAAAAATCTTGCATCTAGTACTGCTGAAGAAGGGCACAAGCCCAGAGATGTGGTGCCCAACTTGAAGAAGGGAGTTGACACACCCCAGGCAGTTCAAGGGTATGAGGTAGTTCCCGTTATGCACAGGGTCCCTGAGAAGGATTGGGGAACTGGCACAGGGAGTCATATCCCTACTGGGGGGAGGGACACTTTACTGACTCTAGCAGAGAGTGACAGAGAAAAGGGTTCCCCCCTGGTGGACGTCCTGGATATAGAGTGTAGAGACATCCCAGAAGAGTTTGGGTTGAGTGTCAGGGACAGACAGATACTGTCTCACCAGTCTCAGGAGGGTGAAGTAGAGTGCTTTTCCAAGGTTGAGTTACTGGGTGGTTGGGTGAAGGGTACTGTGGTTAATACATGTGAAGGGCAGAGTGATGTAATTGCTGGAGAGCATATGTCTGGTCCTTATTTTCCAGAGCTACGCCAACACCAGGTGGAGTGTGAGTTCTCTGACCCCAGGGAACTTACAATGGAGGCAGACTTCTGGGTGAGTACCAGTGAGTCTGAAGAGGCATTTGGGGGTGCTCCTGAAGGGAGTGGTCTAGGTGGTTCCCAACCAAGTGTGGTGGGAACGGATTGTAGTGTCCCAGGTAGGTCCCAGGTCCTAGAGGGTTCCATGAGGGAACACCAGGAGGGAAGCCTAGCCTGTACCGTAGGGCCACCTTTTGAGGGAAGCCCCGCAGTGTCAGAAGAACTTGGGGGGTGACTGTAGCCAGCATCCCAACAGTTCTGGTGTCTGGCAGTACCCCTCATAGTGAGGGGGTGCAGAAGTCCAGACATAGGGTTGAGAGGGGGTTGCAGACCCCAGTGGAGGACCTTGAGAGTCAGGGGACAGCTCTGAGAGCAGAGCCCCCCAGGAATGACCCAGGTGAAACCGTTTCTGGTTTGGGGGAAACCCAGACTCTGCCGGATGGGCAGAGGTCGGGAGACCTGCGCCAACCAGACTCTTGTGTGGCCCTTGGGGATGGTGTGTCCCTTGTGGGGGGTGAGAGTGCCCCCCAGGAAGTCCTGGCATGCCAGGCAAAGATTCAACCTCAGGGTGGTGACTCTGGGTTGGATACCCAGGTTCAGAGGTTAAACTCTGACCTGGTGGGAGGTAGATGTGCCTCCCAAGAAGTCCTGCTGTGCCAGGCAATTGTCCAACCTCAGGGTGTTGACTCTGGGTTGGATGACCAGGTTCAGAGGTTAAACTCTGACCTGGTGGGGGGTAGGTGTGCCCCCCAGAAAGTCCTGGCATGCCAGGCAATTGCCCAACCTCAGGGTGGTGACCCTGGGTTGGGGAACCAGGCTCAGAGGTTAAACTCTGACCTGGTGGGAGGTAGGTGTGCCTCCCTGGAAGTCCTGGCCTGCCAGGCAATGGTTCAACCTCAGGGTGGTGACTCTGGGTTGGCTAACCAGGTTCAGGGAATAAGCTCTGACCTGTTGGGGGGTAGGCGTGCCCCCCAGAAAGTCCTGGTGTACCAGGCAGTGGTCCAACCTCAGAGTGCTGACTCTGGGTTGGATAACCGGGTTCAGAGGTTAAACTCTGACCTGGTGGGGGGTAGGTGTGCCCCCCAGAAAGTCCTGGCGTGCCAGGCAATTGTTCAACCTCAGAGTGCTGACTCTGGGTTGGATAACCGGGTTCAGAGGTTAAACTCTGACCTGGTGGGGGGTAGGTGTGCCCCCCAGAAAGTCCTGGCGTGCCAGGCAATTGTTCAACCTCAGGGTGGTGACTCTGGGTTGGATACCCAGGTTCAGAGGTTAAACTCTGACCTGGTGGGAGGTAGGTGTGCCTCCCAAGAAGCTCTGCTGTGCCAGGCAATTGTCCAACCTCAGGGTGTTGACTCTGGGTTGGATGACCAGGTTCAGAGGTTAAACTCTGACCTGGTGGGGGGGTAGGTGTGCCCCCCAGAAAGTCCTGGCGTGCCAGGCAATTGCCCAACCTCAGGGTGGTGACCCTGGGTTGGGGAACCAGGCTCAGAGGTTAAACTCTGACCTGGTGGGAGGTAGGTGTGCCTCCCAGAAAGTCCTGGTGCGCCAGGCAATTGTTCAACTTCAGGGTGGTGACTCTGAGTTGAATGGCCTAGTTCAGAGGTTAAACTCTGACCTGGTGGAGGGTCAGTGTGCCCTCCAGGAAGTCCTGGCGTGCCAGGCAATTGTTCAACTTCAGGGTGGTGACTCTGAGTTGAATGGTCAGGTGCAGAGGTTAAACTCTGACCTGGTGGGGGGTAGGTGTGCCTCCCAGGAAGTCCTGGTTTGCCAGGCAGTGATCCAGTCTGAGGGTACAGACCCTGGGCTGGAAGACCAGGTTCAGGGTGTCCCCCCGGACCTGGAGGGAGGGGCTACTGATAACAGTGCCCCTACCATGTTGTCTTCTGAGGAGGCCACTCCTAGTTGGAGGGTGCTGGACCCCAGAAGGGAGGGCAGGGGGAGGGAAGCCTCACCCCGGGCCCTAGTCCAACCTGAAGGTACAGGCCCCAGGTTGGAGGGCCAGTTGCAGGTTAACAGCCCTGCACTGGTGGAGGAATGGTACAGGGTGACTTCTGTAAGCACCCTGACCATGTTGGACTCTGGGGGTACCGCTCCAGGAGGGAGGGTACAAAGCCCCAGAGGGGAGGACCAGGTTCAGGCTGTCATCCCTGACCTGGTGGAAGGGAGAGTGGTTAAAGGGTGCCCAGCACCTGGGGCTACCGCCCCCCACTCTCCACAGGCACAGTGGTTGGAGAGCTTTGAGAGGCCTGGGGCCTGGCTCTCATCCCTGGCAGCTGTCAGTAATCACTGTGGCTTGCTGTCCGGGTGGACAGAGTTATCCCTGGGGAGGGGACAAGTGTCACACCCCAGGGGTAGAGTGGGCAACACCACTGTGTTGGTCATGGTGGTACTATCCTGCTCCTGGGATACATTTGTGAGCAAAGTAAGGTTAGGTGCTGCACAGATGGGATCCGCAGGTAAGGAGAAAGGTTCCCCATGGGTTGGCTTAGTGGGCCCTGAGAGTATGGACAGAGTGATCCAATTGGAGTCAGGAAGGCGAAGAACTGGAGCATGCCCCTGCTGTTGTGGGCCTGGGTCCTTGTTCTGTCGCCTCAAACAGGGAAGTACATCAGGATAGTGATTGTTCTCCCCTGGCTTTAGGCTGGTAGGGGGTCATGTTGGACCTGGCTTTTTGACAGGGACATCCCCAAACTTTTTGCCTCCTTCCTCCTATTTTTTCTGACCTGTTGTTGTTGGCTTTTGACCTCTGGGCACTTTACCACTGCTAACCAGTGCTAAAGTGCATATGCTCTCTGGGTAAATTGTACTACTGATTGGTTTATCCATGATTGACTATTTAATTTACTTGTAAGTCCCTGGTAGAGTGCACTACATGTGCCTAGGGCAGGTAGATTAAATGCTACTAGTGGGCCTGCAGCACTGGTTGTGCCACCCACCTCAGTAGCCCCTTAACCATGTCTCAGGCCTGCCATTGCAAGGCCTGTGTGTGCAGTTTCACTGCCACTTCGACTTGGCATTTAAAAGTACTTGCCAAGCCGAGAACTCCCCTTTTACTACATATAAGTCATCCCTAATGTGTGCCCTAGGTAACCCCTAGAGCAGGGTGCTGTGTAGGTAAAAGGCAGGACATGTACCTGTGTAGTTATATGTCCTGGTAGTGTGAAACTCCTAAATTCGTTTTTACACTACTGTGAGGCCTGCTCCTTTCATAGGCTAACATTGGGGCTGCCCTCATACACTGTTGAAGTGGCAGCTGCTGATCTGAAAGGAGCAGGAAGGTCATATTTAGTATGGCCAGAATGGTAATACAAAATCCTGCTGACTGGTGAAGTCGGATTTAATATTACTATTCTAGAAATGCCACTTTTAGAAAGTGAGCATTTCTTTGCACTAAAATCTTGTTGTGCCCTTCAATCCACGTCTGGCTAGGTTTAGTTGACAGCTCCTTGTGCATTCACTCAGACACACCCCAAACACAGGGTACTCAGCCTCACTTGCATACATCTGCATTTTGAGTGGGTCTTCCTGGGCTGGGAGGGTGGAGGGCCTGCCCTCACACAAAGGACTGCCACACCCCCTACTGGGACTCTGGCAGACAGGATTGAGCTGAAAGGGAACATGGTGCATTTCTTAGAGACTCTTTGAAGTCACCCCCACTTCAAAGGCACAACTTAGGATAAAACAGGGCCTCGGCCCTACCTCATCAGACACTTGCTGGAGAAGAAACCTGAACCAGAAACTACATCCTGCCAAGAAGAACTGCCTGGCTGCTCAAAGGACTCACCTGTCTGCTTTTCTACAAAGGACTGCTGCCTTGCTGTTGGCCTGCTGCCTTGCTGAACTCTTGCCTGGCTGTAAAAGTGCTCTCCAAGGGCTTGGATAGAGCTTGCCTCCTGTTCCCTGAAGTCTCAGGACCAAAAAGACTTCACTCTTCCTCTTGGACGCTCCGTGCGCCGAACTTTTCGACGCACAGCTTGTTCCGCGGCAAGAAAAACGCCGCACACCGACGCTGATCAACGCGACGCCTTCGGGACGACCGAAACTTTGACGCACGGCCTCGCAAGGACAGCGCCGCCCGACTCCGCAGGAGAAATCGACGCGACGCCTGCCGTGAGATCAAAACTTTGACGCACGGCCTCGCAAGGACAACGCCGCCCGACTCCGCAGGAGAAATCGACGCGACGCCTGCCGTGAGATCAAAACTTTGACGCACGGCCTCGCAAGGACAACGCCGCCCGACTCCGCAGGAGAAATCGACGCGACGCCTGCCGTGAGATCGAAACTTCGACGCGCAGCCGGAAAACAAGCAGGAAAATCCACGCACAGACCCGGGACATCTGGTAATCCCCGCGACCCACAGAAAGAGACAGTCCGCGCGCCGGAAAACGACGCCCGACCTCCCCGCGTGGAAAATAACGACGCAAGTTCGTGTGTGCTGGGGAGAAATCGACGCACACACCCTTTTTCCACGCACCTCTTCCTTTGTGGCCCTCTGAGGAGATTTTCCACCAGAAACCAGGTACTTTGTGTTTGAAAGAGACTCTATTTACTTTCTAAAGACTTAAGACACTTTGGTGGTCATTCTGACCTCGGCGGTAAAAGGCGCCTACCGCCGGTCAGAAATCCTCCATAATCCCGCCGCGGTCGCGGAAACCCGCCACGGTCATTCTGACCCGCAGAAGGCAAACCTCCGAAAATCCGACCGCCACAACAGACCGCCAGACCAGCGGTCGGCGGAAAGGTGGAGGTGACCAAACCTCCACCGCCACGCCAACAGAAATACGCCCATCCCATTACGACCCACGAATCCACGCGGCGGTCATTTAAACGCGGTATTCCATTGGCGGGACACACCGGCGCGGTCAGAATACACACCAACGAACAAAACTCACCCACATTGGACGATTTGAATCCCACACACCTGATACACATACACACACCACTCCCACACACACAATACAATATAAAACACCCACCCACATCACCCACAAACCCCTACGCTTACAAAATCGTAAAGAAGGCAAGAGCGAGACACCAGCATCCAAAACATAACAGCCACAGCCACTCAACACCATCACCCACACACTATTCACACACAAAACAACACACACCACCACACTCAACTCACTTAAATACACATACTCCACCCCACACATCATACACACCACCCCATGGCACCCCAAAGACAACCCCGCTTCACAGACGAAGAACTCAGGGTTATGGTGGAGGAAATCGTTTGTGTAGAGCCCCAGCTGTTCGGCACACAGATACAATACACCAGCATTGCCCGGAGGACGGAGCTATGGCAGAGGATTGTCGACAGGGTGAACGCAGTGGGACAGCACCCCAGAAATCGGGAAGACATCAGGAAGCGATGGAACGACCTACGGGGGAAGGTGCGTTCCATGGTATCCAGGCACAACATCGCCGTGCAGAAGACTGGCGGAGGACCCCCACCTCAACCCCCACAATTCACATCATGGGAGGAGGAAGTCTTGAACATCCTGCATCCTGACGGCCTCGCAGGAGTCGGCGGAGGAATGGATACTGGTAAGTTGAAGCTTCAATACTGCTTCCCCCCCACCTGCATGCCAAATCAGACCCCAACCCTCACCCCCATCCTCGAACCCCATCCTCACCCCCACCCTCACCCCCACCACCATCCTCACCCCCACCACCATCCTCACCCCCACCCCCACCACACCTATTCCCCGCCAATGTCTCACCATCACAACCCACTCATCCCAAAACCTAGGCCTGCATGCGTCCACTAAGCATGGACACCCATCACCAAAGCATGCCCAATGCATATACACATCCCCCCCACAAGCCACCCTCACCAAAGCCCCCACACACGAATGCCAGCACTTGGGGACACGGGAACCCACAGATACACCCATATGCCACACATTGAAACTATAACCATACCTCTATACCCCTGCAGGACCCGACCGTCAACACACCGCCGCGGAGGGCCCAGAATTATCCACACCCCCCACCCAAGAGGCCGTCAGCGATGACAGCAGCTCTGTCGATCTGGACACCGATGACCAGCCCGGACCATCGGGGACCTCTGGACAGTCGGTTCCCCTCACACAGGCACAGGCCACTATAGACCCTAACCCCTCTGGGAACACCAGCACAGCTCCCACCCAGCGGGCCCATGCCTCTGTCTCCAGGGCGCGTCAATCTGCGGTGTGTCTACCACTACAGGGCACCCAGGATAACCCACCACCCCAACAACAACAGTGGCCTGGGGGCAGTGGTAGTGGGCACACCGGCCAGGGGGCAGAGGCCCAGGGAAACAGGGCAACTCGGCGGGCAGCTGTGCGACAGGGGGGGGAGGAGAGGCCCAGGGAACCCACTCTCCACGAGGTCCTCACCACCATCATGGGAGCATACAACCGCTCCCAGGAGACGATGGCGACGGTACTGGCCCGGTTCCAGGAGATCCAGGTGCTGCAGGAGGAACACTATCGGGGGTACAGGGAGGACATCCGAGCCATCAACACCACCCTGGTTACCATGGTAGGGCTGCTGCAGGACCTCGTAAACAGCAGGGCGGACACTGAACAACACCCAAGGGCCCCTGCCACTAGCCGGGACCAAGAACAGCCATCCACCTCCGCCGGCGCTAGTGGACAGGAGGCCCCCGCACAGCAGCAGCCCACCAGACCCCCACCTCCTGCAGGAGAAGAACCACCCCGCAAGAGGGCCCTGAGATCTCGCAAGACAGAGTAGGATGTCAAGACCCCCGCCAGCAATGGATACCACCTGATGTCATCCCACTGTCCCACATTGTCACCCTGTCCATCCTCGAACTGCCCATGCTCCATCTCTCCACAGGCCTCTGGACAATGCACCTGTGTGACTGTTACTCTGGACTCTGCCATGGACATTCCTTCACCATAGCCCCCACCCACTTGAAACCACCCATCCCATTTTGAGCACTTCAATAAACACCTATTTTGCACCAAAATATCAGGAGTCTGGCTGTGATTTCAATAGATTGTAATTGACATGACAGTGCAAATATGTCCTTGTACATGGTGAAGTCAACAAACAGCTGCCACAAAGCTGTAGTCCATGGGGAAACGAAGCACAGGACTCGTAGTGGGGACCCCAGATCTGAAATAGGGAGGGAAAAGCCAAAACTCAGTCATCATACACTGGGGCAAATAGATAGGCAGCAGAGATGCTGCAGAGTAGTTAACATTTACTAAATTATCTTTGAAATGTTACCTGTGTCCTATTGGAAGTACTGTTCAATGATTCTGTCCCTGTTGTCTGTTTCAGCCCCGTCGTCTTCCTCCTCGTCACTCTCCTCAGGTTCCACCGCTGCCACAACACCACCGTCTCGACCATCCTCCTGCAGGAAAGGCACCTGGCGGCGCAAAGCCAGGTTGTGAAGCATGCAGCAGGCCACGATGATGTGACACACCTTCTTAGGTGAGTACATTAGGGATCCACCGGTCATATGGAGGCAGCGAAACCTGGCCTTTAGGAGGCCAAAGGTGCGTTCGATCACCCTCCTAGTACGCCCATGGGCCTCATTGTACCGTTCCTCTGCCCTGGTCCGGGGATTCCTTACTGGGGTCAGTAGCCACGACAGGTTGGGGTACCCAGAGTCCCCCACTAGCCATACACGGTGTCTCTGTAGCTGTTCCATCACGTAAGGGATGCTGCTATTCCTGAGGATGTAGGCGTCATGCACTGACCCTGGGAATTTGGCATTTACATGCGAGATGTACTGGTCAGCCAAACACACCACCTGGATGTTCATTGAATGGTAACTTTTTCTGTTCCTGTACACCTGCTCCCTGTCTCTTGGGGGAACCAAAGCCACATGGGTCCCATCAATGGCACCAATTACGTTGGGAATATGTCCAAGGGCGTAGAAATCACCCTTCACTGTAGCCAGTTCGCCCACCTCAGGGAAAATGATGTAGTTCCTCACGGATTTCATCAGGGCAGACAACACTCTGGATAACACCTTTGAAAACATGGGCTGAGACATCCCAGAAGCAATTCCCACGGTTGTCTGAAATGACCCACTTGCCAAGAAATGGAGTACTGACATGACCTGCACCAGAGGGGGAATCCCTGTGGGTTGGCGGATGGGGGACATCAGGTCGGGCTCCAGCCGGGCACACAGTTCATGGATAGTGGCACGGTTAAGACGGTAGGTCAGGATAATGTGGCGTTCTTCCATTGTCGACAGGTCCACCAGCGGTCGGTACACGGGAGGATTCATCCGTCTCCTCGCCCAACCCAGCGGACGGTGCCTAGGAAGGACAACATGGAGCACACAGTCAGGCAACCCACAGGTACGTACTCACAGCTAGCACAGTATACGATTCTCTATGCAGTGAATGGCGTGTCTGAGTGGCTATGCAAGGCCTAGGCCTGTGTGACGCAGTTGAAATTGAGCCATGTGGGCCCTGGAAATGGCGGCTGCCTGACCTGTGAAGTGTGACAATGGGATGTGAGGTCAATGCGCTGGCGTGGCACACCGCGGCGGGCGAAGACCGCGGCGCGAAGCCGCATTGGTTAACATTGAAGCCTATGGGTTTCAGGAGCCAATGGCGAAGGGCGCCGGCGGTGGCGGGACGCACCGCCGCGGTACGCACCGCCGCGGACGTGACCGCCATTTTCTATCTACTTATCCACTTGCGACTTGAACTTTCACAGGAGAGGACCTATACTGCAAGTGTTGCTGTGACCTCGGTCTGGAAGGGACAATGGCTGCTGCGACTGGGGAAAGGGCCCCTGCCTTCACTGGAGAGGAGTTGGAGAAACTTGTGGATGGGGTCCTCCCCCAGTATGCGCTACTCTACGGTCCTCCAGACCAACAAGTGAGTTTAATTCTATCTGGATTTGGGGCCACTGGCTGGCTTGGGGGCCTGGCGGGGATGGGGGGCATGTTGGGCCTGGCGGGGGGCCTGGCGGGGATGGGGGCCATGTTGGGCCTGGCGGGGGGCCTGGCAGGGATGGGGGGCATGTTGGGCATGGCGGGGGGCCTGGCGGGGGGCCTGGCGGGGATGGGGGGCATGTTGGGCATGGCGGGGGGCCTGGCGGGGATGGGGGGCATGTTGGGCATGGCGGGGGGCCTGGCGGGGGGCCTGGCGGGGATGGGGGGCATGTTGGGCCTGGCGGGGGGCCTGGCGGGGATGGGGGGCATGTTGGGCCTGGCGGGGGGGCCTGGCGGGGATGGGGGGCATGTTGGGCCTGGCGGGGGGCCTGGCGGGGATGGGGGGCATGTTGGGCATGGCGGGGGGCCTGGCGGGGGGCCTGGCGGGGATGGGGGGCATGTTGGGCCTGGCGGGGGGCCTGGCGGGGATGGGGGGCATGTTGGGCCTGGCGGGGGGCCTGGCGGGGATGGGGGGCATGTTGGGCATGGCGGGGGGCCTGGCGGGGGGCCTGGCGGGGATGGGGGGCATGTTGGGGCTGGCGGGGGCCTGGCGGGGGGCCTGGCGGGGATGGGGGCCATGTTGGGCCTGGCGGGGGGCCTGGCGGGGATGGGGGGCGTTGGGCCACTGGAAAGGAAAATGCTGAGTAACTTGAACGTGGTATTTCTCCCTCCCTGTACGTGTCACATAGGTCCGCGCCCATGAGAAGATCGGGATTTGGCGTGCCATCGCCAAGGAAGTCCGGGCCCTGGGGGTCCACCATCGACGGGGCACCCACTGCCGCAAGAGGTGGGAGGACATCCGCCGCGGGACCAAGAAGACCGCCGAGTCTCTGCTGGGGATGGCCTCCCAACGTAGGCGGGGTGCCTGCCGTCAACTGAGCCCCCTGATGTTCCGGATCCTGGCGGTGGCCTACCCTGATTTGGATGGGCGCGTGAGGGCAGCACAGCAGACACAAGGGGGTGAGTCCAAGCATTATCTACTCTGTTGTTGCGCAGTGGAGGTGTCTGGGTGGGGGAGGAGGGCTGTGGGTCCCCCTAGGCCAGGGCGATATCTGTAGGCTGGGCACCCCCGTAAGCCCCTGTGTCCCCAGCCACCACCCTCAGTAGTGTGTCAGTACAGCCATCCCTGGGCCGTGTCATCCATGGGTGCAGTTGACAACTCTAGGCGTGTAGGGCATGTTCCACGGAATGCGTAGCGGACCCCAAGTGCGCAACTTAGTGCAGGGGGCATCTGTGTCTGTCATGTCCGCTAACTGTACCGGAGATCCATGTAATCAATATCCCTTTATTTCTCTCTCCCCCCCCCTTTTTGTTTGTCTTTCTGTGCTTGTGTGCATCAGCATCATCAGGCGGAGGAGAAGTGGCATCGGGGCAGGAGGGAGCTGCATCTCACATGGCCCAGGAGGGCCATGCCACAGAGTCTGACTGGACCAGTGAGACGGAGGGCGAGGGGAGCTCCACGACGGGGACGACTGGAGCCTGCAGCGACACGGACACGTCCTCGGAAGGGGGCTCCCTTGCGGGGGTGGCACCATCCGTGCCCCCGCCATTACAGGTACAGCCGCCACCCAGCGCACCATCTCCGCCCTCCCAGCAGCCCCTCCGCGTTCGCCCCGTGCCCGCTCTGCCAGGAAGCCGGGCATCTCCTTCGCCCCAGGCACCTCAGGCCCTGCCCCTGTTACCCCCGCTGCCCTCAGTGAGGAGGTCATTGACCTCCTCCGAACGCTCATTGTTGGGCAGACTACCCTTTTGAATGCCATCCAGGGGGTGGAGAGGGAGGTTCATCGCAGCAATGCGTACCTGGAGGGCATTCATTCGGGTCAGGCTGCCCATCAGCGATCGTTCCAGGCTCTGGCCTCAGCACTGACGGCAGCCATTGTCCCTGTCTCCTGCCTGCCTCTACTAACTCCCTCCTCCCAGTCTCCTGTTCCTCTGCCTGTCCCACCCACACCATCAGACCAGCCTGCACACACCTCAACACCCAAGAGAAGCTCATCCAAACATAAGCACCACAGATCACGCAGACATTCACACACGCAACATTCCGATGCAGACATGCCAACAGTCACTACCACCTCTGTGACCCCCACCTCCTCGTCTCCCTCCTCCCTCCCTGTGACGTCTACACTCACACCTCCATTCACCTCACCATCAGCCAGTGTTTCCATCACCAGCACACCCTCCACTCCAGTCCGCACACGTGCAGTCACCACCCCCACTGCCATTTACACGTCCCCTGTGTCCTCTCCCACTGTGTCTGTCACCCCCTCTTCCACACCACACAAACGCAGCCACCCACCCACCCAACAGCCATCCACCTCACGACAGCCTATCCCTCCTGCACCTGCACCCAAAGACAGCAAACGTGACTCACCTACAACCACATCCTCTCCCTCCACTCCCATTCCCACTGTACCTACCACTCTCCATTGTCCCAAGAAGCTCTTCCTCGCCACTACTAACTTCTTTCCTGACCCTGAGCCCCCCCCTCCTTCTCGTCGGGGTAAGAAGAGCACCTCAGCCACCACCAGCCCTGCAGCCCCCTTGACAAGGGTGCAGGGGTATTGGAGCCCGCCAGCCCGCATGTCTGGATCTTCGCCCAGCAGCAAGGGGACAGCCAGCCCACCCCCTGGGAAGAGGAGCAGAAGGCGGAAGGGGCGCCGCAGGAGCCCGCCTTCTACATCCCCCCCGGACACCACCCAGAGACAGTCACCAGCCACAGCTCCAAAGGGAGGAAAGGGCCACAGGCCGACGACTAAGGAGGGCAAGGGCAGCAAGTTGGAGAGGTCAGGCAGCAGGCCTGCTGCCCAGGAGGAGCCCACAACCCCCATAGCCGCTGCCCCGGGAGGAACCGGCACAGCTGCCCCGGGAGAGCCCACCAGCCCCATAGCCGCTGCCCAGGGAGGACCCAGCCCAGCTGGCCAGGAGGGCCCCACCACCCACAGCCCAGGTGGGCAGTGAAGGAGCACCATCCCCGCTGCCCAGGAGGGCACCACCAGGCATTTAGCAGTTGGCCATAGACCGTCTGCCGTCTCAAGAACCGCTGAACTGGGCCCTTCAAGGCAAGAACCGCTGAACTGGGCCCTTCAAGGCAAGAACCGCTGAACTGGGCCCCGCCGTCTCAAGAACCGCTCCGCTGGGCCCTTCAAGGCAAGAACCGCTGAACTGGGCCCTTCAAGGCAAGAACCGCTGAACTGGGCCCTTCAAGGCAAGAACCGCTGAACTGGGCCCCGCCGTCTCAAGAACCGCTGAACTGGGCCCTTCAAGGCAAGAACCGCTGAACTGGGCCCCGCCGTCTCAAGAACCGCTGAACTGGGCCCCGCCGTCTCAAGAACCGCTGAACTGGGCCCTTCAGGGCAAGAACCGCTGGCCCTTTGGCAGACGTGGCAGGGCAGGATCTATCTCGGGCAGGGCTGCAGGATGTCCTCTGGCCAACTTGCCTCCTCCAGTGGCAGTGGGGTCTGTTATGGACTGTATGGACTGTGGCTTTGCTCTCCCCAGGATGGCCCAGTGGGCAGGCCACCCACTGTATGGACTGTATGGACTGTGGCTTTGCTCTCCCCAGGATGGCCCAGTGGGCAGGCCACCCACTGTATGGACTGTTTGGACTGTGGCTTTGCTCTCCCCAGGATGACCCAGTGGGCAGGCCACCCACTGTATGGACTGTATGGACTGTGGCTTTGCTCTCCCCAGGATGGCCCAGTGGGCAGGCCACCCACTGTATGGACTGTGGCTTTGCTCTCCCCAGGATGGCCCAGTGGGCAGGCCACCCACTGTATGGACTGTATGGACTGTGGCTTTGCTCTCCCCAGGATGGCCCAGTGGGCAGGCCACCCACTGTATGGACTGTTTGGACTGTGGCTTTGCTCTCCCCAGGATGGCCCAGTGGGCAGGCCACCCACTGTATGGACTGTATGGACTGTGGCTTTGCTCTCCCCAGGATGGCCCAGTGGGCAGGCCACCCACTGTATGGACTGTATGGACTGTGGCTTTGCTCTCCCCAGGATGGCCCAGTGGGCAGGCCACCCACTGTATGGACTGTATGGACTGTGGCTTTGCTCTCCCCAGGATGGCCCAGTGGGCAGGCCACCCACTGTATGGACTGTATGGACTGTGGCTTTGCTCTCCCCAGGATGGCCCAGTGGGCAGGCCACCCACTGTATGGACTGTTTGGACTGTGGCTTTGCTCTCCCCAGGATGGCCCAGTGGGCAGGCCATCCATATGGACTGTATGGACTGTGGCTTTGCTCTCCCCAGGATGGCCCAGTGGGCAGGCCACCCACTGTATGGACTGTTTGGACTGTGGCTTTGCTCTCCCCAGGATGGCCCAGTGGGCAGGCCACCCACTGTATGGACTGTATGGACTGTGGCTTTGCTCTCCCCAGGATGGCCCAGTGGGCAGGCCACCCACTGTATGGACTGTATGGACTGTGGCTTTGCTCTCCCCAGGATGGCCCAGTGGGCAGGCCACCCACTGTATGGACTGTATGGACTGTGGCTTTGCTCTCCCCAGGATGGCCCAGTGGGCAGGCCACCCACTGTATGGACTGTATGGACTGTGGCTTTGCTCTCCCCAGGATGGCCCAGTGGGCAGGCCACCCACTGTATGGACTGTTTGGACTGTGGCTTTGCTCTCCCCAGGATGGCCCAGTGGGCAGGCCACCCACTGTATGGACTGTTTGGACTGTGGCTTTGCTCTCCCCAGGATGGGCCAGTGGTCATGGAGTCCCCTCGTGGATCTGGCGTCGTGTACTCAAGTGGCTGAGGTGCCCCCCCTTCCCTTCCCCCTGAGGTGCCTGTCCTATTTTCTTTCTGATGCCCCTGCAGTGTTCTCTCCGTGGAGTTCTTGTCGTGGGACTGGGCCTTGCCCCTTTGCACAGGACCCCTGTGATCCACGGACAGTGGTTGGACTACATTTAGTAGCTGTATATATTTTGTACATAGTTTATTTATTTTTTGGGATTAATGGCGTACATATTTCAATATATCTGCCCGTTTATGATCTCTTCTTTTGGTCTTTGCATTATTTCGGAGGGGGGTGGTTTGTGGGTTGTGACAGTGATCTGTGGGAATGCATTGATGTGTGTGTTGTAGTGGGTGTGGGTGGGTGGGTGTGTGCCGGTAATCTTTTCCCTCCCCTGTGTCGTAGGTGCAGTACTCACCGATGTCTTCCACGCCGCCGGGCGTGCTCCTGGTATATGAGGAGGAATAGGAGTGCGGGGATGACCTGTAACTCTGGCTCCATACTGCCGGAATCTCGCGTGGAGTGCGTAGAGGTGAGCGTTTTCCCGTTCGTAGTCTGTTTCCGCCGTGTTCTTATCGGCGGTGCTCCCGCCCCGGAAAAGGTGGCAGATTGGTGGGTCGTAATAGGGTGGGCGGTACTTTGTCTGCCGCCGGGCTGTTGGCGGGAACCGCCGCGCTGTTCGTTTGTACCGCTGTGGCGGTCGGAGTGTTAAGTTGGCGGGCTGTGTTGGCGGTTCCCGCCAGGGTCAGAATGCCATTTTTAATACCGCCGGTCTGTTCGCGGTCCGACCGCCGCCTCTCCGCCGACCGCCAAGGTCAGAATGAGGGCCTTTATATCACTTTTCCGTGATATCTTTACAAATTCATATTGCAACTTTGATCGTTTTGACCTGAAGATACCCAGATAAATATTATAAATTTTTCTAAATACTGTGTGGTGTATTTGTGTGGTGTTATGCTATGGTGTTGTATGATTTATTGCACAAATGCTTTACACATTGCCTTCTAAGTTAAGCCTGACTGCTCGTGCCAAGCTACCGGAGGGTGAGCACAGGCTGATTTTGGATTGTGTGTGACTTACCCTGACTAGAGTGAGGGTTCTTGCTTGGACAGAGGGCAACCTAACTGCCAACCAAAAACCCCATTTCTAACAGTGCCCTATTTCATGTCTGCTACCTTGCACTAACCCTACAAGAGGTGTGCCAGAAGCTCTGTACCATAGGAAATGGTGGCAAACTGATGGAATGGGTGTACAGACCTATCCTGCAACATGGAAACCACTCCAGGTCTTCTTGTCATACTGCCTGGGTGATTGATGTACCAAACCTCTGCAAGATATGGACTAAAATACGGGACTTTCCCCACAAAGTATCCCACAGCTGTCACGTTAAGTAAATTCATAGTGCTTCCTTGTGAATGCATTCTGCCCGTTGCTTGCCATTGGCCTTGTGGTTTGTAACTCACAATTTGTTGCTTTCAATTTGCTGGCTTTATTTGTTTTAGGCTATGCAGGTTGAATTCCTCCCTTCCCTTGCCAAAACCTTATTTACAGTATCCTGCTGAGTGCTCCCTTTCTGTAAACAGGCCTGTAAATCTTGTTCTTATCTTATCATATTTGCTGTGCATTCAAAGAACAAAGTCAAATGTCAGGCTCTGCCTTCGGTGGGAACTTAGTGTTTACTTTCCTTTCTCTGACTTCAAAGTGAGAGGATTTATGCAACAATCTTGCTGGATACTGGGGTTAGGAAAGAGTTTTTTCTATCACATGACAACATTTAAATAGACTTTAGAAGATATCAGAATTAGAAGTACAAATCAAGCACATTTTTGTTAATTCTGAACTGTGCTGGAAACAAATACCTTTACATGATTAAAACAAATCATTGCATTAGGTGATGCAATTTCCACACATCATCGTCTCTGCACAATATAGTTTGATTTGAAAACTGTATATCTGTGCAAATGTAATGGTCATTTCAATCAAAAATGTGTTGTCTGTAATGGCAGTATGTTACCACACCATGCATGCTCCACTCCACTCTGCTCTGCACCACTCCACACCACTGCACCCTACTCTGAATCACTCCACTTTACGCCACTCCATGCCACTGCACTCTTCTCCATTTGGAACCACTCCACATTATGCCACTGCTCTCTATGCTACTTCACACTATGCCTCTCTACTCTACTCTGTATTACTCTTCTCTAAGCCACTGCACTTTACGCCTCTCTACACCACTGCGCTCTGCTCGTCTGCACGCCATACCACTCCAGTCTAGGCAACACCAATCTAATCCGCACAACTCCACTCTCTGCCACTCTGCAACGCTGCACTGTACGCCACTGCACTCTAAGCTAATACACTCTATGCTAATGCACTTTACTCTGTAACACTCAACTCTATGCCCCTGCACTCTACATCAATACACTGTACATCATTCTAATCTACTCTGCACCTCTGCACTCTATGCCATGGCACTCTACACTACTTTACTCTATGCCATCACAATCTATGCCACTTTATGCAACTCCACTCTAACCTGCACTTCTCCACTCTAAACCACCTCACTCTACTGTGAAATAATCTACTTAATGCCACTGCACTCTGTGCCACTGCATTCTATGCCACTGCACTCTACCCTGCACCTCTCCACTCTATGCAACTGCACTCTACTCTGAAACAATCTATTCTACGCCACTGTACTCTATAAAACTCTGACCACTGCACTCTAGTTCAATGCACTCTACACCACTGCAAGCTGACATTCTGCAACACTGCTCTGGCCGCCACTATACTCTACACCACTCTGCTCTGTACTACTGCATTTTGCACCAATATACTCTATTCTACTGCATTCTATGCCACTCTACTCTGCCCAATGTCACTCTATGCAACTGCACTCTACACCAGTGTACTCTAAACAACTGCACTGCCCTTTACTCTGCACCACTGTACTCTATGCCACTGTTCTCTGTACCACTCTACACCACTGCACTGACACTCTACTCTGCAACTCTGCACTCTACACCACTCTACTCTATGTCACTGCACTCTAGGCACTATACTCTACTCTACACCACTCTACAATACTCCACTCTGCACCACTCTAAACCACTACACTCTATGCCACATGAGTCTACTCTGCACTCTATGACACTGCACCACTCTGCATTACTGCACTCTCTGCTACTCTATTGTATGCAACTCTACTCCACTGCACTCTATCTAACTCTAACCCATGCCACTCTATGCCACTGCACTCTGCGCCAATGCACTCTAAACAACTGCACGCCACTGCCCTCTGCTCTGTACCACTGTACTCTATGCCACTGCTCTGTGCCACTCTACTCCACAAAACATCACTGCACTGACACTCTACTCTGCAGTGTTGCACTCTCCACCACCGTACTATACACCAATGAACTATGTACTACTGCATTCTATGCCACTGCACTCTATGCCACTCTACTCTGCATCACTCCACTCTACAGCACTTTGCCCTACTCTGCACCACTCTACACTACGCCACTGCACTCCCTGCAACGTGAGTCTACTCTGCAATCTATGCCACTGCACCACTCTACACTACTGCTCTCTCTGCCACTCTATTGTATGCCACTCTACTCCACTGCACTCTACGCCACTCTACTCTGTCCCATGCCACTCCATGCCACTGCACTCTAAACCACTGCACTCTACGCTAACGCACTCTAAACAACTGCACTGTACCCCACTGCACTGTACTTTGCACCACTGGACTCTACGCCACTGCTCCAATGCTACTCTACTCCACTCCACACCACTATGCCACTAGCTTTAAGCCATGCTGAACAGCAGCTACTCTGGTGTATAACATGGCTAATGGCTAAAACACATTAGCAAAGCCAATAACTCTTTCGTAGATGAGACCAACTGGCTTTGCCAATGTTTGTTAGTACTATGAGGTACCGAGGTACCTGAAAGAACTGTAAAAAATACAATTACATTATAATAAAGGCTGCTACAAAATGCGCAAATACATTTCGGTTAAATAAATAAAAAAGCGCTTCTCATATACAGATTTGAATAATATACAGTTTATATCTAGTGCTAAAAAATGTTATAACACTCCATTAAAACCACACACTCCACAGCTCACCTTGGAAAACCATTACAATACCTCTCTGAAAGAAATATCTTTGCCACCAGAAAACTTCAAGTGGCTCCTTTTAGTAAAGTCAATGCAGGTTTTCAAGCCCCTTTGTATTTGCAGATTTACCAGTGGCCCACATTTGCATGTCTTTAGGGAAGGAGACCCCCTGGCAAGAAGGCCTTTTCTTATCTGTCTGCCCCTCCCTCCCTCAGAGCACAGGAGAGCCCCTGCCTTCCAGCCCAGCTGGGGAAACTCCTCTGCCCGTAATTTTGCCCTGCCTCCGTTGCCCTTTAGCTGAAAGGCTAAAATTACGGACAAATGCCGTCCGTTAAAGCTTTCATCACGGACAACGGACAGCAGGGCGAAATTACGGACAGTCCGTGAAATTTACGGACGGGTGGTCACCCTATTGATGATAGTATCTGGTCTAAGACCATAGGAACAGGTCTCCTGTTTGGAACTTTTGCCTTGCCTGCCATCATTGCCACTTTACCAGAAACAGATACTATTTATATTGAATGCTAATCATTTTGTACATAATGTTGAGGAGGAACATGTCACAATCACCTGCCTTCCTTTCAGAAAGGGGTAAGCTGGTGCTTACATAGAAGAGCTGTGAATAAACAGTTTGATTCATACCTGGTGGCAACAGGGGATGAAAAAAGTTCTGCAGCTAGGAAGCAGGCATGAATTCTTCAGAATCAGGCCATTGAAGGCTCAAATATTTATGACAGTCTTGATGAACTGCCAATTGCAAACCGTGCTAGTGAACCTGCCGATATTTTTGAGATATCTGTGAAAATGATGGAGCAATACTTTGAACCACATAGTATTGATGTATTGGAACCACACAAGTTTTTCACAAGGGTTCAGGAGCCGACCGAAAAAGTGGGCAACTATATAGCCTCTTTTAATACAGTGGCTCACACGTGACTTTGGAACAGAGTCATTAATTAGGGACCAGTTAGTATGCTGTGCTAATAGCAGCAGAGTGTAAGCGGAATTACTTTAACAGAATCCTGACTAAAAGAAGCAATAGTGACTGTGGAAGGGAATGAAAACACAACGGGTTGGGTGAAGAAGAAACATGGCCAACCCACCCAATCGGGGAATCATACTAGAGTTCAGCATTAGAGATGTTCTCAATGCAATCATTCAAAAACGCATGAGTGATGTAATATGTGAGGGTACAACCAGTGCATGTCAAGGGTACGTGTTATAGTTAGTTTGCGGTAAGAGTTAATTGAGATGACTAACTGGTGAATTTCAGTGGTTTTGCTAATTTAAAATGTTATGTTTTAACTGACATTTTCATCTAACTAAAACATCATGTTAACCTTAGTTTTTTTTCAGAGAATATATATATATATATATGTATATATATATATATATTTAGAAATACATACACACACACACACACACACACACACACACACACACACACACACACACAATGTATACAGATGGACAGACAGATAAATAGCCCTTCTTACAGATGTACCAGCTGCTATTTGCTTACCCAGAATTAGACGCCCTCTGTCAGCCCCAGAGCCTGGTTTGTGGTGAGCAAGGAGGAGGCACTGGTTATCCTGCAAGCGCTGCTGATGCACAAAGGAGGAGTACCACATTTCTAACTCTTTCAGGTGGCTGGGCAGGTCTGGGTTAAACACAATAACAACTCCATGGGAATCCTTCATCATGGCTGGCCAACAGCTTTCAAACCTGGAAGGGTGTACACAAACAATTCATGCTAGTAGTTCACAAGACAAGACTTACAATATACTCTCAAGTCAAAGGTGTTCAATCTCAAATTGTATTAAAATAATTACACAAAAAACGACCCAGTCATTCTCTGTATATCAGTCTAAATATTCTCCAAGAGGATGGTTGTCAGGAATACATTCTGGTACAAAATATGAAAAAGCACTCCACCTTATAGTTTGTTTCTTCAGATTACCACACGTGGTCAGTCTATATACAAGAAGATACAGGATCCCCCGCTGATGAATGTAGTATCTCTCCACTAGTCTCCGAGGCGTGCGAGAAGGAGATGCCTCTCCCACACATGCAACCTGGAAGAGAGCAGTACCTGCATGCATTGAGCTGTGAGTATGGTATGAAAATTTAGTGACCAATGAATTTTGTAAGCAAGAGGTTTCTGTTAGACCATTAAGATCTCAGGAAGACTCAACGTATTTCCCACTAAGGGAGTTAAAGGTGGATTTGCTTTGGTAATATGCAAGCTGAGGTTCAACGTGAAAGGCTGCTCGATTCTTTCATGATCTTTTGGACTCTGGAGTAAGGAGGTTTTATTAGCCATTTGTCCAAGGAAGGATATACATCAATTCACTTCCATCTTAGGATCTTAGAGAAGCAACTACTTAGTGAAAGACACAATGGTGAGACTGCGAGTGTTAAGTGGGTACCTTACGCTGATAATGCATTTTACTGGCCATAAATTAAAAACAAACATTTGCAATGTAATAGGTCTCACATTTGTGAGAGTTAGAGCTATAGGCAATATAAGTGTATAACTGGACTTTTCTTGCCACGTAAATTGGTCAACCCTGCCGCATAATTTGGTCCTCTCTGCCACAGAAGTGGCCCTGCATATAACTAAAGCACTTCCATTTATTCTCCCTGTTCCACAATTGAAAGAAACTCCTCTTTGTGTCCGTGTTCTTGTCTGTACTTGTTCTTCATCTATGTTTACACACAAGGACAGGGTTGTTGCCTGGCAGAAAAATGCCAACAGGGAGGAGAGATTGTGACGCTACTGATAGTAAAGCAGGACTAATCTCAGCAGTTCGGCCTATTCGTGCCTGAGTAGCGCATATGGCAACCATCTTGGAACACACATATGAGTGACACAGATCTGCGGCAAAGCACACATTTGAAGTACATTAATCAATCGTTCTTTTATTTCTTGAAAACATTGTTTCACTCAGTATGCCTTATTTATTGAAATACATTATACTGGAATTACAAAACGTAACATGTATGTGATCTTCATTTCACGAAACATTCGAGTAGCCAACATTTTAGTAAACAGTGACATTTCAGTGAAGTTCTTGCAATAACAATGCTGGAATAGGAAGACAAATACTCCAGCAATCCATAAATTGGGACTAAAGGTGTGGAAGCGGGAGGGGAGGGACACGATGTGCAGAGCTTGAAAAAGCAGAGTATAGCAGTCAACTTATAAATCTATATAAAAAAAAAACTAATACTCTGCCATCATCAAGACTGGTTTCTAAAATAACATAAAACGTGGGCTTCCTTGAAATCTGTTGTCTGATTTTAGCCTGACTGCTTAGTTCACTAGTGTTCAAAACTGAACTCTATTGTTCTAAGATGGTCACCAAATGACCCAAAGGAGGGAACAAGCGGCTCCCAAATCTGCTATTCCAGGTCTACACATCCCACATCCTCAATTCAATATAACCACATAATATTTTATTGATACAATGGAGAGGGTGTGGCATAACATTCAGACCTGCGAACTTTGGAACTGGGAATCCGGGTTTGAGTCTCGACATTGGCAGCTTAAAAAAAAAAAAAAAACTATAAAACTTACGTTTCAATCCAAGGAGCAGTTAATTGAACAAGAACAATAATATGAAATACAGGGAGTGCAGAATTATTAGGCAAATGAGTATTTTGACCACATCATCCTCTTTATGTATGTTGTCTTACTCCAAGCTGTATAGGCTCGAAAGCCTACTACCAATTAAGCATATTAGGTGATGTGCAACTCTGTAATGAGAAGGGGTGTGGTCTAATGACATCAACACCCTATATCAGGTGTGCATAATTATTAGGCAACTTCCTTTCCTTTGGCAAAATGGGTCAAAAGAAGGACTTGACAGGCTCAGAAAAGTCAAAAATAGTGAGATATCTTGCAGAGGGATGCAGCACTCTTAAAATTGCAAAGCTTCTGAAGCGTGATCATCGAACAATCAAGCGTTTCATTCAAAATAGTCAACAGGGTCGCAAGAAGCGTGTGGAAAAACCAAGGCGCAAAATAACTGCCCATGAACTGAGAAAAGTCAAGCGTGCAGCTGCCACGATGCCACTTGCCACCAGTTTGGCCATATTTCAGAGCTGCAACATCACTGGAGTGCCCAGAAGCACAAGGTGTGCAATACTCAGAGACATGGCCAAGGTAAGAAAGGCTGAAAGACGACCACCACTGAACAAGACACACAAGCTGAAACGTCAAGACTGGGCCAAGAAATATCTCAAGACTGATTTTCTAAGGTTTTATGGACTGATGAAATGAGAGTGAGTCTTGATGGGCCAGATGGATGGGCCCGTGGCTGGATTGGTAAAGGGCAGAGAGCTCCAGTCCGACTCAGACGCCAGCAAGGTGGAGGTGGAGTACTGGTTTGGGCTGGTATCATCAAAGATGAGCTTGTGGGGCCTTTTCGGGTTGAGGATGGAGTCAAGCTCAACTCCCAGTCCTACTGCCAGTTCCTGGTAGACACCTTCTTCAAGCAGTGGTACAGGAAGAAGTCTGCATCCTTCAAGAAAAACATGATTTTCATGCAGGACAATGCTCCATCACACGCGTCCAAGTACTCCACAGCGTGGCTGGCAAGAAAGGGTATAAAAGAAGGAAATCTAATGACATGGCCTCCTTGTTCACCTGATCTGAACCCCATTGAGAACCTGTGGTCCATCATCAAATGTGAGATTTACAAAGAGGGAAAACAGTACACCTCTCTGAACAGTGTCTGGGAGGCTGTGGTTGCTGCTGCACGCAATGTTGATGGTGAACAGATCAAAACACTGACAGAATCCATGGATGGCAGGCTTTTGAGTGTCCTTGCAAAGAAAGGTGGCTATATTGGTCACTGATTTGATTTTGTTTTGTTTTTGAATGTCAGAAATGTATATTTGTGAATGTTGAGATGTTATATTGGTTTCACTGGTAATAATAAATAATTGAAATGGGTATATATTTGTTTTTTGTTAAGTTGCCTAATAATTATGCACAGTAATAGTCACCTGCACACACAGATATCCCCCTAACATAGCTAAAACTAAAAACAAACTAAAAACTACTTCCAAAAATATTCAGCTTTGATATTAATGAGTTTTTTGGGTTGATTGAGAACATGGTTGTTGTTCAATAATAAAATTAATCCTCAAAAATACAACTTGCCTAATAATTCTGCACTCCCTGTATGAAGCATGCCGGGTGGGCTCCAAAAGCATATCAGGAATTAAGGTTTGTTTACACAAGCATAAACGACTATATTCTGGTTGGCAAATGGCCTGGGCTGAGCGCGTTTCATTGACACGAGCTAAGGGCCCTAAAACGAGGAGCAGAACACGAGCAGGAAACTAACAAAACAAGCTGAAGCATATCGGCTCTCACGCCGCCATGGAGTGCGAAGAGGAGCCACAAAAGAAAAACAGTAGTGCACCCACACTAAAGTATATGGACAATCGTGCAATAATCCATGTAACACGGTCAGCCTGCCAGGTGTAACAAAACAGCCTCAAGGTGGGACAAACGTAAAGAATTTGCCTAGGAAATCAAGGGAATTTTAAAAGGCAGGCCCAGGAACGAATGAAAGATATGGGTGTGAGATGGGCGTGGTTAAAGCCCACAGAGCAGATTACAACATGTCGAGAGAGCAGCGCTTGCCCGCTGCTAGGCTCGACCTAATTAGAAAGCATGTAAATCCAAAGTACTGAACGATCCACTACCTAAACTGAGGAAAGGGTCTGTATCACAGAAATAATCCTGAGCCTCTCAGTTCTCAATTATTATTCCTGTCTGCGGTCCTGTACAAATGGGGATTGTGTTGTACATGCTCATTAGACCAGTGCACAGACAAAAAGCCATATTTTAAACTAATAACCAAAAGAGCCTCACCCACATTTTAGGTGAAAAGGTACACACTCTTAGGATTCTATGATTTGACATATTAAGGAGTATGTGACTTTCATCTTTATCCTCACAAAGTCTGAAAAGTAGATATATCTAACCTTATGTGAAAACTGCCAAATGCAAAGTCCACTTTGTCATGGTATTAAACAAAAAAATAAACAGCTAATATTCAGTAGGCTTGTGAGAAAAAGTAAATGCTCTTCATGATTTAGTAAAGTGTGAAACCACATTTACCAGCAACCCCTTTTATTTACCTGAGAGATTCTATCAATCTCTCACATCACAAAGTGATTATGAGGCCATTAGCTATGGACAGTTCTACTACAGAATCTTAATGAGGCTGGGGTCTGGACGTTCACCTGACATAAAAGCCAGATGGTTTTCTTTTTCAATCATTTAGTTGTAGATTTACTGATGTACTTTGACTCATTGCCCCATTTCCTGATCCACTTACAGCTAAGCTTTCCCTGTAGGACAACTGTTCTCACAGTACCGGTAGGATTTTTTGGAATAGAGAGGAATTTATTGTGGGACTCAATGACTGTGAGGTGTCCCGGTCCTGCAAACGCAAACCAAACCCAAATTATCAATGCTCCATGCCAGACTTTTGCCATGAGATTCTTGCATGGATATGTAGCGCTTGCTTTCTGCCAAATGTTGTCAATACAGCCAAGCTACTTCCTTTGACCTCATATGTCCAGAGAATATAGTTCTAGGCGTCTATTGGTTCATTGAGCTGATGGTTTGCCATCCTGAGACATGCAGCTACAAAGAAGGTGTTTTGTCATGGCTGCTCGTCTATCAAAGCCACATTGCTTCAGTCTTTCCCCTAATGGTAAAATCATGGACTCTAACATGCACTGTACTAACAGAGACCTGCAGATCCCTGGGTATAGCTTTGGGATTCTTCGCGATCCTTAGAAGATCACAAGATGGATTTGTTTCCATGAACAACTCTTGGATAAACGGGCAACCATCTGAAAGCTGCTCCATTTTAATACCCTTCACTGTGGAATGCTGAACGTAATACTGTTTGGAAATGGCCTCATTCCATTTCTCAGTCGGATAAACCGCGACAATTATTTTGCTGAGACTGTCATAGATCCCTTTTGACCTACATGTAAACCTGAACGCTCCAGTCCATAGTGAAATAGTTTATGTTTTTACATACATGTGGGCAGCACTTCCGGATTACCACATGATCAGCAGGGACTGAAATTCAGAGGTTCAGAACACTCACATGCTCTCTGCTTTCCCTCAATTGTCTGCCGGTCAAACCTGCTCACAGTTAACTGAGACAAAATGCCCGGGGAGAAGGTAACACGTGAGGACTCCGGCCTGTTAAATGCAAAGTCTGCATTTTCTGGTTCCTTTCCAAGTGAACAATTCAGAATAGGAGCTATTTATAACATCCATAAAAACCTCGCCCTCTTGTAAGAGTATTTACCAGGTGTGGTGCATACCTCACCCTGTTCCTCACAGCTTGCCTTCAGGGCCAGAGTGCCAATGCACCACTGACAGTGGGACAGCACTTACAGGTTTTATTAGCAACCCGTGGCTGGTGCCCAACTGCTACAGCGCCCAGAATGCACCAGTGTGCACCCTCACTGGGTGCACCAGCCAGAGGGGAACTCTTGGCCTGATCACAACAAAGGGCACTCTGAACCGCAGGTGCCAATCTGAGGGTGAGCAGCACTTCCAGGCCACAGTTCTGCACTTACTGCAGGCACAGCAGCCGGTCTTGGTAGGGGGCCAGGGGCTCTCACTATTTATCAAGACTGTACTGGTCTGTGGGACGTACCTTTGGTGTCCCCTTCCGAATGACGTCCTCGTGGTGGCAGGGGCTGATGGGGTGTGTGGATCACACTAACTGCATCGTTATTTAAGAAGCCTGGCCTCCTGGAAGTTATTCCTCGAGGAGTCATATCAGTAAAATAGAGTAGGAACGCAGGAGTAACGAGGGGATGTCTCTTTGATGTTGGAAAGGTGTGAAAGGTGCTCCTGCACACTTGGAGTTACAATTGGGGCTATGGAACCATCTGTGATCCCTTGTGAGCTACAGAGAACAATCGCAAGCCGCTCCGACTGTTATCAGGCCACTGGTCACTTACAAGCACTTGGAATGCACGGGGTCTTGCATCGGCTCGTGTTAGAGCTATTAGCGTTGTAAATTCCTAACTGGACTTTTCTTGCCACTTAAGTTGAAAATGAAAGGCAAAACAGTTGACATAAGCGAGCCGATTCAAAGCGCCATGAGCGCGAAGGAGAGAAACAAAAGGAAAAGTTACCTCGCAGTCAAACGTAAGGGCAATCGTGCAATTATCTATGAGACAGGGTCGATGTCCAAGGCGGTAACCAAATCGCCCCAAGGAGGGACAAACAAAGCATTTACCAATGATAGCAAAGGATTTTTGAAAGGCAGGCCCACAAACGAGTGAAAGTGATGGGCATGGGGTGGGTGTGGTTAAAAGCCCACAATACTTACAACAGGTCAAAGCGCTTGCACACTCGACCTAAAAAGGGTTGCAGTAATGAGAACATAGAAAAAAGTCCTATCGCACCCATTTGCTGGCAAACATTCTCCTAGCAACAAAAATGTTTTATGGTTGTTTGTGCTCCCCTGTGCAAGTGCAAAAATAAATTAAAAAATACATAATTGGTGCTGGTTTATGCACAAACATATTGGGTCTTTTTGTGCACCCACCCAAACTATGTTTTTCCTTTCCCCATACTCAGGCCTATGTATTGATACAAGCTAAGCATCAATATCTTATTGCACTCTGAAAATATACGGAACAAATGAGAATAATCAGGTTTCAACAAAGGGGCTTAATATTATATTGCATTTCTGAAATGGATAAACAAAGATTGTTAATCAAGGAAATATTGCCCTTATTGTAAGGAGTCTGGAAATACCATGCACATGCAAGTTTACCTAAGAAATGTGGTCAGAGCCCGAGTGGGGAACCAAAGCAGCAAGCGCATAAAGGCCAAACCAGCCTTGTTTCCTTAATATCTCTCTCTCTCTCCATCCATCTTCTCCCTCTCTCATTTCTCCCTACTTCCACGCTCCTCAAGTCTCCCCATGCCTGCTGCAATTGACTGATGAGGAAAGTGACAGGGGCACTGGAGCAGCGTTTGACTTTCAAAACTGGCCTTCAAGGGCCCCAGCCCATCGGGGAAAAGCAAAAGGCCTGCCTAGCCCCGAATGAGGTATGTTCCATAACTCCTGTAATAGTAGCACAAATAACTATATTGTGGTAGAATCACTTTATAATGTTCTTTTCTTTTGTTGACAGATATCAAACCCAGGACTATATCTAAAGGATATAAACTCTGGGCCTCATTTAGTATTCGGCAGGATGGCAGCAGTGCTCCCACCCCACCAACCCTGTGATTCCAGTGCTCGAAATAGATAAGGGAAGTACAGCAGGCAGTACACCTGTGTGAGCGTTGATCCGACAGCTGGGCCATCACAGGGCCAGCACACCCTATATAAAGTAGTTCGACTGTCACTTTTTATGAGCCAGCGCAAAGCGCTCCGTCCCATGCTATAATCTCTCTTTGGGCTTCCAACCACGCCCATGTCATGTCAGTCACTTTTCATTGGTTTGTGCGCTTGCCTTTTAAAATTTGCTTGCTTGCACAGGTGAAAGCCATGCATACGTCTTGCCTTTTCTGGTGTTTAGCCCACCTACACAGCACCAGTAAACTACTAAAAACATACGAGGCTCGATGTTTTCAACATGGTTTCCAGACTACTTTATCTGCTTCTTTTCCACACAGCGCGATCGCGCTGCATTTTACGCAGCGCAATCAAGCTGTGGTTTTTTTTTTCTTTTAATTTGTGTGGCAAGAAAAGTCCGGTTAGGAGTTTAGAACACTAATAGCTCTAACTCGAGCAAATGCGAGACCCGTTGCATTTGTAATGCTTGTTTTCCATGCCAAGGAACGTCAAGCAAATAAGTTACTGGAAGGGAAAGCACACAACACCTCCAGTGTGCAGAGAAAATGTTCTCTGTGTGTCTAGGCTATTGTTGTTTTGATTGTTTGAAAAACAAACTCGCACTTTAGGAATGTGTCTCCGGACAACAAAAACAACTTATCACAGCGGGCAAACAAACATGGTGCCCGCTTGGCAAGGCTTCAGTGTTTTCAGCTTAGGCACCTCAGCAGCAGCTCCAATGAAGGCACAGAGATTCCTGCCTGCCCGGTGTGGATATGATGTAATGGCAGGGGGTCCTCTGTCAGGAGACCTGAGACCATAGCCTCTTTTGACCTGGCGGCCCATCCGGCCATTGACCAGGATCTAAACGCCCCCACATACTATCTCATTATGTATAATCTAGGGTATTTACTAGTGCAAGACAAACCTCTCACAGCCTGACTGATTAAAGGGGAGAACACACTAAACATGACCTTTATTAGATTTTCAGCATCTTTTCCTCAAAATATGGTACTTTTCTCCAGTCTTCCTCACTTAGGACCACCTACTGATTGAACCCGCCTTGGATTGACCAACAGCTGTATTTTCTATGATCTCCTGATTGTGGAGTACTAGGCATGTGTAGGTCTTAAATGGGTTTGAGCAAGCTTCTACCCACTAGACACCAGATAATGTTTAAGATTTGAGGGGGCACGCGGTTGCGTAATGGGTGATGACTGCAAAATCTGGGCTTGAGGATGGCTGGCACTCCAGGAAATCATCTAAATCCCTGGCATTTCTAAAAGCGAGATATCCAGGATGATGTGGCTTGAATGAATCCCATCTCTCTTTAATTCTCAGAACTCCCTGCAAATGTCAATGTAAGGGGGGGGGGTGAATCGCAAATTGTTAACTTTTCTGTAACAGACATTTCCAGCATGTTTAGCAAGAGGCACATGCCTTATTATTCAAAATTTCCACACTGCTCTTGACAAAAAAAGTTATTCATTATTATACCCATCATTAGTTTACTGTGAAGTGATGTATGGTTACTACACAATGTAAAAACAATCTAAACTGGACCTTTGAACAAAACCTACATAGCTCCAAGACGAGAGGAGTTCCACAGACGTAATGGTACATTATTGTGGATTTGCCTTCTGTGCAAAACATTCTAGCTGAAAACATTAATACCCATTTCTCTCTTTTATCCACTTTTACTTACTATTTTTACTACAATTGTTAGTCTTGTTTGGAAATCCTCGTGCAATCTTCATAAATGACTCCTAGTTGATTTATGAATGTTGTTTACTTTTACGCTATCTACAGCTTTCTGGGATCCCCAGTAGGTTAAATACATGTTTCCTCCACAACTCAGAAGTAGGTATAAAACACATAGAGATGGGAAATGGCTGTTTTCTAAGCTAAGGAGAATATCCAAACTGCATGTGGCTACTGAAAGAGACTGCATTTTTGGTTGAGGGGGTCGAAGCCACACTCAGGCAATAACCACAGTCCTAGTTAGAGTGAACCAAAAAAGTCGCTAAATTAACCTGTGCTTAGCCCTCCGGTAGCTTGGCAGAAAGAAGTCAGGCTCAACTTAGAGACAAAGTGTAAAGTACTTATGCAGCACGCAACTGGCAATAAAGTGAAAACACAACACAAGAAAAAGCCCAAACAAATTTAGAGAAGGAGTACATTTTATTAAATAAAATCAATCAGGAATTTGTAAAGCGCACTACTCACCCGTGAGGGTCTCAAGGCGCTGAGGAGGGGAGAGGGGAGAAAGAGGGGGATGGTGCTGCTATTGCTCGAACAGCCAGGTCTTGAGACGTTTCCTGAAGGTAAGGAGGTCTTTGGTCTGGCGCAGGTGGATAGGAAGAATGTTCCACGTTTTGGCGGCGAGGGTCTGAAACAGGGACCAGGATAGTCCCACTGAAAAGTTGCCATCTCAAAGTCTGGAGCGAAGAATGCCATTAGTGAAGGAAGAGGCTACAAGGAGCAGTGAGAGCATTGCAGATGGTTGTTGCTTTAGTGCGAAGAGGAGGCCTGATGTCATGGAAGGTCATCCCTGTAGCTCGAATATATGGTCACGGGTCACAGAAGATTGTTGCTAGAGCTTCACTTTGGCAGTCATCACACGCTGTCAATGCTATAGCACGAAATGCAGATCCTACACTGCTGGTCGTTGCTGGTGGTCACTGTAGCGTGAAGAGTCAGGTTCAATGGAGCTTCACATTGGCGGTTATCGTGGGCTGCAGAGTCTTGCCACAAACAGGCTCGTTTGTGGTCACAAAGATCCTAAAACTTCAGGATTTTACCTTCTGTCACAGGAGGAGCTTAACCAATGCCAGCCAAGAGTACAATACCTATGTAGGCAGGTCTTGAGGGGCAAGAGTTCTCTCCAGCAGACACCATCACGGTTCAGGCAGATGTAGGTGCAGCTCCAGTAAAGTCCAGTGCATCAGTTTGGCTGGAACCTTGACAGGAGGCCTCTGTAGCTTGTTGTGTCCTTGTAGCTCAGACAGGTTAGCCAACTGACCCTTGGAGTCATTCAGGTAGCCTAGCATGAAGGGAGCTGGTCCAGTATTCCTTCTCAGAGCAGGGCTGCACCTGAAGTAGCAGAGGAGTCCTTTGGGGATCAAGGCAGTCTTCAAATAGTAAAGCTGTCCTCTGGTAGCATCAGGGCAGTCCTTTAAGGAGCAAGGTAGGCCCCAAATAGCAGGGCAGTCCTCTAGGGAGCACGTCAGTCCTTCTTCTGTAATGTTCTCAGGTACACAAGAATACTGATGAGTGGCTCTGGTGGTCCAATATTTATACCTTGTACCAGCCTTTGAAGAGGGGGATTCCTTATACTACCCCCACATCTGGTTCTGGAAAATACATCTAGAACCAGTGTGAGCGCCAAGCAATCTGGGGTGACAAACGACAGAGCAGGCCTGGGTCATACTCCTTTGTGAGTGCAGGAGGCAAAGCCTTTTGAAATTTAAGTGGAGCAGGGCACAGATTTCCCCAGTCCCCCGCAATTCTGTCAGGATAGCCTATCCTGCCCACACTTAGTCCCCTTTTGTCTCACTGTCTGAAAGGAATACACAAACGCCAACAGCAGAGTCCTTCATAGTCATGTGACCTAGGACACTGACAGAAGGCACAAATGGTTAGGACAAGAAAATGCCAACTTTCCAAAACAGGCATTTTCAAAATTGAGACTTAAAATCTGACTTTACAATTAAAGATGAGTTTAACTTATAATTCATTTAAGTGTAAACACCATATCTCTATCTGCTCCCAAGTTATCACTTTTTAAATATTATAAGGTACCCCCCCAATATGTTAGTCAATGAAAGAGGTAGGCCTTACAGTAGTTCCAGGACATGTAAAACTTAAACCCACGTCATACTTTTTAAATTCAATGCACCTTGCCCTATGAGCCTTTAGGGCTTACCTTAGGCTTTGGGCCTGGTAGAAAGTTTATTTTGCAGATTGAAATGGCAGTTTACACTTGTAGAAAAGGCTGCAGTGGCAGGCCTGAGACAGGTTTTAAAAGGCTACTTTGGTGGGTGGCACAATGAGTGCTGCAGGCCCACTAATAACATTTAACGCACTAGCACTGGGAACATGTAGTACTGTTTACTAAGTACGTACAAGTAAATTAAATATACCAATTAGGTGCAAGCCAATTATGCCATGTTTGATAGAAAGAGCATAAGCACTTTGTGCACTTTATCACCGCTAACCAGTGCTAGAGACCTTATGTCAACGAGACGCTTTAGGAATTAAAAAGGGCTCGGAGCCCCGTCCACGTCACGTCAGTGTCTTTCATTGGTTCATGGGATTGCCTGTTAGAATCTGCTTGATTTCATTAGTGGAAGGAACGCAAACGTTCCTGTGGTTAGCCCTCCTAGAGCGCATCGACCAAGTACAGAAAACATACGAGGCTCGCTGTTTTCCGTCCGGTTTGTGGACTACTTTTTCTCTATTTTCGCAGTGCGATCTCGCTTGGCAGAAGTCGAGCGATTTGCATAATATCGACCCTCTTACACAGTTAATTGCACTTTTTCCGGTTACGTACATAATTGCACTTTTGCCAATAAGTTTCATTACGAGTGAAAAGTCCGGTTAGGAGTTTACAACGCTATTAGCTCTAACACGAGCAAACACGAGACCCGTTGCACTGCAAATGCTTGTTGAGTTTACAGTGGCCAGAAGGAATCGGACACCAACAAATCCTTCCCACGACCCCTGACACCAAAAAGAGATTGCCCCCATCAGGCATCTGGCCTGGGTGGCCAAAACATTTTATGACATAGATACACATGATAAGAGCTTACTAGGTACATCCTTTCATGGGATGTGCATATGCAAATGGAAGGGCCAAAGGGTTAATGAACAACAAATAAAAGACTTACTTAGGATCGCCGCCACAGTCCCACAGCTCCACTTCACAGTTTGCACTTTTGTTGCTGATGTTCCCACTTGAACTTTCAAATTCTAGGATCCTATTAACAAAAAATGAATGCTAAACTCAGATTTAGTTTGAAAAAGATCAGCAGTTATCAGACAGATGGATAATAGAATGCTATGGTGTGTGTATGTAAATTATGCAATATGAATGTCAACCTAGAGCACGGATACTCGCAGCAAAAAGCATAAAGTTTAAATAAACGTCAAACATGAACTTAAGAGCAGGCCTTGTAATGGATGTGTACACGAGAAAAGTGGAGAGAATCTGGAAAAAAATCCAAGAGGAAGAAAGTAAGAGGTCTCCAGTGTTGCACACTCATAACTATCGCAGCAGAGACTGGGCAGTTCATGTTTAAGAATAGCAAGGTTATGCTCTCTACCGATGAAACTGTGGAAAGCCAGGCCCAGCGTTCCATCTTCTAACGACGCTTCAAGTCGTGGGGATGCAGTTCGTGCCTCTATTCCCGGTTCGACTGAAAGTGCTAGAGGAAGTTAGGTAACTTTCTCTGGAAGCACGGGAGTGGCCACAGTAACTCTGGGATGGCAAGACGAAACCTGTCAAGGAACGGACAACCGCGTGCAACTAAAACCGAGAAGCTGGGTACCCAAGGGAACACAGCAAGAATCATACACGTTGGTAAAGAAGGCCCCTTAGCAACGGTGAGCGCATCCCTGGTTACCTGAGGTCCAGCAGAGCCGATAGGGTCATACCCTACCCCAGACACATCTATCTCAGAAACAGGCCCTTCCTCAGTGCATGAACTGCTGACTATGCCTCCTACGACGGCTGACGTGGAAGGCTATGAATCTAGCGGTGAGAGGCGTGATGCCTTGCAGAAGGTGGCTGACACCGCCATGTGGGATTAGTGGACTGTAAGGAACACTGAGTCGTCTTGTATCAGACAGGGTAGAAATCCCTGCCTCGTCGCCTCTCGAATCACAAAACAAGAGGAAAGGAGGTAATTAGCAATTAGCAAGGCCACTGGAACAATGCGGTAACGAGACCAAATTATTGTGGCAGGGTTTACTAAATCATGCAGCAAGAAATTGTGGCACATTGTGTGGTAGTTTCAGGACACTATTTTCACATTTTTACACGTTAACACTTTCTGGACAAAGGTGTCACCATATTAGTGCTAGTTGAACACCCAAATGCAGCAACTGCACGGTGAAGTCAACCTATGTGAAGTGCCTTCCATCGCACAGCAACACGAGTTGACGCATTTTTAGTAACTTTTGAACCGTTTCATCTAGAAACATTTTGTTTAGTTAAAATCTGCAAATTATGCAGCAGGTGATTGAGAATGTCACAAATGTGGTAAATCAATAGTTATGCGAAAAATGACGCAGCCGCAGAATCACATAATTCCAGTGGTGCTAGCTATTAGCTCTGTTGGTTCCAGGGTGAGACACCGTAGTTCCTTAGCTGAGGGGAGGGGAGGGGGTTACGCTGGGTTTGTTTCATTGGGAGGCCTGAGGTTAACATTAGGGAAATATTGGTAATGCTTGTTTTCTGGTGACATGGGACATTTAGGCAATATTGGGACTGTACTTAAGATGATTGGGTTTGGAGGAGTTGGAGAGGGTAGAAGGAACTAGCAATAGCTAAAATGAAGAAGTTCCTATTTATGACATGCAATGGTCGCCGAGCAGTTTTAAGACATGGGCCAAGTACGCAATTGCCCTGGGCCTCCACCTTCCAGGGTGCCCCCGAGCAAAGTAATCTTTTTCTCTGTCTCACCTCTGTCTATTTCTTTACCTCAACCACTCTCCCTCTCACTGTCCACCTCTACCTCGCACTCTTTCTCTCTCCATCCAGTGCTGTCTTAAAGATTGTTGGACACAGAGCAAGATATATTTCAGCTCTTTTTGTGTGACGCTGTTTGAGGAAGTTTAAGTATAATCAGGGCCACTGGAATTATGCTGTAATGGAGGGTCAAATGATGTGACAGGGTTGAGTAAAATATGCGTCAAGAAAAGCCAAATTATGCGGCACATTTTGTGATAGCATTATTTTGCCATTTTAAGCTTATTAACACTGTCTTGGGCATTAATTGTACCTCTTTAGTACCAGTTTAGCACACAAATGTAGCAATAAGCTACAGAAAGGTGACCCATCAACATTTGCAAGGGGCCTTTCACTGTGTAGCAACATGTGTTGCTGTATGTTTACTAAATTTGGAACAGTTTGAGCTAGAATACATTTTGTTTGTTTAAAACTTCAGATCATGTGGCAGATGATGGATTATGAGGCAAATGTGACAAATCTACAATTATGTGAAAATCACAATGGCTGCACAATCACATAATTCCAGCGGTCCTGAGCATAATTCAGTATTATTTGGCATCATGCCGGCTTAAAAAAGCAGAAAAAGTGTAACAAACTTCAAAGTTGTTTCAACCGGGGCCGCAAAATACGTCTTGCTCAGGACTCCAAAAATCGTTAGGATGACTCTGAATTATGTTAGGTAACTGAATAGTGCAACTAAAAGGCATAAGGCTTATTACATACATTAAGAGTGGAAGGACATATATTGTTTTCTTGCAAGAAACATATCACTGGAAATGAATTCACTAAGTACAGAAATCCATTAGAGGGACAGTGAATTAGCATGACACTTTCTGCACAGGCAAGTGGTGCTCTGATATGGTTGGTACCTGGCAAACCATAATGTGTCACACACACTGACCATGGATGATTTGCTGCCATTGTTGGAAAGATGGGTGGTATTGATATGTTTTTGTTTACTCTGAATTCTCCAAATAGTAATAAACCATATTCCCTGGAATCTCTTTCAACATTCTTAGCACCACAATTGGATTAGTGATTGCCTAACTCTCCAGTTATACTCACTGAAGGAACGGTCTGGGAATTGGGGTTAGGTGGGCTCCTGGTGGATATTCAGTTCACTTACACATGACTATTAGTATGTCCATGACCTGCAAGTCAAGCTAGACCAGATTTATTGCACAAAATTGCTCCACCATAAAGTAGTATGTGCACCTATGTAAAAAGGTATCTGGCCAAAAATCCACTAACCATAGGGATTAAATAGGGCCTTCATAGGACAACAATCCCTCTGTGGTGATTGCAACCCACATCTGTAGAAGGCCCAAATTTAGGGGTAAAATAAATTAACATTATTCAGCACTATGTCAATGAGAACAATGGTGCAGTCCCCGATGCCTGGGTGGAGTGTGAGGTGTCGAGATTAGTAATCAGAGGAATGTATATAAAAACTGTGTGGGGTCAAGAGGTAAGTGGCAGGGAACACACAACATTAGAAGCCAAAACTAGAACTCTAGAACTAGCTGGCCCTTCCGATCACACATATGCAGAAATTTTGGAAGAAAAGAAAAGTAATATGCACATGCATTCAAATGCAGCAATGCACAAACTGTTAGAACTATATGGCTAAGAAACACAAAGAGAGTGATGAACCTGGCAAGCTCTTGGCCAAGTTAACGCCATCTGAGAGATGGAAGGTCCCAAACCCCAGTATTTGCAATTGCGAGGGAGTGGAAGCCAACAAGAAATTATTTGAGCTTTTACGGATGCTATCCACCATCTATACGGAGAACACAACTATTGCTAAACCACACATAAGAGAATTCTTGAACAGGACTGATAACTCTTATCCCAGAACAGTAGATCTGATGGAAGCCCTGCCTTTCTTGTATACATCCAGTCTGGCAGAAACAGGCTGACTGCATACCCTCACAGGCACCTGATCAACTCTGCTGGGAATGGCACATGTCCAGGCTCTTGTTTCATGAAACGTCTGACGTTGTAGGTGGAAACAGTGGAAGAAACCTAGAGACTTTGAAAGGAATGATAGCATTCTAGGGGACGCCCACACTGCGTGTGATGGGGAGAACAGTGTTCACAAAAACTGGAGTATTAACTCACTTTCTATATTTCCTTGCTATCACCAAAGAAACTACCTCTTAAATGGCCCAGAGAAGTAGTCGGTGTGTTAGGCGGGTTATATGGGGTGTAAACAGATGCGGAGTGGCATTGCACGATGCCAGTCTCCACCCCAGTGAGGGTGGCAGGTATGAACACTGCCACAATATAATCTAGCAGCGCAGCTGTAGTGTACTGACACATGGCTAGCAGGCTCTCCCAACACAGAAACCAGGCACGCACTGAAGAAGGGACTCGTTATTCAGCTTCAAAACCGAGCAAAGCAAGTAAACATTCTACCGACCGATAACATATGTTAAGGTAAATACCGCTGAAGCAAGATCCCCGTCTTCAGATGTCAGCTGCCCTAGGGAGAGAGCCCTTTAAAGGAAGGGTTAGCACACATAAAAGAGGCAGGACTGGGTACCCTGGGTGACCTGTGTTCTGATTGGTTGATGGCGCTACTCTCAGACCTGGCGAACCCCCGCAGTGATTTGAATAGGCAGTTTATGGCGCGCGTGAAACTGTTAAAGGTCCTCTGGGGTGTGAAGCTGGCAAAACCCTCTGAGAAGATGAGGGACTCTGCGAAATTTGATTAGGAGACATGGGGAGGTACAGATGACTAGGAGAGGAGATCGGTATTACAGTCCTCTCTTCAACTCTCGGGACACGAGATTCAAAAATGTTATAGTAGAATGTATAATCAGGACGTACATAACCCCGAAGAGTGATTCATGACAGTGTGACTCCAAAGTGTCCCCGATGCACGCGGAGAAGGCAGATTTGCATCACATGATGTAGGCCGGCACATGAATGAGGGACCACTGGAAGAAAACTACTACAACACGGAAAACGCCAACTGGTAAGACTGCATAGGTTTACCCCAGAAAACAGTTTATCGGGCCCAACAATTAGACCCCGGATGAAAGTAGCCAGAATAAAATGTATGGAAATGGTGCTAATTCTGGCCAAAAGAAACACGGAAAACTGAAACGCTGGGACTGTTCCCTCAGTTGAAATGTGGCAGGGAGGGGTGATATACCGGGCAGAACTCAAAAACATGGAAAGGGAACGGAAGTATGGAAGCTGGGAAGAAATTATGACCTTAGCCCCTTCTGGATACTGCAAACTGGGTAATCCTGTCCGCAAGAAAAATGCCAGGCAAGCGGGCAGTCCAGGCTGACATGTCTCATCATAATACATAAGGGGGTGGCCGAGCAGCTGGGCTATTTAGGTAAAACAACACCAAGCCAAGCTCCCCCCCCCAGGTCCTACATCATTAAAGGCCTCGACGTGCCAGGGGGGCAACACAGGCCCCTGTGGCGCAGGGGGACGGCCACCCCTTCTGCCCCTCCACCCCCTTTACACTTCAGTGGGTCCTATTCAGGCCAAGGTCAATGCATATCTAGGAGGCATGGCAGACCCAGGGCCCCTCCTTACAATCTGCGGGGGTGGGCATCATTTTATGTTACACCACTGCATGTGCACCACCTTAGCAAATCACTTGTACTTTTAACAACACACACAATACTCACAGTAACTGATAACATCATAGCAGGCAGTAGTCAACTGACCATGAAGCCTGGAGGCATTTTATTCTTTATAATGCATCACAAATAAGGTGTACTTAAGGGAAAGGATGCTTCTCTGTTGAAAACTACATTGGTAACGTTTGTGTTTTATTTCGTCGTGAACTACTATACTCAAATCAATTCTGCTGCTGAGGCCGGAGCAACAGAGCTGAAGGATACTGCTCAACCTGTACATGGTATAACACATGATATGTATGTACAACATTGGTATAAGAAACACACAATAAAATGGTTTGTTTTAAGAACAAAAATCATTAATTTAATGAAAAGTCATTTGTATTCGCTCAGGACAATGAATCAAATCAAATCATTAACATTTATAAAGAGCGCTACTCACCCGTGCGGGTCTCAAGGCGCTAGGGGAAAGGGGGAGGGGGGTTACTGCTGCTCGAACAGCTGTGGCTGGTTTTGTCCAGTCTGTCGGTGAAAAAGTTCCTTTTGGCAGCGCGGATCAGGTGGTGGTGTTCGCGGGTAGCGTTCTTGAGGGCGGTCATGTTGTCAGCGGTGTGATCCTTGCGCCAGGCCTTCTCGAGGGTGCGACAAGTTTTCTTTGATTCTTTGAGGGTGTCAGAGAACCAGAAAGGTTTTTTGGTGTTGGTCTGTCGATGCGTGCGTTTGAGGGGAGCAAGGTTGTCTGCGCAGTTGGAGATCCAGTTTGTGAGGCTGAGGGCTGCGTCGTTGGGGTCGGTGGTGAGGGTGGGTTGGTTGGCGGCGAGTGCGGAGAAGTTATTCTTCGGGGATCTTGTTCCACTGTCGACAAGGGATGGGTTGAGTGCGGAGGTGGCGGGTCTCGCGTCGGAATGTGAAGTGGACACAGCTGTGGTCGGTCCAGTGTAGAGCGGAGGTGTGGCTGAAGAAGATGTGTTTGCTGGTGGAGAAGATAGGGTCGAGCGTGTGTCCGGCGATGTGGGTGGCAGTGTTCACCAGTTGCTTGAGGCCGAGGTTGGCGAGGTTGTCAAGCAGGGCGGTGGTGTTGGGGTCGTTGTTCTGTTCCAGATGGAAGTTGAGGTCGCCTAGGAGGATGTAGTCCGGCGAGGGCGTGCGGGGAGATGAAGTCGGCGATGGCGTCGCTGAAAGGGGCGCGCGGTCCGGGCGGACGGTAGACGAGGGATCCTCTGAGGGTGGTCTTTTATATGTAAGGTCTTTATCTTCAAGGACCACCTAGAAATGAAAACCAGCACAGCCGAGTACCAGCCCCTTACTAAAGTCAAGCCACTGCTCCCAAAAAGTGACTTGAGAATAGTTGTTCAAGCCCTCATACTCTTTCATCTGCTTGGGGACAAACCCCATTCTCTCAGACTCCATAGTGGCCCTTTCACCCACCTCACAGGCATCCTACATGCAGCAGCAGGCCTCATCAAGGGCCTGAAGAAACAGGACCACATCACCCCTCAAGATGCAACTTCACTTGCTCCCTTTTCTATTCTGCATCATCTTCAAACCCAGCTGGATCCTCTATGAATCCGTCCTGACCAGCAACTCCAGTTAGCTGGATGACAAGCACACCCCCCCCTTACTGGAGCTCAGCACCCCCTGCCAGGACACCATCAGAGCAAACAAGAAGTAAAAACCAAAACGAAGGCAGGAGGCCTTCTCCATCTCTGCACATGGGATCTGTAACAACATAGCTGTTCCCATCAGAACACCCCAACCCGGCTCCAGCTCAGGAGACAGCTGAAAACACACATCTTCAAAACCATTACACACTGGCGAAGTAGCAGTCCACTTTACCTCTCAAAATCCAGCTAAACACTTATTCATTAACCGTATATTTGACTTTTACGCTGTACAGCGTTCCACTGTCTTTTGGCTAGGTCTGTCTACACCAGGAATAATCAGTGTATACCCCATGCATTGCTTGTGGTGCGCCTGACCCTTACATGTGGACCCCTGGCGAATATCAGCCAATAGTTATTTTTTTCACTCACTACCTTAACTGAGCCCGTTTCCAAGTATTTCTAATGTTTACATATAAAAGACTAAAGCCATAAGGAGATTGTGAGGCATAAGATTCCATTTCATTTCAATTCAATAAACAAGCCACTTCCTTTGTACACGCGACTCACCAAAGGTAGTGATAACAAGCAAAGAAGGCTTACCCCAGGATGCGATGGAGGCATGGAAACTCAGATACCGCGCGTAACACATCACTGTCGGATCGGTCTCTTCCAGAGACCATAACAAAAATAAAACCCACAAAATAACTCTACAACTCTACAACTCCCAATCCACACCATTTACATGCTTTATTCCACCTTGCCCTCCTTACACCCGCCTTCTCCGACCTGGCCCTGTGCCACTGGCATCAATGCAGCCTTTTGTCACACCGGAGACCATACTTCTTGGCCCCTGGGAAAACGTTTGTGAGTACTCATGACCTAGAACAAACAACAGAAACATACATATATGCACACTTCTTGATAGCCACGAACATAGATGAAAACCTGGGACACTGAGATGGATAACAATATCATCACGGAGTGTGCATGACAAGTTAGAAGGCGAGAAATATGGGAACAAATGTGTAAGAATGGGTCTCGAAGAAGAGACTTATCCCTCAGGATACCCGAATAAATTTAGGATGTGTGCATTGCTATGGCAAAATACACATACATGGAGTGAGGGGACAATCCCACCTCTCTTTGATGTGTTACCTGAAAAACCCTCTGTCACAGATCAAGCGCAGAAGGGTTCAATTACTACTGCTGCCAGCTGCCCCGTTTTGGAACCAGTGGTGTGCATGTTGCTGAGATTAAACCTTTTGGTGGGCCATATAGTTCTTTGTTCTATGCATCTTAACGTGGCTGCTGTGCTGCTAGTAGCCATGGAATTGCCTGTGCAGACCGCTTTGTGTGTCAAAAAACAGCAATACCTATAATTAGTATCATACGAAGTGATGAAGCCATGATTTCTTCCCATCCCATCACATTTCTGGGCATTGGCGGTGGCAACGAAAGCAGCCAGTATCATCATCCATCTATATACCAGCCACCTCTTGATTGAGGGGGGTATGTTTCCAAATTACACTTTGAGTGGTGTACTTGCTTTTGGTCTGTATAACAGGAGAGTTTTACATGAGGCTTGCACAAGGATGAGTATTTTATGTTTGGTGAAGTGGATGCGTTTTAGTATCAGCCACCTTTCCAGTTCTGGTGGCCTCTGTCAGTGCAGTCACCTGGTGGTCACTCGTTGTTGAGTTGGTGTATTTGATGGTGCGTCCTGTGGCAGTCGCACACATGACACAGCTGTGTGTTGTGTCACTTGCTGCATGCTTGAGCCATGTGTGGCAGGTAGGGGGATGGCTTGTAAAGTATGCAGAGATGCTAGAATTCAGCATTCAGGGATGAGAGGCCTGTAATACCAGGAGAAACGTGTGAAGTGAATCACTGTTGGTGTTAGGGGTCTGGATACCACAGGCAGTACGTTTGAGGATCTGCTTTAGATGATTAACAGCAGATAACTAAGAGTTTTGTCTGTCATCATAAGAACATTAAACTGTATATGGGTTTAAAGTGGCAAGCAGTGCAAGCGTGGTCAAGTTATGGAATATTGTGCCCTCTCAGGCAGGTTAAAGAATGCTCTTAATGCAGAATCCTGCAGGACCGATAGCTTGCTGACATTTCTTACAGAGGTGCCATCAGCGGGGCATTCCCACAGTCACTTTTAGTATATGTAACCACTCTGACAATGATAGATCGATCTACCAGCGATAGTAAATGCTGAACCTTTCTCAGGAGTGTGAGTTGGCACCTCGAAGTTTGAAAGATCTGACTGACTTCACTGAAAATCAGCCATCGTAGTATCCCCAAACATAACTTCGATAAGACAGAAGTGTTGATTTTTGGGAACAAGAACTATCCCTGGGACTCTACCTGGTGGTCATCACAACTCGGACCCACAACCACAGCAACCAACCATGCAAGTTACCTGGGAATCATTCTATACCAGTGGTCCTCAAACTGTTTCAACCATCGGCTCCCTTGATCAACTGGCTGTTGGCCGCAATCCCTATTATATTACTATTTTTTTGGGCAGGGGGTCGAATGAGTACTCTATAAAACTGCAAAAAAAAGATGTTGCATGGCTAGATGAATCTCTGCTTTGAGACCATGTTCTCCCTCAAGAGGTGCCTTTAAATCTTGATAGGA